>NC_090938.1:451773987-454252166 GCF_040938575.1 Ambystoma mexicanum
AGGGTGCAAAGGTATCGAGAAGAAGGCGTTTTTCAAATCTGCCACTGTGAAGTGGGTCGCCTCTTTGGGGATACTGCATAGAATGGTGATGGGGTTAGGAACCATCGGAAAAATCTTTTTGTACAATGTCATTTAGGGGGCGTAAATCCTGACTCATCGTCTAATTTCCCACTGTGACCCTTTTCACAGTGTAGATCACTCACAGTGATGTGGATGGCACTATTTTGCCTTGATTGAGGAGGCTCTGTATTGTGTCTCTGATTCCATCTTCTGCTTCGTGTACTGTTTCACCTGGGGTAGTACTGCACCTGGTGTTATTGTTTTGTGTACTGGGTTACCTATTTTAAAAGGCCAACATCATGTTTATTTGTGGTCCACAATTGCTGGGTACATACTTTAAGTCTGCTTCAATGCAGTGGGGGTCGGGCCACAACAGCCATCAGGGAGCACTTCTCTCTCCGGTATTGTACCATGATTTCACAAAGGAAACACATCTTTAAAATGATTTCTTTGTCGTTGTCATTATTCTCAAACAGCTCTGCATCAGGCACCTCCTGAAGGGGTACAGTTGGGTCAATGCAAAGCACCGTACACAATTTGCATCCATGTCTGTCTGTTCCTAGTACAGCTACTCTCTTTGCTGATACCAACAATCCCTGCAAGTCGAGGGACAGGATTGTACCTGCCACCAAATCTGGGGACACCACCATCAAAAGAAAACATCTGTCGGCACTCTTCAGCAGCCTTTGGCAATTTATGGCACTGCCTCCACAAGCACTGTTATTCCAAAGATGAACATGTCGGGGTACACTGGTATTACTCAGACAACTACCTCCCCCGCCATTGCATTTATTATCACCATTTCTCTTATTGGGCACATACCTGGTGTGGTGCAAACAATGCCATGGTCAGTGAATGAGATTTTCATGTTCAACTTACTGAGCAAATCTCTGCCCAGTAGGTTGGCAGGAGAATTCTCTGAATACAATAAGCACCACCTTTCCTCCCACCTTTACATTCAAATATTTTGTATACAGAGCCGTGGTAATAGCCGCAGAGAAGCCCTGCGTGTCAAGACATTTGCTAGATAGCGTGAAGTTCCCCTCATTGATGCATGATTTTGCGGGTCTCGAGTCAACCATAAAGACAAACTATTTGTTTCCTTTATCTGCCTCCACCAAGGGGTCCTCGTCAGAGCTGAGGGTCATAGACAGGACCGGACATGCAAGAGTTCTCTGTGGGCTGTCCTAGTTGGGATATATATATTCATCCCAGGAAATGAAAAAGGGTTTCCCCCTACCATGGCTGCGCCTCAGAAAGGGGCAACCATACCATTTGGTGTTCTGTTGAATGGGATTGGGCCACTGGGTTGCTGTATTGCTTGCTGTTGTGTACGCTGGGGTGTGTATTGTTGTATTGCCTGCTGCTGCTGCACAGGTGGACCAGTTATCTGTGGGGGTAACTGTGTACCCTGTTCCTTGTCTGCTTCTACACTCTCTTGAAAAGTTCCCCCATTTACCACAGTTCCAACATTGCGAAGACCCACCCCCCTCCTCTTGGCCCCATCCCCCCAAACCTGTCTCCCCTTCCTCCTTGAAACTCACCTCTCTCTCACAGTTGTCCCCCTTGTTGCCACTTTTTGTTGGGGTATTGTGGTCCCTTGCTCCAATGTCGCTGCTCTCCTTGCTGACCACAATGCAGCTATTCTGGCATTGGCCAAGTCTTGGGGGGTAACGGCCTCCTCTGTCTGTGCCGGCGTCGATACTGACGCTTACACAGTAGCTTTGGTGATTTTTTTTGTACTAGTTTCACATCCTCTGCTTTGCGCCTCTGTGCCGTTTCATTATCACGCTCTTTTATTCTTTTGCAATGATGTATTATGATGCTCTGCATTTCAGCCCACCCCTTCTCTTCAATGCCCACAATCTTATCTAGTGCCTTTTGCAGTTCTTTGGGCACACCCTTTTTAACAATAGAGTAGAAAAAGGATATTGATTGGCCCCACAAGTTACCTGTTTCTGCTCTCCCCATCTCCTGAATTCTAAGAATAAACTGAGAGGGGTCTGCCTCATCACCCATAGTGAATTGCATTATTGACTGTAGGTCTGGTATGTTAGGAAATGCTTGCCGCAGCGCATTCCATACCTTTGTCTGAATCTTATTGAGCAATGCTCCATCGTGTGTATGGCTCCTCAAAGATACTCCCGGGTATCCTGCTTTCACCCACACTTCCCCAGATGGGTCTCTGATAGTTGCAACTATTTCAGCGAATGCCAAGGGTATTCGGGCAGTCTGTTTTTCGAATGCATAAATCCATTTTCCCGCACAAGGAGCGGGAGTGCCTTCATCAAATTGCTTTTGTCCATCTGCGCCCATGGTACATAATGCGGCCTACCTGCGCCCTCATGTAAAAGGGTCATCTGCATTTTCCTCCTACTCCCATCAGCACTCTTTTCATTTCCCCTCTTCCTCGACACTGCCATCCGGCCAAACCTGTTTCTCAACCTGCCCTCCCACAAGCTCTCCACCATAGGAGTTTGTTCAGGCACTTGCTCTGCCTCCTCATCCTCATCATCCTCGAACTCATCAAACGTACTCTGCCCATCTTCCTCTCCTTGACGAGATCCAAAGTTCTCTTATTCTAGGCCGTCCGCCCTCTCGCTCCCTTCACCTTCTTTCTCTATATGCACGTTCTTTATAGTTGTGCTATCTATCCTGAATAGGAAGTCTCCTGCTTTCCACCCCTCTGATCCTTGCTCTACTGGCTTATCAGTTTTCACTCCCTGTTGCGTAGCTCGCAGCCCGTCAACTCTTCTCTTGCTGCTACCAGTGCCACTTCTAAATCTCTTATTAACATCAGCATGTGCTGGGACTTCCGGAGGGGACGCATATTGTATGGTGGGGCTGTTGCTGCTGTTGATACATAAGGCGGGTTAGTATAACCCACTGCGGGTGGGATGTTAATGAGTATATCCCCCCACACTCTGCTGGCACCCTGCCCTTCCTCAATGGGAAATCACCCTTGATGTCTTTTTGCCCTTCACCACCCTCACAATCTTCTGTGTCGTCAAACAACTTCAAAAGATCTAGAATTTCTTTTGTTTCCTGTAATTGTTTTCCCTTATAGTGAACTGTCAGGAATATGTATTTTGTTTTTGGTGCCTTTATTAGGCACTTATTCAACAAGTAAATTGTGTTTCAAAGCGCCCACAGGGCAACAGGCAGGGAACATGGGATATAAAACAATGAATAAACTAGAGGATAAAGACGAACTTACTAGACCTTGTTAACACGCAGATGTAAATGCCCTGTGTAGAAAGTGGTAGGGAACTTTCAGCTGTAATAAGTAATAGGTAAGTGCAGGTCAGTAGGTGCCCAGGCAAGTGCTGTGTGGGCAGAAGCTGAAGGCGATTGGGTGTGGGAAGCCAAGGCCCCAAAGGATACATAAGGGCCCTGGTCAACAATCACAGCGACTGTGAGGTTCGCAGAGGAGAGGAACAAGGGAAGGAGGAGGTTAAAAGGAAAGTCTTGAGGATCTTCTGGAATTTGAGGAGGTCTGGCTCAAGACAAAGAGGAAGGAAGAGGCTGTTCCATAAGAGGGAGCCAGCTTAAGAAAGAGATCAGCCACAAGCCCTCTGTCAAGCAAAACATTTGACAGAGATTGTTAGGGAGAATTCTCAGAAATTGCCTAATTCCTCTCTACCTTAGAGACTCCCAGCAACTTTGCTGGATTTTAGGACTTTTCATTTTTAACCTGGAGAGAGTGAGAACCTTTTTTCCCAATGTCTCATGTATTTTAATGTGATTTTGAACACTGTGTTTTTTTTGGTTGTGGAGTCTGACAAACTCCATAGGCATCGTCTTTTACATTGTCTCACACAGCACCTTCAGTGCAGTGGCACAGGGAAGTCTTTCAGATTTCCCAAAGGTTTAAATACATTCTCTTGGGTAAACTACTGTTTCAAAGAGCAGTAAAGTGAAATTGATTTACTTACATTTGTAACTTTCTAGACCCAGCACATACTATCTTACAATAGGGTGCTGGAGGGGTTACTTAGTATCCCCTTTGTCTAGCTTCTCATATAACATTTTTATGTTACTCTTTCCTCGATTGATGGCTGGTGGCAGTGGTTTACTTTTAACAACCGTGGTGTGCTTTTACCGCAGGCTGCATTCACAGCTGCAGTAAAGCACCCAAGGGTGCAATTTTTGTCAAAATGGCCCCGGTCATCTTGTTTCCCCATTTGTGGAGAGGTCCTTCTTGATATTTACAAACCAGGTTTGGTCCCTTTGTTCATTTTGTCATTGGCGAAATTCACAAGTGAAGCCCGCCTCTGGCTTCAGGGTATCTGGCATGTCCAGGAAGCCAGGGAGGTGCCCAAAACTACCTGTGCTTAGGCTCCTCGGCGACAGGAATGCAATTTTAGGAGATTAGCAAGCTGGCTATCTGGCAAGGACAGCCACCCTGCTGGGTGACTGATAGCTAGGCTGGAATGAATGGGAGAAACCTGCATGAAAGGCAAGGCTTTTTGTCTTGAAAGGCAGAGTCGACCACTGGACGAAGGAATTAGAAGAAGAACTTGCAAGTGACGCCTGCTGCAACTCTTGGACCGTTGAGTGCCTGGTGAAGCCCTGCTACTGTGCTGAAGCTCCAAATTCGTAGCATCAAAGAAGCCCTGCAAGAACGACTTCTCCTTTTGAGTTGGTGGGACCTATCAACTTCAAAGTAAGCCATCTGGACATCCTCTCGAAGCTGGTTGAATTTCCACTGCAGCCGCTACCGGAACCGAATAGCCAGGGAGAGGAACACCAGATTTGGTGTGTTGCTTTTAAGCTGACCAAGAGCTCCACAAAGATCCTCCAGACTCCCAGGAAGCAGGACTGGCCAAGCCTGAGCCACCTCAACAGAGTGCTGGACCCCAGATGCAAGGAAAGCCCATCTCGACATCCAGGAACCGCAGTGTTGCTATTTGTGATAGACACAAGGAGTTGAAACACCGAAGTGCCACTTGTTTGAAGACTGCTGGTTACGGTTGGTGACAATCCCATTGCAGTGCAGGAGTCCCCAGAAGTCCTCCCTCTTGTCCCCACAACCGAGTCACAGGAACACCAGGATCTGCAGAGCTGCACAGGAACAGAAGCCATCTGCTGCACTTTTCTTCAACCTAAAGGTACTGTAAAGTCTAAGAGAACTTTCCTCTTGTTGTGCCACCTTGCTTGATCTCAGTTGAGACTTGTCTCGGTTGCTCTTGTAGAGTTGCTAGCATCTTCTACTACTCACAGGACTAACAGCTTGTGACCCTACATTTGATTCTACTTTTGCTACAAAGATTTCTAAAACGTTTTGCAAGACTTTTACTTACATGCAAGTAGTGCTTCAGTTCTACTTGACTTTTCTTACTTAACATTGGCTGGCATGGCTCCCTGAATGACTCTTCTCTCCTCTGCTGATGTGTTTTGCCTTCCTTCCAGGAAAGGGTAAAATGACTTTGCATTGGGGGCTTTTGGAAAGTACTTACCTGGTTAAGAATAATTGCATTCTAAATGCAACAGTGATATATTAATGTCCACAAGACCCTAGCTATTGAAGTCAACTGAGGGTGTAGGTAGTGTCTGGGAGCCATCCCAAACGGGTATTTGCTGATTTAGAAAACTAAGAGTGTGTATTTGTGAAGTGTATTTGTGTGTTGCTTTATATTGCTCACTTCTGAAGAAGGCTTATTCAAACTGACTGTTGAATACATTAATAATTGTTTAATCAAGACACCTTGGGTGTAGGAGTGTATTTGAATACTTGTCACATTGAATCTCTGTATAACTCCCCTACAGCTTACATTGAACCCTCTTGAAATAAGCCGTGGCTACTCATCCATGCTACCAATCTGTGTAGTACAGACTTATGCCAAATGTTGGGTTCCTTTTGGCAGGAGGTCAGGGTTGTTGTAGTGTACCCAGAGGGTACTGCATACAATCTTGCCTAACACTGGTTGCAGGCAGTGAGCATCTATTGTAGAGTCTTTACACTAAGGATTTACTTTGCTTTTGTTGAACTAAAAACCTTCACAAGGCTAAGCTCCACTAGAAAAGCAATTGTAACATGCCAAATATGGATAACTTCCGTCAGGAAGCCCTGATCATTTTAACAGTAGAGCAACTAGAAATGTGTAAAGTCAGGAGTCTCCCTGTTAAAGGAAAGAAAAATGAATTAATTGCAGTATTATTGAACCATCATAGTCTGGGTAGTAGGCCTGTCACATCTACTAACCCAGGAAATGTGGAAATTGATAATGAGGATGATAATGCAGAGTCTAACTCTGATGTCTTAGAAGAGTCAGAAGGGGGAGAAGAGTCTCAGGAAGAGAGCCCCTCTTTGCCTCAACAGGCCCTTTTGCCTCAACCTTTAGCCACTGGTACACCACAAGGTCCATCACTGAGTCCAGAATGCGTGTCATATTGAGAAAATGAGACGAGTTGGAATTCAAAGGATTACAGATCAAAGCTGAAACCAACATCAGGACATCACACTTAGGGAAATGAAAATGCAACATGCTCTTGAAATGAAGAAATGGTCTCTTGAAAATGTTTCTATCCCAGAGTCCTCTAGGTCTTCCAGTCCAAAGAGGCCTTGCATGCCCAACAAAGCAGTGAGTATGTATGATGTGACACTTGATATTTTGGATTTGTTGGGTGCTTTTGAATACAAATATGGGATTCGGGATTTCACAGGGAATCAGTTGATTCCTTGGCTTTTGTCTAGGCTCCGCCAGGTTGCAACTGATGCTGTAACAGAGGTGGGGGAACTTGAAAGACTGGAGTATGAAAATGTGAAGCTACCTTGATAGCTGGATTTGGGAAAACTCCTTCCCAGTACCTTAAGAGGTTTAGGACCCTCAAAAAGACTGATGTACCCCTTGGGCTACCTGGGTGTGTGAATGTTTGAAAAACCTAGATGGTTGGGTTAAGAGTTACAGAGTGATCTCCTTTGAAGGAATGAGAAATCTATTTTTGTTGGAGTCTATTTTTATAAAACTCTTTTTTATTAGTGGTCACAGAAAGGCATTTAGCCCCATTGCACAGTTCTTATCACAGATACAACAGGAGTAAGTTATTCAATACATTTTTACAAAAACAATATTATGTTGACAAATCATCATCAGTGATCATATTGCACAGGTAGGCTCTAAAAGGGCCACAAATGTATTTAGGTCTGCAACTCGCCGGTTGAGTCAGAGCAACCTGTTTGTCTGACTCATTGACATGTGTCAGCTCTTGTAGGAATTGGTTCATGCTGGGTGGCGCCGAAACTCTTCCATTTCTGAAAAAAACATTTTTTTGGCGACAGTGCAGGAGATGTTAGACAACCGTCTGATTTTTTCAGAGTGCTTGCCTATGTCACTAAACAGGTATTTCTGGGGGGTCAACTCGGGGGGAATCTGAGTAACTTCTTCCAACAATCCTGCCACAGCCCTCCAGACACCCTCCACCTCCGGACAATCCCAGTACATATGAAAAGAAACGGCCTGGGGAGCATTACATTTAGGACAGGCATCAGAGGTATCTGGTGCAAACTTCGCGATCTTGGTCGGTGTGTAGTGTAACCTGTTCAGGATTTTGAATTGAATCAGACTCAGACCAGAGTTAAGCGAGACCTTCTTGGTCAGTAGACAATATCTGGCCCATTTCTCCTCCTCGATGGGAACCTGTTAGTCTGCCTCCCATTGCTCCTTAATCTGATTCAATGTGGGGCTATGGGCCTGGACTGCAGCATAAAGCCTAGAAATTCCCAGGCCATTTTTGGTTGTTACTAGTTGTATACATGGATGTGGTGCGGATTCATCCGGGAAGAGGGGCCACCTTTTCTGGAATGCAGATCTCATATGGTAATATTGCAGCGTTTTCAGTGGTCCGTCGCCCAGCGCCCTCAGCAATAGACCCATATCTAGGAAAGTCCCATTAACAGTTTCATTTCACAGTTAGAGTCCCAGGATTCCTGTAAGCTTGTGTCATGTGTGTGAGGTATACCCGGAAAGTTCCACAGAGGTATCTCGGGGTTATAGGGAGCCTCTAGTCCAAGTCTTTTGTACATAGCTTTCCATGCTTTGACTGTGCAGCTGACCGGGTTGTATTCACATGTGTCTTTGTAGTGTGGATCAAAAATGACTGATTGTATGTTTATGGGATGTGTAGTGTATTCCTCTATCCATGTGTGGGGTGTGCTGTCCGCCTCATTGTACCAATATTTCGCAAACTGTGCTTGGGCCACATAGTAATAGAGTTCAAAATCAGGGGCTGATATCCCTCTCGAAGAATAGGGTTCCATCATTTTTTCCCACCCTATCCTCGCTGTCTTACTGTTCTAAAGAAATGTTACAACCGTGGATCTGAATTTGGCAAAGAAGGCCCTGCCAGGCCATATAGGGATGTTGAGAAACAGGTACAGGAGTTTAGGCAAGATCACCATTTTAAGAATAGCGACTCTGCCGGCTAATGAAATTGGGAGCCGCCCCCACACCTGGAGTTTGGTAGTTAAAGTTTGAAGGGCACTTTCGTTGTTATCTGAGTATAGTGTGGGCCTATTCCTGGAGACCAGAATTCCCAGGTATCTGATATGGTCCTCTGACCACTTGAGTCCATCTGTCGCTACGGGACATCTGGTGGCTGGTGTAAGTGGAAATATTTCGGATTTACCCTTGTTTCTCGTGTACCCAGAGTAATTTGCAAACTCCTGAATCTCCGCCATAATGGGTACTATGTCAAGTTCAGGTTCCCTGACATATAATAATGTGTCGTCCGCATAGAGCGAGATTAGCTGGGTGGATCCCTTCATTTTAATCCCTCTAGCCGCATGCCTGAGATGGACCACGGCCACCATTGGCTCGATGGTTAATGCGAACAACAGGGGCGAAAACGGGCAACCCTGTCTAGTTCCCCTACCCAGCAGGAACATCTCGGAAATAGCTTTATTTGTCAAGACACGTCCTCCAGGCTCTGTGTATAACAGTCTGACATATCGTATGAAATTGGGCCCCACCCCAAACGCCTCCAGCACTGCAAGGAGATAGATCCACGAGACCGAATAAAATGCTTTTTCAACGTCAAGGGATATGGACACTGCGCTCCTCACGGGGTCTGTTTGTGCCATTATGCCAAAGAGTCTTCGGAGGTTTAAGGCTGTGGATCTTGTGGGGATAAACCCGTTCTGATCAGGATGGACTAGGGTAGGAACTGCCGGGAGAAGCCGATTAGCCAGGACCTTTTGCAAATATTTTGGCATCAGTATTTATGAGTGACAGGGGCCTGTAGGATGATACATCATGTGGTGGTCGCCTGGGCTTAGGGAGTACAGTTATTATAGACTCTCTCATAGTTGGGGTTAACCTGCCGCACTCAAGTGCTTTCTCCCACACCTGCATCAGGATCGGACCAAGTTCCTCGTGAAATTCTTTGTAGAATTCAGCCCCCAACCCATCCGACCTTGGTGCCCTGCCTGTAGCCAATGCTTTGATTGCTTCCGCAATCTTCTCCATAGTCACCGGTTGGTCCATCGCTAGGCGTTCCCCGTTGGGGAGTTTAGGGAGGGAGAGAGCCTCAAGATATATCTTAATTTCTGTGAGTGTTTTCTTGTCTTTATTTGAATATAATTCCTTATAAAATTCCATAAATTCCCCATTAATGTCTACATCTCGAAGCAGTACCCTCCCCTGTGCTGTACGTATACTAGTGATCTGAGTGGGTTGTTTATCGTGTTTAAGTAAATTGGAAAGCGTTCTACCAGCCTTGTTACCCTCCCCGTATCTGCGTGCGCGTATAGGGGCCGCCACGTATTGGACCTCCCTCATGGCCAGTTTATCAAATTCTTGAAGGTGTGTGTGTATATCGGCTAATAATGCCTTATCTTGCGTGCTTGTGTATGTTTTTTCCAGTGCATCTAGTGTGCTTTCAATGGATGATAACTCGGTTCTCACTGCCTTCAGCATACCAGTAGTCTTAGACATCAATACCCCCCTTATCCAGACGTTGAAGGGCTCCCTCACAGTCGATTATTTGTCAACCGATCCCACATTATTAGATAGGAACTCTGTGATTTCAACATGGAGTGTTTCTACCATCCCCGGGTCGCCCAACAGTCCACCTGGAATTCTCCACCTCCTGGAGTGACACAGGGTATTCAGAAACATTAGTTCCAACAGTACTGGAGAATGGTCTGTCAATGTTCGAGGAAGGATTTCACATCCCTCCACCGTAGCTGTCAAAGGCTTGGAGAAAAACCAATAATCAACTCTGGATTCAGAATCATGAACCGAGGAATAAAACGTATATCTCCTGCTACCGGGATGAGCTTCCCTCCATGCATCCACCAGCACAAGTTGCGACAAAACATGTCTCAGATTTAATACCGCCTTACTTGGGGTTCGAACTATCTTCGAGGATCTATCAAGAATCGGGTCCAGGGCCAGATTGAAGTCCCCCCCCCATATCACATTAGGCACACCGAGTGACACAATTATCTGATATATATCCATATAAAAAGCAGGGTCATCAATGTTGGGCCTGTATGTGTTAACCAGGAGTAATTGTTGGGCGGCCCCCTCCCCCCAGACCATGACATATCTGCCCAGGAGATCAACCTTGTGTTCTCCCACCCTGAAACCAAGGCCTGGATGGATAAGGGTGATTACCCCTCTGGACTGGGATGAATAGTTTGTATGGAACTTTAAGGGACCCCATCTTGGCAAGATATGAGCGTTACTCCTGCCCACTGCATGGGTTTCTTGTAGCATTAAAATTTGGGGGTTATGCCTGGCTACATAATTGGTGACCTTGTTGACCTTCGTTTGATTGTTTAATCCCAGTACATTCCACGTTAGGAGTTTTACCTTAAACCCACTACAGGGGCTCTGAGATGGAACATTTGCCATTGTCACATAGTCATGCAATATGGTTGGTGCCAGCTTCAATGCAACCACAATTTCACTTTTCAACCAACAAGTTACTTCTAACATCTTCCCCCTTGAACAAAGCTCCATAGAGCGGCACCGACCCCCAACAACATGCCGCCATAAGTCAATACTGGAGCTGAAATCACCAGTTCCCGTACCCCGCACCACCCACCCACCCTCATCATCACCCCCAACTTGACAATGCGCTCCACCAAACGTATGGAATATTCCACGGTTAGCCATGTTGCTCCAAATGGCCGCCGATCAGGTCCAGCAGCTCCACCAACCAAGTTGCCTGGTACCGCTTAATCATTGACTTATCTTGACTTCAGTACCAGAGAGGGTTGACTCCTGAATGTTCCTTAGTCTGCGGGTCTGGGTCTATAATTTTGTGCCGGTCTGCCCCCTCTGGGAGGAAGGGGTATGGAAGTCTCAATGTATTGCGTAGCCTCGGCAGGAGATTCAAAGAAATTAGCTCTTCCTGCATGTTGGATCCTCATTTTGGCCGAAAAGATGAAAGCGTACGGGATCTGGCATTCTCTTAAGAGTCTCTTAACTGGCTCGTAGGATCTCCTGCTTGCCTGGACCCCGGAAGAGAGGTCCGGATATATGTGTATGCGACTTTCCTCATATTGGAGGGTGCCCGCCTCTCTCGCCTTTCGTAGGATTGTGTCTCTGTCCCTATAATTGAGGAGTCGTGCGATTATAGTGCGCAGTGGTGTGCCTGGTTTGGGTGCTGGAGCCAGTGTGCGATGTGCACGTTCTACCAAAAAGTGTTTGGAGAATGTTTCTGGTCCGAACAGGGTTTTGAGCAGTGTCTCAAGTTGTTTCTCCATCTGGCCTTTGACAAATGACTCTGCTACATCCACCACACGGATGTTGTTTCTCCTCGAGCGTGTAAGTCCTCGCATTTATTCTGTAGTTTCACCATGTTTTCCTTGATTTGGGTGAAGTCATGGCTATGATGTGCGATAGTGTCTTCTATAGTGCTTATTCTGTTTTCAGTTTCTGTTATACGCGCACTTTCTTTCTCCACTCTGGCCTTCAGAGAGCCAATGGTGGACACTATGTCATCCAACTTCATGTTGACCGCCCGGAAGCCATTCTGCACTATTGTAGTTAAGTTATCCAAGTTATCGCTAGACTCTGTATTCAAGGCCTCATTGGATTCAATTTGGACTTCAGCGACCGTGGCCTGACTCTGATTGCCCGTGTAGGCGTCCATGGGGCCTTTCTTTTGTTTTGCCGGAGTCTTGGCACCTTTTCCCGACTTCTGTGGTTCCCCCATGATATTGTCGAAACGGTGTTCTGAGGCAATGCAGTAAATTACTAGCCAAACTTTTATTTGCCGTTCACTCTCGCTCCTTCTGACAGTGTTGCGTCCCTGGGGCAGGATCAGATTGAGGGGGTTAGAGGCGCTACATACGTTCACTCCACACTGTGCCCCCAGCCGGCGCTTGGTATTTCGAGTGGGCTGTGTCCCCCCACGTACTGCCCTCTGTAGTTACCTTGATCATAGTGTTGTAAAGTTCTGTGTTGTGTTTTTTGTTAGGGGGCACTGAACTGTTCCGGTCTGCAGGCTGCTGTCGCGCATTTAGGATGACCACCCAAGCTGGTTCTCTGAGCGGGTGCGGCCCGCACTCTGAGAGATAGAAGTGGCAGTGTGTGCCCACGGAGCGCTAATGGCGCGTATTTTAGTGCGCCCGGGGACCAGAGCACATCGGCGCAGCGTAGGCCTGCCGCGGTCCACCCATCGCCGCCTCAGCAGAGAATTGGGGGCCTTAGGGGGGCCCCGGAACCTGGGAGACACTCTCATCGGACCCTCGCACCTCCGGAGGTCACCGGCCCAGCAACGTGGGCAGATGGAGTTGTCCCCGGGTCCGCGCCAGCCGTTCAACCTAGAGAAGTAAGTGTCCTTTATGGCCCCCCCTCTGCCATCCAACCCTGCCTCCTTACTTGACACCAATGCGGATCTCGTCATCTCTGAGTTCTCTAACAGTCATGTGTCGCGGACTAGCTGCATGCCTTGCCCCATGTTGCGTGACAGGTTCTGCAGGGGTTCTCTGGAATTTAGCGGCCGCGAGCCGCCGCAAACCGGGGCCGAGCTGGAGTGCATGCAGGAACGTCCGGCTCCCCCCCCCGTGCCGCAGCCAGCCTCAGAGACAGCAGTGCCTCGCCGGTGGGTGATGGGCCCTGGCTGCCTTTCAGGCTCCTCCCATCAGGGGCCTCGCTCCCACCGCCGTGCCAGCGGCCCTCGCGTAGATCTCACTGGAGCTCATCGTCGGATCTCTTTTGCTGCGCGTGTCGGGCAATCTGTATAGTGCTGTATCTCCGGCCTTTCTAGCTTCTGGGTCCCAGGAGTTCACCTGGCCCACCATGGATAGCTGGGCTATATGTACAAAGCGTTTCGGCTCAGCAGGCAGTGCCGTGATGGATAAAAAGAGGCAGGATTTCTCGGTGAGCGGGAGCTCTGTAATCAGGTGTCCATTTCTGTCGTGCACAATAGTGCCCCCTATTGGAGTCTATTTTTAATGCCAGCTCTCCTGATCTGAGACAGCACTTGGCTGACTCAAAAGAGATTGATCCCAAGGAGCCAGCAAATGCTGCTGACTTGTGGGTTGCCAACAGGGCTACTCACAAGGATTCTGGGGCCACTCACAAAACAGATGAGGGGAAGCAGCACAAGAAAGATGACAAAGAGAATTCTAAAACCTCCCATCCAAAAGAGGGCCACAAACATAAGAAGAGTAAGCCATATGGGAAACCAGGTCAGTCTAGTGAAAGCTCTGGTGCCAAACCAGAGGGAGGTCAGCTGAAACCCCCATTCCTGAAAACATTTGGTAAATGATATGCTTGTGGGTCTACTGACCATGTGAAAGGGGATCCCAGATGCAAGGGTAAACCTTCAGGGGTCCACACCGCCTCCTTAGCCTTCAGCCCTGAGGAAGAAGTACATATGGCAAGTGGAAACTTTCACCTATTGGCTGAGGTCCTCATTGGAGTCTCAGTTAGTGTTTCTTTAGTGTCCCTGGGTCTGTGAGAACAACAGAATTTAGATGTGTATAACTCTATTCCAGATAACACAAAAGAACACGACAAGGACAGTGTACTTGTGAATGGTCAGGAGACCCCTGCCATTAGAGACACTGGGGCTAGCATCACAGTGGTGGATGAAACCATTTTCAAACTTGAGGATGTTGCGAAGGCACCGAAAGGCCCCACTAAGCTTGCCTGAGGCCCTGGTGCGATGATTCCAATACTACCAGTGCAACACTATGACTGTAAGAATATCTTTCAGTGTACAAAGTGAGGTGCCTGGGAGAGTTCTGTTGGGAAATGACTTAAAAACTCACGGAGTTGTATCAAGCACCCTCAAACCTCCCAATAAAAGGAAGCAGGAGCAGACTAGGAAGGCCAGAGAGCTCACTGACTCTCAGTGGGTTGTTACAGAGGAACCTATAATACCCAGTCCACAGGAAGGACAACATTTCAACTCCCAGGAAAGCAGAGACAAAGGGGAAACCCAAGGTCTCAGGAAACAAGAAGAGTAGCACTCCTGTGCACGAAACCAGGACATCCCCGAGAGAACAGTCCCAGGTTACACCAGTGACCCCTCCACCAGCTGGGGCTGAGTGTGAGGTCCAACCAGAAGATGGTGAATCAGCTACTGATGACACAAAGCTGGAAGAAGACGTTCCCCCTGTTAGAGATCTGGATCCTAAAGACCATCCTGAGCTGCAGATATTGCTTTCAGAAGGTGGCCCCTGCAGGCCAGACTTCAGCAGAGGTCAAAGGGAGTGTCCTACGCTTAAAGGACTTCGCCAACAGGCAGCTTCCCAACTGGAAGGGCAAGAGCTGGGAAAGCACAGGTTATACAGGGAGGATGGCCTCCTCTACAGTGAACCTATTGAGTCTACCCCAGGGGACTACAGAAGACTGATATTGCCTCAGGTGAGTCCCCAGTTTCTACAGTTAGTTCATGAGATTCCTTTAGCTGTTCACTTAAGTTTTACGAAGACCAAAGAAAGGATTTCTCTTTATTTTTACAGGCCCAAGATGCGTTCTGATGTAGATACATTCTGTAGAAGCTGTCACACTTGTCAGACTTCTGGCAGGAGTGGAGCCAAGAACGTGGCACCTTTGGTGCCTCTCCCAGTGGTGGGCGGCCCTTTTGAGAGGGTAGGAATCGACATTGTTGGTCCCTCCCACATCTTCAGGCAACCGATTTACATTGGTTGTGGTAGAGCATGCTACCAGGTATCCTGAAGACATACCTATGAGGACTGTTACTGCTCCGGCAGTGGCTATTTTTACCAGGGTAGTTTTTCCTAAGGATTTTAACTTTGACATGGGGACCAATGTCATGTCCCACTACATGCAAGCCATGTGGAAAAACTGTGGAGTGACCTACAAGTTCTCAACAGCCTACCACCCCCAAACCAATGGCTTGGTGGGGAGGTTTAATAGAACTATGAAGAGCATGATAGGTGCTTTAGAAGAACCCCTTAGAAGAAAGTGAGACCTTCTACTGCCATGCCTTCTCTTTGCTTATAGAGAAGTCCCTCAAGAAGGGGTTGACACCTTTGAGCTCCTCTATGGTCATCCGGTTAGAGGTCCATTGGCCCTAATCAAGGAAGGGTTGGAGAGTGCTCCTTCCCACAAGCCATTGAGAGTCACTGACTATGTGTTAGGTCTCCGAAGGAGAATGACACACATGATGACAGATGCTTCTGATACCTTGAAAGCAGGTAAGGCTCTGGTGAAGCATTGGCATGACCAGAAGGCCAACATTGTTGAATTTACTCAAGACCAGCAGTTCTAGTTATGGAATCTACAAGGCATATGGCCTTATAGGACAAATGGATTGGACCCTTCATGGTTGTGGGAAAACTTGGAGAGGTCAATTATTTGGTGGATTTAGGCAATCCTAAGGAGGTCCCCAGGGTCTTTCACACCAACTGCCTAAATGCCTATGTCTCTAGAGCAGAACTGGGAGCTTTGCTTCTAGCCTCTGCTCAGCAAGAGGAGGAGAGTGAGCCTCTACCTGACCTCCTCGGGGAAAAACATTTAGATGGGAAGATAGAAGGGGTTAATCTCTCTTCTGTTCTGTTGTGACACTGGAACAGCAGGAGGAGTGCACAATTCTGTTAAATCAGTTTGTCCCTCTGTTTTCACTATCACCAGGCTTGACCAGTTGGGGCCAGCATGAGATTCTCACTGGTGACTGTCTCCCTGTCAGAAGCAGGGGTTACAGGATGTCAGACCATGTAAGAACCCACATAAAGGAAGATGTCAAGAAGCTGCTTGATCTTGGGGTAATAGAGCCATCTACAGGTCCATGGGCTAGTCCTGTTGTACTAGTGCCAAAGGCAGGATCCAAGTAGTTAAGATTCTGTGTGGAATATGGAGCTCTTAATACAGTCACCACGACTGATGCCCATCCTTTAACTAGGACAGATGAGCTGGTGGACAAGCTTGGTTCAGCCAAGTACCTCAGTATATTTGACCTAACCGCAGGCTATTGGCAAATATCCCTGACATACCATGCCAAAGGAGAAAACTAAATTTTCAACCCCCAGAGGTCTCTACTAGTTTAAGGATATGCCTTTTGGACAAAATAATGCACTTGTTACATTCCAAAGGATGGTGAAACATATTCTGAATGGGAAGGAGGACTATTGCATGCCATACATGGATGACATCTCAGTGTTCTGCCTTACTTGGAAAGAACATATTGACCACTTAGGATATGTATTGCAGGCATTTGATCAGGCCAATCTGACCATAAAGGCAAGTAAATGTCAAATTGGTCAGAGTAAAGTGGTCTACCTTGGGCATGAGGTAGGAGGGGGTGAAATAAGGCCATTGCCTAGCAAAGTACAAGCTGTACAAGACTAGGCCGCCCCTACTACTCAAACCCAAGTGAGAGCCTTTCTAGGTCTCACAGGTTACTATAGGAACTTCATTGAGAAATATGGGACCATAGCTTCTCCCTTGAATGTGATCTCCTCACCCCAATTCCCCAAAAATGTCAGGTGGAATGAGGAGTGCACTAAGACATTTGGAGGACTTATGAAAGCCCTTTGTCAAGCTCCAGTCTTGAGAGCTCCTGACTACAACCACTACTTTATTGTGCAAACTGATGCCTCCAATACAGGTAAAGGTGCAGTTCTGAGTCAGCGGGATGAGAAAGGCAGGGGACACCCAATCTGCTTCATCAGTAGAAAACTGAAGGACCGTGAAACAAGGTGGGCATCCATAGAACGTGAATGTTTTGCCATTTTGTGGTCTTTGAAGAAGTGTAGACCATACTTGTATGGATCTACTTTTGTAATTCAAACAGACCACCAACCTTTGAGATGGTTAATGCAGATGAAGGGGGAACATCTGAAATTGGTCAATCAGCCTCCAGGGGGTTGATTTTACCATAGAACACAGGTCAGGGTGTAATCACCAAAATGCTGATGGTCTCTCCAGAAAGTATGACCAACTGGAGTAAGGAGATTCATCCAGGGGTGTATTAAATTGTCCTGTCCCTTAGTCTGGGGGGGGGGGGAGACGAGAGTTAGGGAAAATTCTCAGAAATTTGCGAATTCCTCTCTACCTTAGAGACCCCCATCAACTTTGTTGTATTTTAGAACTTTACATTTTTAACCTGGAGAGTGTGAGACCCTTTTTTCCCACTCTCTTATGTATTTTAATGTGATTTTGAGCAATGTGTTTCTTTTGGTTGTGGAGTCTGACTAACTCCATAGGCATCATCTTTTACATTGTCTCACACAGCACCTTCAGTGCAGTGGCACAGGGAAGTCTTTCAGATTTCCCAAAGGTTTAAATACCTTCTCTTTGATAAACTACTGTTTCAAAGAGCAGTAAAGTGAAATTGACTTTACTTACATTTATAACTGTCTAGACCCAGCACACACTATCTTACAATAGGGTGCGAGAGGGGTTACTTAGTATCCCCTTTGTCTAGCTTCTCATGTAACATTTTTATGTTACCCTTTCCTTGATGAGTGGCTGGTGGCAGTGCTTTACTTTTAACTACCGTGGTGTGCTTTTACCGCGGGCTGCGTTCGCAGCTGCAGTAAAGCAACCAAGGGTGCAATTTTTGTCAAAATGGCCCTGGTCTTCTTTTTTCACCATTTCTTTGTGGAAAGCTCCTTCTTGAGATTTACTCTGCATGCCAAATTTGGTTTGGTCCCTTTGTTTCTTTGTCTTTGGCAGAATTCACGAGTGAAGCCCGTCTCTAGATCCAGGGTGTCTGGTGGGGGCAGGAAACGAGGTAGGTGCCCGAAACCCCCTGTGCTTAGTCTCCTAGGAGACAGGAATGCACTCTTAGGTGATTGGCTGGCTGGCTGTCCGGCAAGGACAACTACTCTGCTGGGTGACTGACAGCTAGGCTGGAATGAATGGGAGAAACCTGCATAAAAGGTGAGGCTTTTTGGCTTGGAAGGCATAGTCAACACTGGATGAATGAATCCAAAGAAGAACTTGGAAGAGATGCCTGCTGCAATTCCTGGACCGTTGGTTTGCCCGGTGAAGCTCTGCTGCTGTGCAGAAGCTCCAAATCCATATCGACAGAGAAGCCCTGCAAGGACGACTTCTCCTTTGAGTTGGTGGGACCAATCATCTCCAAAGTAAGCCACCTGGACATCCTCTCGAAGCTGGTTGAATTTCCACTGCAGTTGCTACTGGAACCAAATAGCCAGGGAGAGGAACATCAGATCATGTGTGCTGCTTTTAAGCAGGCCAAGAGCTCCAGGAAGATCCACTGGACTCCCAGGAAGCAGGACTGACCGAGCATGAGCCACCTCAACAGAGTGCTGGACACCAGACGCAAGGAAAGCCTGTCTCGACAGCCAAGAACTGCAGTGTTGCTATTTGAGGTACACACGAGGAGCTGAAACACTGAAGTGCCACTTGTTTGAAGATTGCTGATTGCGGTCGTTGACCATCCCATTGTAGTGCAGGAGTCCCCAGAAGTCATCCCTCTTGTCCCCACAACTGAGGCACAGGAACACCAGGATCTGCAGAGCTGCACAGGAACAGATGCCATCTGCTGCACTTTTCTTCAACCTAAAGGTACTGTACAGTCTAAGAGAACTTACCTCTTGTTGTGCCACCTTGCTTGATCTCAGTTGAGACTTGTCTCGGTTGCTCTTGTAGATTTGCTTGCATCTTCTACTGCTCACAGGCCTAACAGCTTGTGACCCTACATTTTATTCTACTTTTGCTACAAAGATTTCTAAAACATTGTGCAAGACTTTTACTTACCTGCAAGAAGTGCTTCAGTTCACCTTGACTTTTGCTAACTTAACATTGGCTGGTCTGGCTCTCTGAATGACTCTTCTTTCCTCTCCTCTGCTGATGTGTTTTGCCTTCCTTCCAGGAAAGGTTAACTGACTTTGCATTGGGTTTTTTCGGAAAGTACTTACCTGGTTAAGAATAATTTTGAGAATACTTGTCTTATTCTGAAACCTCTTTTCTTTGGCACTCCTCTCAAGTATATTCTAAATGCAACAGTGATACATTAATGTCCACAACATCCTAGCTATTGAAGTCACCTGAGGGTGTAGGTAGTGTCTGTGAGCCATCTCAAATGGGTATTTGCTGATTTAGAAAACTAAGAGTGTGTATTTTTGAAGTGTATTTGTTTGTTGCTTTATATTGCTCCCTTCTGAAGAAGGCTTATTCAAACTGATTGTTGATTACTTTAATAATTGTTTAATCAAGAAACGTTGTGTGTAGGTGTTTATTTGAATCCTTGTCACTGTGCATCTCCTTGTAACTACAGCTCACATTGACCCGTCTTGAGATACGCCTGGCTACTCAACCACACTACCAACCTGTGTAGTACAGACTTATACGAAAGGTTGGGTTCATATTGCCAGGAGTTCAGCGTTGTTGTAGTGCACCCAAAGGGTACTGCATACAATCTTGCCTAATAGAGAGTTAGTATCAGAGGAACATAGAGGTCTTGAGGGAGTGTATTTAGTAAGAGCAAGTTGCAGATAGTGTGGTCCCCGGCCTCAGGCAGCCTTATGGGTGATGCAGAGGGATTTGAACTTCATCCCTGCAGCAACCGGGAGACAGGTAAGAGTTTTTCGGGCATGAGTAACGCAGTCTGTGGGGTTGAGGCGAAGGATAAGCCTTGCTGTCCTATTCTGGATTAGCTGGAGGGGACGCAGAGAGGAAGAGGGTAGATTCAAGAGAAGGCTATTGCAGTAGTCTAGCCTAGAGAGAATCACCAGAGTGCTGGAAACATTGAGCTTCTGGGGGAAGTGAGAAAAGGGAGAATTCCTTTGAGAAGGAAGAGTTGAAAGTTAGACTTCTTGGCAATGTCTTGAAAGTGAGGGAGCAAGGAAAGAGATGAATCAAAGATGACTCCAAGGATTCTGGATTCAGATGAAGGAGAAGGGGGAGAGCCCATAGTGGACAGCCAGTGCGAGGGAAGAAAGAGGGAGCAGGAATCTCAATAGGAATTATCTCAGTCTTGCTGGCATTGAGGGAGAGATTGTTGGAAGTGCACCCGGACTGTATGGCAGATAGGATGTCTGGCATGATGGAAGAAGCAAAAGAGTCAGCAGCAAGTTTGAAGAAGAGTTGTGTGTCATCTGTGCAGCACTGGAAGTTGGGGGAGAAGGAGGAAATGCGTAGTGCCAGCGTAGCAATGTAAATGTTAATGAGCCAGGGGGAGAGGTTAGAGCGCTGGGGGATACCACAGGTGGAGAAAGAGGTATATGAGGAGAGGGTGCCCAGAATAACCAGGGATGGATGGTCAGTTAGGAAGGAGGTCAGCCAGTCCAGTGCCTGCTCCAATAAACCCACGGTATCATTGAGCTGTTTTATGAAGATGGAGTGGTTGACTGTGTTGAAGGCAGAGGAGAGATTGAGTAGAATGAGGACAGCTGGAGAGTTAGAATCCAGAGATGTGAGCAGTTCTTCACAGGTGTTCAGAAGAGCAGTTTCCATGCCTCTGGATGCTCGGAATCCAGATTGATGGTTGTGATAGAAATAGGGCAGTAGTGGCTGAACAGGTAGGTTCTGCTGAAGGTTTCTCAGGAGGGGCCGCACAAGGGAGTGCTTGAGGGAAGAGGGGAAAGATCCAGTAGCAAGAGAGTGGTTGCAGAAATCAGCACATAAAGGGGCAAGAGAGCCAATGTTGTCCTTGATGGTTCTGGAGGAGCAAGGAAAAACCTGTTTGGCGGAAGCCTTCCTAGAGCAGACAACTGTTGTGACCTCATCAGGTGTGACAGGAGAGAAGGAGGCGAAAGAGGAAGAAGGAGGGTGCTAGGACATAGGAGGCAAGGGAGGGGGGGCAGAGGTCGAGGGCGAGGGTAGCAAGGGTGATCAGGATGTCCAGCGGTTTAGTGGTGAAGTTTGTGTCCAGTGTGTTGCAGAGGGCCTGGGAAGGAAGAGGGGAGGAGGTGACTGCAGAAGGGTTGGCTAGTTCCCAACTTCCCTACAGATTTTAAAGAGTTCATCCGTGTTGTTAGATGCCCCAGATACCCGTGCCTGGATGTGGGACCTTTTCTTGGCACGGATGGAGAGTCTTTAATGCCTTTGGAGCAGGCATCAGGTCAGTTTGCCAGAGGATGAGCCTGTGGTTAGCCACTTCCGTTCCACAGCTCTGCACTTGCGTATCAGGGATGCAGAGTCAAACCAGGTATGATGCTTGGAGGCAGGTTTCAGGGGGATCCTAATGACCGGGGCAAGAATATTCACAGTGTTAGTAATGGCCAGATGGAGGTTGCTGAGAGCAGAGTCAGAGGTAGAGTGTAGGGTAGGGGAGAAAGGAGGATGAAGGTGGATGTGAAGGCAGCAGCTGACACTCATTTCATTGGATGGATGTTTGTGTACGACGTTGAGAGGGCTGGTGGAGGTGCGGTCAGAAGGCCCGGGGGACCCAGGTAAGAGGAAAGGAGAGAGTGGTCTGACCAGGAGAGAGGTGTGATAAGTGGGGGGGGAGTGAAAGACCAGAGTGGATGAGTGGGTTGGACCAGGTGGGTTAAGTGTGGCAAGATGAAGGAGGTATCTGCCTTTGAAGGGTTTCCGAGGACAAGTACATGGACGTGGTACACCAGTCGGAGGGGGAGGGACAGAGAGAGTGGTTGGGGGAGAGGCAGGTGAACAAAGGAAGTTATTAAGGGATGGAAGGTGTCGGTCAAAGAGAAGGAGATTTGGTTGAGCATCTTGAACCAAGATAGCACCAGTGTGTTAGTCATTGATGATAAAGCTGGATGATGAGAAGCCCGCTTGTTGCCACAATTAATGGGAGAGGATGTGAAAGGGGAGAGAGTAGAGAAGCGATGAGGAGTCTATAGATCTGATGAGGGGACAGAGAAGAGGATATTTGTGAAGACCTGTCTGGAAGTTGCACTGACATAGATGTCTGCCACGGGTTGGCACTCAAGATTTTTTTGTGTGCGTTTCTTTCTTTTTCTACGTGAGAGAGGGAGGGTAGGTGATAGTGTAGCAATTAGAGAAGATAGGAGAGATGGTGAGTGCCATCACGGTGGCAGAGGATAGTTAAAGGAAAGAGGGGTGGCTGCACTACACAGTCCTGGCCCAAACACACACACCTAGGTTTGAAAATCAAAACAGGGCACAGAAATGCAATGCAGCATATGGGGTGCGAGATGATAAGAACACACAGATCTAGGTTTGAAAATCAAAACAGGGCACAGCTGCATTGAAGAAGAGGAACATTAGGTGAGGCAGGAAGGCAGAGTGAAAATGGCACAGTTATGGTTCAGCTTTGTTAGTGGAGGAGGCAGTGGCAGAGTTCATCCATTACTCACTTGACAATCTGCAGTGCACGTGGAGGTGCACAGACACAAGTTAGTGTGGACACCGAATGCATCAGGAGGATGTTTCATGTTTCTAAAAAGGGGGAAAAACAAGGGGGCCTTCTGAACCCTTCCAGGCCTGGACAAACTCAGACAGGGCCTTAGGTATGGGCCTTTGGTTGGAGACCGGTGTTTGCCGGCCGCTGACCCAATTGGCTGAATAAGGAGGATGTCAGCCTATCACAGCAGCATGAGGCTGCCGTGGGGTCAGGCAGAGCTGCTTTGTTTAGGGTGGCCATCTTTAAGCATTGTAGATAGCATTACAGTTAAAGCCCAGAGCATGGGCAAAGATAATAACACAGCACACTCCAGTAATTCCGGGAAAAATTTGTTAGCAGTCTCATTCTACAGTTGAAGGTGCTCAAAGTGAGGAAAATATTCTTGTTCCAAAAACTCTTAGTATGGGAGCCCTGCTCTGGCCACGAGCGGGGCATCCCCCCTCCTATTGTCTCCACCACCCATTGCTTATGATATTTCTCAGTTCTGTCGCGATGTAGTGGCAGGGCTTTATACTTAAACTCTATGGGTGTTTATCCTCCCATTATAATGGTTCTTGCGCCTCACTGCCTCTAAACCTTTCTATTGCGCCTCG
This sequence comes from Ambystoma mexicanum, assembly GCF_040938575.1. Lineage (NCBI taxonomy): Eukaryota > Metazoa > Chordata > Amphibia > Caudata > Ambystomatidae > Ambystoma > Ambystoma mexicanum. Next base: position 451,797,372 of record NC_090938.1, read on the forward strand.
CACGCTACGACTGCCAATAAGTCAGATCAATCTCACATCCCCTTCATTCCATCAAAAATCAAAAATAGATTTACCCACCCCCTTTTTCCTCCCACACTCCCACTCACACACTCCACACACTCAAATCATACTACTATCTATACAGTGACCCTCCTCGTGTCTTCACTGTACACAATAAAAAACACAAACAAAACAAACTAAAATAAGATCAACTACTATATCCGAGCCCACAAATTATGCAGGGCTCCTATTTGTTTCCCTTTTACCTTTTACACAATGCCTGTGGTACCACCTTCTCTCCTCACTCGGGGTGGCTTCCTACCATTCAATTTTCCTTTCCTTAAAATTATCCTTAAAACACTAATAATACCAAAAAATAAAACAAACCACATGCATGCCACACCCACAATTTCAGTATTCGCACATTCACACAATCACACCATCCACATTCTCCCATACACACGTTCCCTTCTTGTTATCACTTGCAATTTTATGCCTGAACTCCTCCGTCACAGGGGTCGTACAACACCAGCCTGCTCTCTCCTCGGAGCCACGCCCCGCTCCAAAGAGCAGACATGAATACTAAAAAGACGGCACCTGCAAAACCGCTCAGGCTATGCGTTTTTTGTGACTGTTCTCTGTAGGTGGGTGCTGCTTTACCTGCAGAAGCGGCCTGGTCACCTCCGCAGCCACAGGGGTGCTGGGATCACATCAGGATCACCAAATGAAGGCGCGCCCCTAAACGCTCACAGCAGAAAAATTACAACTCACTAGGGAAAAAGACCTAAGAAAGCCAGGACAACACATTTTATTTTTACAAAAAGTAGGTGCGCCAACAAACAACTCTAATGCCGAGAACATTCGGAGCAAAAAAGGGTACGAGCAGAAGCTTAAAGGGGGCACATTGTCAGTAGTGACATCATTACATATGGTAAACTCCCGTGCGGCTGGTTGTTGTGATCCTATACATGGGCAGCCTGCTCCATAGGGGATGCCAAGCCATTGGTCTCAGCCCAGTCCATCTGTCTTCCATCACCTTGGTTCTGCTGGGCTCGCTATCTCCAGGGAACCAAGACCAATGGAGCAATTAGCTACATTTGGAAAATAGTGCTACTCTACCATTACACAGTGCTCCTGAAAGGCTCAAAGATCAGCACAGGGGCAGTCTCTAGGTCACGCTAACCGCCACACACACGTCTCTCGACTTCCAAGGTTTCCACCCTCGCTTTTGAACTATAATTTATCCCTCCCTGTACCTTGCATTACAAATCATGCCATTGTAGGATAAAAGTGAGTCACCCATGTTTTGGGATGTTTTATGGTTAATGGGTTTAGGGTCAGTGGTTTGGGTTAAACTAGTATCTTGGAATTCAGGGGTCTTAATATTGGGCATGGACAGGGGCAACAACTCTTAGTTGGCCAGGGAGAATGTCAGAGGCCTACTTTGGCCTGTTTGCGATAACACATACACCAAGGCGCCCAGAAGTGTCTAGTGGCCTTGCGGGGCACATTCTTTCTTGGAGCACCATATTGGCAACACTTTGAGAACAAAGGGGTGGTTTCTGTGAAAGTTAGCAAAAGCGTTGGCTTCTCTCATCAACTCTTGGGCCTGTTCAGATTCTCTCTTGAAGCTTGCGGCCTATGTTTAACACGCTGAATATTATTTGGCTATGCGGGCCCTATACTTCGACCATGACTACAAAATGGCATCTACTTGTATCCATGCCCTATGTCTAAATCACATAAAACATTATGATCGTGTTGGGATCCTTGGCATGCCCCCTCACCCCTGGCATGTCATAGGTCTTTCAATGGTATTCGCCTCACCCTAAAGTGCCTTGGGTGATAGGACAGGGCCATTCCCTTCCCAACACAACACACTTAAGTGATCATTAATATTTATGCCATAACTACCATGGATGTGCTACCTAATATGAATAGTCACAATAGTGGGGTTCTGGAAGTAAAAATAAATACATGAAGAACTGTGTAAAATTGTCAATTATGAAATATGACAGAGTTTAATATACTTTCAGGAAACATTCAATTGGGAACATCTGCTATGCTTGTTTAGGATTTGACAATCCCTGTTAATTTTACGAAGGAAATGGAAAATAGGATCAGGATAATGAGAGCAGTGAAGAGGCCATTTAAGTGCCATACAACAACAGGAAAATCAATTTTGGCCTTCTTGTCAGGAATAGGATATAAACAAGGAGATTAGAGAATTATGGAAAAATTATCTTAATGAAAGTAGAGAAACAAAAATGTAATAAAAAGAATTCTTGAACAATCATATAAATACTGGATAATGACGCATAAACATCCATACATATATATGGACAGAAGTGGCAATACACCAAGAGTGATACTAAGCAAGGATCAAAAAACATGTTGACTACTATTCATTAACTCTGTAGGTGATGTAAAGAATTGTTAAATGATTCCAATATCTCAAGCGATCTGGGGTGATTGTTTTAAAGAGAAATATAAGTCTATCAAACATGATAAAGATGCCTTAAGGTAAAGATGATATTAACATGGGAAGAACAAATGACTATAGAAGAGGTACATACAAACAGCTATCCTAAACATGAGGACTCTAGAGCAGCTGGCCCAGGCGGCCTACCACATGAAGTCTTTAAATCTAACTTGGAAGCATGGTCGACATTATGGCGACTTCAATTAATAACTGTATAGAACAATCTACAGTACCATCATCTTGGACATCTAGTGTAACTGTTCTTATTTATGAAAAGAGAAGTTGGAATAATCCAACCAATTATCGACCAATTAGCTTGTTTTACATTTCTGGAAATATGTTTGCAACATGTCTCTAAAAACGACTGCAGAAATGGTCTAAAGAGCACAAAGTACTCAATGTTAAACAAATTGGGTTTAGAAATTGATTGATGACTCAGATATGTGGTTTTGTTCTGAACTGTTTGATGCAAGAGATTTGCCACAAAAAAGACATTACCATTGTGGGTGGCTTAAATGTAATCCAAATAATTTTGCAAGAATGGAAATCCATTTTAAAATGGGGGGGTGAATTTTATAAAATAAAGAGATACCTATTAAGACATCTATGGTGATTATCCCAGTCACAGAGTTCCCCGGTGCAAGTGATTAGAAATGGGCTTGCTCTGAGCTTTCGAGTGGCAACGGTAAAGAAGCATAGATTGATGATCTATGCCAAGATTATATACCAGAATGAGGAGTCGAGAATATATAGGATCCTAAATATGGGTCATTGTGTGGAGTTATGTAAATGGATTAATAACTTTTTAACTAACTTTCGAGATTACTTGAAATTGATCAATGTAAATGAAGATACTTTACAAAAGTTAGCTATTTTTAAGAAAATTAATTTTCAGTAAAATTGATTTATGGAACAGAGAAGGCAGCTACTTACAGTTGATAGAACATTGCTCCTTGATTGATTTTGTGGCACTGTTTTCAGACTTTAAAGAACCACAGAAATATTGTAATACATTCCCTAAGAAGCCTGATAGGTCATAATTGTTATGAGTTTCAGGTTAAAAAAAAGACTCTCATATGATGTAACTGGTGCGTGCAAAAGAAGTCCCCTTAATTTAAGAATGTGTAGTGTTTGTAAGTATGTTAATGATATTGAGACCCTACAGTCTCATACTTGGAATGTCTGGAACTGGAAACATTTCATAATTTAAATTTTTCATCATTTTGTTCATAATGTTGAGATGCTAAATGAAGAAGCATTCTGGAGGAGATTGTTGCTGGTAAATCCAATATTTTAGTTATTGTGATGATTACATTTTGGAATGTGATTAACAATAAAATTGTTATCATTTAATGATTTATGAGAGTTGTGAGTATGCTAAAATGTTGTTCGATGGTGTATTGTTTATTTTAAATGTGTGAAAGAAAAGGTTGCATTATTTATGTAATAAAAGCAAAAGGTTTAATGTATACTATATTGCTTTGATAAATTATTTTTAAAAACTGATATCAGTGAAGTAAATTTGTGGGGAAAGTTCACTGATTTTATTTAGTTGGTGGTAATTGTGCCCCCCACTAGCGTCAATAACATAAAATGGGCAAGTGCAAGTTGGTTACAATTTAACTCGTGGGCAAGATTATTTTCTTTGCCCACCTATAAATTAAGCCGGAACAGCAGGATCCAGGATCGAGCAGTCTCCCATTCTTTCTTTGACCTAACCATCACCTTGAACACCACAGTCTAGTACCTCTGACTTAATAAAGGAGAGGGATTGAAACTGACTCCACGTATCATCACAAGTATTGTCTTCAAATTACTTTGTTTTAGGTTGATAATTCTTTTTATCTACATGGTTGACAGGTAGGCAATTATTTAAGCTACAGCCAGCATTTTTCTCAACTCTAAATCAATTACATATCTGTGGATCTTCGCAAACAATCGTTTGGGTACTCCAGAAAGCCCAGACAATTGTTGTCCACTTTGATCTGGGGCTTTCTAAAATAGATTTCATGTTTGAAGTTCGACAGAAACTTCATGGGCTACCAACAGAGGACACACTCAACTTTAAGACCCTATGGCTAGTAAGAATGAAGGCAAAGGTATGGGTATGCTCCTAACCTAATTCCACTTCATTTTAAGAAAGGATGGCAAGTTCTGTTGATCCACCAAGGCATGACATCATTTTTTTCAGTTGCAGGATGCTAGCCCTTCAAACTGTGTCTGATCTTAACTATTTTTGGAACTGCTTTAAAATTCAAAAGCCCACAATGCAGATCGTTGGTACCCTAAAAACCAAATTAATTTCTGAGTGGAGTTGTTCCAATTATGTACACTTGTTGTCCCCCATGGTGTGCAAGCTTTCACACATCAGCGTGAAATACACATTTTTACAATTTAGCTAGTTTGAGGGATATGTTCCTGCAAACCTCTATACTCGGCCCGGAAAAATAACAACCTGGAACATTAGTAGGTCACTGCACTTTTCTAGTAAGAAAGGGTCTGTATGCATACTCGCCAAGGCTGTTGTATTTTTGATTCAGGAGAGTTCTATCTATCTATCTATCTATCTATCTATCTATCTATCTATCTATCTATCTATCTATCTATCTTTCTATCTATCTATCTATCTATCTATGGAATTCTCAAATAGCACCTCTCACTCATAGGTCTCAGTTCATTGCAGGACCCATTTTATATAGATGGGTGCAGTGTATTTAGCAATTTGGCAGAATAGGGTGCTAGGGGTCGTTCTTTTGTTGGATTGCTAAATGGGGTTAAACCTAATTTTCAAGCTGCCCAGGTTACTTTCCCTTCTAAGTTAAAAAAACTGATGGTAGTGGCGTTTTTACTACCGATTGAAACTAAGAGTGAGATATTGTTTGTTATCAGTGTTTACGATCCCCAAGACTGGTCACACCCTGAACACATGCAAGAGGCTATTACATCTATCCTGCTGAGCTGGGCTGAGGAAGGAAATAGCGAATACACAATCCTGGGAGGAGACTTAAATGCCCTTTGCAGAGACACCTTGAGCACTGAAGAAACTGCTTTTATAAAAATCTTGTAGTATCTTCTGTGAGAGCCAAGGGAACTCTTAGGGACATAGATGGATTGACTTTCTACTAGACTGTGGCATACTCATATAAAACGTGAGAACAGTTGGCGACTGCCCGGGGAACCATACATGGCAAAGTGGGGTTGGGAAGTCAATGTTAGTTGGAAATTGTATATATTGGTCACGTAAGAACAAGTTGGCACTGAGCCACTGTGTGGTACAATTACGTCATAAGAAATGGAAAGGAATGCGTGCCATGACGGATGATGAGATGAAAGGTTGGTTTAAGAATTTAACAGATCAGATAGCAGTACGAGAAGGAGTTCTCTGTGTTAGGGAAGGTACGAAGCACAATTACCTTTACAACAGCATGAAAAGAGGCACGAAATGTCTACCAAGAAGGCAGTTGCGACAGATAAGAAGGTCTGACATAGGGAGGCTGGAAATGGGTATGAGGAGTAGCAAACCCAAATGTAGATATCGAAATTAGATTAAGCAAAGGAGGATGGTTATACTGGCAATGCAATGGCAGGGTCATGGTTGAAACACTGAGTAGTGGAAATGCGTCGCAGATGTCGTCACACGTAAGACAGTATAGAATTAGCCACCAGGGGGTCTTGATACATCCCCTAAGTGAGACAGAATGGTCTGAGCATATTGGCTCCACGCAGACCTCTAACAAAATGCAGGTTGGTTATAATGGGAAAGATCAATATAAACTATATCAATAGCACTGCTCCGGAATCGAGGTGCACCGTTATGTGATACTGGCCACGATTAAAAAGATTAAACAATCGAAGGCTCCTGGTCCTAATTGCCTGTCAAATATAGTACTAGTAAGTGACAGTGAAATGTAGGCAAACATATTAACCCTTTTGTTTCTTAAGATATGCAGGAAGGGCATTATCCCGTCTTCTTGGAAAGAAGCCATGTTGGTACCCAATCACAAAAAGAATCTCAAGACTGGACCCCAAAAACGACAGCTTCTTTCATTATTAGATGTCACTGAGTAGCTTTTTGTCTCAATGCTCTTATGTGAGCTTAACAACTGGGTTGAAGAAAAGCAAATACTAAGCCCCCTGCAGACGGGCTTGCGTAAGGGACACTCCACTTCCCATAACTTACGTGTATCGAATCTACTGACCATGGGTACCAAGGGAACTGAAAGCCCTACTCTATGCTTGGCATATATTGGATTCCAAGCTGCTTTCAACACAGTTACCAGAAACATCTTGTGGCAGAAAATGTTGAAGATGGGGGTTCCTGAGACCCTCCTAAGTTTGGTGATCCAACTGCACAGAGATACCAGTGTGCGAGTCCGCCGGAGTGCTAGAGGGGCATGCATGCACAAAATATGTACAGATAAGGGTTAGAGAGAAGGGTGCGTGCTTGCCCCCTGGCCTTTTTAATATATACTTGGCATACTTTCCGGAAAGGTTGCACATGGTACATAACTGGCCTCCAGAAATTGGTGACTGTCGTCTAGTATGGGTGTCTTAGGCAGACGACATTGTGTTGTTGGACCACACATTATCTGGTATACAACTGTGTAAATGTTGTTAAGTCCAATTTCATGTACTTTGGTAAAAAGAAAATGAATACATGGAGAGTAGACACCTTTATTGGTGCTCTTGAGCGCACTGAGACCTATTGTTACCTGGACCTGCCTTTAACACTGAAGAGGGCGTTGGAGGAGGTGGTTGCTGATAAGAAAGGGAAATCAATCATGCTCAGATGTTGATCAGGAAACTGACCCAGTAGACTGCTGGATTCAGCATGAAAGGTATATTACTCATGTACAAACAGATTTTTTGTTCGGCAATTACGTATGGGTTAGAATCTATTCATATGGTCGTTGAGAAATGAGAATGGCTGACTTTATTGGAGGGCAGGTTGTGGAAACACCTGCCAGGATTGCCTTTGTGTGTTCCCAAGGCTGCTATAAGGCTCGAATTTGGGCTGCCCTCTCTGACAGGACAGGTCAGATTCAAGAGGGCCATCTTGTAAATTAAAACAAAGAAATTCCCTGCCAGCCCAGTACTCAAGGTTTTGGGAAAAGTCATGGTTATCTGTATTTTGGATGCATTTAAAGTTCAGAACGAAAAGTTTTTTGAGGCTGCAGTATGGACACCCGACTAGTCAGAGAGCGAGACTATCCTCCAGCGTGAAATGCAAAATAAGTCTGTGTGGTCCGATTGGAACGTGAAATATGTCCACCTGGGAAAATTGAAGCAGTATATGCCGTTCCGGAAATTAAATCATCGGTTCTTCGAAATGCAGCCCTATTTGCTTTTGTTCCCAACACCTGTACTTTGGCATTTTGTAGTGTTATTAGGTAGACTTCCAACATTGGATATCAAAGGGGCTGAGCTTAAGATTCCCGAGGATGCCCATGTAGACTTCGTGGGCTAAATTGCCAAATAGAGGCGATACAACACGTCCTGACCTCGAGTATGATATTTAGAGATGTGTATCTGCTCTTCCTATCGAGTTTTGTGCACAATGTGGATAGCATAACACAGGGTCGGATTGGCCCCTTGGCCTTTCGGCCCGTGGCTGGGACGAAATCGGCCCTGGGGAGTGCGGACCGGTTTCTGGCTATGCCTGGGCCAGTTTGGAAGAAAAAGAAATGGAATTATTATTTATTTTTTTCACTTTTTTTTTCTCCAAAAAGCCTTTCATCCTTCTTAGGTCGATAAATGAGTACCAACACAGGTCGGGTGATAGTGTATGCATATTTGTTCTATAAAAAAGAGCTTAAGCGTAAGTGCTATACAATAACATATTATCATTTGGCCTTGGACGTCTGTCTGCTTAGATTCACAGTAATTTAGTGTACTTAGGAAAAATGCATTTGATGCCACTTCCTGTTTTGTCAAGGGGTGAAAGGTCGTGTTTTATCACTTCCCGGGATGTCACTTTGGGGGTGGGGGGTCAAATGACATCACTTCCGGTGATGTAATCAGAGGTCAAGGGTCGTGAGGCAAGGGGTGGGCCCCTTTTTTAGAGGAGGGGAGGGCCACTTTTTTTTGGGTGACCGGGCCTATTTCTTGTCCCACTCAGACCCTGCCATAACATCAAATACATTCTGGAATTATTGTCTGAACACAAAGACCCTGAGTGTAAAAATAGCTTTGCACAGAGTACGGAACCGAGTTGAAAGTGCCTTAAAGAATGGGTATAAGGAATAGACCATGGAATGGGTAAAGATGCCAGAAACAAGGTATTTGAATATTATCTTATGACTAAGTAAAGAAATATAGAAATGTGTAAAGGGATAGTGAATAAGTTAGGTGTTATCGTGTTATGTATTTGTCATAGAGTGTATCGTTAATATAACTTTGCATCCTAGTATTTGCAATTTCTATGCAACCTTGTATGTTACTTTCCTTTTTTCTTTTTATGTGTTTTAATGATTTAATGTAAAAAGTTCACAATGAACTGACGCACATTAATAATAAAACAAATAGAATGTTGCTTCCCCCCAAAACCTGAGCACTCTTATAGAATTTGGAGAGTATTAGCCATGTTACATTCAGTGATAGAGGTGTTCTGATGATTCACAGAGATGTGGAACTATCTATGGACAAGTAGGGCCCGATTCTCAAAAATGAGCGCAAATGAAATAAATGCAGAGGATGCACGTTATTCACTTGCACTCACTGCTGAAATGAGGAGGTGCAAGGCACTGGTGCAAGATGCATTGTCCATCCCCTTTGCATTGAATGACAGGCTCCCAGCCACCATGTGGTTGCTGGGTGTGCATTTCACAGAGACCGGCCCTCATGGGGAAATTACCCTGCCATGATTTGCACCTCCCCCTGCACTTGTTCCCAACAAGTGCAGGGGGATGACCCTCATTTATTTGCATTTAAAAGTGCTTTGCGCTTGTGAATGCGGAATGTGCTTTTGAATGCGCAGAAACACACCCTTATTTACACAAATGCATAAGGTGGAAAAAGAGCATCTGAGATGCGCTCATTCAGATGCCCTTTGTGAATTGAGCTGCTCCTTTTTGTGGGTGCAAGTGAGGAGATACACATCATCTCTCTTGAGCCAAAAAAATATTTTGATAATCTGGTTAAAAATATCTTGAGTTTGTCTGATCGAATTATTTATGTTTTTTTCCGTGTGCACCAGGTCCCTGTGAGCCCTGGTTATGTGTTAAAAATCTCAAATATCAAGTGGACAATTTCGAGATATATGCCTCAAAGTTATATGCACAACCCACCACACACACCGTCTTTTAACCATCTTTAATCTATGAAAACATTCATCAAATGTCACCAACATGTTTATGTTTGTTGTAGAGATGCGATAAAGCCTTGTTGTTAAGAGAGATTTGATGAACTTTTATGGATGATGTCAAAAGTTACAGAGGGCCAGGTTTGCACATATTCTTACGTAGCGTGCCATGTACCCTTCAACATGGTGTCATTATTGCAACTCCATGTTATATATTCAATGTTCAAAAACCCATATACTGCAACTGGATCCAGAAGTACGCATTTCTTAGAGGTCAACTGGAGGTCCCACCAGCATGAGCTATTCAGAGCGTGCATGGAGCCACTTGAGACATTCCACAACTGCCACAACAAGCTTCTGCTGTCTCAGTTGATTTTTCCCCACAGATTTTTCCCACATCCTGTTGATGAGATTTGGCTTTATGGGAATCTCCAGAGCCACTATGAAGAAAGTTTCAGTGCTACTGTGTGTCTCTTCCTTCCCATGCTCGGCACCTCCCTCCATCTCTCTGTCATACATTTGCAAATATCACCCTATGTTGAACACCATAATGTCCGGCTTTCCTCACATATCTTTGCCTGGTGTCATGCCACGCCTTGTTCCTTTGCTCCTCAATGGTCCATCTTTCCCCACTGCCACTCTTACCGTTGCCCCTCTTTCCCTCACTTCTCTCCAACCCTCTTTTCCTCTGCTCCATTATTTCCCTGCTTCCTCTCAGACAAACTGTTGACCTTGACATTGCTTGTTTTTTCTGTTTTTGATGCATACAATTATGTGATGATAGTCTGGTGATTCTGGTCTCAGCAAAGACTGCATTTTCTTGATAGTCTGTCATGTGTCCTACTGCATGTTTTGTTCCTAGTCAGATTGAGATTCTATCATCTTTAGTTATGGATAACATGACCCATGGTTGATTGGAATTTGATATTACCATCTATTAGCACGACAGAGCAGGGGCCTTGTGGACTCCTAGACAATCAGGGAGCTCAGAAGGCAGGCTTTAACTCAAGGTATTTCCCATGTTCCGAGCTCCCTGTGCACAGGGAGGCCACCATGTTCTCTACAGGCAACTGGTACATGAGCCTGTACGCCCTTCCCTTTGCTACTCCCCCAAATTGCATCTCCCCACCCTAACCCCTACCGGATTTACCTGCTATGTCAATTCCCTTACCGATGCCCATAACAGTCAGTGTTCCGGTGTATCCCAGGTGTAGCACTAGCCACCATGGAAAGGGAGAAGGGACTACTTGTAGTTCTCTTCACCATGGCTGCCATCTTGTTTTGTAGATTTTTTTTTTAAATTGAAAAACACCAACCGTTTATTAGCAACCATTTAATGGCAAAACTATTATCACCCCGGTAAGCATGAAGGGAAGCTAATAGCAGTGGTGGCTGGTGACTTTTGTATTGGTGCGTCATAAATGTTATGCACAAATATGCAGTAGTGACCGAGGATCGTGAGGGAGATTAAACTAAACACAGGCCTTTTGGGGGTTGAGGGGCTCTCCCCCCGAGAAAATGTTTACAATAATGGGTTAAAACACACATCATTGGGTAAAAACCCATACAGTTTGTAATTGGTTTCTCGGGGTAACTTGATAAAAATCTAATAGATGAAAGTCACCAACAATGTACACATTTTTATGTTGGCTGTGTCCATACTTGAGTATAAAGAAAGGGTCCCTGGCTAAGTGCATGATATGCCGAGGTGAGGTGGGTATACAATATTATACTAATACACACATCCACTGTCATTGTTCTTTGACAGATACACTATGGACATGGATAAACCTCATCCCCCCGTCCTGAAGGAGGCCACTCTCACTAGAGCTTCAAGAAATACCTTTATCTGACTGAAACATTATAGTGTCGACAACCTCCGTTTTGTAATGTTCAGTGTTCAATGTCACACTGTGGTGTCTGAACTCCAGGAATGCATCTCGATCTGGAGAGCATTTTTTCTGTATCTGATTGTATTGTCACAAATGATAAGAAATGTCCATTGTATGAGTTAAATCCTTTGGATTGAATTGGCTAGTACACAGTGGTACTACAATTGTTGTGAAAAATTAACCATATGTCCGGTTTCTGGGTCAGAATGTACTGCTCTAAAAATTGATATGTATAATAAACAACCTAGGGTGAAAGACTTTGTTGACCCCACAGTAAAAGTTTTGTGTATATTGTGAGTGTGTAATAACACATCGCAGGACTTTACACGAGATTTTGCACCCTGATTATTTGTGAGATAATATTGTATCCATACATGTCCATACTGGCTGCACTAATATATCACAGTATTCACATATAAGCATATACTCATGTTTATTTGCAAAAAATGCCTATAATGATATCACAAGAAAATATGTCCATTTTGGCTCTGCCAATATAGGCCAGTCGCCCCACCTAAGAACATACTCCTGTTGGCTTTGCCTGCATTAATGCCATGCTCAGCAATAAAGTACATTGAGACTAGTTGCACCACTGTGGGCCCATCTAACAATATTGTATCACATCTTGCGTGTTTTGTCCTTGATGCCCTGCATAGACTGAATTGCCATGACAAAACCAGGCCGCACATATTTTCTTACTAAGGCGTTAGTAATCGTAAGAACATATGTTGTTTTACTATGCATTTATAGTCAGAACATATGTCCAGACTGACTGCACAGTGCACCATTGCACCAATGTAAAGAACCCCCGCTCCCCCACTTCAGGGCAGTCATGTTTTTATTCTCATTATTCCAGCAATATTAATATTACTGCAATAATGAGCAAAGACACTGTCCCGTTGTCTTTGCCCATTATTCAGGTAACATTGTAAATATGACTGCAGTAATGAGCATAGACATGTCTTTGCCCTCATTACGGTAAAACATAGTATTACTGCCGTAATGAGCAAACACCCTGTCAACTTGTAGTTGCCATTTATTCCAATAGAATTGTTAATACTACTCTCGCGAAGGCAAAGACACCATGCGTGTCTTCGCCCATTATTCCAGTATAATATTACTGGAAAAATTAACAAAAATGTTAGTGGCCTATAATGCCCTCCATCAGCCCCTCACTGATTCAGTGATGACTGACAAGTGAAGATAATCTGCCACTCGTCAGTCATCACACAAAAAAAACACACACAATATTCTCACACACATTCACACAAAAATATACGTGCACCACAATTAAAACACTTGAACACAAAACTTCTCTGACACGCTGTATCTCTCTTTCTCTCTAACCAATGTATACACATGCACAAGGACATTGTATATTTCACTTACCTTTGGGCAGCATTGGTGAAATCTTTCCCAGATGCTCGAACTCAGTCTTGAGTGAGAGATTCAGTGCCTTCACCCTTTCTTCGTCGGGCTCTTTTTCGGGGTGGGGGCGGGTTCGCTGTTAGGCAGAATCACATGCAGTACCCTTTGGGAACACTACATGCAATTAAGACTGTAAGCGTCAGTACAAATTCACCTTTGGTAAAAGCCTGTACTACACAGTAAAGTGGTAGTGATGGCTGAGCAGCCAGACTTATCTCAAGAGTTGAGTGAGCAGTAGAACAAGTTACACATAGGACCAACAAATACAGTGATTCAAACAAACACTTTACTCAAGGTTTCTTGGTAAAAGAATATACATTTATTTACACAGTCAGTCTGAAAACATTACAGTAGCAAGAGCAGCTCAATATCTGACACTAATATACTACAAATACAAAACCAATAACTTACTGAACAAGTTCAACTCCCCTGAAGTGGGAGCAAAATGGCACTTCAAATACTTTAAAAAGGGGTGAAAAGACAAGGTTTTAAGAATAGATAGCACAAATACTTGCAGAGCAAAGGGTTTCAGTAAACAACATCCAGCAATTCAGTTCAGAGGTCTGGGCCAAAGTCAATGGTCCAGAGTCTTTGTATAGGATAGCACAGTTCTGGTAGTTAACAGTTAAGTCTTTGCCACAGAGTTTGGAAGAATTTGGCTAGGCGAAAAGTTTGACGAATGTTTAGGGAAGGACAAGCCTTCGAAGTTGGGAAAGTTCCACGACTTTGCACAGTACCTTTGTATTGAAGAAGAGCTGTAGCTGAGGCAGTTGTTCCTGGCAGCTCGAGCAGATTTCGCTGTTCCTGAGCTTCAGTCAAGGGGACAAGAAAGAGGACATCGGAAGTTCCTGCACTGCCCTGGAATGAGGCAAAATGCTTAGCAAAACATCTGTTTAAGGTGTGAGTGCCTTAAAGTCCACAAGCTGGTTTCCTTTCTCCGTGGCAATCCGGTTTTCAACAGCACTCTGAAGAAAATTCGACCAGAATGGGGACGGTGTCCAGGTGGTTTGTGAGTTGGTTGTTCCCACCAAACTCAATGGAAGAAGTTAACCTTGAAGGGCTTCTATATCGATGGAGTTTCAGGCAATTCGGATCTGCAGCAGTGCTTCAACGGTCACCCAGGAGTTGCAGCAGTCCTCTTCCTTCAGCTCGTCTTCGGTTCTTTCGTTCCAGTGGTCGACTCTGCTTCCAAGTCCCAGAGACCTGCTTTTAAACAGTTTTCCCCCATTCATTCCAGCCTGGCTGTCACTAACATAGCAGGGTGGCTGTCCTTGCCGACAGCCAACCGGCCAATCACGCCAGAGTGCATTCAGGTCTCCTAGGAGACTTAGCACAGGGAGTTTCAGGCATCTCCCTCACATCCTGTCCACCCCAGACACTCTGGCACCCGAGGAGGGCTTCAGCACTGAGGCCTGCCAAAGGCCAATGAACAAAGGGACCAAACCTGGTTTGGCCCACAGAGACAAACACAAGAAGGACCTTTCCTAAAAGAAAGGCGAAAAAAGTCGACCAGAGTCTGTTTTTACAGATAGAACTTGGGCGCCATATTGAAAAACATGGCTGACCAGATTTTTAGCTTCCGTTGTTCACGGTCGGGAAAAATCATGGTAGTTTGATCTAAACCACTGCCACCAGCCATTTAAAGTAGGAAAGTATTACATTTTACTGATACATGAGTATTTTGACTCAGGCGATTCTAGGCAACCCCTCCAGCACTCTATAGGAAGATAGTGTGTGCTTGGTCAGTACATTTAAAGAGACTAGTAAAGTCAATTTAACTCGACATGCTCTGGGAGACAGTAGTCAGTCCCAGAAAAGGTTTATAAAACTTGAGAAGTCTAAAAGACATCCCTGTGCCACTGCACTGAAGGTGCTGTGTGACACACAGAAAAAGATGATGCCTATGGAGTTGTTTTAAAACTCCATAACCAACGAACACACATCAAAATACATGGAAGAGTGGGGAAAAAGGCTCCCACTCTTCCCAGGTAAAAAAAAAAAAAAATCCTAGAAATCCAGCAAAGTTGCTGGGGGTGTCAAAAGGTAAGGGAAATTAGCACATTTTGAGAACCCTCCCTAACAGTCGCCACTCTGACCCCGCCCACGGCCTGAGAAATTTATGCAAAGTGAGGGTTGAAGACACATTTGTTTGCCAGCAGGACTGGATCTTCAATGCCCAAGCAGGGACAAATGCTCCCTTCTTCTCCCTGCTCCTCTCAGATGGTAATCAGCCCTTTAAGTGGATGCATATGTGCATGAACGTTTTAAGTAGTTCTATGTCATTATTGTTTTTTTTAAAGGATTTTAGCTAGTATTTTTTAGTTGAATTGTATTTAATTCATTTGTTGGATTTTTCTTGGTGTGCCTTATCCGTATAACAGGATTTTTGTATTTCCGGTGACAAATGGCTAAACCAGCTTAAAGTGTAAATAAATAAATCTTGGGGTGAGTTGTTGTGATTTCCGGCTGTCCCCTGCTCTGCCATCTGCTGTTCTCACCTCCTTTAACATGCTCCCATCTATAAAAGCATCCACAATCTCAAAATCTAAAACTGTCTGGGATCTATTGGACCATCTGACGATCCACACTTTCAGAGATCTCAGGACCACTTGCACACCTGCATGATTCCCAGCCACTTCTAGGAGCTTGCTCCTCCCCTGCTGGCACTGAGCGGGGAGTGATTCATGCAGAGGCACAGGGCAGATGCTTTCTCTTAGCAGAAGATATGAGATAGATTGCCCCCTCTGGCCTCTATTGTTGTATTTCCAGGCCATTTTTTCCCTGAATGGTCACGAGGTAGAGGCGATCTGGCAGGAGGACACACCTTCTTGCTAGTCAATCAGCGTCTAGTCTCCATGTTTTGAAACATTACTTTGGAGAAGCGGGCTGCAAACTGAGACTCTGCACATGGTGGGACTCTGGCTGCTATGATCCTTCAACAATGACTACTCTGGCTAGGGCTGATGGGAGCTGTTGTCCAAAGCAACTGGAGAGCCAATAGTTGCTTTCCGATCAGTAGTAAGAAGTAAGATAGACAAATTAGCTCAGGCAAATAGGGTCCATTAAGAATATCTACACTGAAAGGTGCTGGGTTGCACACACTAGCCTAATAACATGCAATCAGAGATTTCAATGTGTCTTCAGTACTTCCTGCAACACAGTTGAAAATGACTTAAAGTGAAATATTCTGATTTTCATCATTAAGACTCCTGTTCACCCCTTAGTCATTACCACTAGGCATTCAAGTTAGGTATCACTCCTTTGCCTTGCAGGCACGTTTTAACACATCCGATTTCACCGCAAAGATTGTACCACATTTACCGCAAATATGTGAATGGGGTGTGGGTTTAGGTACTTGCGAAGGTGCGGAGGAGTGGAAATTGGGGGTGGGGGAGTTGCAGGAAATCTCCCTGTGAATGTATTTGCAGTACAATGGGGTAAAAAAAAGATGCAGCGACGTGGGATGTGATTTATTCCCTATGAGGAAATCACACAGCTCCTTAACGTCCATGTCTGAAGAACTTCAGGGCTATCCAACCTGCGCCTTCCAATATAGTCAGGGGAGACCTCACTCACACTGTGCGACATGCCCTTTAAACTGGCGAGATGCAGAACCCTGATCGTTGCCTATCCGTAGATTGTTGTAGCTGTCCTATTAAGGCCATCATTGCCAAACTTATGATGGTCAGTTTTGACCAAGTGGGCCTCATTACGAATCAGGCGTTAAGGGGTTAACGGCGCCTTAAAAGGCGCCGACCCTTAACGCCTGATTACAAGGTCCCTTAGCGCCTTGGTGATATTAACGCCTGCTTTTTGCAGGCGTTAAAATCCATGGCGCTAAGGGACCATGGTGCTAATTACGCCACCGTAATTTACGGTGGCGTAATTAGCACCTTCCCCACTCCCATTATGCACTATGGGGCAAAAATGGGAATGGGGAAGGGTAAAATGGGAAATGGGGATTTACCGCCCCACTCACCTTGGAATGGGGCGGTAAATCCACCATCCACCATGGTGTAAACGTAGTTTACACCATGGTGGTAAGGATACGACCCAGGCGGTAACTTACCGCCTGGGTCGTAATGTGAGGCATGCAAGAGCTTTTAACAGCGTACCGAGGCGACGCGCCTCAATGTCACGTGTCAGATGAACGCCATCTTATTCAATATGCGCGCTGATCTCTTGTGGTGCAGCGTGACACTGTCTATACCTGCAGGTCACGGTCACCTCCCGGACGACAGGCGCAATGTAGTCATTGCCTGTTCAAGAAAGTACATTAGTAATTTCATGTTTTGTCAACAAATACTGCAACTACAGCACTCTAATTTAAAAGGCGATCTGTTTTGGTCTGCCATTTACAAAGCAAGCCATGACAGCATGTTGGCAGTAATATAAACCTAACCTCAGGCAATTTTCATAAACAGGCGAAAGTTTTTTTTTTTTTTTTAATGCCCGTAATCAAATAAAAAAAGCGTAAACCACTTACCTTGCAGGTTTTAGTTCAGGATGACACAAAAAGGTTGCCTGTAAATATAATTACATCTGGAAGCTCGCCTACCGAACGACAAGATAAGCCGAAGTTAGGTCACGTCATATTTTCCCATCCATAGAATGAATGTCTAAAAGTACAGTCCTCAGAATGCTTTGTATGAGGGAGCAGAAGTGCGGGGTAATATTCCCATTAATGTAATGAACACTGGGGACCAAGCGCTTCAATGTGGCTCATACACTGGATATGCCATTGCGCCTTCTCTCGTGTATTCCTTTAGCGCTGTAGCATCACTCTGTCAATTCTGTCACTGCCTTGTCTCGTGCATACAATTATTTGCTCATTTATTTTGCAGTTCGTGGCACCTTGGTGTTGCCTCTCAACCACGCTAGAAAGTTGTGCAAAGAACAATATACATCCATACATGATGTATATTTTGAGAGTAAAGGTAAAATGACGATAATACTGATAATAATAATAATAATAATAATAATAATAATAATAATAATAATAAAATAATTGTGTTGCCATACCTTGTGTGGCTTTGATACCGAAGGTGGTGGGGATTGTCAGTGGCATGGCTGGAGAGGCAGATCAAAGACCTGTGGTGTTGATGGGTACAGGTCGGAAGTACTTGGTTCCTGTGTGTTGGAATATTACTATGGGATGGGCAGAGTTACTTGGGAGTAATTGATCCAGTGGGCTGAGCCCAAGGACTGAAGAGGGCAACGATCACCAAGGGCAGTGTTGAGAGGCAATGTGGGGAGTGTCACAGAGCTGTAGAGAGGTGGATACGTCCTACCTTGGGAGTGCCCTTTCCTTTGGGCTGGTTAAGCCTATGATGGCCGTCAGCGAGAGACGTTCTAGCATGGTGTAAGAACGAAGGATGAGGTTTTAGATGGTGATAGGCTAGTTTGATGGGGAGACAGACCTAGTTGTAAGGGCCCTCCGGAGCCGAGATAGTATGCTGGTGAAGCAAGTAAGGTGGCTTGCTAGATTTCTTAAGCCGCAGTTATTGCTTTGTTTGTTTGTTTTATTATTTATATAGCACACCAGGCCCAGAGGTTCCCTTTTGGTTGTGTGGCATTCGCCCTGTGTACGTTTTATTTTGGAATGTGTGCGGGTGGGCTGCATGGGAGGAGGTCCTGACATTTTCTGTAACTGTGAAGGTATTGTGAAGCAAATAAGCTTTCTTCCCAGATGATTTTGATTCCAATTGTAAGGTTCCCTTTGGTTGCGTTGATTCTGCCCTGTGTATATTTGATTTTGGTAAATTAGTCGGTGGGGTACACTATGGGCCCTGGTTGTATCTGTAATTGTGGCATCGGTCTATGGTTTTTAGTGTTGATGAGCCAATTTCTATCTGCTTGCAGAAGGGTAGGTGCTCTTTCTCTGTATGGGGGTGTTTGGGTATTGAGTTCCAGAGGGTGGTTGCAAGAGTCTACATATCATTTCTGGTTGGTGGGAAGCAGTTACTAGTGCATTGATGCTGAATCATAGTATTCTCAATGGAAGGTAGTGCAAGAATGAATACCAGAGATTTGTTTCTAAGCGTGGGATCAGGATTCGAACGTGTGTTGCGCTGCATTGTGCTGCTTCCAAGACAGGCGCATTGCTCCTGACAATGTTCTTCTAATGCATTCCAGGCCCCTGCCGAAGTAGGAGTTGCGAGCCATCTTTAGAGTTTTGAAGTTTGATGGGAAGCCAGTGGAGTGTGTGGAGTGTTTGGGTGATGTATTTGCATCTCTTCAGTGTAAGTAGTAACCTGGTGGCCACACTTTGGACTCTTTATAACCTATTGAGTACATTTTCTGATAGTCCAGGGTAAAGGATGTTGGTATAGTCATAAACTTGATAAAACCAGAAAGATATCTGCCATAGTCCTCTGTGTGAAGATTAACTAGGGCATGTGGCATTGTCGAATGTGGAGATGGAAGAAACAGCTACTTATGATGGCTTTAACATTGGTTCTAGTTTCAGGTCACTCTCCATTGTGACTCACAGATTTTTCACATTTCATATAGGCAGTGGGCAAGGTCCAATTACTTCCAGCTAGGTGATTGCTGGAGTTCGATGGAACTGGACTGCTGATCAGCAGTTCTGTTTTGGGTGGGTTGTGCTTAAGTCTGTTAGCGCCATCCAGGAGTCGACATGTGTGAGGCAGGTATTAAGCTCCTTTGTGTTCATTGTTTGGTCATGTGTGAGTTTGTACACAATTTGTGTGTCGTCTGCATAGCTGAATCATGTGAGACCTGTGGTGCAGATGAGTTCCAGGAGGAGGGCTCATTTATATGTTGAAAAGAATTGGAGAGCAGATAGGGGTTGGTGCAGGGATTGATAGGAGGGTGATTGGGGAGAGGGTGGGATTGAGTGTAGAGATGGATAGGGAGTATAATTGGTGTGGAGAGGGGATGTTTAGTGGTGTGGAGAGGAGTATAGGGTGATGGAGAGAGGGGAGTAATAGTGGTTTGGAGAGGGGAATAATAGTAGTGGTGTAGATGGGGAGAGTCATAGGGAGGAGGAAGAGACAGAAAGTGATAGAGAGAGAGAGAGAGAGAGAGAGAGAGAGAGAGAGAGAGAACGAGAAAAAGGTGGGACACAGAAAGGTTAGGGAGGAGAGTAGAGAAGAGAGGAAAGGGAGAGGAAGGTTGAATTTCAGGGAAAGCAGTAGAAGGGCTTGAAAAACAGTGAATTCCTCTGGGGTGACTGAAAGGCACTATACTCTTGAAAACGGTCCTATCTAGGATCTTGGTTGGGTTTCACCTAGATTGTCCCCAGAGGAAGACTTAGATTTACAAAACTATTGCCTTCATGCCATCACCGTCAGTTAGGCTGAAACTTACATGGTAGGGGTTAGCGAGCTGTAGAAGCCAACCTGGGGTTTAGGGACAGCTGGACTAAGGTGGAACTGTCCAGCATAGATTAGAGAAAGAGAGAAAGCCCTTAGTGAACCTCTTTGAGATTGAGTTAATAAAAACCCTTGAACTGTATCTGGGTGTTGGTGTATTTTTGAAGTCATGTGTGACATACGCTGTTAGTTTGCCTTTTCAATACGATTCAGTTTAGGTGTAAACCTTTTTGAGGCCTACTTTCTGTGTAAGGGTTTTAATGTTCTTTTGGAGCTATGGTGTCCAGGGTGATGTAATGCAGTTGTGAATTTTGTTGAGAAGCTCATCTGGTGTTCTATTCTGAGTTTCAGTTAAGGTGCATGGATTTTGTTTATGGTATGGTTAACTTTGGTGGTCCTTTTAAGGGTTTAGCCAGAGCTTGTTCTTCAGTGAAAATGGTAAATGGGATAGAGAGGTCATTCTGCTGGGACTAGAGTAGGTAATTATGTCCTCTTTTCAGAAGACACCTTTCAAGATGTGTCTGGCCTTGTGTATTGGTCCTTCGTCTAATTGTTTAAGGTGAAGAGCATGGAGATTTGTGAACAGCGACTTTGTCGATGTGTTGTGTTCTTTCTCAAACAAGATGTTGAAGTCTCCCATTATCTTGAGGTCTTTGTAGTCTATCGGGATATTAGCACCCTGTCTCTCAGGTTGTGAGCGAAGGAAGGATTGCAAAGTAAGGCATGTAATTTGAAATCCAAGATCTTATCATAGCTTTGAGTTGTAGCTTTGAAGCAATGTGAACGAGGTGAAACATTTCCCACCTTCTGGCTGTCCTTTTGGTAAACTTAATTTTGTATACTGAGGTAAACTTTTTTGTATGAATGTTGAGTGGTGAAACGAAAGCCAGATTTATGTGATAATGAGTAGGTCTGCTGTGTCTTTCCTAAGAAAGGGGTTGATGAGGAGTAATCTGTGACCAACCACTCTTTTGCAATTCAGTGCCATCCGCGGCCCAAGGCGGATTTCTTTGGTGTTTGCTTTACTGTTTCCAGCAGAATCTTGGTATTTGCTTTCATCCAAGTGTCACTCAAGTTGATGAAAACAGCATGGGAAAGGGAATGCAATCCAAATGTGGTTAAAAATCAGAAGTTTATAAAAGTAATTGCAGTGTGAACGTAGCCTAAACTGAGGAAAGTTGGGCACTGATGTTCAAGAGTAGTGTACGTGCCTTTGGGCCTGATTCATGGAATATTTGTGCCAAAAAAAAACGGGATTTGTGCGCCATTCTGCCCGCAAATTCCCCTGTTTAACTAATGGGGATTTGCGGGCAGAATGGCGCACAAATCCCTTTTTTTGGCGCAAATAATCCATGAATCAGGCCCTTTATGTATAAGTATACAGATATGTGGATTAAAATGCCTCTAAATATTCTAACATATTATTTATTTCACTTTTTAATGGGAAGAGTACCACGTTCACAACTGGCATTGTACAAAATAATGAATTCATATTTCTATTGTATAAGTCACATCATTGCATTTTATTAAAATATACAAAAGTGTGGGAGCCCCTCTATTGAGACCTAACATGGTCCAGATACATTGTTGTATGGAATGTATCTCACTCAGGAGGGCATACAAGCCGGTTTTAGCTCACTTTACCCTTCAAAGAGGAGAAATATTAATTTGCATTACATTGGTCCAACCCACAAGGGCAGTGCAACACAGACATGCTAGGCTATTCTCCTCTGAGCAACGGTACCCTCAGCAAACTTAGACTCATGTTTGGGCCTTATTGCGCCTCTTGTTGAGGTGAAACCGAACCCCCCAAAGCACAGTGAGCAAGGGGTCTACATCTTTATATTCTAGTCACAGATGTTCAATATCAGAGACTAGATTGTAACGTAATCCAGCAGGTTGCATGGGTTAAACATTCTTCTGTGGTGTTTTTGCGCTGTAGGGTTCAATGGGCCTCATTACGACCCAGGCGGTAAATTACCGCCTGGGTCGTACCTTTACCACCATGGCGTAAACTACGTTTACGCCATGGTGCTTGGCGGACTTACCGCCCCATTCCGAGGTTGGCAGGGCGGTAAGTCCCCAATCCCCATCTACCCTTCCCCATTCCCATTTTTGCCCCATAAGGCATAATGGGAGTGGGGAAGGCGTTAATTACGCCACCGTAAATTACGGTGGCGTAATTAACAACAAGGTCCCTTAGCGCCATGGATTTTAACACCTGATAAAAGCGGTAAGGGTCGGCGCTGCTTACGCCGCCGTAAACCCCTTACCGCCTGGGTCCTAATGAGGCCCAATGTGTGTATTGTCCGATACAAGGCTGGGAAACACTGGCTTCATATTTAAATTAGAGAGCTACACTGCTTCACAGTAAATATTTCAGAAGTTGACAAACTTTGTCAAATAATCAATGCTTCCACAAATAATGTAAGTGCCAAGCAACTACACTAGCAAAACAATGAGAGTAATTTCTCAACGTGCCTACTCTCGGGCTGCATGTGGATGATCTGGAAAATTCAAGAGGTCTGAGTGGGTCGGATGTCTGTGCTGTTTTCAGCCTTATTACACTGCTGATCAGTCACAGGGCTCTGTCATTAGGCACTGGTGCAATAAATCAGAATGGTAGAAGGGCCCAGCAGGCAGGTCTGATGTGCTTTGTATAACTTCACTGGTGTACCGTTGTTTCATCGACAGGCATTTTCACGGCTGCCTTTTTTATGTGGACACTATTACGAAAAAGTCGTCAAAATGTTGGGGGGGTGGGAAAGGACAGATAAGGGGTTGAGGGATCAAGAATATTTAAAAATCGGTGGGGAAGGGGAGGTGTTGGGGGGCAACCCCCAAAAAAGCATTTTGATAACTTTTTTCGTAATAGTATCCACGTAGAAAAGGCAGTTGTAAAAATGGCTGTCTGCGAAATTAAATGAAACCACTTCACCACTGCACACATACAGGAGCTTATTGTGTCAATCCATGGTCCTAAGAGGAGAGGCTCAGATTAAACAACCAGGGGGAAATCCCCAGGCACTGTTCGGGAATTTCACTCTATGTAGGCATAAAAGGGGAAGAGCCTAGGAGCCGACCAATCACCACCCACCACACTTTGAAACTGAAAGGTTATTGCGTTGCCTGAATGTACTAAAATATGGTAGTGTTGAGTATCTGATCAGCATGATATCAGGATCCGAGGATATTGCTATCTCTGGGTGGCATGACATTCAGTCTTGATAGTCACTTCAGATCGATTGCTTTGTGAAGAGCAATACCATTTGCTGATGACAAATTACATTTCCTAATTTTCCTGATGCAGTAATCTTGGAAGATAGAGTTGAATAATAAGCTAGGAAGATCAATTAATGGATCGCTTTGCAATAAAATTGGGCTGTTAGGGAATGGTCTTGCACCCTTGTACTTAATAAACCACAGGGCAGGCCACAATTAAAGATTGACACGTAAGGGCCATCAACATATTTATAGCAAGGCGGACTAGGGCCAGACCAGCAGATTGGGAACTGAATTTTATTGCAGTTTATGTTCAAGGTATTGGATGTCATGTTTTAACATATAAAGAGAATTTTGTTTCTACAAATACAGCTGATTCACAGCACCGTAAGTAAAGTTGAGCTGGTAGCAGTCATCCCACTCTCACAGCTAAAGTGTTTGATGGCTAAACACGTATATTTGCTTGATATTTGCAAACACTTCATTGTTAGGGTGACTTTTGTTTAAAAATAAAAAAAGGACACGTGCACCAAACCCAGCATGCTTTAGGGATTTAGTGATTCTGTCATACAACTCTCGCATACATATATGACAGATATAAAGCTCTTTGGTCATTACCTTCCCAAAATGCTCTTTAATATGCAAACAGCCAAAACATAATTGGTTTTATTGGTACCATTTCACATTGTCTTTGGAGTTATTTCTAATGAATACACACATACAATGTGTTAAGCAATCACTTTTTTGTTCAAATACACAATATACATTGTTTAAACCATTGTAAAAATTAGGGGCTTTCCTTCAGAAAAGAAAAGGTTAAAATGATGCATCATTTTACAATATTAAAACATGACTATGTTTAAGTCAAGCATGCAGGTGGCACTAAAATGATGTTCAGAAGCAAGCACCAATTTTCCTCCACGGCCCTACATTTTAGAGCTCTGTGGTCGCCCAAAAGGTGGAAACATGAAATAGATCATAGAGAATCTAAAATGGGGAAGAGTAAATCTGAATGCGCAAATGCATCAAGAACCTGTAAAAGGAAACCCAACGCCATAGAAGTCTGAGAACAAAAACTGTGTTCCAAATGTACACACTGTTTCACATCTATAAAGGTGTCCTGTAAAGATATCCATTGACCCATCTTTACAGAAGATGCTCAGTGCTAACCGGGCAAATGGCATCCCCGATGGAATTATCATGAGTCCTTGATAACATTATGCTGCACACACAGTACTAAGATATCGGCTGAGCCATCTTTACAGAAGCTGCTCCGTGTTAAGCAGGCAATTGAAGTCTTTGATGACATCCTCCTGCACGCTCAGTTCTACCAGGAGAACCAATTGCAATGTATGTCACACAATGCATAATGATGAATTTATTTAATTGATTATGGTTTACAAACAGAAAAACCTTTGCAATATCACATAACAATCATTTATACATACGATTAAAATCACATTTAAGAAAAATGTGCACTACGTTAAAAATCAAATCCAGAAATGTTAAAACCGCAATATCCAAATAAATGTTATTATTATTTAAAATCCTAAACCAGAACAATTCAGAATTTAAAAAGGTCATTGAATACATATCTGGCAAATAATTCCAATCACCAAAGTTGGAGAATAGGACAAACAATGATCAAATGACATACTGATTCAACTTCCTTCACACAAAACCTACAAAGCTGTAAGTCCCTAGGGATTTTTTCCCTTACACCTTGAACTTCTTTAGTTAAAAATAGATTCAGTTTAAAATGCAGCATTAAATGTCTCTGCTGTCTTGATGGATGCTTTAATAAATTAAAGGGCAAGACATTATAAGATTTAATCTCATGTTTAAGATGATACAAAAGGTGATATAATTCATTGCTGAAGCCCAGTTCTCAATCCAATCTATTTTAAACACTCTATTAACTTGTCTTCAATAATGTTCTAAACATCTAAGAGGGCCGTAAAGTGCTGCTTCCATTCAAGCAGAAGTTTACAGACAATCTGATTTCATTCTACCTTTAAGGCTGGAAAAACAGAATACTTGGGAGATAGCAATAGCGTACTCCAAAGTTGCACTCCTTTCCAAAGTGCTTGAGCATGTAAGGAAATGAGGCCAACCTCATGCCTCAGCACTGCAATCGGAGTTCCACAAGGTAGACTGTGAACCTGTTTCCTTAATAGCATTTCAACCTTATCCCATGAGTTGGACAGCAAACCAGTTTCTACTCCATAAAGGAGACGAGGAACCGTTTTCTGATGATTGTACTTTACTGTACTTTACTGTGGCCAAGAAATGACCAAATTTGCCAAAAAATCTTAACTCAGAAGCATTAGTCTAATTTTACTCATTGAACACCTGGCAGAAGCAACAACACCCAAGTATGTAAAATTGGGAACCAGCTCCAAATCCTTATGTTCTGAAAACCAATAAAATGTCATGAATCTTATAATTTATCATTAACATTTTAGATTTATTTACATTCAGTACAAGGTCCTTTCATTAAAAAAAAATAAGTATTTGTTGCTGCCAAGGATCTCTGCAAGCCTAAACAACATCATCAGCATAAGACAAATAATTTAATTGTAGTTTACCCAATCTTGTGGGGGTTGTTTTATAGATTTTTAGAAATCATTCCCAGATCACTAATGTAAAAATTAAATAAAAAGGCAGCTAAAACACAGCCTTGATGTATTCCACATGTTGCTTTAATCCACCTTGTTGAATTATCATTCTGGTCCAATCTTACTCTTATCTTCGTATCAGAATGGATAGCGACCAGCATACTAAAAATGCCTCTTGGAAAGCCCAATTTAAATAGTTTTTCCCATAACATCGCCCTGTTTATGCAATCGAAAGCCTGTGATATGTCCAAGAAAGCGCAATAGAGGACTTTTTTTTCTCTTTGGGTTGAACTTGCAACAAATGAATCCCTGACTGATTTGTGTCCATACAACGCATTGTTGAAGCCCACTTCCGTAATTCCTTTACAATTAAAGCACAAATATTTTCTTCAAGGAATCCAGTGAGGGAATTGGTCAATAGGTTCTTGAAAGCAATCTATCACATCTCTTATGAATTACAACCATCTAAGCCCTTTTCCAAGATACAAGGAGCACGTTTGTCCTCAATATATTTTGAAAACGACCATACAAAATTAGCTGCCCATAAATTAACATTAGATTTCAACGACTGTTTGCTAACCCATCCGGTCCAGGGGCATTGGATGGTTTAGACCTTTTAATAATGGTTTGGACATCTTCCAGTTGCACCACCATAGAGTCGACACAGCTTAAAGCTAATGTAGGCCCAGGTTCTACACCCCCCCCACTCAGCATATAACTATGAGAAGTGAGCTTCCCATATCGCAGCTTGAATAGGCTGGGATTGAAGCGAACCTTGAGGTTCTAGAGCCCTTACTAACCACCAAAAGGAGTGCACGTCCCTAGTCAAAGCATTGCCACGACATCAACAATAATTAAGTCAAAACAATTGTTTTTTAACTAATTTGTATAATTTTGTTTTAAACGCGTTATGTCTGCTTTCTAACCCAAATCAGTCTTATATATAAGTTTGAATTCTTTCCGAAAGGCAACATTTTCTGTCAGCAAGTTTATTGTCATAGCTGTGTCTATAGGTGCGCTTCCCCCCAGGCGGTTGTTGGTCTGTTCTTTCCCACACATACAAGTTCTCTGGTATTTTGAGAACTACTTTGTCGCAAGAAAGCATATTTAATGAAAGTTCCTTGTCAACAGCTTCAACTGACAAGACTTTGAAGTTAAATCGATTTGCTAAACTTGGTTTACATGTGAGTGCATGGTTTCTGGGGTTTACATCCACTCCAATCTTCATATCTGAAGGTACAGTCTCCACTAACATTAAAGCTAAAGAAAATAACATTAAACAGTGATAACTGGATTGCATTCTGTAGCATCCAGACAGGTACATAATGCACTTAAGTCATTAGAAATAAAGACATAATCTAAAGTGGACTTCAGACATCCATTTCTCCAAGTAAAATGAGGAGGTTGGTCATCCATGAAATTGTCTTGACCAAAGCTAGCTCCCAGCCTTTCATCTCCTCCCTTATAAGCCTTCCCTAAGCTATGGCCTGAGGAAGGACTACCACTCAGTATCTCCCCATATAATAGTGCAGATCAAGACACTCACTGTTAAAATAACCCAAAATAAGAACACTACTTGAATATACACCAGCTATTAAGTCAGACAAACTATCCAAAAATGACTCTATTGTCATGGTTTTTGGATTAAAATATAGGTTAAAAACATAACATACAACTTCTTACTTTAGCCTAACATTTACTTTCTCAAGTTTAATGAACAGAATATCCAGCCTATTTGTTTCCAATGATGTCATTTTCAAGCCCAGCCCATTCTTAGGAAAACAAAGCAGGCCCCCCGCAGGACGACCCCTTAAATCCTGTACATCATTTAAAGAACAAATCGTATAACCATCCACACATGCAAAACCCGCCAACCACGTCCCTGAAGCTATATAGATGAAAAAGGCTGTGAAGATTCAAAATGTAGTTTCAATGCCGAATGACCCGTGCAATTACATGAGTTTATCTTAAAGAAATGTTTCCATTCCAAATTTTTATCCCTATACATCCCGCCATGTAGGGTAGACAAAATAGAGCACCAGTCAAAACCAAGACAGGCAGCAATAACATTTTGAAGAGAATTTAAGTTCCCAAACCGGGAACTCATATATATATTTAACAATTGATTTTTCTTAATAAATTCAGGAAAGTCTGTAAATGGTAATGCATAAAAAGCGATAATATGTTCAAAACAATGACTTTGAATCAGGTATCGCTTTTTATGCATTACCATTTACAGACTTTCCTGAATTTATTAAGAAAAATCAATTGTTAAATATATCTACTTGTTGGTCTGGTATTCCAGATATTAGATAGTGTGCAGGGGACGTGAGTTCCCGGTTTGGGAACTTAAATTCTCTTCATTGTATTGTGCAACCAAGGTGTCATGGTTGCCCCTCTCTCCTCTGCACCTCATACTTGATAAGCATTTTGTCTAAACACCTAGTATCTAAGCTGACTATTAATATTTAAAACATTTTTCGTCACTAGGGTGTGCCATAGTTGTCCTATCCTTCCTTTCTAGCAATAACATTTTGATCAACCACATTTTGTGGCGAGTTTGCTCCACTATTTAGATTTATAGTTAGTGGAATACGTAGGCGCGGCTGCGCTGCCACTTGGTGTAGACGGAATTCTGGCATATTAACAGCTTCACTCGAATGTTTGTCCTGTATAGATTGCATCATCACATCATAACCCACTGATAAGAAAGATTCCACTCCTGACAATACCACATTCCACATCATTCGGGAAAAGAAATATATTTTAACTGTATGCACTCTTTTGTCTAGGAAGAACTCCACATGAACAACGTCTTTTGAAGATATAAAGGGCCAGATCGGAATTTCTGAAAATAAAACCATAATGTGATGACGATTTAATGGAATAACATTTTTGTGCGGTAAGATTTGTTCAATGAATAAAGTCTGATCATCTGAGAAATTGTTTGTTGCTGGGCCAGCGGCAGCCCCTCTCTTTTGATTTGACTAATATGTCAACGAAGGTCCAGCTAACTGGCTCAAGATTTGTTTGAATGGTTTGGCAAGAACAGTAGTACAAAGGGGGCCTACCAACCCCAGTCAACCTCTTCGTGGGTGGATTTTGTAACTAAAGCCTTATTTTTTCTTCCAAAGTCATACATTGCTGGCAAGAACCCACCCCCGTCAAAGTTTGCCTAAAAGATTCTTGAATAATACATTGCTCAAGGCCTGCAAAAGAAGGAAACACCATATCATTTCCCAAGCCTTCCTTTACAGGGAAGTCCTTCTTCCTTGAGACCTCAAACTTTCCATGTTGGACGCCCTTATCAGACAACTTTTAGGGTGGCACAGTGTTAGAAACGTGAGGAAAAAAGATTGGTGCAAATGGTTTGGTTATTACCAACAAATCAAACTGGTTTACCACCAAAGTAAGAGGCAACGTTTCAACTGGTTTTAAACAGGACATATCCATTGGTTCTCCAATACTTTCCATCTCCGAGTACACTGATAAGGCAGTCGAGTTCAATTCATCTTGTGCTTCTGTAATAGGTTTTTTTTTACTTTTCACTTTTCTAGGAGAATGCACCAGGCTTATACCTACACCAGAAGCACCAATATCATTTTCTACAATTCATAAATCCAGCACCTCAATGTGTGCTGGGCTAACAGAGTGATCTAGACTTGACAAGCCACCATGTCTCAGGGACCTCAAGCATTTACGAAAGCCCTTATTTCTATGCTTGGGGAAATGTTTCATGTGTTTTTGTTTCCTTCTTAAGAGGATATTGGACAGTAGCGGTATTTGTTGCCATGTCCCGATCTTTGAACTGGGATCACTGCCACCTTCCAACCAGGCTTCTGGCCCTACACTGTGGGGTCTACCCCCAAAGGTGGCCTTTAATAAAGAAAGAGGACAGACTTAAAAATGTTATTCAACCATACTGGTGTGGGAGAGCCTGACAAAGAAGCCCCTAGAAGATTTTCGCACTTCTAGTTGAAGGACCCCTGAGATGTTTTCCAATTCATTAATGTCCTGCTGCATGGTTTCTTCCATACTGGGAAGGTTAGAGACTTAGGGACTTGCCGTTGTTTCATAACTGTACAAGAAATATCAGATTTGTGATGTAGGGAACCATAAATAAAGCCCTCAATCAACGCCAATTTGGAAGCCATTTTGTTTATAGTTCATCTCTGTTTCTGAACTTCCTCCGCCATTGACTATGTTGAATTCACTAACTGAGCCAGGCTAAAATTCAGTGCATGCTATGCAGAACCTGGTGTAGGAGGAGCATCATGCAAAAGTGAACCCAGCATGGTATGACTTGCCACGTTTGGCATGGAAGCTTCACCATAAGAGTTACTTGGGCACACATTTGTATTATACATTTTAGGTGATTTGGCAAGAAAGATAGAGGGGGATTGAGATAAGTTTGTATGGGAAATTACACAAACTGGCAAAGAAAAAGATATTGGCCGAGGAACAAAGCACCTGTGTCATTTTCCACAAAACTACTTCCCTCACTTTCAGCCAAGTCCAAGTGGCCCACATTTGAAGAAACAACATTCAACATAGTGGCATCCTGCAAAGATAGCCGGGGAAGATTTCCAACGAGAGGAACATTTTCACTCTTTCATTAGTCTGGCAGACAAAAAAGTAGGAGAAGCTGGTTTAAACGTCAAAGGTCGATAGAGCAACTGGGCCCTAGACACACCTCCACTCAAAGAGTTTGCCTTTTCTTCCCTGCATAGAGAATAAATGTTGAGGGACATTTTATGACACCCCGGACAGAAAAGTCTGCATTTGGCAGAAAGAAATCAATAAACACAATGTTCACCCGAGTAAGGTCCAAAATACTAGCATCCCTGAAGTCCTCAAGTCAGCAGCATATGGCAAAAAGCAAATTTTGGAGGAGCTGAAAAGCGGCTAGCCGGGCCTGGCGGACCACGCCAGGCTACTTCTGCCTGCCACTTCCTTCCCCGAGATCCCCGCTGTATGCAGGCATTTGTAAAAAGACTGCAGAGTTCTCCTCCAAAGCGCCTCCTCCAAAGCAATGGATGATGGAAACAGACTAACTCAGCAGTAATGGCGGACCACTTCTGCCACTTCCTTCTCCGTGCATAACTGTGATGCTTATAAGTAATCTTTACATTAATTATATTTTAAATACAAGGTAGGACTTTTACTGTGTAACAGTACTTCAAACGACAGCAGGACATCTATATCTATACCCACACATCTCAACATGTTCCTATGTATTGTACATTCCAACCAACTCATTTTAAATAAACGCAAGCCGGCAAAACCCATAGCTTAAACCACATCCAAAAAGGGGTAATATTGTGCTACAATGCCCAGTGCATTGCTTAATTGTGCTCTTGGAGTGTTAGGTATTTTGAACAATTGCACATACAGCAATTATGTAAACAGTCAGTACCACATCATTTGTTATAAAAGGTGACTGCATTGTACAGCTACAAGGAATGCCATGACCTCACCCACATCAATGTTCAGGGACGCCCTTTCGATTACGACACCATGAGAATGCACAGCAAAAGATTCCAAGAACCGTCTCCAACTGACTTTACTCTACTCAAGTGTTTATGTCCAGGCAGAGTTTACAAATGTCACCTGCGATTTTGGCACATTTTAATGGTGCTCCACCCCAAGGGATTGGAGGTACATCGGCTGCAGAAGGTAAATTGCCTTAGTTCCATTTTGCCCCCTGCTAACACCAGAGCTGTAGCCATGAGAAGGGGATGGAGTTCTTTATAAGCAACATTTGTATAAGATGTGCCTGTGCCAAATGCACATATTTCACATGTGTCAGGAATCTCCTACCTGGTGGAGGCTGCACACAGTTACCTTCCTCACAGAGGGCTGTGGCAGCCTTGTTGGACAGAGCGTTATAACATAACATAACAGGCGTATTGGTATTGCGCACGTTCACCCCATAGGGGCATCTTGGCGCTAATAATAGATGTTTATTGTTACCCAACTTAATGGTACTCATTTTATTGACCTTGGAAGGATGAAGGGCTGAGTGGACCTGCCGGGATTCAAACCTGTGACCATGAGGTCAAACACAGGCCCCCTGTAGTGGATGCATTAGTCCACTGAGCCACAGACGTTATCTGGCTAATGTCTTCCATCCCCATCTCAAATTGGCCTTCGCATGGCAACAACATGGCATAACTCTTATGTCGCCCCATACCCACACCAAGATGGCCACCCCTTATTCCACCCTGTGCCCTCTCCAAGAAGGCCACCACAAAGGCAGCTTCTCATCGCACTATGGGAGATCCTACGACATATAAGGATGAGTGCCAGCAATGAACAAGCGTCTGGCAAACATTCTTTTCCAGGACCCGGACATTCGCTGAGCCTCATCCACAGACCCTGATTTTACATTTGACATTAGGGATTAGATCTTCTTTTTTTCTATTTTTATTTTGGGACAGCTATCCTCTACCACTTAAGTGCCCAGCATGCTTTTAGTTGGAATGGCTGAGCAGGTTGAAAATAGAAATTATGTTATGATTCTATGAGTCTGCTTTCCCATTCCCAGGTAATGGAAATGGGAGGATCACAGAAGAGAGGGGGACCTTGTCTGTGTTTAGTCATCAACCTCACTGTATGTTGTTATCTCATTTCTGTCCCTACCATTTCGATTCTGACACCGGAACATCATGTCGATTGTTCCAGCACCCCTCTACACACTTGGGGAAGACAGAACATCTCATCTCCTGTCCCAAAGCCCCTCACACTTGGGAAGGAAGGGGAACCCGAAGCTC
Source organism: Ambystoma mexicanum (assembly GCF_040938575.1). Taxonomy (NCBI): domain Eukaryota; kingdom Metazoa; phylum Chordata; class Amphibia; order Caudata; family Ambystomatidae; genus Ambystoma; species Ambystoma mexicanum. The sequence continues at coordinate 451,830,424 of NC_090938.1, forward strand.
TATTGCAACATTAGATAATTCAGTTCCATTTCCTCTCCTAGCTGTAATAACAGCATGGTTCCTGAGAGTCTAGGTTAGTGATCACGGTTTGAAATTGGACACTATGTAAACTTTACCATTTGATAAGACTGGATGTAGAAATGTAGTTATGTTGCATTAATATTACAAACCAGTCTAAGTGCTTCTCAACGAGTAACAGCAGTCAATTAGTGAGAGAAACCAGATATTTGCCTTGAACCCAGAATTCATCATTCCAACCTTCTCTCACTTGTGTCCAGTGGCAGACAGCTTATGTTCTTATCACTTCCTCTTAAAGATTGTTTCGGACTCAACCAAAAGTAGACAATTACACGTAACAATTACCTACTGTGCACTCCATCGTGTAACCCACTGCTTTCTCCAAATCTTGGGCACCAGAGATCTGAAGATACTCTTTCAACTAACATAATATAGAAGATGACAGGCTTGAATTAATAGAGAGGAAGCAGTAACTTTCAAATCCCTGCATCCTTAAACACCTTATTATAATGCTATGGAGCCAAAATGGGGAACAATATGGGGGTGATTGGGCGTAGTTTGGCAAACGCGGAAAGAGTTTGTTGATGAGGCAGAATCTGAATAAGGCGCAGAGTCTGGCAGAGGTGGATTAAAGTTGGAGGGGTCGCATGCACTTATTTGGGCGTAGGGCAGCTGAAAGCCTAAATGTGCCACTGGTAATGTCTGAGCATTACCTGTCCAATCAGTCCCCAGTAGGTTATAGTGTCATCTCTTAGCACAGAATCAACCACAAGTCTATTTTTACAACATCTCCAGAGGGTACACTTTGGCTCTCAAAATTATCCTTTAGAAATGTTTGCAGTTAAGCCAGAATCACCTTGCCCATACCCTGAAGCAGAGCTCCAGCCAGTGGTACCAAGACAACATCCTGCAGTTGAAATTGGCAGTTCAGTTGAGTTGGGAAGTTCATCAAGGAAGAGGAAGCCAAAACCAGCAAATATTGGCACCCGAGAGTGCAAGGGCATATCAAACCAGATATCTTGGATGCACCCTAGACTCCGACCTAACACTCTCGCGCCAAGTCAACAATGTCTCAAAGTCCTGCCACCATCACCTTAAAAACCTAAGGCGCGTCTTTCCATACCTCTCATTTCCCAACAGAGTCTCCGCTGTCCAATCAATCGTTATATCCAGACTGGACTACGGAAACCCCCTTTACCTCGGAATCCATACCTACCAACTGAATAAACTCCAAAGCGCACAAAACGCAGCGGCCAAATTACTACTTGCGCTCAGTCCAAGAGACCACATATCCCCAGCCCTTAAAACACTGCACTGGCTTCCTGTAGCCCGTAGGGTAGCTTTCAAAACCTTATGCCTCTCGCATCGAGCACTGCATAAAACTGGACCGCAATATCTTCAAGACAAACTAATACCTTATCATCCCACTCGCACCCTAAGATCAAGCTCAGCCGGCCTCCTAGTAATTCCCAAGACAAACTCAGTCAGGCTAGGCGGATCATCATTCTCTGCCCTGGCTCCAACCCTGTGGAACTCACTCCCACCCCACATACGCTTAACTGAAGACTTAACGTCCTTCCGCAAACTACTGAAAACCTGGCTCTTCCCATAAAACCAATCCAGCATCATCACAATAATACCGACCCATCAAACTACCTGAAGCGAGAATGACAGCTAAATAAACTCGAATGTAAACTAGAAAGACAAGCAGGCTTAAACGAGTAAAGTAGATCAAAACAATGAAACAGAAAATACAAATAAATCGTTGAGAAACTCAGGAAATCTGAACTGATCAAAACGACATAATGAATGAGAAGGGAATACAGTGAATGACATAAATGAAACAGTTAGAATGGATGAAGCGTACAGAACAGACAATTACACTAAACGGAAGCATGTGGAGGTGACTGGAGAGCAGATGAGTTGTGGAAAGCGGTTGCGTGTGGAAAGCGGTTGAGTGTGGAAAGTGGTTGAGTGTGGAAAGCGGTTGAGTGTGGAAAGCGGTTGAGTGTGGAGAGCGGTTGAGTGTGGAGAGCGGATGAGTGTGGAGAGCGGATGAGTGTGGAGAGCGGATGAGTGTGGAGAGCGGATGAGAGTGGAGAGCGGATGAGAGTGGAGAGCGGAGGAGAGTGGATGAGAGCGGAGGAGAGTAAGAGCGGAGTGCAGATGAGAGTAAGAGCGGAGTGCAGATGAGACCAAGAGCGTAGTGCAGATGAGAGCGAGAGCGTAGTGCAGATGAGAGCGAGAGCGTAGTGCAGATGAGAGCGAGAGCGTAATACGGATGAGTGTAGAGAGCGGGCGAGTCTGGTGAGTGTGGTGAGTCGGGTTAGTGTGGTTGAGCAGGTGAGTGTGAAGAGAGGATGAGCGTGGAGAGCGGATGAGCGTGGAGAGCGGATGAGCGTGGAGAGCGGATGAGCGTGGGGAGCGGTTGAGCGTGAGGAGCGGATGAGCGTGGGGAGCGAATGAGAATGGGGAGTGTGGAGAGTGCATGAGTGTGGAGAGCGCATGAGTGTGTGTGAGCGGATAAGTTGTGGGGAGCGGATGAGCGCGGTTGAGCGCGGAGTACGGTTGAGTGCGGAAAACGGTTGAGTGTATAGAGCGGCTTAGTATGAGGAACCGAAAAGAGCAGAGGACTGTGGAGAGCGGAGGACTGTGGAGAGCGGAGAACTCTAGAGAGCGTAGGACTGTGGAGAGCGGAGGACTATGGAGATCAGGTGAGAGCGGAGATCGGGTGAGAGCGGAGATCGGGTGAGAGCGGAGATCGGGTGAGAGTGGAGATCGGGTGAGAGTGGAGATCGGGTGAGTGTGCGGAGAGCGGTTTGAGAGTGGAGAGCGGATGATTTTGAGAGCGGATGAGTGTGGGAACGCATGAGTGTGGGGAGCGCATGAGTGTGGGGAGCGCACGACTGATTATGGACTGAACGAGTGTCCTACCTCGCCCAGTATGTAGACTGGACGAGTGGATAAACTACACGAGCATATAGTCTCGACAAGTGTCTAGACCTGACGAAGTGTGCGGTCTGGACGAGGGTGCGGTCTGGACGAGGGTGCGAACCAAACGTAGGGTGCGGACTGGACGAATGTGTGGAGCGGTCGAGTATGAGGAACGGACGATTATGTGCAACGGACGATACTTAACATGCCTTGGAATGAAGGAAACTCTTGAAAACATACATCACGCCACACCCCACGCTTATTCTCTCCCTTACACCACCACTCATCTAGAACACAGAGATACTATGACACCATTCGGTATAACTGTTCTCATATCTACATCTCGTGCTTACTCCACATCACTCTAAGTAAACACTGCTGGTTTCTCACCACCCAGCCAGGCGTTCTTCTCAGGCCTAACGCAGCCACATTCGTTCCGGATAAAGCCGACCAGAGCGAACACATACTCCTGATCTCTCAACCACCACACCTACAGCTAAGAAGCAGCTACCACTTGTTTTCGCACCAGCTGCACACATACATGGTGCGCACACGCACTTTTTGACTCCCCCCTACTCTCTCTACTGACCTGAACTTCGGTTCCCAAGGGCGTTCAACCTACCAGCACCTTCAGACCATACCAATGGTATATAAGGCGCTATATAAATGCAAAATAACATAACATAACATAACATATAAAGCCCTCAGATAGAGCAAAGGACTGATGAAGGCCCTGTGAAGAAATTGCTACTGCCATGCAGGAGTAAAGGTATGAGCAGTGAATATAACTCCTTATCAGCTCAAACTACTACTAAACCACCAGTGATCCTGCTCATAAAGGTGAAAAAGTCACAGCCCGGTAGGTATACCTCCATCACCTCTTAGGGTAGGGGAGGCTATAATCATCAAGAGGGTGAGCGTTAGCATGGAAGTGGACCAAATAAGAATAGTACTGTGGCACAAACAAAGAAAAAAGAATACAAAACCAAAGTTCAATGAAATAAATAGAGTACTTTATTTAAGCTAGTAACTTGTGTGTTATCTTTTGTAATTTTATCTTGCATTTTCATAGCGCCTACTACCATAGTTCATCACTACAAAGTGCTTTTGCCTGTCAGAGAGGGAAAGAAGGAGCATGATAGAACATTCAGTAATGGTCGGGAGGATGAAAGTCAGGTAGATAGTTTAGATGAAGTCGAGAGATAGGTAAGGTGCTCATGAAGGCATGAGAAGGAAAAGGTGGAAGAACTATGTGTACAATTCGACAGAATTTATTGTGGGACTCACTGTGTTCTATCGGCTGCAGTGCCGAAGGTAGGGATAGCTGGAGAAGAGGTGTCCACTGTGCCAGAGGGTATGTCTGGAATTTACTCACTTTATGGAGAGTTTGGTTATCCCGAAGCCATGCCCAAGAAAATACAGGCTGAAAAGCCCATCTACTTACTTTCCTAGGTCACCCAACAAAGGTTGGCTCGGGTACTATGCTGGAAATCCCAATTTGACAATTTCGCAAGAGCTCCCTGAAAAGTGAGCAAAAAACTCCTTATTTTTTCCGGTTGCCTCATTTATTTATGTAACTGTTACCAACACCCTTGACTTGTGAGCAAAGTGCATAACAATAACAAGCTGTCTATGGATTAGCCTTAGTCAGACTTTTGAGCCTTTCACAGTGTGTGTCATGGCAAACCAAGGCATAAAGGAACCATGCCCAAGAAAACACAGTGGGTAAAGTGCCTCTATTCACTTCCCATGAGTCATGAACGGCCACTGACTTGCAGTTTCTATAGATTGGAAAGCTGGAAGGAAATAGGAGAAATTCTAACTGAGGATGAGATTTTAACCACGTCTTCCTTTTAAGTGTGTTATCAAATACATTAATCACCCACCTCTGCAAGGGTAAACACAGAGAATTCAAACATTGGAATAAGTTGGCACTCCAGGTTTGAAGATGGGGTGCACAGGAAATGATTTCAGTGGCAAATATTAAAGTTATTGAATATGTCTATACAATAGTGGAGTGTGTCGTCTTAACAGTCGACTAGGGCCCTTTAAAATGGACGAGGGTGACACTTCAAATACCTTTAAAAATGTGTCTTTTGGCTCAACAGTATTGATGCAGGTTTCCATGTGCTTTCAATGATTAGAGTCAGCTTTGAAATGCTGTGAGTCTATGATTCCCACTGAATCATGGGTGTGTAGATAGTCTAGTTGGCTCGAGACAGTCCAACAATAGGGGGCAATGCTGTAGAGCAGCGATCAGCTCAAATTGGGTGAAGAATGCAACAATGGGTCCAGCTGGCATCTTGAATTGGTTAATTCATCTCAAAGAGGTCCAGTGGGGCAATGCATTTCTTTATTGGTGATCGGCTCAAAGATGCTGGTTTCTATGGAAACGATGAGTTGAGTTACTGTCTAGACGACTTGAGAGCAGATCGAACGCAGTGATTGCCAACATCTGATCTGGGTGCTTGCAGCACCTCAAAAAGCATCTCAATGAGGGTGAGCAGGCTCCAAAAAAGATAAAAGCTGGAAAATAGGATCCAGAGCAGGTGCTTGAATACTGGGTGCGGTGGGTCCAAGTCCAGGACCTCCAGAGATAAAATTCATTATTTCTTCTGAACTTCCCAACCCAGAAGCTTTGTAGAAAGCACTTGCAGGATTCTGTCATGTCAAGTGATCAGGTCCTGGGTATTGGCTTTCTCGGATTCAGTAAGCCTATTACAGACAGTTGGTCACCTCAAATAGGACCTTGGGATAGTTAGAGGAAAGAGCTTGCCTCATACTTGGAGATCTTGGTCTTCACCTCTATGGCAGAGGGCGCTGGAGCAGGTTGTTCTCCCAACCAGGCTCTAGATGAATCCTTCTTCAAATGTCCAGAGAATAATCAACTAAGGAGAGCATCCCCATAACGTTATATAGGTAAAGGACCACAGCAGACTGGCTCGCTTCTAGACTTCTATAAGGGCTTCAGTCCTGAATGCTCTTTTAGAATCTTCTTGTCTGGTGACATCATATCTAGAGTGTTTTGTCTGCAGGAAATGGAGAGGGGTACATCAGGTTGGTGGAACCTGTCTCTAAATGGAAAACCTTTCCTGTATTATTTCTTTCTGCCCCCTTCTTCTGTCTGTCTACATCAAAAGGTATCTATTAGCTACCACCCTGGTATTCAGAGGACAGTTTCAAAGAAGAAAAAGGGATGCACTCTGGATACTGACAGGACGTAGTCAGTATAGTAAATAATCACAAACTTTCAAGGATACTTGACTTCAGCACAAAGGGAGCAATGGTTCTTAAAATGGCTTTACGGACTTCCAGGAAGACCAGGGGGACAGAACCTCAATGTACCTTGTGGTTGTAGGTGTTCTTGGTGCTTGACATGGTCGAGTCGGTTTCAGGGTGCTTTGCAGCTTCTGTGACACAGTTTAAGACTGGAGACAGCTGCGTGTATCAGGCGGCAAACAGTTTGGCGAGTGAAGCTGGACAGACAGCTGCAGGCTGGCCCACAAAGCAGCTTGGAGTCAGGAATTGTCTCAATGCTGGTCGGCAATTCTGAAGCACTGATCGTGAGGTCTCTGATAGCTTTAAGTGACTGCGGCATAACAACCATCAGCGTTGCAGTGTATTGCAGCTCAAGGGACTCAACTGGCTTTAAAATGTCCTTTAAGGTGGATGTCGGAAGATAAGAGTCAATGCTTTTCTCCTAGTTTTTTCATGGGCTCATGTCGTCCTTTAAGGTGGATGGCCCAAAGCTAGGGCGTGTGTTGCAGGCAGCTGCCTTGTCCTTGGTTTCCGGTTCAGAGACTTTCTGGCACTTCCTATGCAGGTAGCTTGCTGCAGTGCCTAGCAGGGCATGCTGTGTGCTGGCTTGGTACCGGTTATGAAACTGCTTGAGAGTCCGCTGTATTCAGTATCTCCCTCTGTTGTCTGGGAGATGTTTAGGGGAGGGATCTTCCTTCCCTCTTGGAGGTCCTGACCTTTCTTCAGTGGTGGAAGATGTAAGGCAGACTGTACTTATAGCCAGGCTCCAATGATGGGTTCTTCCTTCTGCTTCTAGTGAAGCCTTCAGATGGTCTCCCAAAAGCAGGGTTCGGCCGTCTTTTACAGAGCTAAGCCTACCTTAATGAACCAATCCTGGGTCCCCATCAACAATCTCATGTATACATGAAGTCATAAACAGAGCGCTTTGCAACAGAAAAGGTAAAGGGGTGAAAACATATGTCCCACCCATCTTCCTGTCTATTGTGGATCAAAGGGTCTCTCTGTTTAATGGTGGTTCCTGATTAAAGAAGCAGGTCTCCCTTGAAGCTGCAGGAAGACCAGACTCTCTGGCTCCTGCAAACCACATCCTCATACCTTTTTAATTGGGTACCCCTGCAGGGTGAACTAGAGTAAACATGAAATCCAAGACATGACAGCTCACTGCCAATTGATAATGAGGGCGGGAGCTGGCTTCATGTTCACACAGTTGCATATGAAAGGTTGTTGGGGTTTCCTGTCTCCTTTGTTAATCTCTGCAGCCAGGTCCCATGTGTACATGTTTGAAGTACTTTCTATATGTATGTCAATCGCTTCCACCAACTGCCAGGCTGAACAAAAGAGCAGGGCTGATTCACTGAGCCTTTGTTAGTTAATTGGGCTGACCATGGCAGGGGGAAGATTGGCCATCCCCCTTACTGAGATGACATGGTGTACTCCTGACTGTCATATGTCAACTTAATATGACGGGGACTGTGCCTACAGGCTGTGTCCACCCAGAGTACACAAGCATATGATTGTAGGAAAATGTGTGCAGATTAGCCTCACACATTTTCTGGGGGTTGATCTACCATCTTTCAATTTCATTTAAAATTTCAAAAAAGCCCAGGCGAGCACACACCCACCATGCGGATGGTCGAATTCCTCACAGTGACGGTCTTTGAATATGAATGGTCATGAGGGTGTCATTGGCCAAGCCCAGAGCATGTGGTGGGATGTCAGAGGTTTCGAGTTATCAAATTGTAGAGGCAGGATGTTCCATCATCATCCACTCCTCCAAGAGCACATCTGCCACCAGATTCCCACCACACGGTGGATGATGGGTACACAGATGGGAAGAGCGCTAGGGAACATAATTGGATAGGTAGGGTGATTTAGGGACACCAGACTGAGGTTTAGAGAGAGGTTGAGGATGGGTATGGGAGATTATGGAACTATAATGATCTATATTGGTCCCGCACGTGTTTCACATTCACACTATTGTGAATAACACATGTGGTGTGTTCCTCTGTCTTGGACAAATCCACACATTCCTGACATTACACAGTTTCCTACCTCGATTTGTTAGTTACCCTCACCAGCAGTTAGTCACTTCATTAACATGAAGCAAAACACATTGATAAACATACATCAAATCCTTTAGTCAAGGATAGCACACATTAGTCATTAACTATGCTTTGTTTGGCTTAGCTAAATTGATGAGGCCCTGAAGGTGACTCTTTGCTGTGTAAGTCTGCACCACTTTGTAGTGCTTAGTTGTCCAATCAAAAATACCTACCAATCATGAACAAGTAATAAGGCCAATTGCCTCTTAACCCAACACATGGTTCAGCTGGACAGTTTGCCCTTCAGCTAAACTTTCGGGTTCGAAGGACAGCTAGATGTGCAGAACCCCACCTAGCGATGGACGGTATAATGCTTGACCAACTTATCTCAATTTCTCTGCCGGACTTCAGGAATGCAGATTTTGTCCCTCTTTGCCTTCCACTAGTTTGCCACAACCCCATAAACCCCCACTGGACATAGAGAGTTCAGGCTTCATCCCATTCTGCTTTCTACTATTTATGTATGTCCCTGCCAGTCTCAACTTCTGTTTGGGAAAGCAGTACGTAGAGAGCACATGATTTGTCCCACTATGTTCCTTGCTAGTTCATTGGCCTTCAGTGTGTTACCTGGATGGTGCAGAAAGGGCATTTTCTGAAGGACAGATATGAGTGCTTTCCTTGTGACTTCCTTCACTACAGGCACCGTTCCCAGGGCATGGTTGGTCCTATGTAGACTGTCCCTGCCCTCCAACATGGACCCTCTAAGCATGCTGGGGATTGTAGTGCTCCACTTTCTTTTCAATTTACAGGCTGTCAAAGTCCTTCCCTGGCTAACTATCATACTTGACTGGTTATACCCTGTGCCTGGCCAGTGTGATGGTGTTCAGTGGGCACAGTGAGGATATATGTGTGATTTTCTGGAAGATAAATCTCACTTGTGGACAAGGCAAAGTATTATAAACATCCGTTTTCCAGGACTTTGAAACAGTGGAGGCTTCTGAGTTTAGAAGGTACTGGGTGGCTTTTCTTTAGGCTAACAGCCTGCTGTCGTGCAGTGTTTCAGATGTTTTGAAATGTAAAAATGGGAATCTCTGTAGCCTGGCAAACAGTGCATTGACATGGTTGATATGCACAGTGACCACACCTTAAAGCACTATTGATGTGGTCTCTTTCGAGGGAAAGCTAAAATCCCCATCAATAGTTATTCTAACACAAGCAGGTCTCAACACGTGGCTAACTTTCCCATTAAGACTCCTCTCGTTATCCCATATTAATCTGAGGTTTCATACCTTTACTGATTGAGGACTCTTCTCCTGAAGAAGAGCAGGGAGGTGTCTGGGTCCTGGGACAAGGATCTTCATGTTGGAGGTGTTTATATGAGGACGATGCCCAAAAATCCAGGTCTTGATGGCGAAGCGTCCTGTGGTAAAATGCTTTTTTGTTGTCGGTCCCTATGAAGGTAGATATGCATGTTATTGGCATTAGAGTAGAATGGGTGATTGGCTATGGGGTATCGCTGTGAGGTTTGCAGTAAATGTTACCTAGAGTGATTTTGCAGGTGACTACATGGTAAAATGAGGTATCCGAATCTGACTCTTTGTCTGGTTTCTAGCAGCTTCCACCATTTGCACTTAGATTCTTTAAGTCTGCCATTGTGCTTACCTCCATTCATAAAAAAGCACATTTCCAGTTTTGAACTCGACTATGCTTCATATCTGACGTAATGCTGACATGACTTGTCTTAGAAGATCAACATTTATGTTGCATCACACTATTGCTCCTGTAAACATCCTTTTCCCTCCATAAGTATTCCGCATCCTTAGCAAGGAAGGTATGTGAATGTTTCCTTTCACAACATTGATTAACCTTGCATTTGGCCTTTCTCGCCTCCTGATTACTAGTACCACTGAAGCAATTTTTCGGTTTAATTCTCACCTAATCTCTGCTGTATCATCCATTTTTTTCTTCAAAACTGCAAATAAATTGCTTCCTTTAGTTGTTGGTTCTTCGAACATCCGAGGGAAACATTATTGACGTAAGGCAACACCATCTTTTTGGGGATGTAGAACATTTCCAGCATTTTCCAGTTTAAAAATGTGGGCACATGAATCCCATACTATGATTTATGTGATGTTCTCACTAGATGCTTAACACAATACTTGATGACGGATTGAGGATGCTGGGAAGAAGCCTACTGGAATGCACGTGTTCATGCCTTTGCAAACACATCGGGCAGCTTGAGGATTCATAGATTATTGTGCCCACTTCTGCTCTCAAACTTTTCAGAAATGTCCTACAAAACATAACATTATACCAATGCTACTTTGCACTTAAATCTACACTTTGCCTATCTGTTATAATGGAAATGTTGCATCATACTACATGCATGTCTGGAAGGTGTGAGGGTGGCAAAATGCAGCATGTGTGAAGGGTGATATAATTCCATATCACCTTAAATTTCAGTACCGTCACTTTTTTGTGGAACGATACCACATATCTTGGATGGTTTAAGGGATGGGATTGGGGAGTTTTAAACAGAAGTTATTACACGCCATATATATTGCTAACTTGTATTGTCCAAGTTCCAGGTTCTGCATGCTTTGGGATATCCACATGAAGGAGCCCTGCACAGAAGTATCCAACAAAAAAATGTTTTTTGATGAAGAGGTGTTTTCTGGAAACTGATCGTGTCCCAAGTGTTTCAGTTGTGAAGGATTTTCCTACTGAAGGTGCCCTGGGTATAGATGGGCACTGCCTAAAGCACACTTTTCTCCTTGCAAGAGTATCAAACACAAATCTATGTGGAAACACCAGTGGGTTAAAGGTGGATTTCGGTCCAGGTGTGGGTCTGGCAGAGTTCCCTGCCGCCATTCAATGAATGCACTAAAAAGTAATTTCAAGTACTTTCAACACATATCGCTCAGGTTCTGTTACACAGTGTGTAAAGGTAGCTTTTTATATAAGAAAGTGTATCTTAATGATGAATGTTAACTGATAAAAAATGTGTAAAAAGTCTGAACGTGAGTAACTGCACAATACATAAATAAAAAAATAAAAAAGGTCGGTGGAGCAATTAATCAGGGATGGATTTAATTATTTGTGTGAACAGAAATACGGAAATGGCAATTCTAATATAATACAAAATATGCCCGAATTAATTCTAACAACTAAACAAACCAATAGTAGGAAATATTTTACATTTGCCTCATTTTGCACACAGTGATGATGATCTATTAATTCCTAAAGGTAGGGTCAAAAATCCTAAATCTTACCTCTGTGTTATGCGGCTTTCAAGGCTCTATACTGTTATGGAACACGGATGTCCATTGCAACATTGCATTGCTTGTGTTACCCACATCACCCTCTCCAAGATGGCGGGTGCATCATAATACGCTGTTTCATCACGCTCAGGTGCCTCGTTTAGCCCAGATATTTAGCGGCGTTCCAGCCTGTGGCAGGTGTGTCGCAGCGTTCTGGGTGGTTCCCTGTTGCTGCCTGGCTCATTCCTGCTGCCTTTCCTCTCCTGCTGCTTGCTGTGCACCACCCTCAAGCAGAAGGTGAACAATCATTTATGGCCCGCCCCTAACACTCTATTGAAGCCCTTCTGTCAAGTTTCCCAGTTTCATGACTTTTTCTAACAGGCTCTCACCCCAGATTGTAACAAATATGCAAATCCTTATGTGCCGGCTCGAGCAACCTAGGTTCCTGAGGTTTGGGGGTTCACAACTGTACATTATGTACCAATCTCCTAATTGTCTGTGAAGAGCCCTTTGTTTGGGGGTTTACCCTAAATATTTTCTGTGCTACCACTTACCGCGACCCTCTTTTCCTAAAACTCTGGGTAGGGTCCTGCAGTTCAACATGTTTCCTGCAAAGTTGTTTGATGTATGGATGTGGGCATGTATGACCATGTCCTGGCAGACGGGTGGGACACTAAGAGTTCTGGCCAAACTTAATGGAATGTCTGGAGGTAATCTACGTGCAATGCCTTTGCCTGGGAGAAAGCATGTGAAGGTTGAATGTGGTGCTAACAAGTGCTTTAGTGGCTTCCAAAGGTTTTAATGGATCAAACTTCAAAAATATGGGCCGCCTGCTCCATTGTCTTGTTAATGTGCAGAGGATACCTCGCCTAGACTTCGGATTCCTGAGCTGGCCAAACCACGTGGTTATGCTGGGAAGATTACTTTGGGCACGTGGATATCCCTTTCATTTTGTAAAGGCCTGAAAGCCTCCCAGTGATCTCTGGAACCACTCCCAGTGATCTCTGGAACCGCTATGATCCCACATTTGGCCCTCATATTAACTGTTAATCTTTAACATCTAAACCTAGAAACTTGGATGCGATTCTGCTACATGCTGTAGAGAGGTGCTAGTAGCAAAAGATAACTAAGACATGTTTAAAGACACTTTTGATGCCTCTGATCAATTTTTAAGATAAGGGAAAGGATTGGCTAGTTTAATATTCTGTGAAATTGGAATGTGCACTACACTTTAGATTTCTGCTTGTATTTTCCTTGGAGATAGTGCAGCACATAGACAGTAGCCAACCTTGTTTTTTTAAAAATTCCCAAGCTATTGAAATTAGAGTGATTCAAACATCCAGCACAAGTTTAAACAAGGCATCAATATGAATCCAGAAACACAGACCAATACACGCCTATCCTTACTGCAAGCTACCTTTAATTCCCAGGGGAGAAAGAGACCGAATGCACAAAGGGGCAGGAAAGAGAAGAAAAAAGGGGTGTTTGCCCAGATTGCCTTTGGCTCCTGAGACCCAGTCTGCTGTCCTACACTCTATATCACCTCTGTGTTTCTTCATCCACTCTAAAAAGGGTCTTCTGCTGTGGCTTCATTTCACCCTACATACCTGCCACTGAGACGCCCACACTGAGGATGGAGGCTGTATCCTCATTGGCTGTTGGGCGGATGGGAGACACATCCCAGGCGATGCAGCTCTTGTCATTTGCCCGCTATAGGAGCCACCATGCTGGATGCTGCACACATGCATAGGGGGATGTGCAGTGGCTGGTTTCTCTGCATGTGGAACGTAGGAGCAGCAATCGCTTCAGCAACAGACGTTTACAGAATACCCATTACCCAGTGCCCCAAACTCCAGCCGGGAAATCTCTGCGTGAACTCATGCAAATTGGGTGACTGAAGGGCACACTAAAGGAAGAGGAACGGCACTGATGCAGGACCAATTATCTTTGTATGATATGATATGATATGATATGATATGATATGATATGGCATTTGTAACGCGCCTATACACAAGTGTTTCAAGGCGCGACAATGCCTTGTGGGGGATCCAGCCATTTTGGGGGGAATTGTCCAGTCTGACTTGTCCAGCTTGCGAAAAACGTATGGGTCTGTTAACAGAAGGGAATGGGTTAGCAGACTCCCACACAGTAAATGAAAAACATCCTGCACAGATTAGCTATCCCATGCCAACTATTCCACTATAGGTTGTATTTCAAGAATCAGAGGCAATACCTTTGCCACCCCATCTGTCCTGCGAGTGTGAGATTAATCTCTTGCACGACCACCCACTGCCCCACAGAAAGATATATTCTTTTAATGTCAAACAGGTGAGGAGTTGAATAGGTATCTATCTGACTTTCTGGAATGTGGATATATTGTGCCCTTCAAGTCTCCCAAGGTGGATCTGCTATTCTTTGTCTCAAAAACAGAGGAGACTTTGAAGCCATGTATCAACTTCTGCACCCTCAGTGCCATAGGCCAGAAAGACTCTTACCCGTTGACATTATTTTGGTACATCCTGGAATCTCTTGGCAATGCCCAGATGTTCTCTAATTTGGATTTGTTCAGGGCATATCATTTGATGTGAATCAAAGGAGGGCATGAGTGGAAGACCGCGTTGAAGACAACCTTAAGGGACTAGGAGTACATGGTGATGCCTTTTGGGCTCAGATACGCCGTGGCCATGTTCCAACATCTCATGAATACCATCTTCACAAATCTGGTAGACATTACGGTCTCGGTGTACTTGAACGACGTATTCATCTACTCGCCCACCCTTGAGTTGTCTTCGTTCATGTAATGGAAGTACTTGCACAGTGAAGGCAGAACCATCTGTATGCCAAATTGGAAAAATGAATGTTTCACGTCCCCAGAATCGAATTCCTTGGGTACATAATTAGCCCAGATGGTCCCATATGGGCCCTAAGAATAAAAAGGCCATTTGGAACCAGATGACACAGAAATATCAGACATCCTTCAGGTGCTTCTACTTTGGACCTCAACAGGCTTCAACGTGATAATCAGAGGTTCAGTGGCATGATAGAGCCAAAACCGCATTTCAGTCACTTAAACAATCATTACAATCTGCCCCCATTTAATAACATCCAGAACATTCTCAGACTTTTGTTTTGGAAACAGATGCCTCTGACCAGGCCATTGGGGCAGTACTATTGAAATTGGACTCAACAAAGGAACAAAAGAACCCAATCACCTTCTTCTTCACTTTGGTGGTTCCTTTTTCATCAGGGTAAGATGAATATCCACCTGTCTCAGGGCTTCCACCTCTACTACCACCCCTCTTAACACATCCAAAACTTGATTCAACTAAATGTTGCACCGTTACCCAACATTCAGTGGAAAGTTCTAATTTCTCTTTAAACCAAGCCAAACCTTTCTTGGATATTTTCAATGGGACAAAGTTAAGGATGAACAGCAGGCTTGGCAGCACCTCCATCTTAATTATGTAACCTCCCCCTAAACGCTGAGTTTAGCAATGACTCCTCAATCAAGCTAAAAAATCAATGTTTACACCAGTGGAATCCACAAACCCATATATGACCATTTTAGCATGATTTACAGACTGGCATTATCTGTTTTCTCTAAGCATAGTTTATATTCTAGCTGTCCATAGACACATATCTATTAAATGATCCTTGGCAAGAATACCGCCCGGATCAATCAGGAATAACATGGCATTATCGGCATAGGGCAGATCTGTGCAGCGACCCACTCTGAATGGCACCCTTTTATATCCTTCTCCTGTCTTATGCTCTGTAGAAATGTTTCAGGTGCTATGTTGTGGAGTAATGGTGATAGGGGATATCCTTTCTGCAGCTCCCAAAGCAAATAAATCTCATGAGAGTTCACAGATTAGCCACCACTTGAGCGCTTACCCCACCATATGTGGTGGACACGCAATCTACAAATTTAAACAGAAAGCCACACCTAAACAGACAATTATTTAGGAATTCCCACTTATTCAGATCAAGGGCCTTTGATCCATCTAAACCTGCTGCAATTTGACCTCCATTGACCCACTATGCAGGTCCAAAATGTCGATAAAAACTCTAATATTTGCAGCCCCTCTTGTTCCCTAATGAATCCTGTCTGACTGTGGTGTGTATCAACTTAGGCAGAATGTCTGCTACTCTGCCACTATCATCATTGGGTTCATCAAGTCACAGATTTGGCCAGACATTTTTACATATGGGCCCATCCATACAATTGTTACCAATGTTATGTCATTAGTGTTAATTGCACACACCACTGACATTTGAATGGTCACCTGGTACTCTGACATATCTGCAAGACAGATGGTTTGTTTTGATGGTGCAGGTCAGAAGTCTCTGAGCTCTTCATGAAGGACAGCTTTTGTTGATATGGAAAGAAGTATATCCCACCGCTCCTAGGTGATTTAAGGTGAGGCGAATCCCATATGAAATTCTGTAGTTTGCAGGGGGGGAGAGGACAGTTCTACGAATCTCGGTGCAGATATAATATAGCGCGAACAAGACAGAAATGCCATTTTGTAATTATGGCAGAGGCACAGTGTTGCATGCGCGTTCTCCACAGCTCTTAGCTCCATGAAAGGGCTCTACGAAGCCCAGATCATTAAGACAGGATGGGTCCGCATAACCAGTTCTCATGGAAGCAGCCTTGTGTCCCTCCATTGTTGCAATTTCTTGGTATCACTGGGAGGAATGCACCTCGCAAGGCTGTGAGACAACACCATGATCCTTGCAATGCCTCTTCATCACGGCCAAGCTGCCAGCAGGCCTCTAACCCCCAACCAGCCTACCCAGAGCCATGGCTGACACCACTGATATGATCCCCACACTTCTGCATTTTAAGATAGTGAACAACCCCAGCTCAAATAGTAAACCTAATGGCCATAAAAGATCTAAGCACGAGCGACTGTTTCACCTTGTCACATAAATACATCTTTTGTAATGCAAGGTACAGGGAGGGTTAAATTATAGATCAAAACAAGAGTGGATGCCTTGTGTGCGAGAGGGGCGGTATCAACAAAGAACAGAATGTGTGGGTCAGTACGACTGGACTTTTTTCTCCCTTCCGCCTGGCACCAGCCCAGAGCCTCCCAGGTGCATGACATAGAGATGTAGTAGTAGACTTTGTGTATAATAACAGTTTTTACAATGTAACTTATGAGAGACCTGTGCTTCACTACGCAGTAAGAAGAGCCCAGCTGACCAATGTGGGAACTGACAGACAGCAGAGAAGCTAACCAATTGTAGCCTGGCATCTCATATGAAACAGCCACTTTTTAGGTTTTTTAGGAGCATTGTGGGCTTTGTGGCCAGAGAGGAAGCCTTGTGCTGCAGTGTGGGCATGTGTTGGCCAATTGTAGGTTGTGTCACTCTGTGTTAAAGGTGTAGAGTTGTGTTGTTTGGAGTCTGGAAATACGGTCTTCAAATGCTGTGTCAGGTAGCTAGCTTGAGTTGGCGAGGAAGGTGGAGAATTAGTGGGCACATCTATAGGGCCAGTCATTGAGCTAGCAGTTATCCACTATATGGTTGCAAGCTCATGGCTCCGCTGTTGGTTATGTTTTGGTGAAAGCTGTTGGGCTACTTTGTGGCTGTAGTGGATTGATGTCATGTGTTGCAATTTTGATCAAGAAAAGGGGAAGGTGTTCTCTTAGTGTTTAATGGTCCCCATGGGTGATGTCACTGGTATCATTCCCTGAGTACTATGAGTTGGTTTGGAATGGTCAGTCAGGAG
This sequence comes from Ambystoma mexicanum, assembly GCF_040938575.1. Classification (NCBI taxonomy): domain Eukaryota; kingdom Metazoa; phylum Chordata; class Amphibia; order Caudata; family Ambystomatidae; genus Ambystoma; species Ambystoma mexicanum. The sequence continues at coordinate 451,847,676 of NC_090938.1, forward strand.
GCTGCATGACATTCCCTTCTCCTGCACAGGTGTTTGGGAGTGAGTCAATTAAAAGGTAATTTTGTTGCTGCTTTTTGTAAATTCTCTAGTTTCCAGTGATTATACTTTATAAAGACAGCTTTTTGTATTTGTCCGGAATTTCAAGTGGTTCTGTAATGTTTGCATTTCCATTGGCAGCCTGTTCCTAAATTTGACCACCATATTTTAAAAGGAGGAGCTTATGTGAAACTTCTGGATATTGGATCTCTAGTTTGATGGTAATGTGAGATTTTGCTCTGGATTCATTCTGCTGCGTCGCCTGTGTGTGTAATGCAGATGTGCTTAGAAGGGGATATTTTTTAACGTGTAGCCAGTGCAATGCACGAAGAGTTGGCGTGATGTTCGGGCCTTGTCAAGAGAGGGTGAGGACTCTTCTCAGTCAAACCCCAGGCAGGGTAGGACTGGGCCATAAAACTGTCTCAGGCACCAATGAAAAAGTGGCACACATTTGCAAATGACTATTTAATTCCTTTTCTGACACTGTTTGAATAGTACCAAAGGGGGAGATTTTTGATAAAATGTGATGCAAATTGTGCACTTTAAAGATAATTTATTTAGCAACACTGGCCAAAACTATTAGCCGCATAGTGAAGTAACTCATCAAACTGGTCAACATTGGCCAAAAAAGTGGCGCACTTTGACCAACAAAAAACTGGCCCACACTATTATTTTGCGTTTTTGGTTTGACCCTGGGCCTATTGCCCTATAGGCCAGTCAGAGCCTGACTCCAGGCAGTAGCAAGGGAATTCGCAAGAGCCCTTTTCCATCAAAGCAGAGGTTTGAGTTTACCCATCCCTTCCCTGTGCCAATATGTATCTTTGCAAACCACTTAAGGCTCAGACCATTCCTCAGACAGATGCTCACCAGTGTTCCTTTTCCTTTTCAGGAACCTCTGGACTGATGCACAATGCTATCAGCCCAGATCATGCAAAGGAGTTAGATGCTATGCTGTCCATGCACATGGATAAAAGGAAAACAGAACCGGAAGCAGCATTGCCTCAAAGACTTAATTGCCGCTGTGCACTGGCAGAGAGAGGTAGAGAGCTGTGGCATGCGTGCACAAGCCCAATGTACAGCTCTGATGCTGTGCTAGTACTAACAGGAGGCAGAAAGCCGCTGCAGCAGAGCAAAGCCCTCGTAAAGAGATTACAAAACGAGTCCGTCATCCAGTGCTGGAGGACCCTTGCCTGTAACTGCAACTCCACTAACCCGCCAGGAACTTAAAGGAGGAACTACACCACTGATGCCCAAACCTACCAAAAAACCGGCCTGCAAAAACAAACAGAGACATTGCTCCCATCACGCTGCCATACTCAAGGTATGGCAAACCCACGTGGGGAAGGTGGGCGGGACTTAGCTCTCTTTTGTAGACTTTGCCTTACACATACAAAGAGCGCCTGGAGACCATGAAAATGGTAGCGGTATGCGGTATAAATCAACTTAACATAACATAACCTAACATACACATAACAGGATGGGAAGAAAGAGCAGCATTGGCTAGGGAATGTTGGTTAATCAGGACAGAGTGAGGGAGATTTAAGCAGGGGACAGCAAACAGGAAGAGTGGGTTGTTTGGGTGAGGTCAGAGGCGATTGTGGACCAAGAGACCAGCAGGCGGAAGGAAGGAGCAGCAGCTTGTGAAAGAGATTTGTCAGGCAGGTGAGGTTTGGTTTAGGAGGGATACTGGTACTACACTGTGAGTGTGTGTGCAAGGTGTGGTTGTTAGAAGACTGCTACTGGGTGAAAGGAGGGTGGGTGAGTGCTGGTGGTGGGAGGAGGAATAACAGTGGTGAAGGGGTAGAATGGTGGTGGAAAGGAGAGAGTAGTGGTGGAAGTAGTAGTAGTGGTAAGAAGAGGAGATTAGTAGTGGGACCAGGAGAGTAGTAGTGCTATGAGGGGCGGAGCAACCTGGAGGAGAGGTCAGGAGTATGGAGGAGGGAATTGGAGTGGGAGGAGAATTAACATCAAATGTTGGAGGTGGGAGCTAGGAGGAGTGAAACATCTGTGACACAGAAGATTACCTCTCCACATAATACCTGTTCTAAATGCATCTGAGGTATTGAAAACCTTATTTTACCTTGACCTTTCCCTTATTCACTGTGATAATGTGATATCCTATTTCTCGAAGCCCCACACCCAATTCCTTGCAAGTGCACCTGAAGGAGCCGGTTTACCTATGTCTGGAACAGAAACTCTGAGGAAAAGCATGGTAAACATCATGGAGTATCTATGGTCAACTACGTCCGATCAGCCATGAAAAAACCACAGATAACCATAATTTATTATCATAAAAACAGTGCACTCAGCCTCTCCGCTAGTGCCTGGATGAAAGTCCTGAGTATAATTCTTCTAACAAAACTTGAATTCCTCGAATTCTGGAAAAATTGACCTTATGAAAAGAAGGTGGCACATGTCACCCACAATGATTTATATTGTCACTCTCGTGTTTCGGCAGTGCAGTAATATCAGGTTGTTAAGGCTACATGTGATTGTATCGAATTATGAAACAAAGAATCCATTTTGAACAAACCCAAACATCTATAAAAAATAACACATTTTCCGATACTTGGGTTCCCCACCCATGCCCCACTCTTTTCTTTTTTACTACTATTCCCATTCCCAACCACATATGCAATTTTTTTTTTTAAATGCGTTCTTTTTGTATAGATGTTTTGGGTTCGTTCAACATTGATTCTATGTTTCATAATTCAATAACCTCACGGCATACCGGTTATCAGCACTTATTCCCGGGAATCCTCCTCCAACTAAGCACTGAAAAGATAGCTTCAAGTATTACCCAATTTGATAGTATTCAGTAATGACATGTTCTTACCATCCTGTACAAAACCAGTACAAAATCACTCCAGATGCACACTGGCTCTATGGAGCGCTCACCTCCCAGGCAGTGTTGAATCTTAGACTCTTTCCTGATGCAAAGTAGGCTCTGCTGCCGTGATGATATACTCTGCAAATGGTTATGGACTTTGCGGTCAAAGGTCTCCTCGACGATTCCCGGTAGTGGGTGTCCTGTACTTGATATTCCAATGCAGGATGTGCTGCTTGAAGTGCCTGATTAACCCCATAATCCTCTGTGGAGGAACTTCATGCCAGGGTCTTCGGAATAAAACATGCACTGCTCCTTAGATCTTAAGTGGCTTTGCAGATACGGTCAAGAGCCCAAATAAGTCATTTGATGTTTTTAAAAAAGATGTAAATTGCTCTTGTGCCAAAGGGACCACTGACTGATAAAACGTGACTTCATGATGTCAACCTGAGGGCACTTGGACGCATTTAAGGCAATGTCTCATTTTAACTGTTAAGGAAAGAAGTCAAATAAACTGGAACTGAGGGATGGAATTGTGTCAGAAAGAGATATCTGAATGAAAAAGTACATTGAACCTATGCAAACACACAGCCTTGTTATTATGGCACTGGGATCCGGTGGTCATCCCGGAAAACAAGGTTTAGTTCTGCTACGATCAATGGACGAATGAAGAAGAGCGGGTAGAATACTTGGGCAAGAGAATGGGCAAAGAAATGGGCCATGATGAAGAAGAAGGTGCAACATAACTCGAAAGAATCAAATACACAACAATGCAAATGTTGGCCATTTCATAGAGGTACACAGTGCTCCCCAGCTCTGCTACGCAGTGCACGTTCTTGGTGAATGATGTTTGGGATGGAATGCCACTTCAAGGATGAGGGGCCTAGAGGATCATGGGAAACGCTGACTTTCCTGGTGCCAACATTGGAAACAGAATGCGAAACCAAGGAAGAATCAGTGCTCTCCCAGAGAGGAGATAGATGTAGTCAAACAAATGAAGTGCAGTCAAACATTACCAACTGCTCGGTTTTTGATTTTGGCAATAACGGCAGCTAAAGTATTTTAAAGGGTTTGATAAACTGTATACGTGGTTTGAATATCATATCACTGTATAACACCGTAGGCGTTTTATTATTTTACTCTTGTTCCAGCAAGGTATTCTGAAAGCGAGAAAAGACAAATATTAAACACTCGGTAGCAGAGCATGGTGGTAACTATTATATCAGTAATCACACCCTTGCAGGGTAACAGCCCCAGGCCCAAGTTATAGGCCTGAACGAAGCCAGCACTGTTACTGTCTAGTGGGCCCTGCAGGGCGTTGTTTATTGCCATTAACACCTCGGTTTTAAAAATGAGGTGCTGATAGCAATATGTTTTTTTTTAATGAATGGGTCCCGCAAACACTGCATCCCATTCTTTCAAATAAATACTCACCCATGATGGACACCAAGGACATGGAGGGCGGGGCTCCGTGTGGAGCCCCTCTTCAATTTCCATGGTGGCCCTGGGTCTTTTCAGGAGTGGCCTGTTAGCCCATTGAACTAACAGATAAGTGGTAGGGGGAGCAGGAGGGGTAGGGGCAGCTTGCTCAAAATGCACCTTGGATCATGGGATTTAGCCTGCGATCCGAGCAATATTATTGTCTACCGAGCCCCCCCATTCCTCCCCAAGTGCTAATATGACAAAGCATGTTTAAATAGAAGCTGGACAATACCAGCTCAGAGTCTGTAGAGGAGACGGGAAGAAAGAGGCAATCCTAATCTAGTCCATTGGAAGGAGAGAGCTGTGGATGGTAGTTGAGAACAACAAGCATTCAAAGTTCCATTATCCTACTGTACATACACAGGATGCTGCTAACTGGTGCCATTTTGAAGGGAGATTCTAAGGGGATGTGAGGAGCAAGAGCAGTGTAAACAGATATTGCTTTTTGCCATGTGCCCTTTAGCTGGCCTCCGAATGATGGAGAGCCTATTCCCAGTGTTGGTGTGTAAGACAGCGGCATCTATGACTTTCTCAGAGACCTGTATCACCCTGGTGATGTGGTGGCATGTTGGATGAAAAATAAGGTGCTAGTTAGGCAATATGACCCAAGGACGGGGGACATTACCTGTTGGGTAATGCCCCTGGGGCCATAGTTAGAAGCCTGAGTGAATTGACGGCTTTAACAGAGCCCCGGGGGCCTTACCCGACTGGTAATGGCCCCCTCTGAAGGTCATATTGCCATTAGTACCCCAGCACGTTGTATCAGTGTATTAATAGTAATTTTTCTCGAGTTGAAAAATGGCACTGCGACCGTTTCTTGACTCTGGAAAAAAAAGCCAAAACAAATGCCCACCAGGGATCAGGGAGAAGGGACTACACGTAGTACCTTATCCCTTTCCATGGTGGCTTTAAAACCAATGTTAAAAAAAAGTAAAATAAATGGCCGCCATAGAAGGGGCGAAGGGACTATGCTCCTTTTTCTTTTCCATGGCGGGCACTCGTGGAAAGAACTCCGGGACGCAGCGCTACACTGAGCCTTGTCGGACAGGTAAGGCCCGGGCGAGGGACAATGAGCTTGCTCTTTACAAGTTCATTGACCCTTGCCGGGTACTAATTCACTGTACACATCAGGTAGCTGTGGGAGAAGAGGGCAACCAGGCCAAGGATCAGGGTAATTTAAAGGTGGGTACTCTTGACCAGTCACATATGCTGTGGTGCTGCCTAATCAAGGCCTTTTCCCGTATCCAAGTGGCCAGGTGCAGAGGCTTCAGCTGTCAAAAGGATGAGGAGTAACTGGATCTTTTCGGGGCCTGACTGATGGAAAGTCAAGGCCCCAGGTCTTCCGCTACCTGCCCACACATCAGTTACCTGTCGAAGAAGGTGGCAGCCAGGCCTCAGATCAGGGCATTGAAAGTGGACACTTGCTTGTCAAAATGGCTTTGGAATGCCCAATTAGGAACGTTTCTTTGCACCAGGTGGTCAGGTGCAGAGGTTTTGACTGTCACAAGGTTATGAACAATCAGATCTGGTGGGGGTCTGCCAGATTGAAAGAGCCACCCCGACGTCATCTCATTCATTAGGTAAATGAGGTGAGTGAAGGGATGAGGTGCAGGTCTCAGAATTCTGTTCGGGACACATCCAGAAGAGGAAGTACTTCAACCAGGAACAGACTTGTGGTGACATTCATTGTTATCAAAATGTGCAGAGCACCAAGAACATACAAAGTTCACTGATCACTTGGAATTAATTTTCAAGTATATCTCAGTGGAAACACAAATGTTGGATGAGAAACAATACTGACACCCTCTGACAAACTGGCATGCCGCCTGCTCAAATGGCAGTACAGACACACTGTCTTCGCCAAGAAGAGAGCCGACATCCAAACCCATGTCTCTGCAGCATCTAAAACCCATTAGAACTCTTCGAAATCTGCAAGGAGCTGTCCAATTCTACTGCAGTCTCTACCTCTCCTGTTCCCTCCCATGACCTCTGTATGGCCTTGCTTCTCATTTCATCACTAAAACTCAGGACATTCTGACCACCCTCTCTTCCTCTTCCTCCTCCTCCTCCTCCTCCTCCACTCCTGACCTGCCTGTGGCCGCTTCTCCTCCTCCCTTCTCTTCCTTTCCCTTGTTCACCCCAGACAATGTTTCTAGACAAGTCCGATCTATGAAACTCTTGTCAAAACAGGTTCTTCCCTCTTCCATCTCTCTCTCTACCTGTGGTATCCCCAGGGGCCTAACCTTTCTCCCTGGCATTTCTTGTTCACTGCATTGCTGCTCTCTGTCCCATGCGGATGACACCCAGCTCTCTTTCAGGCTCCCATCAGCCACCTCTTCTAATTCTCTCATTCCAGAATGTCTATCCACAATTCAGGAGTGGCGTGCCGCCAATGATCTCTGCCTTAATGACAGTAAGACGGAGATCCTCCTCATCGGATCACCAGCTCCCTCCTTTCCTCTCTCTCTGGCCACCCACTTTGGTCCCTCTTCCTGCTCCTACCTGTGAGGCCAAGAACCTTGGGTCATCTTCAACTCCACTCTCTCCTTCTCTCCGCACATCTCAGATGTCTCTAAGAAGTCACACTTTCAACTGCACCTCCTCAGAGGTATTCTTCCTTTCCTCACTTTCCCCCAGAAGCTCACTGTCTCCAGAGCTCTGTTCCTCTCTAGGCTGGACTACTGCAACTGTCTCTTTCTAAATATTCCTTCCTCTACTCTCTGCCCTCTACAACTTATCCAAAACAGGACTTGTCCTTGGTCTCAAGTCCAGGGATTGGATCTCTCCAGCTCGGAAATCTCTTCACTGGCTCTGAGTGGTGGCAAGGATCAAGGTCAAGACTCTCTGAATCATCCAGAAGGCTTTCTGGAGCCTGGGACTGCACTACATCCAACTCTCTCTTCCTAAACATCTCCATTCTTGAGCACCCCGCTCATCCACCTCCAACTCTTTGAGGGCCATTCACTTTTCCAAGCGAGGTGGAACAGCCTCCCTGTCTCTATCAAACTGAGCAGAACCACCTCTGGTTCCGGAAGCAACTCAAGACCTTCCTCTTCGATTCTGCATTCTCTCTTCCTCTCCCCTGCTGATGTCCCGAATGCTCCACTCACCGGACACCTGGCCACCCTCTGAACTTGGGCCCAGGTCCCTGCATGTCCAGTTACACCTTGCACTGCCTCTTGGCTCCCCCCGCACTTGTGGTCTGTATCTGTAACCCTACAGTCCCCCAATCTCTGCACGTATGAGCCACCAGTTGGCTGCGCTTTCCGTTCATCCGAACTGAGCCACCTGCTGGCTGCACTTTTGAGTTATCCACACTTCTCCTCCACTCTGCACTTCTTCCCTTCCTCTTCCCTGCACTTGCACGATCTGAATGACAAAAGGCCTAGTAAGATAGTTGTTTTGTCCTCCCTCTGTTTCCCCCTCCTTGTCTTGTCACACCTGGAAACACGTGTGTACAGGTGTGTTATAAATGCCATATCAAATCATACTGCAATCTTTCAGCAACTTATTGAAAAAAGTCCTTTAAGTGGTTACGCTATCTGGGTTAGTTTCTCCAATAGCAAAGCTTATTTAGAATATCTGATAAATGCAAATCTCAATTGGGCAAAGTCAAAGAAGAATGGGTACAATTATATCTTTAACACAAATACAAAGACAAAACAATGTTTAAAAACATTAAACACACTCACAGAAAACAGGTAAGGGCCCGGAGAGCAGGCATGAAGGGTTGATGCATATGTCTTTTTCCCTCTGTAGATAAGCTAAAATGGAACTTTCGGTATGGCGACTGGAAAATGTTCCTCATGCGGTAATAGACACTGCTGCATGAAGATTCTTACACAGAAAATCCAACGAGCTCATAATGAGGGCGTGAGTTTCCAAAACATGAGAACATCTCATCAATGTATGGGATAGATGTGTAAATCTTTCCCAGCCTGGTCGGATTTCTTGTCTCGGAAGGGTAGCTCAGGGGCAACATGAAGAAGACTCAGAGCAACACAGGTTTGATCCCCGGGTCCGCGCTTAGAAACCTCTGGGTATTAAGCACGTTATAAAAATCCAATTACAATTACAGTGTACCTTCTGTCTGGAGCAGTCCTTGATTTCCCATTCAAAGGTTTCACATCTCTGCTGTTTATTTTTGCTTTCGGTTTTTGGTTCTGTGTGTTGTTATGTTATCCTACGATGGCTCGCTGGTTTCTGCGTCAGGTGGGCCCTATCCCTGTTAATGCGGCATGTTTCTATTTCCACAAAATCTGCCTAGAGCAATGATCGAAGTGAACGTGAATGGTCAGTAGCGGTGTTCAACTACTTTTATTTTTTCTGTTTACCATTCCTGTACTTTTTATGACCATATTCACCATACTATATAGTGGATTTGTCCATTCATGGCCTTGTGCGAGTGTACAGTTGTAATAGGAGCCTTAGTTACTAGTCACTTAGGCCCTCATTACAACTGAGGTGCTAAGTGCACCAACTTTACCACCATGGTGTAAACTACGTTTACACCATGGTGGATGGCGGATTTACCGCCCCATTACAAGGTGAGTGGGGCGGTAAATCCCCATTTCCCATTTTCCCTTCCCCATTCCCATTTTTGCCCCATAGGGCATAATGGGAGTGGGGAAGGCGCTAATTACGGCACCGTAAATTACGGTGCCGTAATTAGCACCAAGGTGCCTTAGCACCATGGAACTTAACGCCTGCAAAAAGCAGGCGTTAAGGTGGGAATCAGGCGTTAAGGGTTAACGGTGGCGTTAACCCTTAACGCCTGAGTTGTAATGAGGGCCTTAGACTATTTCAGTGCCCCAACTGTAGCACCCTGTCACATGTTGCACTATGCTTCTACCTACCCTCTCCCCCACCGAGACCACAGTTCCACTACTCTTTTCGGTACACTTCTACCACTGTCCTAGAGTGATTACTGAAATTTCCATATTAGTGTTTGTTATACATTCTCTTTTAAGGAAAGTACCACAACGTATTTTGCACCCAGTGCAATGCAAAGAGAGAACGCGATCCTTTACTGCTCGGTTTGCTGAAGCAAGCACTAAGAAATGATTAGCAATCCAGCATGTCAACATATCGTACATGAATATTTTAACGCAGATGAGGTCACTGATGGCGTCAAGAACACACTTACTTTCGATTCAAGGGTCTGTATTTAAAAGTTCAAATGGGGGCTACATAATGGCCGTCCCTCTCTCTCCTTACATGGGATTTCCAACCCTCAGACAGGCATCCCTAAATCTAAAGGTGGTAATACCTACAATCCATGATAGGATGGTAGGTTATTTATAACCACTTAATACCCAGAGGTTTCTAAGCGCGAACCCGGGCATCAAACCTGTGTTGCTCCATGTCGTCTTGTTTCCAAGGCAAGCATGTTGCCGCTGAGCTATCCTCCCGATAGGATTTGGCTGTCTAGCAGTGAGGGCCTAAATGGATCTCTGTGTCTCTCTAGATGAATGCTGGAGTCCCACAAGAAAAAAAGATCTCAAAAAGCCTTGCCTTTTACTCACCCCGGTCAAATTTGGTCTTTACCTTTCATGGTCTTGTACCCCTCACTCTGGTGATCCCTCCTTCCTTTTCCATTCTTTTACTCTCCTCCCTCGATCATCCGAAAAATCCTGATATTTTTTTAGAAAAAAATAGTTTTAAAAATGATAAAATGATGTGTGTGGGAGAGAAGGAGCTGAACAATGTTTGATTCAGATATATGTATACCTCTTGGTGGGGGATCATCTTGAGCATCAGAGGTCGTTCACAATAATGGGGCTTAACACTGGCAAAGTTAGCTAATCGCTTCACTTTCTGGGGGGCATTTAGAGAGGACAAATGCTAATCAGATGACAATTAAAATGTGTGAAACTATGCTGCGAAAGACTTTGGAATACTAATTATGGTGTGCTATAAAAATATACCGTTAATATTTTCATAATAAAAGTGGGCAATTTAATTAGCTGATCCCGTCCCTCTAAATCTGAGGTTGCCGAGCCGCTAACATTTGCAAAGGATTGCATGCAGCACAGTGGGCTTTTTAGATGATATACTTTAATTGGCCTTCCAGTTTTATGTGGGATTTCATTAACATCAAACGTAGGCCGGAGGCAGCATGCCGGGGGGAAATGTTGACCTTATGGAGGGAAATTAAGAAGATTTGTGGCGGGATTGGATTGCGGGGAAGCACAGGACAGCTTCATGGGTTTTGCATTTGGCTTTCTACTGGCACACCTTTGTGTCCATTCTCTTAGGATTCCTCAGCTAGGATACAATGATTTCAATGCGTGGCTGCGGTATACACCATCTGCAATTGGAGTACATGCTGGAACATTGGAATGCATTGAACGCTGGGTCCAGATTGCATAGCATTTGCCCCAGTGCTAATATTGGACCAAATGCACATAAACAGATATAAACAGCCACAGACACCATGGGACTTCCTGTTCCTTTCTGTATCCACTAGCGGCAAGTCTACGAGGAACCCTCTGACATGTCAAACAGATAAGGTGTCCTGGCTTTGCCAAATTCTGTTGGTGTTGGGTAATGTTGCTGCAACGATGGCAGGCTGGAGTGGCAGACTGGGGTGAGCAGAGTGAGCAGGGCCTGCCTCTGCATTTGGTGGCTGTGTATAGGAGACTATGTGGTGGGATGGTGCAAGATGACAAGCCATCCTGGTCTCGGACAACCCTGGTGGTAATGTCCTGGCCACCATGGAGATCTCTTTTATTATCACGCATAAGTTTATTCGGCCATAGACCATCAAAGCACATCCTGTCAATACCTTTCTAATCATTTCAACCTGGGGAAAGAGAAAAACATCAACCATCATTGAAATCTACAGATGCTTGGGGCCAGATTAATTCCCAAGTAGCCTTGTTCCCAAGGGGGTGAGGTGTGCACCAGATAAAACATTAGTACTTGTGATAGTTGCAAAGGGGCAATAGGTTTGGGTACTTGTGTACTCATTACAATCCCACTGTTAAGTACCGATCCATGGCACCCAGATCTTCCCAAGACATACTTGGCCATTTGCTAATCCCTAAAAAACAGTTTAACAGAGTAAAACATGTCATTACCCTCCCTGGGCATTCTAGAACACCCCACCATGGCTTCCTTGGTCACAGAGGCACATTTCCCGGCAGAGTGGAGCCAATAGCCGGGTATGGGACTGCTGCGGTACCCCGCAAAGGAATACAGTAGAGGTTCTTGTCCCCCCCTTGTGGATGGCGCTTGGGCAAGCATACCCTTGATCGAAAACTATGTGTGCTACTTCCACTCACCCCAGGGTGGATAGATTTCTGAGGATTTGGGGCACAACCCACCAGCGATGTTGGGCTAATGCACGGGATGGAAGATCTCCTACATTCTTGGGTTGCAACGACTGCTTAGTCTGAGGCTGCCTCACTGGTCTAGAGCACAGGGTTCACTAGGTGCAGTGTCCAACTATTTGCACACGGGCTGGGGCCACATGGCCACAGGCAAGGTACTGGCGAACTCCCCCTGCAATTCCTCTCCTCTCTTCCCATCCCCTCCCATCCGGTGGGCCTCAATGAAGAACAAAACATTTTTTTTAATAACTGTTGCTCTCATGTACAGGAGCAACCTCGAAAAGGAACCTCTATTATCTGTTTGGGCCCGATGGTGACGTGCCTCACCTGTTTTGGTTATCTTATGGGCAGCAGGAACTTTGATCGTTGGGACAATTTTGCTGCTTTATGTTGTGTGTGTAGCTGTGGAGGTGTATATAATTGCATCATCCTGATAAACCCTTTGCATGGCTTCCTCCTTTTTGTTCCATGTATGCCTCCTCAAATCCTTTTAGCCTATTGATGGATTTAATTACTCATTGTCTTGCAACATTTCTCATTTAGTCGACCATTGAAGAGTATTGTTGGGTGGTTTTTACTTTTTCATTTGTATTTTGGTTTCCCTTTTCCTTTTCTTCTTTTTGTCTCTGTTCTGTGCAGTTTTTGAAATTGTCCTCATATCTGCCAGTGTATCATATCATTCATTCATTATGGACAGCTTCTTGGTGTAAAGCGCTTTAGAAGCAAAATAAACACACACACAACAAAAGAATATGTATCCTAAATTGCCATCATTTTCATCCGAATTTGACTGTACTTAGTGGTTATATTGGATTTTTTGCATCTACCAGTGGACTAAAAAACTGTTGGAGCAATTAGCCTACAAAACAATTCACAGTCTCTGCTAAGATTAAGCACAGGACTCTGTTGTGTATCAGTGTGCTTTTAACAGTTGCTGAGGTAGACTATAACACTGGATTAGGTGTGCATTGACAGCCTGGTGAGCAAACCATGAATTACTGTACCATGTGAATTTGTGTTCCCTTCTGTAGGGGTGAAGCATTCTTAGAAGCACCAGAAAATCTGGAGATATGCAGATATATGAGCTCTGGTGTCAATGTCTGTTAGAAGTAGTGCTTTACCGAATAACATATTTAGTATTTGGCCGGATGCCGAAAAGTTTGTCAAATTGCCTAAAAAAAAACTATTCGGCTCACTATTTGGCTCCGGCCGAATAGTTTTTTTTAGGCAATTGGCTGGGGTCGGGGGGGGGGGGGCACATTTCAAAGTGAAGCCTCCGGGGTGGCCTCAGTGCCCCGGCGGCCTCATATGTCTGGGGGGGCCGCTCCTATAGGAGCGGCCTCTCAATGCAAAACAAATGTTGGCCCACCGGCTTTGCACCGGTGGCCCGACCAGCATAAATGAAATTACTGCGGTGAGACCGCAGGGGTGCAGGGCACCCCCGCGGCCTCACCGTGATGAGGGGGTATGGGGGGGCACATTTGAAATCGAGGGCGCCGGGGTCGGCAAAGTGCCCCGGCGGCCTCATGAGTCTGGGGGGGCCGCTCCTGTAGGAGCGGCCCCCCAATGCAATACAATGTCAGGCCACCGGCTTTGCACCGGTGGCCCGACAAACACCACAACATTATTGCGGTGAGGCCGCGGGGGTTCCCTGTGGCCCCGCAGCCGCACCGTGCTCAAGGGGCGGGGGGGCACATTTCAAAGCGAGGCCGCCGGGGTGGCCTCTGTGCCCCAGCGCCTCATGAGTCTGGGGGGGCCGCTCCTGTAGGAGCGGCCCGCCAATGAAAAGCAATGTCGGGCCATCGGCTTTGCACCCATGGCACGATTGCCAATAATATAACTGCAGTGAGGCCACGGGGGTGCAGGCCACCCCCACTGCCTCACCGTGATGAGGGGGCATGGGGGGGCACATTTGAAATTGAGGCCGCCGGGGTCGGCAAAGTGCCCCGGCGGCCTCATGACTCTAGGGGGGCCGCTTGGAGCGGCCCCCCAATGCAATACAATGTCGGGCCACCGGCTTTGCATCGGTGCCCCGATTAACAACAATATAACTGCAGTGATGAGGGGGCACGGGGGGTCACTTACCTGGTGATTTCTCCGGGTCCGGGTGCTGGCATCTGCTGGAGCCCGTCCGTTGGCATAGGAAGCGAGGGAAGGGAACAACTGTTCCCTTCCCTCGCTTCCTATTTCAACACGTTAGGCTGGTTCCTCTGTGGTCAGGCTGCAGAAGCCAATAGGCAAACATCTTGTTTGGCTTCTGCAGCCTGAACACTGTCAAACTTTCTATGATTGGCTGTCATCTCCCAAATAGGGAGAGGGCAGCTAATCATAGAAAGTGGACTTTGGCTTCGAGTCCCTAAACAGAAACTATTCTGCCGAAGCCGGATAGCTGTATTTCAGCCGAACTTCGGCAGAATAGGGACTCAAAGCCGAAGTTCGGTACAGCCCGAGTTAGAAGCATATTTGGTTTTTCACTGAGGATTTGTTTCTCGTTTTACAAGGAAAGAAAATGGCGGGGCAGATTAGTGAATGTGTGCATACAACCTGCTGTCCTGGTTTTGGTAATGGTGAAACCTGCAGTTCAAATGCAGTTGCTGACTATTCCAAGGCTTCCTATTGAGAAAGGCTGTTATGCCATTTCAGTATCTTCTATCCAGTTCTTAGTTTGTAAAGAAATACGTGCCAGGCCGGACATTCTTTCTAGTACACCTCGGACACGTCATTGCTGTCACTGCCTTACTCACTGTTGGCACCACCTTTGGCTGCTTCTCACAAGGTCAGCATGTTTGGGGTTACAGCAGCAACTCCCAGCGGCTCATAGGCGGTGATGGATAAGCTACCAATGGCAAACATGCAATTTAAGATACCAAGCAACATAACATAAAATCACAAAGCATGCTAGTTGTACCTTGCATTAAGAGATATGTGTAGGCTCTTCCTTAAACACATCATTAGCATTAACATGTTGTTCTAATACTATAGGTGCCAAGTGGAACATTTTAACATTCTATCGAGAGAGTGAGGAGCAGACATGCGTTCCTTCTATGATAAACTCATTGATAAATGCAGTAAAAATCAATACTGAACTGATGAACTTGCCTGTCAACCATGCAGCATGGTCTTCTTGTCGAGGTTGGCACTCATGACAGGCAGTCCTCTTCCTCGGTCTTCGTCAGTGGCTCAGGCTTGTCCCTGACCTTGCATGTGTGTAGGTGCTGCTAGCTGATGACATGTTATCAACCCAGACTGCAGTGGCAGCAGCTGCACCAATGTCAAGCAGACTGACTAGATGCATTATTAAGATGCAGTTTGCACTCAACGTACTCTTTTGACTCTAACTCTCACATTACAGTAATTCAATCAATTATTGGTGCAGGTTGTATTTGGGAAACCCAGGTCATGGTCCCTAAAGTAAATAGGTCCTTACACCTACCCACCTATGGGTAAGGTCATTTTTGTAGGAGAACAATTAGATCAGGTAGTAGTACAATGGACACTTATCTTCAAGGGGGTGGGTTCAAGTAACAAGTCAGGCAAGAAAATGTTCACTATGAGATGAGCTGCACACCAGGCAACAATCCTTCCAATTTCCATTTGCTAATTGCATATGAATCACGTCTTCTCTATTCCGACACAGGATAGGTCCTGAATGCTTGGACAAGATTGCTTGTAAGTTTGGATTCTGTTTTCTTCAACGTATTCAATATTTGTATGATGAAGTCAAGTGGATTTTCCAATAATGTTGGCTATATAAAACACAAAATTGTTTGGTTTTCAGCTCTCCTTAAGAGGCGTTCTTACTCTGCCAATCAGAATCTGTTAATATGTGTGTGCTATTTTTTAGCATGCCCACCACTATGCAAACTCTGGATGTATTCTAATTGACCTTTTCACAATTGTTCGCGAGAGAATTGACCTTCTGCACAATTGATCATGAAATGAAAGTCAATTAGGACATATATGTGGGGGGAACACCCTGCAACACCCCACTCAATCCAAAAAAAAACCAACCCCCTACACAATCCCATTATATTATGTATTACCCCAAACCCACCCCCACACATATATATATATATATATATATATATATATATATATATATATATATATATATATATATATATATATATATATATATATATATATATATATATATATATATATACTAAACAAAACTTTGTTATAGGGATATTATGGTTAAGTTTGCGTACTAAAAACCTGTAAAATTCACTAAAATGAGATCACATTTGCGATGCCATCTTTCATGTCCTGGGTGGTAGTGTTAGCAGTGCATAGTGGTGCGGGCAGTTATGGTCGCATAGCCTACTATAACTGTCGAATTTCAGGGTTTTTTTGATTTTACTTTGAACCACAATGTCACGTTTATAACGTTTTTTTAGTGAATTTCACAGGTTTTTAGTAGTGCAGCTTAACCATAACATCCCTCTAACAAAGTTTTTTTTAGTGATTTTTACAGGTTTTTAGTAGGCAAACTCAACCATAACGTCCCTTTAACAAAGTTTTTTTTACTCAATTTTACAGGTTTTCAGTAGAGAAACTTAACCATACTGTCCCTTTTGCAATGTTTTTTTGCTAAAGATGATCGGTTTATAGTAGTGCCATGTAACCATAATGTAAAGCAATTTCTGACTTATTTAAACACCTTGCGGAGAATACCACTTGACAATATGCAGGTGTACAGCACGGTAACGTGTTCCAGAATCTGCAAACACTTAACAGTAAGATGTTTGCCTCATGGACAATGTGGAAACAGATTTTATATTGATGTAGGAACGTCCACCTGCAACATTTGCCTTGCACAGCACCAACACGTATTAGTAGTAAGCCACTAACAATGTAGTACACATTGCATACTTTCAGCAAAAGTTTTAGTTATCTGAAAATGACATCAGTAAAGGCCATCCCTCCTCCCCAAGAAACAGCAGCACTACTGTAATGAAGGAGCATGACAAACACTGCCCCAACTTTAGAAATAACAAACGCACAATATTTTTGCACCAGCCGCCCATCCCCTCATATCACTGTTTAATGCGTCTTTCCTCATTTCCGTTCGCAAATGGCCTTATTAGCTGTCCTACCAAAAAAGAAAGCCATCCGTTAACAAAGTAAAGGTTGCGTTAAGAACCACCTTTCACAGTGTAAATATATTAAAAAAATAAAATTGCATACACTCCATGTACTTTATATTTCTCAGTAAAGGACATAGAAGCAATAAGATTTGTCAGTAATAGTATAGATGTGCAAAGCATTAATGTGTGCTACAGAAAAATAGGATTTCTGGTTATAATGCGGCCCCCCATAGGCGGGCCGGATTACAAAACATAATCCTTTTTCAAGATGGCCACCATCGAAAGGAAAGGCGATTGTTCCATACATGGCCCCTCTTCGCTTTCCATGGCAGCAAGTAAAAAGCAAAAGTACGTGGGGACAGAGGGGGCCTGGCCGGTCATCCCATAACATCATAATGGACAGACAGCCAGTCACTAGCAGTTGTATCTGGCATTGAAAGAAGCTGTCACTCGGCATCTGGAAACCATGGCACGCACAGTACGGCAATATGTAGGTAGGTGGAAAACGTAAGAGAAAATCTATGTCAATACCCAACCTTTAGGAAAAAATTCAAAAACAGACACAAAGATCGTGGAAAGTAGTACACAAATGGAAGTTGACAAACAAGACATTTTAAAGAAATATTAGCGTTGACCATGGGTACATATGGTGACACCTTACAAAAGCAGCAACATATGAGCATCCAATCATGAGAACTGCTACTCCCATATGCCTCCAAAACCACTGTTTCCATCAAACACTCCAGGTGGCCACCTCAGATTTGAAAACATATGATGCCAGTCCGACTTCAATATTAATCTGAAAACATTACAACACAGATGCAGGCATTGGTCGCCGTACATTGAGCACCAACTTCCATTTTACCGTATGAATTTGATGGCAAGAAAACACCATCTTTTGAGTTTGCGCTGCCACGTTGCATCCCAATCTAATTAAAGCTCACGTATTTCATAAGTATAACAAGTGCATTGGTGTCTTGTTTTGTA
Organism: Ambystoma mexicanum; assembly: GCF_040938575.1. Lineage (NCBI taxonomy): Eukaryota > Metazoa > Chordata > Amphibia > Caudata > Ambystomatidae > Ambystoma > Ambystoma mexicanum. The sequence goes on from NC_090938.1 coordinate 451,865,432, forward strand.
TGTGTTACCGGCGATGTCCGTGTACACCAAAACATGAACAAAAGATGGCAGAGGCCGCGAAGAAATCTGATGCACTTCACGTTGCTCCACAACCAATCAGTGAAAGCGCTGCATGTCCGCGGACATGATGCTACGGATTAGCCAATCGATTTCATGTCCCCGGAGCGAACAGGGAAGTGTGACCGCGGAGCGGACATATATATCACTAATTTTTGCAGAGCTACTTTTTGATCGTTTTAAAGAAAACTATTGGACGTATTTTCACCAAATTTACAAAAGCACTCTTTTGGGACCAAGCCGCTGCTCCTGCCGCAAATTTGGAGAAAATCCGTCCAGCGGTTTCGGCTGTAGGCATGCACAAAGTTTTCCCCCCATTCAGTCTATGGGAAGAAAAGATGTTTTGGGACCCCCCCTACAACTTTCCCCCCCCCGGACCAAACATCACCAAACTTTGCAAATAAATTCAGAGTGGCCCATATACTTTTTTTTGCAAAGTTTGGTGAAGATTCGTCCAGTGGGAGCGAAGTTATAAGCTGCCCAAAAAGTGCTCTTCCTATGGAAACAGTAACTTAACCATAACTACACGGCCACTACCATTTATATAAAGTAAAACAAAGTTAAGGGTCAATTGTGCAGAAGGTCGATTAGGACCACTATTATTAGGTCAATTAGAACAAAAGGTCAATTTTAAAAGGTCAATTTAGGTAATACTGCAAGCTCTGTGTATAGTGCTTCGGTCTTATCCCTTCCCTTTGTTTATTTGGCATAGCCTACCACCCACATCATTTCCTTTGTGCACAATTTTTTCCATGTTTATCATTCCACATTTTTAAGCCATTTTTCATTTTTTCACTATCCTCTTTCTGTAGTTTATTTCTCCAACAACATATCTACACGTACTACCGTACTTTACTGCACTAGATTTTCTCTTCCCAAACCATCTCTTTCCTCTTCAATGCCATCCTTGCTGTCAATAGGACTATGGGATGCATGCCCTGTCTGTAACATATATAATTACATTCTCAATCTCTTTCTTAGACTAAATCTTCACTTTATTTGCCTCACTGAGATCTGGATTACTTCCTCCAGCACTGCTACCCTTTCACTAACTCTCCGTCTTTCTGGTAAAGGTGGGGAGCAGGTATTCTGTGTCATTCCCTTTTGGTCTCTTTCTCCTCCTCCATCTAATATTCTGCTGTACTTTATCATTAAGTACCAACTTTCTGATTTCTCAAAACCTCTATCTATTGCCTTTATTATCATATGTAAACTCACTTGCCCTTGCCTTACTTTCCGCAAGTTCTTTAACTCTCTTAATTCATTTTTTCTACCCATTAATGTCCCATTCTTTCTTCTTAGCAATTCCAATCTCTACCTAAACACTATCCCCTCTCCATCCCTCATTTCTCTCTTCCTTACTTTAACCAACTTGCTCAATTCTCCTCTCCTTCCACACACATCACTGCCTCTTCTCCTCATCTTAACAATGTTACTTCATCCTTATGACCCAACTGTTTCTGGCTGTATGGTCTAATCTAACTACTCTTTGCTTTCTTTGTCCCCTTGCCTCCTTCTTCCCCATTCCCTTTCGCTCTACCTTCATCTTTAGTCATTGTGATCTATGTTCCTTTGACCCACCGTCTTTCATTACTTCCCTTCATTCCTCTGTCGCCCCTTGCTTATTGACTTTGCCCAGATTCTTGCTGATCAACCTGCATAGACTCTTCTCTCTAGTCTTCTCTCTACTCAAGATTCCCTCTTTCATTCTCAACCTGCCTCCCCTCTTAAGAACCTCCCAAATCCTGGTTATCTCCTTCTATAGTTGCCCTTCACACTTCCCTTCACCATGCTGCAAGATGCTGGAAAAAAAAAAACCTCTCTGCCGATCTTAACCTCCGCTACTCTATTCACTCCTCTTGACAATCTTGTATGTAATTAGCCAAAATTCAATGTTTCCAATCTTGGCCAGTCTCTTTCCTCCCATGCATGCCATTTGTTTCAGCTCCTTAGTCGTATTATTTCTCCCTTCCCATCCGATCCCTTGCTATCTTCCCCTTTCTCTTTTTCAGAATTTGGTATTTCAATTCTAAAGTTTATTGTCTGTGTTATTAATTTCACCCCTTCTTTTTCACATGCTAACTCTCACTCTTTTCCTCTTCCTTCCTTTCTGTCCTCATTCTGACTTCTTTCTTAACACACGTGCATCCACTGCCCTTCGCTTGCAATCAGATTCCCTCCACTCATCAAGCTTTCTCTTTCCACCTCTTCCATTCATTCTTCCTTTAAGCATGCAGTTATTCTTCTTAACCTTAAAAAACTCTCTTGACCCCAGTCTTCTAGCTAACTTGCATCCTATCCCCTTGAACACATTTTCTACTTGCAATTTTCCACTTTCCTAGACCTATACTCACTTCTTCCTCTTTTCCAGTCTGGATTTTGTCCTTTTCATTCTAAGGAAACAGCTCCCTTGCAGATTTCTAACTCATTGCATCTTGCCTTTTTTTCCAAGCATTCTATGATTCTTCTTCGCTTGGACCTATGTACATCCTTTGTTACTGTCAACCACCCTATTACCACCCTACTCTTCTATCCACACCTGCCTCTCTCATGCTCTGTAGTTCTGCCCTCCAATGCTGCTACGTGTAATCTTCTGAGAGAGCCTACTCTGCTTCCTGGGATGGAAACATCATCTCCTCATCATCTCTATGTCTCAAATTAGGTGTTCCTTAATGTTTGATCTTCGGTTTCGTCGTTTGCTCCCTCTACACTATTCCTCTTTTGGCTCTTATCACCTCATTTAATTGTTCAGGTAATTTCTAAGATGATGATTTTCCAGATTTTTCGCACTCTCCACACCACTTTCCAACCACCTGGATCCATTCCCACTTTCTCCATCTTAACCCAACCAAACCAAAAGTAATTTCTTTTCTTGCTACCACCCTTGCCAGTCCTACACCTCCTCCTGCTCTCTCATCCCCTCATCATTTCTCTCCTTTTATGCCTGTGCCCTCTTTCACAGTGTCTATGTCAACCCCTCTCTTTCTTTCTCTTTTCATATCTCCAGTACAGCTCAAACCTCTCCCTTCCAATTTAGTAACCTTTGTGGTGTTCGTCTCTTATATTCCTTGTAAGCACCTACATTTCTCATCTCTTCTTTAATGTTCCACTGTTTTCACTATTCTTCCACGCTCACAGACAAAGTCCCTGCTTCTCACCTTACTATTCATTACTCAGTCTATTAGTCCTTCTCTTCTTTCCATTTCCATAATACCCTTCAATTCTCACCCTTTATTTTACTTCCTTTGTTTCTTGCATAAATGCATCCATGATCTTCTCCACTTTATCTGTCCTTGTTCTCCTCCTACCTCCTCTCTCACATTTTTGCACTAAATATTTACACCTCCATTTAGTCCCTATCCCCCTATGTGCTCAATCTCGCTCCGGCTCTTTTTCTTTCCTTGCTCCTAAGCACTGGAACTCACTTCCTCAATTTATTCGATCTCTACTTCTCTTTGCTTGTTCCGATTTTGTCTCAATTCTCATTGTCTCTTTTCATTCTGATTAATAAAACTTTTCTTGTGCAGCATTATTGCATATGTATTGTACTGTCTGCTACTAAATAGCAGGGGGCTTTGGTGAAAGCGCATCATATATCAAAATGAAATAAAGAATAACACACATAAAAATACACATTATTTGATAGTCCATTGTCTTCACTATAATCATAGGTTTTCCCTCAGAATAATGAACCTTCATTGTCGATGAGTGGAACAGAGTTGATAAAGCCAGCTCAGTGCATGTAATATTTGATATGTACTTCATTTGGCAAGAAAGTGGTTGGGTTTACTGCACCTCATTAATTTATCTATGAAGAATTTGAAAGTTATCAAGACTGTGAAATTAAAAATATAAATTTTGCAAGTCTCAGAGGAGTTCCATGAACAAATAGAGAGAAGATGCCAATGCCGACTTCTTTTATAAAGTCATGAAACACTCAGGTGACTTGCAATTTCCTTTCTACTTATGGTATGTGATGCCTTATCATGGTCAGACACTTTCATCCACTTTAATACATGTCCTCTTGCATAATCAAATGTAAGAGATCTTACAGGTGTTGTTTCATACAACTTGGTTTTGAAAAAGTGACCATTGCTTTTAACAATTAATGTACTTTTTTTCAACGAGACCTGGACAAGTTTTAATGATGTGTTTCTATGAATTATAATGTATGAAACATGTTTTAAATTTTGAATGGTATGTACGAATTGCATTCTGTGTGTTATATGCTTGTATGACTCAAAAGGCTGAAAAAAGTTATGTTTCATCACTTATAATAAATGTAGAATCAGTTTCGATATATAAAAAAAAAATAAAGCAGCTTATATTGTGTTGAAGAACAACAGTTTAAGCAGTTTTAAAAAAAGACTTCTAAAAACTGTTTTGTGGTTTAAAACATCCTATCAAAGCTCAAAGCTAGCTTGCAAAGAGAAGACTCACAAGCAGTCCTTCTCTTGATACGCCCCAACCTTCTGCAACTCAATCCCAGCAGAGGCTTGAAATGCCCCAACCATCATCGAGTACCGAAAAACCATAAAACGCGGCTGTTTCAACAATACCTGTTGGAATAAAAATCCCTCTCTCCCTTCACCAACAATACTGTGTTACTCTATAAAATTCCAAGCACAATTCAGACACATTTCTGCTGTAAAGCGCTCTGCTGCTCTTGAGTTAGTTTAACACTACAAGCAATTAAATAAACACTATAACATGCAGATAGGCTCTTGCTCTCTCGTGTTAAACTCCAGCAGTGCACAAAATTAACATATCACTGTAAACAGATCCTGTCAATTAATTACTGCAAAGTGTCACAGAAAGGTATTTTAGGAGAGAGGAATTTGAAAAGCCTGTCACGTATTTAATTAAGTGCTGCACTGGGAGCTGGAATTCTGCTCTATGCTGGCTCAATCAGCAGAGATGATGTCATCAAATCTGAACTGTAATAACTGATTGCCATTACAGTAGTAATATCATTTTCTAATTACAGGTCAGCAGTGATGCAACAACTGCATTGTAATCTATGGAATGAAGAACCCCCCACCGTCCATCGAGGACATTGTTCCCTTATAAGATCACAGAACTCGGAGGTGACTTGACATATCCTTTTTACGTATGGTAGTTGATAATGTATTCCTTATAATACATGACCATACACTGTCATCCCTTTGCAGACTTGGCATCTTGCTTAATGTAACACAAGAGATCTTCCAGCTGATAGATATAATCAATGAGGTATCTGCTAGGATTAAACCAAAACAACTAATTTGCAGCTTCTAATGTGTTGAGAAAAATAATGTAAGTAGTTTTAAAAAAATGCATCTAAAACGTTGTAGTTGTCTGATTTAAAATAAGCAACGGCATGCAGATTTGTGTTCCGCAGGGTGCACACAAATGAACATACTAACATAGTTACGTATCAGTTAATGGCTGTAAAGTGTCACAGAAAGTGATTTTACAAGCAAGACAGGAATTCGAAAAGATTATAATGACTTTAATGAAATACAGCAGTGACAACAGGAATTGTGCTCTTGCTGGCTAAAGCAGTGGGCATCATGGCATCACCACCGAAGAGTAATAACTGATAGCACAGCAGTAGTGTTGTCCGACCTCGTCTGTAATAAGACTCCATTTCAGAGGTTTTTATGTGAATGGAAGGCAGCCATGCATTAGACGCACTTCACCTATACGTGATATTTCTGGATTGTTCTTCTTATGATGTTTAGTGCAATATGGTCACCGTTCCATTGGCAGCCATGTGCAAACATTTTCCTCAATAGGATCTGTTTTTCAATAATGTGAGAATTACCTTAATTTGTGGACTGGTGTGTTACCTATGCATACACTTAGCTACGTCGTGCTCTATGATACCATTCCCAGGAATAGGCTACTTATTCATTTTGCTTGCATTCAGAATATTCTACACTCGCAGATCTATTGTTAACATACAATACAATAATGGTGTCAGGATTCAGCCATGGTGTGGTCAGCCCTGTGCTGTAAAATTTGACAAGATGTTTACACAAACACAGGTGCGTGTTGTCATATGATTGCTGTGTGAAGCCTAGAGGCGAATCGTCGTCAGTAATATTGATTGTCCTAATTACCACTTGTTTGCAGTGTTATTGGCAATGGTGCTAAATTCAGCAGGTATACATACCAGCAGTGTCTGGCACTTTCCAAAGGAAAAGGATGTTTGCCTCTCTAAATTTAATCCAAACTTATTCTTTCCCGACACTTCTCCTCAGACCCTGTGCATGTTTGGTTATGCTGTCTGTCTGATGCTTTCCAAAAGGTGTGGGTGCCTTTATGGACCTCTGTTTCAGTGCAAGCTTGAACTCTGAGGCATACGTGTCTATTCTGTCCACTGTCTTGCAAGGTGGTACCATTGCATTAATGCCCTCATTGGTCTAATACTAAGTGTGTGTTTTCTTGTAACCCATTCACTCATTTGACCTCCTTGTGGGGTTTATGATGCAACCATGTTTTAAACCAGCCATTGCCCAGTTTCTAAAATGCTGTTTACCATCTAATTCATCGATGACACTAAAGGAGCCAATTCCCTCTCCATAATTATCACCCATGATCCTTTTGATTTGCTTCAGCATCACTGGAGTAGTTTAGCATTTGCTTAGAACATGTCCCTTGTTCTTGCCTTCAGGAAGTCAGCAATGCTTCTTTATCTATGTTGACCAGGATGTTTGGTTAATTCGAAGGTCCTAATGAAAGAACAAAGAAATATCGAGGCTGAGTACCAAAAAGTAAATACACCAATCACGGGCTAAAAAGATTCACAGATCTTTTATTACTGTACAGTTTACAAAGCAAAACAGTTAGCTATCTGGCTCCCACCACCTCGTAGTGTGTACCAGCCGACAAGGAGAGGTGAGAGAGTGCTGAACATCTAAACATTTGTGCTTTTACACAATTTGTGTAATATTGTCCAGCTTCTCTTCACGTTAATAATTTGTGGTCTAGAGTTCGTGCCTATTTCACATACAGATTATACAATATTATGCAAAGGATTACATAGGTTTGCATTTCCGTGAAGACACAATGATGATGCATGTTCTCTGATCCCGCGGTAAGTTCCTTTTCGATGCAGTTCAGCCACTGCATACACTCGAGGTTTGTTCTTCATTGTCCCAATGTTTATACAAGGTTGAGTCTTGTGAGCGCTTACAACACTTAAATAACAGTTCATATGAAGCACAAGGTCTCATTGCTTAGTTTAAACAGTCGGCTCTTGGACAATCTAAACATTAACAGAACTGAAATGTCTGAAGGCTTAGTAGCAAGTCGAAAACATAGTCCACTATTTTAGAACGAAGAACACATGAGTAGAAATCAAAATGGCAGATGAATCTTAAAATGGCGGCGAAGTTAACCCAAAAATCAGAACTTTGCAATGCGGTTTTCCGTGTAGGGCGAATAGGCTTAGGCCAATATAAATACTAAGGAGGCACTATATAATTACTGTTTAACAAACCATGCTTTTAGCCTAAGCCAAGAGCCTTACTAGAAATATTCGCTTTATTCCTAACTCCACGTTTCAATATCTGTACATCCTGAGTCACATTCATCAGATTAACAGTTATATCCTTCATTACAAAAACATTAGTCATCTTCTCAGGTGTGTGTATTTTTGGTCCTAATGTTCCTACAGTTTGCGCACAACATCCCCCTATCATCGAACATATGGCAGGAAGACATTGTATGCAACAACAACAGAACAACAGAACACCAATGATTACCATTAAGACTGAAAAGAGCTTCCATCCCCAGGACCGTAAAAAGTCCCAGAACCAAGTAATAAGATCCCAGTTACCCTCGGGAACATGTACTTCTGTACTTAGGACATGCAGATTTTGTATTGTCTGAATATGGTCGGGGAGGAGTCAGGTACGAAAACACAACAAGCAGATCCAACCAATTTACATACTCCACCATGCTCAGCCAGGATGATGCCTAACATCATCCAGTTCTGTAGAGGCACTAATCTAATAGCTTCCTGTTCTAACGTCATGTTGTAGAGTATATCAGTGGTCCGGTTGATGGTTCTCTCCAATTACTCTTGCTAGTCTCCTAATATCCTTGGAATTCATGATCTGTCCCAAAATGGCACAAAGGATTTTGCTACTTCACCCATGACTTGTGAAGGAGTATCACCGTTCTCGTCCCGCTTTGGACAAGCCTTAGAGACCTCACAGGTGCTAGCTACATATACCCCTGGTAGCAAGATACCCAAATAACAAGTACCCTGTCAATCCCTAGGTAGCCACGGATAAGCTTCATTGCCACAAATGAAATAAACAGGATCACCTACATACAAAGGTCTGTCCTAACTAGTCAAATTCACAATATTGGTACAATCCTCAAAAGTACCCATTGGCTGAGAACCATTCCTTTGTATGCAGAAGGAAACAGAGTTGGGGCTGTGATTGATAATATAGGAAGGAGGCGTGGCATCCCAGTTGCCTACAGGAGCCATCTTGAAAGAAATTAGTGATTGAAAAGGTCTAGAAACTCTATCGGAAGGCCTAATAGAGGCAACATTAAGCTTGCTCCTATTTGCAAAAAGAGAGCATCCCAGAGGCGTCAGGACTAACCTTTCAAACTCCTTCAAATTAGTCCTGTCGAAATTCCCTGAGATGCTGTCATTCCAATGACCAAAGAATAATGCCCTTACAGAGACGTAACATGCAGTAGTTAGAGGGAAAGGATGAATATACCAGCCCAACCCTTTTTCCCCGTGTTGTGGCAAATGCGAACAGATCCAGCAGTTAGTTCTGTTTAAGATCGCATGAGTCACTTTCATTATTAACGAAAGTGTATTATTGTGATAACTCTGTCTGTGTTGGGAATCCCTAGGAGATAGAGTGTGCAGATGCACGAAAGGAATAGACATAGTGGGAACATTCTCAGTAGGTAAAAAGGTTTTAAGTGGACGCACCCCCTCGATATACCAAAGCCCAAGAGCGATTACGAATGTCAGACCAGTTAACATAATTACAACAAACCAATACATCCTCAAGGACCATGTTTTTTTCTGTCCAATGTCTTTGTTAGCCACACAATCGATCGGTTGCTCCGAACGAGTAGATATAGTGACAGGCATTGTTCCTCGAAGCTCTTTCCTGAAAGGTTTCTGTGAAAAACACCATAGTTCATTTGCTGGTGATCTCCTGACCATGTGATTTTGATTGAAGATAGCTTTTGCTGGTCCCAGCCACTTACTTATATTTCAGCACAAAAGTGGCAAGGGACAAGCTCAACAGTCGTTTCCTATGGGCACAGCCATGCTGTTCTGTAAGTCTAGTGCCGTGGACACAGATCGTACCTTAAGACTCCAGGTACTGCATGATCTGTGAACAGTGTGTTATTGCTTCCTGATGGAAGTGGTGAAACAGAGGCAAAGTCGCTCAAGGGGGCAGAAAGATTCGAAGAAGAATTCAGAGCCAAAGAAGCAGTCTACCCATGCCCCACGGGCTCAGGAAGAGTGTCTGAAATACCCTTGATGTTATTCAAGACATATTGATCACCAGAAGCAGAGCAAGTATTTTCCCTCTTTTCTTCTCCGTCATGTGGCAAAGGAAAATGTATCCTCTTGTTGTGTGAAGCGTGTATCCAGTGTCGCCGACCAGCTACTCGTACAGCAGTCTGTGTGGCTAATAGGACCTGAAACTGTCCTCTCCAGCGCGGTGCAAGGCTGGATGCTCTCTCAAATGACTTTGTGAGCATCCAATCACCAGGTCGAATTCTGTGAACTCGCCCCTCGTATTTACCTGGGAGGGCTTCTCGCACCTGTTGATAAATCAAATACAAGTTTTGAGTTAACTGGTCACAGTATTCAGAAAGAAGCAAATGCTCTACATCCTTCAATTTCTTAGGCTTGGGCTGGCTCCAAATGTTAGCTGGCCTCCCCATCACTGGGGAGAGCCCAGTTCTAGTCTGTGGGGTTGTCCGCATGGACAGTAGTGCTATAGGTAAAGCGTCTGGCCATTTCAAATTACTGCTAGCACAGACCTTGGCAATTTTATTCTTCAAGATACCATTATGGCGTTCTATAAGTCCAGCACTTTGAGTGTGTCTAACCGAATGGAACCTTTTATCGATCTGTAATCCCGCGCATACTTACAGAATAACAGCAGCGATAAAATGTGCACCATTATCCGACCAGTTGACCCTCGGCAAACCAAACCTAGGAAAATATTCCTTAAGCATGGTTTTCGCCGTTGTCATTGCTGTAGCATCTTTCATAGGAAAGGCTTCAACCCACTTGCTAAAGGCACAAATGACTACTAAGACATATTTGTAGTTATTACAGCACTCCATCTCGAGGAAGTCAAAATGAACTACTTCAAAAGGCACAGAGGGGGGACCAAAACTACCCCTCAGTGTCGCCGTACCCTTCCCCATATTATGCTGTAAGCAAACCATACAATTCCGGACAAACCGCTCAGCAGTTTTTGAGATGTTAACATTCACCCAGACATTCTAACATTTTACAGATTTTCCTAGCACATATGTGAGTGGGACCATGGGTCATTGTGATCATGGCGGTGACATATGCATCGGGTAGCATCCATCTTCCTTTTGAATAGTCTACCCAACACACTTCTTCATCCAACCATGCCAAACCCTCATCCCAATGTTCAAGTTCTTCTCAAGTGGCATCAGCTTGAATATTCTTTATCGAATCAATCCCTTCATCTACTATACAGGTGTTTGTGGCTTCCTTTGTAACACACATTTCTGAATATAAATCAGTAGCAGTCTGTTTAGCTATCCTATCGGCAAAAGCGTTCCCTTTCCTTACATCATCTACTACTTTCTGATGTGCCACGCACTTCATTATTGCTAGTTGAGTAGGAAGCCAAAGTGCTGAGAGTAGCTGAACTATCAAGGTGCCATGTTGGATTTCCGTTCCATGTGAGGTCAAGAAACCTCATTCTGCCCACAGTCTACCAAAGTTGTGAACCAACCCAAAGGCATGCTGGCTGTCAGTAAATATATTCACTCTAAGCCCTTCGGAAAGTTCACAAGCTTGAGTTAGTGCAATAATATCTGCGGCTTGCGTGGAGGTATGCAAAATTCTCTTTGTTTCCACGATCGTGCTTAATGTAGTGATGGCATAGGCAGCAGTGGATGTACCATCTGGAAGTTTGAAGCAGGAGCCATCGCAAAACAGCTCCCCTTGTGGATCATTCAGAGGTGTATCATTTAAATCAATCCTGCCTTTAGTTTCTTGTTCTGTGGTATAAAGGCAGTCATGTGACATTTCGTCACTGCAAGCAATATCTTGCGGAAGAGGTAACAATTCAGCCGAATTCAGTACGCAACACCTTTTAATTTGAATATGCAGTGCAAATAGGATCAGTTCATATCTACTTAATCATGCGGAAGTAAGGTGTTGGATTTACATTCTATCTAATAGAACGTCTACAGAGTGAGGTACCAACACAGTGAAAGTATGGCCTAAAACCATGCCCTCACTTTGCTTTACAGACTCAGCAGCAGCGACAGCTCTTAAACATCTCGGCAAAGCGCATGCAACATGATCAAGTGTGGAGGAAAAATAACCGCACAGTCTATTCTTCCCCCCCATGTTCCTGCATTAACACAGCCAAAGTACATCCATCACGTTCATGCATATACAACTCGAAGGCCTTATTATAATTGGGTGTGCCCAAAACTGGTGCTGAACACAGCGCAGTCTTGAGCAGATCAAAAGCTTTTTGGTGTTCCAAGTTCCACGGTAGTGGCAAAGAAACACCCTTATTTGTCAATGCCAACATTGGTTTGATCACTAGTGAGAAATTAGGGATCCACTGTCTATAGTAAGAAGCCATTCCTATCAAGGCTCTGATTTACTTCTGTGTATTTGGGACAGACATGCTAAAAATGCTTTTAATTAGTTCAGGTGTCAATCTTCTTCCCTCCTTTGACAGGAGATAGCCTAAATAGGCGACCTCCTGTCGACAATTCTGAAACTTTTTCAATGAAGCTTTATGCCCATGCTTTGCTAGATGAACAAGCAATAACAAAGTGCCTTCCTTGCAAGCACTTTCTGAGTCTTCAGCTAAGAGAAGGTCGTCGACATACTGTAGCAATGTACAAGTAGAAGGCAACTCAAGTGTATCGAGCTGCTCTTTCAAAGCCCTACCATAAATGCTCGGACTCTCCATGTACCCTTGTGGCGCACGGGTGAAAGTAAACAAGTGTCCCCCTAGGGTGAACGCGAACAAATATCTACTATCCAAGTGTATGGGAAGGCATTCTTAAGATCCACCACACTAAAATGAGTAGCAGAAGCTGGAATCATTGTTAGTATTGTCGTTACATCAGGCACAATTGGGAATTGTGGAGCAACAATCTTATTGATAGCACGCAAATCGATAATGAAACGGAAAGGAATCGCATTATCCCCTTTTTTATACACCAGTAAAATCAGGCTATTGCACAAACTTCCTGCAATTTCTTCAATTACTCCACGATGTACAAAGTCGGAAACTATACACTTCAAATCTTGCTCACCATCAACTGAAATCTTGTATTGTGGAATTCGTGGCAACTTAACTCCTGGTTTCAAAACAATTTTAACAGGCTCAATTTGCAAAATACCGACATCATTGTCGACAATCGCCCATAAACACCCCAGAACTTCACTAAATTCTGGTGGCAAAAGTCTAGTCAAAAACTGTGAGGCAGAAAATTGCTGTGGTGAAATCGTCAAATGCACTCCATCCGAAGAACAATAAATTACCGCATTTAATTCCTTCAACAGATTCACCCCCAACAAATTCTCACCACAGTTCGTTGTCAGAAGAAACAGACAGTAATCTCTGAATGGACCCAGTGAAATCGGTACCGGCAGAGAGACCGGACTAACCACTGGCGTACCAGAAAACCCTACAGAAACATTATTCTGCCTTGACAGTGGAGTGGCTGGAACCCACAAATGATCAATGGAGCACTTCTGTGCTCCTGTGTCTATCAAAAATAGATGCTTCCTATTCCCCACCATCATCTCAATGTAGGGACCTTTCTGATTAACGGGCATAGGCGTTGGTTCCAGACTCTGCTTCGGGCTGTCCTAACGAAACAATATATCGTCGAAGACAAGATCTTCAGAAAGATAGGCAGTTGAAGGAGTATCACAAATATTTCTGCTATCTACACTAGGTTGCTGATTATCTTGTGAAAAAGACTGAGAATTTTGAGGGAACTGGCTTCTACCAGGACCCCTACCTCAGGGCGGCCTCTAGATCGTCTACCCATGACACCATATGTGTCATTCAATCTTATCTGGAGGATCGGGCATTGTGCTCACCAATGACCCTCTTGTCAGCAATAAGCACATTTGTTTGCGTGTACAGGACCCAATGGCACATTACTTTGCGGAACGAATTGACTTCGAAATTGTGTACTCCGACCTCTAAGCCCTCTAACCATCTGTTGCAATAATACCTTGGTTTTACGATCTCCCCTTTTCTTTTCGATTCTTTCTTTTCGTTATTGACTCAATTCTCATAGTACTGAACCATAAGCAATACTTCGGACTGTGATTTAGCTTGCCAAGCACTCTCAGAAGTCATCATTTGTGACTGGATATCAGGCAACAATCCATGCACAAACTTATCCACAAACAATCTTTTTCCTGACTCGGTACTTAAATCCTGTCTGCTAAAATCTGAGAATACTTGTTCGAACCGATTAAAACATTTGGTAGCACTTTCAGATTTTCCTTGGGTACAAGCAGTGAGTTTGTCCCAAACATCCTTCTCTCTGGAATTAAAATCTTCAATGTTGTTACTATTCTATCTGGCAAAGTCAGAATCACCAGTGGTGGTCTTTCACCAGCTGTCCTTTCTCCATCTAATCTAACCAAGTTAACCCATGTGTCACCTAACCCTGCTGGATCATCTACAGTCCTAATTAGTTTCCATAAATCAGCAGGTCGGAGCACAGGAAACAACAAATCTATATCACCCAAAGTGATTTCTGATGAATGCAGGACATATTATATTTCTTTGTAAAACCCTGTTGGATTTTTCCTTATGTCTGGAATCGACTGTCTAATAGTATTCACTTTCTGTCTTGAGAATGGGAAGTGAACAAACTGTGATACATAGTGAGCTTCAATATCATAGACTGCTGCACCCGTTTCAGCATTAGCCGGAATCTCGACTTTGGGAACGAATGTCGGTGGAACATCTCTCATAGGTAACTGAGAAGTACGCAGTGGTTTACTAAGCAACAGAGCCAAATCGAGCGCTAAAGTGGTGGAAGTAGTGTCAGATGCAAAAGCTCTCTTATGAATATTCAATAATTCTGAGGGACAACAAACCTTTTTCTTTATACATTCATCCTGCAGGTATTCTACCATTACCTGTAACACTGTCCTCTGCATTTCTGAAGTATACTGCCTATACGTATCATATACTTCTACGGGAGATATCAACATATCTGAAATCCATCTAAGCGCATCCCTCGTGCAAATTCGCGCTTCTTCACTCGTTGACTTACAAAGAGGAAGGAACCGTTTCTGCACGTAAAAAGCATCCAAACTATCACCATCTACTTCATCATTCTGTAACTGTTCTAACTCCCTTCTGAACTCAAAAACCCTCTCAACATACTCATGTACTTTCTCTGGAGTATCCCATGAATAAGCTAAAACATTCAAATCCCTCAACCCTTGTGGGACATCTGTGTCCATCAATCTATTCCACATTACAGCCAAATGTATCCCCATCCGCTCAATAAAGACATTCTGATCGGGAATACTTTCTAGGTTAGAGAGTGTCGCTAAGACAGTAGATTGTTCACCTTTCTCTATACATTGCTTAGCCCATGCATTCAAAGCTCGCCTCTTCCCTTTGGAAACTGTGTTCCGTGTTACAACTTTTGATTCAACAGTCGCCCCTTCATCAGCTACTAGCACAGCAGAACCGCTTGGGAAAGAGAGAGTAAACAAACCCCGTACAACAGGTAGTGGAGACACTACTACTGGCAATAAAGACAAATCTATTGGAACAGTAATAGTCAGTAAAGTTGGAGGTACAGGTGGAGGAACAACAACAGGAATCGGAGCAATAACTGGTGGCGGAAGTGCAACAGGAAGAACAGGAATTGCTATGGGTGGAGGAACGACAGCAGGAAGAGGTACATACGGAGGTGGTGCAGTGACACCAGGCCTAAGTTCATTTAAGAGTTTATTAATTAGTTCATCTGAGACATGAAAATCTTTAGACAGTTATATTTTCTGTATACCAAGTTGAAAAGCTCTATCCATGTTTATAACAGATTTTGACTGTTTTTGTTGCTCATACAATAATGCCTTTTCGGAATTTGACATGTGACGACGTGCATGCTTCTCTTTACTCTTAAGATGCTGCATAGCTTCCTTTTTCCAATTTTGTATTACATCAAATGCTGCAGGTCTAGCTTTTTTCTTCAACAATATGGATTCTAAATACTCTATTCTGGCAATCTCAAAACTACCATTGACTGGTCACTGAATTTCGGGAGCATGTCTAGTTTGTCTGTGCCAAATATTGTTGAATACTATACTACCAATGCCGTACTTACAGTACATAGTACATGCAGGTGACCCCTCCTGTGGTGCCGGATGGCCAAATTCCCAAGATTGTCTGTCTCTGCGGAATAACGCCCTGAAACAGGCAGACAATTTCCCAGGCATGTCATATTACTGGTGTTACCTGGCACCGATTGTGCTTGCGAGTACAATACGATAACTAAATATCAGGATACTTAGAATCGGGACATGACTCACCTGATTCAAAGGACAAAGGGATGTCCGATTGGATTACAAAGTACAAAGGAGCCTCGTGATTGGTGATTTCAGCAAAACTGGCCGCCTCGATATATGGACCCTCGTCAAGATGCCATCTCGGACCGCGTGCTCACTGTCCAGGGATGGGATTGAGCAGTACTGTTGAGGTGTTGCGTTGCATCCAAAAAGGGGCCACCTTATCTCACCGTCCGATCCCGGTCCGATAGCCGCGTCTACTCTTCAGCGAGGTGGCATCAATCTTGAGGGTCCCATCTGAAAGAACAAAGAAATATCAAGGCTGAGTACCACAAAGGAAATACACCAATCACAGGCTAAAAGATTCACAGATCTTTCATTATTGGACAGTTTACAAAGCAAAATAGATAGCTATCTGGCTCCCAACACCTCTCAGTGTGTACCAGCCGACAAAGAGAGGTGAGAGAGTGCAGAACATCTAAACATTTGTGCTTTTATACAATTTGTGTAATATTGTCCAGCCTCTCTTCACGTTAATAATTCGTGGTCTAGAGTTCGTGCCTAGTTCACATACAGATTATACAATATTATGCAAAGCATTGCATAGGTTTGCATTTCCATGAAGACACAATGGTGATGTATGTTCTCGGATCCCGCAGTAAGCCTTGTACTAAGTTCCTTTTCAATGCAGTTCAGCCAATGCATACACTCAAGGTTTGTTCTTCATTGTCCCAATGTTTATACAAGGATGAGACTTGTGAGCGCAGACAACACTTAAATAACAGTTCATATGAAGCATAGGTCTCATTGCTTAGTCTAAACAGTCGGTTCTCGGACAACCTGTACATTAACAGAACTCAAAGGTCGGAAGTCTTGGTTGCAAGTCGAAAACATGGTCCACCATTTTAGAACAAAGAACACATGAGTAGAAATCAAAATGGCAGATGAATCTTAAAATGGCAGCAAAGTTAACCCAAAAATCGGAACTTTGCAACGCTGTTTTACGTGTAGCGTGAATAGGCTTAGGCCAATATAAGTACTAAGGAGGCACTATATAATTACCGTTTAACACTAATTCATTTTGGCAAATCCCTTGGACATGGTCATCCAGGTGTTGTGGTTGTTAGTAGCCTTAGATGGCCATGGTCTGATAGCACACCTTTAGGTGAGACATGCTATGTGATGGAGCAGTTTTCATATCTTTGGAGTCTATGGTGGTGTATATGATTGTATTCTTCCTAATGAACCCGGATGTGTTCTCTCATTGGTGATTGGCATGTAAGAAGTGTGACATTAGCCTGGAGGAGTGCCTTGTCTCTTGGTTACCTTCATCACTTATTCAGACATTGCTTATGTGTCATTTGTGAATATTAACAAAATGCCTGTGGGTTTGAGTGGCGTCTTAAAAACATGTGTTACTCATGTGAAATACATTTGTGTAGTGGCTGCTTAGTATATTCTCAAAGGTTAAGGACTTTGACGAGAAAGACGAATGAGGAGGTAATGCCCCAAATACTTACCGGTGTGCTTAATTATTCTAAATCATAGCCTTCTGTGTCACAGTCTTTTGTTACCCTCCCACCTGACCCATTATGGTTCTGCTTAGTAACAAACGGAAAGTCCCAGTGACTTGGAAGGTTATTTATACGCAGATGGAGAAAAGGGTATGTAAATGTAGGAGAATATTACTAATAAGATCTGTATTTTCTCACACCCATTCTCCTCTTGGAAGATGTATAGAAAAATGGGATCTACAATGTTTCCCCAAGGGCTGCTTTACTCGAAACCCAGCTTTCCGAATCCAATTTCAACACTGTGGGGAAACATAATTTCCCTGCCGTGCCTCCTTCCTACTCTCCTCCTATGCGCGGTACACCCCTGCAACTCCCATTATTTCTCCTGCCTTCCTCCCCTCACTCCTTATGCTGTGTTTTGCGGGAGATTCCCGAACCCACTCCCCGTTCTGTTCTCCCTCCTCCCCATCCTCCGTTACCCTTCACACTCGCACATATATACACTCACACAGACACACAATTAATCCCTATCCTCCTTCTTACCTTTCTCGCCCGTCTTCCTCCACTTCTGGGTATGCACAGTTATCACACATGATGCTTCTGTACAGGAAGTTAATAGGATGCCTTGAATTACACAGCTGCGATGAACCGGTAAATTTGCTATGAACAAATTGGTTAGTACCAAAAATGTGGGTGAAGCCAGTTTTATTTTGCTCCACCTCCACCAATTTTCCTGGGTAAATGGTGTTTGATTCTTACACCCTCGCATAGCCACACTGGCAATCAATTTGCTGTGCTATGAAGTAAGTGCCCTCTTCATGTGGTGCATTATAAAACGCAGGGAAGGCGCATGCGAGAAAAAGTGCTCGGTCATGGTTACAAGGTTATTTGCTATTGTTTCTCCCCAGCATAATTATGCTGGAAGCACAGCAGGCAAAATAGGGGAGTCCGCACCACACGCATGTCATCATTCTGAAGGAGTCCTTTTCGGGGATCCTTCCTGAGAATCAACACAAATCTGGAGAAAACCATTGGCCGTTATCCATGAGGGTTGTATTCTGAGAGATGTCCCCCGCAATAGATCAACCCATGCATGTGTGTAGGCTATTCGGCTAGTATTCTCCTTAGTGGAGCGACTGAGGGAGCTTATTTCGAATTTACAGAGTGAAATGGGAAATGAGAGGATGGTGAGCTGGAGCAACATTGACCCATTTCATAGTGTTAGCAAGGTTTTCCAAATATATCAACAGTGTGTTGCCAGTTTCTCCCATTGAAAGCAATGACGTGCCGTGCATAACCAGCAGACATAAGGTTGAGACACCTTCTACCGCTTACTGTGTTTTTCATAATCAGTGCAAATTACTGGTAAATAATCAGGCTGTACCGTTGCTAATTGAGATGACGCAGGGTAGTTTAGGAGCTGTATTCTAAGATGTCAGAAATCAATCTCAGAAAGTGCACAAACAGCTTGTGTATGAGGTTTCACGAGCATTACATGAATCAGAATAACCCCCCATGCCATGGTTCTAAAAAATTATAAAACTGCATCAGGGAATAGGGCTACCCTACTAAGTTGTGATTGAAAAAGTTACTTTTTTTACAAACCTAATCTGGACGCAAATCGGTCAATGTAAACTGTAAATGTTGCACTAAGTAGGCTAGATACATTGTCTTGTCTACCCATATAGTGTTTCTCTCTGAATCTGAACACGCTAGTTATGTAATCCTCATTTGCCTGGGAGACAGAGGGTAGTAAGGTGAACCACTTCCAGTGGAAACTGGAAGGGGCAAATGGCAAGTAAAAGTCAATTTTCTAGGGTATAAATTGGTGTCCTGATTTCTAATTGCACTGAGATGTTCGGTAATCCTCTCTCTCACTTGTCTCTTAATGGTTCAGTTTGTGGAGCGCAGTGAATGACCGCTATGCTCTAATAGGCATGGATGGACAGCCCATTTCCTTCAAACATGTAGCTGCCATGCACTGGTAAAACAGCTCAAGTGCAACATGCATCTGGCAATTGCACGGGAAGGAAGATCTTCCAAAGAGAAACCTTGTGTCCAGTCTGTAAGGTGCCTATGTAGATTTAAGACTAAGATCAACGCAAGTGGCATTTGTTACAATTCCCGGGATATTTGAAATTGTATATGAAGGTCTTTACAGTACCATCAGGAGTGTCAAACAATCATTTGGAGATTTACCACAGAACACCTAAAAATTGAGAGAAAGTATATCAAGTTCTATCAACAAGTGCAACATGACAAAATTCGCAGACCGCAGCTGAAGAAACAGCATTGTAGTATATGCCAGAGCGTGCCCTCTTAACGCATCATCCCTCCGCTGGCTGATCCCTATGCCATCCCTCTGTGCCATTGATGGGCTTGTGACATCCATCCAGTGACTCCACCATGTGGGTCTTACATCGGGCTTCCAATCAGTTGTGGAAGTGTGTGCTTGCAGCAATTTCCACGGATATCCTTTGGGTTTGATTTATATGGATGTGTTTTACTGTCCTATCCAGCAAAAAGGATATTGAATGATATCTGCGTTGTTTTTTTTTGGAGTGGGTGAATGTGAAAGGGATGCTCTATTGCCACTTGGAAGCTATTATTTAATCATGAAAACGTGGACGGGTTTACTAATATATATGTATACAATAGATGTTGTGCATAAGGGATCAGAAAGAGGTGTTGCCGTTTTAAGCTTACCCCGCACATCACATGGCATGCTAGTGCTCTCTTGCTCTATCTGCTCTTTCTTCCTCTCTGTCTCCTTCACTCTGTTTCTTTCTGGGTCTCTCTGTGGCTGAGAGTCATATTGTCATGAGGGCTTCCTCTGTTCTCTCCCTGTCATTGTGTTCTGGTACGCTCTCACTGTCCCTCTAGCAATGCAGTCTATTTTTCTCTCTTTTGCCCTCTCTGTCCCTCTCTCATTCTATTTGTCTTTCTCTCTCTCTCTTCTTCCCTCTCCTTCTCTGTGCCTGCCTCCCTCCCTACCTCTAGCTCTCCCGTTCTCTGTCTTTCCCTCGCCTTGGTGTGGGTGACCCTCTATGTGTGTGTGTTTCTCTCCTTGTCCCCCTCCCTAGCTCTTGCTTGCTCTCTCTCTCTCTCTCTCTCTCTCTCTCTCTCTCTCTCTCTATCTCTCTAGCTCATGTGTACTGTATCCCCATGTATGTGCCTCAGTTAACATTGCCTTGGTGTTCACAGAAGAAGCAGATCATTGATTTGAATCTGAGTTCAACACTTTCCAAGATGCAAGCACTTTTATTTTTTTCAACTTTTTATTCAGCATTGTATAATGATAATGATGATAATGATGTGTTATTTATATAGCGCCTTAATCCATTATTATTTTATTATTATTTGTTTATTTGTATTGCGCCGAATGCAAGCATTGGGGCGCATACGTGGAGACACGGACAGACAGTGATGGACAGAACAATAACGGGACACATCATTACACATCGGGATTAGGCCATCAAAGGACGTAGGGTCTTATCTAGGATTACTCCAAAGCATACATCAATACATACACGTGATGTTTAACACTCAGAGTATTTCTGAGCGGTGGATTCGTTGCAATGTCAACAAAGACACATAATGAAGTATAAATGGGAGCATTTGAGTTGTAGAGCAAGTATCCCTCTTTTAAGACTGTTTCCTAACAAATTAACCACAGCATGCGATCTTCAGCTCCGATATGTATAGTCGTTTTTGAGATAGCTAGCAAGTGATCCGTGCTTATTGCAACCAGGCCTCTGCTCCAAGTACCACAACGTTCTACATGCCACACCACAAGAAGAACTTTTGTTTGCACCTTATCCAGTTATCCAACTTCCCTTGCTCAGTATCCGACCCCTCTACAGTTTGCTCCATTAAGTGTGCTGTAAATGACACCCACATGTACTACGGTCACCACCTGGGATGAGCAAGACCACAGTACGTTTCTTGTGCAGCATTACAGTAAACCAAATAGCATATCAACTGCGTATGATCCAGTGGATTAGGGCTCCTCCAGCACATACCACACCTCTTCTGGGCACATATGAGCAAGACCCACAAAGCTTTGCAGTAGGGGTTCAAAATCCACCTCTCGTTTGAGAAGAATGACTATTCCTCAACAGTACTCCTAATATTTTCTGGAATGCGTCATGGACACTATCCCAGAACCTAGAACCCACATTACATTGACCCAGCATGTGAAGCATTGCTGCTTCTTCGGGTCCACACTTGACTCATTCCTGGCTAATCGAGGGGCATATGAGGTGCAATCTGATTAATGGCCTCTAATATCTGAATACGATATTGAATTTAATTTTTGGGATTTTGTTTGATTTGTATATTGCCTTACACTAAAGAGTGATATAGAGTAGAAGGCTGTATTTTCTACTGACAATATTAGGGATTGAGTGCACACATCTCATCCCTTCCTCCGACTTGCCTTTGGCTCTGATCAGTGCTTCTGCTCTCACCTTAACTTTCTCCCAGTGTATTGAAGTGGTCATTTGTGTATTCCCCACTGCAGACAGAAGATAATGCATCAGATCATTTGTGGTAACGGTATTCGGGAATGATGGATACCCTGCCCATGGGAGCGAACGCAACTGTGCATACCGTAGCTTTGCTAACCCTTGTTAATGAATACTGGCACAAAAGAATGTTAACTCGATAAACCCTGTTTCCAAGAGAAGATTCCATATACATGTACTTATTTACTTATTTGTACATTTATTGGTAGTGCACAAAGCTCTTTGGCATCTAGGAACTAGTTACAGATGGAAAAAGGTAAAAAATGTACTTTCAAGAGATACATTTTGAGTTTTTTCCTGAAGGCATGGTAGGAGGGTTCGCCACGCAGAGCAGGAGCAAGGTTGTTCCAGAGCATGAAGGCACAGACTAGGAAGTTAGCCCCACCCATGCTCTTCCTGTTGTATCTTGGTATTGCAAGACAATACTTGTAGGCTGATCTTACTGGTCTGGTTGAAAAGTGTTTTTGAGGTAAAGGGGGGCATCGTTGGTAAGGTACTGGTAGGTTATGAAGAGAATCTTGAAATTCATTCTATCCTTGACATGTAGCCAGTGAGCAGATTTTCTTGTTTTAGGGATGTGGGTGTGCTTGCTGATGTCCAACGCAGCCCAGGGTGCATTGTTTTTTATTGTCTGAAGTTTGTGCAGGTTCTTTCCCGATGTGCCACAGAGTAG
Organism: Ambystoma mexicanum; assembly: GCF_040938575.1. Taxonomy (NCBI): domain Eukaryota; kingdom Metazoa; phylum Chordata; class Amphibia; order Caudata; family Ambystomatidae; genus Ambystoma; species Ambystoma mexicanum. The sequence goes on from NC_090938.1 coordinate 451,887,974, forward strand.
GGCATTAAAGTAGTGTAGTTTTGAGCCTATAAGGGCGGGGGCGATTTTGAGGCAGTTCTGGGTAGTGAGGAATGGTTTGCTAGCATTAATAAGTTTGGCAGCATAACCTGAGGAGGAGGCAATGTGGTTGATAGTTCGCGTCATGCAAAGCTAGGAGTTCAGGTGCATGCCTAGGGTTCTGATGAAGGAGGCAACAGGTATCTTGTGGCCGTCGATTGTGAAGGCATTTTAGGCCTTGTGAAGTTTGGCTAGACTGGCTGGGGGGCCAATGGTAACGAGCTCTGTTTTCTCATCTTTGAGGCATGAACTATGTGCAGCCATCCAGGAGTGAATTGTTTCGTAATGACATTTATTTGGAGGATGTCTGTGGGGTGATTGCTGCTGAGGGGAATGAGGAGCTGCATGTCGTCAGCATTGCTGGTGTACAAGCATCTAAGGTCAAAAAGGGGTCTGGTGTACACATTGGATAGTGTAGGCAAAACGCAGGCTCCTTGTCGGACATCGCATGTGGTGGGTGTAGGAGTGGCAGCGACCTCACTGGCAAAGATTGTGGAGGATCTGTCAGCAAGAAAGGAGGAGATCCATTTGGTGCATTTTTTGAGAAGTGGGCAGAAGTGGAGAGAGCTTGGCACAGGATCTCGTGGTCCACCAGGTTGAATGTAGCCGAGAGATCAAGCACTAGAAGGAGTGGGAGGGAACCCTGGTCGTTGGCAGCATCCAACTGATTCTTTAGGTTTAGGAGGGCTGTTTCCATCCCATGTTTGGGGTGGAAGCCTGATTGACGTGATCCTAGAATATGGTGGTGTTCAAGGCGTGATTGTATCTGCAGGTATGCAACTCCATCCATGATTTGTAAGAGGAATTTTACCATTGTGATGGGTGGGTAGTTGGTAGGGACTGCTGGGTTGAGTGTCATTTTTTTTTTGTTGCAGCGGGGCTATCCAAGATTCTGAATCGATTCCCCCTCATCTCTCTTACGCTGTAAAGCTATTAACAGGTGACCTGGGAGAGGCGATCCTAGCAGATCCATGAATGAAGTGTATGATTCTGTGGCCCCCATATATCACACTGTCCTGGAACAAGCATTGTTTGTTTGTTTATTATTTATAATGCGCGTGCGTACCCGAGTGTATCAGGGCGCAGACTTTACAAGAATTTGCAAAGCTTAGTTACAGGTCAGATAGCACAGCTAACAGGGCTCCAGATCCAGCCCTTCTGGGCGTCAGTAAAGGCAAGCATAAAATAGTCCATAATTTGAATGACTTGGTTTCTGCTCCATTTTCATACATGGGTTTATATCGATGGAAGGCTCTTTTGGGAGACAAAATGGAGTGTACCCTGGGCAAATGAGCTTTTTTTAAAGGAAATTATTCTATTGTACAAACTTTGTGAACCGGCTCTTGTTAACATTTTATAAAGTTCATGTTTAAGGATCACTTCTAGTGTATTCTGCATTCATATAACTTGTATACTACTTGCATATTACTGTTGAGAATAACACCAAGGATAACTATATGTAGTATTTGGTATCGTACTCTTTCGAAATACCCCATGGGAACGAGGAAGGGAACAGGTAGCACAAATGAGGACTGGCCACAGTTTTGCAAATAATCAAATAGTATTTTGAGAGCACAGAATGGTCACAGATAATTAGATTTGACAAATATCACTATATCAAAAAGGTTGTATGCTTTCATGAGCAAGATCGTAATGCACACTGGGCATGGTGGTCATTTCATCTTTTAAAGCACCAATTTAAAATGTGTATAACCATGAACCATTAATACCCATTCAAACCCTTTCAGGGGTTTGATGTAGAGAGAAAATGGTTGCAACATCTGTCACTCCATCAGGATTCAAGGGGTATCCACATTCTGAATGTTAGAAGAGAAGGTACTGAGAAGGGAATCCTGGTCTGAACGTTCCTAGTACCTAACCTACAGGCATCCTTAGAGAATTACACATAGGTTAAAACAGCACAATACAACATCTAGTACCTTCACAAAACACACCAACTTCACAGAAGGGTCAATTGTTCACGAGAAAAGAAACATTCTGGGAAGTAATTTGATTCCCCCTGCGGTCTTGCCAGTCCTTGATGTGCATGATGATGTGGTGGCATGAAGACACAGCGGCCAAATTATAAGATGCCTTTCTTTGACCTTTTTCAAAAACTCACCTAAATGATATGCATGGCACGAACATTTAATATATTGCTTAACAAAATAACATGCAAATTGGGATCATGAACTTCCTGGAATTATATGATATTCTGGAAATTAGACATTTCTACTGGACATTGACTAGGATAATGAATGGCCCTTTCCACCTCTTTGCAGAGTGGAATTGGCTACCGAGAGCCAAAAGGTCTGCTTGACAAAAGACCAGTCTAACCTGCTACAGCACGAATTATGACTTTTATGACGTTTAACAGTCATTTACAAGAAAAGTTGCGAAATTGTGTCTCTAAAAACATATAGATCCAGAATGAGGATCTTATTACAGTCGCACAGCTTTTGAAAGAGGCCGAGTTCGATTTCTTTTTAACTCACCCGTCAGTAGATTCCATTGCAACTTAACTAACATAATCCAGCGGGTGCATCTTTCGGAAGTTATGAACATCACAGTGGTTTTATCTGTTTAAGGGGACATTTTAGGAGAGTACCATCACTTCCACTTTCTTGCCATGTTGCAGAATAAAAAAAACTGTTTTTAACTAATTTTAGGATTTTGGGGAGGGATCAAAGGTAAAACATTATTTAGCCCGTTTCCTACTCTCGGTAATGTTTTTGCAATTGTTGAACGATTGTTGCTGACAGAAACATACCTTTGCTTTATTGCAAGTCATCTCCAGTTCCCTTTAGCCATCAACACCCTGGAGCATGTTCCAGTTCTGAAAAAGCAGTAGAACAATACCCATTTGCAGATCTGAACTAAAGTGTCCGCTATTCTTTCCCTTCACGTGCTTGAAACTGCCTGTTCAGGGACTCATGTGACTGAATGAACTCATCCATCTGACAGTTTTGAGAAATCTGCTCTGGTAAAAGCCTTGCTTTCAGAGAGCATTGTCTCTCACCATCTCACCCCCCAGGCACTAACATCTTTATGGAGCATGTTGGGGCTAGGGTGCATGACAATCCTATTACCCCTTACATAATGGTTGACTCGGCTTCTGAACCATGCTGTGCCCAATCTCTCAGGAAGGCAGTGAAGAGGCGAGCTAACAACCCCCTAGAGGAGTGTCATTCAAAGAACCAATCAGGAGAGAGTCTCTGCAAAGCCTGTGGAGTTCAACTGCGCCAAAGCATTCAGAGGAAGTGTGGCCGGTCAGAGAGAATGCCAGATGTAGCCTGTGGTACGCACTTTGAGACTGCAGGCAGGCACCACAGACGAGCAACCGGAACAGTCTGGAACAATCATGGGAAGGAGAACAGAGTACCTTGGAGGGCCAAGGTAAAGCCCTGCAGAGAAACCACCTACCAGTCCACACACTGAGCAAGAAGTTACATACGCGGTTGAGCAGCGAGAAGAGGCCCAGCAAGACTCCACACCCTTCCAGAGGAGCACCTCTTAATGCAAGCAGATATGCGGTGGCCCAGTAGATTGTTTGTGGGCGGCAAGGCAGGCAAAGGAGAGAAGAGCCCCGGAGTAGGGAGACAGCAAAGAAGCCCCAGAGTGGGGAGTGAACAGTCAAGACCCAGAGAGGGGGTAGAGAAAGAGGCAAACCCCAGAGAAGGGAGAGAATAGAAACGTCCAATAGTGGGGAGAGAGAGAAAGAGGCAATCCCTGGAGGAGCCAGAGAATAAAAAAGCCACAGAGTGGGAAGAGATGTAGAGGCAACCCCAGAGTTTGGAGAGAATGGTGGAACCCCAGAGTGGAGGGAGAGATATATGCCAATCCTCGAGAGGGACGAGAACGAAGAAGCCCCTGAATGGAGGGATAGAGTACAAGTAAAACCCTTGTGTTGGGAGAGAAAGAAGAAACCCTAAAGTGGGGGGTGGGAAAGAGAAGAGCCACAGAGTAGAAACAGAAAGATGAAACCCCAGAATGTGGAGTGAGGTAAAGGAGAGAGAAGGACAGAGAGTAACCTAGATTTGGAAGAGACACAAAGAGGCCTGGTTGGAGTCCCACGACAGCACTCCGGCATGAAACAAATTGTATACCTTGAATTGTAAACATAGGCAGCGGCCTATGGGAAAGAAACACAGCGTTGGGTCAGAAGCCAGCAGCCTATCCTTTCAATGGGCATTCCCAAATATTTCCTTTTTTGTTTTTTTATTTCCGTTTGGGAAGTAGGGAAAAACGTTCAGTTAGAATAGGATTCTAGGCCGCGGACTACATTTATATTTAGATATCCTGACATCCTTTTCTGTCAAAGAATAGGGCTTGTGCCTGTAAGTTTAGGGAAAGATTAGTCCTCGTCATATGTTTTTGGTAATCATAAAAATCACAGAAATCATGCCTTCTTATCTGTCTCCTGATTCTGACCTACCAGAGCTCCTTAAGTGTATGCACCCCCATTTCATTGAACATGTGAACTAGGGGGGATGTTTAAAGGTCTCATTAAAAGGAACATAAGAAAAACCTAGGCGTAATTATATCAAAGGTAAGTTTATCACAGCAACATTCCTAGAGGCCGGGGCAGCATTTTCATCTCAAAGTCCTTGTGGCAAGTTGAAGGGTTACAGATATAAGCATGAGATTCAGTCTCCTAATCTGGGCCGGGATACACTATCCCACTCTTTCCACCAAGGGCAGAGATTCCTATCCACATATGCATTGGAGTAAGAGACAGGTTCCCGATGTGCTGCCTTAAGCAGTAATGCCAGAAGGCCTCCTGAAGTATCTCCAGGTCCTTTTTGGCAATTATTTAGGAGTGCTCCCACAAATATGAGATCTCTAACTGAATTAACGAATCGGTTAGATGTCAGAACCAGGTAAGTTTCCTAGCCCATGAATGCCCCTCACTTCTGTCACATGTGCTTGTTAGATCTCCTCACTAGGGTTTAGGCACAACCTCAGCCAATACTTAGCCTGCCAATCCCATCTACTGTTGAGGTGTCCACTTCATTTTCAGAAAGGGCATAGGTGTACCAACCGTCAAGTGAAATGATGAGCTCAGGAAATAATGTTTGGCTGCCATCAACCAAGGGTAGGACGTTTTTCCCCATTGTATTGCACCAAATAAGGCTGCTGAAACCACCGTAGCTTGATATACATCCATGGGAGCACCCAATCATTTTGCAGCAAAGCATATGCTAACGCATACTGAATCCTCACACCTGAACAATGGTCGATAGCAGCTTTAGGTAACTGATTTCCTGATCTACAGGAGGCTGAACATATTTTCCCAGTTTCACAAACCAAAACACCTTTACCACTACCTCCTCCGATATCTTCAGACAGTTTCTCTGCCAATGGCTTTGTCCCCAGGCCAAAACCTTGACTTAGCGACAATGATAATGAGCCCAATGGCTCTACAATTCTTTTCAAACGATGCTGCGACATAGGGCAGGGCTATTTCTGTCCTGGACAGGAGGAGAGCGTCATCCATAAAAAGCAGAAATGGGGCCACCATACTCGCTACACATAGAAATTCAGTGCGAGAACCCTTCAGCCAGGAATCCAAATCATTGACGAACAGTGAACAAATGGTTGGCACAATGAAACACCGGTGTCTGACTTCCACCTCCACTGGAAAGTATATGTTGCTTCGCACAAACAGCTGTATTGCACACACGTATACATATCCTTATTTACAAGCCAAATAGAGCTCAGCAAATCAGACAATGTCCCAAGCATGATCATAAGTCCAAGATGAGTTGTTTGGATACACAATCAAACACTGTCTTTGAGTGATTTGGGTGGGGAAGTAAGCCCCCATAATCAAGTCCACGCATGTCAATTTAAGAAGGGTCACAAAGATGCATTGATCTAAAGTGCAAACTCCATTCTTAAAGCCTGCTTTCACCTGCAAAATGATATTCTAGCTACTCAGTGATTCCTGAATCATATTAAGAATCACAGTCCCATTTAATGTTCCCAGAGAATCAATTAGGGAGATGGGTTTGTAATTTGCAGGAGCACTCCAAGGACCTTTCTTAAAAATAAGCATAATCTCAGTCCCTTTCTTGGAAATAGATAGCATGTTAGCCACAAGACATGTTTCATAGTATATGCTATCACAGGAGCTCATCTCTCTGTATTTAAGGCATTGAGATCCCCTGGGATTACACCGAGCCCAAAACATTGCTTTTGGGATGAAATACCCAGTGTGACCTTCCTCAATGTAACTGACAAGTTAAGGCCTGCTAATATTGTGTTGCAGGAAGCCACACTGCTTATCTTAGCTTGCGTTCCATTAGAGGTGCTTAAAGCAGTATCCAACTTGCTGAAATGACCCCTCAATCCATCAGCACTAATCCTCATTCCTCTTTTCAGGCAATATTCCTCTATTCCCCAAGTTAACACTCATAAAAAGTCTTTAAGTATTTACTATCACATAAATGATTGCCTCCCTCAAACTTACTTCTTATTCCAACTATATAATTCTGGCTTCCATTATTAAATAGTTGAAGGGCCTGGTGCTTAATGCACTCCTCAGGATCCTCAATGCCTCCTTCGCAGAAGGATCATTGCCAGACCCCCACAAGACTGGTCTCATATGACATCTTTTGAAAAAAAATAATAGATCCCGACAAACTGGCCAGTACAGGCCCATTATGAACATCCCATTTATTGGCAAAATCTTGGAAAAACTAATGCTTCACAACTACTCACCAGAAATGAACAGCTCCACCTCCTAAATTACTATCAATCAGTGTTCCTCCCCAAGTGTAGCATCGAGAGAGCCACCATCCATGTGGTGGATGATGCTCTCCAGATCATGCATCAGGGCAACTCATGCCTTCCCATACTCATTGACCCCTCAGCTGCATTCAACACCATCAACCACCACATCCTTCTCTCCCTCGTACAGTACATCATTTGTCTCCATGATTATCTAGCCATCATCCAGTCCTGGATGTTGACTGCCTACCTCAAACTAATCTCATTCAAGAGCAAATTTGTCCTCTTAGGTCTGACCGCTAAAACAACTTGTCCAACAATGGCTCAATGAAATGCGCTTAGAAGGATTTGATCCACAACTCTAAGATTAAGCAAAATCCTTAGGCTTCACCATGGACAGCAGTCTGTCATTCCAGAAACACATAGCCAAGATGGCCCAAATAACCTGGCTCATAATGTATACCCTTTCAAAAATCAAACCCTTCATCCTGCTGCTGGACTTCTGGACTGTAGTGCTGGCCCTTGTGATCTTGCACATCGATGGAGGAAATGCTCTCCTGACAGAACTCCCAGCTGCTCACTTTGCTCCCATAAAAGCAGTCCACCACGCTGCAGGATGTTTTATTATGTTAGCACGGAAACTTGACCAAATGAACCCCTTCCTACGTGAACTACATTGGCTTCCACTCCAAGCCAGTATACTGTTCAAGACTGCATGTATCAGCTACAAAGCAGTCACAAGTAGCATACCAACATAACTGGTGGCTAAGCTCCACATATCTGGAGGCACACGCTCTTTGCGCAGCAAATCAACCACATGGCTTGAATCAATACTCGTCCACAAAGAGAGGACCCGCAAACAATAATTCTCTTGTCATGCACCAACCCTCTGGAACTCGATCCTGGTGTTTGCTCGGAATGCCCCCACAATTCTCCAATTTTGCAAATCTCTCAAAACATGGCTCTTTCAACAACACCTGACCATGGACTAATTCCATTGGATGTACATAATGATGCACAGTCCTCACAGTACTGCACTACTTTAAATTTAAAAGATACCAGCTCAAGTGATGGCTAACCACACTCCGAAGAGAGCTCTGCTGCTCTTGAGCTAGGTCTGCACTTTAAAAAATGAAATTAAAAAAAATGGCATCCTCTAATTTGATCCAGGCCTTTTTAACAAATTCTTTCTTCTTCCTTTTGACCGGGGTTCCATGCTCTCTCCTAGTCAATTTACACTGCACCCTTCTGATTGCCCCAAGTTATGTTCATTGACTGCTTTTAAGATAATCTGACGTGTTGTGTCATACCACTGGAGGTTAACCATTGCATCTCTGCCCATTCAATGAACAGATAATGCACAGACAAAAATAAGCCACCAGACACTCAAGGGTTGAGATACATGCTTATGCTTATTGCATCATTTGCTCAAAGAATTCCCTGAGCCGGAAGGGCCAAATTATAGAGGACTGTGAGACCTTACCTCCTCATAAATGTCCTCACCTGACTGCTCAGACATTATTCACCACTACCACCTCCTTGGCCAGATCCTATTGATGACATTTTATTTTATGTCAGATTGCTTGATACCCTGCTTCAAATCACGCATGGTATTAACCGTTCCAACAGTATGCAATTTGCCGACACCAGAAGGAAACAAATCTGAGTGTGCACCTCTGACTGTTAAACATGTGATCTGCAGCATGAGCAAAGATCTCCATAGCAAACATATGTTTATAATGATGACTGTAGAAAGGAGGTGGTTACAAAAGTCCCACAAGGACTTCAGTTATGCTAGTCCATGTTTTGATGGTGAATGTAGGATGGTAATGATCCCAAGAAGTAATGCAGTCCTAAACCAGGAGACAAGTCCTGGAAGCTCTGATGTGGCAAGGCAGTCGACTCTGTTTATTAGCAGTCTGCATATTTCACCCCTTACATTGAATCTCTTACAACCCTACATTTTTTTATTGTATTTGCATTTATTTGCAGCACACATAACCCGTAGGTATCTAGGCGCTAGTTTCATTAAATTGTGGAAGTGCAGGTAATTTATAACGCACTCGTTTTTTTCTAACATGTATCTGGGTTTCAAACCTGTGTTTGCTCAGCGTTCCCACCAAGCTATTCTCCCGTCACATCTGCACTGAGTGCCCTTACCTTACCCCCAGTACATCAACAGGAGAAATTTGGGACAGTTCCTCTACTAATGTATGCAAGGTGCAAAGAATTCCGGTGTAGCCCAACGAATTAAGCACCAATACATATCTTTTCTCTGCACATGAGGTTTCGTTGTCCTCAAAATGTGTGAGAAATAGCTCAAATTTACAGCCCTACTTACATAGTATAGGTTAGCCCATTTGTTTCAAGTATCTGGTAGCGGATGGGGGGACCGTATGCAGTATTCTAGAATGACATGAGTATTCGTCCAATTAGTTTGCTCCTGACACTGACCTGTAAGGATCCAGCACATTGTTGATTGGACAAAAAGGGACTAGCAAACTGAACGATTGGAGTATCTTTACACAGATCTAAAAATCCACACAACAAAGGAATATTTTGGTGATTCGGTTCTGCCAACTTTCAGGCAAAACATTAAAAACACAATATAATAATTAATTTTCGAGAATGCAGCATCAATCAAATCCTGTACGGTAATCTCAAGTACCAACCAATGGGTAGCCAGTATAATTCTCTTAGGATTGTGAGAGGTGTTGTCAAATGGCTTAGTTCCCAACCATAGGCATGTTGAGAGGTCCTAAGGGGTGCAAGATGTGTGGTTGAGGTGCCTGTGAGGTGGATGGTCCCTCCATTTAGCTGTGAGAGTACTTGCTGAACTTTATTTCCAGGAAGTTCTCTTCTTGAAACAGGGTTTTCCATGGGACAAGGAAGGAATGTGAGGTGATGAATATTCCATGGAGGATTTGGGGCAGCTTGCCTATCACAATCTGTTTCTTAGATATTCAAGTACATAGGAATATGGTAAGTGGCACTACAGGAGGCAATATTTGGGTACAAAATAACGCCTGGCAGGGATGAGAAAGAACGTTTTAATGGGGTAGGGATGAAGCCAAGGAGGACATTTATGATCAATGCACAGTCCAATTGCCTACATTAGGCTTACACTTACTTTTTGGGGTTCCTTGTTAAAAAAAAAAATATTGCCAATGCCAAGGAGGAATTCCTTTGTAAACTACAGTTTTAGAATTAAAGAAAGTATTTTTGTTGTTGAACGCTGCTGATAGAATGAGCCATTGAAGTACAATAGTGCCAATCACAAGCCCCGCTCTGGTCAAAGCTATCAAGAATTTAATTCTTAAGTTAGGAGAAATGCAGTTTTTACTTTTCTGCTGGGTTTATAGCTGTAGTTGAATGGGTCCATTATTTCACAATGCACAAATATTCATTGAAGTAGGAGAATGAAATTCCTCTTGTGGATCTAAGCATACGTAATTTGAAAGAGACTGGTTTACTTAAACCACTTAAGACCAAGTGCAAAGGCAGATTTCATTGTTGCCCTCATTCTAGAACCTACAATGGAGCATTGGTCAAATCTTTAGGGTATTCCGTACGAACAGAGACAGTAAAGACAATAAAGCTCTACTCATTGGACCTTTTATCCATTCAATAGCATTTCATTTAAGCAGCTTCATTTTATATTGATCTCCACTGTAATAATCCAATACAAATACGAAGAGAGGGGCCCATTGTTCGGCCATTATATCTGTTGACATTCCCTACCTCTAAGGCAATACCCACTGTGCAAATGCAACTAGCATCCGCTTTTACCTTGTCAACAATTGGTAGGGCCAGAGTCTTCTTTTCAGATCTCATCTTACATGATAATTATCAAAATCAAATATAATTATAAAGGGGTTTGCCTCAATAGCCTTAAGATCAATGCATAAGAGGCAGAGACAAGTGTGCCCACCTGCTTCCAGAAAATTGATAAATCTTGCTGCATTAAAACAGCATAAGGAAATTGTATGTACATGGAAATAATGTGGTTTCATATTTGCTGCATGGATCGCAGTATGGAGCAGGTGAATTTAAGGAAGCCGTCTTCTATCTGCAATTGGTTGTATCTTTAACATATGTTCTGGTTCCAACCCTTCTACAGCTCTGATAATACTGCGTCTGTTGCACCCAGAAACACCTTTGCCATTTGACACACTTTTTATTTCAAAGAGGATTTATTTACTTGTTTCTGCATGTTCTTATTAGTTAATGTTCCCTCTTTGTAATTGTCTTTTTCTCTTCCGAGTGAATGATCAAAGCATTCTTCACTGCTTGACCTTTAAAAACCCTGAAATAAATCCCTGACATATATAAATTGTTTTCTTGTTTCAAAAAGCAGGAATGGAAAATCCGAAAGGACATCATTATCACCTTCAGGATTTAGCCATTTCAATGTACGGAAGAGGCTGAATCAAACCCTGCATTGTACATCTGAAAACTATGTTTCATATGTGCTGCACAATGATACATTTGAATAGGCTAATGCCCTTTTTTGATTTTTCTTCTTAGCTTCTTCCATCTTAGACAGTGGCCCTTCCATGCCAAAACAAATTCTGATGTACCTTATTGCAGTATAAAAACTAGCTTTACAGGTTCAACAGGAGAGCATACAAACAAAAGTGGTTATAGGAGAATGATCCCCTTTTTGATGTTAATGTGTAATCATCGATTGCAGGAGGTAATTCCTACTTTTGAAAAGTGCTCTTAATTTCTGCCTTAGTTTTCCCAAAATTCTCTTTAAGATCATCCCTTATATATTTGGTGATATAATCACAGCAAAACAGATGAATTTTTCCTTACCCTCTGGTGTGACGTTCCAGGCTCTGCAACGGGTCTTCATCCTATCAGCGTTATACCCTGTTATTCTGGCATATAGCTCATTTTTTGGCAATTGAGAATTAATTGACATCTTTGGCCTTACATGAACGGGTTGCAAGCATTACGAGCAGTGTTAGGTGTTTATTGAAATATGGGGAACATTCTTTAGTGATGACTTATCTGTTCAAATGGTAACAGTTCTAGATAAATACTTGACAGTTAAGGATTCATTGTTCAGCTCTGAACTTTACATCTTAGAAATAGAAATGATGTATCTGCCATCCCTTTCACAGTACACATATGAACAGTGCATTCATATATACTTGAGGCTATTCATAAAAACATCTCTGATATTCAATCACTCCTTTGTCTTCCATAAGAGGGGTCACAAATCCCTTCCGAAAAGCCTTTTCTGTGTCTAGTGATGGTATAACATGGGGCTATTTGGAGATTTGTCAGGTCTATCATGTTTTAATATTAGTGAGATATTCCTTTTTAATTAGTCAATCATATCTTGGGGTTATCACAAACCTAAATTAAGTAATTGGGTCTCATTACAAGTTTGGTGTTCTGGAAATAAGGGTGCTGGTAGCAACGTAGCTGCACCCTTTCTGGTCTACAAAAATATGAGTCTGCCAGTAGGGGCCACAGAAAGTCCGGCAGGACTGACCTGCTGGGAGTTCAGGTCCCTATCAGCAGAGATTTAACTGAAGCATTGGCACTGTTAGGAACGGTGCTGGTGCTTCAGTGTCCCCATTCCCGTGGAGTTCTATGGGACTCCACGGAAATGAGATTTACCGTTCCACCACCGCTCACAATATTCCAGTAGCACCGGGATATCAAAAGGTGGAAATGGTGTTATGGGGTCTGTGACAGCCTGCCACCTACCAGCGGGTTTTACAGCCGTCTCATAATGAGGCCCATTCTTGTCTCTGTTATTTCTTTAATGGTAATGCATGAATTAATGATAATAATAATAATAATAATAATAATAATAATAATAATAATAATAGGGTTTCATATAGAGCTTTTTAATCTGGGAGGAATTCCGGTTTGCACTAATAAAAGCTAGTTTTTAAATGCAATATCTATCTATTCCCGGACAGTAGTACAGTATTTAAACAATGAGATAGATACCAAGTTGTGACAGGTTTCGCTATTCAGAGTGGCCTAATGCTTCATCTGTTGTGTAAAAAAAATGTTATTATGTATCAAAAAGCAATTTAAAATCAACAATTACATTTATCACACACGTAAATAGGACTTAAACAAACACTTGGTTGTCATATATCAAGAAGAAAGTATGTGTATCAAGCACAATTTCTATGCACACATATAACAGGTAGTTATTGTAAACCATGGGACTAATTCGCCACCTCACTATATCGAATATGTCACAACAGGGATCACAGATACAGAACGATGTCTACGACATCACGATAGCCATAACAAACGGGAACAGCTCCTAAGAAAATTCAATAAGACTCCTGAAACAGACATTGACACAACAGGTGGGTGTCATGTCACACATTCTTTGGACTATACATGAGAGTGTTATTACTGCTAATAGAGCATAAGTGCACAAGATAAGCGACTGAAATGCATCTCTTTATGCTTTTCTTTCAACAGGCAATAAAGGACGCTGAAGCGGGTCTTCTACAACAAAATACTCTGTTGTACGCCCCCACAAGAGCCAGCCAAGGTACCTAACCATGGAGATAGGCTCACTGTTCAATTGATGAACTTAAATAGAATACAGGCAATAATAGCTTACTCTATTTTTCTTTTCTTTACTTTGACAGGCTACGCATTTTAACAGTCACAACAGCCGGGTATCTTTCATAGGAAACGAACTTGACTTCTCCTGAACAATGTTCATAATTTATTTTTAAAGAACAGAACTACTTGTTATATGTGTGCATAGAAATTGTGCTTGATACACATACTTTGTTCCATATAGAGCTATATCCCAGAAATTGCAGTTCTGGGCACTGGGTAACAGGTGCTGCTAATTAATATTATTGTCACACCTAGAAACACTTGTGTACAGGCGCGTTATAAATGCCATATCATATCATATCATATCATTGCTACCCTCATGTTTGCTTCTCTAAGTATGGCCTTGAATGGATGAAGGCTTGAGTTGGTCTGCTGAGTTTCAAATCCTTATCAGAGCAGAACCTCCTAATCGTAAATGCATGTGCTATGTGTAGAGCTACCCACTCCCCCAATAAACCAGATCAGACATTTTTTCTCACTTTAGACATGCCTAGCAATTGTAGCATATATAAAGATTCACCCGTATCTTCAGGCTATGTTTCCCTAAAAAATCTGGTACTGTACTGAGAATATTCTGCAAAACTTTTCCTGAATCTCTTGGATGTTAGTTAATGTATTGTTTGTTTCCCTCTTAATCTCTAGAATATCATTTCTACGTGTATCACTATTAGTGTGCTATGTCAGTACATCATCACTATTTTTCCGTTACTCAAAGAAGGCCTTATCTAAATTCTACATGGCCCTGATTCAATTTGGACAATACTTATTTATCCAAAGTGCATCTGCAAAACCTAATAGTGCAGATGGTTGGTGAGCCATCTAAGACATTCTTGACCTACCTTCAGTGTCCATTAAAAAATAACTTGTTGAAGACTATCTCTCCTTATGTGATAGGAGTGCATAGTTAAGGATTCTCTTATGTTATTGTTATAATCTCCAGCGTTCATTGATATTAATTGTTTGCTGTAAATTACGCACCACCTATGAAGTATTATACATGCTTGGGTTTTAGGGAAGGTTAAAGTCTTTTTATTAAATGGGGCCCAACATAACAAACTTGCACAACATATAATTGACTGAAGAATCGTCATCAACATTTCTGACATAAAAGCACCCTGGTATCATTATTTATTTCCCCACCAATACTGTATCCAAGAGTCATCTTCCTAGCTTCTCTACTTTTCATTCAAAAGTGTGATGCCTGATTTGATGACAAGCAACAGGGCATGGCCTCTAATGTTTGTTTTCTGCTCTAAGGCACTCATTTATTTTTTCAGATTTACTCAATGACTCCGATTGGAATGCATGCATTTCATTCTCTTAGAAGATGGCAAGACGGCAAAGTTCTTTCTTTGGTTCCGCATACCATTTAGATTAGTATCACCCAAACTCAGATATCTATGTTATTTTTTATATATACATTAGGATTTCCTTGGCATAAACCAAACTTCATCCGACGAAAGGCGGCACTTTCCCCTTTTCCATGTATACAGAACACCATACACATTTCTTTCCCCGCTTATCTTCCTAATTTTTTTCAAATATTTTCTTGGATACATTTGCCTGGATTTCTTTGAAATACCCAGTGCCCCTAAACGTTTCTGTCCATCAAACATTTGTGTTTGTCAAGTTTCTCTGGCATCTGTGATCCTCTCGTTATAGGGCGAGGATGGCCTGGTGACCCCTTTAGCTCCCTCTGATAGGAAATAGACACAGGAACAGCAGCAGTGACAATGGCATTTTAAGAAACATTAAAAATACATCATTGCTCACAAACCTGCATGCTGATTGGCCGCAAGAAGCAGGAAGTAACCAAACCTCAAGGTACTACATAGCTGGATGGTGCAGGCGGCCAGTACCGAAGGCCACGACACAAGGCTGAACCTGGAGCTCTCTGCAGCTCACCGCTGCTTATCACAGGTGAATTGCTTCTGTTTCACGTGCATGCCCGTTGTACATGAAGGTAATCTACATACACACATGAATAATCAAGGCTCCAGAACCCCATGCCTTAAACCTTACTCCACGCTATACTACAGTGAGAGCCCAAATCTACCACACACGACTATGTTCCTACTTGCTGCCCTGTCCCGCCCAACTCCTACTTAATACCATGCTACGTGATCAGCTGCGCGGCCAGGATGCCCACAATATGCCCCCCATTGCTCCTCCTGAAGCCAAGGCCAGCACCACCCAGTCGAACCACACTCTCTCCCACCGGCAGGCGCTCACGTCCCACAAAAAAGGCACTATCAAGGCAGTCAACACCCCATGCAGCACCCTGCCCAGAGACTCTGTAGGCATACCCTGCTCAGAGCTCACCATTCTCCACTTGCCGTACCTCACACGCAGATACAAGGCACCGTGGGCCCGAACCCGCCCTGCATTCCACCCCTCCCTACCCAGGTGCACCACAGCCAGAAACGCCTGCTAGGGCTACACACTCAGCCCATACTTTCCTCGACCCACCCATCTGCACACCTCCACCGCAGCCACTAAACACCTAATTTCCACTAACACGCTCTCCAATCAGTCCACAACACGCACTGCCGCAAGGTCTACAGTGGCTCCCAGGAATATCCCTCTCTCGAGCCCCACCTATCCAACAGTCACTCAGCGTATCCAAATACAAGCTCTGCGTACTCTAGTCCACTGAGTGACTCTTCAGGCACGCACTCAGCCATGGGGCTCCTTCCAAATGCCACCAAAGCTCTAGGAAGTCAACCTCTCCACATGCTGCTGGCAAGCCCATCCTCTACCACAGCCATGAGTGCCGGCACCAGCCATAGGAGAGCTGTCTCCATGCCCAGGCTAAGTAAAGAACATATCTGGAAGGTTTGGGTACACCCCACTTCTCATTCGACAGAACCTCTGTCGGGCTGCTGAACCAAAGAGACTGTAACAAGACTTCACCAGACTCACATGCTCTCACCCCTCACCCTTACACTGGACATATTCAAATAGCTGCCCCACCTACTCCAAATGCTGAGAAACTCAACACAAATGTAGTCCTACCAACGGAGTCATTCTTTGATGCTCTGCATAAAATGCTAATGCTCGGCTCACTAATGGCAATGCCCTGCATACCAATTTCAGTGATCTGCATATAAATGTCAATGATCTGCATACAAATGTCAATGCTCTGCATGCTAATGTTGAAATGGCTAATCCCACTCCAGCCACACACAGTCTGTAGGCTGCTGCACTCAAGTCAAATGTAGCTCCACCATGCCATCCCAGACATGAGATCAGGCAGCTTGAGCATGTAGAAACAGATAAAGTCCCTTGAACACAAAAAGAGAAAATAAATGGGTACAATCAGGAGGCAGTGACAAAGGAGTTAAAACGTTGATTGTTATGATGGCACATAAACACTGTAGTATATGTAAAAATATATAATATAAAATAAATAAATAAATAAATAAATAAATGCACATATAATGGAAGCTCATGGTTGGTGTGCGGAGAGAAAATGTATTAAATATTGAATGCTGTTTATATGTGCTTGTTTTCTTTTAACTTGTGTTTAATTTCAGAAAAAAAAAATATTTTTACCAAGCATGTTTTATTTTTGGCAAAAGGGTGAAGTTAGTATTGTGCTATGTACTTAATTTGTTTATTTTCTATTTGATTTAGAAAATTAACATTATTTGGTCGGAGGTTCCGGGACCAGAGGCCACGGGAGACGATGGAGTCCTGGAGTCCCCTGGATGAAGACCAAAAGATGCCTGCCTCCAGGTGGAGGTGAAGACAAGATAACCAGAATGCTAAAAAAGATGACTCCTATGGATCTAAGATTGCCAAGATGAAAGTGTACTCGAATGAACCAAATAACATCGCTGGTCGGGTCATATCAGAGGCAGACAAGAGTCCTGACATATGGAGTTCCACGTATTTATTATTTTAATTATTTATTTGAATTTGTTATATTAATTATTTGTTTTGGTTAGTTGTTTTATTTCATTGTTTTTAATTGACTTGTAAAATCTAAACTTAGAGTAATGCCACTTCCACTGAGAAGGCAAATGTATAACATTTTGTAAACTAATGAACTCAGATGAATACTGTATTGATTGCAACTTTTTCATTGATGCACATGAATATTCATTTTGTTGGATTGCTATATTGTGAAAAGAAGAAAAAGAACAAATTGTTTTTAGGAATTGGCTTGTATCGTAGCCAAATTCTAAAAACAAAAGGAGGGTATGTAAGGATATTTGGCGTGTTACAGCACAGAGTACAGCACTACTGCACAGGTAGCAACCAGCACAGAGTACAGCACTACTGCACAGGTAGCAATTTTTTTTTTGATGCAGCACCAAATGCCTATGGTGCATTGCTATATGTGTTACCAGATTAACAAGGAAAGACAGGCTATTCAGTCAAAAACGATTTTAACATATAAGATGAAAATCTATTTTTACAGTTAAAAGCACACGTGCACATTCAAAAATGCACACTATTTTTCACCTGAAATGCCTATGGTGCGAGAGACACATTTGGAAATTAATAACTAACATTACTCATAACTAACCTGACTAATGAAACTGAAGTTAACATAATCCACTAATAAAAATGTGTCTCCACTGCAGAATTAGGCCTATTCTGAAAGTGAACTTTTAAACGCACATCCATTTTTTTTTTTCCGTTTTCTCTGCTGCCCTGTCCAGATAACTACAGGAAGCAAAAGAGCTCAAAAGCACAGGAAATCAGTTGGTTACAAAGTATTACTATAAAAATGAGCCATTGTGTAGAGAAGGAGGAGATGGCATGATTGATTCTGATTGGAGCAGCGTCATAGCAAGTATCATGCTAGAGGGAGTGATCAGAGTTTTGCTGGGGGGAGTTTGAGGAGGAAGGAGGAGTGGAGATTTGGAGAGCTAGGAGAAGGACCTGTTTTTTTCCTGGTTGGAGCATTTCTGCTGAAAAAGCTGAGAGTTCCAGGCAATGACCCCGGTTTGAGAAGGAAAGGCGCTCCTTTTCACTGGGATTAATCTTCAAGGGAGCCACATTCAGAAAGAGAACAGCTGAAGAAAACTCGGCTGAACAGATAAGGTAATTACATAAGTGTGGGTGCTGAGTGTGTACGAGAATATTCAGTCAGAGTAGGAAAGGAGATTCCGGTGCCTTAATCACATGTTAATGTTGCAAATTGGGTTCTGTTCTCCGCCATTTTTTTTTTCAGTGTATCACAGACAATGCTGTTACTGTGCTATTTTATTTATTTCTGTAAAGAGTGAGATCGTGTTTAAATGCAACTTTTATAATACAGAAAAATATTTGAAAGCAGACGGGTGGTGTATTTTATATTTACCAATACAGTGCTGATGATGAGGGGAGATTTTTAAACAATGCAATTGTCATTTTAAGACAGATGTGTGCATGATCATATTCAGTATGGACAGTTGAGAGTGATTGTTTGTAGCATAGCTCGTTGGAGGTACATGAGCCAACGGGAAGAGGGACTCTCTGAACATAGTTCCCTACCGTATATAAGGTAGTGGAAATTACCACAAAATTACCACATATAGCTCTCTGTCGTAAATAAGTCAGTGAGATCGCCCATGGTGGCACACTAACACTAACACTGAAAATGTGGTATTCCTGAAATGTAGGTCTGAGGTCTCTAGTGATTACACGAAAAATATAAGCAAAGATAAGGGATTCTGGACATTGGGGCCACAAATAAAACAAGGGAATTATGCTCACCAAAATACCACCAACCACGCATACCAACCACGCATACCAAATATGCATGTCTGGGTGCTGAAATAATGCATGTCCACTGTATTATTGTTGCACATGGCCCAATCTGAATACAAGGAGTGATTATTGCTAAGTTATTTTTCGGCGGTAATAAAATACCGTCAGGCCCCAAATCTCCACAAAATACCCTACAGCACTCAGAGCCGCCCTTAGCATTCGCAAAAGAGATCATATAACTGCGGCAAGGCGGGAAGCCCACTGGCTTCCCATCAGAGAATGCGTGCCATTCAAAATGCTGGCCATCATTCACAAGTGCATTGCCAACATAGCCCCCCTTATCTCTCCAAGAAGGGAACTAGGGCAGGCTCATCCAGTCCTACCAGAACACCTCACTCTCATTGTCTCGTACTGCCCAAAGTCAAATGCACCAAAGCAGGTGGGGCCAGCTTCCCTTTCATTGCAGCCAGACAATGGAACATCCAGCCATCCACACTTCATAGCAGAACCCTCCTATTACGCATTGCGAAAATCCCTTAAAACATGGCTCTAAAGTTATATACATGCTAGCCCCTTGATCTCACTCCACGCTACCTTGCTATGTACCCAGGTAATTATGCAAAGCATGTACCTGAACACCTCAACAGCACCTCGATGCCCACGGGCTGCTGTGCACTTTATACATTAATAAAATAAATAAACAGCAAAATACCTACTGCCAGCAGTTCTGGGACCTTAGTACCCGCCACTCCATCACTTCATGAAGCACTACACCAGTGGCCCTGTCCCTTTAAGAGACCAGGATGCCAAGCTGTCATACAACAGGAGAAATCACTTGCCCATGCTAGAGCCCACCGAGACATCAGGGCCCCTCACAATTTCTAAATGAGCTCGCTGGCCAAATTACATTGGCATCAGGGCTTCAGAGAGCTCTCCTGAGCAGCCAAAGAAGCAAGGTCATGTATTATTGCAGAGTTATCTCAAAAATCTGACAGCAATCACCCCCAAGCTGAGTAAACAGAGAAGGCAGAGATGCTAGACCATTTACCCCTCTGTTGTGAACATTCTCTACATTCCAAGGTTGGCGGGACCGGTAATTCCCCATTCATCAGGGCCATTCCCCATTCCCATTTGAGCCTCCATAGGGCTCAATGGGAATGGGGAAGGCGCTAATAACAGTACCGCAAATTGCATTAAGGAAGGACCCGCAAAGGGAACTCGTAGTAGGTGGTAAGGGATTACGGGCACTGGTGCCCTTACCGGTGCCGGTAATCCCTTATCGCCCACCTCGTAATGAGGCCCATTGTCTTCACCCAATCATACATGTAGAACACAGGCTTTAAGGGCATAGGGGGTACTTTCATGACTCAGCAGTTTTCCAGGAGGAACCAGTGGTTATTAGATGTATGGTGTCTCCTGTGTCACTTGGCAGTGCCATAATAAAATATAGGGCCTAACATGGCTTGCGGCTCTGATGTCATGACATTATTCAGACATGCATCCGATCATGCACTGCTACCAGCTCAGCCTTCCCACACCGTTGCAGATGTCAATACACTTTGCTTAATTGATCAACTGCTTCTCACCAGTCTTCTACTGTTAGTGGCATTGTGCTTGTGTTTTGAATGATTAAAGTTCTTGACTCTGGATTTCTCCCTGACCTGCCTTTTGGATTTCTTTTGTCTTTGGTAATTTTCCCTGTTTATGAACTCCAGTAACATCCTCACCTGCTCCTGTCTATCATTTGGGCTTTGGAATTCAGAGATTAGTGTTAGGTAGGGCTGCCTCTTTTATAGTGAACTGCCTTTTCAAATAATGTTTCCCCCTGTGGTTGGTAGTCTCATGTCCTCTCTCAATTAGAATCCCTCCCTCTGCTATTGTGTCAGTTCCATTCATACAGTGTGCCAGTCTCCTGGGGCACCTACTGGTCTACAGGAGCTGGAGAGCCAGCTAATCTTGTTACCCGTTTCTGTTTGAGGGTCCAGGTATTTGGTGAACTCTGTTGATTTAATCCTTTTGTTTGTTCTTCATCAGCAGCAGCAACTAATTTCCATAGTTTGTACATGGGCAGAAGATCATCTTTGGATCATGGATTGTCTTCTATCTTCTGTAACTACTTTCCTGGATACCTTTAATTTCCATGTTGTTGCCACCCGGGTCAGATCCCTGCAGAATGTTTGTATTTTTTTCCTATCGCGCCTCCCCTTGCAGCTTGTGAGAAAGCCGTTGGGTGTCCCTCTGTCTTTTTATCTGACTCCTCTGCACAAACATGTGCATAAACATTATACGCGTGTGGGTGGCACTCAAGTGGAAAGTCTGTTGCCCTCCACCCACGCCCAGGCCCTTAGAGATTTAAACCATACTCATGCCAAGTATAACAAGAAGTGAGGAGAAGGTCTGTGAGGACTAAGGAGGAGGTGATAAAAGAGGATTAGGAAGAGAGTAGTGAACATCAGGAGGAGGTGTAGAGTAAGACATGAAGGAGTTTGGAGAAAGACTGGAGGACAAATGAGGCAACCAGCACAGGAAGGGCTGAGAAGGCCAGTTGGGCCTAAAGCAGGGGTTAGCTGGAAGACAAAGGTCTGAAGGGGTTGTTTGACCCATATTGGGTGAAGGAACAGAGTGTTGCAAGGAGGGAACAGAGCATTATAGAGAAGCATCTAGGAGAGCAGATCATTGGTGTTTGGGAAAGAGGAAAACCATGTGTAAGGTACTGGGAAGGATGAGGTTAGTACAGGCTCCTCGGGTCAACCTCACACTCTTGGGTAGGCTTATCCATATAGTTAGAAGGTGACACACAGGTGCCTGTGAGAATATCTGAGAACCAATAACCTAACCAGAAGTTGAAGCATGAGATGTGGAGAGAGTAGAAGCCTTTGGCAAACCCTTAAGCTCATGACTGAGAGAAACCATTGTGCCTAAGAATGGCAGAGAGAAGACAGATGTGGGAAACCCGCAGGACCTAGATTGAGGGAGATTGAAAAGGATGCTATGGGAACACTTAATCTGGACTTAAGTTGGCCAGTGGGGCTTTCTTGTGAAGAATCAAGATAGATATCCTCCTATCCCAAGTTGTGAAACACTTCAGAGAGTACAGGGAACCTAGGTCTTGTTCTGGCGATCAATTTTAGGTTTCTGCCCCATCCTCTGTTATGTCTCTTAATACAGGGTCAGTTATTGAAAATCTAGTCTTTGTCTGGTTTCAGATCTCTATCACCCCTGTGATATGTCCTATTATTGCTTATGTCACCCATAAATTAAACATCAGCATTCCTATCCAAACACTCCTCCTTGACTGGGGTCACGTGCACATAGTGCCTTCAGATACAATATGGCTAGCAATCCACTTATCATCATAGCTTATAAACATTGGGACCCGGGTTTTATGGTGAAGCAGAAGATGTGTGCTCGTACATACTTTGCATTTGTACTAGAAAACACGTGCACTATTAATAAAGGACATCTAATTGGCCCATCATAGAGCACACATTCTGAAGCCCCCTATGCAGACTTGCTCAAAGTAGAGGTTAACAATAGCACTTTCTGCAGATTTCAAAGTGCATCACGAATTTAGAAATTCTGTCCTCATATCTATGAAACAGTAAACACAGGTCACTTGATTTGATGTTTCTTTTCAATAGGTAAACAACATTTAAACAGTAAGGTTAGTAAAGGTAGTTGAGGTAGTGAATCCTACCTGTGGTAATATATGCATCTGCGTGATACTTCAATGGTGGTTTCTATACTGCTAGTAGCTTTACTGTGAAAGACCTAGGATGTGACAAAAATCCATCATAGTGCGGGTAATGCTATACATCCAATATGCTATGGTTACATTTGTTTTAGCATTATTTCTTACCCTTGGTCTGGAGCCCCCTGTTTCGATCGGTGATTGAAACCGATCTGGCTGAGGGATTTGTTTCTTATACTTCAACATGGCCACTATACAGCCGAAATGTCTAAATGGAGGCTTACAAGCAGGTTGATTAATCACGTAACAATGTATGCCCACAGCAAAGAAAACACTGCTGCATTGACACATGGATATGCAGTTCAGGATGGCCATATCACATGTGTACTGTCCATGCTCCATGAGAAGCAGGTAGCCACCTACACATTTCATGTCGTTACAGATGAACAGCCATATCAACAGTGCAAATGATAGCATGCCACAGACCCACAGACATAAAAACAGTGTTATGGAGAGGGCGACAGTGGCAGCACAACTGGGACTTCACCTGCAACAGGACACAGGTCGGGTGGCCAAGTCACTGTGATCAGACAGGGAAAAAAAGACCATCCCTGTGACAAAGTCCCCCATCCCACTGATGAAGGCGCCAGCAGTAAGTGCCTCACCTGAGGCACCTGCCACCACCACTGCACCAATATTGCCATTTTCTTCAGCACTCAAACCCACAAATGCATCTGAGGTGCCAGCTGCTCAGGATTTTATGGAGATACCAGGTGCCAACCAACATTCCCACGGAACCATCTGAAGCAGTGTCCCAATTACCTCTGCCCCTGAGGACCTGCACGAAACTGCCAAAACCATGGACACCTCTACTATGGCTCTCAACCTGCCTCCTTCAGTTCTGTAAGGATATTTGGCATGTTACAGCACAGAGTACAGTACTACTGCACAAGTAGCATTTTTTTTTTTTGCAGCACCACCACAAGGGTGCGGTGCATTGCTATATGGGTTAGCAGATTAACAAGGAAAGACAGGCTATTCAGTCAAAAAAACGATTTTAATATATAAGATGCAAAGCTATTTTTACAGTTAAAAGCACACGTGTTCATTTAAAAATGCACACTATTTTTCACCTGAAATGCCTATATTGCTAGAGACACATTTGAAAATTAACAGCTAACATATTAACAATTAACCTGACTAATAAAACCTTATTTTAATATAACCCACTAATAAAATGTGTTCTCTACTGCAGAATTAGGCATACTTTGAAAACCATTTAAATGAGTGTGCAGATTTTTCTCTTCTCTGCCTGATTATCCGTGTTGTTGTGCACAGTAACGGCAGGAAGGAGGAAGTCAGATTTGCAACAATTGCAAATGTATAAGCGAAGCTATTGTTGAAAAGTAGGAGGATGAGAGATGATGGATTTCATTGGAACACGTCATAAAGAGGGCTGAGAGGAAAGTTTTAGTGGGCAGTAGCAGGGAAAAAGACAGGCAGACATCTTTCTGCACTACTGGGGAGAAGACCTGGCTGTGGGGGTGTCCTGCTGCAGTCGAGACTGGGGAAAGCTGAAAGAATTACCTTTCCACTGGCAGAGGCAGTCCTATCTGAAAAAGCTGAGAATTCCAGGCAATGACCCCGGCTTGAGAAGGCAAGCGTTCCTTTTTATTGGAGTTACGCCAAGAGAGCCACATTCACAGAGAGAAGAATCTGAACAGATAAGGTAATTACCTAACTGGGGGAGCTGTGTGTGTGCACGAAAGTATGCAGTCAGTTTAGAAAAATGAAAGTCCCGTGCGTGTCTTTATCAAGTGCTAATGTTGCAATTTAAGTTCTGTTCTCCGCCACTATAATTGCAGTGTGTCATTGAAAATGCTTTGATTGTTCCCTTTTATTGCTGTAAAAAATGAGATCATGCCTAAATGTAAATTTTATAATACAGAAAATATTTGAAAACAGACGGGTGGTTTATTTTCTATTTACCATTACAATGCCAATGATGTGGGGAGATTTTTAAACAGTGCAATGGTCATTTTAAGACAGATGTGTGTATGTCAGAATCAGTATGAATAATTGTGAATGACTGTAGTATAACTTGTTGGAGGTACATGAGCCAACGGGAAGAGAGACTCTCTGAACATAGCTCCCTACCGTATATAAGGTAGTGGAAATTACCACAAGACTACCACATATAGCTCTCTGTCGTAAATAAGTCAGTGAGTTTGCCCATGGTGGCGCACCAACACTATCCCTGGAAATTGTGGTTTCCCTAGAATGCAGGTCTGAGGTCTCTCTAGTGATCACACGAAAAATCTAAGCGAAGATAAGGGATTCTGGACATTGGGGCCACAAATAAAACAAGGGAATTATGCTCACCAAAATACCACCAACCACGTATACCAAATATGCAGGTCTGGGTGCTGAAATAATGCATGTCCATTGTATTATTGTTGCACATGGCCAAATCTGAATACAAAGAGTGATTATTGCTAAGTTATTTCTCGGCGGTAATAAAATACCGTCAGGCCCCAAATCTCCACAAAATACCCTACATATTTATGGTGCGTTGCAGGCCGGGAAAGTGATCATAGAGTACCTACTGGGCGTGGCAAGCGTGTCTCACACTGCCATTTGCACATTAAAGGGAACCCATTTTATAATAGCAGTGTGCCACTAAAAACGAATTTCAGAATGTCACAAAGGGAAACCACATTCTCAGATCTAGTGCAATATTTAGAGGCAAAGTTATTTGCACATGGGAATTGGTCTTCGAACAGTACCTTAGAATGGAGTAACCGCATTCAGGGTGAGGTGCAGAAAGAAAAACTAGACAATATTTTTGCAGAAGGCAGCATAATTCAGGTCTGCCTTACGAGATTATTGAATGCAGCCGATAAAAGTGCAGAGAAAGACTGTTTAATACGTCTATGCGGCAAAATATGGTTTATTTTAAACAAGTCACTGCGAATGCAAGAGAATGATACTCAGCTAATTAACAGGTTAAAGACTGAAATAGATGGGGCAAGTAAAAATCAGGAAATGTTGAGAGCAGAATTGGATGTATGCCAAAAAGACATGCAATTAAAATGCAGAGACTTTGATACTCAGTTATCCAAAAGCAAGAAACAATTTGAAGATAGTGAGCAAGAATTGACACACTTAAAAGCCTTAGTGGATCACATTAGGCAGGATAAAGATGAGGTTGTTTCAGAAATGCAGATTTTACAAAAAGAACATTGTGAAAAAGAAGGTGATCTCCAGAGTGTAGAACAAGAAATGATTAAAATGATTCAAGAAAGAGACAAAAGAAATAAAGAGTTCAATGAATGCCAAATTCAAATGTGTGACATGCAGGAGGCAATTAATAAAATGAGTGATGAAAATAATTATTTGCATGATGAAGCCAACAGACTCCTTAAAAAGTGTAAGGACTTAGAACAGCAAATGTGCATTCCCAGGTCACAGGAGAGGCGGCAGGGTACCACATTCAATGGAGTGGAGGTGAATTCTAGCTCTGCCCAAAGAGCTAGTGCCCCAGTGACTGGGCCGGTGACTGAACTTGGTTGCAGCGCCCTTGGGGGATTTGATACTCCCATTGGGGGCAGCCACCAATCTCATACACCTGAAAACAGGATTGAATCACAAAATAGTGCAATTCCATGCATTGCAACAAGTAGCCCCATAAAAATAATGAAATCCATTAAAGCCCTGATCAAACCATTTAAAAAGGGAGGTGAATGCTGCATTGAGGATCACTTAGAAGCGGTGCATGACATTTTTAAAGCGCTCCAGATACCTAAGGAACAGTACAGACAATATTTTCATTTAACTTTAGATGCCCCGACGGCCAGCATCATAAGGGGATTAAATGAACAGCAGAATATGACATGGCTGGAGTTTGAAAAAGAAATTAGGCGTCATTTTTCTCCTTTTCAGTCATTGCAAGAGGCAAAGAAAGTTGCGTACACTATTACTGCTGGACCTAATACATCACCTCGCCAATTTTTACAAGACTTAAAAAGAGCATTCTCTCGCTTTGATGTATCTTTTGACTCAAATTCCAATGAGTTTAAAACCGCATACTTCTATGGGCTACAGAAAGACATCATATCCCAATTGGTCCGTGAATTTGACCGTGACAAGTCCCTTGAATGGATTGTACATCAAAGCACCAAGCTATATGAGGTACTCTATTGTCAGGGTAGAGAAAGTGATAAAATGAAAGATACTAGGCCTAAATCTAAAGAACCCTCAGCCACAGTAATGGAAATCAGGTCAGCCAAAATGTCCCTTGAGTCTGCTCAAAGCCAAGGTAAAAATAATGTGACACCTGAACAAAGGGGTAATCAACAAAGATCGCCATTGCCTGTACCAATGTTCCAATCACATGATCCTAGTAATAGAGAGAGCTACATCAGCCCTAGATATTTAGGAGATAGACCCCGGGTAAGATACCGGTCTGATATGGCAGGTATGAACAATAACCAGAGACAAAATCAAGATCAAAGAAATGATGGTCCCTACCAGTCATTGGGGACACAGAGCAGATTTGATCCCAGCACCATGATATATGGTAATCAGGATAGGCCCCGATATGTGGATCGATTTACTGATAATGGAAATCAATATAGGGGCCAGTACCCACAATCTGAGAGACAGGACATGAGGCAAAACGTGAACTACAGTCCACGCCAGTACAATGATTCCCCACCAGGGGACTATAATCAAAGGATGGGTGCAAACCGCTCCCCTCCACAAATGAATCAAGAATTCAGAAACCATCCCAACCGGTATCAATCACCTGAGAGGTATCAGAATAGATCCAATCAGGGGGAAAACAACCAATATCGACCTAGGCCACAGAAAGAGGATCCTAGAGAGGTGGTCCTTAACCAAAAAACCATTGAGGCCTAAGAAACTAAAATCACAAAACAGCAATATAAAAGAATGTCACACCGTTGCCAAAACAAAGGATGCTGTGGAGGTATATCTACAGAATAGCTGCATACCTAGTGTCACTGTTATATTAAGGTGTCAAGACAAAGATCAGAGCGACAATGAAAAACTACCTGTACAAATATACTTGGACCCAAGGAAAGATTGGCAGACTGCCATAGACGAACACACATTACGTTTCTATTTAAAAGAGAATACATGCAAACAGAATATTGTTCCTAAAACAGATTCAGAAAAACACATTACCACTCTGGCAGAGATACACATGGAAGATGAGCAACCATGGGTTCACGCTGGTATAAATGATTATCTTAAAACAATAAAAGCCACTTTAGCGCTTGAACATGAAAGGAGTTTCATTAATGAGAAATTGTTGCAAAAAATTATGGAGAGGGAAGAAATCCCGAAATTTAGGATTAAAAACCAATATGTTTCTGGGTTGGACAGTCCAAACTTTGAAAACCGAATTACAGGCAGATGCATGCTTAAAATTAGCATTGGGCAGAAAGCAATTTACCATAATGTATGGATAGTGAGTGGAGCACAAAATGAATTTTACATGGGCAATGACATCATGCACAGAATGTGTATGGTGTTAGATTTCCTTAATCAAAAAATATGGTCGCGCCTAGGTGGGCCGGCGCCTGAATTTGAAGACAAAAGAAGGGCTTATCATTGTGCACAACTAGTTCCTTATGCAGTCGAATTACAGATGAGGAAAAATACTATTATTCCTGCATTTACAAAACAGTTTGCAATAACACTGAAATGCAAAAATGGACAGCAGATGAAAGGCTCTGATGCATTTGTATGCCTGAATGAATCCATAAAACAGCAAGGCCTGGATTATGAATACATTCCATTGGTAGACATTGGTGAGGGATCTGTAAAAATCATGGTGAATAATAAAGGTTGTCAGGATATTCATTTAGAGGAAAACTCCCCATTAGGAATGGCCATACAAAAATCACATTATACGGCAGATTTAAATAACATGGTGATTGGGAATATTCCTGAAAAATATGTAGATGCCAAGGGCGAGTTGCCAGAACACCTGGACTCTCAGCCCAAAGGAATGTTTAAAATTCATTCTGTGTATCCTTATGATTCAAATGAGACAGTGTGCTGCCATCAAGAGGATTGCATAATATTTAATTTAAATGAAAATGAAACAGGAAATCAGCCCATTGAAGTGGAAGCTGATATGCCAAAATATTTGAAAGTGGCAGCTCTACAAAAAGACACAGCCACACAGTTAGAGGAAAGCGCTGAGATTCCTTTACCAGAAGAGTTTCCAGAATTTTCCAGAATGGTAGAAGAGCAGATCTCCTTAGCGGATGCATGTAACAGCGATGAGGATCGACGCACTCTGAGGGAAATATTTATGGAGTTCAAGGATGTATTTGCAAAAGATGCTTATGATTGTGGTTTAACTGATTTACATGTGGCCACACTACCAGAAGGTTGTAGCAGAAATCCAGTGTTTGTACGCCAGTATAGACTACCGCTGGCATGTTTAGAATCATTGGCAGAGATTATTAAAAATTTGGAATCACGGGGAATAATTAGGCCCATTCATAGCACATCCAATACGCCTATTTTAGGTGTGTTAAAGCCAAATGGTCAATGGCGGCTGTGTGCAGACTTAAGAGAGTTAAATAAAAGAGTACCAGTATCTAGATGGCCACTACCATTCATTGATCAGGGCCTAGCTCAGATACATGGTTCAAATGTATTTACCACGTTAGATCTCACATCTGGATATTGGTGTGTGCCATTGGCAGAGGAGATACAACACCTATTTTCCTTTACATTTGACAGGACTCAATATGCCTGGCTTAGAGCTCCGTTCGGGTACATCAATAGTGGGAGTGAATTTGGCATATTTTTGAGAAAGGCCATGCCGGATGCAGCGGAAAGAGGGACAATAGTTTATGTGGATGATGTCTTGATAAAAAATGAAAACCTTAAAAGCCATTTTGATGAAATAAGACATGTGCTTGGCCAATTGCAGAAAGCAGGCGCCAAAGTATCTTTGCAAAAAGCACAATGGTGCAAGAAAAAAGTGAACTTTCTAGGGCATGAAGTGACTGAACATGGGCTAAATCCACAAAGGAAGAAAATAGAGGCCATACAAAGATTAAAAGATCCTAAAAATGTGAAAGGAGTAAAAAGTTTATTAGGGATGACAGGCTATAACAGAAAGTTCATTGAGAATTATGCAGAAATCACTCAACCATTGACTAAACTGCTTAAACTAAATACTCCCTGGAGATGGGAAAGAGAGCAATCTGATGCAGTGGCTAGATTGAAGGAATGTCTTGTAAAGGCACCATGTTTAGCATACCCCATAAAGGATAGGGATTTCTTTATAGAAATAGGCTTTTCTGAACATTGTATGTCAGCAGTGTTATCACAAAAACACGATTTGAATCACAAAACCATTGCATATGCAAGTAAGGCATTTTCCCAAGTTGAAATGAAATTTAATGAATGTGAGAAGGCCCTATTAACCACTGTGTGGGCGCTACAACATTTTCGCCCCATTGTTCAGGGAGAAAAGGTGATTATTGAAACAAATCATCAACCTTTGCAATTTTTAGAAAGTAAAAGAATTAGATCAGGCAATCTAGCGCAATCCAGAATCACTTCATGGACGCTGGCATTACAAGGTTTTCCCGTAGAAGTAAGATATGGACAAAATAAAAAGAGCCCAATTGCTCAAGGGTTAGCTGACTTACATGACTGTGCAGCTGAACAAATAACAAATGAAATGGATGTGGAAGCTAGTTTACAGGAATTTGAACAATCACCACACAAAGCTTTTGATGAAAAAACATGCAAGGATTTGCCAACTGTATACGTGGATGGTTGTGCTTTTCACATTGAAAATGACAGTAATAAACAATTAGTGGCAGGAATAGGAAATGTCTGGTTGAAATGTGAAGGCGTTCCTAGTATAGGGATGAGGATTGGAGATAGGAGCAGTCAGGTGGCGGAATTGGCAGCCATCTATAAAGCAATTGCTACTGCAGTTGATAAAAAGTTCAGTGAAATTGTCCTGGTGACTGATTCTGACTATGCACGGAATAGCTTTGTGGAGTATTTGCCTGGTTGGAAAGCAAGAGGCATGGTTACATACAACAAAAAGCCACTTAAACATGGAAAAATGATACAAGCCATAGACAAATTGGTGTCAGAAAATAATTTAACAATATACTGGAGAAAAATTCGTGGGCATTTAAAAACACCAGGAGAGGATAAGGAGGGAAATGATAAGGCAGACCATCTGGCTAAGATTGGGGCTGTGATGGGAGAATTGCTACCTATTGATTATTTAATGGGTGAAATACAAATTGATGCAGTCACACGGTCTAAAGCACCAAAGGAGGTAGATCAACCGGTGGTGCAGTGGAGTCATGACACGCCAGACCAAGATTTGATTGAGGCACAAAAGAATGATCAAATTTTGGGAATCTATTATAATCATTTGATGGATCCTGAACAAAATCCTTTAACAGAAAATGATTGTATGGGAAAAGAAGAGTTGAGGGTGTTATTAAAGAACAAAACACGAATTAGATTACAGGATGGACTCATGATTAGAGAGTCCATAACAGGGCAAATACAGTGGGTAGTACCCCTTTCATTCAGAGGACTAATGCTACACCATGCACATGATGCCATAACTGCAGGCCATAGAGGTTCACAAAAGACATTAGAAATACTAAAAGATTATGCTTACTGGCCACATATGTCCCAAGATGTGGAATTATATACTAGAGGATGTCTAGTATGCGCCCAATTTAAACCTGCTTCACCAATGCATAGAGCACCATTGATGAAAAGAGGCCTAACTCTCCCATGGTCAGATTTGCAAATAGACTATGTAGGTCCTTTAAAAAGGTCGAGCAGGGGACACCGCTATATTTTGAGTGTGGTATGTTTGATGTCAAAATGGATTGAGTGCATTCCCGCACCAGATTGTAGTGCGCAAACAGCAGCCACATTGCTGGTGAACCATGTGTTCTCAAGGTTTGGGTTGCCACAAAGAATTGAGTCAGACAGAGGAAGTCATTTCACAAGTACTCTAATGAGTAAGGTATGGCAAATACTAGGTGTGAAAAGGAAACTACATATCGCATATCGGGCGGCGTCTTCAGGTACAGTTGAAAGAAGCAATAGGTCTGTTGTGGACATTTTAAAGAAATTTGTGGCAGAAGCAGGTTCCAGCTGGGATTTGCGTTTACCATTGGTTTTGATGGCAATCAGGTCGACTCCTGCCAAAGCAACAGGTGTTAGCCCCCATGAGGTCTTAACAGGTAGGAAAATGGTGTTACCACAACACCTACTATACAGAACACATGAGCAAACTCTAGTGAGTGCATCCACAGTTCATGAATATATTGATGAAATGAGGAGGCATTTGCAACATGCATTTGCTTTTGTGCAGAGAAATCTGGAAAGAGCTGCTGACAGTGCTAAGTCATATTATGACAAAAAGACATCAGTAAAGGAATACAATGTAGGGGATCAGGTGTACAAGTTTCATTTTGGGAAAAGTAAACAGAAAAATTCTAAATTTCTGGCAGCCTGGCAGGGGCCATTCCGAATTATAGATAAAGTCTCTCCTGTAGTGTATAAAATTTTGAAAAATGAAGGTGAAACAGCAATAGAGCAGTTTGTCCATGTAAATCAAATCAAACCATGCCATCCCAGACATGAGATCAGGCAGCTTGAGCATGTGGAAACGGATAGAGTCCCTTGAGAAAATAAATGGGTGTAATCAGGAGGCAGTGACAAAGAAGTTAAAAAAAAAAAAAAAGTTGATTGTTATGATGGCACATAAACACTGTAATATATGTGAAAATATATAATATAAATAAATAAATAAATAAATATATAATATAAATAAATAAATAAATAAATGCACATATAACGGAAGCTCGTGGTTGGTGTACAGAGAGAAAGTGTATTAAATATTGAATGCTGTTTTATATGTGTTTGTTTTCTTTTAACTTGTGTTTAATTTCAGAAAAAAAAAAAAAAAAAAAAAGAAGTATTTTTACCAAGCATGTTTTATTTTTGGCAAAAAGGTGGAAATTAGTATTGTGCTATGTACTTAATCTGTTTATTTTCTATTTTGATTTAGACAATTAACATTATTTGGTCGGAGGTTCCGGGATCAGAGGCCACGGGAGACGATGGAGTACTGGAGACCGCGAGGACGGATTCCGGGAAAGCCCCAAAGAGGGGTGAAGACCAAGGCTACAAAGCGATCAGCATTGAAGATGATACCGATGACATGTTTAACAATAGTGATATTTGGAGGGATCTTCAAGAATTCAGAAGCACAGGTTGTCATTGAACCTGGACCAGCATCTGGTATCGCGGTAGAAGAAGCACCAGGATTCATCATGAGTGATAGAAGGATGATTTTCCAAAATATCTACATACCATTGGATCCTGAGATTTTGATTGAAAAACATTTGAACAATACCGGAATTAAGATTGAACAGACTAAAGAGTGGCTGGAAATAAGAAAAGAGGACGCTAAGCAGTCAATAAGAGATATATTAATGCAATTGGAAAAAACATTCGTGAATTCAGCAGACATTAAGAAGAAGAGAGGAAAGAGAGGTGCGGTGATGCTCGCGATATCAATGGTAATGTCTATAATTGGGGCAATAATAGGTACTACAATATCAACAGCCAATTCTATTTCGGTAGGAACACTGAGTACTAAAGCACAACAACTGAGTATTGACCTAGAAATAATACAAAAGACATTAGATGGAATTAGAGGGGGACTGGATGAACAAGTAAGATTCATAAATGAAACTGCAATCATTCTAAATGAACAAGCGGATGTGATGCAACGGGCGACTAAAATAATACTTAAGCATGACAGAACTTTAAATGAAATATTGAACATAATGAGTCCTGTTGATAGACTATTAACGAATTATATGAGAGAAGTTCAAACTGCAGTTTCACAATTGATTCAAGGACATATTCCCTTGTATTTTGTTTCGCAGGATATCATTCGGCAAATGATAGAAAGATTGACCAGGAGGGAAATTGACCTTATACAGATAAGAATTGCATTCGAAATGGGGAATGCAATGCCGTTATATGTGGACTTGGAAAGACTAGAGATCGGATTTTTGCTATGCATCCCATTTGTAGCCCCTGAACTTATTTATCAAACGAAGTGGGTACACAACGTGGGATTTTGGCAAGAGGACAAATTCATTAAGATTAAGACTCCAGAAGTGGTGGCATTTCAGTCATGGGAACCTGAAGTTTATTTAATACCAAACCTGGAAACATGTGTAACATTTAAAGAACAAAATTATATGTGTCCAGGTAAACCGTTTGTTCCTGATGCCACAGATGCTATTTGTGGATTGAAATCTGACCCAAGTATATCAGAGGGATGTGAAGTGATTATTAGTAATATGGGGAGTGAAGAAATGGCACAGGCTAAGATGGTCAGAGGTAAATGGTTGGTCAGTACCTGTTTAAAGAACATGACGGTAGTACATTTAAACCATGGAACATACGTGGTTAAACAGGTAAAATATAATGTTTTTTATTTACAGGTTCCAAAGGATGCAATTGTGTCAATTGGGGGATTAACATTGTTCCATGTAACAAATGATGTTTGGGAAAGCCAAGTGGAAAATATCGATTTTTTTCAAAGGGATACTTTTCCAATAGATCCAGATGTGGAATATTTATTGAATCACAAAGAAAGACATGTTATGAAAATGAATTTGCGAAAAAACAATATTACAATTAGTAATCTGGGCATAATAGAAGTGGAAAGATTTAATTGGGGAACCTGGGGGGAACGCTCAATAGTGGGTTTGGCTATCTTGGTGCTAATCATGGGTGGATGGTTGATTGTGCTATCAGTAAAAATGAAAATGTTACTGATTTTACTGACTACGTCAGGAAGAGAAAGATATCCCAATACACATGCATTTTAAGAGAAAAAGAAAGAACAAGTTGTTTTTAGAGATTGGCTTGGATTATAGCCAAGTTCTAAAAAACAAAAGGAGGGTATATGTAAGGATATTTGGCATGTTACAGCACAGAGTACAGTACTACTGCACAAGTAGCATTTTTTTTTTTTGCAGCACCACCACAAGGGTGCGGTGCATTGCTATATGGGTTAGCAGATTAACAAGGAAAGACAGGCTATTCAGTCAAAAAAACGATTTTAATATATAAGATGCAAAGCTATTTTTACAGTTAAAAGCACACGTGTTCATTTAAAAATGCACACTATTTTTCACCTGAAATGCCTATATTGCTAGAGACACATTTGAAAATTAACAGCTAACATATTAACAATTAACCTGACTAATAAAACCTTATTTTAATATAACCCACTAATAAAATGTGTTCTCTACTGCAGAATTAGGCATACTTTGAAAACCATTTAAATGAGTGTGCAGATTTTTCTCTTCTCTGCCTGATTATCCGTGTTGTTGTGCACAGTAACGGCAGGAAGGAGGAAGTCAGATTTGCAACAATTGCAAATGTATAAGCGAAGCTATTGTTGAAAAGTAGGAGGATGAGAGATGATGGATTTCATTGGAACACGTCATAAAGAGGGCTGAGAGGAAAGTTTTAGTGGGCAGTAGCAGGGAAAAAGACAGGCAGACATCTTTCTGCACTACTGGGGAGAAGACCTGGCTGTGGGGGTGTCCTGCTGCAGTCGAGACTGGGGAAAGCTGAAAGAATTACCTTTCCACTGGCAGAGGCAGTCCTATCTGAAAAAGCTGAGAATTCCAGGCAATGACCCCGGCTTGAGAAGGCAAGCGTTCCTTTTTATTGGAGTTACGCCAAGAGAGCCACATTCACAGAGAGAAGAATCTGAACAGATAAGGTAATTACCTAACTGGGGGAGCTGTGTGTGTGCACGAAAGTATGCAGTCAGTTTAGAAAAATGAAAGTCCCGTGCGTGTCTTTATCAAGTGCTAATGTTGCAATTTAAGTTCTGTTCTCCGCCACTATAATTGCAGTGTGTCATTGAAAATGCTTTGATTGTTCCCTTTTATTGCTGTAAAAAATGAGATCATGCCTAAATGTAAATTTTATAATACAGAAAATATTTGAAAACAGACGGGTGGTTTATTTTCTATTTACCATTACAATGCCAATGATGTGGGGAGATTTTTAAACAGTGCAATGGTCATTTTAAGACAGATGTGTGTATGTCAGAATCAGTATGAATAATTGTGAATGACTGTAGTATAACTTGTTGGAGGTACATGAGCCAACGGGAAGAGAGACTCTCTGAACATAGCTCCCTACCGTATATAAGGTAGTGGAAATTACCACAAGACTACCACATATAGCTCTCTGTCGTAAATAAGTCAGTGAGTTTGCCCATGGTGGCGCACCAACACTATCCCTGGAAATTGTGGTTTCCCTAGAATGCAGGTCTGAGGTCTCTCTAGTGATCACACGAAAAATCTAAGCGAAGATAAGGGATTCTGGACATTGGGGCCACAAATAAAACAAGGGAATTATGCTCACCAAAATACCACCAACCACGTATACCAAATATGCAGGTCTGGGTGCTGAAATAATGCATGTCCATTGTATTATTGTTGCACATGGCCAAATCTGAATACAAAGAGTGATTATTGCTAAGTTATTTCTCGGCGGTAATAAAATACCGTCAGGCCCCAAATCTCCACAAAATACCCTACAGTTCCCAGTACAGGCCCATGCACTGATATCATGGGCAGTATTGGAGAGGAACAAAATGCATCCTCTCCCCTTCCTTCCTTCTCACCTCTGCACACTAGTTCCTCACTCGTATCCAATACTCAGGGCTCTATTTGGCAAGGCTATCAGGCATCTGACAGTCCTCACGATGATGGTTACAAAGATGATGGGGCAGAAGGTGCAGCGATTACTGGTCCCTGAGGCTGCCATTCCTCAGGGATAACATCATCCGCAACCACTGTATGTTGCTCTTCCACACACTTTACCACTTCTCTTATCTACTCTCCACTCCTTTTCCCTCCACAGTTTAAGATCTGGAGACCCGGGTGGGGGGCACAATAAGCCAACTTGCACATGAGCCAGGTTCTCTGAAACTGCTATGATGGTGATTTGGCAGAGTAGCAAAGCCTTTTAAGATAACATAACAATACACTACCGAACATAGCAATTAACTGCAAGATGCTCATTTAATTATCCATGTTCATCTCTACAACACAAACTTGAAGTGCTTGGAGTGGTGGTAGCCTCCATGATCGAATAATTCAACGGCAGAAGGAACTGTGGACCAAATACACCAACACACAGAGATCCATCAGATTTACAATAATATAAAACACACTCATCAGATAAATGTGAATACATTAATAAAAACCAACTCATTGTAAGTGATAGACGAATTTCTAAAGGTGATCCTAAGCGTAAAGAAAATTATTGTAAATATTAAAATGATGGAAATAATGATCAAATGTCAAAGTACTTTTGAATACATTGTTTTCATAGTTAGGCAAGGAGAGAGAATGTGCACAAAGGTGCAGTTAGCAGCCAAAAGCAAGCTGTCAATTATTATTTACACTCCATAACCAAGAATGCGTTAGACAGGAAGCGTGCATGTTCATATGATGCCTTTCACAGCCAACCAGGCAGGAAGTTCTACACCGGGTTCAAAAGCAGTATCATTCTCTGATAGTAACAGTAAATATTTTCTTTTTGACCATGCCCTGCTTAGGGAGGTGGCTAAGGCGTAGGCCACCCTCACCTCTGAACCTTGCAAAACTGCAACTAATGCAGAATAAAGCACTACGAGCAGCTCTAGGAATAAAAAAAGTCTGATCACATCTCAGACATTAGGAGAGAAAACCATTGGCTACCCATCAAGGCTAGAATCATTTTCAAAACTCTTTGTGTCACGCACAAATGCCTTGTCAAAAAAATATCAATAATAAAAAAAACCTAGAACAGAATCCTCAGATCTAATAAAAACTCACTCCTCAAAATCTAGCGCTACAAAAGTTCAAGAGCAGGGGGCAGCAGCTTTATAGTTTTCGCCCCTAAACACTGGAACGCACTTGCTTTAAACATCAAAACTGAAGAGTCCTTCCAACACTTTAAAAAAGCACTAAAAAATGTTCTTATTTAACCAATTTTAACCAACAAGACCCAGCTGGAGAATCCCAGAATTCTGCTTTAACTATAAATAATGAACATGACCTAAGCAATGCTAACACATGTTTCCATTATCTCTAAAAATTGCAAACTGTTTGTATCAATTATGTATTATTGTATTATCATGCATCATTATATAAATAACCAAGATGTCTGTAACTATGCATTGATACCTCAGGGTATGGGCGTAAAACAAATGTGATAAATAAATAAATAAATAAATAAATAAATAAATAAATAAATAAATACATGAGTAAGAAGTTGAGTGCATGTCTCTAGTCAAATCATCCACTCATTATGTAGAGGTTATGGGCTGCTTGGTTGGCATGTTCGAAAATTCTAGTGGGGTAGATACCTCAGTGCTCGGGAACTGGTGATGGCTCTCGGGTGTGGGGTGAATATGGATTAGTCGAGTTGATTGTGGACCAGCGAAAGATGTTTATAGTGGTATTGAGATATTGGAGCCTTGCTAGAAGAAGTGGATCGGCTTTCATTTTATTAAGATTAGTACAATGCTAGCGGAATGGAGTTATTTTTATTTTGGGCTACATCTAGCAGGGGTGAAAGTGAGAGCCAAATAACCAATAGTCCAGTTGTGGTTGATCTAATAATGGAAAAGGGTCGACTGAGGTAGGGCTGGAATAAGAGTAGTCCAAATAGTGTGTGAAGTAGACTAATGCAAATTCCAATGTTATCACAGTTGTGTTCTCTGTAGCTAGAGTACACACACCACACATGCTCTCCATACTCACAGAACAAGATATGAAACTCCTTTTAGGAGGTCTCACAATATATAGGAAGAGGGGGAGGACAGAAATCATGTCAAAGGTGAGGAAAGTGAATGAACTCAGAAGTTCAACATACTTGGAGACTGCATTTACTTTTAAAGACCTATTGAACAAGGGGTTCATGCAATGCACAAGGTTCTACAGACAAAACAAGTATGTCTGTCACATTCCCTGATAGTTACACTCAGGCAAGGAGTAAACCTAGCCACAGTTCTTCTGCATGAAAAGGGTTAGAAAACATACTGAAATCACAAAAACGTATGTGCTGTAAGAACTAATATGGGGGGCTGGAATGAAAGCTGGAAAATCTGCCTCACGACAAAAAAAAGACTACAAAGGCTTTTGATATTGATATGAAAAGAAAATTGCTCATGTTTACAGTAAATAAACTTAAGCAATTTCTTATAGTGACTACACCATTCTATACAAATATATAAGCAGTCCATGTGCTTACACATGACAACTTTTGTGACATCTTTGATGGAGAGTGGAAACACACTGGTCATACTGAAAGTTTTTCTTAATGAGGAGAGTTACATTCAAGGAAAGCATGTTCCACTAGCTATTGATGAGAGTGGACGTAGCTATGAAGTTCGAAATGGTGTGATTTCTATAAACGAAGAAATCATGCAGTATAATAATACGGAAATTGAAAATGTAAGGTCAGTTAAAAATTAAACTAAAGAAGGATTGGGACTTAGGAACTTTTTTTGCAATATTGATAAGTTTTCTTGTAAAGTTTTAAACAGAGTTTTGCAAGTACTGCACCAAAATGATCATGTTCAAAGGCAGATCAAGATGCTACAAAAATAGATGACTGTGAAGTTTGTGAAAAAACAGGACTTTTGGATCACTTTCTGCTTTTATTGATAAAAGTAGATGTAAGAGTCAGTTTCATAAAGTACGGATGCTGGCTGCAAATCATACTAAAATGAGATACCTTCTAGTTAAACTGTATGAGTGCAAAACACCAAATATGTCTCTTGCAATTTTCAATCAAAAACCTTTGACTGGAACTGTTGAAAGTTTAGTTTCTACAATGCAAATGATAAACATGATGCTTTCAAAGGATCAGATTGTCAAACCGTATAAAAGAAGTTTTGGAATGTTTGAGTTATCTTCTACTGAAAGGCCTGACATTGTTTGTGTATCTTGTCAACACACTTTTTATAAGTCTCAAGTGCAAATAGTGTATGTTGATAACAAAATTAAACACACTGTAGAAGATGTTTGGAAATAACATTATCTGTATTTGTCTGCAGAAGAACAATTGGACACAAGTGAGGCAACAAGTGAGTTGTATTTTATAATCAAACACGTATTAAAACAAGAAGTGTCTTAAACGATATGGCAGTGAGTGATATCTCTCCTGTGATTCAAAAATGTAGCATGTTTGAAGTGATTGAATTGCAAACTGTTCATCCTTTTCAAGTTATTGTTGGACTGAAAACAAATATGTTAAATCTGCCTAAGAAGTCATTAGTGCAAGGAGTGAGAGGCAAAGTTGTGTATTTAACCCTGGATTTGGAAGAACGTGTTAATACTCTAGGAGGGAAGTGTGACATTGCAGATTCTTTGTTTGATTTAGTAAATGGTGTTGCCAATAAAGATATGAGAATTTGGCAACAGCTTATCGATATTGGAAAAGTGAAAAAAGCATTGGTGTTTTTAGTGGAGATCAATGATTTATACAAAGGCAGTTTGACTGTACCAGACTTGTGTATGATTGATGTTGAGTTAACAAACAAGAGCAGTGAAGGTCAGTTTCAGCGACTATCTGTTGCAGAAGGGAATAGCAACAAAGGGTGCACCAATTAATATTTGGGAGAAGAGATTAGAAGCCCGTCGTTTTCCTTTGCTTTTTTCAACTGGTACAAGCGGGAGATTGGAGGATCGGAAGGTGCAAATCTCTACTTCACAATATCGTTGTACAAGAATGTATTCAGAAGATTAACAATTCAGCACCAATGTTGAATATATTTTTCACTTATTGCATGAAAGTGAATTTTCAACATTATGTTGTGCTGTTGCTCATACACTTCAGACCGGGACTAGATTTAAAAATCATTCTGCATGTGCGATGCTGCAACAGGTGAAAGACCCAAATTACATTTTAGAGGTCAAACGTACAAATGTTCTTGAAACAATGAGAGGCACTAAAGAATATTGGTATAGGAGACACTCCGAGGTTAGATGCATGATCAGAAACTTGGGATCTCCAATCTGGTTTGTGACTTTAAGCTGTGCTGAGTATGGTTGGGATGATCTTGCAGAGTGGATTCAGGAAACTCATGCAGAGAAAGACAACATATAACACATGAAACCAGAAGATTTGTCTTCTATGGACCCAGTAAGTGTATCGTGTTTATTTCATCACATATTTTAAGCCATGTTATACTTTATATGTAATACAGAAAATGGTCCAGTAGGCTCTGTCGAACATTTTCTTTGGAGTAAAGAGTACCAGGCATGTGCGGCTCCACATATACATATGCTGTTGTGGATTAAAGATGCTCCTCAGTTTGCTAAGGAAAGTGATGGCTGTGTGATGAAGTTCATTGAAAAATATGTTAGTTGTTCTATTCCAGCTCAGCATGTGAATGCTGATCTATAGAACAAGGTAGAGAGGTTTCAAAAGCATTCATGTGAATTGTGGAAAGTACTGTTAAAGAAAATACAAACTTAAAGACAAGTACTACACTTGTTGCAGATTTGGCTTTCCAAGGCTTGTGACACTGGTTGCTCGAATGAATAGTTTAAGGTCATCTGTTCGACACCATGTTACTGGTAAGTTACTGAGAAATACCTATCATTTAAAAAGAAATAAGGAATGCCAATTTATTCAGATTTATCATAAGATAAAAGTCTCAGTCAGAAACTTGTAAGCTTTGGTTTGGAGATGCTTTCACATAGAGAGTGTGGTAGCTATGAAGCTGCAGATGGGCTAACTAGTTTGCTTCTGTATGGACGTACCATTAATGTAGTTTGGTTAAGTCTTGGCCCAGCTAGTACTAGACATTGGGTATTGAAGTCTTTGACTGAAATTGAGCAGTTAGCTGAATCAGCACCTGACAGTACAGATAGTTTGAAAACCAACTTGATTGATGCATATTATCCAAATCAATCTGAATTGAGCACAGCGCTACTCAAATCAAAATATTGAAGCAAACTGTGACAGAGGACGGTTTAAAGTACATGGTGTAGTGGTTGTCTAGTGAGACATGAAAAGGCAAGTCTCATTAACCACATGAAACTGTCTTGCCAAAGTATATCGAAAAGTAATTATTTTATTTTTTGTATTTTGCAGTTGTTCTTCACCTGGCATGTAGAGAGTGATTTACTTGGAAGTTTTGAACATTTAAAAGAATAATTTTTTGCTAAGAAAGGAAGAAGAACTTTGGGCAGTTGAATTGGCAAAAGAAACTCCTTGGGCTACTCAAGATTCTGCAGCAGGAAGTCAAGATGTTCTTGCTGAGCCAATTATTCAAACTGATGTAGGGCTTGCTATAGAGAAAATAGAAATTGCAATGCAACAAAGTAAAGTTGCAGATGTGAATTGTGATGAAATTGTTACTTAATGTAATGTAGAGCAAAAAGAAGTTTATAATAAAATTAAAGAGGTTCTTGCATGGTTCATGGCATGACAAGCGTGAACGCTCTTGTGTGCAATACAAACCTGTATTGTTGTAAGTTAGTGGACAAGCAGGAACAGGTACATCTTTTTTTAATTAATGCAATAAGAGTCATGATCCATAATGTTGGAAGCTTGTATCAAGT
The DNA here is from genome assembly GCF_040938575.1 of Ambystoma mexicanum. NCBI lineage: Eukaryota > Metazoa > Chordata > Amphibia > Caudata > Ambystomatidae > Ambystoma > Ambystoma mexicanum. The sequence continues at coordinate 451,930,490 of NC_090938.1, forward strand.
GCAGCGCACAAAGTAAGAAAAGTTCTTAGAAAATGAAATATCTTGATTGTAGATTAAGTAAGTTTGGTGTCTAATGTGATGCTACCTTTCATTAACTTGTGAATGCAAGAGGTTTTGAAGACTGGCTATAACATTTTGTTTGGAGGGAAACATGTACTTATTTTTGGGGACGTGTTACAATTAACTCCTGTGAAAGGTAAACCAGTTTTTAGAATGCTGCAATCTAAGGATGCTCAAAAATGTATAGGAATTATTTGTCATTGTAACCTTAGGAATTGTTATGAATGCCAGAAAACTTAACGTTAATACGAGGCAATGTGGAGACTTAGAGCATGCAGAAATGCTTAATAAGATATGTATAGGTGTTTGTGAGGAAAATGTGAAAGCAGTCTTAAAGGGAAAACTAATTTCTAACATGTTTCATGTGGATTGCAGTCTGTCTGATGTTGTGTTGACTCTTAAGGAAAGAAACATGTTTTATGTTGCTTTGATGTGCACTCTTGCATAGTGTAACAAGTTAAGCAAAATATTGTAGAGATAAAATCATGTGATATTTTAGATGGTCATGTTATGCCTTTAGAGTTGGATAAGAGAGCACAAGCTTGATTAGGTCAACTAGATAATTCAATTTCTAAAACAGCAGTTCTGGAAGGAGTTTTGAAACTGTGCGTCAATGCACAAGTAATGTTGAAGAGGAATTTTAATGTAGAAATTGGTCTAGTCAATGGAGCGATGGGAAGAGTGATTACATTTCACACTTTTCCTCACAGTACAAGTATTGAACATGTTGAAGTTAAGTTTGATCGTGTAAAAGGAACTCACTTGATTTCCCAGAGCTCTGCACGTTTCATGCTATTTAAGGATACCTTTGTGAAAAAAGCAACGTTTCCATTGTACTATGCTTATGCAATAACTATTAATAAACCACAAGGTTTACCTTTAGAAGCAACACTTATTGACATTGGGCATACAGTGTTTACAGAGGTAATGTCATATGTAGCTTTGTCACTTGTGAAAAAAATAGGTTTATTTTTAATAAACTTTGATGAAAGCAAAGTGACAGCTGACATTTCTTGCATGCATGGATATAATAGGTTGCATGTACTGTATGTTCCTCACCTGAACCTCATTCCTGTATTTGTGAAACACTCATCCAGGAAACATAAGGAGTCAGTGAAAGCACATTCAAATGAAATCAGCCCTTGTAAGACTAAAAAACAACATAATTTAAGAGTTGTTCAACTGTAACATACTCTCATTGCAGCTTTAGTAATGAAACAGGAGTTGAATGCTATTGTAATGCAGCTTTGTATATGTTGTTTCAAATGACTCCATTGATGCAAGAAATAGCTTCAACAGCAGAGAAACAGCTATGTGTTGAACTTTCATTTCTTAAAATGTCTGTAGATGAAAATCCACACAGTTTACATTCGGCAATGTCAATCCGAAATGTAGTAGCTGCTTCAAGTGGAAATCAACAATGTTCTAAAAATAAACAGGAGGCTTGTCAAGAATTTTTCATGAATGTCCTTGAGATATTAGTGAAAGAAACTGATAATGTAGATAGATATGCAGGAATTAGTTACGGGTATAATCATATGTGTCCAAAATGTGAGAAAGGGTATTCTACTCCAGATCTTTGTGTACAATTTGTGTATCTGAAAGTGCCTGATCAGAAAAGAGTAACATGTTCTGATCTTGTAACTAAAGCATTCCATGACATGCAATGCAGTGACTGTGGTTGTAATTTACAATCAACACTGCATAAATCTATTTCTTAATAAGTATGTATTGATAATGTTTCAAAGATACAACATAAATGATAGAAAAATTAACAAGTCAACAATGAATTTTGTAAATAGTCAAGTTTCTGTTAGTAAGAAACCTTTTAAAACGTGTGCAATTATTTTTCATGTGGTGGCATCCATTGAATCCGGACATTTCATGACAAAGTTATGTACATAAGTAGATTACCTTGTTTGTAATGACTCTATGATCACACACCACGTTAGATTGGCAAAGAGTTTAAAGAATGCTTACTTGATGATGTTGGAAGCAAAGTTTTAAAATATATGTGTAATATTATTTGTGAATATAAACATGCAAAATTAAAATTTGAAATTGAAAAATAGGCTAATACGTGGTTTATGTAAAGTAGGACATGATTTGTTACTAGGATGTTTTATAAAACCAGTACTAAATAAATGTAGAGGTAGAATTATGAAGATTATATAATTTAGAAGAGAAAATAGCATTCTGCAATGTTCTACTTCTGTTTTATTGTGTAAAACACTGTATATTTTAATATGTACATCTGTTCCCTATAAGTGTGAGGTTACATAAATGGTTCCATGTACATTATTTTGAGTATGAGGGAGTGTAGAAGCTGATGACTGTTTACATATGAAACAAGTAAGCAATAGGTTATAGATAAAAACACATATAGTGCAATTGAAATACAAAATCAAAATAACTGACTGAAAAGGTAACTTTGTTAATTGTATAAATATGTTTTATGTGCAGTGTGGAGTTTTTAGAAAAATCAGAACATCTATTCAGTCATTAAACTGTGCATATTCTTTCATTTTGTATGGTAGGTTTAAGATAATTGTGATTAGCTTCTAAGGTGTGCAGGCGGTGCACACCAAATTATGAAAGAAGTTATGAAATTGCAATGTAGATATCATTTTTATAATTTAGAATACGTTTGATATATAAAAAAGGTATTCCACACTGTGTAGCAGTATCAGGGCTAACATAAGTTTAGATAATCATTTGCAGTTTTAAATGTTATTTAAAAATATGATGTGTATGATATTAAATGTCATTATGAACTTCTCATGTGTGTAGGTGGCCAAACAAAGGACACACACAGATTTTATAAGAAGCATGGAAATTATATTTCTTATGTTATAGTGTTGTTTTTGATAAGAGTTAATATGTTTATTCACAAACATTGTTATTGTCGACATATTATTTATAATGTAGGCATGACTATAGATTAAAAAGATCAATACTGGAGACCACCAGGGGGCGCGGAGCATGGTGGACCTCTGAGACTCACGCTCCGCCACCACCACAGGGCCTAGTAGGCTGAGAGAATCCCCGGCTGGGATTTTGGAGTGGAGCCGAGAGAGACTGGCCCCTGGGCGGCCCGTCCAAAACGCCACGCCGGTGCGGAGGCCCCTCCACACAAAATTATATAAAATCGTCTGCGCACCTGGGAGAGCAGCGCGGGACGTGGATAGCGGTGCTGCCACCCCCAGCGGAGGGTTCTGCACGCCTTGGACCCGGGAGGCGACTCGCGCCCCAGGATCGTGAGCCCCAGAGAGGAGCCTGGAGAAGACAGGAGGTGTCTGGGGCCCCCGCCGCGCACACAGAAGGAACACAGAGGCCAGATGCCGAGCAAAGCTCCCCACCTGACGCGGCCCCGTGAGAGAAGCTCCTGTGTCGGGGAAGCTGTTGGAGCACAGTGCCACGTAGCACAGCAGGAGAGACAGAGGCTGACCTGAGAGTCGCGGGAACATCGGGCCGGCGGAGGTGAAGGAGACACACTAGACGCCCGTCAGCCTCCAGTCAGGACGAGTGCGCCCCTCTCCCTTGGAGTCCCACGTGAGGCGAACTTGAGCCCGGAGACACGTGCCAGATACACGGCGGAGAGGGGACACCAGCGGGAGAGAGGTGAGGAGACAGAGTTAGGGAATTAGGCTGACGGGGGCGCGGGAACGAAGACCCCCATCCATCTGGTGCCATAAAGCGGACCCACTCCTGTTTTGAAAAGGGGCCTGGGCAGCCTCACCCACACGGGCCACAGTAAAAAGGGCAGGGGATATGGCCCCCAGCCCATGACACCGTCATCCGCACAATGCCGAGGTGAAGCCAGAGAGCCCCACACCGGAGCCCCGCCAGCCCCATCCATCTGGTGCCATAAAGCGGACCCACTCCCGTCCTGAGAAGGGGCCTGGACGGCCTCACCCACGCGTGCCACAGTAAAAAGGGCAGGGGATATGGCCCCCAGTCCATGATATCATTCCCCGCACAGCACCGCGGTGCAGCCAAAGAGCTTCACACCGGAGCGCCGCTAGGGCTAAGAGGCGACTCTATCACTGAGAGGACCCACGGAACCTAGCCAGGAGGGCCCCATTAGAGATATCTTCTTGGGGGACACACAGAGAGAGCCACCCTGGAGCAAGCCTTGCCCAACAACACAATCCTCTCGCTTCAACGCTTCTGTTGGACACCCTCAGCCCCGGAACAACAATCCCGGAGCTACCATGCCTGCAGAGGACACCCCCCCGTGGCACTCACTAGAGATGACCTTAAAGATATCCTCCACGAGATTAAGGCTATCCGTACAGACATTCAGGCCTCCGTGGTGGACCTCAGGGGGAGAGTGGACACCCTTGAGGAAAAAATGGAGGGAATGGAAAACAATCACCTCCAGATGGATCTGCTGGACATGAAATATGAGGCGAGGCTAACAGACCTGGAAATGAGGGAAGAGGACATGGTCCTGAAAATGGATGACCTCGAAAACAGGGAACGCCGAAAAAATCTCCGCATTATAGGGGTGACCCAGCAAAAAGAAGAGACAGCAGCGGAGGTGGGGCGGAAGGTTCAGGGCCTGATAAACCAGCTCTTTGCGTTGGAAGGGGGAAAGGAAGTCCAGCTAGAAAGAGCGCACCGAGTAGGCGGCGGCGGAGGGGGAGGCCCTAGATCGATTGTGGTGCGCTTTCTCCGCTACAGAGAAAAAATTGAAGTTTTGGAAAAAGCTAAGAAACTGGGCAACTTCTTCTTCGAAGGGGACACGATTAAGATCTTCCAGGATTTGTCCACACTCACGCTCACCGGCAGACGAGACTGTCGCCCGCTCACACAATGGCTAACAAGTCAGGACATAAGGTACAGTTGGTCGTTCCCCTTTGCACTTTCCTTCGAGAGGGCCGGGGTGGACTATAGAGTGATCAACTGTAAGGAGGCCTCACAAGTGTTGCAGTTGCTAAAGGGGGACACCCAGTCTGAAAATAATGAAGAGGAAACACAAGCATCGGCGGAAAACAGTAGGGAACCGGAGGGCCCCTGGTCCACGAAGAGGAAAGCGAAGGGTAGAAGAAAATTCAGGAAACCAAACCCCCCAACGAAGAATGGTGCAGATGGCTAAGATCATAGACACGCTCCAACGAAAGTGGCAAAGGTAATAGTTTTACATCCCCGGCTGGGGACACAGAGTTAATAAGGAGAACTGTGGTGGAAGGGCGTAATTCCAACCTGATGGCTTGCCCGTTGGCAGGCGTCCTGAACATGCGTGGGAGGGGGGAGGAGGGAGACAGGAGAATTCGAGCTTGACACTTACAGATTCAGCATAGATCCAATCACAAATGGAACCAGTGCAGCTCCCATGACACCGGATAGGAGAGGACAACAATGAAAAGCCCTAATGTTAGACAATGAGAGGAGGGGCCGGGTCGAGACCCTCAGGCTGAGTTCACTTAATGTCAAGGGGCTAAACTCGCCAGCAAAGCGTTCCCTGCTGGGGAGGGAAATGAAGAACGCAAGATTGGACGTCCTCATGGTGCAAGAAACTAGAACGATAAAAGGTCAGGAGAGGGCCATCCCGGGAGCACACGTGGGTCAGACTTTCTGGGCATCCGGCCACTCCAAAAAAGGGGGTACAGGCATTATTCTGCATAGAGACCAAAAGCTCATGGAAGTGTCACAATGGGAAAGGGAAGATGGGAGAGTCATGGTGGTGTCAGGTAACCTATGTAATTCAAGAGTCTCCCTGGCAGCAATATACTGCCCCAATGTAGGCCAGATAAAATTCCTTCGTGAAGCGCTGGGAGAAGTGATGATTAAGGCCAAGGGACTCCTACTCATGGGGGGGGATTTCAATATGTGGGCGGACTGGGAACAAGACCATAGCGGAAAAACCACCACTCAAGACAGTAATGGGAGAAGCTTCCGAGACCTGATGTGGGAGTATGGGCTGGTAGATATTTGGAGGGAACTGCATCCAACCAGGAGGGCCTACACTTTCTTCTCCGCGGCCCATGGCACAAGAACCAGAATTGACTACCTATTTGCGGGGCATCAGTATCTCAGTAGGATAGAGGCCTGTGAGACAAGACCGACTAGTTGGTCGGATCACAACATGGTCTGGTCGGACATCAGCATATCAGGCCTGAAGCCCAGGGACTCCTTATGGAAATGCAATGACTTCCTCCTTAGGGACGATGTGTTCAAGGAGGAGATGATAACAGCAATCAGAGAATTCTTCGATTTCAATGATACGGGCAAAGTTAGCTGTGAGATAGTTTGGGAAGCGGCAAAGGCCATCTGGAGGGGGAGACTGATCAGAGAGGGGGCTTCCAAGAAAAGGCTCAGGACCCTCCTGGTACATAAATTGAGGTCAGAAATACTCCAACTAGAGCAGTCAGAGGTTAAGGGGGAGGACGAGAAGGAGAGGGACCTGGATAATGCAAGAGGGAAGAGACAGGAACTGAGGGAATTGGAAATGGGCAAAGTGGTAGCCGGCCTGCAACATCTCCGCCAAAGATACTACGAGAAAGGCGACAAGGCCGACGCCATGCTAGCAGCCAAGCTCCGGGGCCAGAGAGCAGATAGATGGGTGACTAGGATAACAAGCAGTGAGGGGGGAGAGAGTTCGGACCCGGAGGGTATAGCGGAAAAATTTGCAGGTTACTATGAGAGCCTATACACAAGGGAAGGGAACATGGATCAGGAAGCGCTAGGTGTGTACCTCAACGGGATCACTCTCCCTGCCCTCAGCCCCATGGTGGCGACCACCTTGGACGCCCCGATAATGGAGGAGGAGGTACTCAGGGCAATTTCGGGTTTGAAGCTGGGTAGGGCCCCGGGAGAGGACAGGTTCACTGCAGGCTTTTAAAAGGCCTTCTCAGGCCACCTGGCGGGTTTTCTGGCAGGCCTCTTCTTCAAGATAATGACAACAGGAAACGCCCCCCTGCTTTTGCTAAGGCCCTAATTACAGTGATTCCGAAGGAGGGGTAGGACCCGACGGACTGCCGCTCTTACAGACCTATCTCACCTTTAAATGTGGTTGCCAAACTATTCACTAGAATCATTGCTACTCGGCTCAAGGACCACATGCCCGGGCTCATCCACTCGGATCAGGTGGGTTTCATAAAAGGAAAACAGGGGGCGGACACCATTAGGAAGACCCTACATCTCATGAGGGAGGCAGTGCCAAGGGGGAATTATCTGGTCCTGGTGTCTATCGACGCCGAAAAGGCATTTGATCGGGTGGATTGGGGTTTCCTACATAGCGTGCTCCAAAAACTGGGTCTGGGTGAGGGAATCTGATAGGCGATTAGGGCCCTGTATGTGACTCCATCAGCTAGAGTTACCGTAAACGGGTACCTGTCTCGCATCTTCAATCTCCAGAGGGGGACCAGGCAGGGCTGCCCCCTCTCCCCGCTTCTGTTCGCTATGACTATGGAAGTACTTGCGGAATATATTAGAGGGTCCACCAGAGTGCAGGGCATTGATGTGGGTGACCGCACCTTCAAGCTGAGACTTTATGCTGATGATATCTTGCTACATTTGAGAGACCCCACTAGGTCAGTCCCAGCCGCCCTAATGGTAATTGAATGGTTTGGTAGTTTCTCAGGCTTTAAGATAAACATAGGTAAATCGATGATATTCCCGTATGCATCAGACATGGACAGGGACCTGGACGAACTGAACCCGCTGGGCCTATAAATCTGGGGATAACATATATGGGAATCAACATTGTCAGACCTAATGAAGATTTAAATCAAGCTAACTGCCAACCCCTGTTTGATAAAATATTTAAAGACATGGAGAGATGGGAAAAGGTCAAATATCCTGGATGGGACGAATAAATGCCATAAAAATGAACCTTCTCCCCAGGGTGCTTTACGTCTTCCAGATGCTCCCACTCGAAGCCCCGGATGCATACCTCATAGAAGCTAAAAGGCGTATATTGAAATGTATATGGCAAGGCCAAAAACCCAGAGTGGGATACAAGACCCTCACGCTCCCCAAAGACAGAGGAAGACTTGCCCTCCCGGACCTTCAGAGCTACCACAGAGCGGCCCAGCTTAGAGCATTGGCCCCCTATCTTATGGAAGACCCCGATAAACAATGGATATATCTAGAGAACTCCCACCTGAGCCCAGTCACGGTGGGAGAATGGCTATGGGTCCCTCTGAAAAAGCTCCCTAACACGCAATCCTAGGCACCATGTGTAAGGCATTGGCAGGAAAGGGTAACAGCGATAAAATAACTACATGGCCTTCCACCTCGAGCCACATATGGTCCACGCCGGTATTGGAAGCAATACCAGGGCACAAACACTACCAACCCTGGTTTGACGCTGGACTATGTAGGGTCGCCCAACTGGTGAGAGAAGAGACGTTCATAGGTATCCAGGAACTGGAAGAAGCACTGGGAATTGGTACTCTCTCCCCTCTCCTATACCTACAGCTCAAAGGAGTCCTAATGAAACCCAAACTAAAACCATGTGTGCAACGAAAACTCACCCCTGTCGAAAGAATCTTGGATACCCACGTAGAAATGAAAGGTCTCATATCCCTCCTTTACGGAGCTCTATTGACTACCAGAGAAGGAACGACTAAAAGTCTTAGGAGAAAATGGGAAGGGGACTTAAACATTAGACTTGGAGATAAACTCTGGGTGCGCCTCTGTAATAGGGCATACAAGACTTCAATCTCCTACCAGTATAAAACACATGCCGTTAAACTTCTCCACAGATGGCAGTACGATCCAATCAAACTCTCCAGGATATTCCCAGATGTTGTCCCCATGTGCTGTCATGGCTGTGGAGAAAAAGCAAACTATTGGCACATGTGGTGGACATGCAATAGGGTCCAAGCGTTCTGGACAGAGGTACTCAGCTGGCTGAGGGAGGCAGGAGAGGGGCCTTACCCGCTAGACCCCATGTTAGTAATATTAAGATTACAACTAAAGGACGAACACTGGGAAAAGCTCCCAGACTTGACACACTCTCTGTTACTGGCGGCTAGAGCCGCTCGAGCTAGAACCTAGAAGTGAGCTGCCCTTCATGGGAAGAGAGAATGGGTAGCAGTAGCCAAGGACATCTACTATATGGAAAAACTAACGGAAGCAATGCAGGGTTTGAGCTCACATACAGAATACGAGCGGCTAAAGTTTATGGAGGTGTTTGGCAACGCAGGAGATGAGAACTGATGACCCCGGGGGGGGCAACCCGGCCCCGCAAAACCCACCTGAACCTAGAACTACTGGTGCTTGACCCAAGAGAGTCGGCCTATCACCGACTGACATGAGCCCGGAGGGAGCTGCCCGGAGATGCTTCCGAGTGGACCAGCTGAATCTGTACTCTGAGATAAGAGGAGGGGTGGGGGGGTAAACGGAAGAGATCTGGGGCCTCTTTAAGTGTGTTTTTCCAGGCATGGGCCCATAGTTGTTTAAATTGGATGTGTCACTTATTCTTAGGAAAATTCAATAAAACTGATTTAAAAAAAGAAAGATCAATACTCAAAATAATGTTACCATGTTGGCATTGGCATGTTTTCATTTATTTCTTTGTAAAACAGAAGACATAGTTATGTTACATGTCTTGGTTTCCTGGTGAAGGTTGCATAAAGTAATCTGAAAATTAGTCATCATGTAGCATACATTAATCTTTGTATAGTATTGTAACATCTGTGCATTGTAGTGAAATGCATTTATTGTTGTATGAACTATGGATGTTGTAGGCAATTCTTTTTCGAATTTGCTGTTGCAAAAAGTAGTTCATAATGACTTAAATGTTAAGTATTTAAAATAACAGAAAAGAGATTTATTTTCTCCATTGAGAAGTTTTTTCCTCTATGGATTATTAATGAATACAACTTGGTTATGGTTGTTTACTTGGAATACAATCAGTATTATTTTAGTATCATTAGGAGAAAAAAACATGAATATTTTTGTATTTAATTTGTTATGATGAACACTATAGTACCATTGCAGTGGTGATAGTGCATGGTATAAATGGCATTTACCATTATTATTATGTAAATTTCCTTTTTTTTCAGAGTTCATATATGGAAGAAAGAGGCACGGACATAGAAAGGTATTTGGTAGGACTTGAGATAAATATATATGTGTAATATATACATGCACATACAAAGATGTGTTTGTTTTTTTATAATATTATTTCTAGCTGCGGTTACGGTATTAGCCAATGAATAGCAGGATTACTTTTTGTGCGGCTAAGGTGAGCAATGACTGGAGAGCTTTTAATCGCGGCTCTGATAGCCGTGGCTACAAGCAACAATGACAATTTTGAGTACTGAAACTGCATAAAATAAATTACAATAGATATTGTAATATATTTTTGCAGTCTGTGTTTAATTGTATCTATTTTTGTAACATAAAATATGGCCCTTAAAAGGGCCGTTTTGGGGGTTGGAAAGAGGTGGGTGGAATAGGGGAGGAAAATACATAAGGGTGAAACATTTAACAAAGGGAATTAAAATACATCCAACATATATATATATATTTTGAATTTAGGGAAAAATTGACAGTTAAAAAAAATTGCTAAGCATGACAGGTAATCTGAAGGGTAGCGATTAACTTTAGCCATTTCTCAATTGTGGCATCCCCCTTGACTTTCCATTCGCAGCATACTTTACACATGACTTGCATCCTGGAAAGGTCGGGTGTCGGTAACAGAGGAGCCAGTATGGTGGATACCACTGCTGATGTAGATGCTTAATTTCCACTTGACCTTGTTGCTGTACTGATGGATGGAGGTTGTGCACTTGGTGCTGATCTTAGTCGATAAAAGGAATGGGTCCCATACATTTTTCTTTTGAAATGTTCATGGGCGTTATGATATTCATCATCAACATCGTCCCAGTGCACTCTTACCAGATGGTTGATCATTATTGATATTCCCATACTTTGAGACAAAATATTGGAAGGCACAGGTTGTAGAGTCTTGTTGCAGAAGGTGCGCAGTACCTCCTCCAACTGTTTTCTGGAGTGGTGTTCTTACACTTTAAAGAATCGCCAACTGTCTGCAGTTTCCTTCATGCCCATGTGCTTCTTGCTTTCAGGTAAAGCATCGTCGACCCAAATGCTGGCATCATCTTCACTGCTCCTACTGTCATGGTCGTACATGTTACAATATCAAACTGGGTGAGGAAAATATAAAAGAATAAAAATGACATCACAAAAAAGACAATGCTGCAAAAAAATGAAAAAAACGTAAAGAAAAAAAATTAAAACAAAAAATAGACTAACTAAACAAATTACAAATCAAAGGAAAATTGGATTTTGGGAAAACTGGGTAAAAAGGGATGAGGAGATTAAGGGGTAGAGTTCCAGAAGTGCTTGCAGTTACTCAGAAACCACTAGCAAGTACAGAAAGCAATGATTAATGTAAAGTTATGTTTTTGTGGATGTAGTGATTATTTGTGTCTACAAACTGCAGCGCCATCTTATTGGACAGTCTCGTATGTGCGAATGTCATCAAATGGCTTGGGCGTTGCTGCGTCAATACAGCACAACGTGTGATTGAATAGTTTGTTGATACGTGTACAAATTACATGTAGGCGCGGTGCTGCAGCGCATGTTATGATTGACTGATGCATTTTTCAAGAAGAGGCATAGCCACGTCACAGGAGTTCTACATCCTATTGGCTTGTTTGTATGCATGGGTTACGTCAAACAGCATGGGCATAGTCAACTCCATACCTTGCAAAGAGTGATTGGTGCGTTCCTTGGTGTGTATAACGTGTAGGGGCGGAACTGCATCGTGTGAAACCATTGGCTGGCATATTAGGCGTGAAGATGCATAGCCGCACCGAAGGAGGCAGACACTCTATTGGCTCATTTCTCACACTCAGGTAACCCCCGCTCCTCAGTCATTGCTGTGCATAGCCGTGCATGTATCCTTAGTAGACGCAGCTATAAACATTAAATTAAATATATATAAATATATCTACATGTATATGGGAAGTAGTCTTGTAAACATTTATTCAAAAATATATTGCCAGTTACTGCAAAACTTCAATAACTATTCCTGAACAGTACATATACATGTGAATACTTTAACAATTTAAGGACATATGCAAACTAATTTTTTGTAACAACAGGTTTATTTGTGGGAAATGTGGTTGTCCAATTGCTTTTTATTTTACTTTCTAGATATAGCTGAATTGTCTGTATAATTAATGTGGCAATAAGCCACGAGACTGAGGGCCAATACCGCCCCAGGTAATTCCCCTTAACGTAGCCCTGGGGGCATTACCTCAGGCGGTACTGGCCCTCGGTCTCGTGGCTTATTGCCACATTAATTATACAGACAATTCAGCTAATCAAAACATTGTGCTATATCTAGCCATAGGGAGGCTCGGAGCGGGGATTGCCCCGTTTTGAGCCTCCTCATTGGCTGAGGGGCTGCCACGCCCCTCGCCGGGAACAGAGAACCCGGCACGTACGGCGTAAAAGGGAATTCCGTGTGGAATGGCTTGCAAATGAGCCAATCACCACGCTGTATTCCCGTTGCGCCGCGCGTGCCAGGTACTAATGTCAGTTATGTATGGCATAACAAAACCCTTGAAATTCAAGGAAAACACTTTAGTTGCAGGGATGTTACGGTGAGCAGTACATTGTAACAAAACCCTTGAAATTCAAGGAAAAAACTTTAGTTGCAGGGACATTAAGGTGAGAACTTAATGCAACAAAACCCTGGAAATTCAGCTAAAGCCAGCTTAACATCGTGCCCCCTTTTGCGCAGCCTTTGACCACAATGATGACATCACAGATCACATCACTGATGACATAAATAATTACATTACAACATTAACTGACCTTAAGCATGGCCTTCAGCCATGGTCAGTGTGCATGGGCAAATATATTTTAAGACAGAATCGGTAGTAATCATGGCCTTCAATTATGGACAGTGGTCACAACCTTCACCCATGTGCACTGAATATTGTAAAACACTTACAGGCTACCAGCCATAGATTTTGGCCTTTACCAGTGGATACAGCTTTCCACCGTATCCACTGTATATTATATACACTGGTCAGGCAGTAGCCATTTTCTGTGCCCACTATATATTCTAACATATAAATGGGCCTCTAGCCATGGTCTTCAACACAATACTAGCCAGTGGCAACAGTTTTGAGCTATGTGGATGGTATATTCTAACATATTAAAGTGCACTATCTATGTCCTTTAGACATGGCCACTGACTACAGCTTTCAATGTTGCCCACTGTATATTTGAAAACAGTGATGGGCTACTAGGCATGGCTTTTAACCAGCACATTGGTATTTTTTAACAGTAACCGACCACTAGCTATGGCCTTTGGTACTGGCCAGTGACTCCAGCCTTTGTCATGGTCAAGTCCATGGCCTAAATTGTTATTAAGATGATAAACATTTCATGAGCTAACTCATGAATGATGTTATGTCTAATTCGATTATTGATAAGTCATATTCAATGAAATTAGTGTCGTCACCAGTGATGGCATCAGTGATGTGTTTTGTAATGTCATCAATGTTCTCATACAACATGTAATTAGTGATGTCATCAGTGTTGTGAGCTGTGATGTTGTGGTGATAGGCTGCGTAACAGGGGGCGCAAAGTTAATGTGGCTTTAGCTGAATTTCCAGGGTTTTCTTGCATTAAGTCCTTACCTTAACATCCCTGCAAATTACGTCTTTTCCTTAAATTATCATATGAATGCATTTCAGGATATAAAGGCATGCAAACATATCCTTGCGCTCCTTACCCCTTTGTGCTAAGAAAATAAGCATCAAAATAGCTCCACAAGTTTCGGACAAAAGGACCTCACAATGATCAATCCTAAATCACTTTTGTATCATGAATACCGAAAAGGAATGGTTCTGTGGTCCGGGAAGTAAGGTATCATTCCAGAAGCTTCATTTATGAAGCTGATGGAAAATGTAATGGACAGAGATATAGAGTAATCACTGCTCCAACACAACCATCAGTGAGCAAGATTTTAATCTGTCAAGATTTTACAGTTCTACGACTTCACTAATGATAAAGGCAGAAACTGAGCCATCATCGGATTGATGAGACGCGCACGTTGCAGTCCATGCCCTGACAGTGTTCATTAAAAGAAAGAAAGAGAGAAAGAGAGAAAGCTGGGCAGCAATAAAGGACATGGAGTATTCTCCCTCCCAGGCCATGTAGCGCCTTAGATGCTACCGTGTCCAGACCTGACAGTGACACTCCAGCTAAACGTGAGCTGCCATCTCAACTCGCCATTATTAGCATCTCTGGGAATCTGTGCTTGGGACCCCTTAAGCTCTCTTGGTCCCTTTTAATAATTCTGTCACTTGAAATGAGAAATCATTGTCTCGCTTGGGACAGCCAGACGCCAAAGCGAATCAGGCCTATTTACTCAAAGTCAGCCTACTCTGCGTGTGTAGGCAGGAGCAGAGGTTGCAGCCTGGTGCATACCAGAAAGCGACAGCGAGAATCTTTTTTGTAAAGTGAAAAATCGAATAGGCACACATTTCGATCATCAGATGGAAGAAAAAGTTAGCCTGCCAGATGTGGGGATCGTGATTTAGGGAGGACCGAATGATACGTGTCTTTCAGGTTGTTGACACCTTTAGATAAATAAGTGATGAGTTTTTACAGAGACAAGTCTTTTCCATGTGTTCAAATTGTGGCAAAAATGGCAGTTTACACAAAAAATCACGGCAAAAAGGCAATGGTTTTGCTGCTGCAATCCATGTAATGAATGGAGGGGACACTTCTGCACCCCCGGACCCATTATACCATTTAAGAGGGGCAGGAGACACCCCTGCAACCCTCACTCCCCTTAAATGGTATAATTGGTAAACCACGTTTGCTGCAATTTTTTACAGACGCCTTTCTTGTCGTGATTTTATTACTGCACACCAACAATTCACGAGGAAATTAGATTGCTCATGTGCAAAGAATGCGCCAGCTAATAGCACATCGTTGGAATCTGTTGTGCCATGACCCTGATATTATCAAATGTTCACGCCTCGTGGGACACCATCAGCTGGTGGTTAGAGAACGATTCCCCTCCGAGATGGCTTTCCTGCATACACAGAGTACAATGTCTTACATTATCACACTGCCATGATTTACAACATGTGACAAGCAGGGGTTCAATGCTATAGTACCTTACAGTTTTAACAGAACTGCCCCCTACTGTATTCCCATCTGATTCTGTTTCTCGGGATCCTTCTACATTCACAACATCATGTTTCAGGCAACAGAACTGTGTTGCAAAATCCTTTAACGCAAATACCATCCGACCAAAATAGCCCTGGAGGTATTACTGACAAAATACGTAATTAAGAGTTCCAGTGCTAATTCCTCCTGAGGAATTAGCTCGAACAAATGTTAATTCCACACTGTTGCTCTGTGAAATAACACCAACAATAGCACTACAAACTGGTGGTAATTCTTCAAAGAAAATATGTACAGTTTCCTGCCCCTCAGACGGGGGAGATAACATGCATTCGAGTTATTACATTCAAGACACAGGTGCATCCAATTGCACCCAACCCTCTATATAAGGGCCACAACGTCATCAAAAAACAAGACTTGCACATCCCCTTGCAGATGTGGACTAACGGCCACACACTTTGCTGCTGTTCACTGAGTTGCAGATATAATCAGTGAAGCAGCTCCCAGGTTACTGGCTCAGAAGCACTAGGGACATGCGTGTTATGAGGAGGCATACCATACATCATGCTTGACCCTCCCCCCGGGCACTGACCAATGACCAAATAATCCCACTATATCAGCTGAACCGAAACAAAATTGCGGGACTGCGCCACCAAATAAAGATGAACCTCCAAAGTTGGACCAGCTTCAAGACTACCATCTCTTCCCCTACAGAAGCTGGTGGCCACCCTGCACCTTTTAACAGCAAGCACATGTCAACACACAGTCAGATGGCTGCATGGCATGTCCCAGCCAACTTTCCCTAAAGTGCAAGTACTGGTACTTGATGCATTAATGAGACCTGTGCCAGAAAAAAGTGTCCCTGATCACCACTTAGGACCAGATATATGCCACCAATGCACGTTTCTATGGAACAACCCACTTTCCCAAAGTGACTGCTGCACTGGACTGTATGCATGTGACCTTTGTCCCACCTGAGGCAGTGGAGCTCATCTTCTGCAATAGGAAGCATTGACATTCTATGAAGGTACAATTGATGAGTTTTGCTGATCTGAAGGTGAACTGCTCTGTGTCTCTTTTCCAACGTTGACCCTGATGGAATGGTCCTACAGAAAAGCACCCTGCCAGGATACATGGACACCCATAGGGAGAATACTTGGATACTGGGTGAGTTGCAAGACTGACAATGCAATGTTTATGCGTGGCAAGTAAGGAGAAAGGGATGAAAAGGTGCACACGAGTATTGCCATACACATGACTTGCATACCCTAGCCTGCATAAAGGATGGTGGAAATGCCTAAATGAAAACATTAAATTCCCCTAAACTGACACATCTCCGGGAATATTTGCATAGCTTAAGTGGTACATAGGCCCCTCCACACAAAAACCTGGATGAGACTACAGTTTCCATACTGCCTACTGGAAGATCCCTGAAACAGGTCAGCACCACTAACACTTTCTTCCCCAGGCACTGTGTGATAATGGCACCATACATGAGCACCCAGGTATGCAGTAATGTATGTGTCCTAATCCGTGCATATACCTACGTCTCTGTAACATCCCCAAAGACATTCAAACGACAAGACCACCAAGCAATGCACAACATCAGTTGCATACATTACCTGCGCCAGACCAGCTATTGGCCAATGAGTATGAGCCATGTTGCAGATGGGATAGTGAGGTGAGAATGATGCGACAGTTATTATGTATGAAGAAGGATCAGCAGTGCTCTCCGCCCAGTCACCACATCCAGATCAGACACCCCAAGTGTCCTGGAATAAGAGCCTACATTTACATGATAAACGGTAAGGCCAAGCAGCAGAGTAGAAGATTATGCGTATGCACAACAAATATTTTCTTCCTCAAATACTTATCATATCTATTGCAGTTGACTTTGGGGATCTGTAGCTGCCCTGTCTGTTGACACCCACCAGTAACCCTGGAGTGCCGGGGGAGCTGGGCTACCACGAGAGACATATCCATATCCGGCTGTTTATAAAGCGCACATTGTGTCTGTTTAAGGGTAGAAGTTCCTCCCACAGAGAAGGGGTGCACACATACATCTACAGCCCTGAAAAAGTGGGGAAGATTTTCGTGGCCTGTGCAAACGTGAACAGCTTGTGCATCAGGTGGAATGTACCCCCGCCTCCAGAGGGCGCTAGCTCTCCTCAGACATCCATGATGATGATACATATTTCCACAGACTACATCAGGAGCATTTAGAAGCTCATAGAAAACTATTTTTGAACACATATGAATTCACATTTCATTGTACAATTACGTACCACTATGATGGGCACCATTATAGGAGCAACATTATTTATTTATTTGTTTGTTTATTCATATTTGTAAAGCGCGCAGCAGCCCAGGGGCATCATTAATGTAACCAACCTTTGATCATCTACAGTGAGGCAGTTGCAGGAGATCATGAGAGGGGAGGTCAGGCAACGTGTGCCATTCGGTGAAGTGGAGGAGCTACGTCCATCAAACCTCCGGTTGCTTTTGCTATAGCAAAGCACTTGCTAAGTGCAGTTGCAGCAGTTGGCGAAGGGAGAAGGGGAGTCCTGCTTTCCTTGGTTTACCGAGGAGCAGTTCTGCCATGTTAGCTTCAATGAAAAATAAAGGGTAAGAACTTGCTTCTCTCCACGGCTTTGACCTAATAGTCTCTGTAATGTCTAAATATAACTTGCGCAATCGTACAGACATGCAATTGGAACAATTCTTGCTCAATTAATCAGCCTGCCTTGCTCAATTAATCAGCCTTCCTAGAGTGAAGGAATTATGCTCAACAGTGCGAACTTGATTAAAGAAACAGAGCCAGCTCCTAACAGTCGGGAAGGGGAACTACAATTACCTCGTTTTAACTGAAAAATACAGGTCTTAATGATGTAATCACGCAAAAGTGAGAGTCGGTGCAATCTGAAAACACTGGGATGTGTTTACATTTTTCTCTTGCAGAATTGCTGAACATGGATTTGCAAGCAGAGGAAAGGAGAGAAAATATGTATACATCTAATGTCGTTTTCTCCCACATGAGCATAAGAAGACATAAACAACTTAAAAATAACAGAGGCAACTTTTTTGGGGTACAACAATAATTCGCTTGTAAATAAAAACATGGATGATTATTTTGCACTATCCCATGCTCCTAACCATGGGCCTAATTTTAGGGGGGGCAGGGATGTTTGTCCCCCCATCTTTCATGGAACACCATTTTGTCCCCATTCATTTGGCTTCGGCACCTTTTCTTCAGATGTCATGTCCCCCCAACATTTTCAGCAAAGTTCTTCCACTGCTCCTAACATGGAAATGTCCTCATTTTCAGAGGACATTACCTTGCATAGTCCTAAAACGCTTGCTCCCTCCATGCTAAGGGCACTGCACCTGGTTCAAACCCTTTCGGACAGTTGCAAGGACAAGTTCAGCAACAAGGTAACACTAGATTTGTGCAAGCAGTATGTAACCCAATTTGCGGTGCCCAAGCAAAGGGGACTAACGAGGCTCAGTTAGAACCTGCACTACTACCTGGTAAGAATGAAGTGGAATTGTTAGTGAATTCACAGGATTAACTGCACCAGAACCATCCACGAACTTGGTTGAGGCTCTCAACAGGGACGTCATTTAGGGGTCACCAGGGGTCCCTTTCTACCCCTGTGGCCTCCCTTGCTACCCCCAAAAGAAAATGTAAAAAAAGTGTGTTTAAATGTAAGCTCCTGGGCTGTGGCCAGCGCCATGTGGCTCTTTGCTTCAGGAGTGGCTGGCTTTCTTGTTCAGGACTCTCAATATAAAATGAACAGGGGGTCCACAAGTCTAACACTTTCAGCAGTGACCCTCAAGAAGAAAGAATAGGAATACCAATAATATGTCTTTCTGGAATTCTATACAATGCTAGACTGATTAAAGGTTTTTTTTTCAGGCACACTTCAGGGGGTGAGCCACTGAATGAGTCTGTTCTTAAACACCTCAACTCAGCCTTTCATCCTTCTGAGGTCGATAAATGAGTAGCAACACAGGGTGGGAGACATTGTATGTGATACTGTATGTATATTTGTTCTATATAAAGTGCTTACGCCTAAGTGTTATATAATAACACATACTTATCATTTGGCCATGGACGTCTGCTTTCATTCGCAGTATTTTGGTAATATGGACCTATACACACTGATCTTAACGATACATATGGCGATGCATTCTCGTATGAAATGTACATCACATTATAGTGATTTCGTGACCATATTTTTTGTAGTATACTTAGGAACAATGATATGTGATGCCACTTCCTGTTTTGTCAAGGGTTGAAACGTTGCATTCCATACTAATAATAGAAAACATCAAAATGACAAGACACACACAAATTTGAGTATTTGAGAACCATGTGGGGTCTGGATTGCAACAACAACAAAAAAGAAATTACTGAATATCTCAGAGTGAGAACATCTTTAATTGATACTTCCAATGAAGATATGCAAGACAGGACACAAGATGGTTAATTAAATTGGATAGTCAAAAATCTTTTGGTCAGAAGACTAGATTCAATTTCAAAAATGATAAAACAAAAGAGCAATAAGACCACCTGTGCCGCATCATGAGATGGGAAATCAGCAGACTGACACATTGCTAAATTATAACAAGTTAAAATGGGTCATGCAGGACATCAAAGATCAACCTCTTATTCGGCCATATATTCAATAACATTCCGAACTTCAGACGGATTTCAATGTCAGACATTACATGGGTTGAATCCTTGCACCTGGAAGACCTGCAAAAAGTTAAGTTGCATCTCAACTCAGTGCTGATTTTGCAAATGTTAATAGACAATCTGGACATTTTATGTTTTATGGCTTTTGATCTGTTGCCAGTTTAGGAGAAAAAAGAGCAGAACATAAAGAATAATAGATATGTTGTGGCTAATCGGCAGATTACCTGCTCTAACAGCGACAGAGACACAAGAAAATTGACGGAAAAACAGAATTGTTTGTTAAAAAGCCTTAAAAACACTACAGACTGAAGCTGGCTGCCTGAGATTCTAAATACACAGGAACAAACACTATTTCTAACGGAAAAGATGGCAAGAAAAGCTATTTCTCTTGGAAGTCAAAAGGAAATGTCCATGTTTTGTTTGACGATCCTGTTTACAAATATTTGCCATCACATGAAATATACTTTATTCAAGAGACTAGTCTTACTTCTGTAGTATGGCATGGCGGTTAATCTATGGATACTATTAACTCTAGTAAAGGGCCTATGTGATGGACGAAAGGGGATTAATTGTGGGTATTAACAATGCATTTAAACCATCCCTGTTCTTGAAAAAGCTATGAATAAAAATGCCATAACCTTAGCAATATAGTATTACAACAACTCTGCTAGGCTGGATTGGGGATTGTTGGTTAATATCTATGTTCCCTACAATCATAACGACAGTAGGGATATCATGAAGGCTCCCGATAGGACAATTGTGATGCAGAGGAACCAGGCTCATTCATTGTGTGTGCGGATGACCTAAATGCCAGATGTTTGGGTGTATCACTTATTACATAAGGCCTCGCACATTAGCATGAATACTCACCACATGACCCAATGCATAAGTTGCAACACAAGGATCAATTGCAATGGCTGTAACAACAGTATGATGTTCTGTAGTATTCACAATGTATCAATGACCGCCACTCTGCCTGTACCTGTGTATCTAAGTTTTTTGCAAGTAACAGCGCCTCAATGCCCTTGGGCTGCTTGCGCGCTATATAAATATAAATAAATACATAAATAAATACATTATGGGGACTTGCTTGATGAGAGTAGGCTCACACTTCCTCAACCCATCTTGATGCAGCAAAGAGGGAATACATTAGGAAAAGAATGGTAAACGTGTTTTAGTATCTGGAACTTGATCATGCTGAATGGCAGAAGATCGGAAGATAATCCCTGGGGAAATGACCTGATTAAAAAAAAACAAAAAAAACAAATCACAAGCTACCATTGATTATTATTTTGTCCATTTCAATTATTATGAAAATTGCAAAACATTAACTATAATAGGAAATAATATTAGTGACCACGTGTTTTTAACCTTAACATTAGTCGGGAGAGCTAAACCAAAGCAGAACATTTGAGGCTTAGAGAAACCCATTCACATGCTAAAACAATATATTGATCAAATCAAGATATTAATGTTTTTTTGCGATTATGTAACAAAATTACAATCAAACAAAAGGTTGGACTGTTTCCCTGTGGATTTCCCTGATGATCCAGCCATTCAGAGTTACACGAGACAAATAGTAAGATGGACGCAGGATTTTTGTGATTCAGGGAAGGTTCCCATTAAAGCACTTTTCACACAAGAGAACAACATATTTGATCCTGTTCTGGAACGCAAGAAAGCTACACTGAGGAAAGACCTCGAGATTCTATTCCATGATGTCCACCAAATGACTTCTGGATTATTTCGACCTGTTTTATATAACAAGTAAATGGCCATGCTCATCCTCCAAAAACCCATGCACTATCTTCATCCCACAACCCCATGCCCACACTCCATCCTCATCCCCAACACCCATGTCCACCAACCACCTTCACACCTGTCAGGTGGATGTCAGGTGTCAGGTGGCACAGCAAGTAGAGCGCCCGCTTGACATCGGTGCAGAGCCTGCTGATGCAGGTTCAAATCCCGGCGGGGCCAAATTCAGCCTTTCATCCTTCCGCGGTCGATAAATGAGCACCACACGCCGTGGGTAATAATAAGCAGCGCTCAGATACCTGAGGGTTCGTAGCGCTATATAAATGACAAATTATTATTATTATCCACAACACCCTTGCTCGTGGACCAACCTCATCCCCACACCCATGCCCAGCAACCACTCTCATGCCCATAACAATGGGAGTGGCATGGTGTGAGGTCTTGCTATCTCCCTGCATAGATGGTGGTTAAGAGGGCATTCTCCAGCAAGACTGTCTCATTAGGGTGAGGGGGTACAATCCATCTGTTGGTGTGGATGAGATTGGCTGGCCAAATTAACCATGCATATGCTGTAGAGTTAGGGTAATGACCCTGAGCATGGTCTCATTACTTGATGATATTTACTCTCCAACCCTCTGCCCAACTACTATGATGGCAGCTGTGCCATATGTGAGTCTCTGTCTCTCCACAGCGCATGCCACCCTCATTGAAGCACTCTAGACAGTGGCATGCATGGCCTGAGAGTGGGCCAGTTGTTACTGTGCAATGGCCTTCAGGCTCTTCTATTGCTGCTCCATTCAGCTGAAGCTCTGACATATTATGTCAAGGGTTTGTTGGGGGACAGGAGATGGTGGATCCCATTGCAGCCTTGCATATGCAGACATAGCAACAAGGGTGGAAAACGTGTCCTGCAGAGGGTGTCATTTCAGTGCATACAGAGGAATGAATTGAGGTGGAGGTAGCACAGGCTACCAAAGAGGATGTGTGTGGCCATTCATCGGATGCTTAGCTGTCTTGTGTGCCTGTTGGGAGTCATGTGACATGCTGTTTCTTGCCAAGTACTTACACAAGTGATTGTACTTTTCCGTTAGTCTCATTGGTTGTGGTTAGATGTCTCTCATGTAGGGAAAGGGCATTGGAATTACACATGGGGGGGTCTGTGATTGGCAGTCTGGCCCTCATGCACACAATGGTGTTTGTGTTGCTGCTATGGGATGACATAACAAGTTTGAGTTTTACAGCAAAGCGGGCCTCATAACACTTTGACTGAATTAAGCTCAGACACTACACACTGCAGGCTGCATGTGTGTCCGGGTAATGTTCAGGGCAATTAGGGTTAGTGGTACTCATCTTTTTAAAATATATTTTTATTTTATTGTTTAAAGTGAAGCCCTAGCTCAAGAGTAGCAGAGCGCTGTGTAGAAGGTGGGTAACCGTCATTTGGGCTGGCATCTTTTAACAGTAGCACAGTACCGTGAGGTCTGTACGTCGGTATGTGTGTCCATTGGAATGAGTCTTAGGTTAGGTGTTGTTGAAAAGGCCATCTTATCAGAGATTTGTGAAATTGGAGAATTGTGGGGCATTCCGAGCCAACACCGGATCGAGTTCCAGAGGGTGGGTGCATGACCCCAAAAGGATTGTTTGTGGGTCCTCTCTTTGTGGATGAGTTGTGATTCAAGCCGGTTGGTTTGCTATGTGAGTAGCGTGTGCCACCAGATATGTGGAGCTTAGCCACCAGGTATGCTGGTGTGCTACTCTTGACTGCTTTGTAGCTGATACATGCAGTCTCGAACAGTATCCTGGCTTGGAGTGGAAGCCAATCTAGTATGCGTAGTATGGGAGTAATTCAGTCAAATTTCCATTCTCCCATAATTAGACATGCTGCAGCTGGGTGGACTGCTTTTAGGGAGCCAACTGAGCAGCTGGGAGCCCCACCAGGACAGCATTTCCCCCATTAATGTTTGAGAACAAATGGCCCTGCCCAATGGTCCGTAAGTCCTGCGGCGGGATGAACAGTTTGATTTTTCAAAAGGTAGAGATTCTGAGCCAGGCTATTTTGGCCTTCTTGGCTATATGTTTCTGGAAGGACAGATTGCTGTCAATGTTGAAGCTTAAGGATTCCGCTGAGTCTGAGAGTTGTGGATCAAATCCTTCTAGGTGAATATCATTGAGCCTTTGTTGGACAAGTTGTTTTTTAACTGGTGGACCGATGAGGACAAATTCAGTCTTCAATGGGTTTAATTTGATTTAGGCAGTCGACATCCAGGACTGGATGATGATTTATTAATCACTGAGATGAATGATGTCATGTGCGCTATTTACTCTCATGTACAATTGAGTATCGCCTGAGTATTGGTGGATGGCTATATTGGGATCTTTGAGGAGAGTTCCCAAAGGTTCAATGTAAAGGTTAAACAAGATTGCAGAGAGGATGGATCCTTGAGGGACTCTGCAGGGGTTCATCTGGACAGCTTGATGCCTGCCTGAGAGGTAGGAAGTAAACTAATTCAGGACAGTGCCAGAGAATCCCATCTTGTCATCAAGGAGGGAGAGAAGGATGTGGTGGTCGATGGTGTTGAATGCAGCTGAGAGGTCAAGGAGGACGAGGATGCATGAGTCACCCTTATCCATGATTTTGAGAGCACCATCCACCACCTCGATGGCGGCTGTCTCGATGCTACACTTTGGCCGGAATCATGACTGATAGTCATTAAGGAGGTGGAGTTGTTCGATTCTGGTGAGTAGTTGTGTAGCAGCAACTTTTTCCAGGATTTTGTCAATAAACGGGAGGTTCATAATGGGCCTGTAGTTGGCCAGGTCGTCTGGATCTAGGGTTGTTTTTTCAAAGAAGGTCATATGAGACTAGTCTTGAGGGTGTCTGGGAATGATCATTCTGTTAGGGAGGCATTGATGATTCTGAGGAGATCCAGGGGAAAGAGAGGAGGGACTTTGTCCAGAGGTGCAGTGTGCATGCCGGTGTGCAGGGGATGTGAGAGGTTGTTTCAATGGTCTCTCAGATTTTGTCAATTTTTTAAATACAAAATTGTGTTGATTCTGTCCCATTTTTCATGATTTGCTGATACGTCGACTTGGGTGATGGTTTGGTACAATGCTTTAATACTTTAAAGAGGGCTTTGCTCGTGTTAGAGGCTGCTGCATTGCTGTGGAGTAGGAAGCAGCTTTGGCCTCAGTAATCAGAATCTTAAGGTTTGCGACCAGAGATTTGAGGTTGGTGGGGTCTCCCGAGTTATGATTTTTATGCCACCATTCCTCTAGGGCTCTGATTGTTGGAGGCTAGTTCGGGGTGTACCTTGGGGCGGATGGTTTGGTCTTTGCCATTTTGAAGGGGCATGAGTGTCCACCAGTTTCATAGCAGAGTTGTAGAATAATTTCAGGAGCCCTGAGGCATTCCCTCTGGTGGAGAAGTGTGCAGAGCTTGCTTCTAGTTCATTGCACAGGAAGGTTTTCAATGAGCGGCGTTGAGTGAAGGGGTGTTTAGCCTGTCTTTTGTGGCTCATAATCGAGTGGGTGACTGATAATAGGATGGCAGCTTGATCAGACCAGTCAAGTGGAATAGGGTCTGCACAGGTGATGCAGGGGGATGATGTAAAGACTACGTCTAGGGTGTTGCTTTTGTTGTGCATGGGGAGAGCACAATTTGCTCAAGGCCCATGGATGCTGTCTGTGTGAAAAGCATGCTTCAAGTGTGGTTGTCAGTCTGTGACTCAGGGATGGTAAAATCACAGGGAAAGACATTACTTGATTGTGCTAATTTGGCAGAGGGGAGTAAGTTGGATATGTCTGCAATGAAAGAGTCACTGGTGTGAGGTGGTCTGTAGAAGAGGTGGAAGGTGATGGAGTCCTTGTGCAATAGAGGGAACCGGCAGGTGCTTCAAATGAGCATGTTCTGGGAGAGGGATGATGGAGCATGGCCAATCGCTTCTGTGGGTGATTGCCACTCCACCTCCTACCCTTCCAGGCCGGTTGGCAAGTTGGATACAGTCGTCTTGGGATAGGAGGATGTCCAAAACATGTGGGGAGAATGGGGTTATCCATGTTTCAGTGATGAATAGGGCATCAAGGTTGTTGTGTACGATGAGGTCAGAGATCTCTGAAGCGGGAGCAACTGGTGAGTGAGCATTTATCAAAGTGAGAGGGTGTGTGCATGTGGTCTGTGGGTGCTGGATGGTGGCAATGGCAATATTGATGAGGTTTGCAAAGATAGCTTGCTGGGGCTGCCCAGAGCACTTGGCCATTTGAACCCTACTGAGAGTGGGGATGGGCTGTGGAGTAAGCAGACACATGGTGATGTATTCTGGTGAGTAGCAGTAGTAGCAATTAGTCTGCAGGTGAAATGCAGGATAGCGGGTCAGGCCCTCAGCCTTATCAGGCTTAAACAGGGCCAGACAGGTGAGGTCCTCGTCTTTGCACGTCCTTTGCTGAGGACGCCAGCGATGAGGATGCCTAAGGAGGACTGATTAAATAGATGGTGGGTGGAGCAACTGAGTGGCAGGGCCTACACAATGCTATTTGCCTGGAACTGGCCTACAGTCCTTAAGTAGAGGCTTGGAATGGGTGACAACGGGAGGTGGGCAGGGCAACTGAGTGGCAAGTGATGGTCACATGAACTGCAGCCTACTCAAAGCTGTCTGTCTGGAATGGGCCTGCAGTCCTTAAGTAGAGGCTTGGAAGGCACAAAAAATGGACGTGGGAGGAGCAACTCATCATGTTGTGCCTCCCGATTTATGTGTGTTACATCCTGCGTAGTCCTTTTGGAACCATCATTCAGCATGTCTGATAGGCATATGGCTGTAAGGCTCAGATGACCAGTGAGTGCTCATCATGCTGTGTGTCTGCATGCAAGTGAGGGAGTTGAGCAATGGTTGTCGGTAACGGACCAGAGACCTCACTGACACACCTGGTCAAATGACTCACTATGTGAAACTCAGCTTAGGTACATTTTGTTATTGCTTTTGATCACTGCATGGCTTAGTGTTAGGATGTGACATTCCTTTGGCCCTCATTGCTGTTGCCGCTGTATTAGCTGAGACCATTTTGCATGTAGCCACAAGGTCTGCAAGGCAACATGAAGTATGTGGCTTCCAATTGAATATCGGTAATATCTTTGTCAAACCAAAAACTTTCTAAACACTCGAGTCCTCTTGACTGCAAGCTCTGACCTTGGCAGCACCAACGCCCTCCAGGTCAGCCATGTAGAGAATGGCGATAAGCGTCTCCTCCAATGGGGTCAGCTTTGGGGATGAGCTTTGCCTCCCCCTGTGGTCTCTGCCTCCTTGAGATTGTTTGCCTACAATTTGAGGACCCTGGATGTGATGTCAATCTACCTTTTTGTTTGTTCAGTGTTCCGGGTACCTGTCCCTACTACCACCATTTCCTCACCTCCTCTCACATGGTAGTCTTACTCTTGGGTATATTTTTCCTTCTCCAGGACCCAAATAGCTCCTTGGAATGGGCCACCACCTCCTCTGCCATTACAGTCAGCTCTGCTTCAGAGACACTTGGCTTCCTGATACACATTTTAAGTTTCCCAGTTGGTATGATTTTACCCTCCTTAACCCTTGGATGGCAGCCAGAAATGGGTGATTTTAAATGGATTCTAATTTTAAACATGGCCTCCACCAGCTTCCCATTTCTGTCATGGCGCTATTTCCAATTCCAGTTTTTTGAGGAATTGCTGTTTGGTAATGGCTGCAACTAGAGCAAGCATTAACAGTAAAACCTTCAAAAATTGCCAAAATTCGAAAACAGTACGAGTTTTTGGAGATCATTTTTCCAGACAATATTACAGTTATTCCAGTATAATTCCAAATCTGTTGCTGCCCAACCATAGGCTTGTAATATGTGGGTAATTCTGCTAGACACATTAGCAGGAGCAGTGATTCCGTGTGGAGTACAGTTAGCACTATGGAAAACATTCCTCTGGTGAAAATACACTTATGTTAATGTATTTTTGAACTAGGGTAAAGACTAGGATTAGGGAAAAAAATGCATTTAAAGAATACGTTTTTTGCATTAGAGCAGTTGTACCTGGGACAGATTCAAAATGTAATATTTCTAAACTCAGTTTATGCTAATTAAGTGGTGGTGGTCGTGAATTATTGAAGAATGTCCTCACTGAGCAAAGTACTGCACATTAATTGCCCATTTTCATTTCAAAAGCACATCAACTTTAGCGATGCACTTCACAAAATATTCCACTAAAATGTAATCTGTTGATGGGTGTGGCATCGTGCTATGAAAAGCAACATACTCAAAGGTATCATATGATTTGGAATATCAAAGTTTACTGTTTTAATACACATTTATGTGTCATGTATCTATGACAAGAAAAACGCGGTGGCACCACAAAACAAGCACTTGCAAAGCCAATAGTTTTGGCAATTACTACGGTTCTGTGCATTTTACATTTATAGGCACCATGGTGCAAATAGAAACGTCAAAGACAATGAGAAGGGAAAAAGAGCAAGGGAGGCAGCCCTTGCGAGAGGGTGCCATCAATGATGAGCAAGAGGGAATATGAGTGAGAGGGTAAGAAATGAAGTGAGAGTGTGAGAGAAAATATGAGACGGGTAGAGTGGGATGAGTGGGTGGGGGGATAGAGGGTGTAGGGTGAGTGGGGCTAGAGTGAAAGAGGGGGTAGGTTGCATGGGTGCAGTAAAGAGATAGGGGGTATGATGGGTGGGGTAAAGAGAGGGGGGTAGGGTTGGGTAGAGAGAGATGGGGTAGAGTGGGTTTAGAGAGGTAGGTAGGGTGGCTGGGATAGGGAGGGTGGAGGTCGGTTGCGTGTATGGGTATGTAGATATAGTGGGGATGGGGTAGAGAGAGTGTGGGTATGGTGGATGGCTATGGTTAAAGAGAGTGGGTAGGGTGGGTGGGGAGTAGTTGGGGTAGATAGAGTGGGATTTGGTAAAGTGGGGTAGAGAGACTTGGTGGGGGTAGAACAAGTGAGAGAAGGGTTGGTCGGTTAGAGAGGGTGTTCGTATGTAGCAAGGATGGGGGTGGGTTGGTGGTGTAGAGAGAGTGAGGGGTAGAATGGGTGGAGGTTATGTACAGATATGTAGGTAAGGTGGGTAAGTGCGGGTAGGCCGAGTGAGTGGGAGAAGAGAGACTGAGATAGGGCAGGGGCAGACAGAGTGACACTAGGGCGGGTAGGGGCAAAGAGGGTGGAGGTAGAGATAGTGGGTGTATGCTGGGTGGGTATGGGTAGAGTGGGGGTAGAATGGGTGAATGGGGTAGAGAGAGTGAGAGTATGGTAGGGAGATAGGGGGTAGGGTGGGTGGGCTTGTAGATATAGTGGGGGATGGGTGGGTGGGGGAAGAGAGAGTGAAGGTAGGGTGGGTGGGGGTGAGGTGGAGCTGTTATGCAGTGAGGATGGGATAGGTTTGTGGGGGTAAAGAGTGGGAGTTGGGTGAGAGGGGGTACAGAGAGTGGGGTATGTAGAGGTAGTGGGTAAGGTTGGTGAGCAGGAGTAGGCTGGATGAGTGGGATTAAAGAGACTGGGGTAGGGCGGGTGACGGTAGACAGAGTAATGCTAGGGTGGGTGTTTGCCAGAGAAGGGGTAGAGAGAGCTGGGGTAGGGTGGGGGGCTAGGGATGAAGCGAGTTGGGGTAGGGTGGGTGGGTGGGGGTTGAGGAAGTGTGGGTGGGGTGGAGTGGGGGTAGAGAGAGTGGGGTAGAGAGAGTGGGGGTGGGTGGGGGTAAAGAGAGTTGATGTATGGTGGGTGGGGTGGTTAGGGTGGGGGTAGGGTGGGCAGGGATAGAGAGAGTGAAGGTAGGGTGATTGGGTGGGGGTACATAGGGTGAAAATAGGGTGGGTGGGTAAAGGTAAAGAGAGTGGGGGTTGGGTGGGTGGTTGTGATAGGGAATCGGGGTTTGTATAGAGAGTAGACAGAGTGGGGATATGTAGAATGAGTGGGGGTATGTAGAAAGAGTGGGGGCGGGTTAGTGGGGGGTAGAGGGAGTGGGGGTAGGGTGGGTGAGGATATGGAGAATGAGTGGGATAGAGAGGATGGTAGAAAGGTGGGTTGTGGGGGAAGAGGAGTAGCTATTGTGCGAGCCAAATAGGCCACTTATAACACAAGAATTACCAATGCAAATTTGAACACTCACGCAATCTTCTCCATTCTCAAAGAACTTGAAACTCCCTCTACCCCTAACACTGAACTTCTCCAAAGATGAGACTTGGTGCACCAAGTTCTAAAATGCCCTTTTGGATAAAATTGCACTATTAAACAGCAATCATACATAAACACGTCATTATTAACCCCATCAGCCAACCTGACCTGACCTCTCCCATCTTAACAGTCCCACCTGACATTCTCCCTTTCTGTTTCAACACCATCTCGGAGGATGAAGTCGACTCCATACTAAGACGGCTGAGGCCCTCCAGGTGCAAAGGAGATGCATGCCCAGCCACAATCATTAAGGACTGTACAGAAGCCCTTGTCCCATTCATTATCACCTTTATCAACTCCTCCTTCTCTTAATGCTGTATTCCCACTAGCCTGAAAGAAGCCTGGGTTCTTCCGCTGCTAAACAAGCCAACACTGGACCCCACCACCCCCACTAACTACCGACCAATCTTTTGAAGATCTTGGATAGAGAAGGCTATATCCAAATTCAGCAATACATAGAGGCCAATCAGATCCTAGGTATCTGCCAATCTGGGTTCTGCCCGGGACAAGGTACTGAATCTTCTCTGCTTGACTTCCAGAACCAGCTAGATGAAATTAAGGATGTTGGGGAATCAGCTCTCCTACTACTCCTAGATCGATCTGCAGCGTTCCACATAGTGGACCACAAAATACACTGTCAACACTTGACCTCCACTGCCAACTTCACACCAGAGGAAATTTAGTTAGGTCACATAATTTCTGAAAGACAGAACAATCCGAGTTGTTTCTGATAATGTAAGCACCCCCTACCCTGCACCCATCTCTTGCATTGTCCCGCAAGGCTTCTGTGTCTCTCCAACACATTATAACATTTTCACAAAACCGCTGTTCGACCTCCTAGACTCAATTGGTATCTCTTACAGTAACTATGCCAACAATACCCAGATTCTCCCCTGCTCTCTGAAAACTACAGCCACGACTCTGAGAAGCTAAACACTATCAATCAGACCATGTAAACCTGGATGGGCCACTAACTTCCTTAATGATGAAATGATGATGAATGATAATAATCCCCTACTACCTCTAAATTAATTGATAGATTAGGTGCACGGGGACTGGTCAGTCCCACTGTGCCGCATTTTGAGGAATACATCCCTCAGACCAAAAGGGAAAAATACACAAGATGAGTGCATCCTTGTTCCGATTAACAAAATTACTTTAAACTTTGATGAGCACTGGTAAGGTGCGCAGCACATCCAGAGTTGTGGCCCCATTAATTAACAAAGTAAAATAAGGACATTACAAACCACACAGCCTTGATTCTTCGCAAGCTAGAAATAGCTTTGCCCTAGTCCATAACACAGTTTTTCCTTGGCTTCGTCAGCTGGTGCTTTTTCTGGATCAAAATTGGATGCTATTAACTGATAACACAGATGTGTTTGTCTGTTTATTGTGTGAATGTTAATTGACTAAGGGCAATACCCTGTTAACTTGTTGCAATTTGCCCTCTTGTTTGATTGTAAAAAAAAGACACACATTGACTGTTTCTTTCCCCTTTCTTTCTGTTTCTCCTTTTGTACTCTCCCCTTCACTGTGTATCTTTCTGGGAGTCTTATTCTCTCTTTTACCAAGCGTGTTTCCATCTCCATCTCTTTATTTCTTTATTTATTATTACAATTGTATTGCGCACTAAACCCGTGGGCATCAAGGCGCAGCTTGCAGAAAAAAGGTAACGAAACAATGGTAAGAGGTTAAATGACATTTTTGTGGGAGAGAACAGGTTACTTGGTCATGTGTCAAAAGTATTCTACATGGATAGCCACGTTTTTAGTGATCTCTGGAATATCCAGTATGATTGTTGCGCTCTCAGTGTTGGGGGAAGAGAATTCCACAGTTTTACTGCAACGACTGGGAAGCTTGAACCGCCCGCTCTGCAAATGCAGTTCTGGTAGGTTTGGTGGACAACACTGTTATACATTTTTTAGCAAGGTAGTGGAAGGCCATTTTAGAGAGGCAGCTGTGGGTGATTGACAGCGTTTTGAATATGATTTTTTCTTGTTTTGGGAGCCAATGGGGCTTTCTTCTAGCAGCAGTGATGTGGTCTCTATGTTTAGCGCCGACTGGAGAGCGTTATTTTGCATCACTTGCAGTTTGTGAATCTTATGCTTGGCAGTCCCAGCGAACAAAGCATAGCAGTAGTCATGTCCTGCACCTGTGAAGGACTGGGCAATGGTGAGGCAGCTGTCTGCAGACAAGAATTGTTTGCAGGCATTAATGAGTTTGTGGTATGGGCTGCTGAAGAGGAGATAGCATTGGCTTGGTAAGTAATGGAGAGGGAGGCATCTAGGTGGACTCCTAGGGTTCTTACTGATTGAGAAACAGGGATGTTGATTCCATCAGTGGTGAAGAAGCCGTATTATTGGTTGAGGTTTTTAAGCACAGTGGGCAGGTTGACGATAAGTATTTTTTTTTTCATCATTAAGGAAATTAGTGGCCCATCCAGGTTTACATGGTCTGATTGATAGTGTTTAGCTTCTCAGAGTCCTGGCTGTAGTTTTCAGAGAGCAGGGGAAAATCTGAATATTGTCGGCATAGTTACTGTAAGAGATACCAATTGAGTCTAGGAGGTCAAACAGGGGTTTTGTGAAAATGTTATAATGTCTTGGAGAGACACAGGAGCCTTGCGGGACAATGTAAGAGATAGTTGCAGGGTAGGGGGTGCTTACATTATCAGAAACAACTCGGATTGTTCTGTCTTTCAGAAATGATGTGGCCAATCTAAATTTCCTCTGGTGTGAAGATGGCAGTGGAGGTCAAGTGTTGACAGTGTATTTTGTGGTCCACTAAGTGGAACGCTGGAGAGAGATCTAGGAGTAGTAGGAGAGCTGATTCCCCAACATCCTTAATTTCATCTAGCTGGTTCTGGAAGACAAGCAGAGAAGATTCAGTACCTTGTCCCGGCCAGAACCCAGATTGGCAGATACCTAGGATCTGATTGGCCTCTATGTATTGCTGAATTTGGATATAGCCTTCTCTATCCAAGATCTTCAAAAGATTGGTTGGTAGTTAGTGCGGGTGGTGGGGTCCAGTGTTGGCTTGTTTAGCAGCGGAAGAACCCAGGCTTCTTTCAGGCTAGTGGGAATACGGCATTAAGAGAAGGAGGAGTTGAAAAAGGTGATAATGAATGGGACAAAGGCTTCTGTACAGTCCTTAATGATTGTGGCTGGGCATGCATCTCCTTTGCACCTGTAGGGCCTAAGCCCTCTTAGTATGGAGTCGACTTCATCCTCCGAGATGGTGTTGAAACAGAAAGAGAGAATGTCAGGCGGGACTGTTAAGATGGGAGAGGTCAGGTCAGGTTGGCTGATGGGGTAAATAATTACTTGTTTATGTATATGTATGATTGCTGTGTAATAGTGCAATTTTATCCAAAAGGGCATTTTAGATCTTGGTGCACCAAGTCTCATCTTTGGAGAAGTTGAGTGTTAGGGCTGGAGGGAGTTTCAAGTTCTTTGAGAATGGAGAAGATTGCGTGAGTGTTCAAATTTGCATCCGTAATTCTTGTGTTATAAGTGGCCTATTTGGCTTGCACAATAGCTGTCTTGTATGATTTTGCGGCCATGGTATTGGCCTCAGCTTCATGTTTCTTCACCAAGAGATCCAAGAGGTCGGATGTGAATCACGAATTGAGGCGTGGAGTTGGTTTAGCTTTGCGAGGAGCAAGTGCTGCTAGAATGTCGACTGCTTGCAGTAGTGTGTTGGTTGTAGGCTGGTTAGGATGTCCGGGTCAGGATGGGGCATGTGCGCCGGAAGTAGCATGTCTAGCAGGGCAGGATGCAGTGTTTAGTAATACTCTGCGAGCTGTAGGCAATTGTGGGTGGCATTGGAGTGGTGCTGCAGGCTGGTAGGCTTTTAAGGGAGATGGCAAATGCTATGATGTGGTGGGGCAGGGGAGGTTGGAGAGGACCAACGTATTGCAATTTAGATTGGTTAGTCAGTCCAGGGTGCAACCTTGTCGGTGTGTAGGTGTTACTATGCATTGTTTAAAGCATAAGGCGTTGACAGCCTTAGCTACAGAGGCAGCACTGGAGTCATTAGGGTCTTCAAGACCTAATTTGAAATCACGAAAGAGGATAGTTTTAGAGGTAGGTTTGATATTGGCACTGAGCAGGAGGAGGATTTTCTTCTCAAAGGAATTCAGAGGTCCGGGAAGACGATAAATGATATGCATGGTAATAGTATCAGTGTGCAAGAGGGGTATTTTGACGGAGAGTAGGTTGCAATGTTCTAGCTGTGTAGAACTGGTTTGTCTGATAGGGAGGGTGTATTTTGCTATCAGAGCACCCCCCCTCCTCTGGTGTCAAGTTGTCACAGCAGAACATAGTGGAGTTAGGGGGAATGTCAAAGGACAGGTTAGGACCAGAGGAAGGGTGAAACCATATTTCAGAGACTGCTAACATATCAAGGTTGTTGGCCATGATGAGGTCATGGATGTTGAGGGGGTGGGCTAGAATGGATCTAGTGTTGACTAATGCACATTTCAGTAGGGGGAGGTGGTAATGGTACTGCTAAGTGTGGAAGTGTCCTTGGCAGGACTGTGGGGCAGCCATATTATCTTTTTGTGTGAGGTTGCTGCTTTGGGGAGTCCTATTGCCCTTTTGCTTTTTGCTAGGGCATAGGGCCATTGGTGTTCAGGTCTAGTGATAAAGCCACGTTTGGGTAGAGAGAGGGTAGTAGCGGGGATGGTGTGATGTTTCTCAGAGATGGTGAGACACTGGGGGGGGACATGAAAGTCTCTCTCTATGTAAATGGCAGTTTATAGGGCCTGCTCTTCAATGGAGAAATGGTGAGAGAGCAGGGTCTCAGTTGCGGCAGCGTGTAGCAAGGATCTTTGATGGCCACTGCGACTGTGTGTGAAATGTGTGCGGTTACTAAGGCGAAAGCCCCTGGCATGAATGGATAGTGGGGTGGAGGATAGTTGGGGAAGAGTTCTGCTTCTCGGGTGCCGAAGTCTGTAGGCACCTATGGATGGAACCATTCTGGATGTACAGCGCCGGAAAGCATGCGCTCTGAGATTACTTACAATGCGAGAAGGAGAGCATTGATGATGAGTCGAGGCAGCGGGTGTACTCAGTTTAGGGAGGAAGGTAGTAGGCTTTACATTCAAATAATGGGTAATGAGAACATGCAGGAATGCGTTAGTGGGGTATTGCACACAGTATGGCATGACATATTTTAGCTTTCTGCGGGGCTGTAGGCTGTTCTGGGATGGACAGGGCCAGACGTGCACTGGCCTTGTGTATAGGCCTTTGGTGTGTGGCACCGGATTCGCCTGCCAGCTTGTTTCTTGTGGGCAAAGCAAAGAGGGAGGCAGCCAATCAGAGGGCGCTTTGGCAACCATAGTAGTCCTTCTCCTTTTCCTACCCTGTCCCTTTTTATTGCACTATTTTGATATTTCTATCATGTTTTCTCTCAATTCACCTTGGACTTCAGTGACTCGTGGTCAGTTTGCCTTTCTCCCACTGTCTCTAGGTCTCTAAATTATGCAAAGTAAACAAGGCAGGGAAAACCCTTTCATCAACCTACTCGCTAAAGTAGTAGTTTCTCTAACTTATAGAAAAAGGGATTAGAAAGACAAGATAAAAGGTAGAGGAGTGTTCAACAGCACTGCCACGGGGCTATTTATCAAAATATATACATTGTATTCATAAGCAATAAAACACACCATAAAATACTTAAACAAGTTAAAACATATTAAGAATAAAGTGCAAGTGACACCAAACACACAGATAACAAGCTAATTGTTACAATTAATTCCTGACAATTAGATGATATCAGGTATTCTCATTCTCAACACTCATTATACATGAAGCTGATAGAATATGGTCAATGAAGACCATAATACACATAGTAGTAAAACAAATTGCTAGTGTTTTGCCTCTACATGTTTCAGTTAATTGAATTTCATCTTAAACTTTCTTCAGGAGGATTTCTTAATTGGTTACTTTACTTTTATAAATTAGCCTATACACCAAAAACGCCTCCAAATGCATTTTCACCATGGAAGTGCGGTTGAAACAAATATAAAAACAATCTGTAAGCCAATGGGTCTTTACATGGGGTAACAGATTCAATCTGTCTTGCATTAGAAAAAAAGAAAAACGTCTTCTTTATCTAACGCCAGTGTGGTTGTAGTTCCAAACATCAGGATTTAAGTACAATTTTCGGAGATACTTTAGCCCAAAAGTGGTTCAGTAATCTGTATAAATAAATATTAATTGTATTAAACTACTTGTGACAACACCTGTGGCAGTGCTGTTGAACACTCATCTAAATGATCTACCTGTGGATATTTTTTTAAATCTCTCTCACTGAGGATTTCTCTCCGAGTAGTTTGCCATCTGTATCATTGTTTTATTATATTTTTATTATATTCCTGTCATGTTTTCTTATTTGCATCTCTGTCATACACTCTTCACACTTTTCCCTCTCTCTCTGCTTCTCATGTTTTCAACTTTTTCTGTGCTTTACCCCTTCACTTCGTATTTCATGGGTTCGATTTCAAAATCACTATTTTCCCTTCAGCCACCCTTGCCCTCCTTTAGTTTGTCATTCTCTCCAGTCGCTTTTCCCTTTTCACTCCTTCATTTTCATGCCCTGCTAACTCACTTTCTCGGATCAGGCTACTCGGTCTCCTTGCCTCATTTTCTGTGTTTCTACCCTCTCTTTCTATATATGGCATATATCCTTTTTCACAGTCCTCAGTGTTCCCCGAGCCAATTATTCATGTTTACTGTAGTGTTCGCTCCATTTATCTCTCCACCCCTCCCTCACTGTGTCGGTACATGAGCCACTCTGCCTCTATGTGAGTCCCTCAATCTGTTTGGCTATTTCTCTCTGTCTCACTCTCTATTTGTGTCCTTCACTCTGTTTTTTTAGCTCTCTTTGTGCCCTTCTCTATTTCTTTAACTTGTGTATCTTCCACGGTCTACATTTGTCTTACTCTTCAGGCACTTTTCATCCTGTACTTATGACCATCTTGTGCAGTGTCCTGCTTTGCGTCTTGCACTATGTATCTCACTGTATCTTTATTAGTGCCTTGGCTGCAGGGCTACCAGAGGTGGCCCCTAAAGTGCTCAAAAGTTTAACCTGAGCCGAGGCACAAAGGCTACATATTAAGACGCCCGGTTCCTGTTCGAGAAGGTGCTGAGGAACAAAGTGCAGGTTAAAAACCTGTGAATGCGCAGGGATAGTGTGCTGAAAAGGTGTTGCCGTATATGACTGGCTAAGAGCAACAGGTCACAGTGATTGACTCGTGGTCAGGGTCAAGGGGGCATGGACCTAACTATCAGGGCATGTCTCCTCTTTAGATAAACGAACTGCAAGGGGAGAAGCCATCTTTGTCGTGGCACCCTGCAAGAAATGTATACACCCACCATCCCTGCAGTAATGAGAATAGTCATATGCGGTAGTGTTACCAGCGCCGTTGTTACCTCACCGCCTCATTACGAGTTCTGCTCACGGGGCCACACTGTACGCTTGGTCAGACCAGACGTGCAGAGTGGCACCGGCTAGCAGAACAGGATGCTAACAGTGGTCCCGTCATTAACGGGACTGTTATTAACATCCTCCCCATTCCCATTGAGACTTATGGGGGCTCAAATGGGAATGGGGATGTACCATGTCCGGGTCCCGCCAATGGGAATTACCGGGCCCAATGGCCCAGTAATTCCCATTTTTCGGGACCCGGACCTGAGTTTGGCGCTAGTCATGCCGCTAAAAACGGCTTGGCTACCTCCAAACTCGTAATGAGGCCCAATGTTATGTATGGTTAATATACTGGGCCTCATTCCAAGTTGGGTGGTAAGGGTTAACGGTCACCGGTAAGGAGACCGGTGCTGTTAAACCCTTACCGCCTAATTCCGAGCTCCCTTAGCGGGAGTTGCAAAAAACGTGTGGTCAGACCACACGTCCTTTACGGGTCCCGCTAAGGGACCAGGGTGCTAATAACGTGCCTGCTATTCGCGGGCCCGTTATTAGCGCCTTCCCCATTCCCATTGAGCCCTATGAAGGCTCAAATGGGAATGGGGAATGGAAGGTTGAATGGGGACTTACCGGGTGCTTCAGGGTCGGAATGACCCGGTAAGTCCCCATTGAACCTGACCGGACCAGGACCCGGTTTGGGAGGCAGCCATGGTGCTAATAGCACCACAGCTACCACCCAACTCGGAATGACCCCCACTGTCTTTTCTTCTGTCACATGAGCAGCGGTCACACAAGCGACCAAGCTCGTTGGAGAATAACTTGTATGCAGGAATAAATTAGGGGGGGTGTTTGCCCCCTCCAAATACCCTCTGTATGCCAAACAGCAGGGGGACCTCACAGACAAGAAATTACTCCAGCCCTCACAGCACGAAGCAGGCACAGCCCTTCTTGCAGACCAAGCCAGGGGTCACCCCATACCTGGCTAACTTCTGCTTTTATCACAGAGACTCAGGGTTTTCACGCTCTTCTCCCGGTCTCCAGGGAAGGGCGTAGAGTCGCTTGCTTTTCGCAGCAGGCGCAGAGTTGCTTCTGCTCTGAGGCTCGGAAGGGGAGGAGCAGTAAACATTGAAGCGGCTGTGGCTGCACTTGCAGCACCTGCATCCCCGAAAAGGGTGTTTTTTAAATTGTCCTTGATTTTCTAGTTAAGGGTTACTTTTATTTGTTCCTGCCAGGGAAGCACTGATCAAGGAATTGCTAAAATGTCAATGAGGTGTCTCAGCAGGACTATACAGGCGGCAGGCATTTTCCCCTCATTCTCGTTGTTTCTTTTAAGTAACCCACTTGGCACCTCTTACTGCAGGCATTAACAGACAAGTGTGTGGGAATGGTCCATTCCTCTATCAAGCCACAGCTCACTGGGATGGTCTGCTTAGCATTTAAAAGCTCCCTAATCTGCATCTATGCTAAAGTAAAAACACTAGCCTGTGCCATGTCTGCTTGGTTGACATGAAAACAATGTTTTTACCCTTTATGAGGCATTTCACATTGTATTTATGTCCTGCATGACAAGATGCAAGCCAGTCTGAAATTACTAAACTGCATTCTGGGACTCGTTGTTTTGTAGTTATAACTGGGAACCAGGGGTATATTCCCAGAATCAACTTAAAGAGTCTGGAAGGCCAACTTCGAATGTAATGGTGTGTGGGTGCGCATTTCAAAATGATGTTTGGCGGTCCCCTTGCCTGCAGCTGAGTAGGCCTGCCCGCACATGTTAGCAAAAATGTCTTTATCTGGATTAGTGTAATGCTTCTAAATGCAAAAAGCCCATGCAAAAATGGTAAATGGGTTTTTTGAGGGCACAGTTACATTGGATGCACTTTTGTGAACACATTCAATATAGTTTACCTTTTTGACATGTGGGCAGAGCCTTGTGTAACTGGGCGGAGTCTTGTATGGCTATGGGCTGGCACAATTCTCAGGGTTTTTGATTTTCAAATGTAGGCAGGCATGGGTCACCCTGACAGTCGTGCGTAGTCATTGTGGCAAATAAAATGGTTCAGAAGTTGAAGCCTAAGAAGAACAATGGAAAAAGGGAGAGACAGAACAACCATGGCAACAGAGAGCCTGTGAAACGTGAATCAACTGGTCGCTTGTAGAGAAATGTATAAAGACATGTTTCCCAATGTTGACACCATTAAAAGTTAAATAAAACTGCAGCCTTTCAATTCTCCTCAAAAATTCTAGAGGTTCCCCTATTTATGTGCAAAGTGTAATATATCTGAAATCTAGACATGGTTGTCAAGCTCGGAAGAGTACCAAGTTAAGTCTTTCTATATGAACCCACTTCAATGTTTGCTCCTTCCAATTTGTCGCCGTTTCTCTATCTCTATTTTCTCTCTGCATTTGCTCTTTATCCTGCTTTCTTTCACCTTGCTTGTCTTGTCTGAACCAACCTTCCCTTTCTCTCTTTCCTTTCTCCAGTAATCCCCTTCACGTTCGCTTTCAGTATAATTCGCTCTTTTTACTAGGTACACAAACATTGTGTGTTCAGTGGCAGGAGACTTGGATTACCCAGAAGTGCATAACTTAGCTGCAACGTTGCTCCCTAACTAGTAATACCATAGCATTTCAACAACTATACAAATCCTTCCTGATGCATTATTGTGAGTACAAACACTGAGCTGGAGAGCTAGAGCTCTGCCTTTTGCAGCAGAGGAGAGTAGGAGAGGACGCAGAGGCTGTTGGAAAGAGACGAAGGGAAAGTGCTGGTTTCATGATACTGCTAGAGGGAGCTTTGTTCAACATCAGTGGTCAAAGTGGGCGGAGCGGTTGGGAGCGGTTTTACTGTGCCTATACTTGGAGAAAAAAAAATGTTCTGGAATGGTTTATTTTTAAAATAAAAGTGTAGGAAGAAGTTGAAACTTGAACTTCAGTGCACTTTACTGAACATTCCCTTAAACACCAGGGGCCTCATTCCGGGTTTGGAGCTAACCATGGAGTAATTATCTCCATGGTTGCCTCTGAAACCGTCCCAAATCCGGCATGGTGAATAGAGTAATTACCGGTCCATTCCAGGGTTGGAGGGACCGGTAATTCCCCATCCACCTTTTGCCCTTCCCCATTCCCATTTCTGCCCTTTAGGGCTCAATGGGAATGGGGAAGGAGGTAATTACGGCACCGTAAATTACGGTACCGTAATTACCTCTGAAGTACCTTTGCGGGTCCCATACTTAACTCCTGCTAAATGCAGGAGGTAAGGAAGGACCCACAAAGGGACTTCGGAATACGGAGGTAAGGGATTACCGGCATCGGCACCCTTACCGGTGCCGGTAATTCCTTACCTCCAACCTCGGAATGACCCCCCAGGTGTGTTTGTTTGGGAGTTTGGATTTGGCGTGGGTGGGGGGTGTGACAATGGGGTTTGTGGGGAGTGGGACATTACAGTGGGAACATAGCTACACTACTTCTTTTAGTACTTTGACCCCTGTTTAACATTGCAGCTGTATTTTGAAATATTGATACTGACCGTGTACAGCAGCAGTACTGGAACTCTCTTCAGAGGACGGGTACTGCATGTTGGCATTAGAAATGCTGGGTTAGTACCAGCCAATTGAAAGTGCTCACAAGTCTGTCTCTCTCCACTCTCTTCCGTGCCCCCCCTTCATCTTCCCCAACCTCATTCCTGCCCAGTTCCTCTCCAGGGGAGCGCTGCAGACTTGGGTGGTCTGTGTGGGGGCTGGGAGAAGCTTTCAGCGTGGCAAAGTAGCGCTGCACACTTTCCAGCGAAGATTACAAAAAACAACTTTAAATGCACGGGAATCACTTTCTTTTTTTTATCGGAGAGAAGGAGTTATTTCGGAAAATAGGTGTCCCTGCTCAGCAGGCATGGGTGGAATTTGGTTTCTAACTTTTGTTCTGAATTGCATTCTCAAAATAATGTGTCATTCGTGCTCCTGGGAAACACCTTCAGACTGCATGAGTGAAAAATGTCTCCAGACAAATGCACTACTTAAGGGGCTCAAGGTGCCGACTGGGGCTGCTGCTGAGTCAGCTGGGGGGTGAGGGTGGTGTACCTGTGCCAGCTGCAGTACCATAAATGCTGCACAGCTGAAAACTTGTCAGGCAGAGTGATATGATGGCTGTACTCTTCTTCTTCTTCTTGGGATGGCTCCTCAAGGTCCAGAGCTGGCGATTTCCATCTGGAGAGATGATGGTCACCGTTAGTCACCCTAGTCAGCCGCACACCTCTGCTAAAGCTCCTCCCACTTCCCAGCATCCCTAACAAATTGAAGGAGGAACCTGCACTGCTTATCTTCTAACCCCTTTTTGAGGTGAAGCAAGTCAGACATACTCTTCACTGACACTCCGATGCTACTCATCCTGGCCATTAGCAATTCCCTCTGCAGTCTGAACTTTTTGCATCCCATCATATAGTGATCCACCATTTCTGAGATTCCACACGCCTCACATTTCGCAGATGTGACTCTACCCATCTTAAAATTCCATCTTTTTTCCCTCACGACCCACTCTTACCCGATTCAAAATAGTTTCCTCTCTGCGAGCCAACTCCTTCCTGCTTGCATCCCATCTGCTTTGTCATTCTCCCTAACTCCACCTTTCACCACCACCTAAATCTCAGACAAACCACGGGATCTCTGTATCCACTACCTCCCTGCTGAGTCAGTCAATGGTCAATCATTATGCAGATGAAAGTAGTAAGATCACTATGCACTGGGACATGAAAAGGAAGACGAAGTTCGCGACTGCTAATTGGCTCAAGTCCAGTAAAACAAGACCTCATTGGCTAACACAGGCGTAATGATGTAAGAATTCGTCTTGCAGCCATTATTTCCAATTGTCTTGGAAACCAGGTATTCGTTTTTCAACACCCTTTCCGTACTTCGTCCTCTGTAGCATTGTTTTGGCTGCATAGTGGCGTAGCCACCATACGTGCCAAAACGAAAAATGGTGCAATCAGATTTGTGCACAGGCGCCAAAGGCATTACTATCGATTCATATACAGTGATGATGTTTTTGCAGTTGCGCTAATGCTGTTTGCACGGTCACAAACATGTGATTGTGGTTTGTGATTTATTATAGAACCGCCCCAGATTGGGAGCGGCTACAGGTGTACATGTGGAATGCATTTCACCTCAGGGCACTAGAAGATTTAGCTCAAGGCGATTGTAGACAATGATTTCGCCATCTGGATGATGTTGGCCATTGCTTTTTTCCAGGGCAGGATTCTGAGGAAGAACAGATTGGGGGTGGCTCTGATTGCGGCAGAGAGACACTGCTGGAGCTGATTACTTTCAACAGGCAAGATGGCTGGAGCACTCCAGGGCACTTCTGTAATACATCAGCCTTCAGTCCCTGTCTTGAGTCACACCTTTGGGCGTTAGGTCGTAGGAATTACTGAATATTGCAGCAGGTCCTAAACCTCAAATGAACATAATAGAGGAAAATCCATCAGTGCTGGAAAGACATATACACGCAATTAGTATGATCTGGATTCTTCATGTGGCTATTCAATTTATTATGGAGAACATTGGCATACTTTCACTTAGCAGAGGAAATAATGCCCTCTTGCTAGACGAGCTACGTGAGTACTGGGTCTTAAAATGGAGGCACAGTGAGCATAACTTGGGCACTCAACCACTTCACAGGAACGCACTTTCTGCAAATGTGTATTTAATTTATTACTGGACAAATACAGTGGCATTGTGCAATGATGACGTTGGCAGAGCCCGTACTTGTGGCATAAAATGCTGCATGTTTATTAAATTGTAAAAACAAATATTTCACTTTACAAGATACTTATTTTCTCACAATTCTGCCAACACGAATCAATTTAGCATTGGTCACATTCTATCAAAGATTGTTAAGCGACCAGCTGACCGTAATATTACCAAAACACCCCCACCCCCTCTTATTTCAGTAAAGTTTCTTTGCCACAACTCGCCAGCCTAGGATCTCAGAGGAGCTGCCTTTTCATCCTCTTTTTCACAGGCATTGGCCCTACCTCTTTTCGTCAGTCAGTTGATCTGAACCCTATCAAATCTGCCACGTCTCCTCATAACTAAACACTTCGTACTTTCTCTGTACTGCACGCCCTATACACAAAGTGCAGAAGCAATCATATGAAGGCATGGGTATCTGACACATACCAAACACATTAGATGTTTGTTTGTTTGTTTGGTCATTGATTTGATAATGCACGCCAAACCCTCAGGAAGCTGGGCGCAACAGTCCAAGAAGTCTCGAAGCTTAGTTACAATGCCAGTCAAAGGCAGGTACATACATGTGAGTACAACATATGTTGGATATGAGTGTTCAG
This sequence comes from Ambystoma mexicanum, assembly GCF_040938575.1. Lineage (NCBI taxonomy): Eukaryota > Metazoa > Chordata > Amphibia > Caudata > Ambystomatidae > Ambystoma > Ambystoma mexicanum. Next base: position 451,974,101 of record NC_090938.1, read on the forward strand.
TTGCAGAGGCTGCTAGAGAAAGTTGCCATGGAGATGGCTTGATGCCAATAGAGGATTGGCTTCACCTCCCTTATGTAGCCGTGGGCCAAGCTAGTAAGTAGATCCGGCGTTCCTGCATCCTCTTAAATTCTGAAAAGGTGGTCCTCAGTAATTCCTACTGTAATTATCAGTTGTTTCCAATACCTGTCTCAAAATGGTACAATACCCCAATGACTAAGAAGATGAAGTGTTTTTGATGAGAAATACATCATATTTTGGTATTCTCTACACATATTAAGACACTGGGCACCATTACGAGGTGGGAGGTAAGGGATTACCGGCACCAGAAAGGGCACCGGTGCCGGTAATCCCTTACCTCCCTACCACGAGTTCCCTTTGCGGGTCCTTCCTTAATGCCTGGTTTTTGCAGGTGTTAAGGAAGGGACCCGCAAAGGAACTCTAGAGCTAATAACGGTACCGCAATTTGCAGTACCGTTATTAACGCCTTCCCCATTCCCATTGAGCCCTATGGGGGCTCAAATGGGAATGGGGAATGGCCCTGGTGAATGGGGAATTACCAGTGGTCAAAGTGAGCGGGAGCGGTCAGGAGCGGTGCTCCTATACTTTTTTAAATTACCTTGTACAGCTCCTATACTTTTATTTTAAAAAGAAACCGTTCCGGAATGGTTTTGTTTTAAAATAAACGTGTAGGAAGAAGATGAAACCTTCACTTTCAGTGCACTACACAGAACGTTCCCTTAAACAGCAGGTGCAAGTGTTTGGGGGGGTGTATTGTCTGTGGGAGGGGTTGTGGCAATGGTGTTTGTGAGGAGCGGTGCAGGCCAGCAGGGAACATAGTTCCACTACTTCTTTTCGTACACTTCGACCACTGGGAATTACCGGTCCCTCCGACCTCGGAATGGACCGGTAATTGCTCCATTCACCAGGACGGGGTCGGAAGGGTTTTGGAGGCAGCCATGGAGCTAATAGCTCCATGGGTACCTCCAACCTTGTAATGAGGCCCTACTGTTTCATTTCTGTACATCAAACTGTATAACGAGGGACTCTAATTTTAAATTAGCATTTGTCTGAGCATGTACACAATAGCTGCCAGCCCTATACAATTTCTTTGAGTTAGCATCAGTATCTGGCACATATTTGCTATTAATTGAGGCCACGGAACTACATTGCCTTGGCTTCTGTCGGGACGCACATTATTCAGCGTCATCAGAGGGCACCCTGCAGGCGCATAAAGCTGGTGCTGACGTGAAGCCTGTTTGTGCCTGTTGGTGCCTGGGTTGTTTGGGGCATGATATGTGGCTGGTTGCAAGGTTGGGAGAGCTTCAAATACTCCGAAAAGGTGCTTTTGAAGGCACGACTCTTTGAGACATATGGAAACTCTACTCTTCTAGAACTTTCACAGCAATTTCTAAATATTTAAATCTTGCTAGGATGGACATGCAGCCCTTCATTCACATTGCCTTAGATACACCCAACAAAGCAAAAACAAAGAGGTGGTGGCTGGTAGGTTTAGAATTAATCTTAAACCTCTGGCAATTGCTCTTAGATACACCGGAGCCAGAAGACGCCTCATTGTCAAGTGTAACGCCTGTTATATCTATCGTTAGGTAGGATTCTAGAACAAAGGGAGTCCATAATCTCTGGGTTAATCCTGTTCCTCTTCTAGACCAAAAATAAAAAGCCATGAAGCACATATTCTTCTGGATCTTACAGGTCACTTTGGACAGCTTCTCTGCCCTCTATCGGGGCTGAGGAACCAATTGATCAAAGTGGGGGTTGATGATCTGAAGATGCTATTTCAACTTATTTCCTCTTCATACTCACTTTCCATCTTTCAACATCTTACGCCCCCAGTGGGTCTTGGCAGGTGTACACATCTTCAGTAGCAAAGTAAGATCAGAGAGAACAGGAAAGGATGAGGCAGCCTCAGGCTAATTTCTGCATGGATACACAGCAGAGAGCTGGTGCCTACATCCCCGCTTTGCAAAATCTGGAACATATCAAAGGAGTCCTGCTTAATGTAGCCTCAGCTGTAAAAAAAAAAAAAAAAAAAGAACACTTGTGTACCCGTGATTGAAAAATCGAGATGAAGCTTGATTTCCTGAGCCTCAGAAAGATCTGTCTAGCAGAACATTCTAGTTCAGCACTAAATGATATATGTCCCTACAAATTCTCTACATTCACTTATAGTCACTCAGGAACAATGGAGGGGGTACTCGCCATTTTGTTTAGCACAAGATTAGATAGGAGGGAAACAACATTTCTGTTTCAAAAGGCGTGGACACAATTCATTTAAAATGCACTACAACCCGAAGTGTATCTGTAGACTTTATTTTAATCTGTTGTACACTTAAAGCGGTATCTCAGTTTGTAGCCAGCTCATTCCATTGTGTCTGCACCTGATTGTTCTGGGAGATCTCAATCTGTCGTTTGACTTCTCTGTAGGCAATGCAGCCACATTGATTGAGCTCAAGGATTAATTTGGATTGACAAAACATTCCGTGGATTGGCGTTTTCAACAATTTCAACCAGCTGTAAATATTTAACCTCATGTTTTTTTCCCCCCTCGGGAAAGACCAGGCAACAATTCCTTTTAAAATTATTTTTTGCGAAACTTTTTCTTGTAATACACCGGTCAGGTTGGAACCAACTAGGCCTAAATGGTTTAATATTTTACAAAAAAAGCTTTCTTCAGGTATGCTCTTCTTGCTTAGTGACTCGGGTAGAGGACTTCCAAATAAATTACCATTTCGTTCTTCTAGCTTTATTGAATGGAAAAACTGCAAATGTGGTAAATCATTTGTCCTCTGCCAAAATTAGGAAAAGTGGTAATATTCCCACAGATACATTTATCTATTCTTTCCAGCCAATGACAGATGATTTCTTGCTGAAACTCAGGTGTAAAACACGTGATACAGGTCCCCCACTCCCCAACCCGTGCCTTGCATGGCTTCAGAAGATCTAAATTCCTGTCTGATGACAGATATAAAAACAGAATATAAATTAATGACTATTCGCTGGGAAAGTCCCCACCACTTTAAACTTCCAGTGGTTATCACATTGATCGACAAAACACCCTGAACCCAAGACATTCAGCTTTTTTTACCCAACATTATCACAGCACCATCCATCAGTAAACTGATGGGAACTACAATCCGTGCCACAATAATTTGCTGAGACGGTAGGCTGGCTTGAAGAAGTACAACCTGGCTTCAGACAAGGCCTTTAGAAAGAATCCCTGCTTTCAACTGCTTTGGATGATCTTAGATCTTGGGTGGACACAGGAAAAACTGGTGCTCTTATTTTATTGATATGATATGGCATTTGATATGATATGGCATTTATAAAGTACCTATACACAAGTGTTTCGATCTGTCTGCAGCTTTTGATAGTGTGGATCAAAATAAGTCTGCTAGGATTCCTGTACAAGAGGGGCATTAAGTAAGGGCAGTGCCCAAAAGTGGTTTGAGTCATTTCCGATGAATTGAGACCAGTGACTGTCTCTTCCACCTTTTAATTTGTCCCAGAGATTTATCTCTTATTCAGCTCCTCACAGATCCTCACTCAGATCCCTGTTGTTTAATCTCTACATGAAGCCGTAGGCCGAGCTGATTCACAGGGCAGGAGTAGGTTCATGTATTTGGATGTCACACAGGTGATTCTTCAGTATCCTGCAATAGAAATGTCTGCATGGAACAAGTTAAGAAATAGATGGACATGAAGCGCGTTCGGTTAAATGTCCATAAAATGTTCATCTGTTATAAAAAGTCTGCCTGGCCTTCAACTGTTGGACCAATGTTCTCTTCGAACACAATCGATGTAGACCATGTTACGAGAACTATTGGCCCTCATCACTTGGCAAATGCCCTAACATGGCGAATTTCATCTGTTATCAAGGCCTTTGAATAGATTCAGATCTTTCTATGACCGCAGATATGCAAACTCGCAAGTAGTTGTTTCTTTCAACTGAGAAGCCTCAAAAGGTGTTTGGACTATTTTGCTTTTCATGAAAACGATTTTGTGACTAGGCCCCCAGATGACTACCATTCAGTTTACGTGGACCTTCCCAAAAAGCCCTAGTAAAACTTCAAAATATTCTGACTGCGGCAGCTAGAAACACTTCTTCAACTGAATAGATGTGAACACATTTCTTCAGCGTGCACGACTTGCATTGGTTACATAAAGAATTGAAAGCCCTTTCTTTCGCTCACAGGGTTTATTATCACAAAGGACCCTCATTCATATAGAGGTGCCTGAAAAACCATATGCCGCTTTGTCATCTCAGATTCACTTCTGCTGGTCTTTGATAGTTCCCAAGGTCCGGTATCATGAATGGGCTTCGTGTTCTTTTGCTTTTCAAGCGGCATGCTGGATGTATGAACACATTGAGCAATGTATTTTTCCCAGCTAATGTCAACGCTGTTTTCTTGAACTAGTTCTGTAACGATGTGTCATGAAATATTCTGTGCCATGAGGCCCCATTGGTGGTGAAATGTATTGCGCAGTATGGCGTTTAAAAATAAAAACATGTTTAAACCCAAGAATAATCAGAATTTCGTTTTCGTTTTTGAACTTGCCATTTGCAGTTACCTTTCGGAACTTTTTCTAACAATCCTTTATAAGTGAAAAACAGACATAAAAGCTTTTCCTTGAAGGAAATGAAGGGACAATTGGAATTGTAGGATAGAAAGAGTATTAGCACCCTGTATGGGGGCGCTGAACAATCATGCACCTCGGAACGCATGCTGTAAACTTACCTCTGTAAACTTACCTCTGTAAACTTACCTCTGTACCTCTGTGGAGCGGCCCACCACCGCACAGTGCTGTCTTCCAGGCAGCCCCTCTTCAATGTTCATGACACCGGTCATGAACATTGAAAACAGACTTCTCTCGGTTGACAGCACTTTGGTGTCGACTGCGTCACAACGGTAAGGTAATTTCTTTTTTTTTTTAAAACATTATTACCCATGTAGGGATCCACATGGGTGCTAATGGCAATATGCCCCTTGGTGGCAGGGTGAGGTAACCGCCCGCAAACCCAGTTAAAGGATCCTCGCTGCACTTATGCCCTTAACTTGGGCGGCAGGCAATTACCTACAGTGTCAGCCGCCACCTCTGGGCATATCGGCTCATTAATGACCATTTAAACCTCTGGTCCTTTAATATTTCTCGAAAGAAGGACATTAGGTAAACCAAGCTAAGGTGTAATACTGTTGTTAAATGTCAAGGGTGGAAACATATCACTGCACCATCCAAAAGCTATACCTCTATATTAGTCAGATCAGCAACTGTCTATTTAAGTAAGCACAGGAAATATACATCCATGGTTGTTGATAGGGCTTTTGCTAGCCTTGTCGGAGCGAGGTTTTGTCGATACTGTTATCTGCCCATATTTGCTGCTTGCAGAATAACTGCTTGTCCAATTCTGGGATATCAAATTACCAAAATGTCAGGGACAGCAAAAATTAAATCACACCCTCCTAGCATGAGGAAGGGCCGTCATCGAGCGCGTTGAATACATCATCAAGCAGCAGAAGAGTAACATATTTACATGGTTATCACTCATATGTTACATCAACTTGACTTTTAACTTGATAGCCATGGGTACAGTTATGATATGTCAAGAACAAACCTGTCCGAAACCATCACAGGCCAGGGGCACTGCTTTATAATGTTAGTACAGCCTCACATTGCTGGCTCTGCCAAGTTATGCCAATGATAGTTTCACATGCGAGAGATATATTTGTCATATGCCATGTACAGTGTTAAATGCTCAGTGGCTGCCATCATATGACAAGACTGAAACACTAAAGTACCAGCACCTTATGCCAGATGAAGCCTCATATTCCAGGTAAAGTTAAGTATATCCTCACATGACCTGGTCCAAAATATATCAAAGGCTGCCTCAAATGCTGAAGTACTTCTGTTTGAAATATACAGTACCATATGCCATGTACAGGCATCGTATGTAAGGCATAGCCTAACATGAACAGGTGCAGCCATCATATGTCAAGTGCAGCATCAAATGACCAAGTGCTGTCATCATATGCCAAACAAAGCGTCATGTTAGGTATAGTCCTCAGTAGTGAGGCGCTGCCATCATATGCCAAGTGTAGCCTCAAATGCCCGAGTAATATCATCATTTGGTGTGTCATATAGTGCTGCACATGGGGGGTAGTGGTTTCAGAGCGCTTTGGTAATTGTTATTATCATCAGTCATTACCCACAATTACGGTACTTGATTTGTGATCGCAGAAGGATGAAGGCATGAGGGGAACCGGTAGGTTTTCAAACCCTTTTCCGTTGCAGAAGCTCCTCCTCATCTGAGGCATGCGCCCTAAGCGTAGAGCTAGACATCCATCCTGCTGCCATTTTGTACAAACTATAGCCTCATATGTTAGACATAATCCATACATATAAGTGCACCCTTAGATACTACCCACATGCCAATTGCAGCCACGGGTATTTAGAATCACATAGGTCATGGGCCTACAACCTTGTGGCCCTTTCTTTGGTCCTCGCCCCTAAGAAGTCAAATGAAAAATATGCTTTTTCTGGTTGAGTCCTTGCTCGGTGCCATTTTACAAATGATGTACCAATGTCACATACACTATTGTGTACCTTCATCACCACTGAGTGCAGCTTCAAATATCTTCCAAGCTCCCTTGGCAGCTATTTCTTTAAGGGTCATCCTCAAACCCGGTGTCCCCAGTAACCAGGGATGCAGGCTGTCAAAGAGCACTGCCCCACTGCTCTCTGACTCTCTCGGCAAGGTAGAGAGAGTACAAGCTCCTCTCCCCATCACCTTAGCCTATGTGAATGGGAGAGCTGAAGGTTGGTACTGCGGGTTCTACCGTAAATATGTCAAGTGACAGGGACTGGACTCCTTCACTCCCCTCTTGCCATTAGCAGTACATCAACTTCCTGATGATGCTCTGTGGGTGGGAAGAGGACTTACCACAACGAAGGAGGAGCGTAGGATAGCACACGGTCAACGCGCTGGTCTTGGAAGCAAGACCATGCAGAGCAACAGAGGTTAGAATCCCGGATCCGCGCTTAGAAGCCTAACTCAGGTTCAGTATTAGGCGTGTTATAAAAACAATTAATTAATTAAACATATCTTTCTCTACATTCCTCAGCTGCAAATAGGAGGCTGCTGAGGAGTTAAGGAAGGGATAAGCGATGGGAGCTTCAGAAAGACAACGTGGATCTTCCAGTTAGTTATTTGCTTTCAACAATAGGACTACCTCTGTAACCAGGGGGTCGCAGAGGAAATTCCGTAGGTACCAAAGCGGTTGCCAAGACTGCTACCACTGGTGACCTCTTATTGATGTCTCTGGTCCAATATGCTGCCCCTCTGCTGATACTGCTCAAACAATTCCTGCTATTTCCTTGCCTTAAAATGTAGCCTACCTTCAATGAAAGCAACTCATGACCGAAGGTTAGAGGTGAAAGATCAGTTGAACAAAGCATGAATAGGCCTTGAAAAATATAGGCAATCAACCAAGCCAAAGAGCAAGCAGACACAGGCTCCAGAATCTATGTTTCCGATGCATCAGCCCTACCTGCCGTAGGAAAAAACTGCATATAATATTTATTCGCTACAAGACCATGACTTCCTCCGTATATTTCTTTGTTGCCTTGGTAAACATGAGTTTGCTTAGAGTAAAAATGAGATACGGAACAGGTTCTCAAAACATGATTTCCTGGTGTATTTGTACAAAGCGCCAAGGGAGCTAAAATGTCATTTTTCTCCTCCATGCCAGTCAATGATGGGGTTAATAAGCTGACCTCCTGGAATTCCAATTCCGTCTAAAATCAATTTCTATGTGCGTTTATGTCATTTCAGGCGTGAAGATGTCCAGGGTCCGAAAGAGAGATTCAAAAGCAGATGAAGCCGACAGGTTTAAATTACCGCCTGATGAGCGCGGGCTGGATCCTAGGGACCCCCATTCTTCCCCTGTTCAGGTTTTCTGAGTGACTCTCCTGGTGAAGTGGGACGATTCATCACTCCTGATGCCTTATGAATTTAACATTGATCCGGTTTGGGGAGGATGCGTGGATTGATGACCCAAAAAGCGCTTGGTTACTCACTGGATCTTGTCCGAAGGTGATTAACTTTGAGTGACTGAGCCAAGGTCAGAAATACTACCGGGAAAAAAGACATAATTAGGCAGGCCTGCCATAATTACTGTTCAGTCTGAACCCAACATAGTAGGCATTGATTCAGACCTTAAGGACAGTGCGGATCAATGCCACTAGTTTTCTTCGACACACTGGCTGGAATTCCTACCTATAAGAATAATTGAGGAATTGCAAGTAATATTACCCAGCAACATCCAGAAGGAGCTCCACTTTTTACCATCCCAAAAATGTTGTCCAGACCAGTTCCCCTATATATATGCAAAACAGCTTTCCACATCAGACCCTCTGAAAACTGATCAACACAAAGGGAAACATTGGCGGAACTTAAAGGGCATCCGAATGCGCACTTCAGAAATGTGCACATTCAGAATCTTTTTTTCACCCCTTTGCGCAAATTAGGGGCATTTCTGTGCATTTTAATCTGCATCCCGAATTCATAAAAAGGATGCGCTTCAAAATACGCAGAAAACTAAGACACCCTGCCCCCCTGCACTGGTTTGGAATAGGCACAGGGAGAGGTGCACATTGCATTACTGTTTTATTAATTTCTTTTAAAAGTATGACAGGGTGTATGGAACTACAAGTGTCTCACTTGAATTTCTATCCCTCAAACAGTGATAGAAATGCTTTCTTTGACATTTCACAATGACATTCCTTTTCAGGGCACCATCACAGTGAAATATATTCCAAGCACCCACATGGATACTGGGAGCCTGCAATACATTATTGTCAAGTATTAAAGGGGGCGAGTCAGCACATACTTAGGGCTGCAGCACATCACCCTGGAAATATGCAGGTCACCTTTGAGAATATGATCCCATGCCCATTTCCAAAAAATCAGTATCCAAGAATATCACATACACTAGTCTATTTACACGATTTTTGGTTTTGCTGCATTTGGTGGCACTAGCGCCACCTATGTGGCAAAGCAAAGCTTACACAAAAAAAAGAGAATGAATCAAGGATGATGAAAATTAGAATATCTGGTTGTCATGGTAATCAGCAATGACCAGGCATGAATTCTAGTTATCATAAAATGTTAATTGTTCTCTCCTGCAGCCATTGAGTGGATGCATTGTCATGATTATGCCTATCAGGAGTCCCTTTGGAAAGCACATGCTTTCATCCCGTTCAGCAGCATAGTGATCCTTTCCTTGACAGCTATCACCCCAGTGCCTCTGTGTGCTAGTCCCGTTATGCTTGCACAAGTCAAAGGAAAGGACCCTCCCCATTCTTCTGTGAGTGTGAAGGATGATGAAGGTCCTTTCCTTAAAAAAAGAGGGCACTTTTGGTTCCACTGATCTGTGATGGGGCTGCGCTTTATGTTGTAGCCCTGAAGCAAGGTGGAGACTCCCAAGGGGTCTCCCACCCTGGGCTATAATATTTACAGGCTGATTCATGGAAGTAATGTGCGCGGAAAAACCGGCGCACGCGTGCGAAAACGTGCGATTCACAGTGGCACAGAAAAAATCGTAGAAAATCGCACAGAAAACAGCGCACATCCATTCATGGAAGCACGGGCACGCGCGAAATGTGGGATGTGCGCTGAGAAAGTGCGCGGCGCACAGGTCAACGAACGCCATGCGATAAAGCCACAGCGAATTCGCACATAGCGCGGCGCACAGAACAAAAGTAGGCGTAACACGGGGTGTCACACGCAGAATGGGGAACAACTCATGAAAATGTGGGCGTCACAGGGGAGGTCCAGGAGGCAAGTGCGCAACGCCAGATGCTCGCCTACAACAGGCATTCATGGAATCGAATCGGGTAAAACAGCGCACGGCCCATACCCGTACGCCACAGAAAGCAGGCGGTAGCGTCCCAATACATGTGCGCCAAAATGTGTGCTTACCGTATACACAGCTCAGCGATTGTGCCTGGGGGAGCGTGTGCGTGCATTTCAGGGGTGCGCGCGAAGTCATACACGCGCTTTGGCTGGGTGCGTGTATATCAGGGGTGCGCAAGAAGTTACACACGCGTTTTGGCTGGGTGCGTGTATATTAGGGGTGCGCAAGAAGTTACACACACGTTTTGGCTGGGTGTGTTTATATCAGGGGTGCGCGAGAAGTTTCACACGCGTTTTGGCTGGGTGCGTGTATATCAGGGGTGCGCAAGAGGTTTCACACGCGTTTTGGCTCGGTGCGTGTATATCAGGGGTGCGCGAGAAGTTTCACACGCGTTTTGGCTGGGTGTGTGTATATCAGGGGTGCGTAAGAAGTTTCACACGCGTTTTGGCTGGGTGCGTGTATATCAGGGGTGCGCGAGAAGTATCACACGCGATGGGGCCTGGGGGAGCGGGGTGCGTGTAATTCAGGGGCCTGCGGGTGGATTCACACGCGATGGGGCCTGAGGGAGCGGGGTGCGTGTTAATCAGGGGCCTGCGGGTGGATTCACACGCGATGGGGCCTGGGGGAGCGGGGTGCGTGTATTTCAGGGGCCTGCGGGTGGTTTCACACGCGATGGGGCCTGGGGGAGCGGGGTGCGTGTATTTCCGGGGCCTGCGGGTGGATTCACACGCGATGGGGCCTGGGGGAGCGGGGTGCGTGTATTTCAGCGGCCTGCAGGAGGTTTCACACGCGATGGGGCCTGGGGGAGCGGGGTGCATGTAATTCAGGGGCCTGCGGGTGGATTCACACCCGATGGGGCCTGGGGGAGCGGGGTGCGTGTATTTCAGGGGCCTGCGGGTGGTTTCACACGCGATGGGGCCTGGGGGAGCGGGGTGCGTGTAATTCAGGGGCCTGCGGGTGGATTCACACGCGATGGGGCCTGGGGGAGCGGGGTGCGTGTATTTCAGGGGCCTGCGGGAGGTTTCACATGCGATGGGGCCTGGGGGAGCGGGGTGCGTGTAATTCAGGGGCCTGCGGGTGGATTCACACGCGATGGGGCCTGGGGGAGCGAGGTGCGTGTATTTCAGGGGCCTGCGGGTGGTTTCACACGCGATGGAGCCTGGGGGAGCGGGGTGCGTGTATTTCAGGGGCCTGTGGGTGGTTTCACACGCGATGGGGACTGGGGGAGCGGGGTGCGTGTATTTCAGGGGCCTGCGTGTGGTTTCACATGCGATGGGGCCTGGGGGAGCGGGGTACCACTCACCGTCTGCCTTGCATGTAGAAGAACGCGTAGCCAACACCCACTGCGAAGTAATAGCGAGTGAACCCCAACGGATGGAAAACACACGCACCGCACGAAAAGCACGTACAGAGAAGCCCTGCCAGGGCAACGCCCGTGCGCGAAACTGCACAGACGCGCTTACGCTGTAAGGGCCTTTGGTCCAATGAAATCGCGTACGCTTGCTGACGCGCTTACGCGCTAGGGCCCTTTCCTCGAATTTCACGCTGACGTGCAGGATTTTCACGTGCCAAATCACTCCGTATCAAGCTGGCCACGCGAAAACACACGGAAGACCACGCTCCTGCCCAGAAGGCCGAATCACTGCCCCCAGTGCCCCGAGCAGCCTCCCTCGTGCCATCGGCTGCTGCCTGCCTGCCTGCCTGCTGCCACCGTGCCCTGCCATTTGGTGCCTGCACATCAGCCATCTGCAGGGGTCCAGTTGCTGTGTCCACCCCTGCTGGTACAGAAGACTCCCGACTCGAATAACATCGCTCCACAGCCCAGCCCCAGGACCCAGTTGCCCACCCACTCCTGCCCCTGGGGTTGCCATGTCGGGCATATCTACATCTGACACCAGTGGCAACCCCCGGCCAGAGGGGCACCAGCTTCACTGCCACCGAAGTTGGTGTCCTGGTGGAGCAAGTCCTGGGGCAGTATGATGCCCTCTTCGGATCGTCCCGCGCCAACAGGGAAGGACGGGAGAGGATCTGGGCCGACTGTGTGGTTGCCATCAACGCGGAGGGGGTGGCAACCCGCACCATCCAGAAGGTCAAGAAGCGCTGGGAGGACTTGAGGTCCAGGACCCTCATGAAGGCCCGGCGCCTCGTGGAGGGGAGCCGGGGCCGCATGAGTTCCATCCAGTTGAGGGTCCTGGAACGCGTACACCCAGCGCTCCACGCCCAGGTCCTTGAGAGGGAGACCCGTCTGGAGTTGAGCGGTAAGTGGCCAAGCATTGCTGTGTGAGACAGGGCATGTTGCAGTGTGCTGGTTGTCTGATACTTGCCTGCATGTGTGACATAGGCCATGTACGCATGTATGTGTGCAGGGACATCATGGGAATGCATGTGCGACCTGTAATGTGTGAACCGCACGGTTGTTGCATGTGTTTGAATGCGACATGGGGAGCCCTGTGCAGATTGCACACATGAGAGCATGGCAGTCTCTGTTCCTGGACATGGGTGGGGGCGAGGGATGGGTGCTGATGCCAGATACATATGTGGTATCCATGTCTGTGTGCCTGACCTGCGTGTCTGTGACTTGTGAGTGCCATGGATGCATGACACATGTCTGTGACAATGTACAGATTCACTGATGCAGCCTAGTCATCCTTGTATGCACTGTGATTAGGGTGTACGGGGCCAGATGGATGTGACCGAGGTGAAGTGTGTGCATGTGATAGGCATGACCCATGATGCATGTGAGTCCCATTACATTGGGCCTCATTACGACCCTGGCGGAAAGGGGAAAACGATGGCGGAAATGCAATACCGCCATCGAAAAGCGCTCGGTGCGACTATGACCCGTCACCGCAAAGTACGAAGCCATTAGCGACACCGTAGTGAACGCCAACGCTAACTGCACTAAGCACGCGCGCGCGCACCATGCCAAACCGCAAACACCACCATGGTGCAACGGTACGCCAATTCCGACCCTAGCGGACATGTACCTAACGCCATCAGGCATGGCGGAATGGACCATTCCGCCATGGCGAGAAATACGGCATCGTGAACCAACCGTAAATGGCCCACTGAGTGCCTGTACTCCACTCCCTGGCCACATTGCACAACTCCTGGCAGGCGCAATGTACTCACACCATGCAACCAGTGAAATCTACAATTCACCCATGCATGCCAACGTAGAAATGCATGCAGGTGTTCGAAGCGCCCCGTGAGTGGGCATCCATGTACGGCATTTCACCATAGCCGTACTGATGCAGCACAGGCATGTGAAGGTACAAGACATCAAAATGGAAATCAAGAACACATGACACAAAACAACAGTAGTCCCCCATCGCTTGCCACCAGCGCAAGGCAACATCCAAAACAGCATCCTGAGGGGGATTGCACCAGACCTGTACTCTTGCCAGTAAACAAACCAACCATCAGCAGAAGCATGTACCACACAAGTTGGCAGAGTGACTGAGCAGCCAGGCACATCCCAAGAGGGGCCGATGGGAGCTGCAGGGCACAGATGGCATGAATACAGAAGCTATTCCAATGGACATGACCCCAGTCCCCCTCCAACAAACGCACGCAAACACAGGCACCTGTGACCAGCCACATTCTGAACATCCCATCATACCATCAATCGACCTGGCTGACAGGCACCAGTCGGCCAAAAGCCAATCCCCCGCCCCTGAACAGCACATCATGTAAACAGTCACAATGGCAGCCCCTATCCGTGACCACACTGTGCTACGTAGGCAAAAGCGGCCAGTACTGTACCACACAACTCAACTCAGAAGGCGGAACACAATGCAGATCATCTCGCAATACATACCGCCACAAATCGAAAATCGCCACATCACCTGCAAAGAATAACGCAACACGCCAAATATCGGAATACAATTTAAATGCACATCCAAATGACAAAGGCCTCACAGCAATTTGTAAAATAACACCAAAACATCCATCATCACCGAGGGCTGCATCTGCAATAATTGACCAGCTTCCACTTGTGTGACGCCCTGTACCATCATGGCACACAGGGCCAACATCAACGTTCCAAAAGGCAACATGGAAGCGGCAAGAACCGCAGGTCCGTCCCATGAGGCAGGCACTAGTCCAGCTGAAAGGCCGAAATGTTGCACCTAGCCACCAGAACAGCGTAAGGGCATGTGGCCCATTGGCGATCGTCCCATAAGAACGTAATGCTGCTCCACTGATTCACCCGAAGCTGCAGGTGTCGAGAGTAAAAACCATCTGGAGGAGTGGCGTACAGATGGCATCTGCAATAGGGCAGGAGATACCTGTCACCAAAATGAAACACAAATTAACCGATTGCACTACATGACACATGATGCATCACTATCTTCATTCAACACACCAAATCCACACCCATATGCATGCTAGCCCACTCCAAAGGAATATACACACCCCTAAATCAGTATCGATACATAACGAAACCAATCGAGGTCAATACACCATTGGCAACGTCGGTTACTGTGCATGCGTCCGTCAAGATAGAACCCATGACATGGGATTAGTAACGTGCCTAGACACAAGTGTATGAAGGCGCGTCGAGACAGGGAGGATCCGACAAGGGCAGATAGACGTAAGTCCCACTATGGCAGCCTTGCATCACATAGCGCAGGGGAAGGGGATTGAATCAAAAAACACATGTACATGGCAGACCCTAAATGGAATCATCTGTCCATGCATCCATTCATCATTCCCTCATCCCGCAATGAAAACGCATGAACATTCACTCACATAATATGTGAAACTTCCATCGCGTCTGTGCGTAATGCAGTCTGCAAAAACCACTGTGCTCCTGGCCGGATCTGTAGTGTCGTGAAGCTAGATGGACTTGGGAACGTCCTGCCTTATCGTCCACTACGCTATTGCGCATCCCATTCAATTCATGTCATTCATTGCTTGCTCGTTATGGGCCCTGTCCCAAGGACATTCAACAATAGAACGTTACATTTCCAGGCAGACCTGTGGGCGTCTCCTCACCGCTACTTCGCAACCAAAAATCCTGGCCTTCGAATTCCTCACTTGCAACATTACGTCGAAAAGGCTTTTGTGAACGCTTGCATTCACAATTACATCAATGTAGTGCGGCTGTGTGTCATAATGCTAACTGGCTGCAATCACAAATGGGACGCCACGCCCGTCGGTGAAGTACGATACTGTGCTGCATGAGGGTCGGCCATCGATCGAGCCCTACATACCACTGACTCTTCACAGGTATGTAAGCGGCTGCAATCATAGCATGTGTAACAATGGGAGCATAGCATGAAAATCAGTCAAAGTACATCACACTGCCATCGGGATTTGATGCATGATTCCAATCCCAAGATGCCATGCGGCCAAATGCAGCCTTACGTGCGGGACGTGCTCGGCCAGAAGGGATTGCATCTGCCACAGATTCATTCAATCAGCACAGGTGGAGGCCATACAGGCCGACAGCACATATATAGCAGACCCAAACCCCTCCCACAACCACTCCCACTCCAAAATGCTACCGGCAGGACTAGCGATGTTGGGCCTGGGGCACCAGATAGCACTGCAAGTGCTACAACTACAAGAAGACGACGAACAACAACAGGTACAACAACCGGGCGCACAGGGGAGACGGAGGAGAAGGAGGAGGAGGAGGGCAAGGCAGGGTCAGCAAGGCCCACAAGCACTGCCACTACCACCACGCAGGCGGCCCGCAATCCCACGCCTCCGAGCTGATCCGTTCAACCTCACTGCTGAGCAGATCCACACCCTCTACCGTTTGGACCGGGACACCATAATCGCCATTGTGGACATGACACATGCTGACCTCGTGAGCATGATAGATAGCCCAACCGCCATCCCACCCCTACTGAAGGTGGTGTCTGTACTCCACTTCCTGGCCACAGGCACCTACCAGCACACAGTGGGACAGTTGCATGGCATTTCACAGCCACTGTTCTCACGGACACTCTCCCAAGTGCACGATGCCCTCCTGAAGCACGCCGACGACCACATCACACTACCACGCACGTACCAGGAGATTACCAACGCAAAGGTGGGATTCCATGCACTTGGCGGCATCCCGGGTTGCATTGGTGCCATCGACTGCACCCATGTTGAATTGGTTGTCCCACATGCCATGGAGGTCCAGTACCGCAACCGGAAACAATTTCATTCAATCAATGTGCAAATGGTGTGTGACTCCAACAAGATCTTTACGCATTGTTGTGCCAGATTTCCAGGATCTACCCATGATTCTATGGTCCTGAGGAACACAAGAATACCACGCTACATGGAGCGACACGCAGGGCACAGATCCTGGCTACTCGGTGAGTCTCATTCCATGCATGACATCGTGGCCCATTTGATGCGTCAATGACCTTGCAGGAGGGGGGGGGGGCTACTTAGCACTATCATTCCACTGACACCCTTTATTCGTCCCATACAGGTGATGCCGGGTATCCACTGAAGAGATGGCTCCTTACACCAATCCGGAACCCACAGAACCAGCATGAGGAGGACTACAACCATGCCCACTCACGTAGCCGTGTGGTCATTGAACAGGCATTCGGCCTACTGAAGGCTCGTTTCCGCAGCCTCAGCAGGTCTGGCGGGGCACTCATGTACAGCCATGAGAGGGTTTCTAAGATGGTCATGGCATGTGTCATGCTGCACAACATGTGCATACGTAGGAATGTGCCCATGCCCCCTGACGCTGTACTGCATGCACCTGAAGATGATGATGATGAGGGTGGGGATGTGGAGGCACCCCAGGGAGTCCATGAGGCACAGGATGCACGTGCAATCCGACAGAGCATCATAGATGCATGCTTCTAGCAACCACGCATGGTGCCTATTACACGGAAAGGGGACCTGTGGCACTGTGTGTGTGTAGTACAGGCACATAGTGGACTGTACGCCTATGAAGGCCTCGTACGCAAATATCAATGTCCACACATGTCATTGGATGATAATGAAGTGCTGTATTGTTAATGTGATTTGATTCATACACCCTATGGACCCGCCACCCAGTGAAGCCCAACACACCCCCTCCACCCTACTTCCTCCCCCCCCAACACCAGTGTCCAGATATGCATGCTGCCCGTGGGTAGACGCTATTGCAAGCCCCCTCTACGGGTATCAGGGGCACCCCTGCCCGTGGAGCGCAGGTTCCTGCCAGATCTGCGTTGGGGGCTGCCCTGGACGGAACTTGCCACGGATGACGTCTCTGCCTGCTCGCGTCCATGCATGTCTCTGAGGGTTTGTGAGAGCTCCGAGAGCACACGGCGCACAGCAGCAAGTTCAGCACAAACGTCTTTGGACGTCGCATGCAGTTCCCCCCTCAGGCTCTCGGTGCTTTTCTCCATTTGTGCTCTCAGGCTCTCGGTGCTTCTCTCCATTTCTCCCCTGAGGCTCTCACTACTTTTCTCTATTTGTGCCCTGAGTGTCTCGGTGGATGTTTCCATGGCTGCCCTGGAACCCCCGCATTCATTTGCATGGTCCTTGAGTAGCGTGGACGCTTCCTGCTGTTGCTCGATCAGCAGGTCGAGGGACTGTTGCCTCTGCTGGGCCATGGACATTTGCGGTGGTGTGACAGGGGGGCTGCTCAACACATGTTGCCTTGGCACAGGACTTGTGGGGGTTGGCCAGTCGTCGTCTTCAGGGTGCCTCTGCGTGGTTTCGTCATGGTGTAGGGGATGGAACATGCAGGGGGATTGGGAAAGGTCATGGATGGTACCTACGTCGCCAGCACTGTTTTCCGTGTCGGAGCATGCTGGCATGACAGCTGTGTCACCTATGGTGCTGCTACCACCAGAGGCAGTGCCATCAGATACGTTCTTTGGGGGGACCTGTGGTGCTGGGGTTGTGGACTTGCTGGCTGCTGGGGTGCCTGTTGCAGTCCCCTCCAGTGTGCTGGCACTTGATTCCTGCTGCTGCCGTGTCTTGATCCTTGCACCTGAGGTGGAGGCTCTTGGGACGTTGGTCCTGGCCCTCTTTGCAGGCGTGCTGGTAGGGGTGTCCTGCAGCTCGTCGTTGGTATCGGACCCTGTGGTGGAGTAAAGAGGGGCGAGCGTTAGTTATGGGTCTGTCGGATTTGGAATGGCAACGTATCAAATGCATTGGGGTGGTACATGAGGCTGATATGGGACTGGGCCTTGGAGGTGGTCTCATTTTCGTGTGGATTGAGGATGCATTCATTTGGCTGCCTGCAGTTAGGGGGTGCATGCTGCACATGTAGGGGTTGTTTATGGCATCTTGATTAATTTGTTTATTCATTCTGACTTTTAGAGGGCGCTGTCAGGGCTAAGTATGTATTGCACTATGGGGTCACATGGTACTGCACATGTTCGTGGTTTGTGGATTTCGCATTGTTTCTCTTGGCAAACCTACCTGATTCTCCGGATGTCGGCACTCCTTTCTCCATCCCTCCGACTCCCTCTATGCTCTCCATTCCTATGGTGGAGGCGCAGATCTCCTCCCAGGGGGTCAACTTGATGGGCGACTCTGATCCCCCCCCGGTAGCTGTGGCGATGTTCCTGTTCGCAGAAAGTATGCTGCGTACGCGGATCCGCAGGTCGTCCCACCGCTTGCGACATTGCTGTGGCGTGCGGGGTGTTGTCCCCACCGCACTTACGCGCTGTGCCACAAGGGCCCATATGGCCTTCTTGTTGGCAAGGGCCGTCCTGGTCATTTGACTGGAGAAGACGACGGCGGCATTTTCCTGCAGGGTCTCGGTCAGCACGGTCAGTTCCTCTCGGGAGAAGTGGACCTGCCGCTTGCGATCACACGCTTTCTTGGCTACCTTTCCCATATTTATTTTTTTAACTGGGGTTGCTAACGGGTTGGGATGTGTGTCAGGGTCGGATTTTTAATGGTTGTGTTGGGATTCGGATTTTATAGTTGTGCGGCGTGCTGTTTCCCGTTCCGGCCACATGCTTTTACTTCCGTTTCCGTATATTTACGGTGCCCGTAATTTGCGGTGCCCGCTCATTACGGTGCCCGCTCATTACGGTGACCGCTAAGATGGGTGGCGGTATTGCACCTGGTGCAGCGTACGGCGGCGGTAAGGGCCGTTTTGGGGTCATTTCCGCCATCGCAGCCTTTCGGATTCCGCCATGGCGTAATGCTCGTGCCCGATGGGTCGTAATTAGCCGCACTTTGCTCCTTCGTGCAATGGCGGAAACGCTATTTACGCTGTTGCGGTCCGGTCAGTCAATTTCCGCAAGGGTCGTAATGAGGGCCATTGTATGATTCGAGAGTCCATTGGACATGTATTTAAATGTCCATGGCACGCACCATGACTGTCACTGTGTGTGTATTGCCTGGACTGACACATGTGTTGTGGTGTGACATGATGGAAGTGTACTTTGACAGTGGCACTCATCTGCTATTGCTTCCTGTCCAAGGGACCATAGTACAGTACCCTGATGCTTGTGTTCTATGTCTCCCTCTACACAGCGGCTAGTGAAGGAGAGGGCGGAGACGGCGCTGTGGAGCAAGGCGGCGGGGATGCCCCCACGGCTGCAGCGGAAGGGGTGGGTGAGCCCCCACAGGGGCCTGCCACTGCGGTAGACGGTGAGGAGCCATCCAGGTTGGTGGTTTCCACAGAGGAGGAGGAGGCCGCCACTGAGGCGCAAATGGGGCCTGGTGGGGGCATCCCTGCTGGTGCAAGTGATGCAGTCCAGGGGCAGGGGCAGGAGGCAGCACAGGTCACCGTGGAGGGGCCTGTGCGTGTCGCTGTCCCTGAACCTGTGGGTGCACCACCTTGCACCAGCAGGGATGCCCCGTCCCAGGCCCGTCCGCAGGTAGAGGGGATGTCCATGTCATCTGACTCCCCTCCACCTGCGGACGAGGGGACCCCTGGCCGTGTGGAGAAGGTCCTGATTGGGGTCGCGATGCGCACAGCTGTGATTCGTGATGCCGTGCGTGCTTCCCACAAGGAGCACGCACGTCATCACGAAGAGCACCGTGCCAATGTGGCCCAATTGGGATCGGCCATGTTCGGGGGTTTCCTGCATGTGTCGGCCAATCTGGCGGCCCTCTCCTCCTCTGTGGAGACTATACGCCAGTCGTTCCCAGGGCCCCCTGTGGACCTGCCCTGACCAATGCAGCCAGCTCGGTGGGGATCCCATCCCTGCCACAGTCGGGAGTCAGAGGTCCAGCAGGGGTGGACACCACAGCAACTGGACCCCAGCAGATGGAGGATGTGACGGCATCATCAGGCAGGGCACGTGCACGACGGCGTCGGTGGTTTCCATCAGCCTGGATGCCATTGTGCTGGCACAGGCAGTTGCGTCGGAGGCAGCAGCAGGCTCAACGTGGGAGGCATCATGGCTCGTGGCCATCAACATCAGGGGTGCAGGCATCGGCCGGAGGGCAGGAGAACCCTGGAATGGGAGTGTCTTCCGTGTGGGAGCGGTTGTGCCAGCGGATATGTGCGGAGCGGCAGCGGGCAGAGGAGGAACGGCTCACGATGGTCAGGGCGGAGGACTCCATGCGGAGGGCGCTGAGGCGGGCTGAGTGCCTCGAGGGTCTTCGCAGGGAGTTTGAGCTTGACACTGCGTTATCCCTGCGGGACCTTGGGGCCAGGGAACATGCCCGCCTCCAAGCCATTGACCAGGAGTTCGATGATGCCCTGGCCCATGACAACAACCAGTGAGCCGTCCGAATAGCCCGCTGCCTTTGTATATAGTTGTATAGTTAGGGTTAGGTTTCCTTTGTTTTTTTTATTTTTTTTTGGTTGCGATTGGACAATGCACCACTTTTTTGTATATAGTTCAGTTTTTAGTTAGTAGGCATAGTTAGGTTTAATTTGGTTGGGCTCATGGACCCGGGATGATCTTCTTCATGGTTCTTCATTTTTTTTTTTTTTTTTCAGATTATTTTCTTGGACATTCATCTTGTTTTGTTTGATTTGCTTTGTGTTTTTTCTTATTTCATTTACATTCTACTTGCTGTTCAATACATATTAATTTAATTCTTCAATGTGTCGTATCATCTCATTGCTTTCAGGCATGTCATGTTGGGTGTTTTGTCATTCACTTGCAGCCATTGTGTGTGACAGACATTTGTTCATTTGCATTATTTGAAATGGGGGTGTAACATGTAATTGCCTTTGATATGTTGGTGGGTGTGATAGTTGGTTGGCCCTTTTGGCAGGGGAGGATGGGCATTACAGACATGATTGGGGATTGTTGGGACCCAGGTGCAGGGGGGCATGGATTGGACATGGGTGGTGGCCTGCTGGCAGGTGCCCCACAGTGCTGGGGGGTGGGGGTGGTGGGGAACATGAGTTGGACATGGGTGGGGACCTACTGGCAGGTGCCCCAAAGTGCTGGGGGGTGGGGGTGGTGGGGAACATGAGTTGGACATGGGTGGGGGCCTGCTGGCAGGTGCCCCACGGTGCTGAGGGGTGGGGGTGGTGGGGAACATGAGTTGGACATGGGTGGGGGCCTGCTGGCAGGTGCCCCACGGTGCTGGGGGGTGGGGGTGGTGGGGAACATGAGTTGGACATGGGTGGGGGCCTGCTGGCAGGTGCCCCACGGTGCTGGGGGGTGGGGGTGGTGGGGAACATGAGTTGGACATGGGTGGGGGCCTGCTGGCAGGTGCCCCACGGTGCTGGGGGGTGGGGGTGGTGGGGAACATGAGTTGGACATGGGTGGGGGCCTGCTGGCAGGTGCCCCACGGTGCTGGGGGGTGGGGGTGGTAGGGAACATGAGTTGGTGATTATTTGTGCAAGGAGACATGTGCCTTTGCTGGGGGCATGCCCATGTTGGGTGGGCTAACTGCGGGACATGACCAGGGATGCAGGGTAGTCCCCTGTGGTGTGGGCTGCCTGCAGGGGCCGTGGAGGGTGTACAGGGTACACCTGGGAGGACCCACACTGGCAAATCACATGTAGGACTCCCCGGCACCCCAGCAATACACGTACCCTGCTGAAATTGCGTGTAAAACTTCCCGCGCACCCCTGAAATACACGCACGCAGCCCAATCGCGTGTGAAACCACCCGCGAGCCCCTGGTATACACGCGCCCAGGCCAATCGCGTGTGAAACCACCCGCGAGCCCCTGGAATACACGCGCCCAGGCCAATCGCGTGTGGAACTTCTCGCGCACCCCTGAATTACACGCACGCAGCCCAATCGCGTGTGGGACCACCCGCGAGCCCCTGGTATACACGCGCCCAGGCCAATCGCGTGTGAAGCCACCCACGAGCCCCTGGTATACACGCGCCCAGGCCAATCGCGTGTGAAACCACCCGCGAGCCCCTGGAATACACGCGCCCAGGCCAATCGCGTGTGTATCTTCCCGCGCACCCCTGAAATACACGCACGCAGCCCAATCGCGTGTGGGACCACCCGCGAGCCCCTGGTATACACGCGCCCAGGCCAATCGCGTGTGTATCTTCCCGTGCACCCCTGAAATACACGCACGCAGCCCAATCGCATGTGGGACCACCCGCGAGCCCCTGGTATACACGCGCCCAGGCCAATCGCGTGTGAAACCACCCGCGAGCCCCTGGAATACACGCGCCCAGGCCAATCGCGTGTGGAACTTCTCACGCACCCCTGAATTACACGCACACGCTCCCCCAGGTCGCGTGTGTTACTTCTCGCACTGGTACAGGGTTGGCGCAGCCCGTTGCGATGGTTTTGCGATCTTGATGGCTTTTCCTTGCGCGAGGGCGTTCTTGGGGGCGTAACTGGCGCTGCTGCAGGGTCGCTGCGATACTCTGCGCCACGGCTTGTTTTGGAGGATTATTCCATGAATACGATGTGCGCTGAAATGGATTTTATCGCATGCGGCTGGCGCAGACATTCGCACGGGAACACTCTGCGCCAGCCGCGTGCGATACTTTTGACTGTATTTCCATGAATCGGCCTGTTTGTGTGCAAGTCTTTGCATGTCCCTCCTCAGATCCCCTCTCTCTCCTGATCCCCCGCTGCTCTCCCTCTTACTTTCTCTCTCGCTCTTTTCCCCCTCGCAACTCTTTCTCATGGTCTCTCTTTCCCTCTCACTGAACAGGCTGAAGCCCATCTCTCTCTCCCTTGCTGTCCTTCAATTCAATGAGCCTCTTATGGGCACCCCAGCCCTTGTTTGTGTTCCTCCCATCACAGTGATTCTCTTTTGTGCATCACCAGCCCGCCTTTCTGCCCCCTACCCAACCCTCTTTTGTGCTACCTAGTCCTTGTCGGTTATCCCCCACCCCCCCCAAACCCACTTTTGTGCTTCTGCTCAACCCTAAACCTATGTTGTGCTCCCTGCAGCACCTTGACCTTCTTGTGCTTACCCTGACCCTCTGTCTTTCTCCCCCAGCACCCCAACCCTCTTTTGTGAACCCCCTATCCCCTCTGCCCTATTTTTTCTCCCCCAGCATCCAACCTTCTTTTGTGCTTACCCCCGACACCCTATTATGTGTTTCCCCAGCCCTGATCCTCATTTTTGCTCCCCCACCACCTGACCTTCTTGTCCTTCCCCACAACCATGGACCTTATTTTAAGCTCCCCCAGCACACCAACCTGCTTGTGCTTCCATCTAATGCCCCCCCCGGCACTCTGACCTTATTGGGCTTACACTCAACCACCCTCTGACCTTCTCTCTCACTCCCCATCATCTTTCCTTCTTACCTTCTATGTTGCTCTTTTTCTCCCTTTCACCCCAAGCCTATCTCTCTCTCTCTGCCTCTATTTCCTTATCACTGAACCTCTGGAGGCCATGTCTCTCTCACTGTGCTCCAAACCCTGTTATGTGATCCCCAGCGCTGATCCTCTTTTGTGTTTACCCCCAACTCTGACCCTCTTTTGTGTTTACCCTTTTGTGCTCTCCCCAGCAGCACCAGCAACTGATGCTTTTTTGTTCTGCCCAACACCTACCTCTCTCGATCTTCCCCCAACCCCATGAAGCTCTTTTGCACACCCCAATCATTGTTTCTGCTCCCCCACCCCCGTGACCCTCTTTCATGCTTACACCAAACCACGTTTGTGCCTGCCCAGTTCCTGCTCCTCGTGTGCGTTCACCTACCATCCCAACCCACTATGGTGATTACCCTCAACTCCGATCCTACTTTGTGCTCCCCCAGCACACTGATACTCGTGTGCTTACTCCAAAACCTCTTTTGTTCTCTCCCAGCACCAGAGCACTCTTCTGTCATCACACAGCACCCCAACCCTCTTGTATGCCTCATCAGCCTCGATCTTCATTCATGCTCCCACACCCGAGCCTCTTTTGCGCTTCCCCAACCCCATGGCCCTCTTTTACTCTCCTCCAACTCCTGAAAAACTATTGTTTTCCACCACCCATTCTGCCCCACCCACCCCCTCTCTGTCACCCCCACCCAACCCCTCTTTGCCACCACCCACATCTCACTCCCTCTCTGCACACACTGGAACCCACCCCTCTCTGCCCTCACCCTAGCTAACCTCACCATGTTCCCTGCTGAAGCACCCTGCCTCCCCTGTCTATACCCATGCCCTATCTCTCTACCACAAACTCTCCTTACTTCAAGCCTCCCTACTCCCACCAACCAAAGCCTACCATGCTCACTTCTTGCGCCCATCAAATATCACCATGCATCCTCCCAAATTAGCTTACCCCTGCTCCACCACTCACACGTCTCCAAGTAAATGGTTACTGACACATAACATTAGTAATATAAATTGTTAAATTACTTTGATACACAACAATTGAGGGAAGTGTTTCTACTAAGTATATAACGTGTGTTCTTTTTTTCCCTCAATCAGTTCATTGCAGACATGTTTGGAATTTCGGGATAAGTAGAGCGCAAGTTTACTTCATCCTTCCTTCTAAATGTAAAATACAATAACCAACTTCAAACACCAAAAGTATTGGCTTTGCCAATGTGTGCTTACAGTTGACCCAAACGTGGGTACATGTTTTGTGCAGGGTTGCAGAATTTTAAACAGAGATGTATAGCTTAAAAACATCAGTGATACCCATTGAATGTCTTTTGGAATGTGTGTTGTTTACTTACCCCGCACATGCAATAACACCAAAAACAGAGCACTGAGGGGTTTTCCACTTCTTAGCATGCAGCAGTTGTGTGAAAATATCACTCTGCTCACTTAGGTAGGCTCCAGTCCAAATGCCATGTCAACAGTGGGGAATGAGAGTGTACTAATTTGCTAATTTGATACTTAGAGTTGAGGACAGGTGAGAGAGTACGAGTAAAACGTGAACCACTCAGATGTTGATGGGGCAAACACCAATGCAGGACACCCACATATGCGTTTTGTTAAAAAAGAGGACAACACCATGGCAGTATTAACCACACCCACATTTCGTAGGTGGAGGGCAACAGTAAGGCAGTGAGACACACACATGCATTTTATAGGTGGGGTACAGGCAAAAGGAGGGAGAACCACCAAGGTGTTCTGTAGGCAGATGAGACTGCAACAGCAGAGAGAAACCAATGTGCAATTTATTGGCAGAGCAGAAGGCAAAGCAGAGTTAGGCATATGTGTGATTTGTAAATGGATGAGAATGCCAAAGCAGGGAGAACCACACATGCATTTTGTAGTTGGAGGAGAATGCCAAGGCAGTATTAGGAGCACATACATTTTGTAAGCAGGGGAGAAAGCCAAGCAGTGTTGGACAAGTCTGCTTATGGTAAGGTGCAGGTAAATAAAATGAACTTGTCTGAAAGTGATGCAATTTACAAAGGTGGATTGGGATGGCATAGAGTGCATGTGAGGAACAGGTATGTTGGGCATGTTTCATCTGCTCCAGCAGTGGCTGCATGCAATAGATAAATCCATGCAGAGTACCACAAGGATCATCCTTCTCCCCGCTTCTATTCAACATCTACATGTACCTAATAATCAAACTCATCAAAAAACACGGCCTCACATGCTACAACTACGCCGACGATACTCAAATAATATTCAATATACAAGACACCCGAGAAGAAAACACCACACTAGAGAACTGCCTTTGTGACATATTCAACTGGATGAACCTCAACCATCTCAAAATCAACCCAGGCAAAACAGAGATAATGATTGTTTCAAAAAAGGGAGGAGACATCAACTATATCCCCTGGCCAAGAGAGCTCGGCAGCACACCAGAACCATCATCAACTGTAAAAAACCTAGGGGTCCTCATGGATAACAACCTCACTCTGGAACCACAAGTAAACTCGGTAATCAAGAAATGTTTCTTCCTCCTGTGAGCAGCAAAAGGAATCCTACCGCTCCTGTCATTCGCCAACAAAACACTTTCCATCATCGCTCTGATCATGTCCAGAGTGGACTATGCCAATAGCCTATACCTGGGCATACCCGAACGACTTCTAAAAAAACTGCAACGCATACAAAATACAGCAGCCAGACTCCTCCTCAAGCTACCCAGAAGAGAACACATCACACCCGCGCTAAAAATCCTACACTGGCTACCACTGAAACAGCGAATAAAGTACAAGGCCATGTGCATCACGCACAGAGCAATACACAAACAAGGCGCAGATTTCCTAAGCAACAAACTACGCCTACACTGACCGACAAGAACACTGAGATCAAGCAGCGACATATGCCTGTAACCAAAACCCTACAACAAAAAAAGACTCAGAGGATCGTCTTTCTCTCACCAGGCACCCAAAACCTAGAATGACCTACCTAAGATTATACGGAATACAACAAACCACCTAGCAATCAGGAAACTCCTCAAATCATGGCTCTTCAAGGCATAACCACAACGGAGACGCACTAGAATGCCCAAACATCAAACAAAGATGGAAATAACTCCAGCTTCGACCACCCTCAAATTGGACAAACACTCAAACCAAAGAACCAACCACCCGACAGAGCATAAGACACCATGGAAAGGAAGGCTGCAGAGACTGACCACACACCTAGACCCACACGAAAGCCCAATTGACTCCCCCACTGGTACGTACCGGACGAACATATCCAGACCGACAGACGCATCTAGATAGACGTTGGCCTGCGTCGCATCTGGATAGGATCGATTGAAGGAAAACATGCCCACACTAAGAAGAAACATGAATGCTAACATGTGCCACACCTAGAGTTGTGAATGGTGGCCTGTGTGGCGCTCGGATGGAGTTGTGAAGGTTAGCATGCCCACAACTGTACGGGTCTCTGGACAATGACCTGCACCACATCTGGGTGGGAGTGTGAGTGTTGGCATGACCACGCCTGGATGGATTCCTGGGCGTTGGCCTGCGGTCAGATGGAGTTGTGAATGTTGGCATACCCACAACTAGACGGGTTTCTGGACACTGGCCTGCGCCGCGTCGGGTGGGAGTATGAGTGCTGACACGACCACGCCTGGATGGAGCCCTGGGCGTTGGCCTGCGCCGCATCTGGATGGGAATGTGGAGGCCGACAGGTGCCGCACTCGGATAGAGCTGTGAATGTTAGCATGGTAAAGGTCAGGTAACCCACTAACCAATATAAGCTCAAACTCTGCATACTTATCTCACTCAAAAACTCACACAACCATCTCTCGCACAACAAGCCGCATGCACTTCACAACACTGCAACAACACACAAGCAGGAACAACAGCACACGCGGACTGACTCCGATCTGATACCCGCACCAAAGCTCAGCACCCGGTGTATACCGAGTTGATGCTGCAAACAGAACACCACTCCTCTCACTATCCTACTCCCTTCTTCACCTTACTAACCCATCCCACCTTTATCGTTTACAGATCCGCCTGAGAGCCTGGGGACCAATTCCGTTGGTGACGGTGCGCGGTACAAATACCTTTAACATTTAACATTTAACATGTAGTGCATAGGTCTGTGCGCCAACCAAACTGATCAACTAGTAATCTCAGATCTATTCCTCTGTAAGGAAGAGGGGCATTTTTCACAAGTGAATCAAGTGCATTGGGAAGAAATGCAGTCGTGAATGCACCACTATCACATTTGAGTTTGCTGACCATGGATGAGGTCTGTGAGGAAGTTGAGCATCCACCATGTGAGGGCCACAAGAGGTAGAGTGAGATGACATCACCTCAGTAGCAAGAGGAGCAATACACAGATGATGAGCTAGAGGGGATTTCTAAAGCATCCTCATCTGTAATTTTCATTGAAGCAGATGACAATGAAAAACAAGTCCAAGCGTATGCTCCATCCTCTGATTCAAGACTGAGACTCAGACACCTCTTCTATGATGATACCACAGATAGTGAGGGAGGCAAACAGCCAGAACAAGAGGATGCAGGTATTGAGGAACCCATATAATTGTCATGTGATTCACTTGTCATGTACAAGCACCATGCACAGGAAACAAGCCTCGGACACTCACCTATGAGTCAATGTACAATCTTTGTTTAAAAAAAACACTATAAAAAACTGTAACCACTGTTATACACAGATGCAGCGAAAAGTGTCAAATTGAAAATCAAAAATGTGTGCTGCAGCCTCCGCACAGCATTTGAAAAAGACATGTGTGAGGAAATGTACAATGTTAGCATCCCACCTATAACCAGAGCATGTGTCCAAAGAAAATAAAAGGCACACAAAGAAATTGTTTCAGTTACATACAATAATCCAGAAATCTTTAGTAACATGGAATAACAGCACATTCGTTGAAAGGAGAGGCACACACATGAACTGGGCTTTGCATTGTGTATATTTTCTTTCTTTACACAACCAGGAATCAGTTTTGTAAAAAGGAACATAGAGACATATCAACAATTTAAATATTTGGCAGGAATTTAATAGCAAACAAAACGCTATAATGGTGTCCTGTTTTATGTGACAATTGCTATGTGGAAAATTACATGACTTTTAATTGCTGCAAAGGTTAACAAAATGCAGACAGCAGGGCCTGGACAGCCAATTGTCATTCACCCCCCCCAGCCACTGCAACAGGCAAGGGGGATGGTTTGTTTCCTAGGAGAAATGTGTGAGCATTGGCTTTTGAAGCTTACCATAAAAGCTGAAAACTCTGCCTGGATTTGGTTCTCAGGAAGCCAGGCAAATAAAAACACATGTTCCCCATTTACATCTTGCATCTGTCTCTGAGCGTAGGCTAAAGCCCCTTAAAAATACAATATATTTATTTTGGGTAGGGGTCTGAAGTGGTCCCGTCTCAAATAATTAAATCCCCATCTTCCAGGGGGAAGTAAATGTTGCACCTTTGGAGACTGAACATCTGAATAAAGTAATAGAACGTGTCTGTAATCACTCAAGGGGAAGGGGAGCTGGGGCAACAAATAACACGAGCAACTGGATTTCAAAGGACTTTTGCCATGACAACCAGCCTTTTGCATTTTACATTTAGAATCACAACATTGCTTGTAACTTTCGGAGGAAATGTCCTAGAGACTACATGTTCGAAACAAATATTCAGAGTAAAAAGCTCTCTCAGCTGAATGTAAAACAATATTTTTTTTCAAATAATGTGGATATGTTCACACAGAAAAGGCACACAACAATGATTAATATATCCTAGCATTCATGCCGGCTGGGCCGGTATTCTGAGCTGGGAATGGATTTCTTGTGTGAAGGTTTTAGAGCTCAATTGACAAACCCCTGTATCACACACATCCCAGGTCGTTATGAAATGAAATTGCATTATTTGATTTTATTGAGATCAATCTGATTAACCAATTGGTAACATGATCACATGTGAAGAATATGAGGCTTTAGAAAGTTACAATTGTTTAATTTCAAAATCTCCAACCTCATATCTAAGATGACATCACATCAAATGGGGGGAAACTGGGTTTAGAAGTCAATCCCATTAGACTGCCCTCCTCATTACTATGTCCAATGAATACAGAGGGGATTATTTAGTGTGATGTCACTTTTGGAACTTTGTCCAATCATACACATTGACCAAATGGATTAGAGAAGTTATACACACCTGTTGTGGCCAGTTGGCCAACCTAAAATCTTTGCCGATCAGAGCTAAGACTGGCATTTGTCTGGGGTTCATGATGGTGGCTAGAATGGGAGGATGTTTGTTACAGATCTTTGCCCCTGAGTCCAGAAAGCCATAAATCCCACTCACATTGCACTCAGAGACATAAACCAAACATTGTCCCACTCATCTGGTGTTCAGGCAGCTCCATAACCTGTGTTTCTGCTGAGCCCATGCAGGAGGTTTGTCACTGGAAAGCCAATAGGATGCAGAGCTGGAAAAAAATGTAAGGTGGAGATATGATTGCTCAAGGTAGCCAATGAAGCAGGGTGCACCTTCCTTCACCCTAGAGGTGCATCACAAGACAAGACTTTGCATTGGAAGCATCATTTGTTTTAATGAAATGTCTTTGGTATATTTTGTTGAGTTTAGAAGAGCACAATAACAGTTATATCTTTGCTAAAGAGACCACCTTAAATCATGAAGGCATTCTCACAGGCTCAAGGGAGAGAAACTATAGAGAGGGCCTGCATGGCCAAAGAATCACTGCTGTAGGAGAAGTTCCGTACACTCTCTTGGCTCCTCCGCCACCTTTACCATGCTCTCATGCATTGAATGCCACATAGCATGTATCTATGAAGATATTATTGGATGTTCCTGTTTGGCTCCAAAGGTCCACTTAGGAGTCAAAAGTAAAGGTGGTGCTAACACTTAATATATGAGCCACAGCTGATGTTGATACAATAGCAATAGCAAGCAGCATAAGTACACCTTCAGAGATTTTCTTGCTATACAGTTACACTCCTTTCCAGACACATATACAATATTTTTGCCTCACCAGCAGGTGCTAGATTGCCACATTGAGTCAAACTAAAAAGAACATCACTACTAAATATTTTATGCTTTCGATGTTTGATAATATTGCTCTTATGGCTGCTATTAGAGAATGACAACTTCCTATTTTTAGGAGAAGCATTTTTATCACTATTACTTACAAAATAATGATACAAATGCAGGTGGGATCTACTTTAAGAATAGTTTTGTATTCCCTGAGATAAAGCTGAGCTTGCAGCAACAAGGACAAATCAGAAAGTACAGTGTTTAGGCAACTTTCAATGGTCGGTTAATCTGCTGCTTGATTTTCTGTGCACGTTTTTACAAATCACTAATGGGTGAATTTAAATTGAAGTCATTGGGCCTCAGTATGAGTTTGGAGGTAGCCATGCCCTTAATAATGGCATGGCTATCCCCAAACTCGGGTCCGGGTCCCACAAAAGGGGACTTACCGGGCCATTCCGATGCGGGACCCGGACCCAGTACATCCCGATTCCCATTCGAGCCATTGCTGCCATCCGGTACTGCTCACGGATGCCGCTCTGCACACCTGGTCTGACCAGGCGGTCTAGAGCGGCACCGGCGAGCATACTCGGAATGTTGTGGCGAGGTAACAACGGCGCCGGTAGCACTACCAGCGCCGTTGTTGCCTTACCACTACATCTGTAATGAGGCCCATTTTCTAAGGTTTTCCCGGTCGATTTTGGAAAGTCATTTTGATTGATTAACCTGCTTGCTCAGCCAACATCAGGAAAGTCTGCGAGATTAAATGATGTAGGGCTGTCAACACTGAATTAATCGACTTCTGCATCAATATACATGCCATAGAGTCCAGGTTTCTCCAACCACGCCCTGAAATAAAATCATTTCAAGCAAAGGATGGGGCTCAGGGAAGGGAATGTCTTTACAATATTCCCATTAGGTTATATGTTAAAATACCCCATAGAAATTAGCCAATAGTAAAAACGAAGAGGTAAAAAGGAAAAGGTGAAATAAATTTTACATTAAAGTAAATGCAATAGAAAATATGAAGAAAGTAAAAATAAAGAAAGCACGCATTTTAAAATGTGCCTGCAACTTCAGAAATGTATTTGGATGCAAAGCATTATGATTTAAAAAAGGCACATTATCCATTGTAAGTGGATATAATGAAATGGGCTGCCCTGCACCCTGCCACCCTAAAGCTGTGCCTTAAAGAGCGGTGTTTCAAACGATATAATGTTGCAACGAAAACCTGGCGCACGCCCTCATATTCCTGAACATTCTACCATTGCGTCCACATTAACACGTTAATGATTAACAATTGGATATGTCCATCGTTTTCTTACTATTTTGATGTGAAATTGGGTGACACCTATTGCAAACTATCATCCTTCTCTTGGCTCATTCATAATAACCAGATATATTTAGACTGCCACATGCCTCTGATGTATGTTCCTTACAAGTTTTCAAATGTCTAATTGTAAAATAAACTGTGGCTTATGACCTTTGAAATTATCTCTTCGCTTCATTAAGGTGGCTTTTGTTTGATATGATGTTCAATTTCCTTTTTTTGTGTTTTACTTTGAGATATATTTCATTTGTTATTCTAACTGTGCTACTGGTTGATAACTGCTAGAGAACAACCATTTCTGGGTCATAAGGAGACTTGTGCCTCCAGTGTTGTCAATTATTTGAGTGCATGTAGATTGGAAAAAGGGGACTACAGAATTGATGCAAACTAAAGAATGTTTTTTCTCATTTAAACCATCTATTTTATTCTAATTCATATGAACTTGGACCGATGTCAAGTGGTCAAAATAAAGGATTCATGCAACACTGAAGAGTGATGGATATGACTCATTATCACTTGCATAGTTCTGGGCAACCCTGTGCAATATTGTTTAGTCTGCAGTGGTACCATTTGAGAAAGGGAAAACCACATGCAAATCATGTGTCATCCTACCCAAGTCCAGCCCCAAGTGCTAAATCACATCCCATCCACACAAGACCACACATTACCACAGTGATATTTTACCCTATTTGGGTATCATCAGTGCAGCGTAACATGATACTATACACAGTAAATATTTCTATTTATAGAATATATTTACGTGTCTAGTGATTCAATTTAAAGAGAATTATCCCTGATCTAATCCTCCCAACCATGAAAATTCCAATTCATATCTGGGACGATGAACAGATTTAATCTGAACATTCTATTTTATAAAAAATAAATGAGGAAAGGAAAGGTGGCCCCAAGCTTTTGAGGCTGCAGAAGTCACCCACAACATTTCACATAAAACGAAACAAAACAAAACCTACCTTCTATAGTCTCTCTCCAGTTTTCTTTCAAATTAACACAAACATCCAAACATAGAAAAACAAATATGTACGATTATTCTAGGCAACAGAATAAAATACCCCAGAATGTAGACATGCAAATTGGCATTGGTTGTTTGAGTCAACAACTTAAAACAGTTATTTGAATAAAGGCATCAGAGAAATCTATTGGTTCGATACATGGTTCTCTTATCCTAGGATTGATTCGAATCTAAACTGCCAGACACTATCTGTGACATGCTATTGGTTCCTAGCTTAGGCATAGACACAATTGAATATATTTGGGGTATTGAATAGTTTGCAAAATCTTATTTTAGTTAAATGTGTGCATTCAGAAATGCAGCTTCTCTTTGGAATGTGGGGATAGTAGTGCCTAACTCTCCCACTATTCTCCAGTAATCAGGGTCACCTTCACAACACTCTATTTCGCTGTGTTTCTTAAGGAATATATTTCAATGTGTATTAGTTTGTATCTGCACTTATCAATTTGTAAAGCACTTTCACCAAAGCGCTATACAGATGTGTGAAAAAATGGTACACTAAAATTGACAATGTTAAGAAAAAACACTCAGTACTCAATGTAAGGAAGGCATGTTATCAACTTAAGACAGACACACGTGCCCACAGTTCAAGGGTGTTTATTGAACTTTATCAAGGTTGTGATAAATGCCTATCTAAACCTAAATCTAACGATGGGTGCAAGATGTGACCAACAAATAATAATAACACAGTCCTAGTGGAGTCTCGTCAAAATAAAAGGGCCTATACTAAAAAAATCGATAGCCAAGCCTTACCTCTAATTTACAAATAGTGTGGGGAAATGCTCATTAAAAAGAAAGACGTTTTCACAAAATGATAAGTCAGGCTGATCAGGCCGTTGGTCTCCCTTCCCACGTTTTCAGCATGGGACAAGGTGGTTCACTCGAGCATAGCACACTCATGGGCTTCTTTGGCACAAGGACACAGTTCAATTACACGCATCAGGGCCTTCTGTGTCCAAGTCTCTTAAGTTATCCAAAAGTCTCTTGATTCAAAGGGCCTGATGTATCAAACAAAAAAAAGTTCCTTTACAAATCTTCAAGTCGGGCGATTCACTATTCACCCTAGATCCCCGTCAGCCGGGCTCAGATCACTTTTCTACCACAATCTTCCTTTACAAATCCTCAAGTCGGGCGATTCGCTCTTCACCCTGGATCCCCTCAGCCGAGCTCAGATCCCTTTTCTACCACAAGCTTTAGTTTGGATCCCGTTATTCCGGGCTCAGATCCACTTCACCAATGCTCATAGAATATCCTTTCTTTGGTGACTCACGGTTCACAGTGCATGCCCCTCAGCCAGGTTCAGATCCCTTGAGTCAATGCAGATAGAATATCTTTTCTCGAGTGACTCACAGTTCACCCCCATCTCCCTCAGCCGGGCTCAGATCCTCTTCTCCAATGTTTATAGAATATTCTTTCTCATTTGACTTATGGTTCACCCCGGATCACACTCAGCCAGGCTCAACCAATTACAGTTCGTATTAGCTATTGAAGACTTTCGAATGTGCACAGGGTTTGGCTTGATCTGTCGCAGGACCACTGCAAGTTCACAGTTCACAATTTGACACTCTCAGTTTGATACCTAACAGCGACCTTCGAATCAGCACCCACAATGACGAACCACTCTGTATATGGCATCTGCCTTGGTTTCAAATGCAATTATATTCGTGTACCTCAACACATACACCTCTCACTCTGTTCCTTGCAGATTTCTTCATACAATGTTGCTGCTTGCAACCTCTGTTCTAACACAGACCAGTCTGCTATCAGTCTCCCTGACTCACCGGCTGTGCTGACTTTACTGGTGTGGCTTTGTTGTAGGAGCCAAGGAAAGTACCATGGCAGCAATCACTTCTCCCCTCCTCGGCTATCAATGTG
This sequence comes from Ambystoma mexicanum, assembly GCF_040938575.1. Classification (NCBI taxonomy): domain Eukaryota; kingdom Metazoa; phylum Chordata; class Amphibia; order Caudata; family Ambystomatidae; genus Ambystoma; species Ambystoma mexicanum. Next base: position 452,008,949 of record NC_090938.1, read on the forward strand.
GGAGAGCCCTAGGTACCTTCGACACACAAGGCACCTTTCTTCAACTTTAATTCCCGGTCTTATGTTTCTTATTCTTGAGGGCTCGTGAAAGTAGTGGTTTTATTCCTCTGAAAAGGTCAAGGGCAGTTCCCTTGTATTAATCTGCCATCTTGGAACTGCTGCTTCATCATGTGTTTTTCCTTGCTCAGAGTGTGTTTTCGTGCTCTGTCTTTTATCCGTGTGGGCAAGTGTGATGGAAGTCAGGTGTGCCTAATTATCAGTGAATACCTGACTCTACCTGACTCTTGAGTTGGGACATCTCAGGTATACGGCTCGGGTGTTAGTCCACTTTCCCTCACAGTTAGCAGTCCATGAAAACATGTTTGTGTCGGTAAAGGAGGGGGGCTGAGTTCCTAGGTATCCTACCTGGTAGGATGGGGAAAACATGTTATTGGGAACGGATACTGCGTCTCACTCTCTCGTGTTCCACTTCCACTCCAGAGGACCCCTCATCCAGGTAATTCTCCCACACTGGTCCACCCCAAGGAACTGGATGCAAAAGCAATTGCTGTGTCTGGCCACGCGGATGACAGATCCCCGGGGGCTGGCGGGTGAGCTACCTTCAGGTTTCTCACATCAAGCATATCAAGATAGAAAGGATCATTAATAAGCTTCAAGACAAGAACAAAATAAGAACAAAATAAGGAGATAGTAGGAAAAGACCTTACAGAATAAGGTAAGGAATTTCAATATCGGGCAGCCAGCAGAGAAAAATAGGGAACAGGAAATTGAGCACAGGGATAGTGGAGGGGTTACCAATGACAATTAGAAACAGATTTTGGGAGCGTAATGCACTGGAGGGAATATAAATGGTTATAAGCAGCGACAAGTTAGCGGGGGGAGATCATGGATAGATTTAAAGGAAATACTATATAAATGGTATTAGGATATGGAACTCAAAAGGAAGCCACTGGATAGAAAAATGAGACAGGGAAACAGAGACACAAACCAAGAGTTGGAAAAGGTTACCAACAACCGAATTTAACATAGACCAAAGTGGTGTGTGCTGGTAGACAGGAAACTCAACCAGGATAGCAGAGCACTAATCCAGGTAGGTGAGGACAAGAGAAGTAATAGGAAATGTAGCAGATTAGAATATGAGAAAAGAGAGTGCTTTATTACTAGTAAAGAGATAATAGCTTTATTGATTAAGGCAGACACCAATCACAAAGGCTTGTTATTCAACATTTCAATTCAGGATGCCTAATGCCTCCGTAGCTCCCAAATTGACAGAGAAAAGCCATATTACTTGATTTAATTTTTATGAGTATGCACTGCATTTGTCTCGTCCTAATGACCACCACAGGTATCTAAGCCTCAATGTGGTGATGAAGAAAACAGTTCGAAAGTAAGAATTAACAGTAAGTAGAACTGGAAAGACTTTCATTTATTTTGAAAAGTCAACAAGGTGATAGTATTGTGAATCACTGGTGGCAAGGCGTTCCCGAGAGTTGAGGCATATTATGGTGAAACTACCCAGGGTTTACATTTGAGTTACCAATCACAAAACACATACAATTTGCACTATATTCCCCCCTTTCAGTGACATAGCTTGTAAACAGGCCTCTCCCAAAACACATTTAATTACTTCTTGTTATGTCATTAATTCTTGGTGCATTTATTTAAATGTTCTGGTATTCGTTTACTTATTTCTGGTTCATCCTCAAAGGCCCAGCTTCAGCCAGCTTCAAGCCTCATTGCCAGACAATCCCAAAATTCCTCTCAGGTAATCTGGTATCTCTCCTTTCACTTCCACCAGAATGTCTATCAGCTACTTCCAGATGAAGCAGACATTAGCTTTTCATACATGGGGCCTCATTACGACCCAGGCGGTAAGGGGTTAACGGCGCCGTAAAAGGTGGCGGCGCCAGTAACCCCTTTCTGCCTAATTACCAGGTCCCTTTGCGGGACCCTACCTTAACGGCTGGGTTTACCAGCCGTTAAGGATTGGACCCGCAAAGGCATCTTGGAGGTACCGTAACTACCGCCTTCCCCATGGGGGCAAAAATTGGAATGGGGAAAGGCCAATGGTGAATGGGGAATTACCGCCCCACCAACCTTGGAATGGGGCGGTTATTCCGCCATTCACAATGGCGGAATCGGTAAAATACCGGCGGCAACCATGGCGCTACTAGCGCCATGGTTACCGGCTGGGTCGTAATGAGGCCCATGATCTCTTCCTTTTCTGCTTTCCCAAAATACTCCATTGATCCTACGTGTTTGAATTTAATGTCCAATAAACTCCACCCATTCAGCATCATTTGATGCAGCACTTTTGGATTTGACAGAGCCTATGATAGGTTCCCTTCACTTACACCTATTTAGGTCCTCCTCTTTCCTTCCCTGGATCCATTGCGTTTTCTATTTCATAAGGATGTGTGTTAGCTGTGAATTATGACTTCCCTCAGGAATTAATGATCAAATTAGACTGACACATTTGTTTGCCTAATAATTCCTAGTATAGACAAGTAGTGTTAATAATAATTATGTACTCACATGTGCAACACTATTCTGTGAATTAATCACAAATTGATGGTATTGCCTGGTTAACCATTCAGCCTATAGATCTTCAGCTTGCTATGTCATTAAATAAAGGGAAATACCATGTGCAAATCAGGCTTTGTCCCACATCATAGGAGGACGTCCAATCAAAACTGCGAATTTGTATGCCTTCTGCAAGGGAATACAAGAAACCCTAGACATTTCTCAGCTGCACTCTGCTTCAGCAGTGAGTTGTAGCTTGGCCTCCACACATTGCAAAACCTGGTGACTGGAAGATGTTGTATAAATTGAATGCAGCAGAGACTGACTTCAGAAATCCATGACTACCTTTGTGAAAACTAGTATATTTTTAGAAAGGAGGACAATCATTAACAGGGTCATTAATTTCTGTCTGTCATATGTGAAAGGCTGCCTCAATCAAGTGTCACAATATTGTCATCATAGTCATAGTCTAAGCTGATAGGTACCACCATCCTTAACTGCTTCTTCAAATGGATCGATAATGCCTTCATATGCCCGGTATAGTCACTAATTGAAAGGTATAGGCTTTCAGGTGGTTCCCGTGTCAGCTGGATTTCAAATGCCCCAATAATTAGATCATATGCCTGGTAAGACATTGCCTGTAAGGTATAGCATAGGAGGTGCTGACATCATATGACAATTGCAGCACCAAATCTTCTACTGTTAACATGGAAGGAAGTTCCTAGAAAAATATTCCTATCGCGTTATGGGGGGAAAGGCTTCCCTCCCATGTAGGAGTCTCAAAATGGCTGCACAAGCACTGGTTAACCTGTATTTTCAATTTGTGACTCATTCAGGGATACGAAATTCAGAAACGTGCACTCTACCCACATTGGTTGACTTAATAAAGTTACTGGACCTTTGAGCTCTGAACTGGACTTTGAGTACAGTTGGAGTACAATTACTGTTTCTGCATTCAATAGGTATGTGTGTTGTAAAGTAGGTTAGTTTAATTTGACTAAATTATTGCATACATCATTTTCATCAGGTAATTCAAGCATATATATATATATATATATATATATATATATATATATATATATATATATATATATATATCACTGCACAATTTGCGATTTGAAACTGTATGGGTGCTGATTACATTTGCTTATGTGGCATTGGGAGTAATTCCATTCTTCAAAGCAAATGATGCTCACATTGTCCCTTCCTTCTCCTTCCCCAACAAACTTTCTGGCATCACTTTCCTTAGATGATAGTCAAGAAATGCCATTCCTACACATGCTGAAACTGTTAGATTAAAATAATAAAATAATGAAAACAGCATGGTGCCTGTAAGAGGATTCAATTCAGCACTACAGCTAAGTTAACGCCTAGTCTAGAATACTGAATGAAAACCCTTATTGATATATCTTTAGGTCCAGTTCATGCGTTCTGGATGACTACCCTTATATAACACCCCTCTCTTGGAATCCCCCTGACCCCACTGAGCCAAGAAGTAGTTCTGTTTTGCAAGTTAAAAGGGTTTATTTGATGATTTAAACAATAGATATATATATGACACTTTATACTAAATTAATAATTGAATAGCACACTTAATCTGATATGCTAAAGATTGACAACAGAGAATCTGGCACTAGCACACTTCTTTATAATTACTAAGGAGTTGAGATGAAATGGATAAGGTAGCACACTGGTAAATAGGAACAAAAGTATAATGTGGTAGAGGATGCTTTATGTAGCTCAGGTGGATGCAATATTCAATGAATGCAGTACAGAAAATACGCAATATGATTTCAACCAAACAATGTAATCACTTTTCTCTGGCTACTCCCCTCCCCCCCTTGATGCAAGGCAAGGAAATGGAAGGAAAACACACAGTTCTCAGAAATGCAATCAACTGTAATTCAGTTCAATCCAGCAAGCTTAAACAGAAGTTTGAAAACACAGGCACATGCTTTGATAGGTGCTAGCAATGAATGAGAAATATGCTGGAAACGCTCTTAATTCCCTTTTAGAGGTTCAGGATGAGTGGTATCTAGTTAATATTAGTCCAGGCTCACACTAGCAATGATGCAGGGATAGTTAGCAGGTTAAACGAATTTCTGGCAAATGAAATCAGGCAGCAGCAGTTTTTTTACATGTGAAGAAATTGCAAATCGCGGCAAAATTCGCGGATGCGCCGAGCGCTATTACAGAGGAACCGCAAGGACTATCTCTACCGTTTTGGGGTCCTGGGAAAGCCTAGGATCTCAGGTTCCAAATGAAAGTTATTGCAAGTCTCTAGCCCAAACGGTTGCGGAGATATGAGTAATTTAGTAAAGGTCGTTTTTGGTTTTGTAAATTTTAAACGCACACTTTTTCAAAATGACAAATTTTACTAGAAATGACAGGTGACAGATAGGAGGCAGTTCTACTTAGGTTAAATAGATTGAATTAGATGAATTTAAACTAAGAGATGTGTTCTGAGTTTTGCTAAGTACTCACAAGAGATTTTGAACAGGAAAGCGACTTGGTCACGATCTTCAGTCTGGTCAGGTCTTTCCGGATTCTGCTCACAGCGCCTGGTCTGGTCTCGGCTAGGCACAGCACTGCTTTCTCTCTGGTCTGGTCTCTGCTAGGCACAGCACTGCTTTCTCTCTGGTCTCGTCTCTGCTCTGGATAGATTGAAGTCTCTAGTTTGGCTTTCTGGAGTTTGATGGAGGTAAGTATGGATTTTTCCGGCAGGGCTTCCAGCGGCAGATGAAATTGAATGTCTCTATGTGTCCTGACTCTCTGCTTTTATCTGTTTCTTGAGAATGGGTGTGTGTGTTGCATCACTAGACTTGCCTCTCTCACCTGTCATTGGTCAAATTTTCATTCCTTACTTGATTGGGGGAATGAAATGAAGTGTCATCATGATGAGGTCTGTTTATGATACAGAGAACCCACCCCTGTCAACTTTACACACAATCTATATCTGACCTAAAAACATATTTGCACAGGTACACATTTGTTTAAAATTACATATACATGGTGTGGCTGAATTTAGCCATGTCTATGTCCAAATCTGCTCATTCTAGGAGCTCGCATTCAAAGAGTGTACATAATTGACTTTTTAACTGCTTTTTCAATTTCCGACATGGACCCAACTTTACATACATGTGTGCAGGGGGTAGGGACATTAACTGATGAAGTTTCAGATTTTTAACATGCACACATTTAGAGTAATATCCACTTTTCCGCTAAAACCCCCCTGAACATACCACCGGTTCCTACCACGTCTTAAACTGTGGGCAGAAAAATCACAAGAATTATGGTATCATTTATAAAATTTTCACATGTCCGCTCTATGAGTTATTCATCTTTTTAAAGTTATGTTCTGGCTCCAAAGGGGTGTGGTTTACCCTCAGCACAAGGTTGAATTTCTGGTTCTTTCCAGTTCTGCCAAGCCAGCTTGCTCTCACAGGCAGTGCTCCTCCCAGCTCCTGCCAAGAGGAAGCTACAATTTACGACTGCGGTAATAAAAACCTTTGCCTGAGTGAAGAGGGCTTTGTTCACTCTCTTGCAGAGCACAGATAATTCAATTATCAGATAGATGGCATATCCTTTGTGTGGGCAGCAAAAGGAAGGTTGGCCTGGGAACACAGCTGTGACTCAAGTTTCCCTTCTGATGGGGGTAGTTGCCAGGCAGAATTCAGTTCCTTAAGCCAGACCTTCAGCTAACTTTTTGTTGCTTTTAAAATAACTTGTAATTTTACACATGCAGCTAGAATGCTGATTCTAAGTGCAAAACTATGACATTTCAACAGTTACAAAGGCATGTGACACCAAACATAGGTCACTCATTTAATCTAAACATTTTCGATTTTAGTGTCTTTAAATCCAGTGCAACTTAAACTGCTGCAATCCACAGCTCAGCCAGTCTTGTTATAAACCTTGTCTTATGATCTTCATTTCCCAGATTCTGTAGGCACACAAAACTCCATTCTGCCAATGTCTGCTGGTGTTCAGTAAATATTTTGCACATGTTGTACTGTTAGAAATAGGCATTTTGACTTGCCTTCAGAAACACACAGAGTGGTTTTAAAACGCCGGCTTTTGGATAGTGGTGAGTACTGGTACTGCACTCATTTTTGGGATTTAAGAAATGAATTCCCCACACTTCTAGGTTGCATTTGGCAATCAGCATTGCCATTCCCAATGGTTTCAGACTACTGTGCGGGTAGTCCAATGGTGGTTTTAAAGCGCTTTGAAGCTAACCGGCGCTACTGTTTTTCCTTTGGCAACCCATTTCCCTCATGGCAACCCGGCCTTTCATTCTCGCACTGGTGGGTGGCAAGTGAGGCAACCATTTTGGTGGGCGCACAAACTGCGCAGCTTTCCTGGATTTCGGCGCACATGTGGGTTTTCCGCCATCTTGAATTTCCTAAGCCCACAGCACCAAATGTTGTAGCAGGATAGCTTAAACGTGGGTCAGGACACCCAACAAGTCCCCCCCACGCGACTGCACTTTGAATTTGAGTCGATGGGGAGTCGCGTGCACAAGGGTTTTGACCCATGCACCGGTCTGTCCGCATAATCTTCTTCCTCTTCTGTAGATGGCACAGTTCAGCATCTTCTTCTCCATCCGGTCAGATCGATCAGTTCTCCTCGCCGGTCCTGATGGGAAGATTGGGCGGTACCCCGGGCCCGTTGTGTCTTTGCTCCCGGTCTCCGGATCGTCCTTCTTGGTCATCCTTCATGGTTTCATCTCTCCTAGGATGATAAAGGAAGAGCGGCAATATCTACTCATAGACGATTTTTTTTTCCACCACTGTTGAGATAGTGGGGCAGCATATGCATTTCATCGTAACGAAATATTACATTCTTATTTTGAAAAAAAAAAAAAAACAGCATCACTAGAGACAGTTTCATGTAAATCACAATATTTTAGAGACTAGATGTGGTAGGTTTTATGATTGGAACTGAATTAGTCTGATACAGTACCCGCTAGGATTCCAGAGGATTCCTCCAGTTGTTGCAGAGTGTGCCTGGGATGGCAACATTTCAACTGGTTTATGTGGACCCACTTGTCTTCCCCCTCTGCCGAACCACCTTTGGGGATGCGGATCTTGTAGGCCACAGGGGAGATCTTATCGACGATCTCAAAGGGTCCCTTCCATGTAGGCAAAAATTTGCGCTGCTTGGCCTGGTTCCTTTGGAAGTTGTATAGATAGACCCGGTCTCCCACCTGATATTCCTTCCTGGAAGTTTTCAGGTCATAATGGGTCTTCATGCTATCAGTCGATCTTTCTAGATTCCGCTGAGCATAAGCAAAAGCATGTTGGAGGTGTTTCCTTAAATTCTCTACATACTCATGAGTAGTGGAGGCATTTATCAGTGTCTGCTCTTGGGTCCTGTAGAGCAAATGCTGCGGAAGCACCATCTTGCGCCCAGTCATCAACTCAAATGGTGACATTTTGGTTGCAGATGAAGGGGTAGATCTGATAGCCATTAGGACCAGAGGTAATCGGATATCCCAACTTGGCCCAGAATCTGCCACAAACTTCTTTAATATGCTCACAATTGTCCGGTTATATCTCTCTACTGCCCCAGAAGAAGCTGGTCTATAAGCAATATGCAGCTTTCTCTTGACCCCCAGTATCTCCCACATCTTTGTCATTACTTCACTGGTGAAGTGGCTACCTCTGTCTGACTCAATCCTTTGAGGTAGACCAAAACGGGAAAAGATGTGGTTAATCATCAAGGCCGCTGCAGTTTCTGCCTTGCAATTTGGGGCTGGGAGACATTCCACCCACTTGGTAAACAAGCATGTCACGGTCAACATGTACTTATTCCCCCTAGCCGAGCGAATCACAGGGCCTACAAAGTCGATTTGTAAATCTGACCATGGCAGTGTCATTCCCCTCTTTTGTAAAGGCGCCCGGTGTGTGAGGGATGTCGGCTGAAATTGTGCACACACAAGACAACCCTTCAAATATTGGTTGAGGTCCTGGCCCATGTGTGGCCAGTATGCAACCTCTCTTAAGATTTCCAATGTTGTGTGAAACCCCCTATGACCGGCGGTGGCCGCATCATGGGCGTGACTTAACATCAGGCTTCGGAATGAGGTAGGAACCACCCACTGATCGTGGCCAGCTTTGGATTTCCTTACCAGCAAACCGTCTTGGATTCGGAACATTTTTGGACGTTTCATCAACACTCTTAGGTCCTCTTTCCCAATGTAATCGGTATCCGTCAGGGGAAAGTTCTCAGGGTCCTCAAGGTGCTGGTAAAATTTACCAATTATTGGATCCCCCTTCTGAGCAGTAATCAAATCAGCATCAGGGGTCTCCTTACTCCATTGTGCAATTGAGAGGTCGTTGTGAGCATTTGTCTGGGACCTAGTGATAGCAGTGACCTGGATTTCCCCCAACAGGGACTCAATCTCAATTAGATCCCCTTTGATGGCCCCGGTTTTGGCCAGCTGATCAGCTAAGTCATTTCCAGTTTTGTCTGGTCCCTCTACTTTGGAATGACCCTTGATCTTTTTCCAATAGATGGTCATCTCATTCGAGTTGACCAGATCATCAATGTTTTGGATCAACTTCCCATGTTTCAAGGGTTTGTTGTTAGCACATAACATGCCTCTGGTTTTCCAATTAACCAGGTGCTCCACGAACCCGTTCCGTACATAATCCGAATCTGTGATTATGACCAGTTCGTGGAGTTGATGTTGGACAGCAGTGAGGATGGCCTGATGCACAGCCATCAATTCTGCCACCTGACTACTTCGGGGACCAATTTTGAATCCGGCGGAGGGTTCTGGGGACTCATTCACCCATGCATTCCCTACGCCGGCCACCAGTTCTTTCTCCCCGTTGTTGTCAACATGGTAAGAGCATCCATCCACATAGACAGTGGGCATTCCCTCACACTTGTCTTCTTCAAAGACTTTGTGGGGGGAATTAAGGTATGCCTCCATGTTGTCCTTTATTTTTAGACTTTCGTCCTCGAGACAGTTTTCTCTGGCACAATCATGCAAGTCAGCCAGACCTTGCGCGAGGGGACTCTTCTTGTTTTGGCCATATCGGACCTCCACAGGAAAGCCTTGCATTGACAGAATCCAGGAAGTAATTCGGGAATTACTCACATTTCCGGCCCGGATTCTGTCACTTTGGAGATATTGCAGAGGCTGGTGTGGAGTCTCCACTATGATGTGTTCCCCCTGGATAAACGGGCGGTAATTCTTCAATGCCCACACCGTTGCCAGGAGTGCCTTCTCACAATCGTTGAATTTTTCCTCCACAGAGGATAAAGTTTTGCTCGCATAGGAGATTACTTTATTGACCTTGTCATGCTTTTGGTATAATACTGCCGTCAAGCACGTATCAGAGAACCCCGTCTCCAGGAAGAACTCCTTGTTTCTGACAGGGTAAGCTAGGCAAGGTGCTTGTGAGAGGCTTCTTTTGAGTTGTGTTACTGCCTCGGCTTGTTCTGGACCCCATTCCCACTTGACCCCCCCCTTCAGGAGATGAATCAGGGCTCTGGTGATCTCTGCGTAGCCCTCAATGAACTTTCTGCTGTAATTAGTCAGTCCAAGGAGGCTCCTTAGTTCCCGCAGAGTTGTGGGGTCTTTCAGTTTCTGAAGTGCTTCCACTTTCTTTTCCTGGGGACAGAGGCCCTGAGGAGTAATCTCATGCCCCAAGAAATTAACACGGGTTCTACACCACTGTGCTTTCTGAAAGGAAAGTTTTGCTCCGGCGGCCCTCAACTGTGTCAGAACATAACGGATCTCCGCTATGTGTTCCTCCACAGATGAACTTTTGATGAGGACATCATCTACATAAGCCAAGTTACCCCTTGCACCCAAGTCAGGCATGGCCGTGTGTAGAAAAATGTTGAATTCATTGCCGGAGTTGAGGTATCCGAAGGGAGTCCGGGTCCAGGTGTACTGCTGGCCCCCAAAGGTAAAAGCCAGCTTGTATTGGTCCTCCCTACTGACAGGCACAGTCCAGTATCCATTGGTCAGGTCTATTGCAGTGAATACCTGTGACCCCTGGATCTGGGCCAGCCCTTGGTCAATGTAGGGCAGAGGCCATCGGGAAGTATGGACCCGTTTGTTGAGCTCCCTGAGGTCGGCGCAGAGTCTCCACTGGCCGTTTGGCTTCAATATTCCCAGCACCGGATTATTGAAGGTGCTGTGGACTGGACGGATTATTCCCCGGGACTCAAGGTTCTTAATTATTTCAGTAAGGGACTCCATTGATGCGAGAGGCAAGCGATATTGCTTCACAAACACAGGAGTCATGCCAGGGTCCGTGGGGATTGTTGTGGTGTGGATGTCGGTGCGACCACAGTCATATGAGTCTACCGCAAAGAGATCTTGGACATCCAAGAAAACTTGTTTCAACTTTTGCTTTTGTTCCAGAGTCACACAGGCATCAGCTAGGTTGACTCTCTCTTCCACCATCTGCCTGAAGCCTGGAAAGACTTCTGGTTTGGCTATCTCCGCGGCCTCCTCCAGCTGGGTGGAGAAGTCCCTGGTCAGAGTGCTGATTTGGACCGGAGGCTTCAGGTGGGAAAGGCAGCCCTCATGGACCTGGAAAATCACCTCATCCCTCCTGAAGTCACAGGTCACATCTTCCTTACCATAGGGGCAGGAAGTGTACACCAGGAAGTTCCCCCCATGCCGGGTAAAAATCCTGTCTGGTGTTGCGTTGTCATCACTGTCACTGTCAAAACAGTCCTTGGGGATGGGTCCTAACAGTTCATTTACAAGATCAATGGAGAAATGTCGGTCATCAACCGCCATTCCAATAATGGTGCCTGCGGCTAGAGTAATACTCTTTAAGTCGCTGTTATCCACCTCTATTAGAATGGGGTCATGTTCTATGTTGACTAATGGAGTCGGGTTTACCCCCAACCCTTGCTGTTGGAGAGAAGCATTTAGATGTATGTAAGCATCAGGGTTTTTCAACTCTTGTCCCCTTTTAACTTTCACTTCCAGGGAGAATTGTCGGGTCCTTTCTGGGATGGTGACTTCCTCTTTAACCTGAATTTCAACTGCATAAGGTAGCAATTGAGCTGACCTAAATGCTTTTTCTGGATCATCAAAGCCCATGGGATTATCCGCTAATCGGGACCAAGCTTTGAAGTTTATTAGGTCCAAACTAATGGCAAAGCGATTGAGAATGTCACTGCCTAAGTAAAAGGCGGCAGGGACGTCTCGCACGACCCAACAATTGTGGACTATGCTCTTGTTGCCAATGGAGATTTTGAGCATACACCTGCTTGGCAGGAGATGTTTGGAATTAGGTACTTCCAGGTCCATTTCCCATTTGTCTATCAGTTTGAAGGTGGGAATGGCTGGATCTTTTGGGAGTTGGCGGAACATGGCTTCGCTGATGAAGCTCTTACCGTTGTTCACACACACTCGAGCGAGAACAGAGTCCTTCCCATCATTTAACTGAACAGGGATGAACAACTGCTCTCCTATTTGCTGAATATCAGCCAGACTTTGAGCTGATTTCACATCTTTCTGGACTATAGGAGTGGGAGTTTCAGATTGTGGATTAGTATAGAATTTCAGAGTGTTTCCTTCCAGCGTGGAATACCACTTTAGACTGGAAGGAAGGTTGATTTTCAGAAATAGAGAGGACCCCCCATCACCAGTCTGTTGTCCTACTGCTATTACTGTCACGTCTGGAATTTGGTTGTTCTGGAAGTGAAATTCTACTTGGTCAGATTTTTGTTCAACCATGTGGCAGGTGCCGTTTAAACTAACATGGTTGACACTCTGTTTTAATTTTATTGGTCGGCTAGTCTGGGTCCAGAGGACCTTGTTTACGCAATCTATTAGGGGTGACAACCTTCTCAGGAGGTCATTCCCTAGTAAACAAGGGGTGCCCTCTGGGGTCACAACTATGACCGGGTGTTTCAACTTGTGTCGCCCAATTTTAATGTCCAAGTCTGCAGTCCCCTCAACGGGAATTTCCTTCCCGTCAAAGTTCTGCAGTTGTCCAGGAAGAGAGGTGAGAGGAATTTGGTAATTCTCTCCCCTTCCTGCATTCAGTTCGTCAAAGGCCCTTCTGGACAGAAGGGTAGCTTGAGATCCAGTGTCCACCAGTGCCGAGATTGTACCCTGCCCCTGTACTTGTACCGGGGCATAATATCTTCCCTCCTTCTCCTCAAGGGGGCACAGATAATGTACATTTTTGGACAACTGGTGGGCTAACTTTCTGGTTTTGGACATCGATAGCGAAGAGATTTGGGCAGAATTCTGTGGAGAGCCTTGGGAATCTGAAAGAAAAAGTTGGCAACTGGAGATCAGAGCCATTGTGGGTTCCCCTGGTTCCGGTTCTGGGCCGCCCCCCCCTTTTTGGAGGCAGTAACCAGGATGGGTTTGAACCAGGGGGTTTTCTTGCTGTTTGTTCTGGGATGAGATAGTGGGCGGCGGTAGCTCAGTCTCCACATCTCCCCAGTCTGGATTTGCATCCCTAGGGACCCATTTTTCTTTGGGAGGAGTTCCCCCCTCTCTGAAGGAGAAGATCCTTTTCCCAGGATCCTCTGAGGATCCCTCTCCCTCAAATTGGAAGATCTGTACCTCCTCCTCAAACTGAGTCTGTTTGGGTCTTTTGTTTCTCCTACCCCCCCTCTGCTCCTTAGGAGGCAGACTTTCAGGGGCAAGAGATTTTGTTTCCGGTTCCTGGGTTTCCAGGGGCTGTTTACAAGTGAGGAAGGAAGCTTCCTCCAAGGCTTTACACCCCCCTTCCCTTTGTGCCTCCTCCCTGGGAACCGGTGATTTATCGGGGTGCTGCCCCCGTCATTGTTCTGGAGCACCAGGTCCAGAGTTGGGTGCGTTCTGCGCCGGCATGCTGATCTGAGGGTTCTGCTGTGCCCTCAGTATATGACCCATATCCCGCGCCATGTTTTGAACCTGGCGCTCTAACTGGGAAACCCGCTCAGGCTGATACGGGGCCCTGTTTTCTCCCCTGGGCTGATCCCGGGAAGGGTAGCTGTCCCTCCTTTGGTAATACCCCGGGTTGGGAAGATTTGGGTACCCCTCCACCATTGGCCTCCCCTCTCCCGGATTCAGTGGTCTGGGCTCAGGGAATTGGGGAAAGAAGGATGGATGGTTTTGGGGCTGAAAGACGGGAGGATATCTGGGGAAAAAGTTCTGCCCAGGGTTTGGTAAATTTCTGCCCTCCTGTGGGAAGTTTGGAGGGAAGTTCCCTGGGTTGGGTGCTTGGCTGGATCCCCCCCCTTGGGCTGGAGGAGTCCACACATAACCCAGGATGGGTCGATTTCCTTTGTAGCGAGGACTTACATAGTCAGGAGAGCGAGGGACCCCATTTGTGGGGCTGCCTCCCTGGCTCCCTGTCTGTGACTGGCCCGAGGACCTTCTGGGCCTAGCATTATTAGGTGCAGGTAGGTTTTTAGGCCCCCCCATCTCCAAATCCAAAACGGGGGTGACCTTTACCTCTGCCACCTTGGCAGCAGCAGGGGTGCTGTTGGCTTTGGGGTTTTTCTGGGCATTGCTTTTATTTTCTATGGGCTTCTGCACCTCATAGATCCGGGTAGCCTGTTCAATGACCCAGTCTAAAGATCTTTTCTCATGAAAATCCCTCACAAGCTGGGTCATGATATATTTGGGCAAGGCATGAAAAAATGTATTCACGAATTCTCGACTGTCTGTGCGCACCCTTCTGGTGGTTTGCGCAAAAGCACGCTTTAACTCCTGCACAAATTCTCGTGGGGCCTGATCCTCCCCACATTGCAAATTGTAGGCTGCCTTGCGAGCCTCTTGAGGATTTCTGTGAACAGAAAAATGTTTCAGGATGGCCGCCTTATAGGTGGACCATCTTAAATGATTTTGGTCCTCCAGCCCGGCAAAGAAACTGGAGTATTCCGGGGAGAAGGTCCACTTTACATATTGAATGCAGCTTTGGCTGTCCTTCAAATGGAAAGTCTCCATCATTTGTTCAAACAACTCTAAGTGCTCCCAAACAGAATACTTAGCGTTCTTATGGTAAGGCGTGATGACGCTCCTGATCGCCTTAATCTGCTTTAAGGGGTCCTTAAGCAAGGCCCTTTTTGCCTTATTGGCCTTTTTGGTTCGGGTAACCCTTGTCCATTCTTCCTCGGACTCAGAGGCACTGCTCCCAGAGGTTCCCGTCTGTTCTTCCAGGTTTTCCCGGATTCTGCGAGCCTGGGAATGGCTGGCAGAATGTGGGGACCTGGTCTCCTGTGTCCTGCGCAGTTCAGAGGAGTCTTCAGATTCCTCCTTGCTGCCAGGATTTGATGGGTACCCCCTCCACTGACCTAACTGGGCAGAGGTTTTCAGGATGCCCTTAATGGGCCTACTCTCCCGGGGTTCCCCATTGAACTGTACTGTACTTGGGTGCCCATACCCGGATGCCCACCCCTCCATTCCTGAGTGGTACTGGCCTATGAGCCCCATACTCTTAGCTGGATAGTAATCTGCCATCCCTGTGGCCCTGTGCTCATGTGCGCCAGGGGACATGGGGGTGGTAGAGTCCAGGTACTGGGGGAGATGAAGGCCCCTGGTGTTAGGGCTCCTGCGGTTATGGTCAGGAATCTCTCTTTCCCAGCGGACCTCATCTCTATCCGCCCCTGCTCCCTGTTGCAATGCAAGAGCCTGCATTTGTGCTTTCAGTTCCTCTGTTAAGGCCTTACTCGACTCTATCAGTTTCTCCTGCATCGCTACCTGTTGCTGGAGCCTATCATTGTGTTGACAGAGGGCCTCATTCTCCCTCTGTGCTTCCTGGTTGGTCCTGGAGAACTGGGCCAGTCTTTGCTGCAGGAGGTTTACCTCCTGGGCAATGTCCCTATTGGCCTGCTCCTTTCTTGCTAGAGCATCTTCCACCCTTCTGGTGTGCTCTACCAAGTTCTGGTTTTCTTTTTGGAGATCTCCCAGCCCCTGGAGGGCCAGGTGATTTTCTTCCATTTTTCTTTTTAAATGGCAGACTTCCTGGCCTAAGGCGTCTCTTTCCTGACTAAGAGCCTGCATTTGTGCCGCCAGGTCGTCCCTTTGCCTTTGGAAGGCACCAGCTTTTTGGCGCTCCTCATCAAACTCTGCCTGGGTATCCAGGTCTTTCAAGATCAGCTTGTTGCTCTCTACCTTCACTCTATCTAGATGACTTTGCAGGGTGGCTACCTGCTCCGTGCATGCCCTGTTAAAGTCTAATTGTTGCTCCAGCTTTTTCTGGCTCTGCAGTAAGGAGTCCAAACTGTCTTGGTGCTCCTTCTGCAAAGCCAGAATTCTGGTATCCTGGTCTGTCTTCTCCTGTTGCAGTATATCCATGTCCTCTTTTATTTTAATGATATACTGCCTACTATCATTTTCTGACTCCTGGCTCCTCTGCAGCCTCTGCTCAGAAGAGTCCAGATCAGATTGGGCCTTCTGTAATGCCATCTGTTGCCTATTTGCCAGATTTTGGCTTTCAGCACATCTATCCTGCATGTCTCCCATATATAGGTACAGGTATGCTGCTATCCTGGCAATCTTATTGTGTTCCTCTTTGGCTTTAGGAGCCATATATAGTTCACTCAGGGCCACATGTAAGGGACCCTGATCTCTATATATATCTGACCCTGTTTCAGTGACCTGTTGTGTGATGGCCTGCAACCACACATCCTGGCCCTGTTCGGTCCATTCACCTCTCACAAATAGCTTATGCAAGAGGTGCTCTCTGGCTATTTTCATGTCTACTAAGGTCGTCATTCTAGAGATTGGTCTCTGTCCTGACTTACAGAAGTTTGTATTTTATTTTTGCAGAACAGAACTTTTCTTGGAGTGTCCCTTTTGAGGAATGCTTCACAGCGTAATGCAGCGTGGTGATCCAACCGGATGTATGTATCCCGTCAGTTCGCACACTGTGTTAAGCTGCACAAATGGTAAATCTAACCCAACGTCTCGGCTCGAGCCCCCAATTTGTAAGAGGATTCAATTCAGCACTACAGCTAAGTTAACGCCTAGTCTAGAATACTGAATGAAAACCCTTATTGATATATCTTTAGGTCCAGTTCATGCGTTCTGGATGACTACCCTTATATAACACCCCTCTCTTGGAATCCCCCTGACCCCACTGAGCCAAGAAGTAGTTCTGTTTTGCAAGTTAAAAGGGTTTATTTGATGATTTAAACAATAGATATATATATGACACTTTATACTAAATTAATAATTGAATAGCACACTTAATCTGATATGCTAAAGATTGACAACAGAGAATCTGGCACTAGCACACTTCTTTATAATTACTAAGGAGTTGAGATGAAATGGATAAGGTAGCACACTGGTAAATAGGAACAAAAGTATAATGTGGTAGAGGATGCTTTATGTAGCTCAGGTGGATGCAATATTCAATGAATGCAGTACAGAAAATACGCAATATGATTTCAACCAAACAATGTAATCACTTTTCTCTGGCTACTCCCCTCCCCCCCTTGATGCAAGGCAAGGAAATGGAAGGAAAACACACAGTTCTCAGAAATGCAATCAACTGTAATTCAGTTCAATCCAGCAAGCTTAAACAGAAGTTTGAAAACACAGGCACATGCTTTGATAGGTGCTAGCAATGAATGAGAAATATGCTGGAAACGCTCTTAATTCCCTTTTAGAGGTTCAGGATGAGTGGTATCTAGTTAATATTAGTCCAGGCTCACACTAGCAATGATGCAGGGATAGTTAGCAGGTTAAACGAATTTCTGGCAAATGAAATCAGGCAGCAGCAGTTTTTTTACATGTGAAGAAATTGCAAATCGCGGCAAAATTCGCGGATGCGCCGAGCGCTATTACAGAGGAACCGCAAGGACTATCTCTACCGTTTTGGGGTCCTGGGAAAGCCTAGGATCTCAGGTTCCAAATGAAAGTTATTGCAAGTCTCTAGCCCAAACGGTTGCGGAGATATGAGTAATTTAGTAAAGGTCGTTTTTGGTTTTGTAAATTTTAAACGCACACTTTTTCAAAATGACAAATTTTACTAGAAATGACAGGTGACAGATAGGAGGCAGTTCTACTTAGGTTAAATAGATTGAATTAGATGAATTTAAACTAAGAGATGTGTTCTGAGTTTTGCTAAGTACTCACAAGAGATTTTGAACAGGAAAGCGACTTGGTCACGATCTTCAGTCTGGTCAGGTCTTTCCGGATTCTGCTCACAGCGCCTGGTCTGGTCTCGGCTAGGCACAGCACTGCTTTCTCTCTGGTCTGGTCTCTGCTAGGCACAGCACTGCTTTCTCTCTGGTCTCGTCTCTGCTCTGGATAGATTGAAGTCTTTAGTTTGGCTTTCTGGAGTTTGATGGAGGTAAGTATGGATTTTTCCGGCAGGGCTTCCAGCGGCAGATGAAATTGAATGTCTCTATGTGTCCTGACTCTCTGCTTTTATCTGTTTCTTGAGAATGGGTGTGTGTGTTGCATCACTAGACTTGCCTCTCTCACCTGTCATTGGTCAAATTTTCATTCCTTACTTGATTGGGGGAATGAAATGAAGTGTCATCATGATGAGGTCTGTTTATGATACAGAGAACCCACCCCTGTCAACTTTACACACAATCTATATCTGACCTAAAAACATATTTGCACAGGTACACATTTGTTTAAAATTACATATACATGGTGTGGCTGAATTTAGCCATGTCTATGTCCAAATCTGCTCATTCTAGGAGCTCGCATTCAAAGAGTGTACATAATTGACTTTTTAACTGCTTTTTCAATTTCCGACATGGACCCAACTTTACATACATGTGTGCAGGGGGTAGGGACATTAACTGATGAAGTTTCAGATTTTTAACATGCACACATTTAGAGTAATATCCACTTTTCCGCTAAAACCCCCCTGAACATACCACCGGTTCCTACCACGTCTTAAACTGTGGGCAGAAAAATCACAAGAATTATGGTATCATTTATAAAATTTTCACATGTCCGCTCTATGAGTTATTCATCTTTTTAAAGTTATGTTCTGGCTCCAAAGGGGTGTGGTTTACCCTCAGCACAAGGTTGAATTTCTGGTTCTTTCCAGTTCTGCCAAGCCAGCTTGCTCTCACAGGCAGTGCTCCTCCCAGCTCCTGCCAAGAGGAAGCTACAATTTACGACTGCGGTAATAAAAACCTTTGCCTGAGTGAAGAGGGCTTTGTTCACTCTCTTGCAGAGCACAGATAATTCAATTATCAGATAGATGGCATATCCTTTGTGTGGGCAGCAAAAGGAAGGTTGGCCTGGGAACACAGCTGTGACTCAAGTTTCCCTTCTGATGGGGGTAGTTGCCAGGCAGAATTCAGTTCCTTAAGCCAGACCTTCAGCTAACTTTTTGTTGCTTTTAAAATAACTTGTAATTTTACACATGCAGCTAGAATGCTGATTCTAAGTGCAAAACTATGACATTTCAACAGTTACAAAGGCATGTGACACCAAACATAGGTCACTCATTTAATCTAAACATTTTCGATTTTAGTGTCTTTAAATCCAGTGCAACTTAAACTGCTGCAATCCACAGCTCAGCCAGTCTTGTTATAAACCTTGTCTTATGATCTTCATTTCCCAGATTCTGTAGGCACACAAAACTCCATTCTGCCAATGTCTGCTGGTGTTCAGTAAATATTTTGCACATGTTGTACTGTTAGAAATAGGCATTTTGACTTGCCTTCAGAAACACACAGAGTGGTTTTAAAACGCCGGCTTTTGGATAGTGGTGAGTACTGGTACTGCACTCATTTTTGGGATTTAAGAAATGAATTCCCCACACTTCTAGGTTGCATTTGGCAATCAGCATTGCCATTCCCAATGGTTTCAGACTACTGTGCGGGTAGTCCAATGGTGGTTTTAAAGCGCTTTGAAGCTAACCGGCGCTACTGTTTTTCCTTTGGCAACCCATTTCCCTCATGGCAACCCGGCCTTTCATTCTCGCACTGGTGGGTGGCAAGTGAGGCAACCATTTTGGTGGGCGCACAAACTGCGCAGCTTTCCTGGATTTCGGCGCACATGTGGGTTTTCCGCCATCTTGAATTTCCTAAGCCCACAGCACCAAATGTTGTAGCAGGATAGCTTAAACGTGGGTCAGGACACCCAACATGCCCATGTAATCAGGTAAGTTGAGATGTTTTTGATTTATATTATTGCCTAATGAAACACCTTTCGGACTTTGGGTAATGATAGTGGAGTGGTCAAGAGGGGGAGACCTGTTCCTCCTTGTGTATCATCAGAAGGAGAATATTTAGGATTAAAGGGAGAGCTTTGAGGTGGGGGAAGAGGGTATTGGTACCACTAGGAGGGGCAAATATTGGGAAAGATGGGGGAAAGGAATAGTCAAGCGTAAAGAAAACCTTTTGGGGGAAGGAGAGTGAAGAAATTACCAACTGTGGGAAAAGAAAAGGAAGAACTAGAGGGGGGTGGGGTGCAGCTATGATACCTGACGAGGTGGGAAGAGAACATGCATCCCTCCTAGAGCACAAGACCAGGGGCACTCTAGTGGACCAGGTCTGTCCCTGGTTTAATCTAGAGGCAGAGGGTGGAGGTAATCTCACTGGGGTCTGGGAGCTTAGCATAGAATTTACCCGAAAGCAGGTCCCCCGGGACCCTACAGAAAGGTGGGTATCAACAGACAGGGGACTCTGCAAGCTCACATTTCTGCCCCTGGGAAAACCAGCCACAGTGGAAGAAGTACAACCATAGCCATAACCTTCTGGAGGAGTTCTTCTGATCTTTTTTGAACCTGCAACGTGAGGGCAGTGGAGGCCCTGAGCATCCTAATCAGCCATCAGGGGTACAGGAACCTCAGGAAACCTGCAACAAGGAAACAAAAACAAGGTTCAGTGATTGTACCTTCAAGCAGGGTCAGACCGAAGCCAGGCCCTTGCACTTTTTAAGAGAATGGGGGTCATTACAATCCTGCCGGTCCGGTAACAACGGTGCCAGTAGTATTACTGGCACCGTTGTTACCGGACTGGCAGAGTACAAGTTTGCTGGCTGGCTGCCCTCCCGCCCACCAGATCTGACTGGCGGGCGGAATGGCACCCGCCCACAGAGTGTGACGGTGGCACTGGCACCATCATGAACGGTGCTGGTGCTACCATCTTCCCCATTCCCATTGAATCCTGTGGGATTCATATGGGAATGGGGAATACCATTTTTCCTGTGGCTGACTTCCCAGAACACCTAGGTCGGAATAGCCCAGTAATTCCCGGGAAGCCAGGCGCCGGAAAAATGTGCAAGTCCAGCGGCAGCCTGATGGTTTTACTGGCGTGGCTACCGCCGGACTTGTAATGAAGCCCACTGTTTTTTTATTAAATGAAAACTTTCCTCGAGGAACACTATTTGTGATGCAAGATTATAAGTGTTTTATACCCCTATCTAATGTTCCCTTTCCACGAGTACAGGGGTTCTTTCATCTAGGGTGTCAAGCGTGAACACCAATTGGGACTCAAGAAGAAACCATGGTGTATCAAACTGATTTTTAGTTTCCTTATTGACAACCTCCCCATACCCCTGAGTTGTCCGTCACACTTGCCTTACCTTATTTACTGTGTTCCCTCTAAACATAATAAAACGCCTCAGTTTTAGCACCAATACTTGTCCTGTTTTGTGTCCCTCGCTTGGGCGCTCTATGACACTATTACATTTGAAATGATATGGGCAAGCAGAGGAGAAAACCTTTGAACGTGCCCAAGGAGTTGCACATTTTAGAGCCCTAACGGTTTACCGTCTAATTTGCCCAATTCCTTTCTTTGCGATTCCACCATCCACTCCACTGCCTCTCCAGCTTATAGTTGAATGTGTTATATATTCATAGCTAACTCCATGTTTTAGGAATGTAAGGCTACATAGAAAGATCTAGTCTGATTATATCTATGCCTGCTTTCACATCATACATCCAAGCTGGGCTCAAGAAGAGTGTGTTCTCTTCATTTAGGAATGGATCACACACATGCTGCTCAGAGCATACCAAATGTGTCTAGTGACTTTAACATTGATATGCTGGTATATTCATTAAGCTTGTATGGAAAGGATTTTCTTTTCTATCAAGTTCATTAAATGCACTCTTTATTTACACAATAAAAAAAACAGAATAATTGTATACAGGTCGCTCAGAGTGGAGTTCAAAGCACACTTTTACAAATAGCAATACTTAGTTTGCTGGCCAGCTGGTAGGCAGGAGCAAGTCAAATTGCAGAGAAAACTATCATACATTTCGCCTAACGAAGCATACACAACCACATTTCTAACAAGAGCAATAAATGTAGTTAGCACCATTTGCAAAAAAGACTCAAACCATGACCAACGCATATGAAAATCACAACACATGCCATTATCAGCATGTAAGTGTTTCTTACAAATCAACAAACCACAAGTGTGGAGAAGAAGAGCATGAAGCCAAAGCACTAAAGAACTGTATTTATCCCCAAGCCAGTTTGTCCTCCACACACTGGTCCTCATTACGAGTTTGGAGGCACCCCTAAATGGGGAAATACCGGGCCATTCTGACCTTGGAGGACCCGATATTTCCCCATTCAGGGAACCTGGATCGGACCATCCCCATTCCCATTTGAGCCCCCATAGGGCTCAATGGGAATGGGGAGCATGCTAACAACGGGCCCATTAATGACAAGTCCATTGTTAGCATGTTGGGCCGCACGCGGGACCTGCTAAGGATGCCTGATAAAACCAGGGTAATAGGGCGGTAAGGGGTTAATGTCTCCAGCACCTTTACCGGCACTGTTAACCCCTTACCGCCCACCTCGTAATGAGGCCCACAGACTCAATGAGATTTTCCAACATTTGTATCAGCATTTTGTGTTATGCTAACGGGAATAATGTGGCGTTCATCCCCCGTTCCACGGCCTAGAATCGGGGATAATGGCCCGGCACCTCAAGTTATCAGCTCAACCAAAGCGAGGGTGGATAACAAGGGCTCCAGATGGCGGTTATCCCCGTTCCAACCCCTGCAATGGGGAATGAATGCCATTAGCTTAGCACCCCAGGTTGCCGAAGCAATAACCCGGGGTGCTAAAAAAAAAGGATTTTCTTCCTACACCGGAACACACACGATGTCCTGCTGTAGGAAGGAAAATCCTTTTCCAAAATGGCCACCATGGAAAAGGAAGGCAGGGCTCCATACAGAGACCCTCTTCGCTCTCCCTGGCAGCCCGCATAAGGCGAAGAGAGAACCCTATGACCATATTACCATGAGCACATTTTCTTTCCCTATCGAACCTATCCCAATTTCAAAACACTTTACAACATGGCCGGTCCCTGGTGGACATGGCCACCTTATCCCGATTGGTCGTCCTTCATGGTCATGGCCAGAAGCCAGATTTTCTGTATCAGGAACTTATGCCATGAACCGGACAATCTGGCCACTGCCCATGGCTATGGGCTATATAACTCAGTCACCAAAGGTATATCATTATTTTTTGTACCTAGATTATGACACTTGTCGAAAAATAAAACACAGACACATTTGCAAAACCATACCTTCAGGTACTTGCCAATGCTCCTTACATGAGTTTGCTGGAAATCTGTCCATGTTTTATTTTTTCAAAAGTGTCAAAATGTAGGCACATACAAAAGTCCTATAACTTAGCCCTCACTTGACAAAATCCATGCAGACTTTGCACAAACATTCAAGGTTGGGTTTATAATCTTTCTGAAAACGTTTGTCCACATTCGTCAAATGGCAACAAAGATATAAGCCATCTAAAAATGTTGAGACCCCCCTATAATTTAGCCCCTTCTTGACAAAATCCCACCAAACTTTGCAAAAACATTTATATCTAGCCCTAAAAAAAATGTGCAAACTTTTGTGCACATTCATTAAATGGCACCACATTTATAAGCCTTTACAATATGTTAAGATTGCCCCCTCTAATTGTGTTCCCTCTTGACATAAAAGCACCACACTTTTGAAAACCATTCAGAATCAGGTCTAGAAGGAAACTTCAGAATGTCATGCAGTTTCATTGAGTGGCGCCAAAGTTATAAGCCACCCCAAACTGCTTTTCACCAACCCTGTAATGCACAAAGAAGCATAGATGCCCCCCAAACATCTAAGATGTTCGCGGACATCACAGTGCTGCCCCAGACTGTTCGTGGACAACAGGGAAGAAAAACACCAATTATTGTGTTTTTTAAGGCCATATCCCATCCCATCCTCATCAACCCTCACCTCCCCAGAGATTGTTTGATAAGTTTGATAAGTGCAATGTTGTGTTTTAAAATATGTTTTTACTGCGATTTTCGCAGACACCTGCCACTGACCATGAATCCAACATGGCAGGTGTTTCCAAAAATCTGACGCACTTCACACTTTTCACCATCCAATCAGCGGGTGTGTCTGGACCAATCAAAGTACCGTCCGCGGTCCGAACAGGGCAATGAGTCTTCAGACCGAACCCAGATATCACACATTTTCTTGTATCTAGTTTTTGGTCGATTTAAAAAAACTACTGGATGGATTTACACCAAATTTTTAAAAAAGCACACTTTCGGGACGAAGCCACTGCTCCTGCCGCAAATTAGGTGAAAATCCATCCAGCGGTTTGGGCTATAGGCGTGAACAAACATTTGTTTTTATTGCGTCTATGGGAAAAACCACACATTTTGGGACCCCCCTACAACATTTCCCCCCCTTGATGAAACATCACCAAACCTTGCAGGATCAATATGACAGAACCATATACTTTTTTGCAAGGTTTTGTGAGGATTTGTCCAGAGGGGGCAAAGTTACAAGCTTCCCAAACAGTGCTCTTCATATGGGTTGAGCAACTTAACCGTAACTACAGGGCTGCTATCGCAAGTCCTGTAATATATACCCTGAATGACTATCAATAATTCATATAGGCTGGGAAATTTGTTTTTGTTGATTATTAGTTTTTGATATATATATATATATATATCATTGTAGTGATCTCCGTGGTGAAATGCTGGAGACCACTTTTGTCTGAATTTAGTCAATTCTTTTGAATACATTTCAGATTTTGAAAAAAACTCTGTTTACTGCTAGAGATCTGGAGTGGGACTCTATGCCATTGGGAATGATATCAAGTCTCGGGAGGATAGCTCAGGATAGCTCAGGGGTAACGTGCTCGCCTTCGAAGCAAGAAGACACAGAGCAACAGAGGTTTGATTCCCAGGCCAGCGCTTAGAAATCTATGAGTATGAAGCACGTTATGAATAACACATCACCATATCAAACTATGCTGCACTAATAAAACCTATAAATTAAAACCTAAGACAAATAATTCTACACTATTCATAAGCATTTCAGTGTATCGGAGACAGTTTGTTTTTAGGTATGTTATTAGGTATGAGAGTTATGAAACTTCTATGAAGATTACTATGTTGTATTAGTCTACATTTCGTAAATTGACAAGATTTATTGATGACTTCAGAACACATGACTGATTAAAATAGGTGGCTCTGCCCAAGCAAGTGACAGCATTTGAAGGGATATTTGCAAAAGCTGTGATAGTGGGCCCCAGTGATATGTCTTGATAGGTTATTTATCACGCGCTTAATACCCAGAGGTTTCTAAGCGCTGACCCGGGGATCAAACCTTTGTTTCTCTGTGTTGTCTTGCTTCCAAGGCGAGCACCTTGCCGCTGAGCTATCCTCCCGAGTCAGCCCATGACCTTTTCTTCTGGCCGGGAGAATGGAAGATACAAGAAAGCAGCTGTTCACCAAAGTTCACAGCAGTTTCTTCGATCCAGTCGTATTGCTCCAACATAGCTTGCCCAGGTAGTTTCAGATGGGTAAAGCAAGGTAGGTCACTACATGACAGCGCATTGTACAAGGAATGTTCAATGCAAACAGCTATTCAAGGTTCTTAATAGATTTAGCAGAAGGAGGACTGGATTCTATGGGGTGTGACAGTAATGTACCTTTGCTACTGGCATTTGCTGTGATAGGTTGAGTGGAGCCAGTGGTCTTAATTAAGCAGGAGGGCCCTGGCTGGTAAAGGCCCAATGCCCAAGTTACTGTTAACATGGCCTGTTATGCCGTTAACAGTTATTGAACGCCAGAGCAGATGCTTACATTAATGAGAACCTACGAGGTGTTCATTGTTATTATTATAATTGTATATTGATTCAGAAGCTGAACTTTTACAATAACAACTTAACAATCTTTACAAATAATTTATACAGTTCATCACACGTATTATTTTCTAATTTCACATAAAACATCTGTCAGTATATAGAAATGTAAAAATATATGTTCCATTTAAAAAAACAAAACAAAAAAGCGATAAAACATCACGTTTAAAAAGACAGCCAATAGAACTTTTTCAAATCATTCCGCCATAGGTTTAACAGTTTAACAATATAAACATTTAAACCTATGGTACACCTATTATTTTAATAATCATAATTTTCAAAAAGTTAATAGTGGTTTAGTGCTTAAAATAAAAAATAAAAAAAACAAACAAACATGTAGCAGCGTGTGGGTCGCAGTGAGGATTGGCATTAAAGATGCATCACCGAAATGGAAGATGGGGCTCGGGCGCAGCCCTCTTCCATCTTCATGGAGCAGGAGGTTGTGATAGTGAACACGGCGGAAACCGTACCCGAAAGTAGGGACCTGTGCCCCAGGCCCCGGGCCGTGCAAAGTACGGCCCGATAGAGGGCCTGGGGGGTTAGGCGCGGGCTGGGGCCGAGATGGCGCGAAGAAACATGGGGAGGGGCAGCCAGTTGGCGCCACTGCCCCAGCGTTGCCAGGCAACAGCCCCCAACAACAGGCAAGGTGTGAGGGGAAACCTGCAGGGGGGCTGGGCAGGGCCCGGCCCCCAGGAGAATAACAAAGGACAGAGGGGGTATAAGTATGGCCAAAGGACAAGGGAGAAAACAAACCGGGCAAGGCGCTCACCTCGTACGGGTAGGCGTCTTGGGACCTGGGCAAAGGAGAAGGAAGCGTGTTTAACGCCCATACCGGAAAAGGCATGGGTCCCAAGAATAAGCACCGGAAAGAATGAAAAGGTTAGCCATAAAGGCTGGCGGGAAAAGGTAAAGATGGTCACGTGTATGGCAGGAAAATAACGCCCATACCGGAAAAGGCATGGGTCCCAAGAGTAAGCACCAGAAAGAAGGAAAAGGTTAGCCATAAAAGGCCGACGGAAAAGGAAAAGATGGCCACGTGTATTGCAGGAACATAACGCCCATACCAAAAAAAAAGCATGGGTCCCAAGAATAAGTACCGGAAAGAATGAAAAGGTTAGCCATAAAGGCTGCTGGGAAAGGAAAACATGGCCATGCGTATGGCAGAAGGAAAGAACGCCCATACCGGGAAAGGCATGCGTCCCAAGTAGAAGCACCGGAAAGAATGAAAAGGTTAGCCAGAAAGGCGGATTGGAAAAGAAAATATGGCCACGTGAATGGCAGGAAAATAAACGCCCATACCAGGAAAATAATGGGTTCCACGAATAAGCACCGGAATTAAGGAAGAGGTTAGCCATAAGGTTGTCTGAAAAAGGAGTTTATGGGCACAGGTATGACAGGAAAATAAACACCCACACCGGTAAAGGCATGGGTTCCACTGGAGGAGAAGGGAAGGTTGGCAACAAGAAGATATCTGAGAAATAAGTAAAGCTAAAGGAAACAGGGCAAGGCAAAGGAACCTGGGCAGGAACGCCCAAAAAAGTTACGAAACAGGTAAGCAACGCAGAAAGCATGTGCAGAATCTACATTTTTTAGACGGGTGTAAAAAATGAAGGGAAGGGTCAACAACAAAAAATGTGGATCCTTGGAAGGGACTTTTTTGGCAAAGGGAAAAAATCGGAGGCAGCACACCTAGACGCAGCTACATACCCCACGGAAATAGCAGGGGTAATAGACCCAACATTCAGCCCGCTAATAAAGTAAGAGTTGAAGGGTTGGGGCTAGGTGGAAGGGGCAGAGAAAAAAGATGCGATAGCATATTAAAGGGCCTGTAGAATAAGGGAGGCAGTAGACCGGAATACTGTAACTTGGGATGGCCTGGAAAGAGGGAAGGTTAACAGGGGATCTAAAGGGATCTCAGGCTGAGGGAAACAGAGATTTTCATGTCAACAATAATACCACATAGAACATAGGATTGGGCATTTTGCAGACACTAATTTCAGGGCATTAGAGGAGAGGAGACATAGACACGGGTACTTTTGGGGGGAACCTGAGCGGCCGAGGCAACGCCCACTCAGGTGTGGCGGCACGTGTCCAGGAACGGATGCCCGAGGGTAACCGAGACTGACCAAGCAGAAGGCTGGCATCGCTAACCCTGGACACGGTGTGCCCAAAAGCACAAACACATGTTGTTATCATGATTCTTGTTTGTGTTATTTTCTGTAGAAAATAAATGCCTACGGCCAATCATTTTTCCACAACAAATCTGTCTGTAAGTCATTCCATAGTATAGGAGGTAGGAAACAAGAGCAAGGAGAAGCCCACACTACACAGCCTATAAGGCTGAGGTGGCAGCAGCCAAGGGGCAGTGTGGGTGGGGAAGGAGGCAGGGAAAGGCAGCAGTTCACCTGTGCAAGACCAAGAGGCAGGAGGCTCCAGGCGGCAGGGGCTTGCTTTGCTGAGTGAATGGTGTGTTCTCCCAGGTGCTAATTGGCCAATAAATGTCGTGACTACTAATGAAAGCAGTCATGAGAATGTGCTCTCATACTGGTAGATACACGCTGGTCACAATGTATTCTCTCCACGATTCCTTCTAAACTCAATTTCACTTCGCTTTCCACCTTCAGAGGTGGGTACACAATGGGGCCTTGCAAACCTCTGCTCCACAGGCATGTGTTCGCGGACTTCACACCAAGGCGTATTCCAGAGCACGGAGTACAAGACACGGATACTTCCAGATAGGCCACCAGTGGCATACATGCTACGGCGTCTAGCGGAACCCTCTTATTATAAACTCACACGGATTACAATTCCAGACAAAGGAATAAACTCTGGATTAATGCCGAACATAAACAATTAAAGTTATAACAAGGCCAAACCGACTTTGCTGGTTACAGCACATCACTGCAAATCTCCGTGCTTGCCAGCCTCCATCACAGCAGCGTACTGTAAGCCGCTAATGCGAGGAATCACTCTTCCCGCAGACACAATGGAAAGTGCATCGCACATAAACAGGGTGCAAAGAACACCGCCAGCATAATAACAGGCTGTCGGATGGAAATTATTACCTGAGCTGCTTGCTTCCAACACAAACCATTAATGTCACCCAGCTAATGCCTGCGCCTCCACAATTAAGAACTTCGCAGGTGTTTCTTCAAAGTTTTGTTTTTCTTTTTCATCTGCTAAAACTTTGAATTGTTGGTAATGTTTTGCTTGGCTGCATACAACCGACGACAACAATAGCCTATATAGATTGTACTCTTAAGATACTATGGGGCTGGAACCGGACTGAGATGTTTACCACACCTACATATTTCTTATATATTATTATTTCCAAAGAAACTGCAACTTCTACTACACACAGGAGGGCATGCAAGGGCCTATGTTAGTGAAAGGCTCAGAACCAAAGCCTATAAAACAGAACTAAATGAAGTATAAACCTAACTGACCACCTGCGTCACTGCCATTTCCCTTAATATGATAGGTTATTTATAACGCGCTAAATACCCAGAGGTTTCTAAGCGCGGACCCGGGGATCGGACCTGTGCTGCTCTGTGTCATCTTGCTTCCAAGGTGAGCACGTTGCTGCTGAGCTATCCTCCCGAGACCTTTGTTTTGATGAGCACAGAGCTATTCCTCTTTTGTTTTACTAAGGAGTAACAGGTCTGTGTTCATTAAAGCAAAGCTAATCTGAAATGGTAGTGCCACAGGTTGCCAGTTAGGTGTATACTCACTTTAGTTCTATATAGAATGTAGCTGCATTTTTATCTAAGCAATGTATTAAACCAAAGGAGGAGCATGTTTATGTTTATACCTAATGGGTAATGGTGTCCTCTTAATGCACATTAATGAGCAATGTTGAGGACCAATAGACAGAAACGCTTTGTTCTTCAGGTCAAATGTATCCAGTCTGCTTTGTGCTATCCAAAAGAAATACTGCCATGTTTCAGAATTATTTTTTTTAAAATGCACCGAAAAATTCAAACAAGTGTAAAACATTTTTTTTGGGGGTGATGACCAAGAATCATCTCCAGTGAGACAAAGATAAGCATCTTCACTTGCACTTTGGTGACTGAGCATGCTTGGATGTACCACGTGCTCAGATGAGTCAGCGGAAAGCCTGGGCCACATGTATGTCTGCTCTGATGTCAGGTCTGCTACTTCTCAATGGCTGAGTGTGCTGAGTGACCCATCACTTACAGCTGGGAGTCAGTGCCATCCACAGTGAATCAGAGAGTGAACTGGAGGGTTCCACATGTGCTTCTCCACCCTACCTTGAGCAGGTATCGTTGGATCCGGGACCAGGAATGGCCAGAGAAAATATGCTGGTGAAGATTCCAGTCTTGGTATCTGCCAGGCAGGACTCCTCTATGGAGATGGCTAGTACACGGTAGAAAATGAGGAGGAGACCCATGTTCCTGCTTAAAGCTTGCGCAACCACGCACGTCAGCGGCAATGGAAACACACAGCATCTGAGAACATACTGTCTGTGACACCTTACACCTAGGGTCTCACATTGGAGGCCATGTGGGGTTCCTCTCATGAAAAGGGAGCTTCAGATGCCATAATCAGTACACCCTCATAGTGACATGATTTGTGATAGGGTTGGCCGCTTCTGTTTCAAAATGCATTAACCATTTAGTTAACTACAACAACTCCACAGCAACTGTGTTTACAACAATGCAGGATTCCCATAAACGCTGACAGTGGAACATACAGAGGTACACAGAAGGGTAATGAAAAGATGTTGTAAGAAAGTAAGAACTATGAAACATCTGATGCACCTTTCAAGAATTCCCCACCCTTGCTCAGCGAATCCCTGTACAGGCGGCATGGTTCCCTCAACGGTTGCGATGCAGGGGAGGCTACTGCATACAAGAGTTTGCTGATCTCTTCTTCTGTAGAGCCTCTCGGTCACTAGCTGCTTCGATGGTTGTGCCTCTGGAAGTGGTTGTGAATGGCAGATCGGGTCAAGTATAGGAAATCTTGATAGTAAAGGGCTTTCTGCTGGACTGCTCCCCGAAGCATCAGATTCCTTCATTCTCCCCTACAGTCCTGTGCCCCAAGGTTTTCCAGTCTAGACAATCGCTTCTCTAGTACAACTTCCCAGCCATAGAAGAACTTAATGTGCCTGTTACAGTAAAAACCTGCCCCGACGGGTTTGCTTTAAGTCATGCTATTTGATAGCAGAGCAGCTATCAATTGCTCTGGGCCCGAGTGCTGAGGTGCGGCCATTTCTGAGGATGGCCATTACTTTCATAAACTAATCACAGAAAAGTTGGTTGCACCCTTTACCCATGCCTTGCCCCATCTGAAATAAACAGCAGACCAAGCTGAATCAGGGGACAACACAGTGTCCCAGGATATCATGACTATGGCTATGATTCAAGATTTCTGTAAGATATTAGCAACTTGGAGATTAATTAGCCAGTATAAGCCTGCGTTACACCGTGGGCTGCCTGTGCCCTTTCCCACAG
The DNA here is from genome assembly GCF_040938575.1 of Ambystoma mexicanum. Lineage (NCBI taxonomy): Eukaryota > Metazoa > Chordata > Amphibia > Caudata > Ambystomatidae > Ambystoma > Ambystoma mexicanum. The sequence goes on from NC_090938.1 coordinate 452,040,016, forward strand.
CGCCATTATTTCCCCTCACCCACTCAACCATGGCCCCTACCTGTCATCCCCTCCCCAACATGGATGCAGTCCCCCCAGTTAGCACTGAGCAGTGACTTGCCACCCACTCTGAACTCCTGCAATGGCCGTCAACATCCTAGCAAATCGACGTTGGCCCTTTTCTAAGTTGCGTGTGTGATTCTTCTCCATCCACTTTCAAGGCTTTGCCTGAGATTCAAGCGCTTTGTTTTTTTGTTTTTTTGGTAGTAGCACTATTTTGTCTTTTGCCACATGTGTTTATGCTGAGTTTGTTCGTGTTTAAGGGTTAATGGCAACCTGCCATACTATAGTATGTGTTTTTTTTTTCATGTGTCAAGGTTATGAGGATTTGGGTGGAAGGTGTGGGAGGCACGTTTTCATCTGCCTCGGCTCTGGGGGCTTCCTTACAGTCCTTACATTTACTGTGCTTGAATGCTGTTACTTGGATGAAATGGGGAAGGAATTGGAGGGCGGGCTTTCCAGCCAGGAGAAAGGTCAGTGGTTGGGAGGAGGCCGGAAGGTCTAAACCTATGAAACTCAAAAGGCAAAAGTAATATAACATTGTAGTACCATACTAAGAATCAATATGTAATTGCTTGTTTACAAGAGACTCATATCTGCTAAATTGACAGACATAAACTGAAGAGCCATTATATGCTTGAAGTTATTTGACCTGGTCTGGAGTGTGCCACATCTTTAAAATCCTTAACAGCATCCAAGTTTGAAACCGGACATAAATAGAGTTGACGGTTGGCGAGTCAGTGACATGAGCATATTAACTTTCCCTAAAAAAGAATGCAAATATGTTGCTCTGCCCTTAGTTTTACCCAATCTCTTCCATCATTATGGATTGCACATTGTTCACCAATATGCTGACCCACCGCATGGTTCCATTGCAGTTCAGCTCACATGGAGAGAACAACATGGCTTTTACTTATACAAGATACCCCTTAACAGACATGGCTTGAGTATGCCGTCCTCCCCATTCCCATTGAACTCTATGGGGGATCAAATGGGAATGGGGACGTACTGGGTCCGGGTCCGCGAAAGGGATTTACCGGGCCCTCCAAGGTCAGAATGGCCTGGTAAATCCTCTTTTGCGGGACCCGGACCCGGGTTTGGGGGTAGCCAGGCCCTTATTAAGGGCATGGCTACCTCCAAACTCGTAATGAGGCCCAATGTCAGTGATAGTCTGCCAGGAGGAAGCATTGACTTAAGTGTCAGCAATGGGCAATCCTGGGTTGGAGACCAGAAGTGCTTTCTTACAGCTGATAGAGTAGCAATTTGAATAGGTAGGAGAGATGGAGAGCACCATAGTTGCAGGGGGAGCTGGAGAGCAGTTATATGGACTGCACCATGTCCGAAGAACTCATCAGGTGGCCTAGCAGCAAGTCGGGTGAAGAAGAGTTAAATTCAACAAATGAAACAGTAAATCAAGGGGTAATGAGGGATAGGGCATAGGCTACAAACGACAGGGAGAGCAATAACAATTCACAAGAATGGAGGTGCAGCGGGTAAAGTGAGCATCTGGAAATGATAGTAAAGGTAAAGGTAATAGTCCTAGAAATTGACACAGCAGTACTTCATAAATAGAACTGTGATTTGAATTTCAGAAATCGGTAAAGAAGCCCAGCATTTTAGTGTAGCCTGAGGATTTAGAGCAACACAATTTGATTTTCAAAATACAGTCAAAATGCCAACATTTGAATAAAGGCAGCAGATTCGAAAACATCTAGATTAGATTTTCAAAATAACAGTCAAAATGCAAAAATGGAATTAAGCCATCAAATTCATAAACATCTATGTTAGATTTTTTTTTTAAAACAGTCAAAATGCAATTTTTGAGCAATGCCAGCAGGTTCAAAAACATCTAGATTCATTTGAAAAATTACAGTCAAAATGCAACTTTTGAATAAAGCCAGCAGACTCCTCCCATGCCCGGACTGGCCCACACAGGATGAGCCTCTACCCTTGAAGGTGGCCCTTAGAGGTGGTCGGTTTCATCTGCCGGCTCTTAGGCCTGGATATGAGATAAGCCTCACAGGAACCAATCAGGCGACACACAGGAGGGCAGAAAGTGTGCATCAACAAACTGCGATTCTCCTGGCAGCCATGTTGTAAAAGGCCCGACTGGATTGACAGGAAATGGGGCACCTCAAGGCAACAAGGGTCTCTGGCACAATGCTGCTGCAGAAAAGGCAGGATGCAAATGGAAGCCCAGAGAGGGAAGCCTCCACCCTTGATGGTGGCCCTTAGAGGGGACTGGTGACGTCTGCTGGCTCCCGGGACTGGATATGAGATAAGCCTCACATGAACCAATCAGGCAACACACAGGAAGGCAGAAAGTGTGCATCAGCACACCTGCAATTCTCCCGTCAGCTAGGTTGTAAAAGGCTCGACCGGATTGGCAGGCAATGGGGCTCCTCAAGGCCAAAAGGATCTGTGGCACGATGTTGCTGCTGGGAGGGCAGGATAGAAATGGTTGATAGATTAATTTGTGGCCATTGTCAAGGTATAATCCATTGCGTTCTAATCATGGGTTGAATCTTGATCTGGCATGGTCTGGATTAATGCAGTGTTTCTGTATTTGGAACGGTTATGTGCCTCCTTTAGATAGCTATGTGGTTCTGGCACTTCTGAAAATTGATTCCATTTGTGAGAGCAGCTGGATCTGGCTGTGTAGCAAGCTGTTTTAACAAAACCTGCAACTCAATTAGACTGTTTGGGAAAGGTTGTTTATGCTATGGTTGAGTCTAGTTTGGTGAGCGAGAAAATGTGTCATGTGGGGATTAAAGTGAGTAATTCAACCTAACCTATGCTCACCAGGCTAGGGTCTGGCTGATTAGCAACTGCTCTGCTGCAAGCAGGTTTGATTCAGCAGCAAGTGAACCGATTGTGCAATAAAAGTTATGTAACTAATGACAAAGAAATGCTTTCCAATAGTTTGTTTCAAGCAGCAGCATCTGTTTCTGGCTGAGCAGTGTTTTTAGCAAGACAGTGAGATTCTAAGACACTAAGGGAAGGATCTGTACAGCTGAAGAGTGAAGGAGATTTGGATATATACACAGTGTGAATTGGTGTGATGGAACCTGTTTTTTTTATTTTTATTAAATAATAAAATTATACCGGTAATTCCATCTCTGAAAGGGAAATCTGCTAATCAGATTTCCCTTTCATAGGCTCCATGCCAAAAATCATATTGTGTACTTGTGCCTTGCTGCATTAGTATCCTGATTCGTAGCACCTGCTCTACCAGAGGTACTGAGCAGGTTCAGAGTTAACAGGTGCCCTATTGACAGGTGCAGTGACACACAAGCTTCTGCAGTGCAGGCGCTGCATTTAAAATAAATCACACATGTTCCAAAAATGGCAAAATTCTGAAGATATTGTTCTGGTGCACATACAACTGTAAATGTAAGCCATTGGGTTAGGGTATTGTGGCCAGCATCTCTCATAATTGTCCCATCTACATTAAATTGATATTGCACATGTGTCAGCCCTGTGGGCACAGTTCAGCTGTGGAAGAGATATGTGGATTCCCCCAGACAGGCTGGGCCTTATCCTACAGCAGGAAGGTAGTGTGGCGGGTTGGCTCTCTTTGTTCCTTTGTAAGGGCAGGTAACACCCTTCTCCCTGGGACAGACACTCCACAGGGCACTGATGTGGGATGAGAAACCAACAGGCACACCCATTCACAGAGAGTCAGGGCTCAAACCAGGGAGCTGGATTTCTAAAGGCCTTTGATCCTATTTAGATGGGGTGGGAGTGCCAGAAGTAGAGTGGGTGTTGCAGATCAGGCTACTGATGCAGCAGGGCACGAGTGCACTATGCTTTGGGCATGGAGTTGAGGGGAAAGGGGGAATCTGGTTGGCAGATTAATCCTTTTTGAGAATGAATTACCCTCATCATTCTATTGGTTAATAAAAATCAAAAAAGCCAGGGCTTTGTACACTCACCAGATGGCAATTCCTCAAAATGTGTTTGTGTGATAACGTAAAGGTTTCTTTAATAGTGGTAGGGTCACGAGTCGGGGTAGCTCAGGTTTGGACATAGGACTTCTTTTTCTTTGGGGACATTCTGATAAATCACTACATCAACAATTCATCTCTTTTCCCTTTTCTTTTCTTTTTTAGTGCGGGGCATTGAATCATAGGGTTTTGGGATGTGTATAAAATAAAGAACTAAACAACATGGTGCCTCGTCCATCTCCTGGTTCTGAGTTAGCACAACAGTTTGTGTAATATCAAGTAGATTAGCTACGCAGGGTGCTAAACATGTGTGTGTGGAAGGTGAGACTATTTGGGGCAAGATAAATGAATTATATGCACTGAAATTCTCTCAGAGCTAAGTATACATTTTCTAGCTACGCCATGAATTTATGGTGACGTGGTAAGCATTGTTCCAGCTATATAATTAAGTTATCTGGAAGAAAAGAGAGAGTTGATGTGGCGATGAATTGAGATTCTCTGGCATCACATTTCTTGATTGTGTTGTTAATGTAGCAATTACCTAATGGAAAACTAGACCTAGTGTGCAGCCCACTGTTTTAGATGCAAAAAGTGAAGAAAAGCCAGTAGAATGCATGTCTGAAAATTCTGGATGGTCAAAGGAAGGAGTATATAATATTTATAAGGAAGCCTAGTCTAGGACACTGTTATTACACTAGATAGAGTTTAAATGTTGTTCATCGCAAAAAAAAAAACCTTTACAAATGTCCAGGACAGTATGGTTTCTGTTTTCCAATTTCTGGGGTTCTCCCAGTTATTTGGGGCCCTTCACTTTATACCCAATTGAAAATGAAAGAAACAAAAGGATCTCCTCCATTTCTCAGGGTCTCCTTCCCCAGTGTCTGAATGTTTCTTTGTTTTTCATTACAACCTTAAACCCACACTACCCTTACCAATATTGCCTGACCTCCAACCCACCATCTACCTTTTGGTGTTAAAAAAAGGTCAAAAAAATCAACAACAATTCGACTAGTAGGTGGTAGGCCAAAACACATAAACTAGCATGGATGAAAGGTCCTTAATAACTCTCTGGGCGTGGATCCGAGACCCTTGCATGTGTCATAATGAGGGTTGGTCCTTCTTCTTTCCTCAGCTGGCTGCCTCCTCTGGAACAGCCTCCCCCTTTCTATCTGCCTTGACCCGGGTCTCCTCCAGTTCAGCAAGCACCTCTAGACTTTCCTCTTCTCCTCCACCTTCCCTCTCTCCCTCCCTTGCTAAACCCCACAGTCGCTGTGATTGGTGGCCCTAGCCCATATGTGTCCTTCTGGGTCCTTGCCCTTTGTCCAATCGCCTTCAGCATCCGCCCACCCCCTGCACTTACCGTTGGGCACCAACTTTGCTGCAACATCTTACAGGCCTGCACTTATTGTATTGGCTGGTAACCCCTCTTCCACCAAGTTGTCACTCCCTGGTACTTACCTGTTGCCTTTGCAATGGGCTCTCTTGCACTTCCCCCTCTATGGAACCTCTAGCACTTACCCCCTCCCCTGTCCCTTCTCTCTCTCTGCAATTGTACGCTCCGAATGCTCGCAAGGCCTAGTAGGACCACTATTGTATGTCTGCTCATCACTGTTAATCATATTACACTGTCTTGCTTTCCCTTGTTCCTTCCCTTGCTCTGTGGGCGCTTTGAAACACAATTTCTTGATGTATAAGCACCTTACATATGCCCAATAAAATAAATAAATAAAAATATATAAAATACCAGACCCTCAACCTTTAGCATTCTATTTCTTCCTTGGCTGCATTGGGTTGATTATGAGGTTGACCTCTGTATAGTTACCCCCCAACAAGCACACTTTTTCCTGTTTCCGCAGTTCACATTGAAGCCTATAATCAACTAGACTCTCCTTATAATCCATTACACCTATGCTCAACTATTGGGGACTTCTCCTAGTCTACTGCACCCCAGGGAACCTGCAGTTCAACAGTCCATGGCACTGGAATACTGGGCACGTTCAGTCTCTCTTGTTCTTGTTTGGCAAAAGTTAATTTAGTGTCCTTGTTGGACTTATCGGCTTCACCAGATCCTGTTCTTATCTGATGAAAGGCTAGCCCAGTTCTGCTCTACATAATCAGGGGAGTTTTAGGTTTGGGCAATAGCAGCCCTGGCCCCTGTGTGATACAGGCTTTGAACAGAGGAGATAGAGTCAAGGTTTAGAATGAATCATAACCATTGTCGTCACTGTTGTTTGCTTTGGGCAACCCTCCAGACTATCGTTCTTCGCCTGTCAAGTCATTGCAGAAAGGGCAAAGACCATATGCAAATAAAGCTTGGTTCTGCCCCTACAGGAGCGGTCCAGCTGAACTACTTGGTCACATCCCTTCTACACAAGACCACAATCAACCTTAGACATGTTTCAGGCTCATTGGGCGTCATAGGTGAGGGGTAGCTTCGGTCTCTAGTCCGAACAGGCACAGGACCCAAGTCTGGGCATACCTCTCCCACTCGGGGTGACCACAGCAAATCAAAAGAGGTGATGGCAGGAAGGTTTAGAAGTAGTGCTGGGGCACACAACTTTTTCAGCATGGGTGGTAGCAGCTCTGCCATGGCTTCTTCCTCCTTCCCACTCCACACCATGGAACTACGGAAGCTGCACTTGTCCACTGCTGTTTGGATGATGCTACGAAGTGCACCTTTTTCAATGCCAGCAGCAGCTCTTCAACGGCTCTTCCTTCCTTCTTCGTAATCAAAACCCAACAACTGCGGGAACTACCTTCCTCCGCCAGCCAGTCATAATGGTAGGCATTCATAATGATAATGATTTGTTATTTATAGATCACCTTAAGCCAAAACGCTTTACAGAGAACATATTTACATACATTTATCATCCCAACCGAAGTTGGTACTCATTTATCGACCTCAGAAGGATAAACGGCTGAGTTGGCCTTGCCGGGATTCCAACCTGCGACCTGCAGATCACACATGGATCGCAGCAACGAGCGCTCAACCATCCGAGCTATCTTACCGGCATGCAAGGCATTCATGCATGGCTTAGGCTGCTGCCATTTCTCTGCAGTGCTCTGCCCACTGTCTATCGTCATCATTGCAGTGCATTGCATCTCCTATACAGGCCAGCATGCTTTTTCCTCCATTCTTGCTCTTCTTACCCACGCCCATTCTTCGCTGGTTTACATGTTGTCTTGTACGCAGGATGAGTCCTGTGTGTATACCTGTAACAAAGTGTGAAATCATGTCATGTAGCAGAAGCCAGGTGCTAACAGTGGTTCTATTTACTACTAGTTACGATCCCTGATGACGCCATTCTGCCCGCACCTTCTGCCAGGCCCATAAATCAGGCTCTCTGGCCTATAACTCTTAGTATTGGCCGCAGCTGCGGGCGTCACCCCCTTATTACAGCTGACCTGTGATTTCACGATGGCCGCTCTCAGAGTCAGCACGTGGGTCTCAATACAAGTTTGGGCGAATTAGCGGTGTCAATTCTGCCAAACTTCAATACCATTACCCGCATTGAAATTGGGGCGTTAATCCCCAAAATTCCAATTGGTCATAACTTGTGATATGGCAGAGCAGTAAAACGTTTAGTAATTCTGTTAACCCCACGTTTCACCACTAGAGCGTGCTTCCAATGAGGAGCTTAGGATGGACGGAAACTCAATGAAAATAATTCCAACAAGCACTAAAATGCTTCATTGGGTTGCATGTCTTTATAACGACACATTTTATGTAGAATGCACATCATAACGAAAAACATAACACATTTTTTTTGGGGGGTGTCCCCCCAAAGCCCAGTTTCCCACCCCTAAAAACCCACACCAACCATGTCCCCACTATATTTAACCCTTTATCCCCCCCCTTATGTTTTTCGTTATAAAAGTGTTGTTATATGTGCATGTCTACATAACCTTTTCGGTATAGAGACTGTATACTCTGTATGCAAGGCCTGGCATGCTTTTCAGATGTCCTCTTTCTGATACACCGTCGTTGGTTGGTAAGGAGTCACCTATAGTAGCATATGTATTTATTAAACTGGGGAAGTAGAGCAAAGGTCATCCGGAGTCTATCGTGTTACCATTTATTATAAACATCACTTCTAGATTTCAAATGCATTTCTATTAAACATGATTAAGAGATTAGTTTGCAACACTATGCATATAGGTGTGTTTTGCAACCATATGCATTCTACGTTTATTCCGCATATTCGCTACTGGGAAGATCTCTCGCATCGTAGGGATCAAGAAACCAAATACCAAGGGCGATACTGGCGTGAACATGTTTTATTACAAAACTGAAGAGTGATGGATGGACGCTTTTAAATAAATCAAAAGCGCCCGGTCATTGCAGGGGCAACCCTTAAACCATAGTTTTTCAGCTTGCTGTGCCAGAGCTTATGAGTCATTCAAAAACCTCTGTCCCTCATTTCTCATGTTGGCATTAGTGCCCATTTGTTATTGAGGTGAGAGCTCTGGGCACGGGAGGTTGTCACACAATTCTGAGCAGGGTCCAAAGGCAGTAATGCTGCAAGACAAACAACTATCAGCAGAGGTGAAATAAAGTGCTCCAGGGCAACATGAGCTGAAGCCGTGTCCATTAACATAGAGATGGAGCCCGTACTAGAGGGCAAGCACAGTAAGAAGGCACCCATGCGCCCAGCCTGCTTTAAAAACCTCAACAAAAATGGCCTCCAGGGTAGTGCTGCCCTCAACAAAAATGGCTTTACTACAAAAGAATGACCGAGTTTGCCGAGGTAGTTGATGAAGTTTCAGCAAGCAGACTCAGTGGCAAATGGACCGCATCCTTATGTGCAGTGATGGAAGTGTACAAAAAGTAGTGGAAATATGTTCCCTGCTGGCCTTTCCCCACTCCCAACAAACCCCATGCCACACCCCCTCCCACGCACACGCCAATCTCCCAAACAAGCACACGTGCTGTTTAAGGGAATGTTAAGTGCACTGTACTGAAGTGCAAGTTTCAACTTCTTCCTACACTTTTATTTTAAAACTAAACCATTTGGAACAGTTTCTTTATGCAATAAAAGTATAAGAACAGTCAAACTCCACTTCAACCACGGCTTTTGTGATTGAGGCATTCGACCAATGCCTCTGCTGTAATAGGAGGCTCAAACCAAGACTGTGTGAATGTTTATAATGAACGTTCAGCAAAGAAAAAACAGCTTTGGCCAGAATACAGACAGAAGGGACTGTTAGTGGCCAACAGGAACAATGCCAGCCACGTAGCAATGTATACATTGCAAAGGCCTGCCGAATATCCGATGGCACAATGGAATATTGGAATAGATGCTACAGTCAACACTAGCAGACTGGTCTTGAGGGTGAAGGAATGATTGGTCCACCAATCAGCAGTCACATACTGCGAGGGGAAAACCAAGCCAGCATAACAAAGCAGAAGTGCCACTACAGCAGTCACGTTGGAAAATACTGCTATCAAACATCTACAAATATAAGAGGAAAAGCAGAAAAAGCAGTGAACCCTGCAGGAAAAATTGTGCACCCAAAGGAGGCGCTTTGGTCAAGAAACTTACCAACTCATGCAGTAGTTCCCATCACTATAATGCAGCACTTTTAGTAAATGGTACTAAAAGGGTATTATGATTCAGTTCAGGGGTACATGAAGGGGCTCATGTGGGCATTTGCCAAGGTCAGTGCATGGTTCATAGTTGTAGCAAATGGCGAACTAGCTCGGCTACAGGAACCCTCTATTTGGGGCTGTTCTTTACTATATAAGCACATGGACATCACTATTGACCTTCACCCAGCCAATCAAATTGTTTAGATTGCAGTCAATAACTACTGGTATAGCCTGCATTTTGACCATTCGCTTTTCAAAAAGTACACAGGGAAACATAAATGAAATGTCCAGGCAATTTTTCTTTCAAGAAGACACTTCCTCTCTGGTATTTGTACAACATCATATTTAACACCCAAAAGAGAAAGCTAAAATGCTTTAACTTTCTTATAGAGGAAACATTTACTTTTACATGACACCTTTTGCATATTCATGTTAAACCTGTTTCACTTCAACCATGTGTGCAATTAAAATGCCTAACTTATGAAGACAACCCCGCTATGTAAATAATACAAAATACAACCACATTTAATTTTCTAAGTTTGTCTATTTACTGCACCCAATATTAAAGTATATTTTTTACATCACGACAAAAGCGCCAAAGATAGTGGAATAGGCAGTGAATGGTGGGACAAAAAATAATGTCAATTTATTATTGGTAGATGGGTTTCCGGAGGAAATGGTTGGGATCAAGAGCAGGAAATCTGTCATGTTACCTCCCTGAGTTACTAAGCTATATTCATACACCAAAAGCGGAGGCACCACATTGCACATTGGAGGCCTACGCCAACCTATGTTGAAGATGCATGGACCAAGGACAAGATACATTTCCTCCGCTATGAGTGAGTTTGAGTGGAACTCAGTAGTGTCAGATTATATATATATCCTTGTATAGGATTTCTATGCTGCTATATTGCTATTTGCACATTACCCGTTGGGGTTAGTTATTGCGACTTTGCCCATGCACTTGCACTTTATGCATCCCTATATGCGGTTTATGCAAAAAGCAGCCCGTGATGCAATATGGCACTTGCACTTTCATCACATAGCCTATCAACAATATGATGTATGATAATTTCGAATATATGTCACTAGCTACATTGACACATAGCTTTTCGCAATTCATTTATGAATTGCAGGAATAATATTTTGCAAATTATCCAGGATTGCGACTAGTGAACAGTATGTAATACATTGGTATTTTGTCTGCTTGTTTTTTGACATTAGACAAACGTGTTTTAGACTAATAAATAAACACGATACACGCAGCACTGCACATACATATAGACCTGACTTAATTCACACTTTAAATCACACATTCGTTTAAAAAAATAATACATTTATAAAAGTAACATGTGCAATAGGAGGATACTTACTGAAGTTTAAAATGTGTGGTTTACATGTTGCGAAAAGTGATATATCGCCAGCCAATTGAATCTGCCTAACAAATCTATTGCTAGCAATTCAATGTTTTTTAAGGTAACCCACTGTGGGTTTAAACACTTTCAAACATGGCGGATTTTGTGGGAAAAAATGGCTACCATTGTTCTGGACAATCTATCCATGTATACCATAGAGAATATACGGGTTTAAACGGACTCCCACAGGAACCTCTCAAAATGCTATTGTTAATAATTTTTTATTCTAGTAACGGATATGACCATATTCCTAAAGTGATTAGGAACTTGTGTGCCCCGCAGGCTGCAAAGTTTCATAAAGATACATTAAAAAATTAGAACGTTATTAAGAAGACAAAACATGTTTTTCCAAAGTTACAGCCTACTTCCTATTCATTTTCCCATAAACAAACAAGTTCATTTGCCAAAGTGCACAGCCCAAACCGCTGGACGGATTTGGACCAGGTCTGAAAGAACTTGGGCACGAAGCAAAGATTCAGGATCCATGCATGGTTTGGGGTTATTACATGCAGTATATATTTGACGGAGAGGGGGCTACTCAAAATTGGATAGTTATATCTCCCATGGTGCATTGCAGAAGCATGGTTTTCAGAAGTAAAAAAGCTGCTATCTTGTTTTTCTCTCGATACGAGAGATATTCAAGGTTATAGCTCAGGATATGGGAAAATGAAACGCAGGAGAAAAGCTATCTGCCGGTCAGAAAACATGCACATGTCATGATGCTAGAGGTGGAGGGGAGGCTAGAGGACACCAAGTGACATTTGGGCGTGGGAGGGGGTCTAGGGACTGAGTTTGCAACATAAAGCTTTCGGTAGCCGCGGCTATAGCCGACATCTCAAAGCAAAAGAAACAGCCTGTGTTGTGGGGGGGGCAGGGGAGGTGAGGAGGCCATCTAGGGAGTGGGGGAGCTGGCACAGATGAGGGCCTAGAAAACCTTTTTTTCCTCAGTTTTTCCAACATTTGCGGCTATATTCGAGGCTATAAAGGACTATGGATAGCCAAATGTATGTGTATTCAGTGCCCGCAGTTATAGTTGTCTTTTTTTTTAAGAGAATTTTATGGCTAAAATCACTGGCCACCTCCAAAGGCCATTGCCAGTGACATGATTGCCTTACAAGGCTTCCATCATACCAGTAACCAGGACAGACCCTACTTAGCTCCACAGTGAGGAAAGAACCAGCCTCCTCAGGCCATGTTGCCCCATAAAAAAAAAAAAACAAGTAGGTTACAAGACCCCTTAGAAAAACGGCCCAGCCCTTTCCTTGCTTTGAAGCTAAGCAGGGTCAGTCCTGCTTTGGAGCTAAGCAGGGTCAGTCGTGGCTACTGCATGAATGGGTGACCAAATGGGCATCCAAATTATTATTTTTTAATCCGTTCTACTGTCTGTCCTTGAAAGGTTTGCATTCAGAGACCATGTTTTGCTGAATTGAATTCTGGTATTTGTAGTCTCAAGTCAATAATAAAAAATATATATTTTTACAGAAACAGTGAGTTTCACATGCCTGCAGTTATTGGGACAAACCCTGCTTAGCTTCAAAGCAAGGAAGGGATCAGTACCCTAATGCCACGTTGCCTAATAATTGAGCCAGCCTTACTAGACCACTTAGAGAAACATGGCCAAAGGGTGCTGGATCCTTCCTTGCTTTGAAACTAAGCATAATGGGTCCCGGTTACTGCATAGATGGGAGACAGCCCACAGTCCTGAATCCTGTGGGTTTTATTAGTTTTAAATATCTCATAACACATGGCTTCTACATTATTTTTTTAAATCATGCTACTGTCAGTCCATGAAAGTTTTGCATTCAAAGCCAATTGTTTTACCTTTTGCTGAATTGCATTCTGGTATTTGTATTCTCCCAGTCAAGATGGGGGGAATAATGCCACTAGTGTACACTTTTTGCCTAGCATAGTTCTATCAGGATTTATGCATTTGAGTGACACTATGGTGTGTGTACTTTTCAAGTTAATTTATAAAGCAGAGTATTGTGGAAATTCAGACATGGGGTTGAGGAGGGGAAATGATGAGAGGGCAAGCCAGTCATGACTATTGGCCACAATGTGGCAAGAGAGTTTGCAATCCTGAACACTGGTGCAGTTATTTGCCCCTGATTGTGGGTGCTTTACATGGCACAAATAAGCGACTCATAGGGATGGACAGTGTGACTTTTTTCAGAGGGCAGACTCAACCCATTGTTTTCATTTTTTTACGGTTGGCAAGCTTTCTCAAGTATGTGGCTACCAGGATTTTACTCAGGCTGTCATGTTCCCAAAGCAGATGCTCACCCACAAGACCACAAGCACTTGTTTTGAATTGGGATTTTGTTTTCCAGGGAATATTTCATGACAGATTACTGGGTTTAAAAGGTGAGCACCTTTTATACTTTGCCAGCATATGTATTGGAACATTGCCCCTCTCAGATTATATCAATGCTAATTTGTCTTGCACAATTTCTTCTAAGTTCAAGTTCAATTGAACTACATTTGTATATTTCACTTTAAGATATATGTTCACTTACTGTGCGTATATTCATGGGTGCCATCTTTTGATTTTAGCTATGGGGGCAAAAGAGTATGGGCATATGTAATTCTTGCAGCCAGTCTTTTTTTCCCCTTGTTCATGCTGCCTAAATGTGGTTAGTTAGGGTTTTGTGATATTTCACAACATTCACCAAGAGACTGGTCATAAAACAAGGGGCTTGAAGCACGCTGCATAACCCAATTCGTGATCCATGACAAAAAACATTGTGAGTTCTCAAAGCCTTCAATCTTTTATACATATTAATACCACTGTCAAAACAGGTCAAAATCAGTTTCTGATTGATGAACATCTTTGAGCGATGGTTTGCTAGTGTTTTAAAATATAGAGTGGCTGTGCCTACCGGCATGGCCAAAGGCCATGGCCAGTGGTCTGGTAGTGGTTTAAAATGGACAGTGGTTACAGCCGAAGGCCATGGCTAGTGGTTTGGTAGTGTTAAACAATATACAGTAGGCCTGGCAGTAGGCCGTGGCCACTGGTCATGTGTGGAAAATATCTATGGGATGACAAAACCCTTCAAATTTAAAACAAAAACTTTAGTTGCAGGGACGTTAAGGTGAGAACTTAATGGAACAAAACTCCTGAAATTCATCTAAAGCCACCATAACTTTTCACCCCGTGTTGTGCACCCTATGACCACAATGATGACATACCTGATAACATCTCTGATGACATCACTGGTGACATCACTAATGACATTGTCTAATACACACAAGTCAATGAATGAAAAAAATGGCTACTGTTTAAAGATTACTTTTACTTTGTACATTATGTGTTTTATTTCAATGTTAACATGTTAATCACTTATAAAAGACACACAGACAAAATATACATCTATGTACATTTTTTTTAAAGAAAATGTTGAATTTTAAAACTTCATTTCTTTTCTACAAATACATACATGTACAGTAATAATCACTTTTCTCAATACCCATGCATGGAAATGCAAAAATATATCCTAATACTTAGTTGTTTCTTGTTTTAAAAACTTTTCATGGCCTTTAGAAAATGATATATGTACATGCTTTTCTTACAATAAAGCAATTGAGTATGTACATATGTTTATTTTAAAACATAGTAAATAATTAGGGTTCAACATTTGTTGCTTTCTATGTATTTCTACAAATAGTTTTGTAAATGTATATACAGGTTATAGTATAGTGAACATGTCTTAGTTATGGTTGGCAAAAACTGGAACATTCTAAGCAGTGTACTATTTATAATTCAGATATCATCTTTTACAAAAGTACTACAAAGGAAAGCTTCACAAGTAGTGATATGATGCACGTGTGGCTATTTACTGTTTTAAAAAATGTACTCATTGTTATTAACTATTCTAAAATGCTAATCTCACATATGTAGAAATGTAAGGGTGGTCTAAATATGGGCAAATATGTAGATGGATCTTATGTCCGATGCCATTAGTTAAATAATCATTAATGTCATATATGATGCTATTAGAGATGTCACCAGTGATCCCATTAGTGATGCCATCAGCCAAACTATGAGTGATGTCATATATGATGTCACCAGTGGTGTCATCAGTGATGCCATCAGTGGCGCCATCATTGTGGTCATAGGCTGCGCAGCAGAGGGTGCAAAGTTAAGGTGGCTTTAGCTGAATTTCAGGGGTTTTCTTGTGTTAAGTTCTCACCTTAATGTCCCTGTAACAAAAGATTATTACTTGAAAAAAGAAAAAAAATATATATATATATTCACTGAAAAAACTTTGTTAAAGGGACGTTATGGTTAAGTAGGACTAATAAAAACCTATGAAATTCAAGGATAAAACGTTGTTAAATGGACATTATGGTTCCAAAACCGAAAAACCCTTGAAATTCACTAGTTATGGTAAGCTAAGCAACCATAACTCGCGCCACCACCGTGCACTGCTAAGATTAACACCCAGGACATCAAAGATGACATTACAAATGTTTTTATTAGCCCTACTTAATCCTAGCATCCCTTTAACAAAGTTCTTTCATTGAATTCCATAGGTTTTTATTAGTGCAACTTAACCATAAGGTCCCTTTAACAAAGTTTTTTCATTACATTTCATAGGTTTTTACCAGTGTATGCTATTTTCCTACAACTTACTTATATCATACCTACCCTATATAGCAATATTTGTGTCCAATTTCCAAAGTTTCACCTTAAAACTCTGCCATTTCCACCATCTGGAATAGTTTTTAACACTTCTATACACTTCTTGCAACTATTTCAACTAGTTTTACATCTGTAGACGGCTACGAACATCTGACTTCACATCCAACCTCCCGGACAGTGCCACATGACCATAAGCTGGCACGCGGCATGATGACCTGTCTGAGAACCCGTCCGCACTTCACGGTAAGATCTCTGCTTGGCGGACAGTGAGGAACTGCATTTTCTACTGATCTAGGAACTCAAAATGTCCCTTGCACAGCTCCAACACCTATTCCTACTCATTTTCCATTAACAATCTAATACACAGTACATACTTTTAGCAAAACTGCTATTTATCTTAAAATGGCATCAGCTAATGCCACACCTCCTCCCCAAGAGCAACCACCACTGCTGTAATCAAGGAGCATGAGAAACAGTGCCCCCTAACTTAGAAATAACACACACGCAACATTTTCCCTTGTTCACCTACCCCTCCATATTAGTGTTTGGTTGCTCTTCCCTCATTTACCTCTCCACCTTTCGTCCTCAGCTCTCCTGCCCAAAAAAATGCATCCAAAAACAACAAATGACAAATTCCTTTAGGAACCAACCTTTCACAGTGAAAAAATAGAACTAAAAAAAAATGTATAGACTCCATCTACTTTATATTTCTCAGTAAAGTACATCGACTAAATACGGTTTTCCAACATTTCCATTTGCATTTAGTGTTTTGCTAATGGGAATATTGTGGCGTTCATCCTCTGTTCCAGGTACTGGAACGGTGGATACCGGCCCAGTAGCCCAAGTTATCAGCCCAAGCGAAGCGAGGGTGGATAACAAGGTCTCTGGACCATTATCCCCCCATTCCAGCCCCTGAAATGTGGGATGAAGGCCATTAGCACCCTAGGTTCCCAAAGCGGGAACCTGGGGTGCTAAAAAATAGGATTGTTCTTCCAACACTGAAAATCCTTTTGCAGGATGGCCACCATGGAAAGGGAAGGAGAGGGTTCCATACAGAGCCCCTCTTCGCTTTCCATAGCAGCCTGCAGAAGGCAAAAAGAGAACCCTATGACCATATTACCACAAGCTCATTTTTCTTCCCTTTCAAATCTATCCAAATTTTGAATAACTTTACCACAAAGCCAGTCCCAGGTGGACATGGCCACTTTAAACCTATGTTTTGTCCCTTGTGGTCATGGCCAGTAGCCAGATTGTCCGGATCATGACCTTATTCCATGACCTGGAGAACCTGGCCACAGGCTACCCCTCAGTCACTGAAGGCATACCGCTATTTTTTGTAGCTACATTATGACACTTGTCAAATAATAAAACACTGGCACATTTGCAAAACCATGCTTGTAGATCCTTGTCAATGCTCCTTACACATGTTTGCTGGAAATCCACCCATGTTTTATTTTTTTGAAAGTGTCAAATGTATGCACATACAATCGTTATATAACCTAGCCCCCCCTTGAAAAAATCAATTCAGACTTTACGAAAACATCTAAATCTAGATCTATAATCTTTTTGCAAACCTTTGTGTAGATTCGTCAAACAGCACCACATTCATAAGCCTTTACAATATTTTGGGACCCCCACTCTAATTTTACTCCCTCTTGACAGAATCCCACCAAACTTCGCAAAACATGTATAGCTTGATCTATTATCAGTTTGCCAAATGAAGTGTAGATTCATCAAATGGCACCTAATTTAAAGGGCCTTTACATTATTTTGGGACCCCCCTCTAATTTTGCCCCTCATGACAGAATCCCACCAAACTTTGCATACTCACTCAGAATCTGCCAGGGAATATACATGCACAATTTCATGCAGTTCCATTAAGTGGCGCCAAAGTTATAAGCCATCCAAAAAGTGCATTTCACCAACCCTGCAATGCTAAGATGTTCGCGAACTTTCACAGGACTGTTCGCGAACATCCGAACGGTTCGTGGACTTTTGTGGCAAAAAAACACACTTTATTTTTGCTTCTTGCAGCCATATCCCATCCTCATCACCCCTCACCTCCCCAGAGATTATTTGATAAGTTTGACCGCTGTCCGTGAATCCAAGATGGCGGGCATTTCCAAAAATCTGACGCACTTCACGCTCCTCACCATCCAATCAGCGAACATGTCACATGTCCGCGGACATGGCGCAAGCCGATTAACCAATCAGGACACTGTCCGTGGACCAAACAGGAAAGTGTGTCCGCGGACCGGACATCGATATCACTCATTTTTTGTGACTTACTTTTTGGTCATTTTTAAAAAAACTACTGGACGGATTTTCACCAAATATACAAAAGCCCGCTTTCGGGACCAAGCCACTGCTCCTGCTGCAAATTTGGTGAAAATCTGTCCAGCGGTTTGGGCTGTAGGCGTGAGCAAAGTTTTTTCCCCATTCAGTCTATGGGAAAAAAAGAAATTTTGGGACCTCCCTATAACTTTGCCCCCACCGGACCAAACCTCACTAAACTTTGCAAATAATTCAGAGTGGGCCATATATTTTTTTTGCAAAGCTTGGTGAGGATTCGTCCAGGGAGAGCGAAGTTATAAGCCACCCAAAAAGTGCTCTTCCTATGGGATTAGCAACTTAACCATAACTACACGCCACTACTGTGGCCGTGTAATAGATATAAATGTATCTATACATATATATATCAGTGAAAAAAACTTTGTTAAAGGGACATCAAAGATGACATCACAAATGTCATTGATAACATCACTGAATATCACATTTCTGGCTCCCACTTTTTTCCTTTACTGACATATCTAGGCCACATGGTTTTCTTCAGTAACAGTGGAACAAAAAATTCAAAAGGTACTATATTTTTAGACTTATCGTTCAAGTATGTTCTTACAGTAATTCCCTTAGGGTCCAGTCACATCATATGAAACATATACATAGAGGAAGACAGAGGCGTGAACGACAGCAATCTTGTCTGTGCATGAAGAT
The DNA here is from genome assembly GCF_040938575.1 of Ambystoma mexicanum. Taxonomy (NCBI): domain Eukaryota; kingdom Metazoa; phylum Chordata; class Amphibia; order Caudata; family Ambystomatidae; genus Ambystoma; species Ambystoma mexicanum. The sequence goes on from NC_090938.1 coordinate 452,058,643, forward strand.
AATCAGTAGGGTTATCAGCACTTTCTGATAGTTCTGTTGATTTTTGTATTACTGTACTTTCCCAGTATATACTCATATGTGTATACATTGTACTCACACTACTTTCCTTAGGGTCCAGTCACATCATGTGATACATATACACAAGGGACGTAGCAGCTTTGAAACAAAGCAATCATTTCTCTGCATAAAGATAATCAGTTAGGTTATGAACACTTTCTGGTACTACTGCTGCTTTTTTGCTTACTTCACTTTCCCTGTATATACTCATATTTGTATGTGGTGTTATTGTGTCTTTGTGTTTTGTATGTAATAATGAAATTATGTAGTAAGTGGCTTTTATTAGCTACTTATTACATGTTGCACAGTACGCAAAACTGTAATACGAAAGCATTTATCATTTCACTATTCAACATGGTAAGATTATGAATATTGCACCTCCATCAAGTATCCTGCACACAAAGCTTATGTTTATACATGAGTAACTTAGTATACTGGATAGAACTTCATAATAGAATGCTATTTATATCAATGAATTGCTTAATGAATTACTTAGCTCATGATATTTATTTCAATGATCCTTGACACTTTTTTGCCAACATTATAATAAGAATCCCTTGCACAGACTTTTCATGAAAAGTAAATACACATGTGATGTCATCAGTGATGTCATCAATGGCATTTGTGATGTCATCTTTGATGTACTGGGTGTTAGTCTTAGCAGTGCACGTTAGTGGCGTGAGTTATGCTTGCTTAGTTTACCATAACTTGCGAATTTCAGGGGTTTTTCAGTATTACTTTGAACCATAACGTCCCTTTAACAAAGTTTTTTTTTTACTGATTTTCATAGGTTTTTAGTAGTGTAACTTAACCATAACGTTCCTTTTACACAGTTTTTTTTCACTGAATTTCATAGGTTTTTAGTAGCTCAACTTAACCATAACGTCCCATTAACAACTTTTTTTTTACTGAATATAAATATCGATAATGGCAATGTGAAAATGTTTACTAAGACTCCCTTACCTTACATATATATAACACACAAAATACTAAACCCCCTGCCCGCTAGTGATTTTGATGTCCGCAGACCGTGCGCATGTCCGCAGGCGCACGCGGTCACCATCACCACTTTCCAAAAACTTAGAGGGTATCTTCCATTATTGTATCATACAATAAAAACACATAAACATATTAAAAAAGAACCAAATAAAAACATTACGTTTAATAATAAATAAGAAGTGAAAACTGTATATGTAATACACCAACCATCCACTGAAGTCGCATTTCCAATATAATGGTATACACCAAAACAAAATAAATATGCCTCCAACTGAATAACCTCACAGAAACTGCACAGCAAGAAGTAAGAGCATGCTTACACACCAGTAACAGCAAAAGTATGTAAAAAAATAGTAAGTACACTGCATTTATTTCACATACTTGTATATTTTCTGCATATTGTACACTAAAACTAATACATATTTTTTTTAACACAGAAATGTGCAGTCCTTTGGAAAGGCTGGAAGAGAATTTCCCATGAGATGAAATGAGTGAAGAGAGTGATAATAATGGTAGAAACAACATTTCTCTATATAAGCCAATTAATAACCATTACTGTATATGTACTTCACAATTGTTTTTAAACCCACCAGACAACCAATAAAACTAATATACCAAAAGAGATAATAGAAGATCCTCTCAAACGAATGGAACTGAAAATCGATTTATTACTACAACACTTCAATCAACTAAAAGAGTGTATTGTGGACCACATTAAAGAAACATTAAATACCACTGTCCGACATGTACCTGTTCCCCCTCTCCATGTCTCAGCCAACTATCCAGAAACCCTCCCCAACAAGAAAAATGGTATGATGAAACTTCCATCCCTTTCTCCCCTCCCATACAGCATGTCCAAACCCCTAATTCCCCTGTATTTGTTTCAGTTTCCGCTTCCCCCTCTCTTTCCTAAGTATTCTACTGTTAAACAATAATACCATTTTAAATGTGTTCTTATTATATGCCTGTCTTATTTTTTATTTTTTTAATGGCGGTCAGGGTGCCCGCGGACAGCGCGTTTGTCCGGAGTGTTCTCAATTAACCAACATGGGGGTATCCTAAGGACACAGTACCTGTTCGTACTGTCTGTAATTAAAATGGACGTGTCCTTAGAACACACAAGATGTCTGCCTGTCCACAATTAACCACAAAAGGGGTGTCCTAAGGACAATATACCTGTTTGCACTGTTCGTAATTGAAATGTTGATGTTCTCAGAACACACAAGATGTCTGCTTGTCCAAAATTAACCCAAATGATGGGGTCCTAATGACAACATACCTGTTCGTACTGTTCTCAATGAAAATGGAGATGTCCTTAGAACACACATTAATGTAATGTAATGTCCGCAACCAGAATGAATATATCCGTAGACACATATCTTGTCTGCCTGTCCGCAAAGTTTTGACGCACATTTATTTTATTAGAGGAGTTCAACATTGTTTGTAGAACACCCGCGCACATGCACATCACACACTTGGGTCCCACGAACATCGCGTATCTCTGCAACTGGCCACGGCACGTGTGTCACACTTTTAATTAGTTCAGGGACCTGAACACTGTCCGTAGAACACCTGCGCGCATGCGCATAACCGTCACTGTGCATTTGGTGTCCTGCGGACAGCTGTCCCATTTGCCAACGTGTCCGCAACGTCATCATGCGACTGCACCCACGCGGAGCGTGTGTCCTTATTTGCGTATTCTGTCCGGGCTCCCAAACATTTAAAAACTGCTTTTTTGAGCAATCCAAGGTATTTTACAGTAAAAGTTCACCATTGCACATGTCGCAGACAATGTCCCTGCTAATCTACATACTTTTTGGAACTTTTTAAGCCCGTTCTTGGTGTTTGAAGTGTTTGGAGACGGTGCGGGTGTCTGCAAAGTGTGCCCCAGCACCCCTATAAAAGGCCACACCTCAGAGCTGATCCTCATTCTGCCTTTGAATTTCCAAGATTTACAACAGGACAATTGTGCAGGTTGCTGTTCTTGGTTCCTCATTCTAGTTCCTGGTTATTAACCTTCCAGATGGCATCCCAAATTGCTTCTGCTTCTACTGCCTCAGCATCAGAACCCTCCCTCCACCACCACCATGTCCCCAAGGGCCTGCAGAGAGGAACAGGCATGAGGATGCAGAGGAGACGGATGAAGAGGATGAAGAGGATGAGGTAGTGGAAGTCCCTACTACTAGCACTCATTGTGAGTCTTGGGTGTGGTGTTTATTTACCACCATTGATGGAAAGTCATAAGCTCAAGCGAACAAGGTGATCTGCACTCAGTGCCACATGGAGCTGAGTCGTGGCAGGGCTGGTTTGTATAGCTTTAGTACTACATCAATGAAGCAACACCTAAAGTCATTCTACGATGGGGCTATTCGTAAGGTTGTACCTTGCAATAAACGTAGTAGGTTGAGTTCCTCTGCAGCATCCTCCATTTCCACTCCTGTCACCACAAAAGATACTCATGTGGGACAGTGCATCCCTCCAGCTGCCTCACAGGCCATTCATGATGCTGTTGACCCTTACCTTTCAAGGGTCACAATATTGTGCATGTACTGCAACGCAGTACTCTGCAGGGGGGCGAACCTTCGGACTGCTTTCGAGACTACTGTCACGGAGCAACAGATGTTCTGTGACCCACCTCAATAAGGCCCACCGTACATCTTCCTCTCTCCACCTGCTCTTTCTTATCCCTGTGATTTGTGTCCCTTCCTTACCCTCCTTTCTCCTCCTTTCCTTCTGTGTCATATTTAACAAAACCCAAAAAATGTAAAACAACAAAAACAAAAACAAAAAAACAAAGGCTCTTTTCAGAGCCGCCTTTCACAGTTTAAAAACAGAAGTGACAAATAAATAATTCAGGGCCCTGTACATTTTTTAGAAGTCTGTGGACATCTAAAAACTGTGCAGTGCTGCCCTGTCACAACTATAGCACTTTTCTCTGGGAAGGAGTTGTGGCTCTGAAAAGAGTCTTTTGTGTTTTTTTTGTGTTACTGCAAAATGGATTGCTCTAATTCCAAAAAAGGCTGAAATGCATTTTGTATATTTTGCAGAAAAATCTGATTGCCGGCATAAGTAAGTTGTACTCCAGCTCTACGAAAAATGTGTGTGCTACAAAACCTAATGTTTTCATTCTGAAAGAGGACATACCAACATCTCTCAAAAAGGCACAAACAGCCTTGTTAAAAACTGGATGGCCTAGAGCACACCTTTTTTGTTGATGTGGTAAATACTTTAAGATAGTTAGTGGGGTGCGGGGGAGAATATCCACCCTGACACTGGGTTGTGTTCAGTCATGCAAAAACTTGTGGAACACTCCCGTCCCCTGCACACCCTAATGTTGTAATAACAACCAAAAGCAATTCCACAAAGAAGAATTGAATTGATATTTGATTATTTTGCTATAAATTTACACAAATGTTTTGTTGAATTGTTTTTTGTATCAAAAAATCTTTTTTGGGAGAATAAAATTCACTGATGATTAGATCATCAATACATAAAGTTTTAATATGGATAATCATATGAGCTTTTGGTTGTTATTACAACATTAGGGTGTGCAGGGGACGGGAGTGTTCCACAAGTTTGTGGACACCTGTTGTTTTTACAAACAGCCTTGTTAACAATGCGCCTTGCTTTTTCCATTTGTGGATCAAATGAAAAAGAACGCAGCCACATTTGTCTCTGCACAATACGGGAACAAATTATTCTGGAGTTTGGATACATGTACATGACTTTCCCAAGTGCTTCTTTCATTGCAAATTGCAGAGATTCCAGTCACATGTCCTAAACTGTTCCCTCCACAATGAATAATAATAATGTTTGGATAATGCTGTGTCACCAAAGAAGCACAGAGAGGCATCAAATCCACCCACTTCATTCCACGCACTCCATGCCAGTTCACTTCCACATCAGAGAATCCAAGATGCGCAGCCACTCCTCAGTGATCTGCATGCACCTCCAACCAATTTATCCATGAATCTCCCAAAATCCAAACAATCTGCTTCCTGAAACACACAGCCATAGCTATCTACTCTTCTATCAGGAAAAAGACCTACTGACAAACTCTCTCCTTACACAACACACACAGTAAACCTTATTGACCAATCCCTTCTCTGCTCAGTCTCATTAGCATGCCTCGCAACCCCAAAATCTCTGTATGCAATACGCGCTGCCCGCGAACAACCGCGCTGTCCATGGACAAATTGAAAAATCTGAGCGTGGGGGATTAACATTTAAATAGTGTGCCCCATTTCCCCTTTGAGGTCAGCTCTGAAAAGAGCCTTTTTTTGGGGGGGTTGCGGATGCTTCAGAAACACCTTTTTATTTCTTTATTTTAAAATCTTCACATTAGCTTCTCCAAAGCAACCCTTACGTTCCAAAACAGCATCAAATTTCCCATAAAAGATAAATAAATGTCATCTTCCTTAAAGTAATCAACATTACCAGACTCAATGTTGTCATTGTTGCAAAACAACAGGCCCAATTTAGTCATAAAACCAAACATGCCTTGGTTGACTAAGCACCTAGCAACATTTTTCTGAGGACAAAAAACAGAACTATTGTCCCATATTGCCCTAGGTGTCAACCCAGAAAAAATAACCTTGGTATTTGGAAGGACTTTCATGATTGCCTGAACCACATTTTGCAGATCTTGCAACAAAGTAGTGCCACTAACATAACCCAAATGTACAGCACCACAGTGTAGGACAACTACATGTGGACTATGAAACCTACCCACATCCTGAGAAACTACTAGCACTCAACAAAACCAAGTCACTAAAACGAAGTTATCTGGTACAAAACAAATCCAAAGTGGAAAAAATTGGGAAATCCAAAGACATGATAGGATTCGTCACAACATACAGCTCTGACAATATGATCCTAACAAAACTTTTACAAAAACACTGGCACATATTGAGACTGGATACGGATTTAACCAAATATGTCGAAGAAAATCCTAATATAGCATACCGAAAAGCAAAAAACTTCAAGCAAATTCTGTGCCCGTCACATTTCATACGGGAAAAAATGACTCAAGGCAAAAGTAAATTATGGACAACAGAAAAACTCATGGGATTTCATAAATGCGAACATGCAACTACTGCATCTATGCTGACAATGGAAAAAAGGAAATCGCCTTACCAAATGGAAAACAGCAGAAAATAATGGATTTCATGAATTGCAATTCAAGCTATGTAGTGTACGTGGTAGTATCTATATGTAAAAAACTATATGTAGGTAGCACGGTGAGACCACTAAAAATCAGATTTTCAGAACATTTACGATCTATAAAAAACAAAGTTACGAGATACCCTTTGGGCAAACATTTTGATTTGGAACATTCAAATGCCAATGTAAATGGGATAAAGTATTATGTCTGGAATCAGTAAAAGCACCACAAAGAGGAGGAAACAGAGAAAAAGATTGCAGCAAAGAGAAGCAAGGTGGATCTGTATTCTAGACTGTTATAATAATTCACTCAATTTCGAGACAGAGATGGGACATTTTCTTTAATAACATGTATACTGAAGTGAACTGCAACAGTTGCATACAATTAGGCTAATAAAAAACAACTGTGTTGTCATTTAGTCCTTTAAATGCAGATCAATATCACAGAAATACTGCCATCAGATATATGCTTTATTATCGGTGTATACCGAATAGAATCAGGCCATATTTCAGGAAAAGGGGATATAGAAAAAGAAATAGTGAAATAGTACAGACAAATTCGGTCTATGTCTATGTGTCTATGTCTTAGAGCTTATAACGCGCCATAAGCCCGTGGGCATCAGGGCGAGGGGAGAACAGAAATGTTGAATTCATGGTTGAGGACTTTCGAGGTTCGTGGTGTCCCCGCAAAGCTCATGGTCCTATAAAGTGAGGAAACAAAACATCGAGCTTACACCAAGATTTGGGTAAAAATCACATGCTACCTTACACATACCAAAACATACCTAGAAGAACCTTATGAGAATTCATCCGCAATTCTAGACAACCAAACTGAAATAATGTCATCAATGATGGCATAAATCTGAACGTGTCCCGTTCCAAAAGAGATGATCTCATTTCCAGATATTTGAAGGTAAGAAAATGGGCATCTATAGGCTAGACACTCCTTTACTAGCAACCTCAATGTAGATACAGTAATTCTGTTAATCTACTTATTCTCTCAATTATATTTTAGAAAATACAACAAAACCATATACATAGAATGAGAGGAGAAATCGCTTGAGGAAAGAATATAACTCAATAAAATCAATCTCTGATACTAATTTGAAAACAATCTGGTAATCCCAGATTGGACAACAAGGGACTCAAATTATCAAGAGATCAATTTTTTACATTATACAACAGACTCAAGTAAGTACCAAGCATGAACGATTACTAGAGATAATGATACAACTAACACATATGGGTATGCAATTAATCTAGGCATTACTTCTTGTTCCTAACTTACAGAATTGGTGTTAAATCCCTCCTGATGAACCATCCAAAAAAGATGGGGAAACACGTGTAGAGGGTCAGAAAGCAAATCCGAAAGGGAGGGTATAAAGCAAACTTGAAAAAGAAAGCAATGACGACTAACTGTCAAACCTGGTATGGAGACAAATTATTATCTTATTTGGGATAAAGCAAATTCGAAATAGCAAGCAATGAAAACTAATTGTCAAACCTGATATGGAGATAAATCATTATTCAATTTGATGAAGAAAATCCTGTCAAAGAAAAGAAATTGCATGATTTAAACCATCACAAAAACATTTAATTTGGAGCGCATCAGTGGAGTACTTGTGTTGTTTTTTCTAAAAAGTTAATTTTGACACTGGTCAGTCGCAGTGTCACAAGCTCCAGGTGCAGCAAACAAACAATTATACCAAAACAATTGAACACAATTGAAGAATAGGAAGCTCGCCACAGTTGCCAAAGACTGAAATTTTCAACAAATATTAACTACTAGAATTGCCTGCAAATTCAAATCAGCACAGTGCTCCACACCACATTCACTCCTCTTGTGTCAAAATGTTTAGCCACATTCCTAGATTTTGCACAATGCTCCAAACCATTCACAAACATATCTCCAACCACCAACACCCTGACTTTCTGCACCTCCGCCATCTTCACTACTCACAGCCTCTCTCAATATGAAGCAGAACCTCAACACCTGATTGGCTAATCCTCAAAATACACTCCCACTTCATGCTCGGAAACCCCGGATGTAGCATGTCCTGTCTGCGAAAAAGCCGCGCTGTCCGCGGAGCTCATAAGTAACACTGAAGGCAGCCATTCCACCCTTTCCGCTTCACTCTCTGCGCCATTTCCTCATTGGCTACTGTTAAGCAGTCACACAATCATCCACCAATCCCATCCAAGAACTCTACATCTTACTCTGCCATCAGAGATCAGCACTTTAGATGTACTATTGATCACTCTCAGTACAATTCGGCTGTCACTATAAAGGACCTACAGCAACAAATACTATAAAACTTCCCAAGATTTCCACTTTCATATTCAAACACATCCAGATGCAAAAGAATAGACTACAGGTATGAATATTTTTTACACAGTACATGTACACCTCTTCTAGAAATACAATACATCCCGGGAGCATAGCTCAGCAGCAAAGTGCCCGCCTTGAAAGCAAGACGTTGCAAAGCAACCCAGATTCGATCCCCGGGCCCGCACTTAGAAACCTCTGGGTGTTTAAACACATTATAAATATGCAACTAAGACAAAATATTTACGCAACTAAAAAACAAACAATTCCTGTATCACGTCTCAATGCCCACGGGCTGTGTAAGCGCTTTAAAAATGTAAAATAAAATAAATAAAAATATGAACAAAGTAAATGCCACTGACCGTGTATAAACTGTAAAATTAACTTATTGTCATTTCTCCCATCTGCAATGATGAAGTGTGACTTGTAAAGCTTTCAGCTCTCCAAATTTTTGTTTACACACACATCTATCTATCCAAATATTGTTTCATATAATAAAATGTGAAAAATAACAGTATACTTATGAAAAATACTCTCCAGTGTGTTATAAAATTACACGCAGCCAAGATGAGTACATACATCTTCATTGAAGCACACACACAGACAATATCATTAGAAAGGCTCCCAAATCAAACAACACCACTGCCTCTATATCAAATCCTTCTGCTTTATTACCCACACCTTCACAAATGCATGCATTGAATGCTTTTATGTACAATATCTGCCATTTACCCAGTAAAAATAGCACAGAATGCATATGATTATTTCTTCTAGCTCTTAACATACATTAACATAACATTACAAAAACAAATGTGCTCTATATGTTTACTATTATACTCATTCGAAAAACATATTCAACTAACAGATTCCCCAAAAAAAATATACAGGATGCGCATAGGCAAAGAAAAGTGCAAAACAATGTCTACATTAACAAAAGTGCTATAAACACACATGTGCACTAACTTCTTTCTTTTACATTTTCAGTGAACACCAGTCTCCTGAAAAGCAGCAGCGTCTGAAGTACGAAAAAGGACTTAGAAGAAACCTACTCTTTCCATACAAAAAAGTAAGTACAAAACTAACATAATGTTCTAACTGTTACTCAAACACAATAGCATTTTAGTGTTGTAGAAGAAACAAATAAATTAACCCTTTACCATTAGATGTAGTATTAGCGCTTCTCCTTGCCAGCTATATATATACTTTATATTGTAATCTGAAGCCCAGTATAGTAACACACACATACAAGAATAGCCTTCCCAACTTGATGTAGCTGCCCATTGCACAATCACACACCTCCACAATCATACTTACCATCATACTCAGACACTGATGCACAAAGCACGCATACACTGCACAACAGCCCAACCCACACTTTCTTCTTTTCTCCAGCAGACCCAAAAGAATGCCTACCAAAAAGCAACTACGTAGAAAGCAACACATAAGTAGAGCCAATCAAAATAAAAGTGTCCAAAATAAGCATCCATCTCTAGCAAATTTTGTACAAAAAGTTCAAATAAAACAGCTAATACAGCCATTAAGCCAAACAAAACAAGCTTCCAGTATAGAAACGTTCCCTCCTCTATCAAAATGTAAAACCAAACAGAAAGTGATTAACAAGACTTCAACTACCACTACTGCTAACACTGGACCTATAAATCTTGATGTAGTGGCAAGTAAGCATACCAAAACAATTTTTTTACAAAAAATGTTCCGCCACAGAGTCCTTCAAAACCTTTTAAAAACAGGAGACAAATCATGGACAACCCTTAAAACCTACCATAGAAAATTGATCCTAGAAGCTCTCGTAAACAGTGCAATCCTTCTCAAAAGGAAGTTATTTATTTTAGTTTCAAACAGGATGAAACCATTAACAAAACTAACTACTAAACTACAATAAAGACTTCTCAATAAAGGGAATGTCACCAAAAATAGCTTCTTAAACATCAGTGGAGATGAATGGAGTCATACCACAACCACAGAACCATATTTTAATGAAGAAGCATATAAACAAAAGCAAACAAACCCAATTCTCATACATAACAGTGGACATGGGTATGAAAAACTTAATAACACCATTATGGAACAAGACACTCTGCTCACAATAATATCCCCAGAAAACTTAGGTTCACCTCCCCGATCTACTGAACCAAAACGTCCAGTCTACAAATGGCCATGCACATCAATTTGTAACATTGCCAAAAAATCTTTCAAATCTTTACGCCAGTTCCTCAATAAGTATGTAAAGAGCAAAGACAAATTCAAAATTAAACTACTACAAAATATGGATGCCTGTCAGTGCGCAAATACACAGGACTACAAGGACATTCATTAGCCTGCAATTCAGGACCAATTTGCAAAAGCACCTTCCATCATATCAAAATGATATAACGACATCGTTCAACTATAAGAAATCTAGTCCAAAAACTCTACTATACTTAAAGTCCTGCTTGAGCACTAGCCAACTTAAATAACAATCTTTTACATGGTACAGCCAAACAACTACTCGAAGAAATAGACCATATCCAGAGAAAATATTTTGGAATTGAAAGCCAATTACAAAATTAAAAAGATGTACAACAAGCTAGCAACTACTGTACTAATAGCAACCTTCTATTAAACACATCCAAAAAGAAATACTAAAGTTTAAAAGTACCTCCGCTGAAGTACCAAACCACGTGTGCGTGTGTTGCCGCAGGACTTCTTATAAAAGTACCACAAAAACTATAGACATAACGTATAAAATAGAAGACAATGCAGATTCGAAATGGTTCCAATTAGCTCTCTACCTTATAGCAGAAAACAAATACGACATTACTGACCCCTTAATACTTTGCAATTACTGCACTGCAAAACTTGACAACAACCAAATGCCTTCATGTGCTATCACAAATAACTTGGAATTATTCCCACTACCAAAACTCCTGCAACAACTAAATTTATATTAGAGCATCATAATTCAAACAGTGCACCCATTTCAAGCAATAATACACCTGAAACCAAAAACAGCAAAATTACCTCCCTCTGAATTAGTCAAAGGCATTCGTGGCAAAGTAGTTTATTTACCATTAGATCTCACAGAAAATGTACACACTCTAGGAGTGCAACGGCCAATAGATCAATCTTTAATTATTTTAGTAAATGGCGTACCTACAAAAGACAAAAAAAAATTGGCAACAACTTGTGGACTTACATAACGTTAGACAAGCCCTGCAATATCTAAAAAACAACAATGAATACTACAAAGAAATTAATATTGAAGAAAACCTGAGAGAAACCATTGAAATAATTCAATAGTCACCAGAAACTGGTCAATTTGAACTTCTAAATCCTACTACAGAATCCAATATTTAAGACCATTATACAAGTCATCCTTTACACTCTAAAGACGCTATAGATGATGCACTTGAAACGTACCAAATGCGACAAACCAAAGGATCTCCAATCAGCATATGGGAAAAAAGTATAGAAGCATGGGCCTTTCTGCTACTCTTTCCTACTGGAAAAGGAGGCAGGTACGATGATAGACCCACACAGATAACAGCATCAGAATATCGCTCTCTACGAATGTATTCTGACGACCGCAGATTCAGACATAATGTGGAATACATATTCCACCTTCTCTTTGAAAGTGAACTAGCAACTCTATGCTATGGAGTTGCACACACATTAAAATCAGTTACTCATTTTCAAAATATGTCAGCTACGCAATTATTACAAAAAGTGCAAGAAAAAGATGAAGTTTTAAAGTAAAGTATTACAAATCTTTTAGCAAACATGCATGGTACAGAAGAATACTGGTTCTGACGTCACAGAGATGTACACTGTATGATAAGAAACCTTGGCCCACCCACTTGGTTTGTAACATTAAGTTGTGCACAATATGCATGGGAAAATGAACACAATTTCCTACGCATAGCAAACAAAAATAAAACAAACATAGATATAAAAACACCAGGAGAACTCTGCTCTCTAATTCCTGTATATGTATCAAGATATTTCCATCATCGCTTCATTGCTATGCTCCACTTTATTTGTAATAAAACTGTTCCTCCCCTCAGAGAAGTTCAACACTTCTTTTCAGAAAAGAATACCACGCCAGAGGAGCACCCCACATCCACATGCTATTATGGATTAAAGATGCTCCTAAATTTGGTCAGGACAGTGATGCCACTGTTTTGAAGGTCATCCAAAAATATGTCACTTGTGAAATCCCTTCACAAACAATACATAGTGACCTTCATGCACAAATTTTACAATTTCAATGACACAAATGTGGGAAATATTGCCATTGCAAATATTTTTTTAAAAAAGGGAAATACTACACCAAATGCCGTTTTTTTTTCCCTAGACCAGTTTCAGCAACAGGTCAAGTAAACAACTTCATGTCTTCAGTCAGACATACTGTCAAAGGTAAATCACCTAAGACCACATGTTACATAAAAAGAAAAGAAGAATCAAAATACATCAATGATTACAATGCAATAATTGCCCTCCTATGGAATGCAAACGTAGATGTGCAGTACATTGCAGACAATTCCAATGCAGTTGCACGATATATCACAGCCTACTTAACCAAAGCAGGGAAAACAGAGCTTCAGGACCTCTGGGATGACATTTCATCTGACAAAACATTATCACTGAAATTGTACAGTTTAGGCATAAAAATGCTCTCTCATAGAATATGTGGCTGCTATGAAGCTGCAGACCGTTTAACCGGTACTGCCTTGTATGGAAAATCTGACAATATAGTGTGGCTAAGTCTTGGTCCTGCTAAATCTAGAAAAAGAGTTCTCAAATCATGTGAGGACATTTTGAAAAACAATTTACTGGACACATACTACCCAAACAGGAGTACCACTTTGGAAACCATGTGTCTCTACCACATAGCCCAAAACTTCACATACAAAAATAATGTTAAACCAGATGAAAAGAAAGGCAGATACAGAGTGGTAAATTGTGAAGGCAGCTTAGTGAAACTTACCAAACGCAGCTTAAATAATCATATCAAATTGTCATTAAAAACTCTTCAACATAAAGAACTGTATTACATGTCCTGCTACAACTTTTTACATCATGGAGAAAAGAAGAAGAGTTACTGGATACTTATGACTTCTATGAAGATACTTTCAAAGCAAATGAAAGCACTATAACAGACGTAAACTTTACACAGTATCAAACAATGTTGCACAATGAATAGCAACACGAAGAAGAAATCCAGGTCCAACTACAAGTTGTCACTCCCGACAGTAGTCAACCTTCTGCAAAAGGAAGCCAAGAACCACTTGGACAGCCACTAATAGCAAATGAGACAGAATTAGCCATGACAGAAGTAGAAAACACCATGTGTCAGTATGAACAAGCTACAGAAGACTTTGTTGTACTGAAATGACAACTGAAAAATGAGCAGCAAAGCATTTTCCAAGAAATAACAAAACAAATTGAACATGGTATTGAACATGAAAATAAAAACTACAAACCTATGCTGCTATATGTGAGTGGTGAAGCTGGAACAGGCAAAACATTCTTAATCAAAATCATCAGCAAGTTCCTTCAACAATTGACAAACAACAAACTGCTAGCTGTTGTAACTGCCCCCACAGGTTTAGCTGCCTACAACATAGGTGGTGTCACTTTACACCGATTACTACTCCTTCCAGTAGAACATCAAAACTAATTAGACTATTACAAACTTTCCACAGAAGTTGCAATGGAACTACGCAGAGTTTTTAAACAAATGAAAATGCTGTTAATAGATGTGGTGAGCATGGTCTCCAACCTAATGTTGGCTTTGAATCACCTCAGATTACAAGAGGTCCTCAAAACAGACTACAACCGGCTCTTTGGAGGAAAACACATTATTGTTTTCGGAGATCTTCTTCAATTGACACCAGTGAAAGCTGAACCTATTTTTAAAACCTTAGGGCACAAACTGTGCCATAAAACTCTTGGCAGCATAGGAAATGTCAACCTTTCGCAACATTTCCAATAAAGACAATTAACTGAAAACATGTGTGTAAGCGATATTCAATCAACACTACAGCTAAGTCAATGCCTAGTCTGGGATGCTGAGGAAAACCCTTATTGATGTATTTCTATATCCAGTTCAGTACTCTGGATGACAACCCTTGTATAACACCCCCCTCTTAGAATCCCCCTAACCCCACTGAGCCAAGAAGTAGGTTTGTTTTGCAAATTAAAAGGTTTATTTGAAAATGTAAACAATATATATATCACACTTCTATAAATAAATTGATAATGGATATTACACTTGTGAATATGAGCAGTAATCAGCAAGAGGTAACTATGAATAGGAACAGAAGAACAAGGTGGGAAAGAATGCTTTATATGGTTCAAGGAAACGCAAGGTGGAATAAAATGCAGTACAGAAATAACTTGTTATGATTTTAGCAAAAGGTAATATGATCACTTTTTCTTTTGACAATTCACTCCCCCCCTATGCAATACCAGAAATGGAAGGAGAGCACACAGTCTTCAAGAATCCCAACAAATCACACTTTATAATGCAATACACAGTTCCAGTTCTCCCAGCAAGCTTACGGAAAACAGGGATGAGTTTTAAACACATGCGAATTAATGTGGTTTGCAAGGAAGTGAAAAGGTGCTAAAATTGCTTTTAATTCCCTCTAGAGGTTCAGGGTAGGTGGTGGCTACTTTATATTAGTTCAGGCTCACTTTAACAATACTCTATGAATGATTAGCAGATTGCAAACGAATTTTAGCAAAGAGAAGCAAAAAGCTGCTGATTTCTACAGATGAAGAAATCGTGCCAAATCGCAAATCGCGGTAAATTTCGCGAGTGCGTGTTTCGCGATTACGGGAAAAGTATAGGAAGTAGGAAGCCGGTTCTAGGTTTGTTGGAAAGCCTAGATTCTAAGCTAAATTTCGTTCCTAGCCCAAACGGTTCCAGAGATACGGACGATTAAATAAAGGTAGTTTTTCGGATTTAAAGTAAACTCAAAATGACAGGTGACAGCTTGCAGCTGCAGAATTGACAGGTGACAGTTTTGCAGCTTTAAAAATGACAGATGACACGATTTCTAGGAGGCAGTTCTACTTAGGTTAAAATAGTTTGGATTAGAATATTTTAACTAAGAGATTGGTTCTGCACAGTTCTGCTAGGTACTCACAATATAAATTTGAACTAGGCCTTGTCACAGATCTGGTCAACACGTCCGGCTGCGGTTCTGTCTGCTCGGCGGGTCAATCAGGCACCGGTCCTGCTCACAGCGATCTGGGTCAGCTCTGCTCTGCTGGTCTAGCCTCTCTGGATTCTGGATGTAACACTGCTTTCTGGGTACTGCTACAGGTTCTTGCAAAAATTCTCGGCAAAACTTCAAACAGCTCGCCCAGCTGTTGAATAGTTTGGTTAGTTTTGAGGCCTGCTGAAGAGCATTCAGCTGGTGGATTCAGGCCTCTCTGCTACAAATTCTGGAGTTAATTTCTGCTACAGGTTCTGGAGATTGATGGAATTGAAGTCTGGATCTCTGGATGTGAAGTCGTCGGTCAGCATGCTCTGCAGCAAATGGAATTGAATCTCTCTACCTGTCCCAGCAGTCTCTTTTTATGTGTTTTGAAAATGGGTGTGTGCCTGGGCCTAGCTAAGCCTGCCCCTCTCTACTTGTCATTGGCCCAATTCTCCCCGCTTCCATGATTGGGGGAAGGAAATGGATTGTCATCATGATGAGGTCTGTTTATGGGTCAGAGGATCCTCCCCTGGTCAGTTTACCCACAAATCTATATTTGATTCAAATACATCTTTCCCAGATACACAATTTGTTGAAATTACATGTACACATTATATATTCCTTATGGTCCATGCTTGTCCGCCTCTGATCTTCCTAGGGGCTTGCATTAAAAAATGACAACATTTTGCGCTTTTTAACTGGTTTTGCAATATCGGACATTTACCCAAAATTACACACATGTGCGCAAGGAGTATGGACATTAATTGATGAAGTGTCAGATTTTTAACATGCAGACATTTGGAGTAAGACCCTATTTTCTGCTAGCAACCCCCCAGAATACACCACAGGGTCCTAACGCCTCTTAAAATGTGCAACGAAAAATCACAAGAATAATGGTATTACTTATATAATTCTGACAAGTCCGTACTATGAATTATCCATCTTTTTTAAAATTATGCCCTGGTCAAAAAGGGGTGTGGCTTCCCACATCACATGGTGGAATAACTGGTTTATCCACTTCCCCCAAGCCAGCTTGTTCACAGAGGCACAGCTGCCCCCCAGTTTCTCCCAAGAGGAAGCTATTTTACAACGCCTCCAATATAACATTTGCCTGAGTCAAGGAAGTTGCATTGTTCGGTCCCTTCCAGTTCCCAGGTGCTCCACCCCTAATCTAATCATAGAGGTGTCAACTCCTTTTGGCAAGGGGCTGCAGGATGCAGCTAGGCCTGGGAAGAGTGGCTGTTGATCCAGTTTCAACTCCTGTCGGGGGTAGTTGTCAGGCAGAATTCAGTTTCATTAAGCCAGGTTTCAGCTAAATGTCACTTTTTGTTCCCAGTTTTCTACATTCAAATCAAACTGACAATTTGTACCTATACATTAAATAATTACTTCCTTCAAGTCATTTCAGAATATAGTTTTACATTGTATCCACCTCTTAGCAAGTCTTTCCTTGGTCTGTTTTTTTTTCATTTGTTCAGTTTTACACAAAATTCTGGTGGTTTTAAAACGCCGGCTTTCTGATAGTGGTGAGTACTGGTAATGCAACCATTTTTGGGATTAAGAAAATTAATTCCCCACAGTTCTTTTTGGCAATCAGCATTGCCATTCCCAATGGTTTCAGGCTACTGTGTGTGTAGCCCAATGGTGGTTTTAGGCAGTGCCCTCCTGTGCTCACAACGTAGGCAAAAATAGGTGGCAGACTATTATTCATGTTTTCCCTGTGCACTCTCTGGGGAGTTCTGGCCATCATGATGTTTTCCATGCCAGTACTGCACAGTTTTATGGTAGGGCTTGGATTCATGGGTAAAAACATCCAACATGTGCGAGTCTGCAGACCTCACATACGCCAACATTTTAACAAGTATTAGAGTTGGCGTACTATCTCAAGAAGCACAATCAATATTAAAAACCAGGCACATACATACACTCTATGGCCATAACTCATGTGCTACTGATGTCAGGCAACAGTTAGCACACAAAAACGTCAATTGTATGTCCTTGATGCCAACACTTGCAAGCTGTTCCAAATTCAATGAAATAATGTTGAAAAAAGACATGCAACCAATAATTGAAATTTGATCCACAGATAAACTGGACATACATGGTATGACACTACCCATATGTCAACAAGCCACAACAAGACTTAATACCCTAGAAAACTCTATCTCCAACATAGCTGGTTTGGAGAAAATATTAAAATTATCTTTAAACTGTAGAGTAATGCTTAAACGTAACCTTGACGTGGAGCAAGGACTAGTTAATGGAGCACTTGGTACAGTTATTGGCTTTCAAACATACCCACGTGGCACAACATTCAATTTGTCAATATTCTCTTTGACAAACTATCAGAAGTTAAAAGGATAGGACCCTCCACAGCCCGCTTCCTTATTTTCAAAGACATGTATGTACGTAGAGAACTATTTTCACTAACTCTAGCATACGCAGTGACCATTCACAAATCACAAGGTCTTACCCTAGATAAAGCATTAATAGATATTGGTAGCACAGTCTTTAAAGAAGGCATGAGCTACGCAGCACTATCACGCTTATGTACACTTGATGGGCTATTTCTAATCAACTTTGATGCAAGTAAAGTAAATGCTGGTATTTCTTGCATTCTACAATACAATTGGCTGTGTTCACTCCACACCCCCATTTGAAAGCCTACCCTGTTCCACATCAAGCAAAACGTTGTAAAAGAAAACTTCTTCAAACTGAAATGAAACAGGATATCACTACAATTCCTCCAAAGGAAAAAAAGAAACAAATACTTCATCAAGTACCACAATCAAACAAGAATCTAGTGGTCAAAGTAACTCAACTACTTCTTCAAAAAAGCAATGCACACTCCAAACAAATGACTTCCACACAGAACTACCAGGTCCATTCAAATTTTCAAACGTAACTGCTGTAAATTGCTACGCAAATGTAGAAATACATATTCTATTCCAATTGCCACCAATTATTGAGAACATTTACTTACACACCACTGACCAATTGTGTTTGCAGATGTTAGTCCTTCATAGAAATGCATCCAACAATCCTGACAACACTTACAGTGTTCATGGAATAAGACAAGAATTTGACTACTGTGCTGGAATTGTCAAATTCAATATAAACTCACAAGAAAAGCCACAAGAATGTCTGATGTACTTGCTACAAGTACTGGAAAACAAAAACATAGCTATAAATGAAATCTTTCAGATTTCATACATGCGGAAACATACATGCACTCTCTGCAACTATGTGGCACAGTAAGAAGTCCCTAATGAATGCTTTCTGTATGTATCCATACCTAACTGTAAATCCATTCCATTTCAGCAACTTGTACAAAATGCATACCATGGCAGATTATGTACTACCTGCAATTCAGATAATCGCTCCACCTTACAAATAAAGACGCATAGTAAATACGTAATAGTAATGCTTTTACGTTACAATGCAGATGGTACCAAAAACAACTGTAAGCTGACTGGATTCACACATGGTCAAGTATCACTTGGTAAGAAAACTTTCACAACAATAGGTATAATCTACAACGCAGGAGCCACAACCAATGCAGGTCACTACACTGCATATATAAAAAAGAATTGTGAATGGTTTGAATGTAGTGATAGTACCATTACTCTAAAGCAGAGATTGCCAGCAAATCTTGTAAACGCTTACTTAATATTCTTAAAACCAAAATTTAATATGTAATCTGTGTATGAACATAAGCAAAACTTCAACTTCAAAACTGTGCACAGTTAGAGTATGCCAACATGTATCTAACTGCCCCAGAAAATCTGCAACAAGCAAACAGATAAACACATACTACTAAAATCAAACAAGAAATATACAGTTAGAATATGCCAACAGGTAACTGCCCCAAAAAATATGCAACAACTCAACAGATAGATGAATAGCATAAAAGTAAAAATAAACAATTAGAATATGGCAACAGGTATCTAATTGTCCCAAAAATCTGCAACAAGTCAACAGATAGAAGATTAGCAAGAAACAAGAAATAAACAGTAAAACAATGAAAGAAATATATTGTACCACAACATAGAATGTTTTTTTTTTTATCCAGCATGGATTTTTTTTCCCACAGACCCAATGATTTAGAAAACAAACACAGAAACTGAGCAAATTGCACAGTACACTGGTTTGAACTACAGTACTTGTAAAGTACTAAATATGAGGGTAAACAAAAAAAAACACAAATGTCCATTATGCAATATAATAATTCATTATGAATTACCTGCTCTAACATATGATCTTTTCTTTTATCACACACATCGAAAAGGTATGTCTGGTCCAGTTACCCATGTCATGAAAAAACTGCATACAACCACAAAAAACTCAACCAGTAAGTATCCAATAAATAAACTCAGAAACATCGCACTCCTTGTTATAAACTCTACAATCTTAATTGCATAACCTAGCCAAAACTTCACATACAAACTCTTCAAATGAAACAGTACACAAACTTTAGGGTTGTGCATATTTGATGGGTGTTTGATTCCATGGGTGTGTTATGCTGCAGTGGTTGTGGCCAGGGCCTAGAGTCTTGGGTGCATGGTCTACAGCCTACGGACTTTGGCCATGCACCCAAGACCCTAGGCCCTGGCCACAACCACTGCAGCATAACACACCTATACTACCAAACATTTTGACTGTGGTATGTGGGCTGCTTATAGATCATATTAATAATAATCAATGCTGTACTAACAACTCCAAAACCAACATCATACTAAAGTAAATTAGCTAGTAGCACATTCATTATGTCCGCGGACAGCCGCTATGACCGCGGGCATGGCGAACACATCAAGGGCACCTGCCACCTAAACAAATACAGTATCTGGCCCATCTCTTACTCCTCAACCCTGCCCAGTCACTCCTGCCACCAACACAGTCCCCAAAATTGCATTTTGCCTCTGTTCGCCGCGGCGCTGTCGGCAAATCCAAGATGGTGGGCACATCGAAACAACGTGATGCACCTCACGCCTCACCCCAGCCAATTGGCAAACACATTGCATGTCCGCGGACATGACGAAAGCCGATTATCCAATCAGTGTCCTGTCCATGGAGCAAACATGGAAGGGTGTCCGCGGAGCGGACGTAGATATCACAATTTTTTTTGCATTACGTTTCGGCCAATAAAAAAAAAAACTACTGGACGGATTTACACTAAATTAACAAAAGCATGCTATTGGAACAAAGCTGCCGCTCCTGCCGCAAATTTGGTAGAAATCCATCCAGCGGTTTGAGCTATAGGCATGCGCAAAGTTTTTTCCCATTATGTCTATGGGAAAAAAATACATTTTGGGAAGCCCTATAACTTTGCCCCCCCTGAACCAAACCTCCCTAAAATTTGCGTGGGTCATATATGTTTTTTGCACAGTTTGGTGAGGATTTGTCCAGGGGGAGCAAAATTATAAGCCACCCAAAAAGTGCTCTTCCTATGTGATTAGCAACTTAACCATAACTACACAGCCACTACCGAGGCTGTGGAATAATAGTGCGGCGGCCACCGGACTATAGTTAAGGTGAGTATCAAGTTCCATAGGAAACGCAAACATTAAATTGCTAATAACATTTGACTTACATGACGGATTTGGCTGATATTTTGCAAACAAAAGAAAGCAAAAAAACAATGTTTTCGGTGTACTCCCATTCATTTTCCCATAGTGAAAAAGTACACATTTCTGCACAGATCAGGGCTCAAACTGCTGAATGAAATTTGACTAAATAAGAAAAAAATTTGGCACAAAACATTGACTCAATTTCCAGGAGGGTCTGAGGTTATTCCTTCCAGTAGTTTTTTATTTGACTGGAAAGGGGGTGCCCTGTCTCCCAAAATTATAGCTATATAAGTGCCACACAGTGCATCAAAGAGGCTGAGAGGCTTTTCATAAATGAAAAAGCAAAATGTTTTCATCAAACTCTATTGCTAATAACTTTTGACTTGCTGGAAAGATTAGGATGACATTTTGCAAACAGAGAGTTTGACAAGGGCCCTCTACCTCGCATAAAGCCTTTCTCTCCCCCCCCACCCTGACTGCACATTTTGGGAACAATAAGTTCTAAAAATTAAAATGTTGTTAAGAAAACAAAACACCACAGTTTCACAGTTCCAGCCAATTCATTTTCCGATAGAGAAAAAGTGAAGTTATTTAACAGCTGTAGCATGAAAACCGCGTGGCAGATTTGGACCAAGTAGGAAACAACGCATTAGGCCTCATTATAAGGCTGGCGCTCCCGTACTGAAGGGGGCCGGTACGGGACCGGCCCCCTTCATTCCGCGAGCACCGATTAAGAGTTTCCCATCACGGGACCCGGATTGCACACCTGGTAAAACCAGGCATGCTTTCCGGGTCACGCGAGGGGAAGAGGCAGGCAATAACAGGCCAGATGTAATCTGCCCGTTATTACCTCCCTTCCCATTGATCCCTATGGGGGCTCAAATGGGAATGGGGATGGGTTCCTGCAAAGAGGAATTAACGGGTCCTCCTATGTCGGAGTAACCCAGTAAGTCCCCATTGCAGGAACCCGGTAATGGAGCCCGGAACGGAGGCAGCCATGGACCTAATAGCTCCATGGCTACCTCCATTCCCGTAATGAGGCCCATTGACTTAATTTCTTGACTGGTTGGGTTAAATACATCCAGTAGTTTTTAAAATATTCAACAGAGAATGTGGTGCCCCCTACTCCTTAGGACCTTTACATCCTTACTGGTGCTTTGCAGCAGACAGGCTGAGAGAGGTTAATAACTTTGACTTGCTGGATGGATTTGGAATTTGGATGCCATTTTTCAAACAAAAAATGTTGTGAAGTGTGCACTCAAATTGTACATTTTAGGAGCAATTAAAACAACGAAAAAGCTCTTAAAAGACATAAAAACACAATTTTCACCCAACTCCCATTCATTTTCCCACAGATAAAAAGTGCAGTTTTGATTCTATGTTTTTTCACGTTAAATCTGATCACCTTAACTCTCTGATAACTGAAGTTTTTTCTGTGAAATTCAAGGCTTTTGTTATACTATTGTTTCATCGGGCCTACTAGCCATTACCTTTGGCCATGGTTACTGTGCACATTGCAATAGGTTTCTTTTGGACCCACCAGCTGTGGCCACTGTACATGTTGCACCAATAGGTTTCTTTGGGGCCCACTAGCCATGGAATTCAGCCATGGCCATTGGGCACAGCATTTGATCGTGGCCACTGCACATGTTGCAAAAACAGGTTTCTTCTAGCCCACTAGCCATGACCTTTGGCCGTGAACACTGTACATGGTACACCAATAGGTTTCTCCTGGTCCAGCTAGCCATGGCCTTTGGGCATGGCCACTGGCCATGTTGCACCAATAGGCTTATTCAGGGCCCTCTCGCTATTGCCTTTGACAATGGCCACTGTACAAGTTGCAACAATAGGTTTCATTGGTGCCAACTCTCTCCCCATTCCCACAGGATTCTCCCAATAGTACCCTGATAATGGCAACAAACTACACATATATTCCCTCAGTTGGTTTTGCCTTCCTGGCCTTTTCCTGGCCATTACCCTCTGTTCCTGTTTGGTTCGTGTGATGCATTTTCTTCTCTGAGGTGGACTTGATTGAAAGGTGAGTGCTGAATTTCAGAGATTTTGTTGCATTCAATCTGATCACCTTAATCGCTCTGAACAAAAAGCTTTGCACTGAATTTCAATTGTTGGGATTTATAACGTTCCATTTGTCACGAGGTAGTTCAAATAACCGATAAGCACAGTGAAATCATTGTTATGCCCAATTATGGTGCAGCTATCCAGCTTTCATATTATATTTTAGTTAACCTTCACCTCAACCCGAGTGCACCTCTGATCCAGGCAAGCCCCAGACACTGTATACACTATTCAAAGTGCATTTGGAAAAACGGACTGCTGTATATCGAACACATTCGAGTCAATTTAGGGGACCTGATTTTCTGCTCTCATTCCCCAAATAAAACTGGATGAAACAATTCCAAGTGTCTCTCTGTGTATATTTATAGAGCTCAGGTACACTGGGTACGTTTCATGGCACTAGGCAGGACAAACAGCAGCACAGGAGTCAAAAGCACTGGAAAGCCACTGAAAGTACCAAACATTGAGATTGCACAGCAACTTTACTGGTGGCTCGATCTACAGCCGACCTCAACATAAGTACCGTACGTGTAGGGCTGAAGCGTGTAAGCTTGAAGTGCCGTAACCCGTACGTTTTAGGGCTGAAGCACGTAAGCTTTGTACTGGTGAGATGGCATACATTCATCAACTTCTGCGTGAACTGACTGAAGTTCCTGTAATTGTCATGAGATATTTGCCTTGATGTGACGGATAACGTCATTGTGGACACTATTGAAGACACATGCACCATTTCCTGTCACCCGCATTACTACAAAAACACTGTATTGTGTCACCCACATGACTTCAAAAGTGAGTGCTGCTAATGTCAGCTAGAATCCTGATAGTGTGGAAAGTTCAGGAACTACGAACTGCTGAAGTTTTCATGAACTGCTGAACTTTAGAGACAATAAATGTAGAACTACAGCAGAGCTACGGCACATAGAGCCTTATCTGTAGTGTTAAGCGTTGCAGACCGCTTAAAAAATAAATGAATTCGAAAACAGTATGTTTTATATGTGTTACATTGTCTACACCATATAACCTACTTACATGCCAAATTTCAGGTTTGTAGCGGGTTCTGAAGTATGCTGAACATTTCAAACAGATAATCCAAGCATTGCAGATGATTAAAAAAAACACTTTAAAAAATAAATTTAGGGAAATGTATATTTTATACTTTATACAGTATCTACCTCATAGAACCTACTCACATGCCAGCTTTCACGTTTGTAGCATGTTGGCAAGTATGCTAAATATTTTCGAACAGGCACACACACACACATATACACAGATGTCTCTTTTATATATAGAGAGGCTACAAATAAAATAGCACTTCCTCTATTCATTTTTTAATTTGCACTAGATTTCGAGAATCTGGCATAATATTCTGTTTTGTCACCTGAGTGAGTCAATTCCATGCATGTTTACACGAGTAAAAAAGTGGTGGATGATGAGGGTTTTGGTAGTAATGAAGGGGGAGGCGGGCATCGGGGGACATACCATCAAAATAAAAAAAAATAAAAAAATCAATGTAAAATGTCAAAGTAATTACTTCTTAGTAAATTTCCACTAAGTTATTCCTGTCGATGAAATTACACGGAGCCCCCTGTACTATACCTGAAGAAATATAACATTGTATATATGTGGCACGCACATATGGTACTCATCCTTGGTAAAATTGTGTTTTGCAACACACTCATTTATTTTGTTAACTTCTGTTTGTATTTTACGTTTCATACCCTATAGTTAAAACACAGTTCCTGTTACTGTGGGGCTTACTGCTTCCTGTTCTCATTGAGTGTATCAGAACACCCTGCTCCATGTCTCTAATATACTCAATCTTTATAGGTGCCGCTAAGGTGGGTCCACATGCCATGTCTCTGATGTGCAGTTTGAGTGAAGCATCTGTGTATTTCCAGATTGTTGGACCCAGTTAGAAGGTTGGGGGACACTGGGCTTCTTGATGTTCTTTAGGTTGCTCTGTTCTGCCCATGCTTGCACTCCCAGGGTCGTCACTGTTGACTCCCTCAATTTGATTCATATGTTTCCAGCTTGTTGTCATTGTCGCTTGCCTGTTCCTCAGACTGAAAACTAAACCCAGTTCTCTGGATACCATTTTCCATCGGAGCCTGTTTTATTAAGTTGTGTATTTCACCTGAACTCGTCTCGGCGCCCTCCTTTCTTGCTTACTCCTTCACTATCTTTGTCAAATGTGTTATTTCGGACGGCTGTGCTCTGATTGATCCTTCACAGCACTTCCTTCATGACAAACTCGACAGTGAGGATTGTCTTGAGTGAATTGGGGACAGCTCCGCAAGTGGACATGTCTTGCCCATCCATCTTTAGGGTTCTTTCCAGTGGTCAACAGGTCTGCATCGTTCCTAAGCCACATTCCCGTTCTACTTTGCTGACAGGCCCCCTGGTGCCTTACTTCTTTATTTTTCAGCAGTGTCACAAGGCCCTCATTCCTGACAAAGATCATGCTTGGATCATGTTCTGTCTCCAGTTATGGGCCAAGATCAATATTCAAATTTTACCCCCTTCAAATGTCTGAAGAAAACCACCAATAAATCCAAAAATGCAAACCCGGCAGCAGCAGTAGAGTCCGATTTATTTCCACACAGCTGTGCAAAAATGGATATAGGCACTGGCAGAATAGTCCCATCC
Organism: Ambystoma mexicanum; assembly: GCF_040938575.1. Taxonomy (NCBI): domain Eukaryota; kingdom Metazoa; phylum Chordata; class Amphibia; order Caudata; family Ambystomatidae; genus Ambystoma; species Ambystoma mexicanum. Next base: position 452,084,685 of record NC_090938.1, read on the forward strand.
CAGAAAGAGGCCTACAAGAACAGATTAATTTGGGTATTTATCGGGTTTTACAGAATGTGGTTAATGTAGAAAGCCTATGCCTGTACAATTCCCTTCGGCTTACCCATGTTACACACTCTCCACCTTCAGCTGTTCTCTTCACCTTACTTTATGGGTCTCGGCCTGGTGCCAATCACTCACCCATGCAACCCTAATTCCCATTCTCAGTTAAGAATGCCTTGCACTCCTGTGTGATGTATCCTATGTCATTGAGCCTTCCTGCACCCTGGGCAGAAACTAAGATCACAGCCACACCGCCTCATGGACTTCACGTTTATACATGGCTCTCTCACGCTTATCTCCATACAGACGTGCTGCTCTGCCCATGATACATGCACGGACAGTTTATCGGAAAACCTAAATTACGGTCAGTTTGAACAGTTGCATGGCAATGTCCATGGGCGTAATTTTAGGGGGGGCAGGGGTGTTTGTCCCGCCCAACTTTCATGGCACACCATTTTGGCCCTATTAATTTGACTGGCGCACCTTGCCTTCAGATGTCATGTCCCCCCCAACATTTTCTGCGAAGTTACTCCACTGGCAATGTCTGTAACCCACAGACCTGCCTGTGTTCTCATTTCATCACTGGGGGCTTGCACCCCACTTTGCTCGTTGTTTCCCTCTGTTCAGCCAACTAATAGTGAGTGCACGATTTCCTTCACGTGGTGTTGTTACTCTGAATGGGTTCGGGTTGTGGTGAGTGCAGATGGCTTCAAAATTGCCACTTTCTATTCTTTTTTCTGTTGCGCTGGAGCTGTGGCACGTACATTTGCCACCTTTACTGTGCTGTTTTTGTGCCAGAGAGGCTCTCACTGGTCTGTGGACCGTGTAGATTTGGACAAGTTCCATGTTTTGGGAGCTCCTGTCTATTTGCCTACAGAGCCAGATGACCAGTTATCCATAACATCTGACCAAGCATCACTCAAAGCCAGCTGTGTTCCACTCTCCAACACATCGAGAAGGCTGATCACCTGAGATTACAGTGCCAGCCATGTCTCTGGGCCTCTACCTCTTACACAGGCTGCAGCAGTCTCACGGGTTCCTCATCTAAATTCGCCACGTCACTATGTTGGTCTTTTTCGTGTTTCTGTAGCGCCCTGATGTCTGCAGGTTTTCTGCGCTATAGAAGTAAATAAATAAAATGAACTCTGCATCTGGGCCGCCATTCTGATCTACTAGTTATCTTGGGAAAAGTGGCCTGCTAAACATCAGGGGTCCACTACATGTCTCAGAGAAGCCTTCTACAGGCTGCCTCCTATATACCTTATCCTCTTGATGCATAGCACTGTCTCCTCCTCCATGGCATGAGTGGTCTGGGTGGAGGACCTCATTCAATCCCCTTCATTTTGGAGATTCTTTCTCGGGAGACGCCTGATTTATCTTCAGGTTGGCATGGACTTGCATGCTCTAGTGAGATCTGGGGTGCGAGGGGGGGGAGGGCGGCTCCGACGTCAATGATTTCAAGAAGAATTATGGTTTCAAAGTGCAATTGTGTTAGTGTTCCCGGTTCTAGTTGGCATCTTGGACCTCTTTTTGGCTCTAAACCCTAAAGTTCATCTATTTCAGTATACTACTTGTGAATTATATTTCTAAAGGAATCTTTCCCACACAGTGTGAAGCATCTCACATAGGAACTGCTCGCTTGTTTTAGAAATAACCTGGAAGGAGAAACCTAAAAGGGGAAACGTGCGCAACCACAGACTTTGTTTTGGTAGATATCAAGACTTCCGTCTCAGTACCTGCTGGCCTACTCTACAGGTACTTTGTTGTACTCCATGCTCTGAGTGCCTTTGATTTCTCATCTGACATCCAGGTGAGATGGCATGGATACATTTCTCCAAAATGCTGGCATCAATTCTGGCACTATGTTTGATTTTTCCTCCATCCCACCCTCACAGTTTCTGTAATAATTGCACTCCACTCTGAATACACCATCAAAGTCCGATCCAAGTTATTTAGAAGATATCCACACTGAGGATTCCATGAGTGATACCGGGTTTCCGTTATTACCAAAGAAGCATCGTCAAAGGAGTCCATCATGAGATATACTGAAATGTTACCGTATGTTTCCATAGCAATGGTTATTGCTGTCTTGTGTAAGTATAAACTGCCTGGTATCTGATATGATATGATATGGCACTTATAACGCGCTCATACACAATTGTTTCTGGCTGCAATGTGTAAGATGGTCCTGTTTTCGCATCCGACTCTGCCATGTAAAATGTGCAACAAATCAGTCATCACATTTAACCAATGAGATGAGGATTAAGAATACATGGCAGCCCTAACAATCAGTTCAACAAATAATCCAAAAAGGCACACCCGGCAGCAATCCGTGCACAGCTGTGCAATAATGGACATAGCCACCCTCAGAAATATCCCATCCCAGACAGAGGCCTCCAAGTACAGATTCATTTGGGTTTTTATAGGGTTTTACAGAATGAGGTTAACGTAGAAAGCCTATGCCTGTACAATTCCGTGCAGCAATCTCAATGCTCCAAATCAAAGTAGCTGGAAACGCTTTACAGGATTCAGGCTTTTAATCATGGTCAGCTTTATGTGGCTTCCTCCAGAGTTGGAAAAATAGACAATTTGTTCACACTAGCTCTTACAGGAAAGACTAGCAATATTGTCTACAAAGAAGCATTGGTTCAGTTCATTAAATAAACTTCAAACAAGGACTGAAGCAGGAATTACCATGCAAAGCACGGGTACACCTGCTAGTAGCTTTATAAATGAGCAGGTCACCTCATTCTCAAAGGTGACCTGTGCATTTCAAGGGGGGCTGAAGAGCAGCAGAAAAGACACACAGGCCAGCCACACATTGGTGCCGCAAGTGTTCCCCAGACACCAATGTATGACTGGCTCCCAGCGCCAAAGTGGGTGCTGGGTTCCCATTTCACAGTTTTGAGCCCTTAAACGGCCTGTCATTGTGAAATGTGAAAAAAATAAAAGCATCTCTTTTGCTGTTTGGTTGGATAGAGACACAGGTTTGACCGCAGCAGTTCAACCGTTGCTGTCACACTTAAATTATACAAAATGTGGTCAGGAATGACCCTGTCATGCTTTGCATATACCCTTTTGCTTGTTCCAAACAGGTGAAGGGAAATGTGTTTATTTCCTGTGCTTTTCAATGTTCAACCCCTTTTCGGAATTCACGATGCAAAGTGAAATGTGCAAAAATCCACCCTCATTTCAGCAATTGTAAAAAGGGTATGGAAAAGGCATTTGAATGTGCATACCCATAATGCGTAAATTCAGATGCCCATTGTGCACAGGGCAAATCTTTTGGGGGTGCGACTGATGGGATGTTCAAGAAAAACGAAGCTTTGTGTTGATTCGGGTGGTTGCAGAGGCACCTGTTTTCCCCTGAAGTGGAACATTGAGTGAGCGAGCTACAGAAGAATGAGGTGGGCTGAAAGGGACCATGAGGGTGCTCTGGTGAGAATTTTTTTCACACCGTGTACCCCATGATAGCACACAATTACTCACGGATCACCACCTTTCGAAATATTCGCTGGTAACTCAGGTGGGTTTCATCCGCATACATACCAACATGTCCTGTTACACTCAGGAGATATTAGTCCAGGCCTGGATTTAAGTTTGCTTTCTGGGACATGTAGTCCTCTGTTTGGAATGGGGAAATCCTGTAATGGAAGTCCAAGAATGCAAATAAAAACCCAGGACTGGACTAATATCTCCCAAATGTAATGGAGCATGTATGTAGCTGAGACTACTAGCAAACAGTGGCTCTCATTACAACCCTGGCGATAGCTGTGCCTGTAAAACAGGCCCGGCTGCCGCTGGAGTCACATTTTTTCCGGCACCCAGAAATGGGCAATCACCAGGTCATTAAGGCCTTGCCGGACACGGTATTTGCCCATTTCTGGGCACCGGAAACAATTCTTCCCCATTCTCATTGAGCTCCATAGGGCTCAATGGGAATGGGAGAGCCGGGTGCACAGGCATCGTTATCAACAGTGCCTATGCATCCGAAATGCTGTGCTCGCGGGTGCCTTTCATTCCGCCAGGTCGGAGCTTGGAGTTGCCGGTCCGGAGACAACGGCACCGGCAAGCTTACCGGTACCGTAGTATCCGGACTGGCAAACTTGTAATGAGGCCCAGTGTCTTCTTCATCAATAATCAGACAGTCTGTCATATGAAGTAAAACATTTGATTCTTGATGAACGTAAAGTATACTCTACTTTAAACATCTCATAATTAAATAGTGCCCTGTAAAGGGCATCCCTTGAAAATTCCTTCCAATTTTCGATATTTTCTCTGTTATATCAGTACATGTAAAAAAGAAGATGACAGGTACACCATATTGCTTTGGAGTGTTCTATTCAGGAAGAGTGTTTATAATCTAACAAATTGCAGGAGTTGAGTGAACCGAAAAATAAAGTCACCATCTGCTGTCTGTGCAGGGTGGAAAACAATGGTACAATAAGCATGGGGAAGTGTACTAATTGCTGTCAAACCTCATTATGTGTTTAAAAAGTGACAATCGGCATGGGAGGATTATTGGCAGGTAACGGGAAAAAGTATTTCAAAAGTTAGAAGGTGTAAAAGTCCTTTTGTGCACTCATGCAATGTGTAATCTACATATTGTGTCTACATTATATTTAGATCTGCTCACATTTTCAGCAGTAATTGTGCTATCTTTATGACTCTAGCCCCTTCAATGTTTTAGTTCACACAGGCATACATTTCACCTGTTTAGTACATGAGCCTCATTTTATGTTTGATTGTATCTCGGCAGTAAATCCGGCAAGATACCACCAAATTGAATTGCCATGATGGCACCTGGCCTGGCGGCATTACCACCAGATTACAAGTGGTGGAGGCGGTGTTAGTCCCCATTTACTTTTAGTGCTTAGGACTCCATGGGGGATTTCAGCGGAATTACTGTGGCAGTAATTCCACTGGCAGTAATTCTGCCGTAATGTGGGTGAAAGGTGCCAGATTTACCTCGAGTTCATAGCTGGAGAATAATCCACCAATTTAACGCCAAACTCACAGTTGGGCAGTGCAGTAATGCTGCAGTATATAGTATTACCGCTGATTTTTACCCACTTTGCCCAACTTGTAATGAGGAACATGGTCCTTTGTGAAAACCATGTCCAGTATTAAGTTGAGACCAGATGTAGGATTCATTTATATTTGTTACAGATTACACTCAAAAATTGCATTCTTTGTGAATACGTCCCATGTAATGACATGCTTTGTTTTAGAAATAACTTAATACTAAAACCTTGCAGCTTTGCAGCACATACGTATCTGTCTATCGATGATGTTTTACATGACCTATAATACCTGCAGGCTACTTCAGAAACAGATATAGAAGTAATCAAACTGAGTGCATTTTACTGACAGCAAAAAGATGAAATGCTTATTCAAACCTATGACCTGCTGGCTGCACACCACATCATATCCATAGCATGTGCATTAACCCACTGAGTTATCTTAAACGTTTGTAAACATGTAAAACTGCTGTGTGTCTTTGCTTCTCTGTTGGTGATATCTGCCAGGACATCAGACTACAAAGACTTAAAAAACAGGAAACGAATGCATGTGTTTCACTTTTAACTGAAATTATGTCCTATCTCTTTTAGTTATTACTTGCAGGTGTACCCGTGTTTCGCAAGGTAATTCCTAGTTCAGTCCTAGTTCGATGTCTATTTAATGAACTAAACCAATGCTTCTTTGTAGACAATATTGCTAGTCTTTCCTGTAGAAGGTAGCGTGAAAACATTGGGCCTCATTAAACCCTGGCGGTATGATGTGAGCGGTGCCGGTAAGGCACTGGCACCATTCACACCGTACTGTTGAATTATGAGTTCTGCTCACAGGTGCCTGACAGCCTGCCAGGTCTGACCTGACGGGCTGTGCGGCACCCGCAAGCACAACTCGTAATTGCACCAGCACTGTTACCAACGGTGCCGGTGCAACCATGCTCCCCATCCCCATTCTGGGCAGAATGGGGATGGGGCGCAGGGCAATTCCGCCACCCAGGAATGGGCAATTACCAGTCCATTCAACTCGTAATGGGCTAGTTATTGCCCATTCACGGGTGGCGGTGCCGGTAGCGAATTTGGTGGTAGCCGTGCCTGTAAAACAGGCACGGCTATCGCCAAACTCGTAATGAGGCCCATTTTTGTTTCCAAATCGGGAGCAAGCCAGATAAATCTGACCATGGGAAAAGCATGAATCCCGTAAATCAGTTCCAGCTACTGAGAGTTGGAGTGCTGAGATTGCACTGAAACAGTATTGGTGTCTCAATCTACAGCCGAGGCATCAGCGACCTTGTCATGCTGTACGTGTATGGCTGATGTGTGTAAGCTCGAAGAGCCGTACCCGTACGTGTTCGGCTGAAGCATGTTCGTTTCATACTGTTGAGATGGCATAAATGTATCAACTTCCGTGGGAAATGAAGTTCCTGTAATTGTCATGAGAGATTTAGCACAATGTGATGGACAACTTCTTTGCAGACACTATTGAAGAGACACCCACAATTTCCTGTCACGCGCATCACTTCAAAAGCACCTATTGTGTCACCTGCATGCCTTCAAATGTGAGTGCTACTAATGTTAGCTAGAATGCTAATAGTGTGGAAAGGTCATGAACAATGAACTGCTGAAGGTTCTCGTGAACATTAGGAACAATGAACATAGAACTACGGTAGAACTACAGTGCAAAGAGCCATTTGGCAGGGGTGAGCATAGCATACTATTTAAAAAATAAATCAGAAAAAGGTGTGTTTTATACTTGTTACATTGTGTACACCTTGGAACTTACCCACATGCCAAAGTTTAAGTTTGTAGCATGTTGGGAAGTGTGCCCAACAATTCCAACAGACACAGATATCCAAGGATTGCACACTGCCTAAAAAAATAGAAAAATGTATATTGTATACTTTGACATTGTCTACACAATGGATCCTGCCCACATGCCAAATTCCAGGTATGTTGCGTGTTGTGAAGTATGCTGAACATTTCGAACAGAAACACGCACACACACATCCAAGCATTGCAGACCACTTAATAAACTGCCTATAAAAGAAAGAAAATAGAAAAATGTGTAGTTTATACTTCGTACATTGTCTACACCATGGGACCTTCCCACATGCCAAATGTAGGGTTTGTAACATGTTTTGAGGTATTCTGAACATTTCCAACAGACACACACACACACATATCCACACATATACCTTTCATATACACAGAGAGATTTCAGACAGAGTACTAAAGAAATAAACAAGAGAATGTTTCACTGGATAGGGGCTTGCATATCAAAAGAGGCGGTGTGGAGTCGGCACAATTAATGCAAATAGCAAAAGTGCTCCAGATGGGACTTACTGCTCATAGATTCCAATAACCCCAAATACAGCATGGCATTTCTTTCAATAATCAAACAGTTTAATTGCCAGAGGTTTGGCATCTGCCTGATTCAAGAAGCAGGCTCAAGCAGAACCAACTGCTCGATGAGCTCTGTTCTACACAATTCCCTGGTGGCCATTTTGGAGTCATTAAAGCATGATGTAAGTAGATTAATCCATTACCGCCTTCAACATACAGTGATTGCCAAATGAATGCAATGTGTTTTTGCTTAACAATTGTGATAAAGGAAACAAAAGCCAAGATATTTCTTTTTTTTTGGGGTGCGTTGTATGCGAAACCACGCACATGTCTTGTATGGTTTATGGGTTTAGCTACTGTCTTTACTGTTTTTACTGAATTTTAAATTCGTCAGAAAATGGTTTATTAAACGCTAGTGTAATGGAAGGACATGTCTACATTTCTGCTAAAACAGGTTGGTTGTGTAGTGTCGAAAAATAGACAGATATCTGTTTGTTTCATAATGATCCGAACAAACAGTGGGTTTTGTCACTGACACTTGTATACAAGGTTAGAACTTTGTTCAGCATATTGAAACATTTTCAAACTTTTCGAATAGGAGTATTGCGCAAGATGGTACAGCCAGCTCAGTGTGTCACAAAGAAAAGACATGCTATTTCTTGGTGCGCCCACAACAGTTCTCTTAGTAAGTGCAAGCACAAGCACGTGTTTATCATTGCACCATTGTAAAGCACAGCGCCGCTGTTGTTTGTTCCAAATGTGCAAGCAGAAATTAACACATTGTAGGCAATTTACAGCACAGCAGTAAGTCACTTTACAAGGATATAATGATAAACATGTGTTGGATTAGTCACCTCTAATAAACATGCTCTTTTCTTGTGTTGAGCAAGGCACATTTTGCCCCTAATGGTTGGCCTCCTCTTCTGGGCCCATGCCCTGCCCCAGTTCAATGTATGAAAAGGCCTAGGGTAAACTAGACGCACCTTTATGTGTATCTGATCAGATGTTAGTGTCGGGCAGTAGGAGTTCTCTCACTTTAGACTGCTTTGGGAGATCCTTAGTTTCTTCTCTTGAAAATGATCAGATCACAACAGAAGTATTTTAGTCTCTTCAAAGCTAGAGCACATTAATGCTTTGTATCTTGATGTCAAGTCATATTATAATTTGGATGTTATTACATTTTAAAGAAGTAAGGGTGGGCCCTTTGTGAGGTTTAACATAACCATATGAAAGATTCAAGCTCTTACTGTTGCATAGCCTCATGAATAATTTGGCTCATATATGCGCAAGGCGCCCTTTGCCGATCAGTATAAAAAAAAATATATATGGCCATGGATACTTCAAGTGTCATATTGCGTGCATTGTGGGTTAATGATGATGTAATCATGCAATACATATTATGTCCATAATGCACAGCATTATGTTTTATTAACAGGGCACCAATATCATGCTCCATTAGCATGTGGCCAGTGACAGTTTTGTGAACCTGTAAAGAAATAATGTTTAAAACTTTCACAAAAATGAGGTAAGACTATCATTATAAAAAGATTTCACTGCCAAATGGAAACAATGTTTAGGGTAGTAAAACATGTTTTTGGGTTTGCTTTGTGGAGATAAAAATCTGGGCATCAAGCTCAGGGATGCATCTCTCCAGCCCTAAAATCCCTCCACTGGCTCCCGGTTGGTGCTAGGATCAAATTTTAATCCCTCAGCATCATCCACAAGGTGGTCTGCGGCCGTGGACCACACTATCTGCAACTTGCTCTCACCAAATACTCTCCTTCCATATCCCTCTGATCCTCTGCCTCCAACTCTCTGCTTGTCAAGCGCTTCTCTAAGCAGAGAGTGGACAGCCATTCCCTTTTCTCAGCTGACTCCCTCCTCTGGTTACAGCCTCCACCTTTCTCTGCGGCTTTAGATGGTTCACCTCAAGTTCTGCAAGCACCTTCAGAGTTTCCTCTTCTACCACTCCTTCCCTCTCTCCCATCCGTGCTAAATCCCACAGTGGCTGTGATTGGTGGTCTGGGACTTTATGTGTCCTTGTGGGTTCTGGTCTTCTGTTCAATCACTCGCAGCATCCGCCCTTCAACCCACACTTGCCTTCGGGCTCCACTGGTCTGTGTTGTTTCACTGGCCTGTACCTATTGTATTGGCTGCTGACCCCTCTTCCAGCAAGGGGTCACTACCTGGCACTTACCTGTTGCATTTGCAAATGCACAATAAAATGAATAAATAAAATACATAAATAATAAGAACACGAAGAAAAATCTTGACTAAAAATAAAGCAGCAGTTTTGGTGTAAATAATTGAGATTATTAGTTGTATCGTGTTAGTCGGATGTCCATGAGAATAACGAATGAAGAAATTACTGTATTTTTTTAAAAATTATATTGCGTGGCAAGTACCCCCATCCCACCTCCTCCCCCCACCTTAACTAGTACCCTTATCCTACCCCAACACTATATTTTTTTAAATGTCCCAAAATTCCAGAGGAACTATGCAATCATTTCTCCATTTGTTACTTTTCTGGCGAACATTTCTACGGATACAATACTAGTCTTCCTATTAAAAGGATATCATCTGGGTTAAAGCTGTTAACTACATTTTATGGAATTTGATGATGTATTAAGAGAATTAAAATTAGAGATATTTTAAGTTTTCATCCAATGATTACCACTCCAACACAGTTTCTTAGACTGCTTTTTATATATTTCGTTTGTTACAGATTTGGTCCTCTCTTGAAATTAATATTCTGAGGAAGAAGAGAAATATGGAATTACCAGGTAATTAAAGCCCTACCAATACTGTTAATAATCTATGTATAAATTGCAGTTATTAAGTGAGATTTAAATTACATTTTTTACATTTGAACCCAGATATCAAAGGATTCACACTATGCCTGTTGTAAGGGAGGAAGGGTCTGTATGCCCCCCAATACATTCCGCATGAAATAAGTCTATGTGCTCATCCCATTGTGAGGAGACGTCCCCCTCGTCTTTCACTGTCGACAGTGGTAAGAAGCTATGGGACGATATACTAAGACTCCATTTTGTGCCACATCAGACTCCATTTTTGTATTAGGCCGCACAATGATCTCTAAAAAGGCCTCCTCTGCCCTCACCCAGCGCAGCGCACAGCCAGCTCCAACAGCCCCCAACACCTCCTCCCCTGTCTGCGTCACGCCAGTCCAGTTCTTACGGAAGCCCAGGAGTGAATTGTTGCAAACTAAAAAAAACTGTATTCCTTCTCTTCCGCTGAGCTCACTGCCCTGTGTGTGACCGTGGCAGATCTTGACTTGTGTATTCATCCATCTACACAAAACTGCTCCTGCTCCTTGGCCCCCACCTTTTAGGAATTATTGCCTGCGCAAGCTTTTGCCCCTCAGCTCTCCTTTCATGTGGCAGTTGGTGAGACCCTTCCCCACTGACCACCCTAGATTGCCCCCATATAACTAATCTTGTGTGATCATGTATTCTCCATCGGTTGACACCTATCAATTCATTTGTTTGAACCATTAGGCACCAGGGCAAATATATCTCTGATCAACACTCTCAGATAAGCCACCTGGCAAAAAGGACCACCGCGCCCCTTCCCCACAAGGGCCAAGTTAAGAATGTGTTTGTGTTTGCTCATGATTTACAGACATCCCTGCATTCTGATATATGCTTTATGTCTTGGATTAATCTTAGGATGACAATGATTACTGTGTAGGTTAGTTAAGTTAGGATATGCACATCTTGCGGACCCAGCCTGACCTTCATCCCAGCCAGATGAGCCCAGCTGACCTACGTGCTGCGATAAACAACACCTCTGCACGAACCAATCAAGTTGCACCAACCCGCTATGGACTATACAGAATTGTTACAATGCTCCAATGGACTCGTACTATTCATCCCTTATACTATTCGTCACTGATGACCAAATGTGTGTACAAAGATATGTTGTTTCTGTATTGTGGGCAGAGCGCTCTCAGAGCAGCAGAGTCCTCTGCATGCATCACTTTACTTTATAAACCTTTACTTAGCTTGCAATCTTTCTCCTGGTCTCATTCCCTACTGGGGTGTGTCCTTTTTATTCTGAGTTTGGGTTTGTATTTTGGGGAATTACCACCTTCACTGTCTACAGAATACTCTAGAGACTGCAGTGATATTTAATAGTTCCTAAATAATGTTCCAAAACAATATTATTGGAACAAAACATGTTGAGCATGAGTTTTTACAATGTATCCTTCAATATCTGATCTTTAATGTATTCGATATCTTTGACTTAGTATGTATAGGAATGTACATTTTGTAAAGGATGCAGACATATTAAGTTATTGATATAGGTAGAGAGAACAGTTATGTTCATATTATTCTAAAGAGGTATTTTACAAAAACTATTCTTAAGTGTTTTCTTTTTGATCAAGCCTGGTATGGTCAATATTTTCTTTTAAGTAAGGTATACATTAAATAAATATATTTATACTTAATTTTTGAAAACATGCGTTTGGATAAAAGCCTATTCTTGGTATTTAGTGGAGACAGTATTCTTATTTAATTGTAGAGATTATTAATGAGACTGACACTGCCTAAAGCTTAAGTTCAGTAGTTGTCATTATATATTGTAAAACTTCCTGTAAGAGACCATTTGGCATTAGAAAGATTAATTGATATTGCATAGATGTCAATAGGCAATCGTATCAGCACCGGGGGATGCTGGCCAGATAAAGTATAATATTAATCAGGAGAATGTTAGGCCCAAGTCTCTGTCTGGCAGCAATGGGTATTTTTTAAATGATAAAGTCACAGGTAAAATGTATTTGGAATTTACATTGTTCTGTCATACCTGCTGGCTATGTACTACCAATCTTCAAATTGGATGGTAGGTCCCAGTAAATATGGAGTAGCATATTGCAAAGGAATATATGGTATATCCAGAAGGCAATTAATGGCTGTACTCATCTTAGCTCTAGCAAATGTGCTAAACTTGTGTGAGGGGTCAGTAATGGTAGGCAAACAACTGCTTGAGGATTTATCAACATATGCCATTTTATTTGTAAAAGAAATATGATCAAAATGCATCACTATCCGTACTCTGCAGACGATTTCCCTGCCTAACCAAAGCTAAGGCGAAACACTCTAACCCTCACACTAAGCAACAAATACACAAAGAAAATATATGGCAATACAACATAACATGAACAACATGTTGATTTGCAGTCCCATGCTCAGCAGAGCACAACATCATGGAGAACCAGGCATCTGCAACAAGATTCCAATGGCACTCTGAAGAACAGTGACTGCAGCTAAAGATGGCCGCCACATTTCCTCAACAACATCTACAGGGCCTGCTAGCCCAGAAAGCACCTTCCAGCCTGCAGCGCTTCGATTGGCTGCAGGTGACAACATATTGGAGGGCCCCACTGAGTCGGAAGGTGAAGCCGGCCCTAACTAAAGGTCTGCACATAAGCCCAGGATCTGCTGTCTTGCCATGTCTGGACATGGATGGGGTTAACCCCTCCCCCGAGATTGGCTGTACAACTGAATCCCAAAACAGCCTGAACTTCTACACTGCTGCCATCAATGTAACTAGTGGCAGGTAAGAAAACCCACTGCCACCCTAATCTGTCACTCCAGCCCTTCCAAACTCAACACATTCCACTCCCCATCTCCCACCTTACTCCACCTTGTCCACATACTGTCTGCAACAATTTCAAGTGCCCACAATACATCTGCCACCACAGCCCACACTGATCCTCTGTTGCATACTGCTTACTGTACATCCGTGTATGGCCATGGCACTGAGGCAGGCATGTAACTGACACGAAAAAATTAGAAACTCAAATGACCAATGATACATCAATAACTTCACATGGTCAATGCATACTACGCCAAGCTCAACCCGGGTGTGTGTCCATGACCTGCTGCACCGATCACTGCTGACTCGCTCCTGTCTTCTATGTCTGATGCAGTCCCCAGTCTACTGGAGTGGCCGTCCGGGTACTTGTCCATATCCTAATATGACCTTCTCAGGAATAGCTTCACCGTTCCATTACATGTATTGCGCACCACAACATCTTTAGAACTAGATATGAATTCAAGTCTAGCAGGTTAGTGAACCAGACATGATACACAATTGGGAAAGTCTACAATCAGGTCAGGCAGGTTTGTGAACCAGGCCTGATAAAAGACTGGAAAGGTTCATTTTTGATTCAGAGACAGTGGAAGGGTTTCCCTCCGGGAGATTGCAGGACTGTGTTTTGTTTAAGAGTCGAAGACTCTAACAGAGGGAGAGGACCCCTCCAGAAGCTTGGAGAATTATGTTTTGTTTAAAAGGCGAAAACACCAACAGAGGAAAAGGTACCTTCCAGGAGAAGGGAGAACTGTATTTTGTGGACACAAAAACCATGGAAGAGGTTCCATCCAGGAGAATAAGGAACGGTTTTTTCTTTAAACTGATCTGAACATTTAAGCAGCGAACATATAACTATCATTTCTATTACAAGCAATGTGCGCAGGAGTCTACACCCGGAATTACAGGGGGCTTACTTTTGAGTTAATGAGACATCCAATTTTCTTTAGTTAGCTTTGAAAGTATAAGGGGCCAACATAGGTTTAGACACAGGATGGTGGCCATTTTGCTTTACTGACTGGGTCTTCAGTGTTTTTGTTGAGGCAGGGCAACCCCTCAGAGTAAGCAGGGCTAATAGGTTTTTCTTTTCTTCTTCTGATTGTAAATTACAGTCTATACCAACTACATCTTCACAACTGTGTCAAGACTTGTATTTCTGCACCCTTACATCTGGTGTCACGAGTAGGATCTGATCTGGTTGACACAAAAAGGGGGACCCTGAGATTTTGCAGAATAACCAAGCCTGAGACCAGTTCCCTAATTCTACATCTGAGAAAAGGCCTAAACAGATCATTTTCTTTACAAGATAGATGTTATTATTATTATTATGATTATTATTATTATTATTATTATTATTATTGTGTTTATTGAGCACAGACCTAGCTTTGAGATGCAACTGAACACTTTACAGCGTTATGCAACAATATCGATGCATAACTGAGCACTTTACAGAGGTGTACAACTTTACAGATGCATAAGGGAACACTTTTCAGAAGTAAAAACAGAACAGATATACAGCAGGGGGTAGGATACAGACTGGCACAGAGGAGCGGTACAGCTGTACCGGGTGGTGGGGACATGAGAAGCGGGCGGCATCTAGCAAGTCAGATGGCGTGAGGGGCGACGTGATGGCCTAGGTGTTGAGGAGGACAGACTCCTTGAAGAGGTGGGTCTTGATTTCCTTTCTGAATAGTAGGAACGTTGGGGAGAGTCTGATGCCGACAGGGAGGAGGTTCTATAGTCTAGGGGTGTAGGCAGACAAGGCTTGTTTTCTGGCCCTTTCCTCTTTGCAGCAGTGGATTTCTAGTCTGAAAGTAACTTGGCTTCTGGTGGTGCACTGTCCGCCGGAGATGCTGAGTTTCTCCACAAAATAGCTGGGTGACTTGAGGGCAAGTGCCTTGTAGATGATGCAGCAAGACTTGAAGGTGATTTGTGTGTGCAGTGGGAGCCAGTGAAGGTCGATGAGGGCAGGGGAGATGTGGTCATATCTTCTCAGGCTCTTCATGAGGCGTGCAGCGGCACATAGGACACTTCTCAGCGGCCTTCGAGGAGTGCATTACTCCCATCGAGGTGGTATAGGACCAATGCTTGAATGGTGGATCTAAAGCTGTCCTGAAGGAGGAAGGGCTTGACTGTGCACAGGATGGAGAGCTGATACCAAGCTGTCTGAATTTGCTTAGCTATGTGTATCTTGTAGGAGAGGTCTTTGTCGATGTGGAACCCGAGGGACTTGGTGCAAGAGGTGAGCTTGGGTGTGAAGCCATCAGAGGTCATGGTTGATAGTGAGGTATGTATGTCTGGGTGTTCGGTGTTGTTGGTGAGGAGTAGGAATTTGGAGTGGTTGAGCTTCAAGTATGCACTGGACATTCAGGACTGGATCAGCAAAAAGCGTTTTTTGAGCCTTGATATATTCTTGATGGAGTCGATCTTGAGGTATAGCTGTGTGTCCTCTGCCTTTTGGTGGATATGGATGTTTTGTGTGGCAAGGAGGTCTCCCAGCAGCTCCATGTATAGATTGAAGATCACTGGGGAAAGGATGGAACCCTGCGGGACTCCACAGTTAACAGGTAGCATTGGCAATCTAGATGAGTCCATATGAACAAACTGCTTGAGGTTGGTGTGGTAGGACTTGAACCAGCGTAGAACAAGGTTGCACTGATGTACAGTGTCCATAAGTGCCTGATGACTTACTGTTTCGAAAGTGGCCAAAATTTCAAGTAGAACAAGGAGGCTGGGGTAGCTGTTGCTAAGGATGTTAAGGGCTTTGTCGACCACCTGTATGGTTACTGTCTCCATACTGCATCTGGGTCTGAATCCGGCTTGGTAGGTTTGAAGAGATGTTGAACCGCCTGATACCATTGTGGTGGATCTTGAAACAGATCAATTGTTTTCCTTTCCTCATGTTAATAATAGTCCAAGATTCCCAAGGGGAGGAGATCCAGTTAAAAGCTTCCCCAACCAAGCCCATCCATACCCTTAAACAATTACTTCTGGCCAAGTACAAAATCCCCATATCCCAACAAATGCTCTTTTTAAAGGAGGCTATTAGCTGATGGGGCTAGACTGTCTGATTATTCGGTTGGACCCATCAGAAGCTAAATCTTGTGATTAAAATAACTGGAGACCATTCCACCACTAGGAGGTCTTGGTATAGAGCCTAGACTAAAGAAACCATCACAGATAACCTATACCGAGCCAATACAATTACACATCCAACCTGACAGTTTCTGGCCAAATGTCGATGTGAAATTCACAAAAATGTAGGTACACTCCACAGTCCAACCCTGCAAACCTCTAGAGATTGAAGAATTCACTCATAAGTTTGAAGTAGGAATCTTTCTTTTTGGGTCACCTACTCTTTCTTTTTCCAACTGCCCGCCATTGAGGAGCCCAATCAGGTCAAAGTCAACTACCGACCTAGGAATTTTTCAAACTCCAGTCCCCATCATGAGTGCCTTGGAGGCTCTGCTGGAATGTCTTGTGACCCACCAGATAGAAGCAGAAGGCAGATTCCAGGAGGGTATTTCTAGGGTATTGGCAGCCCAAGAAAGACCCATCTTCCCACATGGAATCTTGAAGCCCTATAGGGAAGGAGAAAATGTAGGTAGCTTCTTCCTGAATTTTAAATGATGGACCCACCTGTTCCACTGTGGGGACGAGTTAAAATCCTGTTATTGTAATTGGTTATTCATAACAGGCTTAATACCCATAGGTTTCTAAGCGCAGACCCAGGGATCGAACCTGTGTTGTTCTGTGTCGTCTTGCTTCCAAGGGGAGTGCGTTTCCCCTGAGCTATCGTTATCTAATATGATTGTTAAAAGGGGACCTACATTTGTCTTACCGTACCCTCAACTCATTGGGACTTACATCTTACACTGAGATCAAACAGAGAAGAAGGACAGACTGACATTTTGTTACAGAAAAAAGCTGCAGGGAGTTAGATTAAATCAAGAGGAGACTTGTGTGGGGCAATAAGTCAAAACACCTTATCACTACAGGTGGAAGCATTAGCCCTGGAACAACTTATTAATAGCCTACCTCCATCTCTCCAAAGTCCCATTCTACAAATGAACAAGCCAATGATGCTCCTAGCAATAGAAACTGTTCAAAATCATGCAACAGACAAATATCTGTGGCTTTTACTTAAAGCACGTTATGGAAAGAGGGAAATTAAATCAGGATACCGAAGTTCGTTCCATTCCGAAACAAAATCCAAATTCGAGAAGAAATCAGTGACGGTTTACCAAAACCAAATAAAATGGAAACCTGGGAGTCAGAGAGGAAGGGAAGATGATGATAGACAAGGGACCCTTAAAGGTGGAGGACACTCAAATCCCAAACGTTCTCCCATTGTTTGCTTCTCTTGTGGATAAAGAGGGCATTTGGCTAGTGGCCCTCTAATAAAAGAGATACGCCAATGGAAATAGGGTAGATGACAGGTGTAGAATGGGGTGATCCAGAGTACCAGTTGGACACAGACACTGAAACTACTAGCAATTATTTCAGTCAGACTACCCTATTTAAAACTCACGAGGCAGTTTAACAGAGTCCAGGTATCAGCTATAGTAGATTCAGGGATCAAACAGACAGCCGTAAGGGGTGATTTGACAGACATAGACAAACGAAACAATGGTAAACCCATTAGAATTACCTGTGTCCATGGTGATCAAGAGGTTTATCATGTGAACCCCAAAGTTATTAAGATCAGGGCCTTAATAGACTCAGCAGTCATTCCCGGACTACCAGAAGAAACCAATATCGGAACTGACTTTGGTGAAATTATGAAACAAATCAATCAACCAATGATGGCTTATTCTCGACTAGAAACCTGAGACAGGTGACGATGGCCCTGGGAGAAGGCAGTATTTGCATGGCTCTTTGGTGTCCCCACTCTACTTATCACCCGTCCAGGCCACTCTGGTTATAGTAAGATCTTGTATCAGCCGTCCTCCAATTCATGCAATGACTGGAGCACCCGAGTAATCCAAAAAGAAACGTACACCAAGCAGGAAGCAATGCAATTTAGTAAGGCCTAGAACACAGCTGGGAAGGCAGAACTGTGGAACTGAACTGAATTATGTGATCAGTCAATGCCACCCACAACAAGCAAACATTTAATACACAAACAACATAATTTGCAAACACACATTTGAAACAATTATTGAAACACCTCACAAAAGCTGATTGGTGGGACTACATCAGTCCCTTATATCAAGGCATACATTCAATGCTTGTAATGTGTTCATGCAGTCCTAGCCCCCATTGATCAACACCGCTTAGTGTGATGACAAAAACTTTCCCACACTGCCCCCCAATGATGTTTTAAAGCCTTACATGATTGTGTTGACCACTGGAACTTTATTCATCTGCCATTGGTCAGCCCTCATTGAACACACTAGACAACCTGAGTTTTACAAAGATGAGGTGTTCACACGGCATCTGACCAATAAGCTGCCCCATGGACATCAGCATTCACAAAAAACACCATTGCACCCTATGGGCACCAAAAACTCTCCCAGCGATTGGTCCCCACAGCCCTCTCCTCCCATGACAAGGGGCGATTGTAAACTGCATTCCTCACTGTGGTTGAAGTTTATTGAACTGCATTTCATTTCTAATTCCCTACAAGTTCCCAGCAAGCATCCTTGTGTCTATCTTGCAGGCCTCAAAAGTGTCTACTGATCCCATTGCACAGCAGCCATATTCTCCTGGGAACCATAAGCTTGAAACATTTCTCCAGCACACCACTTGAGGCAGAGTGCTCATGAAATCCCTATCCACCCAGTACATGGGGACTGCAGCTGTGAAAAGAAAAGTGTTTTACTTACCTGAGGCCTATTCTAAAAAATGGCTGTTATATAGTTCACATTGTGCTCCATTAGCCCCCTAGATGCTACTCCTGTCCCTTATCCCTATTCCCTGCATTGCCCTCTTTCCCATGCCCCACTCTATACCCTCAATCCCACTCTCCCATCGAATTCTCCGGCTGCACCTGTGCATTAATTACACAGCACAGCGATCAATGATGCCCTCACCCCTAGGAGTTTCCTTGCCCCTTTCCCTTGTGTCCCTCCATCAGTTACATAATGGATACGTGTGCCCCCCTTGACAGTGCTGAATTTGAACCTTTACCACATTCCCCCCTTCGATCCATCAATTGACACATTCTTGCTTGTTAAATTTGTACTTACCATCTTGGGGATCCACAAGCTCAATTATCCTATTCATGCTCCCACTTCATCATTATACTCTCCCAGTTAAGACTCTATTATCACACTCTATTGCCCATCCTCTTAGCATGCCACCCAAAATACATCATACTCAAGCATGTTTGCAGGTGGCATTGTAACCACTCCCTGTAAATCACGTTCATTTCCTCCACATTGTGTGGGGCCCCCATTTTTACTGCATACATTATTCCCCTTCCCATCAACATTCAGGGACATTGTATATCTACTTCTCCCCCTTTAACTCTTGCAGTATCGTGATATTAGCTGGCCCGCACAGAAGGTGATGAGCAACAGAACGAGCACTGGGACAGTTATTTTGAAAATGCTGACCAACCACTTTGGGACCACCTCACAAAGAGAGTCAAACCAGCTGTCTGGCGAGACTGCATTCTTTTCCTTCATTATGGTCTCATGGAGTGTGCACTTATGGCCTCCATCAAAGATCCGTGAGCTGCATTGTTAGCTGAAATTATTGTGCAGCAGTCACTACCTATTTTGTGCCAAGCGCTGCCCTCCTTTGTGCAAAGCATATCAATCACATATCCATCCTGGATGTCCACCAGTCTGACTCCCTGAAGCTCTTTCCTTACTGCATTTAATCCCTTTTAGGTCGAGTTTGCAGTTGTAACTCATAAAGGGTCACTTTCAGCCATTTCGCATTAGCAGGAGAGATGCAAAGAATGTGGATACGTTTTAAAACGTTCTGATAATTTTCTGGACCAATAGTTGCTGCTGCGCCTGTTTCTTTTCAATGTCTGTGCCTGCCTTTCCTGTACTCTATTGTCCTCGATCGTCTTTCTCTTGAGTATAGTAGGATGGTAACTGAAGGACATCAATTCCGCTAGAGGGACTACCAGGGCAGGGCTGTTCAATGTGACAAGAGAGCATAGCCCCCTCTCCCGCCAGTCGGGAGGGAACAGGGCGTATGCCTGGGTCCAACATACCCACCAGTGGTCGATGACTGCTGCTGTCTTGCTCTTCAATTCTGGAATGCTCATCACCTTGGTGCAGCTGGCGTTAGACCCCAGATGTCTTGCCCCTGTGGACCTGAAACATAAGGGAAATCATGTGAAAGGCATTATGTGTACTGGCTGTAGTCTCACATCTAAGTAAAATCATGCACCTATTCATTCGACGTTGCACTACAACTGTCATTCATTTTCGCCACTACACCCTCTTCAAACCCCACTACCCTTTCTGCTCAACAATGTATCATCCCCCCCTCCCATTGTCCTCCATTAAAAACTGATACCTCAATCCTCATCAGTGGTCTCATGTGGCACCATGGAATATATTGCCCTGTTGCATTGTGACACTGCAGCCTGCTGTGTTTGTGGACAACTGCTCCCCCCTGCTGGCCCCTTCTATAACATACTCCAATATTAGCTGTTTGGTGGCTTCATTTTTTGCCATTCTCCCCAGTTGCATATAATCATCTGCATACACATTTTCTCCCTCATCAACCCAATGGATAGTCAATGAGTGACCCTGAAAAAGGCCCCTCATTTTGCAAAGGGACAGGTGCCTAAGGCACCCCCTTACTCCACCGCAACCTCTTCAGGAATAAAATGCTTGGGTGCCCCTGTGCTGTGTGGGAATAGAGAGCAAATGTAACAAGTGTCATTTGCCCTCCCCGTCCCACTCGACTCATGTCATCGTATAACAAATATCCAGGTGCCATGTCCTGCCCACCCCAATGCCATCATGAAACGTAGCTGCATTAAATAAGCTTCTTGTCTTGTTAATGATGTCATCATTACTTGTTGCAGTGCATCCTTATCCCGTATATACCAGAAATCAAAGAGAAAAGAGAAGGAGAGCAACACACAAAAATGTTATGCTAGACCATGCCACAGTGTATTTCTGCGTTCTACCATTACCAACGTAACTATGAGACATATTGTCCACCTCCTTCACAGGCCTCATACATAACCTGATAGTAGAGAAAAATGTCAGTGGTAACTGAGCAACACTCCCCATCAAGTGCTTCTCCTCTGCTCTCCTTCAAGGGAGGTGACGCTGTTGTCTCTGCGGATGTTGGAATAGTGTATCCATGCTCAGAGATCAGCTATCTGTAATGCAGTTGGTGTGGAGTACACAACAACATGTGGATCCATGAAGCAAGGCTCTGTCCATGATCTTGTGAAGTTCCGAACAAAGACTTCGTCCCCAGGGTAGAGAGGCGGGGCTGCAGGTGCAAAAGTCTATTTTCATTCTGTGTCTATTAATAAGGTCTCGTTGGCCAGTAGCTTGCATGTGGGTGCACCTAAAAAGATATGTATTTGAGAGATATCTATTTGATATATGCAACTTTAATCTGAGGAGTGGGTATACCTTATGGTACTCCAGTCCAGTGACAGGCAATGAATACTGGAGTTCAGTATTTATTGTCACAGGGAAACAGTCTATACACCCAAAAATATGTTATGTATTTGAAAGACTTTGTAAGTTCCTTCAAGAATGTATTGAACTTTTCCCCAAGTATCCGAGCAGAGCTGTTAGCATCTGAAATTATACATGCAGGAGTAATAGGCACATATATTCTCCTGCCAGTAACAATTTCACGTGGAGTCAAGTGATGATCCGCGCCAGTGAATTGTGTAGGGTAAATAAAGTGATAGGCGCCGAGTATAGCCAATTTTTGCCAAGTGTCACTGAAAATGTGGACAAGTGCTCTTTAAGCAAGCCATTTAAATGTTCAACCAATCCACTGTCTTGAGGGTGGTACACGGAACATGGTTAGTGCTTTATCCTCAGGATGGCTTTAACCTCCTTAAACAAAATACTGGCCAGTGTCATACTTCAATTCATCACATATTTCCCACCTCAGGAATACCTCTCACACCAAAAACGTGGCTGCTGATTTTACATCATTATGGCCCAGCACAGAATCCCGTCTCAAGTCAGTATGACCTTGTATCACCAGGCCCTCTGAGTCATTAATGTGGTTTGGGATTTTTCAAGGATCGCAAAAATGTGAGTGCTCCATTTACAAAATCACTGGGTAATCCATTGTTATGGTGGCTGCATTCTCTATGGCAAATGCTGCAGCCGCAAGTGTCATGAACCACTGATTTCGGCCCTTCTGGACTTCATGGTCCATGATGCACCGCAGCATGAGGTCAGTGATTCTTCCAACATAGCCGACGGCCCTGAAACGCTGCGTTCTAGTCTTTGTGCGCAACACTCTGCTTCCTAGAAAACAGGAATAACCCGCGGCTCTGCGCGTCTCAACGCAACTGCTTGGAGTTCTTAGGTGTGTGTTTCGAGTCCGTATACCGTACCATCTCCATTTCCTTACCCCTTTTTTCTTCCTTCCTGGAACCCTCTCCAGATTCCTGCATTTTACCCGCTAGCCCATATCCCCTCATCCCGGATCCCATTTTGTGCTTGGTTCTGCAGTCCCCCGGGCACTCTCTGAGCATAGGACACTTACTCCTCCTCCTTCCTGGATCCAACGCTAAACATTTCTGGATACTGAACACTATCTGGCTTAGGCAGCCGGCTACCTCACGCTGGAACCCGAAGACTCGCTCACCAACCTGTACAAGTCTCGGACAGTGAGGAAGAAGGAAAGCCCTTCCAAGAGGACCACACGCAAGGAAAAACAGGTGAGAAAGAAAGAAGCTTGTGACAGCAAGTGCTTGTTCACATGGAAAATTCTGCTGCATTAATGGGTCTCACAAACCACTGTAATACGCCAGGGGCTTGTGTCCCTGTGTTTTGTTTCTGGGTGAAGAGAGCTGTCATCACCGTGCCATCAGAATGTGAAAACAAATAGAATTTCTCCTTATCGTTCAGGGTTGCCGACACTGGGACATTGTCCAGTGCCGCTTTGAGTTTACAAACATTTTCCTTCATCTCTGAGGTCCATTTGATGGGTCCATTTTGTGCTTCTTTAACTGCCTGGAGGTTGGGATTCATGAATGTGACTAATCAAACACCCAGGCTCTACAGTAATTGGATAATCCCACAAAATTGCTGCATCTCTTTAACCATGCAGGGTGCTGGTGTTCTGTGTATTGTTTCCACTCTCTCTGGTGTTATCTTCCGCCCGTCTACAGATATTATTTGCTCCCGGTACACTACCTCTGTCTGACAGTACTATAGCTTCACTTTTGTCTACTGTGTACCCTTAGTCTGCTAGTATAGTCAAAAGAAGTATTGAATCTTTCCTATATTGCGACTCCATCACACTACACACTAGGAGGTTGTATATGTACTGTATCACTCTACTGGGTACTCATATATTGCTTAGATCCATCTGGATCGCACTATTGAATACACTAGGGGATTCACAGTACCCTTGTGGTAATCTGGTGTGCTCAAATCGGACATCGGGAAACATGAACACAGTCAGAATGCAATGGGATGGAGAAGAAAGCATTTTACAAATCAATCACTGTGAAGTATTTTCAAGTTGCTGGGATATTACACAATATTGTAGCCGGATTTGGCACAACTGGGAACTCAACATCTACTAAATTGTTCATGCGGAAAAGACCTTGTATAAATCACCAGGCCCCTCCTTTTGCAATTTTGATCGGGTGTATGGCAGTGTTGCAAAAAGACATTGATGTCTGTATTATGCCCTGCTGCCATCAGGCAAGAAGTGTGTCATATATGCCCTCATCTAATTTGCAGGAAAGTGGATATTGTTTCATCCGGGGCAGCAATACCTTTTCTTTTAATTTGATGAGAACCACCCCTACTACCTTGAGCACTGCTACATCATGGGACCCTTAGGTCAATAAACTTAAGGGACCTCCTTCAAGTATCTGAGAGTGTAGGTGGCCTGCTTCTTCACTACCTATGTCATTTGTGGCACTAGCCTTTATACCACTCTATTGGGCATTGGATGTGGAGCTGGAACACCATTTCTCCCTTTCCCCTGCAAACAGCTAATCATCAGTCACATCAATCAATTTCAATGTTGGGTAAATACAGAGAATTGGACGCCATTCAGTGTCATCCTCTTCTGTCCCACATAACATCACCATGTTTTTGTGTGTGACTGCCCCATCTAACGGAAACAGTATCTGCGTACCTGGGGCAACTTCCTTGTGCACAGAGAACCTGAACAGAAATTCTGTGGCCATTTGGACTGTTTTCCTTTTCATCCCAGTCACCCAACCCAATAGTATTTGGACCACATATAGGAACACCTTGGGGTGTGTTTGTTGCCCACACAAGGTGCTATGTGCACAGAAGGCCTGTATGATTGCTGCCACCCTTTCAAGGTACATGCTATGTGTGGAGCACATCATACCTTTTTCTGTGAATGAAATCATTGCGTACAGTTTACCCTGCAAGTCCCTCCCCAGTATGTTTATGGGAGTACATTTTGAATACAATAGAGTCACCACAAGGTGTTGCATAGCTATTGTTAATGGTAAATCCTGTGTTACTGTAACTGTGTCAATAGCACCAGAAAATCCCTGTGTGTCCATAACTTTGTTTGATAGCAGGAACCCACCCTCCCTTATACAAGATGTGCTGGCCCTTGTATCTATAAAGAAGAAGAAATCTTTCTGTCCTATCTTCACTGCTATCTCAGGTTTCTATTCGGGGTCTACAGTTTCTGCAAGGACTGCACACAAACAAACTTTCTGTGGGGACTCCTATTGGGGTGCCATTCTCTACAGAAATCGGAAGGGGTTTCCTCCCGGAACTGTTACTCCAGTGTAGTGGGGTACTACATTCCAGCCCAGCAGTGTACTGTCCCCTTGTGGGTGTGTCTGTGCAGGGGTTTGCAATGTATTTTGTTTGTGGCCCTGGGATCCCTATGAGTCCTGCATGGGTCGGTGTCTGTAGTTGCTGTGGTGGGGGTTGCTGGGGCTGCAGGTGTGCCTGTGTGTAAGTGGGCTGCACCTGCTGCTGTGTTGGCTGGGCCCTGCTTGTGGTCCCCAGGGATTGTAGTAGAGCTTTTGCCCATATGGGCACATAAATGCAAAATGGCCCTGTTGCCTGTTAGGCAAAGTTTGAATGCAGTACCCTCTGGGAACACTACAAGCAACTATGACTACAGGTGCAAGCAAACCAACCTACTACAGTTTTGGTAGCATGTTGAGCAGCCAGGCTTATCTCAAGAGGGGAAATATGAGCAGTAATGATGTTACACAGTGGTCTACTGTCACAGGTATTCAAATAGACTCTTACACTCAAGGTTTCTTCTATAACAATTAATAATTTATTTATCAGTTAAATTCAATAGAAGGAGGCAATCATATAATAACACACACATATACTTCAATACTGTACACTCTAAGTTTCTGAATCAGATAAGACCCTTTTGGGATGATTATGACCTGCAGCAGGGCTTCACTGGGCAAACCAACAGTCCAGGAGTTGCAGCAGCCGTCCTCTTCAAGCTCTTCTTCGGTTCCTTCGTTCCAGTGGTCGACTCTGTCTTCCAAGCCAAGAGACTCACCTTTTATTCAGTTCTCTCCCATTCATTCCAGCCTATCTGCCACTCACCCAGCAGGGTGGCTGTCCTTTCCGGACAGTCAGCCAGCCAATCACCACAGAGTGCATTTGGGTCTCCTAGGAGCCTAAGCACAGGGAGTTTTGGGCACCTCCCTCACTTCCTGCCCACCCCAGACACTCGGGAGCCAGAAGCGGTCTTCACTCCTGAAGCCCACCAAAGGCGAATGAACGAAGAGACCAAACTAGTTTGGCACGCAGAGACAAACTCTAGAAGGACCTTTCCAAATAGAAATGGTGAAAAAAAAACAGGACCTGTTTTAACAAAGGGGGCTCAGACAGCATCTTGAAAAACATGGCTCCTGCGATTTAACGTCACCGGAGCTAGGAATAGTACGCAGTTGGGAAAAATCATGGTAGTTCATTGTAAAACCACAGCCACCAGCCATTCTGAGAGGAAAGGGTAGCATTTGACGGCTACATGAGTATCTAGTCATGGGTGATACTAAGTAACCCCTACAGCACTCTATTGTAAGATAGGGTGGGCTGGGTCTAGGAATTTAAATGACTAGTAATGTCAATTTCACTTTACTTACTCTGGGAAACAGTAGTTTATCCCAGAAAAGGTATTTAAACCTTGGGAAAGCCTGAAAAGGTGTCCCTGTGCCACTGCACTGAGGGTGCTGTGTGACACAAATGAAAAGATGATGCCTATGGAGTTGGTTAGACTCCATAACGAAAGAAACACAAGGATAACGCACATATCTAAATATATGAGAGAGTGGGAAAAAGGCTCACACTCTCTCCAGGTAAAACAATCAAGTCCTCAAAATACAGCAAAGTTGCTGGGGGTCTCTAAGGTGAAGGGAATTAGCTAATTTTTTAGAATTCTCCCTAATATTGCCAACAAAGGAAGCATGGCCCTGAAAATCTGGGTCCTGCCCCTCCACACCTAGATCCTGCGCCCTTCTGTGGACACCTGCTGCCTTACTGGTAGTATCCCATTGATTGGTTAATCCCCCCCTTGTGGATAGAAACTGGGCTCATGGACCCCCCAATACTTTGTGTACTGTGGCTGCTGGAATCCTCCCTGTTGTGCCTCCCCCACTGGCAACCCCCCTTGTTGGTTGGGAGCCACCTCATCCAGGCCTGGGGTGAGCATAGCCCATTCCATTGATAGTGTTGATAGTTTCTTCTGTACCAATTTTATTTCTGCCTTTGCAACATTGTCTTCCGACTCTTTCTCCCTCTGTTGCTTCCATTTGCAATAGTGCACGATTGTTGATTTTATCTCTGGCCACCCTTTTGCTTCTATGCCTACTATTTTATCTAGGGCAGTCTGCACATCTGGGGGAGCCCTCGGACCAATATATGACAAAATATGAGTATATATTCATCCCATGATTGTTGGGTCTCTAACACCCACATCTCCTGTATTAATTTCTGGTTTTCTTTATTGACATAGTTGAAATAAATATCAAGTTTTCAATATAATATAAATATGTGAATAAAGTTACATTGTCAAGGAACATTTCTTTAAAAGAAGATAATTGAACGAGACATATATGTATAATCTGTAACAATATCTTTCAAGTTCAAAGAAAAGAAAAAATAACGAAAAAACAACAATTTAAATAGTTATCAATTTAAAACAATTTGGTTAATATTCAATGACAGTAAAAATTGCACAATTGCAATTCGATTTGAATTCCTGGTTGCAGAGAACATGTGCTGCCATATTATATATGGCTCAACATCTCTGAAATGTTTGAAATAAATGTTCATATACTTATGATGTGGAGCTACCAACCTAGGACATTCAATACCAGATGTCTTAAGGATTCAGGTTGAGCAAGATTTTTACAAAAGCAACACATATTGGCAGCTTTAGATATGATGTTTCGTTTTTCTCACACTTAATTTGTCATCCACAAATTCAATCTAACCCTCAAAAACGCATGCCTTAAAAATGGATTTGGACACTTGATAAAGTAAGACTGTGGGGTTGGAAATCTTTTATGCATGTAAGGATTATTTTTAAAATGTATGTATGTTAGAAAGATTTGCCAGATGCGTATCCAATCATGCTGCCAGATCTTTTCTTTGGCTCATACTGGATTGTGTAATAGTAGGTCAGTGGAAATGCCTGCTTCTTCCAGTCTATGGTTTATTTTCTTTTTCCAAGCAATTAAAAAAAAGTGGTTTGTCGTATGTACATACTGAGATACAATATGTAGCACTGTGTCTTTTTTACTAGGCAGTAGGCATTTCCTATATAAGGAGCAGAGCTTCCACACGACGGCTTCATAAAGGGATATCAATCCTAGTTCATGTCTAATGCTAGCCATTGGTTGGCTTGCTGGTAGAGATAGGACACATTTCCAGAATCGACCTTCTATTTTGGACCAAAATGACTGTGGGTTCCAAAATGTCATCTCCGCTCCATAGAGAATTATAGGTACCACCTTTTTCCTGTAAAATGTAAGTGTTGGAATTCTAGAAATCTTGCCATATTTAGCATTTATAATGCAGGCTTGTGATATGGCGATGGTAATTTTGTTATTGATTTCATTGATGTAAAGCAGTCCTGTTGATGATCGTTAATATCAATACCTAAGTAGTGATACTCATGGATGACATCAAGTTTTACTTTGTTGAGGGACCACTAGATCATCTTGCGGTCCTTCTTGACTTTTCCAAATAATCGTAATAACTTGGTTTTCTCATGATGGATTGCTAATTGATTATCTTCTACATAGGCATTTAGGGCATCTAGCTGGTTTTGCAGACCTTTTGGTGTATTGGCCAGAAGGACCATGTCATCTGCATTTAAAAGCCAGGGCACAGTGGTAGTACCCAGTTTTGGAGAGTCCGAGATGACATTGCTCAATTTGTCTCTGATATAGAAAATAAAGCAATTAAACAGGGCTGAGGCTAGTAAACAGCCCTGTTTTAAGCCTCTACATGTAGGGATAGTAGAAGACATATCGCCATCTGTTGATAAGCGAGCTTGGATGGTTGTATCAGTTTGAAGGAGAGTGATTAGAGCAGTTATAGATTCAGGACATTGTGATTAGAGTAGCTTCCACAACAATAGCTTCAGAAAAAAAAGTCAAACGCTGCTCTAAAATCGATAAACGCTGTATAGACATGCATGTTCATGAGTTGTGAATGGGCTTTAATTGCTCTTATCATTAGCAGATTGACAGATGTACCCAAGCCGGGAATTAAACCAGTTTGATATAGGTCTCGTTGATTAGAGATGGTAGCCCAATTGTTAAACTCTTGCAGGATTATGCGAGGGAATTTGTTTCCCGGTGATCGACCTGTAGTTGGTAAGAGACTGCTGATTGCCTTTTTTAAAGATTGGAATAATAAGCTAGTGCAGCCAGGAAAGTGGTAGTACTTTGCTTTCAAGAACTTGGTTAAAGATTGTGAGGAGGATCTTCCCCCATATATCGGGATGTTGTTTGAACAGTAGGTTATGCAGACCATTAGGGCCATATGCTCTAGAAGAGCTCAATTTCGTAATGTAAAATAAAATATCTGTCTGTGAGAGTGGTATGCACAGAAGATCTGGCATGGGAATAGAAATCAAAGGGAGATGATTCTCAGGTGGTGAATATAGGGCAGTGAAGTTCTCTATCCACGTTGGTTCCGGCACTGCGTGGATTTGTAAAGAGGCATGGGGATCAGAGTGGGCCTGAATGAGCAGTTGCCATATTTGAGCCGAGTTTCTGTTGGCAATCTGAAACAGCATATGTTCACCATCATACTGAGACATAAGAGCCTGCCGAGCTTTAAGACAGTTTTTGTATTGTGTTTTTAAATGTTTAATTACCAAAATTCTTGCGGCTACTGGTAGATTTCTAGTTGCACGTTTAGCTTTGCGAAAGGCTGACTTTTTAAGATGTAATGTTGAGTCATAGTGTCATGATTCCTGCTCCTCTTGTCCCCAGCCTTCCAAGAGGTCAGACTGGAGCCAGGCCACGATCACCTACATGGCCCTCAAGGGCCTCTCCATCCCTCCAAAGACCCACTTGGAGTCAGACTTGGTGCTTGTGGAACCAGACTCACTCACCCCAATAGGATAACATTGGGGATTGGACTTGTAGTGCATTGATGGGGACAAGATGGATGCCCCCACATATTTCGGTTCCCAGAACTGCATGTGCAGTCTAGTCTTTTGGGTGTGGTTCAGCCCAGAGACACCTGGGATACCCAGAGACTATTTAAGCCACGCCCAGGCTGAGAAACATGCTTTGTGTTTTCTGCTCCTGCAGCGTGACACTCACCGTGTTCGGATCGGACTCCAGTAGGCCTGCAACTTTCTTCTGCGCTCAGCTCCTGCAAGAACAAGAACACAGTTAGGAACAGCTTTACCTTGCGGCGCTTCTGCCCATCATTCATCGCTCCTTCTGTTCTGCGGGCATCTTCGGCAGTGTCATTCCCATCCTGGCACGTCTAAGGAAAAGGGAAAAGAACAGAAAAAAGGCATTAGTAAGCATTCAGCAAATATTCTCTTATTTTTAAAGACTGTATGAGCTTCAAACGCTTACCTGAATCCCAGCCGCTCTGGGGGAACTCTGTCTCCGGAACTTCTCATCCATCTGCAAGAGGGAAAAGACACTCCAGGTTAGCGTGGAAACATCTAGAGGTGCCGCATACCGCGCTTACTCACCGCATTTCTTCTTCATAACCGGCATCCACGCTGAAAACGTTGCAGCACCTAAAAGACACAGAAAAAGAACTCAGTTCAATACAAATACGAAAGGGTCACATCGCGCATCGCGCTCTCACTCACCTTCAGGACTACTCATCTCAGCAGCACGTCGCCATCCCTGGACGCTGGCCATCATCTAAGGAAGAAAAGGAACAAAGTTAGAGAACTGTTCAAAAGACACATTATACTTACTGTCAGACTATTGCCAGTGAAGTAACTAGGCAGCAACAAGCCCGCATCAATCAACACGCCCCTGCGCTGAAAGCAGGACGGAGAGCACACTTTCCAAAAATACAAGGTGAGCTGTGGATCAAAGGGAAGGGTTGGACCCCGGGGAAGAAGGGGTTCAAGCTCACAGAGACAATAGGGAGTTAAACTCTACCAATCCTGTGTTTCAGGCCCAGTCTCCAGTCGAGTAAACTCCAGGGAAGGGTTTGAGGTCATAAGAGGTCAGAACAGGCTGAGTGACGTCCCCATGGATACCAGGTGAGCATTACACATAGATGTGTTTGTGCTTAAATATTTTTTACTTATTATGGAAGTATGTTCTTTGAACATTTGTAGAACAGCTACATAGTCATGTCACCCGAAAATGCTGAGGTGTTCGTTTAAATTTGCCAAGTTTTTATTTGACCAGCGGAATCAATTCCAACCCCCATTGATGACAAGCTGAGGCTGATAGCGTTGTCTGGTGTAGCTCATATCCTGTGAAGTCCAGGACCATGAAAAGGTTAATAATTCATGCTCACTACAAGGTTGAGGATTTATGAGAAATGAATCAAATAGTGCAAATAAATTAGCGTCAACATAGATGTAATCAATGATGGCATGATAGTAGCCACAACGCCATGTACTCTGTGGTGGTACATCACCAGATATGGCTCCATTAGTCATCATGAGTTGTCTGCTGGCCATTATTGCTAGCCACTGTTGTTTCAAAGCTTGTTCAGTGTTATATTTGTCAGTGAATAGATGAAGATTTAAATCACCGACCAAAATAGTATGGGAGACTTCTGTATCACATGCCACTAAGTCTAGAATAATTATAAGATCATCAACAAACATACCTGGTGCAATACCTTCATAGTTCCAATAGATATTGATGACAGCTACGGTTCTATTTCCCTATTTAAGCTTCATTAATTGAGTGTATAGATTGGGAGCTGCCCATTGATCCATAATGATGCCAGATGATTTTTTTGTAGCCACCAACAGGCCTGCTGTTGCTCTACCTTTAGGTGGATCCTTCGGTGGTACGACTAGAACTGTACATCCATCCCATAGGGGGGGTTGTGGTGAGCCATGTCTCCTGTAACCTAACTATGTCATAGGCCTCTAATTCCTTAAAAAGTAGGTCAAACAGGTGAAAAACTCCTCTCGCGTCCAACTAGCAAGGGAGCAGGAGGATCTAATACATGTCTTTTGCTGTTTTGCCTGTGACTTTTGGTGTCCAGGATGTTTGGATATGGTTGCCTGCGGATGAATAGCTACCTCATGATCTGTCGTGGAGCAGGCAATGCAAAGTAGAGGTGCTATTTGTTTGACATTGGTGGAAAAGTCAGTATTCACAGTTATGATACTGGTTTCTTGCAAGGTGTCTTGATGCAAGAAGAAGCCTAAGGTGAATAGCTCAGCTCTGGCTTGCCTTATTGTAATTAACACGACACCGAAGCGAATCCATAATCTAACAACTGACAAGTCTGAATCTATCAAGAAGTCAACTTGATTAAGGTCAGTTTTTGGGATGTTCTCTAAGCTTAGGATTTTGTTAGTTAGAGTCAGAATGCTTGATTTATTTAAGTCGTACTGCAAATAAGGCCTGCGTCTGCATTGTAAAATGAAATGATGAAAATGCACTAGGTATGCTGGTGTGGTTCGATATCTTGGAAACCTTGTTGAATGAATTCTCAAGGATTTTCTCCTGATCAGTGCGAAATGTACTCTTACCACTGTTCGTAACTTCCCAAGGCTTAGTCGGCCACTGAGTTACATGTTCAGATTTGAATAGAGGTATATTGAATGGTCGGGCACCTTATCACTATTCGTGGCTTGCCAAGGAGGTGAGTTATATATTCAGAATTGGATGAAGTTATGTTACACGGTCCAGACAAATTTACTAGATCTACATGTTTTGGCTCTCAATTCTGGGTTGAGGCCATGTACAAGCCGACTGATTTCACATCAATGTTGTTCAAGAGATATAAAAGTGTTGCCTTGGACATGAAGCTGAGGCGGTAAAGAAAAAGTAACAGCTGGTAAGGACACAGGTATCTCTGCCACTATAGGTTGTGGTGGTCCTACTTCATTACTTCAGTTGCTCTAATCAGATCATCTAAAGGTTTATTTGATGGTTTAATAGCTCTTATGAATTGTTTTGTACTAGAATGTGATTGGAAGGCTTTTGTTTTTATATTCTTAGTTTTTTTTTTGTCAGTGGCAGAGATCTGTGCCCCCATCTCGCAGGTGTTTGAAAATGTTGAAAGCCTGCCTATCCTCGTTAGTGGGGCTAATGACCATCAGGATAGCCAAGCTTCCTATCATTTGTGTGGATTCAACTTGCGATGAAGAACTAGTGCTGTCTTGTGCACTTATGGGACTTTTAATTTAATCTATCATTGGGGCCATTGATCACTCCTCGAGTGATCATATTCTCATTTGTTCCCATCTCTCCCTCTCTACCCCTCAGGCCAAGCCAACTCCAGCACTGCCACCTGCCTTCTCGGTTATCTGACCTATGAAGCGTGTGTCAGTTGAGGCTTTCATCGCCACTTTCTCACCCCCTCATCCGCCTTTGGCTGACTCACACACTGACACAGCCATTTCCATTCTCCACTCTGCTATTTCTGATACTCCCGATGTTCTTGCCCCTCTCATGAGGATCCGCTTGAAGCACAAAGCCAAGTGCAACTCCTGGTACGACTCAGACCTCGTCACCCTTAAACGCAAGTGCTGGGTGGCTGAGAGGAAATGGCGTGCTTCTGGTACATCCCCTGACAAGCTGGCCTGCTGCCTGCTCCAAAGGCAATACCGGCTCTCTGTCTGCACCAAGAAGAGAGCCCACATCCAACACTGCATCTCTGCGGCATCCAACAACTCAGCCGAACCCTTTAAAATGGGCTGGCCAATCCTGCTGCAGCCTCTACCTCTCTTGTCCCCTCCCAGGCCCTCTGCATGGTCATGGCTTCTCATTTAATCTCTAAAAATCAGAACATCCTGACCTCTCACTCTTCTTCTCCCTCTTCTCCCTTTACTCTCTGTTCTTTGGTCACCCATCCTCCCTCATTGTCTGCCTTTCCACTGTTCTCCCCATATGAGGTTTCTAGACAAGTATGATCTATGAAAGTCTGGTCAAAACAGGTTCTCCCCTGTTCCCCCAAAACCCTCAAGGACCACATTGACACGCTGGCCCCTGCTCTGGCTGACTTCTGCAATCACTCTTTCACCACTGGAGTCTTGCCTTCACCCTGAAGCACTCTCGTGTGCACCCTCTTCTTAAGAAACCCTCAGCTGACCCCTCTGGCCCAGCTAACTATTGCCCATCTCCATCACTCCTTTCCTGGGCTCCCAACTTAATCTTTACAAGGAATCTGTTGTTTGCCTCCATGACCATCAGTCTGGCTTCAGAGCCGCCAGAAGCATGGAAACTACTCTCATGAACATCTGCGAAGACCTGCTCTCCAACCTCGATTCGAATACCCCCTTTGTCCTGATCTTACTTCATCTCTCTTCTGCCTTTGGCACAGCTAACCAAGCCTGTTCAACCATCTCCGTGATAACCTGGGTATCACTGATCAGGCCTTGGCTTGGCTGACCCCTTTCCTCTCTGATTGACCCCCCCCCAGGTCCAACTTGGGTCCTTCCTCTCCTCTATCTCTCTCTCTACCTGCGGTGTTCCCCAGGGGTCTAACCTCTCTCCCTGGCTGTTCAACCAATACCTGGCACTTCTTGGCCACCGCATTTCCGCTCTCTTCCCCAACTTTCAGTGCTATGCGTATGACACTCTGCTCATTTTCAGGCTCCCCTCTGCCACCTTTTCTCCATCTCTCATTTCTGAATGTCTGTTTGTTATGCAGGAGTTGTGTGCCGCCAATGATCTCTGCCTTAATGCCAGTAAGACTGAGATTCTCCTCATCGGCACATCTTCTCCCTCCTTTCCTGTCACTCTCTGACCAGCCTCTCTTGGCCCTCTTCCTGCTCCCACCTTTGAGGCTAAAAACCTTGGGGTCATCAACTTCACACTCTCTTTCTCTCCTCACATCTCCAACATCTCTCAGAAGTCACACTACTAACTGCACCTCCTCAAAGGTATTCTTCCTTTCCTCTCCTTCCCCAGAAGCTCACTGTCTCCAGAGATCTGGTTCTCTCTAAGCTGGACTATTGCAACAACCTCTTTCTAAATCTGCCTGCTTCTACTCACCGTCCTCTGCAAATCTCCAGAACAGGACTGCAAGACTTGTCCTTGGCCTGAAGCCCAGGGATAATATATCTCCAGGATTGAAATCTCTGCACTGGCTTCCAGTGGCTGCTAGGATTAAGTTCAAAACCTTCTGCATTGTCCACAAGTCCTTCTGGGGCTTGCGGCCTCAATACCCTCAACTCTCTCTTTCCTAAATATCTTCCTTCTCGAGCTCTTCGCTCATTCGCCTCCAACTCCCTCAGGGTCAGTCGCTTCTCCAAGCAACGAGTTGGTGGTAGATTTCTTTCTTCAGCTGGGGCCTCCCTCTGGAACAGCCTCCCTGCCTCTTGAAAACTTGAGGAGAATCATTTCCGGTACTGGAAGCACCTCAAAACCTTTCTCTTTACTTTTTCCCCTCATCTCCCCCGCTGACTTCCTGGCTGAAACTGAAACTGCACTGGTTACCTGGCCACCCTCTGATCTCGTGCCCAGGTCCCCTCCCCCGCCAGTTGCACACCTGCACTGCCTTCCTGGCAACTCTCGCACTTGGGAACTGTTTTCTGTATCCCTACAGCCCCACTACCAGCACTTGACACCTGATGTCTGCACTTAGCCTTGCACTTGCCACCTGCTGGCCTTACTTTCACTTATTGTTATTTATTCTATTATCCCATGTACTGCACTGTCCCCCCCCCCGCACTTCCCCCCTCCCCCTTCCAATGCACTTGCACAATCGGAATGACACATGGCCTAGTAGGATCGTTGTCTGTCTTCCCTCTGTTTCCCCCTCCTTTGCCTTGTCACGCCTTGAAACACTTGTTTATAGGCGCGTTATAAATGCCATATCATAAGGGGAAGGTTTGGTGTTGTCGCAACACTAGAAGGTTTAACCTTGGCATTCTTGTTGCAGCGTAATAGCTCCGCGATCAGTGTTGTTTGATGGTTAATTTTATTGTAAAGTGCTTCAAATAATTTAGTTAGAGTAATCAAGGGAACATTCATTGCCCTTAATGCTATCTCAGAGGAGTTATTCGGTCCCGGATATTGAAAGGGCAGTGGAGCCAGGTTTGCATGGTTTGTTGTTTTACGTGGTGTAGGTTTGGTGAAAGACAAAGATAGAATAGATTAATTTTGTACTGAATATGGGAACATTATGGGTGACTGTGATAGGTTAAATCGCATGACTGCAAAGGAGAGTCAGGAGAACAATTGTCAACTTCTCTTATAGGTAGGGCAGGCACTTATGATTTTTTAAGCTCTATTCAAATGATCTTGCATTATATCAGACATGCACTGCGTCCGGCACGGCGTCTCCACATGAAGTAATCCATCGGCAACTGACGATGTGACACCCGGCATAGTTGGGTTTTGAATTTCATGTTGTGAAGCCTGACATATAGGTACATCGATATTTGTGTGTGGCTCATGACTTTCAGCGTTAAGAGCATGCTCTGGGGAGTTCAGCGTAATCACACCTGTGTTGGGAATTACGACAGTGTTCGCATGAAACCGGTGACCAGCAAAGAGGCAAGAGTTGATGTAGAGCTAGTCATATCACTCGGTATAATATTAATGGCATTGGAGGTTTGAATATCTTCAGTTGCCAAACTGGTTTGTTCGACGGGAAATGCTGTCCTGAGCGTTCTCAGTTCCGGATGATAAAAATCACGAATATCTGTGTGTCTTTGGTGGCAGAGACCCGCCCACAGGATGATTGTGTATAGCCTTTAATGGGCATCCGTTTTAACTGGATTGACAACTTGGAAACTTCTTTTTGAATCGGCATGACTGTTTTGAGCGTGTACACGCCAACA
Organism: Ambystoma mexicanum; assembly: GCF_040938575.1. Lineage (NCBI taxonomy): Eukaryota > Metazoa > Chordata > Amphibia > Caudata > Ambystomatidae > Ambystoma > Ambystoma mexicanum. The sequence goes on from NC_090938.1 coordinate 452,121,281, forward strand.
GACATGATGGTACTAGAGTCAAGAAAGCGCACACAAACCAAACAAGCCAAGCCAAACAAACCAAACAATGAAAGCTTACTGATTGGCGTGTTGAAATTCAGTCGATTGCTTGTTAATCTGTATTCTAAAATGAGCCATTAGAAATGCCACTGCCCGTTTCTACTGCACAGTGAAGAAGCTAAGCAACACTTCTCGAGCACTGCGCGGTTGCGCATGCGCCCTGGATATTAATGATGGGCGATGTGGGGGAGTGGTAAATTGACACAATGTAAATCCACAGGTAACAATGCTTGTATAATCTAAAAGAAAATATAAAATAGTGTGTCAGTGTCCAGTCCAAAGGTATTATAGTAAAAATCGTATGAACATTGCCACGTGCTGTTGTATAAGTATCTTCATACCACGAAAGAGGTCAGGTAAGGATCTGCAGGAACAGCGTGTCGGGCAGCTAAGCACTGCGTGGATGCGCTCATGCTGGATATGAATGCTGGGAGATGTGGGTTTGTGGCTTAATCAACAAAATGTAAATCCACAGGTAGAAATGTTTGTATAATCACGAAAGAGGTCAGATAAGGATCCGCAGGAAACAACGTGTCGGGCAGCCAAGATGCACTTCTCTAGCACTTCCTATATTTATCATATGTTTTCTGCAGGGTCCTCATCTGGTTTTATCTCATGTGCCTGTAGGACCCCCATGTTTGAAATATCAGGGTATATACTTCCTAGCACTTTCCAAACATGGGCGCGGCAGTTATTAAAGGGCACCCCATCATGTATTTTACGATTCAGCTTTACCCCGTTATATCATGCATGTTCCCATATTTTGTCTCCTCGTTCCCCTATTATTGGCACAAACAAGCTTTAAATAGCCTTAATCGCTATGGTAAGCCCTGCTGTCTCATTCTCATGGATGTATATCCATTTGCTCACTCCTGCCATAAGGGAGGGCAAACTATGCACTAAGTTGTCTCTGTCCATTGTCTGCCATGGTACGTAGTATGTGTCGCCCCTCCTTTTCTGCATCAGGAGAAACATGGGTCCGAGGACCAGGGACCACCTCGCCCATGGACCTTCGCCACCGCTATCTTGGCCTTTCTACTGCGCAGTGTCTTGGACCAGTCACTGCTCTCTCCCCTTCTAGCCCCCTTTTCCTTTGCACCCATCCCCTCACATTCTACCCTTTCGCATTCCAGGACTGGTGGTCCCCCCGCTCCCTGGTGTTCGTGCCTGCCCCCTCGTCCCTTTCCGAGTCAGCAGAGTCCTCTGCAGACCAGTCCTTCCCTTTCTCCCACTCTTCGGGTTACTTGTTGTCCAGTTTGAACATTATCTTCCCTGATGTCTGCCCATCTCTATCCCATCCTTGCCCCGGCTCTTTCACCTGTCTCTGCACCTCCTTTTCTATCACCATCTCTGCCTCCTTCAACCTGTTGTCCAACTGTTGCTGCATGCTCTCCTCTATATCGCCAAATACTGTCTGCTGCTATTTACCTTGTGTTTCCTTTCCCCGACCCTCAGGCTTCCCTTTCCCTTTTCTTGTTCCTATGTGCTTGGGGACATGCGTCATGGGTTGGTGTACCGCGCAGCAGGTTTGAATGTTCACGACAATCTGTACAGAGGTCATGGCACATTCAGTGACAACACAGCATCATGTCTGGGCCGCCTCCTTCTCGGGACCCTCCTTCCTCTCCTTGTAGAGTGTCCAAAGCCCGAGTATATTTTGCCTTTTCTTTAATTTAGACCCTTGATAAGTTGTTAATAAATATGAAAACATGCTTTATCATTCCACTATTGAACGTTCCCTCTCCTGGCCATTTGCAGAAACACTGTCCTGCAGTTTCCTGTAGCCACTGGAAATGATATGTGATTATTTTAACACGATATTGCGCAACTTATTACATAAATGATCCAGGAGCATTTCCATCCTGAAATCTATTCTCACCCTCTTCTGCGCTCTGACTGTACTATCATCTGGAACTCCCTCCCCTTCCCCTTTGGACACCCCTATGTAACAATTACCCTTATTTCTTTCACACCTCCCATAATCCCCTCTTCTCACTCTTACCTCTTGAACACCCCCACTTTCTTTTAACACATCCATACTTACCATTCCTTCTGCTCACACCATCGCCACATTCAGTGGCCCTCCCCAAAGGTCTGCCCACTCACACCTATCACGCTCATTGCCTTCTCTACAGGCCCGCCCACTCACTCAATATTAGTACAACTGTGGCCTTCTCCACAGGCCCATCTGTTCCCTAATACAGTCTATGTTAGTTAACAAATACCTGGCTTGTACTTGCTACTACTTATCCCAAGCACAAATATATATACATTATTTCTGGTGATGATCCTTCCACCTTGGCCGCCCCACTTAAAATAACAAATACTCCAAACAAATAAAACCAACAAAAGGCCAAAAACCAGAAAGACAGACATAGCCAACATCTACTATCCTCCTGCATGCCCTCCTTCAATAACTGAATAATCCATCAACACCCCGACCCCAAAAAATGACACAGCTTTACAATCACCTGCACTACGTGCAACTCCCATCTAATGGGGTACACCACCATCTATGCACATTTCTGCTATAACACAGACATGTCCACCACATACCCACTCCCTATCAGAGGACTGGGTGAGTGCAGGGATGTTACTTCCCATTACATTTTGCTACTTCTGAGTGAGTAGTTTTTTACATTACTAAAAACGCTTACCTTGGCTATTTTTTCCTCTCTTGTTCCATTGATAGGTCATTTTCTGGACCTTACCAGCCTGCTGGGATAGGTTAGTACCATTAGCCTCCCCTTACCCTACGTTTAGCCTCTCTCTATTTAAACAATTATTACAATGAATGTGCGTTTGAATTTCCCACAGGATCAGAATTAAGGAAATTGCTACTTTTCATGGCTCACCATGTATAGGAACAGAGAAGCCCCTACCCTGAAGATGGATCTTTGATCCGAAGCGCGTTGGTTACTTGTTACAACCTTGAAGGGTTTCCCTGGAGGGAGTTATCCGCTCTAAGAGACAATTGTATTCCTATGTTCACTTCTTGTTTGATGTGTTGATATTTTGTTACAAAAAGAAGAATCATGTTGATATCTGCTATCTGCTATTTATTACATTATTTGTTTAAAATTAGAGAATTAAAGGGAAGAGATTCTCTAACATTTGTGTTGGGGATTGGTTCTATGGAATGAGATACACTGTTCAGTAAAGCTTATAAAATAACCTTTGATATTCAGCAAGAATTTGAATGAATGTACAAATACAAATGTAAGCCTTTATAGGCTAAAGCCTTATTCAAACATTCACAAATCAACATTGGGTCCTGTACCCAATCAGGAGTGCATTTGGGCCTACTGGGTAGTAATACAGAGTTCTGTTTCTTGCCCATTGCACAGCAACCATGTTCTCCTGAGAGCGATCAGCTTGCAACATTTCTCCAGCACACCGCCTGAGACTGAGTGCTCAAGAAATTCCAGTCCACCCAGTACATGGGGCCTGCAGCTGTGAAAAGAAAAGTGTTTTACTTACCTGAGGCCTATACAGAAAAATGTCTGTTATATACTTCTCCTAAAAATGGCTCTTACATAGTTCACATTGTGCTACACTATCCTCCCTAGATGCTACTCCTACACCTTATCCCTATCCCCTGCGTGCCCCTCTCTCCTATGCCCCACTGTATACCCTACAATCCCCCTCTACCGCAGAATTCTCTGGATGTACCTGCGCATAAGTTACACAGCATAGCGATCAATCTTGCCCTCACCCCCAGGAGTGCCCTGCCCCTTTCCCCTTGTGTCCCTCAATCAGTTACACAATTGGTAGGTGTGGCCCCCTTAACTACACTGAATGTGTCCCTTTATTGCAGTCTCATTGACGATACTGGGACGAGGAAGAGGGAGATGTACCCAAGATTAATGCAAAATATCACTGAGACGAAGAAGATGGAAAAGGGAGGCAAAAGCCCACTGCAGAACCAACAAACACGGTACAATTGTCAAGAAGTAGCCCCAATCATAAAAAGGAAAGAAGAACTCAATGGACCGTGAAACCATCCTTGGAGGAGCAAGGAACGAGATGCTTGTTCCATAGCAGGGGACCCGAAAGCTGGAAGGAAGGATGCATAGAGACGTGACTATCCAACAGGTCCAAGCGAGGCAGACCTGGCCAGTGGCAAAAGGAAAGGAACCTGAACCAGCAAAAGCAGACTGAGAGCGAGGATGCAGGCAGCCGGAGTTGCAACGGAGAGTCTGGATATGCGGAGCCGCGAGAAAGAGAATGCCGATCAGGGGAGCAACAGAGAAGCTCTGCTCTACCTCCATAAGATACTAGAGAGTGCCCCAAGAGTTCCCAAATGTAGGGAAAGGATTGGAGCGGTTATTGGGCACTGTCGGAGTTGAATGAACTGAAAAGCCTCATAAATATATCCCAAAGAGCACAATGGAATAAAAGACAAATTGTGTACTTTGATACAAACTGTTTAAACCATGTAAACACATCCTAAAGAGCACAAGGGGATACGAGAGGAATTGTAAACTTTGATACTAACTTTGTAAACCAGATAAACACATCCCGAAGAGCACAAAGGGATAATAGAAGAGTTGTACAGGCTGATACGAACATTGACAATAAACCCTTGTGGCATAGTCCCTGGGAGGAGAGTATACCAGGTCTGTCCAAATGGACACTAAGTAAAGAAGGAACAGGGATCCTGCAGAAGCAAAAGAGCAGGGTGTGGGACCCATATTAAAGCAGGGAAGCACCACAGGCATACAACACTTTCTTGAACCCAAATGGAAACAGACAACGTATGTAAGGGTTGAAGACCAACAACAGTGAAAATATACCTGTACCCAGTGGGGTGGAGCCTAGAAGCAGACGGGGAGCTTCCGAGAAGATATAAAAAGATAAAAAAGGAAAAAACAGTGACAGAGCAAACATCGTTAGAATGTAAAGATATAAAATCAAGTCTGGCATGATTGGCTGGAGAGTATACCAGTTCTGACTAAATGGACACTAGGTAAAGAAGGGACAGGGATGCCACAGAAGCAAACGAGCAGGGTCTGGGTCCCATTTGAAAGTGGTGGAGTCCAACCAGCGTACAGAAGGGTCTGAGATCCAAAAGGATATGGGCAAGGCCGATCAATAAAGTATGTAAGGGTTGAAGACCCATAGCAGTGAGAAGATACCTGTAACCAGTGAGCTGGAGCCCAGAAGCTGCCAGGGAGATCCCAAGAAAGAACAAAAAGATAAAATAGGAAAAATCTGTGACGGAGCAAACATCTTTAGAACTAGATATAAAATCAAGACTGGCAGGTTAGTGAACCAGACATGCTACACAATTGGGAAAGTCTACAATCAGGTCAGGCAGGTTCGTGAACCAGGCCCGATAAAAGACGGGAAAGGTTAATTTTTGATTCATAGACAGTGGAATGAAAGGGTTTCCCTCCAGGAGATTGTATAACTGTGTTTTGTTTAAGAGTCGAAGACTCAAATGGCGGGAGAGGTCCCCTCCAGAAGAGGGGAGAACTATGTTTTATTACAAAGGCAAAGACTCAAAGAAAGGAAAAGTTACCCTCCAAGAGATGGGAGAACTGTGTTTTGTTTATGGAAAAGGTTCCCTCCAGGAGGGGAGAGATCTGTGTTTTGTTTAAAAAGCAAAGATTCAAACAAGGGAAAAGATACCCTCCAGGAGATGGGAGAACTGTGTTTTGTTTAAGAGTTGAAGCATCCAACGGAAGGAGAGGTCACCTCCAGAAGATAGGAGAACTGTGTTTTGTTTTGTGTAAGCAAGAGTCAGGGAAGATGTTCATCCCAGGAGATTGAGAAACTGGGTTTTCTTTTGGTTGATCTGAACATTTAAGCAGTCAACATATAACTACAATTTATTTCACAGGTGCTTTGGTATCTACATCCAGAATGAGAGGGGTCTCCTTCTGAGTTGATGAGACGTTTGCTTTTCTTTATTCTGCTTTGAAAGTGTAAGGGACGGAAATAGGTTTTGACACAGGACAGTGGACATTTAACTTTTTGAACATCCTGACCAGGTCTTTAGTATTTTTTTGAGGCAGGGCAACGCCTCATAGTAAGTAGGGCAATACATGGTTTTCTTTTCTTCTTCTGATTGTAAATAAAAGTCTATGCCAACCACTTTTCCACAGCTGTGGGAAGACTTGTACTTCTGCATCCTCACAGATCATGTTACTAATCGGTTTGCACTCACTCAGGCAAATCAATTCAGAGACATCTTTATGGGAGGGCAAAAGGGGCACTTGCCCCAGGCCCCCACCCTGGAGGTAGCCCCACAAGGCTGCATGATCTTTTAAAGTCAGTTTCCATTTTTGCCCAGGCATAAATGGTACACGTTGGGATATTTTATGGCATGCTGCTGAAGTTAAACCTATTGACTGTCTTTTGTTGACGAGAACGTTCTGCCCTGATTAATTCATCCTCTAATGATTTCTCTGTTCATTGTAGTATACATAATTTGTGCATTCACTATAACACCTTTCTGTGGGTGCCCACTTGTTCCTGTGCAATGCATATTGATGCATTTTAGAGCTACAATGGTTCAGAAGATAGCTCAGTGAGTTAATCACTTATTGCAGAGATGCCTGTGTTCATATGCAAGATTACAAAACCAATCACAGCAAGGCCGACTCAAACTTTCCTATGTTGCAAGTTGGTAAACCTGCATGTATATTTACTTTGTTTTGTAGAACAGCATGTGCTATGCAACTGCACCAGATAAGAGTTGCTATAAAAACAAAAAGCATCAGTTTGGTGATGGTCTAGAAATCAGATTTTGGTTTCTTCAGATGGGTGGTTGTAAAATCTAAGCAGCCACCCCTAATGATGAGCATACGTGTTAGTCTGGAGTGGTGATTAGGTAACCATATTCAAGACTGAAACCAAAGCATTCATCCTGGCTTCGTTAGCAGATGATGCAATGATCGTGGACACATCATCTTATATCCCTGACAGTACTGTCTTCTGTGAAATAAGGTTTGCTGTCTCACATACTGGTGGCATTGTTTAGCCCATTACGTGATCTTTCCTTTTAAATAGGCCATTTGAGTGGGAGTGGTTCTACTCTGAAGAAAGCCACCAGATATTGCAAGCCTCTGGCAAGCACACTTTAAGTCTGCTAATTTGACACACAAATGGTTTGCTTTTTCTTACAATTCAAAAGTTTATCTTCATGTTTATAAATAACAATTTCACAAGCCTGTGTTTTTAGTGTATCTAAAGCTTTAAAATACAAAAGAGAAACCTAGCTGAAATCTTTTAAGATCACATCAATTAGACCGCTTGTACTTTAATGCTCCCCTTGATGATAGAGACAATGGGCCTCATTACGAGTCCGGTGGTAGCCGTGATGTTAAAACTGGCAGGCTGCTGCTGAACTCATGATGAATTACCGCCGCCTCACTTGCCGGAATAACCGGGACATTACAGCCCCGGCGTTCTGGTAAGTCAGGCGGCAGCAATTGTTACTTCCTATTCGAGTCCCATTGGACTCAATGGGAATGGGAAGGACAGATGCACTGGCACTGTGCGCAACAATGCCGGTGCTTTTGTAAAAGTCTGCTGGCGAGGGCTTTTCCACCCGCCAGGGTCAGACCTGGTGGGTGAAACGGCACCCGCCGGCAGACTCGTAGTTTGCTGGTCCGGAAACAACGGTGCTGGTAAACTAATCTGTTAAAATGACCAGTCCTATAACCTTTAAAAAATGTCTTCCTTCAGAGTGATTTCGTTCTTAGGGTATAGTGTTCAAAACAGCCTCTCACTTGCTTTCAATGGCTATAGTGTTACTTCCCCTATAATAATAGTAAGCATGTATATATTGCACACCACAATCACTTTTTTTCTTTGCTCACCACAGGTAACACTACTTGAAAGATATGCCCTTTTAATCTCAGTCTCAGAGACCTTCCTAGAAACGTCTAATCTAAACTATCTATGCAATGATATGTGATATGATACGATAGGTTATTTATAACGCACTTGATAGCCAGAGGTTTCTAAGCGCGGACCAGGGGATCAAACCTGTGCTGCTCTGTGTGGTCTTGCTTCCAAGGCGAGCATGTTGCCCCTGAGCTATCCATCCTTCTTCGTGCTTCCAATTGGCCTCCTGTATCCATGCTCAAGCATTTTTGCATTATGTGTGGCGGCTAATCTGAGGTGTCTATTCTGGATTATGTGCACTTTTTTCATATGATCGGTGTCCTGCACTCATACTATGGCCAGTATACCTTCCTTGCCTCTGCTAGTGATGAAAACTTTCCTGTACCTATGCTACAACACAAGTACCCTTATAGTAGACTGCTAGTGTTGTCCTTGAAATGCTACTTCTTTACCATTCTGATTACAGCAATAATAAAGGGAGAACCTATGCTTATTTTGCGAGGCAGCATATCAAGCAGCGAGTGATCGATCGCAATGGATGCAGGGGTGACCAGATATTCAGACCCCTTTATTGTTTTTGTTCGGTGGTGGGAGCCCCACAGATGTCCCTGCCCCGGGCCCCAACATTGCTTAAAATGGCCCTGAATCAATTGATGCTAATCTGCTCTCAAGACAACATGGGATGCGTGTGCTTCAGATTTTGGACTTTTGCACACAAATTCTATTCCCAGCTCAGAATAACAGGCTCCCCGGCATGAATGCTAAGATATATTAACCATGGGCAAACCCTGTTTCTCTGTGAAATAGAGCTTTTGACCATGAACACTTAAAAAATAATGTAGTTTCTACAAACCTTCCAATCAAATGTTACAAGCAACAATGTGATTCCAAATGTAAAATTCACATGGGCTTTTGTTTTACATATAATGGGATTACTCACAATCTAAACTGGCATACCATCCCCAGACTGGGAACAGAACCTCTGGTGTCATATCATTTTAGTTAAATTGCATCTGAGAGCTGGACCATGTATGACTTCAGAGAATGCAAGTCGGTCTGCTTCAAGTTCTTTGAAGTTTAGTTTCTCATGCACAGATGATTGTATGTAATTACGCAATTTGATTATTGAAATTTGATTGAGTGGTACATTTGAACGATTTCGGCCGATTTCAGCCAGTACCATTCGATCGATTTTTAAAAATACCAAACATGTGGAGTGGGGGTTATGGGGGTGTCTCCTGATCCCTATGTTCGGTATTTTTGGCCTTGGGGGTTGCTTCATCAACATTGGAGGCGGGGGACGGAAAAATAAAAATCTTTAAAAAAGAAAAAAAGAAACAGGGACCATGAGGCATCAGATCCAACCTGTATTAGAGGGATGGATCTGTCAGTGCAGGGGAAACGGCAGCACGCAAGCAAGTAGTGGTGAGGGGAGAGGATGGTTTAAGTCCCATTTGGGTATGTTTGGCAGAAGTGCAAAGTAATTTGCAGCAAAATTGACTGTAGTCAATTCCACCACAAATTATTACACTTCGGTCAAACAATCCAAAAGCATTTGTATAGCTCTGCCCCTTTGAATGATTACAGCCACTTTCTATCACTTGAGCCAGATTCAAACTCCCCCAGGGTGCACATTTCCTTCTCCCTGGAAAAACTAGCTGATGGAGGGATGAGATTATTTTAAGAGCAGACAGATGCCCAAAATCAATTCTGTGCATGTATTAGGCATGTGTCTTCCCCTGCAACACCTATCTTTGAGAACAAAGCACAACATTTGGTCCTTTGGTGAATTCCTGAGAGTTTCAAAGATTGTATGGGCCATCATCCAGGCCGGAGTTTATTTTGGTGGAGCAAGCCATCCCCCCTTCTGTAGTTTTGGTGGAGGATTGTCATGTTGCTGTCTTTATTCACAAATACAGCCTTTAGAATTAATTTTATTCACCATATTTCCCCCAGTGTAATTATCACTTTAAACAGTGCAACACAAGATTTTCTTTGCAATCAAAGCCATGTCAACATATATATCTTTTATAGCTCTGTGTGTTTCTTTATATAAGCTGATTTTCAGTCTGGTAAAGGAAGAGAGACAAATTGCAGGGCCGAATTCCTTTTATTATTTTCTTATAAAATGTTGTGCTTTTCATCCCAGATTGGACGGGTTTTCCATTTAATAAAACGTTGCTAGATATTTTCTTGAACTGGAAACATTGATGTTTGGGCCTTGTTAGTTCAATGAACAATAACTCTTGCAGAAGGGCTGCTAAAATTGTACATTTCCATGCACGTGTCATTTTCAGATGTTCTGTGCAGGCTGCATCACACATGTTTGTTTTTTAATGTAAAGTTTTGCTTTGCACCATTTCCTTTTACATAGATGTCCCTACAGCTCATGTTTTATTTACTTTGGCAGCAACACTTGCTGTGTGTAATAGAGATACCCAAATTGCATATGGCCAATTAAAAGTATCACTTGAATCATGCTCCGCACCAATCAACAGTTCTCTAACTACATACACCAGTATAAGTACATACACAATTATTACACAACAAAGATGTACATCCAAGACCAACAGCGAAGGTTGCACTTTATGTTCCTTTCACTAAATCAGAGGCAGAAGGGGAGGTAGGCAGATCTTATATACCGAACATCAGGGATGAAAAACAGATGGTGTAGTTGACCAGCTGGAAAAGAATGAAAATTCCATGTCTCTATCTCCACCACTAATGCATTGATAAGTCAGACAATAATGATGATGATGATGGCATGGATGATGATCAATACAAAGATTACGATCCATAAGAGTCCAGAGAGGAACATATATTGCTGCTGGAAATGAGTGAAGGCGGAGCAAGAAATCACAGATACAGATCCTGCGATAGAAGCTCGACCGCTCACCTGTGTACATTCCCTTCAAGAAACATCCTACCTCTCACAGATTAGAAAGTGCATCAAATTGTTATATGGCATCTGTAATACCACCACCAGCACCATCACACCCAGTTGTGTTTTTAGCTGAAATAATGAAAGGTCAAAAGTGTGGCAGTATGTAAGAAAATAATAAACAGCAACTGAATCTGCCCATTTTCACACTTCCCTATTAAAAGATATGCCGATCGAAGGCAGGGACCAACCTGGGTACCAGATCTATGGGACCCCAAATGCTGCATCACCATGCACAGACATGGGAAGAAGTCAGACGTTCTAAAATGCACCCTTTCCCACATATCAAACAAGCAACATTTCACCACAAATCTGCAAAGTTACCCCTGAAAAATACTGCATCTGTGTCATTGCCTGGGGCACCAGACACTAGCCCCCTCATCCCCATTGATGCAAAGCAGTGATCACTCATTGTGCCAAGCCAGTGATATGGAAGCATTTGAGCACTGCCACAAATATTGCAAATCAGACGATAGACAGCACCTGCTCAATACTGACCTTGCTATAATGTTGGTAATAGACCTGTTTGTCTTGCTCTTTTTGAAAAACAGCCTTCTTTCCGCCGTCTAATAAGAAAAGCCGATCACAGTTGGTATTTTTCCTGAGGCATTTTATGTTTGCAAGGCAGCGCCACAATAATGCAATATGATTATGGGTATAGTGGGGCGAACACTACAGCAGTGTGGGGTACAAAGAATCCACTTTACAATGGACATGTGGACCAGTAGTCAGGGCATTGACTAAATGGACATAACAAACTGGGAAGCCACCCTTCCTCTCATTTCCAAGGGGGGTCCCTACTAATGCAAGCAGACAGCAGGGGGATGTTGTTCTGCTTCAGGCAATTCAGTGCCTGCAAGGGATTCATAGCAGAAGCCTCAGGGAACTTGATATCTAGGAGAAGTTGCAGGCACAGAGGCTACAGTAATTTGCACACCGACTTTCTTGGAGCAGACAATGGATCAGATATACGTCCTGCCTTGCGAATTGGCAATACAATGTACGCTTTCACATGCATTGTGAGCTTGAGGAAAACCGTCAGCTCAAGTTTCAGCCTTGTTTACAATTTAGAAAAGGACTGCATCGACTGCATGCGTGCTGCATGTTGCCACTGCACAACCTGGAGAAATCAGTTGCAACCCTTTGGAACTTTATTTATTCACTGATTTCATTTATTGATAGCTCCAGGGTATCACAGTGCTAATACATACTTAATTGCAAGTGTTACAGTACGGTCATGACAAGTAATACATGACAAGTTATACAGTGAAGGATTTATACAAATGTGTTGAACAGTAAAGCTTTTAGTTTTTTTTCTAAAGGTGAGATCCGAAGGCTCATTTTTGATGCTAGGAGGCAGGGCATTCCAGAGTATGGGGGCTATGACCGTGAAGCTAGTTCCCCCGGCTCTTTTTCTGGTGTATCTTGGTGCGGATAAGGCCAAGGTAGTGGATGAGCGTAAGCATCGTGGTTTGGCACTTTTGGAGATGTGTTAGTTTAGGTATGTGGAGGCAGTGTTGTGAATGCATCAGTGAGTAAGAGACAGGATTTGAAACTCAATGCAGGCTTTGATGGGCAGCCAGTGAGCCTCCCATCTAGTTTGAGAGATATAGTCCATATGTTTCATAGTCCAGGCAACTCGGAGGGCTGTATACGTTGGAGCTTGGTTATGTTTTTTGTCAAGATGCCAGTGAGTATGGTGTTACAGTAATCTAGCACATTTTCTACTGGGGTTAATGAGCTTTGTGGAATATGCTGCTGAAGATGCTAGGGCCTTGATATGTTCATGCATGGTTGGTTCAGAGCCTTGGTATCCGCTTAGGGTTTTTGCATGACTGGAGACATAGCTCATGTTTCCCTCAATTGTAAAGGATGTGTCGGCCGGGTCTAGATGTTTGAGCCGATGAGGCAAGCCTACAATTAGGAGTTCTGTTTTGTCATCATTCAGGCACAGATAGTGATCTGCCACCCAGGCTTGAATGATGCTATAGAATCTACTGATGTTGTAAAAGTCAGGGGCATAGTTTTCAGTAAGTTTGAGAAGGACTTGGGTGTCATCAGCGAAATTGGTGTAAGGGATCTTCATGTTGTCAAGGTGGTCAAAGAAGGGCTTAGTGTACATGTTATAGAGTGTGGGTTACAGGCACAATCCTTTCAGTACCCCATAGGAGATGGGTTGGGGTCTGCTGCTTCAAAGCCTGTGAAGATCCTGGAGGTGTGCTTGCATAGAAAGGAGTTTACCCAGCTAGTGGCTTCATTGGAAAGGTTAGATTTAGAGGTAAGGTCCTGGCAGAGGATGTGGGCCTGTTTGTGTCTGTGAAAGGTGATTAGTTTCTCAGTGAACCAATTCTTTTTAATAGTCTTTTTCTGTTCGAGTAATTTTTTAGGGGCGGGGCATGGTGGTTGTGTGTGTGTAGGAACTTGACGTTCTAGGCAGTAAGGATGGGTTTGGAGACATTGCTATCCAGAAATGGCACGAGGGAGGCGTCAATGGTGGGTTTGATCATTTTCTTAGTAAATTTGTGGGTGTGTCTCATAGGGATGAGGAGGCAGTTAGTGGCTTTGGGGCGGTCAAGGATGATGGGTATGTTGAGGTTGAGGACCTAGTCAAGGGTTCGGCCTTTGGTGTGTGTGGGGATGGTGATGAGTTGAGTGAGGCTCATCTCTTGTAGAGTAGCACTAATGGCAATGGCCTTGGAATCTGTGGTATAATTGAATCTGAGATTGAAATTGCTGAGTAGTAAAAATTTGGTTTTGGGTTTGACAAGCGGAGTAAGGAGGAGCGGGTTGTCAGTGCCAGTGAGTATGGTGTTACAGTAATCTAGCACATTTTCTACTGGGGTTAATGAGCTTTGTGGAATATGCTGCTGAAGATGCCAGGGCCTTGATATGTTCATGCATGGTTGGTTCAGAGCCTTGGTATCCGCTTAGGGTTTTTGCATGACTGGAGACATAGCTCATGTTTCCCTCAATTGTAAAGGATGTGTGGGCCGGGTCTAGATGTTTGAGCCGATGAGGCAAGCATACAATTAGGAGTTCTGTTTTGTCATCATTCAGGCACAGATAGTGATCTGTCACCCAGGCTTGAATGATGCTATAGAATCTACTGATGTTGTAAAAGTCAGGGGCATAGTTTCCAGTAAGTTTGAGAAGGACTTGGGTGTCATCAGCGAAATTGGTGTAGGGGATCTTCATGTTGTGAAGGTGGTCAAAGAAGGGCTTAGTGTACATGTTGTAGAGTGTGGGTTACAGGCACAATCCTTTCAGTACCCCATAGGAGATGGGTTGGGGTCTGCTGCTTCAAAGCCTGTGAAGATCCTGAAGGTGTGCTTGCATAGAAAGGGGTTTACCCAGCTAGTGGCTTCATTGCAAAGGTTAGATTTAGAGGTAAGGTCCTGGCAGAGGATGTGTAGTCAACAAGATCCAAGGCAGCAGAGAGGTCAAGTAGGAGAAGGAGAGCGAGTTCTCCGGCATCGCAAATGCTGTCGATCTGGATTTTGAGTTCCAGGAGGGCAGCCTTGGTTCTGTGCCGAGGAGGTTTTGCATCTCCAGGTGGGTTTGGAGTTGGGTGTAGCGGTGCGATTGAGGATTTTAAGGAGGAAGGGTTCAGTGTGGATAGGGCAGTAATTGGTAGGAAGGGTGGGTTCCAGGAAGGGTTTTTTGAGGAGGGTTGTGACTCAAGCTTCTTTGATGGCTTTCGGGACCGAACATGAGGAGAAGGATCCGTTGATGAATTTCGCGATTATGGGTACATGGGGGTCAGCACACATCTTGATGATGTGGGGAGGGCAGGTATATCCTTTGCAGTTGGAGGGTTTGAGGCGCTGGATGAAGGTTTGGGCATCTTCGGGTGACATATCAGAGAAGCAAAAGGGGGGTGGGAGGGTGACTGGTAATGGGGTTTGCTTGGTGATGAAGGGGCATAGCTTTAGTGGAGAGTGTAGTGTGTTCGTGGATGTCTTGTCTCTGAGGGTATGTATTTTGTTAGCATGGGCAGATTGGACGAGTGAGCACCAGGCCTTGTCATTGGATAAGCTGTCTAAGGGGGGTGCCGGAAACCCAGTTCCTTGAAGATTTTGAAGAGTTTGCTCATGTTGGAGCTTACCTGACTAATTCTGGTGTTGTACATGTCTGATTTAGCGATGATGATGGGTGCTTTGTAGGTCATAGCAGCCGAGAGGAAAGCCTCTTTGTGTGGAGTGGAGGGGTTCTCAATGTCTTACGCGTTCTCAATGTCACTGGGCCTAGCAGGATCGTTGTTTTGTTCTGCCTTGTTCCCCTGCCTTGCCTCGTCATGCTCTGAAACACTTGTGTACGAGCACGATACAAATAAAATATCAATCAATATCCTTAAGTGATCTTGGGCCTGTTTGTGTCTGTGAAAGGTGATTAGTTTCTCAGTGAACCAATTCTTTTTAATAGTCTTTTTCTATCAGAGTAATTGTTTAGGGGGGGGCATGGTGGTTGAGTGTGTGTGTAGGAACTTGACGTTCTAGGCAGTAAGGATGGTTTTGGAGACATTGCTATCCAGAAATGGCACGAGTGAGGCGTCAATGGTGGGTTTGATCATTTTCTTAGTAAATTTGCGGGTGTGTCTCATAGGGATGAGGAGGCAGTTAGTGGCTTTGGGGCGATCAAGGATGATGGGTATGTTGAGGTTGAGGACCCAGTCAAGGGTTTGGCCTTTGCTGTGTGTGGGGGTGGTGATGAGTTGAGTGAGGCTCATCTCTTGTAGAGTAGCACTAATGGAAATGGACTTGGAATCTGTAGTATAATTGAATCTGAGATTGAAATTGCTGAGTAGTATAAATTTGGTTTTGGGTTTGACAAGCGGAGTAAGGAGGAGCGGGTTGTTAGTGTCAGGTGAATGGAGGTTGTTGGTATAGTGGCAGGAAATGTATAACTAGATTTTGGTGAGCAGGAGTTTGTAGCCTGGTAGTGCGGCTAGGGGTGAGGTTTTAATGGGTACAGAGGATTTAGAGGTAATAGCGTCTCCTCCACCAGATTTGGTGGTTCTGTCTGATCTGAGGATGGAGTAGCCAGGTGGGATGGCGAGGGATAATGTTGGGCCTGCAGCTTTGTGCAGCCAGGTTTCTGTGATGGCTAGTAGGTCAAGGTCTTTTTCATGAATTAAGTCATGGATGTCCGTGGCATGGGTACAAATTGAGCGAGCATAGATGAGGCCACAAGCCAGATGGTTTGGTTGTTGGGAGGGCATAGAGGGTGGAAGGGGAGGGGTGGGAATATGTGGGCACCTCTGCTTGGGAGATGGGAGCCTTGAGTGGCTGTGGGTTAGTGGTGCCTAGTTGTTCATTTCTCATAGTTCAAGTGTGTGGTTGGTAGTCTAGGGCATAGGTGTGGGTACGAAGACGGTGTAATGTGGTGGAGACAGTGTAAGCCATGGTGGTAGGGGTGGTGTGGGCATGTGCTGTCTCGTGGGTGGTATGCACCCTGAAGTTGTGTTTAGATGGGTGGCTTCAGGATGTGGGCGGGGGCTGGGCCGATGATAGGTGTGTGGGTGCCTGTGGGCTGGATGGTACAGTTATGGGTGTCTGTGCCATCCTAGGGGGGTAGGCAGCCATACCTGGGTCAGAGGCGATCATCAGGAAAAGAGTGGGAAGAAAGGTAATGGTAGGGGACAAATAAGGGATGGGGAGCAGTATTTGTATTTATTTATTTTATTGGACACTTGTATGGTGACTATACACAAGTGTTTCTGGGCACCACAAGACAAGATGGGGCTGGGGGGACATGTGAATCAGGAAAGTAGAACAAAACAGTTATATTGGCCTTGTGACAATCCTACCGTGCAAGTCCTTGACAAGGTGGTAAGTGCAAGGGGGAAGGGGCAGAGGGAGACGTGCAGGAGTGTGGTGCCCCCAGGGAAGAGGGGCAGGGAAGGTCTGGGCAGTCCAAGCTGTCAAGTGCCAGGGGAAAAGGGGGGAGGGAGGATGAGTGTGGTGGACAGGGAGGACCAAGTTGGGCTAGTTCAGGAAAAGGAGCCTGAGGGCAAGTGCTGGCACAGTATGCTGAGGGGACTAGTAGGGGTTGGTCTAGCCCCTGTATGACTCAGAAGGGACCAGGCCCCAGTCACAGCAGCAGATGGAGAGTTATCATGGGAGGGGAGAGGGAAAGGAAAGTCTTAGGATGTTTCTGTAACTTAAGAAGATCCATCTCAAATCTGAGGGGAAGGGAGTGTCGTTCCAGAGGAATGAGCCAGCCGAGGAAAGGGATCTCTCTCACACTCGCTGCTTGGAGAAACATTTGACCTGCAGAGAGTTGGAGACAGAGGACCGAAGGACTCTGGTCGGGGAAATATTTAGGGAGGGAAAGCTAGATGTAAGGTGGTCCTAGGCCCCCTGACATCCTAGTGGATGATACAAAGGGTCTTGAATTTGATCCTTGCGGTCACTTGATTGATTGATTGATTGATTGATTGAAATTTTATTTCTATCGCGCTCGTACACAAGTGTTTCAGAGCGCGACAAGGCAAGGGAGGGGAACGGGGGAGAACAAAACAGCGATCTTACTAGGCCCAGTGACATTGAGAACGTGCAAGTGCATGGGACAGGGGGGAGGGCAAAAGTGCATGGAAGGGGGGGAGAGGTGGAAAGTGCGAAGCAGAGGAGAAACAGATAAATAACAATAAATAAATAATAAAGGCAACAAACAGTGGTAATGCAGCCAGCAATTTGCAGGTGCTAGGTTTAAGGCAGCAGACAGGGTAGGTCTGATAAGTGTAGGAAGAAAAAGAGGGGCTGTATGGGTACAGATACAGACCCCAGTGCAAGGGGTGGCCCGGAGGCAGTGCGGGAGGGTGGCAGGATGAGAGGGTACCTGGGCCCAAAAGACAGAGGGTGGCCAGGTGCACGGTGCCAAGAGAGAACAGATCAGCAGGGGATAGGGGGAGCGAAGGCAGAAGAAAAGAGGAAGGTCTTGAGGAGCTTCCGGAACCGGAGATGGTTCTCCTCAAGTTTTAGAGTGGCAGGGAGGCTGTTCCAGAGGGAGGCCCCAGCTGAAGACAGAGATCTACCCCCAGCTCGTTTCTTAGAAAAACGATTGACCCTGAGTGAGTTGGAGGTAGAGGAGCGAAGAGCTCGAGAGGGGAGGTATTTGCGGAGGGATAGCTGAAGGTGTTTTGGACCCAGGCCCCAGAAAGCCTTGTGGACAATGCAGAGGGTTTTGAATTTAATCATTGCATCCACTGGGAGCCAGTGGAGAGATTTCAGAGCTGGAGAGATACGATCCCAGGGCTTGAGGCCAAGGACAAGTCTTGCAGTCCTGTTCTGGATTAGTTGCAGATGAGTAGAGGCAGGTAGATTTAGAAAAGGCTGTTACAATAGTCCAAGCTAGAGAGAACCAGAGCTTGAGATACCATGAGCTTCAGGGGGAAGGAGAGGAAAGGCAGAGTACCTCTGAGGAGGTGCAGTCGGAAATGTGACTTTTTAGAGACCTCAGAGATGTGGGCAGGGAAGGAAAGGGTGGAGTCAAAGATGAGCCTGAGGTTCTTAGCCTCGCAGGTGGGGGTAGGAGGAGGGCCAAGGGAGGCCAGCCAGAGAGTGAGGGGAAAGGATGGTGAAGGTGTGCCGATGAGGAGGATCTCCATCTTGATGGCATTCAGACAAAGATCATTGGCGGCACACCAATCTTGAATGGCAGTTAGGCAATCAGAGATGAGAGAGGGAGAGGAGGTGGCAGAGGGAAGCCTGAAAATGAGTTGAGTGTCGTCAGCGTAGCACTGGAAATTTGAGCAGAAAATGGCAATGCAGTGGGCGAGAGTTGCCAGGTATTGGTTGAAAAGCCAGGGCGAGAGGTTAGACCCCTGGGGAACACCACAGGTAGAGAGGAAGATAGATGAAAGGAAGGACCCAAGTTGGACCTGGGAGGGTCGATCTGAGAGCCAGTGGGGAGATTTTAGGGCTAGAGAGATGCAGTCCCTGTGCTTGCGGCCAAGGATAAGTCTTGCAGTCCTATTCTGGATTAGTTGAAGGGGGCAAAGGGAGGAAAGAGACAGATTGAGGAAGAGGCTATTAGACAACCAGAGCTCTGGAGACGTTGAGCTTCTGGGGAAGGTTGGTTAGGAAAGGTAGAATACTCCTGAGAAGGAGGAGCCAAAGAATTGGACTTCGTGGTGAGGTCCATTATCTGTGGAGAGAAAGCGAGAGAGAGGAGATTGCCCCCTGCACACCACCACATCCTTCGCCCCCTCCTTTAACCCTTCCCCCTCAATTAGGTTCACTACTTGCCACAGCACCACCACAGGCTGATCCTCCCATAGAGGCTCTTCCTAACAGAACTCTCCCACCCCAAAACCCTTCCTCTGCTGTTTGGAGACCGTTTCCTCCTCGGCAATGGCTCTCCGCCCAGATCAAATGCATTCAACCAAACTCATTCTTTAGGGAGCTTAATGCAACTGCCCACCCACACAAAACATGTCCATGTCCTCTTGCTACTTTCATCCTTCTCCAAATACACTCCTTAAAACTCATCCACAGGCCGTGCCTCTTTGGGAGCGTCCACAAGAGGCCATGGAAAAGGTTTCAGTGGCCGGCTCCACCAAAGGCCTGGCTCCCTTGCCTCTCTGATTATGGCCTCCTCCAATGGCCCTAACTCTTGCTCCTAAGGCCACCCCAATGCCTTAGCAGACTTCCTTGCTCTCAGACAACATTATTAGAACTACAGAACTACTATTTTTCAACTGCATGCCGATCGCAGCACAGAGGAAGAAAGAGGCAGTGCATTTAAACTCAATACCGTGCTGAAGCTTACAGAAGTGCTGCAAGTGCAGTTCGACAGTTCAGATTTGAGGCAAAGCCAGGTGAGGGAGATTTGGGGTACTGTTTCTATATTTGTTTGATGTATAACCTGAGAAGTAAAGAGAAGTCTACAAAGGACCCCACCACTGTCTCCAACGTATCCCAACAATTGGACATTGCAAGGGCTCTCCCTATCATGGTCTTTCCTATGCAGGAATGATTCCGGGTACTAGTGGTGTAAGAATGATAGATGTGGCCATTGATGAAAAGCAAAGTCTCAAAAAAGATGACAGCTTTTTTGAACCTATTGTTGAAGATACTTTCCCAATCATGGTAGAGGGGGAAGATCTACATGATCATATTCTTCAGAGGAATTCCATATCAGACATGGAACTGCTCGATCGAAATGTGTGTCAGATTTCAGGTGGTGGGAGTGACCGTTATATTGATGCTCCCCCACTATTTAAAGAAAAGGATTCCCAGGATACGGATAGTGATATTTCTACAATATCATCCCTAAGAATGCCCCAGAGGAGGAGCTTATCTTCTTTGTTAAGACGATCCAAAAATGGAGACCATAATTCGTCTGCTATTGTTGTCGAGAATTGTGTTTTGACTGAGTTTGTGACTCTGCACAAAAAAATGCATGAGGAAATGTCAAATAACTCAGATTTACTAAAACAACTTCCTTCTCTCCCTCTAGACTCTGCTAATCACACAGTAGCTTGATTGGTGTGCAGGGTTAGTATGCATCCTCAGGGCTTTGACCTTCCACATCTTATCATCCCAGCAGCTGACTATCTTCTGCACTTGCCTCGGCTCACCCTCCACCACTGGTGGTTGCACTTACCTTCTTCATAGCACTTCAGCTAGTGCTCTTCATGAACACCAAAGCACATATCCCATACCCCTATCCCCTCTGCACTGAACACTCACAAGGCATAGTAGATTTGTCTTCCCCATCCCAATGCCTGTTCTTATATTTTTGTATTAACTTAACATTGTAATTACATTGTCTATCATCTCCTGTCCACATCCTGTTGGCCTGGCAGCGCTTTGAAACAATATTTGCTTCCTGTATAAGCTTCATAACAAGTGAACAATATATAAATAAATAAATAAATAAATAGATAGGACTACAGAAAAATATTCTGGTGCACATATGCCCATGCACCTTCACAATTTGCCTCGTGTTACAATCAGTTGTCTGAGTTACAGTCATTTCATAGCCAGGGAACTTTAACATACAACCTATTACAGGTATTGTCATCATACAGTTAATACAGTTAGGTACTTGTATCATTGCACGGTACTCACACACATTGCCAGCTTTTGCCATCAAACAACAGCAATTAGCAAAATTTACTAGGCATTTCAATATATTGGCATTGTACTTGCCTGCAGTAGTAATAATGTTATGATTTTTATAGAGCGTCATGTCCATGAACCTAAACACAGTACTAATTAGTGTTATGATTATACACCAATGTACCTGATTCATCAACCTCAAAATGCTGAAGGGCCTAGTCGATGCTGCCAGATACCATGGCATGGCATTTTCCCAGTCACCAAAATTAGCCGGTTGCATTTGGCCATTCGGTACACAACTGTTTGCCAGAAGTCAACATTGCGTGCCTAGAAACCTGCACCATTAGGCAGCGATTGCCACCACATTTCTAAGTACTCATTACCTTGTCTCAATATTACAATCCTATAGTTAGGTCCTCTCACCATAAACTCAAGAACTCACCATTTGGTAAGTATTGTTATACCTTCTCTAGCTACTCAGGTCATATGTCAACGTGACTGCTTCACCTGATAGTCTACCTACTTCTCTAGCCTTCCCCTACTGCGCTTTCAATTTGTTTCAAGGCACACTTTGTAATCTGACCCTACTTATTATAACTGGGAACTGCCTCTCTTTTCACCACTGCCGAAATATTTCCCTTTATTTCACACTCATCTTCCATTGTTCTGTCGGAGCATCGGAAACATGTGTTCACCAACTTAAGAGGGCTGGTGGCTCTTGTTACAGTTTAAATTGAAAGCAACATTGTTGAAAGACTAGATGTCCCCGTAGCAATTGATGCTTAGCAACATCTTGGGGGGGAGAGGGAGTGCGCAGCAGGGGTGGAGTGGGGGGAGTACTCTTCATTTAGACAATGAACATAAACGTGGGATAATGGAAATGAATACCTCTTTGTAACGTTGTATACATTGTCTACTTATTTTTTTGTATTTTTTATTTATTTTTATGGGTTTATTCATACCTTTAAAAAGAAAACAAAACAACATTTTCCCTCCCTAGCTTCTCTTCACATTGCCAATCATAAGTCCATAATTAACACATAGAAGTCAATCAATGGGTCTGATAAATTCATACAGCAGATTTCTCTAGTTTTACTTAGACCCTAAGATTACTTTCTGCTCGTCCAAGCGGACTTTTAGCACACAATGAAAATGTATTAGTGCAAATAGAACTGATCTATTAGAGCCATGAAAGAGTGCTTTCCACCATTCTTCAGCACTCATAGTTTGATGATCATTGATCACTGGCCCAAAATTGATTCCTCTTTGGTGCTCAAAAGCCTGGCAGCACATCGTTAGATGTTTTAGGGTCTCCTTGTCTTTGCTACAAAATCTGCACATAAGGTCAAGTTCGGCGTGCTTAGACCAAGTACCCATTTGTTCTTTCGTTGCCAGTATATTTAACCTAAAAAGCATGTACAGTGATCTTGCATGTTGATCCGGAAGGCGAGTTAAATAGGTGTGACACTGACCGTAGGCTTTGCTTCTCCTGGGACCTCATACATCAGTTTTGATTTGGCTCTTAAGTCACAGGTGTTGATCCAGTCTGATCTCCAAATCTTCTTCTTTGCCAGGTGTGGATTTTTTGTTATAGTTAGAAGGGTGATATCGTACTCTTTTAATAGGTCTTGAAAAAGGAGGTTCCATATGGAGAGGATGGTGTACACTTTGTCTCTGTCAGGCTTGTGCAGTTTTTGAACTTGGGCCACTGGAACCTTCAACATCATTTTGCGAAACAAGCTCAATGTGACTCTGGCATGAATTGAAGTGAGGCCCAATTCGTACCGTAGACAGGCAGTTGAAGTGCCCTTAGGAAGCTGTAACACTCGTGTCCAGAATATATTTTCGAGTGAGTTCTACAGGTCGCTAGTGGATCCAAAGGCATTTTCACCACCATATATTAGAGCTGGAACGACTTTTTGCTGGAAAAACATGATGATTGGTTTTAGTGAGAATTTCCCAAATTTTTTATTGATCAGGGAAGCTTGGCATACCAGCTGCCGGCACTTACTTTTAGCAACTTGAGCCCATGGAGCATCATTTCTACTGGCGCTGATCCTCATACCTAAATATGTGGTGTTTTTTACAATCTGCAGCTGGTCTTTAGCAAGCACCAACTGAAATTCTTTCTTCGTCCGCTGATTCCTGATAGTTTCTCAAAAATTAGAATTTCACATTGTTAAGTAGGCATCAAGGAGGTTCAGTTAGCGCTGAAGTCCTATTGGAGTCAAGTCTATCAGGATAAGATCATCAGCATAAACCAAGTAGTCAATGGGTGAACTGTGAATTTTTGTAGGAAACGTAGCTGCACCGTTAAACGCCTCATTTACATTGGATATGAACAGGTTGAAAATGATGGCTGCCAAAGGACAGTCTTGTTTCACACCCTTATGTGTACTGCTTGGGGCAGACAGCGTGCCTTTCGTGTCCAGTCGGATCTTGATGGAAGTGTCCGTGTGTAATTCACGAACTGCGTCCACTATACTGGGAGGACAGTTCCATCTGAACAGTTTTTTCCACAGCATCTCTCTATTTATGCTGTCGAACGCATGTGACAGATCTATTAGGGCCAGATAGATTTTGGAATTTGATCTAATTGCTTCCATCTTTAATAGTTTCAATATTAGCAAATTTAGACCGCATCCAACCCCTTTTACAAAACCAGCTTGGAACGACTTTTTGCTGGAAAAACATGATGATTGGTTTTAGTGAGAATTTCCCAAATTTTTTATTGATCAGGGAAGCTTGGCATACCAGCTGCCGGCACTTACTTTTAGCAACTTGAGCCCATGGAGCATCATTTCTACTGGCGCTGATCCTCATACCTAAATATGTGGTGTTTTTACAATCTGCAGCTGGTCTTTAGCAAGCACCAACTGAAATTCTTTCTTCGTCCGCTGATTCCTGATAGTTTCTCAAAAATTAGAATTTCACATTGTTAAGTAGGCATCAAGGAGGTTCAGTTAGCGCTGAAGTCCTATTGGAGTCAAGTCTATCAGGATAAGATCATCAGCATAAACCAAGTAGTCAATGGGTGAACTGTGAATTTTTGTAGGAAACGTAGCTGCACCGTTAAACGCCTCATTTACATTGGATATGAACAGGTTGAAAATGATGGCTGCCAAAGGACAGTCTTGTTTCACACCCTTATGTGTACTGCTTGGGGCAGACAGCGTGCCTTTCGTGTCCAGTCGGATCTTGATGGAAGTGTCCGTGTGTAATTCACGAACTGCGTCCACTATACTGGGAGGACAGTTCCATCTGAACAGTTTTTTCCACAGCATCTCTCTATTTATGCTGTCGAACGCATGTGACAGATCTATTAGGGCCAGATAGATTTTGGAATTTGATCTAATTGCTTCCATCTTTAATAGTTTCAATATTAGCAAATTTAGACCGCATCCAACCCCTTTTACAAAACCAGCTTGTCTCGGGTCTACGTGGTTGGATTCTTTAGCCCATTTTAAGAGTTTTTATTGGAGAAGAGTAGCGAAGATCTTCCCCAAGACGTCAAGGAGCGCTATAAGTCTATAGTTTTTTGGTTTGGTTCAGTCCCCCTTTTTAAAGATTGGGACCACCAGAGCATTCTTCCATGACTTAGGGGTAGATCGACTCTTAACGACTCTGTCAAATAAGGTTACACAGAAGTCTGTCCATAATTCTGGATTGCGATTGATCGTATAGTTCGTTAATCCATCGGGCCCGGGAGCTCTGGATTCATGCACGTTTTTGATTACGTGTAATATGTCGTCTCGCTCAAACACAAGGTCCCATTGGTTTAGCACTGTGAATTCACAGGCTGTAGTTAGTGCGTCTCTACAAAATAAATTTGTGTAGAACTCGGCCCATTCTGCTTCTGTGACTGTGTTGGCCTGTAAAGCGTGTTGGGGTGCCAGGCTGTTGTTTATCAACCTCCAGTAGTCGGCTGAGTTTTTACCAGCCAATTTTAACATCATGTCCTTGGAATCAATTTGCAGCATAGTGGCTGCGTGTGTTTTGAGCTTGTTCTTGTATTTTTGTTTGATCACACTTTTGCTCTCTCGCATAGATTCATTGTTTGGCCCTTTTAGTTTCCTTATTTCTTGTCACATGGATATTTTCCGTTGAAGAACAATCACGTCAAATGTGTGTTTTGGACGGAACTCGATGTGTTTCAGGATGTGTTTACGTTCTTCAAATTTGGACAAGAGATGTTGGTATTCCAAGGAGTCTGATTTTTGCTGGAAGTTGGTTGTGATGGCAGAACAGCCAAAGAACTTGATCACAGGGGGTATGGTAATCGATTGAAAGTTGTACCATATCGTGGTCACTATGGTTCATTTTGATGACTTCTAGCTTCATCGTCCTCTTGTGAATGTTTTCGGATACAAATATATAATCGAGAACCGATTTTTGTTCAAGCCGTCTCCACGTAGGGCGAGCCGGGATGTCGCTTGCAGCGTTGCCATTTAACATTGTCAGCCCACAAAGTTCCATTCCCAAACACCATTGGGATGCAGTCTGTTCCTGTTTGCTCACGCCCCTATTCGTGCCATCAGGTCGTTCTGTGTTTGGAATGCAGACAATGTTTAGGCCTCCACATATATTTAGGTCCAACGGGTGCTCCTTTACGAGTAGTTCATCGATCACCACTGTTACTTGATCGATAAAAGTCAACGCATCGTTGGACAGATGATTCCAATATAAGTTGATAATGTGTAGGTGTGTACTCTAGCTGTTACCTTTGTGTGGGGCACTAATGGTAGAGACCTGTATAAATGGTGATAAATTGCAGGAATTCAGGATCCGGAATCAAGGAAAATGTCATACGGGAAAATGACCTTGATTTCATCGCCATTACTGAATCATGGCTCCACGAGGCAGCAGGTCCTGCACTCACTTTGGCAGTCCCAGAAAATTATACCATCCTCAGAGCTGACAGAGCAGACACACAAGGTGGAGGAATAGCAATTATCGCCAAATCTAATCTCTCTATGAGAATCACTTCCACACCCTACCTTAAATCCTGAGAGCTTCTATCTATCAAACTACCCACCGCCAATTCTCAAACACTAAATATCTACCTCCTCTATAGACCCCCAGGCCCCATCAGTACCTTCATTGAAGATATCACCACTGTTATCTCTGAGAAGCTAAAAAATTCCTCTCAAACCTTAGTGTTAGGAGACTTCAACCTAGGGTACAACGATATCAATGACCACCAGGCCACTGCCGTAGCCAATACCCTGTCAGAACTAGGTTTCACGCATATCGTGAATACTCCCACACATACCAAAGGGAGAACTCTTGACTGGATTGCCAGTCACAACTGTAACCCCTCTATAACAGCCATTGCCCCCCAAATATGGTCAGACCATCACCTTATCTCCTTTACCCTCAATACTAAAAGACCCACAGTGTTAACACCCACTCCCGCCATACCCACTTTAACCAGAAATAAGAAAAATATCACAGCGGATAATATTCTGCCCCACATCCTACCCAAACTTAATTCTCTACTTGACCATACTGAGCCAGGCATCCTAGTGGAGGAATTCAATAATGCTATTTCCATTGCCCTTGACAGAGTTGCTCCGCTTAAACCTAGGAACAGCAAACCAAAAAAGCACCTGAACTCCTGGTTTACACCCCACCTAAAAAACCTAAGACTACAGAAGGGAAAATGCGAAACAGCTTGGAACTGGCATCCTACCGCTGAAAATAAAACTAACCTAATAAACATCTCTTCGCAATACAAAAAAGATATCATCCTGGCCAAACAAGAAACCTATAATAACAGGATCACCCAAGCCAAGTCCAGTATGAAGGAGCTATTCTCCATCCTAAAAGAATTGGAAACTCCTATCGCAGTACAGGATGACTCCATTAAAGATAAAACCTGGTGTACAGACATACAACTGGCACTAACCAACAAAGTGGGCAACCTCCAAACTAAAATTGCCCTAAAGAAAGCGTCATTACCAACCCAACCTCCTTTGGACAAAACTCCCACACCTAAACCTAAAGAATCTACCCAATTCCGTTTCTCTAAGGTCTCAGTGATTGAGGTAGAGAAGACCACTCTGACTCTCAAACCGTCTAATTGCAAAGGTGACCAATGCCCCGCACAACTGATCAAGGACGCGGCTAGAGATCTAGCCCCCTTCATCACAAAACTTATTAATGCCTCCTTCAGTATGGGCACCACCCCACGCAACCTAAAGTAATCCTGGGTACTTCCCCTTCTGAAAAAACAAACACTGGACCCCAACATTCCCACAAATTATAGACCCATCACCACGGTGCCTTTCTTACTAAAAATATTAGACAAGGTAACGTACACCCAAATCCAGAACTTCCTTGAGATGAACCATCTCCTTGGCACCCGCCAATCCAGTTTCCGTCCGCAACACGGCACAGAGACTGCCCTTATTGACTTAAAGGCCCAAATAGACTCACTCAGAGACGAGGGCAAACTAGCTCTCCTCCTCCTTCTAGACCTCTCAGCCGCCTTTGATTTGGTGGACCATAGAGTCCTATGCAATCACTTGGACTCAGCGGCCCACTTCTCAGGGGAGGCTATAGTCTGGATACAGTCATTCCTTAGTGACAGGACCATGAAGGTGTTCTCCCCCGCAGCGGCAGCAGACCCGATACCTATCACCTGCGGAGTGCCCCAGGGTTCCTGTGTCTCGCCTACACTCTATAATATCTTCACCAAGCCACTCTTCGACGATCTCGATGGTCTGGGTATCACCTATACCAACTATGAAGACGATACCCAGATTCTCCTACCACTTACTGGGGATTACATTGAAGATCTGGCTCTGGTGAACAGAGTCTATAGCATCGTTCAGGCATGGATGGCCAACCATGGCCTATGCTTGAACAATGACAAAACAGAGCTCATCATCCTGGGCACTGCAGTCCGCATCTCCAAACTCAACCAAAACTACTCAGCCTTCAACATCGATGGCAACACTATCAAGGTCGCCAGGGAAGTAAAAACCCTAGGTTTTTACCTTGATGCGACACTATCCTTTACCAAACAGGTGAACTCACTGGCCTCATCCACGGCCTAAACATGTAAATTAATACAAGCTGGGAAACAATTCTTATCAGATGACAGCTGTCTTATCCTTGCCAGAGCCCTCATCTTATCAAAATTAGACTATTGTAATGCCCTTTACATAGGGACAACTAAACAAATCATCAATAGAATTCAAGTGCTCCAAAATAATGCACTTAGAGCGGCCCTAGGTATCCCTAGAAGAGCACATATCTCAGAAATAAGACGTAAACACAAATGGCTTTCCACCCAATAAAAAATCAACCTTAAATCTGCCTCCCTCATCCACAAATGCTTAAACAACAAAGCCCCCCCGCTACCTTTCAGAACGTTTTAATAGAAAAAAATCCTACTAGACTTACAAGGATAGTCAGCCCTAACTGTCTCCTAGTGCCCAGATTTAAACTAACCACTATTGGAGGATCCAACTTCCCAGTCAAGGCAGCTCAATTATGGAATGCCCTACCTCATGCACTTAGATCCGACCAAACGTTCAACAACTTTAGAAAGAACACCATAAAATGGCTCACCGAGAATGCAATATAAATGGCACTCTACCCCTCGCACCTCCACTCGTACTTCACCTGACACGCAATGACCTACTATATTGTTCATCATAGATTTGACTGCTTGGCTGCGCTTTATCTGCACTTGTACTTGTCTCACCTTGCAGAGTCAAGAAACGTCCTCTTTGCCTACTCTGTAACTTGTAACGTCTGTAACTAAACTGTAAACCTCCTTGTCTCTTGCGCCCTGCTACCTCAGGGTCTGGTGCGCAGAATAAATAAATAAACAAACAAACAAACAAGACGCTTTTTTTACAGCCAAGAGAAGGCCTGCCATAGGTCTGCCCTTTGGCTGCTTTATCCCTGGATTCATTACTAATTCGAACCCTTCTAAAAGCAGACTTTCGCTTAGCCAAGTTTCTTGTAAACACAAGAGGTCAAGGTCTTTGTACCACGCTGTTTAGAACAAATGCGTAAAGCCTCTGGTGTTCCAAGAGCCCATAGTATAGAGGCTGTTGCCCCCCGGTTCCTGGCATTACTTCTTTGGTTCCATATTTAGAGTTGCAGCCAGCCAGGACCAATTGTCGGCTTTGTAGGTCGCATTGCCTTTAGTCTTCGCGTTGTCTCACATAGTAGGTGGGCTCGCCATTCCGTTAACTGTTCTCCTTATCAGTTCACCCATATGGAATGACTCCAAAGAGTCCAAATTGGGATGACTTTCGAACACAAGGACCTGAGTTGCCTCTGCAGCTGATCTGCTTTTCATTTCCTATACTTGGTTCCGACTCACTGCGAGGTCTGTTCTGCTGCAAACCCCCCTCTTTAGGTGATTTAAGCCAGACGCCTCCATCTGCTTTAGCTATGTCGAAACTGTCACGGCTCGCTCACTTCGCTCCTGTTCCCGTCGCTTGGGGGCATGTTTTGGGGTTTTTTCCCTACTGGACATTTCCTCCGAACCTTATGCTACAGTGCTGTGATGAATTGGGAACGCTAAAACCTTATTTTCCAAGTTACTTCCCTTCCGGATCCAGTCCTGGTTTTTAGCAGCCAGCATGCTACTTTAATCTAATGACTATGCTTCCCAGAATGCCTGGCTCACTGCCTCACCTCCTCCCTTGCAGGACCAGGTTGGGTGGAGGATAGGCAACACCTGTGGCTGCAGGTGCAGCAGGCGGCACACCTGAGGGGTGTGCTCGTTAAGCAGCTTTAAAAGCCTCAGTTTACTTCAGTCCAGCGCTGGTCATTGTTGCAGTGTTCCTGTTGTGATTGGTCCCTTGTTCCTGGTTCCTAGCTTTTGTGCCTAGTTCCTGTTTCTTGTTCCTCTGCCCTGGATTTCGAATGTATGTGCTTAATTGATTTCTGCTTTCTGGATGTCCCTTTCTGTCTTCCTCTGTCTGCAGGCAGCCTTTCTCTGTGCTTTACCCTTTGATGCTGCCCAATTTGCCTGTGTTCTCGGTTTCTTTGAAGCTGTCCTTTGCTACTGAAACACTTGATGCATTAGTCTTTCCCTTTATAGATTCAGCTTCCTGCCTTTTCTCCTTGGATGGGTGGGAAAGGTTTCCTTTTGTGATTTCATTTTCCCTGCTCCTGATCCTTACTTTCTATTGGGATCCATTCCATGTTTTCCATTGCACTTCTGCATTTATTTCTCATTGATTATTAGGTGTGGGGTGCTGTTGTAACTAGTCCCAGTGTGAATGTTTTTTGTTTTCCTCTCTATTCTATAATCACTATTCCTACTTGCCCCTTGACTAGGGTCTTATGTATTTAGTTTTCCTCCACCCATTGCTGTTATAGCCTTCAGGGACCCTGTTTGATCATCTGGGTTCGTGGGTTTACTGACATTCAAGTGGTCTTTCCTGTCCTCGTGAGTACTGTTTCTAGGTTCCTTATTCAGTATCATCCAGAGTGTCAGCCCACAGATCCTGTCCTTGCTTGCCCTCTACGTGGGCTTAGCGCTGTCAGTATCTGTAATAGCATAATGGGTAAGGAGTTTGCCGACTTTCCTTTCAGTCATAAGGAGGTTCTAAGTGCTTACCCCACATCCCTTTTCATATATTGGTATTATTGTGTCATTCTATTTGCACTCCTGGGTTTTAGTATACACGAGTCTTGGGTATTGTATGCACGTTGTTAGATTCAAAGTTGTTCACTGTGCGATTCCGTGCACATTTCCCTTGCCATATTCATTGCCTTCTTCCTTTCTTAACAGAAACCCAAAGACATCAGCACCGGTCCGGCATACAGCAGAGTGTTGGCTATGAGCTGGGACTGTAAGTGCAGAATCACAGCGTCGTTTTTCGTTTCATTAAGGAATTCCACAATTTTTAGATCTTCAGATTCGATCGCTCTTAAGTTGGGAATCAGGTGACACAGCCATAGCACATTGTGACGATTTAAGATTAAGTCGTCGGAAGATTCTATGGGTTCTAGTATCATGCGATAGGGTGCTTGTAGTGTTTGTGATTGTGGTTTTCTCCCTTTCGTATTTGTGTTTTGGCAGTGTAGATTTGTGTTATTTAGCATCTCTACTTGCTTCTTTGGGTAATTGCCTGAAGTAGGAGGCAACCTGTTGTCAAATTTCCGCTCTGTTAGTGTACCATTAGGTACAGGGTGTACTGCGCGCTTGACAGCTTGCAACTTAGTGTTGCCTGACAGGTAGTCTGTAGTAACTTTCGCACTTGGCAGCGGACAACTTATGGGGAGCTTTGCTGCCACCATCATTCGTTTGGCGTCTAAGGTCAAGAAAAGAGGCTCCTGGCGTTCTTTCTCTGTTTGGGGCAAGGGCAGTGGTTAAATCAGTTGGCAGGATCTAGACGCTTCCTTGGAAGGGATCCCGCTGATATGCTCCTCTTGGGGAACCTCCAAAGGTGAAGCTGGTGGCATCTTGCCAGCACCCTGTGGTGGTCTGTTGAACTCTTCTTGGACTGCCTGGGAAGGTGAGATGGGTGGCATCGTGTGTGTGCATCCGTGGCAGTGATTTCTTCATCCTCGTATGTGGACACATTCATCAGGTCATCCGATACATCACTAATACAGGTGTATATCGCCTCAGATTCCATCAGTACTGGTTTATCAGCATTCACAGTCTGCTTTCTTTCAATAATTTTATCTTTGACGATAGAACCGTTGACAGTAACATTTACTGTTTTGATGTTGCGCAGACATTTTCGAGAATCGTTTCCACGTCTCACTTTCCTTGATGGTTGGTTTTTAGTTTTTTTTGCTGGTCCACTCGTTGATTGAGGCCTGACTGAAATCACCTTTTGAGTGTCCGTTGGGTCCTTAATGATGTATAGGACAGGAGGAGGATTGACCTGAACAACTGTTTTCGCTAGCGGTGTTCAGTGACAAGGCACCCCCTGGTTGATGATTGTCTTCGAAGTTGAGGCCTTTTGTGGATTTAGTAATGATAAATTATCAAATCCCTGACTCTCCTTAACAACAGCTGCAAACTGACTGCTGGGGTGATTTGCGTCCAAGGTTATAACGTTGGACTGCTGTTTGGTAAAGGAGCTTCCGTCGTTCTCAGTGATCACGGGCGGCAAGACGGGGTCAAGGAGAGTGAGTGAGTCAGGGGGAGACACACCAGACTCCACGGTTTTCGTGCCCTGAGACGTAGCTTCTGCTCGCACATGAGGAAATCCCACAGCTTTGGTAGATTCCGCCTTGCTACTAGACGGTCCTAACTCTCAGGTGGATTAGTCGTGGCCGGCACCATAGGACTCCTAGATGACAGTGTCTTATCCGGGAGAGTTGTGAATTGACACTTTGCACAGTTGATGTCTTCCACTGGACAGCCATGCTCTTTTTTTCTGTTGAAAGAGACTCGAGGCTTCTTTAGCTACTTCTGCCAATAGTTTTTTGTCCAAGTTTGCATTTTTGGCATGTTCAGTCATGGCTTCAAAGGCCCAGTCCGCCTTCTTATGTATCTCATGGAGCACTTCCTTGCAATAAGTGTTCTTGTTTTCCATGCTCAGTAATTTGTTGGGCATGTCCGTGACCACAGATGAGAGGTCTTTGATGTTCTCATTGAGGTGCTCATACATTTTGATGAATGGCGCAATTGATATAGACATGGAAGACAATATAATTGCTTGTAGGTCTTTTGCTTTTTTGAGCGGTTCCTAATGCTTCTGCGTCTTTTGCTCTAAGCCATATGCCTCCCCTACAGCGGTTTACTGGGCGTCTGATTTTCAGAAATGGGCGTTTCATTAGAAAAGAGTCAGAAGAGGCTTGATCTGATGAGGAGTCGCTTGTAGGGGAGCGGGCTTCAGTAGCAGCTTGACCCGGTGGCAGGTGCACAGTTGGAGAGCCCAGGGAGATTTTAGCAGAAATGTTAGACATTTTAACCTTTTTGATCTGTGAAAAACTGATACTAGGCGAGATGCTCGCATCAAGCCTCCTGTGTTTGGTTAAGCCTCTGGCCCTCAGAGTTTGCACCTGATGCTGCTTTACAGAGGACCGGGATTCCACGACAGGAGTACCCTTCACCGTGGTCCTGCGCAAAAAGACCTCCATTTGGTGTACTTTTACAAATACTTTCTTTATTAGGGCGAGGGAGGTCTGTTAGCAGTTTATTAACAACATTCAACAAATTTCTTCTCCCAAAACCAGTTGTCAATTCAGAGTTGAAAGGATTCAAGGCAGGTTGAGGATGAAAACCGCCTTGACCTGTGCCCCCCCCTCTCGCCTCGCATTCTCTTTGAAAGCAGAACATGGCAGCTTTGTTTCCACTAGCGGTGACATCCTCATCTCCACTAATTGGGGCGACCTCACCGAGGAAAGCTGGCATGTCGTCCATGTTGCCTATATTCTTAAGCGCACTGTAAAACCTATTACGCAGTGACTCCAGATTTAAATTTGAGTTTATAGTCAGTTCGGGTTGTGGGTAGGCACCACTTGATGCTGGCGGGACCCCTTCCAAGGCAAAGGCGGGTTCACTAGGAAGCCGTCCCTCAGTGCCTGCCAGTGCAAAATGGCCTCGCCCGTCGCACTCGCACACGCACACCGCTGAGTCACACAGCAAAGGAACCGTACCTGCAACCGGCGTCGACAAGTGGCTGGGGGCCATCTTTGCATCAACGGACTCACCAGGCACGGGAGACGCATCCACACTACCCCCACCCTCTCCATCACCTCCAGCCGCAGTCGCAAGGAGCCCACAAGCCCCGCCTGCTTGTGCGACCATGGCGCTCGGGAGTGCAGCGAGGGAGGGCGACGCCGAACAGGTACCATTGTTTGTTTGATAGTCAGTAGCAGGGAGCCCACAAGCCCCGCCTGTCTGTGCGACCATGGCACTCGGGAGTGCAGCGAGGGAGGACGACGCCGAGCAGGTACCATTGTTTGTTTTATAGTCAATACAGTTAGTGCAAGTTATGGAATCTTCATCCATGTTATCACTTACTTGTTGCATGAGAGGCTGTGTCGATGTTGAGGCAACAGGCGTTGGAAGCAATGTTGCGTGCAGCACCACAAAGCATACGGCAAGGTACTGATCCTGGACACAGGCGAGTGCTTGCTCCGTAGGCGCCGCCGCTTCACACTTGCGTTGCGCATGGGTTTTAGAAAACGAACCAGCCTTCAGGCCGTCGCGCATTGTTGAGCTGTACTGCAAGAAGTTCACACTGCAGGCACTGCAGACATGGTCCCGGCGTGGTCCAGTCCACCAGACCACTAGATCCACGGACTTCCTCGGACTCCTCAGACTCTGCCCTGACTCCGCGCCCGCTCCGCGGGGGGGAATGAGTCTTTGTAGGTTAGGCACACCCACAGCAAGTGGTAGACAGGGTAGACAGACTCTGGGAATAGCAGCGCTCCACTCCAACAGCTCCTCAGATTCTGACCTGACTCCGCCTTGTCTACTTATTACTTTTAAGTACAAATCAATGGCACAGTATTTACATTGCAAATACGTAATGGTTTTGCAGAGGGAGTGCAGTGCGCGGTAGCAGTAAAGGAGTAGAGGTGGCTATTCTGGTGTATTGTTGTCTAGAAACTGCCCTACCTATAGTATATAGACAAAGGATGTACACAGAAGGCAGCGACTGGCAACTGTCCACGGCCGCTCCTGCAATGCGGCCGGGAATCTGCCATTTCACTCTTCCAGTTTCTGAAATGCGGCACGCGAGGGCCGAGCGCCGCTGATTAGAACATTATCTTCCAGTTGTCTGTGCTTCCCGCCCAGCAGGACGCTCCCCAAGAAAGTTGTTTGCTGATGTTTCATGTCCTTTCATCGAGTGCTGTACAATGGGAAATTGCCAGAGGGCTTCATGTCTGCGTACATAAAATACCAGTCTCCCGAAGCCGGCTGCTGACTTGTACAGAGTGGGAGATTACACTCAGTGTCACTGTGACCTTACCATGGGACAATCATTTCAAGAACGCAGCTGAACGATTCCTGGTGCGAAATGCCAATTACCCTACTTAAGAGCAACGCAGGGCTGTATGGCTACTCAACTGCACGCGGCCATTGGGGAGACAGTGGTGTGAGGTACTCGTTCATATGAGAATGGCTAGCTGTGGTGTATTGGTAGAGCTAACGAGGTGAAAGCCTTGGTGCACAGTAGGGGCCTGATTCATGGAACTGTTAGCGCGGTGCAAAGCGACTTTGCACCACTCTGTGAATAAGGGTGTTTGCTGGCAGTGCAACGTCTCTTTCACTGTGCTAAAAGTTCCATGAATCAGACCCTAATACTTTTAAACCCCAAAGAGCCTCGCATTCATGCTGTGCCACACTTTTCAAAAATGTGTGGGTCTTTGTAAAATTCTAACATGACCGGCCTTTATTTAAGGGGTTCCCGTAATAACTAGAAGTGGGAAATAGTGGCTAGCAACCTATGGCTCTCATGTCCACACTTAGTGTCCAGATGAGTTTTTAATCGATCACACTTGCCCCAGTGCTGAACTGCCTAAAGGGTAAATGTAATCCAGAGTAGATATAGGCTTAGAAAGGGTCAGACCATCAAAGGGTTAAATTACCATCCCTTTACGCAATTGCTGCCTTTGAGTACCACCTCCCTCATGCAAATATTGCTACTGTTTCAGGGTATACATTTAAGGTTGTATGGCCCACTATAAGGGATCCTAGTGCACGCCCAAGTTCGATTGAGCATTACAGAGCAAGGGAGAGGTTGATTACGGAATATTCATCCACCCCCCAAGTCATTGCCCAAGCCGAGGCTGAGTGCAATATACTGGGTCAGGACCGGTATCTTGAGTGATCATGATCGCCTAATGAGGTCCAGAAAGCCATAAATGCCCGTTTAGACCATGCCGGATGAGAGACAAGAGGAAGCAACAAATCAAACAACACTATTCTTAAATAGTCACCAAGAAAATGTTGATTGGCAGGCACAGTAAGGGAAAAAGCTAATCCAAGATGGCTGCCGAGAGAATGAGGCTCTAAGCGGAGGGAGGCATATGTGCATAGGCCATGGGTACCATCAGCATGAGGAGCTGAGGAAGGAGCGAGCATGTCAGGAGAGGTAAGTGTGCATGTGGAAGTTAGAGTAGGCAGGATGACGTATTACGTTAAATGGAGGAGAACCGGCAGCCGAGGCATGCAGAGAAAGCATGCCGTCAAATAACCCTTTGGGCCTCATTAGGACCCAGGCGGACTTCGCGGTGCTAAATGCACCGCGAAGCATGGCGGAAAGCCGCCGATAGCGCCATGGGGGTTGGCGGATTTACCGCCCCATTCCGACCTCGGCGGAGCGGTAAATCCCCAATCCCCATTCTGCCCTTCCCCATTCCCATTTTTGCCCCATAGGGTATAATGGGAGTGGGGAAGGAGTTAATTACGCCACCGTAAAATACGGTGGCGTAATTAACAACGAGGTCCCGTAGCGCCATGGTTTTCTCCGCCTGGTAAAACCAGGCGGAAAAGGCCGCCATGGCGCTACGGGAACTCGTAGTATGGCGGAGAGGTACGCCATGCACTACGCTGGCGTAACACCCTCTCCGCCAGGGTCCTAATGAGGCCCTTTGTCATTTCCGAATCAAATTGGTTATTGAAATTGTGGTTGTTGATTCTATTTTTGTTGTTGTGTCTTCAGCAACACTTAGTGGAGCAAAATATATTTTTAGATGACAAATGCATATTAATACGCATCTACCTTAGTGATGTGTCATTAGA
This sequence comes from Ambystoma mexicanum, assembly GCF_040938575.1. Taxonomy (NCBI): domain Eukaryota; kingdom Metazoa; phylum Chordata; class Amphibia; order Caudata; family Ambystomatidae; genus Ambystoma; species Ambystoma mexicanum. The sequence goes on from NC_090938.1 coordinate 452,157,894, forward strand.
CCCTCCCTTTATATGTTTCTGGCATTGCGATTTAGTGAAAGGTGAACATTCCGTGTGTGCTTTAGATGCACTCGGTTACCTCCACAGTCAATTTTAATGGAAAGAGTCCCTGTTGTTTGAAGCTTGACAGAACAGTGTTTGATTTGCTCTTTTTCGTATTTAAATTGTCTCCCTGTTTTGCGTTAGGTACTTAAATGGCTTATCGTTTGTAATGGTGTGAACTTTATTGCTGAGTCAAGGCGTGAAGTTTATTGGGGAATTTGAGACTGCGCTTGACATACAACAGGATCAATTCATATTGGCTTTGAGAATGCTTGTTTTACAGTATTAGGATATGTTAGTAATGTTATCAACTTTGTAAAACCAGGTGTATTGGTTAGATCTGGAACTTCTATAACTATAGCCTGTTTCAATCAAATGCAGATGATGTGTTGGGGGATAAATGAATTGATTGACTGTGTGCTTCCTAGAGTTTGCAGTTCTGAATGCTAGCGAACCAGGGAATACCAAACCCCAAGGTGAACACAGGATCATTCTGTTCTGGCACCTGTTAAAACACCTGGCTCATCCACTCTGCAGGAACACCTCGACAATATACAATGTTATTTTTAAAGTAAAAAAAAAAACAATTAAGGAGGTAACACAACAGTATGCACACTAAAACAGCTCAAAGCAGATATAACGTATCCAAGAGACAAAATAATATAGAAAAATCCAAACAGAAAAATGTGTTTGTTACGGAGCACGACATCCGTGGTAGAACTTTCTAAACTGGTCTCAAAAGCATTATGATACTGTTTCAGTGGTTAGAGCAAACCAAAGAGGTGATGGCTAGAAGGTTTAGAATTAATCCTAACCTCTGGCATCCTTGTTTGCCTGCCAAGCCATTAACAAAAGGGAAAGACATTATGCAAATCAGGATTGGACCCACACCAAAAGGGGAAGTCCAGTCCAGCCTACATAGTCACATCCCTCCTGTAGGAAACCACAAGCATACCCAAACAGGTTTTGGCCTCATTGGGTCTTATCAACAAGAGTAGCTTGGCTCTCTAGGCCCAGCTGGCACAGGACCCAGGTCTAGACATACCCGTCCTACTCGGGATGACTACAGCAAAATAAAAGAGTTGATGGCTGGAAGGTTTAGAATTAATCTTAACCTCTGGCATTGCTCTAGGCAACCCCCCCAGACCACCTACGTATCCTGCCAAGCCATTACAAAAGGAGAAAGACCATATGCAAATCAGGCTTGGTCCTACCCCAAAAGGTCCAGTCCAGCCCAAACTGCTTGGTCACATCCCTTCTGCACGAGACTAAAATCACCTCCAAGCATGTGCATATTAAAAAAGTGTAATATGCAAAATGCCAAACGGAAAAATGTGTTTGTTTCGGTATGTCAGGAATTGGCCGGCCTCCATGATAGAACTTTCTAAACTGTTCTCAAAAGCATTATGAAAATATTTCAGTGGTTATACAGAACCATATAAGCATTAATAACATTCCTCTGTCTCTATTTAGCTAACCTACCCCACCCTCTTTCAGATCCGCCAGAGTTCCTGGAGACCATGCAGATGACAGTGGTAAGTGGTTTAAGTCCCAGTAACGTAACACAAGATACCATAACATAACATCACATAATACGATAACCGCTTTAGGTTTCTTGCAGACTGGACTGCCATCCGCACTAAACAGAACATTCCTCGTTCCATCAAAATAGTAGGCCCGATCATCATCAGAGCGACGCTGCACATGCATGTTGACATTATTGTGAACTACCCTTGTTTTGTGTGCAGCATTGTAGTTTGTGCAATTGCAGAAGTAGCATACTTCTGAATTGTGTGCAGTGTCCAATATCGGCCCTTATATTGCACAATAGTGCCATGTAGCCAAAAAGAAGCAAATCAAACAGCTTTTGGTGACTGCATCAGCAATGTAAAGTGCAATTCGCCAGCAAAATAATGCACAGTTGTATTAACTTCCTTACTGCACTGCAAACATTAATTTCTTTATGTAATTATTTGTGTGTATTGTACTGCTTCCTTGGTCTGAATATACAATGTTTTAAATGATTTGCATGTGGAAAGAAACATTTCCATGGAAACGGAATATACACCAACTGAAAATTATCTGAAATACAATTTCTGTTTCTTATTTGTTTTGTTTAAAATATTTTATTATAGGCGATTAATAAACATTAGGGATATGTGAAATATATGACAAATGTATAAAGGAAGCATAACATAGCAATTTATAAACAGATATTTGGCATATTTGAAGCCAGGTATGCATAAATAACTGGGCAAAGTTAGCTTATTTTCTTTTTTTAAATATGAAGGATGGGTGACAATACAATGACAAACAAACAAATAACGGACAAGACAAAACGGGACATAACACTCACAGGGGGGAGGTGGGAAGGGGATGAGGGGGTACATGGTAATCATGGCAGATTATGCTTAGTTGACATTAATGAGAATCAGTATTGGATAAGAAGTCACAAAAGGGTTACCATTTCAATTGATGTTTACATAATAGATCAGGAGGAGATGCAATTCAATTCTCTAATCTATGAACATTACATATATTGTTCAACCAGAAATTGTAGTGAATATGATTACATGTTTTCCAATGAATAGTAATAGTTTGAATTGCAACCATTAAACATAGATCAAAACCAAAAGTTTGCATATTTGTTGGCTGGAGTAGTTCGTAAAAGGGAACTTCCAAAAATAAGGAAGTCAAAGCAAGAGTCTTGATGAAATTTAAAAATAGATTTGATAGTAAGCCATTCAGAGTTACAGAAAGGTTTAAGATGTTGACACTCCACAAACATATGCTGAAAATGCCGGTAAAATAGCTCAGCGGGTTGAGTGCTCGCTGCTGCGATCTGAGCATGATCTGCAGGTCACGGGTTTGAATTCCGGCAAGGTCAACTCAGCCTTTCATCCTTCCAAGGTTGATAAATGAGTACCAATTTCAGTTGGGTGATATTGTATGTAAATATGTGCTCTGTAAAGCACTTTTTATAAAGGCACTATATAAATAACACATCATTATCATTAAAAGAACCTTGGACGTGTAAACAGCTGCAACAAAAGTCATTGGGTAGTAAACCATATTTGAAGAGCAAAATGGGGGTGATGAAGGCTCTATGATGGAAGAAGAAAAGGGGATGGGTTAGGCTGGCTGAAGCAGTAATCTTAGAAATGCATTTCCACTGTGAGTGCCAGCAAAGTTGAAGATCTAGAAGTATGCAATCATTCTTCCAGTCACTGTAAAGGAGGTCAGCCGTTGGAGTGGGGGATGTTGACATCAGTATTTTATAGTAAGCAGAGGCCGTAATATTAGAGTTCAGCATATATAATAACCTTTGCGCATCTGGAGTATTGGAATTATGTATAAGTAACTTATAATTTTTTTTAAAACCAGCAATAATTTCCAAATATTGTTTCAGGAAGGAGGCGGGCATATGGTACTTGATAGCAAAGTCATTAAAGGTAATGGGAACATTCAGAAAAAAATAATTGATTACAAAATGTAACACCTCTAGAGAGCCATGGCCTCCAAAAAATAGATTTACCTTTAATTTTTATTAGGCGATTACGTCAGATGAAAGGAGAGGTGAACAAGGACAGTTTAATTAAGGATGGGAGTACAGATTAGCGAATACAGGAATATTCAGTACATTTATTCTTACATTTAATAAGGTAAATATCTGCTAGGGAAATTGGGGAGACCATGGCTCTCTTCAGATGTACCCAACTAGGCATACACATTGATTCATCTTGTGTAAACCACATCTGTGCTTGTTTAATGATGAATGACATGTGATATTTTCTAAAATCAGGGAAGTTGACACCACCTAAAGAGTGTGACTTTTTTTAATTTACTCAGCAAAATTCTATGCTTTTTCTTTCCCCTTAGAAATCTAATCAAACAGGAGTCTATGGATTTGAAAAAAGAAAGGGGAAGGGAAATAGGAAGCAGACATAAGAGATACAGGAAAATGGGGATATCATCATCTTGATAGATTCTAGGCGGCCCCACCAGGAGAGAAAAAGGGGTGACCATGAGGTTAGTAGTTCTTTGTGTCTGGCCAGTATAATTTCCAAGTTCTGTTTACGAATGTTACTAATAGAAGCTGAGATATAAACCCCAAGATATTTGAAAACTTTGTGACACCATTTCATTCATAGCGAAAGCGTATGATGTGGTGTACAACGTATGTTAAGGAGAAGAATGTCCGACTTATCTACATTAAGTTTATAGCCAGATGCTTTAGAGAACTTTGAGATGATATCAAGTAAATGTTGGGCACTTTGTTTTGGATTTTTTTAGAAAGAGAAGAACATCATCTGCATAAACTGCTATTTTCATATGAAGATGTTTATATTGAATTTCTAAAATATTTTAATTTTTCCTAATGGCTACCAGAAAGGGCTAAAACACTATAATAAAAAGGATTGGCGAAAGGGGGCAGCCTTGGCATGTCCCTCTTGATAGAGGGAAAAAGGAGGGTAGTTGTCCATTTACAAAGATTGCAGTTTTAGGCATAGAGTAAAGGACATTAATCATAGATAGAAAGGGGGGACCAAAACCATGCCATTTAAAAGTTTTAAATAAAAAATCCCATTCAACTGTATTGAATGCTTTTTCTGCATCAAGATCTACCACAGCATGGGGATCTTTGCCCAGGATCTTTGCATAAATCTTACAGTCGGTATTAATAAGGAAATGGGACGATCATTTTGAGGGAGTTCAGGGTCTTTATTGGGTTTGGGGAAAACAACAAGCATAGCCTTGAGAAATGAACCTTGAGCTTTTTCTTCTGATATGAAATGAGAGTAGAGTTCACTGAGTTTAGGGAATAAAAAGTTGGGAAAATTGGCAAAAAAGTCAGTGGGGAAGCCATCCGGGCCAGGAGCTTTACCTTTTTTAAGATGTTTAATAGCTAGAAGTATTTGAGAAGGGATAATTGGAGCATTAAGTGATTGAAGATCTATCGAGGCATAGGAGTTCCTGGGTATATTATGTAAAAAGTCATCAACAAAAGCATTATTAGGAAGGACTTCGGAGGTATACAGTTTAGAGTAGAATTTTGAGAAAATTTGAATAATATCTGTGTCTGAGCATTTTCTATTACCTACATGGTCTTTAAGGGCAACAATTCTAGATCTAGATTTGAGCTAAGATGCCGGAGATGTATTAGCCTTATTGGAAAGTTGATACATTTTTGCCTTATATGTGAGCATGTTTGCACAGAAGTATTGCGTGACGATTTAATTATATTGGAATCTTAACTTCATAATATCTTTAAGAATAAAGAGGGGTTAGTGCTAGCAAATTGGATTTCCAAGGGCTTCAACTGTTTGAGAATGGATTCCGACTCCTGTTTAAGTTTTTTCTTTTTGTTGGCAATACAAGATATTATATGAGCAGCTTTATAGCAGTCCCAGTTGTTCGTAATGGAAGTGTCTTCATTTTTATTCTCAGCAAAGTAGTTATTATTTTGCAGAGTTATAAAAGGTGCAGAGGAGGCACAATTTAGCAAGCTAGCATTGAATCGCCATCTATTTGAGTGCTGAGAGTTAATGGGGGATGCAAGTTGAATATATACTGGGGCATGATCAGAAATTGTTATAGATCCTATTTGTGCTGTGAGAAGAAGACTAACCATGGAATTGGGAATGGAAATATAATCAAGTCGTGAGAAGGAGTTATGGGGTGTAGAATAAAAGGTGAAATCCGAATTCGTAGGTTGAGACAAGCGCTAAGTATCACTAAGACCTAATTCTGATATAAAGTTAATGAATTGTGTGTGAGAGATAGTGTTAGTGTATCACATGCTAGCATTTCTATCTAGAAAAGGGACTATGATTTGATTACAGTCACCACAGTCAATCACATTATGGGGATTACACTGAAGCATATGATTTCGGAGTTGCCACCAAAAGTTAGGGTATGGGGATGTTGGGTCATAGATGTTGAGTACAGAGTGTTCTTTACAGTCAATAAACAATTCTAGCAAAACCCATCTTCACAGGTCATCCGATTCATTAATTAGTACTTTACATTTGAGGGGTTAGTGTAATACTAAATTTACATTTACCATTTGCAGCACTGGAGAAGACCTGACCCACCCAATATTTCTTAAGTTTTTCTGCTGCTTCATAAGAGAGGTGTGATTCTTGAACACAGGCAATTGAGGGTTTCAGTCTATTAAGATGAGATAACACTTTTTTTGTCTCTTGATTGGATTATGTAGTCCTTTAATATTCCAAGAAACTATATTAAGTGGCATGAGTATGGGGAATTAGATCATACATTATGAAACATAAGTAAAAAGAAATTGTTACAATGCTGCAAAAAATGTGATAGCAATTGAATAAGACAACAGAGCATATTAGCAAGAGATATAACAATGTGCCCAGCATAACAGATGAAGACATAAAAGGAAAAAAGATACATAAGGGAATGGATACGATGAAATGTAAAAACATGGAACTTGGTAAGAGTGAAATGTATTGAAGAATTATAGGGAAAAAAGTGACAAACAGGAACCAACCACACCAGTCCATGTTGTAAAAAATATAATGGTGGGGTGGGGGGAGCCGAAAAAAGAACTAGGCTCACCAAGACCCCGCTCCGGTGGAGAGAGTGAGAGTTTAAAAAAGAGAAAAATAAGTAGCTTAAGCGAAGTATCAGTCATCTTTCAAGTAATGGGATTCGATGTATCCATGTCATTCTTTTTATGAGATTGAAAATATCGTCTTAAGTCTGCTGAGTTCTGGAAGGATGGGGTCTGCACATTTAGGGTAACTTTAAGGATGGCTGGATGTAAAATGCCATACCTAGCATTCAACTGCCAGAGGGCTGGGCTCAAGGTTAGGAGTGTGTCCTTCTCACTGCAGTTGCTTTAGCAACATCTTGTGTGATGAATGTTCTCTTTCCCTCCCATATCAAATGTTAAATTTGCTTGACTTTTCCCATAATGAGAGTGACATGGGTAAAGTCTAGGAGGGCCAGTATAAGGGTTCTGGGTGAGTCGTTGGAGCTTCAATAAGATCTGAGAGGGAAGATTTGATGTGCTCTTTGAATGTTAAGTTGCACAGAGTCTGGTAGGTTAAGGATTCGAGGTAGGAACATATATAAGAAGGCAGTTGGGTTATCTTTTTGGGTTCCCTCAGGAAGGCTGATAATGCAGAGATTATCTCTCCTGTTCCTATTTTCAAGATTGTCTGCCTGTTGTTGTAGAGCAAGTACTGCAGTTTCTAGAATGGTCACCTTATTGGAGATATCCTCAGCACTTCCAACCTGCTTTTCAACCGCATTCATCCTTGCCTCAAAGATAGTCCACTTGTTATCAAGTTGCTGTAGTTTAGCATTAGCATTCTCCACGAAGGGTTTAAGAGCTCTAATTTTGGATAAAATAGTCTGCATAACAGGGTCCGTTGTGTCATCTCTAGTTATAGGAGACTCACTTTTCTGTCTGTTAAGAGTAGCAGGGGATGAAGAGGGCACATCCTTTATTTGTGCTTTTTTTGTTGCCAATATGCAATGCAGATATGTAAAAGTAGCAAGTTTCATTTCTTAATCTTTCCAACAGAGACTGCAGAACAATATTCGATATTTAAGAATTCGCCTCTGGAACAGACTTCAAATATTGACTTATAATTAATTTGTTTGAGAATAAGAAGTTGAAAGTCATGTGAGGTGATAAAAGAGCAGCAGCATCCTCCAAAAAGCAGTTGTAGTATAGGTCAGCTCTTTAATATGAGGAAGAAGGCCAGCCAGTGGAATGGTAAAAAGGGTATATATAAAAAAAGAGAGGAAAAATAGAGCAAAAGCGATGACCAAAAATTGGTTTACTTAAAATGAGAGGAATAAATATTTTGTGAGGTGAGGCAAACAGCAATATATTCCCAAAAAAGGAAAAAATAATATCAAAGCATTAAATGTTTCTTAAAAATTATAGAAATCCTTGTATGAGAGGACTATTTTAAATAGAAGCCAGTGTTCTGGAGAAAACGTGTTACTGTGTATACGGCCGGCAGCCAACATCGCTGTGCCATCTCAGCTGATAGGAGATGCCACCCGCACCCCGCATGGGATGACACAGCTTCAGCCCCAGCCTCCAGATGTCTCACACAAGGAGACGCGACCACAACGCTTCTTCGACAAAACAGCTACGGATGCTCGGGAAGCCAAGCAGAGGACACACAGGTCTTCAGGATAGCAGAAAATGAGATAAGAGAGGAGAATAATGACAAAGAAACTCCACCGGAGCAGAGCACAAAAGCTAGGCGACCATTGTCTATGTTGCCAAACCACGCCCCCATACAGTTTCTATTTCTGATCGCACATGTTGCACAACCAGAAAAATACGACCACATGTAATATTTTTAACAGTAGATTGAATTTACAAATTGCCATTAACACAACAAAGAACAGCACTCAACGAGGACCGACTTCCCTCTGCTTTGCTTCCAAAGCCAGTACAAGAAACTTTTCAATGGGTGCCTTGTGCTGTACGCTGCCGCGCCAGCCTGACACATCCATGTTGAATTATCTGTTCATTACGCACGCGCTGCAAACATAGATAAAGTGCACAACACTCCTAAACAAGTGCTGCTGCCTCATGTGAATTAGGGGAGAAAGGAGTCGGCCAGCGCACAACCCTCTACTTTGTTACACTGCATTGAACTTCCCAAACTCTTTGTCACTTTAGAGAGAGAAGTAAAAGGGTCTCAGCTCCAGACCCAGTGATGGCTTATCCATAATGAGCGATGGTGCGTCGACCTGCCACCCATTATGGAGGAGCCAGAGTGCAGGCCCAGTGAAAACAGAGCACTCATTCAGCTGCAGGCCAGTATTGTAAGGAATACCTGGTTTCCTTTTTTGCAAGTACCCAAGAGTGCACATGCCCATTGGACCAGGGCTGGGCTGTTTTCTTTCCTCCAACCTGGCATGGACCGCACAGTGTGCTGGCTGTGGCAATGCATGCCATTAAGGTGGGATTGGGGGGGAGACTCTTGCACATATGTCCCATAAGGGCATGCAAGGGGTATTGGATTCCCAGTGTTCATGGGTGCACTACAGATTCAAAGACTCAGGGAGAGATGTGATAGACACCTCCCATGTTTCCTGATTCCTGTGTGCAGTGTGTCAGACCCAGCCATCGGGTAGGGGAACACCAGAGGGAAAGGGGAAATCTGGAGCTGAGAATGCTAACAGAGCATTGGTAGTTTAAAACAATGTGTGTGTTTGCATAAGTAGGTATACTCGCTTGCGAGGGGTAGTGTGTGTTTATTTTTGGGAATATGTGAGGTTGTGCAAGTCTGTGTATATGCTCTCTGTGCGCATGCATGTGAGTACAGAGTTTGTGTTTGTGTGTGTATGCAGCCTAGGGGAGGACTGGAGAAGTGTCCACAAGGTGCAGACAGCAAAGAGATGTTGAGTGATATATTCATTTATAGACGAGTTCATCCAAGATGGCATCACCTGATCTTACATCCCCTGCCATGACAACATGCTCCTCCCAAAAATTCGGGGACAAGAAACAGTCTGCATTTGATCTTAATATTCAAGAAACAGGAGTTTCTTAAGTGTAATTTTCAAATGTATTAAATAGTAAACCATTACCAAAGTTGGTCTTCCAGATTTATGCTGAGCAAGTCATCCAAATACCCTTTACAAGCAAACAAGCTATTAGCACCATGGTTGGTGCCGGTGTTGTAACGTGTCCGCCATGGTGAAATGGGGAAATACCGCCCCATTCCAAGGTTGGCGGGGCGGTATCTACCAATTTCACCTTGGCCCTTCCCCGTTCCCATTTTCGCCCCATAGGGCTCAATGGGACTGGGGGAGGCGCTAAGTGCGGTACCGCAAATTGCGGTACCGTAATTAGCACCGAGGTCCCTTTACGGCACCCTACTTTAATGGCTGGTAAAACCAGCCGTTAAGGTCTGGTCCCGCAAAGGGACATCGTAATCAGGCGTTAAGGGTTTAACGGCGCCGACACCTTTTACGGCACCGTTAAACCCTTAACGCCAGGGTCTTAATGACCCCCATCCTATGCCCAATTAAATTGTTGTTGACTGTACTATGTTGATGTACTGCAATTCTGTTGTTAATCAATGTACTGCCGCACAGGCTGTCTCCCAACTTATACCTCCTGCCAACCGATCCCCTGAATTCACCATATTTGCCCCTACCCCTGTTCCTCCTGTCCATCCTCTGACTAAATGGGCCACCGCCACCCTGCCCCAGCTTCACAGCCACAAGGCCAATACTTCTCCCCCAGCACCCCTCCCATGGTTACCGCCCATTACTTGGATTGGCTCCCGTACCCCACTCAACAGCCACACCTCCCCCCCGAAACAGCCTTCATCACATACCAAATTCACCAAGCCCAGACACCCTACTCCCATCGACCCTCAAATTCACGAGCACCTGGCACCCTGCCTGTGTCCAGCCCGAATACACAGACTATGCTCCAGATTTCCCAACCCCCCTCCCAGCCTGAAACCAAATTCCTAACAACCTCTAATCCCCCCTAAAGAATACCAAACACCTTGCCTAGGTTCAACCCATTTACACAGACTCTGTTCCAGGCTACAGTGCCCCCCTAACCCCAAGAGAACAAATGCAACTGCCCGCAGAATCCCAACACCCTCTCATATCTATTCCCCCCACTGCAACTACCTGAATCACCCACCCTACTCACAACCCCCAACACCTCTACACCCCTGACCCCCATCTCACCGAAATTCCTTGCCTGCGCATTGGTCAATGCCCGCTCCATCTATGCCCACACCTCTGATATCCACAACCTATAGCCAAGAACCTGGATATACTAGCTGTCTCAGAAACCTGGTTACATGAAGCAGCAGGACCCCTCCTATCACTGGCTCTACCCATCAGGTATTCCATCCTATGCTGACTGACAAGACGGCCAAGGCGTAGGAGTCACAATCATCTCCAAATCCACTCTCCCCTTCAGTACCTCCCCTCGCCAAAGTCTCCCAGGCTACGGACTCCTACTCACCAAGATTGAAACCTCACCCCAAACTACCATCAAATGACTACTCCTTTGCCACAACCTTCCCACACTGTTGCTCCCGACACTGATATCCCTCTACTCATTGCCCCTTCATCAAGCCTAATACCAAATTTATTCTTCTAGGAGATTTCACTTTAGGCTTCAGAGACCCTGCTGACCTAAAGGCCACTGCCCTCACAGCTACCCTTGAAGAGATGAACGTCACTCAATTGGTCCTCTCTCGCACCCACGAAAAAGGTAGGATCCTTGACTGGATACTTTCCTGCAGCACACTCCTCCAAGTTACATCTATTGACCCTCTTCCGTGGTTACACCACTAATTAATCTGCTCTACAATGACTGACATCATCAAAATCACACCCACCACCATGGACCTTCTGCAGATCACCAGCAGATACACCCATGAACTCACAGCTGAGCTACTAGCCCCTTCTATTCTTGCCTCCCTAGACTCAGTACCAGGCAATGCTACCCCCAAAGAAATCCTAGCAGCATACAACTCTGCACTGCTCACTGCTTTTGATGAACATGCCCCCTTTAAAACTACTTCTCAAACAAAAAAGAAATCCCTAGAACTGGTACACTGACGAACTAGCTACCATCTGGAACCATAAAACATCTTTGGCAACACAAAAACACGCCTATCAACAAAGATGCCCTCCATCGCTCAGCCAGCACATATGAAACAGCCATCATTGCCACTAAAGCCAATATCTATAAAAATAGAATCACAGAAGCAAGCTCCAAAGAAAAACAACTCTCCAAAATCCTTAGAGAGCTTGGAACCCCTGCACCCCCCAACTGACAACTTCCCCAAAAATAAAGCATGGTGTTCAATCATCCAATCAGCCCTTGTCTCCAAAACCCAGAATCTTAGGGATAAAGCCATCCTCAAAAAGTCCTTCTTACCTCCTGCGCCACTCGTACCCTGGTTAAGCACCACCGACCACCACTAATTCTCCCCAGTTCCAATTCTCTGTCATCACTCCATCTGAAAGCCTCGAACTGCTCTGGCACACATTGTTTAAATGCGTGCTGAACCCCTTGCTCTGACTATAGCCAGCTTTATTAACAGATCTTTCAAATCCAACTCAATTCCTAACTCTGCCAAAGAAGCCTGGGCCACCCCACCTCTGACGAAACCCTCCCTAGACCCCACCATCCCCACAAACTACTGCCCGATTACCTCAATACCCTCTTTATACTTTACTACCTACTTGTAACTCCAAATTCACCTGCAAAACCACAACCTACTAGGTTCCCGCCAATCTGGCTTTAGACCCAGACAGAGCACTGAATCCACCAACCTGGATCTAAAGATCCAACTTGATCACATCAGAGACAACAGGGAGCTTGCTATCCTCATCCTACTGGATCTCTCTGCAGCTTTTGATTGAGTTGATCATGCAATCTTATGCCAACACCTTACTGCTACATTCAACCTTTCCCCAGAAGCTACCTTATGGATCAAATCCTTCCTATCTGGTTGTACCACCAGGGTATTTGTGGGCACGGAAGTAGCTGACCCATCCCTGTCTCCCATGACGTCCCCCAAGGCTCCTGACTCTCCATCACCCCATACATACACCAAACCCCTCTTCGACATCCTACCTAGCCTAAACATACCATACACCAGCTTTGTCGATGACATGCATGTCCTTCTCAAAATCATAGGCAATCATGAGATTGTTTCCACTAACATCAACAGTATCTTCAGCATCATCGAGGCATGGGTGTCTACCAACCACCTTTTCCTGAACAATGATAAACCTGAGCTCCTCATCGTGGGCTCTCATCACCGTCTCAAACACCTCAGTCCTGCCTTCACCTCCTTCTGCATCGATGGTAATATCATCCCAGTCTCCACACACATCAAAATACTTATACTTGGTGTTTACCTCGATCATGAACTAAACCTGCAGAAACATGTTGAAGCAATCGCCTCCTCTGCTGCCTACTCTACTAAACTTATCAACCTCGCCAGAAAATTCCTCACCCCGAGTAACTGTCTCACACTAGCTAGGGCCATTGTAGGTAGTAAACTGGACTACTGCAATGCCATCCTAGCTGCTACCCCTACCAAAACATCAATAAACTCCACAGTTACAAAACAACACCCTCAGAGTAGTCTGCAGCCTGAAACGCTCCAATCATATTTCACTAATCAGGCGTGATGTTCACTGGCTCCCCATCAAAGCATGCATCAAATTGAAACGCCTTACCATCACTTAACACTGCCTACACAACACTGCCCCTTACCTCACCAACTACATCTCAAAGACCATACCAATCTGAACATCTGCTCCACCTCTGCTTCGGCCTTGTTTACACCCAGGTTATCCAAAAAAAGAGCTGGGGGCTCCAGCTTCACCACCATCACACATACCCTCTGGAATGCCCTCTCTCAGCATATTCGAGATGAACCCTCCTACTCGCTCTTTCGAAAGAAAGTAAAAACAACACTGTTCAACAAAGATATGTGACTCCTGCATGAACTATAACATGCTTGTCATAAATTGCTTACCTCACATACTCTGTGCCGTAATGTTAGTTTTGTGATACCTCTGGGCGCTATTTATAAATGAAATAAATAAATAAATGTTGTAGGAGCACATGTTGTAGGAGTGTGTGTCATAAGAGTGTGGGTTAAGTATGCATTGTAAGAGTTTGTCATTAGAGTGTGTGTCTAAAAGTAAGTGTGTGTGGTGGGTGTATATGTTCTAAGAGCATGTGTCGTATGTCCACATGTCATGTGTATCAGACGTGTGTGTAGTAGCTTGGCAAAGGGACATGTATTATAGGCAAGTGTGTTGTAGGAGCATATGTTATAGCAGCATGATTTGTAGGAGCATGTGTCGTAAGAGTGTGTGTCATTAGATTGTGTTTTGTAAAATTGTCATAAGAGTGCATCGTAAGAGTGTGTATCATAAGAGTGTGTACAATAAGAGTGTGTGTGGTAGTAGTGTGTGGGCTAGGAGCATGTTTCATAGGTGCATGTGTCATAGGGGCATGTGAAATCATGTGTTGCAAGTCCACATGTTATGTGAAGTAGGCACATGTGTTGTAGGTACGTGTGTCAAAGGTACATGTATAATAGAACTGTGTGATGTAGGAGTGCTTGTTATAGCAGCACATATCATAAGAGCACATGTCATAGGAGCATGTTTTATAGGAGTCTGTGTCATTAGAGTATCTGATGTAATAGTGTGTGCTAAGTATGTGTCATAAGGATGTTTGTGAATCACTTTAAAACTGACGTCAATGTCAATTCATACGCTCGATGTGCAATTCATATTGAAATGGTACATTTATTCCATCTCCTGAAAACTCACATTAAAGTCAGCTGAGACATGTCTTTGATGTGAGCTTTTAGGAGATGTCAATTGTGTAATGTACGTATTGTAATACTCGAACTACTATGGACAGTTCTTATTCAAAGTGTACATTTATTCCATCACCTTCAAATGCACATTAAAGTCAGCTGAGACTTGCCTTTATCAGGAGTTTTTAGGAGATATTAATTGTTTAAAGCATGTATTGTAAAGTCATTTGCGCCCTTGACAGTTCTTATTGAAAGTGTACATTCATTCCATCACCTTAAAACTCACATTAAAGTCAGCTGAGACTTGCCCTTAATGTGAGTTTTTAGGAGATATTAATTTTGTAATGTACATATTGCAAAACTAATACCCTCTGTCAACATTTCACATTGAAAGTGTACATTTATTCCATCCACTTAAAAATCACATTAAAGTCAGTTCAGACTTGCCTTTATTGTGAGTTTTTAGGAGATGTGAATTTGTAATGTATGTATTGCAAAACTCATACGCTCTGTGGACAGTTTGTGTTGAAAGTGTACATGTATTCCATCACCTTAAAACTCACATTAAAGTCAGCTGAGACTTGCCTTTAATGTGAGATTTTAGGATAGATTGTGTAATATACATACTGTAAAACTCATACATGCTCTGTACAGGTCGTATTGAAAGTGTACATTTATGCTTTCAACTTAACTGTAGTTTTTAGGAGATGTTAATGTGTTATTGTACCAACTGTAAAACTAATGCACGCTGTGTATGTGACTGATGCACATGTTGTTGGTGCCTCTGTGGAAGGCGTATGTTTTGAAAGAGTGTCTGTCGTAGAACCATGCGTTGTTGGAGTGTATGTCATAGGATTGCATCATAAGAGTGTTTACCGTAAGAGGGTGTGTGGTAGGAGCATGTGTCATAGGTGCCTGTTTCGTAGGTACATGTGAGAGCATGTGTCGTACATCCACATGTTATCTGTAGTAGGTGCGCATGTCATAGGAACATGTATGATAGGATTGTAGTGTTTGTTGTTGAAGCACTTGTTATAGAGGCAAATGCTGTTAGAACACGTGTCGTAGGAGCATGTGTTATAGGAATGAGTGTCATCAGAGTGTGTGTTGTAAGTGTGTATGCTAAGTGTATTTTGTAAGGGTGTGTAAGATAGGAGCCTGTGTCTTAGACGCATGTGAGACTATGTGCCGTACATCCACATGTTATGTGCAATAGCTGCATGTGTAGTATGTTTGTGTGTCATAGGAACATGTATCATAGGAGTGTGTGCTGTAGGAGCTTCTGTTATAGCAGCACATGTCGTAGAGCACGTGTTACTAGAGCATGTGTTAAAGGAGTGTCTGTCATTGGAGTGTGTGCTGTAAGTGTGTCATAAGTGTGTGTGTGTGTGATAGGAGTGGCTTTTGTCATAGAAGCATGATTCATAGGAGTATGTGCCGTAGGTGAATGCTCTATGTACAATTCATATGAAAAGTGTACATGTATTCCATCCCCTTAACACTGACATCAAAGTCAATTCGCTCAGTGGACAGTTTGTATTGAAAGTGTCCATTTATTCCTTCACCTTAAAACTCACATTAAGTTAGCTGAGACTTGCCTGTCACACTCACCTGTGTCTCTGTGGGAGCGATGAAGCCTTCTGGACCCCTTCCCTACTTTCCCGGAGTTAGTAGAGTGGTACTACAGGTACCTGTCAAGAAAGAGAGGTGTGATGCTTAGTCTACCTGGATTTGGACCCCAAACCTTCTTTCTCCCTCCTCCCCTTGTGTGTACTGTGATGGTGAAGTGTAGAGTATGGCTCATCTTTAGGATTGAGTAGGCAAACGCTCCATCCTGAAATAGGCAGGTGTGCTGTATCTCTGGGACCCTCGGACCGGTACTTCGTTAGTCCCTGGGTAAGTCTCTGTTCTGCCACTCACTGTGTTCCTTCACCCAGTGATGATATAGCTGATGAGTTCGGATTCCAGTTGCTTCACTGGTGCTGTTTGCAGGTATGTTCTGATTTGCATTTGCTTCACTAAATCTGGTTCATTTGCTGGTAAGTTCTAGTTCCAGTTGCTTCACTGGATCTGGTAAATTTGCAGGTGAGTTCTGGTTATTCTGCGTGTTCGCTGCAAATTCTTAGAATGCGGCGAGTCCTGCATGCGGGAGGAAATTGCGGATACTAATTCTAATCCTGTTCTTTCTCCACAGGTTGTTTTCAGAAGAGTCCGCTGAAAGAAGACGTGCGCTAGAACTCTGAATGTTACTTTGAAGTTTCCAAGAATATCGGGTAAGTAATGTTGGTAAATTGTGTGCGTGCTTGCAAGAAGAAGTTGGTTTTCAGCGCGAGAGCTTACAGGTACTGATTTTCTTGTGTTTTCTTTTCCTCTCAGATGCTGAGTTCAGGAATGTGCGCGTGGAAGAAGCCAAGGTAGGTGCAGGTCGAGGATCGCGGTGAGGGTATTGCTCAAAGCCACAGATGCAACACGAAGCACTGGTCTGCCTTTGATTGATTGATTGATATTTTATTCCTATTGCGCTCGTACACAAGTGTTTCAGAGCGTGAAAAGGCAAGGGAGGGGAACAGGGGAGAACAAAACAGCGATCTTACTAGGCCCAGTGACATTGTGCACGCGCAAGTGAATGGGACAGGGGGAGGGGAAAAGTGCATTGAGGGAGGGAGAAGTGGAAAGTGCGAAGCAGAGGAGAAACAGATAAATAACAATAAATAAATAATAAAGGCAACAAACAGTAGTAATGCAGCCAGGAATTTGCAAGTGCTAGGTTTAAGGCAGCAGACAGGGTAGGTCTAATAAGTGCAGGAAGAAAAAGGGGGGGGCTGTATGGGTACAGATACAGACCCCAGTGCAAGGGGTGGTCCTGAGGAAGTGCAGGTGGGTGGCAGGGTGAGCAGGTACCTGGGCCTGAAGGACAGATCATGGCCAGGTGCACAGTGCCAAGAGAGAGCAGATCAGCAGGGGAGAGGGGGAGCGAAGGCAGAAGAAAAGAGGAAGGTCTTGCGGTGCTTCCAGAACCGGAGATGATTCTCCTCAAGTTTTAGAGTGGCAGGGAGGCTATTCCAGAGGCAGGCCCCAGCTGAAGCCAGAGATCTACCCCATCTCCTTTCTTTGAAAAACGACTGACCCTGAGGGAGTTGGAGGTAGAGGAGCGAAGAGCTCGAGAGGGGAGGTATTTGCAGAGGGATAGCTGAAGGTATTTTGGACCCAGGCACCAAAAATCCTTGTGGACAATGCAGAGGGTTTGGGCGTGGCTTATATAGCCAACCATGTCCCAGAGGCTAAAACGTGCTACTGTATTCACTGGAAGGCTGCCAGTGGCCATCTTGGGTGTATAGGAAGTGTGGCTGAACGATTCAGATTCCCCCAAGGGGGCCAGGGCCAACTGTGATGTGTACCTGATTGCGAGAGTTTGGAAAAGGAGTGTTGGATGCCTGAAAGGCATGGTTAGTCTGCCAGGCTCTAACCCATCTTGCCCCTGCCTGATCTCCAGTATATGTGACATTGGCCCTCATTACGACCCAGGCGGTAAGGGGTTTACGCCGGCGTAAACATCGCCGACCCTTACCGCCTGAGTACGAGTTCCCTTAGCGCCATGGCGGATTTAACACCTGCTTTTAGCAGGTGTTAAAATCCATGGCGCTAAGGGACCTTGTTGTTAATTACGCCACCGTAATTTACGGTGGCGTAATTAACGCCTTCCCCACTCCCATTATGCCCTATGGGGCAAAAATGGGAATGGGGAAGGGTAAATGGGGATTGGGGACTTACCGCCCCGCCAAGGTCGGAATGGGGCGGTAAGTCCGCCAACCACCATGGCGGAGTTGGCAACTTAGCGCCATGGACCATGGTGCTAATAGCGCCATGGTCCTCCGCCAAGGTCCTAATGAGGGCCATTGCCTTTAATGTGAGCTTTTAGGAGATGCTAATTGTGTAATGTTTGTATTGTAAATCTGGAATCGTACAAAAATGTCAACCTGGGAGTTGCAACGGCCGAAAATGCCGGATTATTTTTAACCCCCTCTTACACCACATATATATTTGCAGGGGTTAGAGTGCAATATTAATATGGAGGGGTGCGGGGGGTCTCCTCCCGCATATATATGTGGTGTAAAGGGTTAAAAAAAGTCAGCATTTTCGGCCATCACAATAATCACATAGATCTGTAAATCTCATATGCTCTGTGGACAGTTTGAATTTAAAGTGTACTCATTCCATCATCTTAGCACTCAAATTATAGTCAGCTGATACTTGCCTTTAATATGAACTTTTAGGAGATGCTAATTGTGTAATGTATGTTTTGTAAAACTCATACACTCAAAGGACAGTTCATATTGAGCGGATGCATTATTCCATCACCTTAATACTCACATTACGTTAGCTGAGACTTGCCTTTATTGTGAGCTTTTAGGAGATGCTAATTGTGTAATGTCCATATTGTAAATCTCATATGCTCTGTGGACAGCTTGAATTTAAAGTGTACATTTATTCCATCATCTTAAAACTCACATTAAAGTCAGCTGAGAATTGCCTTGAATGTGAGTTTTTATGACATGTTAATTGTGTTATGTATGCATTGTAAAACTCATATGTTCTGTGGATAGTTCGTATTGAATGTGTACATTTATTTCATCACCTAAAATTCATATTAAAGTCAGCTTAGATTTGCCTTTAATGTGAGTTTTTAGGAGATGTTAATTGAGTAATGTACGTATTGTAAAATTCATGTGCTCTGTGGACAGTTCCTATTGAAAGTGTACAATAATTCCATGTGCTCTGTGTACAGGTCATAATTATAATTGTTCTTTGATAATGCGCTTAATACCAGAGATTGGTTTCTAAGCACAGGATCGGGATTCGAACCTCTGTTGCGCTGTGTGGTCTTGCTTCCAAGACACATGCGTTGCCGCTGAGCTATCCCACCACAAGAATAAGGCACATTAATTCTGCATATTCGGCATTTATAGATATATTTCAATGTATTTATTTATTTATTTATGTATTTATATTTATATAGCGCGCAAGCAGCCCAAGGGCATTGAGGCGCTGTTACTTGCATGAGCTTAGTTACAGGGGTACAGACGTGGTAGCAGTAAATGGCACATTGCATACAAACACAGACATAGGTATCATTACAGCTTATTTGATTGGTCAATACAGATTAAGCAGTGGGTCCTATGGTTGGTATTCATGCCGCTACGAAGGACCTTATGAGAAGAGGATGGTTTATTTAATTTATTTAATTAATTTATTTAGGCCTTTACATATCCTTTGTGTGCACATGGCTTTGTGGGCAAGTGGTTTTATACTCCTGTTACCATCTCAGCCGGACATGATCAATCCAAGTCATGGCACCAATTGTGAATAGGATGGCAGCAACAGAGTCAGCTATATTTTCTATAGAGCTATAGAGAAACAGACACCGAAACCAGACGAGTATCCCCATCCCAAAATAAAGCCCCAGCGTTATGATTTTTGTCAGGGTTTTTATAGGATTTTAAACAATTAGTGAACTAAACATGAGACACAACGATACATTTAGTCAGTTAACTTCAACAATGAGCTTCATACCAAAACATCCCCAGATATTGGGAGACCTTGCTGGCAGTATTAGGGTTTTCTTGTAAAATTACATTCTTCCTGCCAAGTGACACAGTCTCCACCTGCAGCAGATTGTTCCATCATATATGAAGAGTCACATCCTGGTAACTGATACCATTGTGATATCTATTGCAGTTCCCATGCGAGAATAAACCTCATCTCCATGTCTTATGGTTGATATCACTGGTAATGCCTATATCCTGAGCAGTGATCACCATCTCAGCCATGCATCCTTCTGGTCTTCCATGACTCTTGCCAACCAATGATGGCACCCATTGCCTAGCTGCTATATGTCTGGAATGTTTGCATCAGTGGTTTCCTGCATGGTGCAGCTGTACGTTCAACGATCAGGAGAAAACATAAAATATTATCAACACTGACTCAATCATGCTTTTGACTACTGCAACCTGCTCCCAGGCCCGGTACGTTGAAACTGCCCCATGTATCTACACTTGTATCTTATCCACTGAACTCTCCTTTGCTTATATATGCTGCACTAATCTCCTCTGTATCCCTGTATGCGCCTGGCTACAATACCCTACATCCAACTTCTGCATCTTGCCTCATTGCTCTGCACATGACTCTGTTCTTTGATCATAGATACAGAACCCTTTTGAGTTCTCCCATCTCATGTTGCCTTAAATCGGCTTTCCGAACCTGCTCCCCACCCCTGAACCTACTTGTATCCATCCTTGCATCCACCTTCTGCTTAGATTTTTGGCAAACATATACTTCTAGTGGCTACCCCAGCACTTTGAGGTGAGGAATTTCTGCTCCTCAGCGAACCCCTCACATAAAAAAACAAGAAATAAATATGTTATGTTATGTTCTATAATGTATGACCCACTGTGGCTTCAACCTATAACTACCCCCGGCCGGAAACGTGAAATTCCTAAGCAATCCACCACTGGTTGGTGGGAAAAATCAATAAATAGATCTTTGCCAATTTTTACACGCAAGCATGATGGCCGGATAGAAGGTCCAAAGATTGTCCACACAAACCCTTTCAAAAGATATGTTTAATATGTATCTGCCTCATTATCAATACAGTTAATGTGAAAGCTGTCTATATTTACCTGTGAAGCAAACATATGCCAGATGTATCTGCTGTCCACTTTGGTAGAACTGCAAGATCTTATGTGCTGTAGACTCAATATCCCATTCAGTACTTTCAAGCTCTTGGCACTGAGGCGGAAATACATATCTGCATTCATCCCCTCACTGCACTTCACAATATCTCTTCTTTATGGCTAGTAGCTTTGTGACCAGACTCCTGTGTTTGGCTTACCTTCTTCTGGAGTCCAATCTGTGATTCTGTACCAGGATTCTGCTCTTGCCGTCTGATTCTGCCGTGATGCTTGATGCCCTTTCTGGATATTGGACTGCTTCTATCTTTTGGGACACTGCTTTTGCTATTTGTTTCTTCTGCAACACCGGGATTATTCTGTTGCCTTTTGTTCGTGGATTGTGTTACTTGCCTCACAGGCCTTTTCCAGACTGGATTGCTGCTAGTTTGAGATTTTCTTTTTTTTTTTTTTGTTTGCTTTGGATACTGGATCCCAGAACTCAGTGGATTTCCTTCTATGGTGTTTCTTGTGATTTTGGGAATTTTGTTTGAATTTGGGACATTTTTTGGAACTGTCCAGTGACAGAGTGAGTCATCTTCCCCTCAGAATCAGGATAAGAGTGTCAGACCTTTTTCCTTGCCTTACCTTAGTCACATCCTTGTCACATCCTTTTGCATCGTGTTAGGTCCTTGTAGTTTCCTTTTTTCATTTGTGCCCTTTAATGGGTACAGGTTTTCTTTCATCTGGACTCTCTTTGCTAGCATCCTGGAAGTGACAGGTAAGATAGGCAACCTATGGGGGGAGTTTATGACACAATTTATACCACTATTCTAATATATTTCTGTCTTCTTTGGCAGCTTCATAAATAGTCCCTTTGAGTGCTCTGTGCCTTTCCCCCATCCCACTCCACAGGCATATTTGTAAGGCATATGTGGTGCAGTTGCAAGGAAGGACGGTTACTTCCCAAACGCCCTGCAAACCTCTGATCTAGAAAATAGGACTCTTGATTTCAGAAAAATATAGGACATTAATATGTAAAATACATGTGTTTAAATGCCTAGACAGCTTGTAACACACACATGCAAGACATACAGTTGCATCAGAGGACGCAAAGCAAGATAACAGACAGTCTGGGAATCAAATGATGCGGGTGGAAATAACAGAAGGGAGATACATACCAATTGAGGAAGTAGCCGAATTATCTGAAAGCGAGCCAGAGCAACTTCTTTTGAGGGTAGATGAGTTGCCTCGATATGTATATGAGGAGAGAGTTCCAAAGGGGTATACCTTGCACAAGAAATTGGCACTTTCTAGTGTGCAGTTTAGTGCATTTCTGGACATCGAGGTGCAGTTAGGGGGAGGATTCAGAGGGCTCAGGAGAGATGGAATTGCTCCATCCATTTTGAAGATGACCATGGTTAAAACTAGGATCCAAAATATATTCTTCAGGTCTTGGGTGGTTTGGTGGTGGGGATTAAGGATTAATTTAGAGATCTTGCTCTTGATGGCTTGGAGTGTTACATGATGATCATTTGAGACATTGTTCTTCTTCATACCAGATGCAATTTACTCTTGGTCAAACCACACCTGGACAGGTGTAGCAGGTGAATTATTTCACACACTTATTTCTCACTAATGAGCACACGCGACTGAGCTTTGCGAGGGAGCACAAACCAACCCATGTGCATTCGGGGAAGTTCTCCTCTCAAGAGGTTTTGCAAAATAAAGAGTTAAAAAGGTGCATTTCACAATAATCCTACTACGAAAAATTGTGTAAAATGCCATACAATTTAAAATTGTCTCTAAGGGTAACAGGTTAAAAAACACAAGACATGACAGGTTGCCAAAAGTGCACAGGAGCTTTTTTCCAACATATTTTTAAGAATCCTTTTCCAACATGGTACACAACCATTGCCACACCCTCAATGGCTTTGCTCAATAATCCCAGGGCTGCTACTATAAGTACCCATTCATAATGAAGTTGACAAATATAGCCAAATCTTCCACTGTAAGTACACACACATTTGTTGGCTTTGCCCAAAAATGTTACAATTGCAGATAAGACGGCGCGCTCCATCTCACACTACAAGAAGGACCTGAAAACCCTACTCTTTAAGAAATATCACACCAAATTCTGATTGGTCAACTCAGTTCTACTTCTCCCCCTCTGGAGTTCCTACCTGCCCTGTTCCACCTACCCACTATGGCTACCTTTGTTAACTCCACACCTAACCTGTTACTAGCTGGGTTTGTCCCCTGTGTATAGCAGTCCATTACAGCTCAGCTAGGTCTGTGATTTATACAAATCACATACATACATACATACATAAATGAATAAAAACATACTTACATTCACAATGCTACTGTAAGTACATAATCAAGATAGTTTTGACCAATAATGTCAGTACTTCCACAGTAATTGCACACACAAGTGTTGGCTTTTATCTAACAAGGCCAGCACTGATGCTCCAAATACACACTCATAGCTACTTTGCCCAACAAGACCACTACAGCAACTGTACATACAGTGTCATGGTGTGTTTGTCCATTAAGGACAGCACAGCTACTGTATGTACACAAAAATGATTGCTTTTCCCCATAATCCCACTACTACTATTGTAAATATAAGATCATGATGGATTTGCCCATTAAGGCTAGCAAAGCTATTGTAAATACAAATTGATGAGGGCTTTGCGCAATAATCACACTACAACTACTTTAAGTATACATTCAGGATTACATTGTCCAAAAAGGCTAGAATAACAACTGCACGCTACCATTCATGACGGCTTTGTCCGATAAGGACAGTACAGTTAATGTAAGTACATAATCAAGGTGGCTTTACTCAATAATCCCATATAGCTATTGCACGTACAGATTCATATTGGCAATAGCATTTGCCCAATAATGGCAGTACTGTCAATGTAAGAAGACATTGCCATGCTGCCAGCTTTGTCAATACATATCAGTTGCAAAGAAGATTCCATCAGATAAAAAGAAATGACTGTCAAACATATTGAATGTAAATAACCCTATTTTAATAAGCAAAGTCTGTGGTGTATGATTTGTCATTCCTTCTAATGGTAAATTGTTGTCCAATTTAGCTTTTCCCGGACAATTTAGGCATTTTGCTATATCTGTTCATTGCTATTATGTAAAAGTCTCCACACAGTTCCAAATGACTCAGAACCTGTTATGAAATATGCTGTGTCACTCCAAAATGTATGAATTCATAGAAAGTGTCATGATGAGAAATGTTAGAATTAAAGTTTGCGTGCATTAAACACATGAAACGATGGGAACAATGTATTCACTCCGAGGAGGGAATCAATTTAGCATGACTCAGTTTAAGCTACTAGACCATTTTTGGGCATGCAGAGAAACGGTTCTTAGCACACAAACACCGGAGCAGAGCAATTTGTTTTGCAACAGCTATTCAGTTATGATTTTGATTAATTTAAAAATATCTCCATGCTCACAAATTTTCTCAGCCTGATGAAGATGTACAGAAATCACCATTTAACGTCAAAACCGGTCAGTTCTGGTGATAGTGACTTGTTCACGCAGTCATCAAAGCTTGCTGATGATAATTGAAGTTTTATGATATGATATGATATGATAAGGCATTTGTAACGCGCCTATACACAAGTGTTTCAAGGCGCGACGAGGCAGGGGGGGACAAGGGGAGACAGACAACGATCTTACTAGGCCAGGTGTCATTCAGATCGCGCAAGTGCAAGGGTAGAGGGGAAGGGAAAAGTGCATGGGGGAAAGGGAGAGGGGAAAGTGCAGTACAGGGTTATTAGCATACAGCATACAGGATAAATAGCAAGGGCCAGCTGGTGGCAAGTGCGAGGTAAGTGCAGACAAGTGCTGGGAAGGGGGGCTGTATGGATACAGACACAGTCCCGTAGTGCAGGGGTTGCCGTGGAGGCAGTGCAGGAGAGAGTGGCTGGGCCGAGAACGGTGAATGGCCCATTTGCAGATTCAGTGCAGTTTCAGTAATATTAGCAGGGGAGAGGGGGAGAGAAAGCGGAGGCAAAGTGGAAGGTTTTGAGGTGCTTCCGGAACCGGAGGTGGTTCTCCTCAAGTTTCAGGGAGGTAGGAAGGCTGTTCCAGAGGGAGGCCCCTGCAGTGGAAAGAGATCTGCCCCCAACTCGTTGTTTGGAGAAGCGACTGACCCTGAGGGAGTTGGAGGCGGATGAGCGAAGAGCTCGAGAAGGAAGATATTTAGGAAGAGAGAGTTGAATGTATTTTGGCCCAAGGCCCCAGACGGCCTTGTGGACAATGCAGAGGGTTTTGAACTTGATCCTCGCAGTCACTGGGAGCCAGTGTAGTGATTTCAGTCCTGGAGAGATATGGTCCCTGGGCTTGAGGCCAAGGACAAGTCTTGCAGTCCTGTTCTGGATGAGTTGCAAAGGGCGGAGAGTAGAGGCGGGCAGATTAAGATAGAGGCTGTTACAGTAGTCCAGCTTAGAGAGAACCGAGGCTCTAGAGACAGTGAGCTTCTGGGGGAAGGAGAGGAAAGGAAGGATACCTCTGAGGAGGTGTAGCTGGTAGTGTGACTTCTTAGATACGTCGGATATGTGAGGAGAGAAGGAGAGTTAGTGATTAAACGTTTTGAGGATGTTCAATGTGTCCCTCGATTGGATGAACTCAAGGGATATCAAAGTGGGACTATAAAGATTGCATTTCAGGGGCCCACCAGCCTTGCCTCTGTGGACATTCGTAACTCACTTTGATATGTTTTGTTTTTGACCTTTGGAAATCCCTTAGGTATCTTTTTGTATTTGGAACCTATTAATTGAATTTTGAGTTATACATTTTCTGTTTTCTCACTCGTTTTAAAACAACGTTTTTATTGTATGTAATTTCACACTGTTGGTATGTAATGTTGGTTTATTGTATGCTTTAGGAATGTCCTTCTATGATGGTATTTCTTACTGTCTATACATTATTGTTTGCAATGTTTGTTATTGAAAGAATAACACTGTTATGTAAATCCACATTGAATGCTTGCCATAGTTAGTATTGTTCTGTATGCAAATATGGAATACACTGTAACACTCCATAATTTATGAACTCATAGAAAGTGTAATTGTGAAAAATGTTAGAATCAAAATCTGTGTGCATTCAACACATGAAAAAGCAGGATTCCATTGTAAATACATCAACATTTCTATATCGATGCATATGTTAAGTACCTTACATCACAGATTGCATCAGAAGAGAAAAGCTTTAGCATCCTCTTACGTACTATTATCCCTGTCACTGAAATGGAATAAGCATTTTAAGATTCAGTCCTAAGTAAGCATGTCTTTGAAAACAGTTCTCATGAACAGAGGTCAGCCATCTGGCAGAGAACAAGGCCTGCAATAAATCAGAAAGAATCTATTAAGATAGGTTGAATACACACAGTGGGCCTCATTACAAGGTTGGAGGTAGCCATGGCGCTATTAGCACCATGGCTGTCTCCAAAACCCTTCCGACTCCGGCCTGGTGAATGGAGTAATTACCGGTCCATTCCGAGGTCGGAGGGACCGGTAATTCCCCATTCACCAGTGCCATTCCCCATTCCTATTTGAGCCCCCATAGGGCTCAATGGGAAGGGGGAAGGCGGCAATATCGGTACCGCACATTGCGGTACCGTTATTGACCCCGGTGTCCCTTTGTGGGTCCCGTCCTTAACACCTGCAAAAACCAGGCATTAAGGAAGGACCCGCAAAGGGAACTCGTAGTAGGGCGGTAAGGGATTACCGGCACTGGTGCCCGTACCGGTGCCGGTAATCCCTTACCGCCCACCTCGTAATGAGGCGTGTCTTCCTAAACACAAGTGAATTATGCATATACGTGAATACATTCAATAAACAATTTAAAAGCTAATTTTGATGGTCTAGGACTGTGTTTATGAGCATGAAATGGCCTCTTCTATATGTATGGTTGAGTTCTGGTTTCCACAGAACAATGCATCGAAGAACTTGACTCCAGACAGATTTCAATCTTTCATGAACTCTGACTAGACCACAAAAAAACCTATGTTGATGTAATGGGTTTTTGGATAATAACCCAGCCATGAGTTAATGCTTAGCTTAAATGGACCTCCATGTACAGGAATATCCAGTTAAAAAGACCAGTTAAATTGCACATAACGTAAATTACATTTTCACTTAAAACTTTTACGTTGTTTCAGAAAGCAAAGACAGCTTTATATTCAGTGAAGTCTCACAGTCTAAACATTATATATTAATGTATATCAATAATTAATCAATTACAATATTGTAATAATATTATCTTTTATCGCATAAAGGATGTTATGTATCCCAGGATCCTGCTTTGTGATTCTGATAATGTGTTTGTTCAAGGCAGATGCCGATGCTTTGAAAAGAGCCTAAGACTGAAGGTGCGCGGTGTGGCAGATGATGTCCCTCACAGAGTTGTAATGTAACATAACTTGTAGAGTGCAAACTAGGGCCCAAGGGCATTTAGGCGCTAAAGCTCCAAAACAGGAGTAAGGAGGATCCAGGGGAGATAAAGAGCGCACTGGTACCTAGTTGAATATATGCGTTTTTAGTGCTTTCCGGAATGGAAGATATTCCTCTGCTAGTTAGTGTTGGTAGCAAATCACTGTATATATTGAATTAACTGAGTACAAATGATTAGCTCTGCAAATGAAAAGTTTACTAGGGCATAGCAGGCGTGTGAATATTAAGACAAACGTCAATGTAAAAGTTGGTGCACCCATGACTATGAACAGTCTTGAGTGATGAATAGGCAAGGTGAGAGAAATAAATACTAGTGCCTCCAATCTCAAGGTGCACATGATTTTTATAGTAGGTTTGTGACTAGTATCACTGCCTGCCATTATTGAAAGCAAGAGGGGCACTGGGAGTGTATAGGCCTCATTACGAGAATGGAGGTAGCCATGGAGCTACTAGCTCCATGGCTACTAGCTCCATGGCTGCCTCCGTTCCAGGCTCCATTACCGGGTTCCTGCAATGGGGACTTACCGGGTTACTCCGACATAGGAGGACCCGGTAATTCCTCCTTGCAGGTACCCATCCCCATACCCATTTGAACCCCCATAGGGTTCAATGAGAATGGGGAGGGAGGTAATAATAGGCAGATTACATCTGGCCCGTTATTGCCTCCCTCTTCCCCTCGCAGGACCCAGAAAGCACGCCTGGTTTTACCAGGCGTGCGATCCGGGTCCCGCGATGGGAAGCTTGTAATCGGCGCTTCCGGAATGAAGGGGGTCGGTGCTGTACCGGCCCCCTTCATTCCAGGAGCTCCAGCCTTATAATGAGGCCCTATGTGTCCTAAGAGGCCAAAGCTTGAAGAATCTACAAACCGCCCCTGCTCCCAAGTTCTCCAAATGTTAATGGTATGATATGGCATTTATACCACGCCTGTACACAAGTTTATCTAGGCACCACAAAACAAGGAAGCGAAGACAAAGGGAATACAAGACAAATGATCTTACTAGGCCTTGTGCCATTCAGATCATGCAAGTGTAAAAGGAGAACTGCAGGAGGAACGGAGAGGGGGAAGAGGAAGAGAGAAGGTAGGGGGAAAGTGCAATCAAGGCAGCAGGCTAAGAGTAAGCACAGCCAATCCAGCCTGGCTCTGGGTAAGTGAAAGGAGGCAAGGAGGCAGGGGGGCTGTAGGAGTTAGAGTTACAGCCCCTTAGTGTGTGGTAGGCCATGAGGAAGTGCAAGCAGGGCTGGTCGTGGAGGAGCCCGGTACCCAGTGAGACTCTGAGGGTACCAAGCAACCAGTCGGAGCAGCAGATAGGTAAATTAGCAAGGAAGCGAGAGAGAGAAGGCAGAGGAGAAAAGGGAGGTCTTAAGCCACTTCCAGAACTTCAGGTGCTCCGGCTCAAGTCTGAGAGGGGCAGGGAGGCTGTTCCAGAGGAGAAGCCTGCAGAGGACAGAGATCTCCCCCACTCTCTGCTTGGAGAAGTGTCTGACCCTCAGAGAGTTGGAGGTAGCTGAACAAAGGGCTCTAGAAGGAAAGTATTTTGGCAGAGAGTGTTGGATGTAGTGGGGGCCCCAACAGCAGAAAGACCTCAGGACATTGCAGAGGGTCTTGAACGTGATCCTTGCAGCCACCGGAAGCCAGTCGAGAGATTTCACGGATGGAGACATATGGTCCTTGGGCTTGAGGACAAGGAAGGGTAAGTCTCGCAAAAGGAAGGGCCTTTTATTACTGCAACAGGTTTTCACCCTCAGGTAAAACCTGATGTTTAGGACAACCAAGTGAAAAGTAATATTGTCAACCATACATTGATACCCATAGATCAGGAAGTAAAATTTAAGGTAAAATGGTATCCTGCTAATTGAATACAGGAGCACATCTCTTTGCAATCAGGTCTGAAAAAGTCACTACTGTGACATTTTACTCCACAACTGTAAGGGTTGTTGGTAATTCTAACAATCCTGTGTTGTATCCTTATGCAGACCCCAAAATGGTAGCTATAGATTCTATCTCAGATCAACATACGTTTTACTGTGTCCCCTTTCTCTAGCACAAACCTTTAGGGTGTGACCTGTTTGTGAAATAAGGTGCACAATGTACTGTATTTATGTATTTATTAACATTTTTGAAGCACGCACCATGCCCCGGTGGCATCGTGGCGCTGTTACAGACATAAATCACATGCGATACAGAAGAAAAGGCATTGACGATACTTAGTTCCGAGCAGAGAGAGGGTGAGTAGTAGAGGGGCAGAGTACGTTGTGTTAGTTAAAGAGGGTTGTTTTGAGCTTTTTCTGGATGGCTGTGAGGGAAGTCTCGGCTCTGAGTGAGTTGGGTAAGGTGTTCCACAGTTTGGGTGCTAGGTGTGGGAAGCTGATCCCGCCTGCTTTGGCTATTTTGATAGGAGGAATTTGCCGTATATTGGCGTGGCAGGTTCTTTTGGGGTGAGATGAGGTCTCTCTGGATAAGGTTTCTGACAGGTACGGAGGGGCATAGAGGTTTTAACAGGAAGCCAGTGGGTAGCTCGCCTGGCCTGCGTGATGTGATCTCTTTTAGGTATTGCAAGTGCTGCTCTGAGAGAATTATTTTGGACAACTTCTGGTCGGAGAGGAAAGGTTTGACTGCGTTTATGAGCTTGGTGATGTGGGCAGAGGCAGAGGCGATGGCACTCACCTGGCGATTCATGGACAATGTGGAGTCTAGGAAGACCCCTAGTGTCTTGACTGCTGCTGATACTCGGATGATGGAGCTATTGATGGTAAAGATAGCGTATTGTTGGCTGAGCTTGGCTAGTGTTTCTTTGGGGCCCATGATGATGATCTTGGTTTTATCACAGTTGAGAAACAGCCCATTTGCTGCCATCCATGCTTGGATGGTAGTGTAGATTTGTCAGAGTTATGCAGCATCTTGGTCATATGAGTCTGAGAGTGGTAGGAGGACCTGCATATCATTGGCATATTTGGTGTAAGCTATACCGAGAGAGTATAGTCTGTCAAAGAGCGGGCTTGTGAACAGGTTGCATAAGGTGGGGGCTGTACAGGAACCTTGGGGAACTCTGCATCAGATGGTGGAGGGAGCTGCGTTCGCCCAGTCTGAGAAGACCTTCATGGCTCTGCCTTCAAGGAAAGATGTGATCCAGGAAGAGGCTTTGTTGGTGAAGTGAGCAGCATGAGTGAGGTGGGAGGTTAGGGTTTTGTGATCCCCAACGTCAAAGGCAGCCAAGAGGTCATTAAGTAGGAGGAGAGCCGGTTTGCCTTTGTCCATGATTGTGGTTACTTGATTTTTAAGGTCCAGAAGGGCAGTTTCTGTGCCATGGCCTTTTCAGAACCCTGATTGCCTTTTACCGAGCATGGCGTTTGTTTCGAATAAATGTTGTATCTGGTTGTGGTCTGTTTTATCCAGGATTTTGAGGAGAAATGGGACAGTGGTAATGGGGCGATAGTTGTTGGGTGAGGATAGATCAGTGGACGTTTTTCTTAGAAGAGGGCGGTCCCAGGCTTCTTTGAGGCTAGAGGGGACTTTGCAGATTTTGAAGGAAGCATTAATGAATGCCGTAATGAGAGGAGCCAGGGAATTGGCACATTCTTTGATGATGTTGGGAGACCAATGTCTCCTTTGCATGTTGATGGTTTAAGCTGTTGGAGAAGTTCAAGGACTTCAGATTCTGTGACGTCACAAAATGCAAAGAGAGGGTATGGGGAATTTGGGAGGGGAGGCTGGACAAGGGAGGGTGGTCGATCTTGGGTAGGGCTTCGAATTGGGCTTATTTTGTCTTTTGGAGTAATTCAATTTTGTTGAGCATGGCTGCCTGTATGCTGGTGCACCATGCTTCATCCTTGATGATTTCATCAGAGCTGGTGAACTGGGTGATGAGTTCTTTAAAGCTGGATTGTGAATGCACTTGGAAATCCTAAGGTTGAGGGATTTAGACTTAGCTATGACAATGGCTTATTTATATTGCGAGGATCATTTTTTAAATTCTTCCTTGGTGGCGTCGCTAGGCTTGGATTGCCAGTTAGTTAGGGCGTTACACTTACAGGTACGTAGGGCATATAGTCCATCTGGGAACCAATATTTGGAGTGCATGGATTTTTTTTCTTTTTTAGATTGAATTGGGGCTATTGAGTTCACCGCTCTAGTGAGGGTGTTATTGTAGATGTCTAAGAGTGTGTTAGTGTCACTCGAGAATGGGGCTTAAGTTCAGCAACTTCCAGAAAACAAAGAAGGTTATCCTTTGTTCATTTTTTTGAGCTTCTGACCTGTGCTAGAGGGCTTAGGTGAGTGCTTTAGTGGTGGGAGTGGTGGGAATGGAGAATTGGATGCATTTATGGTCTGTCCAAGGTTAGGCAGATTTGCTGATGAGGGAGGTTGAGCAGTTGTCGCCTGCCACCCAGTCGAGGGTGCAACCTTTGCAGTGGGTAGGGGTAGTAATTTTTTGTAGG
Source organism: Ambystoma mexicanum (assembly GCF_040938575.1). Classification (NCBI taxonomy): domain Eukaryota; kingdom Metazoa; phylum Chordata; class Amphibia; order Caudata; family Ambystomatidae; genus Ambystoma; species Ambystoma mexicanum. Next base: position 452,189,859 of record NC_090938.1, read on the forward strand.
AACCCTAAATCTTTTAGTTCTTTGGCTAGGGCTGAGGCTGTTTTGTCCTTCGGGTCGTTCAGGCCTAGATTAAGGTCGCTCTGTAGGATGGATTTAAGGTTATTGCCCAGTATGTGGAGGAGATGTCCTTGGAACCCTGGTGCTGGACCAGGGGGCTGGTACAACAGGTGGATATTGATGGTACAATTGGGGGACAGAGATAGTTTGGCTGACAGTAGGTCCGAGTTACCTTACAGGGGTGGTTGCAGAGTCTGATAGACATTGCATCTTTGGTAATGAGGGCTACGCCTCCTCCTTTGGACAACAGTCTGTCTTGGCAGAGAATGGAATATCCATCCAGGAGGGCTAGGGAAATGGCTGGACCGGATGCCTCATGGAGCCATGTTTCCGTGATGGCGAGTAGGTCTAGGTCTTGAGTAGTGATACGGTCACTGATTTGCAGCGCATGAGCGGGAAGAGAGCGTACATTTAAAAGAGCACATTTAAGAGCAGGTGAAGGACAGTTTTATTTGGTACTGGTTGTCAAATGTGGCGAGTTGGTGGGTGGAGTGAGGAGGGTTATTCTAGGAGAGGGCTTGTTGAGTTGGGCTACGTTTAGTTGAGAAGTTTTAAGGGTGATTGCAGAAGGCCAATGGATGGGTGTCTGAGGTGAGATTTTTGTGAGGTGTGGATGTCTTTGATCGTGGGAGTGTACTTGGTAGTATAGGTTTGGTGGGTGTGAGAGCCCAATTTAAGGTTCCTTCTAGTCGTGGGACTAGGAAGGCAGGGCTGTAGGGGTGGAGCAGTGCGAGACCTGAGCCTGGTGAATCTAGATGCTAAGTGAGCCTGTGGGCTGAGAGTGGCAGAGATGCTGCATTGGGTGGACCCGAATTCTGGGGATGAAAGAAAAAGTGGGATGATAGATTGGGAAGCTGAGTATGTAGTTACCATGATAGAATGGGTGAGGTTCACGAGGGAGAACGTGGTGAGCACTAGCACAAGGAGGAGGTAACCCATGAGGGTGGTGAGGTGTGCGTTCTGTTGGGCAAGTGGAGCTAGTGAATCCCTAGGGGAATACATTGGAGGGACTGTGGTAGAGCCCTTGGTACGTACTATAGGGTATGTGCAATTAGAGGCGCACAGATCAAATGGGGAGCAAAATGCAGTTTGAGGCGCACAAATGAAATGGGGCACAAAAATGCAGTTGGAGGTACTGAGATTAAATGGGGCGCGAAATGCAGTTTGAGGAGCACAAATCAAACAGGACACAAAAATGCAGTTGGAGGTAGACAGATTAAGGGGGGCATAAAATGCAGTTGGATTCACACAGATTAAACGGGGTGCGAAATCCAGTTTGAGGCTCACAAATCAAATGGGGCACAAAAATGCAGTTGGAGGTTCACAGATTAAGTGGGACACGAGGTGCAGATGGAAGCACAGAGGTTCACATGGGGCATACAGCGCTGTGGGCGACCCATACATTCAGTGGGGCACGAGGGCAGATTGGGTTGTACATGTGATAGGCAGAATCGGGGCACATGGAGCCGTTTGGAGCAGTGAAGCGAACCTGTGATAAAAGTCGAGAGAGGTACATAGGGGGCAGCACAATTGGTGCAAGTACACAATTCATCCTTAAAGGTAGTCCGGTGTCTGGCCGTGCTCTGGACAAGGGTGACATTTGCTTTCTGGGTGGCCAACTCTTGTGTGTGCTATGCCGGGATGTGGGATGTGACACTTGTAAGTGTTAGGGAGGATACTTTTGTGATATATGTTGTAGAGGGTAGCGGGAAGCAGAGCACACTATGTAATGAGGGGTACACAGTGAAAGGATACGCAGGAGGTACTGGTGTATGGGAGGTAGCGTGGTCAGCTCATACGGCCCACCACAGACAGGTACAGACAGGCCTGTGCCTTAGTTGAGTAGCTTGGAGGGAGGGCCGGCTTGCGCCTTCCGGCCATGCTCTCCTGTTGAAGTTGATACGTTGAGCCAATGGTAAACGGGGGCTTGCCTTGCACGATTGGACACCAGTTGTACACCAGAAGGATTTCATAGATATTCCTTGTGAAAATAGCCATTTTACAGAGTTCAAAATGTTTGCCTCAATAGGGAGACACTTACCCAGATTTGGTTGTGTTATTGCACAAGGAACCTGGTAAACGTTTGTTACAGCATGCATACAAAGTGGGTTTGATTAGAATTGCATAACCACTTTAAATTCATTCTTAATCCATTGAAACTCTTACAGCGAATGCTCCAGTGTCCTCTGAAATCGGAGATGTGAAGGGGATCGCAGTATTCATTGAATCTCTATTGCAGCAGGGCCTGCATTTTCCAGCTACTAGTCCATGAAATATGCCAGTTTTGCCAATGAAGAAACAACTTAGGAAGACCTACTGATTTTGCAGGATTTAGGAGCGGTTATTACCATTCCATGTAGCACCAAATGTAGTGTCAATGCTTTCCTCTTTTCTATCCAGAGCTGCCCATTTTACTGGTGCTGCTTTGTGCTCTGCTTTCTCTTCCATTTTTAAACATCCACAAATCCCGTGTTTATTTGCCTTTATACTGTCTGGATTACAGTATACACGTACTAGGCTTTCACATGTATACACAGAAAGACCTTTGCTCTTTTTACGGATCCTTAATAATTACCTGATGGATATAACGTTTCCAGGAGGGTCTGTAATGGCTGTCTATGTAGTGGACCTCCTGATTACACCACCCTCCTATGGAGCATGCAAACAAGGAATGTTGGTACTTCCGAATGCTTAATCAGAAAAGGGGCAAACAGTGTCATGTCAAAATTAACAGTTGTGCAAAGACACAGCGCATCCTTCAGGTCATGACATTTCACCTGGCAGAAGCAGGTTGACTAACTCTTCTACAGAAGTGATTCTCAAACTGCCCAAACCTATGATGTTTATCAAATGAGGTATTCCTTAGGTATGATAAGGCTACTGCCGCCAATGGATAGGAGTATATGCTGCTATGGCAAGTTCCCTTCAGGCAATTGCATATATTCAGAGCCCAGAGCCTCTTAAATGGATTCCAGTGGCAGACAAGACGTTTATAGAGATACACAATGAATTTGATATTGCTCCAACACATGGGGGGTCATTCCGAGTTTGGAGGCAGCCATGGTGCTATTATCACCATGGCTGCCTCCAAACCCGGGTCCATGTCGGGGTAGACGGAATGGGGACTTACCGGGACATTCTGACCTATGCGGACCCGGTAAGTCCTCATTCTGAAAACCATTCCTTATTCCCATTTGACCCCCAATAGGGCTCAATGGGAATGGGGAAGGAGCTAATAACGGGCTTGCAAATAGCGGGCCCGTTATTTGCTCCATGGTCCCTTAACAGGTCCCGCTAAGAACGGCTGGTCAGACCAGCCGTTCCTGGTGGGACCCGCTAAGGGACCTCGGAATATGGCGGTAGGGGGTTCACGGCACCGGCATCCTTACCGGTGCCGTTGATCTCCTACCACCATACTCGGAATGAGGCCCATGGTCTCCCAAGTCCCAAAAGAACTTGCTCTGTAATGTCATTAAAAAGGTGACTTTCACAAAGCAGAACTGAAACAAAAACATAGGGACAAGCATCGCCCAATCACGTAATATATGACTGCATTACAGCCAGTTGCAGAAAGACTTCTGGGTTGCTTGTTGTTAGTTATGGTGGCTGCATTACCAGTATACAATGATCTAGAGTAGATGAAGATATCATGGAGTAAAGTCATGGTGTGATCATGAATGTATATATCAACAGGTTTACCAAACAGAATAAGACTAGAGAATGGTAGCAAAGATAATTTGGTGACAGTTCAGGCTTGGCTAGGTGGAAGATTGGAAGTACATTGTGTTGCAACCTGAAGGGTTTAGGGGAGGGCAAGGGCTTAGCTACAAACCTGGGCTTGCTTAAAGTAACAGATTCAAGGGTACATGTAGGAGTATGGTGCTGGGAGCTGAGAACGTAGTACCAGGGTGGAGGCAAGCGGCAGTCAAAAGAGTCATTGGTAGTGGAAGCAGGGAATTCTGGTACCCCATTTGATTCCATGTTCTCTCATATACACCACCATTATAACATCCCAAAAGTGCTGATGCATCTGTAGACTGTACATAAACAATACAGTGAGAACACTTCATCAGAGATGCCCCTTGCCTATCTGCAAAATTGAAAGCTTAAAACCTAAGAGAGTCAGTGGGACATCTTTGACTCTGTTTTTTTTTTTTAACTTGGTGTATTTCCTCTATTGAAATGTGGAAGGCAACACAGCCTACATGGTAATGTTTGTAAGCATCAGCATAAATAATTGTGCCCTGCTGTTATTAACATACATATTAAGTTCTTGGATTAAAATAATATTTGTCATTACTAAGGAGAACAACACAGGTGTACTTTTAAACCACCTATGGTACCCTGTATACATTTGTGCACCAGCAGCAAATGTTGGACTGTGAAATTAGCAACCAGTGATTTGTCTACTTTTATTTCACTTTCCTTTCAGTGGTAATATTGTTTTTCGAACAATGTAAAATTACAAAAAGAGTAATATTACTGCGATGACAATATTCATGCATGTGTAAAGGTTTTTCAGTACTATTTGATGTCACCATTATTGCATATGATATGCGTGATGATTCACATGCAATAATTGTGAGAACAAATATTACTGAAACACTGTTATAAATTCATGGATAATATTATGTTTTCAATAATACTGTTGATTATAGGACTCATTTCACATATCCACAATACATTTTAAATGTCAGTTTAATTTGTGGGGAACACTAGGGAAGATTTCCCTATTTGTGGACAGCTTCCGTGACACTGTATACATTACAACAATTAATATAGCCATGCGCCGCAACGATAATCCCAATCTTCCCATCCCGTTTTTTCAGGTAGCTACATTTGTATTTGCATTTGTATTTACACAAGGTTGTACATTGGTTGGAGGAATCCTCTTTCTGAGTGCCTTACTGTAGAGGAGCATTGGAGTACAGCATGCAAAAAAACATTATTTGTTTGTGGGGGAGTGATTAAAGGAGACCACAACGACAGATATAGGACATAAGTACATAGGATATACATACATGTATGGTTACGAACTTTAAAAAAATACACAAAGGGGTATTTGACCAATGAGGAGAAGTAAAGAATACACACATCTCAGTGGCACCCTTGCTAGATAAGAGCTGCCGTTTCCGGATATTGTTGATCCAGTGAACGTTGGCATACATTTTGAATAGGGATTTACAATTTACATTGGTAGTGAACCAAGGAGGTGAATGGGCAAAGGAAGGAGGCAGCACATATCAGAGGGCTTGTGGGTTTGAGGAGAGCTTGTAACCAAATAGAAAAGTTGAGAATAGTGAGAGATAGTTCAAAGCAGATATCTGGGACAATCCCATCAATAAATTCGAAGACCAAGAGAAGGAATATTAAAAAGAAGAAATGGTGCATGGAAATCCTGGCAGGATGGTGTACATAGGTGGATGAAACTTGTTTGTTGAGGAAGTGGATGGCAGTGTTTGGTTCTTTTTTTAGTGACACAAGGAATATGGGGGTAGTCCCACAGGGAGGCTTTGGCAGTATTCCAGTACCCGAGGACTATGGAGACCAGAGCCTTAACAGAGTGGTAGGTGAATTGAAGGTTGTTTTTTAGGCTTTTATGGAGGTTGGGCCTGGAAGACATAGGAGTAAAAGTAATAAGTTGTAGACATATGAGGTTAGTATCAAAGAGGGTCCTCAGGTTGTGAGCTTGGGGTAACTGGTAAAGAGATCACGGGAAAAGGAAATATGAGAGGATATAATGGAGGTGGGGTTGAACGTTGAAAAAAAACATAACATCTGTTTTTGGGGCTCATTAAGAGTTTGGGAGTAAACATATAACATGCAGTATTTCTTCAATTTTGTAATTCTTCCTGCTTTTGTATGGGGGTAATTACCATATTCCACCGCTGGATTCCTATGGGACTCCAAAATCGAAAATAACTGAAGGGCCCATATAGACTCTTCTGTTTACCACATGTTTATTGCAGGCCCTAACCATAGACTAGTTTGGCCATATTATGGGAGGTTATTACAGCCAAGCCCATAAAGAGGTCCTGAAAGGAAGTGCACATCACACAATGAGGAGCTATCCAGTGATGAAAGGAGCAAAGTCAATCAATGATGTGAGCCAATAGTTCAAAGGTTAAGGGGGCTAGAGAGAAAAAGGTCTGACTGTCAAAATCGAAAAAGATGGTATGCGCAACCAAAGAAACAGATGAGTTAACTGAGAGATTGGATATAGAATGGAATAGGAGAGGCCAAGGACAGGCCCTGCGAGGGGGGCACTGCCCCAGGAAATGAATAATGTCCCATAGGCCAGGTAGGAGCCGACCCAAGCTCATGCAGCCAAGGATTTAGAGGTTTAAGGAGGATTGACACTGTTGTTGGTAGCAGAGAGGCCAAAGAGGATAAGAATGGATAAGGAAGTTAAAGGCATCAGTGAGTGCCCTTTTCTAGAGGGATGTGCTGCAAAGTCCTGTGTGAAGAGACCGATCAAGTTTCTTTGCCTCCCAGTAAATGCTAATTTGGTTAAAGGCAATACTCTCGAGAACCCGGGAGTAGTAGATAAAAAGGAAGCAGGCTGATACTTTTCAAGCTTATTGAATCGTGTTGATCATTTCAAGAAAAGACAATGGTGGCTACCTTAGCAGTATGAAGTACATAAGGGTTGGTGGGAGCACAAGAAGGTTGGTGGATCAGAGAATAAGTGCCAGCTTGGCAGGTTTTATGTGAGGGAAAGCCATTAAGAATGAGAGAGTATCAGCCGCTGGTGTTGGAGAGCAGGTGGGAGGAAGGCGAGAGAAGAGGCAAGTTAGGGTGCCTCACATTTTAGAGATCTTTCAGAAGTAGGAAGTAAAGCCATCAGATGGGGGTGAGGAGGAGAAGATGTGAAGAGTAAGGGCATGAGCATGGTCTCACTTATAGGACCAGAGAGAAAGTAAGGTGGGTGGTAAAGTCTGAGGCAGGGGATAGAGCAAGCAGTGATTGCTTGTAGGAGGAAATGAGTGCATGATATCTGGTATAACAACATCAATGTAGGCTTTGACCATGATAGCCCTGAGTTTTACAGTGGCAGGGAAGATCCATTCTGGAGAGCTAGACGTAGTAAATGTGAAAGAGGGATAAGGATAATTGCATGAAAACGGAGGCTCCAATGCTTACTTTAAGTCAAGGGAGGCTGCTCGTTGGAGCTGGCAAAAGAAGGAGCAAGGGATGCCTTGATGTGGCAAAGGTGTGGGTTTCCAAGAAGTCATTTGAACTATGTTTTGGAATACAATAAAGGGGAAAGTGATGTGAATGGTAAGAAGGTTAGGTATTGATTGAGGGCGCAGCAGCACCGAGGGAGAGGTAGATGGGAAAAGTGAGGAATAACGATTGTGCATGGGCTGATTGTGTTTTACATCTAGTGAGTGGTCAGAAACAGTGGAGTAACATTGGAATTAGTGAGCTTTGGTTGTGCCTAGGATTTTCGAACCTCCCCTTAGCATGCAGGTACATCAGGGGGAAGTGATTTTAGCAGTAGGCCCAGGTCATAAAAGATGCAACTGATGCTGCCACAGGGTGTTAGCGGACATTGATAGTGAGGTGGGTCTGTGACAGAAATTGAGCAGTGATGTGTTTGAGGAAAAGGTGAGAAAGTTCAAGAGAGGCAATCCCTGCTATCATTGATAGTAAGGTGGGGTGATGGAAGAAGGTTGCAGAACATGAGTGCAGGGCCACAAGCAAAGCACTGTCATGCAGTCTGATCCACGTTTCTGTGGTTGCTATCACAAAGAGATGGGGAAGGTGAGAAACAAAATGGTCAGAGGTCAAAGAAGTTTGATTACAGATATGCTGGGCATTGGTGGGAAGAGAATAGGCAGAGAAGCTGGCAGTTGCTCTTAGAGGGATGCAGGAATGAAGTTGGAGTGAGTGAGTTTAAAGTGACTGAACTGTCTTTTGGGAGGGATGAGAAGAATAGCAATGGTAAGAGAACATTCCGGGCAGGAGGTTTTCTCATCAGACCACAAAGGATGGATCAGAGATGGCCAGGGCATGGGCCGATGTTGATCACCAACTGCAGCCCTCTAATCAATAGCTAGATATATTGTTCACAAAGCCAGTAACAGCCACATTTCTCATTGCAAAGTGACATTAGGCGACATACCGTGTTTCCAAAGTCAATAGCAGCTGCTTTTTCAGGCAAGAGTGGTAGTGACTAAAGTTAAATAACGGGGCTGATAGTGACCTAACAGGGATGGTATAGAACAAATGATTGAACTACATGGTCAGTGGCAACCAATACATCAGTACATTAAAATGCTGGTTCGGCAGTGACCATCACATTAAAATACAGGATCGGTAGCATTCAGAAAAGGCCTACGCCTGCAAAAATTAAACTAACAAGACCAGCATTGGTCATAATTAATTTAATTGGGATGGTAGTGATCAGAAAATGACACGCAAGGCTGGCAATAACGAAACACTTACAGTACCCAGCCAACAATATTGTGTCTGAACTGAAATGTTTTAGAGTGGGACACAGATGTGGGGGCAGTGTACTAGTGATGGGCTAATTCCACCCATCCTGGCTACCAGGGGGTGGGGGGCAGGCAGGTGAAAATGCAAACATTGTCTAAATGCCATTCACCAGACCACCAAATGGTCCCATGAGGATGCAAATAGGGGCTGGTCACATGGTCTTGTGAACATAGTAAATGTCTTGTGTACATGTAAATAGTGTTGCCTGCTCGCATGTGCAGGGATTTCTGGGGTGAGCCTGGAGCCCAGCAGCTGACGTTGTGCATGTCTAACCAGGTGACAACCGTGAAAAACAGTACAACCTTCAAATCACGTTAAACGCGCCTATGTGCTGCATTCCCCAACACAGATCACAGAAACAACACATACAAATGCATTCTTCACGAATTCCACACAAGCCATGTTTTTTTTTTCTCCGGACATTGAAGATATCAGGGAGAGATCTAAATCACTCTGCCGACCTAAATAAAATGCCTTTTCTTCAGAGGGCCATCCAAATATCGTGTCAATTAAAAACATTCTGCATGAAAGCTTGAATACTCCTTTATTGCTAGAAATTGCTCCAAGAAAAAAAAACATGTGGCTACCATGGAAACGCTGTTAATCTTGTTGATATGTTGTGACAACGCACCACAGTTTGAGTCCTCTCACGCATGATAGCAGTGTTCTCTCCTTAGAAGGCACGTGTGCTTATTAGCAGCAGGTTGCTGACACATTGGCGTACACAGAACCACAGGAGGCGTGATGTCAAATCAAGATTAAGTATTATAGGTCAGAACCTGCTGGCTATTCGTACAATTCTCCATGAGTAGAAACTGGTCATTGCCACTTCCCAGCGATTTATGATGCGCTTACTGGCCCGGAATATTCCTTCTGTGATGAAAGTGACAATAAATGTCATAATTCTACTGGAGCAATTCTATGAAACCCCATATGGTGCCTATAACATGGTGGGCAGAGCAGTGGTCCTGCAAACTGCCAACCTGAACCCATTGCAAAGGAAGAGAGACAGTGTCACTTGGACTGAAGCTGCAGAAATGCTGTCCCCAGCACTGAATACAAGTTGTGCATTGCCCAACCAATGAAAACTAGTGCAACATCCAAAACACTTAAGCCATGCAATCCTCAACAACGAGCAATGAAAGCATTCGACGTGCATTTCAGAAAAGCCTCCTCTTTGGTTTTTTCAGAATAACTAGCGGACTGGAGAGAGTTAAAGCGCTCTTAGAACAGATCTAATAGAGAAACTCTGGGCTATCTGATTCTCATGGCCAACATTCACCCACTACATTAAAACAGAACTCAATCACTATGCTTAGAATATTGGCCATGAAAAACAGTGTAGTGTTAATGAAGTGGCGTGTCTCAACTGAAGAGTAAATCTAGTGTCATGGAGTCTGCTGGATGTAGGGATGGTTCATCATGAGTAGTAAGGAGCAATCTCCTCCTCCTCTCCCATTAATGGTTGCTAGTGGGAGGTGGCTAGTGGGAGGTCCTCTTGTCCTCCTTCCACTCCTCCAAGACCATCATTAATGTCTATCTGAACGTCTTTGTCTTGGTTCAGGGCCCTCAGCCCAATCTCCTCCTTTTTCATAGGCGTTTCCTGTGTCTTATCAACTTTTTTCCTTCTCCTGCTACTCCTTCCGCCACCTCTCTGGCACCCTCATCCTTCTCCTCTGTCCACCCTCGGGTCCCTCTACCACACCGCAGGGTGTACCACAAGCTTGTACTCCTCCACAGAAGTCTTTCAAATGTGGAAACCTGCTCCATGTCACTACACTTAACTCTCGTTCTGCTGTCAAACACTCCTCTGACATCTGTCACCTCCCCAAAGAACTTGACCGAGAGGCCCTTGCTCTCACCAAGCCATGGTATATGGCCAGTTCTGTGACAAGTGTTGACACTCGCCTCCCTGTGGGCTACAAGATCCTCTCTGAACCAAGAAACAACTGTCCTGGAGGTGGAGTAGCCCTGATCTTTCCGGAGTGGGTCCCAGCCTCAATCATCCCTATACAGGCCTACTCCTACTTTGAATGCCTGGTCTGCAGGTTCTATATATCTCCTGGCCTCTCTCTAACTGTGGCCACCATCTACAGGCCACCTTGCCAGGTCACCCTCTTCCTCTCTGTATGGGCCAAATTCTCCTCTTCTCTCCTTACCTCTACTTCTCAACTTCTCCTCAGAGATCTCAACATCCACCTGTATGCTTCTAATCCCTCCTCTGGGCTTTTCTGCAACCTCTGTGACACTCTCTCTCTTTCCATTCTGCCATCTGACCTGATACACTCTGCTGACATACGTTGGATGTTCTCTCACCACTCCTCCCTTGGACTGAACACTTTCTACTCTCCTCTCATCTGAAACTCTCTATCCCTCAGGCAAAGCACTCCCCCCCAGCACTGCCACCTACCTTCTCAGTCATTCGGCCTATGAAGCGTGTGTCAGTGCATGCCTTTGCCTCTACTTTCGCTGCTCCTCTTACTCCTGCGGCTGAATCACACCCTGACACAGCCCTTTCTAACTTGCATCTTTCTATTTTCAACACCCTGGAAATCCTTGCCCCGGTCATGAGAATCCGACTGAAGCCTACCTCCAAATGCAACTCTTGGTAGGATTCCGACCTTGCGGTCCTGAAACGCAAGTGCAGGGTGGCTGAGAGGAAGCAGAGGGCTTCGGTTACTTCCTCTGACAAACTGGCCTGTGGTCTGCTCCAAAGGCAATACAGGCTCTCTCTCCTGTCCAAGAAGAGAGCACCCCTTCAAGCCCACATCTCTGCGGCCTCTAACAACATGGCCAAACTCTTTAAAATATGCAAGGAACTGACCAATCCTGTTGCAGTCTCTACCTCTCCTGTTTCCTCCCAGACCCTCTGTATGGCTCTGGTCTCTCATTTCTCCACTAAAACCCTGGACATCCTGTCCTATCTCTCCTCTTCCTCTCCCTCTTCCTCTCTCGGCCCCCTTTGGCCATTTCTCCCTCTCCACCTCCTTTCTACTCTTTCTCTCTGACAACACCTGATGAGCTTTTCAGACAAATCCAATCTATGAAAAGTGTCATCCAAACAGGTGCTCCCCTGCTCCTCCAGAGCCATCAGAACCATATTGACACCATCGCTCCATGCGTGGCCAATTTTTGTAATCACTCTTTCACCACTGGTATTTTCCCCTCTCCCCTTAAGCACTCCCTTATGCACCCCCTCGTCAAGAAGCCGTCTGCTGATCCCACCTGTCTAAACTATCACCCAATCTCCTCACCCCTTTCCTGGTAAAACTCTTAGAAAAGCTGGCCATCTCCACACTGAATCTGTTGGTTGTCTCCATAACCTTCAGTCTGGCTTCAGAGCTACCAGTGGTACAGAAACTGCTCTCCTGAACACCAGTGAAGATCTGCTCTCTCACCTTGATTCCAGGATTCTTTCTGTCTTCATTCTTCATGATCTTTCCTCTGCTTTAGGCATGGTCAACCACGCCATCCTGATCAATCGACTCAGTGAGAACCTGGGCAACACGGATCAGACCCTGGAGCGACTGACGTCCTTCCTCTTGGATAGCCCCTCCCAGGTCAAACATGTCCCTTTCTCTCTACCACCTCTCTCTCTATCTGTGGCATTCGCCAGGGCTCTATCCTCTAACCCTGGTTTTTAAACCTCTACTTGGCACCTTTAGCCCAACTGATCCGTACCTTCTCTTCTAACTTTCAGTGTTAGGAAGATGAGATTTAGGGCCTCATTATGAGGAGGGGGGTAAGGGGTTAACAGCGCTGGTAAATGTGCCAGAGCCGTTAACCCCTTACCGCCCCATTACGAGGTCTGCTCGCGGGACCCGCTAAGGATGCCTGGCTTTACCAGGCGTCTGCAGCGGTTCCCGCGAACAGCCCAGCATGCTAACAACGGCCCGTCATTAACGGGCCCGTTGTTAGCACGCTCCCAATTCCCATTGAGCCCCATGGGGGCCCAAATGGGAATGGGGATGGAATGGGTCCGAGTTCCTTGAATGGGGAAATACTGGGCCTTCCAAGGTTGAAATGGCCCGGTACTTCCCCATTCAGGGAACCCGGACACGGTACCCGAAATGGAGGTAGCCATGGCGCAAATTGTGGCATGGTTACCTCCTTCCTCGTAATGAGGCTTTCCTTCAGGGTCCCCTCAGCTTCCTCTCCTCTCTCACTCATTCCTGACTGTCTATCCGTGATTCAGGATTGTTGTGCCTCCAACAATCTCTGCCTTAATGCAGGTAAGACAGAGATCCTTCTCATTGGAACCCCTGCCCCTGCTTTCCTCTCTCACTCTGGACACCCACCTTGGGCCTTTTCCTTCACCTTCCTGCGAGGCAAAACAACTTGGTGTCATCTTCGACTACACTCTCTGTTTCTTTCTTCACATCTCCGACGTTGCCAAGAAGTCCCACTACCAGCTGCACCTCTTCAAAGGGACTCTTCCGTTTCTCACTTTCCCCCAGAGGCACACTGTCTCCAGAATCCTGGTTCTATCTAGGCTGGACTACTGCAACAGCCTCTTTCTCAATCTGCCTTCCTCTACTCTCCGCCCTCTGCAACTAATCCAGAACAGGACTGCAAAACGTATCCCTCACCTCAAGACCAGGGACTGTATCGCTCCAGCCCTGAAATCTTTCCACTGGCTCCCGGTGGCTGCAAGGATCAAGTTCAAAACCCTTAGCATTGTCCATGAGGCTGCCTGGGGCCGGAGCCCGCACAACATCCAATGCTCTCTTCCAAAATACTTTCCTTCTCAAGTCCTTCACTCAGTTACCTCCAACTCTCTCAGGGTTAGACGCTTCTCCAGGCAGAGAGTGGGGGTAGATCTCTCATCTCTACAGGTGCCTCCCTCTGGAATGGACTCCCTGCCCCTCTCAAACGTGAGCCGGACCACTTGAAGTTCTGTGAAGCAGCTAAAAACGTTCCTCCTCTGCTTTCTCTTTCCCCCTACCCTGCTGACCTACCTGACCTATCTGTCTGCTGTACTGACTGGATGCTTGGTTAGCCTCACAGTCTCACTAGGTACCAGGCTCTTTCTTGATCAGTCACCCTTGCACTGCCTCCAGGCCTACCATGCACTTAGGGGCTGTAACTATAACCCAACAGCCCCTTGTTCTCCTTGCACTATCCATAGCCGCGCTGACCTGGCTGCACTTACTCAGAGCATTGCTGGCCTGTTTTCCCATCCCCTCCTGCTTGCACTTCCCCGTCCCTTTCTGCTTGCACTTCTCATTCTCACACTTGCATGATCTGAATGACGCAAGGCCTATTACACTTGTTTGTCTTGTCCTCCCTCTGTCTTCCCTCCCATGTCTTGTCGCGCCTAGAAACACTTGTGTACAGGCACGTTATAAATGACTTATCATATCATATCATTGTTCCAAGCCAGCAATTCATGGTCCACCTGGTGGATTGTATTAGGCCCTTTCTGACGGATAATTAATGACACCTGAAGATCTGGGGTAGGTACCACTGTCAATGAATGCATTTATGTGTAGGACCGCTATACAGCAAGACAATTCTAGGCAGCTGCCCAGGACACAACTAGAAGGAGCAAACAACAGGCGCAAGACTGGTCCGAGAACATTCAAATCGCACCACCTCCCTAGTGAGGGCCAGAGGGCTCCTGGAGAGAACTCCCCCTGAGGCAGCGGCATGCATCCTTGAAGGTGCCCTGATCATCTGCTGTCAGTGAGACATTGCCAGATTACTTTGGTGGCTTATGCTTTTCCTCTCAGAAAGACTGGACATGTCCATGATTGTACCCTTCTAGCGTTCCACCTTTCTAGCATACCCCATGATCACCTTTCTGTAAAGCTATCTGGAACACTTCCTTAGAATTTCCTTGGATTTTCCTTATGTGGTTTTGGTAGCTGAACTGATTTTGCCTGTGTGGTGCCTGCGACTGCGATTGGAGTTCAACTTCTAGAGATGTCCTACTTGTGCCCGCGATTACTATTTTAATTGCAATAGATAAAACATTACTTTAGGAACAGATAGACTGACTGTTCCCCGTCCCCACAGGGCATTAAGAAAAAACCTGGAGCACTCTGACGTAAGAACTCTTCCAGAATTAACATACCGACCTGTGTCTAGATGTTCAAACCTACCTTTGATACTGCTAGGGGCTACCTGAGAGCTCTGTGCTGAAATGTGATTTCAAATCCAATTAAACACGCTGCATTAATCAGATCTGTGATGCTTAGTGTGGTATGATTCTATTAAAAAAAAGTAAGCACATTTGAAAGCTTAACACAGCCGGTATTTTGTGCAGTATTGATTCTAGGATTTCGATGGCCCATCTAAAACTCGTTTCTGCAGTCCCTATAAAGGACATCCTCAGTGTGGTACACAACCTTTCTTGCCCAAAGTTGGTACTGCCAACCCTAGTCATAAAAAGCAACTTGCTGCCTCTAGGAAATCAAACATCAAACACAGAACACATCCAGCACAGGATATGTCTTGCTCATAGTGATGGTGGAGAAAACCGGCCACCCACTTGAGCAGAGCAGAAAAAAACTGCCGGCACGTGGCCACTGTGAAGCAAATGGTTTACACATGACTGAGGCGAAGACCTGAAGACAGTGCGCATAAGTCAAGCAAATGACCCCATTGCACACCTAGCAAACAGTGAACCTGACCACTGATGGAGTGCACATGACATGTACATGTAAGGTCAGGGAAAAATATTGCCAGAAGCAGTGAAAGAGAGCACAATACAGTAGAGGAAACACATGGTCCTTGTCTAATGCAGTACACATACCAGCAGCCACTGAGAACCTTCTGTCTCTGCAGCCAGTACATCGGAGATGGGAATCTTTAGGAGTAGTTGATCAGCCCGGATACCCCCTTAACAGTCCAAGGTTTCCCATAATATGCGTAGGTAACCCAAACAAATGGCATGTTGCTTGCTCTTTCACAAAGTCCACAGGCAACACAGAACTACGTTTCCCAGAATGCACGCAGCCCGTTCGGTGCAGAGGTTCAGACGTCGCCTCTGTATCACTAAGCCCTAACTACATGTACCAGAAAGCAATCGGTGCCACTTTTTAAACTAGTTGCAGCCACCCACTAAGCCTTGCCCCGCATCAGATGCTGCACGCGAATGTGTGCCATGCTACATTCGCCCCACCCAGTGCAAATTCCACACAGGTCTACATATACCAGAATACATTCTCTCACTCAGTAGAAACCCGCATAGTCTACTACATATCCCAAATGACACTTTACCTCCAGCGCCCAAATGCAGTTCGAGTCTCAAAGTGCAGATAACCACATCAGGCAACCTGCCTCAGAATACAACACCAATATATATTATGTGGCCCACATACCAGCAGGCCTCCTGCAATACAGAACCCTCAAGAGGACATGTCACGAGATGCCCTCTGCCCGCACACAGTTGAGTTACCCTCCACACACGTGACTGCATGTAAAGGAAAGCACATGACTCTGGTCAGTACAGTACTAGCCTCCACATGACTACACGTATATCGGTACACTCTCCATTCCACCGTTCAGATGCCTCCAGAAGACTACTGCACATGGCAGAATGCACTTTGCATCACAACACTAAGTACATACTATCGGACCAAAAAGATAGTCTCCTTAAATTCAGAGCCCTCCGCGAAACAGATACCTGCTCCAGAATACTCTTTGGCCAACTGTACAGAAGGGCCTACTGTATACATACATTAGAACACACTTTGCCTCATTTAGGGCATATGCCCTGGCAGAACGACACACCACAGAATGCCCCATCTTCTTCAGTATGGATGAGCTCCCCCTCCAACAGGACTACATGTCCCAGGATGCAGTGTGTGTGGGTGGGGTTGTGGGGGGGGGGGGCGAAGGGGGTGCGAGAGGTTCACGAGAGTAGCCGTCACCTCACAGCAGTACAACAAAACTTTTTTTTAATTCAAATTTTTAAAGCGCGCAGCAGCCCAGAGGCATTGTGGCGCTGTTACATATAAGCATGTCTGGATACAAAGGAAATCATATTGGTTACATTGATATTTGCAGTGTGTGATACATGTTGAGGTTACTTAGTATAAGCAAGCAGAATTTGCATTCTTAAACAATTATCTTAGGGGTTATATGAGTAACCGTGGATTGCACGAAAGCAGATATGTTACAATTGGTTGGGTTCTTCAGTGTAAGAGACTGGGCATCATATAACTTGAGAGCCTGGCTTAAATTAACCTGAATTTCAGCTCAAGACCCCGGCTAAAGAAGGTGGTGGGTGACATGGAGAGGAGGACCGTGAGGCCCGGGTTTACGAAAATCTGTAACCTGCTGTAGTCTTGAAGCCAAGACTCTGGCCCACGAGTGGCCATGAGTTTTACTTTGCTGAGGTGAGACTTACTAAACTGTAGGTGACCATGGAAACTACCTTCACCGCACTCCCACACCAGACCATTAAGAGAGCAGGGAAAGGGAGACAGTGGAGTGGCCAGACTGCTAGGATACCAGTTTCAATTGTTACTGCAACTCTGATGCTCCAATCGTTTTTATAGCTTCTGCTGCTCAAATAGTCATTATAATTACAATCACTACTTTTCATTAGCGCGGAAAAACTGTTTTATACATCTTACAATCTTAGTTACATGATTGTTGCTAGTCAAGCTTCCTTACATTCCCAGAAAACTGGTTTAGGCTACGGTAATTAGTTTCTATTCATTGGCTTTGCTAATCCTACTTAGCCTGTTTCCTTATGCAGCTAGCTGCTGTGAGTCTCCGCTAGTCACCTCCATAACCCCTTTTCATTATATATGGTGAGGAAGGATGGCTCACGGGCAACGCGTTTGTCTTGGTAGCAAAACAACGCAGCTCCCACGCTTAGAAACCACTCGCTGGTATTAAACACATTATAAAATTGTGCCAACCCCGGCCCTACCTGTTTCTAACTCGAGAGGTCAGTGTTTTTTTAGGTCTGTTTTGGCGCTTTTGCAAAAGGGCTACGGTATAACAGAAGGCATTCAAATCAGGTAAGTGTTGCTACCTAATTGTGTCACCGACCCCCTGCTAGGCACCACTTTGCACCAATCATTACCCTTGACCAGGGATGTCATTTCACCAAAATGTCAGGGGTAGTGGAAGTGACATCACACGAACCTTGACTTCCCCAATGACAACACAGGAATTGATGTCATTTGACCCCACCCAAACTGACATCACAGGAAGTAGTGGCACAGAACCTTTCACTGCGATCTCAAATGGTTGATGCAATGCACAACAAGTCATTCCAATTCATTGGTGTACACAAGTGAATTTTGCACGGCGGCCTCAATTGCTGCATGCAATTCGAACGCATGAACATTTGAATTCATTGCGCTAAACGTTAAAAGCGCGCCTAAAGGTGAATGAAAAATGAACATTCACATTTTGAAGCAGCTGGGGGATGAAAAAGAATGAAACCCTTGTGTTTTAATTTTGGAGCGGCAGGGCCGCACGAGATGCATGAATGAATAAACAATACTAGCATAAAAAATACCAGGACTCACATTTCAAAACAGCTGCGGGATGAAAAAGAAAAAAAAATATTTTAAATTCGGTGCGGCACGGCTGCCCGAGATGCATCAGTGAACAAACCACACAAGCATTAAAATACATTGTGGTGGAGCACAACGAGCCGCATGAGGTGCCTGAAACAACAAGGACATTTAAATACCTTGCAGTACACGCAATAGCACAATTCATTAAACCGAGGGCTTCTGCATCAGCCTCGCCTGGTTGTCAATCCCTGCAAACAACTCAACAATGACCAAACCCCCCAACCCCAGACCAATGAGGGAACCCAAAAGATGAACAAGAAAAGCCAGCAATGAAACCATGACACTGCGGCATATACCAACCGCACAAAGAACATCCATGCAAGACAAAATCTCACCAGTCCCCCAAACATGGCTCGGTGCGAGACGGCGCCCGCTCAGCTACCGAACAGGGCACACAAAGAGAAACCAGCATGTGCCCTAACGCCTGCCCTCTTCCCCCACTACATGGCGACCATCAGGACACAAAAGAGAATCCAACATTTGAAATAACAACCCCATCCCCCAAGCGGCACAGCGGCTGAACAGGGGACACGAAAGGAAACCCACATTTGTGTAAGAACAACCAACCCAGGTGCACAGCGACCGACAGGGAATACAAAGTTAAAACAACATCTGAAGAACTACAATTTGAGTGGAAAAAATACAATTAGAACGCAAAATATGATTCCCCCCACTAGGGCTCAGCGATCGCATAAGGACACATAGAGCGAGAGCAAACGCCCAAGCGCCCCCGTCAATGAACCACGTACAAATTGGCTGCAAGCGACCTTGACCATCCACTGGTGAGGCGTAGCCTAACAAACCTTCCGGGCCTGGAAACATCGAATACTCACCTCACAGTACCAGGCATAAGCTTCTGAATGAATTCAAGACGTGAGAGCAAACAAACTCCATCCATGATGCACAAGACGTGACTTCAGGCGGGGGGCTGCAAACTAGAGTGAGCCAAGCATCCCACTACCTTATAACCACTCCCTGGAGCCCAGCCGGATGTGGCTGGGCCAGGGGATGCCTCTTCCTCCCATGGAGGAGCTAAGGTGAAAGTACTCCCGGAGGGGAATGGGGTTACCAGAAGGGTGGCCCGCTAGTAAACAGCCTCCAGGGAGAGGCTCAGGCAATGGGGATGGGAAGATAGCTGAGGGGCAATGCGTTTGTCTTGAAAGGAAGACAACGCAGCAACACAAGTTTGAATCCCACGGTCCCGCGCTCTGTAACTGTGTTAAAAAAAAATAATAATAATGTCATGTTCAAGAGAGTAGAGCGGCCCAGCCTCCACATCAATAGAGGAAAAAAAGTCATAGCAGCCCAGCCCCCACACCGTCAGAAAGAAAAAGAAAAGATCACCATTAAACTTTGCATCTTTGCATCACGGCGAGGAGGGACCTGGCAGATGGTGCCTGGCTGACTGCTGGGACATAAGGGCCCGGGGGACATTGCTTAGCTCCATTACAGGGGTAACAAGATAGACGCCAGGGTGTAACAGCTGCGACAACAGGGGTTGCACTTGCTACCCCTGGCTACCCCCAAATGACGTCCATGCCCTTGCCCCTGTGGCATGAGGGTGATGATCCCTGCATTTATAATGAAAGGCGTGACTTGGAGGGGGTTGGTGCCCCAATGGAAAGACAGGTGAGGCTTATTTTCTGAAGCCTGATGCTCTGGTGTATACGTTAGAACAGTGGAGTAACTTTGCTGAGAATGTTGGGGGGACATGACATCTGAAGAAAAGGTGCCCCAGCCAAATGAATGGGGCCAAAATGGTGTGCCATGAAAGTTGGGGGGACAAACACCCCTGTCCCCCCCCTAAAATTACGTTTATGCGTGAGAGATTCAGGTTTTAGAAAAAAAGCATTGGCTTCCAGTGGGATGGGGTTAGCAGTGGACATTAGGGAGCCCCTGCACATTCCTGCCTAGACACATTTGTTGGAGCCTGCTGTGGCCCACACCAGCTAGCCGCGCCACACTTTAAGCCCTGCTTTAAAGAGGCAAGGTAGAGAGTTTAACGATTGTCCAACCTTTCTGAACATTGTTGAAAGAAAGTCAGATAGTCCGTCAATTTTTATGATTTAACAGCAGGCTCCGACTGCCCTATTGGGAAATACAGCAATGTCCGACGTGCAGGCGCAACATGCTAGTCTGGGTCCGTTTTCTGGGTGAAAACGGCCGTGTTTTTAGACAGCCTGATCACGACCTCGGCGGTAACCCTTAAATCCGGCGTTAGCGCTATTACCGCCGGATTTAAGGGTCCGCCGAATCAGGGCTTCGGCGGATTTCGCCCCAGCTCTTGGCTGGGGGGAAATCCGCTGAAAATTTGCGCTATTACCGCGGGCGGGAAATCCGCTGCCGGTAAGAGCGCACATTTTCCCCATTGAGCCCAATGGGGAGTGGGCATTCCCAAATGGGCTCAATGGGGAATGGGGTCTTCCAAGTCCGCCCAACTCGTGATCCCGAGCTATTAGCGCCGGGGGCTATGGCGGTCGCGCTAATAGCCCCCGCGCTAATAGCGTTAGCGTTACCGCCGAGGTCGTGATCAGGCCCAAAGTCGGCAAGTTTAAGGCGATATTTCACGGTGCAGCTAGCAGGTCCGATCAATGTTACTGAACACATAGTATTTAAAATCCACAATTTCCTACACATAACTAAAACAATCTCCCCCAGGGGTACTCCTTAAAGAGTGTGTCACAAAAGCAACAATATGCCAATTGAGATTGTGGGCTACTTTCTATTATTGGGCAAGGCCAGCTGCATTCCCCAGTCCGACCCTGTTAAAAAGACTTGACGCCTGTCAGCCGTGAGGTGCTGCTGAGTAAGGAAGCACCCATCGCACGTCCATTTGTTCATCCGATTGCTGTTTTACTGTGAGGTGGAGGGGGCTCTCCTTGATCATTATTTGGTGGGTGAATATTGAGGTAAAATGTAAAATGATGCCCCCACATGTATAACCTCTGCAGGGTGCAGACGGAGTACATTTAGATTGTGCTTAGATTGTGTTAGTGCACACCTGATGTTGCAAATGGCAACGCAGTATTCCATCCTTTCCCAGAACCATGACAATCCCTCCAGTATTCCCCACATCAGGAGCAGGCACGCAAAGGAAAACCGACTTGTATATTTTAATAAAGAGTTTAAGTTTCTGAAAGTACATGAACAGAGGTCATGATAACTTAGCAAGCACGTAGAAGAGCGCCAAAATAAGACAGCACTTTCAGCCTCTTTGTCATTAAGGGCCTTTGTAGGAAGATCGAATGCGAGCGCATTGGATAACAGCGGAATAACAGACATTCCTTTCTGGAAACTTCCTTGGTTTAGCAGGAGAAGGGCAAAGGGGCAGTGACCTGCTACTTCCAATTATGGGAGAGGTGGTAGCGGACATTCAGAATGAAAAGAAGAGGGAGCGTTCAACAATGGAAGTAATGAGTATCGATTTGCAGTCTGATTTCAGTTTCTTCATCGAAGACTAATGAAAATAACATCATCGCTGGTGAGGAAAGACAACAAAAACGAACAGCTCAATCTATCTCCTTGGTCGTTAACTGGCCTCCACCTTGTTCTGAACCCATTGTTCAGATTATTGGAAGAGCTGTTATTTCAAGTTAAAGTTCATAGTGATAAACTAGGTGATAGCAGAAGAGCACCCCATTCCCTGGAACACTAAGCATAGTGATCGAAGATGTGCTGTTGTGTGGTAAATTGTTACAGACATTAACTTCTGCTGAGACTACAACAGAGGCATACAGAGACAATATGGATGTCTTGCATAAAGACAACCCATCTTTTTATGAGGACCATGTTGACCAAACTATAAAAGATACCTCAGTGTTAATGACTGATTCTAGAAACAAACATTTACTTATGAGATCACCAAAAAGCCCAGACTGAAGTCAGACGTAGAACAGAAGATCAAACTACGAGTGCAGAAGACATGGATATTTTTGAGCCTGCATATACTATTAAATAGTCGCATAAGGGAAAAATCTCCTCTATACTGGATGAAGGCAGTGTTATCTCTCCAGTAGGGGCAAATAAGAATCAAAGGACACATCTGACTAAATAAAAAAAGGGGGCATGAGATGTGAGGCCCTTGAATAAGAAAGTGAAGAATAAAACAACTGCAAAGCAATGTAGCAAGGCCCAACTGGTCAAAAAGAGACCTTTGATAGTTCATCAGTCTTCCAACAGTTAATCATGACAACATACGGGCAATATGATATTTAATTGTCAACAGAAGGAAAAGAAAATAAAGAAGATAAAAAAGACACACAGTTCCACAAAATCCTGTGACTTGAGAGTGTTATGGATTGGAATGCTTCCATAATAGCAGGGGATAATAAGGAAACCATGGGCAGCGAGGAAGAAAGTCATAGTGACACACTTTAGAAAAAGTCTGAAAGGTCAAATTCTCGGCTAATTTGTTACCTAACTGCACATTACAACATAACCAGATGATATCCATACTATTAGTCTTTGATCAAGCTTGTCTGCCCTTAACAGTGGTGGAAAAAGACTGAGTTATAAAAAAAACACAAACACAAAGATCTCGCAAAAAAGGATTAGCAATGCAGATGGCACCAGATACTTCCTTTTGCCCCTGGTGGAAACACGTTGCCAATAATAGGAGTTACATATTAAAGGTCTTGAGGGTTATTCCTACAACAGACTTGGACCAAGCAAAATGTGCTGAACAATGAAACGTATCATGTTTCAAAGTCTATTGTTAGTCAGTTACGATATGTAAACTAATTATGGATCCAATAGAAACATTTGTATGCATCCACCCCACAAAGCAGCTATTATCAGCACCAAAAGATAAATCTATAACGATAGAATTCTGAATGCCAAGTCTAGCACAAAACAACTCTTTTGCATAGTAAGGGAAAGATGTGGTTTGGTGTGCAAAAGTTCAGAAGGCTCTCTCAGACAAATTAGCCTTACTACAAGCCAACATTTACACAAAAAAACAGCTTAGCCATGAGTACCAACAACCACAAACGACCTGATCCTCGAGGACCTTCATGCACCCCTTTCCACTTCTCTCCAGTCACCACCAAAGAAGTAGAAAACCCAAACATCATTTTGGGTCAGAAACCCTCCAACTGTCAGGGAGATATTTGTCCAGCTCTGATTATTAAGAATGGAGCAAGTGAACTAGCACCATTAATAACAGCCTTAATTAACTCGTCCTTGAAAAGTTGTACAGTCCCCAATAACTTAAAAGAGGATTTGGTCATGCCGCTTCTCAAAAATCCCAACCTAGACCCCAGCATACCAACCAATTTCAGCCCCATTACAACAGTGCCAGTCAGTCCAGTTTCAGACCAACACATGGCATCGAAACTGCTCTGCTAGACCTAAAAATCCAGATGGATGATATGAAAGACAAGGGCAAGCTGGCCATCCTCCTTCTATTAGCCTTATCAGCAGTGTTGAATCTTGTCGACCATCAGTTCCTGGACAAACATCTAACCTCAGCTGCAGCCTTCTGTCTGAATGCCGCCAGTTGGATCCAATCTTTCCTATCAAATAGAACAACTACGGTCTTCGCACCCTCAGTGTCTGCTCCTCGAGTACCTATGCACTGTGGAGCCACGCAAGGATCATACGTTTTGCCTATGCTTTATAATATTTTTACTAAGCTCCTCTTTGATCGTCTTGATAACATGGGTATCACCTACTCTAATTATGCTGATGACACCCTGGTCCTTATCAGGCTCTCTGGTTGCTATGTTGAATACTCAAAAATTATGAACGACATGTACCTTGAGATTCAAGCCTGGATGGCCGTCCACAGCCTTTGTCTAAACAAAGATAAGATGGAACTTCTGATCATCGGCTCACAAGCTCGTCTTAACAACTTAGATAAATGCTACAAGGCTTTTAACATTGATGGGAACACCATCAACGTTGCTGGCGAGGTCAAAACGATAGGGGTATACCTAGATTCCACTCTATCTCTCAAAAAACAAGTCAACACCACAGCTTCAACCACAGCCTATATGAACAAACTCATAAATGTTCGTAAATCCTTTTTATCGACCAACTGTCGCATTACGTTAGCCAGAGCACTGATCCTCTCAAAGTTGGATTATTGCAACACCCTAGTCCTTAGCTCCTTGGTACAGTACTTAAATAGAGTACAAGTATCCCAGAATAATGCCCTTAGATCGGCACTGAATATCCCACGCTCTACCGACATCTCATCCTTCAGATGCGATGCACACTGGCTATCCGTATGTGACAGAATCACACTCCGTTTGTTAGTCATCACGCAATACCTAATAGACAAATTCTCAAGGAACCAGTCGGACAGACCCACTAGATCCTACTATCTCAACCGCTTCAACATCCCGATACACAATCTGAAAACTGCAAGAGGTTCCAGCTTTCCTGTGTTAGCAGCCAAATGTTGGAACTTGCTCCCTCCAGCCATTAGAACTGAACCTTCCTTTAGGGCCTTCTGAGCCAAAGTAAAAGACTGGCTCTTCGCTCAGCACTCACTGTAACACAGCTGTCAGCAATATTCCCACCTTCACCTACTTAGCTTACTGTAAATATCTGAATAGAATTGCCTCTCACTGTCTGACTAGGCGTATCCAGACTTTAATCTGTAACCCAAGTCGGCTGCCTACAAGAGTTCTCTAATTTCTCATGGTGACTATTCTGTTGCTAGATCGTGCACCCAGAATACTGATTGTACTGTAAATATGCCACACTGTAATACTACATATTGTAATTATGTAACATGATGTATATTGTAATTATGTAACTCTGTGCACTGTAACTTGGTAACATGTTCTGTACTCAAGTAAAAACACCCAGATACCCCGGGGTTAGGTGCACTATATAAGCAAACAAACTAAAGTAAACTAACTAAATAACCACAGCCAACCAATCCAGACATATGATAAAGGTTACTGGAGCTTTGAAACTTCGAGGAGGGAGTATTATGCTGAAAGTTCAAGAAAGATAAACAAAATTTAGAAACATAAAGGAACCCTAAAATTGTGAAATTGACACAGAAAAGAAAAGAACTGTACTTCACATGCTTAAAGCCCATGATATTGAAAGCAGATTACATGCTTTTTATTAATTTTTTTGTTCCTCCCCACCCCAAGACTATCTGAAATGTAGTCAGGTCTAGTACGATAGTCACTTGATTGGTTCCTCCCCTCCCTGTCTGCACCCCTCTCCCTCACCTTTTGTTTTTTCTTCAGCTCTACCAGAAATGTCATCAGACCTATTATGGTAGTTGCATGTCTGTTTCCATTTCCTTTCCACTCTCCCTATCCCTTCCTTATCTATGTCTTAACTCCTGCACTATCTGAAATGTCGTCAGGCCGAGTATGATAGTTGATTTCACATTCATACTGTTCATGTCCTGTAAGAATGTCATTGTATTTTCCCTTGTTCCCTCCCTTGCCTTGAAGCACTTTGAAACACATTGTGTATAGGCGCTATATAAATAAACTATCATATCATATCATAACATATCATATAATACAATGCCTCTAGTAGGGCAAAGGAGGTTGTATTTCTGTTAAACTGGAACACAAAGGCACATAAAGGATTTTTAAGCCAGGGAGGGGCACTAGACTTTATATTAAAACATGTTATTATTCTATTGCAAGATGTATGGCTTTGAGAAAGCATAATTATAGACGGCATGGCTACAGTATTACATCTCTTCTCTAAAGTTCTAAGGGACACTCAAAGGGGGGTCTTATAATTGGAGTATGAAATAGTTTCAGGATAACAGAATGCAAGCTTCCAGTAACCACACCTTACATATTAGCACCCAAGGACCATGGGATGTCTTTTTAAGTAAAAATGCATTTATTTTGATAAACGTATATGACCCTAAAAGGATGATGGAGACAAATAGGGTGGTAAAGATTGTTGCTAAGTTATTGGAATGATGGGTAAGTTCACCTGTCTTGGCCCCTGTGATACTAGTAGGAGACTTAAATGCAAAGTGAGTGCCACAACATCTCATTCCAAGAGACTATAACTTTCTGCAAGACATGCACATTCTAGATGCAGTCCTTTCACAAGCGGTGATGCTATCAGGTAGAACTTGGCGTTCGTTATATCATATAAAACAGGTACCTTGTATCACCAAATGCTAGAACTCAGGGGGCTATGCCCGGCCACACTTGAGTAGAGGATCAATCCTGGGCTACATTTTCGCCTCTGCTTCGATTCTCAATAAGATGGGGGGGGGGGCTTAAATATGAAATCTACGGAAGTCAGCAAGCTTTGTACATTGATTGTAGCGTTCACACCTGAGAAGCAAGACGATACACGAGTGTTACTGCGATGTCGAACATCTTGAACCAAATGTGCTCTCTGGGGAATACCTAATGATATACCTTCAGCTCATCACAAACTAAATTGACCATCTTTCCGGGCAGTAAAGAAAGGATTCCGCTCTACGCCTTTTAACAGAAGGACGACTAGGGAGGATGCAGAGGTGCGGAGTCGACTGTGTTGAGACAGCAAAGATCAAAACGTTGAAGCACTTCATTATATATTTTCATCATCTAAATGATCCATGGCAGCTGTGTTTGACCACATTTGTGAGATGATGGAGCTTTAATAACTGAGGACTTTTGCCAGAGATGTGCACATGGCAGGCAAATATCACATATGTTTTGCTACTCTAAACTACTGCAGTTCAATAACTGGCCTGCTGAATGAATAATGACTGTGGACTTCATGAATCTGAACTTTAGGGATTTGTTATCCTTATAATATACGCTTTATATTTTTATTTGTGTACTTTTTTCTATGAAATAGCATTTCAGTGTGAAAGGTTCTGTTTTAAACTACAAAACACCACAATAATAAAAATAATGTTCCACCGCTAAGGCTTCCATAAGTGCCGCACTGTGCATTAAAGGCAATGTAGTGTTGAAAAGGACATATTCATATTCCAGGTTGTGCAGGACACCCGTACAGTGTGGTGGATTTTGGTGGATGTAGAGCTCAAGAGGGTATGTTAGATTTCAGGCCTGCCATTAGAGCAGTAGCGTGCATAGTGGGGATAGTAAAGAGTGCAAATCTAACTTTGGTTCACGGTCTTGCTGTAGACCAGTACGGTGCATTGTGGGAGATGTAGTTTTATTTTGAGAACGTCAAATAAGAGAGAATGTCAATTATTTTTTGGTGGGCAAATTTAATGTGTCTTTTCACTTCTGGGCCGCCAAACTATTCCACCCTCTGCTGGCCATAAATCCTAAAAAAAGAACAGGTCTACTTGTTATACAATTCACTTTAACTCACTCAGATCTATCCCTCATGACGTCATGTACCATAATTCACCGAATTCAAAAGGGAAATAGACAACCACACATGAAACAGCGACCTCCCATTCCTATCGATAAGCCCACCTGTGCAGGGTGTCATTAACTGGTTACTATGGCATAGTCGACTTACAGGGAGCAATGGATGTGACGACTGCAAAACAAACGACTTGTCAAGCGAAGAAAGGGTGAGGTGGCCAAAGACTCGAGAGGGGAATGCATGACTTCCTCCTTTTGCCTTTATACATTGTCACAGGGGCTCTTTCGTGGGCGGAGACACAGTGACAACTGGTGAAACGCGGTGCACGTTACGCTGCCATCACGTGACTGTGAAGGCCAAAACCCTTTCCATGATGTGTTTTTCTTCTTCAGCCGATACAATCTGTTATCAGCCAGGCCTAAAAATATCAAATGGCATATTGTATTCTCCACCACACGTTATTGTGTTTTCTCAAGTGACGCAGGGAAAGGAAGTGAGTCGAAGATGCAGGATGACCAAGTCACTGAACAAAATGCACACAGGTCAAAGCATCACAAATTGGAAATCACCTGTACTACTACAGATAAATATTATCAAATGCTTTCTACTTCACAGGTTTTTTGGCCTATACATTTGTCTGCAGTGGGTGTCGCCGTTGGTAAGATATAAAGTTCTCGTTTTTCAACGTTGTTCGTTGAAGTGCATGTACTTGTAGTAACCATTCATCCAGAAATATCGAGAGCGGCGGCAACACACTTCATGTAAAATCATCAAGAAATACATTGCTGTATTCCTCCAAAGGATTCGCATGGGGACCAAACCACCTCTGCCATGAAAAGTTTATACATCCTTCATGACGTCCAGAAATGTCACGGTTCTTTTTCTTTTTCACCCATCAGTCTGCTTCTATCTACACCCATTCCACATAAAAGCAAAAGACTGACTTTTTTTCCCATTTGTCTTTCGCCCCATACCATGCTTCATTCCTTTCAAGGGGAGTTTCTTGACATGTCCAAACTCTGGAACCGCCCCTGCGCTCCGCCACTGCGACTCACCAACCCGTCCCTCCACCTGTTCTTCCTTGGCAACACACCCCAACCCAGGCGGCCCACGTTGTTTTGCCCAAGTTCAAATTACTTAAGACATGTTGCCTCACAGGTTTGAATGATTTCATTTGTTGTCGAAATACCATTTCAACAAGTAGCAATACTATTGTAGATATGTTACAAAGACACGGGGCTCAGGGTGTGTGTCGGCAGTGCAAAGACACTTTGAACTGGGCAAATATTCCATGATTCAGGTCCATAATGGTCATTTTCAATGATCTGTAAAGTACATTTTCTGCGTAAAAATCTTGTTTGAGACGTCACCGCTCATTTTCCACAATTTGTATATTGTATGTGGTGCTGCCCGAAGACGGGGCGCGCACGCGGCGGTGTGACGTTGCACGCCGCGCCGTGCAGCATAAATAAATGGGGCATTCCCGGCCGCGGCAGTGTGTGGTTTGAGTCCTTGTGTGCTGGGGGGCTTACGGGGATCGCTGGGGGTCAGGACACACCCCCAACAGTGTAGAGGAGGCTCGGATCATAAGTTACGATTCCAGCTCGAACTTCATTTCCGCAATTCAAATACTCCCTTATTTGTGTCAGCATGTATTTTCATGCTCGTGAAAAAAAAAAACCCTGTAAATTCATATGGAATCTGTCTGCTTTTTGCACCTTCAAAAAACAGGCAGATTCCACAGGAATGGGAAGGATAGGTGCACACCAATGTTACCAATATATAGGTTATACTCTTATAAAATACCAGCAGAGCTGGTGTTGATTAATTAAAGGTGCAGGGCTGGAATTAAGGCCTTGGCACAAAACCCTACTACATACAAGGAAAAGAAGAGGACCCAAAGTTGGAGCCTTCCCGTCCCCTGCACACTCTTAAAGTCCTCCAGAAAGGAGGTTAATGATTCAGTATCAACAGTCATACTCGGTCTAGTGGTTTCAAATATAATGATTCTCAGAGTACTGTGCATCAACAACATATATAAAAAATAGCAATGATTTATTCACAAAAGAAACAATTTTGTGGAAGCAAAAGAAAGGCACATCAAATTGTCCGTTTTTGAAGGCTGGCATCTTTTGAGGTTTTTCCTCTTCTTCTAGAGCCTATTTCGACTGTTGATGGATCACAATCAGGAAAAATGAAGATGTAAGTGATACTGTTAAAAGTCAAAGAATATCAAGCAAGATAATGTAAAATTGTCAGAATCAGACATCCATATTATAATCACATACATAGACAATCATAGACATGTAATATACTTTTGTAACTTCTTCAATATGAGTACAATGTTAAAATCACAATCCAGAACAGACTTTTTCACTCGTGATCAGTGAACGAAGGGTCCACAACTTTAGGGACGATCCCAGAGTAACCCATAGTTCCAAGTATCTAAAGCGGTATGTACAGTTAGGAGCCCTATACATCTGTGTAAGTGAGCTATGCCAAGAAGTGGAATCTTATGCATAAAAATCTTGCTTGAGACGTCACTGCTCATTTTGCACAATTTGTATGGTGCAGAGGAGGCTCGGATCATAAGTTACGATTCCGGCTCGAACTTCATTTCCGCAATTCAAATACTCCATTATTTGTGTCAGCATGTAAATTCATATGGAATCCGTCTGCTTTTTGCACATGCAAAAAACAGGCAGATTCCATAGGAATCAATTGCAAACGCTGCCTGCAATGTGTACCTAGCAGGCAGCCTTTACTCAATTTGTGTGGGCCAGTACACCAGCATTTTTGCACTTTACCTTTGCACTCTGCCGTTCAAACGTTGAAAATTACATGCAGGGGAGATGCCTACGCAAAAGTGTAGATGCACCAGGTCCCCTCCACGTAATCTCCAGGAAACTGAACAAGTATTGGGAATGCCAATAGTTTGGGCATTTACTGCTGTTCTTTGCATTTATAAGGAGGAGCACGCAAAGTTCCAAGGAAGGCGGTAAGAAGCAATGCCCTTGTGCCCGAGACTGAGAGTGGGAGTAGAGAAAAAGAGGATGCTGTTGAGGGAGCGTGTCATTGAGGATAAGCAAGAGGAAATATGAGTGAGAGCGGGTGACTGTTGGCGGGTGAGTGTGGGAGGGTAAGAGAAAAGCGACGGTGTTAGAGGAAGAATGAGAGAAAAAGTAAGTTCTACGAGGAAAGGTGAGAGTTGGAGAAGATGGAATGAATGTGCAAGAAAGGATATATTCAAGGATTCTAGGGTGAGAGGGAGAGCAGCGCCATGAGGAGGAAGGGCGCAAAGAGTGTAGTAGAGCAAGGTGATAGAGAGTGTGACACACAGAGAGAGTTTGACAACGCACTAGAGTGATCATGCAAAGAGAGAATGCAGAGAGCGAGAACGACAGTACAGAGAGTGTGACATCACAAAGAGAGTGACAGCACAGACAGAGAGCACAACAGCACAGAGAGCGTGACAGCAGCAACAGAGAGCACGACAGCACCGACAGAGCACGCAACAGCACAGACAGAGCACATGACAGCAGAGAGAGAGAGTGCATGGTAGCATACGGAGAGAGAGACATTGCAGTGAAAGACATTACAGAGATAGTGAAATACACAGAGAGAGACAGGACAGAGAGAACACAGAGAGAGACAGCTGAGAGAGCACAGAGAGAGAGAGAGAGAGAGAGAGAGAGCAGAGAGAGCAACACAGTGCTAAGAGAGAGCCACAGTGCAGAGAGAGACAGCCAGCAGAGGGAGAAAGAAGAGAGAGACAGTGCAGAGAGAGAAAGCGCAGAGAGTGACCAACAGCACAGAGAGACAGTGGGTGACAGCACACAGATAGAGACAGTGTGACAGCACAGAGAGAGACAGGATGACAGCACAGTGAGAGATAACTCACCAGTGTCGAGAGAAATACAGCATAGAGAGACATCAGAGAGAGAGAGAGAGAGAGAGCACACAGATAGAACCACAGTGCAGAGAGATATCAGAACAAAGTGAGAGAGACAGCACAGAGAGAGACAGAACAGAGAGCGAACGCAGAGAGAGGCAGCAGAGAGAAAGCACAGAGAGGAATAGGACAGAGAGACACAGCACAGAGACACCACAGAGTGAGGCACAGACAGTGAATATATATTGAGAGAGTGAGAGAGAGAGAGGGAGAGAGAGTGTGTGCAGAGAGAGAGAGTGCAGAGAGAGCAGAGCAGCACAGATAGAGCACACTAGCACAGAGAGAGTGTGACAGCACAGAGAGAGAGAGAGAGCACAAGAGCACACAGAGAGTGCAACAGCACAAAGACAGAGTGTGACAGCACAGACATAGCACACAATAGCACAGACAGATCACACGACAGCAGAGAAAGAGAACACACATCAACACAGAGAGAGTACACAGCAGCAAGGTACAGACAGTACAGAGAGAGACATTGCAGAGAGAGACATTACAGAGATAGATAGTGTACAGAGAGAGAGAGAGAGAAGCCAGAGAGGGCACAGAGACAGCCCAGAGAGCACATAAAGAGAGAGACAGCACAGTGAGAGAGACACAGTACAAAGAGAGAGCAAAATTGCAGAGAGAGACAGCACAGATGGAGAGAGAAAGTGTAGGGAGAGAGAGAGAGAGAGAAAGATAGAGAGAGAGAGAGAGCAGAGAGAGAGACAGCACAGAGTGTGCCCAACAACACAGGGAGAGCACAGAGAGAGAGAGGGTGACAACACAGAGAGAGGGTGACAGCACAGAGAGAGGGTGACAAAACAGAGAGAGAGAGACAGTGTGACAGCACAGAGAGAGACAGTCTGACAGCAGAGAGAGAGATTATGAAATCAGAGCGAGAGAGAGCATGACAGGACAGAGAGGGAGGACTTCAGAGAGAGAGAGAGATCAGAGAGATACATCAGAGAGATAGCACAGAGAGAGAAACGCAGCGCAGAGAGACAGCCAGTGCAGAGAGAGAGAGAACAGAGAGAGACATCACAGAGAGAGACAGCACACAGAGAGACAGCACACCGAGAGACAGTGCAGAGAGAGAGCACTGAGAGAGAGAATACAGTCCAGAGTGAGACACAGATAGTGAAGAGGCACAGTGCAGAGACGGACAGGTCAGAGCAAGAGAGAGAGAGAGGGTGCAGAGAGAGGGAGACAGCACAGAGAGAGCAGAACAGCACAGATAGAACACAATAGCAGAGAGTGAGTGTGACAGCACAGAGATAGAGCACACAACAGCACAGAGAGAGAGTACACAACAGCACAGGGAGAGAACATGATAACAGAGAGAGAGAGAGAGAGAGCACAACAGCACAGAGAGAGAGAGCACAACAGCACAGAGAGACTTTGCAGAGAGCAACAGTGCAGTGAGAGCACAGAGAGAGCAGAGCGAGGCAGAGAGAGGGACAGCTCTGTGAGAGAAAGAGACAGCACAGGGAGAGAGGCAGCACAAAGGAGAGAGGGACAGCGCACAAAGAGAGACAACCCAGAGAGATAATACATAGAGGTCTTTGCAGTACTTCACGTTAAGATTGTCAATTGAAATCTGAAGCAGCACATACTGTGCTGTCGATTGTCACGTAACTCACCAAAGATCCCAAAGATCCCAAAACATCTCCCACTAGGTGCTTTAGAGTAAGGCGAATCCCATAATTACACATATGATGTGCCAGGGGCGAGGGGGGCATATTAAGAAACCCGGCATGAACACAATACTATGCAAAATTGAGATGCATAGACATAGTGCATGCATGTAAACAGGTGCTACTTTGTAGTTATGGTAGAAACATTTGGGCCTGCATGGCTGTGCAATAGACATGGACCACAAACCTAATGAAGAAATTTGAATAGGCCCATGCACTGATGATAAAGAGACCCAAGCTGTTAGCCTCCATGGCAACTTTCCTTTGTGCCACAACTGTTGCTAATGTGAGTTATCCCAAGAAGGAATGTTCTCTGCAAGGATGCGAGACAGTACCAGGTGCCTCACAGTGCATGTTTATCGCAGCCAGGCCAAAGCAGGCCTCCGACCCCAACCCAGCCAACCATGATATATGGCACATACAACTGTCTGAGTCCAGGACCCCTGAATTGCAAGATAGTAGGTGAACCCAGACCACCAACCATAACCCACTGGCTATAAAAGAACTAAAAGAACACAACTATTCCATCTTATTTCATAAATGACAGGATTTGCAATGCAAGGTACAGGGTGGAATAAATTATAGTCCAAAGCAAGGGTGGAAGCCTTTGGGTGCAGATAGTGCGACACTGAATGAGTGAAGAATGTGTGGGTTAGCGTGATCTTAAGCCTCCCCTGTGCCACTCCCTGATCCTCCAAGGTGCATGCCATAATGATAGCGTAGCATTGTCTTACATAGTAATGTCAAGGGTTTTGACCCATGTTGAATTATTAGACTGGGTAGATGTGGGGATGAGCTGTCGCCGCCCATCATTCTATCCCAGAACAAAACTAAATCAATAGACTGGGTAGATGTGGGGATGAGATGTCGCCACCCATCATTCTATCCCAGAACCAGGAGAACCGCGCAGTTTTGCGCACACCAAATGGTCGCCTGACCTGCCACCCACCAGTGCGAGCGTGATAGGCCAGGAGTGCCATGGGTGAAATGTGTGCCTAAGGAAAAACAGCAGTGCCGGTTGGCTCAAAAAGCGCTTTGCAATCACCTTTGTTTCTCTGAAATGCAAGATAAAAATGCCTATTTTAAAGATTGCAAGTTATTCAAAAATCTCAATGAACACCAGCAGACATTTGGCAGAATGTATTCTTGTGTGCATACTAAATCTGGAAAGAGAAAGAGCACGAAACAATGTTTATAACAAAACTGGCTGAGCTGTGGATGTCAGCAGCTGAAGTGAAATTGGACTGAAAGACACTGAAATCTAAATGTTTAAAATAAATGAGTGACCTACTGTTGAGTGTCACATAGTTGCAACTGTTGAAATGTCATAGTTTTGAACTTAGAATCAGCATTCTAGCTGCATGTGTAAAAATTGTCAGTTTGATTTGAATGTAGAAAACT
This sequence comes from Ambystoma mexicanum, assembly GCF_040938575.1. Taxonomy (NCBI): domain Eukaryota; kingdom Metazoa; phylum Chordata; class Amphibia; order Caudata; family Ambystomatidae; genus Ambystoma; species Ambystoma mexicanum. Next base: position 452,224,271 of record NC_090938.1, read on the forward strand.
GGGAACTAAAGTGACATTTAGCTGAAGCCTGGCTTGAAGAGAGTGAATTCTGCCCGGCAACTACCCCCGACAGGAGTGAAACTTGCACAGCCACTCTTCCCAGGCCTGGCTGCATTCTGCTGCCCCTGCCAAAAAGAGATGACACCTCTCTGATTGAATTAGGGGAGGAGCACCTGGGGACTACATCTGTGAGCCAGCTGAGCTTGGGGGAAGTGGATAAACCAGAAATTCCACCATGTGCTTTGGAAAAACCACACCCCTTTGGGGCCAGAGCATCATTTTAAAAAGATGGATAATTCATAGTGCGGACTTGTAAAAATTATATAAATAACATCATCATTCTTGTGATTTTTCTGTGCACTTTTTAAGAGGTGTTAGGACCTTGTGGTATGTTCTTGGGGATAGTAGCGGAAAAAGGTTGTTACTCCAAATGTATGCATGTTAAAAAATCTGACACGCTATCATCTGAAACCCATATCCCTGGTGCACATTTGTGTAAAATCTGGAAAGGTTTAGAGGTTGTTATCTGGATGAAAAGGGGAGAATTCTGTCATAAGTGGACACGTCATCTTACAAAGACAGGAATCGGATGGTTTGGTGCTACAGAAAATATGTTAACTGGACATATAATATTTGAAAAATGGTACATAGATAAATATGTATTTGGATCAGAAATAGATTTGTGTGCAATTTTACAAGGGGAGGATCCTCTGACCATAAACCTACCTCATCACTCAGACTCACAACCCAGTTCCCCCAATCAAGGGAGAGAGGAGGAACTGGCCAATGATAAGTTGAGAGGGTTGGGCATGCAGAATTAGCCGACCCACCCACTTTCTAAACACATAAAAAGAGCCACTGGAAGCCAGATAGGGACTTTCTTTTTCACTTTCTGCAGAGCATCTTGACAGACAACTTCACATCCAGACTTCAGACTTCACATCCAGAGATCCAGACTTCAAATCCATCAATCTCCAGAGACCAGAAATTAACTCCAGAATTTTTAGCAGAGAGGCCTGAATCCACAAGCTGAATCCTTTTTCAGCAGGCCTCCAAATCATTTGCAAACTATTCAACAGCCGGGCGAGCTGTTTGAATTTTTGCCAAGAACTTTTGCCAGAACCAGAGACCCAGAAGGCAGAATTATCCGGAGAGACCAGACCCAGACCAGATTGCTGTGCAGTGCTGAGAGCTGACCCAGATCGATGTGCACGGAACCAGTACCAGAGAACTGCAGCCAATCCTGACCCGATCTGTGGCGAAGTCGCATTCCTGTCAAAAATATAGTGTGAGTACCGCCAGAACTGTGCAAAACCCAATCTCTTAGTTTAAAATAATCTAATTCAAACTATTTTAACCTATTGAGAACTGCATCCTAGAAATCTTCTGTTCCTTCTGTGATCTCAAACCTGAAAACTGTCATCTGTCATTCTGAGCTTGACATTTTCTTTGAGAATCTACCTTCACGAAATCGTCCGTATCTCCGGAACCGTTTGTCCTAGGAACGAAATTTAAATTTAAAGCTAAGATTCTGGGCTTTCCAACAAACCCAGATCCGACTTTCTATTCGTTATACTATTTCCGTAATCGCGCTCGACGAACTCAGAAAAAATTGCTGCGAATTGCGATTTGGCTCAATTTCTTCACTTGGCAAAATAGCAGCTCCTTGCTTTCCTTTGCTGAAATTTGTTTGCCACCTGACAATCATTCCTAGAGCATTGCTAAAGTGATCCTGAACTAATAAAAAGTAGCTGTCACCCACCCTGAACCTCTAGAGGGAATTAAAATCATTTTAGCATATTTTTCACTTCTTTGCATACCACCTTTAAAGTACTTTGCCTTTGTTTAAAATCATCCCTGTTGATCTAAACTTGCTAGGGGGGAACTGAATTGGGATTGTACTGTGATTGTATTCCTGAAGACTGTGTGTGTCACTTCCACCTCCTTACATTGCATAGAGGGGGGGGTGAATTGCCAAAAGGGGAAAAGTGATTATATTATGTTTTGCTGAAATCATATCAAGTTTATTCCTGTGTTGCTTCTTTTCCACCTTGCATTTCCTTGTACCATATAAAGCATTCTCAGCTACCTTATCCTCTATACTACTCCTAAGTAATTACCCAGTGTGCTAGTATCACATCATCCATTGTTGATCATTCAATGTCATATGTCTAAGTGTGATATCAATTATTAATTTATTATAAAAGTGCGATATATATATATATATATATATATATTGTTTAATTCTCAAATAAACCTTTTAAATTTGCAAAACAAACTTACTTCTTGGCTCAGTGGGGTCAGAGGGATTCTAAGAGAGGGGTGTTATATAAGGGTTGTCATCCAGAGTACACGAACTGGACATCAAAATATATAAATAAGGGCTTCCCTTGAGCAATCCCAGACAAGGCACTGACTTAGTGGGACTGCTTGATTGGAGTCTTTAACAGTAACTAATTGCAAACTCGACCTTGGTTACCTGGAGATGAGCCCAGCAGATCCCACGTGATGGAAGACGGTGTCATACCTAGGTATTCCCTATGGAGAAAGTGGACATTCAATAGATATCTCTAAACTCACCTCCCACCATCATGGCGGCTCCATTGCTCCACCCTTTGTGACCACCCATACAGGTCTAGTCTAGTCCAAGATGGCTGCCTCAACTCCTCCTATTTATACCACTTTCCAACTTCTGAACGGTACGTTACTTCAAATCTGACAACCTGTTGAGCGGATCGCCGTGAGAGGTAAGTTCTTCTTCCTAAACTTTCTTCCTTTCTCACCCTCCCGCTCTTAACTTCTTTTCTATCTGCTTATTACCTCGTGCTGCTTGTCAGCTTAGCGAGTCAATGGAGCACTGTCACCTTCCCTTGCTGTGTGCTTTCTCTAATCCACAGAACTATTTCTATTCTGAAACCCGCCTCTCGGGTTCATGCCAGCGACTCAGCTCCCCGCAGAGTGTTCACACTCGGGGTCTGTATCCCCAAGTGCAGTGTGAAATTCAACATTGCTCGTTGTTGAACCTAGTCGATACTGGGAATTCAAGAATACTTAGCAGTGACATAACAACTGCTCCTTGTGGAACTTTAGCTAAAACTTTGGAATCCTGTAACATTTCACAGCGTGACAATTAACACTGTTCATTTGCTATACCTTCCTTCAAGTGGGAGTCCGTGATATATTTGTAACTCTAGAATCCAGTTTGCACAAGATGTGCACCACCCATCGATTCAAAGCGAGAGAGTCTCTGTTCTTGGTAAGTCTAATGAATGCATGCCCTTAGAAGAACTGTTACCTCGCTCTTCTCTCACATAACCTTATTCACAAATCTGTATTAAACACCTGTTTCTGTCCCTTCTTATATTCTGGGCTAGACACATATTCAAAACAGCACAACTCTGCACTATGCCTGGAAATCAATAACGGACTCCTGAACATCCCTTGATCTTCATGTTTGGGTTTTCTTTCCCAGGAGGGTTTCCCCAGATTTACCACTGCCCTCGTCTTAAACCTCAGGGTCAGTGGTGTAATTGGTAAGGCTCCCCATTACTCTTCCCTCCAAGGACCTTCTGACAGGTAAGGGTTCAGTGAACCTTTCCAAAATTCTAGTTACCATTCTGCATGTCTTATTCTGAACAGAATGTAATAAGTCATAACAGAAAGTAACACCCTTAATAGTACAATGGATCTACAAGTACAACAACTCATGGTGGGAATGCAAAATCTCACCACAGAGATCCAAACCCTAAAAAATGAGAACACTATGCTTAGATAAATGGTGACTCATCCCCCTCAACAATATGACCTACCGCCTGGGGCTTTACCAGGAGTTAAATTCAATGGTAACCCAAAAAAACTACGAGAGTTCCGAGACTCATGTGTAGTACAATCTGCCTTTAAACCAGCTTACTTTCTATCAGAATGTACCAAAGTAGGTCATATGATCTCAAACCTCGCTGGAGCTGCACTAGCCTGGGCCACTCTATTGGTGACTACCAATAATCAGATCCTGGATTCCTATCCTGGATTCATCCATAGTCTTCGGATGTTCTCTGACCTCTCGGTTACTAGAAAACCCCCGACTTGGCCTACAGACTCAAAAAGAGAGGAACCTATGCAAATAGGAGCACCCGAGGTCCATTAACTTCAGAAGAAAGAGCCAGACTAACCTTGGGACTCTGTATGTATTGTGCCTCCAAAGACCACGAATTAAAGGACTGTCCCTTGGTCCCACCCAGACGTTCGGGAAACGCAACATCCCGGTCATAAAGGGCACTATGATCCAGGAAAGGAAGTTCAGTTCCCCTTCCGCCACCGAAATGGTAATCATCAAAATCTCACTAAAAAAAGGGAGACCACCTCCTCAATAACATCCCAGCACTGATAGAGTGTGGAGCAGCAGGGAATTTCATCAATGACCAATTTGCTCACAAATATCTAATTCCTCGTAGACCATGTTCCACTGTCATCCCTGTAGAAGGGGTAGATGGGACCCCCCTTGTCTTCAGGCATAATTAAGGAGGAGGCAGAGCCCTTACTCATGAATATCATGTCACATCAGGAAGACATTTCTTTCTATGTAATCTGAGCAGTACATCATCCTGTTATCTTGAGGCTTCCCTGGCTAAGACTTCACAATCCTTTCATCAATTGGACAGCAGGTGCACTCTTCCTAGGATCAGAATACTCTTTAAACAATTGCCTCCCTAAAGGGTCAGTCGGTCTTCACACCACATCCTCTATTATTCAACCACCACCAGAAAACCTTCACATCAAATTGATGGTAACCTTACAAAATCATTATCAAGATTATGGGGAAGTATTTTCAGATCTGGATTACAAAGAACGTCCCCATCATCGAAGAGATGATTGCTCCATCGATTTAATCCCTGATAAACCGATTCCCTTTGGAAGAATGTACATTGGGTCTCAACTCAAATAAAATGCCATACAAGAGTACTTGGACAACAACCTCCGCAACAGATTCATAATGGAATCTCATTCTCCAGCAATAGCATCTTTATTCTTCATCTCTAAAAAAGACACCACTGAATTGAGGCCCTGGATTGACTTCAGAGGGTTGAATAAAATAACCATACCGGACAAATACCCCATGCCTCTAAATCCAGACATACTAGAAGCAGTAAAGGGAGCAACCATCTTTACAAAACTTGATCTAAGAGGTGCATACCACCTCATCTGAGTCCACCACGGCGACGAGTGGAAGACAGACTTTAGAACCCCATTCGGACATTTTGAAAATAGGGTCATGCCAATGCCACAGCAGTTTTCCAACGATTTATAGATCATGTATTTTCAGACCTGCTCCTGCACTCAGTTGTTGTGTACATCGACAATATTCTGGTCTTTTCAAAAAACCTCTCTGACCATATTCTTCATCCATCCACCTCAACTCCTCCTATTTATACCACTTTCCAACTTCTGTATGGTGCGTTACTTCAAATCTGACAACCAGTTCAGCGGATCGCCGTGAGAATTAAGTGCTCCTTCCTAAACTTTCTTCCTTACTCACCCTTCCCGTTCTTAACTTCCTTTCTTTCTACTCTTTACCTCATGCTGCTCATCAGCGTAGCGAGTCAACGGAGCACTGTAACCTTCCCTTGCCGTGTGCTTTCGCTAATCCACTAAACTATTTCCATTCTGAAACCTGCCTCTCGGGTTCATGCCAGCGACTCCGCTCCCCGTGGAGCATTCACACTCGGGGTCTATATCCCCACGTGCACTGTGAAATTCAACATTGCCCGTTGTTGAACATAGTCGATACTGGGAATTCAAGAATACTTAGCAGTGACATAACAACGGCTCCTTGTGGAACTTTAGCTAATCTTTGGAATCCTGTAACATTTCGCAGTGTGACAATTAACACTTCATTTGCTATACGTTGCTTCCAGTGGGAGTCTGTGACATATTTGTAACTCTAGAATTCAGTTTGTGCAAGATGTGCACCACCCATCAATTCAAAGCGAGAGAGTCCCCGTTCTTGGTAAGTCTATTGAATACATGCTCTTGGATGTACCGTTACCTCGCTCCTCTCTCACATAACCCTTTTCACAAGTCTGTATTAAACACCTGTTTCTGTCCCTTCTTATATTCTGGGCTAGACACATATTCAAGACAGCACAGCTCTGCACTACGCCTGGAAATCAATAATGGACTCTCGGACATCCCTTGATCTTCCCGTTTGGGTTTTCTTCCCCAAGAGGGTTTCCCCAGATTTACCACTGCCCTTTTCAGGTGAGCGAAGTAAGTCGTGTCAGCGAAGAAATGCCTGATATGATTAAGGTCAATTATACGTACATTGCGTTCGGCGTGCGGGTTGCTCCAGTCATTTACAGCCACCCATGCCGCCCACGGATTGACCTTAATCATATCAGGCATTTCTTTGCTGACATGACTTACTTCGCTGCACCTACCATCCAGGAGGCCACTCTATTATACTTAACACTTTAGGGGGCAGCCAAGAGCAGCGTTCTTTTAATTGCAACTGCAGATCCCTTCGCGGTCAGATTCCAGCTCATTGACCCTTCTTTTTTATCCTGCATGCGAATGGCAATACATATGAGCCTTCCGCCCTATATCACCTGATGAAGACGTTGTTCAATATACATTCTACGTTGAAACCGGTTGAGTTTACTCTTCAGGGATGTGATCTATACAACATTTTTCTTCTCAGATCCACCCTTGAGATAGATTGTTTTTAATTGGTTCTATTGTTGATTGCTAATTAATTTCTAAATATTAAAATAACCAGATGAGACGTGAGGAATGTTTATCCCACCCCTGATTGTTAATCAATGTTCTCATTTTTAGCTATTGTTGGTTGATTGAATGTCACAGTGTATGATATATGGTCTGAATGCCGCACTATGAATGGTTGTTGTGATGGACTCATTTTAGCCATGTTTTATGTTTACCCATGTTGTTGTGTTATGTGATATAATGATGTTATCTAAAGTAAAGTGTCATTAATTGACTTTTTTAATATTCTCTGTATCAATGGCGAATAAAATTTGATACACTTTTTGTAAGCAATACAATTTTGCTCTCTGGACATTTTTTCAGATTTCTACATACAAGCATGTTTCATTTATTTTAGAAAATTCTATGCCGTATGGTACAGGGCATTTATATTTAGCTACTTGGCAGTTTAGATGTAAATCTAAGCATAGCTGTTAATCCTTTTACTAAAGAAAAGTATTCTCTACCTTTCAAATAGGCAAAATATTCGCCAAGTTGCGCTTTTATAGTTTTGAGGTAGAGACTTACTTTGTGTCGTCTTTGTCAATCTAATTTTAGAATATCAGTTTAGTACTGCGTCTCCATGCACAATGTTGTTATAACTCAAGCCAGTATGAGACTCCATTGACCGTGTGTATTTGTTAGCATCTTTAATGAGCCAAGTTGATAGCGCTAAAACTCCAAGCGGATTCATGCGAAACTGACCACCATTTTGAAAGGGTTCCTTCAGAATCTTCAGTCACCCTCACTGAGAGGAAAATATCATAGTGAAGGGTCGTAGAGATATTAGTATCAGGTCATTATTGGCTGACAAGTTGTAATTATTACTATTGTTTTTTATTTTAAAATGCCGTTGGGACACCTCAAATCAAGTTGAATGTCCAACTTGTGTCTCTGTGGCTCCGTGAATTAACAAGGCCAGTTGTTTCAGATGTCTTCATTTACTTAATAGTTATACCTCTGTTATCGGTGAGCCACTATTATTTGAAATCTGTATTTAAGAATGAATAACTCATTACTATTAGTGTGGCCAGTATAGACTCCTGATGACTGCTATTTTCAATTGAAGTATCCGTAAATTACCTTTTCAATGGTAATGACCATTAGTATGTTAGTACCTAAATCATAGTTACAACTTCCTCTAGTATCCTGGGCAAACTCCTAAAAGCTGTCCATCTCCCAGCTCAATCTCCACACTGAATCTGTTTGTTGCCTTCATGACTATCAGTCTGGCTTCAGAGTTGCCAGAAGCACGGAAACTGCTCTCCTGAACATCCGTGAAGACCTGCTCTCCGAACTTGATTCTAAAACCCCCTGTGTCCTCATCTTGATTGATCTCTCTTCCACCTTTGACACGGTCAACCATGCCATCCTGCTCAAATATCTCCATGATAACCTGGGTTTCACCGGTGAGGCCCTGGCGTGGCTGACTTCTTTCCTCTCTGACCGACCCTCCCAGGTCCAACTTGGGTCCTTACTCTCCGCTATCTTTTTCTCTACCTGTGGTGTCCACCAGGTGTTTAACCTCTCTCTGGCTGTTCAACCAATATCTAGCACTTCCTGCCCAGTGCATTGCCGCTCTATGCCCCAACTTTCAGTGCTATGCCCTCGGCCACCTCCTCTCTATCTCTCATCACTGACTGTCTGTCTGCTATCCAGGAGTGGTGTGCCACCAATGACCTCTGCCTGAATGCCATTAAGACTGAGATTCTCCTCATCGGCTCACTCACTCCCTCCTTTCCTGTCTCTCTCTGGCCAGCCTCTCTTGGCCCTCTTCCTGCTCCCACATGCGAGGCTAAAAACCTTGGGGTCATTTTCAACCCCACACTCTACTTCTCTCCTTGCATCTGTGACGTCTCTAAGAAGTCACACTACCAGCTGCACCTCCTCAGAGGTATTCTTCCTTTCCTCCCCTTCCCCCAGAAGCTCACTGTCCCCAGACCTCTGGTTCTCTCTAGGCTGGACTATTGTAACAGCCTCTTTATAAATCTGCCTGCTGCTACTCTCCGACATCTGCAGCTCATCCAGAACAGGACTGCAAGACTTGTCCTAGGGATCAAGCCCAGGGATCGTATGTCCCCAGGACTGAAATCTCTGCACTGGCTCCCAGTGGCTGCAAGGATTAAGTTCAAAACCCTCTGCATTGTACACAAGGTTTTATGGGGCCTGGGGCCTCAATACCTTCAACTCTCTCTTCCTAAATACCTTCCTTCTCGAGGGGAACATCTATACATTAGGAGAAAGTGTTCCATGAGTTGTCTTTTAGTTGGATTTTATCTTGTGCCATTCTATGGCCTCATTCAGGCTTTTAGTATCACTTTTTATTCTATATATAAATTCATGTTCATTTTCAAATAGTTTGCTGTTTCTTAGATTTAGATTTTCTACTTTTACCACTAGTAGTACTGTCCAGTTGAATTCTTCATGGCCATGATCTCTTTCCGTGAACAGTTTGACCATTGGTGCTTGCAATATTTAGTTTTTTAAACAGCTCCTGTGTTCTATTATATGAGTCTTTATCTTTCTGTTTGTTTTGCCTATATATATTAGTCCACAGGGACATTTGATCATGTAGATAACATGATCAGTATTCAAATTATGATAATCCTTTTGCAACCAATTTGTGCTAGTACCTTTGTCCACTTCTTTGGTTTCTGTGGTCAATTTACATACTCTACATTGTCCACAGGGGTAATGTCCCATAATTAGATACAGTCCTCAAAGTACAGTGATGCTTTCTGTTGGTAGTTTTTTCGTTTTTAACTTGCTATTACTAACAGAGTTACCAATTGATGTTGATTTTTATAGGCAAATATTGGTACAGCTAACTTAGATGTTGATGCGTTAAAGATTTTCCAATGTTTATAAATGATATTGCGTATTATTAGTGAAGGGGATAACGCACACTCTTCTATTATCTTGTGTAATTTAAGAATACATCATAACTGCACCAGTGCATGATCAACAAAACACACCATACACAGCACTACCCATTTCACAGCTCATTGAGTTGCAGGGCAAAGCACGGAACGAAGAAAAGGAACTATGGTCAAGGCAATGGTGTAAACAATCCCCTACCGACCTACTATGGTGACAAGAATGCACTGGCAATGCAATTATGCCTGTGGAGCTCTAACATGTGCATTCAATGAGCTACACAACCCTTCACACAGCTCGAAGCAGGGCATTGCATTAGACATACAAGAAGATTGGTTTATACCAATTGTTCAAGAACATCTCACTACCATGATTGTACACTGAACCACCTACCAAACATTCAGCACTGGCATGACGCTCCGGACATTGCGAGGTACTCTGCCCCACCCCATCTGCCGTTCTGTGAGTTACACATAGACTATGCAGACATACGGGAATGATGCAATGGTTCCCAATATCTAATTGTGGTATTGTGCCCTTTTTCACAATGGGTTGAGGCTGGACATTGTGCACACCCAGATGCCAAATGAGCTGCTAAATGTTTGGTGTGTGCAAAGTGTTCCCTCGATGGGGCGCATGCAATTTATTCAAGTGTGACAACGGCACCCATTTTTTCAATGAGCTCTTCAAGGAGATCACAGCGATACTTGCCATTAGACACTGGATGTGCTCAATTTCCCACCCCTAAGCAGACAGCGTTGTTGAGAGAATACACACCCTCCTTAAAAGCAAACTCTCCAAGCTCTGCAACAAATTAAAGAAAAACATGGTGCACTGCTTGTCCTGGGCCTTTTATAGCTTACGCACACAACTAAGTAAAGACCAACTCCTGTCATCCCTGAACTGAATTTGTTACAACCTCACAAAATATCTACTACAACTCTGATATCTGGAGCCTTAATCAATGCCAGATCTCTAGTAGCCCACGCTACTGAAATAGCTGACATTTTATCATCTAATGAGCTTGACTTACTAGCGGTCATGGGTTCATGGTTGCACGAAGCCGCAGGCCCAGCACTTTCATTAACCATACCAGAAAATTACCAATTAATCAGAGTAGACAGACAGAGTGGTAGAGGGGGCGGGATTGCCATTATAGCTAAAGATACCCTTGCTTTAAGACCCACATCTCTACCGCATTTCAAATACTATGAACTACTCTCTGCCAAAATGCCCATTTCTAATTGTCGCACCCTAGCTATTCATCTATTATATAGGCCCCCTGCCCCTATCGGCACCTTTGAAGAAGACCTATCTTGTCTACTAGCAAGTAATAAAGATTCTGCTCAACTACTAATACTAGATGACTTCAACCTAGGATTTAATAATCCAGAAGACAAACAAGCCCTATCTATAGCGACTATGCTTGCCGAACACAGCCTAATGGAAAAAGTCCTTACTCCAACCCACGACAAAGGAAGGACCCTTGACTGGATCGCCACATCGAATTGCCCTACAGCTATCACTAAAATCTCCCCTCAACAATAGACAGACCACCACCTAATTGACTTCACTCTAACACTCGATAAACAGATTTCTAAAAACAAAATTATGGCACCCCCACTCCCGACTAGAGCCAAAAAAGATATCACACCTGACAATCTTTTACCACTCCTCCTCCCTACCCTTAATGCACTCCCTAATAATCTTGATACAGATCTCCTTGTGGAGTCCTACAAAAACACAATGAGTAAGGCCTTAGACTGTATTGCCCCTCTTAAACTAAGCAAGAGTAAACAACAGGCACACCTTAATGCCTGTTTCACGCGCCACCTCAAAGAACTAAGGCAACAAAAAAGAAAACTGGAATCCCTATGGCAACACTCCCGTTCGGCTGAAAACAAAGTGCAACTTAAACTCTTTGTCAATACAAACAAAAAAAGAATTATTTCATGAGAGAATCTCCAATGCCAGTTCTGACACCAAGGAATTGTTTGTCATCCTTAGGCAATTGGAATCTCCTATACCCCCTCCCTCCTGGACAACACCCCTAAACACAAGCAATGGTGCACTAGCATCCAGGAGGCCCTAGCTAATAAAATAACAACACTCCAACTCAAAATTACCAAAAAAAAGCGTCACTGTCCCCTAATGAAATTACACCATCCAGCCCCTTTCAAATCCATCCAAGGAACCGAAATGTTTCCACATAAGAAACCGAAAAAAAGATTGCATCCCTAAAACCTTCCAATTGTAAGGGTGACAACTGCCCGGCCCAACTAATTAAAGATGCTGCAAGGGGCTTAGCACCCTTCATTACTAAACAAATTAACTCTTCTTATTCCACAAATACTGTCCCAAGCAACTTAAAGGAGCCTTGGGTTGTACCTCTCCTCAATAAACAAATTTAGACCCCTCCATCCCCACTAATTACAGGCCCATTACTATGGTACCATTCCTTCTCAAGATCATAGACAGAGTAGCTTACTTACAAATTCAACAATATCTTGAAACAAACCAACTTCTAGGATCCCGTCAATCTGGTTTTAGACCACGACATGGCACTGAGACAGCTGTAATCGATCTCAAAACACAAATCGATGAGCTTAATGATAAGGGAAATACTGCCATGCTGCTCCTCCTTGACCTGTCATCGCCCTTTGACCTGGTGGACCATGCAGTTTTGTGTGGTCACCTGGCATCGGCCGCCCACTTCTCAAGTGAGGCTATAGCTTGGGTCCAGTCATTTCTAGACAATAGAACCACAAGAGTGTTCTCCACATCAGCCTCAGTGGACCCCATCAAAACAACTTGTGGTGTGCCCCAGGGCTCGTGCGTCTCGCCAACTAGGTATAATATCTTTACCAAGCCTTTATTTGATGAATTGGACAGACTGGGTGTCACCTATGTGAATTATGCAGATGACACCCAGATCCTCATTCCCCTGTTGGGCAATTCTGTCTCTGATACAGCCTTGGTAAATGAGATATACATCATCATTCAGGCATGGATGTCAACCCATGGCCTCTGCCTGAATGATGATAAAACAGAGATCCTGCTCCTTGGTTCCATCACTAACTTAAAAAAACTTGGCCCAAGCTACTCCGTGTTCAACATTGATGGGAATATAATAACAGTAGCAAAAGAAGTGAAAACCCTAAGCTTTTACCTTGACTCTGCCCTAACACTGAAAAAACAGGTAAATACTCTAGCATCATCCACGGCCTACACTTGTAAGCTTATTAGTGCATGCCGTGCTTTCTTAACACGAGCCAGCTGCATCATACTCGCTAATGCCCTAATACCCTCAAAATTAGACTATTGCAATGCTTTGTACTCAGGAGCTAATAAATATATCACTGACAAACTGCAGATACTGCAAAATAACGCCTTAAGAGCTGCCCTGAACATCCCTCCTAAAGAACACATATCGAACAGGAGAAGAGAATACCACTGGTTAAAAATTACAGAATAGCTTCACTAACATTTAAATGCCTTAATAATACAGCCCCACCTTACCTCATGGAAAGAATAGTGAGAAAAACGTTGTCCCGCCCTACTAGAGCGGCTTATTCCTACTGCCTCCAAATACCTAAATTCTGATGAAAAAAAACAGGAGGTAGTGGTTTCCCAGTTAAAGTGGCCCAATATTGAAACACGCTACCACTTGACCTGAGGAAAGATCAATCATACTACAGTTTCAGACGAAATATCCTCAAATGGTTACGATCAAATGACTGCCAAGACCAACCTATACCTTCTGGACCATCATCTCTGAACCCTGATACCTGTCGCAACTAACTTAAGTACACATCCATATACTGCTGTCCACCTTACCTATGTATATACTCCTAATGTCCACACTCTACATTACAATGATGTATAAACCCCCTAGCCTGATTTGATTATGCATTTGCTGTATATTGAAATTATGTATTATCGTTTAGTTTGACTTGCTGAACCTGTACTGTTTTATATGTATGTGACCAAGTTTAAAGTAACCTTGTATGCTGTAGCACCCAGTTACCTAAGGGTCCCGTGCGCATTACAAGTCAATAAACAAACAAACAAACAAAAGAGTAACTGTAGATGCATGCATACGTCCGCCTACCCAGTTAGAAGGGCATCAGATGCCTATAGGGCTGCAGCGGTTTTAGGGGAAGAATGTAAAGATTATTTGACAAACCTAACACGTGCATTCAAACATGTCTCCCGACAAATTGTTCTACCCCGACTGTAGGACACACCGGACACTGCGGAGCAACCACAGATCCCAAGCCCATCCAACTGCTGCTGCCAGGAGTACTAATATATGGCAAAAGCTTTGTGCATTAATGGAATAACCCCAGATTACATGGTCCTTATGAAGTGGTGTTTTCCACCACTCTCACTCTAAAAGTGAAGGTGCTTCGGTATTGGATGCACCTCTCCGATGTTCGTAGAGCACCCCCAAATACCTTACAATTGCTCTAAACCTACTACCCAACTACACCAAAAAAGATACCTCAGAAATAATAACCTGATTACAGGTCCCAGATAATAACATATATAGCTGATAAAAGCAAAAGCACTTCATAAAGAAATCTCTCTCTCTCTCTCTCTCGCTCTCTCTCTCTCTCTCCCCACCCCTGTTTTTGTTTTCCTCAAAGGAACATAGAACACGGAACCCTTAACATCAAATGATTCATTATATAATAAAACATTAACTAAATATAGTGTTAATTCTAGATGGTTATATTCTCACACCTGTGAATTACACTTTAGTGCCTTCCTATTTACAATATTCATATTTATGTCAGGAATGTATTGGGGTCCATCTTTTATCTGGGTAAGCCATCTAAAAGAGGGGTGAGGGGGAACATAAAGGGTATTGTACCACTAAACAAAACCAGCAACACCACTGTGCATGTGTATAACATGTTCCATAAGAGCAATAACAGCGTTAACACCCAAGCAAATGTATCTGGACGAATGAGTGTGAGTGTGTGTAAAATATTAGAAAACCTATTTCCTACCATTTTTAGAAACATCTTGTGCAACAGAAAATACCAGTAACAATATCAACAGTAGTGCACTAACAAAAAGATATCTATCAAGCCTTGATAGAATGAAAAAGCAAGTGCGTAGGCCCAAATATGATGCATACCACAGCCTAAGCCTGGATGCTGTTGCAGCTGTTAGGCACCCTGAGCAGTACAATAGCGGGTATACTGATATATCTGCAGTAGGAAGTCAAACAGCCAATGCCAGCTGCTATGTGTGCTCATTAATACTGCATGCATCGGGGGCACCAAAGGTGTTAGTACCACAGGAAGTTCCAGTTATAGAGGCACAATGCCTGCTTCATCTTGCACTATGTAGAAAAAAAAAACACTTTCCAGACACACAGCATGTGACTAGAGCTTGTGGACCCAGACCCCTTGCAATGCATTGACAACAAAATGCAAAAATGCAAAAATAATTCAAATTAAACCAAGAAACCTCAATTGCCTAAAACAACCATATTTAGTTATTGACAGATTCAAATTCCTAAACAACAAGTGGCAAGAAAAAACGCTGAGCTGCTTAGTGGAAGCCCATCTGGGGTACGATGAAGAAGTAGTGGCTTTAGCGGAAAGAACCTGTGCAGAAATATGGACAGAGCATGTTACAAAATTGACATGGATTGTGGCAATGGCAAAGCCAGTGAAAGTGCACAGAGAAGAGAATTCTGAACTTTGTTTCCACAGCGAGGGAACTCTCTTCATCGGCTCTAACAAACAATGTAACAGAACATTGTTGATTCCAGACTTGAAAAGGGGCACGGCAGCAATGATGGGCTATTACTGGGTCTGTGGCAAACAAGCATACTTGCACCTTCCACCATCATGGAGGGGCTATTGTTAACTGGCCACGCTGCACACAGCGCTACTAGTAGTTCCAGAAGAAGACATGAAAGGGGGGCCGATCTCAGATACCGCCCCAACCGTTCCATCAACATTCAAAGAACTAAACCCACTACCATCGCCTGAGTTCTGCACCCTAACCTGAAGGGGGCAGTACGAGTAACTGAAAAGAAGAAAGAGGTCAAACTACTTATTCAAAGATTAATCTGCACTGCTTGCAGAGATACCTGATGAATATATACGTTTCAATTCATCAGAGACATGTTTTGCCTCAATACCATGGGCGTAATTTCAGGGGGGGCAGGTCAGTTTTGTCCCCCCAACTTCTGTGGCATGCCTTTTTGCCCGCCCATTTTTTGGAGGGAGGGCAGGGGGGCCACAATAATCAATTATTTAATTTGACAGCGCAAGCCCGGCTGGGGTGCCCAGCAAGGTTTGAGCTGTCTCGTTACATAATGCTGAGATGCCTGGCAGCCGCGCTGCAACACATTCAGGGCTGGGATGCCCTGCGTGGCTCAGTCCCTCAACCTGGCTGGCCTGACTCAAAGTCAGCAGCCAGGATGCTGAACTGGGTGTTGCAGGGCCTGGCGTCTGTGCTGCCACGCTAGCAGCAGCACTTCAAGGGGCCACGGTGCAGAAAATCGCTTTCCGGCTTTGTGTTCGTGCGACACACAGACAGGAACTAGGAAGCTCATTCAGCTTGCTGGTTTCTGTCTGGAGGTACTTGTGTGCAAAGAGTGAGGTCGGTGTAACATGAGACGTGGCCGGGGAGGCATTTGAAAGCAGAGCAGAGTTACTTAAAAAAAAAAATATATGTTTGTTGGGGGGCTGGGCTGCGGGCTGACCCTAGTGAGGGCGCGTGTCACATTTGGACAGTACACATTAAGGCCCCAGGTATGAAAACACACTAACAATAACATATGGTGCATTCTCTGTGGCAAGCCACAGCTCTGCCACATCTCTAACATTAGTCTTGCCACTTTTCAGGTGCAACTAAAGCACCACCATCCTAATTTCAAAATGAAGCTGGCAGAAGGTGTGCCCTCCCCAAGTAGAGTGGAAAGAGTCAAGCTGAGAAAACCTGTAACCCAAAACTGTCGAACTCTACAAATTCTGTGAAATGAAGCGGAGTGCTATATGCCTTCGAAACATGGTGAACCTTTGTCAAGCAGTTTTTGCTCTAGGTGTGCAGAAGGAATCGTAAATGGATTTTGTATTAAAAGCACACTTTTAGGAGCCCTGTATAACTTTTCCCCCTGCTGCCAAAAATAATCTTCACCAAACTGGCAAAAAGTTCGAGTTTCACAGACACTTTTTCAGGACGGTTTGGTGCAAATTAGTAAATGGGTGTCTTGGTTCAGGTTACAGGCCACCAAAAACTGCTTCACTTACCAAACTAAGCAGGGGAGTGTCCAGCATTGGAAGAGTGTGCGTGGGAGGTGGGAGGGAACATTTAGGTACCGGTGAGCAACTAAATGCATTGTGTGGAATTCCACATGGTCTTATTGGCATCCCAAACCGCCCACCCCTGCCCCAATCTACTTTTTTGGTAACATTAGTGGAAGATGGCATTTAACACACAACAAAAAAAATAAAACTGCAAGATCATTCCAGATGCAGGAAATTCATCTATTGGAGCTCTGTCCAAGCCCTCTGAGGCAAAATACATGAAAACTTCCTAATTATTATATGGATTGCACTAGCGGAAGTGACTTCACAGAAAAGAACATTGCAAGGCGTATCAACAATGTTTGATAATTGGAGGCACCATGGAAGTGACTTTAGAATAAGTTGCCATAAATAAGCCAAGTGACAAATAACTTTGTGTTGCAAAATACCTAAATCACACTATTGTTATATGTGGAGCAACTCTATAGTCATTAGGCTTTTCCATTATACCATGATACATTAACATAAGCTTTGAAGTGAATCAGAGTCATTTGCAGAGCTGCATATAATGCACAATATGATTAAATGATTTGCTCAGGATTGGTGAAATGGTGAAACTGGGATGTGGACAATTTAAGCGACCTTGCACATCTTTACAGGTTTAGTTGATATCGATATTCATTAAGGTTTTGCTTTACGTTTCATGTGTGTAAATAATTATGTATAATTATGTATAGCAATGCCTTGAAAGCAAACCACATTACATAATAAACTAGCCTTTCATGGTAAACTAATCATACACTATATGCATTGACATAGATATATGTTGGGCAATGGGAGAATGGCTTTATCAGGCACTAGCATGGGTGCAGCCATGGCACCATGCTACGCAAATGCTTATATGTACCATCTAGAGCATGAACACGTCCTAACATCATCAAGATGGATGAGACATCTCTCGCTCTACGTCAGGTACATAGACGACATCTTTGGGATATGGACAGGTCCCCAGGATGAACTAGAGAACTTCTTCAAGATGATGAATGAGATGACCACCCGCATAAAATTTAAAATGGAGACAAGCAGGACAACTATCCACTTTTTGGATGTGGAGGTGTATGTCAGTAATGCTACACTTGAGACCAGGGTCTATACCAAACAGACAGACAGAAACAGTCTACTATTAGCCACAAGCTTTCATCCAAAGCGTACAGTCGATAGCATACCACTCAGCCAATGTTTACGCTATAGAAGAAACATTTCAGATAACACTGAATATGAACAGCAATCTTCTACACTGGAGACCAAATTCACAGGAAGAGGCTACAACCCGGCATTAATTACCAACGTAGTGGGGAAAGTCAGAAACATCGATTGAGAAACCCTTTTAGTGCCTAAACCAGCTAAATCTGGAGAACTATTAGTGTGCGTTACCACGTACTCAATGCAGAGCATGAAAATCAAGAGAGCCATACAAAAGAATTGGCCAATGTTGGGAATGGACCCGCAATTACAACAACTATTTCCGGAACATGCATATAGGAACAGCAAGTCTCTACGTAAAAGCCTGGTGAGAGCTGAGATTCCATCACCACACACGTCAAGCCAATTAAAGGGCACGATCCTGTGCCACAACTGCCAGCATTGCGGCAATATTATCAAAGGCAATCATATAGCACACCCTCACTCTGGGAAACCAAATTCACAGGAAGAGGCTACACCCGGCATTAATTACCAACGTAGTGGGGAAAGTCAGAAACATCGATCGAGAAACCCTTTTAGTGCCTAAACCAGCTAAATCTGGAGAACTATTAGTGTGCGTTACCACATACTCAATGCAGAGCATGAAAATCAAGAGAGCCATACAAAAGAATTGGCCAATGTTGGGAATGGACCCGCAATTACAACAACTATTTCCGGAACTCGCATATAGGAACAGCAAGTCTCTACGTAAAAGCCTTGTGAGAGCTGAGATTCCATCACCACACACGTCAAGCCAATTAAAGGGCACGATCCTGTGCCACAACTGCCAGCATTGCGGCAATATTATCAAAGGAAATCATATAGCACACCCTCACTCTGGGAAACCCATAATGTTAAGACACTCTTGCACTTGTGATGCTCAGAATGTAATATATGCACTTAAATGCCCATGCGAACTCTACTATATAGGGATGACCACTAGGAAAGTGAAAATGAGATGGATTGAACACAAGTTTAATATTCGCACTAAGAGTCAGAAATCCCCGGTTGCTGTGCATTTTGGGGAAGCCCGACATACGATTGCACAGCTGAAGTGTGTTATTCTTTAGCAGGTAACAGCGGGGAGCAGAGGGACAGATGTGCAACGCAAACTGCTACAAAGAGAAATCTTATGGATTGAACTTTTGGACTCATTGAACCATCGAGGCATGAATACTGAGTTTGATTTAATGTGTTTTGTGTAAAACTTGCATGCCCCACTTAAACTGAGATGTATAGTGATTTCCTGTATAGGTAGGTCAACATGGGCCAGGAATGTCACTGACGGGGTATAGATTGGACCTCGTGAGACCTGGGTCTTTCTCATTGTATCCAATGTGATTCTACCCTGTATCATGTTTTACTCTGTATTAGTTTGTGAATTGTTTTTACGATCCTTTATGGTTTTGTCCATCATGATTTCCTCTATTTTGCTCTATTGAAGTTTGTTTCCATTGCCGGATGAAGTACGATGCCTTTAGGCATAAAGATTGTGGTGGGTAAACATCGAGTTGGTTGGAAGAGCAATGCAGTTTTGCAGTCTTGCAGTCTTGCAGTTTTGCGGCTGCAAAACATTGAACTCAGGTTTGTCGAATGGAAAATACTGTATTGCTGTTTAAAAGCTAAGTGCTCTGAAATTCTATGTTATTGTGCATACACTGTATTGACACTGGCATCTCTATGCCTGGATGGAGTTAGGTATAGCGTTTTTAAATGGGCCACGCAGCACCACCTGTAGAGCTACACAGTACTCCTACCAGACACGGGTGTGATAGTCTGAAAAAGCCATAGTTCAGTCACCAGCACAGTCTTTGTAGTTTTGGTCACCGTAGCGGCGGTCATTGTACGGATGGCCCCTTTAAACCCTAAAATCTAATTCTACCCTTTTCAATAATGATGCGTGATGGGGGCACGCCGCGGATTCGAATGAACCGCGGTCGTGCCCCCATGCGCATCCTCCACTACCCCCCGTTCCGGGCTTAACACGTGACACAGTCATACTCTATTTACTAACCTCTCTAGCACGAGCTTCCCCCGTAGAACCTTGCTGCCCTGATGGTGCTTACATATGTAAAATAACACAAGCGGTATGCGTTGTTTTGCTTGTGAGCCGCTTTGGTTTCCAAGACAACGATGCTTCAGTGTTGTGCCCACACAAAGATGGCCACCGTCCTGGCGCCCCGTGTGCATGCGCGGGGTTGCCAGGACGACATAGAGTTAACAGCTAATATGTGATAGATGAAAGCACTGAATGTGAGTCTCACCAAGCGGGGAGCCAAATTAGTGGATTAGTACTGCATAATTAATTACTCATTACTCTACGACTGCAGCCTTACTGCTGACCGCGTTCTCGGTCGCACATAAATACCTGAGAGTAATTTTTTGTGTCACGGTCAACTGACATTAAATGTCGGAATGAGGCTAAAAGTAACCTGATTTAGGGCTATTGAGGTGATCCTCTTACGTTAATAAACAACCAAGTATACTTACCTTTTTAGGGTTCTGCTGACCGTACTTTGCCGCTGCCCAGTCTCCAGAGATAACTACCAGAAGACTGGGTGAGTGAATTGGCGTAACCTGAATATTTTTACAGAGTTATTTCAACATATATTAGTGGGTACTGACTATACTTACTTTCTCCATACATCATTGTTAGGTCAATGCTTGGACCTCACCGACTACCTGGGAGAGGTTAGTGACTTGCTCCCTTTTTTCCCCCGCCATCCAGCTTTCCTTAACTAATGGCCAAGACTAAAATAGATGTTTATCTTATCTTAATTTCCCGCAGGATTCAATTAATGAAGTTACCGACAAAAAAAGCTTTACTCTGTATAGGAACACTGAAGCCCCTACCCTGAAGATGGATCCATGATCCGAAACGCGTCGGTCACTTGTAAAATACAAAAAGGGCTTCTTTGGAGGCAGTTGACCAGTTCATGTGACTAATGTCATCTATAAAGAAATTTGTACACACGAAAGCAGTTTTTGTACACTACATGACTATTCTATATCGTTTGTGTTTTGTAAATATGTACGAGACGTTACACCCAAAGAATACAACAGTTGCTTGTGAAACTGTATGATTCTGATTCCTTGAGAATTAAAAACAGATTTCTTTTGTATAAAATTGAATATTAACATTTATATCTTGTCTATTGTAATATTGTAATATGCAAATTCATTGACTATTCTTTTCAAGGCTAAGTGAAAAACTCATTTGAATTCAGGAAAGTGTCAAACAATTTGTCTATATGAATATATGCTCTTAGGGCCATAAGTGTATATGTTTGGTGAATAATTGTGACCGGGACTTAGGTCCCCTTAGGAGTGCATTAGGGCTCACTGTGTGGCAACACACAGTTCTGGTCTTGTTTTAGATTCATTCTCCCCATTCTGCATGCAAAGTTACAATAGCATCATATAGATTAATGTGAGCCTAACAAATCCCCCTTGGATTTTAAAGCCATACTCATTATTTCATAAAGCATGCAACATTATGCACCCATCGCATCTCTGATCATTCCTTCCCATTCACATTTCTAAATGGACAAATGTGCCTGCTAATAGTACCCCTCCCTACCATCAGTGCCTAATGGCTCACATTGTAATGCTCTGTTGATACAGAGCAACGTGAGGACCCTCTGCTGCCCGGAGCATCTTGGGAAATTGTCCTGGCAGCGGGACACCTCTACCATTCGGAACGGGTAAGGTGCCCTGCTGCCAGGACAATGAGTGTGCTGAGCAGGAATTTCTCAGCACACAATCTTTCCAGCGGGACACCTTTGCCATTGGGCGCCCTGCCTCTTCTGCTCGGTACTCCACTGCTTGGAGCCATTTCAACACAGGAAAACATACCTTAATTTTAATCAGTCAGAATCTTGAAGAAAATATGAGGGTGATTCATAGAATTTTGCACAAAAGTGGCGCACGTGGCTGGTGCACAGTATGTGCTTGCGAATGTCTGCGGCAGCCGCGTGCGCTAAAATCGTTATCCGCGCACAGCGTATTCATGGATTTTACCCTCCAAAACCAGCCGTGGCGCAGAGTGGCGCAGCGACCCTGCAGCAGCGCCAGTTACGCCCCCAAGAACGCCCTGGTGCAAGGAAAAGCCATCAAAATTCCCAATTCAGCGCAAAGGGCTGCGCTAACCCTGGACCAGTATACAGGGCTGGCAAACAGCAAACGCCGAGCGGGGAACGTGTATTACTGGGGTGCGCGGGAAGTTCCACATGCGATTTCAGCAAGGTACGTGTATTTCTGAGGTGCGGGGAAGTTTTACACGCGATTTCAGCAGGGTACGTGTATTACAGAGGTGTGCGGGAAGTTCCACACGGGATTTCAGCAGGGTACGTGTATTTCTGGGGTGCGGGGAAGTTTTACACGCGATTTCAGCAGGGTATGTGTATTACAGGGGTGCGCGGGAAGTTCCACATGCGATTTCAGCAGGGTACATGTATTTCTGGGGTGCGGGGAAGTTTTACACGCGATTTCAGCAGTGTACGTGTATTACAGGGGTGAGCGGGAAGTTCCACACGCGATTTCAGCAGGGTACGTGTATTTCTGGGGTGCGGGGAAGTTTAACACGCAATTTCAGCAGGGTACGTGTATTACAGGGGTGCGCGGGAAGTTCCACCCGCGATTTCAGCAGGGTACGTGTATTTCGGGGGTGCGGGGAAGTTTTACACGCAATTTCAGCAGGGTACATGTATTTCTGTAGTGCGGGGAAGTTTAACACGCGATTTCAGCATGGTACGTGTATTACAGGGGTGCGCAGGAAGTTCCACGCGCGATTTCAGCAGGGTACGTGTATTTCTGGGGTGCGGGGAAATCTAACACGCGATTTCAGCAAGGTACGTGTATTACAGGGGTGCGCGGGAAGTTCCACACGCGGTTTCAGGAGGGTACCTGTATTTCTGGGGTGCGGGGAAGTTCCACACGCGATTTCAGCAGGGTACGTGTATTTCTGGGGTGCGGGGAAGTTTTACACGTGATTTCAGCAGGGTACGTGTATTACAGGGGTGCGCGGGAAGTTCCACACGCGATTCCAGCAGGGTACGTGTATTTCTGGGGTGCGGGGAAGTTTTACACGTGATTTCAGCAGGGTACGTGTATTACAGGGGTGCGCGGGAAGTTCCACAAGCGATTTCAGCAGGGTACGTGTATTACTGGGGTGCGCGGGAAGTTCCACACGCGATTCCAGCAGGAAACATGTATTACTGGGGTGCGGGCAAGTTTCACACGCGATAGGCCCTGTGTGAGTGGGGTACGTGTATTTCGGGAGTGCAGGGGAGTCCTAAACGTGAATTGGCAGTGTGGGTCCTCCCAGGTGTTCCCTCTACACCCTCCACGGCCCCTGCAGGCAGACCACACCACAGGGGACTACCCTGCACCCCTGGTCATGTCCTGCAGGCAGCCCATCCACCATGGGCATGCCCCCCCAGCCAAGCCACATGTCACCTTGCACTAGTGATCACCAACTCATTACCCCCTTGCACCCCCACCCCACAGCAGTGCAGGGCACCTGCCAGCAGGCCCCCACTCATGTCCCCCTGCACACCCACCCCCCAGCAGTGCGGGGCACCTGCCAGCAGGCCCCCACTCATGTCCCCTTGCACACCCACCCCCCAGCAGTGCAGGGCACCTGCCAACAGGCCCCCACTCATGTCCCCTTGCACCCCCACGCCCCAGCACTGAGGGGCACCTGCCAACAGGCCCCCACACATGTCCCCTGCACACCCACCCCCCAGGAGTGCGGGGCACCTGCCAGCAGGCCCCCACTCATGTCCCCTTGCACCCCAACCTCCCAGCAGTGCGGGGCACCTGCCAGCAGGCCCCGACACATGTCCCCCAGCCAACACGTCATCACAATCTAGATCCCTGGCCCTTATGGCCAGCCTCCACATGCCAAAGACCAACCCAAGTATTGCATCCACCCACATAGAAATGCAAATTACATGATACAACCCCAATGGCAAGTATGTAAATTAACACATGTCTGTCACACACACACAATGGGTGCAAGTGAATGTCAAAACCCATATCATGACATGCATGAAACCAATGAGATGATACCACAAATGGAAGTATAAAAAAATATATATTAAAGAGAACATGAACGAAAATCAAATTAAACACACAATGGGAATAACAAAGGAAATGGTCCATGTCCGATAAATAATGAAAATCAAGAAAACATAAGCAAAAGAAATCCAAAAATAAATGTTGTCCAAAGTCACATTTCAAAAAATCAAATCCAAGGGAAAATAAAAAGTAAAAACCATTGCTCCATGGTGAACACAAAAAAAATATCAAAAAAGATGAATCCAATGTAAAACTATGTACAATTGAAGAATCCAGGGTCCATGAGCCCAACTTAAGAAATGAAACCTACCAAAAACTACTACCTAATAAAAAACTATATACAAAAATGTGGTCCATTGTCCAAGTGGTCCAAAATAAAGAAAAAACCAAAGAAAACCTAAAACTAACTAGCTAACTATTTACAAGGGCAGCGGGCAAGTCCAACGGCTCACATGTTGATGTTCCGGGCCAGGGCATCATCGAACTCCTGCTCGATGTCCCGGAGGCGGTCCTCTTCCATGGCCCCGAGGGTTCGCAGGGACGATGACATCTGGAACTCCAGGTCCCTGCGAATGGCCTCGAGGCACTCGGCCCACCTCAGAGCCCTACGCATGGAGTTCTCCGCCCTGACCATCGTGAGCCTTGCCTCTTCCGCCCGCTGCAGCTCCGCATCTATCGCATGGCCCAACCGCTGCCACACGGAAGACACTTCTCGTCCAGGGTCCTCCTGCCCTCCGGCCGATGCCTGCCCCTGCGATGTTGATGGCCCTGAGCCATCATTGCTCCCACCTACAGCCTGCTGCTGCTGCTGTTGTCCATGTGCCCTGTCCGATGGTGCCTGCACATCCTCCATCTGCTGGTCTCCAGTTGTGGTGTCCACCCCTGCTGGACTGCCAACTCCCGACTGTGGCAGGGATGGGATCTCCACCAAACTGGCTGTGTTGGTCAGGCCAGGTCCACAGGAGGTCCTGGTGGAATCTGGGCTGGAAGACGATGTGGAGAAGGACCGGCGCACAGCCTCCACAGAGGAGGAGAGGTCCGCCAGAGTGCGCGTCACATGTAGGAACCCACTGACCAGGGCCCCTCCCAGCAGTGCCACGTCACGACGCTGCTCTTCATGATGGCGTGCGTTCTCTGCCCAGGAAGAACGCACATCATCACGAATGACACGCGTGCGCAACGCGACACCCACCAGGACGGATCCCATATGGTCGCGGGACCCCTCGCCCGCAGGTAGTGGAGAGGCAGGTGATATGGCACTCTCCCCTACCTGCGGACGGGCCTGGTACGGGGCCTCCCTGCTGGTGCATGATGGTACAGTCACAGGTTCAAGGACAGCGACATGCACAGACCCCTCCGCGGTGACCTGTGCTGCCTCCTGACCCTGGCCCTGGACTTCACCACTTGCACCAGTGGTACTACCCCCACCAGGCCCCATGTGCGGCTCAGTAGCGGGCTCCTCCTCCTCTGTGGAGACCACCAACCTGGATGTCTCCACACCATCTTCTGCCATTGGAAACCCCTGTGGGGGCTCACCCGGCCCTTCCGCCACAGCCGTTGTGGCAGACGCAGCTCCAGCCCCCTCGCTCCCGGATGATGGTAATTCCTGGGAGGGTGGCTGGGCCTTGCGTCACTGCCCAGTGGAGGCATCCCTGCTGTTTGGCTCCACAGCGCCGTCTCCGCCCTCTTCTTCACTTGACGCTGGGTAGAGGGAGACATAGAACACAAGCATCAGGGTACAGTACAAAATACCCTAGACAGGAAGCAATAACACATGAGTGGCACTGTCAAATGTCACTTCCTTCCTGTCATTCCACAACACATGGGTGAATGCACACAACACACATGCAGAAACAGTCCTGGCGCCTGCAATCAACATCAACATCCATGTAGAAGGGCCCCTGTAAACCAAGATGTTGCCTTCAAAGTCACATGCATCTATGGTGTTTCAAAGTCACACACACACTTCTCAGGCACACACACACACACATGTGCACCATACATGTACTTGACATCAGCACCCATTCCTCACGCCCCTCCATGTCCAGGAACAGAGACAGCCATGCTTTCATGTGTGCATTCCACATAGAGCTCCCCATGTTGCAATAAAACACATGCACCAACCATGTGGTTCACACATAACTGGTCTCACATGCATGACCATGATGTCCCTGCACACACACATCCATACATGGCCTATGCCACACATACAGGCAAGCATCAGACTACCAGCACACTGCAACATGCCCTGTCTCACACAGCAATGCTTGGCCATTTACCGCTCAACTACAGACGGGTCTGCCTCCGAAGGATCTGGGCGTGAAGCGCTGGGCCTATGCGTTCCAGGACCCTCATCTGGATGGTACTCAGGCGTGCCCGGCCCCCCTGCGTGAGGCGCCGGGCCTTGTGGAGGGTCCTGGACCTGAAGTCCTCCCGGCGCTTCTTGACGTGCTTGATGTCGCGGGTTGCCACCCCCTCCGCGTTGATGGCAACCACTACGTCGTCCCAGATCCTCTCCCATCCTTCCTTGTTGGCGCGTGATGTTCCAAAGAGGGCATCATAATGCCCCAGGACATGCTCCACCTGGACACCAACTTCGTTGGCAGTGAAGCTGGTGGCCCTCTGCCTCTCTGGCTGGGGGTTGCCAGTGGTGCCAGATGGTGTAGTGCCCGACATGGCAACCCCAGAGGCAGGAGTGGGTGGGCAACTGGGTCCTGGGGCTGGGCTGTGGAGCGATGAAATCCCAGTCGGGAGTCTTCTGTTCCAGCAGGGGTGGACACAGCAACTGGACCCCTGCAGATGGCTGACGTGCAGGCACCAAATAGCAGGGCACGTGGGCAGCAGGCAGACAGGCAGCCGCAGATGGCTGGTGGGAGCATGCTCGGGGTTCTGGGGGGCAGGAAAATGGCCTTCTGGGCAGGAGCGTGGTCTTCCGTGTGTGCACGCGTGGCCAGCTTGATACGGAGTGATTTGGCACTTGAAAATTGTGCACGTCAGCGTGTAATTCGAGGAAAGGCCCTTAGCGCGTAAGCGCGTCAGCACACGTACGCGATATCATTGGACCAAAGGCCCTTAGCCGTAAGCGGATCAGCACACGTATGCGATATCATTGGACGAAAGGCCCTTAGCGCGTAAGCGCGTCTGTGACGTATTGTGCACAGGCATTGCCCTTTCGCGTGTAAAACTTGCCGCGCACCCCTGAAATTCACGTACTCCCTCGACCAGGTCCCTTTCGCGGGTGAAACTTCACGCGAACCCCAGGAATACATGTACCCTGCTGAAAACACATTTGAAACCTCACGCGAACCCCGTAATACACGTACCCTGCTGAAATCGCGGGTGAAACTTCACGTGAACCCCAGGAATACACGTACGCCGCTCGGCCAGCCCCAATCGCGTGTGAAACTTCACGCGAACCCCTGAAATACACATACCCAGGCCAATCGCGTGTGACACTTCCCACGCACCCCAGTAATACACGTACCCTGCTCACCCAGGCCCGATCACGTGTGAAACTTCCTGCGCACCCCTGGAATACACGTATCCTGCTCACCCAGGCCCGATCGCGTGTGAAAATTCATGCGAACCCCTGAAATACACATACCCAGGCCAATCACGTGTGACACTTCCCGCGCACCCCAGTAATACATGTACCCCGCTTACCCAGGCCCGATCGCATGTGAAACTTCCCGCGCACCCCTGGAATACACGTACCCTACTCACCCAGGCCCGTTCACATGTAGAACTTCACGCGCACCCCTGAAATACTCGTACCCCGCTCCCCCAGGATAGATCGCGTGTAAAACTTCCCGCGCACACCCGAAATACACGCACACGCTATTTTTCACACAGCGGGTGTTGCTGTTTGTCGCGTACCCCTTTGCACGTCATTTGTCCTAGGGGGCCACAGTATGGGACATTCATCAGAGCTGTATATTCGCACATTTTGGCGCACATTTTTTTCCAGCGCAGGGACGCTACCGCCTGCCTTCGTGTGGCGGGTGGGTTTGGGTCTGTGCGCGTCTTTGCCCGTGTGCTGGTTTGCCCTATTCAATTCCATGAATACGTGTTGTAGGCGAGCGTGTGGGCGTTCCGCGCACTTGCCTCCTGTACTTCCCCCGTGACGCCCACATTTTCACGAGTTGTTCCCCATTCCGAGTGTTACGCCCCGTGTTCCGCCTACTTTTGTTATGTGCGCCGCGCTATGTGCGCTTTTGCTGTGGCCTTAGCGCACGCCGTTAGATGACCTGTGCGCCGGCGTGTGCCGCTGGTTTCCCTGCGATATTCGCACTTGCACTGCGATTTTCGCTCTTTCACTGCGAATCGCACGTTTTCGCACGCTTGCGCTCAAATTTTCAGCGCACATTAATTCCATGAATCGGCCTGTATATCTGCATGAACACA
Source organism: Ambystoma mexicanum (assembly GCF_040938575.1). Classification (NCBI taxonomy): domain Eukaryota; kingdom Metazoa; phylum Chordata; class Amphibia; order Caudata; family Ambystomatidae; genus Ambystoma; species Ambystoma mexicanum. The sequence goes on from NC_090938.1 coordinate 452,252,908, forward strand.
TATAAGGTGCTGTGCAGAACCTAAGTTTGGAAATAAATGGCATTTAAAAATTGATACCTAGTATGCTTTATCACCCACTGCACTGCATTAGCTGATGGCTTCTACCTTTGAATGAAAGAAAAAATCAAGGGAATTGCTGACATTCCAGTGAATCTGTTCCTTTCTGCCATGGCTTTATAGTTCAGCTAGGTCTGTCAACTTAGCCCAATATGTCAGGGATCAGGAGTGATAAAGTCTGGTCTGCTCAATGGATGTTGCACCACTGTTTCCATGTGTTATTGTATATTGTAAGCGATATTCAATCAACACTACAGCTAAGTCAATGCCTAGTCTTGGATGCTGAGGAAAACCCTTATTGATGTATTTTTATGTCCAGTTCATGTACTCTGGATGACAACCCTTATATAACACCCCTCTCTTAGAATCCCCCTGACCCCACTGAGCCAAGAAGTAGGTCTGTTTTGCAAATTTAAAAGATTTATTTGAGAAATATAACAATATATATCTATCACACTTTTATAATAAATTGATATTGCATATCACACTTAAAGTATGACAGTGATCAACAATGGATAATGTTCTACTGGTAAACTGATTTGGTTACTTAGAAGTAGTATAGAGGTTGAGGTAGCTGAAATGCTTTATGGTTTCAAGGAAATGCAAGGTGGAATAAATGCAGTACAGAAAATAAACTGATATGGTTTCACAAGAGATAATATGTTCACTTTTCCCCTGGTGGCAATTCACCCCCCCCCCCCTATATGCAATGCAAGGAGATGGAAGTAACACACACAGTCTTCAGGAATACAATCAAATACAATACGGAATTCAGTTCCCCCCAGCAAGCTTAGAGGAAACAGGTAGAAGTTTCAAACACAGGCCCAAAATGATTTTAAATGTGTTGGCAATGGATGGGAAAATGTGCTAACTGATTTTTAATTCCCTCTAGAGATTCAGGGTGAGTGAGAGATGCTTGATGGTATTAGTTCAGGCTCACTTTAGCAATGCTCTATGAGTTATTACCAGGTTGCAAACGGATTTTAACAAAGGAAGGAATGGAGCTGCTATTTTGACAAGTGGAGAAATTGAGCCAAATCGCAAATCGCGGTAAATTTCGCGAGTGGTTAAATCGCGATTGCGGTAAAAGTATAAGGAGTAGGAAGTTGGTTTGCCGCAATCTATTTTACTATATAGCCAGCCTTAAGAATACTTTGTCTGCTTGCATTCGTAGCTTATTGGAAAGCTTAGATTCTAAGCTTTCAGAGGAAAGTTAAATCTCGTTCCTAGGACAAACGGTTCCAGAGATACGGACGATTTAATAAAGGTAGATTTTCAGATTTAAAGTAAAACTCAAAATGACAGGTGACAGCTTGCAGCTGCAGAATCGACAGGTGACAGTTGTGCAGCTTTAAAAATGACAGATGACACGATTTCTAGGAGGCTGTTCTAATTAGGTTAAAATAGTTTGGCTTAGATTATTTTAACTAATAGATTGGGTTCTGCACAGTGAGTACTCACACTATATTTTTGAAATAAACCGTCAAGGTCTGGTCAGGTTGGACGGGACTTCCGGCGGGTGGTTTTGAAGTCCCGGCTATCTGGGTCAGCTCTGCTCTCTGGGTCTGTCAAGCACCGGTTCTGGTCTCTGTGGATCTCTGGTCTCTCTGGATCTCTGGTCTCTCTGGATCTCTGGTCTCTGCAGGTTGATGGATTTGAAGTCTGGAGTCTCCCGGCAAAGCGTCCCGCAAGAAAGTGGAAAGTGAATCTCCTACCTGGGTTTCAGTGGCCCTTTTTATGTGTTTTGAAAATGGGTGTGCGCCTGGGCCTAGCTAAGCCTGCCCCTCTCTACTTGTCATTGGCCCAAATCTCCCCTCTCCCATGATGGGGGAAGGAAATGGATTGTCATCATGATGAGGTCTGTTTATGGGTCAGAGGATCCTCCCCTGGTCAATTTGCCCACAAATCTATATTTGATTCAAATACATATTTCCCAGATACACAATTTGTTGAAATTACATGTACACATTATATATTCCTTATGGTCCATGCTTGTCCGCCTCTGATCTTCCTGGGGGCTTGCATTAAAAAATGACAACATTTTGCGCTTTTTGACTGGTTTACCAATATCGGACATTTACCAAAAATAACAGACATGTGCGCACAGAGTATGGACATTAATTGATGAAGTGTCAGATTTTTAACATGCAGACATTTGGAGTAAGACCCTATTTTCCGCTAGCAACCCCCCAGAATACACCACAGGGTCCTAACACCTCTTAAAACGTGCACAGAAAAATCACAAGAATAATGATATTACTTATATAATTCTGACAAGTCCGTTCTATGAATTACCCATCTTTTTTAAAATTATGCTCTGGCCCAGATGGGTGTGGTTTAGGTTCCAAAGCCTTTTGAAAATACTTTAAGTGACTAGAGGGAATATTTATCTGGACCTCTTTAAGACAACCCTCAAAACGTCAAAATCCCTAAACATACCACACTAATGCTTAAAGGGTCCCTTGCTTCTCCAGTACCTTCTTCTAACTCAGTCCTGCATGCTGTTTAACTCATTAGATTACAACATACTTATTCCAAACAGTTTTTTTTATCAAAAATATCAATTTATTTACTCTCAATAAAAACACCACTAAAAATACATTCACAATTATCTCAACAAGGACAACATCTTGCACTTTTGTCTAAGTTCAATTATTACACATTTGCCACTATTTTTGGTATCATTGACCACAGACAACTTCTACATAACATTCTATTTTCTAATACCTATCTCTGTTATTAAATAGTTCATCAGTAGAAGTACTCTAACTTCCCCAAAATAGTGCTCTACTCATTCACACTTATGTCATTCATACATCCTTTCATTCTACAATCCACACTACCCAACATGTTTCTTTCCTTTATCAGTTCTCATAATTCCAGGAAATTCTTCAGGGGTTAATTTTTGTATAGCAACAGTCTGTTATGTAGTGACTTTCGGTCTTCTTGTATTCTTTACACTTCTTGGTCAAGGCTCATGTGTTCGGTTCACATCTGTTTCATTTCTGGGCCAGAGTTCCACAAGAAGGTATCTGTGAGAAGCAAGTGTATGAAGAATGGATTTAATTATTAACCCAACTTCTATGCAGTCTTATTCCTACATTCGGGGTATACAATTTACCATGAAAGAATATATTCTTCCAGTTCTTCAGCACTAGACATGCACTACTTGGTAAAGGACATTATCACGACACAACGTCTTTTCATAAGGTGGTTTACCGTTTTTCTGGTGACCTACCCTCTCTATTTTTTACCGTAATTCCCCTGTTCTTAAAAAGGGGCATTTGATAATTTATTTAGTTTCCCAACGTTATCACCCTACTGTTGTGGTACACTATTTACCTTCCGGCTTTAACCTGCAGGTTGTTTATTTTCATCCATCCAGGTATCTATCTCTGGGTGCTTCTTAATTCTCAAAACTTGTGTACTGCCTTTCTGGGTTCACCTTTTGCAACATCTATCAATACAGAAATGTCACTTGCAGTTACTCCCGGTTAAACTGGTACTACATATCCTATGTATAATAAGCATAATCTGATGTTACACTTAGTTCTAGGGTATGTACCTTAATCAGGACTTCCCATGTTAGAGTCCGCCATGTTGGCTGTTTCCAGCTTATCCCGACCCCTCAGTGATCTTTGTACGAGATGAATGCCTCTTTTTGCTCTAATAGAGTCAGGGTAAAACAAAATATATATATAGAAAATATCACGTGTTATTTCATATTTGCTTATTGGAGCTTATTTCTATTCATTAACTATTGGGTATGTCATACTTACTCAATAGTTACGACCTCGGTCGTCCCGGGTTCCCACGTGATCTTTACACGGCTTCTTAGTGTTCTAAGTACCGATATCTATTGAAGCAAAAACAAAGGGTGTATCTTTAAAAATTGAGACATTCAGCCCACGTGATCTTTAAACGGCTTCTTAGTGTTCTAAGCGCCAATATCTCTTGCAGCAAACCCAAAGGGGCATATCTTTAAAAATAGGGACATTCCGCTCTATTACATCTCGCTCCTACAGTCGTGCATTCGCTGTCTCGGACGTTTCGCTTACCTTCTAGCTAGAGGGCTTGATCCATCTGCCTCGCGGGTTGCTGCCGGCGTTCTCTCGCTTCTTCTGACTTCCGTCGTCTCTGATCCCATACCCGGATGTTTTTGCCCGCGTCACAGTCGGTTCCTTCTTCCGGCTTGTGTCCATTTCCATGTTCTTTTCTACATTGTTGTAGATAGGTGTGGTTCCATCTATCCAATGATATTCCGTCACGTCATCGTTCCGGAATTACAGGTCCTTTTTTCTTGCCTTCGTTGCTCCGTGTTTATTTTTTTCTTCTTTGGTACTGCCTTTCCTGCACCATAGATAAGGATCTAATTTCCGACCCCTCAAAGTTGTGTTTCACATATGTTTCTCTATGCTTTTTTCAACATGTAAATGTTGTATTCAGCTACAAAGCTGGACACGTTAATTTCAATCATATTTCCTCATCAATCGCTTTTTGGACAACACTATACGATTTTGATGCAAATTTCTATCCAGTTCGAGTGATAGCATAACTTCATATTGTATCACTCGATTTTTTATTGAGACCCGTCTCACAGCATTTTGTTAAAAAAATTAGTTCTTTTTCTTTTGTTAATAATTTCTTCCTGTCGATGTTCATATCATTACTCTCTTTCACCTTGTAAACCACCGACCACTTTAATTCTTCTGCCTTATGGATCATTTCAACGAAATGTCCTACCATAGGTGCGGAATGAATTCTGTTCCTTATGCAGCTCTTATGTTCCGTTATCCTGGTTTTTATTTTTCTTTCAGTCTTCCCTATATAGATTTTTTTGCAGGGACACCATATCACATATACCACAAATTTGGAATTGCAGTTAGTTAGTGTTTTCTGTTTCCACTCATTTCTCAGTCCAAGATCTATTTGAGTTGATTTTTTAGTTTGTGAGCAGCACGTACAACTGCTGCACGGTACATGTCCCTCTAGTATTCTCATTCCCCAACTCTCTGTCAGTGTTGGTTGAAATTTATGTTGTTTTGTTATGTCATTGCAAATTATTTGGTCCTTCACAGTCTTACTTCTTCGGAAAGCTATTAGCGGTTTTTCCAGTGGGCTTTTTCCTTTCTCCATAATTGTCCAGTTTCGGTATATGATTTTCCTGATCCGATTTGACAGATTACTATACGTGTTCACAAAAAACAATTTATCATTATCTTTTCTTTTCAATACCGGTTGTTGCTCAAGTAAGGCTTCCCGGTGATTATTGTCAGCCCTCTTCATCGCCCTGTTTATCAGTTTTTCAGGGTAGCCTCTTTCATATGAATTCATTCTCAATTTAGTGGCCCCTTCTCTATAGTCTTCTCTGTTCGTGCTGTTTTTTTTCAACCGCAAAAACTGCCCAAAGGGCAGGTTATCCCGTGTGTGGTTCGGGTGAAAACTAGTATAATGTAATAATGCATTCCGATCAGTTGGCTTTCTGTACGGTTTAACAAAGAGTTCTCCTTTGTTGGTATCAACCTTTATTGTTATGTCTAGGAAATTCACTTCCTCTCTGCTGTAGTTCTCAGTGAACTTTAGGTGTTGATTTTGTTCATTCAACCATTTGAAGAAAGAAATTGCTTCACTCTCATCGCCCTTCCAAATTAAAAGCACATCATCTATGTACCTCTTCCAGACCTGGATATTATTTCTGAAAGGGTTGTTGTCACCATAGATCACTCTTTTTTCGAAAGCCTCCATATAGAGGTTTGCGATGCTCGGGGCTAGTGTAGCACCCATAGCCGTTCCCTGTATTTGTTTATAGTAGCATCCATTAAAATGGAAATAGTTTTCCGTTAGTGTTACTTCAGCACACCAAAGTATGAAAGAGGCTGGGGTTTCAGTGTTATTATTTTCCATCAGGAGTCTTTCTTCCAAGACCTCAAGTGAGGCCCTTTGTGGGATATTCGTATACAAAGATACTACATCAAGGCATATCAAAATTTCTTCAACTTGGTTAAATGGTCTCCCTTCTACTTCCTTTATAATTTGTGTGGTATCTTTTATAAAGGAAGACATCTCTCTGACCATTGGTTGCATGAAATGGTCCGCAAATCTTGATAGAGGTTCTAATACCGAGTCACAACCTGACACAATTGGTCTCCCTGGAGGCCTAGTTAGACTTTTATGAATTTTCGGGAGAATATAAAATTGTGGTGTCCTTGGTTTATCTGCTCGTAGAAATTCTGCTTCTTTCTTTGTGATCCATCTCCTTTCCTCTGCTTTTGTCACTTTCAGATGGATCATTGTTTCCAACTTTTGTGTGGGATTCTCATCTAATCTCTGATAACTCTGGCCATCTTCCAGTTGTCTCATACATTCCTCGATGTAATCTTTTCTATTCAGGATAACGACGGTTCCTCCCTTGTCAGCTTTTCGTATTATTATGGAATCATTGAATAGTAGTCCCTTTAGGGTGGTTTTCTCTTTTCGACTTAGATTTTGGAAGATCTTTTCTTTTTCTGTGTCTTTCTCTAGTATACCAAGTTCTTGTAATACTCTATTTTCAAAAACTCGAGCTTCTGCAGTCCGAGAGTGTATTGGGGGGCAAAAGTTTGATTTATTATGCAACCCACTATCTAGTTCGGTGGAGTCCTCTTTATCTTCAAAGTATTGTTTGAGGTGTATTTTCCTCATGAATTCTGTTAGCTCTTCCCTAAACTTAAACCGGTCATGTTTATTAGTGGTCACAAAACCAAGTCCTTTTTCCAATGCTTGAGTCTCAATTTGGCTAAGGTTGTATTCAGAAAGGTTTACCACAGTGCTTTCATACTGCGGGTGACTCTTTGGTCTGGCTCCCATTCCTGCTGGTCCGGTCCTAAAAAATGTTGTTGTATATTAGGGTTTCCTCTGTTGCCATTCCTTCTCGCACCGCCCTGTGATCCTCTATATCCTCGTCTGCCTGAATTAAATTCGGAATTTCGTCCCCTTCTTCCTGTGCTAGTTCCTTCTCCTGCACTTTCTTCGCTTGAGCTATACAATGTACCTCTAAACCTTACTCTTCTTTTGCCCTTACTTTGGTTTCGAGATGCTCCTAGGTCATCTTTTTCTTTGGTGAAATAATTTTCTTGCGTGTATGCAAAGGCTTTTTCATGTGTGAATTGTTGAATATCATTTTTCAACCTTCTGATTCGTTCTTTTGTAAGATCTTCCTTGAATATTTTCATTTCATTCATGAGTTTGTCTAGTCTCTTTTTATATTGTTCAATGGGGACTATCTTTTTGATCTCCTCTTCCAATTACTGCAGGTCTATCGCTATTTTCTCTGTTGTCTGGCGTGCGGTATCTATTATGAGTATTACCCAATCCCTGCCACATTTGTTTCCAATATAGCTCCATTGGATCAAAAAATCTTTGTTGTCTAGAAAGATTCTTGGCTCTTTTCTTACCACGAGTCCCTGTGGCAGGATCCCATTTCTTAGGTATTCTAGCATTATGCTACCATGTAGTTCCGACCTAATTAGTCTTTTCTTTATCTGGGTTAGCTCGTCCCAGCTAGTCAGATTTGAGGTATCCCCCAATTAGGTTCCAAAGCACATGGGGGAAGCGTCTGTCTGCAGCTCGGGTGGCTCCCAGAGGCACTTCTCCTCCCACTTCTCCCAAGAGGAAGCCACTTTACGGCCCCCCCAATATAACATTTGCCTGAGTCCAGGACAAGGCTTTGTTCAACCTCCTGCAGGTGCCCCTCCCCTAATCTAATCAGAGAGGTGTCATCTCCTTTTGGTGGGGAAGCAGGAGGCAGCTAGGCCTGGGAAGAGTGGCTGAGCAGGTTTCTCCTGTCGGGGGTAGTTGTCAGGCAGAATTCAGCTAAATGTCACTTTAGTTCCCAGTTTAAATCAAACTTACACTTTTTACATATACATTAAATAATTACTTCCTTCAAGTCATTTCAGAATATAGTTTTACATTGTATCCACCTCTTAGCAAGTCTTTCCTTGGCCTGGTTTGGGTCCCTCTGTTCAGTTTTACACAAAAGTCTGGTGGTTTTAAAACGCCGGCTTTCTGATAGTGGTGAGTACTGGTATTGCATCCATTTTTGGGATCTGTCTTGAATTACTGCAATTCAATAGAGTGGTCTTTTGCTTGATAGTATAGGACCCTTGCTTAACATTGTTTTGATGGCATCCTTACAGTAGAGTGGTGATGTGGAACCCCCCTCAAGAAGGTTGTATCTTTGGAGTGGTCTTGTGCCAACTGCGCAGTTCTCCTGGATTCTGGCGTGAATGTGGGCGGCGACAGCTCATCCCCACATCCACCCAGTCTATTGATTTAGTTTGTTCTGGGATAGAATAATGGGCGGTGACAGCTCATCCCCACATCTACCCAGTCTATTGATTCAACATGGGTCAAAACCCTTCACAAACCCCCCCGCCCGACTACGCTTTGATTCAAGTCGAGGGGAAGTCGTGTGCAAAGGAGGTTTTGAGCCCTTGCGCTGGTATGTCCGCATTATCTTTTTCCAATTCTGTAGATGGCACAGTTCAGCATCTTTTCCTCCACCCAGTTGGATCGATCGGTTCTCCTCGCCGGTCCTGATGGGAATATTGGGTGGTACCCCGGGCCGCTCGGGTCTCTGCTCCTGGTCCCCGGTCGTTCTCCTTGGTCAGTGTCCATTTTCCTCTCTCCTAGGATGATAAAGCAAAAGCAGCAATACCTATTCATAGACATTTCTCCACCACTATTAATGGTGTGGCGAACATAGACATTTTATAAATCAGAAGATATGAACATATACATTTTCTTTTTAAAATTAGGAGACAAGAATATATATATATACAAGAATCCCAAAATTTTATATGCTATATGTGGAATATTTTAGGGTTGGAGCTGAATTACTCTGGAGCGGCCCCCTCTGGGATTCCAGTGGATTCCTCCAGTTGTTGCAGAGTGTGCCTGGGATGGCAACACTTCAGCTGATTAATATGGATCCACTTATCTTCCCCTTCCGCCAAATTACCTTTGGGGATGCGGATTTTGTAGGCAACAGGGGAGATCTTGTCTATAATTTCAAAGGGTCCCATCCATGTAGGCAAACATTTTCGCTGTTTTGCCTGGTTCCTTTGGAAATTGTATAGATAGACCCGGTCTCCCACATCATATTCCTTCCTGGTGCTTTTTAAATCATAGTGCGTTTTCATACTCTCAGCTGATCTTTCTAGATTCCGCTGAGCATAGGCAAAAGCATGTTGGAGGTGTTTCCTTCAATTCTCCACATACTCATGAGTTGTGGAGGCATTTATCAGTGTCTGCTCTTGGGTCCTGTAGAGCAAATGCTGAGGAAGCACCATCTTGCGTCCGGTCATCAACTCAAATGGTGACATTTTAGTTGCAGATGAAGGGGTAGATCTGATGGCCATTAGGACCAGAGGTAGTCGGATATCCCAACTTGGCCCAGAATCTGCCACAAACTTTTTTAAGATGCTCACAATGGTTCGGTTGTATCTCTCTACTGCTCCAGAAGAAGCTGGCCTGTAAGCAATATGTAGCTTCCTTTTGACCCCCAGTATCTCCCACATCTTTGTCATTACCTCGCTGGTGAAATGGCTACCTCTGTCTGACTCAATCCTTTGAGGTAGACCAAAACGGGAAAAGATGTGGTTAATCATCAGGGCAGCTGCTGTTTATGCCTTGCAGTTTGGGGCCGGGAGACATTCCACCCACTTGGTAAACAAGCATCTAACGGTCAACATGTACTTGTTTCCTCTAGACGAGCGAATTACAGGGGCTACAAAGTCGATTTGCAAATCTGACCATGGCAGTGTCATCCCCCTCTTTTGGAGAGGCGCACGGTGTGTGAGGGATGATGGCTGAAATTGTGCACACACAAGACACCCCTTCAAGTATTGGTCGAGGTCCTGCCCCATGTGTGGCCAGTATGCAACCTCTCTTAAGATTTCCAGTGTTGTGTGAAACCCCCTATGACCGGCGGTGGCCGCTTCATGGGCGTGACTTAACATCAGGCTTCGGAATGAGGTAGGAACCACCGACTGATCATGACCAGCTTGGGATTTCCTTACCAACAAACCGTCTTGGATTCGGAACATTTTTGGACATTTCATCAACACTCTTAGGTCCTCTTTCCCAATGTAATCGGTATCCGTCAGGGGAAAGTTCTCAGGGTCCTCAATGTGTTGGTAAAACTTACCAATTATTGGATCCCCCTTCTGAGCTGTAATCAAATCAGCATCAGGGGTCTCCTTACTCCATTGTGCAGTTGAAAGATCATTGTGAGCATTTGTCTGGGACCTAGTGATAGCAGTGCCCTGGAGTTCCCCCAACAGGGACTCTGTTTCTATTAAATCCCCTTGGATGGCCCCGGTTTTGGCCAGCTGATCAGCTAAGTCATTTCCAGTTTTGTCTGGTCCCTCTACTTTGGAATGACCCTTGATCTTTTTCCAGTAGATGGTCATCCCATTCGATGTGACCAGATCATCAATATTTTGGATCAACTTCCCATGTTTCAGGGGTTTGTTATTAGCACATAACATGCCTCTGGTTTTCCAATTAACCAGGTGCTCCACGAACCCGTTCCGTACATAATCCGAATCTGTGATTATGACCAGTTCGTGGAGTTGATGTTGGACAGCAGTGAGGATGGCCTGATGCACAGCCATCAACTCTGCCACCTGACTACTTCGGGGAGCAATTTTGTATCCAGCGGAGGGTTCTGGAAACTCCTTCACCCATGCATTCCCTACGCCGACCACCAGTTCTTTCTCCCCGTTGTTGTCAACATGGTACGAGCATCCATCCACATAGACAGTGGGCATTCCCTCACACTTGTCTTCTTCAAAGACTTTGTGTGGGGAATTAAGCCTTCATGTTGTCCTTGATTTTTAGACTTTCGTCCTCGAGACAGTTTTCTCTGGCACAATCATGCAAGTCAGCCAGACCTTGCGCGAGGGGACTCTTCTTGTTTTGGCCATATCTGACCTCCACAGGAAAGCCTTGCATTGACAGAATCCAGGAAGTAATTCGGGAATTACTGACATTTCCGGCCCGGAATCTGTCACTTTGGAGGTATTGCAGAGGCTGGTGTGGAGTCTCCACTATGATGTGTTCCCCCTGGATAAACGGGCGGTAATTCTTCAATGCCCACACCGTTGCCAGGAGTGCCTTCTCACAATCGTTGAATTTTTCCTCCACAGAGGATAGAGTTTTGCTCGCATAGGAGATTAGTTTATTGACCTTGTCATGCTTTTGGTATAATACTGCCGTCAAGTACGTATTAGAGAACCCTGTCTCCAGGAAGAACTCCTTGTTTCTGACAGGGTAAGCTAGGCAAGGTGCTTGTGAGAGGCTTCTTTTGAGTTGTCTTACTGCCTCGGATTGTTCTGGACCCCATTCCCACTTGACCCCCCCCTTCAAGAGATGAATCAGGGGTCTAGTGATCTCTGCGTATAGTCAGTCCAAGGAAGCTCCTTAGTTCCCGCAGAGTTGTGGGATCCTTCAGTTTCTAAAGTGCTTCCACTTTCTTTTCTTGGGGACAGAGACCCTGAGGAGTAATCTCGGGTTCTACACCACTGTGCTTTCTGAAAGGAAAGTTTCGCTCCGGCGGCCCTAAACTTTGTCAGAACATAAAGAATCTCCGCTATGTGTTCCTCCACAGATGAGCTTTTGATGAGGACATCATCTACATAAGCCAGGTTACCCCTCGCACCCAGGTCGGGCATGGCCTTATGTAGGAAAATGTTGAATTAATTGCCAGAGTTGAGGTATCCGAAGGGAGTCCGGGTCCATGTGTACTGCTGGCCCCCAAAGGTAAAAGCCAGTTTGTATTGGTCCTCCCTACTGACAGGCACAGTCCAGTATCCATTGGTCAGGTCTACTGCAGTGAATACCTGTGACCCCTGGATCTGGGCCAGTCCTTAGTCAATGTAGGGCAGAGGCCATCGGGAAGTATGGACCTGTTTGTTGAGCTCCCTAAGGTCGGCGCAGAGTCTCCACTGGCCGTTTGGCTTCAATATTCCCAGCACCGGATTATTGAAGGTGCTGTGGACTGGACGAATTATCCCCGGGACTCAAAGTTCTTAATTATTTCAGTAAGGGACTCCATTGATGCGAGAGGCAAGCGATATTGCTTCACAAACACTGGAGTCATTCCAGGGTCCGTGGGAATTGTTGTTGTGTGGATGTCCGTGCGACCACAGTCATATGAGTCTACCGCAAAGAGATCTTGGAAATCCAAGAAAACTTGTTTCAACTTTTGCTTCTGTTCCAGAGTCACACAGGCATCAGCTAGGGTGACTCTCTCTTCCACCATCTGCCTGAAGCCTGGAAAGACTTCTGGTTTTGCTATCTCAGCGGCCTCCTCCAGCTGGGTGGAGAAGTCCCTGGTCAGAGTGCTGATTTGGACCGGAGGCTCCAGGTGGGAAAGGCAGCCCTCATGGACCTGGAAAATCACCTCATTCCTCCTGAAGTCACAAGTCACATCTTCCTTACCATAAGGGCAAGAAGTGTACACCAGGAAGTTCCCACCATGCCGGGTGAAAATCCTGTCTGGTGTTGTATTGTCATCACTGTCACTGTCAAAACAGTCCTTGGGGATTTGTCCTAACAGTTCATTTCCTAGATCAATGGAAAAATGTCAGTCATCAACCGCCATTCCAATAATGGTGCCTGCGGCTAGAGTAATACTCTTTAAGTCGCTGTTATCCACCTCTATTAGAATGGTGTCATGTTCTATGTTGACTAATGGAGTTGGGTTTACCCCCAACCCTTGCTGTTGGAGAGAAGCATTTAGATGTATATAAGCATCAGGGTTTTTCAATTTTTGTCCTCTTTTAACTTTCACTTCCAGGGAGAATTGTCGGGTCCTTTCTGGGATGGTGACTTCCTCTTGGATCTGAATTTCAACTGCATAAGGTAGCAATTGAGCTGACCTAAATGCTTTTTCTGGATCATCAAAGCCCATGGGATTATCCGCTAATCGGGACCAAGCTTTGAAGTTTATTAGGTCCAAACTAATGGCAAAGCGATTGAGAATGTCACTGCCTAAGTAAAAGGCGGCAGTGACGTCTCGCACAACCCAAAAATTATGGACTATGCTCTTGTTGCCAATGGAGATTTTGAGCATACACCTGCTTGGCAGGAGATGTTTGGAATTAGGTGCTTCCAGGTCCATTTCCCATTTGTCTATCAGTTTGAATATGGGAATGGCTGGATCTTTTGGGAGTTGGCGGAACATGGCTTCGCTAATGAAGCTCTTACCGTTGTTCACACACACTCGAGCGAGAACAGAGTCTTTCCCATCATTTAACTGAACAGGGTTGAACAACTGCTCTCCAATTTGCTGAATATCAGCCAGGCTCTGAGCTGATTTCACATCTTTCTGGACTATAGGAGTAGGAATGTCTGATTGTGAATTAGTATACAATTTCAGAGTGTTTCCTTCCAGTGTGGAATACCACTTTAAACAAGAAGGAAGGTTGATTTTCAGAAATAGAGAGGACCCCCCATCACCAGTCTGTTCTGGACAGAAGGGTAGCTTGAGATCCAGTGTCCACCAGCGCCAAAATTGTACCCTGTGCCTGTACTAGTACCGGGGCATAAAATCTTCCCTCCTTCTCCTCAAAGGGGCACAGATAATGCACATTTTTGGACAACTGGTGGGCTAACTTTCTGGTTTTGGACATTGCTAGCGAAGAGATTTGGCCAGAAATCTGTGAAGAGCCTGGGGAATCTGAAAGAAAAAGTTGGCAACTGGAGATCAGAGCCATTGTGGGTTCCCCTGATTCCGGTTCTTTGCCGCCCCCCCCCTTTTTGGAGGCAGTCATCAGGATGGGTTTGACCCATGGGATGTTGGTATTGTCGGTTCTGGGATGAGATGATGGGTGGCGGTAGCTCAGTCTCCATATCTCCCCAGTCTGGATTGGAATCCCTTGGGACCCATTTTTCTTTGGGAGGAGTTCCCCCATCTCTAAAGGAGAAGATCCTTTTCCCAGGATCCTCTGAGGATCCCTCTCCCTCAAATTGGAAGATCTGTACCTCCTCCACAAACTGGGCCTGTTTGGGTCCTTTGTTTCTCCTACCCCCCTCTGCTCCTTGGGTGGCAGACTTTCAGGGGCAAGAGATTTTGTTTCCGGTTCCTGGTTTTCCAGGGGCTGTTTACAAGTTGGGAAGGAAGCTTCCTCCAAGGCTTTACACCCCCCTTCCCCTTGTGCCTCCTCCATGGGAACCGGTGGGTTAAAAGGGTGCTGCCCCCGTCATTGTTCTGGAGCACCAGGTCCAGAGTTTGGGGCATTCTGTAGTGGCATGCTCATCTGAGGGTTCTGTTGAGCCCTCAATATGTGACCCAGATCCCGTGCCATGTTCTGAACCTGGCGCTCTAACTGGGAAACCCGCTCAGGCTGATATGGGGTCCTGTTTTCTCCCCTGGGCTGATCCCGGGAAGGGTAGCTATCCCTTCTCTGGTAGTACCCCTGGTTGGGAAGATTTTGATACCCCTCCACCCTTGGCCTCCCCTCTCCCGGATTAGGTTGTCTGGGCTCAGGAAAGTGGGGAAAGAAGGATGGATGATTTTGGGGCTGGAAGTTGGGCGGATACCTGGGGAAAAAGTTCTGCCCAGGATTTGGAGAATTTCTGCCCTCCTGTGGGAAGTTGGGAGGGAAGTTCCCTGGTTTAGGTGCTTGGCTGGATCCCCCCCCTTGGGCTGGAGGAGTCCACACATAAGTGAGTGACCCCATTTGTGGGACTACCTCCTTGGCTCCCTGTCTGTGACTGGCCCGAGGGCCTTCTCGGCTTGGCATTATTAGGTGAAGGTAGGTTTTTAGGCCCCCCATCTCCAAATCCAAAACGGGGGTGACCTTTACCTCTGCCACCTTGGCAGCAGCAGGGGTGCTGTTGGTTTTGGGGTTTTTCTGCGCATAATTTTTATTTTCGATGGGCTTCTGCACCTCATAGATCCGGGTAGCCTGTTGAATGACCCAGTCTAAAGATCTTTTCTCATGAAAATCTCTCACGAACTGGGTCATTATGTATTTGGGTAAGGCTTGGAAAAACGTATTGATAAATTCTCTGCTATCCGTGCGCACCCTTCTGGTGGTCTGCGCAAAAGCACGCTTTAATTCTTGCACAAATCTTGTGGGGCCTGATCCTCCCCACATTGCAAATTGTAGGCTGCCTTGCGAGCCTCTTGAGGATTTCTGTGCACAGAAAAATGTTTCAAGATGGCCGCCCTGTATGTGGACCACCTTGAATGGTTTTGATCCTCTAGCCCTGCAAAGAAACTGGAGTATTCTGGTGAGAAGGTCCATTTGACATACTGGATGCAGCTACTGCTGTCCTTCAAATGGAAAGTCTCCATCATTTGCTCATAGAGCTCCAAGTGTTCCCAAACAGAATACTTGGCGTTCTTATGATAAGGCGTGATGACACTCCTTATTGCCTTTATTTGTTTCAATGGGTCCTTAAGCAAGGCCCTTTTTGCTTTATTGGCCTTTTTGGTTCGGGTAACCCTGGTCCATTCATCCTCTGACTCAGAAGCACTGCTCCCAGAGGTTCCCGTCTGATCTTCCAGGTTTTCCCGGATTCTGCGAGCCTGGGAATGGCTGGCAGAATGTAGGGACCTGGTCTCCTGTGTCCTCTAACGCTCAGAGGAGTCTTCAGATCCCTCCTTGCTGCCAGGATTTGATGGGTACCCCCCACTGACCTAACTGGGCAGAGGTTTTCAGGATGCCCTTAATGGGCCTACTCTCCTGGGGTTCCGCACGAAATTGCACTGTGCTTGAGTGCCCATACCTGGATGCCCGCCCATCCATTCCTGGGAGGTACTGGCCTATGAGCCCCATACTTCTAGCTGGATAGTAATCTGCCATCCCCGTGGCCCTGGGCTCATGTGCGCGAGGGGAAATGGGGGTGGCAGAGTCCAGGGACTGGGAGAGATGAAGGCCTCTGGTACTAGGGCTCCTGAAGTTATGCTCCGGAGTTTCTCTTTCCCGGCGAACCTCATCTCTATCCGTCCCTGCTCCCTGTTGCAATGCAAGAGCCTGCGCTTTCAGTTCCTCAGTTAAGGCCTTACTGGACTCTATCAGTCTCTCCTGCATCGCTACCTGTTGCTGGAGCCTATCATTGTGCTGGCAGAGAGCCTCATTCTCTCTCTGTGCTTCCTGATTGGTCCTGGAGTACTGGGCCAGTCTCTGCTGCAGGAGGGTTACCTCCTGAGTCCCATCCCTACTGGCCTGCTCCTTTCTTGCCAGAGCCTCCTCCACCCTCCTGGTGTGCTCTAACAAGTTCTGGTGTTCTTTTTGGAGGTCACCCAGTCCCTGGAGGGCCAGGTGATTTTCTTCCATTTTCCTTTTTAAGTGGCAGACTTCCTGGCCTAAGGTATCCCTTTCCTGACTAAGAGCCTGCATCTGTGCCGCCAGGTCATCCCTTGGCCTTTGGAAGGCACCAGCTTTCTGGCGCTCCTGATCAAACTCTGCCTGGGTATCCAGGTCCTTCAGAATCAATGTATTGCTTTCCTCTTTTTCCCTATCTAGGTGGCTTTGCAGGGTGACTACCTGCTCAGCACATGCCCTATTGAAATCTAATTGTTGCTCCAGCTTTTTCTGGCTCTGCAGTAGGGAGTCCAAACCTTCTTGGTACTCCTTCTGCAAGGTCAGAAATCTGGTATCCTGGTCAGCCTTTTCCTGTTGCAGCACATCCATATCCTCCTTTATTTTAGTGATGAACTGTCTGCTGTCCATTCTGACTCCTGGCTCCTGAGGAGCCTCTGCTCAGAAGAGTCCAGATCAGATTGGGCCTTCTCTAACGCCATCTGTTGCCTATTTGCCAGATCTTGGCCATCGGCAAATTTGTCCTGCATGGCTCCCATATATAGGTACAAATATGCCGCTATCCTGGCAATCTTATTATGTTCATCTTTGGCTTTAGGGGCCATATATAGTTCACTCAGGGCCACATGTAGGGGACCCTTATCTCCCCATTTATCTGACCCTGTTTCAGTGACCTGTTGCGCGATTGCCTGCAACCAGACCGTTTGGTCCTGATGAGTCCACTCACCTCTCACAAATAGCTTATGTAAGAAGTGCTCTCTGGCTATTTTCATATCTACCAAGGTCATCATTCTGGAATTTGAGTTCCTTCCTGACTTACAGAAGTTTGTATTTTATTTTGCAAAACAGACCGTCTCCTTAGAGCGTTCCTTTGAGGGGTGCTTTCACAGTGTAAAACAGCGTGGTGATCTAACCGGATATGTGTATCCGGTCAGTTGGCACACTGTATTAAGCTGCACAAATGGTAAATCTAACCCAGAATATCCCGGCTCCGAGCCCCCACTCTGTAAGCGATATTCAATCAACACTACAGCTAAGTCAATGCCTAGTCTGGGATGCTGAGGAAAACCCTTATTGATGTATTTTTATGTCCAGTTCATGTACTCTGGATGACAACCCTTATATAACACCCCTCTCTTAGAATCCCCATGACCCCACTGAGCCAAGAAGTAGGTCTGTTTTGCAAATTTAAAAGATTTATTTGAGAAATATAACAATATATATCTATCACACTTTTATAATAAATTAATATTGGATATCACACTTAAAGTATGACAGTGTTCTACAATGGATAATGTTCTACTGGTAAACTGATTTGTTTACTTAGAAGTAGTATAGAGAATGAGGTAGCTGAAATGCTTTATGGTTTCAAGGAAATGCAAGGTGGAATAAATGCAGTACAGAAAATAAACTGATATGGTTTCACAAGAGATAATATGTTCACTTTTCCCCTGGTGGCAATTCACCCCCCCCCCTATATGCAATGCAAGGAGATGGAAGTAACACACACAGTCTTCAGGAATACAATCAAATACAATATGGAATTCAGCTCCCCCCCAGCAAGCTTAGAGGAAACAGGTAGAAGTTTGAAACACAGGCCCAAAATGCTTTCAAATGTGTTGGAAATGGATGGGAAAATGTGCTAACTGATTTTTAATTCCCTTTAGAGATTCAGGGTGAGTGAGAGATGCTTGTTGGTATTAGTTCAGGCTCACTTTAGCAATGCTCTATGAGTTATTACCAGGTTGCAAATGGATTTTAACAAAGGAAGGAATGGAGCTGCTATTTTGACAAGTGGAGAAATTGAGCCAAATCGCAAATCGTGGTAATTTTCAGGAGTGCGTAAATCGCGATTGTGGTAAAAGTATAAGGAGTAGGAAGTCAGTTCTCGGCTTGTTGGAATGCATAGATTCTAGGTTTACAGAATCTCGTTCCTAGGACAAACGGTTCCAGAGATACAGACAATTTAATAAAGGTAGATTTTCGGATTTAAAGTAAAACTCAAAATGACAGGTGACAGCTTGCAGCTGCAGAATCAACAGGTGACAGTTGTGCAGCTTTAAAAATGACAGATGACACAATTTCTAGATGGCTGTTCTAATTAGGTTAAAATAGTTTGGATTAGATTATTTTAACTAAGAGATTTGGTTCTGCACAGTAAGTACTCACACTATATTTTTGAAATAAGCCTTCAAGGTCTGGTCAGGTTGGACGGGACTTCCGGCGGGTGGTTCTGAAGTCCCGGCAATCTGGGTCAGCTCTGCTCTCTGGGTCTGACAAGCACCGGTTCTGGTCTCTCTGGATCTCTGGTCTCTCTGGATCTCTGATCTCTCTGGATCTCTGGTCTCTGGAGGTTGATGGATTTGAAGTCTGGAGTCTCCCGGCAAAGCGTCCCGCAAGAAAGTGGAAAGTGAATCTCCGACCTGGGTTTCAGTGGCCCTTTTTATGTGTTTTGAAAATGGGTGTGTGCCTGGGCCTAGCTAAGCCTGCCCCTCTCTACTTGTCATTGGCCCAATTCTCCCCTCTCCCATGATTGGGGGAAGGAAATGGATTGTCATCATGATGAGGTCTGTTTATGGGTCAGAGGATCCTCCCCTGGTCAATTTGCCCACAAATCTATATTTGATTCAAATACACATTTCCCAGATACACAATTTGTTGAAATTACATGTACACATTATATATTCCTTATGGTCCATGCTTGTCCGCCTCTGATCTTCCTGGGGGCTTGCATTCAAAAATGACAACATTTTGCGCTTTTTGACTGGTTTACCAATATCGGACATTTACCAAAAATTACACACATGTGCGCACGGAGTATGGACATTAATTGATGAAGTGTCAGATTTTTAACATGCAGACATTTGGAGTAAGACCCTATTTTCCGCAAGCAACCTCCCAGAATACACCACAGGGTCCTAACACCTCTTAAAACATGCACAGAAAAATCACAAGAATAATGATATTACTTATATAATTCTGACAAGACCGTACTACGAATTATCCATCTTTTTTAAAATTATGCTCTGGCCCAGATGGGTGTGGTTTAGGTTCCAAAGCACATGGGGAAGCTTCTGTCTGCCCCCGCCTCCAGCTCGGGTGGCTCCCAGAGGCACTTCTCCTCCGACTTCTCCCAAGAGGAAGTCACTATACGCCCCCCCCAATATAACATTTGCCTGAGTCCAGGACAAGGCTTTGTTCAACCTCCTGCAGGTGCCCCTCCCCTAATCTAATCAGAGAGGTGTCATCTCCTTTTGGTGGGGATGCAGGAGGCAGCTAGGCCTGGGAAGAGTGGCTGAGCAGGTTTCTCCTGTCGGGGGTAGTTGTCAGGCAGAATTCAGCTAAATGTCACTTTAGTTCCCAGTTTAAATCAAACTTACACTTTTTACATATACATTAAATAATTACTTCCTTCAAGTCATTTCAGAATATAGTTTTACATTGTATCCATCTCTTAGTAAGTCTTTCCTTGGCCTGGTTTAGGTTCCTCTGTTCAGTTTTACACAAAAGTCTGGTGGTTTTAAAATGCCGGCTTTCTGACAGTGGTGAGTACCGGTATTGCATCCATTTTTGGGATCTGTCTTGAATTACTGCATTTCAATAGAGTGGTCTTTTGCTTGATAGCATGGGACCCTTGCTTAACATTGTTTTGATGGCATCCTTACAGAAGAGTGGTGATGTGGAGACCCCCACAAGAAGGTTGTATCTTTGGGGTGGTCTTGTGCCAACTGCGCAGTTCTCCTGGATTCTGGCGTACATGTGGGCGGCGACAGCTCATCCCCACATCCACCCAGTCTATTGATTTAGTTTGTTCTGGGATAGAATAATGGGCGGCGACAACTCATCCCCACATCTACCCAGTCTATTGATTCAACATGGGTCAAAACCCTTCACAATATGTACACATAAATGTTGTGTGCACAAAGTGTATGCCAATGGAGGTGCTGGGTGCATTTTTGTGTGAATGAGAGTGTATGCAAACATGTGTGGTGACTTTCGTGTCTGAATGAATGATAAATAATGCAGTGTTTCCATTTTCTATTGGAATTAAGTTTGTGAATGTTATGCTGTGTCACTGGGTGCATAGCAGGCTGGCTGAAGATGTGTGGGGGCCCAACGGAATTTTAAAGATACGCCACCAGTCTTATGAAAGTTGTAACAGAGCATCAGCAATGGACTCTTGTGGTGTAGTAGTCTAGTGTTATCCCTCAGGGATTTAGGTTGTTTGACCGAGGTTGAACTAAGATTGAACTAAGAGCACTAAGACTGATGACGATCTAGACTGATGGAAGGAGGTGTTTGCCACAAGATCAGCGATTCTTGCTGCACATTCCACACCCAGAAGATACAGAGAATGGGTCACTATCTCATATAATCTCAGCAGTGCATGGACTTGGAGTTTGCATGAAGAAAGAAGGTGGAATACAGGGGGGGGATTGGTTTGATCTGCCCTTCGTTTGGGCACCTTCTTGGTTAGGAGCAATCATAAAGATGCTGGTACCTGTCATCATGTTCATCCTGGTAATCTTCTGCACCTGCCAAATAGGACTCCGGTGTTGTGGCAAAGCCGTGACTAGTAGTGCATTGATGATGGTAGCAATTGGTGTCATTACCTCGCAATACAAAAGAGATTGAAATACAAACTGACCACTCCATCCCCCTAATGGTCCCTTTTTCCTATGGAGATGAGGTAGACCACATATACCACACCATCATTGTCCCACCCCCTGACCCTTAGAACTATATCTAAGTTTGGGTAGATCTAGCTGGAGATGGGGGGTGTATTTATATGACATACAGACCTGAAGAATATGCACAACCAGGAGAAGGTTTGTGGTCAGTATATAGAGCGTGGATGCCAATAAAGGGAACACCACCGTATGAGGCTGCTGTGAGAAGGGTATATGAACGCATGTATGCAGAAGAATTTGTTACTGTAGAAGTAACGAAAGGGGGAAGGTTAGGAAGGAGATGAACCTATCCCACCCTCCTAGGTGCTTAAAATACACGTGAGATGTACCAGGGGCGAGGGGGCATATTAAGAGACATGCACAAACACAATACTATGCGAAATGGAGATGCTTAGACTTAGTGTGCGCATATAAAAAGGCACCATTTTGTAGTTATGGTAGAAACATTTGTGCCTGCATGGGTGTGCGGTACACACAGACCATAAACGTAAATGTAATGAAGAAACCATGATTAGGCACAAGCACTGAAGATAAAGAGACCGACACTGTTAGCTTCCATAGAAACTTTCCTTTGTTCCACAAATATTGCTAATGTGTGTTATCCCAAGAAGGAATGTGCCCTGCAAAGACGCAGGACAGTACCAGGTGCCTCACAGAGCACGTTTATCACAGCCAGCCCAAAACAGGCCTCTGACCCCCACCCAGCCATCCATGAGTTATGGCACCCAGAAGTTTCCCAGTCCAGGACACCTGAATTCCACGATAGTAGCTGACCCCAGACCACCAACCATAAATCCACTGACCATAACATATCTAAAAGAACATGACTGTTCCACTTTATTTCATAAATGACAAGATTTGTAATGCGAGGTACAGCGTGGAATAAATGATAGTCGAAAGTGAGGGTAGAATCCTTGGTTGCGGATAGTACGATACTGAATGAGTGAAGAATGTATGGGTCAGCATGATCTTAAGCCTCCGCCTGCGCCAGTCCCCACCATAATGATAGAGTAGCATTGTCTTACATAGTAACTAATTGCAAACTCGATCTTGGTTCCCTGGAGATGATGAGCCCAGCAGATCCCACATGATTGAAGACAGACAGACGGCCCTGAGGCCAATGGCCTGGCATCTCCTATGGATCAGGATGACCATGTGTAGGGTCTCACCAACCAGCCACACAGGTTTTTACTGAATATATGTGTGTCACTGATGACAATGTTTTTCCTTATAACATTCTGCTTGTACAATATTATGACAGAACGTTCTCAAGCAGCAGTGTTCAGTGTTGGCATTTCTATTTTTTGCATTTTTAAAATGTGTTATCCTTGCAAGAATCTCTTGGCCTTTTTTCCCTACTGGGTTGTATATTTTCTAGTGTGAACATTTGTGGGTAAGTCTTCAAGAGCTACCAGCTTGCATCAATGCAACACAACCTAATTCTAGGGAACCCTCAACTTACCACAAAAGCAACTCTTTTGCAGCGAAGAGTTACCGGGACATGTCAGATGGCCAGAAGCACCTGCCTTATAGGTGGTAGTTGCTAAACGTAGAGGAGCAGTTAAAGGCCTCTGCTAGAAATCCAGCCCCCCTACCTCCTATATGTTAGAACCCTGAGATGTGCCATGCTTAACACCAGATGTTGTGACCATACCATGGTGAGTATTCAAAAGGAGGTACCCACTGAGACAGCCCTATCGAATGTATCCCCGAAGAGATGATAATCTGAGGGAGGAACTCCCTGAAGGAGTATGAAAAGGAGCAAAAAGCAGAGCTGGTTATGTCATGAAAGTCGAGCGTGACGCCTGAGGATACTGGCTGAAGAGAATGCATGGATCTTACAGAAACTGATGACGAAGTTAAGAATCGAGTACATTTTCATATGCGAAAAGAAGATTGCACGTGTGCAAAGCACTGCAGAAAATTCAAGCCGTACAGTTATTGTACAGATGCTGAAATGCAAGTAGACTAAGTGATCAGAGAAGCTGGCTATATGTCGTGAATAGACTACAGGCGAAGCCACCATTGAATATAAGCGGGACATCAGTGTCATGATTTTTAGTAAGACAGGGCCCATGGAGAGAAAAAGCGTGAACTGTGTTGCAGCAAGAATAAGCTGAGATCATAGAAGAGCATGTGAGGCTGTCTGGCCTGGTATCAAAGCTGAAGCAGCCAAGATTGGGTATCTATTCTTGAAGACAGTGAACATGCAAAGCTGAATCATCCTTTGTTAAGGTGCAAAGAAAGAACACCAAGCGTGGCCAGTTTTATTCACTTAAGTCATTTAAATGCTGCAAAATGGACCAAATTGGGCTCTCCTGTCACTTGAGCCAAGGATAAAAATAGAGTTGAGTGTGGAGTCCTAGAACAACGGTAGTGAGTACTCACACTCCCATATATTCCCAGAGACAAGAATACTTTGCAAGGCCAAGTTCAAAGACAATATTCAAGGCAGAAGGCATTGGTAATGAGAGATGTTGGGCTAATTGAGTGGGGAAGTAAAGTCAAGTCCACCTCCTAGCACCTTGGTCTGAGCTTACGTGCTGCTAAGTGAACAAAATGTTCCAGACATGGCACAAGAGTACCAACCAATTATTGAGGGCCATATAATGATGGGCCTTATAGTTTGAAGACTGTGATTAATGATAAACTGTGTACTTAATAGTGTTGAAGATGACATGTTTTTAGAGCTAGGCAGAAGTTGCCCACCTGATAGTGGGCTGCCAATCACAATCCTAGTTCCTATGCATTGTATACTTAGATGTTCCCCTTAAGCCTATAACAATCTTTGATAGGTTTTATATTATTTGCCACGTAGTATGACGGCACGTCTGACATTTTTTGCATATTAGGATGTTTTTATGAGAATTGCATTGAGAGCTCGAACGAATGTCCATTGATGTCCGTTATAAATCCCTGTTTTAGATAATTGTTAATTAAACAGCACCTTTGCCATCTTCCTGAGTTGGTTCGATTATTTGGTATTGATAATGATATTGATATTTTATTTCTATTGCGCTCGTACATAAGTGTTTCAGAGTTATTCTGCATCCCCATCCATTGCATGCACGATACCCAAAGGGCCATATGCTCACTAACTTTCCACCAATGCCCCTATTGTAGACTCATCCAACCCCTCCATTCGTGCCCCGCATATCCCATTGTCGTGCTTCAGACGATGATACTTGTCCAGCTGGCACCACTGGAACTGGCGTACGCCCGAATATCTCAGCAGGCGCCCAACCCATTGAGCTATATACCAATGATGGTGAATGGACAACATGGGAAACAGAATTCTACAAAACATGTGCACATTTTCCTAGTAATGCCAACCCTGGACGTAAGTCCGATTGCAGTTGGAAAGCCCGAGAGCACTGCAGAAGGTGCCCAACCTACCAAGCTTTCTCGTCCAAAATATTGAACAGGCACTACTAACAACAGCTCTCATGTAACAAGCCAGGCCTATGCCAATTAGGATGGCAATTTTCAACTGAGATCATATAGGAAAACCAAAATGACATGCTGAATTCTCCCATAATTTAGAAAATAGGGTTGGGCCTTCCTCATTTTAGCTTTATGTACATCTTTTGATAATATTACCTTACATTCTGAACGAGGGACCAGCTGCAGCAACAGATGAATTTGAACAAAAACCGATTATGGAAGGGGAACTGCCAACCATCCACGAGATAACACCTCGCCCCCCTTTTTGGGCATACCATGACGAGTCTGTGCCCAACACAGCCGCTCACCGCAAACCAAAAAAACAACAATCCTAACTAGTACTAAACCTTCAACGAAGGCATGCCATCCCAGTTTCACCTTTTCCCCACCAACCAACATTGGAATCATTTTAATAAAGTAATGCTATTTCACCATCGAGCGCCTATTTAAGCAAAGCAACCCCATGAAAAAGGTATGCATTTTAACTTGCATTTTCCTGGGTGGGGATATACTGTCATCACGATCAGATAGATCACTGTAAGGCTGCCCACAGCAAAACAATCCAACTAACATATGGCCGTCGGTGTTAGCCCGAGAACTGAACTTCGCCCACATCCAGGTTGCACGCGCCTACCATCATGAGCTGGAGCAAACCATTGGGACTAACAATACAAGAAGCACTGAAACAGAGAAATTTGACTCCTATTTCCATTTAGACAAAGCGAACGCTGCATGCAAGTGCCCCCTCTCAGATAATCGACATACACGTTCTCTTTTATAACCCCCTGCACCCCACCAGCCTTACATTGACAGCTGCGTTCTGATTAGGGCACAAAGGTTTGAGTGAGGACAGGGCACGCACGACCATCATGAGCCACAAGACCCATGTGTATATCGGTTAACTCTCTTGGCGTGGTCGGCAGAAGAAGCTGACAAGTGGGGACGCCATGCACGGAAGACAAAAGGGGGCCAAGGCACATTACCCGCTCCACTGTGCAGGACATTGATGCCCAGCTCCTCCTCACAGGCGCCGCTGTGGCAGGAACTAAGCCTTGGTGTCACTGTGCAGAGCACACATATTTACATTGTGTGCTGACCGCACTGCTCGCCCAGTCCAGATTGTAGTTGGAGTTTCAGCACTTTCAGGCCTGCATGTATCAGTGGAAAACAAAAAAGCAAGCGCCAGACTGCAAAGAAAAACAAGCGACCTTCAATTAGTATAAGTGACTCTGGGAGACAGAGTTGCTCCTATAATAAACTAATTACAGATAACGTTGCCCTCTGAAATGGTTATCAGGAACTCGACTTAATGAAGAAAAAGAAAAGAAATGCTGAGACAAAATGGCTTAAATGCCCTTCTGAAACAAAAAATCCACCTGGAAACTACTATGAAAAAAACCGTACAAATTTGCAATCTGTGACGCAAAAAAGAACTTCTATAATAATAAAATTGTGGATACCAATAATAATCCCAGGAAACTTTGAAATGGTGAAATCTTTAGAGAAATCAGGCACTCCTAAAGTGCTCTCCCCAACAAACCAAGATTGTCTTATCACACAACAAGCTTTCGAGGCAAAGGTGGACAGGGCCGGTACTAAGATCAGGCTCACATTATCTAAAAACGTGATTAGTGCACCCACCACCTTTGACATTGTACCCAAGGAGAAAAACGCTGAATTCAATTTTTCTCCAATTACAATATCTGATATGATGAATAGTTTATCAACATTACGCTCCTCCTACTGTCCAGAAAACACAATTCCTCCTAATTTGATTCTCAACAACAAAGATATTGTTTCCCCTTTTCTTGTTAGGCTTGTAAATTCATTGTTTCTTAGAATTCAGGGTCCTGATGTTATTAAAAAGGTCACCATTACACTCCGGTTAGAAAACCCAGCCTTGATCCTAAAGACCTGAATAATTTAGGGCCCATTACGAACTGCAACATTCTGTTAACAACTTTGGACAAAAGTGCACTACCCTATTTTAATTATTTGTCGAAACATCAAACATCTTTTATGCTAGACAATCTGGCTTCTGCCCATACCATAGAACTGAGACCGCCCTCCTGGATCTTCAAACTCATATGCAGAACATCACAGACAAGGGTCAAGCTGGTATGCCTGTGTTTCTAGACCTGTCTGCTGCATTTGTCCTCCTGGATCATGACCTCCTCCTCATTGCTCTGAGAGACATTGGGTTATGCAGCCCAGATACCATCAAATGGGTGAAGTGATTTTTATTACATTAGACTTGCAGGGTCTGTCTGGGTGACGCTACCCAGCCCCCAACACCTATTAACTGTGGCGTCCCACAAGGGGCCTGTATGTCTCCCTTGCTTTTCAATCTCTACATCAGTCCTCTATGTGACCTCTTAGATGAGCTAAAAGTCTTTTTTCAACTACGTCGATGATACTGCTAGTTCTCAAGCTTACAGGGGACTATGACAATGATTCCATCAGCTTCCAAATCATCTTCAGCCATATTGAAGCCTGGATGAATTCCAACCGGATGTGTCTCAAAAGGAATAAGACTGAGTTGATTATATTTGGCACTACTCGCACCATTGCTAAACTCGACCCCAGAGACCATTCTTGTTACATCCATGACTACAGTATCCAAGTCGCTAAAAGGGTAAACACCCTAGGCGTCCATCTATATTCCCTTCTTAGCTTAGCATGTTCATCAAACTGTGAAAAACTGCTCTTACTATCTGAGACTATTGAGGAATCTCTGATCTTTTCTGCCTGAAACCGACTCCTCTGGTGCACAGTCGACTGTCTTGTCGAGACTGGACTATGGTAATGCCCTTCTGATTGCCACACACCAGAAGAAACCTACAATATGTACAGGTGATACAGAACGATGCCATACGCATCATCAAAGGAAAGTCCAGGAGAGAGCACATTACTCACAGTAGCCAAGACTTACACTGGCTTCCGATTGCTGCTCATCTGAATTTCAAGGCAACAACTAGCATTCATAAATCCCTACATGGCCTACTCCCAAGGTATATCAAAAACTTGGTGATTCCTTATGAGCTTTTAAGAAACATGCGCTCATCTACACTTGCACTGGTCAAAAATTCAAATGTAAACTTTCCAACAGTTTAGGAAGATCTCTCTGCATTGTTGCTGCCAAAATCTGGAACTCCATTCCATTAGACCTCATATTAATGAAGGAGCACAGCACTTTTCATCAACAGTTTAAATCATTACTTTTCCATTGAGGTTTCCCTAGTCCTTTCTCCACCTGATTGTCCTGCTCTGTCTGTTGTGTCCCTTGTGTTTTTGTGTCAGCACTCTGATGCCTGTGGATTTTCGGAACCATATAAATAAATAAATAAAATAAATAAATAAATAAATACATAAATAAATAAATAAATAGAACCTTCTTGAAAAAAAAAACACATAGGCCCTCATTACGACCCTTGCGGAAATCAACCGACCGGACCGCCATAGCGTAAATAGCGTTTCCGCCATTGCACGATGGAGCAAAGTGCGGCTCATTCCGACCCATCGGGCACGAGCACCACGCCATGGCGGAAGTGCAAAGTCCGCGATGGCGGAAATGACCCCAAAACGGCCCACACCGCCGCCGTACGGCGCCCTAGGTGCAATACCGCCACCCATCTCAGCGGACACCGCAGTGAGCGCCAACCGGAAAGTACGGTGACCGTAAATATACGGAAACGGAAGTAAAAGCATGGTCCCGGAACGGGAAACATCCCGCCGTACACCTATAAAACCACAAATTCCACACAACCATAAAAAATACTACCCTGAGACACATCCCAACCCGTCATCCACCCTAGTGAAACCAAGAAAAATGGGAAAAGTAGCGAAGAAAGCGTGCGACCGCAAGCGGCAGGTCCACTTCTCCCGTGAGGAACTCACCGTGCTCACGGAGACCCTCCAGGAGAATGCTGCCGCCGTCTTCTCCACGCAAATGACCAAGACGGCACTTGCGAACAAGAAGGCCATATGGGCCCTGGTGGCACAGCGGGTAAGTGCGGTGGGGACCGCACCCCGCAACCCACAGCAATGCAGAAAGCGATGGGACGACCTGCGGATACGCGTCCGTAGCATACTTTCTGCCAACCGCAACATTGCCACAGCTACCGGGGAAGGATCGGAATCACCCATCAAGTTGACCCCCTGGGAAGAAATATGTGCCTCCACCATTGGAATGGAGAGCATAGAGGGAGTCGGAGGGATGGAGAAAGGAGTGCAGACATCCGAAGATTCAGGTAGGTGTCCCAAATAAAACAATGCCAAAACCACAACGTCCAATCATGTGAAGTACCATGTGCCCACATAGTGCAACAGGAACACATGTCCAGGAGAACATCCACATACATAGGCCTGATAGCACACTTTAAAACTCACATCAAATACATAAATAATTAAAAATCCTAAAAACACCCTCTACACGTGTAGCAGGCACACCCTAACTGCAGGCTGCCAAACAACTGCACCCACACTCCACACACAAATGAAACCACCTCCAAGGCCCCGACCCAAATCACCCTCAGGTACCACCCCAATGCATGTGATACATTGCCATTCCAATTCCCACAGACCCATTAATAACGCTCGCCCTCCTTTACTCCACCACAGGGTCCGATCCAAACGACGAGCACCAGGACACCCCTACCAGCACACCTGCAAAGAGGGCCAAGACCAACGGCCAAAGACCCTCCACCTCAGCTGCACGGATCAAGACACGGCAGCAGCACAAATCAAGTGGCAGCACACAGGAGGGGACTTCAACAGGCACCCCAGCAGCCAGCATGTCCACAACACCACCACCACAGGTCCCCCCAATGGATGCCACAGTAGGCACTGCTTCTGGTGGCAGCAGCACCATAGGTGATACTGCATTAATGGCAGCATGCTCCGATACAGAAAACGGGGATGTCGAAGTTAGATCCATCCATGACCTGTCTCAATCCCCCTGTCTGTTCCATCCCGTACACCATGAGGATACCACGCAGGGGCACCCACAAGACGACGACTGGCCATCCCCCACAAGCCCTGTGGCAAGGCAACATGAGGTGACCAGCCCCTCTGTGACACCACCGCAAATGGCCATGGCCCAGCAGAGGCAACAGTCCCTCGACCAGGTAATCGTGCAACAGCAGCAACTGGCCACGCTCCTCAAGGACCATGCCGATGAATGTGGGGGCACTAAGGCAGACATAGAAACATCAACTGAGACACTTAGGGCAGAAATGGAGAGAAGTACAGAGACACTAAGGGCACAAATGGAGAGTAGCACCGAGAGCCTGAGAGTACAAATGGAGAGAAGCACCGAGAGCCTGAGAGTACAAATGGAGAGAAGCACCGAGAGCCTGAGGGGGGAACTGCATGCGACGTCCAAAGACGTATGTGCCGAACTAGGCGCAGTGCGCCGTCTGCTCACTGAGCTCTCACAAACCCTTAGGGACATGCATGGACGTGAGCAGGCAGAGACATCATCCGTTGCAAGTTCCGTCCAGGGCAGCCCCCAACGTAGATCTGGGAGGAACCTGCGCTCCACAGGCAGGGGTGCCCCTGATACCCGCAGAGGGGGCTTGCAATAGCGACTGCCCACTGACAATGAGCATCTTTGGACACTGGTGTTCGGGGGGGAGGTAGGAGGGTGGAGGGGGTGTGTTGGGCTCACTTGGGTGGCGGGTCGATAGGGTGTCTAACATGATATCACATATGCCATAAACAATGCACGATCATGCAATGAGATGTGTGGACATTGATCTTTGTGTACGAGGCCATTATAGGCGTACAGTCCATATTGTGCATGTTCCAGACACACACAGTGCCACGAGTCCCGTGTCCATGTATCAGCCACCAGGCGTGAGTGCTAGAAGCATGCATCTATGAGATGCTGACGAATGTCACGGCCCTCCTGTGCCTCGCAGACTCCTTGAGGTGCTGCCACATCCCCACCCTCATCATGACCATCTTCAGGTGCTTGCAGTTCTGCGTCAGGGGGCATGGGCACATTTCTACGTACGCACATGTTGTGTAGCATGACACATGCCATGACCATCTTTGCAACCTTCACATGGCGGTACAGGAGTGCCCCGCCAGACCTGCTGAGGCAGCGGTAACGAGTCTTCAGTAGGCCGAATGCCTGTTCTATGACTACACGGGTACGTGAGTGGGCATGGTTGTAGTCCTCCTCATGCTGGTCCCGTGGGTTCCGGACTGGTGTGAGGAGCCATCTCTTCAGTGGATACCCGGCATCACCTGTATGTGGACAAGTAAGGAATTTTGAGGAATGCCATTGCTACGTACGCACCCCCCCCCCTTCCTGCCAGGTCATTGCCGCATCACATACCCCACATCATCATGCATGAAATGAGACTCACCGAGTAGCCAGGATCTGTTCCCTGCGTGTCGCTCCATGTAGCGTGGTATAGTAGAGTTCCTCAAGACCATAGAATCATGGGTTGATCCAGGAAATCGGGCACAACAATGTGTAATGATCCTGTTGGAGTCACACACCATGTGTACATTCAGAGAATGAAATTGTTTTCGGTTGCGGTACAGGGCCTCCATGGCATGTGGGACGACCAATTCCACATGGGTGCAGTCGATGGCACCAATGCAACCCGGTATGCCGGCAAGTGCATGGAATCCCACTTTTGTGTTGGTAATTTCCTGCTCCGAGCGTGGTAGAGAGATGTAGTCGTCTGCGTGCTTCAGGAGGGCATCGAGCACTTGCAATAGTGTCCGTGAGAACAGTGGCTGTGATATGCCATGCAACTGTCCGACTGTGTGCTGGTAGGTGCCTGTGGCCAGGAAGTGGAGTACAGACACCACCTTCAGTAGGGGTGGGATGGCGGTTGGGCTATCTATCATGCTGACAAGGTCAGCCTGTGTCATGTCCACAATGGCGGTTATGGTGTCCCGGTCCAAACGGTAGAGGGTGTGGATCTGCTCAGCAGTGAGGTTGAACGGATGTGCTCGGAGGCGTGGGATTGCGGGCTGCCTGCGTGGTGGTAGTGGCTGTGCTGGCGGCCCTTGCTGGCCCTGCCTTGCCCTCCTCCTCCTCCTGCGTCTCCGCCGTGCGGCCGGTTGTAGTTGGTGTTCGTCTTCTTCTTGAAGTTGGAGTACTTGCAGTGCTATCAGGTCCCCCAGGGCCAACATAGCTAGTCCTGCCGGTAGCATTTCGGAGTGGGTGTGGTTGTGGGAGGAGGCTGGGTGTGCAATTTATGTGTTTTCAGGCTGTATGGCCTCCACCTGTGGTGATTCATTCCACCTGTGCAAGCTGCACTCCCCTTTGGGCGAGCACGTCCAGCACACAACGCTGCAATTCGACGAATGGCATCTTGCTATTGCAATCATGTATTTGTACCCGATGGCAGTGTAACATTGGTTGATATGTTCATTCGGCTATGGTCCCATTGTTTCACATACTATCTTTGCAGTCGCGAACAGACTTGTGAAGGGTCAGTGGAACGTAGTACTCGAGTAACGGTGGACCCTCATGCAACACTGTACCAAGCTTCACCGACGGGCGGGGCGTCCCATTTGTGAGTGAAGGCAGTTGCCGTTTTCACACACAGCCGCACTAGATGGATTAATTTGTGATTTCAAGCGGCCACAGTTGCCTTTTCGACGTGATGTTGCAAATGAGGAATTCGAAGGGCGGCGCTTTCGGTTTTCAGCTAGCGGCGAGGAGATGCCCACAGGTCTGACTGCAAATATAACGTTCTATTGTTCAATGTCCTTGGGACAGGGGCCATGGCGAGGATGCAATGATTGATATGAATAGTTTGGGATGCGCAATAGCGACGTGGGCGATGAGGCCGGACGTTCCCAAATACATGTTACTTCACAACACTGGAATTACGGGCTGGGGCACAGTGGATTTTGCAGGCTGCATAACGCACAGACTCAATGGAAATTTCACATGTTATGTGAGTATGGAGACAGGCGTTTTCATTACGGGATGAGGGAATGATGTATGGATGCATGGACAGATGATTTGATACAGAGTTTGCCATGTACAGGGCTTCTTGGAATCTATCCGCCTCCCCTGCGCTATGTGATGCAGGGCTGCCATAGTGGGACCATCGTCTATCTGGCCTTGTTGAGCCCTCCCTGTCTCGACGCGCCTTCAGACACTTGTGTCTATGCACGTTACCAATCCCATCAGATGGATTCTGTTTTAACAGACGCATGCACAGGTACACTCGTTTGTGATAGTGTTTTCACCTCGATATAGATAGTTATGATTCGCAAGTGGTTTTTGGGTGGTGATGATCCTTTGGAGTGGGCTAGCATGCATATGGCTGTGGATTTGGTGTGATCATTGAAGTGAGTGATTCAAATGTAGTTCTGATGGCCATACTATTCTTTTTCATTTCATTTGGTTGACAGGTATCTCCTCCCCTTTTGCCACTGCCATCTGTATGCCACTCCTGCAGATGGATTTTACTCCCGACACCTGCTGCTTCGTGTTAATCAGTGGAGCAGCATTACGATCTTATGGGACGATCGCCAATGGGCCACATGCCCTTACGCAGTACTAGTGGCTAGGAGCAACATTTCGGCCTTTCAGCTGGACTAGTGCCTCCCTATTGGGACGGCCCTGCGGTTCTAGGTGCTTCCATGTTGCCTTTTTGTACGGGAATGTAGCCCCTGTGTACCATGAAGGAACAGGGCGTCACACAAGAAGTAGCTGGTCATTTATTGCGGATGCAGCCCACAATAATGAAATATATTTTGGATTTCATGGCCTAATGGCTGTATGGGCTTGGAGAATTTGTTGTGCATTAAATTTCTATTCTGATATGAACCGTGTAGCGTTCTTCTTTGCAAGTGATGTGGCATATTACTATTTGGGGAGCGATGTATTGTGAGGAGATCTGCATTGGGTTCCAGCTTCGGGGTATAGTTGCGTGGTACTGTGCTGGGCGCGTTTGCCTACGAAGCCCAGTGAGGTCAGGGATGAGGGCTGCCATTATGACTGTTTTGATGATGTCATGCTCAGGGGCGGGGGATTAGCTTTTGTGTAACAGATGCCGGGCAGCCAGTTGGATAGGTGGAATGATGTGATTATCGGAATATTGCTGGTCACAGGTGCCTGTGTTTGCGTGCGTTTCTTGGTGGGAGACTGAGGTCATGTCCATTTGTATGGCTTCTGTATTCGTGCCATCTGTGCCCTGCAGCTCCCATTGGGCCCTCTTGAGATTCATTTGTTCGTTGGCAGGCATGGATGACTAGTACATTTCACTGGTTGCATTTTGTGTGACTTCATTGCACCTACGGGGGGTTGTACAATGTGGCCAGGGAGCGGTGTACAAGCACTCAGTAGGGCCGTTTACGGTTGGTTCGCGATGCCGTACTTCTCACCATGGCGGAATGGCACTTTCCGCCGTGCTTGATGGCGTTAGGTGCATGTCCGCTAGGGTCGGAATTCGCGTACCGTTGCGCCATGGTGCTAATTACGGTTTGGCATGGCGCGCGCGCGCGTACTTGGTGCAGTTAGCGTTGGCGTTCACTACGGTGTCGCTAATGGCATCGTACTTTGCGGTGACGGGTCATAATCGCACCGAGCGCTATTCGATGGCGGTATTGCATTTCCGCCATCGTTTTTCGATTTCCGCCAGGGTCGTAATGAGGCCCATATTGTAAGCCGAATGAAATCACAGTGACATCACTAACATACTGCACACTAGACCAACCCCCAAAAATCAGTGCATGGGCATTTTCAGGGACATTTTAGAACAAATGTAACTACAACATTAACTTGTTTTTTTCATTACAAAATACATTCAAATATGTAACATAACTGAAAAGCTGCTCACAATATTTTTAAAAAGCATCAATCAAATCAAATAACTTTTAAATAACTTTAACAGATGGTGGCCACCATTGTTGAAGTAAAAATGGATGCCAAATTCACCACACAGTACGCATTCAGCCAAAGAGTGAAAAAAGAAGTGTGGTTTGAGGGAAGATGGATGGGCATGGGAGGAAAATCCTATAGCTTTTACTTAGAGATGGGCTTTAAAGGGGAGGGCCACATGGCCAAACTACATAAATCCATTCTCATTTATCATCTGCATTGAAAAGCATTACACACCTACATTCAAAGCCCCTATTGTAAGCTCTTATGTTAACTCTCTTATTTTAATGATAATAGTTTCAGCTTTAAAGGTAATGCTTTCAGTGCCACCTAATAGACAAAAATAAAAATATGCCCCAATATTTGTGCAATATTAATTGTAACATTATTTGAAATGGCCATGAAATTGCTGTACACCCACTGCAGTATATATTCAGACCATGTAAAACAAACTAAGACGCTGTATTTTGTACATCCCATCAGTATGAAACTGTTTATTTGTGAAGAACATGCCGTGGACACATGAGAGTAAGGGGAAGAGGTGAGAAACTAAACATTGGCTTTGAGCGTTTAATATAGAAACCAGGTCTAATTTAATTAAATTGGGTAATAGCACCTGTTATTACAGAGCTTTAAGCGTGAGGAGGCAGACATGACGTGCTGTATAAAAAGCAACTGCAGCTAGATTTTTTTCCTCACCCCAAAAGGAACATCTTCGTCTATCAATTATTTTAGCTTATTGATCTTTAGCCCCATCAAAAAGGCAAGGCCCAGCAATTGTAGGTTCTTCATTGGTCACAAAGTGCTAGAGGAGCTTGTAACCTATGACTATCAGGGTGTGCAAATGAACAACATCTCAACCTTGCAGAATCAATTTGATGAATGTTTAACTATTCTGGCCAGGTGAGGCATGGCAGTTACTCATGTTTCTAATCATTATGGTAGCTGCTGTATTTCACACAAAATGGGAGTCTATAAGATGCAGGCTTTGCAGGCAGCTGCATTTGGTGCAGAGTTGTAGAGTCACATGGACATTAATCTGTTAGTTACATGAGAAAACACCACCAAATGAACCACTAAAGTTGGAATTAGGGTGAAATGGTATTGATTAGATGGTGAAACCTAAGCCTGTGCTTTATTGGCTGCAACAAGCGGAGCACTTGATATTTAAAGAAGGATTGCAAGATGTTCAAAATCAGCCATGGTCAATGAAAATCCAGTGGTTCTCATATGTAAAGCAGATTACTAGAAAGTTGAATATAACTCTGTTCTGGGGCAACTCAGCAGTGCTGAGATATTAATATAAAGCAGAGTTGAGGAGAGTCTATGAACAACGGTACATGGAAACAGCCTGGAAATCTAATATGGACAAGAAATGAGTGACACAATAACTTGAATAGAAACCATATATGTATTGAGGAATATTTAGATGTACCATGTCTGAAAATTGTGCAAATGCTAATGGCTAAGTTAAGGTTATATATCTAATCCTTGCAAAGCTTTAAGGCATGGCGGAAGAAAGGATCTTTAGGTAACTGTATATATTGTACATTTTGGGAAGGGAATATTGTTCCTTTTATTTGTATTTGTCCCTAATATATTTTCTCGAGAAGACAGTTCCTGAGACACTTGTTTAACAAGCATGGTATAAGAAGTGTTAAAGATGAAGTCTACCTGGTCAAAACAATATCAGACGAGTCTGGTACCATTGTGATATTGCATCTCCTTGAGTAAGCCTGGAAAGTAAATATGAATCTCATAAATAATAACTCTGCAAATATCTACGTTTTAAAACTAGGAGTTATATGAGCTATCAATGACCCCAATGTAAGTGTCTACATTTTTGGTACAATGAATTGGGTTTCCAGAGTATGAACATCTGAGGCAAGTCTCAAAACAGAATAATAAAAATCAATCCAAGGAGCCAAAAAATAATGCACGAGAAGTGAGAAAAACAAAAGTTTATTACACACAGCCTATGCTGGGGATTACCAAAAAGACATTCAAAATAGCATCTGAAAATGGTTGCATTTATATTAAATAACAGAAGGGAAATGACAACACATGTTACAGATCATTCAGAAATCCCCAGCATGTGATTGGGCACCGTCATTAGTACTATAGGCACATCTATACAATACCTAGCCCTATTGGCTTATTTGTCATGATACATGCCTCTGACTCCCTCAGGTATAACAGCCCCCTGGCAGCAATGGGGCTAAAGCCCTTCACACTGGCCCCAAGGGCCTTAAAACCCCATCAGAAACATGCATGGAGTCAGTCCTGGCGCCTTTGGCGCCAGGCTCATTATCAGGAATAAAGCAATACCAGTTTTGGACCTTAATCCAACATGGAGGCCTATTACACAGCTCAGTTCTTTAGAACCAAGCCATGGGGTCTAGTGTTTTGAGTGTGGCTGGGCCCGGAACTACTTGGCCTGGAACTACTTTACCTGGGCTATTTAAACCACACCCAAACAGCAGAACGTGCTTCAAGTTATTCTGCACTCCTGCAGCATAATGCTCACCGTGTCCAGCTCCTGCTCATCTGCTTCTCTGACAGCCCGATTCTGAAGCCCTAGATCCAGATTCCATTAATAACCTGGAAGAACAAGAACAGCATTAGCAAGCTAGAACACTTACCTGTGAAGTAACCAGCCTTGAATCCATCCTGCGCTTTGCTTACCTCGCCCATCTCCAGAGTTTGCCGCAACCTGCAAAGGTTTAAGAAACAGAGACAGCATTAATAACAATTCTTACCTGGGCAAGCAGCGAGTCCAGGCAGCACCCTGCGCATCTCTTACCTCACCCATCTCCGGGTTACATCACAACCTGTAAGGGAGAAGGAACAAGGTCAGCATTAACAAAGTACTTACCTGGGCAAGCAGCACTTTGATAGCTCATCACTCTGGAACATCACCACAACCTGTACAAAGAAGAGAAGAGAACACAGGTTAGCAATTAACACCAATTAACAGCGCAGCGCTCCACACATCAACAACTAACTCACCGTGGTCTTCACCATCGGCGCAGCAACTCCAAAGATCGCAACCATCCCTGGAAAAAAAAAAAAGGGACATTGTTAGGGAACAGCGTAGTGGAGCAAGACGCCAAGAAGACAGAGAAAATGGAGGGAAAGAAAGAGACAGAATAAAGACAGAAAAGACATTATAACTAACCTGGAAGACAGCAAGCAGAGCCAGAGTCACAGCCAGACTGGACCCGACATAAGGGCAAACGGACCAGTAAAGCAACTAGGTCCACGGAACGCCCGCACCAACCACGTGCCCCTGCACAGAGACGCAGGACGGAGGGTTTAACGCACGAAAACCTAAGGTGAGCAATAAGCCCAAGGGAGGGGATTTGGACCAGAGGGAGGTGGGAGTCCACCCATCACAGAACCAGTATCTTAACCCTCCATTCTCTTATTATAGGCGGTACCCAACGTCAGGCACATAACCAAGCAGAGAGGGGTCTGGGATAGCGCTTAGACCTCCATCCAGCATCATGTGGCATTCCCGTGGATACCAGGTGAGCGTAATAGAATTTGACCCTCATGACCATAGCAAGATATCAGTTTATTAATTAACTGACACTGACATCATCTTCCTCCCATGATGCTGATTGGATGCTCATGACTTAATAGTTGTTTGGTTCTTCCTGGAGGAGTATTGGTGGAGTATGTGACTTAATATAATTAAACCAATCCATCTGTGAGATGTGACATTGTGACAACAAAATGATAACTTTACATCCTCTTCCCAAAGATCTCATCGGTTGGCACCATCTTATTGTTCCCATCATTATGAACTGTTCATCTCCAGTTCAATATTAGAACTCATATTTGGAAACATTACTCCTTTACCCTTCCTTTCCCATGGTTTGTGCATGATTCCATTTCCTCTGCTTTCACCTTATGAGCTGGGGGCTTAGGTGTTTGCAAACTTCATTCCCTTGCAATGATATGAATATACGTATGTAGCTTGCAACATTATAAACATACTTCTCATTAATATTGTGTATGTACTGTTCAGGTTGTTCATAAGTTTCCATGAAGGTCATTGGTACCTAATTAATTCTACTTTATGTATGATAATGGTTGCATGGTTCCTGTGTTAGCAATTGGATCTCTTTCAGCAAGGATTTGACTACAGAGGGCAGTGTTGATCCTTGGCCATTCTTCCTGATCATGTACAGTCTGCAATGCCCATTGTTTCATCCTTGCCCAGTTATGGCCTTCACTGTGATATGTTTCGATGTGCTGACTAGAAACATAAGTTGTTATATATCTTTTGAATACAGGCTTGGGAACTCGGCTAAGCTGAAGTGTCTCAACCAATCCATGTGCATTATATGCTCCCGAAATGCAAGGGTCTGCTACTTCTTTGCTGCTTTTGCATTGTATCACTACCAAAATTCAGGCTTGAGAATGTGTTTGCCCACCTGCCCTGAGCAATCACTGCCTGGCATTCAGTCTTGCTATGGGAAGTTGCAGTTTTGTGTATGTGTGCTTCTTCGCGAGAGGCTGACCCATATGCTCTGTTAGGGGGAAGAGGATGTTTATGCTTTTGGCATGGCCGAGTATGTCTTGAGGCCTACTTGTGTTCATTCAATTAGTGTAAATGTTCACTATCATTTATTATAATTATGAGTGCCCCTAATGGTTCTCTGACTAATGTTAAATGCTACTATACTTGTTAAGGATGTGTCTATTCTCAGGTGTAAGATCTGCACTTTATGGCTTACTTGTCCTTCAGGGAGACTGATTACCGAAGCATGGTTGTTAGTGCATTTTTGGGCCTACACAGGGAATTCTATATTCATGGGGCTGCTTTCTTTATTCTGTTTGATTCTTCACATACAATTTCAAAGCTTGCATTTTTGTGCATGTTGGGGGCATTGGATGTACTCCCCAACAGTGCTAAATGGAATTATAATCCGATATTGAATAACAAATATTAGGTTTTGACAGCTGAACTTATTGATATACTGCTTTATATTGTGAGAAGTGCTGATAATCTTACTTGACTGAAGATGTTCAATGGAATTTTAACAGATGAGATTATATATATTTTTACATTTTGACAGTGTTATATCTTGCGGCGTGATGTGATTTCTTCTTATTTGAACGCATGTCAGAAGGTAGTCACTTTAACCTGCACAAACAAAAAGAATGGACACAATGTTGCATCTGTTAATGAGAATTTAAGATTTATTGTGCAGTATCATGTTTCACCCCAATGGGGACTTCCTCAGGACTGTTTTCCAGTAGTTACCCATTCCAGTTAATAGTCCAAATATATTTTGTGATGCTTCTCACAAGACACACAGTGGTCGTGACGCAAGGCAACTATATAGACATTCAGCAAACTGCTGCATCCCTTATACTATTTGTAACTTTGATTTTTGAAACTTGTGCTTGAGCAAATTGTACTTGCACTATTAACTGGAACAGGTACCTGCTGCAAAAAAACCTAGACCCATTGGGTCAAATCACATCTAGGCTGACACTGCACAATACATCTTAAATCCACATTAACAGATGCAACACTGTGTCTAATCTTTTTGTTGGCACAAGTTGAGAGTGACTACCTTCTTGCATGCTTTCATATTACTTTGGCCTGAGTTCCAGTGCATCACTCCTCTTGCATCCTCTAACTATCCAACCACTAAAATTGCCCAGAAGCGCTTGGATCCGAGGAAGAGCCTTTGTACTTTTGAAAATTGTTCTTATTTGATGCTATGAATGTAAAATATGAATTGTTGCATTTTGATGGCCTCGCAA
Organism: Ambystoma mexicanum; assembly: GCF_040938575.1. Lineage (NCBI taxonomy): Eukaryota > Metazoa > Chordata > Amphibia > Caudata > Ambystomatidae > Ambystoma > Ambystoma mexicanum. The sequence continues at coordinate 452,293,065 of NC_090938.1, forward strand.
AAATAACTTTTACAAATATATATATATTTGTAGCACCCCTCTGCTGCTGTCAGGACAAATTGTGCCTTTATGCTCACAATATGTCTGCCAGTCTGTGATCTAATATTGGGAAGGTTGTGCTTCTCAGTCATCCTCCTTGTCTATGGCTTTTTACAATATAATTTCTATGAACAGGCAAAAAGAAAAATAAGCCAGATTTCATGCAACTCTTCAGTGGAAAACACATCAATGTACCATGCAGCACTTGAAACAAAACAAGGACTTAAAATCAAAATTCACCAAATCACTCCCAAAATATGCAGCTCCTCTTGTTCTTTCAAATTGGTCACAGGTTTAATACAGCTTTCACCACAATGCATTTGTTATGCATGATGGAGCAGGTGATTGAAACCAAGGTCCTTCTCAAAAATATATTATCATGAGCTATGGCATCATGCAGAGATAGGTTGAGCCAGACCTTAAACACATATTAGGTGCATTGCACAGACATTGGCCCTGATTCATGGAATTATCAGTGCAGCAAAATGGGACTTTGCTTGACAATCTGGGCGGAAAACCCTTTATGTCGATTCATGGAATCGACTGCGTGGGACTTTACCTGGACTTGCATGGAGTTTGAAGAGGCCTGACACGTCTCTGTGAGCAGACAATCGCCTTGCATGAGGATCGTCTCAGAGTGTGGGCCGGGCCTATGCAGAGGGCCAAGGAGGGGCAGAACATGCAGAATCAGGAAGAACTCTGCAAAATGTGGGCGAGTTGAGGGATGGTCCACAGCTAAGCAAGTGGGTGTAAGCCCATACCTATATAAACCCAAATGAATTCATGGATCTCAACGCGCAACCTAGCTTTGGGAAAAGGTACTCGCAAACCCTGTGATCCATCCACCTCATGATAGCAGGGATAAACTTCAATGTGCATGGGAACCAATTCATATAAAGTATGCAATGCACACCAAACTAAAGTCTGCACCCATAATGAACCCAATAATAGAAGGAACTATCATGCTCAGACACCGCATGAGGATGCTCAGACCCTGGATCTTCGCTCCATGTACCACACTGTTTGCCGGAAGACCAGGTATACACTAGGTACACGTCCCCCCCATGTAATCGTAGACCTCATGAGGGAGTGGGAAGATGGCTTAGCATCACCCACAATCAGCTCCCAGACCCTTACCCTAGAAAGAAAAAAGTGCTGACTGCACTCCATTTCATAGCAACTTGGTCCTTCCAGCAAACCACTGCAATAGTTGGTGGGATAGCCCAGGCCACCCTATCCCGCTGTCTACAACAGCTATTGTCATGCATAACAGAACATGAATGTGTGCACAGGCACATATATTTGCCTCGAACACTGGCAGAAAGGCAGACAGTGATCCAGGAATTCTAGGTAGTAGCACACTTCTGCAGTGTAGTAGGTGCAACTGACTGCATACATGTTGTGCAAACCCCCCACGCCCCGATTGACGGAGCACATCAAAACTACTGGCACTCTATTAATGTGCAGGTAGTGTGTGATGCCAATGGAATCATCATGGGAATGTATGGCAATTTTCCGGGCAGCACACATGATAGCTACATCTTCCGCCAGTCACCACTGCATTGGGCCCTAGCATCTGGAAAACATGGCAATGCATGGCTCATCGATGAGTATTAATGGTCACGAACATGCATGCACGTGACACACTGAACAATAGACCCTGACAATAAATGCCAATGGCAACCATGTACACATTTACAGGGGCCAGTGCCTACCCTTTGTCAACATTCATAATGACACCAATCTGAAACCCCACAACACCAGTGAGGTGAGATACAATACAGCACAATAGCCACAAGCGGCATAGTGGAGTGCACATTTGGATTGCTGAATTCACGGCTCTGCTCCTTTGACCACTCTGGTCAGATGTTGCTATATGCACCAGCAGTAGCATGTAAAATCATAGTGGCTGCATGGGCACTGCACAATGTTGCCACACAGCATGGTGTATCAGTGGAATGCAGGTGGTTTACTGCCTGCACCCACAGGCACCACCCTTGTTCTTGGTTAGCCAAAGGGCACATGGAGAGGCTGCATTCACCCAGGTGGTGCAATCATACTTCACATAAAAACCTGCCCCCGTTGGAGCACACACAGTGATGCCACATTCGAGGTGCCATTCAATGATGCCCTTGGGGCCTATCCTCCATGCCCTTAGCAACACCCTGAAAACGTGCCTCTGGGAGAGCCAAGTTGTCTGTGTCCATTAGACATAAAACAAATTGCATATACAGAGCCCCAGATAAGACTTGTAAGTGCTAGTATTCCAATCCCAATTTTTAAATTTGGGGGTAAAGTGATTTTGAAAGCATATAAAATGTAAGTTCAAATCACAAATGTGAGAAATTCATAAACAAGTAAAATATGTTGGAACAGAAAAATCCATCAATTTGGCAACATTCAATTCTTAGCACCTAGTTATTCATGGCCATAAAAAGCTACATGTTTACTTATTCCAATCAGCCAGTCAAAATACGATTGTCCACCTGTGGGACTACATGCGCTACTGGCTGAAACCTATCCATGTGCGGTGAGTGTGAAAGCAGCAGTGCAAGACTCCACATGTCTCTTACTGTGAATAGGGAACATTTGTACTTCATATTTGAATTTCCACTGAGTTTGCGCTAATTTGTAAGTGAGCAAAAGAAGTCGATACACCCCTAATCTGTATGGATGTGCACAAATCACCAACACAGTTGTAGCCATGTAGTACACCCACAGCACACAGGACAAGCAACAAAGTCCTCAACCACCATCACATGGACAACAACCATTGTTTTGCACCTAGATATAAATCTACACACATGAGACCACAAGTAGGAAGGCATAGTACAAAATGGAAGTGATCAACAAAGACATGTGCGGACTGCCCTGGACCCCATATGCATGCTCCACAACAATAAACAGGTTGAGTGGCCAACCCATTCCCTGACAACAACTATGCTCACAATACACATTGCATCAAAATAGTTAGGCAGATTTTGAAAAATGCAAGTGCACTGCAATAAATATGCACATCTCATCTCACAGCTTATCCCTTGTGATCCTGCACCAGCTGGGCCCTGGAATCCATGAATGTCCCCCACTGCCTGAAAACCACCACACCCTGATGCTGTGTTCTATACATGCATACAGCAGCATCTTCCTCTTCAATCACAGCAACCATCTCCCCCTGCAGAATGCCCCTGTAGAGAAATACAACACAATGTGAGGGCAGAAAACACATCCATGCCACCAATTACACAGCAACATGTGCCCCCTGAATGAGATGCAACAAATGCAAACAAGAACTCACCAGCCACCCATCACCATGTGCCCCTGCACCTATGCAGCCATATCTGGCCACCTTACGCCAATGCAACATGAACACCACACACAGCGACACCTTATCCACCCACAACACCTACACTGCCTGCCCCCCTTCTGCCATGCAGTGAAAGAACACGTAACACTTACCCTTTTTCATGGTGATGGAACATTGTGAGCACTCTCATACACCCACAGTCGATATGACACTGAGAGGACTCCCAAAAAGAGACCACTGAGGGGTTGGAAACCCAGGATCACCTTGTCAACACTCCCAATGCCATGATATGGCATCCCCTGATTAACGTGGCAGTAGGACAGTGCATTAACACTGGCAGGGGAGTCGATGATATAAGGTCCAAGACAATGTGATGGAAAAATATCACTAATTGCACAGAAGACAGGATCCGGCAGAAGGCAGCTCTTCACAGAGGCAGCTGTCATACTGGAAGGTAGGCCACTGAGTAAAACCGACATGAAAGAGACAAGAAGACAAAAGAAAGGAATGAGAAACAGAGGCCAAGGACACTGCCACACAAAAGGGAGCAGGCAACAGGAAAGAAGACCGTAAGGCAGACTTCACAGGGACTGGATTGAATTGGGTCCAATGTGCTTTGAACTGAAACGAGCATTGAGGTGCACTTAGCAGTTTTTAACAGGCCTCAAAAAATCTGCTGGTGTACCATGCATGGTACATGTTCACCATGGCAAACAACAACCCCTGGTCAATGGTGTGTGCCTGGTGTCTGTGGTGAACATGGCATCCCACAAATTGCCAGCACCCCCAGAAGGAGAATAAGGACCAAGATTGGACTGCCTGCATGAGTAGACATGACTAGTAAAACATCATTGAATGGAATGCCATGTGGCAGGCAAGACACATGTGAAAAGTGCAAGCTCACACTTCCTGTCACTACCATCACTATGTGTCACAGCACACAGTTGGGCCTGAGAGAGAGCGAGGGAGGGATAGGTGAAAAGCATTGAAAGGAGGAGACTGACTGGAGGGGAGATGAGGGCGGATATGTCTCACATCACAGTGGGTGAGGGCAGAGAGAAGTTGTCCAAGAGATTTATGCCATAGCATGCGGAATCAAACAGCTGTTTCCACAGCTAGCTTCAATTTGTTGAATTAAAAAAGAAGGTGCCTGTTTGTTTGAAACCATAAAGCAAGTTACCTTTCTCTTGCTTTTTTCTAGGGGCATAATTCTCATATGAACACAGTTCTAGAGGATTTTCTGAAAACCGATTAAGACAACAAGGATGGATACTTGAAGTTGCCATCTCATCCATCGAGGGAATTTTGGAACTAACCACGATGGTATGCACAGATTAATATTAACAACTGCTTCGGTAAAACATGACAAAATGAGTATTGGTACTTGAAGCACAAAAGAGATAACATCTACTATTCGTTTTTCTTTGAAACCGAGTACCCATGGCCCAAGTCACGTGGCTCTCTAAGAATAATGAAATGACTGCAGACTTGTAGCAACATTGAGAACTGTTAATATAAAATAACTGTGTCGATTCTATAATTAGTCATATCAGAAAAGGAAGAAAAAGGAAGCAAAAATTTTTTATTTCAGGATCGCAGTACTAAATAAGAAATGAAAGCAAAAACAATATTTACACAGTTAATGTATATCCATAGGTAGTGTGTAGCACCTGAACATCTGGACTGAAGACTTACTGAGTTGGCCAGATGGAACGTTCTCAACGTCCTTGATCAAATATAGTGAACTACAGGTCAGTAATTGTGGTGGTATAGTAGACAAATACAACAGACATTGCCTTGTTTAAATGAACTTTTAGAAAAAGTTACATTTTAAGTAAAACACACATTCTGATTTTTGTCTTAGATTCAAAGTAAAGAAGCATCATACTTGGGAAGAATTGAATTCTTGAAAAAAAAGGTTATTTTTCCTGATGATGGCCCATATACCAACTAGACCAAGAGCATCCGAGAGTTCGTAGTATGAATCTATGTGGCCGAAAAATATGTTGATTAAATAAGGAAATATTAATTTAGCTTTTTCCTTTCTCTCCACTTGTAATTGCACTTTGTTGGCTGTTCCATATGAGTTATAATATTGAACACAACCAAATTGAATGTGATGAATCAACACAGAGAGGCTGTACAAAACAAACTACTAAAGAAACAGTTTATCTTCCCTGAATATATGTAACAAATCAAGAGAATTTGTATAGCAGATGGCAGTCATGAATGAGAGAGGATAAGGGCGGGCAGAGGAGTGAGGCTTTGTGATACATCATTGCTATTCTCCACAATGTAAGTGGGCACCTCGAGGGCATGTCCAATGAGTGACCTAATATTAAGCAAGAGAAATTTTAAATCTCTGCCGGTGATTCATACGTACCTGAGTTCTCATTCCCCTGAGCACCCAATGGCACTGGAGAATTCAAGTCCAGGGCTTCAGATAAATCGTTAAATGCAGGGTACGCTAGCTGAGTGGTACAGTTACTATCTGTGCCACTCTGTCCAGGGGAAGTGTGAACACCCATAACCTCCCCCCGTACCATTCACCACTCTTGCACCTTGTTCTGAACAGCGTGTATCTGCAAGTGAGCGTGAGTTGCATATGGTAGGTGGAGGCATACTCCCCTTACTACACTGAACGAAAGTGCAGCTCTCCTTCGAAGATTGTGCATCAGGTGGCAATGTTCTTGTACATTGCAAATCTAGCATCAAAGTGTTCCTACTCTGCACGCGGTGGAAACTATTAGCATCCAGCTTGGATCTGGCTAACTCTATAGCCTGTAGGACTTCCTGAATGCACATAACTGACTCCTAGATAAGAGACAGCAGAAAATAAACAGTAGAAAGAGATCAAGGGGTTAGCACCTTAACTGACCTTCCACTGACTGGCACAGACCGGCTTGCCTTGTTCGCGCTGGTGCATTCACACCTGGATTGCAAACTTGTAGGCTGGGGAACTACAATACAGATGGTCTTTGTAGTTCTTACGGTGGTGGTGTGCATGCAGAGCTACTAGATTCTGATTCAAATCACGCACAGAAGGATTATGATGTAAAAACACAAAAAGCACACAAAATGTATATAAAATAAGGCTAATAAAATATAAAATACACAAAACTGGCAGAAGATTAAAAAGTAAAATTAGCTGAAACAGAGTTCACTAAAAGATACTAGGCAATTTAAATACAACCTAGCAACAGGGTAAAGAAAACAATCTATGAGGCCAAGAGGGACGTGAGGCTTAAAGTACAGGCACAGATCGGCTTGCCTTGTTCACGCCAGCGTGTTCGCGGCTGGATTGCAAACTTGTAGGCCATAGAACTACAAAACAGATGGTCTTTGCAGTTCCTACAGCAGGGGCATGCGTGCAGAGCTACTAGGCTCTGGTTCAAATTGTGCGCCAAACAGAGGCGTAGGCAGGGTAGGGCCTGAGGGGCAAGGCCCACCCAAAATCTATAAATGCCCACTCATCAGCGCTGTGTGGGTATTTACAGATATTTTTGTCAGTGCAGTGGGCCCAACTTCATTAGCTTCAGGCCCCATTTGCTGGACAATCCTGGCTACGCCTCTGCGCCAAAGGATTTCAGATGTAAAAACACGAAGAGCACAAAAATGTATATAATTTAAGGCTAATGCAATATAAAATACACAAAGCTGGCAGAAGATTAAAAAGTAAAATTAGCTAAACATAGTTCACTAAAAGATACTTGGCAATTTAAATACAACCTAGCAACAGGGTAAAGAAAACAATCTATGGGACTTGTCTTAGAGTAGAAGGAGCTTATTGTAAGCTGTTGTGATCTCTGCGAAGGAAAGGGGTATCTCAATGGCAAAGAGACCCAGGGCGCTGATCCTGACCAGTAGTGGTTCATGGAACAATGCAGGAAAAGTGTATGAGAGGTCTACCAGAGTTCCTTCCGATATTTCTGTTGCTGCTATGTGGCCCGCCCCAGCACCCACTCCCCCCCCCCCCTCACCGACAATAAGTTAAATTCATACTGAAGTGGGTGGGTCAGAGATATTATCAAAGGCAATAAAGCCTTGAATCTGAAAGGGGCAAAATTTTGCAGAATGTTGGATGTTAGAACAGGATTTCTTCTGAAGGTGCCGGATCAGGGCATGCTTAACGAAAGATGGAGTCATGACTTTGGCAAATTGCGCATTGATGATGCTGTGTAGCTCTGTGACTAAACGATCCGGGTGTTCCAGGATCACTGGGAAGAGTGCTTTCATCATACAGGACTACGCAAAATGAATGTATTAAAAAGGACAATTAAGACGGGTCAGAATAATTGAACAATTCTGGCATATCGAGAAATGTTCAGAGCACGGCGCTCAGCCAAAATGTCTGTCCGCATTTCGCATTCAGAGTTGTCTATGGGAAGCATAATCTCAAGATGTTAAAAGACTCTTTCAAAAACCTGTGGTTTCAACCAACGAGCAATATTAGGGGCATATTACGACAAAAAAAAGATAATGATTGATTGGTGCCAGCCACAAAGCCACCCTGAGCACACACAGAAACTAATGTGAACCATTGCGTCAGGCCAACATACTGGGCATGCGCGAGAAGCTGTTTGTTGTGCTTGGCACAGAGATAAGCATTATGCATGTTCAGCATCCAACACGTGCGGTGTGCATGTCCCTGGAGCAACGGTTTGGCACTATGCTTGCGCTGAAAATGCTCTTGCATGATGTCGCAAACAAAGCATGCGCTTTTTTGATGTACCAACCACAAAACGTCACGCAAACCTGCCCTAGAAAGGGAAGGATGTTGGAATGACCGTAATGGTGAATATGTGTGCACAGGCAGAATTCTCGAGTCAATACGAGATATTTAAGTTGTGAATCGCAACTGGTGCAATCTCGCTTTTCATTTCCATTGCTCCAGAATTGCACGCTGTACCATAACGAAGCATTTTATAATGGTAAAACCCCATTGGAAAACGCTCCACTTTATATTTCCTGGTCAGGGCCCCTCATAATTCATTCTGCTGTGCTCTAACAACTTTCCGTGAGCGGTGCTGGAATTTATTGAGTTTTTTAAAATTTTGTTTCTTTTTCTTTTTTGAACTCTCCTGTTGTTTTTTTTCTAATGATCTACTGATGAAAGAAATAATTCTATAGTTTTATGTGGAAGCCAAACATAAATTATATTTTTTATTGAATGATTTAATTGAACCGCACCATCACCAAAAGATGCAGCAACTGCCCACTTCCACGCAAACCAACCATCCATTGAGGACAACATTGTTGTTGTTGTCAATTTTTAGGCCTGGGTATCCATCTCCTGCAGCGGGGACCCCGTGCTCTGGCCATGAGCACAGACTGTCCACCAAGAAGTTTTTCAAAAAAGGTAGGAGGCGCCCTTCTCCAGAAAGAGCATGGAATGATAACCTGTTCTGTGGTTTTACAAGTGTTTCAGGTATTTGGGCCGCATCAGTGAGGTGGAGCTTTGCCTTTCTGAGCACAGTGTGTAGGGGGTCCACGTCTGGGTTCCCCCAGGTAACCCAGGGTGACCAACCCCAAGTTCCTTGCAAAAACATTCAAAAAAGGTAGCAGGTGCCCCTCTGCAGAAAGAAAATGCAAAGCAATTTGTTTACCTAAATCTGATTTGAGGTATCGTGTTAATGGTAAACCATGCTTGCTCTGCAAATCTTTTAAAAACAAGCATGTTCTCACTTATTGCCATACCTGTTGTCAGCTTCAAAGGGAAAACGGAAAATGTATAAAGCAATTATTTGATCATTATCTTAATTATTCCTGAGTCTTTCAATGACAATCAGTGGCTTTTTAACAAAAAGATAAATTGATAAGCACGTTTGTTCTTAACAATTTCTAAGCTCTGTGGTTCTAACATTGATTCTTGCACTTTTAATTGGGGAGAACATAACTTTTTTTATTCCACGCTAAATGCAGCACTCCTGGGTTGTGTGGGTTGACAGTAAGCACCAGTAAAAAGGGGCAAGAGGGCTCCAAGTACTATGCCCTAGGATGTCAGTTTTGGATACAACCAGATGGCTTATTCCAATCCAAGTTTGCGATTCTCTGGTAAAGCATGCCAACATCTTTTTTTTTCAAAGAATTTGAACATATGTTGCAACAGATTTCTGCTGTCTATAGTGATATGATGAACCTGTAGAGTAAGGCACAAAAATCAGTATTGAAAAATAATCCAAATGAGCCAATAAAGAGCACGGAAGCAAGAAAAACAAAATGTTTGTTACATGCAACCGCAGCTGGGAACAATTTACGAATCGTTCAACATTACATCATAAAATGGTGGTTTATATAATGAAAAGCGGAGTTCATTCTTACACAATGTTTCAATATGCATGTAAATTCACATTCGCTGATTGGACAGACTCGGTTGTGCTATAGGTGATTCTATACAATTCCATAGCCCTATTGGCCTAGCCTATCCCTCCTGACTATTCTAATGACTACCTCATTGTAATGATCTCATGGTGGCATCATCTAGTTTCACACAGTTCCGATTGGACAGTTGACAGGTTAAAATGTTTCACATACAACCTAGTTGGTGATTGGATATGTCTTGTTGAAGGCTCTGGGGTGGGTTCCTTCTATTATAATTAGCCAATCATCTTGTGAGGTGTACACAGCGTGGCAACAAAAAAGAATATTTCACATCATTTCTCATAGGACCCAAAGGTTGGCACTGACGTACCCTCTCACACACTTATGACTGTTTAATTGACAGCTAGTATTGCGACTTCTCCTCGGAAACATGTTACCCTGCTCCTTCCTTTCTCATGATGTGCCTGCATGGCTTCCTGGGGGTGTGCTTCTTAGCCACTTGTTCTGGGGCCATGTGCACGCTTGAATAGTGTATCTGGGTATGTAGGAAGGTGACTGGCCCTCTCACTTGTGAGTACCTATGATTCTGGGGTTGTCAGGAATAAATATGTAATATTTAATGTATTCCCTATTATGTATAGGGACCTCTTGTCTTTTCTTGGTCCTGAGTGTCGATCTCTCCCTTGATTGAGGTTCTCACATTGTTCTGTATTTGTAATTTGACTGCTAGGTTGACATCTTTAGACAGGAGGCAGTATGTGTCTTCTCACTGGTCAATATGTCTTGTGCACCATTCTGCTCATTCTCTTATTCTCTGCAGCTGTGACCTTTGTCTTGTTAGTTTCCTGAGCACAGGATAGGCATAATATTTGTTACATGTTCATTTACTCCTAGGAACCTGCTGCCCTTCTGCTCATAGCCCATCCTTTGTGAATCCCTGGCACCCTTCATCATGTTCTCATCTCAAAGGTGGAACAGCTAATTAAGTTACTGCTCCTCGTTCGGATACTTGGAATGAGCTTGCCAATCACAGTGCAACTTTACACCCTGCCCATTATTTCTGACCTTGCATGTGTATCTCTCTAGTGTGAGCTGAAACTGGATGCATTTTACTCTGTGGAATAATCCATGAATTTCTGAGGCATATTAAACCTAAATGGCCTACTAAACTACCTTTGTTCTGAGGCCTATTCTATGTGTTACACACCTAATGGATGTTAAATAAGCTTATGCCGTATTTTATATTTGCTATCTTTTATTGTTTCTAATGGGTGCTCAGATTGCTGCTTGAAGTACCCCTCGTGTTCTGCTCACTTGTGTGTATATAAGTGTGTGATTAGACCTAATGTGTGCTCATACATTATTTGTTTTTGCAATCCTGCATGAACTCAATTCTAAGTGTATGTGTGTACTTTCCTGGCTACTGCTATTCTTACATTAAGATGGGGTCTCGGACATGAGTCTATTCCCTTGTTGACTACACCCAAGGTTTGTGTGTTAGACATGCTGTCTGGGCTTCTGGTCTTCATTGTGGTTTCAGCCTTGTGTTTTATGGGCTTTCTTATCTTGTTTTTTCTCTCAAGTCTGGGACATTGGACATTCATCCCAACAAACCTCTCTATTGGTTAATGTTTGTTTATCAGGCACTTAGAACCAGTACTTACAGCCAGTAAGATAGCTCAGTGGGTTGAACGCTCACTTCTATAATTAGTGTATGATCTGCAGGTTCAAATCCAGGCATGGAAAACTCAGCCTTTCCTACTTCCGAAATCGATAAAGGACTATCACCTTCCGTTGAGAGATAATCGTATTTAAATGTTCTATGTACAGTGTTTTACCACAAATTATATATAAATGACAAATCATTATCACTTTATTAACTGCAAATTGTAATAAGCACCTATTATTGCTAGTAATAGAATGGTTCTGGTTACAAACATTTTTTGGATAAGAAACATTTCCTGCTGGAAAACAGAGATCCAGCAAGAAGAGTAAAAGGCCAAGAAGCTTTGACAACTGTACATTTTGCTCTATGTTCTGGCTCTCTGCCACTCTGATCTCCGATAAACAGCATTCCATTTATATTGCATATTTCTCGCATTGGATATCCAACGGTGTAGGATAACAAAGTATTCATGTTTGCTTGTATATGGCTCACTAACACTACAGAACCACTTCAGAGAGCAAAAGGTGTCATTGGGCATGAAAAAAGGGTGTCATGAAGGGAAGTTGGAAGATTAGAGGCTTCAAACATGGCTGAGTATGTGACTGAGATGCAGCAGTAGAGATTCTGGCGAAAGTTACCTTGATGGTGAGAGCTCCATTTCCAAAATTGATTTTTGGAATCTGGCTTAATGTGATTAGTAATGAAGTGGCTGCCTCTGGATCTCATCACAAGTTGGACGGTAGCCCTTAAATGCAGTGGTAACAGTGTTACCCGCAAATTTACCAGTCTGCCCAATCAGGAGTATGGCATGTTTACCCCCAGCTCGAAGCTGGGGGTAAATACGCCAGAAAAATTCCCATTTATGGTATTACCTTGTGGTAATTGCACCAAAAATTCCCCATTTTGCCCAATGGACCCAATGGGGAATGCGGGGTAAGTGTTAGTGCCCAATCCATGATCCAGTGGTAATATCGCCAAACACGTGGGTGCTAACACATATAAAGTTGGACATTATCCCACACGGATACTGCCCAACTCGTGATGAGGCCCTTCGACTATATCTATGGCTCACACTTAAGATTTTGAAGTTGTTACATTTCTAGGTTGGTAGCCAATGTCGCTATTTCAAAGGTGATATGGACAGTTGTCGTTGGGCAAAAGATGAGACAGTCAGTGTAATACTGAGCTCTCTCTAGATTGAACAGCGTTTGAACAATCAGCCAACCAAATATTTCAACATAGTAGTCGACGCAACCCAATACATGACCACTGCAAGAAACAGTGCAATCTTTTAGGGATCAAAATAAAAAAGAGGATCCTGTGCAATTGCCTCCATTGATGGAAGGAATACTTTCTGACTGCATTTACTTCTGAGATGAAGGGCAGGCCAGAGGTGAAATGTAATCTTGGGGATAGGGCTCCAAAGTCCTAAACTGAGACCATGCTAAACATCTGTAAATTGGTTCACAGCTATTTTCTGCCAAGCTGTGACTGGGGAGAATGGCAGGGTTGCTAATCCCGCTGTGCCCATTGTTAACACAAAGGTTCTCTCGGGTGGATGCCCAAAACACCCCTGTTCCTAAAGCAAGTACGCTTGGTAGACTCAACATCAAGTATCATCCTTGTTTGAGGGATACATTTGATACATTTTAGGGCATACAGCATCACTGTACTTCATAAAAGTGACTATCATCCCATCACTTCCAGGCATCGAGAACAGGTTACATTGTGGGTCATTGTCACCCTTGTCTCAGCACTGTACATTCCTCAGTCGATTCCCAAATCTAGGAGTGCATGTAGCTGATTTGGTTACTTAAACAGTACAGCATTCCCAAAGATGTGTTTTTTATTAAAAAAAGATTGAAGGAGCATTTAACATGAAGGAGGGACCAGTTTCAAGATGAGTAAAATAAGAAATAATGAAGGTAAGACAAGGGTGTTCGTTTTTCAGATCATTGGGATGCCTGTCTCTCAGTGTCTTGTATAATCTGGTCCCCCAAGCGGATCAGTTAAAACATTTATATTTCCTATTAACAAATCTTTCCATGATTTAGATTAAGATTTAGATTAAATGAAGTTGTCTGCTTGCATCTCGAATATTTGGAAGCACTGGTTGCGCTAAGTCTGACATATATATTGAGAAGCCACTAGGCAAAAATTGACCCTTGAGTAACCCTGCATGCCAGACTGGAGCAGATGGCATAGAAATCACCAGTTTGTCATTGTGCGGAGCATTCATAGATATATATTGGCTATCTTAGTCAATGTCTTCTTTACCCATATGTTTTGAAGTCTAATTAGCAGGTGATTGTTGTCTACTATATCACAGGCTGCTGATAGGTCGGTCAGAATTAGTGATAATGGACCATTTTTATCCCAGGATTTGAGTATGTATTTTCTCTTTCATAAAATGTGAACTTGTCTCTGTGGTTCTTTTAGGGGGGAAATCTGAATGATAATAATGGGGCAGTTTGCTTCTTTGCTATATCTCATTAGATGGGAAACTGGGATTTCTTTCTAGGACTTTAGTTATAAAGGGGATTTTAGATATTGGGTAGTAGTTATCAGTATTAGAAGGGCCGATAGCTAGTGATTTATCAGACATGATAGCAGCTGATTTGAAGGTAGCCAGTATTTTAACCTTCTCCAGAAAGGCTTTGCAGAAGAGCCCCGGTGGTTGTGCCAGAGATAGAAAAGAGTCCATTAGTTAGTTGCTCTGCATGGGTTGTGTTACATTGTTCATGTGAAGCTTTTAAGTTTCTAGTGACTGTGATTAGTTCTTATGGTCAAAACATTGTACAAGTTGTGAATTTAATGAGAGTGCAGTCAGAGTGCACTGGCAGTTGGTCAGGACACTATGCTACTGTGCCTTTCTACTTGTTGAAGCTGGTGAATATGTGTCCCTGTGTATTTAACGGAGTACACTCTTTGACAAAGAACTTTGCTTTGCGGTAATTGGCTAAGTGGGCCTGGGAGCTATCATCTCGGCTGGCTTTGTTTTTAACGCTGGCAAGCATTTAACCCCCCCCCCCCCAGCACAATAGCATGTGCTATCGAGAGTACAGTCAGAGTGGACTGGCAGTTGGGCAGGACACTATGTTACTGTCTACTTGTTGAAGCTGCTGAATATTTGTCCCTCTGGGTTTAACAGAGTAATCTCTTTGACAAACAACTTTGCTTTGCGATTATTGGATAAGTCCGCCTGGGAGCTATCAGCCCGACTAGCTTGGTCTTCAACACTGGGAAGCATTTAACCACTCCCCCAGTGTGATAGCGTGCACAATTGAGAGTGAAGTCTGGGTGCACTGGCAGTTGGGCAGTTTAGTGGTAAGGCAGAATGATTATTTGAACTTGTTGAAAGAAATAATTTTAAAGGAAAAGTGGTCATTAACTATCTTTCTTTGCCTACCAACCTCATTGCCTGGGCTTACGAACCATTTTTACATTTCCTGTTTTTTACCGTTGGTACATTGCCATATGTACGGACCTTTGTAGCGGGAAAAGAATGGCCCCTCGCACGATGATAAATCACTCGACCATTTCTGATCAGGATATGCTTAAGGCCATTAACTTGCCCATCCCACCCTACCAAGGTAGATTTATTTTTCAGGAGTCATTGCCGCTTCTAAGCTCCCCATTGTTAATTACGTCCTTTGTAATAAGAACCCAGTGGCAGACCACAAGAAAACCCTGCTCCAGTGCGACTATATGGTAAAATCATGAACTATTATACTGCGCTCCCCTTCGTTTCAACAATGAGGTCTGTGCCTAGAAACCAATAGGATTTTGGAAGTCCCCGTTGAGGTTTATCCGAATAAGGACCAAAATGAGGCCTATTTTATGTTGGACTCACCTCAGATGTTATCACTAAGCACTTTGAGCATGACGTCTCCTCATTTTCTTCTCATCCCTCTTCTCCTGCTTTGACTGCATCACGCAGTGCAAAGTCACTTTGAACCGTGCAAATAATTCCATGAATCGGTACAAAATATTTTATTTGTTGACCTAGCATCGCTTTAGACAGGTTAAATAAGAAATTTTCTTTTGGGAAAAACTATGTGGTTGGGAGATTTGAACACACATTTTAGAAATTCTGATAACAATGCACATGGGGAATAAAGCCAGAGAGATGCTTGCTGGGAAAGGAATTTTGTCTGCTTCAGTTGATATGGAAAGTGGTGTTTGTCAGGGGTTGCATACTTGTACCAGCACTCTTTAATCTCTACTTGGCTGACTTAGAATTATACCTTTCTAATGCGAGTGCCTTTCCACCTCGCCTTGACTCTACTGCAATTCAGTTCCTTATCTATTCCGACGATTTAGTAATCCTTGACCAAACATCAATTTGTGTCCAGAGATAACTTAATGCTCTGGGAAAATATATGGATTTGAATGACCTTGTTACAAACACAATCAAGACCAAAGTAATGATTTGTAATAGGGTGAGGAAAAAAACTCCTTTTGTTTTGCGTCTTAAGGGAGTTAAACTAGACGTAGGTGACAGATGTGTTTACCTGGGTTTCTCTATTCACAACAGCCTTAAAAAAACAGAACAATTTAATAAACTAAAGTTGAAATGTATTCATTTTGCGGCACAGATGAGGATACTGAATTGTAAAGTTGGGACATTTTCAGTTTCCCCAGAGATTAATTACTATAGAGCCGTGGTGTGACTCGGATTTCTCTACGATACCGACTTGTTAGTAGACTGTGAGGATAAAGATTGGCAAATACTGAAAGGATGCATTTGGCGAAGAGTGTTAGGTTTGCCTTAGAACCTAGCATCACATTTGAATTAGGTCTTCTTTCTATGTCAGCCCGTGTGAGTTGGAAACCGTTGGCCCTTCTGCAAAAAATCTTAAAGCCTCATGTAAACTGCATGTTTGTAGTGTAAACATTTCATTGAGCAACAAATGCATACATTGTTTACCAGATTGTGCTTAAACTCTTTGCCAGATTAATAGGTTATCAACATTTGTTGAAAATCACTCTCATAAAATGAAAAGGGAATTATGGGAGCTCGACTGAATTTTCAGAGTGACAATTTTGACCCAAAAGCTTTTTATGACCCTGAAATGTATATAAAAAGGTTCTCTTGCCCTAAATGTAGAGTGAGATTGAGGAGTCAGCTAGGATGGAATATGTCAATGGGGTCTGAGGTGGAAGGGTTGGTAGGGCTTCAAGGGAGAGGTGCTTTGTGGTGGTAGCACGAGAGTTGAGAATGAGATTCTGTATTGTTGTTATTTGCGTAGATCAGGTGATCTTTTCACACAGAAATTGTTAATGGAAATTGATTTCTTTATGAAATGTGAGACGGGGTCTGGAATTAGATTGGTGCCATGCTAGGAATTTTCAAATTAAGCCTTGCTTGTGTGTGCTTGTTTCTGAGGTTTGAGCGATTTACAGTCATGGAGTTGGTCAGGATAATTGGGACTGTGTGCTAGTCTTGCACAGCCTGTTTAATGGCTCCCATAGAGACATTTAGTGCCGGGTTGACCCAAAAGGAATACACGTTTAGCATTCAAAGATTTTAAATCTACTTCAAATCCCTGAATGCTAACATTTTATATTCCTTGTGTTGTGTTGTATTAAGTAGGGAGCCTACTGGCTTGATAGGTGACAGTGCTGGAGAGAAGGCTTACAATTCTGCCTCTGATAGGTTGCTGAAAATCGTTTTTTGTACTCTGGTTGACATTTTGAATCGGTTTAAGTGGCTGGTGTGCATGAGTTTGGAAAGTAACACTGACATTTCCTAGGAATATGTTGATTTAGTGTGCGATTGGCAGTAATGAGATGATGTTTATTTATAAAGCGCCTATACACAGGCAAGTGTTTCAAAGCGCTCACGGATGGTGGGAAACTTGGGGAAAAACAACAGTCGCTCAGAGCCCTTGAAATTCTGAGACGATAATTGTCTGCACAGGCAGAGTAAGTGCATATAATGCATTTAACAAATGAGACCCAGCACATAGGCCTGACGATACTGCAATTTTACCAAATGCAATTAAGGGGTGGGGACAAGAGAGAACAGGCAGATGATCTTCAGGCATGGTGCATTTCGGATCGGGCAAGTGCACAGATGGTCAAAGGGAGGGGGAGGTCCAAGTGCACCACGTCAGTGGAGACTGGGGTAAATGCAGAGGGAGCCACTCTCATGGATTATTTCTCAAGTGCAGTGATGGTGGGTGGGGTGCAGGGCCCTGAGCCAAGTGTGAGAGAGGACTGGCGAGGGTGCCCAGGACCTGTGAAACTCTGAAGTACACCAGGCAGCCAGTCAGCAAGCTGTATGGAAGAGGTGGGAGAGAGGGAAAGAGCAGAGAGCTAGGTTAGCAGGTTAGAGGGAGAGAGAAGGAAGAGCAGAAGAGGCAGGTCTTAAGGAGTTTCCAGAATTTAAGAAGATCAAGCTCAAGACGGAGGGCAGCAGGGAGGCTGTTCTAGAGGGAGGATAAGGATCTCCCTCCAAATCTCTGCTTGGAGAACCTGCTCACTTGCAGAAAGTTGGAGGTAGATGAGCGGATGGCTCATGAGGGACAGTATTTTGGTAGGCAAGGTTGCAGGTCCCAGAAAGTCTTGATGGAAGTTTTTTGAAGAGAAATTCAAAAGAAAACATTGAAGTCATGTGTAGGTTGATGCAGGACCATAAATATTTGTGGATGATGCTGAGGCCAAAATGGAATTGCGTACGCAATTCTGCAATTGTATAGAAGTAACTTGAGGGAAATAGTCAT
Source organism: Ambystoma mexicanum (assembly GCF_040938575.1). NCBI lineage: Eukaryota > Metazoa > Chordata > Amphibia > Caudata > Ambystomatidae > Ambystoma > Ambystoma mexicanum. The sequence continues at coordinate 452,311,123 of NC_090938.1, forward strand.
CCAGGATGGCTGTGTGCACATAGGTGAGCCAGGTCTCTAAGTTCAAGAACACACCTATGGAGTGGTGTCAGAACAGAATTAGTGATGTTTACAGTCTGTATGATTGCTGAAATGTTGCTGATCTGGCGTTGACATGAGCATGAGCAACACATGTAACAATGTTCAATAACGATTCACCTCCTTTGCTTCTTTGTTTGGTATCCAGTGATAGAGAATACCATTACAGAGAATGCTATAACAGAAAAACAAAAATAGAGAAAAAAACATCAAACATTTTTTAAAATAGATATTGGTGTGGTAAGGGGGTAAAATGAGTGAGAATCAGCTCAGCGTTGGTATAAGCACATAGCAAAACAGGTGGGTTGGAAAGGCCCCCTGCCCCTCATCCCCCCAAGAAATCAATATTCTTTCAGTGTTACTGGGTTAGCTGAAAAGGCCTTCTCTCTTATGTATAGTCTGTAATCACATAGAACCCCCCCTTCAAACAGTCTGATATTCAACACATCACGATGAAACAAAATGTCAGAGTCCAGGATGTGTGACTCCCAAATTCCACAACAAACGTCCCAAAGAGTGTGCTACCCTGCCACTCCCCATCAGACTTCATAACACTTGCTAGTATTTCATAAAACGGTATAAGAACATCTCTTCAGCTGATCTTAATTTATTGCTGTATTGTCTCACGCTCAATTCACCATAGCATAATCTGCTCCATGTGAAATGTCAAAGCCTCGGGAGGGCATTTCATTAATAGTTTTATCCTATGCAAATCACCACAATAATGAGTAACATGTAGTGTTGAAGATGTAAAAGAAGAAGAGATAATAAGGTGTTTGTGGGTTTCCTGCGCATAAAGAGGGTATGGGGAGTAGGGAGGGGGCACGCAAGGGAAATTATGTTTCCCCCCTGCACCAAAATTGGACTTGTGAACCAGGAATCAATCAAATCGGCCTGCAATTGAACAGCATATCTCAAGAAACGTGAAGCCTGTAAAATGTAGGCTGACTCTTCCTATAGCCAATATATAGCACCATTCCCTATTAAAAGTGTGGAGCTAATTTCAAACTTTGATTGATAAATATGTTTTGAACTTCACATGCCAGAATACAAGAAAGTCAAACCGCAAGATGTTACTTTGCGGTTTCTAGTGGAGTGCAGTCTTACTTAAAAGGAAGAAAGAGACCGTTTAAGCAGGATCCTGGACGTCTTGTTACAAAGATAAATGTCTTTCACAATTTTCACTGATCTTTTACATTTGTAATATGTACTTTATTAGAGCATTTGGAATAAAGTTGATAGCAAAAAGTGATTATTTCTGTAACAGCAATACATTTGTCAAGTGCACTGCATTCTTATGTGCAAAAGTATGGGAGAGAAATCACTGTGATGTAATCATCAATGAAGGCATACACATGTTTTTCATAGAGCCAGATATGAAATGGCTATATCAATCAAACTACGAATTAAGCATATGTGTTAGCTGGAAAAGAGCAGTGTCCTACCTTTGACAACACTTGTTCTTGTCTGCTCACCAGTGAATCTAATACAAAGTAACTTCATTTCTATTTACATGGAAACAATGAGAAATGGGGGTGGTCTATGGCCCCGACGATACGCTTGGCCAGAACTCCCTATCCGGCCATCAAAGACAGACGTTAAATCCAGCACAACAAAAGGATTATGTGTTCAAGGCTTACACAAACATCTTATACATCCATCTTTGCATTCCAAAATACCCCAAAAAACATAGTCTCCTTTCCAGTTTAGGGTTTGTTTTTTAGAGTCAAAGCATCAAAGGCAATACATGCACTTAAAGTTTCAACTTTGACATTAGAGAAGCCATAAATCGACCACCTGTGCCTTGAGCTAATGGAAAATCAAACTAAGGGACTCTGTCAACTGATCATGAGTCAGCCCTCTGTCAGTTAAACATTCAGTCTATGAGTGCTGAACACAAATAAAGAGGTACATTCATGTGCACGAAATACATAATATAACTTTCTATATAACTCTGCAACAATATAACTTTTAAAAAAGATACAAGTGTTCTGATAGCGTGCAAGTTGGCTGCACAATAATAGACTAAACACATTTTAATATTTACGCAATATTAATAAAATCATATAATTTAATGATTATCTCAATTTTCATCATACAAACTCATGTTATATGATCATGCTAGACTTCCAGATCCAATTAATGGGAAATATTTCTACCAAAGGTCAGGCCAGAAAATGTGACTTTAAGCCTTAATTGTCTAGCACCAACCCTGTCACATGTCCACACACTATGACATTAAAGAAAGTGTTCTCTGAGAGGGTCAACCTGTTAAGCAAGCAAAGGGGAACGTTTCATCAATCAGAAATTGTGATTTAATATGACATAGTGTAGGAAAATGAAAGCCTATTTAAGAAGGAACACACAGGAAATAGAGGGAGAAAGCTCAGAGATTCAGAATGCTGCAGAAAGAGGAACCTCTGTCTAATTGAACGAGTGCTGTGGTGGGATGAAGTGATGATAGATAAGAGGGAACATGGACCTTGTCCAAGAGGAAGTCTGAAGCAGGAGGACATAGTCAGTTAAAGGGTGACATACGGTGAAATGCCACTACCTGCTAGTTGAGTAAAAGGGAGCTTAGCTGAGCAACTTCCATTCCATAGAGAATAAAGACATTTTAAATGGGCAATAAAGTCTCTTCAATTTCATTGTTTTGAACTGAGAGGATCCTGAATAAGATACAACCAAATCATCCAAGAGAATTGGGTGATAGATATCGCCCTTTCAGAAAGTCATAATTTTGGGTTGATACATAGTGTAAAGGGATCAATATTTTGTGTGTTTTAAATTGGTAGCAGAGCTTCCTTAAACACAAACCTTTCAAATTAAAACCCAGCTTCCCTAAATCTAGGCCTTTAGATTTGCTTGTTGTTGATATTTGAGAAACTAAAGAGTTGTTACGAATTGTTATTTATTCAAAGCAGAGTGACTTCTTCTATACATGAGTTGTAAAAGTGTAACTTATATTAGCAGACAAGCAGCAAGTAAAGAAAAAACAGCTTTGTGCTGCTTAGAAATAGAGGAGTAGACCTAGATATATTTACATCCGTATGATTGTCAATTTTCTGCATTTTAGTGAGGTTTTTGCAGGCAGGTGTGTTTTCTTCTGTATACAAGATGCTTTTTTTTGTAAGTTTATGTGGTGACCTCCCCAGCGTACATTTTGGGGATCGCCTTTGTTTTAATTTTCATTGAAATAATATATATCTCTAAATTCCAATACAGCCGGTCTCTTGTCCCAGAATTGTTGGGGGTTGGATTTTGTATTAGGGGTTGTTAAATCAGAGGGTGCAGCAAGGCAAAATTGAGAATTGTACTATGATAAATTTCACAAATACCTGGGAAGACATTGATCCTCAAAACAGGGTGTATTTAGATCAGTGGGTACCCCTTCTAATATTTGACTAAATTTCCTTGCGATTTGTCTCCTCTGAGCCTGTGATTCCAGTAATTCTCTTTTGGAATGCCTTCCATTTTCTGGTCAGTGTAGGAGTCCTAATGCATATAAAAATATTACATCCTTGGTGTCTGGCTATAAAGAATGTGGGATCCAATGATAACAGTTCTTTCAATAATGATTGGACTGTCTTAAGAAGCATTGTCAAAAATGAAAAACATGTTGGTGCATGTAAATCGTTTAATGGAAAGTAGTTCTCGAGAAACGTATATTCTTTTTCAGCTTTCAGTTCCTGTCATTCCAAAGCACATTGTCCTTCCATAGGCCTCCTTTACCTTTCATAAAATAGAGTTGCAGCACAACATGCAGCTGAGGACTGTCCCCTTTTCCCTCCAGCACGTGATGACTTCGGAGTCATTTCCACCCTCCCGACAAAGTGACATGGGTTTTTAGATCCGAAAAGTCAGTGCTTAGAGAATCACGTGGAGTACTTGCCATCAAAGTTGAGGAAGGGCACATTGCAGGAATCTGGCAGAAACACTGTTCACCTGGTAGCTCCTGGCTGAGCTGGTAGTATGAGTAAGGACGTAGAGCGGTGTAGTAATGTATTTACATGTTGTAGGGCACTTCTGGGGTTTTTGATGGGCATTAATGGGTTCAATGGCCCTTACCACTGCCCTTACCACTGGAATGCCCCCTTGGCTTAGCCTTGGCGGAGGGGATTTAAGATCCATTAAAGCTGGCCCATAATGCAAGAGTATAACACAGCATTAAACACCTTTGCCATTCTGGTATCTGCAGTGTGAATTGCGCAATTCCAATGTTCTAATGTGCAGCATATCACCCAGCATGCCACTGCATATCTGTGGCCCAAGCGGAAAGGTTATAAACAGTGAAGCTTATGCATGCTGGAACAGCCACTTTGAATACTTTCAATACACATATTTTCAGATATTAAACATGTTTTAAAAAGGTTAAAATGTACTTTAACTAAAGGGGAAAACGTTTCCTATATTCATATAATTATTGAGTCAAAAACGAGAAAAGGGCAGGAGTTAGAGACACATTGGTTTAAAGGAATGGTTCGGTCAGAAATATTATTGTCCCTATGGTTCAGCCATGTGTCTTTAACCATAAGTTGATCAATCGTACAAACATTTCCTATGCACCTTACCAGAGTTTTCCTCTTTTGAACACAAGCAAAATAAGGCAGCAGGGTGTGGCCATCTTGTGATAATCTCATCAGTTGCCGCATCGCCTTGGGTGGACTGCCTATGCGGCACTAAATCATATCCCCTCCCCTGAGCCTGACATCAACAAATCATTGATATTCTCTGCCTCTCTCCGTGACGTTACTGGGCAGCGTAGCCAAACGCGCCCAGTCATCACCTATGCAACTTGATGCAGAACCCGGAAAACAACACACATGGTCTCACAACACAGCGCGTCACAATTCAGAATATGAAACTGTACTTTAAAAGGAAACAGCAAGACTCTACAATTGGTAAAGTACATTTATTTCACATTAAATGCTTCGAGAATATTCAGCGATTGACATATTCAATCAAAACAGACGTTTTTTTTTCTTTGCTCTCGATCCGCAAATTTTTATCGTGAGTCACGCGCTGTTCCTTTTGGGTACACAGGGTATTCCTTTTGGGTAAAAGAAACACTTTGGTCGCAGGGTGAATTGCAAGGCTGGTGCATCAACTTGGCACTAGACTACCGTAAAGGTTGTTATGTTGCTCCTAATCACTGGGAAATAGCTGAGTACTTTCCACGTTGTGTTCTCTCGATTCACATTGTGTCACATCTGAGCTAATAAGTAAAATGATTAATTGTAAGGGCATATCGGCCCTTGGCGATAGTCCCAAAAAGAGTCAAATAAATCTAGTGATTGATATGTAGCTGCAGCTGGTGGTTGTAGAAACCATGGGTTGTGGTCTGGAATAGATGACAATCGCAGAATGGCAGGATGTACCTGTTTGCAAAACATAAAAAAAGAAATGTATCTCAGTAGCCGATCTTTATTACAATTAATCATTTTACTTATTAGCTCAGATGTGACACAATGTGAATCGAGAGAACACAACGTGGAAAGTACTCAGCTATTTGCTTCCGAGGATAGTGCAATGGAGTATGTTCAGCTCTAAACGTAATGTGTAAACTGAGGCAACAATTCGAGGTGCACAATGAGTGGTGGTCTACATGCGTGTCGATGCTGGACTGTCCACTTGCCCGGTAGAAAGACCAGCACACAAAGGTTGTACTTGTGCTTCATTGCAATATGCCACACAGAAAAGACAAGTACAATGTAACCCAGCAATAAAGGTCAGCTATTGATATTTGGACTAGTTCTGGTATAAAACCGTCTAAAGAGAAACTTACATTATATTCAGCATTTCCATTCTCTTGGCGTAATGCAGACTTTAACGCAGACTCTTTTTGTGTCAACGATTTTTCATGAACTGAACTTACATGTAATTAAATCCAGTTTTGCAGTGGACTACCTTATCCTATCTTACGTTATTACACGTCTCTTTCAATTCAATCCCTTTCAGAATGGTCGCTGTCTCTCAAGGTCAAAAAACAAAAGAACCATATACTCTGTGTGCAAAGTGTGGGCCTCCTCAGCTCCCAAGCAAAAATTCAAAGCTAGTGACCTTCAATTACAATGAACATACATTCTTAGTTTGCAACATCTCGTGTCAACGCATTCATGAGAACTGGAATTGTGAAGCACGGGCCCTGGAGGAAAAATTTGGGGGCTGTCACTTCTCACTGTTCATGGTGCTGCTGAGGGGTAGGGGAAACTTGCCAATGACAGAATGCGCCCTACTCCAAAATTGTATAGTCGAGGAAACACAAAAACGGAGTCAAAGTGTGTCTAGTAATAGCCCCACCTTTGCTTATCTCACGGCCTCCTGGCATGTTTTCACAGTCAGTACTTCTTGTGTGCCTAGTATCTTATGTGGCCCAGGTCTCATCCCTTTTGTGTGACGAGCAGTTATTCAGCTGTTTGGGGAACTGGATGGTAATGCAACTGCCGAAACCCAAAGAATCTTACACACTGTTATCCATCGGTCCTTACCATAATAAATGAAGGTCCCACAGTAGCTCGACGAAACTGTGAAATGTGAAAGCACAGTGTTACATTGTATGGCAATCGTAAAAATTGTACTATTTCTAAAAGAAAAGGACAAAGAGGATAGATTTCAAAAGATAAATTGCACACTTTATTAGAACAATATATAAAAATATTTTTGGCAAAAATAAAAACAGATGGTAATTATTTGTACTGGGATTTGAACTGTTCAACAAGCTCTGCTTTGGGTGGACATAGTACGTTGGCAATGTTTTGTGGCAATGTTGCGTGCAATTCCATGAGTATGCATCTCTCCAACATTAATAATAAGATATTTAACAAAATCGAATTCCATTTCCTCATATACTGGTTTGACTACCCATTTTTTGCTTCTTTTCGTAAAGGCCATGGTGTAGCTAAGTTTCCTGCAGTCCTAGATTGTTCACGTCCCACATTCTCGTTATGCACTAATACCGCTAGTAATGTCCTGTATTGCATCCCTACGAGGCCGAAATGCAATCTCTCTGGCCTGTACTTTAGGTACATATTGTGGAACACCGCCAAATCTCCTGTGTGACAGAATTCTGTGAGTCCCTTCAGATCTCTTGATAGAGTTTTATCAAACACAATCTTCTCAAGGGCTTTGTGTGGAGGTGAAGATGGAATCAACCACTTCTTCTTCCGTGCCTGCTCTGTGGACAAAGGGCAATGTTCACATTGGTGGAAATGTTGGTTTTCTGTCCAGTGGTGAACATTGGAACAGTGGTGCATTAGTGAACGCCATTTTTCCAGTAGAATTTCCACAGACCCATCACATGTTTTGGAGCTCCACCAGCGATGGTTGCATGAAGACTGGGACCACTGTGAAATACTTTCCAAACCTTTTTTCTTCCCTGCAGCTGAGATTTTTTTATTGATTGATTTGGCAACATGCCATACATCAAATTGATGTTTAATATTTGGAAACTGCTTCTCATTGTCTTGGCTATTGAAATGTGTCTGTCCGTGGCTATGAGGTCTATTTGCATTCACCTCGATTGTAGATCTTCCAGTGGTTTTATAAAACTAAGTTTCTCCATGGCCACTGAGGATTTACATTCGGACACATGCACAACCACAGAACTCACAATTTATTTACTTTCCATGTCCTGAAAGTGGTATGTGCAGTACTTACCCAAAAATCCAGGGCTGTCACACTGTGCATCGCTGGCTAGCCTGAACCGTTTGTCGGAGAATGTACTTTGAATAGATAATTGTTCAATTTTCCAAGCTTCACTAATGGCAGGGAATAGATAATCACGTTGATATTGGCAGTACTGCATTCCCACAAACTGACAGAAACTGGATAACTTCCTGAAACTAGAGCCACTGAAAAGTAAAGCTGCTGCACACAGTAGATTGCCAGCTGGCAGTTTACCCAGCATCAGTTGAGTGGACCATGAGAATGTTTTATGCAACATTTCACAGGTGGCATGTCTTTTGAGGTTACTGTCTTGTGTTAGACGAGTCCCATTTACCAATTGCTTCCCACATACTTCCCCTCTCAATGAATGCACACATTTCAGCTTCTTTATAATCTCCATCAAGCTGCTGTCGAATACTATGTATTTGGCCTCCTTTATTAGACTGTCATCCTGCATTAATGTTGTTTCAGACTGAACCGTTGTGGACATATCAGCCAAACTGGACATACAATAGTTGAGATCTTTGTCTAGTTCGTCGGTCAATTGTGTTGATGCTTCAGTCTCTGTCATTTCAACAATTGTTACTTGACCGTGAATAGGAGAAAATAACAATGTCGACTGCTTTTCGGGTGTCATTTTTTTGGCGGGTGTCGATTGTGTCAAGTGCTCTGCGACTAATTCAAAAGTATCTTCAATGCATTGAGTTTCATCTTCTCCTGGTGGTGCAGTCGCATTGTAGCAATGGTCCAAAAACACTTTGCTGGATTCGCCGGTCACAATAAATTCATTTTCTGGCCATTGGACAAAGGCATCTCACGTCTGAACACGCCGCGCCTCAATTAATATTTCCTCCATGGTGAAAACAGTTTGGCAAGCAGCATCTCTCATTTGGGTCGCAGTCTTTTTCTGCATAGTCTGTACTCCATCGGGCAACTACAGGACAGATAGGAAAAAGGATGTTCGATGTAAATCCAACATACAGTATCGTACAATTTACATTAAAAAAGGCATATAATGAAGGCCTCAGCACAAAACAATTGCTAAAAATAGAAGCTGTTTATAAATAACCTTATTTTTCTTTCTTTTCGTTCAAACATTCTTTACTCTAACATCACCAACAGCAAGCTGGTGCACCGACTCAGATCCACGTGCCTCCCGTTCAATATATGGATCTTGTATACATCCCTAGAAAAGAGCATCCATTTAAAAGAAGTCATTTGTATTACAAATAAAATTAGACCGACTTTCTTTCATTAGAGGATACTGTCAGTACGCATACCTCTGGCTCCGGATCGACTACAAGGGATGATGTAATTGTAGAGGAAGCTCCAGCAACTCCCTGAAACACAGTACTTGCTTTAGTATGGATGAAAATATTGGAAACTGAACACACACTTTGGGACGACGACAAAGGTACATAAAAATCTTAAACCACGAATGAAACGTTGTGTAAAAGAATTACACGATATGTAAATATGATCGGATTATCTCATTCGATGGAACTGTCAGTACGCATACCTCTGGCTCTGGAACAACTGCAAGGGATAATGTTATTGTATTGGACGCTTCAGCATCTCCCTGAAACACAGTACTTACATTATTAAGGATGAAAATATTGTAAATTGAACACACACATTGGGACGACGACAAAGGTACATATCAATAGCAAACCAACAATGAAACATTGTGTAAACGAATGACACGGTATGTAAATATGATCAGATTATCTCAAATTCCATGCATAAAACAATTCCAGAACTGACTAGCTAAGTAAGACCACATGATACGCGCTCAAATTGGTTGTTGACTCCAGGCAAGACATGAATGCTGAATCTTGCTCCTTCATATTCAGTGCATAGTCATGGAGTTGTAAAGGGAAATTATTATTTAATTTAGAAATGCTAATCTTAAAAATTGGCATGTAAGTAGACAGATTCCGAAAACATTATGCTTATTTCAAAGGACACTATAGCATAGTTATTAGTTACATTTACACCTAAAATACCAATCAATCCATTTGGTTACTTGCACACTACCGCAAGGCCTAAAGCTAAATCCAGAAGCGTGACTCACCTGTGGCGGCATGTGAACGAATAAAGTCGAAATAGCGTTTGGGAGCAATTTTCGAGTCGTTCTCAATAGATTCTTCTTTGTGTACAAGGATGTGTCGTACATATTCGAGTAAAGTGCAGGCTGCAGATGCGGTATCGATCACCCCTCTTGTCCTCCAAGACTTTTTTTACTCGGCTTTCAAGCTCTGCAGGTGCATATCCGCAAAATCTGACCCATTCTCTAATTCGATCTACAGTCTTAGGGAATACATGCATTGCAGTGCCTTCAGATTTGTCATGGGTCTTCGAAGGGCAACCGAAAATCGAACATGCAGGCATTGTTGTAAATTCTGCAAAAAAAAGATCAACATTTTTTGAATTTTACTTTGCATACAAATGTGAGAAAGAAAGAATTAGACCATACATTCTTGAATACAAGCTTTGTATTGGTCACCACAGCAAAACCAGTGCAGCGTGGGCAGCTGTATTATAGGATATCTTTCATAAACAATTCATTGATGTGACAAAAATCAGAACATGTTACTCGTCCCTTGAATTTACTATCGTGCATGAAAAGGAAACATGCTTATGTTAAAGACACAGTCCGCGAAGGATGCAATTCGATGCCAATTGACACTGATGAAAATTCATATATCGATAACATACCAAATGAAACTGAAGTCAATAGCAATGAGAAGAATGAACATAGCACTACTGAGTATGTCAGTTTGAAATAGATAGAAATTTACAGATGAAGGAGATACGATTAGGATACATGCCCTTACCTTGACCAACAAACAGTTAGATTCAGCAAGCAGAGTAGTTAGTGGCAGGAAAACACAGAGATGTTCACAGATAGCACACTGACGAGTTGACTCGCAGCAGTCACAGAAGTTCACAGATAGCATGACAACGAGCAGATTAGCATCGGTCCCCGGGGTTCTCAGGTAGCACGTTCACGAGTTGACTTGCAGTGCTCAAAGATGTTCTCATGATAAATATCCAGTGGTTTATAAAGAATTACAAAAAGGGGTGTGTATGTGAATGAATGACGTGTATATGTCGTGGTATTACTTGGATTGCGGGGGCGCGGCCTGCTTCAAGGGGAGCCTGCCTGGAGACACGAGTTCCGAGGAGGGCATGTGAACAATGACCCCTGCGCGAAAGATAGCTTTGAAGTGTACATGGTGTTTGGCACCCTGGCCGTTCGTGCCCCTGAAAGCACCCCTTGGCAGCGCACATCCACTGGTGCCAACTGCCTTTGATAATGGACAGTGGGTGGATGGGCCTGGGTCATGTAGACAAGGCACCGGAATGCTGCTGAATGGAGACACACTTTTTTTTAATACCACATTTTATTGTTTTTTTTAAAACATTAAACATACAGCCCCACACAGGGGGGTAAACAAAACCTCCCATACCCGCCCGCCAACGACTCCCCGCTGTGTTCCCTTACCAACGAGCTGCAAAACATGCCCCAACATTTGTCCCTTTCGCATTACACCCGCCAGTCCATCTGCAAGTCTCTGGATAGCGTAACGATACAATATTATAACTCACTTTTAGTGCGCCTCTTCCCAACTTTGCCATATCTTTTGCGCTTTTTCTGGGCATCCCCTGGCAGTATAGACTCTCTTTTCCATTGCGATGCATATATCCACGTCTGTGATCCATTGTTCAAGGCTCGGTGGCCTCTCGGAGCCCCAAAGTTGCGCTATGTTCCTTTTAAGTATCGCAGTGGTGGTAGATAAGAGCACTCTCTCTCATACCTCGTTAGATCGGTGTCTCCTTCTATCCCCAGCAACAATTGCTTTGGATTTGCAAGTATACTTTTGCCCATTACCCTTGACAGTTCTTCACAGCCCTGTTGCCAGTATTGTTGAATGATGGTACAGTCCCACAGGATATGATAATAGGAGCCTTCCTCCCTCTTACATCGCAAACAGTATGGATTCGTAGCCTTTCCCCACTTGAACAGTGCCACCCTCGGGTAATAAATCCTATGTAGTATCTTCAGTTGAATCAATCTAAGCCTGGAGGAGATAGTTGATTCTCTGGGGTACATCAGCGCAGACACCCATTCCTCTGGGAGTATATCACCCACCTCCCTCTCCCACTTGGCTTTCAGGTTCGACAGCACTTTCGTAGCAAAGGTGTTAATAGCACTGTACATAGTTGAACATCTGTTCTTTTGGTTTATTAAACGTGTCCGGTGCACATTCTTCAATTGGGAAAGACAAATTGAATCAAATGTGCTTCTTACACTTTTCGGATATGTTCACTTTTTATGAGTTCACTTCCCATTGATAATGTCAGAGTACCACCACTGTTTTAAGACCTGACCCTTGCACTTCTTTAACTTAATACCTGTGCCTGGTACTTACTAGCTGAATGTAAGGTAAGTTCATGTAAAAGTCCTACCTGGTCGAAGGGCTTCACTTACTTGAGTTTCAAGGCAAGAGGAAGGGCCCACTCTAATTCCACAGTTCTTTTGCGGATCTCCTGGAGGGTGAAGACGAGAGCAGACCAGTTTTATTAGCACTTCCATCACTCTTCTTCACAGGAAACCACTGCATTAGAGTTTCCCACTGGCATTTCGATTACCCTCCCAACACTCACGTACAAAACAGAGCTGAATACCAGTGACTGCAGGGAATACTTCTTAAAGAACAGACAGCACGCCAGCAATCACTGTACCACACACCACATTTTGAAACCGCTAAAAGATGTCTTACCAAAAAGATATAAGAACACATAGGGCCTCATTCCGAGTTTTTGGAGGCAATCATGGCGCTATTAGCGCCATGACTACCTCCAATACCGGTACCGAGCCTGCCCTCGTTCAATGGGGACTTACCGGTCTATTCTGACCTTTGCGGGACCGGTAAGTCCCCATTGAAAAAGCCATTCCCCATTCCCATTTGAGCCCCCATAGGGCTCAATGGGAAGGGGGAAGGCGCTAATAACGGTACCGCAAATTGCAGTACTGTTATTAGCTCTAAAGTCCCTTAACGGGTCCCGTCCTTAACGCCTAATAAACCAGGAGTTAAGGACGGGACCCGCTAAGGGAACTCGGAATAGGGCGCAAAGGGATTACCGGCACCGGTGTCCTTACCGGTGCCAGGTACCCCTTTGCGCCCAACTCGTAATGAGGCCCATTAGGTTCTAGGTGCATAATTGATGCTGTGCGTAATTTACGCCTTCGCGTGTTCATACATTTCTGTCTGCCAAATACAAATACAGTGTACCTGGCACATAATTTGCAAGAGATATGTGAGTGATCGAAAAAAGTGCGCTGATCTCTAAATCTGTGAGGCTAGGTTTACACATTGCATGCAACATGTACATGGTGCGTTTTCTAGTGATACAACAAATTATAAAAAGTTTATCTTGGGATCTATGTCCCTCAATTTTATTTTACATCAATTCAGTGCATGGTGAATAAACGATGACACCAGCGAGAGAATGCTTGCTTGAATACTGCACCACTTGCACCCAATCTATTTGGGTGTGCATTAAGTACACTGACTCACGTGCCAAGACTAAGCCCACTCCTCTGTGAACCCGGGCAAAATCCCCGATCATGTAGGTGTTGCCCAGCATATGCAGCTTCCTCCTATAGCCCCTCCCTGACTCATCCCTGGCTAGTACAAAGGTCAATTGCATTTGCGCTAATGCAAATTGCGAATGCACACATGTTGCGTGCCCTCAGGCACTGCATTTGTGCTCCCACGATTTTGTGCTGGATGTACACAACTGTGCATATTTTTCTCTACATTACTTTACAACACCACATGTGAAATTCAACTTTTGTGAATGATTTGGAATTTAGTCAGGTAATAAACATTTTTCAAATACGCTTTAAATGTAGATTTTAGCAAATCTCAGTACATGCATGTATTTATTTATTTGTTCATTTATTTATTTTGGCATTTGTAAAGCACGCATAACCCTGGGTCATCTGCATGCTGTACATTAGCTTCTATAATGTGAGGATGCTATTGGCTCCTTTACAGGGGCACACCCTGATGTTTGTGCCACTTTGATTCTTTGTTGTGGATAGAGTAACAATGCAACGCATCTTTTTAAATGTTGATGGCTGCCCGTTCCAAATTCAATTTTCATGTTCTGACAAAAAGGTATATGGCGTTCAAATAGTTTTACTTGAGCTGGTGTCATATGCAAGTTGCTGGCATCGTTGTAGCCATGGGTGAGCAGTTGTATAGTAAGTGAAAGCGCAAACCCGCCTCCTCAACGATTTATCAAAAACAGGCGCATTTCAAGAAAAGAAAAGTTGTCCACCGATTTTATAGTCAACGTCACATGCGGTCAGCGTGGCTACGTGTCTCTTTCCTAAAGCATCATCAATCTCTTTTAGAGTTTACTAATGAAAAGTGGCCATTTTGACAGTAGATATACACTCACACGAGGCAAAATACAAGAAACAAGTCAAGTGTAGGCAATTGCAGTTTTTTACACCCATTCCTAGTTTGCTGTTTGGACTCTGCCTGCAATATATGGCAAGTAAAAACGTAAATAAGGGTTATTCCACATCAAGCCTGTACACACGCCATTGTGCTTTTAGACAGATACATTATTTAATAACATACTTTAAAGTCTGTGAGCCTTTTTATTTCTTTGTAGAGAATGTATTGACCACACACTTCAAAATCTGTCAGTAGTATTGATTTAAAAAAGGGTTACGCGCACAGGCCCTGATGGAGTCTGAAGAGATGTTTACAGCATATTATCACAAAGTCTTCGCTTGTGTAGTGGCCAAAAGAAGTTGGTCTGTTTCGGCAATACAAAAGCGTGTGTCATTTTTCCGTGAGCCCTTGTATCTCTCCCAGATCTGGCAATAAAGCTCACAGATTTTGAAACCTGTTATGAATACATGGTCTGTGATTAGAAGTGAGCAAGCTTTACGCTGGTATCAGGCTCTCTCAGCAGTAGGGATGAGATGTGTCAATAAGCTTCTCGCTGGCGAACATTGAGATATCCATGATTTTCCACAGCTCCCAAAGTTTTAACAGTCTTTTACTTTTAATAAGGAATGTAAAAGTCCTGCCACTACCACCTTAAAACCCTCAGGCGCATCTTTCCATACCTCTCATTTCCGAACAGAGTCTCTGCCGTCCAATCAATCGTTATATCCAGACTGGACTATGGAAACCCCCTATACCTCGGAATCCATGCCTACCAGCTGAATAAACTTCAAAGAGCACAAAACGCGGCGGCCAAAATGCTACTTGCGCTAGGTCCAAGAGACCACGTATCCCCAGCCCTCAAGACACTGCACTGGCTTCTAGTAGCCCGTAGGGTGGCTTTCAAAACCTTATGCCTCACCCATCGAGCACTGCATAAAACTGGACCTCAATATCTTCAAGAAAAACTAATACCATATCATCCCTCTCGCACCCTAAGATCAAGCTCAGCCGGCCTCCTAACAATTCCTAAGACAAACTCAATCAGGATAGGCGGAACATCATTCTCAGCCCAAGCTCCAACCCTGTGGACCTCGCTCCCACCCCACATCCGCCTAACTGAGGACTTATCGTCCTTCCGCAAACTACTGAAAACCTGGCTCTTCCCCTAAAACCAACCGGCTTCCAAACTAGCACCATCACACCGACCTATCAATAAACGACTAAAGTAGATCAAATACAGGGAAGCGGATATTACGAATAAATCAATGAGAAACTAAGGAGATCTGAACCGATGAAATGCACATAGCAGTATGTAAAAGCTAATGTGAACGCAAATACAGAGAAGCAAACAGAACTAAGGAGCACGTAGAACTGATGAGGGCGTATAAAATTAACTTTACTGAACCAACAAACGTATAGACTAGGTGAACGCGTGGCCAGACGATCGTATACAAGCGAACGAGCATATAGTGAGGATGACCGTGGAGAGCGGAAGAGTGTTGAGGGCGGATGTGTGTTGAGGGCGGATGTGTGTTGAGGGCGGATGAGTGTTGAGGGTGGATGAGTGTTGAGGGCGGGTGAGTGTTGAGGGCGGATGAGTGTTGAGGGCGCATGAGTGTTGAGGGCGGATGCATGTTGAGGGCGAATGTGTGTTGAGGGCGCATGAATGTTGAAGGCGCATGAGTTTTGAGGGCCCATGAGTATTGAGGGCGGATGAGTGTGGAGGGCGGCCGGGTGTGGAGGGCGGCCGGGTGTGGAGGGCGGCCGGGTGTAGAGAGCGGCCCGGTGTGGAGGGCGGCCGGGTGTGTAGGACGGCCGGATGTAGTGAGTGAAGACATGTGTGGAGAGAAGACGTGTGTGGAGAGAAGACGTGTGTGGAGTGAAGACGTGTGTGGAGAGAAGACGTGTGTGGAGAGAAGATGTGTGTGGAGAGAAGACGTGTGTGACGAGAGAAAACGTGCTTGGCGAGAGGACGTGTTGTGGCGAGAGGACTCGTTGTGACGAGAGGACGTGTGTAGCGAGAAGACGTGTGTGGCGAGAGGACGTGTGTGGCGAGAGGACGTGTGTGGCGACAGGACGTGTGTGGCGAGAAGACGTTGTGTGGCAAGAGGACGTGTGCGGCGAGAGGACATGTGTGGCGAAAGGACGTGTGTGGCGAGAGGACGTGTGTGGCGAGAGGACATGGGTGGCGAGAGGACGTGGGTGGCGAGAGGACGTGGGTGGCGAGAGGACGTGGGTGGCGAGAGGACATGTGTGGCGAAAGGACGTGTTGTGGCAAAAGGACGTGTTGTGGCGAGAGGACGTGTTATGGAGAGAGAATGGGTTGTGGCGAGAGGACGTGTTGTGGCGAGAGGACGTATGTGGCGAGAGGACATGTGTGGCGAGAGGACGTGTGTGGCGAGAGGACGTGTTGGCGAGAAGACGTGTGTAGGGAGAGGACGTGTGTGGCGAGAGGACGTGTGGAGGGCCGACGAATGTGCAGAATGGACGAATTGCTTAACTGCATGACGTCCATATTATACCTAGAATGCATGGATCCTTTAAAAGATCATACCTCATATCACACCCCACGCTTACTCTCTCCTTACACCACCACCCAACTAGAACACAGAGATACTATGACACCATTCGGTATAACTGTTCTCATATCAACATCTGACGCCGCTCACTCCACATCACTCTATTGTAATCACTGCTGGTCTCGCACCCCCAGCCAGGCGTTCTCCTCAGGCCTTACGCTGCCACTCTCGGTCTGGATAATTCCTGCCAGATTCGAACACATACTCCTGACCTCTCAGCCACCACACCTACCGCTATGAAGCAGCTTCCACAGGAATTTTCGCACCAGCTGCACACATACCAGATGCGCACTCGCACCTTTTGGATCCTCTCTCCTCCCTCTACTGACAAGAACTTCGGTTCCCAAGGGCGTTCAACCTACCAGCGCCTTCAGACCATACCAATGCTATATAAGGCGCTATATAAGTGCAAAATAACATAACATAACATAACATAAAACTGCATCGGAACACTTACCGTAGAACGGATGTTTTCCAAGATGTCCATTCAGACCATCTTACTTCTCACCGATCTCGCCTTTGCGGTAAGAAAACGTCCTAAGTATATGAAACCGGAGCTCACACAGTATCGTTCTACTGCGACAATGCTATTGTGGTTTTGTGACCTGGTGGGTCTCCTCACGTGCGCCGAGAAGGATCTCGCTGTTGTCGGGGAACCTTGTGAGGTCACATTTCGAGAATCTCAATGCAGAACATGATGTCACAGAGGGGGTCATTACGACCCAGGTGGTAAGTACACCAACTTTACCACCATGGTGTAAACTATGTTTACACCATGGTGGATGGCGGATTTACCCCCCCATTCCAATGTGAGTGGGGCGGTAAATCCCCATTTCCCATTTACTCTTCCCCATTCCCATTTTTGCCCCATAGGGCATAATAGGAGTGGGGAAGGCGCTAATTACGGCACCGTAAATTACGGTGCCGTAATTAGCACCAAGGCGGTTTAGCGCCATGGATTTTAACGGCTGCTAAAAGCAGCCGTTAAAATTGGAATCAGGCGTTAAGGGTTAACGACGGCGTTAACCCTTAACGCCTGAGTTGTAATGAGGCCCAGAGTGTTCTGATATCCATAGCGGATATAAAAGATAAATGGGGTCATTACGACCCAGGCGGTAAGTACACCAACTTTACCACCATGGTGTAAACTATGTTTACACCATGGTGGATGGCGGATTTACCGCCCCATTCCAAGGTGAGTGGGGCGGTAAATCCCCATTTCCCATTTACCCTTCCCCATTCCCATTTTTGCCCCATAGGGTATAATGGGAGTGGGGAAGGCGCTAATTACGGCACCGTAAATTACGGTGCTGTAATTAGCACCAAGGCGGTTTAGCGCCATGGATTTTAACGGCTGCTCAAAGCAGCCGTTAAAATTGGAATCAGCCGTTAAGGGTTAACGACGGTGTTAACCCTTAACGCCTGGGTTGTAATGAGGCCCAAAGCCTATACACGTGGCACGGATTATAACACAATCGGCATTGGGCTAATTACACGCCCATACTCACCATGCCAGCGTGTGCATGTCTAATACAAATAAAACCGTCCAAGCCAACAGTTTTGGCATTGCTGTAGAAATGTTAACGGCGTGTGCCAGGCAATTCTACAATGGTACTTCCTGGACATAAGATGGCAACAGCTACACAATGGTCTGATTACCTGGACATATGATAGCAGTGTGTAGTGATTTGTATTGTAGTTTCTTTATATTGTACTCTTGTTAATATAAGTTATGTTTTCCATTCATATGTGTCCTCATTCCATCTGCACAAGCTCATGCATCTATTGAGTTTGTGGAGATGGAATGCAGACGAGCGGCAGTTGATGGAGGGAGAAACGGTGGGCCTGCTGAATAAAGCTTATGCTTAGATCATAATTACATCTCTGTGCCTCATACCTTACATTGGCGACGAGGCTCTCCTCTAATCTGCATAGTGGGCCCACCGCACACCGATCGATAGGAAGAGAGCGCACTGCGAGTCAAGGAGCCGGAAAGTTTGCATCTTCCTAAAGCCTACATCCCGACGGAGCGTAGCCAAGCTACGCACTTCTGCAACGTGGGAACCGGCGAAGAGTAGACAACCGCTCCACCTGACGGTGTTCTAGCAGCCACAGGAGTCAGCTGCTCACCCCTCACAGGGCGGCCACAAGAGAAGTTTGGCCGCTCCGCCTCTCCGTCCCCTGGGCGTAGAAGTGGCCAATACCCCTCACTGCCACGTAATTCCGGAGCATCAGGCCGCTCCACCCCGCTCCCGTTTATGGGCGTAGGAGCACAGGAGAAAACTACTGTATTGACTATAGAAGAAGGGCACCAGTATTGTTTTGCCAATATTGCAGGAGTGGAAAAGCTGGCACAACGTAAGTAACGTGCCATGGTGAAAAGTGCCATATTAACTGTAGTTGAAGGGCAGCACCCTTTAGTTAACATTGTAGGAAAAGCCAATTAAAAAAGAAGCTTTAGAAAAGTAAGCAAAAGCAACCTTCAAGTACACCCATCATCAATATAATAGCAATCATCATCCATGCATACTTTGTTTTGAAGAACTGCAATAATCTTCGCAGATTCTTATTGGGGAGTACACTGGAAGACAATTCTGCAAGTATTGTGTTGAGAATTGGCAAGGTTTATATTAAGTATCCACTATGGCAGCAGCAAGCATGCCCCACTTACCAACCTTCTTGTCAGAACCGGGTACCCCTGTTATAAGGTGGGACAGGTGGATAAGACTTTTCAACACATACCTGATAGCTATTGGGGGTGATAAATTCGCTCCTGCAAGGAAAGAGGCAATATTATTGCATAATCTAGGAACAGAGTGGCAGAGTGTCTTTGATGGGCTATCTGACCCCACAGACATAGGACAAGGAGAGGAAGACCAGTTCACAGTGGCCATCAGAAAACTGCAAGCGCACTACGAACCAAAGAAAAATATCACTTTCGAGAGACACAGATTCTTCTCTAGAAACCAAGAATCCTGTGAACCAGTAGAAGCATTATTCGTAGCAACCTTATGCACACTAAGTCACTCATGTGATTTTGGACCTCTAGCTGACTCTCTTATTTGAGAACAATTGGTACGCTGTACCAACAACAACATGATACAAGAAAAGTTGTTGTCAAGGGACATGCCTCTAGAACAAGCAGTTGAAGTGGCCAGAAGTATGGAGGAAACCACTAAGTATATGGCCAGCATGAAGTCGGATAAGAGTCACAGTGAAGTAGCAGCAATCAAAAATGGTAGGAGGCAAAACACGAGTAAAGGTATAAAGTATTTTAAGTGCGGTAGCAACCACCATGTTTCCTCGAATCCTTTCTGCCCCACAAGAAATGCCAAATGCCTCAAATGCAAAAGGAAAGGGCATTTCGCTAGAGTCTGCAGAGAAAATTCGACAGTAGAAAACTTAGAAACGAGCATCAGAAGTCCTGAGCCAGAGGAAAATATTGTAGAGCAGCAGAACATGCAAGCCAAACATGTCTTAGAAATTGGAAACGTCTCTGGTGGAGAAAGAGGACTGGTAGACGTTTTTATGGTTAATAACAGAGTTGTCACAATGAAGGTGGACAGTTGCCTACCATGGACAATAATGTCTGAAGGAACATTTTTGTGTAAAGGGCAGCATGAGAGATCTACGTAAACCTACTATTGAACCGTATGCCTACGGAAATGTCAAGATTGAGCTACTTGGGAAGTACAATGCTGTCATCAAATTGAAAGGAAGAAGCTTTGAAGCTGAAATATATGTAACCAAGGAAGGGTCATCACTGTTGGGCTGGAATTAACAGAAACAATTAGGAATAAGAATAGAATCCAATGCGGATTCTACAGTTATGGTTGCTGAAATTAGAGACCAAGGAGAAAAAGAATTTCCTAAATTATTCACAGATGACCTAGGAAAACTAAATGGCTATGAACACCAAATTAAACTAAAGAAAGATGCAGTACCAAGAATAAGTAGAGTTAAGTGGGTTCCACAGAACCTCAGGAGCTGAAATGAACTATCTGCTCCAAGGAGGAGTCATAGAGAGAGTGGAAGGTGCAGAATGGTTGTCACCGGTAGGAGTGGTGACCAAACCCAGTGGTGGCATAAGACTATGTGTGGATTTGAGAGAACTCAATGAGAACATAGTAGTTGACTGCCATCCTCTTCCGAACATTAGTGAGAAGTTGTCTACTTTGAGTAATGCCATTATTTTTTTGGTCATTGATCTATCACAAGCATACCACCAAGTTCCTCTTTTGGAGGATTGCCAACATCTTACCTCTTTCATTACACCGGAAGGGACATTCAAGTACTGTAGGATGCCATTTGGCTTAGCTTCGGTGGCCGCGGTATTTCAGAGGGTAATGGAAATCATTATGGAGGGAGTTCAAAATGTGGTAATATTTCAAGATGATGTCTTAGTTTATGCTGATTCCAAAGAAGAGCATGATCAAATACTTTGGATGGTACTGACAAGATTGGGGTGAGACGGGCCTAACGGTCAAGAGAAATAAGTGCAAAATATCTGTAGAGTGTGGAATATCTTGGTCATGTAATATCTAACATGTGGGTCAATATTAAAGTGAGTCTGGTTGACGCAATTGAAAATGCACCATGTCCATCAGACAAGGACCAAGTTAAATTGTTTCTTGGTCTAGCAGAATATTATCATGAATTTGTGGAGAATTTTGCAATCATATCCACACCTTTAAGGGCCTTGTTGAAGAAAGGATGAGATTTCAATGGTCCACAAAATGTGAAGGAGCATTTAGAGAAATTAAAAACGGAATTGTGCGTGCACCCTCCATTGGGAGGTTTGGTGATGATGACCGCACCGTGTTGGTAGTTGATGCTAGCCTATTGGGTTTGGGGGCTACTTTATTGCAATATGATTCCAATAAGAGGGAAAGGGTCATAGCATTTGCCTCCAGAACCCTCAAAGGAGCAGAAGCGAACTACTCAGTTATAGAACGAGAGGCACTGGCTATGTTCTGGGCCATTAATGATTTTAAGTATTTTTTGCGGGGGAGAAAGTTCAGTGTGCGATCAGATCACAAACCCTTGGTTCAATTATTCAACAGTGGCAGGTGGGCAGTAGTATCCCCGATAAAAGTAGATGGGGTCTTGGACTTCAGGCGTACAACTTTATTGTTGATTACTTACCTGGAAACAATAATGTTGTAGCGGACTGTTTGTCTAGGATGTCAATAGAGGATAATGTAACAATGAATACTATGTGTGATGATGAATATGTTGTAGGTGAACTAGTGAGTGTGGACAAGGAGGAGTGGGTCAGGGCTGAAGCAACTGATCAGGATCTGGAATGTATTAAACAGTGGACCATAGACGGGTGGCCGGATAAAGAAATTCTTGACTGAAAATTTGAAGCATTGTGGGAAATAAGGAATGGGATGAGCATTGTGGGGGGGAGATTAAGACGAGGCAACTGTGTCATTCCCCCAGAGAGTGTGCGAAGGTGTCTCATAGAGTTAGCTCACCAAGGTCACTTAGGGGAAGGTGCAACTAAGAGAAGGGTACGACAAAGCTACTGGTGGCCTAAAAATTGATAAAATGGTCGAAGATTTTGTAATAAATTGCTATGCTTGTCAACAGAGTGTCAAATCGAAGATTGTCCGTGAAGTACCAATCGTACCAAATAGCGTACCAACCGAACCATGGCAAAAGATAGCCATTGATATTTTAGGGCCAGTTGCAGGTCTAGGAGACGGATTTACATACATCTTTGCACTAGTTGATTATCACTCTAAGTGGGTAGAGTGGGAAGTATCCAGAGAAGTAACAGCCAGAGATTTAGTACCTTTCTAGAGAAAGTATTTCTCAGGGAATGGTGCCCGTCTAAACTGGTCTCTGACAATGGGGTGCAATTTGTATCTCAATTTATGAAGTCATTCTTGGTGGGTTATGGGATCAAACGCATCCGGACTGCACTATATCACCCAAGAGCAAAGGGATTTGTTGAGAGGGTCAATAGGCTTATAAAGGAAGGGATCCAGTTGGCGATAAGTTCAAGTCAAGATTGGAAGGAGTTGTTAAACCACATGTTATGGAGTTATCTAACCACACCACATTCAGTGACCAAAGTATCTCCTTTGTGTCGCTTAAAAGGGAGAACACCTGGAACTAAACTTTGTCCTGGAGGGTTGGGATTGGCAGGTACAGTAGTTGTTGATAGAGGTGCCATTATGAATCTCATTAAGGAAGCACAAAAAGTCAATAAAGAATCTTTTGATAGGAGCGAAAGTGTAAAAAAAACCAAGATGTGGAATGTAGGGGATAGAGTATTTGTTTGAAATCTGAGGTACTCTCAAAAATGTGTAGAAAGCAAATACATTGGCCCCAAGGAAATTATTGAGGTGAAGGGAAATGTTGTCTTAGAGGATGGTGAAGTGTGGTCACAGGGTAAGTTGGCAGAAGCTAAAATGGTGGAAACTCAAGCTGTGGATGAGGAAAGAAACAAAAATGAGATTTCTAAGGAAAAGTCTTTTGTTGATGACAATGTTGAAGCCAAGGATGGATTCAGTTCTAAGAGACTAAAAAACAAGCCTGGATGGATGAAAGATTTTGTGGAATGAACTTTATTTAAATATATTTATAAGTTGTTAAACTATTGGGGAGGGAGATATGTAGTGATTGGTATGTAGTGATTTGTATTGTAGTTTCTTTATATTGTACTCTTGTTAATATAAGGTATGTTTTCCATTCATATGTGTCCTTGTTCCATCTGCACAAGCTCATGCATCTATTGAGTTTGTGGAGATGGAATGCAGACGAGCGGCAGATGATGGAAGGAGAGCCGGTGTGCCTGCTGAATAAAGCTTATGCTTAGATTACAATTACGTCTCTGTGCCTCGTACCTTACACAGTGCTTGCAAATGTCTGTCTACAAGCCAACACAGTTGACCTTGCAAGTGCTTGTTTTTAAGCAGATTTCAGTGCAGGGAACAGATGGCAGGAAACACATGCTGCTTACAAATTTAAGTGACTGGAGTGGCACTTCAAGACAATTTTAATTTAAGAGGAGATCATTTAAAGCTGCAATTAAGCCATCAAATCCCAGAAGACTGCTTAAACACTGGAAGACCCTAAACAGCCAACAGTTGATGTGATAACTTGATAGAGCAAGCTCAACGAGACCCCAGGAAAATGTGTTTAATGTGAGCAGGGGCTGGTGGGTAGGCATGGCCAAAGGGATTAGCATTGACATGGGCATTCAATGGGTAGTGTAGAGGAGCAGCTGTGTGATCTTGCCCCCTACCTCCTGTGTATTGGAGACATGAAATCGTGCCATGCCTAACACCAGCCATAATGCCAATACCGCAGCAAGTGTTTGAAAAAAGATACCCATTGAGACAACCCTAACAAATGTATCCTTGACGCAATGAAAACCTGTAGGAGGAAAAGGAGTGTGAAAAGAAGCAAACCAATGAATTGATGATGTCATAAAGAATTGTGCACAATGTCTTGAGATACTGACTAAATATAATGTATAGATCCTGTATAGAAATGGAAGATTACACATGCATTAAGTGTTGCAGAAAAACAACCGTTCAACAAATGTACAGTTGCTGAAATGCAAGGTAGATTAAGTCATCATAGAAGCTAGCTATGAGTAGTGAATAGAATGCAGGTGAAGCCACCAATGTATAGAGACTGGAACTTGGTATCATGAATTTAGTAGTCGAGAACCCATGAAGCTGGAATACAAAACTGTGTCACAGCAAGGACAATAGGCTAGTGAAGCTGTAGGGCAAGTCTGTCTTGGCTGGAGTCAAGATTCAAGAAGCAAGGTCAGCTATCTGTTCTGAAGAAGAACGGGTATGGAGAGGATGAACCATCTTGCATTAAGGTGCAAGATATAACACAAAGGATGCCAAACTTTAATTAATTTATGGCATTCAAAAGCTGCAAAATGGACCAAATGGTTGTCTCCTGTCACGTGAGCCAAGAATGGAAATAGAGCTTGCACTTGAAGTCCCAGACACAATAGCGAGTATCCTCAATCCTGTGCATTCTCAAAGACAAGGATGTTCTGCAAGGCCAAGTAGAAAGACAATTTCATGGCAGAAGGCATGTGCGATGAGATGTGTTGGGCTAATTGGGTGGTGAGGTAGCTTCATGTCCTATCTCCCTGCACCTGGATCTTGGCTTACGAGCTGCTAAATGAACTGAATGTTCCGGATGTGACAAAAGTGTGCCAACCGTATTAGTCCATATAATGTAGGACCTTATATTTTTAAGACCAATGAGAAACTGTGTATCTAATGTTTCTGAAATTACATGTTTTTTAGAGGTACACATAAGTTGTTCACCTGATAACAAACAACCAATAACAATCCTAGCTCCTATAGAAAAGTATACTTAGATGTCTCCCTTAACCAATCTCGAACCTCAACAGGTTTTTTCACTATTGACACATAGTATGATGTCATTCTGATGTATTTTTCATATAAAACCATATTTTGTGTAGAGATCATTGAGAGATTGAGCGTATGTCCGTTGATGTTCATTGTAACCTCGCTGTTTTACATAATTGTTAATAAACCAGAACTTTACCATCTTGCTGAGTTGGTTATGTTATTTGGACTCAGAATTATTCTGGTGTGATCCCATCCATAATACTTACATAACGATTGGGTGTAAGGTACATCTAATACAGGGGACCAAACGATCTGTACTATAGGAGGGGAAGAAAGGATTCAATTCTTTCCCTGCAAACATTATTTTTGTATTTCATTTTTATTAAGGTGAAACAAAAAAGTTTAAATGTTGATCTAAGAACAAAGTATATTTGTTTCAATATGCAAAACTCGATCAACTGAGGTAAAAGACAATGAATCTCTTTGTAAAAAACAGGTGGCGAAAATCAACCACATATTGGGAAGACTCAGTGAAAAATGAATTAGTCAAACAGAAAAAGTGCCTTCAAAAGTGACAACAAAAAGTGTATGGTTTGTCAACAAAATATACAATCACAAAGTGAATACAAATACAAATCAAACAATACATCGTTAAACAAAACACATTGTTAAAAGAATTTATAGGAAGTTTAACAGAGTAAATTCAGGTCAATATTGTTGCTAACATCCCAACATATTTCTTTCCTGTGCTTGAATTCTCAGATGTTCTAGGAAATACTTCAGGGGAGTATTCAAAGGCTATTTTTCTGTTGTAAGGGTAGTAGTGCTTCACTAAGTCCTCTCAAACACAAATTCTCACATTTGTTAGGTCACCTGTACATGAAGATATAAATGAACTCATGTCAATTGGTAGTTCATTATGGCTGTGTGAAACAATTACTGATTCACAGTAAGAGAGGTGTTCATCTTCATGAAGTATTGCACCTTCTTACATATTGGGCCCGATTAGGAGTTTGGAGGTAGCCATGCCCTTCATAAGTGTCCGGGTCCCACAAAAGGGGACCTACCGGGCCATTCCGACCTTGGAGGGCACGGTAATTCCCATTCACGGGACCCAGACCCGGTACGTCCGCATTCCCATTGAGCCCCTATAGGCTATAGGGGAATGGGGAGGATGGTAGCAGCGGTACCATTAATAACGGTACCACTGCTACCATCCTAGTCTGCTTGTGGGTGCTGCTCTGAACGCCTGGTCTGACCAGGCGTCCAGAGCGGCACCCGCAAGCAAACTCGGAATGTTGCAGTGAGGTAACAACAGTGCTGTTAGCACTACCGGCACCATTGTTGCCTTACTGCAACACTCCTAATGAGGACCTTTGACTTGATTGGTTGACAAAAAATGGGTATGGAAGAATATAATTTTCTTCTTGTGTTCACTTTCTCTCAAAATACAAAGATAGAGATGGCTGTGGTTTAATGTCATTGACCCCAGATTATTTCAGGTAACAATCTGGCCAGATTTAGAAAATTACTTACTTGGCTGGTGTACTTCAGTGTATTGATTCGAATGGATTTGTCTAAGATTAGATGATCTATTCAAAATGGATCATGGGTGTTTTCTGAAGGATGGATGGAAGTGAATTACAGTTCTCTGTAATAGGATCAAAATTGGCCATAAATATTTAACGTGTCATCTTCCGTGATAACTAATAACATGATGAGGAACACGATTGGTAATCAAAATGGCAGGAAGACTTCAAAAGTTCGACCACCAAAGCAAAGATGGAGGAAAGGAGATTGCTTACTTGTACTCCTCGCTCTGTGTAGCGTAAATGTAAATATCCGTCAGGAGAGGGAAAAGTGCCCTTCTGTCTTACAAGTCGTAATGACCAACTGCATAGGCCATTGGCAAGTCGATTGTTTCTAGATAATAGAAGAAACCGTGTATTATATATTATACTTTCAAAGACTGACATGTACATGCGGCAAGCAGATGATTAGAAGACAGATAATGAACACTATGTTAGGCTAGGGGATCATGTCACTCACGCTGTGCGGCTCTTCTTACCTCCTTGAGTCTGATCCTGTCCTTCAGTCGAGCAGCAACCCGCAGATCTGAAACAGATAACGGTAACGCAAGTGGCTGCAGGTGGTTGTTTATATAAAGGCTGTAGTTTGTTTTGGTCTGATAATGGATACAAATAAAACTGGTGGCCATCTTGTACAATCTTATCAAAGACGTAAAGCTGTCTTCCAAAGATAGCGGATGGTGAAAATATTACGCGAGCAAAACTAAAACAAATAATTAAGTTGTTACCAAATCGGTGCCTGCTCAGTTGATTCAAATAGAATAATGCACTGTACACTGTGTGCCATGTATCAATTGGTCATGCTAGGCCAATCCAAATATTCATTAAAACCTGTCTCATAACTTTTGGTCAGGAAGATTAACCACATTTATTCTCTTGTTAATCTGTTTTTATCAATGTTCTTGTTGTTAGTAACATTAATTTTCTTCAATACGGACCATTTTATTTCGTCACAATTAGGATTGGCTATCACAAAGTGTACTACCGTAGGCGTTGTGAGGATCTTGTTTCTTTTTTTAAATTTATTTAAAGTGCGTTATGGATGACTTGCATCCTTCATGCACAAACATGTAAAAAATAGATATACAAAAGTATACATTTACATTTATACTTTTAAAATACATAGCAACACAATTCATAAAACTAGCGTCATATAAAAACCCATGTTAGAAATCAATTTTAAGATCTACCACCACTGGTAAACATTATTTTTTTACATACCACCTCCCATACATGCATTGCCACTGTTGTTAATACTGATGAGTCAGCTCCAAACAAGCAACTCCAGAATACATCGGAGGTAGGGTCTCAATATTGCTCATAGGCCCACTTATATGTGGTTTGTAATGTTTTGCATTGTGTTAAGACATGCCTTGCTGACTCTATGGTTTTTCCACAAAGCCTGCATAACCTTTTATGCTGAGGAATGCCTCTCCATGCTCCAGGGTATTCTAACACCTTGATTGTTTGGAGTCTGACTGTCAGCATGAATTTAGTCATTGCAGGGTAGCCTTTCTTTATCAAGTAAGACTTAGGGCTTCTTTTGTCAAACGATAGCTTGGCATATTCCCCAAACTTCTTTAGCGCACCAAGGTGTGCCAAGGCTATTTCTATATCGTGAGCCCTGGCTCTTGCAGGAATCTTAGCCATGTTGAATTCCGACCATGGGCCTCATTACGACCCAGGCGTTAAGGGTTAACGCCGTCGTTAACCCTTAACGCCTATTCTGATTTTAACGGCTGCTCTTAGCAGCCGTTAAAATCCATGGCGCTAACCTGCCATGATGCTAATTACGCCACCGTAATTTACGGTGGCGTAATTAGCGCCTTCCCCACTCCCATTATGCCCTATGGGGCAAAAATGGGAATGGGGAAGGGAAAATGGGAAATGGGGATTTACCGCCCCACTCACCTTGGAATGGGGCGGTAAATCCGCCATCCACCATGGTGTAAACGTAGTACACCATGCAGCTCTTCCACCATGTTTAACGTAGTTTACACCATGGTGGTAAAGTTGGCGCAATTAGCGCCTGGGTCGTAATGACCCCCCATGTCTTTGGGATTTGTGTGATTCCAATATCAACCATGTACTTTGTCTCTCTGGTGTCTAGGCCACTAAACCATTTACTTGTCTCATATCTGCTCACATGTTGGGGAGTGAGCGAAAGTAAGCAGTCGGGACCAGCCAGTTCATATTTTACTTTTGCCCATAAATTGTAAGATGCTACTAAACATACCATGCCCAGAGAAGCTAGCCCCAGTTCTAAACTGATCGCCTGCACAGGGCTACCAGGGGGTAAGCTCAACATGGATCGAAGGATTTTTACCTGTAGTTTACCAACAGCTTCTACCCATTTTCAGGCGAAGACCTCCAATGCATACATAATTGTGGGAACAATTGATACTTTGTATGCTAGTATTTTTGCTTCGAGGCATCTCACCCACTGGGTGTTAATCATCTTCCATAGCGCTAACCATTTCCCCCAGGCTTTTTGGGTTACTTCATCTAAGGTAGCTGCTGCTGAAAACTTTGCCCTCATCGTAATTCCCAGATAGCGGTAACTATTGGTGGTTTTCTCTCTCTCTTCTCCTAGCCACCAATGAGTATGTTTCTGAGAAGAAGTCGTTCCGCCAAATACAATGATTTTTGTTTTGTTATATTAGGCTTCAGTGCCAGCTCTGCTCAAAAAGTGGACAGTGCCAGAAGTGAACTCTGCAGTCCCACTCTAGTCCTATCAATGATCACGACAATGTCTGCATAGGATATGCATACCAGGCCCTTACTCCCGTATTGTGGGGGGTATTGGTACTTCTCGGAACCTTCTTGCCAGCAGATAGGTAGATATTTAAAAACAAGCAGGCTAGAGAGCACCCCTGCTTCAAACCCATCCAAGAAGGGATAGTATCTGAGACGGCCCCGTCCTGTGATAACCTGATTTTTACTACAGTGTTGCCATACAGAGCTTTTATAAAATACAGCAAGGAGGGATCTATTTTCCAATCCTCTAGCACGGTACACAATTTCTCTCTGTCAACACTATCAAATGCGGACGAGTAGTCCACGAAATAGGCAAATAGAGCCATCCCGGGTTTAACTTCAAGGTCAGAGATCAATGTCAACAGGGTCCAGATCGGGTGAGCTGTTGAACACCCCTGTTTGGTGGTATGTAATTATTCCTTTTGGTGCTACCCACTCTGTGAGTAGCTCCAATAAGATGTTAGCAAACACTTTCCCACTACAGTCCAGCATTGCCAAGAGTCTGTAGTTTTCTGGATACAGCTTTTATGTTCACCTATGTGCGTTTTAATTTTACGTTCAGTTTTGCCTATGTATATTCTCGTGCACGGGCCCCAAATAATGTAAATTACCGACACAATGTTACAGTTTGGGAGACTCCTTTGTTGCCATGGTTGTTTTAAGCCAATACCAATTTCAGTGGTTCTGTCAGTTTGAGTGCAATATCTGCAGTTCCCATATGCACTGTGTTCCACTGGTTTATTCAGTTCCCACTGTTCAGTAATGGTCTTCTGTCTTGCCAATGGTTCCAAAATGTCATTGGTTGTTAACAACACTTTAAGATTTCTCCCTCTTCTGTAAACACATCTTGGTGCTTATAGCAGATTTTGTCCTTTCAATAAAATGTGCCAGTTTTTTCTTAATATTTTTTTGATTTGATTAGTCATAGGACTGTAAGTGCTGACAAAAATGATATCATCAGGCATACATTTTCTTCTTGCTGTATTTTAATAGAACTCAACGATGGTTGTTGGATGCACGTTTGGGTGTTTTTTTGATGATCTTATTCGGAAAGCCTTTCTTTTAGATTTTTACCCAATCCTAGGATTTTCTCTCAAATTCGCTCTTACTGGCACTGTTATGCTTCAGGTGTAAGAATTGGCAAAAAGGCAAATTGTCAAACAGATGTTTGAGATGTATTGTAAACCAACAAAGAATTTCTATCAGTCGGTTTGTGAAAGGGTTTCACTCTGAAAACATTGTATTTGTTGTCGGCATAGATGGTAATGTCTACAAAATCGATTTTTCTTTGCTGTACCTATTGGTAAATTTCAAGAAGGGATTTAAGTTGTTGAGCCATTGAAAGAAAGCTTGTAAACTTGTTACATCACCATGCCATATACAAAGCACATCATCAATATACCTTTTCCAAAGTTTCATCTGATTTGTGAAAGGGTTGTCAGATGTTAACATTTTGCCACGCTATAGACTTTCTACGTATAGATTTGCTAGGGTGGGAGCAACCGCTGACCCCATGGCTGTGTTGTGGATTTGTTGGTAGAAGGTATTGTTAAACAGAAAGTAACTTTCTGTCAGGGCCATTTCTGCATGCCACATGATAAATGAATTGGGGTTCATTCCTACTTCTCAGCAGCTGAATAGCAGCTCTTCCACCATGTTTAAGGTGGCTTGTTGTGGAATCTTGGCACTACTGGCTATAAATCATACCCACAAGTGACTGATTACCTGGCTCTACAAATCTGGCGCTTACAACTCTGCTGCAACACTGCCCCACTCACAACACAGCGTGCTCCGGTGTCTGCCAACTGAACTATAACACCAGATTCAAACTTGGACTCTTTATCAGATCCATATTGCAACAACTGTCTACTGCACAAACTTTCATTGTGTAAGCAAGCCACTCTACCATCCAGTAATGACCACTCATCTAGACTAAACCACTCTGTGAGTACGTACCTCTTGCCCGCATGATGTTGTCCTCATTCATTTAATCGCCATAAAGTTAACGCATGATTACCATAGTGCTAACGCTAGTATATCCACTGCCCACCATGATCACTTGCATTGATTGAAAATAGCCAGAGATATGGTTAAAATAATACTGGCTATGACTGCTACCTGCCATAGCATATACTGCTGTCTCCCACAGGGCAATGATCAGGTCATTGTCCATTCAAAGTAGCAGCAGCATCCCGCTCTCTATATTTGTGATAACCCATTGTTGCATATTTGCATTCATTGTGTCTACTTGCAACTGTCTTAGAATTGTCCTCATATTCACGTGTATGCTAGTTTGCATTATTTGAAACAGCCCACCCCCTGAATTGTGATCCTGTCTTTCTTAAAATAGCCTGCTCTCTCATTCCAGCATAACAACCTCTGATTGTGCAATGAAAAGACCAACATAGCCTAGTTGACTGCTGTGTACTTTGATTACTCTAGGTACTTGCCAGAAAGTAAATGAATACTCCTTCAGAGGCCCCTATTCTCAACTTGGTGCATTGAAGGTGCTAAACAGCACGATTCACTGCGCCAAAAGAGGACGCCCAGGCTCCACTAGTATTCTCAAGTGGGCCTGGGCGTCCTCGTAGAGCACAATAGCACTCTCTGTAGATTGCGCCTGTTTTAAGGTGTTCTGGGTGCGATCCAATCCCGGCAGCATTTTTGTAAAATAATGACTTATTCGTAATTTACAAAAATGCTGCCGAGAACACAGATTAACACGTACCTATACACCAAAGTGAGCAGCTTCAACATTGCAGGATATTTAAGCTGCTTACTTTGGTGTATATGAAAGTGTTCATATACACCCATAAAGTGTATATGAACACTTTCATTTACACCAAAGTGAGCAGCTTCAACGTTGAAGGATGCATCGTTGAAGCTGCTAGGTTTGGTGTAAATGAAAGTGTTCATATACACCCGTGTGTTGTATATGGACACTTTCATTTACACCAAAGCAAGCAGCTTCAACGTTGCAGCAACGTTGAAGCTGCTTGCTTTGGTGTAAATGAAAGTGTCCATATACAACACACGGGTGTATATGAACACTTTCATATACACCAAACAAGGCTTCTTGTGGCACTCCTCCAGTTTAACGGCACCAAAAGGGTACCGTATATGTGCTGTAGTTTAGTGCACATATTAAACTAGCGAGGTGCCACAAGAATAGGCTTCCAAAAAGCCCATTTACAAATGTGGTGGTTGCTAGTTTGGTTTCCAACCCAACCCAGCAACCGCCACAAGTATTCCGAAAGTGGCGCATTCCTTCTGACTTCGGAAGAATGCGCCACCTTCAGAATAGGACTTAAGGACCGAAAATGTTGTTAAGCCTTTTGACGTCCTTTTCAGTACTTAACACCTGGATGAGAATAGGGCCCCGAATGTATGCTCTATTGCCTTGAGAAAACTTGAAATAGCCTATTTTACCTATCCAATGTCAGCCCTCGATCAGACAATGAAATTGCCTGTATAACCTATCTCATTTTATTACTGTGTATACTGGCTTTCCTAGCTTACTCACTAGTTTTACTTGTAAAAGCAACCAAATCAAATGTTGTGTTAACTCAATTGTAACTCAGCAATAGTAACTAAATTAAACATAGTCAGACGAGTCATAGAATGCTCACCCTCCTGACAACCATCATGTTCTTCTTCTGCATAATACCCCAATCCACTCCATGTACAAGAGGTCATTTCATCAAGATAAACAAAGGTCTAGCCGAATTGGGCTACCAAGGCCACCACCCTATCCCATGCCCTGACCCATTCCTGCCTACACTACCTCCATTCCCCGCATTAACCGCACCCACAAACAATACTCCCACCAACATCACAAATAAGGCAGTCTCAACCAGCCGCAGGCTCAATCCCACCTTACACCCTAGACCTAAAGAGATTAACAATAAGACCTGGTGCAGAACAAAAACCATCCAACAAGCATCCACTCTCTCCAGAAACCGATCTGGTAAATCAGATGCCAATTCACATAACCACCAACCCAAAGACCACTACAAAAAAGCCATCAAACCCCAAACCAAATCTCGAACCAATACTCAGGCGCCAACCCAGACAACACTTCTGGAAACACACCCTCTCTTGTTCCTACAGCCACTCTTAGTGGTGCACTCTTCAATGCACAATCCCTAGGAGCTCATGCCATACAAATACACAATCTCATCATGGACCAAAAACTCGATATATTGGTGGTCACTGAAACATGGTTACACCCTGCTGCAGGTCCACTCTTAGCTCTCGCCATCCCCTCAGGTTTGTATACACTGAACAGACAGGACCAAAACCCAAGGAGATGGAGTTGCTCTAATAGCCAAAAAGACCCTACAAATTAGAGCATGCCCAATGGAACAAATACAAGGCTATGAACCCCCACTAGTTAAATACACTTTCAACCCCAAGACCACTACCAATATCGTGGTAGTGTATAGATCAGCCAACAAAAGTACTCACCTCAACATAGATATCTCCCTACTACTCACGCCCATTATCAAGCCCAACACCAAATGCATCATCCTCAGAGACATCAACCTAGGATTTGGTGATCCCCTCGACAATGACACATCAGCCTTCCTCACTGAGATGTTAGACATGAATTTCACACAGTTGATAAATTAACCCACCCACTCCAAAGGGAGAACTTTAGACTGGCTCCTCATATTGAACTCACAAGTCACCATTGACTCCATCCTCCCTGTAGAGTGGTCAGATCACTTCGTCATTAACTTCACATTGAACAACAACACCGCTGAACACATTACCCCCAAAAAAACTGAAACCTTTGAAACCCGAAACATCAAGAAGCTCTCAGTAGATAGTCTCCCCCGGACCCAAAGCAGCATTAGCCACCACTTCTCCTGATACAAACAACCCCGATTACTTATCAGAAAATTACCAACAGAGTCTCAACAATACCATCGACCTACTTGCTCCCATCACTACCAAAACTTGCAAAACAGACAAACGATCTTGCTTTTGGTTCAATGAGGAACTTATCTCCCTGAGACGCATTAAAAGATCACTTGAGAACATTCACAGGAAAACTAGCACCACAGAATCAGCAAAAGTCTTTGACATAGCAAACAAAAAGTACAAATCAGCCATAATCACACAAAAAGCCAATGCCCTGAATGATCGCATCATGAACGCCTCCTCAGACAGAAAATAATTATTCTCTATCCTCAGAGAGCAAGAAAATCCATGGCAAGTTACGGCAACAACGAACGCCAGCAAAGCTTGGTGTACCACTATGCAAGAAGCCTTAGCAGCCAAAATCCTACTATTGTAACAAAAAATTGATATAAAAAAACCCTTGTAGCGGAAAAAACTCCAAACAACGGAATCAGAGAGAATCCAGCTCATCCCACCACGGGCAAGCCATTTCACTTTAATCCATTCTCACACAAAGAGGTCTCTGACATTATGGCCAAACCTAAAGCCTCCAATTGCAAAGAAGACCAATTCCCATCTTACCTAGTAAAACTCAGCACCTCCACTCTCAGACCCATCATTCCTGAATTTTTTAATGCCTCATTCACACCAACTCAGTCCCCGCCAGCATCAAAAAAGCATGAGTGACCCCCTCCTAAATAAACCTACATTAGACCCGGCAATCCCAACGAGCTACCGACCCATCACAGTGGTACCGTTTCTTCCAAAAATAATTGACAAAATAGCTTACTTCCAAATACAAAACCACTTAGAATAGCAGTACCAGTTATTAGGAGTCCGACAGTCAGGATTCTGCCGAATCATAGCACGCACACAGCCCTACTCGATCTGAAGATCCAAATGGATGCCCCAGAGATGCAGCTAGATTCTGTCTACTAATGCTATTGGACCTCTCGGCAGCATTCGATCTGGTCGACCATGACAAACTCTGTTGCACACTAGCAAATAACTTCAATCTGTCTAAGGACGCCACTGACTGGATTAAATCATTCTTAGCAGACAGGACATCAAGAGTGTCAATTTGCAAAGAATCAGCTGACCCCATACCAGTCCCTATAGGCATACCGCAAGGCTCTTGCCAATCCCCTAATTTGTACAATGCATATACCAAGTTGCTCTTCGCAGCCCTTGATGCCATAGGTGTCATCTACACCCACTTTGCAGATGACACCCAGATCCTCATCTCACTCACAGGCAACCACGAGCAAGACTCACTGCTCATCAATCAAATCTACTCAACTATCCAAAATTGGATGGCTAACAATAGCCTTTGTCTCAATGATGACAAAACAGAGCTACTCATAGTAGGTTCCCCTTTCAAAATTGATGTGTTCCAGCTAGCCTATATATCATTTGTCATTGATGGCATCACAATTCCAGTTCTCAAACAAGTTAAGACACTCTGTGTCTACTTAGACGCCACCTTAATCATGACTAAACAAGTTAACACACTAGCCTCCTCTACCTCCTACACCTCCAAACTCATCTCTCTCAGTCGCAAATTCCTCTCACCCAATAACTGCACTACATTAGCAAGAGCACTCATACACTCCAAGCTCGATTATTGTAACATTCTCTTCCTTGGCACTACTAAAACCACCATAGCCAAACTTCAACTCATGCAGAATAAAGCGCTCCGTGCTGACCTAGGCATAAATAAATATGAACACATTTCCAACACTAGGAGAGACATTGGCTCCCTGTCCAAACCAGGATACTGTTCAAAACTCTAAGCATTACACACAAATGTACTGAAAATAAAGCACCCAAATACCTTATCAATACAGTCCTGATGAAACCCCGACCAGACTCCTCAGATCTAACAACAACTCACAACTTGAAATCCCTCGCTACAAAAGAGAGAACTCCGGGGGTAGCTGCTTCAAGGTTCTTGCTCCTAAAAATTGGAACTCCCTACTTACCAATATCAAGAATGAAACATAATTTCCACAATTCAAAAAATTACTGAAAACTTGGTTATTCAATCAATACTAAACTGAACAACGACCACACATTACCGTTCCTTGTAAATACTCTGAATTTAACTTTACCATTGTCTTCTCCGCCTTATTGTACTATAAAGATTGTATGAACCCACTGTCTCTAGCTACGCTGTGATACCTCCGGGTCTGAGCGTATTATAAATGTAATAAATAAATAAAATAATGAGAATATGTCTAAACCAGTATGTCTGTTTGGTTGTCAAAAGGGCATTCTTCTATTAAGTGTATTGCACTCATGGTATCTTGTATATATGAAGGCATTTCTAACACGTAGCCCTTCAGAAAGTGGTCAGCAAATTTCACAAGAGGTTCTTGTTTGGACCCTGTACTGGAGACTATATGTCTACCTGGAGGTTTATCAAGTGTTTTGTGAACTTTCGGCAGAGCATAGAACTTGGGTATGCTCGGGTTGGTGGTAGTCAAGTATTCAGCTTCCTTTTTTGTGATCCATAGGCGAGAACATGCTTTTTCAACTTTGTTAGTTATTAGTGATTGCAATCAAATTGTCTTTATCAACTTCCAGCAGTTTGTCTGTTGCATTCATTAATATAGTCAGAACGATATTTTAGTACTATAGCACCTCCCTTATCAGCTGCTCTTATGACAAATTCTTCGTTAGTCTTCAATGAAGTTATTGCCTTCAGTTGTTTATTGGAGCAATTGTAAAAAAATCTGTTCTTTCTCAGATCTGTCTTCTAGATTTCTTAGCTCTGATAGAATCCTGTTCTCAAAAACAATTGATTCAGGGCTATGACTCGTCATGGGTGGATTGAAAGATGATGGTATGTGAAGCCCACTATTCGTGTTTTCCTTCTCAAAGTCAGTACCTTTGAAACATTGTTTAAGGTGCACTTTTCGTAAAAGTTGTTGAATTTCCATTCTAGTGGTGAAGCTGTTGTGCTTCGTAGTCTGGACAAAGCCGAAGCCTTTATCCAATACCAAAAATTCACCTATTGAGGGGGAGTAGGATGAGAGATTGATCAATAAGCTGTCCGGCTTCTTGTTTGGCGAGGTTCGTACTCCCATGCCATTTGGTCCTTGTCTAAAAAATTAGATGCAGATGGTATTCTGCCATCAATTACAAATGCACGTTCCTAAAGGGCCATATGATCACGTGGTAGTGGTGTGGATGATTGAAAGATCCAAACTAGTTTTGCTCCAGTATTTCGGACGATCCGGCATCCTGCACCATTAGCTGGAAGATCGTAGAATTTCCTGACGAAAACGGCCGATAGAAAAAAACTTGCAAGAAATATCGAGATGGTGGGCATGTCCCCCTTTGAAGAAATCCCTGCTTGGTTTCCACGGGCACTCTGCGGACAGAAGGTGAAGTGGTCGGATTGATGGAGGAGTCCATACCAAAGGCCTCGAGTTGATAAATGAATGTAAGTAGACTAAGGGAAATGGCACTAGAAAGCGGCGGGATTGTGATATTTTGAGTAGCAGGATATGTTAAGTAGACCAAAATAGCACCTAGAAATCCTAGTTCAAGGGAATTGGAAGAAGACATTTCAAACTCCAACGGGAGTAGGGATAAAATAGAGAATACACGTGCCCAGGATTTTGAAAGGTGAATTCCTAAACCCTGTATTGGGTAAAATAAGTAAAGTTGAGAGAAGTATACCCCTTATTATAAATGATTAATAATGAAGGGAAGGTGATCACAGGGTTATTAATATGTAATGTATGAGTATTTGAAGTATTATTTGTTGAATGAAGAATTATGAAATTGATAGAACTGTGCAAAGTTGGAAGTAATAGTGTTTAAGTTAAGGTGCAGTCAGTGAATGGCGCCAATCAAGAGATAGATAGATTAGTAAAACAAAGGAGGATTGAGCAGCGATTGATGGTGCATTCTCATATTTGTGGTTTTATAACGTTAAAAGGTGGTGATTTGAGTAAAAAAAAAAGGTTTATTTAATCATCTGGTAAGTTTTGGCAGTCAATTGAGACTTGTCATTATGGAGGACATTTCTCTCATGCACCTTTGTAAAACACTGCCAAAACATGTGCCCTAGCTCAAACAGTATGGTGCAGAATGGGTAAAGAGCACAGTGGATAAAATGTTCATGGCGTGGCCGCAGGGGGCATCATTGTCGAAAACGGTATTGCAACACATGACTACATACGTGCACGCTGCATACACAGGGAAGAAATTAGATAAAAGACTGGCAATTTTAGAAATTTGGAAGGTGTATCAATAGGAAAAAGAGGACCCACCACTGGAGGAGTGGATGCTTAATCAGCATAAGGGGGAGGGTGTTGAGCCCTCAGCTCCTTTTACCTTTCCAAAAAGTAAAAGTGTAAATCTAGAAGAGATAGCAGTTTATCTTTTAAAGGAGTTGAAGGCAGCGGCGGGTTATAGTAACCCGATATATGAACCCCCACTTACATTAGTGACTATAGTCCAGAAGAGAGTAAAAGAAAGGAAGACGCTTGTACATTTATACAAGACAAGGAAGAAAGAGGTGACAGGTCGAATTTGTGGACAGACATAGATCGAGAAAAAAAGCAATGGAAGGGAGAAAAGGACAGGGCTGATGTGGTAACGCTTGTACAGAACAAATGGATGGGAAGACATATACTACTCAAGTTCGATGGGAACAGCATTGACGAAGTTAGGCATAAAAAGGATAAGGACTAGCAAGAAAGGAAGGACAGAAAACAAGAAAAGAGATTGAGGGAGGATGAGCAAAGAAGGAAGAGCAGGGAGCGATGGGAACAGATATATAGGGAGGAACAAGAGAAAGATGAAAAACAAGCAGAGGAACAAAAGAAGTATGATAATGGACAAAGGGCATTAGAAGAAAGGGACAGGAAGGAAAGTGTAGAGAAGGAGATAAGTACCCCCACCTCAACCATCTCACCCACAGCACCTGTATGTTGGATGCCGGAGTGTGAAACACGTGCGGTACCAGTGAAAATACAGATACAAAGGAGAAATTGGGAAGCAAGGTTCCCATTGAGAACACCATATTTGCATACGAGACAATACGATAGTCATCTGAATGACATTCTGGAAGAAACAGGATGGTTTAATGATGAAGAAGAATGGTGACGTCATCACCATCACCGTCATACAGAGCAAAGCTGGCGTATAGGGAAGAGATGCAGAGACTAGTGAAGGTAGACAATTCTATAAGGCATCAAGAAAGTATCGAGATGAATGACATCTTGGGATCAAGATGAAGAAACTTATGCTGCAGCCATAATGAAGAGATCAAGCTATTTCACACATATACACATGCAAAGAAATGCAAGCAGATGAAGTATTCTTAAAGGCTAGCTAAATAGTGAATAGATTGCAGCAGGCGCCAGCATAGACATATACATATATATATATTCAGAAAAAAAACTTTGTTAAAGGGACGTTATGGTTCAAAGTAAAACCGAAAAACCCCTGAAATTCAGCATTTATGGTAAGATAAGCAACCATAACTCGACATCACAAATGTCATTGATGACATCACTGATGACATCACATGTGCATTTACTTTTCATGAAAACTCTGTAGGAGGGATTCTTATAATGTTGACCAAAAAGTGTTAAGGATCATTTGAATAAATATCATGAGCTATTTAGTGCATTAAGCAATGCATTGATATAAACAGCATTCTATTATGAAGTTCTATACAGTATACTAAGCAACTCATGCAGAAACTTAGGAAGTGTGTGCAGTATACATGATGATGCTGCAATATTCATAATCTTGCCATGTAGAATAATGAAATGATAACTGCTTTCTTATTAGATTTTTGCGTACTGTGAAACATGTAATAAGTAGCTACTAAAACCCACTTAATACATAATTACACTTAATACAGACAAAACACAAAGAGACAACAACACATACAAATATGAGTATATACAGAGACAGAGAATTAAGGAAAAAAGCAGAAGTAGTAGCAGAAAGAGTTCATAACCTAACTGATTATCTTCATGCACAAAACGGATTGCTCTCTTTCAAGCCTGTGTCTTCCGCTATATATATGTTTCATATGATATGACTTGACCCTAAGTCTACAAATATAGTACCTTTTCAATTTTTACTTCCTGACTGTTACTGAAGAAAACTATGTGGCTTAGATATGTCAGTAAAGGAAAAAAAAAGGGCGAGCCAGCCATGTGATGTCATCAGTGATGTCATCAATGACATTTGTGATGTCATCTTTGATGTCCTGGGTGTTAGTGTTAGCAGTGCATGGTGGCGCAAGTTATGGTTGCTTATCTTACCATATCTGCTGAATTTCAGGGGTTTTTCGGTTTTACTTTGAACCATAACGTCCCTGGAACAAAGTTTTTTTACTGAATTTGATAGGTTTTTAGTAGCGCAACTTAACCATAATGTCCCTTTTAACAAAGTTTTTTCACTGAATTTCATAGGTTTTTAGTAGCACAACTTAACCATAACGTCCCTTTTAACAACGTTTTTTACTGAATTTCATAGGTTTTTAGTAGCGCAACTTAACCATAACGTCCCTTTTAACAAAGTTTTTTCACCGAATTTCACATGTTTTTAGTAGCACAACTTAACCATAATATCCCTGACTTTATATACATGTAACATAGAACATACTGAACCCCTAGCTAATGATTTCGATGTCCGCGGACTACCGCCATATCCGCGGACATATCGAAAATCTGAGCGTGGTGAATGTAAATTTAAATAGTGTGCCCCATTTCCCCTTTGAGGTTGGCTCTGAAAAGAGCCAGTTTTTTGGGGGGGGGTTTTTGCAGATGCTTGACAGACACCTGTTATTTTGTATTTTTTCTTTTTTTTTTTCTTACTTTACTCCTAAAATCTTCACAAAACCTTCTCCAAAGCAACCCTTACATTCCAAAACAGAATGGCATTTCCCATAAAAGATAAGGAAATGCCATCTTCTTTAAAATGAACAGTATTACTGGAATCAATATTCTCATTATTACAGAAGAACATACCAGCTCTAAGCATGAAGGCACACATGCCTCGGTTGATTACACACCTAGCATTGTTTTGCTGAGGACAAAAAACTGAACTATTGTCCCACATTGCCCTAGGTACTAATCCAGAAAAAATAACTTTGGCATTTGGAAGGATGTTCATTACTGCTTGAACCAAGTGTTTCAAATCTGCCAACAAAGTAGGGGCACTGACATAGCCCAAATGGAAAGCACCATAGTGCAAAACAACCACATGGGGACTGTTGATCCTGCCCATATCTTCACAAACTTGTACAATTCCCTGTACATTGCAATCAGGCACAGTGCTCCAGACGACCTCCACTCCTTTAACATCAAAATTCTTTGCAACATGCGGGCATTGAACATACTGTTGTAAACCATGCACAAACATATCTCGGAGCACCAACACCCTGACTTTCTCCACTTCTGCCATCTTCACTACACACAGTCTCTTTGAACACAAATCCACAACCTCAACATCTGATTGGCTGATCCCTACAGTCTTCTTTCCATGCTGGATTTGCTGGAAAACCCTGGATGTAGCACGCTCTGTCCGCAGACCGCATAACTCTTAGACAGCCCTTCTACCATTTCCACTTCATTCTCTGTGCCATTCCCTCATTGGATACAGCTAAGCAGGCACACAATACGGAGAACGTCCTCAGGACACCCCCATTTTGTTTATTTTCAAACATTTCAGGACACCGAGAGTGTTCTTAGAACACGTTCAACTTGCCAGCGAACAATACGGACATCGTCCTCAGAACACCCCCATTTTCTTTATGTACGAACATTTCAGGACACCGCAAGTGTTCTTAGAACACTTTTAACTTGACACTGAATACATTCTGTTTATTTACGAACATTTCAGAACAGCCGTGTTGTCCGCAGAAAAATCTAACACAACAAAAGTGTCTAGCAAAAACAGAACATTGAACCTATCTCATACTCCCCCACCCTCCCCAAACACTCTTACACACTAACACACTCCACTAAATACAATTTTTAATCCAAGTTTCACTGCGCTGTCCGCGGTCGTCCGCGAATGCAAGATGGCGGGCACCACAGAAAATCTAACGCGCTTCACACACCACGCCGTCCAATCAGTGAACACGTCGGATGCCCGCAGAGATCGCGCAAGCCGCTCGGCCAATCAGGGCACTGTCCGCAGAGCGAACCGGGAAGTCCGTCCGCGAAGCGAACCGAGACATCACTAATTTTTTTGCCTTACATTTTGGTCATTTTAAAAAAAAAACTACTGGACGGATTTACACCAAATTTGCAAAAGCACGCTTTCGTGACCAAGCCCCCGCTCCTGCCGCAAATTTGGTGTAAATCCGTCCAGCCGTTTGGGCTGTAGGCATGCGCAAAGTTTTTTCCCATTTTGTCTATGGGAAAAAACAAAAGTTTTGGGACCCCCCCTATAACTTTGCCCCCCTGGATCAAACCTCTCCAAAAGGATTGGTCCAGAGGGAGCGAAGTTATAAGCCACCCAAAAAATGCTCTTCCTATGGAAACACCAACTTAACCATAACTACATGGACGCTACCGCGTCCATGTACTATATATATATATATATATATATATATATTTATATATATATATATATATATATATTGGAGTCAGTAGAAGATGGATGTTTCCACTACGTACAATAGCAGTGCTGATCAAAAGAAGGAAGGTTGCTTTTTCCAGTTTCCAAGTGTGGCGCTGTTAGAAAACAAGTGTATTTGGCAAGTGAATTTACCAAGTGTATTTGCTGTCTCACTGTCCCTGTTCCTGGCTGGTTAAGCTGCCCGATTCCAACTCTGCTGTGCATCCAGTGACTGGAGCATATAATTACTGCCATTGGATTGGATTGTGTATGCCCCGCCTCCACTCCCAGCATACTTTGTAAGGAACGTCACTCACGCATTTGAGCGTGCGCATTTGGCAAGTGAATTTGACAAGTGTTTTTGCTGTCTCGCTGTCCACTTTCTTGGCTGGTTATGCTGCCCGATTCCAACTCTGCTGTGCATCCAGTGACTGGAGCATATAATTGCTGCTGTTGGATTGGATCGGTATGGACTGAATGCCTCATTAATTGGGGGAACTTTGACAACCGTTGACAACCGAAACAAACGAGTATTCCTTTTTTTGTTTGTTCCATCTTAGTGTATGCCCCACCACCACTCCCAGCAGACTTTGTAAGGAACGTCACTTGCGCATTTACGTGTGCGCATTTGCCAAGTGTATTTGCTATCTAGCATGAGAGCGGGAGGGCTCACTTTGAAACAGCAAGGTAATCACTTGCATCTAGTTGAT
Organism: Ambystoma mexicanum; assembly: GCF_040938575.1. Classification (NCBI taxonomy): domain Eukaryota; kingdom Metazoa; phylum Chordata; class Amphibia; order Caudata; family Ambystomatidae; genus Ambystoma; species Ambystoma mexicanum. The sequence goes on from NC_090938.1 coordinate 452,354,825, forward strand.
TGTCTGTCTGTTTGGTGGAGTCTTCATGGTATATCATTGTATAGACCATACGTGTTAAAGTAAGATTAGCTCGATATGTCCTCCAATAAATACTCATTGAAGGGGGGTATGCCCATGGGCAAGATAACACCTGAATTAGTTTCTATTGCCCATGTCTTGAAGAAGGTAGCAACTGCCGCGCCCTCTAAATTACACACTACAAAAACTCTCCAGTGATTACATTCCGTTACTCCCGATATACGATCCTTTTACACTAATGACTCGAAACAGACCACACATGAGGTACAACTTCCTGTATGTACCAGACCTATTCAACCAAGCCAAGCTTGTTTAGCAGTACCACACAAGCCCGACAAGTTTATTGTTCATTATAATAGGCAATCAAACAATGAGCAGAGCACTTTTGACTCGCATACTGAATTAACTGACTCAGCAATGGAATCTGCTTGTTTAAATGGCGAATTACAACCTGTACATTTAACAACTTGATCTACTGAAATGGAGATCGAAACATTTACACACATGACATCATTTTGGCTCCAAAGCCTCCGACTATATGTTCAATTGAGGCTCAGCACAAATTGCAAGAAGCCTATAAAACGCTCACAATAACGGGTCACGCTGACTATGAAGCTTTGAACTTTATGAATACAGAGTCGCAAGAGGTTTTATATATATGTTTTAACACAGGTGATCTAAGATTCAGTTGAATGATGACATTAATGAATATAATTCAGGAAAAAATGAAATCTCCAAATCACTTAACTAAATTGAAAACAGCTCAACCAGTTGAACTGCAGCATGAATCTGATCTAACTAAAAATGATCTTTCAAAATCCCCAGCGATATTTGATAGATCTAGTCATCATTCTCAGCACATTCGTTGTCTTTCATTAATGAAATAGGTACTGAACAACCCTTTTTTATTCGAGATCACTGACGCCAGCGGTTCCCATTTCCTGAAGCCCTGGACTTAAACAATACCTTGACTGCTATGAATATGGTAATATTATCATTGGCTAGATTATATGAAGTAATAGACCGGAAAGTGTCCAATCAAACTGACATCCTAAATCAGTTATTCTCGAATGTTATGGGGACACAAAACTCACCTAACACTCAAGTGGTAACAAACGCACTTGAAAGCAAAGAGGAGAAAGCGATGTAAACAACACAGATCCAACTTCACACTGAGGAAACGCAGCAGTTTATAGATAATGATGATCTCCAATATAGACCAAATACAGATCAATCCCATGAAATTGTTACCTCTCCAACTGACAGAGAGAGGTATGGTGATTAACAACATAGAGGGTGAAAAGGTAATGATATTTTTGAACGAAAGTGTAAATCCACCTTTAAAAGACGTCTCATAAATGTATCACTGACTCTAAGCAGGCTAACACAGCATGTCATTTGAATGAGAGCGCAAACCCGCAAACACAACATTTAAAGGAAACAGTACAAAAGAGGGGAAGCTAAAAATAGTGATACCTAAAAACCCACAAATGGGCAAACTCAGATCTAAAACTAGGAGATGTATTAAAATTATTTCTACTTCACCAAAAAGTATGGAAAACATTTAAATAACGAAAGTTGTGAAAGACAAACAAAAACAGTCACAAACAAGTATAGAGTTACCAACTCCAATATGCAAGTCTTTGATCTATAAACCACTTGATGACTTGGTAGCCATGTCAACAGGTGGTTCTGAATGCACTGTTTCTATACTGGGGCAAGCTAATGCTCCTTTGTTAAAACAGACACAGCCCCTGATGCATTCGGAAATAAATTATCCTGTGATGGAGCAAATGTGAATTGAAATAAAGAACTCAATAGCTCAATACATTTCGCTTACACACGATTCTAAGATTGAACATAATAACCATGGATCTTTCCCTATCCCTGAATCAACTTACTTGCCGGTATTGAAAGGCCCCTTGATTTCTAAACCGTCACTAAATACAGACCTAGGGCACAATTCATGGAATCCACGCAGAGAGGGAGCGTGTGCCACACGTGCGCCAGGCGAAGCGCAAAACAGCATTTTCGCGCACCACATATTCATGGATTTCCCGAGCCATCAGCAGCTGTGGTGCAGCGAACATCCAGAAGCGCCAGTTACGCCCCCAACACTGCCCCTTGCACAGGAAAAAGTCATTGAAATGGCCAATACAGCGCAAAGGCCCCTTGCTATCCTTGGCCAAGCTCACAGCCCCCCTCCAAAGTAGTCACGTGAAAACTCGGAGCATACCTCGCTTGCGGCAATGAAAACACGTGAAAATGGCCTTGCGTACCCCCACGAAATCGCGTACCACACTCACGCCAGTCAAATCGCGTGAAAAGTGGCTCGGGTACCCCAGCTAAATCGCATACGCTGCTCATGGCAGGGAAAACGCATGAAAATGGCCTTGCGTACCCCCGCGAAATCACGTACCAGCTCGCACCAGTCAAATCGGGTGAAAAGTGGCTTGCGTACCTGAGCAAATTCGCGCACCCCGCTTGCGCCAGTCAAATCATGTGAAAATGGCCTTGCATACCCCCGCAAAATCCTGTACCCCACCTGCACCAGCCACATCGCGTGGAAAGGGCTTCACATGTGGTGACGGGTGTAGGGGGTTCTGCTGTGGTGTGGGCTTCCTGTGGGGCATGGTCATGGGTGTTGGGTGGGCCCCTGTGGTGGGGGCTGCTTGCAGGGCATGGTCATGGGTGTTGGGGGGTCCCCTGTGGTGTGGGCTGCCTGTGGGACACGGTCACAGGTGATGGGCTGTCTGCGGGGCATGGACACCGGTGTTAGGGGTCCCCTGTGGTATGGGCTGCCTGCGGGGCATGGCCATGGGTGTTGGGGTGTGCCCTGTGGTGTGGGCTGACTGTGGGGCATGGTCATGGGTGTTGGGGTGTCCCCTGTGGTGTGGGCTGCCTGCGGGGCATGGTCATGGGTGATGGGCTGCCTGCGGGGCGCAGTCTTGGGTGTTGGGGGTGCCCTGTGGTGTGGGCTACCTGCGGGGCATGGTCATGGGTGTTGGGGGTTCCCTGTGGTGTGGGCTTCCTGCAGGGTATTGACACGGGTATCCCCTGTGGTGTGGGTTGCCTGCGGGGTATGGACACGGGTGTTGGGGTGTCCCCTGTGGTGTGGGCTGCCTGCAGGATATGGACACAGGTTTTGGGGGTCCCCTGTCGTGTGGGCTGCCTGCGGGGCATGGTCATGGGTGATGTGTGGTCCACCCCAAAGCCAAATCACATGTAAAGGCCCTTGTGTGCTTGCGCCAGCCACATCACGTGAAAATGCCCTCGCGTACACCCAGGGCAGCCAAATCGCATGAAAACTGGCTCACTTACCCCATGAAATCCCGCACCCCGCTCGCACCAGTCAAATAGCGTAAAACTGGCTTGCATACTCCCGGAAATCCCGCACCCCGCTTGCGTCAGCCAAACCGCGTGAAAACGCCCTCGTGTACACCTGCGCCAGCCAATCGCATGAAAACTGGCTCAAGTATCCACCGGAATCCTGCATCCCGCTCGCAAACCTCGTGAAAAGGCCCTCCCATCCTGGCATCTGCCGCGAACTCCCCCTAGAGCCACCACACACCACAGGGGACCCCCCCAACACCCATGACCATCCGCCGCAGGCAGCCCACACCACAGGGGATGCCCAACACCCGTGTCCATACTCCGCAGGCAGCCCATCACCCGTGACCAAGCCCCGCAGGCAGTCCACACCACAATTGAACCCCAACATCCGTGTCCATACCCCGCAGGCAGCCCATCACCCGTGACCATGCCCCTCAGGCAGCCCACACCACAGGGGACGCCCAACACCCATGACCATGCCCTGCAGGCAGCCCATCAACGGTGGCCAGGTCCCACAGGCAGCCCATCATCCATGACCATGCCCCGCAGGCAGCCCATCACCCCTGACCATGTTCTGCAGGCAGCCCATGCCACAGGGGAACCCCAACAACTGTGTCTAACCCCGCAGACAGCCCATCACCTGTGACCATGCCCCACAGGCAGCCCACACCACAGGGCACCCCCCCAACACCTATGACCATGACTCGCAGGCAGCCTATCACCAGTGGCAGGTCCCACAGGCAGCCCATCATCCATGACAATGCCCCGCAGGCAGCCCATCACCCGTGAGCATGTTCTGCAGGCAGCCCATGCCACAGGGGAACCCCAACACCTGTGTCCATACCCTGCAGCCAGCTCATCACCCGTGACCATGCCCCACAGCCAGCCCACACCACAGGGGACCCCCCAACACCTATGACCATGCCCCGCAGGCAGCCCATCACCCGTGACCATGCCTTGCAGGCAGCCGATCACCGGTGGACATGTCCCACAGGCAGCCCATCATGAGACATGCAGATCACATGTACACACACCACCAGACAGTCATGCATCTGCCCATGTCTACCTCCTGTCACAGTGCATTCATGGACAACTAGGCTGCATCAGTCAATTCACGCATTGTGATGGTCATGTGTCATGCATCTATTGCATTTTCCAGTCACACACACTGACCATGAAGGTAACAGAGGAGGTAGACCCTACTGGCAATATCCACACTATGGCCCTCCAATGCCTTTTGCGCAGTAAGGTCATAATCCCCCTTTCCCGGTCCCTAACCTCCCTTTTCCTCCTCCCGAACTAGGACCACCACCTTTAGACAACCTGTTTCAAACCAGGAGACGGTTCTACCGGAGGTGATGCCTCAATCAGCTGTCTATAACATTTCGAAAAAAGTCCTCTCGAAATCTCCATGCTTGAGCGTGGTTTCTCGTTTGTACCTATGCAAAACCCCTCCAAAATGGAGACGGAAATCGAATTACGCAGCCTGTTCCGCAAAATCAGACTTAGAGACTATTTTGGGACGAATGAAAGAGAACAAATCGACGAGGAGTCAATACTCAGTTTAGATGCAAGTCCACCTTTATGCCTAGCCTCAATATGGTCTCTGAAGAGACGGCCATTTTTGAGAAGGCAGTACTCAGAGATTTCAATCTACTATATAAACGCTCCGACAGTCACCCACGTACGCCTAGCTTTAATTTCTCTAAAAATGAATGGGCCTGCCTCAGAAAACTTAAAGCAGACCCAACCATTATAATCAAGTAGGCCGATAAGGGGGGAGGTATTGGTGTACTTGATACTGCCCAATCCGATCAAGAGGTTATGCGTCAACTTGATAACCCTTCATTTTATCAACAATTGAGTGGAGATCCGACTGAAGGGATCAGTAAAGAAATGACTGTCATCTGCATGGCGGCACGTGAGGCTGAAATTATCAGTGAAAAGGAATTCTTATTCCTGACGGCCAAAGGGACCAGGGTCCCGCTGTTTTATGTATTACCCAAAATACATAAAGATCCCCTTAATCCTCAGGGCCGTCCTATAGTTTCTTTATGCAGTTCCATATTAGAACCATTGGGTCAATTCTTGGATTATTTTCTAAAACCCTTGGCAGCTAATACTGACACATATATATCGGACACGACTGATGCCATCAAGCATCTTGAAAACCTACCATTTAATCCGGAACATGAGATATTGATGACTCTGGATGTAGAGTCTTTGTACTCGAACATACCTCAATCTGAGTCTCTACATATAATCAAAAGCTTCTTAGACAGCCAACCAGACATTCAACATATTCCAAGTGAATTCTTGATTCAATTATTTGAGATAGCTCTTAGCAAGAACTATTTCTGATTTAAGAATACATATTATTTACAGGTTAAGGGCACGGCGATGGGGGCGGCTTTCGCCCCCAATTATGTGATCTTGTATATGTGGCAGTTTGAGAAGTCTCTCATTCTACATGATTCCAACCCCTTTCTTACAGCCATGCGTCTCTATAAAAGGTATATAGATTATATAATTGTCGTCTGGGATACAACAAAGGGGGACTATACTGCCTTTCTCCCATGGATTAACACCTTGAACCCACATAAAGTTTATTATGTCAACCAGCAACATTTCACTTCCATTTCTGGATCTGGCCATTAAGATTGACACACATCACATTTTTGTAGATTTGTTTCGTAAAGAAACAGACCGTAATACCATTTTAGGATTTGATAGCTTTCACCCTCAGGCCCTGACGGGAGTATGCCCTATGGGCAGTTTCTGAGAGGCAGGCGAAATTGCACTAGAACCAGTGACTACTCTATACAAGCTGGAATTATCTCCAAGAGATTGACGGCTAGAGGGTACCCTCCATACCTATTGAAAAAGGCTCGCAAAAGAGCCAGATACCAACACCGTGATACCCTGCTCACTAGGCAGAATAGGCCAGATATCACTGATCAATGCATTGTATGCACCACTACCTTGAACTCTCATCACAAAGATGAAAAACAAATACTGGCATCTTCTCCAACTCAACAATCCCGATCTAGAGCGCCCGTTGTTCGCTTTTAAAAAGGGCAGATATCTCAAGGGCTGGCTCTCACAAGCAGATTGTTTGAAAACTCCCCCAGCAAGCCACCATTCGTTCGCAATGGGGTTTTCAACCAATACTAGGACACTTCCCATGCGGGTTCTGCAATGGATGCAAATCAACTTTGGCCTGCTCCACACTCACCATTAATGAGAGATCATGGTCCCTCAAGCAACACACCACGTGCAATTCCACCAACATGATTTATGTTATTATATGCCCATGCAAGAAATCATATATAGGAAAAACAGCAAGACCTATAAAAACTATGATTTCAGAGCATAAATCGAGAATCCGCCTTAACATCTGCAATGCCCCACTAGTATCACACTTTTTGGAGTGTGGACACAATTGTGATGACTTTAAGTGGTGGGCGCTGGAACGTGTTGTAGGGACGGATCGACTCAATACTGCAGCAAGACTCTCCCAACGGGAACAGTGGTGGATGTACCAGATTGATAGTTATAATTGTCTGAACCACCAAGAAGAATGCTTCCACTGCATTACTTGAGGTTACATAGATATCCCTCTGCCCCATCTTAAAATGGGTGCCCCAGTTGGGGCACGACCTGTGGCCTTACTTGAATAAAGGGGCCAGCTTAGGGGTAAGGACATCACACACCTTAACAGGTACAGTGCTCTGATGGCCACATCTTGACCAAGATTGACCACACAGTGCCTTGTTTAGGTTGATACTGCGTGGGGTCTAGGCTTATGCCCTCCTTTACTCATAAGTGTTTTACGAGACATATGGTCAACTTCTGCTATCCTTCCTAGGCTATAAGCATTACAATACGGTGGTAGTGATTTTATAGCTAGATATATACAGACCACTATAGTGGGATCCATCTGAGTCTTCCAACACCCCTTTGGAGGGAGATGTGTTTTGTCTTTCTTTCTCTTCCCCCCTTTTTTCCCCACCCCCTCCTTTTCTTCTTCTTTTCCTTTCCCCCTTGTTTCCTTCTTCCCTCCTTTGCTGCACTATCAGGGCTCCATTGTTGGACACTCATGGAGTAACATACAAGGTCTACTATCCCTTTAAGAAACTACTCGCTGGATCCTACGTCACGTGACCATGAGTGGAGATCACGTAACTCCCAGTTTTCCACTATTTCAGGAAGTGGTAGCAGCTGGGAGGCCGGCTTCCAAACATTCGGGTTACACGCAAGGGCCGTCGGAACAAACCACACGCAGACCCGTTCACGGTCCTGGACTCCGGTGCTTGCGACTGAGTGAGCGAGTGCCCCGTTTAGCAGATGCACTTTTCTACCGCGAACAAGGTATGGAAACGTCTGCTCTTCTCCACCTTCCCCTTCTTTCTGCCTCTATCCTTCGTCCCCGTCTTGGTGGCCACCGATACTTTACAGGGTTTAGGAAGTGAATGCCACGCCTGGTTCACACACAACGTGCCAGCGCCAGCAGTTGCATTGACTGTCGTGGTGGCACATTGAGGTGCATCCACGTCGGCGTGCGGCTGCTGACTCTGGAAACGTTTTTTCACAAGTAGTGGCTAACACCATTCGGCCGTTTCATGGCTAGGGAGCCAGTTGCTGACGCGTTTCACCATCCAGCATTACCCCGCAGGGGCTAATCGGTACTGACACAAGCCAATTCTGGCTTGAAGGCGAGTCGTGCTCCATAATTTATGACAAGGCCGTAACGCTATTCAATGGAAGAATGCAGGAATATATTCCGTCATGGCACGGATAATCCCTACCCTGTTTTTTGCGTGACTGCAGCAACACACAATGGCTGCCCAACACTGCTGCTCACTGATTCTAATATATCAGACCAGAGCAGTTCAGTGGATGGGACATATGTGTTTAGGCAGCAAGTCGGCTATAATATAGATTTATGACTCATAGATGTCTCCTGTGCTCTAAGACTATACTCTCTGTGGCTGCATTGCTAGACACTCTTTTTTTCTTTTTAGCCGGCAGCCATCTAGCTGGTGGAAGCAAGATTGATTTCTTTTTTAAATGAAGTGAATTTCACTCCATCAAGACACCATAATACCCCATCACCGAGGGGTTCACTCTTTCCTGCGTTTGTACCCAGGAGGAGTTGGCTTTTTCCTATTTCCAAAAGGTTTGGATTTCCACGTTGTATGGATGACTAGTTGGGTGTGCTGTCTTGTATTTTGTACGTATATGCCACTGGGATTGTAGTGAGGCTCCTTATTAATTCAGGCCCTCCTCTCCCGACCACCTAGTGGGTTGGATTTATTTAATTTAAGATCCACGCTGGGTCTAGTGGGGTGGAATACATTTCTACATCCCGAATCTCATTATAGATTCTGCAGTATGATTCTATATGGAGGTATTATTGCATTGATTGGATTCTTAAGGAGAACCATAGTGTAACGTTTTATGTGGAGCATTTGTGGGGCTGCTAGGCTAGGTCAAGGATTTTTTAATATGTGGTTTTTATTCATGGTATATTTCTGCTTTTTTTTTTCTTTTGTTTGTTCTTTCCTTTCCATTTTCTGATGTATTCTAGTGAACAACTGGATAAAGAAGGAATGCAAGGACTATATACATACACAGAAGAAGAATCTGGTCATGGAAGGACACAAGGATTGATTTCAAGATGTCTACCCGTTGACCATATAAATCCATTGCTGTTCCTATATTTTACAACCAATTCTGTCCTGTCCTGAGGAAGACGACTGTCAAGCCATCCCTCTCCCACTTTTTTTTTCAAAGGAGACGGATGTCTTAAACAATTTTTTGAGGTTGTCGAAACTACCCAATCGTGACACCAGTGTGACACATGAGAATGGCAGAAGTCACACTAGGTGCCGGTGGTTGACTGTTTAGGTCGAAATGGTGACAAGCGTTGCAGGTGGCACTTTTTATAAATATTAGCTGTAAAAAATAATTTCTGCCACTTTAGAATATGATACTGGAGAGGTGTCATAATTTTGTAATCTTTTCATTTTTCTATTTTTTTCTTATTTTCTATTCTTAATTGTTGGAATAGTTGCAGCCAGACTCAGAATTCTTTTTTGGACTGTGCATGCAATTTGAGATTGGGGTTAGTATTAGGACCTTACTAAGGTATCCTTTTCTTTATTCTTATGCTCCCCATCTCGCTCTTTGCCCCTTTCCAATCTGCTCTGATCCTCCCCGGTAGATTGGTTCCCCTTTTCCTTTCTCCCTGGGGGGCTATTGCACTTTGCACTTTGTACTCACCAGGGAGCTTTATCTGTATATATTCCATATTGATTGTCTGTTTTTATGCTGTTTTATGATGGATTCAGTACCATATGTTATGCGATTTGATATGTAAACAATAAAGATTAACAGTTTTTATTATCCTTGACCTGGCCTATACCCTCATTTGGGCTCCCATATAATGGTTGCATATTTTGCTTGATTGCCCCAAGTTGCCCACATCCCCTTGTTCACCCATGAAGATGACATAAGCATACAAGTATCACAACCCAAACATGGCCAGGTCCAGGCACAGGCATGCAAACATGTGTGCATCGTCACATGCTGGTGCACATCATGCATTGCAACACAGACACCATTGATGTGGAACACGCTTGACAGGACTCACAGGCAGCAGTGTCATGTCCCTGCACACAGACATCCATACATGGGGCATGCCAGATATAAGGCCAAGGTGGACACTCCAGCCACACCTCAACATGCACTACGCTGGACAAGAACACATGGACACTTACCATTCGACTCCAGATGGGTCTGCAACAGTAGGACCTGGTGGTAAAGCGCTCAGTGTATGCGCTCCAGGACCCTCATCTGGTTGTTGATCAACTGGCTCCGGTGCCCAACTTCATCCTCAGCCTTGACCAGATGCCGGTCCTTGTTGAGGGTCCTGAACCTGAAGTCCTCCCAGCACTTCCTGATGCGGTCGTAGTTGCAAGATGCCACCCCCTCCGCGTTGATGGCATCCACGTTGTCTGCCTAGATCCTGCTCCATCCTTCCTTGTCGAGGCACGATGTTGAGAAGAGGGCATCATAATGCCCCAGGACTTGCTCCACCAGGATGCCAACTTCATTTGCACTAAAGCTGACAGCCATCTACCTCACTTCCAGGGTGTTGCCACTGACCCCAGATGGTGTTTGGTCCGACATGGCAACCCCCGAGGTAGGTGTGTGTGGGAAACTGGGTGCTGGGCTGTGGAGCGATGGTACAACAGTCGGGAGTCTTCTGTGTCAGCAGAGGTGGTCTAAGCAACAGGACGTTGCAGGGCACATAGGCAGCAGGCACACTGAGTGGGCTGGCAGCAGCAGATGGCTTGTAGATGGCAGCTTGGGGTGTTGGGGGGCAGGAAAATGGCCTTGTGGCCAGGAGCATGGTCTTCTGTATGTTTACGCGTGGCCAACTTGATGCAGAGTGACTCTGCATGTGAAAAAACAGCATGTTAGCATGTTTTTCGATGAATGGCCCTTAGCACACAAGCGCATAAGTGACGTGACGCGCGTGGGCGTTGCTTTCACTACGGGTTAAAGGTCCACATAGGACACCAGTTTGCTGTACGTGCTATTCATGGGGACCGACGCGCGTGTTACTTCTTCTTGTGGCTTGACACACAATATCTGCACTGCGGTTACAGTTCGTACTTCTTGTTTTGGTGGGGGAGTTGCCTATGCGCACACGCACGTGTGTTTATCTTTTCCACGCAAGGCAGATGTTGAGTGGCGCATGCTATTTTTTTCCCACTGTGGTTGCCCCTGTGTGTCACGTACCCCATTTTCTAAGTCCGAGTAGCCTGCATGTTCCACATGTACTGCAGGACATTTATTCCACGCACATGGGCTACCGGGGGGTTGCATGCACATTGTTTTTTGGGGTGCCTGAGCGTTGCGTGACCCATCATTTTTCCCTAGGGGTCACAGACAGCCTTGCAGTAGCACAGGGGTGCATCTATCATCACGTACCCTAGCCCTTTCACCCCAATTCCCCAGGACAATTGTTTGTGCACCTCCCATTCACACTAGTCCATCAGTGCCATGGTTGGGAGGCCACCAAAAGGTAAGGGCGGCAAAGCTGGGCGACCTCCCAGAGGTGAGCATGTTGGGGCACGTGGCCAGGTTGGCCAGGGAGACAAGGGAGTCAAGGGAGGCCAAGGTGGCCAAAGAGGGGGACGTGGTCCGGGTGTTCCACAGGGGCAGGATGTCAAGCAACATGGTGGAACAGCCATGCCACCATCCCCCATGGCTCAGGGAGATGCTGCTGCTGCATACATCCCCGGTGCCCATCTGACCCGACAGGCAGTTTCATCTGCTGTCACAGGCCCCCAGGTAGTGGAAGCTGCAGGTTCAGCTGCGGCTACCACCACCCAGGCCCGGGGTAAGCCAGCGCAGGATGCATTGGCACAGGAGGACTCCCAGGCAGAGTTCCAGGTCAGGAAGGTCAAGCCACATATATCTGGGGCAGTGGTGACATCTGCTGCCCCGAAAAGCAAGATGTTGGAAGCTGCAGGGGCAGATGCAGCCAACACCACCCGCTAGTCCAATAGCGCTTCTGCACCTACTGACCAAAGTGGCAGTAGCCACTCAGGGTCCACACAACCCGCCAAGAGGAGGAAGCATGTTTCTGCGCAAGAGGCTGGGACCCTAGACACGGCTCAGGCCTCCGGCACATCAAGGAAGAAGAGTTTCAATAAAGTGGAACTGGATACACTTGTCGGCTACGTGTTGGGACATGACTTCAAAATGCTGGTGGGCCAGGGTGCCAAAATATGCCTGTCCAGCGTAAGGCCCACTGGCAGTGCATTGCAGAAAGTGTCAGTGCCATGGGATTTGAGAAGCGCACAGCTGATGATTGCTATAAGCGTTGGACTGACCTCCGACGCTGTTCAAAAAACAAGTGGGCTTCTAATTACACCTCAACTCTGGTGACTGGTGGTGGGCCAGCATCAGTGGACGATGTACTTGCTACACATGAGGATATAGCATCAGGGTTTATCGATGAGGCTCAAATCCAAGGAGTGGGAGGGATGCCGGATTTTGATGCAACGTCCGGTGAGGGTTGATGCGTGTGTGTCCAGCCCATGTGTGTTTAGCTTGTGTGATGTGTTGTGATTGACTGCCAGTTCAGGCTATGTATTCATGAGTGCCATGTGTGACCCATGCGATGCTTCACTGATGTGTGCTTGTTGTGATGCAGTCTGCATGCAGGCCATGTGCTGCACACAGAGCCAATCCTCCTCTACACACCTGCAAACTCATTACATGCAAGACACTCGGCAGCCTCTCTTGTCCATATCCTTGCTCCCAGACTTGTTTGCTGATAGCCTGTGCTGATCTTCCACTCAACACTCGGCTTTTGTTGTCACATGACTGACATCTCTGTGAGGTCACCCTGCGAGCTGGTCCCTCTCAGGGGCATGCTTCCTTCCCTCTCTATACTCCAGCAGCTTACTGTCTCCATGATACTGGTGATTCACATGTTAGACTGTCCCAGAATTCTGTTTATATGCACACTTCCCTCTCCAACTCTGCCAGACCTGAACTGTGTGGTACATCCTTTGTCCTTGATGCAGGGTGTCTCACTTGCATTGTGCAGCTGGCACAGGCTCACAGTGGACATGAGTGTTAATTCATGGACCATGTGCATTCCCAGCAAGCCCCTATGGGCGTGTCAAGCTACTCATTCTACTCCATCTTCGGTATTTCATATGTCTCATGGTATTTGGTCATCCCTTTCACGCTCACTCAGGGTCAGTGCCTAATCACGCCCATTTTGTGGGTGTCCTCGTCTGTCTTGAGTGTAGGTCTCCCTCTGGTACAGACTCCCTGCCTCTATGCAACTGGTGTTGTAGCTTCTCTGTGTCTTGGTGAACTGATGATTACTCATGTGTTGTGCTATCTGTCCTCCTCTCATCTGCTGTAGTCTCAGATGACTGAGGTGATTCAATAGTCACCTGCCCACACTGTCTGCTATAACACAGTACTCTGATCCACCATTCTGAGACATGCACTGCCACCCAGCCATTCCCCGACCGGGGGTAGAGGGTTAGTGTTTCCCGATAATCCAATGACAACACTTTTCACATGATGACTGCAATTGCCCTTATACTGCCATCATCACACAACATTGACATGACTGCGTTTGATGTTTCGATTGACAGTTGAGACCGTACACATATTCTCCACTGTACCCACACACTTCTGAGCCCTATTTCAGCATTCTACATGCCCATTAACTTGTGTGATGTCAAGGTGACCTAGCATTTATGCATCAATGTGCCTTCCTTCACTGTATTACAACACACTGGCATTGTTGCATCCTGTGACACATGTGAGCTTTTTGTCGTAGTAATTGACATGGAATGTATGGTGTCACGCTTTCTACATGGGCCACGAACAGTACTATTTGACTTCCATCTGGGGCTGCTTGACAGTTTTGCCATGCCTATGCTATGTGGCGTATGTTTGTTGCCATCTGTCATTTTTGTGTAAGGTCTATGCAATGCAGGAGCTTGTGTGTAATGCAGGTGCTATGCAACATGCAGTACATGTGTAGGCTTCACATTTGACACGCATCCATGTCTGCTTTCAGGGTCATCTTCCAATTCATTTCCGCTGCATGTATGCCAGAGTTTGTGTCATGTGTGACATGGCTGCTTCATGTGTTGGCTGTCAATGCAGTGATGTTTATGTATGTGGTATATGCTGGTGACATGTGTGGTCATGTGTTTTTTAGTTTTGTTACAGGTGATGAGGCACTGGAAGCATAAGAGGAGGAGGAGATGGCAGAGAGGGTGGAGGGTTCAGGGCACCAACGAGTGGTGTAGTAGGCCATGAGCATCCATTGGTGCTCCAGACCATCCTGTCCCGGACTGACTCTGGGTACACCTCTGAGGTTCTCTTTGACTCTGATGCTGAATCAGATGTTCATCAATCCATGCCCTCTCAGGTGAGTGATTCTGCAGTTGATGCTGTTCTGCCCGACAAACCTATAGTAGGGGTAGAACCCTCAAGGGGCCAGTCAGTGTTGGAATGTCCACCTCTGGTGGTTACGGGTGCAGGGTCACGCTCCACACCAGTTGCTCTTGTTCCTGGGGCAGCAGATCAATGGAGGAATGCAGTCCTGCAGCCACAGGCAGCACCAGTGCAGCAATGACCAGGGCTCCTTCGGCCGAACAGGTGTGCTGTCCGGCAACGTGGTGACTGTGCGCCACCAGGAAATACTGTGTGGGAGAATCACATGTATGCCATTGCACAGCAACAGGGGGCAGCTATTGAGATGATGGCTCAGGGCATGGAACATGTGGCTGATTCCATTCTCCCCCCTGGTAGGCAGGTGGAGCTCCAGCAGCAGGCAATGCAGTCCACGTGCCACTCACACAGGCTGGACACGTTGGCCGCCAACAGGAACCGACATGTTAAACTGGAGGGTCTGCACACAGCCATTGCTGCTGAGGCAGGGGCCCACAGGGAAGCCTGAGGCAAGAGAACATCTCCCTCAGACATACTCTGGCTACACTTTTGATGGGCCAGGGTACACGAGAGGAACAGCGGATGGAGCAGCTGGAACGCACCATCTCGGCTGAACTCCATGCAAGCCGTGAGGAGGTCCATCTGTCACATGAGGCCATGCAGGCAGAACTCTGTGGTACATGCAAGACCTTGCAGGAGAAATTCCGTGCTACATGTGAGGTGCTGCATGGGGACCTCTGTGCCTTCTTCCTGCAGGACCAAGCTTAACAGACCCGCATGCTAGCTGCCATGGAGGGGCATGCGGGGATATGAGTGGACAGGCACCCTTACCACACACACCTCCTTATATTCAGCCAGAGGGTAACAACAGCGGTGACTGATCCCTCACTTCGGCCTAGACGTGCAGACCATGAGCCCATGGAGGATTCTTTTTTTAGTCTCAACATCAACGCATGTGAGTGTTGAGGTGCACCCTGCACCTTCCCCCTCCTGTGTGCCCCCCCCCGGTCGACAATGGACATTTGTATTTTATTTTCCTTTTTTTGTCTATTGTGCATTCATGTCACAGTGTGTTGGTTTGTGGCATCCAAATGCATCCACTGTGTGTTCCGGCTGGTCCCATACAGGCATGTCTCATGTTAGTGTTTGTGGCTTGGGGTCCAGACATGTATGCCACTCCTGCTTCACCTTTCTATGGGCTTGCAAGGATGGCACCGTGTGACAGTAACTTACACAGAGGAATTGGGCTTCTGTCATATCTGTTTGCAGTCTGATGTCCAACATGTGTGTACACCCCTAGTGGGGATTCATGATGGGTTCTCCAGTGCATGGTTGGTCTGCATTGTGGTGAGTATATTGTTAACTGTGCATATTTTCATGTTGCTTATTCTTGTATTGCCTTGCCTATCTAAATTGTTGATGTACTTCATGCTGTATGCGGTACCCTGGCCCCTTTAGCTGTCAGAGCCACACTCAAGATGGAAGGGGGCCGTGTGGTGGCAATGTCACATTGAGGCACTTGTGCTATAGTGATTGGTCACTGTCTGACATTGTCACCGTTGGGTCCTGTGTTCATGATATGTTATGCTGGTAAATAGATAGCCATGTGTTGAGTTTGCTTTTGATGTGTCAGGGGATCGGGAAGATTTTTCCATTGCTGATGAGTCCATAATGGAGTGGTTCACATGGAAATGTACGCAACGCTGAAGGTTTGTACATTTCACATGCAAACATGCATTGAATACCCCTGAAAACCACAACCCACAATGCACAAACAACACAACCCCAACCGCAACTCCACCCCAACATACCCCCACGCACACACTACTTACCCTCAGAGACATGCTGTGTCCCTGCTGCGCAAGTTCACTTTCGTGATTGGGAACTGGCGCAGCAAGTTCATTTATTTTGATAATTTTTTCTGCAGCTGCAGGGGTTTTTAGCCCACAGCCACCGCTCACTTTACTGTGTGGTGAAGTGAGTGGGGTTTTGAGGGGGACACCCCCTCAGCACACACAATTTTTCATTTTTTTGGGGATTGCCTGAAATGTATGACACCAAAGATTCAAACGTTTGGTTTTCTAACCTTTGGTGGCATGCATTTACGTCCTTTTTGTATAGTTTGGATTTTTTGGATCAGTCTTTTAGTTGGAGTCCGTATCTGAGGGAATTGTTTCTGGACTGTTTTCATTTGTCACGGTGCACTTTGTGACAGTTGTGTCATGTGTTGTGAATTTATATTGGAGTTTTCACATTTCATGCCATGGCATGGTGTTTTGGGCGGGTGACATGGTGTTGCAGGGGGTTTAGGTGACATACCAGGATTTTGCTGTGCTGTTTTGCATGGCGGTGGTGGAATCTGTAGCTTGCATGTGTGCCTTTTGGCCACACAGGATTGTGTTTGTTTCAGTGGGTAGGGATGCACAGAATGCTGCAATTCCGAGGACACATTCTCAGGGTGGTAAGGTTGTGACAGTTGACTGTCCCTTTGTCATCATCAATTATCACCTGGAATGTGCCAGGCCTGTGTGCACTCCTCAGGGGTGGGAGTATAGGTAAAAAATGTTGCCACAAGCTGGGTATGGGCTGCCTCGCCATGTGCCCTTTCCCCTCCCATGCGCAGCAGGAGTGCATGTGGTTGGAGATGTGGGGGCACCACCATGTCCACGGTATGCCTCGCCTTGTTGCAACATTGTGCAGGACACATTGTCTCACAATGATCCTGCACACTACTGGGGGCGCATATAGTAGCTGCCCACCAGAGTGGTCAAGGGAGCGGAAACGTGACTTGAGCACTCCGAATGGGCGCTCCACTATGCCCCTGGTTGCAAAATGGGCTGCATTGTATCTTACCTGGGGTGGTGTGGTGGGGTTCCATATTGACGTCATCATGCAGGTGCTCAGAGGGTAGGCACTGTCCCCTGGGGAGGTGATAATGGTTTTCATTATTTGGGTTTGTGTATTTGTCTGTGTGTGACATGCATGCACATGCCAGGCATTTGTACTCACCATTGAGCCATGTGTTGCCATGCCTCCTAGCTTCCAGGTCCCGGTGTAGGGCTGACATTCTGAATATGAAACTGTCATGGTGGACCCGGGATAGTTTGCATAGACAGAGGTGATGATTCCCTTGGCATCACATACAGCCTACACGCTGATGGAATGCCAGTGCTTGCGGTTGCAGTAGATGTGCTCAGTGGCCATAGGTGGATGTAGGGCCACATGGGTGCAATTAATGGCACCAAGCACTTTGGGGAAGTGTGCCACCCTGTAAAAGTCTTGGAACATGGCCTGCCTTTCTGTGGGTGTTCTGGGCATGTATAAGTGCCTGCAGACTGAGGGGCGTGCAGTTATGATTGCAAACACCTGGTGTAGGCAGCGTGACTGCGTGGGCAGTGAGACACCCCCAACTATGGCAGTTGTCCACTGAAATGACCCAGTGGGCAAAAAATACAGGACATTGAGCACCTTTTCCAAGGTGCTCAGTGCTTGGGAGCACAAAGTGGGTGATGTGAGGTCATGCTCCCACTCAGTGACCAGGTCTAGGATGATATGGGGTGGAAATCTATACCTGCCATAGACCTGGTCATCAGGCATCCCAAAAAGGCTGGTCCTGGGTAAAAATTAAAATCCTGGGCCTGGCTATCCTCCTCCTCCTGCAGTGTCCCACAATCACTGCTGTGAGAAATGGGACATTCATCATAGCTGTATATGCTTGTTTGTTGTTTGTGCGTACTTTTATGCTGTGTGGGGGCGCTTACACCTGTTTTCATCTAGCGTATGTGTTTCGGGCTTTGGGCATCTTTTGGTGTGCGTGGGTTTGCCCTGTTCAATTCCATGAATGCGTGTTGTTAGCGTGCATGTGGGCGTTTTGAGGATTTCGCAGCAGGAGTTACCCCATAACGCCGACATTTTTGCTTGTTGTTCCCCATTCAGGGTGTTCCACACCCTTTTTAGGTGTGTGCGCTGGACGGTGTGTGCCTTTTATGGGAGTCTTGCGCAGGGCTTCCGTGATGTCGCAATGACGTGTGGAAGCCGCACTGATACACTGCAAGTCGAGGGTAAGCCACACGCAATGTGTTCCCCGAATAGGGAAACGGGCGCTTGCGCGCGTTTCGCACGCGTGCGCTGCGATTTTCACGCTTGCTCCCCCAATTTCGGTGCATATTATTTCCATGAATTACCCTCTAATAACAATTGGAACAACTACAACATCCATTATGGCTCTTGGTAATTTACAGAATAGTTTCCTTGGACAATCAACGGGAACTCCCTCTTTGAATGTAGCTGATAGACATTAAAAACTTAAAAATCATCATCGTCTTTAGATCAAGTGTAGAGAACATCCTTATGCCAACTATGTTATTAATAGAACTAGTATACTGAATATTTGCATTGAGGTTCCAAGTTTGGAAGATCGGGATTCATCAGATATCAACATTGTTGAATTTACCCATGATAAAGTTCTAATTGAAGCTAGACTATTCATTCACTCAGGAGTGATTTTAAATACCTTGTGGAGTGCAACAGCCACGCTGTACGATCTAGGCTTTATCTTGACTCAAGACACCTATGCTCTTGAGAAGCATGCAGATTATCCAGCGATACATAGACAATCAAGAGTATATGTTTATTAACAACAAAACTTTCAAAATTGACTACCTAAAATTATGCAACATAGCAACGCCCAGCAGCTAATCCCACAAGGTAATGCATAACAACTGAAGAACGAAGAATTCATAAAATTGCTCTAATTTAATATGCGACGACATAAGCATTTTATTAACACAAAATGCAAAGATTCGAATAGCCATGAAATAATTGTATTCCAAGAGACGTGGCTAACTGTTAACCCTAACTGGGATTTATTCAATATGGTAACTACTCCAGCCTTAACTAATTTTATTTCTTTATTTATTTATATAGTGCTTTAAGAGGTCGACTAAGGGTGAGCCTACTGACAGCCACCAAAAAGACAAAGAATGTTAATATCACTTCTTATAAGTCACCAACTCCCTACATACAGATTGTTACTCTTGAAAAAGACATTTATACAGTGGCTATTATCAACATTTACTGGGGTAGAATGCATTTACTTCCAGATGATTTCTTTGCCCACGTGGAAACAATTCTCAACAAGAAAATTGTGATCCTGAAAATGTCTTTTACTCTAATCATGGGACATCTAAATATCCACTTATTTGGTGATAATGAACACCAGAGAACAGAAGAGGAGATATGATGGAAAAATGTAATGGGAGAAAGACAATATGTACTTCTTAATGGATCCCTGCAAGGGGATATACCACCCCAACATACGTGGCACAGAGGGTTGCAGCAAGCCACATTAGATCACATGTATAGTGATAGAAATGTTTTGATTATAGCTGACTCACTAATTATCAAAAAGAACGTGTGTAGTGATCATAGCCAACTGTGTCTCACATGGACATGGCCCTTACATCACCCTAAAAAGTGATAACTATGTTCAAGACACATGTTTCAATTAACAATGCACAAAATTGTCTGAAATGGACGGATAGGAAATTAATGCACTATGAACTATCCCTGATAAACTTATATCAGGGTTCACACACTGTTGAAGAAGGATGTTATGCTATGGCTATGCAGAAATATGTTCAGAGGAAGGTGTTTGACAGACAATATGGCCATAAACATCTTCATGCCTTCGATCCAGAACTTAATTAAAAGAAAGCATTATTAAGGAAAAGTATACATAATCTCAAATACTTGCCAATAACAGAGAGATTATCGCAAACAAAACATCTTAAATCTAATTATAAAAATTGGGTGAAGGGAAGAAAGGTGATCCAACTTCAAAGAGATGGTGAACCAATGTTAGCCCAATTTACCACAAAATATTCAGCAGGCATATGGGCTTTATTGAATAAAACACTTAATAAAATCCAAGTGTCAGTCCAAATAAATACAATAACAGAAAAATCTTGTTACACCTATTACGACTCATCAGACACCTTTTCCTGAATGTGAATTGAACTTTGATGTGATTCATCTTGACCATAAATTCCAATTTGATAGAGATGATATATTAAGCTGTTTCATGAAACTCAATCGCTCACGAGCTGCAGGACTGGATGGGTTAGATAATGTCATGATAAAATAAAACCCTGGAGCATGGGTGACAATTTTCAATTTAATCTACACCTAGGTAAAGAGAACTGGAAAAATTCCAGATTCTTGGAAGACTTCAATCATCTTGCCGATATTTAAAAAAGGTGACAAATCAAACCCAAACTCGTATTGACCCATTGAGATAGTGAGTATAGAACTCGAGGGAGCGGTAATTGATCCCAGATACCGTGACCACAAATTGAAGAAGAAAATATGCTCCTTAATGAACACAGATTGTTGTCCTTAAGTAAACTAGATTTAGACCGGGAAGAGGATGATAGTCACACTAGTTGGGGTCTAGAAATGTCAGACGAGGAAAGAGGGTCAAGTTGTGATGATATGATATGATATGATATGGCATTTGTAACGCGCCTATACACAAGTGTTTCAAGGCGTGACGAGGCTGGGAGGGGGGGACAAAGGGAGACAGACAACGATCCTACAAGGCCAGGTGTCATTCAGATCGCGCAAGTGCAAGGTTAAGGGGACGGGAAAAGTGCAAGGGGGAAAGGGAGGGGGGAAAGTGCAGTACACGGTTAGTAACGAACAAGATAAATAATAAGGGCCAGCTGGTGGCAAGTGCTAGATAAGTGCAGACAAGTGCTGGGCAGAGGGGCTGTAGCGATCCAGAGACAGTCCCGCAGTGCAGGGGTTGCCGGGAAGGCAGTGCAGGGGAGAGTGGCTGGGCCAAGGACCGAGATTGGTGAGTGGCCCAGTTGCTGATTTAGTACAATTTCAGTGATTTAGCAGGGGAGAGAGGGAGAGAAAGCAGAAGCAAAGAGGTGGGTTTTGAGGCACTTCCGGAACCGGAGATGGTTCTCCTCAAGTTTTAGGGAGGCAGCAAGGCTGTTCCAGAGGGAGGCCCCTGCAGCAGAGAGAGATCTCCCACCAACTCGTTGCTTAGAGAAGCGGCTGACCCTGAGGGAGTTGGAGGCGGATGAGCGAAGTGCACGAGAAGGAAGATATTTAGGAAGGGAGAGTTGAAGGTATTTTGGCCCCAGGCCCCAGAAGGCCTTGTGGACAATGCAGAGGGTTTTGAACTTAATCCTCGCATCCACAGGGAGCCAGTGTAGCGATTTCAGTCCTGGGGAGATGCGGTCCTGGGGCTTGAGGCCAAGGACAAGTCTCGCAGTCCTGTTCTGGATGAGTTGCAGAGGGCGGAGTGTAGAGGCAGGCAGATTTAGGTAGAGGCTGTTACAGTAGTCCAGCTTCGAGAGAAACAGGGCTCTGGAGACAGTGAGCTTCTGGGGGAAGGAGAGGAAAGGAAGGATACCTCTGAGGAGGTGCAGCAGGTAGTGTGACTTCTTAGAAACGTCAGAAATGTGAGGCGAGAAGGAGAGAGTGGAGTCGAAGATGACCCCGAGGTTTTTAGCCTTGCCGGTAGGAGCAGGAAGAGGGCCAAGAGAGGCCGGCCAGAGAGCTGCAGGGAAGGAGGGAGTGGGTGTGCCGATGAGTAGAATCTCGGTCTTACTGGCATTGAGGCAGAGATCGTTGGCGGCACACCATTCCTGGATAGCAGAAAGACAGTCAGAGATGAGGGAAGGAGAAGAGGAGGCCGAGGGTAGCCTGAAGAAAGAGAGGGTGTGTGTGCCCCCCCCCCGAGAACGAGAAACAGACAGATGGACAAGGAAGTAAGATGGTTGGATCTATAACATCCTAAAGAAAGAACACCAGATCCCGTAGCATATCCTGAGCATCCCGACATATGGAGGAGAGTGGGGTACTTAAGTGTGACTGCGCAAAACACAGTGCATGATGGAGCACCATTTAATAGTTGTAGGGCAGATGTTTGGAGGGCTCTCAGGGTACAGTTTCCTGACACATAAAATATGGGTGCAATTATTACCTGAAAGATGAAGGAAGATGAAGACCCTATTGCTTATATTCAGGCTATTCAGGAGAAATATCAGCTTGAAACTCGTGAGCCATGAGAAAAGACAGTGGCACTATTTTATCATATTTTATGTCAGGTATTACCAGTACAAGTACAAAGACAGATTGAACAAAAAAGGATGGTGCAAAGCCATGGGCTGAGATACAGTTTACAATAGTACATCATTTGTCGGTTATTACAAGAGAAGAATAAAAGGAAATATCAAAATAGAAGACTTGAGGAAGCCAAATTAGCTCTGAGAAAATTGTCAACATTTGCCATAGAAGGGCCAGTATTGACAAGCAGAGAAGGACTGGGAGTGCAGGAAGGAATAGGTACATCACAGGTGAATAATTCATGCCTGATGGATCAAGGTGGGTATGTGTTTGCGCCACGAGGCAGAGGTATGGGTTTTAAGGGAAGAGGGGGAGGGGAAGGAGAAATTCAGAATAACCAAGGTGGCTTTTCAAACACTCAGAATGAGAATCAGAATACTCAGAGTGAATATAACCAAGAAGGGTTTGCCAGAGGGCCACCCCTAGTGCGTTAGACTTGTGGAATACCAGGGTATATTGCACAGGTGTGTAGAAGCCAAGGGGCTGTACAAAATGGCCAGTTCTCAAGAGGAGGGGACAGCTTATCCACCACCATATAGCACACAATCGAAAGAGAACATCACACATCTTATCAGGCAAAGGCACCACAAATACAGCAATCAAAACAGCAGGGACAATTATGAATCTAGTTACTTTTACTGACAAATTAGCAGTCTCTATAGGGGAATGTGACATGTCCGTTCCTTTGTTATATTCATGACAGACACCAGTTAACATTTAGTTAGGGGTCCCATTTGTGGGGTTACCTCCCTGGCTCACTGCTTGGGATTGGCCCAAGGGCCTTCTGGGTTTGGGGTTGGTCGGATTCTGTGGGGGAACGTTTTTAGGACCCCCATCTCCAGATCTAAAATGGGGGCAACCTTCACCTCTGCCACCTTAACAGCAGCAGGGGTGTTGGTTGGTTTGGGGCTCTTGCTAAGATTTTTATTTTCCAACAGCTTCTGTACTTCACAGATGCGCGTGGCTTGTTCAATGACCCAGTCTAGTGATCTTTACTTATGAAAGTTTCTTACTAGCTGGGTCATGATGTACTTAGGTAGAGCATGAAAGAAGGTGTTCACAAATTCGTTACTGTCAGTGCGCACCCTTCTAGTAGTCTGCGCAAAGGCGCATTTCAATTCCTAAACAAATTCTTGTGGGGCCTGATCTTCCCCACATTGTAAGCTGTAGGCTGCCTTGCGAGCCTCTTGATGATTCCTATGAATGGAAAAATGTTTCAGGATGGCCGACCTATAGGTGGACCATCTGGAATGATTCTGCTCCTCCAGCCCCGCAATGAATCTGGAGTACTCAGAAGAAAACGTCCACTTAACATACTGAATACAGCTTTGGCTGTCCTTCAGATGGAAAGTCTCCATCATCTGCTCAAATAATTCAAGGTGCTCCCAAACCGAATATTTTGCATTTTTGTGGTAGGGTGTGATGATGCTCCTAATAGATTTTATTTGTTTCAGGGGATCCTTGAGTAAAGCCCTCTTAACTTTGTTAGCCTTTATAGTTCTTGTCACCCTGGTCCACTCATCCTCTGACTCAGAGGCACTGCTACCAGAGGTGGCTGTCTGGTCTTCTAGACTCTCCCGGATTCTGCGAGCTTGGGAGTGGCTGACAGAATGTGGGGGCCTAGCCTCTTGGGACCTGTGGTGCTCAGAAGAGTCTTCTGACTCTTCCTTGCTCCCAGGATTGGTTGAGTACCCCCCCCACTGTCCTAGCTGGGAAGAGGTTTTTAGTATGCTCTTGGTGCGCCTGGTCTCGTGGAATTCCCCACCAAATTTCACTGCCTGATCTCTTGGTAAGTTATATTTCTGAGGATACATTTCTCTGATTCTCCCCTCACTGGAGTCTCCCTGATCAGAGAAGATGGCCCTAGCACTTGGGACCCTGTACATAGATGCCCGCCCATCCATTTCCGGGAGGCACTGACCTATTAGCCCCATATTCCCCATTGGGTTGAAGTCTACCATCCCCGTGGCCCTTGGTTCATGTGAGCCAGTGGACATGGGGGTGGCAGAGTCCATGGAATTGAATAGATTAAAGTATCTGGTGCCAGGGTTCCTGAGGTTATGCTCAGGGGTTTCCCTCTCCCATCCGACCTCATCTCTCTCAGCCCCTACTCCCTGATGGCATGCAAGAATCTGACCCTTTTGTTCTTCTATTAAGGCCTTACTGGTCTCTATTAGTTGGCCATCTGTCTATGGCGCCTGTCATTTTTCTCACAGAGAGCCTCATTGTCTCTCTGTGCTTCCTGCTTGCTTTGGGAGTATTGAGCCAATTTCTGCTGTAGGAGACTCACCTCCTGAATTCTGTCCTTAGTGGCCTGATTATTCTTTTCCAGAGCATCTTCCACCCTCCTGGTGTGCTCTAACAGTTTTTCATAGTCTATTTTGAGTTCACCCAGTCCCTGAAGGGCCAGGTGATTTTCTTCCACCTTGGTTTTTAAAAGGCTGACTTAATGGCCTAAGGCATCCCTTTCCTGAATTAGAGTGCCCCTCTGTGAAGCCAGGTTGTCCCTCTGTTTTTTGAATGCACCAGCTTTCTGGCGCTCTTCATCAAACTCTGTTTGAGATTCAAGGTCTTTAAGAATTAATTTATTATTTTCTTCTTTTAATTGGTCTATCTGGTCTTGTAAGATGACCATCTGTTCTGCGCAAACTCTATTGAAAGTTAATTGTTGTGCCAGTTTTTGTTGACTCTGTTGTAGAGAGTCCAATCTTTCCTGACACTCTTTTTGCAGTGTCAGTACTTTGGTATCCTGCTCTTCCTTCTCTTGCTGCAGGAGATCCAGATCTTCTTTTACTTTTGTCAGGTACTGTCTGGTTTCACTCTCTGATTCTTGGCTCTTTTGTAGCCTTTGCTCTGCAGAGTCCAGATCAGTTGGGGTCTTCTCTAGGGATTGTACTTGCCTTTTAGCCAGGTCTAGGTTTTGGGCATATTTTTTCTGTATTACTCCAATGTGGAGGTGCAGGTAGCCTGCTATTTTGGCAATTTTACATTACTCTTCTTTTACCCTTGGAGCCATATAAAATTCACTAAGGGCCTGGTGTAATGGACCCTGGTCCTGCCATTTATCTAATTCTATGGCATTGATTTGTTGTTTGATTTCCTGCAGCCAGACATTCCCATCCTGCTCTACCCATTCACCCCTGACAAACAACTTGTGCAGCAGGTGGTCTTATGCCATATTGATTTCCACTGGGGTCGCCATTCCGGAAATATTAATTTCCTCTGACTTATCTCAGGGGTATTTTATTTTTTGCAAAACAGGCCCATCTCCTTTGAGTATTTCAATTGAAGGGTGTTTTTACAGTGTAGCACAGTATGGTAGCCCACCAAGGTGTATGTACCCCCTCAGTTAGCACGCTGTGTTAGACTGTCACAAGTGGTATGTCTAATTCAGGATCCTGCGACGAGCCCCCAAGCTGTAAGTGATTTCAATCCGGCACTCACCCAAGTCAACGCCTGGCATGTAATGCACAACTGAAATCCTTATTTCATTTTGTCAAAAAGTTCTTTTATTCTGAACAATGTACCACTCATATCACGCCCCTCTCCTGGAACCCCCATGGTCACAGTGAACCAGGAATCAGGCTGGTTTGCAAAGGTAAAATATTTATTTAGGTATTCACAATTTAATCACACTATGTTTTAATGGGTACACAATGATCACCAATGGGGTGATGTAACACTAAATAATCTCTTTAATACACAAGGAGTAATAGTGAGCAAAACAATCCAGGACTGAAATAATACTTTTGTGTGTGTGTCCAGGTCAAAATAGCACTGTGGTAAATGGTTCCCCCTGCACACCCCACAACCCCCTAATAGCCAATGTAAAGAGATAGGAGGAGAGAGCAGGTATTCAGGAACGGCAAAATCAAACAAAATAACAATCCCATGTTCCCCCAGCAAACACAAGAGAAAACTGAATTGGCTGTCAAGCTGTCTGAATGGCTTTTAAAGTTATCTTGAGAATGGATTGGGAAAAAACACTAATATGGTCAAAATTGCTGAAATTGCTATCAATTCTTATGGGAGCTGCTTTGGATGGTTCCACACAAACACAAGCAATGATTCAATACCAAGAAACAATTTGAAATCCTAAAATTCAAGTCGGGAGCAATCAAAAGCTGTTTTGCACATGTCAGAATTTTCCATAAATGAAATTCGTGGCAAACTTTTCACTGAGCGATAATCACGGTAACGGGAAAACTGTATGGATTTGGGATGCGGGTTTAAAGCTGTAGATGTTAGCTACAAGCAGAAGTAGACATTTTGTTTCTAGCACAAAAACTGAGGGAGTTATGGATGTTTTTGTGGAGGTTGTTTTTTTCGAGATAGGCGCAAGAATGGAAAACGGAAATGCACTTTTAAAATGACAAAAAGGATTTCTAACACTAGACGATGACTATGAAAAAAACGAATACCACACAAGAACACAGCCACTTGATCAGAATGACTGCCTGCAGTGGTCCCGCCTTCTTCAGATGGGAAAAGATCAGTGCAAAGATAGTTTTAACAATACTAGCACAGGAGGAAGATAGGAGGGACTGGATGGAGAGTTCAGACAATTCAAAAGTACTCCTAACAATGCAGGTTCTGAAGACAAGATTGGATTGGTTAAGATAGGGATTGACCATGGACAGTGCATATGCTAGTGACACAGTTCTATCTATAGATACTCACTAGATAAGTTTTTAAATGGAACCGTCAGGATTCTGGTCTGTCAAAATTCTGGTCAGGGAAGGGAACCTGGTTCTGGGACAGACAGCTGGGCACATCTGATTGGATCTACAAGGGCTCTGGTCATAGCACGGCACAGGACTGGATCGGATCTGCAATGTACTCTGGTCCCAGCACGGCACAGGACTGGATTGGATCTGCCCTTTTTGGTTCTGATGATAATTATTTCAGCAGGCAAGCAGTGCAGCGCAGCCTGGCTGTAGTATGATGCTTCCCCTTAGGTTTGTGGGGTTGGTTCTGGTTATGGAAATTGAGGCCTAGCTGAAAGTGGTTCAGCTATGCAGTGGGTCTGCTTTGCCAAGTTTCTGGAGTCTGGAGCAAGGAAGATATAAAGTTCTGTAACAGGGTGCTCTGCCAGCATTCGGATAGTGGGTGAATCTGTATGTCTTTTTGAGTGGTGAGCAGTCTGTATTTATGCTATGATGAAGGGGTGTGTGGGCTGGTTTATCCTAAACTCGCCCCTTTGCCTGCCGATTGGGTCAGAGTCTCCTCTCTGCCTTGATAGGAGGAGAAAAACAGCGTGTCACCTTGATGGTGTGGTTTTATGAGGCTTTAGAGTCTACTCCTAGCCTCTTGAACACAAAATATACTTTTGACACAATACATATTTACAAATGTGCAACCTCTATAACAACCACATATATACATCACATATTTTATATAGCAGCTATTCCTCCAAACCCCGTAGCTGTGGGATCTTGTGTCTGCTTTTCACCAAATTTTGCCCTTTTCATCCGGAACACAATGTTCAATTTATCAGCAAATTTCTACAAGTGTGCGCGTATAACCTGGGCATAAGCATGTAAAGTTTCATACTTCTAGCAGAAATCCATTTGGTGTAAATTCACAATTTCTGCTGTTTCCTTCCAAAATATGTCACAAGATTTTTCCGCCTCTTGAAATGTGCAGCCAAAATTTTGATTTACAATTCTGTTACTTTTGTGTTTTTGACAATTTTAAGAGGCAAGTTATATGTATTTAAACAAAATGTTCTTGGTGAATGTTCAGCCACAGATGGCTGTTTGGGTCCGTCTCTTTTTCTCTCCCTTCAGTCCAGAAGCACTCTCCTCCCAATTCTCTTGGCAGAGGCCATTTTACAACTGTCTTCTCACTTTGCATTTCCTGCTTTGCAGTTGTTCATTGTTTCCATCCCCACTGCAGCCCAGATTCTTCCTCCACCCTATAATTATCGCTTTGGTGTGATTTCCTGGTGGAGGGAGCTGGAGGGAGAGGCCTTGCCTCTCTGAGGAAAGCTGTTATTCCAGTTTGGCTGCCTTAGCTAGGCTTACATTTAAATGTTAATTCTGTTGCATTTTTCCTTAGCTTAAAACAAATTTGTGATTTCAAAATAGCAGCTCGAATTCTCATTCGAGTTTTTAAACCATGGGATTAAACAATTACAACATAAGTTACTCTTAGTGACAGGCCTCTTAGATTGCAAACATTTGATTTCAGTTTATACATGTTTAAAGTTTAATCCTGCAGGCCCCTGACAGCTGTCATTCAGGCAGCCCAGAGTACTGCACCCAGATTTTGACAGATTCACAGACAGGCCACTTTTGATGCTTTCAGCTTTTCAGGACATTGTAAGTTCACAATGGTTTCTTGCATTAAGTGAATTGTAGCACTCAGCAAGAATTTTGGATGTTTGAGGGTGTTTTGTACTGACATTCTGCAGTTTCAGCAACAAAGAAAAAAGGATTTAAAGCAAGATCTTGAGGTTTCCTTTAGCAAAGCAATGCTTTTCCTTCTGTACTCCATCTTCACATGTTGTGGAGACCAGTGACATGTTTCAGGAGTGAGATCTCTGTTCCACCACTGACAACATGAATGGCAGATTTGGCAGCCATCTTTTTGTGGTTTGCAAAGCACGATGTTCAGAGGTTTTAGCACCATTTTACTATCTTTGGCACCATCACAACACCGTGATGCTGCATGTCAGAGCAGAAGTGGGTTAAGACATCCCACAAAAGGAAACGTATATAAAGCATGCAATGCACACCATTCAAACTTCACTCAGCCAGGGTGAATGCAGGTATGCTAGGAGCAATCACACATATCCATAGTAAGAGGAGGAGCAGGAAGATTGCAAGGGACATCATTTTTCTACCATGTACTATGCTCTCAGATGACCAGGTTTATGCAGGTACAGGTTCCGACCCCATGTCACACTAGACCTGGTTGGAGAGTGGGAGTAATACCTTGCATCACCCACCATCTGCTGCCATGCCCTCACACTCCTGGGGAAGGTGTGGACAGCCCTTCATTTTGTAGTCATAGGCTCTTTTCAGTGTACCACTGCCATTGGTGGGGGAATATATCGCAGGCCACACAATTCCAGTGTCTACGCCAGGTATTGGGCTGAATCGCATTATGTGTTTGTTTGTGTAGGCACATATATATGCCACTCACACTTCAGGCAAGGCAGAGACTGTGCCATGAGTTATACATCACAGCACATTTTCTCAGTGAACTCTGAGACATCGATTGCACGCAAGTTGCGCTACAGCCCCCTGATTTACAGAGCACATTTACCACAACCGGAAGCATTGGCATTCAATCAATGTGCAGGACATCTGTATTGCAAACAGAGTCATCATGCATGTCAATGCCAATTTCCCTGGAAGCGCACAGGACAGCTTCATTTACTGCTAGTCACCACTCTACTGGGCCCTGGAATCTGGAAACTTTTGCAAAACCTCCCTCATTGCTGAGTATTAACCGTCATGCAAATGCATGCAGTCATGTGGCACACTGAATAACAGACCCTGACAATCAATGCCAACAACGACCATTCAAACATTTGCAGGGGACAGTGCCTACCAGCGTTCAACATTTCTGCTCATGCCATTCAGAAATCCTGCCATACCAGCCGGGGTAAGCAGCATACATAGCCACAAGTGGCATACCGGAGTGCACATTCAAGGGTACTCATATCAAGTTTCCATGGCATATTGCTATATACCCGACCACTAGTATGCAAAGTCATCGTGGCAGATTGTGTTCTACACAATGTTGCCGCACTCCGTGGCATAACAGTAGAGATGGAGGAAGGACCTCGCCCTCCGCCACAGGCACCACTCATGCCCTTGGTTGGCCAAAGGGCACAGGGAGAGGTTGCACACAAGCAGCTTGTTCAAACCTATTACACATGAGTACAAGCCCATCTGGTGCACACACAGTGAAGCCACATCCGTGGTGCCATTCCATGATGAGTCAGGGCCAATACACTGTGCCCATAACAACCCCCAGAGAATGTGTGTCTGGGAGAGGCAAACTGTGTGTATCCATAGACATCTAATCAACTGCACCAACCACTGACACAGACATAGGAAGTGGAAACAACAGTATCCATGTTGCTCACACCCAAGCACACAACATAATCAACAAAATCCCCTACCACGTTCACATGGCCACACCAACTATTGTGCACGCAGACCCCCAACAATATTGACGAGAACACAAGTAGGAAAGACACCACACATTGTAAGCAGTAAATAAAACTTATGAGGACTCTCCTGGCCACCCTATGCATGTCTCACAAAAAAATACAGGTGGAGTGGCCACCCCATTCACTGACAACAATCATGCTTAACATACACATCTAAATCTAAATACTCATACAGATTGTGAGAATTGCAAGCACAATTCAACAAAGATGGACATTTCACCTCACATCTTTCCCATTGCGAGCCTGCTCCAGGTGTACCGAGGAATGTATCCATGTTCCCCTCTGTATGTATCCAAACCAGCCTACTCTGCTGAGATGTTGTATGCAGGCATCCCACGGCACTGTTTCCTTGAATAGCAGCAACTATCTTCTTGCAGAATGACTCAGTAGAGAAAAATTACACAAGGTCAGATCAGGAAATACATCCATGCACCCAATTACACCACATCCTGTGCCCCCCTGAGTGCCATGCAACAACTGCAAGCAATGCCTTGCCAGCCTCCCATCACTATGTCACCCCGCAGTCATGCAGCGGACCTGCTCACCTCAGGTCAACACAATAAAAAACACCCCTCACAGTGGCACCATCCCTCCCCCTAATGACACTGCACCCTGTGGCCCCCTGAGTGAGTGCCATGCAGAAACTGCAAGCAATTACTCATCAGCCTCACATCACCATGTCTCCCCTGCACCCATGCAGCAGGACCTGCTCACCTCAGGACAATGCAATAAAACCACCACACACAGTGATACCATCCCCACCGACAACACCTCCACTGCCTGCCCCTGAGTGCCATGCTGTGAAGGAGCAGGTTCAATTTACCCCTTGTTATGGTGACGGGTCCTTGTGATACTTCAGATCCAGCTGTAGTTAGAGTGACACAGAGAGATCTCCCAAATAGAGATCACTGAGAGTTTGGAAACACAGGATCTCCTTGGAAGCCCTCCCAATGCTACCATTTGGCTTCCCCTGATTAATTTGGGATAAGAACAGTGTAGGAAACACTGGCAAGTGACTGGCAAGAGAGACGATGATGGAATGTCCAAGATGACTGAAGGTAACCATCACATCAATACTAGTGAAGACAAGATCCGCCAGAGGGGGCCTGGGCAAACAGGCAGCAGTTACAGACAAAGGCAAGGCACAGAGGTGACATGCAGAAAAGATACAAGCAGACCATAGAAAGGAAAGAGAAACAGAAAATACCACACAAAAGGGAGCAGGGACAATGCAAGAGGAAAGGAAAGCAGAGCCCAGAGGGACAGTACTGAACAGGGGCCAATGATCTGGGAACTGAAGGGAGCATTGAGATGCACTGAACAGCTGTCATCAGATGTCTAAATAGTTCCCGGGGTACTGTGCATGGTACAAGTTTCCACGGCAAACACCAAAACTATGCCTATGCCATGACCTTCACCCTATTGTGGTTGGACAAACATGGCAGCCCCCACCTGCAATGCTGTGCTGGGTGTGGAGTTGTCTTGGGAGTGCACCCCCAGACAAAGCAGAAGTGGCAGGAGTAGACTGCCAGCATGGATAGACATGCCATGCAAAGCTGAGTGAGCATGATGCCGCGTGGCTGGCATGGCACATGCAAAAACTGCAAGCAATGACTCTCCAGCCTCTCATCACCATGTGTCCCCACAACCATGCAGCCAGACCAGCTCAGCTCAGGCCAATATAATAACAAACACCCCACATAGTGACAGCCTTCAATGCCGCCAATTAAACTGCAACCTGTGCACCCTGGATTGCCGTGAACTTACCTGCACATGGTACACACCCGTCTCTCATCCACATCCTTTCACCTGAAATAACATTCTAAGCTTGCCAAGACATGCTTTGCATGAAAGTAAACAAACAGGACAGCTTTGATTTGTCCTGCAGTGGAACAAGGTAACTTGACAGCCAAGGTCCACCTAGTGTCAACAACCGGAAGGACATATCAAAGAGTGTGAGCAACAATGAATCCAACAAAAACCTAATCTATTCACAGAGTAATCACTGGCAGTGAAGCAAACAAATTCCCACCACAGCATGTTATGCACTTTGGACACAGGGGTTTGTCTGCCCTGGTATGCAGGCACAAGCTGGGCCATCAATTGCAGGCATACAAGTTGTGCACACCCACCGTCAGGTGTCACATGTGCCTTTGGGGGGAGGGAAATGGACAACAAGTGAGGAGGTGAAGGTCTGGGGAGTGGAAGTACACATGTGGTAGCCGATGTGAAGGATAAAAGAGGGCAAGAGGGAGAGAGGAGACAGAATTATGAATGTGAAGTTGCAGAGCTGAGAAAGTGAGAAAGAGAGAGAGATAGAGGAATTGGGGAGCAAGGAGGAGTCTGGCTGGTGGGAAGATGAGGGGAGAAATGGGGGCTGTTACAGTGGGTGAGGGCAGAGAGAAGAAGTGAGGAATAGAAGACAGAGACAGAAGGACAGGAAAAGAAGGCAGCAGGGGCAGAGAGCCTGGAAGGCATATCGATGGAAAAATAGCACAGGTAGGGGGTAAAGGAAGACATTAGGGGTGAGGGTGAAGGGCAGACTGGGAAATAAAGGCCACCTTTGAAAGGGGTCTCCTCCGCCTATCATCAGAAAAACAACATGGTCAACATAACATGGAATGCAACCAGAAAGAGAACCATGTTTACAATATCCACACAAATAAGGATGTTCCACTCTCACTCCAGACCCTGCTCCACCCACAACCCACACCTGTTGGACACCACAGTTCATGGACAGGTCAACACTCCCTGGCTGTTGCCTCCTCCTCCAACAGATCATGGACAAGGCTTTCCATGGAAGGGGATGGGGATCATAGGGTATACTACAAACACTTGCATGGACGGCAGATGAACAGAAGCGGTGGGGAGGGGATGATGTTCCACATGCATGTGCCCACAATGTACATACACATACAGTGCAGTCACTCACAGTGTTAGATTAGAACAGCAAGTTATGGGAACAAAAGCAATGCAATACATACAGGAGGAGGGAGCATAGAGAAAATCAACATATGACTTGTATGGGGAACACAGGTAATGTATGTCAGGGGTCCAAATGTGCAAACCAGTACAAACCTAGATGGTCCAAGTGTGCTAAACCAGTCCTGTGGAGTGAATGGAGACATACAGCCACATCTGCATTTCCTGAGGCAAGGTCAGAATGGGAACCATACAAGGTCTTGGTGATCTGCAAATGGATGTATGTGTAAAACGTGTAGTTGTATTAGGACAGGTCATGTGAGCGGATAAGGGTATGGATTGGGCTCTGGCACAGTTTGAAGAGTAAGGTGGACAGGGAGTAGGGTGGAAAGCATTTAGTCTGCTTGGTAAATCTCGCCGGAGTCCTCGTGATACAATAGGGGTGCTCGCACTGTTATTCCTCCTACTTTGACATCTAGCTCTTCTGTGTAAAGAACCATGACTACAGGCCCAGAAAATCCCTGTGTCTCGAGATTCTTGCCAGATAACGGAAAACCTATTTCACATGAAAATGATTTCTCTGCCCCTGAGTCCACCATAAAGATGAATTGTCTGTTTCCTATTTCTGCCCCCTCCAGTGGTTCCTCGTCTGGACGTAAGGTAGTGGCTAGGAATGGAAATGCAAGAGTTCTCTGTGGGCTGTCCTAGTCTGGGTGGGTGTTCATTGCTGGACAAGAAAAAACATTTTCACTAAGCACGCAGGTTACTTGATAGGGTGCGCAAGCTCCGTTGGCTGTGGTGACAAATGGGTTGGCATGTGTGTGCAAAATATGATTTTGCTATGCTGGATGCGGTTGTGCAGGGTGCTCTTGCAGAGGCCTATTGTCAGGCACCTATCTTGTGTGCAGGGGCCCATAGGGAGTCCATACGGGCTACCTGGGTGCAGGTGCCCATATTGTTGTTCACTGCCATAGCCCTGTATGTTCTGATAATTAGCTACAGGTTGGATACAGCATTTCATGGCAAAGTGTCCCTACCTTCTGCATGACCAACATGGTCCAGTGCCACCCCCCTTTGGTCCTTGCCCTCCGTATCCATAACCACGCCCTCCTCCTCACGGTCCTCGATACCCACTTTGTCCTCTTGCCGGTCTTCCCCGCCATTGGGGTCCCGTGTACTGTTCCTCTCCACCCCATTGCTCCTGTCCATTGTTTACCCATGCAGCTGCCATCCTGGCCGGTAGTACTAGTGACCCCTCCCCTTCTTCTCCTTGCCGTTCTCAGGGAGGTGCAGCGGGTACCGCTGCGACCTTCACTAACTTACTCTGCATCAGCTTTGCTCCATCTGCTAATCTCCTCTGAGCTATTTCTTTTTCCCTTTCTTTGATCCTTCTACAGGGGTGTACTATAATGCTTTGTATTTCCGGCCACCTTTTGGCTTCTATCCCAGCAATACTATCTAGAGCCTTCTATACCTCCTTCTGGAGGCCTTTTTTGATAATGAAATAAAACAGGGAGGTGGATTGGTCCCACACCATACCCTTCTCTGCCCGCCACATCTCCTGCATTTGAAGAATAAACAGTAGTGCCTCTTCCTCAACCCTCATAGTGCATTGCATCACAGAGTGTAAATCTGGGGTGTCAGGGAAGGTCCTTCGCAGTGCATACCATATTTGTGCTCTTACATTGTTAAAGGACCCCCTGTCATGTCTATCGTTAACCATGGTCACTGCTGGAAACCCCGCCTTCTCCTTCACTGAGTCAGCCTGGTAACCTACCGCTGACACCAAAAGGCTTTTTATATCCCCTATAGCTAAGGGGACTCCTGCTGTATTTTTCTGAAATGTGTAAATCCATTTTCCTGCAGCCCCTGAGAGTAGTGGGAGGGTCTTTAATAAATTGTTACCTTCACACCTTTCTTTTTGGCGAATGCCATTCGCCCTAATCTACTACAGAGACTTCCTTCCCAACCCTCCTCTTCTACTTATGTCACTTGCAGGGTTGCCCATTTGATCTGTTGAATACCTCCCACTGCTCCTTCCTCGTAATCATCAAAGTCACTCCAACATTCCTCTTCCCTTTCGGACACTACTGTGTCATACCCCACCCTTGCTGTTTCCCCCTCTCGCTCCCTCTCTCGCTCTACTTGAACTATTTAATTGGGGTACGAAAAAGGAAGTCCCCAGATTTCCATTCATCCTCTATTAGCAAGGTGGAATTCTTTAGAGGGGGTGGCAATGGTGGCTGCCCCCCCAACCCCCGGGGCAGCAGTGTTGTTTCACACAATGTTCGCAATCTGGACAACTTTGCTTGAGTATTTGACATTAATATTTCTAAATCTTGTGTCATTGGTCCTACAGGGGTGGGGGTCGTGCTTGATGGGGCATATAAACCTACAGGGGCAACATTGGTATTTGATGCGTCATACAAAGGGGGCGGTGCAGTTGCTGGTTTGGCTGGTGTGCTTGCCTTTGGTAGGTATATCGGATCACAATACCCCTCAATGGGCCTTTTTAAGCAGTGGGTATAGTTTATTTGGTTCTTCACTCTCTTTGCATTTCTCTCCTAATTCATTGTTTCGTCACTGTTGGGGACTCTGCTTGTTTTTCTTTATTATTTTAGGGGGCGATTCCTTGAACATCCTCCATAAAATCTAACACTTCTCGCTTATTTTGAAGCTGCTTCCCTTTGTATTTTGCCATTAGATAGGTTGCTACATGGTCCAAAATACTTTTGTCGAAAGACCCTCCTTCTGGCCAGGTATGAGGTGACCCCTCCCCTCTTATTTCAGTAACCCATTGACCATTGTATTTCTTTATTCGATTACTATACACGGGGAGATGTTTGCAGCTGTGTGCAAGTGCTGTATCTAAAGCCATATTTATCAAAAGGCTCTCCTCCCTTTCTCCTATTTTGTCTGTACTATAACACCTCGACTTCTAATGCATCAATCTTATTGTTCAATTATTCACTTTTAAAAAATGTAGGTACTTTAAAAATATTAAGTATGCATTTTCATATCAGTTACATAGAAACAATAAACATCTTGACAGGACAAACCAACAGTTTCACTGACAACATTGGACAAAGAACATGAAATACTCTAAAATAAACCCATATGCCCCTAGGGCCCCATTTTTAACGCAACCTTGAGTTTTTGTTCCCCTCACTCAACACTCACATCACCCTTGCCCCTCCTGGGCCTACCTCCTCAAAAGTTAGAGATCAATATAGACGCTAAATACTACTAATTTCTGAGCCTACTAAATACACAAGTCTCCTACTCTATTCTATTTCTTTGCTTATTCCCAGCACTGGTCGGGACAGTGCTATGCGGCCCCGCCTTCCACCCCCTTTTGGAGCTAGGTTCCTGTATCTCCTCTTATTTTCTCACTGTACTCTTTTATATAAAAAACCTAATGGCCACGAAAAAAAAGCGCTTGCTCTTCAACAATCACTCCATCCAGTCACACTAAAACCAATTATTGCATGTTCCCCTTAATTAATCTGCTCCACACCTTCCCTTTCCCTCCTTTACTTCCCCTTGCAATCAATACTCACGTGCCCGTGGTCTTCCGAGAGCCTTCGTTCGCAGTCTATCCAAAAGTGGGGGCCTCCCCGCCGGTCCCTGCCCGGAGAGCAGTTGGGTATTCACAAAGCCAGGACCCACAGAACCTGCTTGAGATTGTACGTTTTTTTGTGGAGACTGGTCAGCCGTAGGTGGCGACGGACCTTCCAGGGAAACCCTGGATCTCACAGTAGTACAGAAACGTCAGGGAAT
This sequence comes from Ambystoma mexicanum, assembly GCF_040938575.1. Lineage (NCBI taxonomy): Eukaryota > Metazoa > Chordata > Amphibia > Caudata > Ambystomatidae > Ambystoma > Ambystoma mexicanum. Next base: position 452,392,215 of record NC_090938.1, read on the forward strand.
ATCACGTCAGGGTCACCAAGTGAAGGTGCCCACTCCCCAACACAATATCCCAAAATCAGAATAATGGACACACCCCAGTAGGGAATGAGACCAGGAGAGAGATTGCAAGTTGAACAAAGTTTATATAAAGTAAACTTTGCACGCAGAAAACTCAGCTGCCCGTAGAGTGCTCTGCCAACAGATACACGGGCAGCACATTAAAAAGGCATTCAGCATCACAAATGACATCACATTACAATGTACAATCCCGTGGCTTGTTTGGGTCAGATCATCAGCACAGTATAGATCCATATGGGTTGACCTCATGGGATTGGTGGGTGCTTAGTCGTCACTCCTGCAGCACGTGGGTCAGTTGGGCACATCTTTGTGAGATGAAGGTCAGACCAGCAAAATTACACTTTTCCCTGACTAACTGATCTTGCAAAAACAGCAGTTGTTAGCATGAGACAAATGACACTGGTAAAGTCAGGTAGGCATGTGGATACATTTCAGAGTTCATACACAAGTTATAGGCAGGCTTTGTACCCTCTGCAGCTTGCCTTTCAGAGTTCATACACAAGTTATAGGCAGGCCTTGTACCCGCTGCACCTTGGTACCCATAAACCTAGAATCCCTGTCCCAGGTGCCCACCTTGGAGGTTTTGATCTACTTACTGCCTCAAGGTATGAATAGATAAGTGTTATGGTTAGGAAGACATTTATGTGGCTCTGGGATCGGGGCTCTCAAGGGGGTCTTTGTTGGGTCACTAGGGTGCCAGATGTGTATCTGTATCAAAGTACAGAGGGGCATGGGCCTGGTAGTTTACAGCTTAGCAGGGTGTGGGTCAAAGAGGAACACTGGCAGGTTAGTGGAGACAAATGGGCACTCAGGCGGGGGCCTGCTCTGGTCTCACTCACACAATGCAGTGAGCTCATCTGTTCTGGGACGGTACTGAAGGTTGCAACAATGAATGGCTGAACTTCTGTGAGAACAGTGTTTGTGAGAAGCAGACTGAAGGCAGTGGGGTGAGGGCTGGAGCATGCAGTGTGAGGAACAGGACCTAGGGAGAGACAAGCTTTTAGAGATCATTTTCAGGCCTAGAAAAAGATGGCTACAGGCGAGGAATCCAAAATGGAGTCTTTGTGCGTTAGAAAAGTCTCCTTGAATGATTTCTTTGTTAGTAATTAATAATAAATAACAAAGATTTCTGTTGGGCGGAAGGAGGGACGTCTCTCCCCTTCAGCGCAAAGGAGATCTGTGGAAACAGAAGAGGTGAGGGTTTGGAATAAGCCATCTCCCTCCCAACAACGTCCATGAACATGTCACCCAGCATTGTGGGATGATGTACATATACAGGGATTGCATTGCAAACAAGAACACCCACGCTGGAGTCATTTCTTTTGGGGTTGATTGTTGCACATACATGCCACTCATGGATCTTGGATAACCTTCGTCACCATGTCCAAATACTGTGGGTATTGATATGTTGTATGCGCTCCACATTTGCACATAAACAGCCTCCCCACCAGCATGGTTAGAGCATGTCATATCTTATCATAAAATGGGTATCAGGGCAGGGACATGCCACTGTAATGCAGATGACACGCAGCTCTCAAACAAGCCTCACTCCCTGCCTCCCCCGCATCCTCTATCATACATTACTGTCCATCTGCTATATAGCCATGGTGTACTGGTACCATTTTTTGCCTGAATGCCAGTGATACAGAGAGCCTACTCATTGTGACTCCTGCTCCATCATTCCCTCTCTCACTCTGGTCGCACACAATGGGCTCACTCCCCTCACCCTCTTGTGGGTCAACGTACCTTGCTGGAATCTTTGAATCCACTTGCCTTCTCTCTTCACTTCACGGACCTTCCCTAGAAGGCCCATTTTCAGCTGCACCTTCTCTGAGGCATGTTTACTCCCCTTAACCTTCACCCAGGACCTCAATGTGTCCAGTTTGCTGTCCCAATCCTGATTTGTGTGTGATGTGTTGACTGTGGTGGTGTCTGTGGATATGGGTGGATGACTGTTGCCATGTTATGTGCTTCAGGATTCCAATGTCACATGTGTTGTTCTTTTCCCTGGTATGTATGGTGACATGACAGTTGCCTGACCCATCATTGTGCGTTTACGCAACTTTTGAATGTAAACGTCTCCATTGACGGCATGGACATGACCGGGGGGGCACTGGTCAGCAAATGCCATGCATCTGTTGCTTGCCACTCAAAGTTGTGAATACACATGGTGTGATGCCTGTGTGTACTGCCATTAGTTGTGTGAGTGCACTTTGATGCAAATGTGCATGTGTGTCTCGCCGCATATGGATCAATATGTCTTTCTGTGTCCATATGCAGAAGAGGATGCACCAGATGCAAAGGAGGAGGAGGAAGAAGTGCCAGCAATGTGTCAGACCACCAGCAGAGGACGTGGTGTTGTACGCCATGAAAACCCACTGGTGCTCCAGACCATTCTCAATCATGCTGCTGACTCTTCAGACTCAGCTGACCTTGATGTTGAACTGAATGTTTATGTCTCTGAGAGGGTGAGTGCCCCAATGGGCAGATCATATGGGGCCCATGAGTCTGTGGTGGTGCGGCTGGGTACACAAGGCCAGTCAGTGGTGGGCTCCCATCTGAGATGGTTACTGCTGCACGGCCACCCTCCCATGAATTGGCATCATGTCCTGAGGCTGATGTCCAAGGGAGGGTTGCAGACCTGCAGCCAACAACAGGGGAACCACAGCATCGTACATGGTCCCTTGAATTAGGCCACCATGGGCTCCGCACACTTGGTAGACATGTGCAGTTTGGGGAGACCGAGTGGGAGCAGCAGATGTTGCGTGCCACATTCCGAAATGGTAAAGAGATGGACAGAAATTCAGAGGGCATGGATAAGATGGCCAAGACCATGACCTCACCAGCGGCCCAAGTAGAGCAACAGCTGCAGGTCATGCGGTCCTCATGCCGCTCCCACAGACTGTGCATCGTGGCTAATATCAAAGGCAGATGGGCTGATCTGAGATGTCGGCAGGGGTCCCTTCATTCAAAAGCTCAGGCACAAAGAAAGGCCCTGAGACCTGAGATGAAGGCCATGAGGACTGCAATCCATGACAAACTTGCAGCCACAAGGACACTGATCCATGGGTAGATGGATGCCTTCAGGCAGACACTCTGCAAGTGACTCATTACATCACGGGTGAGCGTGCATACAAACTTGAGTCACAGTGAATGTCTGTCCAGATATGTGTGTTTGTGCAGTTACAATTCAATGTGGGTGCATTGTTTTGGTGGATGAACTTACACAGCTGACGCAATTCATGAAAGTGATTGGACAGCACTTGTCACACTTTAGCCATTGGTAGGATTTCATTAATTCTGGATGTTTGTACTAATTGAGGGCATGCTTTCTCTGGGCATATTCACATTGTGTATTTTGGTTCTCCAACACTTGCCTCACTGACCATGAGGATATATCGTTACTGACACCCTTTTGGTCCCTCTGGCACCATGTATCCTACCGGGCATTGCAGATGTACTCCCTGAGAACACTACTCTTCAACCTGTGCTACTTCCCAATCCACTCCCTTGTCCACTTACTTGGACTGCCCTGCCCTGCCTCTGTTCCACATGGACGACACACGTTGAGTGTCAGGTATGCTCATACTCTGCGGCACTGCTTCATGACGTAGGTTCAGGTGTCACAATTCTGGCCATTTGTTTACATTTGCTCCACAGGACAAGTTTGTCAGACTTGATGCATGCAGGGTTGGACAGATGTGTGCATGCGTACCCCTGACAGACTGCTTCTTTGTTACTGAATGAGGTCACCTTTTGTACAGTGTTTGCTTCTGTTGGTTATCTAAACCGGGGTGTGTTGCATGTTTGTTGGTTTTTATTCCTTGTTCTTCTTCTCCAGCACTGCCAGTGAGTGCACATTGTGTGGGCACAGTGTGTTCCCATGATTGTGTAACTTTGCCCACTCCCCACTGCTTGTCTGCACCTGTTCTCCCGGTGTGAGTTGCGAGTGCACCCTGGAATCCATGCACACTTACTAGGACACTCTCACTCAAGGTGTGTGGTCTTTTGGGGGTGAGTGAACAGCTGCATGCTGTCCTGAGGTCCATTTGCAGTGGTGTCCAACAGGGGTGAATGTTGGTTGGTGTAGTGTATGGGTATGTGGTTGTAGGCACTTCTTTGCTGGGATGTAGCATACATTGGTCTTCTTCTGATTTGCATGCCTTGATGGGTGTTGCCGGTGGTTTGTCTGATGTACAGCTGATGAATGACCTTTCACATGTGCACATTCTTTTCCAGTCTGCCCTTCTCTGTCACCCACTTTTGTCATTCATGGGCCACTACATGTGGTACTTTTCCATCTTTGTTCCTTTGAGGTTCTTTGACCAGGCTGCTTCTTGCAAAGATGTTCATGTCTCTGTCTTCCTCGCTTGGACAAATTCTCTCTGCCCTTACCTGCTGTGATGTCAGACATGTCAGTCCTCATCTCTGCTCCTGCCAGTCCCCTCTTTGCAGTGCTTTTCACCTGTCCACCTGTCTCTCGCGCACGCTGCATTCCACTGCAAGGCAATCGCCACTCTGTGTCCTGTTTCCCTCTTGCACTGTGTCATCCTTCAACACTGTGTGGTCCATGCCTATTTTCAAGTTCCCTTCATGAGCTGTTATGGATGTCCAGTATCTTTATTTTGTTGCAATGCATGTCTTTGCAATTTTGAAATGTCCTTCCAGGTGCGATGTAGTGGTTGCAAGCCAGGTGAGTACCCTGTGGTAAGTGAAAGGCACTTAGGGTGTCACTTCTGTTGTTGTTTGGGTCAGTGTGTCTGTCACTGTGTGTGGTCGCTATTCTTTTGCTTGTATTGAGGTGAACGGGTCCAGCTCTGTAACTGCATGTGACACATGGTGATGGTGTGCTGGTGTTTCTATGCATGCTGTTTTCTCAAGAGAATCAGGGTGGCACTGGTTGCAGGTTCATAGTTGTGAGGGGGGCTGTCACTGTAGGGTATGTTGGTGAGCTGACATGAGGGTGGCAGACCCAGATGTGTGACACATGGTGACGGTTGTGTTTGTGAGGGTGTCCTTGCACGTTTCACATGTGTCTTGCCTGGCACATGGCATCCCATTCAATTATTTTTAAATATTTGTGTCTACTCACACATGCAGTCCAAACATTTACCGTGCATGGTACACAGTCATTTTTCCAGAAGAGTGTTGACAGCTGCAGAGTGGATCTAATTGCTCCTTTTAGTTCAAAGCACATTTTCTGCAATTCAATCCCGCCCAGTTGAAATCTGACTTCCCTTCCACTTCCTTGTTGCCTGATCCATTTTGTTTATCTTTGTCCCTGACCTCTGTTTCTCATTGCTTTCTCATGTCTGCTTGTGTGTTTCATTCCAGTTGCCTCAGTGCCCTGCATTCCAGTATGACAGCTGCCCTGTTGAAATGCTGCCTTCTGCATTAGCCTCATTACAAGTTTGCTGGTTTGGAAACAAGGGTTAGCTCAATGGCACCATTGTTTCTGGACTGGCAAACTATGAGTTTGCCTGTCAGGGACACTGCGCCCGACAGGTCTGACCCTGCAGGGTGCAGCCACCATGGTAGACAGACTGTTCATGGAGGTCAGCAGCACTGTTAGAAAAAGTGCCAGCGCTTCCGAGTCCCCACTCCCATAGAGTCCTAAGGGACTCAATGGGAATGAGGATTAACATTTTACCGGTGCCTGACTTCCCGGGGAGCCGGACTTCTAATCTCTCAGTGACACCAGGAAGTCAGGTAAAAGATTACCAGTCCGGCAGCAACCCATCGGTAGCACCAGCAGGGTTACCACCAGACTCGTAATGAGGCCCAATTGTCTTTTGTAAAATGTGTGATATTTTACAATCACATGATATTTTGCAATCACATCTCCATGGACTTTGCATCATCAGCTCCCCTGCCAGTGTTTACTGCACTGTCCAGTGCCACGTTAATGAGGGATGCCATATTGTGGCATTGGGAGTACTTCCAGGGTGATTTTGGGTTTCCATCACCTCAGCGGTCTCTTTTTGGGGGTCCTCTCAGTGTCGTACTGACTGTGGCCAGATGCGAGTGTTCAGAATATCCCATAGGCATGAGAATGGGTAAGTCTTACAGGGGCCTTCCCTGCATGGCAATCGGGGGGTAAGGCAGTGTAGGTGTTGTGGGTGGGTAAGGTATTACTTTGTGGGGTGTTCATGTTGCATTGGTGGGAGATGGATGGATCTGGCTGCATGGGTGCCAGGGCACATGGTGATGGGTGTATCATGAGTTTGTATTTTCGTTTGGTGCATGTCACTCAGGGGGGCACATGTTGCTGTATGTTTGGGAACATGGATGTATTGTTGGCCCCCTCACATCTTTTTTGTTTCTCTACAGAGGCATTCGACATGTGGATATGGTTTCTTCGATTAGGTGAACTTGCTGCTGTGTGAGTGTACAAGACACAGCATCATGCTTTGGTGGTTTCCAGGCCGACAAAGGGGGCATACATGAATTACACAGTCCAGCTGGTGCAGGCACACAAGGGATAAGGTGAGATTTGCATATTTCTTGGAGTGCACCTGCATTTTTCAGGATCGACATGACAGCTTTGATTTGACTGTGTATTGTGAGCATAGGTTTGGTCAGGAAATGGGTTGGCCACTGAACAGGTTTATTGCTGTGGGACACTCATAATTGGTTCAGGTCTTTCCTTGCATGTCCTTTGTTTCCATCCATTTTGTACTATGCCTTCCTACTTGTGGTCTCATGTGTGTGTTTTGGTATCTGCATGCACAGCAGTTGTTGTCCATGTGAAGGTGGTCAGGTACGTTGTTGCTTGTGCTGTGTGCTTCTAGGTGTACTGCATGGACACTTTTGGTTCAAATTGACCTTTGCACAGCCATACAGATTAGGGGCATGATTCACAGAGTGTCTCACTATGGGATTGCGCGATTATTCTTTGAATCTGGCCTTTGAGGTGTATCAACCACTTTTTGTCACTTATAAAATTGGCTCAGACTCAGTGGTCATTTTTATATAGGGGTGCATAGTCTCATTATTTACAGTATTTATGTAACATGTGGAAACTTGAACCTCTGCTTTCATGCTCACATCACCATGGATAGGCTTGAGCCTGTACTGCACGTGTACAAAGGTATTTATAGTGGCTGATTGGAATTAGTGAGCATGTTGCATTTGATGTCCATGAATGAGTAGGTGCTAAGAATTCAAGTTGATGCATTTTTCAGTTCCAACATGTTTTTACTTGTTTATGTTATTTTTCAGATGTGTACATTTGTTCTGCATCCAGTATCAGTTTACTCTCTACTTTGCAAATCCATGAATATGGTAGGATTTGCATTGAAATGGGAATGCGATTGCTTGGCCATGGCCGTCCCTCAACACACCCACATTTGTACGTGTTCTTCCTCATTCTGCATGTTCTGCCCCCTTAATGGGTCACTGCGTAGGCCCAGTCCATACTCTACTTGGAGTCTTCAACAAGGCGCTCGTCCACTTGCAGTGAAGTGCCGGGCCTGAGCAGACACCACGCAAGTCCCAGAAAAGTCCTGCGCATTCGGATTCATGAATTGACAAGCAGGGATTTGCATGCAAAATCCCCATTTTTCAAGCACATTATTCCATGAATCGGGTCCCTAATTGCTAATCACTTTTGACTTGCATGTCAGATTTGGCTGATATTTTGTCACAGGGCCCCTAGACTGGAAGGTTTGGGAAAAATGTGTTAAAATAATGAAAAAGTATTAAGAAAACAAAAAATAAATACATTGTTGTCTTCCCACTCCAATTTATTTCCCCATAGAGAAAATGTGAAAATGTCTTCTCAGAGCACAGCACAAACTGCTCGATGGAACTGGACCATGAACAAAACAACTTGGGCACGAAGCGCTGACTCAATTTCTGTGTGGGGTCTCGGATTATTCCATCCAGTAGTTGTTGACATATTTGACGGAGAAGGGAGTGCCCCCTTCCTCCAAGGTTATAACTATATGTCCCCTGGTGCATGGCAGCAGAGCGTCTGTGAAATGGTGCCATGGTGCATTGCAGAAGAGAGGCTGAGAAAAAACAGCAATTGTTTCACAAATTTCTATTGCTAATAATGTTTGACTTGCTGGATGGATATGGTATTTTAAAAACAAAAAAGTTTCTCGAGGTCCACCCGAATTTGCAAATTGTTTCAACAATACGTTATAAAATGAAAATGTTATTTAGAAAACAAAACACCAAAGGTTCAAAGTTTTTAGCCCATTCATTTTACCATGGATAAAAAATGCAGTTTTTGAACAGCCATAGCACAAAAACCACATGGCAGATTTGGACCAAATGAGAAAGAACTTGGGCACACAGCATTGACTCAAAGCTCTTGACTTGTTTGTAGTAAATCCATTAAGTAGTTTTTCAAATATTTGACAGAGAATGTGTTGTCCCCTGCTCCTTAGAACCTTTATATCAGCCTTGGTGCTTTTTATAGCATAGAGGTTGAACAAGGCTAGTAACTTTTGACTTGCTGGATGGATATGGATGAAAGTTTCCAAACATTTTGTCCAGAGCTCCACTAAACTGAAACGTTTGAGAACAATTTTTTAGAAAATGAAAAGAAAAAGCAATTAAAAAAAACATAAAAACACTGTGAAAGCTGCTTGACAGATTTGGACCAAATAAGATACAATTTGGGCACAAAGCGTTGACTGGTTTGGGGTAAATCCATCCAGGAATTTGGAATAAACTTCAGAATGAACACCCCCACAACCGAGTCTCATAACATTCTCAACATCAGAAAGAGACTCAAAATTCTTCTGTTTATGTATTCACTCCTCAGGGAACGCTGATTGTTTTGAACAACAGCACTTAGATGGTCTGGCTGAAGGTGCTTTATAATTAGCAATAGCAGTAGCAATTCCATGAGTCTAGAGGCCGGGAGTAGAAAAGAAGACACAATGTGAAGTTGGGGATTTGGAGGCGGGTTAGGCAGACAGTTACAGGTAGAAAATGTTCAGTTTACTACAGGAAGAATGTGTGAATCTCACGAGATTACAGCATCAATGCTGTAAAACGCACTCAGAAATAAATGTCCTATACACAAAGGGATGAGTTATATAGGGGGGAAATGGGAGACGGTTAGGGAGGGAATGAGCACACTTAGTGGAGTGAGGGGACCCAGAAAAAAGGGGTACACATGTTGAGTGCCTCTGAGGAACTGGAATACTTTTTAATTTGAAGCAATTTGGGAATCAGCGAACCGTGACTCTTCATTATAAATTTATGTCATGGAAAACTGTTACTGTGAATGAAATTTTCAAGGGAATAAGAAGTTAGAAAAAATGGTTGAACATCTACAGTGCCTACATCTACTGGGCTGGGGGCGAAGGGTGGTTGTTAACAAATGAATGGTGTGACATGGCCAGTGGTCATGGCCAGTAGGCTCAAATGAAAGATATTAGTGCAACGTATACAAATGCCACATCCAAAGGCCATAGCTAGTGACACCTCAAGAAACTATGCAACATGTTCGGCCATGGCTAGAGGGCCTAAAGAAATTATAGTATAACAACACCCTTGAAATTCAGTGAACATTATTTAGTTAGGAGAGATTTACGGTGATAAGATTTAATGTGAAAAATACATAGCAAAAAGCATTTGCAATTCAGTGAAAAGAACCTTGGGTAAGAGAGAGAGTTAAGGTGATTAAATGTAACACAACAATACCCCTGACATTCAGCAATCGCATGTCAAGCATTTCCACCGTAACTATGCACCCTCTGTTGCACAGCGTTTGACCATAATGATGACATCACAGATTACACAACAGATGACATCCCTAATTACATCATACATGACATCAGTGATTACATCACTGATGGTGTCATTAATTACATCATGCATGACATCACTGACATCTGGCATTTGAAACTGAGGATGGTTCTGTGACTCATTTGGGTGCTACCTGTGCCATGTTTGAGGTCTATTCATATACGGAGAAATAGACATACAATGATTTCAAAAGGGGAATCGTTTCATGAGTGGTTTCCATTTGTGTTATTTCCCTCACTTACAGAAGAGTTGCCCAGAATATTTGAGAGCATAAAGTGTGTTAGTTTGAAGCGATTTGTGACGAGGCTGGATACATAGGCCCTCATTACGACCCTGGCGGAGGTCCATGGTGCAATTTGCACCATGGACCATGGCGCAGAGCTGCCAACTCCGCCATGGGGGTTGGCGGACTTACCGCCCCATTCCGACCTTGGCGGGGCGGTTAGTCCCCAATCCCCATTTACCCTTCCCCATTCCCATTTTTGCCCCATAGGGTATAATGGGAGTGGGGAAGGCGTTAATTACGCCACCGTAGATTACGGTGGCGTAATTAACAAGAGGTCCCGTAGCGCCATGGATTTTTCCGCCCAGAAAATCCGGGCGGAAAAATCACCATGGCGCTACGGAAAGTCTTAATCTGGCGGAGAGGTACGCCATGCATTACGCTGGCGTATACCCCTCTCCGCCAGGGTCGTAATGAGGGCCATAGTGAGTTACTTTCCTTTACATGTTTTAGTTAGATGCATTAGAGAAAAGAAGGGACATGAGTAACATTCCTTCTAATTCTGTACGCCATGTTGGTTCGAGCAATTAGATGCCAACACGACCCGGGCACACTTATGAAATAAAAATTAGTAAGTGCTGTTTCGGTTTAGGAAAATGTTGATTTGTCTGGTGCAGCCCATTGGTTTCACGATTTATTGACATTTAGTTATGTAATTTTATTTGTAGCTATGGGCATTCTTTCCTGATGAAAACACTTCCAAATGTGTACTGGAGAGATGTTGAAACTAGGAAAAAGTGAAATGATACATGACTCTTATAAGAGCTCATCTAAATGAAGACAAGATATATATAATTGTCTCACCTAGTAGACTGTTTTTTTTAATGTGCTTTGTGTTCATGTATTTCCACAAATAGTTCTGTTATTCTGATGCATTGGACACATATTAGATTTAGTTATGTTCTAGAGTGATTAGGGGATAACTATTGTGTATAGAGATTCATCTGCACATTGTGTTTGTGTTTTCCAATGTGGGGACATTATGACCAATTGCACCTTGCACTTTATTGCATCGATTCTTAAATGTATTGTTGGATTATGATGTGATGCAATGTACTGTTCTAGTGCATGCGTGTTTTGATATTGTGAAAAAAAATGGTTTGCTGCTAATCTAGGGGCCAGCTCAAACGGTCTGAAAAGTGATATTATATAATAAATGTGATTTTATGTGGATTAGAGAACATTCATCCCACCCTATTGCATACTTACACAGTTCAATATATTCTGCCAATGTTTCTTTTTTCATTAAGGTGTTTACACTCATCAAGCATGTTCAAACAATAAAACATTCAATCACATTTAACTATTATTCACCCCATTACTCCTCACATTGTCAAACATTTCAATTTCTTAATTGTATTCTTGCAAGACCATCACACCGCCCGGGGACAATGATAATTATTCTATACCCTTAATAGTTTTCAATTCTCCTAGGGCCAGGTCCTCTTTGTCCTCAGAGCTTCTCTACTATCACCGCTACCACGTTTAATGTATTCACCAATCTCCTATCAACTGCACCCATTCCTTTTTCTCCTCTAGGCGCCTCAAGTAGCAAACGTTCCTTATTGGTTCACCCTTTCCTTTCTCCATGTTATTGGTATCCATTATGAATTATGAATTATGTAACAACATCTCGGCCCATCCCTTTGATTTAGCAATGGGCCCCATTCCTCCGGGTAGGATCCCATATGATCATTGACCACTGCTGTTAAATTTTCCATGATGAAAATATGTTTTTAATTTTGCATCCAGTCATCTTTAATTAGCAATGCACTATCCTTGCATTTATGAGAGAGCGCTACTCTCCCTGCTCGGAGCATTGCCTCCCACATCCTAGGGAATCTAGATTCCTCCCCGTCTCCGGAGGGGATACCTAATAGGATCTCGAGTGGGTCTAAAGAAAGATATTCCCCTATTATTTCTTTAAGACCACTCAGGAGTTCGGGCCAGTATATGTCTGCCTTCCTGCATTTCCAACATATGCGACAGGGAGGGTATCTGGCCACATCCTATGGGAAATAGGGGGATGCTCCCTGGTACATTTTGGAGATCTGCTATGCCATCAATGCAGAATTGTAAAGTAATGCTCCATTGTTGATGTGAAGAGGGTCACATGGAACATCACTTTAAAAATGTTCTCCCATGTCTCCATATATATGTCCCCTCCCGCTAGGTCTTCCCAGTATTTCTTAAAATGTTGACTCCCGCTCATATCCACCATGATTAATACCTTGTACAGTTTCAAGAGGATCCCCTTCTCCAACACTTTTTTTAATGGAAGTTAATTCTCGACAGAAGACATTATTCAATTTCTGGGCTGTAAAGATACCTTTGAGTCTAAGGTAATCAAAGATATTAATACAATAATGACCTAGTATTTCCCCAATTGTCTCAAACTCTAGATAAGATCCTTCCTTGAAAAACTGTCCCACTCTTTTCAAGTCCTTATCAGACCAAATGTAATCCTTGTCTGTGAAGATCAGTAGGGGACCCCACGCCGGGGACATTGGGGATAGCCACATGGGAAAACCTTACTTTTTTATGACCTTCCCACAGAGCCCATAGTACTCTGAGGGTCAGATGTTTCCTCTTTTTAAAGAGTGTCCATATAAGGTCTCTTACTTTTCTAGGGTGTGTATCCATGTCATCTAGGTAGGACCAATACGTCCTCAAGTCATCGCTACTATGTTCCAGTGATACTCTTAGTTCAGAGGCTTAGTAGTAAATATGGAAGTCCGGAAAGCCAACCACTCTGAAGTCTCTAGGAAGTGTAAGATTAGACCTGTTTACTCTAGGACATGTGTTCCTCCAAATGAATCTCTGAGTGAGCGATTGGAGTTCTGTAAAGAAGGATTCAGGGAGTGACAAAAGTATGGCCATAAACAGGTGTAAGAGCTGTGGTAGGACATTCATTGCAATAGTAGTCATGCTCTCATACCATGATAGACCCAGCGTGTCATTTTGTTGCAGGTCTGATTGTACAGTTTCCAGTAGAAGATAAAAGCTGTTTTGAACCAGGGACCCTAAGTCTCTTGGAAGTCAGATACCTAGGTTTGTAATCACTGATTTGTTGGCTCTTCTGCCCTGAATGCTGTCTTGAGAATCCAGGCATGAAACCTCTGCCCATCTGGAGTAACATATGTTTTTTTTCTGCATTAATTTTCAGTCCAGAAAAGTAGTCAAAGACAGAAAACTGTTTTAATAATTCTGGGAGAGAACTGTTAAACATCCCAATATGTCATCCACAAAAAGGGACAGTTTAAACTCTAAGCCTCCACAGGTAATGTTCTTTGGTTCATTCTGATATGGTCAGGGGCTCAATTTTCAGTGCATACAGGAGCAGAGAAAGGCGACCTCCCTGCCATTGTTCCCTTTGACAGGTTGAAAGAGTCTGTCAATTTCCATTTACCAGAATACAAGCCTTGGGTCATTTGTAGAGGGTTGACACACATTTCTAAAAATTAGGGCCCAACTCCATTCTTTCCACAATGTTGGTCATATAGAGCCACTTCACCCTGTAAAAGGCTTTTTCTGAGTCCACAGTTACTATACAGGCAGCCACATTATTGGGCTCTACATAGTGGATCAGATTCATGGTTTTCCAAATGTTATCAATGCCCTGTCTCGCTTTGATGAAACCCACTTGAATCCCATGTACTAAAAACAGTAATAATGTCTCCAGTCTGTTCCCAATATCTTAGCCAGTATCTTGAAATCCATGTTCAACAGGGAGATGGGTCTATTGGAAGAACAGGAAGATTGATGCCTGCCCTCTTTGTGTGTGACAACTATTATTGTAACCACCATTCCGTTGGAGAAGTTACCACCCTCTAACATTGTATTGAAGACCTTAACAAATTATGTGGATTACTTCCTCAAGAATCACGGGTGACTCCAATGTTTCCCCGGTGTCCTGAGAAATCCCAGGGATAGGAAGTTGATCTAGGGACTGACTAATAAAGTACCCATCTCCCTCATATTCCAGTGTCTACATGTGCCCATAATATTTTCTGAACTCACCCCTATGTTATCATTGTCAATGGGAGAGCCAGCTCAGATACTATCGACAACACCATTTTACTTTTACGTTTCTGTCTAAGCCTCCAGACCAGGATTGTATCCACCTTGTCCCCCTTTCCATGGTATTTCTGTTTTAGAAGCTTCCATATTCTTTCTGTATCTTGGAGTCAAAGGGATGTCAGATGTGATTTGAGGTTTTTAAGGTTTCTAGCTATCATGGGTGTAATTGTATTGCTCCAGCCACCGCCAGTTGAAGAGCCTCTATTTTCCCTATAAGTATCTCTTTCTGTCTCAATCTCACCTTCTTTTGTGAGCCCATTCTAATGAGGACACGCATTACAGTCACTTTTAATCTGTCCTACAAGGATTCAATTACCACTTCACTGTTGTCATTGAACTAAAAATATTCCTTAATTTCTATAAGGAGCATCTGTAACATTTCCTTATCTTTCAATAAGAAATCATTGCACATTCATCTCCCTCTTGCCCTGAGCCCCAGCCAGTCTACTCTCATTATTCAAACCAAGTTGTAGGTCCAGCCACAGAATGGAGAGTACCTAGGACTGTGAGACGTGCCCCTTCAGATAATCATCAGATAATCATCTACCAGGATAATATCTATTCTGGAGAAAGACTCATGCGAGAAATATGTAGAAAGCGGGTCTCTCGTGTCCCTCTCTACCATTGAATCTGTGAGCCCCCATTCTGAATGAATCAGACAACATTCATGGGATTCCCCCTCCTTGTGATGAGCCACCTCATTCCTAACTATAAGAGGATTCAGGACCATATTAAAATTCCCCCCCCCCCCACCATTAGTGGGCCTTTTGCAAACATTGTGATTGTCTCCTTGAGGCCTCCCCAGAAGAAAATTTACCTACACTGGGAGAGAAGACAGAACCCACTGTTCACCCTCTAGGGCGACTAATGTATCATGCTTTATCCATCCCAGTCTTGTAGAGACCACAATAGTATCCCCACTCTTTGTTGTTGTTGTGAAAGCAGTGAAGACATCACTATTCGGGCTGGCTCTAAGGACTGGTTATTTTGACTTCAACCAATGAGTTTCATGTAGCAAGAGAATATCCAGTTTGTTCTGCGAAAAAATTCCCTAAGAATCAATGACCTCTTCGTAGGAGAGTTAGCGCCTCTAGTGTTGAGGGAGCCAACTTCTACATCTAGTACAGATCCTGGCACAGATAAATCTGGTAGTTCTCCCAGTAAAAGTCTGCACTGCCCATTCCTTTGCATTATAGACTATAATCTTGGTCTATACAAGGTTTCAACAATACCTTTCCCCCAGCAAAGAGCCATTGTAACGTTGGAACCTTTGTTTTCCAACACTCAGTAAGTACACCTACTGAACTTCGTCCTCCCACCCCTAAGCATCCAATTCTGACTGTCTTCATATGTGATGTCATCTTTGATGTCCTAGGTGATAGTCTTAGCAGTGCACAGGGGTGGCACGAGTTATGGCGGATTAGCTCACCATAACTGACAAATTTGTGAGGTTTTTCGGTTTTACTTGAAACCACAATGTTCCCTTAACAACGTTTCTTCACTGAATTTCATGGGTTTTTGCTAGTGTACCCTTCCTGTGCTACAAGTCTCTTATAATGTACTCTCCCCAATGTGGCATCAATGGAGGTCGCAAACAGCGCGGTAGTCCGCGGATGGTGGATGGCATTTGCAAGCCTTAAAATCATCATCAACCAACAAACAGATGTACTTAAAATCACAAATAATGTTTTCAACATGTAACCTTTTTGTACAAAGACGTTTAAAGATACTATTTTTTTTTAGGTAACACTCATTGCAATGGAATGCACCAATCACAAACCATAACTGTTCACTTCATATAATCTCCCCAGTACAACTCTAGGTACAGATTGAAAACAGCAGCTGCTTACTGGACAACACATTCGTATTAAATAGTAAGTGCATTGCATTTTTTTATCTTTTATTAGCTGTCATTACCTAGACATGTGTCTTTTTCACATAAATGGCAAGCACACTAGAATGGTTGAAAGAGAACTTCCCAAGAGATTAAATGAGCAACGATAACATCTCCAATTGTAGACAACATATATTGTACTCTCAACAATAATGTACTTTGTACACACCATACTAAAATAATTATTTCTATTTCTCTTACAGTACAAGTGTTCATGATGAAAGCATGCCACAGGTTCATCATTTTAAGTCCCCTCAATCAGAAACAGAAGTCGCATCCCCAAATGTAAATAATTAAATCAAGCACTTGTCAACAAAATCGTATACACTAACTAATAATGTCATTGAACCTGTACAATATGTGAAAAACCACTTGATTAAAAATGTTCCTTTTCACTGTCCCACTTACACCTGTACCCCTTGTCACCAGCAGTCATCCGCAGCCAATTCTGAACATTTTCCACAAAATCGATTTGATGAAACCTCAGGCCCTTCTTCCCCACATGATTATTCTACACAAATGCTTAATTCTCCCATTTGTTTCCCATTCCGATACCCCAACCATTTCCTAAAAAAATATATGTGTTGTACTACAAATGCTTCCTTGTTTGTTGTGTGGTATTCCCTTGTTCGGGTGCCTGCACCCAAAAATGGAGGGGCCCCCGGACACGCATGATGTCCGGACATGTCCGTTCTCTCATGACGCACTTTTAATTAGTCTGCAGAAATCGCGCCTGTTCTACGGCCACCCGGCTCAAGCGCGATGAAATAACCTGCATGCAGGGTGTCCAGGGATGGATGTCGGGCCACGGACGTGTGTGGATGTCATCTTTTGACTGTGCCTGTGCAGCTTGATTGCGGTGTCCGCGAACAGTGTCTGAGGCAGCGGACAGTTTAAAAGGGCTTCTCCAACCAATCTAGGTTGTTTCAAGCAGAAAACTTTACCCTTGCACAGCTCCAAGACCACTTTTGTGACTCTTTAGTCTGCAGACAGTATGAATGTCCATGGACGGTTCCTCTAAAGGTGCCCACCCATTACTTTTCCTCATTCTCAATCTGGCACTCCAGGAGAGAGCATCGCGAGAACACCTGCTTTACAATTCTTTCAAAACCTGCTGCAGTGGCATCTGATATGGCCTTATTTCCTTCCTGAGCAGCCCCAACACCAAATCCACCTCAACAACCTAGAGGGCCTCAAGAGGAGAACAAGCACAGTGATACAGGGGAGGATCAAGAAGAAGAAGAGGATGAAGTGTAGGAAGTCCCTGTCACCAGCACTCGGAGTGAGCCCTGAGTATGGCAATTTTTTGCCACTGTTGTAAATGTCCCAAAGGCACGTGCAAGCAAGGTTCAATGCACTGAGTGCAAAGTTGTACTAAGTTATGTACAAACCTGGTTTGTATTCCTACAGGCCTACTTCCATGAGTTGTCACACCACATCTGCTCACCAGTGTGCTCTGAGAAAGGTGATACCCATCTTAGGTAAAACCAGGTTCACTTCCTCCACCCTAGCATCTTCATCTGCTCCTGTCACTGCAAAGGATACTCCTTTGGGGCAGAAGATCCCAGCAGCAGCTTAGCAGGCCATATAGAACGCTGTTGACCCTTACCTTTCGAGGGTCACAGTGTTATGCATGTACTGTGAAGCATCGATCTGTAAGGGGGAGCAGTTTCTGAGTGCTTTATGAGGCTGCAGTCAAGGATCATGAGAAACACTGCCACCTATCTGATGAAGGCCCGGCCAACATTTTCCTCACTCCACCTGCCCCATCGTCCCTACGGTTGGTGCCCCTTCCCTCCCCACCCTTGCCTCTCCTGAGAAAAAATTCCCAAAAAATACAAAAGTGAAAATATAAATAGGAGTCACCGCTCACAGTTAAAAAATAGAAGTGAGGAAAAAAAGCACAGGCCGCTGCGCAACCCGCATGGTCAGTGTACAGCGCGGTAGACCACGGACATGTACAAAATTCCAGGTGTGGGACAATTTGCGTCATTCAATTATTTAGCGCTCAACACAGGTGGCTCTTAAAAGAAACGTTTTTTGCGTTTTTTGACTTATTTTCTTTAATTTGTTTTTTGCTTTTACAAACTGAAATAAGAAAAAAATGTCACTGATTTTCATTTCTTCTCACTTTTGCAGAAACTGCTTCAAAACATTTTGAATGTTTTCCCATAAATATCTTATTACCCGCATCAGTTAGATGGACTCCATCTCGCCGAAAAATATTGACCCTATCAAATTTAATATTCTCCTCATGGAAAGATATAACGCCAATATTGTGAACAAAAACCCCCCCAGCTTTATTGGCGTATTGGTGTTGTGCCTCACTTTCTCCTTTTGCAGACCAAATCAACTGGAACGCATCCTCATTTGTCTATGGGAAAAAAATATTTTGGAATTAGGGAACATTTGCTTCAACTTTCCCAATGTCTCCCTCATTACAAACAGCAATGAGTTTCCAGTCAAGTTTCCCAAACTGCTCGCAGAACAATAACTAGTAATAATATCCAGATGCTTCAACTGAACCATATTTGCACAAAATGGGAGCAAGTCCACGCTCTTCATGCCACACTATGTACCAGAACACTTCCCATTCAGGAAATCCAAGATTTATGGCTATTCCAAAATGCTCTGCATATACCCTCAACCAGTAGACCTAAGAGTCACCCGAGAATCCAAACACTCTGCCTCCGGAAACACATTGCCATGGCCATTTTCAATCTTTTCAAAACTTCAACTCGTGCTACCATCTCTTCCTGTGCACCACACCCAGGAAGCCTGATTGGCTTATCCCCCGATATCCATGGACACCTTGACCATCCGCAGCCTCTGCAGTCCCCTTTCCATTCCAGGCAGCACCAAAAGACCAGGATTTAGCACATGCCGTGCAATTGAAGGGGCAGGGAGGGAAATCAAAGACAATGTAAGTTATGTAATCCTTAGTTGAGTCTCTGAAAATAACCATTTGAAGGGGGGTGGTTTAAACAAACGCTGTTTCTTTTTTTTGCTTTTATGTCATATTTTTCCTTACAGTAAACTTTTCAATGTATTCCTTACATTATAAAAGAAAATTGCATTTTCAATATCTGTGAAGTGAATTCCATCTGGTCAAAAACAATTCACACCCCTGAGAATTTATATTATCATTCTCAAAAGATGACATTACGGAACCATACAAAAAAGCAGAAACAACTTTATTGACAATCTTGATTGTTCAATTTGAGGACTGAAAAAGTTTGTTGGACAACTCCATGTGTGTCTCAGATTTATTTCTGAAAAAATAATCTGAGCAGCAGGTAACAGTTGTATTAGCCTTTTTTTAAAAAAATCCTTCAGCGCAACTTGCAAAGACACTGGAGTCACAAACCCCAAACTGACCCCTCCATAATGGACAATCAAAATATCTGGATTTTGGAAGTGAGCCATATTCTCACAGAATGAAAGCAAGATTGCCCAGTTTGAGCCACAAACTGCATACCAGAATCCACACAGTCTGCCTTCTCACACAAATCACCATAGCCTTTATCGCTGCTCTCACAACTCCTGCAAACAAAACTCATACTACCCTCTCTTCCTGCATACCACACCCAGAAAACCTAATTGGCTACTCCCCACAGTCCCCTTTCCATGCCAGACATCCAGAAAAGACCCGGATGTAGCATGTGCCATCCGCGGACTGCCGAGGTGTCTGCTGACCCGGTTGCAGAGCACAGCCCTT
The DNA here is from genome assembly GCF_040938575.1 of Ambystoma mexicanum. NCBI lineage: Eukaryota > Metazoa > Chordata > Amphibia > Caudata > Ambystomatidae > Ambystoma > Ambystoma mexicanum. The sequence goes on from NC_090938.1 coordinate 452,412,015, forward strand.
CTACCCTTTCCACTTCCATGTTCTTAACACTGCCTCATTGGCTGCTTTCAAAGAGTAAAACATCCATCCACCAATCACATCCAAAACCTCACACCTAACCTTTTCATCTCTCTTCAACACTTCATATGTACACTTGAACTCTCAGAGTGCATATCTCCTGTTAATAAAATACATACATCTGCATAAATAAAAATACTGTGCAACTAGCCAAGATTTCTATTTCCAGATTCACCAAGATCTGCATTTAAGAAAATAGAATAGAGGTATGCTTATATTTAGATTTTTTTTCTTGAAAATGTGCACAAAAATATATTACACATCCCGCGGTAGCGGCCGTGTAGTTATGGTTCAATTGCTAAACTCATTGGAAGACCACTTTTTTGGCAGCTTATAACTTTGCTCCTCCTGGAGGAATCCTCACCAAACTTTGCAAAAAAAAGTATATGGCCCGCTCTGAATTCTTTGGCAAGTTTGGTGAGGATTTGTCAAGGGGGGGGCAAAGTTATGGGGGGTCCCTAATATTTTTTTCTTTAGACTGAATTGAAAACATTTTGCTCACACCTACAGCCCAAACCACTGGATGGATTTTCACTAAATGAGCGGCAGGAGCGGCGGCTTGGTACCAAAAGTGTGCTTTTGTAAATTTTGTGAAAATCCCTCCATTACGTTTTGTGTAAGGGGGCCATAGTTATAGGGGGTCCCACATTTTTATTTTCTCCATAGACTGAATGGGGAAAACTTTGCGCATGGCTATAGGCCAAACGACTAGATGGATTTTCACCAAATTTGCAGCAGGAACATGGGCTTGGGTCAGAAAGTGTGCTTTTGTGAGTTTGGTGGAAATCCGACCAGTACCTTTGTTGCAAAGGACTGAACTGCATGTCACAAAAATTATTGATCTCTGGGTCCGCTCTGCAGACCCATTTCCCTGTTCACTCCGCAGACAGAAGTGTCATTGGCTTGCTGTCGGAGAACTTTGGATGCAGCTGGTAGTTGACTGGAGGGAAGGGTGCTGTGCGTGAACATTTTTTGTAAATTTGCCGCCATGGTGTATCGGAGGACAGTGCGGCAGCGGAAGGGTCTGGAAAATGGACCATATGCCATGTGTTGTCGGCAAGAAGAGAGGGAACGGGTGTGGGAGTGAGAAGTGGTTCATGTGACATATGTAAATAGTTGGAATAAGACGAAGGAGTGCCTGCAGTATTCATGTGTGTTACGCCAATTCACGGGTACCTAGACATGTGAGTACTTTGAGTGGTGATTGGAGGCAGCAGTTGTAATGGCCCAATAGCTTTTTCCGCAACCTGTTTGTGGTGACCTCTTTTCGTGGTGAGTGGTGGCAGGTGAATTTCAGAAGGGGAGTGAATTGCACATGACATAGGTTGGGTGGGAGCGCGGGTGGCTGTGCTCTGCAGATGGAATGCGGTAGTTGGACACATGGTGGCATGAATGGGTGAATGAAGTAGTGGTGGGTCTGTGGAAGGATTAGACTATTGGGTGCATGGCTGAAGGCCGTAGGCTGTAGGGCATGCACTCAAGAGCATAGGGCTTCACCATACCCACCGCAGCAATGCATATCTGACTCTGCATCCAGTAGAGGGTGGTGCTTGCATAGTGTGGTGTGTGCACATTGGTGGGAGTAGGGAAAGTGTTTCAAACAGAATGTGGGTAGGTTGGCAGTGACACAATATTTTTTGAATGGAATTGGGTACGAGCATAGTATGTGAATGAAAGTGCACAGGGAAGCAGGAGAGAGTGTTTTCTTTCTACATTATGGTAACTGTTGCAATTTGTTGCTGCATAGCTGTATGGCAGTGCGCAGATTGGGTAGGAGGGCTGATAGCAGTGGTGTGTATGTGGATTGTCGTAGTTGGTGACATGGTGACATGCATGGTGGCATTACATTGCAGTGGGTGTGTTCAAGGCCTAGACTATTGGGTGCATGGCCGTAGGCCGTAGGCTGTAAGCCATGCAGTCAAGAGCCTAGTACTTGAGGACACCCACAACAGTAATACGTTTTTGACTTTGCATCAGTTAGAGCGTGGTGACCTGTAAGGAATGGCTGTGGAGCACATTTCAGATGCCATAGAGCAGCAGAAGTGAGCTGCCATGCGTGTATGTTTGGTTTTACAGGTGAGGTCACTGTAACAACATAGTCAAGTTTTTGATGTGTGGTTGGAGATGGTGCAGTGAAAAGTCATTCAGTGTGGGCACTGGGTGCAGTGTTTGCATACTGTCAGTATGGAAGAGGGTATGGTTTAAGTGCAGCTTCTACGCGCTTGGTTACTATGCTGTGTGCAGATTTGCTGAAGTAGGCCCAATGTTGTGAAAATGTTGTGGTTAGGTTGGCAGTGACACAGTACTTTGTGAATGGCTGTGGGTAGGTGTGGTGGAGGCGGTGGTATGTTTGCGGATTCTTCTATTTGTGACTTGTTTTCATGAATGGGTGTTTTATGGTGTGGGGGAGTTGGGGTGAAGTGCCGCTACCTACGTATATTACGTTTGTGCATAATGTTAGCTGCCCACATGGGCGCATGCATGGATCCATAGTGTTGTGCTGGGTGTTGTCAAGGTGGACTGTTGTGCGCATGGCCAAAGGTGTAATGGGTGCACCTCAGGATCTTTGTGGATGCTGAAATAGTGCATCCTTTAGCAGAAGTGTTTGGTGGAGGTGCTTTGGAAGCAAAAGGCCCGTGCACTGAGAGTGTTTAATGTTAAATATGAAGTGGTGTACAGAAATGATTGTGTGCAATGCAGAGGTTCAGTATGTGATTGGTGCATGCGTGTTTGAAAATTTCACAGCAGCCAATGAGGGAGTGTTGGCAAAATGTTGGTGCAAAGGGACGAAGATGGTATGGTTGAAGTGCAGCTTACATGTGCTTGGTTACTTTGGTGTTTGCAGATTTGATGAAGTAGGCCCAATGTTGTGAAAATGTTGTGGTTAGGTTGGCAGTGACACGATACTTTGTGAATGGCTGTGGGTAGGGGTGGTGTAGGCCATGGTGTGTTTATGGATTCTTCTAATTGTGACCTGTTTTCGTGAATGGGTGTTTTATGGTGTGAGGGATTTGGGGTAAAGGGCTGCTACCTACGTATGTTATGTTTGTGCATAATGTTATCTGCCCACATGGTCGCATGCATGGCTCCATAGTGTTGTACTAGGTGTGGGTAAGGGTCGACTGTTGTGTGCATGCCCAAAGGTGTGCTGGGTGCGCCTTAGGATGTTTGTGGATGCTGAAATAGTGCGTCCTTTAGCAGATGTTTCTGGTGGAGGGGCTTTGGAGTGCACTGAGAATGTTTAACTGTAAATATGGAGTGGTGTACAGAAATTATAGTGTCCAATGCAGACGTTCAGTATGTGAACGGTCCATGCGTGCTTGAAAATTTCACAAAGCCAATGAGGGAGTGTTAGAAAAAAGCCAGTGCAAAGGGAAGAAGTATTGTGTCTGCTTTCCTGGGGCGTCGCCCTCGCTGTAGCTGGGAAAGCGCATGTGCCACATCCTGCCCTTCTGAGCATGGAGCCTTCGCATATGTAACTGTGGGGATTCTCCAATGAGGTGTCGAGGGTGTGGTTCACAGGAAGGGGCGGTGACATATTTACCCAAACTTCGATGCAGTGAGGTTGGCAGAGATAGACAGACTCTGAGGGCTCATACTGGGTGATATCTTTGTGCGCGATCAGCACAGGTATCCCGTGGAAAGCGGCTTTGATACTGACTTTCAGTTGGAAGGAGTGCAGGCTTTTTGGGGCACAGTGTATGAAAGGGGTTTTGGGTGCATGGATTTCCTTTGCACATGTGTGGCCTCTGTCGGTACTGTTGATGTGGTGGTCATGCATTTTGGAGCACTACATTTGGTGTACATGTCATGCTCACGTTTGTTCGGGCACCTAAAGAAGTTGATGACAGGATTGATGCAGATTTTTTCGTCTGCCAAGGTCATTTTCTCATCGATACCACCAAGAGGAGCATGGGACCATGCCAGTGTAGTTTGTCCACAGCCAGAGTTCGGGAAATGTTGGATAAACAGAAGAATGTGTGACTTTATGTGCAGTGCTGGGATATTCTGCACCGACTATGAAAGCATTGATAACCAGCAAGATTTCCTGTGGTTCCAAGGAAATTGTATTTTTTTCATCTCCATTGGCATTGGTGTTTTGTTTGCCACTCTGCACAAAGAGTTGCAGAGAATCCTGTAGAAATGTAAGAGAAGTGTTCATCTTCAGTCGAGAGAATTGTCAGGCGGAGAAGCAAACAGTCAGCAAAAGAAAGAATAAAAATGTATGCATGCACGTACATACCAAAAACACGACAAAAAAAATATGTGTTTTTAGAGACAGTACTAAAGACACAATCCCGTACCCTGTGTAATGCAGTTTTAGCAATCGGTAAGAGGACTAATTACTTTGGGCATATCCAACCTCAATGATTGTTATGTGTAGTCAATGAAAACTGGGTTATCTGCATCTGGGTACATACAGTTATCTTGATTGCTGAAGATGGCAGGTTAAGATTCCTCAAATAGGTATAAGTCCAGTTGCGCCAACCCAACAACTTACAGACTGTGGTACACTGTATATTTGTCAAGCAAAATGCAGAGGGGGCGCTCATGGCTGTGTGTTGCACGAGCAACAGTGTATGCTTTGTGGGGGAGTTCTACATACATTACTTCACAGTGAATGGGAAACAGAGTCCAGTGGGAGCTCATTGTGGATTGCATCATGTGGATTTGTACGCGTATGGCGTACCTAAAGTGAAGTGATTGATTTTGGTTTGTCTGTGTGAGAATTTGTTGATGTGCAATCATGACGATATTATTGTTGTTCATTGTGGAGGGAAAATTGCACAAAATGTAACACGATTTTCGGTGCTGTTTGCGCTGAAGGAGGAACTTGGCAATATCATGCACCTGTTTCCAATCTCCTGCATAATTTTTTTATTCAATTACGCAAACACCCATGTCGGCAAGTTATTTTTCATTTGGTCCAGAAATGGAGAAAGTGTAGTGCATTGTGAAGAAGTGTATTTGTGCCTTTTTATGTCATACTTTACAAATGTGAATCTGATGTTTCACAGCACAAAGAGTTTTCCATACAAATAGTGTTCCTCTTAATATTACTGCATTTCTGTTTTCTGCACTGCCTATAGAAATTGCCTTGCTGCCCTTTAGTATAAGAATAATGTTTGTGCTAGGTGTTGCGCACTTGCAAATGCACTACAACACATAAAACCATCTCTTTCAACAGCCACCCATTTCGACTGCAGTGTTTTCCACAGTACCATGGTTCCTTCTACCATGGTTCCTTCTATTTAGCACACAATCTGTGGAGGGTATACGATGCACGGTGCCCTGCCTCCCTTCATTGCCACTTACATTGTTGCACTCTGAAAGGAGCTTTCCTTACTTACCTTTTTTCCTTTTTCATTGTATTACTATTTTTTTTGGTCTTGTAACACATGTCACTGAAGGAACGAAAGGCAAAGGCCGGTAAGCAAGGGCCACCATCTACAGGGATATCGTAGGGGACATGCACCGAGAGGGTAATCTTTGGTGACCCTCACTTAAATAGCCGTCCCTCATTGTCATGCTCCTGTACGGACTCTTCCCAAGCACTTTAAAGTAGCTTCCCTTTGTAGAGTACCGGGTTGCAGTACATGCGCCCTACAATGCCCTTTGGCAGGTAAGGGTCATTAGCACAGCATATGGTGTACAAGGGTCTTTTGACGCTCCAGTGTCGTACAGGAGTTCCCCTGTTGTAGGCCGCAGAGAATTCTGTACATGAAATTACCCTACTGCATTTTTGGCAGGGTAGTACCCTGCCATCTGGACCTTTATGCTTGCATTGCTGTTGTCGTCACCGCTGGTATGGACAGTTCACGGTACGCCATTAGTAAATACAACAATGCTTACAACAAGGAGGAAGATATTTATTAACTGCGACCCATGCGGCTACAGTACTGTTCTAACCACCAGTGCTATTCTTTGCTCTCCGAAGAGTCTGCTGTTTGCTTACTTATCAGTGATGTCATCAATGACATTGTGATGTCATCTTTGAGGTCATGGGTGTTAGTCCTTGCAGTGCACAGTGGGAGCGCGATTTATGGTTGCGTACCTAACCATAACTGGCGAATATCGGTTATTTTTTGGTTTTACCTATAACCATAGCGTCCCTGTAGGAATGTTTTCCCAATTAAGTTTTTTTTCAGCAGTGCAACTTAACCATAACGTCCATTTAACAATGTTTTTTGTTATATATATATATATATATATATATATATATATATATATATATATATATATATATATATATATATATATATTAGAAGGCAACAGTGATATTGGACTTCTGAAAGAGATGGAAAAACTTCAGAAGAAAGAAGTGAGCAAATGGTGAGGGGAGCACTGCGTGAAGAACAACATTGAAGTAGGAAGAATTCCACGGGGTTTGAGAATCTTGACTATTCCTTAATTTGAAGAACAAGACCCCGAAATGCTCAACGAATGGAGTGAAGCAACAAATACTTGCTCCAATACCTTTCTCTAACTTCTAGTTAAATATGCAGGAACCGATAGGAAGAAAATACTAGAAAAGATTAATGAGGTGGAAAAGAAACTGACTGAAATACCTGAGAGCGCGGAAGGAAAGAAACTGAAGAAAAACATAGAAAAAAATCTCATGGGACATGAGGATGAAATAAAACAACGAAAACAGCGCAGATTTCTGTGCGATAAGGAGGACTACGAGCGAGCAAGTGTCTATACGTTTGCTCGAAGGTTCGATCAATTGAGACAAACTTCTACTAACAAACCATTAATGCCTATGGCGGAAAGAGAAAAGGCGAGAAATACAGAGTCTTCAGCATTTGAGTCAGATGCCACAATAAGCGGGAATTATGAGCCAAACACATGCTTACATTTTTTAGACAAGATAATACTTTTACGCCAAGATGGCAAAAAACAAAAACAATCAAGAGGAGTATATCAAAGTCGGGGAAGAAGCAGGGCCGGCCCGACAAAACGAGGAGGGGGCAGAGGGGCAACCAATGTTACGAACAATATCCCAGACAGATTGATGCATTCTGGGAAATAGATGAAGGCTTAAAAATCATTAACCTGTCTAACCATGCCCTAATTAATATTCAAGTAAAGGTCCTGAGCCTCGGTTTAAATTTTTGCCCAGCTGCACATTTTAATTATGCTCAAACCTGCATTGATTTTGATCACTTTGTGCGCAAATTGCGCCTAAAAAAGTTTTTTGCATCCAATGAATGCATTACTAAGCGGATGCCAAAAGAAGGTGGGAAAACAGAACTAACCATCAACAACTAAGAAACATTAACAGACTTGGCCACCTTAGGGAAATAAGCTCAACCAGATGAAGAAAATGTGATCAATGCAATAGACCTTGGCGATCTTAACATAAGAACCGACTGGACAACTAAGAGTAAGCTTAAAACTAAGTATAAATTCAATCCATCGAATAATTTGGGCAATAACATTGAAGAATTTCAAACTCTTGTCATTGAGGACCTCAAACAGTATTGAAGGAAAAAGAAACCAAGATTTAAAGACAATTTGTCAGCAACAGAAAGGACGGATGTGAAAGAATTACAGACCCTCACCAATTGTATTATTAAGCCCTCGGACAAAGGACAAAATATTGTCCTTATGAACAGAGATGATTATATTAAGGGGGGTTATAAACAATTGAACGGCAAAAAGTGCTATGAAAGAGATGGGAGCAATCCAATCAAAGCATTAGAAGGCAAAGTGAGGGATTTCCTTGGAAAATGGGAAAATAAAGGCATCCTAATGGAAGACAATTGCAGGTTTCTCCAAACATCGAATTCAGTGATACCCACAATCTATTTTCTCCCCAAAGTTCAAATAGATATGAAAAAACCTTCAGGAAGACCAATAGTCTGCTCAATGGGCTCAGTCCTAGAAAATATGATTAAGTATATAAACGAGAGACTTTTTCCCTTTATATCCTCTCTTCCATCCTACCTTAAAGATACAACGGATTTTCTAACACACATTGACAATATGTCCTGGCAAACAGATTATATAATGGCAACAATGGACGTGGTTTTCCTGTAGACATGTCATGATGCCTACCCCCGGATTTCCGGATCAAGTCCATCAGTTCAGAGGGCAGACATCCAGCCCCTTATTGAAACCCACAAAGCCGCGGTAAGGGGCTCTATGGATTCAGTCCTCGCGCCGCAGGTGCAAGGCTCATATATGGGATCAGTCCTGGCGCCGTAAGCGCCAGACTCACATAGTCAAACTTACCTCATGCAGACCATGCCGCAAAGAACTCAAGCATTGGCCTTTGTGAGGCCAGGGAAGGACTGCTTTTCTTCAGGGACTATTTTTTACTTGGGTGTGGTGCTTGGAACTATTTACCTGGGACTACTTTGGAAGCTATTTAAACCACGCCCGAAGAGCAGAACATGCTTCGCGTTATTCTGCATTCAGCAGCGTAACGCTCACCGTGCCTACAGCCAGCATCCTGTTACCTGCCACGCCTGCTCCGAATCCGGACCACATCCTGGGAAGAAAGGAAGAAGAAGAAGACGTTAGAGCAAGAACCTACCTTCTAATCTTCATCGGCTCCTGAATCCACCACATTCCTGCACAAGGAAAAAAGACTTTGAAAAAATAAACGTGTCGCACCACTAGCAGCTGCGCCGCGCCATACTTACCAGTCTTCACAGCATCTACATGATCCGGCGCAGCTTACATCTCTTCATAGCTGCATTCTTGGCACCTAGAGGAAGACAAGAAAAAACAAGGTGAGCCGAGAGCAAACAAAGACAATCTTGGTTACCGCCAGGCACTTACTTGATTTGCCGCCCGAGGTATAATTCTTCGGCATCCAGCATCTTCTTACGCCGCACCTGTAAAAGGACAAAAGCACTTGGTTAGAGACATTTAGCATCATTATTTTCTACCGGACAGTGCTGGGTAATACACTCTTACCTTACCGCGACCTGCTGCCAATCAGGAGAATTCCTTTTGGACCAAGCTGCAAGATAAATAAAGGAAAAGGGAAATGAGTGAATAGCAGACATTGGAACTCTAAAGACTATATAATTACGGCTCCACGCCACATTCCCCAGAGCCCTATTTCATCTGGAACTCACCCTATTCCTTCGATCCAGTGGAGTAACTGGCATTCTACGCGCCCCTGCAATCAGCGCAGGATGGAGAACTCATTTCAAGCACTAAGGAAACTACTCTTACGGGTCAAGCAGACAAAATTAGGAGGGCCAGTCCAGTCAGCCATCTCCGCCCTACAAGTCACGCTTGTGGAGACCACTGCTGTTCAGTTCCGTTCAATGCCCCTGCGGAAACCAGGTGAGCGTAACAATACATCAATAGGGGGTGAGTATGGCAAGAAAGCATGTGAAAGTTTCTTGAACACTAGATCTCTGAACTACCTGGAACAGGCCCAGATGATTCTTGAAATCATTGATTTGTGCTTAACCAATAATGTTTTCATTTTCAACAACACATTTTTCAGACAAATGCAAGGCACCGTGATGGGCACAATCTTTGCCCCACCGTATGCAAATCTAACGATGGGAGCATGGGAAGCATCAGATGTCTGGTCTGATCACAATCACACAACAACTGAAAACATCGTACTCTGGCTTAGGTATATTGATGACATTTTTATAATATGGAAAGGGTCAGAAAGAGGTTGGATTGAGTTTGTGAAACTTCTTAATGGAAACAAGCATAATCTAAGATTCACAGAAACACACAGCTTTACCTTTTTAATGTTTTTGGATGTGAACTTTGAATTGTGGATCAAACATTGACAACTGAACTCCATGGGAAACCAACTGGAACAAACACACCCTTACATGCAACTAGCAGCCATTCAAAGAATTTGAAATGATTTGATATGGAGCATTCCATATGGAGAATTTATAAGAATCAGAAGAAATAGCTCCACTTTGAAGGCCTATGATCGTGAGAGCAAAATTGCAGCAAGGGGGGTTTCTTAATCAGTGTTATCCTAAGAAAGTCATTGCAAAAACTTATATAAAAGCAAGAAAACAAGAGAGATCCTGTCTCTTGATAGGATCTCGTTCTTCAACTAACAGGGTAATTCATAGAAATGTGCACAAAAGTGGCGCACGCAGCTGGCGGACAGTGTCCCCATGCGATACACTGCGCCAGCCGCGTGCGATAAAATCCTTTTCATCGCACAGCGTACTCATGGATTTTAGCCTCAAAAACCAGCCGTGGCGCAGAGTGGCGCAGCGACCCTGCAGCAGCGCCAGTTAAGCCCCCAAGAACGCACTCGCGCAAGGAAAAGCCTTCAAAATTCCCAAATCATCGCAAAGGGCTGCGCTAACCCTGGACCAGTTCACAGGGCTGCCAAACAGCAAACGCCAAGCGGGGAAGGTGTATTTCAGTGGTTCTCGGGAAGTTTCACACGCGATTGTCCTGGGTACATGTACATCAGGGGTGCGCGGGAAGTAACACATGCGATTCCATCAGGGCATGTGTATTCCAGGGGTGCGCAGGAAGTATCACACGCAAAAACAGCAGGGTACGCGCATTTCAGGGATGCGCAGGAAGTATCACATGCGATTCCATCAGGGTACGTGTATTCCAGGGGTGCGCGGGAAGTATCACACGCAAAAGCAGCAGGGTATGTGTATTTCAGGGGTGCGCTGGAAGTATCACACGCAATTCCATCAGGGTACGTGTATTCCAGGGGTGCGCGGGAAGTATCACACGCAAAAGCAGCACGGTACGTGTATTTCAGGGGTGCGCGGGAAGTATCACACGCAATTCCATCAGGGTACGTGTATTCCAGGGGTACGCGGGGAGCACTACACGTGAATTGCCCGTGTGGGTCCTCCCAGGTGTTCCCTCTACACCCTCCACGGCCCCTGCATGCGGCCCACACCACAGGGGACTACCCTGCACATGTCCCGCAGGCAGCCCATCCACCATGCCCATGCCCCCCAGCCAACCCACATGTCACCTTGCACTACTGCCCACCAACACATGTCCCCCTGCACCCCCACCCCCCACCAGTCAGGGGCACCCTCCACCAGGCCGCCACTCATGTCCCCCTGCACCCCCACCCTCCAGCAGTGCAGGGCACCCTCGACCAGGCCCCCACTCATGTCTCCCTGCACCCCCACCCCCCAGCAGTCAGGGGCACCCTCCACCAGGCCCCCACTCATGTCTCCCAGTACCCCCTCCCCCACCAGTCAGGGGCACCCTCCACCAGGCACCCACTCATGTCCCCCTGCACTCCCACCCCCCAGCAGTGCAGGGCACCCTCCACCAGGCCCCCACTCATGTCCCCATGCACCCCCACCCACCACCAGTCAGGGGCACCCTCCACCAGGCCCCCACTCATGTCCAAACCATGTCTCTCTGCACCCCCACCCCCCAGCAGTGCAGGGCACCCTCCACCAGGCCCCCACTCATGTCCCCCTGCATCCCCAGCCCCCAGCAGTGCAGGGCACCGTCCACCAGGCCCCCACTCATGTCTCCCTGCAACCTCACCCCCCAGCAGTGCAGGGCACCCTCCACCAGGCCTCCACTCATGTCTCCCAGCACCCCCACCCCCCACCAGTCAGGGTGACCCTCCACCAGGCCCCCCTTCATGTCCCCTGCACCTCCACCCCCCAGCACTGTGGTGCACCCTCCACCAGGCCCCCAATCATGTCCAACTCATGTCTCCCAGCACCCCCACCCCCCAGCAGTGCAGGGCACCCTCCACCAGGCCCCCACTCATGTCCCCCTGCACCCCCACCCCCCAGCAGTGCAGGACACCCTCCACCAGGCCCCCACTCATGTCCAACTCATGTCTCCCTGCACCCCCACCCCCCAGCAGTGCAGGGCACCCTTCACCAGGCACCCGCTCATGTCTCCCAGCACCCCCACCCCCCACCAGTCAGGGGCACCCTCCACCAGGCCCCCACTCATGTCCCCCTGCACCCCCACCCCCAGCAGTGCAGGGTACCCTCCACCAGGCCCCCACTCATGTCTCCTTGCACCCCCACCCCCCAGCAGTGCAGGGCACCCTCCATCAGGCCCCCACTCATGTCCCCCTGCACCCCCACCCCCCAGCAATGTGGTGCACCCTCCACCAGGCCCCCAATCATGTCCAACTCATGTCTCCCAGCACCCCCACCCCCCAGCAGTGCAGGGCACCCTCCACCAGGCCCCCACTCATGTCCAACTCATGTCTCCCTGCACCCCCACCCCCCAGCAGTGCAGGGCACCCTTCACCAGGCACCCACTCATGTCTCCCAGCACCCCCACGCCCCACCAGTCAGGGGCACCCTCCACCAGGCCCCCACTCATGTCCCCCTGCACCCCCACCCCCCAGCAGTACAGGGTACCCTCCACCAGGCCCCCACTCATGTCTCCCTGCACCCCCACCCCCCAGCAGTGCAGGGCACCCTCCACCAGGCCCCCACTCATGTCCCCCTGCACCCCCACCCCCCACCAGTCAGGGGCACCCTCCATCAGGCCCCCACTCATGTCCAACTCATGTCTCCCTGCACCCCCACCCCCCAGCAGTGCAGGGCACCCTCCACCAGGCCCCCACTCATGTCCCCCTGCATCCCCACCCCCCAGCAGTGCAGGGCACCCTCCACCAGGCCCCCACTCATGTCTCCCAGCACCCCCACCCCCCACCAGTCAGGGGCACCCTCCACCAGGCCCGCACTCATGTCCCCATGCACCCCCACCCCCAGCACTGTGGTGCACCCTCCACCAGGCCCCCACTCATGTCTAACTCATGTGTCCCAGCACCCCCACCCCCCAGCAGTGCAGGGCACCCTCCACCAGGCCCCCAATCATGTCCCCCTGCACCCCCACCCCCCAGCAGTGCAGGGCACCATCCACTAGGCCCCCACTCATGTCCAACTCATGTCTCCCTGCACCCCCACCCCACAGCAGTGCAGGGCACCCTCCACCAGGCCCCCACTCATGTCCCCCTGCACCCCCACCCCCAGCAGTGCAGGGAAACCCTCCACCAGGCCCCCACTCATGTCTCCCTGCACCCCCACCCCCCAGCAGTGCAGGGCACCCTCCACCAGCCCCCCACTTATGTCTCCCAGCACCCCTACCCCCCACCAGTCAGGGGCAACATCCATCAGGCCCCCACTCATGTCCCCCTGCACCACCACCCCCCAGCAGTGCAGGGCACCCTCCACCAGGCCCCCACTCATGTCCCCCTGCACCCCCACCCCCCAGCAATGTGGTGCACCCTCCACCAGGCCCCCAATCATGTCCAACTCATGTCTCCCAGCACCCCCACCCCCCAGCAGTGCAGGGCACCCTCCACCAGGCCCCCACTCATGTCCCCCTGCACCCCCACCCCCCAGCAGTGCAGGGCACCCTCCACCAGGCCCCCACTCATGTCCAACTCATGTCTCCCTGCACCCCCACCCCCCAGCAGTGCAGGGCACCCTTCACCAGGCACCCACTCATGTCTCCCAGCACCCCCACCCCCCACCAGTCAGGGGCACCCTCCACCAGGCCCCCACTCATGTCCCCCTGCACCCCCACCCCCCAGCAGTACAGGGTACCCTCCACCAGGCCCCCACTCATGTCTCCCTGCACCCCCACCCCCCAGCAGTGCAGGGCACCCTCCACCAGGCCCCCACTCATGTCCCCCTGCACCCCCACCCCCCACCAGTCAGGGGCACCCTCCATCAGGCCCCCACTCATGTCCAACTCATGTCTCCCTGCACCCCCACCCCCCAGCAGTGCAGGGCACCCTCCACCAGGCCCCCACTCATGTCCCCCTGCACCCCCACCCCCCAGCAGTGCAGGGCACCCTCCACCAGGCCCCCACTCATGTCTCCCAGCACCCCCACCCCCCACCAGTCAGGGGCACCCTCCACCAGGCCCGCACTCATGTCCCCATGCACCCCCACCCCCCAGCACTGTGGTGCACCCTCCACCAGGCCCCCACTCATGTCTAACTCATGTCTCCCAGCACCCCCACCCCCCAGCAGTGCAGGGCACCCTCCACCAGGCCCCCAATCATGTCCCCCTGCACCCCCACCCCCCAGCAGTGCAGGGCACTATCCACTAGGCCCCCACTCATGTCCAACTCATGTCTCCCTGCACCCCCACCCCCCAGCAGTGCAGGGCACCCTCCACCAGGCCCCCACTCATGTCCCGCTGCACCCCCACCCCCAGCAGTGCAGGGAAACCCTCCACCAGGCCCCCACTCATGTCTCCCTGCACCCCCACCCCCCAGCAGTGCAGGGCACCCTCCACCAGCCCCCCACTTATGTCTCCCAGCATCCCTACCCCCCACCAGTCAGGGGCAACATCCATCAGGCCCCCACTCATGTCCCCCTGCACCACCACCCCCCAGCAGTGCAGGGCACCCTCCACCAGGCCATCACTCATGTCTCCCTGCACCCCCACCCCCCCATCAGTGCAGGGCACCCTCCACCAGGCCCCCACTCATGTCTCCCAGCACCCCCACCCCCCAGCAGTGCAGGGCACCCTCCACCAGGCCCCCACTCATGTCCCCCTGTACCCCCACCCCCCAGCAGTGCAGGGCACCCTCCACCAGGCCCCCACTCATGTCTCCCAGCACCCCAACCCCCACCAGTCAGGGGCACCCTCCACCAGTCCCCCACTCATGTCCCCCTGCACCCCCAACCCCCAGCAGTGCAGGGCATCATCCACCAGGCCCCCACTCATGTCTCCCAGCACCCCCACCCTCCAGCAGTGCAGGGCACCCTCCACCAGGCCCCCACTCATGTCTCCGAGCACCCCCACCCCCCACCTGTCAGGGACACCCTCCACCAGGCCCCCCACTCATGTCACCCTGCACCCCCACCCCCCAGCAGTGCAGGGCACCCTCCACCAGGCCCCCACTCATGTCTCCCAGCACCCCCACCCCCCAGCAGTGCAGGGCACCCTCCACCAGGCCCCCACTCATGTCTCCCAGCACCCCCACCCCCACCAGTCAGTGGCACCCTCCACCAGGCCCGCACTCATGCCCCCCCTGCACCCCCACCCCCCAGCAGTGCAGGGCACCCTCCACCAGGCCCCCACTCATGTCTCCCAGCACCCCCACCCCCCAGCAGTGCAGGGCACCCTCCACCAGGCCCCCACTCATGTCCCCCTGCACCCCCACCCCCCAGCAGTGCAGGGCACCCTCCACCAGGCCCCCACTCATGTCTCCCAGCACCCCCACCCCCCACCAGTCAGGGGCACCCTCCACCAGGCCCGCACTCATGTCCCCATGCACCCCCACCCCCCAGCACTGTGGTGCACCCTCCACCAGGCCCCCACTCATGTCTAACTCATGTCTCCCAGCACCCCCACCCCCCAGCAGTGCAGGGCACCCTCCACCAGGCCCCCACTCATGTCCCCCTGCACCCCCACCCCCCAGCAGTGCAGGGCACCATCCACTAGGCCCCCACTCATGTCCAACTCATGTCTCCCTGCACCCCCACCCCCCAGCAGTGCAGGGCACCCTCCACCAGGCCCCCACTCATGTCCCCCTGCACCCCCACCCCCAGCAGTGCAGGGAAACCCTCCACCAGGCCCCCACTCATGTCTCCCTGCACCCCCACCCCCCAGCAGTGCAGGGCACCCTCCACCAGCCCCCCACTTATGTCTCCCAGCACCCCTACTCCCCACCAGTCAGGGGCAACATCCATCAGGCCCCCACTCATGTCCCCCTGCACCACCACCCCCCAGCAGTGCAGGGCACCCTCCACCAGGCCCCCACTCATGTCTCCCTGCACCCCCACCCCCCCATCAGTGCAGGGCACCCTCCACCAGGCCCCCACTCATGTCTCCCAGCACCCCCACCCCCCAGCAGTGCAGGGCACCCTCCACCAGGCCCCCACTCATGTCCCCCTGTACCCCCACCCCCCAGCAGTGCAGGGCACCCTCCACCAGGCCCCCACTCATGTCTCCCAGCACCCCAACCCCCACCAGTCAGGGGCACCCTCCACCAGTCCCCCACTCATGTCCCCCTGCACCCCCAACCCCCAGCAGTGCAGGGCATCATCCACTAGGCCCCCACTCATGTCTCCCAGCACCCCCACCCTCCAGCAGTGCAGGGCACCCTCCACCAGGCCCCCACTCATGTCTCCGAGCACCCCCACCCCCCACCTGTCAGGGACACCCTCCACCAGGCCCCCCACTCATGTCACCCTGCACCCCCACCCCCCAGCAGTGCAGGGCACCCTCCACCAGGCCCCCACTCATGTCTCCCAGCACCCCCACCCCCCAGCAGTGCAGGGCACCCTCCACCAGGCCCCCACTCATGTCTCCCAGCACCCCCACCCTCACCAGTCAGTGGCACCCTCCACCAGGCCCCCACTCATGTCCCCCCTGCACCCCCACCCCCCAGCAGTGCAGCGCACCCTCCACCAGGCCCCCACTCATGTCTCCCAGCACCCCCACCCCCCAGCAGTGCAGGGCACCCTCCACCAGGCCCCCACTCATGTCCAACTCATGTCTCCCTGCACCCCCACCCCCAGTAGTGCAGGGCACCCTCCACCAGGCCCCCACTCATGTCCCCCTGCACCCCCACCCCCCAGCAGTGCAGGGCACCCTCCACCAGGCCCCCACTCATGTCTCCCTGCAACCCCACCCCCCAGCAGTGCAGGGCACCCTCCGCCAGGCCTCCACTCATGTCTCCCAGCACCCCCACCCCCCAGCAGTGCAGGGCACCCTCCACCAGGCCCCCACTCATGTCCCCCTGCACCCCCACCCTAAGCAGTGCAGGGCACCCTCCACCAGGCCCCCACTCATGTCCAACTCATGTCTCCCTGCACCCCCACCCCCCAGCAGTGCAGGGCACCCTTCACCAGGCACCCACTCATGTCTCCCAGCACCCCCACCCCCCACCAGTCAGGGGCACCCTCCACCAGGCCCCCACTCATGTCCCCCTGCACCCCCACCCCCAGCAGTGCAGGGTACCCTCCACCAGGCCCCCACTCATGTCTCCCTGCACCCCCACCCCCCAGCAGTGCAGGGCACCCTCCACCAGGCCCCCACTCATGTCCCCCTGCACCCCCACCCCCCAGCAATGTGGTGCACCCTCCACCAGGCCCCCAATCATGTCCAACTCATGTCTCCCAGCACCCCCACCCCCCAGCAGTGCAGGGCACCCTCCACCAGGCCCCCACTCATGTCCCCCTGCATCCCCACCCCCCAGCAGTGCAGGGCACCCTCCACCAGGCCCCCACTCATGTCCAACTCATGTCTCCCTGCACCCCCACCCCCCAGCAGTGCAGGGCACCCTTCACCAGGCACCCACTCATGTCTCCCAGCACCCCCACCCCCCACCAGTCAGGGGCACCCTCCACCAGGCCCCCACTCATGTCCCCCTGCACCCCCACCCCCCAGCAGTACAGGGTACCCTCCACCAGGCCCCCACTCATGTCTCCCTGCACCCCCACCCCCCAGCAGTGCAGGGCACCCTCCACCAGGCCCCAACTCATGTCCCCCTGCACCCCCACCCCCCACCTGTCAGGGGCACCCTCCATCAGGCCCCCACTCATGTCCAACTCATGTCTCCCTGCACCCCCACCCCCCAGCAGTGCAGGGCACCCTCCACCAGGCCCCCACTCATGTCCCCCTGCACCCCCACCCCCCAGCAGTGCAGGGCACCCTCCACCAGGCCCCCACTCATGTCTCCCAGCACCCCCACCCCCCACCAGTCAGGGGCACCCTCCACCAGGCCCGCACTCATGTCCCCATGCACCCCCACCCCCCAGCACTGTGGTGCACCCTCCACCAGGCCCCCACTCATGTCTAACTCATGTCTCCCAGCACCCCCACCCCCCAGCAGTGCAGGGCACCCTCCACCAGGCCCCCACTCATGTCCCCCTGCACCCCCACCCCCCAGCAGTGCAGGGCACCATCCACTAGGCCCCCACTCATGTCCAACTCATGTCTCCCTGCACCCCCACCCCCCAGCAGTGCAGGGCACCCTCCACCAGGCCCCCACTCATGTCCCCCTGCACCCCCACCCCCAGCAGTGCAGGGCACCCTCCACCAGGCCCCCACTCATGTCTCCCTGCACCCCCGCCCCCCAGCAGTGCAGGGCACCCTCCACCAGCCCCCCACTCATGTCTCCCAGCACCCCTACCTCCCACCAGTCAGGGGCAACATCCATCAGGCCCCCACTCATGTCCCCCTGCACCACCACCCCCCAGCAGTGCAGGGCACCCTCCACCAGGCCCCCACTCATGTCTCCCTGCACCCCCACCCCCCCAGCAGTGCAGGGCACCCTCCACCAGGCCCCCACTCATGTCTCCCAGCACCCCCACCCCCCAGCAGTGCAGGGCACCCTCCACCAGGCCCCCACTCATGTCCCCCTGTACCCCCACCCCCCAGCAGTGCAGGGCACCCTCCACCAGGCCCCCACTCATGTCTCCCAGCACCCCAACCCCCACCAGTCAGGGGCACCCTCCACCAGTCCCCCACTCATGTCCCCCTGCACCCCCAACCCCCAGCAGTGCAGGGCATCATCCACCAGGCCCCCACTCATGTCTCCCAGCACCCCCACCCTCCAGCAGTGCAGGGCACCCTCCACCAGGCCCCCACTCATGTCTCCGAGCACCCCCACCCCCCACCTGTCAGGGACACCCTCCACCAGGCCCCCCACTCATGTCACCCTGCACCCCCACCCCCCAGCAGTGCAGGGCACCCTCCACCAGGCCCCCACTCATGTCTCCCAGCACCCCCACCCCCCAGCAGTGCAGGGCACCCTCCACCAGGCCCCCACTCATGTCTCCCAGCACCCCCACCCCCACCAGTCAGTGGCACCCTCCACCAGGCCCCCACTCATGTCCCCCCTGCACCCCCACCCCCCAGCAGTGCAGGGCACCCTCCACCAGGCCCCCACTCATGTCTCCCAGCACCCCCACCCCCCAGCAGTGCAGGGCACCCTCCACCAGGTCCCCACTCATGTCCAACTCATGTCTCCCTGCACCCCCACCCCCAGTAGTGCAGGGCACCCTCCACCAGGCCCCCACTCATGTCCCCCTGCACCCCCACCCCCCAGCAGTGCAGGGCACCCTCCACCAGGCCCCCACTCATGTCTCCTGCACCCCCACCCCCCAGCAGTGCAGGGTACCCTCCACCATGCCTCCACTCATGTCCCCTTGCACCCCCACCCCCCAGCAGTGGAGGGCACCCTCCACCAGGCCCCCACTCATGTCCAACTCATGTCTCCAAGCACCCCCACCCCCCATCAGTGCAGGGCACCCTCCACCAGGCCCCCACTCATTTCTCCCAGCACCCCTACCCCCCAGCAGTGCAGGGCACCCTCTACCAGGCCCCCACTCATGTCTCCCAGCACCCCCACCCCCCAGCAGTGCGGGACACATGCCAGCCTGCCCCCACACATGTCCCCCAGCCAACACGTCATCACAATCCAGATCCCAGGCTCCTATGCCCACCCAAATCACACCCCACGCCACCTCAGTCCAAACACCCAACCAAGCTTTACATCCATTCAAAATTGAAATACCAATTACATGATAGATAACAAATAAGCAGTATGCGCATGAGTACAAGTCCGTCAGACCCATACAATGGCAACACATGACTGTGAAAACCCACATTGTGGCAGGCATAAAACCAATGAGAGAAGTCCACACATTGAAGTAAGAAACAAAAATGTATTACAGTGTAAATTAAGTGAATGAAATCAAAACAAACAATAATGGCAACAAAAATCAAAATGCAGCATGTCCACAAAAATAATAAATAATGAAAATGGGAATCCTAAATAACCGTAATGAAATTGTGTCCAAATTCACCATCCAACAAAGCTAATCCAAAGGGAAAGTAAAGTGAAAATCCATTGCTCCATGGTGAAAAAATAATAAAAGATGAAGGCCACAAATCCACTGTCAAACTATGTACAAAGAGCAAATCCAGGGTCCATGATCCGAACGATGTAAATGAAACCTACAATAAAACCCACCTAACTAATAACTATATACAAAAAAGCGCACCAAATTAAAAAAAAAAATTAAAACCTAACACTAATTAACTATATACAATGGCATCAGGCAAGTCCAATGGCTCACTTCTGGATGTTGCGGGCCAGGGCATCATCGAACTCCTGCTCAATGTTCCGGAGGCAGTCCTGTTCCATGGCCCATAGGGTCCGCAGGGATGATGACATGTTCTCCTCCAACTCCCTGCGGATTGCCTCGAGGCTCTCGGCCTGCCTCAGGGCCCTCCGCATGGAGTTCTCTGCCCTGACCATCGTGAGCCATGCCTCTTCTGCCCGCTGCCGCTCCGCATCTATGGCGTGGCCCAACCGCTGCCACACGGAAGACACTTCCCGTCCTCGGTCCTCCTGCCCTCCGGCCGATGCCTGCCCCTCCGATGTGAAAAGCCCTGAGCCATCGTGGCTCCCACCTACAGCCTCCTGCTGCTGCTGCTGCTGTCCATGTGCCCTGTCCGATGGTGCCTGCACATCCTCCTCCAGCTGGGGTGCAGTTGTTGATGTGGCCACCCCTGCTGGACGTCCGACTCCCGACTGTGGCAGGGATCTGTTGTCCACCAGCCTGGCCACACGGTCAGAGGCAGCTCCACAGGGCACCCAGGTGATACATGTGTGGGAAGATGGCATGGAGGACGACTGGGGCATAGGGTGTTCCGTTGAGGAGGGGGTCGGAACAATGTCCAGGAAACGGAGGAATCCGGCCATGGTGAGCTGTCCCAGTGGGTCAATGCGGTCAACGAGCCATGCGAGAAGACGTGCAGTCTAATCATGGAAAGACTGCAGGTCAGCTCGCATGGCCCGTTGACGCAACGCCACCCCACCCTGGACAGGCTCAACCTGTTGCAGGATAGCCACATCCGCAGGGAGAGGAAGGCCAGTTGGTGTAAGCCAATCCACTCCCTGAGAACGGGTCTGGAGGTAGGCATCCCTGCTGGTGCAAGATGATGCAGTGACAGGAGCAGGGACAGGAGTGCACACAGGCGCCTCCGCGGTGGCCTGTGCTGCCGCCTGTCCCTGGTCCTGCACTGCACCACTAGCACCAGTGGAATCCCCACCTCCAGACCCCACCTCTGTTGCTTGCATGGCCTCCTCCTCCACCAAACCCCCCACCAACCTGGATGACTCCATGCCATCTTCCTCTGTTGAGCCCTGTCGGTCCCAGCTGCCCCTTCTGCTGCCGAGGAGTCCAACTCCAACCTCCGCCTCCTGGACCTCCCCTCGGCAGCTGCGGCCTCGGACGCGGCACTGGACTCCTCACTCCCCGACGAGATCACAACCTGGGAAGGGAGCCGGGCCTTGCGTCTCCGGCTGGTGGTGCGACCCCTGCCGCTGTGCTCCACAGCACCTTCTCTGCCCTCTTCATCAGTTGACACTGCAGACAGGGAGAAATAAAACACAGGCATCAGGGCACTGTATAATGGACTCATAAACACGTGACAGTTGTACATGAGTGGCATTGGCAAACCTCAGACATGGCATTACAATCCCCAACACACATGTCATTTCAACTTGCACACATGAGCTATACCCCAGCCATATCGCAACAGCCAGCACCATCCATACACATAAAACAGCATGAGCAGGCAAAGGTGAGCCAGACATCACATGCGACACAGGGAGTGCACTACACATGCACACACACCACCACACTTGCATGCATGTGTACACCTCCGCCAACTGTCGCAGTGTTCAGATCGGCATCCATGTCACACCTGCCAATCATTCTTCAACATTCCTTTGCCATGCAAGCCTACACACACAAGCACCATCCATGTGTCACACATGAGAGCCCTCGCATGTGTCAGCCTCACGGCCCTGTACCCCCGCCCATACTTGATCCACATAAAACCACATGTGCAACCTGCACACTTCTGCCACACCACCACACGCACAGCTTACAATCAGTATGCATGTACACTTACCGCTCGACTCCAGACGGGTCTGCCTCTCAAGGACCTGGTCGTGGAGCGCTGGGGATATGCATTCCAGGACCCTCATCTGATCTTCCGACAAGGGGCCCCGGCGCCCCTTAGCATCCGCTGCTCTCAGGAGGCGCCGGGCCTTCTTGAGGGTCCTGGACCTGAAGTCCTCCCAGCGCTTCTTCACATGATGGAATAGTCGGACTGCCACCCCCTCCGCATTGATGGCAGTCATGATGTCCGTCCAGATCCGAGTCCGTCCTTCCTTGTCGGCGCGCATCCTTCCAAAGAGGGCATCATACTGCCCCAGGACATGCTCCACCAGGACACCAACTTCGGTGGCAGTGAAGCTGGTGCCCCTCTACCTCTCTGGCCGGGGGTTTCCTCTGGTGCCAGATGTTGCAGTGCCCAACATGGCAACCCCAGAGGCAGAAGTGGGTGGGCAACTGGGTGCTGGGGCTGGGCTGTGGAGCGATGGTATACCAGTCGGGAGTCTTCGGTTCCAGCAGGGGTGGTCACAGCAACAGCACCCCTGGCTGATGTGCAGGCAGCAAATGGCAGGACACGTGGGCAGCAGGCAGTCAGGCAGCAGCAGATGGCAGGTGGGAGCGTGCTCGGGGCTCTGGGGGGCAGTAATTCGGCCTTCTGGGCAGGAGCGTGGTCTTCCGTGTGCTTACGCGTGGCCAGCTTGATACGGAGTGATTTGGCATGTGAAAATCCAGCACGTCTGCGTGTAATTCGAGGAAAGGCCCTTAGCACGTAAGCGCGTCAGAACACATACGTTAATTCATTGGCCCAAAGGCCCCTAGGCGCGTCTATGACGTCACGTGCATGGCCGTTGAGAATGGCGCGAGTAAAAAAAAAAAACACGTCCGAGTGTCAAGGCGTGTAATTGGTGGAAATGGCCTCAGCGCGTATGCGCGTCTGTGACGTGTGTATAAAAGGTACGTGTAGAACACCATTTCCTTGTACGTGCTTTTCGTGGAGAGCGAGTGGGTGAAATCTGTACTTCTTTTCGGTCCACACGCGATTTACTTCACGGCGTTTCAAGTTCGTACTCCCTGTTACCTCTGACAGCTTTTTCTCTTTTCCTCTTTTTCCTGGGCCTGTTTCCTCAAACAGCGTACCCTTCTACTGTTGTCCTGTCTCCTCAGGCAGCGTAGAATTCTTCTTTTGGCGGGGGTATTGCCAACGCGCACACGTGCATCTTTTTCACGCTTTTTTTCCTGGCAGACGGTGAGTCGCGCACGTATTTAAAATCTGTGCTTGCCCCGCGTGTCGCGTACCCCTTCAGAGGTCATTCTAGGCTGCATGTGACACGCATACATTTATTCTTGTGTTTCTGGGTGCCACAGCGTAGTGCAGGTTTATTTTTCCACACACGTGTTCTAAGAGGGGTTGCGTGCACCTTACTTCCCTTTTTTGGGGTGCCTGTGCGTTGCGTGACCCGTCATCTTTCCCCAGGGGTGACATACAGCCTTGCTAGAGCACTAGGGTATGATTACCATCTGGTACCCAACCCCTTTAACCCCCAATTGCCCAGGACAATAGTTCACAGCGACTCCCATACGCACAATAACATCAGTGCCATGGCTGGGAGGTGAGCAAGCCGTAAGGGTGGCAAAGGTGGCCGAGCCCAAAGTGGTGGCCGTGGTGGATCCGGTAGGGGACGTGGTCGTGACTTGCAGGGTGCCCCTAGCCCCCCATGTGTGGAGGACCAGTCAGGGACACCCATGCCCCCCCCCCGGTTGAGGGTAATGTGGCTGACACCATCCATGCTCAGCCCTTGTTGGACCAGCCCACTGTGGCACCAGACCTGGCACAGGGTGACTCCATGGCTTACTTCCAGGTCAGCAGGTCTAGGCCACGTGCGCCGGTGCACGTTGGTGTCATCAGGCCACGTGGATCAGGGGCAGCTAGGTCATCTGCTGCCCCAAGTAGGCAGGGTGGGGAGGCTGCCGGGGCAGCTGCGGCTCCATCCACCCCAACTCTCACACACCCAGCCAGGACAGTGTCGGTCCAAGTCCATCCTGCTGACATTCCCCCTGACACCATCACACTTGAGCTAATGCCTGCACCAACTCCCATGCTGAGTGTGCAATCCCACACTCCTAGTACAGAGTCCACCGGGGCTCCTGCCCCTAGTGTCCAGAGCGGCATAGGACACTCAGGATCCCCACCACCTTCCAAGCAGAAGAGGAAGAGTGCTCGTCCAGTAGAGGCTGATGCCCCAGACACGGCTACACAGTCCGGCCCGTCAAGGAAGCCCAGTTTCAATGAGGCCGAACTGAATGCACTTGTAGAGTATGTGTCCGCACATGACCGCGAAATGGTGATTATTGCAGGATCCAAGACCACACCTGCACAACGTCTGCAACACTGGCAGACCATCGCGGACATCATAAGTGCCCTTGGAATCGTGAGGCGCACAGCTACTGAATGCTACAAGCACTGGAATGACCTGAAGCGCAGGGCAAAGAATAAGCTGGCCTCAAGTCATGCCGCTACTCTAGTGACTGGAGGTGGGTCTCCAGCAGAGGACATAGAACTCACTCCACATGAGCATGTTGCTGGGACCTACGTCACGGAGGAACAGATCCAAGGCGTGGGAGAACTGGCAGATTACGAAGGCATTGTCCGGTGAGTGCACATGCATGTGTGTGTCATCCATGTGCATGGTGTGTGTGTGAGGGCTTTTGTTTGGGTGCCAGGTGAGGGTTTGTGTGCCTGAGTGGTTTGGGTCACCCATGTGCCTCATCCAATACATTCTGCTCACCAGCATTTGGGTATAGCAGTATCCCTTCTGCAAACAGGAGACATCTAGCCCAACACCACGCTAGTTGCCCTTGAAGTGTCATCTTGCCACAACATTGTTGCTTATTTTTCTGTTTATTCAGGCAGATTGTTTGCATTCCACCACTTTTACTAGGCATGTCTCAGTCCTATTGTCACATTTCTGACATGGCTATGGTAAAGTGGACTGACTTTGTTTCCTGGATATCATTTGTTTAGACAAGTCCCTGTGCTATAGGACCATTTTGGACTGGCAGCTCCAGGTTAAACAATTGAACTATTTCAATAAAAAAAGCAATTTCATGAGCAAACTAGACTGAATGAACAAGTGGTGCCCTCCTCTCCCTCTTCACTTTATGGCTAGGGTACATGCCATCTGTGTGATGGCATGTGTATTTGACCTGCCAATCACAGGCCAATGTGTGATGCCACTGCAAGGCAGCATGCAGCAAATGTGTTGATCTTCCATCTTGGTGTCATCAATGTGTGCCATTTGCCTCCCCTTCATACGCAGTGACGGTGCAAGCATGGGAGGGTTTTAGTCATGTGGGACATGTGTCAATCAAGTACTGGTTCTGTAGCTTCTCAGCTCTAATTGTGTGCCATAGTGCTAATGCCTGTTTCCATTTCTTTTCTTTCATGTCTTTGCAGGGGATGACGCACTTGATACTGCTGGGGTTGTGGAGATGGTGCAGACCCAGGAGGGGTCTCAGGGACGACCGACCACCAGTGAGGGACGTGGTCTGGTGGTGGGTGAGAACCCACAACTGCTGCAGGTCGTGCTCTCAAGGGGTGTCTCTGGGTGCACCTCCCCCGAGCTGTATTCAGGTGTCGATTCGGATGATGAGACCTATGTGCCGTCGCAGGTGAGTGTTCCTGGGAGGGATTCTGTTCTGTCTGACCCACCTGCACCAGGAGTAGAACCCTCAATGGGGATGTCAGTGTTGGCAGGTACGCCTTTGATGGTTACGGATGCAGGGTCACGCTCCGCAACATCTGATCCTGTTCCTGGGCCAGCAGATCAGAGGGGGGATGCAGTCCTGCAGCCTCAGGCAGGGCCGGCACAGCAAGGCGCAGTTCGCCTTGCCCCAGACAGGTGTGGTGCCCGCCGACGTGGTGGCCGTACGGGAGCAATCCATATACGGTATGGCAACCCAACAGGCAGCATCATCAGAGATGATGGCTCAGGCCATGGATAGGGTGGCCACTTCTATTGTCCCCCCAGAAAGGCTGAAGGAGCGACTACAGCAGGCAACAGACTCCATCTGCCAGTCACACAGGGAGGACATGTTGGCGTCCGACAGGGACGGGCGGGCGGCACTGGCGACTCTGCGGGAAGTCATTTCCATAGAGTCCCAGGCCCACAGGGAAGCCCTGAGGGTGGAACTCTGTCACCTCAGGACGACTCTTGTTGAGCTTGAGGCTTCAACAAACACAAGGACAGAACAGCAGCTGGAGCGTCTCACATGTACGCTCTCAGCTGAGATGCAGGCAACTCGTGAGGAGGTCCGGTCATCCCGTGAGTTATTGCATGGGGACCTCCGCACGATTATCCTCCAGAACAAGACCTTCCAGACCCACATGCTTGCTGCCATGGAGGACCAGACTAGGGCTTTGCGTGGGCTGCCTCCCATAGTGCCACCACCTCCTGAGGCAGCTGCAGAGTCTGGGGAGAGCGACAGCAGTGATTCTCTCACAATAGGGTAGCCGTGCAGGCCATGAGCCCATGGAGGTGTTTTTTTTTTGCAAGATCCACACAGGTGGGTTTTGGTGTGCACCCTGTCCTCGGACCTCCTTGGTGGCCTCCCCCCCCCCCCCTTGGCCATTTTTTATTTTTTTTTTATTCTTTTTTTGAATTTTTTATTTTTTTATTTTTTGGACAGTGTGTTGCCTTGTGTGGCTCCCGTGGGCATACGCTGTATTGTGGCTGGGCACATGCAGGCTTGTCCTGAATTTGGGTCAGATGCTTGGGTTTGTGTGACACACACCCCTCCTGCTTCCCGTTTCCATGGGCTTGCAAAGGGTGTGCCCAAGTGACATTGACGTACACGGTGACGTTGGACTCCCATTTGATGTGTGGGTAGTCAATACTGTGTATACATTCCTAGTGCATATTGTTGTTGTATTGTACACTGCATCGTGTATTGATATGTGCCTCTGCATCCATCTCATCCTCCTAATTTTCAGGTCCATTTCTCATGTCTTCACAAGGCGGTCTACTTTGAGACTGGAGTCCATGTTGTAAGCAGTGCACCTACACTCTTGCGTGGCGCTAACACTGTATACTTGGAAGTGTTCAAAGTGCTGGCATTATCAGGTAGTGAGGCTACCAATTTCTTAAGTCTGTACTGTCATGTTTATGGTAGGTTCAAGGTTGTGTAGGTGATTGGTATTCTTGGTAAGTATTTGGTAATGTGTGTTGTTGGTCCTGCATTACTGTGAGCATTTCATGTGTGGCCAGTTTCCATTAGGGACACTGTAGTTGGTGAAACTTGGGGCATGTTGTGGGGATTAATTTGTTTGCTCTCACATTGCATGACATGCCATGGTGTGTTGTGTGGCCGTGCCGGGGAGGGGTTGGGTGACATGGCACTGTTCTCATGTAGTATTTTGCAAGTGGGTATTCATTTTTGCTGCATGGAAGTGTGTCTTTTGTTGACACTGCATTGGTGGTGTTTGTGTAGGTAGGGATGCACACATTGTGACACTTCCACATGGACAATCTCATATGGTTCTGACAGTTGACTGTCCCTTTGTTCGTCATAATTGTCAGGTCGAGTCATCATTGCTTATCAGATGGTATGTGCCAGGGCTGTGTGCACTCCACAGGGGTGTGATTTCTATGTGAAGTAATTAGCCACCAGCTGCGTACGGGCTGCCTCACCCGGTGCCCTTTCCCCTCCCATGCGCAGCGGGCGTGCATGTGGTTGGGGATGTGGGGGCACCACCATGTCCACAGCCAGGCCCCGGCGTATTGCAACATTGTGCAGGACACATGCTGCCACTATTATCCTGCACACTACTGGGGGCGCATATAACAGCTGTCCGCCAGAACGGTCAAGGGAGCGAAAGCGTGACTTGAGCACTCCGAATGTGCACTCCACTATGCCCCGGGTTGCAATATGGGCTGTGTTGTTTCTTACCTCGGGAGGCGTGATGGGGTTCCAAATTGGCGTCATCATGTGGGTACTCAGAGGGTAGTCACTGTCCCCTGGTGAGGAGGTGATGGGTATCATTAGTGGGGTAGTGACATAACTCTGCATCTGACATGCATGCATGTGCAATGGCATTCATACTCACCAAGCAGCCATGTATCGCCATGCCGCCCAGCTTCTAGGTCCCGGCTTAGGGTAGACATTCGGTAAATGAAGCTGTCGTGGGTGGACCCTGGATAGTTGGCATATACTGAGGTGATGATTCCCTTGGCATTACATACTACCTGCACGTTGATGGAATGCCAGTGCTTGCGGTTCCTATAGATGTGCTCAGATGCCCTGGGGGGACCTAGTGCCACATGGGTGCAGTCAATGGCACCTAGCACTTTGGGGAATTGTGCCACACCGTAGAAATCCAGGGCGGCAGCCTGCCTTTCTGCAGGTGTTCTGGGCAGGTATATGTGCCTGCGGACTGATGGGCGTGCAGTGATGATGTTCAAGACCTGGTGTAGGCAGCGTGACTGCGTGGCCTGTGACACCCAACCCACTATGGCACTTGTCCGCTGAAATGATCCAGTGGCCAAGAAGTGCAGTACATTAAGAACCTTCTCCAGGGGGCTGAGTGCTTGGGAGCACAGGGTGGGTGATGTGAGGTCATCCTCCCACTCACTCACCAGATCCAGTATTATGTGAGGTGGAAACCTGTACCTCCCATACACCTGGTCATCAGGCATCCCAAAAAGGCTGGTTCTGGATGTGAAAATTCGGTCCCTCACTATCCTCCTCCTCCTCCTTTGGTAACCCACGGCCACTGCTGCTAGGAACGGTATATTCATCCTGGCGTCTGAGCTTGTTTGTTGTTTGCGCGCACTTTTATGCTGCGCGGGTCGACGTACGCCTGCTTCCTGCTGGCGTACGTGTTTCCGGATTAGCACGTTTTTTTGTGCGCATGCCTTAGCCCCGTTCAATTCCATGGATACGTGTTGTTGGCGTGCGTGTAAAACTTCCCGCGCACCCCTGTAATACACTTACCCAAGCAAATCGTGTTTGAGAATTCCCGCGCACCCCTGTAATAAGTAAATCGCGTGTGAGAATTCACGCGCACCCCTGTAATACACGTACCCAAGCAAATCGTGTGTGAGAATTCCCGCGCACCCCTGCAATACACGTACCCAAGCAAATCGCGTGTGAGAATTCCCGCGCACCCCTGTAATACACGTACCCAAGCAAATCGCGTGTGAGAATTCCCGCGCACCCCTGCAATACACGTACCCAGGTGAATTGCGTGTACGCGCACTTTCCTCCAATTACACGCAATGATACTCTGACGTGCAGTGTTTCCACGTGTGCTCTGTCATCACGTGCTATGAGGGAAACACCCGGCGCGTCACATCACAGACGCGCTTATGTGCTGAGGGCCTTTGGTCCAATGGAATCGCGTATGCGTGCTGACGCGCTTACGCGCTAAGGCCCTTTCCTCGAATTTCACGTTGACGTGCAGGATTTTCACGTGCCAATTCACTCCGTATCAAGCTGGCCACGCGTAAGCACACGGAAGACCACGCTCCTGCCCAGAAGGCCGAACTACTGCCCCCCAGAGCCCCAAGCAGCCTCCCACAAGCCATCTGCTGCTGCCTGCCTGCCTGCTGCCACCATGCCCTGCCATTTTGTGCCTGCACATCTGCCATCTGCAGGGGTCCAGTTGCTGTGTCCACCCCTGCTGGAACAGAAGACTCCCGACTGGTATACCATCGCTCCACAGCCCAGCCCCAGGACCCAGTTGCCCACCCAATTCTGCCTCTGGGGTTGCCATGTCGGGCACTGCAACATCTGGCACCTGTGGCAACCCCCGGCTAGAGAGGCAGAGGGGCACCAGCTTCACTGCCCCGAAGTTGGTGTCCTGGTGGAGCAAGTCCTGGGGCAGTATGATGCCCTCTTCGGATCGTCACGCGCCAACAAGGAAGGGCGGGACAGGATCTAGGACAACTTGGTGGTTGCCATCAACGCGGAGGGGGTGGCAACCCGCAACATCCAGAAAGTCAAGAAGCGCTGGGAGGACTTGAGGTTCAGGACCCTCTTGAAGGCCCGGCGCCTCGTGGAAGGGGGCCGGGGCCGCATGAGTACCATCCAGCTGAGGGTCCTGGAACGTGTAGACCCAGCGCTCCACGCGCAGATCCTTGCAAGGCAGACCCGTCTGGAGTTGAGCGGTAAGTGGGCAAGCATTGCTGTGTGACAGGGCTTGTTGCAGTGTGCTGGTTGTCTGATGCTTGCCTGTATGTGTGACATAGGCCATTGTACGCATGTATGTGTGCAGGGACATCATGGTCATGCATGTGAGACCAGTAATGTGTGAACCACACGGTTGGTGCATGTGTTTAAATGCATCATGGGGAGCCCTATGCGGATTGGACACATGAGAGCATGCCAGTCTCTGTTCCTGGACATGGGTGGGGGTGAGGGATGGGTGCTGATGCCATGTACATGTATGGTATCCATGTCTGTGTGTCTGACCTGCGGTCTGTGACTTGTGAATGCCATGGATGCATGACACATGTCTGTGACAATGTACACAGATGCAGCCTAGTTATCCTTGTATCCACTGTGTCTGGGGTGTACAAGGCCAGATGGATGAAACTACGGTGATGTGTGTGCATGTGATGTCCATAACAACATTGTATGTTTGGAGAGTCCCTTGGACATGTATGCAAATGTCCATCGCATGTGCCATGCCTGTTACTGTGTGTGTTTTGCCTGCACTGACCCGTGTGTTGTGGAGGGACATGATGGAAGTGACCTTTGACAGTGCCACTCATCTGCTATTGCTTCCTGTCTAGGAGACGATTGTACAGTACCCTGATGCTTGTGTTATATGTCTCCCTCTACACAGCGGCAAGTGAAGAAGAGGGCGGAGACGGCGCTGTGGAGCAAAGCGGCGGGGATGCCCCCACGGCTGCAGCGGAAGGGGTGGGTGAGCCCCCACAGGGACTTGCAACGGCGGAAGACAGTGTGGAGCCATCCAGGTTGGTGGTTTCCGCAGAGGAGGAGGAGGCCGCTACTGAGGCGCACATGGGGCCTGGTGGGGGCATCCCTGCTGGTGCAAGTGGTGCAGTCCAGGGGCAGGGGCAGGAGGCAGCACAGGTAGCCGTGGAGGGGCCTGTGCATGTCACTGTCCCTGACACTGTGACTGCACCACCATGCACCAGCAGGGATGCCCCATCCCAGGCCCGTCTGCAGGTAGGGGGATGTCCATGTCATCTGACTCCCCTCCAACTGCGGATGAGGGGACCCGTGGCCATATGGAGAAGGTCCTGATTGGTAACGCATTGCGCACGGGTGTCATTCGTGATGACATGCATGCTTCCCGGGAGGAGCTTGCACGTCATCACGAAGAGCACCGTGCCGACGTGGCCCAGTTGGGATTGGCCGTGTTCGGGGGTTTCATACATGTGTTGGCCAATCTGGCAGCCCACTCCTCCTCTGTGGAGACTATACGCCAGTCGTTCTCCATGCCGTCTTCCGGCCCAGATGCCACCAGGGCCCCCTGTGGACCTGCCCTGACCAACGCAGCCAGCTTGGTGGGGATACCATCCCTGCCACAGTCGGGAGTCGGAGGTCCAGCAGGGGTGGACACCACAGCAACTGGACCCCAGCAGATGGAGGATGTGCCGGCATCATTGGGCAGGGCACGTGCACGACGGCGTCGATGGATTCCATCAGCCTGGATGCCGTTGTGCTGGCAGAGGCAGTTGCGTCAGAGGCAGCAGCGGAGTCAACGTGGGAGGCATCATGGCTCGGGGCAATCTACATCGGAGTGGCAGGCATCGGCCAGAGGGCAGGAGGACCCAGGACGAGAAGTGTCTTCCGTGTGGCAGCGGTTGGGCCAGCAGATAGGTGCAGAGCGGCGGCGGGCGCAAGAGGCGCGGCTCACGAAGGTCAGGGCGGAGAACTCCATGCGGAGGGCCCTGAGGCAGGCCGAGTGCCTCGAGGGAATCCGCAGGAAGTTGGAGGAGGACATGTCGGCGTCCCTGCGGACACTCTGGGCCACTGAACTGGACCGCCTCCGGGACATCGAACAGGAGTTCGATGATTCCCTGGCCCGGGACACCACGGAGTGAGCCGCTGGACTAGCCCGCCACCTTTGTATATAGTTAATTAGTGTTAGGTTTTATTTCTTTTTTTTAATTTGGCGCGCTTGGACTATGCCCCACTTTTTTGTATATAGTTATTAGTTAGGTAGGTTTTGTTGTAGGTTTCATTTACATCGTTGGGATCATGGACCATGGATTTGCTCTTTGTACATAGTTTGACAGTGGATTTGTGGCCTTCATCTTTTATTATTTTTTTCACCATGGAGCAATGGATTTTCACTTTACTTTCCCTTTGCATTTGCTTTGTTGGACGGTGACTTTGGACATAATTTCTTTACGGTTATTGTGGATTCCCACTTTCGTTATTTATTATTTTTGTGGACATGCTGCATTTTGATATTTGTTGCCATTATTGTTTGTTTAGATTTCATTCACTTCATTTACACTGTAATACATTTTTGTTTCTTACTTCAATGTGTGGACTTCTCTCATTGGTTTCATGCCTGTCACAATGTGGGTTTTCACAGTCATGTGTTGCCATTTTGTGGGTCTGACGGACTTGTACTCATGCGCATACTGCTTATTTGTTATCTATCATGTAAAGAGTATTTCCATTTTGAATGGATGTAAAGCTTGGTTGGGTGTTTGGACTGAGGTGGCGTGGGGGGGGATTTGGGTGGGCATAGGAGCCTGGGATCTGGATTGTGATGACGTGTTGGCTGGAGGACATGTGTGGGGGCCTGCTGGCAGGTGCCCCGCACTGCTGGGGGGTGTGGGTGCAGGGGGACATGAGTGGGGGCCTGGTGGAGGGTGCACCTGACTGCTGGGGGTTGGGGGTGGTGGGAGACATGTGTGTGGGCCTGCTAGCAGGTGCCCCTGACTGCTGGGGGGTGTGGGTGGTGGGAGACATGTGTGGGGGCCTGGTGGAGGGTGCCCCTGGCTGCTGGGGGGTGGGGGTGCAGGGGGACATGAGTGGGGGCCTGGTGGAGGGTGCCCCTGGCTGTTGGGGGGTGGGGGTGCAGGGGGACATGAGTGGGGGCCTGGTGGAGGGTGCCCCTGGCTGCTGGGAGGTGGGGGTGCAGGGGGACATGAGTGGGGGCCTGGTGGAGGGTGCCCCTGACTGGTGGGGGGTGGGGGTGCAGGGGGACATGAGTTGGACATGTGTGGGGGCCTGGTGGAGGCTGTCCCTGACTGCTGGGGGGTGGGGGTGGTGGGAGACATGTGTGTGGGCCTGCTGGCAGGTGCCCCTGACTGCTGGGGGGTGGGGGTGGTGGGAGACATGTGTGGGGGCCTGCTGGCAGGTGCCCCTGACTGCTGGGGGGTGGGGTGGTGGGAGACATGTGTGGGGGCCTGGTGGAGGTTGCCCCTGACTGCTGGGGGGTGGGGGTGCAGGGGGACATGAGTGGGGGCCTGGTGGAGGGTGCCCCTGACTGCTGGGGGGTGTGGGTGCAGGGGGACATGAGTGGGGGCCTGGTGGAGGGTGCCCCTGGCTGCTGGGGGGTGGGGGTGCAGGGGGACATGAGTGGGGGCCTGGTGGGAGGTGCCCCTGACTGCTGGGGGTGGGGGTGCAGCGGGACATGAGTTGGGGCCTGGTGGAGGGTGCCCCTGACTGCTGGGGGGTGGGGGTGGTGGGAGACATGTGTGGGCACCTGGTGGAGGGTGCCCCTGGATGCTGGTGGGTGGGGGTGCAGGGGGACATGAGTGGGGGCCTGGTGGAGGGTGCCCCTGGCTGCTGGGGGGTGTGAGTGCAGGGGGACATGAGTGGGGGCCTGGTGGAGATTGCCCCTGACTGCTGGGGGGGGGGGGTACAGGGAGACATGAGTTGGACATGAGTGGGGGCCTGGTGGAGGGTGCCCCTGGCTCCTGGGGGGTGTGGGTGCAGGGGGACATGAGTGGGGGCCTGGTGGAGGGTGCCCCTGGCGGGTGGGGGGGGTGGGTGCTGGGGGACATGAGTGGGGGCCTGGTGGAGGGTGCCCCTGACTGCTGGGGGGTGGGGGTGCAGGGGGACATGAGTTGGACATGAGTGGGGGCCTGGTGGAGGCTGCCCCTGACTGCTGGGGGGTGGGGTGGAGGGGGACATGAGTGGGGGCCTGGTGGAGGGTGCCCCTGACTGCTGGGGGGTGGGGGTGCAGGGGGACATGAGTTGGACATGAGTGGGGGCCTGGTGGAGGGTGCCATTGACTGCTGGGGGGTGGGGGTGGTAGGAGACATGTGTGGGGGCCTGGTGGAGGGTGCCCCTGGATGCTGGTGGGTGGGGGTGCAGGGGGACATGAGTTGGGGCCTGGTGGAGGCTGCCCCTGACTGCTGGGGGGTGGGGGTGCAGGGGGACATGAGTGGGGCCTGGTGGAGGGTGCCACTGACTGCTGGGGGGTGGGGATAGTGGGAGACAAGTGTGGGGCCCTGGTGGAGGGTGCCCCTGGATGCTGATGTGTTCGGGTGCAGGGGGACATGAGAGGGGCATGGTGGAGGCTGCCCCTGACTGCTGGGGGGTGGGGGTGGTGGGAGACATGTGTGGGGGCCTGGTGGAGGGTGCCCCTGGATGCTGGTGGGTGGGGGTGCAGGGGGACATGGGTGGGGGCCTGGTGGAGGGTGCCCCTGACTGTTGGGGGGTGTGGGTGCAGGGGGACATGAGTGGGGGCCTGGTGGAGGGTGCCCCTGACTGCTGGGGGTGGGGGTGGTGTGAGACATGTGTGGGGGCCTGGTGGAGGGTGCCCTGGATGCTGGTGTGTGGGGGTGCAGGGGGACATGAGTGGGGGCCTGGTGGAAGGTGCCCCTGGCTGCTGGGGGGTGTGGGTGCAGGGGGACATGAGTGAGGGCCTGGTGGAGGGTGCCCCTGACTGCTGGGGGGTGGTGGTGCAGGGGGACATGAGTTAGACATGAGTGGGGCCTGGTGGAGGGTGCCCCTGACTGCTGGGGGGTGGGGGTGCAGGGGGACATGAGTGGGGGCCTGGTGGAGGGTGCCCCTGACTGCTGGGGGGTGGGGGTGCAGGGGGACATGAGTGGGGGCCTGGTGGAGGGTGCCCCTGGCTGCTGGGGGGGGGGTGGGGGTGCAGGGGGACATGAGTGGGGGCCTGGTGGAGGGTGCCCCTGACTGCTGGGGGGTGGGGGTGCAGGGGGGCGTGAGTGGGGGCCTGGTGGAGGGTGCCCCTGACTGCTGGGGGGTGAGGGTGGTGGGAGAAATGTGTGGGGGCCTGGTGGAGGGTGCCCCTGGATGCTACTGGGTGGGGGTGCAGGGGGACATGAGTGGGGGCCTGGTGGAGGGTGCCCCTGGCTCTTGGGGGGTGTGGGTGCAGGGGGACATGAGTGGGGGCCTGGTGGAGGGTGCCCCTGGCTGCTGGGGGGTGTGGGTGCAGGGGGACATGAGTGAGGGCCTGGTGGAGGGTGCTCCTGACTGCTGGGTGGTGGGGGTGAAGGGGGACATGAGTTGGACATGAGTGGGGGCCTGGTGGAGGCTGCCCCTGACTGCTGGGGGGTGGGGGTGCAGGGGGACATGAGTGGGGGCCTGGTGGAGGGTGCCCCTGACTGCTGGGGGATGGGGGTGCAGGGGGACATGAGTTGGACATGAGTGGGGGCCTGGTGGAGGCTGCCCCTGACTGCTGGGGGGTGGGGGTGGTGTTAGACATGTGTGTGGGCCTGCTGGCAGGTGTCCCTGACTGCTGGGGGGTGGGGGTGGTGGAAGACATATGTGGGGGCCTGCTGGCAGGTGCCCCTGACTGCTGGGGGGTGGGGGGGTGGGAGACATGTGTGGGGGCCTGGTGGAGGGTGCCCCTGACTGCTGGGGGGTGGGGGTGGTGGAGACATGTGTGGGGGCCTGGTGGAGGGTGCCCCTGTATGCTGGTGGGTGGGAGTGCAGGAGGACATGAGTGGGGGCCTGGTGGAGGGTGCCCCTGGATGCTGGGGGGTGGGGTGGTGGGAGACATGTGTGTGGGCCTGCTGGCAGGTGCCCCTGACTGCTGGGGGTGAGGGTGGTGGGAGACATATGTGGGGGCCTGCTGGCAGGTGCCCCTGACTGCTGGGGGATGGGGGTGGTGGGAGACATGTGTGGGGGCCTGGTGGAGGGTGCCCCTGACTGCTGGGGGGTGGAAGACATGTGTGGGGGCCTGGTGGAGGGTGCCCCTGGATGCTGGTGGGTGGGAGTGCAGGGGGACATGAGTGGGGGCCTGGTGGAGGGTGCCCTAGGCTGCTGGGGGGTGTGGGTGCAGGGGGACATGAGTGAGGGCCTGGTGGAGGGTGCCCCTGACTGCTGTGTGGTGGGGGTGCAGGGGGACATGATTTGGACATGAGTGGGGACCTGGTGGAGGGTGCCCCTGACTGCTGGGGGGTGGGGGTGCAGGGGGACATGAGTGGGGGCCTGGTGGAGGGTGCCCCTGACTGCTGGGGGGTGGGGGTGCAAGGGGACATGAGTGGGGGCCTGGTGGAGGGTGCCCCTGGCTGCTGGGGGTGGGGGTGCAGGGGGACTAGAGTGGGGGCCTGGTGGAGGGTGCCCCTGGCTGCTGGGGGTAGGGGTGGAGGGGGACATGAGTGGGGGCCTGGTGGAGGGTGCCCCTGGCTGCTGGGGGGTGGGGGTGCAGGGGGACATGAGTGGGGGCCTGGTGGAGGGTGCCCCTGGCTGTTGGGGGGTGGGGGTGCAGGGGGACATGAGTGGGGGCCTGGTGGAGGGTGCCCCTGGCTGCTGGGAGGTGGGGGTGCAGGGGGACATGAGTGGGGGCCTGGTGGAGGGTGCCCCTGACTGGTGGGGGGTGGGGGTGCAGGGGGACATGAGTTGGACATGTGTGGGGGCCTGGTGGAGGCTGTCCCTGACTGCTGGGGGGTGGGGGTGGTGGGAGACATGTGTGTGGGCCTGCTGGCAGGTGCCCCTGACTGCTGGGGGGTGGGGGTGGTGGGAGACATGTGTGGGGGCCTGCTGGCAGGTGCCCCTGACTGCTGGGGGGTGGGGTGGTGGGAGACATGTGTGGGGGCCTGGTGGAGGTTGCCCCTGACTGCTGGGGGGTGGGGGTGCAGGGGGACATGAGTGGGGGCCTGGTGGAGGGTGCCCCTGACTGCTGGGGGGTGTGGGTGCAGGGGGACATGAGTGGGGGCCTGGTGGAGGGTGCCCCTGGCTGCTGGGGGGTGGGGGTGCAGGGGGACATGAGTGGGGGCCTGGTGGGAGGTGCCCCTGACTGCTGGGGGTGGGGGTGCAGCGGGACATGAGTTGGGGCCTGGTGGAGGGTGCCCCTGACTGCTGGGGGGTGGGGGTGGTGGGAGACATGTGTGGGCACCTGGTGGAGGGTGCCCCTGGATGCTGGTGGGTGGGGGTGCAGGGGGACATGAGTGGGGGCCTGGTGGAGGGTGCCCCTGGCTGCTGGGGGGTGTGAGTGCAGGGGGACATGAGTGGGGGCCTGGTGGAGATTGCCCCTGACTGCTGGGGGGGGGGGTACAGGGAGACATGAGTTGGACATGAGTGGGGGCCTGGTGGAGGGTGCCCCTGGCTCCTGGGGGGTGTGGGTGCAGGGGGACATGAGTGGGGGCCTGGTGGAGGGTGCCCCTGGCGGGTGGGGGGTGTGGGTGCTGGGGGACATGAGTGGGGGCCTGGTGGAGGGTGCCCCTGACTGCTGGGGGGTGGGGGTGCAGGGGGACATGAGTTGGACATGAGTGGGGGCCTGGTGGAGGCTGCCCCTGACTGCTGGGGGGTGGGGTGGAGGGGGACATGAGTGGGGGCCTGGTGGAGGGTGCCCCTGACTGCTGGGGGGTGGGGGTGCAGGGGGACATGAGTTGGACATGAGTGGGGGCCTGGTGGAGGGTGCCATTGACTGCTGGGGGGTGGGGGTGGTAGGAGACATGTGTGGGGGCCTGGTGGAGGGTGCCCCTGGATGCTGGTGGGTGGGGGTGCAGGGGGACATGAGTTGGGGCCTGGTGGAGGCTGCCCCTGACTGCTGGGTGGTGGGGGTGCAGGGGGACATGAGTGGGGCCTGGTGGAGGGTGCCCCTGACTGCTGGGGGGTGGGGATAGTGGGAGACAAGTGTGGGGCCCTGGTGGAGGGTGCCCCTGGATGCTGATGTGTTCGGGCGCAGGGGGACATGAGAGGGGCATGGTGGAGGCTGCCCCTGACTGCTGGGGGGTGGGGGTGGTGGGAGACATGTGTGGGGGCCTGGTGGAGGGTGCCCCTGGATGCTGGTGGGTGGGGGTGCAGGGGGACATGGGTGGGGGCCTGGTGGAGGGTGCCCCTGACTGTTGGGGGGTGTGGGTGCAGGGGGACATGAGTGGGGGCCTGGTGGAGGGTGCCCCTGACTGCTGGGGGGTGGGGGTGGTGTGAGACATGTGTGGGGGCCTGGTGGAGGGTGCCCCTGGATGCTGGTGTGTGGGGGTGCAGGGGGACATGAGTGGGGGCCTGGTGGAAGGTGCCCCTGGCTGCTGGGGGGTGTGGGTGCAGGGGGACATGAGTGAGGGCCTGGTGGAGGGTGCCCCTGACTGCTGGGGGGTGGGGGTGCAGGGGGACATGAGTTAGACATGAGTGGGGCCTGGTGGAGGGTGCCCCTGACTGCTGGGGGGTGGGGGTGCAGGGGGACATGAGTGGGGGCCTGGTGGAGGGTGCCACTGACTGCTGGGGGGTGGGGGTGCAGGGGGACATGAGTGGGGGCCTGGTGGAGGGTGCCCCTGGCTGCTGGGGGGGGTGGGGGTGCAGGGGGACATGAGTGGGGGCCTGGTGGAGGGTGCCCCTGACTGCTGGGGGGTGGGGGTGCAGGGGGGCGTGAGTGGGGGCCTGGTGGAGGGTGCCCCTGACTGCTGGGGGGTGAGGGTGGTGGGAGACATGTGTGGGGGCCTGGTGGAGGGTGCCCCTGGATGCTACTGGGTGGGGGTGCAGGGGGACATGAGTGGGGGCCTGGTGGAGGGTGCCCCTGGCTCTTGGGGGGTGTGGGTGCAGGGGGACATGAGTGGGGGCCTGGTGGAGGGTGCCCCTGGCTGCTGGGGGGTGTGGGTGCAGGGGGACATGAGTGAGGGCCTGGTGGAGGGTGCTCCTGACTGCTGGGTGGTGGGGGTGAAGGGGGACATGAGTTGGACATGAGTGGGGGCCTGGTGGAGGCTGCCCCTGACTGCTGGGGGGTGGGGGTGCAGGGGGACATGAGTGGGGGCCTGGTGGAGGGTGCCCCTGACTGCTGGGGGATGGGGGTGCAGGGGGACATGAGTTGGACATGAGTGGGGGCCTGGTGGAGGCTGCCCCTGACTGCTGGGGGGTGGGGGTGGTGTTAGACATGTGTGTGGGCCTGCTGGCAGGTGTCCCTGACTGCTGGGGGGTGGGGGTGGTGGAAGACATATGTGGGGGCCTGCTGGCAGGTGCCCCTGACTGCTGGGGGGTGGGGGGGTGGGAGACATGTGTGGGGGCCTGGTGGAGGGTGCCCCTGACTGCTGGGGGGTGGGGGTGGTGGAGACATGTGTGGGGGCCTGGTGGAGGGTGCCCCTGTATGCTGGTGGGTGGGAGTGCAGGAGGACATGAGTGGGGGCCTGGTGGAGGGTGCCCCTGGATGCTGGGGGGTGGGGTGGTGGGAGACATGTGTGTGGGCCTGCTGGCAGGTGCCCCTGACTGCTGGGGGTGAGGGTGGTGGGAGACATATGTGGGGGCCTGCTGGCAGGTGCCCCTGACTGCTGGGGGATGGGGGTGGTGGGAGACATGTGTGGGGGCCTGGTGGAGGGTGCCCCTGACTGCTGGGGGGTGGAAGACATGTGTGGGGGCCTGGTGGAGGGTGCCCCTGGATGCTGGTGGGTGGGAGTGCAGGGGGACATGAGTGGGGGCCTGGTGGAGGGTGCCCTAGGCTGCTGGGGGGTGTGGGTGCAGGGGGACATGAGTGAGGGCCTGGTGGAGGGTGCCCCTGACTGCTGGGTGGTGGGGGTGCAGGGGGACATGATTTGGACATGAGTGGGGACCTGGGGGAGGGTGCCCCTGACTGCTGGGGGGTGGGGGTGCAGGGGGACATGAGTGGGGGCCTGGTGGAGGGTGCCCCTGACTGCTGGGGGGTGGGGGTGCAAGGGGACATGAGTGGGGGCCTGGTGGAGGGTGCCCCTGGCTGCTGGGGGTGGGGGTGCAGGGGGACTAGAGTGGGGGCCTGGTGGAGGGTGCCCCTGGCTGCTGGGGGTAGGGGTGGAGGGGGACATGAGTGGGGGCCTGGTGGAGGGTGCCCCTGACTGCTGGGGGGTGGGGGTGCAGGGGGACATGAGTTGGACATGAGTGGGGGCCTGGTGGAGGCTGCCCCTGACTGCTGGGGGTGGGGGTGGTGGGAGACATGTGTGTCGGCCTGCTGGCAGGTGCCCCTGACTGCTGGGGGGGTGGCGGTGGTGGGAGACATGTGTGGGGGCCCGGTGGAGGGTGCCCCTGGATGCTGGTGGGTTGGGGTGCAGGGGGACATGAGTTGGACATGAGTGGGGGCCTGGTGGAGGCTGCCCCTGACTGCTGGGGGTGGGGGTGGTGGGAGACATGTGTGTCGGCCTGCTGGCAGGTGCCCCTGACTGCTGGGGGATGGGGGTGGTGGGAGACATGTGTGGGGGCCTGGTGGAGGGTGCCCCTGACTGCTGGGGGGTGGAAGACATGAGTGGGGGCCTGGTGGAGGCTGCCCCTGACTGCTTTTGGGTGGGAGTGCAGGGGGACATGAGTGGGGGCCTGGTGGAGGGTGCCCTAGGCTGCTGGGGGGTGTGGGTGCAGGGGGACATGAGTGAGGGCCTGGTGGAGGGTGCCCCTGACTGCTGGGTGGTGGGGGTGCAGGGGGACATGATTTGGACATGAGTGGGGACCTGGTGGAGGGTGCCCCTGACTGCTGGGGGGTGGGGGTGCAGGGGGACATGAGTGGGGGCCTGGTGGAGGGTGCCCCTGACTGCTGGGGGGTGGGGGTGCAAGGGGACATGAGTGGGGGCCTGGTGGAGGGTGCCCCTGGCTGCTGGGGGGTGGGGGTGCAGGGGGACTAGAGTGGGGGCCTGGTGGAGGGTGCCCCAGACTGCTGGGGGGTGGGGGTGCAGGGGGACATGAGTGGGGGCCTGGTGGAGGGTGCCCCTGGCTGCTGGGGGTAGGGGTGGAGGGGGACATGAGTGGGGGCCTGGTGGAGGGTGCCCCTGACTGCTGGGGGGTGGGGGTGCAGGGGGACATGAGTTGGACATGAGTGGGGGCCTGGTGGAGGCTGCCCCTGACTGCTGGGAGGTGGGGGTGGTGGGAGACATGTGTGTCGGCCTGCTGGCAGGTGCCCCTGACTGCTGGGGGGGTGGGGGTGGTGGGAGACATGTGTGGGGGCCTGGTGGAGGGTGCCCCTGGATGCTGGTGGGTTGGGGTGCAGGGGGACATGAGTGGGGGCCTGGTGGAGGCTGCCCCTGACTGCTGGGGGTGGGGGTGGTGGGAGACTTGTGTGTGGGCCTGCTGGCAGGTGCCCCTGACTGCTGGGGGGTGGGGGTGGTGGGAGACATGTGTGGGGGCCTGGTGGAGGGTGCCCCTGGATGCTAGTGGGTGGGGGTGCAGGGGGACATGAGTGGGGGCCTGGTGGAGGGTGCCCATGACTGCTGGGGGGTGGGGGTGCAGGGGGACATGAGTTGGGGCCTGGTGGAGGGTGCCCCTGACTGCTGGGCGGTGGGGGTGGTGGGAGACATGTGTGGGGGCCTGGTGGAGGGTGCACTGGATGCTGGTGTGTGGGGGTGCAGGGGGACATGAGTGGGGGCCTGGTGGAGGGTGCCCCTGGCTGCTGGGGGGTGGGGGTGCAGGGGGACATGAGTGGGGGCCTGGTGGAGGGTGCCCCTGACTGCTGGGGGGTGGGGGTGCAGGGGGACATGAGTGGGGGCCTGGTGGAGGGTGCCCCTGGATGCTGGTGGGTGGGGGTGCAGGGGGACATGAGTCGGGGCCTGGTGGAGGGTGACCCTGGCTGCTGGGGGGTGGGGGTGTAGGGGGACATCTGTGGGGGCCTGGTGGAGGGTGCCCCTGGATGCTGGTGGGTGGGGGTGCTGGGAGACATGCGTTGGTGATCAGTAGTACAAGGTGACATGTGGGTTGGCTGGGGGGCATGGCCATGGTGGATGGGCTGCCTGCGGGACATGAGCAGGGGTGCAGGGTAGTCCCCTGTGGTGTGGCCTGCCTGCAGGGGCCGTGGAGTGTGTAGAGGGAACACCTGGGAGGACCCACACGGTCAATTCACGTGTAGTACTACCCGGCACCCCCGAAATACACGTAACCTGCTGAAATCACGTGTGGAACTTCCCACGCACCCCGGAATACACATACCCTGCAGAATTAGCGTGTGGAACTTCACGCGCACCCCGGAATCCACGTACCCTGCTGAAATCACGTGTGGAACTTCCCGCGCACCCCAGAATACACGTACCCTGTAGAATTAGTGTGTGGAACTTCACGCGCACCCCGGAATCCACGTACCCTGCTGAAATCGCGTGTGGAACTTCCCGCGCACCCCGGAATACACGTACCCAGGCCAATCGCGTGTGGGACTTCCCGCGCACCCCGGAATGCACGGACCCAGGCAATTCGCGTGTGGAACTTCCCGTGCAGCCCGGAATACACGTACCCAGGCCAATCGCGTGTGGGACTTCCCGCGCACCCCGGAATACACGGACCCAAGCAATTCGCGTGTGGAACTGCCCGCGCAGCCCGGAATACACGTACCCAGGCCATTCGCGTGTGGGACTTCCCACACACCCTGGAATACACGGACCCAGACAATTCGCGTGTGGAACTTCCCACGCACCCCGGAATACACGTACCCAGCCAATCGCGTGTGGCACTTCCCACACACCCCGGAATACACGTACCCAGGCAAATCACGTGTGGGACTTTCCACGCACCCCAGAATACACGTACCCAGGCAAATCGCGTGTGGGACTTTCCGCGCAGCACAGAATACACACACACGCTATTTTTCACACAGCGAGTGTCAGTGTTTGTCGCGTACCCCTTTGCACGTCATTTGTCTTAGAGGGCCACTGTATGTGACATTCATCATAGCTGTATATAGGTGCTTTTTGTTGGCGCACATTTTGGCGCACATTTATTT
Source organism: Ambystoma mexicanum (assembly GCF_040938575.1). NCBI lineage: Eukaryota > Metazoa > Chordata > Amphibia > Caudata > Ambystomatidae > Ambystoma > Ambystoma mexicanum. The sequence goes on from NC_090938.1 coordinate 452,454,984, forward strand.
CAGGGGCAGGGACACTACCGCCTGCTTTCTTGTGGAGGACGTGTTTGGGCCTGTGCGCTGGTTTGACCGTGCACTGGTTTGCCCTATTGGATTCCATGAATACGTGTTGTAGGCGAGCGTGTGGGCGTTCCGCGCACTTGCCTCCTGTACTTCCCCCGTGACGCCCACATTTTGACGAGTTGTTCCCCATTCCGAGTGTTACGCCCCGTGTTCCGCCTACTTTTGTTGTGTGCGCCGCGCTATGTGCGATTTCGCTGTGGCCGTGGCACACGCCGTTAGATATCCTGTGCGCCGCGTGTGCCGCGCACTTTTTCAGCGCACATCCGATATTTTTCTCGCGCACGTCCTTCCATGAATCGATGTGTGCTGGTTTCCCTGCGATTTTCGCACTTGCACTGCGATTTCCGCACTTTTACTGCAAATCGCACGTTTTGGCACCTCTGCGCGGGAATTTTCGGCGCACATTAATTCCATGAATCGACACCTAAGTCTGCAACTGATAATGATACGACAAGATTGTTTTTGACCTTTGACAATGAGACATCAGAAATTAAACATATACTTCATAGACACTGGAAGATTCTGTTAGCAGACAAAGACCTTGCAATCATTTTGAAAACATATCCAGAAATCAGTCTCAGACGTAATTGTTCCTTGAAAGATACTTTGGTTCAGAGTTTCCTAGCACAGGATACAACACCTTGAAAATAAACATGGCTAACAACATATAGGCCGGGCTTTCAAAAATGCATAAGATGCAACATTTGCAAGTATGCGAAAAAAGTATGCTAAAAATTGTGCAAATTACGAACACCCGGTTTTGGGTAATTCAATTATGACTTTGGACAAAATCACATGTGAGAATGAATACGTAGTATACGTACTGTCATGTGCAAGCAAGAAATGGTATATAGGCAGCACTAAATGTAAACTAAAAATACGAATTCATCAACATGTGAGGACCATTTTACATTAGAACCGAAATTACCCAATGGCCAAACATTTCAGTGAACACCATCAAGGAAACATGGAGAGTTTCTATTTCTTTGGCATCCATAAAATTGATAAGGAACCTAAAGGAGGTGACAGAGAGAAGAAACTCTCTCAAATAAGAGAAATGTTGCATTTTGGATTTTGAGAGCAAGTATCCAAATGGCCATAACATTGACAAGGAGATGTATACTTTTTTGGGACAATAATCCTAATATTGATTGAACTTTTTCATGTGTTTATTGGATTTGTATACATTGTTGGTCTAAGTATTATGTCTATTCCTGCATTAATCTTTACTGTGCGATAAACACTGTTCTCATAGAGGCTATCTATGTATATATGTTATGTCAATGTCCACTGCATAAGACTCTGAAAGTAAGGCAAGCCACTTTGTTTTTTCTATGTTTTTTTCCTTGTTTTTTCATCCTCTGTTTTTTATTTGGGTATAAAAACCCAAAACCCCTCCCCAAACCCAAACCACCCACCCGCCTGTTTTTCTGCCCAGTCATTCCCAGGATTGACTTCAGGTTTATTTTCCACGTCCCTATGGAGGGAACACAGGACAGTGCTTTTATCAGGATTTTTAGGACCTCAGTTGTTTTTTTTTCTTCTATAGTGGTACACTTAGGGTGATTTATGATTTTGGTAGGATGAAACATGTGACTGAATATGCAGAATAGACAAGGTATTCAAGAGCAATTGTGAAATTCAAATATGAGTCAATGCAGAGACATATATCATCGGAGTGATCTTTATGTTTATATTGTAGCCTTTGAACCAGTCTATTTTTTTATTTTCAAAGCTATGTGCAGTTTAGAAGGATTACTGACTTATTATGTCAATTGTACATGTTTTTGGTAGTTACTATTGATTACATCCAAATCATGTTTTTGCATTTTTGGTTTATAGGAGACAGAAATCGATCCCTATTTTAGATTCAAAATACATGTCTTAATAATGAGGTTTTGTGGCAATAGGCTTGTCTAGAAATAGTGAGAGTAATTTTAATTAGAAAGTATGCACTATGCACTTAATTTTATATGGATAATTCCAAAGATAGGAATATCCATATGTACTATTTACTGTAAGTTGGCTGCTAGCACTATGCACTTTATATTATGAACATAGGCATATCTGAACCTAGCTGCTAGCACTATGCACTTTATATTATGGACATAGGAATATTAAGATGCACTATGTACTTTAGACTAATGCCACAGTAATACTGATGGGAGCCTGATATAATAAATGAGATATGACCATATGTATATGCATACAATTTGATGTAATGACAAATTTGATGTACTGTTTACAATGAATGTTCAAGAAACATATAAGGTACTCAATTGAAGTCAGGTTAAACACATGCAAGCAGTCACAGAACGATTGACTTATGTGAAGTAAGATGGATAATCAATTTTGAATAGGCTGGACTATCATGAGATGGGGGATGGGAGGGAGTTTTGCGTTTGGTTGTGTTTCTGTGGTGTCTTTTCTGTAATATTTTAAAGGCTTGAATTTAAACCAATAAAATTAAAAAAAATTATAATAAAAATAAGGTACGAAGCAATCAAACTTTTGAGATGCACTAGACCCTTTAGACTGGCTTTTGGTATTAGGCATGCCAAACTTTACATCTAACCTTCAAAGTTAAGGTGAACTCATTTAAAGATGGCCGACACTAGGCCATATAGATAAAACTTATAGTAACTTGTCTTCTCTTTATGTCCAGGTGGATTTACTTTAAGATGGCCGACATCATGCCATTTAGAAAAAATACACAGTAACCAGTCCTCTTTTTGTGTTGAACACCATGTCACATGAAGTATTTTAAAATTAATGGGAATGTGGATCACCTGTTGTGATCAAGCGGTGAGTATACCGTGAAACGCGTCAATTCTGCTATGTGTGGGCCGTACACTTTGGGAGAGGCACAATGTTAGTGGACTTTTAATTAGCCATTTGCTGCGAAAATATATTGAATAAAAGATACTTGTGATACTGGTTTCCTGAGAAATCGTTAATGAATGGGGGAGTACCTCTTATGAACATATAAGATTCTAACATGATCAAGCGGTATGTACACCGCGAAACGCGTTGTTTCTTCCACTTTTTCTTCCTGGTTCCATTCCGGAACAGGTTATTGTCTTTTTTTTAATAATATATATACAGGGTTCCTTCTACTTACCCTGTAACAAGCATCAGCATATTGTCTTTTTTAACCACCCTAGCAAATGGCATGAAGTGCAGCTTTCATCACCTGCAGCATTCATCACGTGCTCACATGAATCAGCAAACAATTACAATGCTCTGCATTTCAAAAGTTTTTTTTTTACAAAAATGTTGATGAAATTTGAAAAATACATATGTGCATGTACAGCAGCACTGTGTTACTTTTACATAAAATAAGGGAACGACAAATAAAATAGACCTGGACACCATTTTGAAATGCCACTTAGTGTCTCACAGTTTAATATCTTGCCAGCACATGCATACATCCCAACATCGCCCTTTCCAATGTATAGGTTCGTCTAAAATCTTTCTTTTTTCCTTTGCATTCTGTCTGTTCCAATTCACTTCACCCATTAAAAAATTGCAACTACGGGTTGGCCACCAGGGGGCGCACGGATGAGTCGCCTCTCCGTGTGAGCTCCGTACACAGGGTCCGAAAAGTGGCAGTGAGCCCCCACTTTGAGACCCCCCCAGAGCTGATTTTCGGTCGAGAGGCGTGGGACGGTGTCCCCCCCACCTGGGAGAAAACCCGGAGAAAATCGGAGGAGGCATCGTGGTGAAATCAACTTTGGCGCGCTGAAGCCTCCGACGCGGCGTGCGAGCTGTAGATCCTCCAGTGCAGGCCTGAGCATACGCGGGGAGAGCCGCCTTCTGTGATTGACCCGGCGCGGTTCCTGGAGCCCCTCGCGGAACCTGCTGTGCACTGCTGCCCTGTGTGACTAGGAGCCCCCCTCTTGGGGCTCGCCGACGCACCCACCGCGGCACGGTGTGTGGATCCCTCCTCCCCCCCTGCACCACGGGGCGGCTGTCCCCTCCATTGCCGGTCTCTGCTGGCCTGTCCTCGGCCTGGTGGCACGCCGGGCCCTAATCCTCCCCCTTACCTATCCTCCAAAGGAGCCCTCTCCGGTGTCGCGGGAACGGCACTTGCTGTCTGAGAGGCGACACGCTCAGGCTGCATGACTAGGGAGGAGGGTTGGAGGAAGACCCGCACATTTTGACTGGAGAAGAAGGGACAGCTTGCGGGGACGTGGGGCTCCGGAGTGCCCTATGTTATTTCCTCCCCAGAGAACGTGGCTATATTCAGACACCCTGCACTTTGGGCAACACCGTGGATGGTGGTCCCTCGGCCTGGACTATATCTTCTGCCGCCATTTCTTCTGCAGTACGCGGTTTCGTGACACATCCACCTCTACTCCAGAGGATCACCGGAACTGAGGGTTGGGCCCCCAAAGGGTTGGGGCGTGTGCCTCCTCGAGTACCCCCGCATACCAAGCAGCTAACATTACGAGGACTCTTCACGAAAATCTACGCCATGCGCTGGCAGCACACCCGCGGATCTCCTCTGGCTGACGTGGGATTGGGAGCTGGGCCCCTGTCTGTTGGGACTCGATCTACTTGAAAGCGAATGGTCAGTGGCTCCCGTGTACTGTCACTGGACTGCTGTCCCCCCATCTGGAGAGTCCATACTCGACTTCCTCTGCTGCGCAATCTTATATGAATATCTCTAAGTTACATCGATAGAAGATCGCTAGAACGCTTTTTACCCTGCTGGGTGCTTCGGGGTGCCACCCCCCATGGACCCTAGGACCAAGTTGGCGAAGTATACGTTCTCACCAATTGCTAGATCCCCAAGGCCCTTTTCGATTTCTATGATGTCAACAGCAAGGTCCGAGGCTGCTGCGACCAAGGCAGACGTAGCTGATTTGCTTGCTGAAATGAAGGGCATGCGAGCAGACATTGGCAATAGGATAGATAAGATCACACAAAGGATAGACAAAATGGATGACAGGCTTTGAATGTACTAGAAGCGCAGATGGATCACCGCATTGCAGACATATCGGAAAGAGAAGACGAATTGCGTCTTAAGGTCGACGACCTTGAAAACAGGGAGCGTCGCAACAACATCCGAGTTTTTGGTGTTCCTGAGAAAGAGGGTGAAACCGAGCTGGACCTGAAACACTCATTACACACTATCCTGAAGCTCCTCTATAATGACGACTCGATTGATGCACCTAAAATTGACCGAATCCATAGGGCTGGAGGTAGACCGGGGGGCCCGAGATCGGTTCTGGCCCGATTCCATAACTATGCCGACAGAGCACGAGTCTTGGACAAGGCCAGAAACGCCCCACAATTGTCCTTGGAGGACTCCGTCATTTCTCTCTACCAAGACCTGTCATCCCTCACACTAGCAATGAGGAAAAAGTGCTCTCCGATCACGAAAATGTTGAAGGACAGGGGTGTCAGGTACCGATGGGGGTACCCATTCTCCCTCACCTTCGAATGGGAAGGCTCGACATTAAGGCTTGTCTCGGAGAAAGATATTGCTGACTGCATATCGGATTTGATAGGCCCGCCAGAAGGTGCCTCTTCTCATGAGGATCAAGGGAAATCTGGTGGCGAATGGAAAACCAAGACTCACCGGCGGAGAAAGATCCCAGGCTCTAGGAAATATAGAAAGATGAACACTTCCCAGGACATGGAGCACTGACAATGTGAGAATTGATCGACTTATTCTGCCGAGGAGGTTATGGACTCATGCACAGGAATAAACCTCCTGCTTCGCGACTTCCAAAGATGGCCTGCGGGCCAAATTGTGAGAGGTCACTTTCTCCACGTGCAAGGTATCCGTAGCTCTGTGTGCCTCAGACGCTCGGAATGTGATATGGAGTAATACTCACATTGCGTCAGCTTCTGGGGGAGGGTTGATGACATTGTTGTTGAATTATTGTTAGCGTTAGGTGCACATGAAAGTTGGGGGCTCACTGATATATGTGACTTTATTATGGTAGGACCGCCTGTTTTGCGGTCTTCACTGGTGGTCCGAGTTCGGCTGGGTGATGTCAACCTGGGCGAATCGGGCGCCGAATGCGTTGGGGATGGGGAGGGGGGTGGGGAAGGGGGTGATTGAAGAACACACAGTTTGCACTAATCTTGATCCAACAGATGCGCAGATGCACCTTGGACACGCTGAGGTCTATTGTACGCGCCGAACGACCTGGTCGTCGGCCTCCACAAAATTTTCTGGGATCCACTCTTATAACACTGACCCATACATTGCAATGGCTGACGGGATATGTGCCATGACACAAATGGAATGGCCGCCCACGACCTCTGAACATACTTATGATGGCACTTACACCCCGTAGGGACACATTACGCATCTGCACACTTAACGTTAAAGGCTTGAACTCTCCCACGAAACGATCAATGGTGGCCAGGGAATTCAGGAGATCGAATATAGACATCTTGTTCCTTCAAGAAACGAGATATCGGAGGGGTGAGGAGAGGGCCATCCCATCACGGGAGATTGGACTCGCTTACTGGAGCTCAGGCATACTGAAAAAGGCTGGGGTGGGGATTCAGGTTCGCAAATGCCTTCGGATGACAGTTCTTGACATATGGACGGACACTGAGGGTAGGGCGATCACGATTGTGGGCAATATAGGGGGCACAACAATTACTCTGGCTACGCTTTACGCACCCAATCAGGGGCAGAATCGGTTCCTCCACAAAATCTCTGAAAAGGTCTTTAATATGGCTAAGGGGCACACGGTCCTGGGTGGGGACTTCAACACATGGATGGACAGTTCTATTGACAGACAGACCAGGGCCGACGCATTAGATCCGCCCAATACTCGAACTGAGGCTGACATTAAGTCTACCCTTGACCTATATGGCCTTGTTGATAGCTGGCGATACCTGCATCCGTTGGACAGAGGTTTTACCGTTCACTCCCTCCCTCACGACACACTCACACGCATCGACTATATTTTTCTCTCCAACGATCTTCTGCGCGTGCTACAGGCTGCCACTGTATATCCCTCCGCATGGTCAGACCACGACATGGTTGCAATTGATATATCTTGGAATGAGCTGGCACCCCGGAACACCAAATGGAGGTGTAATGAATCCCTCTGGGCTGACCCGGTCTTTAGGGGAACCTTTGAAACCGAAATCGAGAAATTCTTTTCCACTAATGATACAGGAGAAGTAGGGAAGGTAACTGTGTGGGAAGCAGCCAAGGCTACTTGGAGGGGAGTCCTTATAAGGGAAGGGGCCCGAAAGAAAAGGGAACGCGCCTTAATAGAGAGGGGCATCAGGGAAAGGCTTAACGTGGCTCAGAACCTGGCACAGTCCTCCCCGGCTGATAGACCTAGGTACCTAACTGAAGCCAAACAACTCAGAGAAGAATTGAGGATACTTATTGCTGGCAAAACAGCCCAGACCTTACAGTACCTTAAGCAAAAATATTATGAGAAGGGGGACAAAGCAGATGCTCTGCTAGCAGCCCGCCTTCGTGCACAGAAAGCGGAAAGATGGGTCGATCGAATTGAGAGGACTGACGGCACTCTTATAGATACGACTGTCATGTCCCCGGAGGACATACAAGAGGCATTCGCCTACTTCTACGAAGACTTGTATATGTGTGACCCCCCTCCCCCGATAGGAAGCATAGACGCATATCTTGAGGGAGCGCGTCTTCCCACACTCACAGCTACGGAGGCCGAATCCCTAGACGCACCGGTCACTGAGGATGAAGTTGAGAGTGCCATTAAGAGGCTAAAAATAGGGAAAGCCCCGGGGGATGACGGATTTACGTCAGGTTTCTATAAAGCATTCTCCACCCTTCTTGCCCCTTTCCTGGCGTCCTTGTTTAACCATATCTTTGATACGGGTCAAGCCCCCCCGTCCTTCTCTCAGGCCCTCCTGGCTGTAATTCCTAAGGAAGGTCGAGACCCCAAATACTGTAGCTCTTATCGACCCATCTCGCTTCTTAACGTCGATGCCAAGGTGTATGCTAGAATCATTGCAGCTCGGCTCGAAACATATCTTCCCAGACTGATACATTCCGATCAGGTTGGCTTTGTTCTTGGCAGGCAGGGCGCAGATACCATGCGGAAAACGCTTCACCTACTGCATGAAGCACAGGGAATGAAGGGAGACCCATCTCTTCTGTCGTTAGATGCCGAGAAGGCTTTTGACAGGGTGTCATGGGACTTTTTAGAAAGAGTGTTGGTGTCAAATGGGCTGGGACCGAAACTCTGCCGCGCCATTAAAACATTGTACACCTCTCCCACGACGTCGGTGGCAGTGAATGGAGGATACTCACGCTGGTTCCCCCTTGAAAGAGGAACGAGACAGGGTTGCCCACTGTCAGCAATATTGTTTGTGATGTCCCTCGAACCATTGGCGCAGAAACTGAGGAGTGACGGTAGAGTTAAGGGCATCACGGTGGGAGACAGGGAGTACAAACTGTGACTATATGCGGATGACATCTTGCTTCATCTGACGGACCCCTTAGACTCGATCCCGGCTGCGCTTAACATAATTGAGGAATACGGTGCACTGGCCGGCCTAAAAATCAACACAGGGAAGTCAGTCCTCCTCCCGATTGATAAAAATAGAGACTCTGAGATCGTTCGCTTTGCCCCGCTAGGAGTTCAAGTCAGCCTTACTACCCTCCGATACTTGGGCATCAACGTCACCCGCGATCTTGACTCCTTATATGGAGCTAACTTCCCACCACTGTCACTCGCCCTACAGAAAGATAGCCAACGGTGGTCTAAGCTCACTATCTCCTGGATGGGCCGTTTAAATGCCATAAAGATGGTCTTTCTCCCTAAAATATTATATTTGTTTCAGATGCTCCCCGTTAAGATGCCCCCGGAATACTTCATGGAAGTGAGGAAACTGTTTTTGACCTTCTTATGGCAGGGCCAGAGGCCACGGATTCCGAGATCCTTACTCCAGCTCCGCAAGGATAACGCAGGAGTAGGCCTCCCGGATATGGAGACATATTACAGGGCGACGCAACTTAGGGTTCTTGTCCCGCACTTTAGGCAACGTTCGGAGCCCCAGTGGATAGCGCTGGATAACTATCACCTTCGTCCTTTTATTGTGTCCGAATGGTTATGGGTCCCCAGATCTCAATTGCGTGAGAGAATCAGATCCCACCCTATCTTGGGTACACTGTGGGCAGTATGGAAACCCGGCAGGAAAATGGTGGGCGTCATGACATGGCCATCTCCCTTAGGACACCTTTGGTCACCAGGTATCCGAGACGCAATCCCAGAACCGGGAAGCTATGAAGCATGGTATCAAGCAGGGCTGGAAAGGGCGGGCCAACTATGGCGCAATGGAACCTTTATAACCATACAGGAGCTCCAGGAGGCGCTCGGTATAGGCTCGCTTTCAGTTTTCCTGTATCTGAGACTCAAAGGGGTGATGACAAGGTCAATCTGGAGGGACCAATTGCAGAAAGATCTTACCCCATTTGAAACGATCCTTGATCGATGTACGGGCTCCAGTGGCCTGATAAGTGCTATGTACTCGGCTTTGATCGAGGCCGATATTTCCCCCTCCTTGGCGCTTAAGAGCAGATGGGAAGCAGATATGGGCAGACAAATCTCGCAAAAACTTTGGCTACAAATCTGCAGACGAACTGCGAAATCCTCTATATCCTGCCAGTATAAATTGCATGCTATAAAGTTATTGTACAGATGGCAGTATGATCCGATCAGGCTCGCCAAGATGTATCAGGGGGTTAGCCCATACTGTTGGAGGGGTTGTGGGATGCGGGCTGATTACTGGCACATGTGGTGGGGGTGTGCAATGGTCCAGACTTACTGGTCGGAGGTTCTTAGCTGGATCAGGGACCTGGACAATGAAGGAAGGGTGCAGCAGCCAATGTTTATCCTGTTTGGTTTGATCGAAACGGGAGACAAAGTCGTAAAAGCACCTAGGATGGTACACGGTCTATTGATGGCTGCACGAGCCTGTCTCACTATGGTATGGAAGAGGCCCAAGCTCCCTAGTAAAACCGAGTGGCTTGGGGTCGCCCAAACTCTCTATAGAATGGAATGCCTGACTGCCGCCTTACACAGAGATCTTACTGATGTCGAAAGTGCCTGGTCTGAGTTCAGAGCCAAACATGCCTTGTAAAGACAATGTGTGCAGAATATTGTTGTGATCTGTGTCAATACTGTTAATGAACGATGACTCTCGTTGTGGCGGTTCCTTGGGCCATGTTATGTATCCTGGTCGGATATCAGATTTGTATTCGATGCTTTCTGGTGTTGTCTCACTGTTTCATGTTGTTTTTCAATCCCGTACTTGAAGATATTAGGGGGGGGGGTGAGGGGGGAGGGGAGGAGTGAGACTGGGTTTTACAGATCTTGTTTGCTATACTGTTCGTTTCTCAAGAATTATTGCACATGCCATACGAAGACGGTATTCACCTTACATGCCTTTTCTAATATCTTATTGACAAATTCTGTATGTAAGTGATTGTTGAATCTGTATAAAATCAATAAACTTTGAATTAAAAAAAAAAAAAAATTGCAACTACAAACCCAGAATGCAATGGAAAGAAACACAACTATACTTGACAATCCCAAACTGTAACATGTATTCCAAATAAATATATGTAATGCAGGGCAATTCTAAATATTTTTTGGAAGCCTTTTTAAAAAAGTAAAAAAAATGCTTATCTGCATTTGCAGCAACGGTGTCTCACTTTTTCATAAAACAAAGAAAAAACATGGAAAATGGATTTGTACACCATTTGTGATTAGCACTCAGTGTGTGCAAGTTGCATATATTAAAAGACCATTCATACTTCCTACCAGAACCAACCCATTCCAATCTTCAGATGCTCATGCATTCCTACTTTTTTCTCTACATTCTGTGACTTGTGCTCCAACGTTTATAATGGTAAAAATGGAACTACAAGACCCATAATGCAAACAAAAACTCTATGACCTCAGAAACACCTACAGATTATAATGCATCATGTTGGCAAGTACTCCTACCACATTCAACTTATACACACCAACTGCCTTATAAAGTGCACTACAAATCTTTTCCATCAACATTTCTCTACTTTTACAAATTGCTAGAGCTTCTGCAAATGCACATTTCTTAAATTTAAAAAAATGCTGCTAAATGCAACCAATTTTAACTGCCCACCAATTTTACAAACTTTTCCCCACCACGCCTCCTTCCAGTACAAATATAACACTTCCTTCCTAACAGTAAAACAAGGAGGGGGGGTCTGGGAATCCCTCTACCAGCACGAACACAGCCCAATGACCTGTTCTTGGGTGAGTTATGCCTGGGAGATACTCTACCAAGTCTTTAGCTCACTGTCCCTTTCACAGAGAAGAAATTAGAACAGTGAGCGAAAGACTTGGTTGAGACTCTCCCAGGGGCCATCCACCAAAGAACAAGTCAATGGGCTGTGTTTGTGCTGGTAGAGAGTTTCCCAGAACCCCCCCTTGTTTTGCATAAATTAACTTTGGGTCTAACCCTAAGTTACCAGGGCGATCCAGACATGGACCCTTGCTCACTGTTCTTAGAGAGGCGCAGCTTCACCTCACTGATGATGCCCAACAAGGCTGAAACACGTGTATGGGGTTGCTGTGGTACTCTTGTTCAGAGGAATTTGCCTAGCATTTTGGTGCTGGACTACCCCTGGCAGGACAAAGAATGATATGCGGGGACATTTCTCCTCTGTGAAAAGAACAGTGAGCTAAAGACTTGGTTGAGACTCTCCCAGGGGCCATCCACCCAAGAACAAGTGAATGGGCTGTGTTGGTGCTGGTAGAGAGTTTCCCAGACCCCCCCCCCCTTCTTTTCCTTCCTAACAGTACTTCACCATTACCACATATGCCCACTAACTTCCTTTTACAAATACAGGAAAGAAACACATCACTGCAACCAAGAACCCAAAAATGAATACCCTTCACATCCAACAAAGTAAGTACATTAATGGACCAGGTAGATGCATGTTATTATAACAACACAGTGCCACTATATATATTACCCTTGACTAAATTTTTCATACCAACATTTCTATTACTCTAGCCCATTATATTCCACTATGCACACTCCTACCATTCCCATCGACACACCATCATTGCATCACCCACTCCGTTCCTCAAAACAGCACAATCATCATACATATTCCTTCGCACTATAACTGCCTACCTCACTAACTCAACACCATCACACCTCTGTACACTCATATCCCCACAGCCTGTCCAGCCACACCTAATATACCACCTCACAATCAAACATTACTCTATTCATCACTACAATCATACCCATATACCCATGCACCATACATGCATATACATTGCACAACTTCCCAGTACAACCTTTCTCTTTTCCCAAAGGCACTACAAACCGACTACTAAACAGCAACTCTGTAGAAAAGAAAGAAGATCTAGAGCAAATTAGACTAAAAGTGCACCACATACTCATCAAGCTCTAAAACAATTTATAGAAAACCTTAAAACAAAAGAGCTAGTAACCTCATTCAACAAAATGAAACCAACTACGACTAAAAAAGGCAAGGCTTCTCTTGCAAAAACAAAAATTAAAAACTGATGTGCAAACAGAAGTGCACCTACTAACAAACCCAAACCTTTACCTACCAGTGTTAACATAGTCACGGTAAAGCAATCCAAAAGAATTATGTTACAAAAAATGTTCCAAAAATTTTTCCAACGTAGAGTTCTTCACAATCTTATAAAAACATCTGAAAAGTCACAATCTTCCCTTAAAAATGACTGCAGGAGAGTAATCCTGCAAGCTCTAATCGAGAGCACTTTTCTGCTAAAGAAAACATTGTTTATATTGATTTTAAACAGAATGAAACTACTAACTAAATTAATGAATACATTACAACAAGTACTTCTAAACCAAATTACAAGTACTTCTAAACATGCACAATGTCAATATAGAGATATTTTCAAACTTCTGTGATGGTGACTGGAGGCACACAAGCAGCATAGAACCATACTTCAATGAAGAAGGTTATAAAAGGGAACAAGAAAAAAAAACACTTGCCATAGACAATAGTGGTTGAGGATATGAAGTGGTGGATCAAACCATTATGGCAAAAGAAACCTTTATAGAAAAAAAATCCCCAACAAACTTTGAACCAAATGCTCCTTTCACCCAAACAAAGCGTCCAGTGTACAAATGAACATACAGCTCAATGTGTAATGTACACCAACAATCTTTTAAATATTTACGTCAATTCTTCAATCGCTATGTAAAATTAAAAGACAAAAGTAAAATGAAAACTTTACAAACCATACACTCCTATCCAGTGTGCAGCCATAGTGGTCTGTGAGGACATTAATTACCCTGCACTGTAGGAGCTGCATGCAAATGCACTTTCCACCACATAAAAATGTTAGCGACACACCATTCCACTATACAGAATCTTGTGCATCGATTACACTATGCAAAAAGTCTTGCTCTAGAACTGCAAAACTTAAATAACATTTTCCTACTTGGACCAGCCAAATAATCCTTGAAGAAATAGAGCACATCCAAAGTAAATACTTTGGAACTGAAGGTGACATAGAGAAATCTGTACCTTCAGAAAATATTAACGAAAACCTGATAAACACCAATATCATAATAAACACATCCAAAAAAGTAATAGTTAAGTTTCAAAACACATCTTCTGAAATACCAGACCAAATATGTGTCTGTTGCTGCAGAACGTGTTATAAAAATACCACAAAAATAGTAGATCTAGCTTACAAACAGAAGACAATGAAGAATCCAAATGGTTCCAATTCGCTTTATATCTAACAGCAGAAGGTAAATACAAAATAACTAACCCTTCAAGAGTGTGCACATACTGCAACACAAAGCATGACAATAACCAATTGCCATCATGTGCTATCACTAATAAGCTCTCCAACAGCTTGTCCTGTACAAGAGCATTATAATACAAACAGTGCACCCATTTCAAACTATAATATGCCTTCAACCAAAATCAGCCAAATTACCTCAATCCGAGCTACTAAAGGGTTCCGTGGCAAAGTAGTATATTTACCAGTGGACCTAAAAGAAAATGTTCAAACTCTAGGACTGCAACGGCCAATAGATCCATTTTTGATTATACTAGTTAATGATATGCCAACAAAAGACAGAAAGATTTGGCAACAACTAGTCGACTTAAGCAAAGTTAGACAAGCCCTACAATATCTAAAAGAAAACAATGAATACTACAAAGATATAAACATATAGGAAAACTTAAAAGAAACCACCCACATTACCACAGAATGACAAGAAACTGGCCAATTTTAACGTTTTTACAGCAGCCAACATTTTAGACTAGTATACCATTCACCCACTGCACTCCAAAGAAACAATTGACAATGCATTAGAACATATCGAATGCATCAAGCCAAAGGATCCTCTATGAGCATATGGGAAAAAAGTGTAGAAGCACATTGTTTTCCTCTAATTTTTCCTACAGGAGGAAAATATGATGACAGATCCACACAAATTACTGCATCAGAATATCGCTCTTTATGAATGTATTTTGAAGATTGTCGAATACATTTTCCACCTCCTCTTCAAAAGTGAACTAGCAGCTCTAAATTATGGAGTTGCTCACACATTAAAAACAGGCTCTAACCTTTTAAACATATCCACTACCCAACTGCTTCAAAAAATAAAAGACAAAGATGAAGTTTTGCAGTCAAGTATCACTAATCTCTTGGCAAACATCCATGGTACAAAAGAATCCTGGTTCTGGCCTCACACTGACGTACGTTGTATGCTAAGAAACCTAGGTCCACCGACATGGTTTGTTACTTTAAGTTGTGAAGAATATGCATGGGATGACTTGCATGACTTGTACTCGCTGCAAACCAAAATAAAGATGAAATAGACATGAAAACACCAGGAGAAATCTGTTCTCTTGGCCCTGTAAATGTATCAAGGTACTTTTTCCATCTCTTCATAGCCATGCTGCATTTTATCTGCAATAAAACAACCCCTCTGCTCGGAGAAGTACAAGACTTCTTTTGGAGAAAAGAATATCAATCCAGAAGAGCACCACACATCCACATGGTTTTGTGGATAAAAGGTGTTCCAAATTTGGCCTTGATTCTAACACCACTGTTTTACAATTTATTGAAAAATAAATTACCTGTGACATCCCTTCAGAAACCAAAGAAATAACCTACATAAATTAGTGTTACACTTCCAAAAACATAAATGTGGCAAATACTGCTGACGTAGATATTAAAACAAAGGGAACTACTATACCAAATGTCGCTTTGGCTTGCCTAGACCAGTGTGCAAAAAAGAGCAAGTAAATAGCTTGATGTATTCCGTAAGACACAGCATAAAATGCAAATCCCCTAAAAATACATACAATATTAGAAGGAACGAAGCATCCAAGTACATCGATGATTACAATGCAATCATTGCCCTCTTGTGGAATGCAAACATATACCTAAAATACATTGCAGACAATTCCACTGTAGTTTAAAGATATGTCACATCATATATCACCAAATCTGAGAAAAGGACCTCTGGGATGACATATCCTCTGACAAATCACTGTCACAGAAACTGTACAGATTTGGTATACAAATACTCTCCCACAGAGAATGTGGGTCCTACAAAGCTGCAGACTGTTTAACAGGTAAAGCCTTATATGGCAAATCTGAGTACATTGACTGAACCTTGGACCAGCCTCATCACAACAAAAGAGTACTAAAATCCTACCAAGATATAGAAACATAGCCATAAATTATCCCGACAGCCAGGACATTTTAAGAACAATTTACTTGACACATACTACCCAAACAGAAGTACTACTTTGGAAAACATGCATCTCTACAACATTGTCCAGAACTACACCTACAAAAACAATGTCACACAAAATGAGACAACTGGAAAATATCCAGTTTCAATTTGTGAAGGAAGGCTAGTAAAGCTAACTAAACCCAGTCCAATTAATCATGTAAAGTTATCATTTAAAACTCTACAATATAGAGATCTGTATTACATGGCGCTACATAACTTTTTAAACCTTGGAGAAATTAAAAATAATTATTAGATGACTATGACTCCTTTGAAGCTGCATTTAAAGCAAATAAAAGTAGTATAACAAATGACAATTTTAAATAATACAAAGAAATGTTGGACAATGAACGCCAACAAGAGGAAGAAATTGAAGCTCAACTGCGCAAAGACACTCCTGAGTGCAGCCAACCTTCCCTTACGGGAAGCCAAACACACTTGGAGAACCACTCATTCCAAATGAAGCAGAAATAGCCATAGCTGAGGTCGAAAATGCCATGTATCAATATAAACAATGTGAGGAAAACGTGTCAGTTCTGGAATCTCGGCTAAATGATGAACAACTCACCATTTGGAAGTGACTCAAGAAATTGAGCATAGTTTTAAACATGAAAGTATAACCTGTACATATACAAATTATAAACATCTGTTCCTGTATGTAAGGGGTGAAGCTGGTTCTGGCAAAACATTCATAATGAAAATAATCTGAAAATAATCATCACATTTCTACACAGCTTAACAAACAACAACCTTTCAGCTGTTTTAACAGCCCCCACTACTCCTCCCTGTAGATCACAAAACAAATTAGAATACTGAAAATTGTCAGCACCTGCTACAACTGAGGTATGCAGAATTCTAAAACAAATGAAAGTGCTCCTGATAGATAAAGTAAGCCTGGTGTCCAACTTCATGTTGGCTTTAATTCATCTCAGAATGCAAGAAGTCCTAAACACCAAGTACAAAGAACTGTTTAGAGGAAAACATGTTATTGTTTTCAGAGAACTCCTTCAGTTGATGCCAATGAAAGGGCAACCTATTTTCAAAACATTAGGACACAAAGAATGCAGTAATGCTCTTAGAGGCATTGGAATGGTACATTTTTGGCAACATTTTCACTACAAAGAACTAACTCAAAACTTGCGCCAGTCTGCAGATATCACATATGCTAACATTTTAAAAAGCATTAGAACTGGGCTGCTAACTAAAGATGCAAAATCCATCTTAAATAATAGACTAATCCATGAGCTGTATCAGTGGAACACATCTGCTCCTGATGTCATGGAGCAATTAACACAGCAAAATCTAAAATGTATGTCCTTAATGCCAACCCTTGCAAGCTGAAGTTAATTCAACAAACAATGCTGAAAAAATAAATGCAACCTATACTTCATATGAGCTCCACAGACAAACTAGAAGTGCACGGCATGACACTTCCTATGTGTCAAGAAGAGACAGCACATTGAAATAGCTTAGAAAAATGCATCTCCAACACAGCTGGATTAATGAAAATATTAACTTTTTGTCTAAACTGCAGAGTAATTAAAAAATGTAACATTGACATAGAACACGTCATAATCAATGGAGCAATTGCTACAGTTATTGGCTTCCAGACATATCCGCATGACAACAACATTCAGTTGGTCAATATCCACTTTGACAAACTTGCAGAGGTTAAATAAATAGACCAAACAACAGGACATTCCCTTCTTTTCAAAGACATGTATGTATGCAGAGAGCAATTTTCTCTGTCACTTGCACATGCTGTCTCTATTCACAAATCACAAGTTCTAACCTTAGATCAAGCATTGATTGACATTGGCAGCGCCGTCTTTAAAGAAGGTATGAATTACGTAGCACTTTCGCGTCTGCATACACTCAATGGTCTATTTCTAGCTAGCTTTAATGCAAACAAAGTCAATGCTGACATTCCTTGCATCCTGGAATACAACAGGCTACATGCACTTTACACCACCTTTCTGGATAAGAAACCTGTAAGCTTCGAGGCTTCACACACGGCCAAGTATCTCTTGGAAAGAAAACCTTCACAATAGTAGGTATACTACACGGGTGCCACAACTACTTCAGGGCACTACACTGCATATTTGGCAAAAGAAAAGTTGTTGGTTTGAATGTAACAATACCTTGGTTAACCCAAAACATAGGTTCCCAGCAAATTTAACAAATGCCTACTTAATATTCCTTCAATCCAAATGTCACTAAACTATAACACAATTAACAGTTAGAATACACCAGTAGGTATCTAACAACATTCATAATACTGCAAGAACAATTTTCAAAGTCAATCTAGCTAGAATACACCAACAGGTATCCACTACAAAAACACCATTCATTGCAAAGCAATTTAAACACGCTATATGAATTGTTATACAACAAAACATCTTCTAACCTCTAATATAGTCAGAATACACCAACAGGTATATAACTATTTCATGCATTCCCTCAATTCACGGGAGGATAGCTCAGCAGCAACGTGCTCACCTTGGAAGCAAGATGACACGCAGCAACAGAGGTTCGATTTCCGGGTCCGCACTTAGAAAGCTGTAGGTGTTAAGTGCGTAATAAATAACCCATCATATATCATATCAATTACAACATACTTCAAAGAAACATACTATCACCCTTACACTCACATAACTGTAATCAGGTTTTTTTTTTAGACAGTACAGATTTTTTTCCCCAGTAAAAACAATAGCAGTGTGGAAATACACTAATGTTGTAGCAAACCTAGTACTTAAAATGTACTGTTTATGGGGTCTAAAAATGAAAATGTATATAGAAAACTATATACCACTGCAGGTTTTGAAATATCATGCTTAGCCAATTGTACCTTTTTTCCCCACAGAAAAGAAACCACTGACGGCAGCTGCATGACGCTACAACACTAAGTAGCCACAGACATCTTAATAAACTGCATATTCTGTGAGCACAATCCTCAATTGTATTACAACCATAAGTACTGTATACAGTTCAATTACAACATTCCACCATATTACAAACACTTTGTGTTCTCACTACATTATGTACAATTACTGTACACATACTCCTACTACGGTGATTCTGGCTATATTCCGATTACATTACCTATAATTACAATGCACATATTACTACTGTGGTGATTTTACAGAGTGCACATATTTTGGGCACAATTAACTGTATAACATGTATGTATCAGACATGTCAACCAATAAAACTCACCCCCAGCCTCCTGCAATCGAAATGATGTCTGCGGACACCGAAATTGACCGAGGACCCGGGGCCATTGCCAAACCCCTTTTTCACCTAAACAAATTGCTCTACATTGCCTTCATTGTACATACCTACCATTTCTATGCCCTCTTCCAGCCATCAAATAACCCCAAATGTCTTTTCCAAGCTGTCCATTCACAGCGCCACTTGCAAACTACTGCGGTGTCTGCGGACAACTGCGGCACCTGCATAGCTTTTTTCATCCTACAAAAATAGCCCCATATCATAATCTTTCCACTCCCCCAGCATTCCCAGCCCTTCTTTCCACCACCAAATGACCAAATATGTGTTTTCCAGACTTTATCCCCACCAAGCTGTCCGTGTTCTGCTGCAACTGGCCGTGGATGACACATGGCGGGAAATCTGATGCACCTCATGCTCTTCACCATCCAATCAGCAAGTGCATCCCATGTCTGTGGACATCACATCAGCCTTCGGGCCAATCAGAAGCCCGTCTGCAGACTGAACAGGGCAGTGAGTCCACAGACCGAACCCAGATATCACTATTTTTCCCCTAATTTTTGGTTGTTTTAAAAAAAACTACTGGATGGATGTCACCAAATTTGCATAAGCACGCTTTCAGACTCAAGTCACTGCTCGGGCAACAAATTTGGTGAAAATCCATCCAGCAGTTTGGGCTATAGACGTGAGACGTGAGAAAACATTTTTTTATATTGCATCTATGGGAAAAACCACATATTTCGGGAACCCACTATAACTTTGCCCCCCCCTTCCCTTAACAAAACTTCACTAAAATTTGCAGGATCAATCTGACGGGGCCACATACTTTTTTTTTTTTAAAGTTTTGTGAGGATTCGTCCGGGGGGGGCAAAGTTATAAGCTGATCAAAAGTGTTCTTCCTATGGGTTGAGCAACTTAACTATAACTGCAGGGCTGCTACGTTTTACAGGGCCTAGGGTAACTTTTGTTTTTTCCCATAGACATAATGGGAAAAAACTTTGCTCATGCCTACAGCCCAAACTGCTGGACGGATTTACACCAAATTTGCGGCAGGAGCGGTGGCTTGCTCCTGAAAGTGTGCTTTGCTTTATTTGGTGTAAATCCGTCCAGTAGTTTTTAAAAAAATGCCAAAAATATAAGTGAAAAAAATTAGTGATATCTGTGTTCGCTTCGCGGACACACTTCCCTGTTCGCTCCGCGGACAGGACGGTGATTGGGCAAGCAGATTGCGTGATGTCTGCGGACATCTGACGTGCTCTCTCATTGGATGCGGTGAAAGCGTGCAGTGCGTCTGGCTTCAGAGACGCCCGCCAGCTTTTTTCCTCGCATGAGAGGCTTTGTCAGCAGGAGCGGGATCTGCCGCCTGCACAGTAAGTAGTAAGTCTTTCGTGTCTGTCTCCTGTTCCTCCCACCCCCGCTCATGCCCCGTGTGTCCTTCTTCTCCCCCCACCCCACTCATGCTTCATGTCTCCGCTGTTCCTCCAGCCCCCTGCTCACGCCATCGGCACAAGGTGGCCAGCGGTGGGCCGAGGAGCGGGATCTGCTGCCTGCACATGAAAGCCATGTGTCTCTCTCCCTACCCCCCACCCCCTGCTCATACCCCGTGTGTCTCTCTCCCACCCCCACCCCCCGCTCATGCCCCGTGTGTCTCTCTCCCACCCCTCCACCCCTGCTCATGCCCCGTGTGTCTCTCCCCCTCCCTCCCACCCCCCGCTCATGCCCTGTGTGTCTCTCTCCCTCCCCTCCACCCCTCGCTCATGCCCCGTTGTCTCTCTCCCTCCCCCCACCCCCGCTCATGCCCCGTGTGTCTCTCTCCCTCCCCCCCACCCCCACTCATGCCCCGTGTGTCTCTCCCCCTCCCGCCCACCTCCCGCCCCGTGTGTCTCTCCCCCACCCGCCCACCCCCGCTCATGCCCCGTGTGTGTCTCTCCCTCCCGCCTACCCCGCTCATGCCCCGTGTGACTCTCTCCCTCCCCCCACCCCCCGCTCATGCCCCGTGTGTCTCTCTCCCTCCCCTCCATCCCCCGCCCATGCCCCGTGTGTCTCTCTCCCCGTTCATGCCCTGTGTGTCTCTCTCCCTCTCCCTCACCCCTGCTCATGCCCCGTGTGTCTCTCCCCCTCCCGCCCACCCCCCGCTCATGCCCCGTGTGTCTCTCCCCCTCCCGCTCATGCCCCGTGTGTCTCTCCCCCTCCCGCCCATGCCCCGTGTGTCTCTCCCCCTCCCGCCCACCCCCCGCTCATGCCCTGTGTGTCTCTCTCCCTCCGCCCATCCCCGCTCAAGCCCCGTGTGTCTCTCCCCCGAAACCGCCCACCCCCCGCTCATGCCCCGTATGTCTCTCTCCCTCCCTCCCACCCCCCGCTCATGCACCGTGTGTCTCTCTCCCTCCCCCCACCGACGCTCATGACCCATGTGTCTCTCCCCCTCCCGCCCACCCCCCGCTCATGCCCCGTGTGTCTCTCCCCCTCCCGCCCACCTCCTGCTCATGCCCCGTGTCCCCCTCCCCCTCCCGCCCACCCCCGCTCATGCCCCATGTGTCTTTTCCCCTCCCCCCACCCCCGCTCATGCCCCATGTCTCTCTCCCCCTCCCGCCCACCCCCCGCTCATGCCCCGTGTGTCTCTCCCCTGCCCGCCCACCCCCCGCTCAAGCCCGTGTGTCTCTCCCCCTCCCGCCCACCCCCCGCTCATGCCCTGTGTGTCTCTCCCCCTCCCGCCCACCCCTCGCTCATGCCCCGTGTGTCTCTCTCCCTCCCGCTCATGCCCCGTGTGTCTATCCCTCCCTCCCGCCCACCCCCTACTCATGCCCCGTGTGTCTATCCCTCCTGCCGCCCACCCACCGCTTATGCCCCGTGTGTCTATCCCTCCCGCTGCCCACCCCCCGCTCATGCCCCGTGTGTCTATCCCTAACGCCGCCCACCCCCGCTCATGCCCCGTGTGTCTATAAATCCCGCCGCCCACCACCCGCTCATGCCCCGGGTGTCTATCCCTCCTGCCGCCCACCCCCCGCTCATGCCCCGTGTGTCTATCCCTCCCGCCGCCCACCCCCCGCTCATGCCCTGGGTGTCTATCCCTCCTGCCGCCCACCCCCCCCTCATGCCCCATGTCTCTATCCCTCCCACCGGCCACCCCCTGCTCATGCCCCATGTGTCTCTCCCCCTCCCGCCCACCCCTCGCTCATGCCCCGTGTGTCTCTCTCCCTCCCGCTCATGCCCTGTGTCTCTATCCCTCCCGCCGCCCACCCCCTGCTCATGCCCCGTGTGTCTCTCCCATCCCCCCCACCCCCGCTCATGCCCCGTGTGTCTCTCCCCTCCCCCCCACCCCCGCTCATTCCCCGTGTGTCTCTCCCTCTCCCGCCCACCCCCCGCTCATTCCCCGTGTGTCTCTCCCCTCCCCCACCCCCGCTCATCTCATGCCCCGTGTGTCTCTCCCCTCCCCCCCAGCCCCTGACCCCCCGCTCATGCCCCGTGTATCTATCCCTCACGCCGCCCACCCCCTGCTCATGCCCCGTGTCTCTATGTCTCTATCCCGCCCATCGCCAACCCCCCGCTCATGCCCCATGTCTATATCCCTCCCGCCGCCCACCCCCCGCTCATGCCCCGTGTCTCTATCCCTCACGCTGCCCACCCCCCGCTCATGCCCCGTGTGTCTATCTCTCCCGCCGCCCACCTTCCGCTCATGCCCCGTGTGTCTATCCCTCCCGCCGCCCACCCCCCGCTCATGCCGCGTGTCTATCCCTCCCGCCGCCCACCCCCGCTCATGCCCCGTGTCTCTATCCCTCCCGCCGCCCACTCCCCGCTCATGCCCCGTGTCTCTATCCCTCCCGCCACCCACCCCCCGCTCATGCCCCATGTCTCCCTACTGTTCCCCCACCCTCCGCTCATGCCCTGTGTCTCTATCCCTCCCGCCGGCCACCCCCCGCTCATGCCCTGTGTCTCCCTACTGTTCCCCCCACCCTCCGCTCATGCCCCATGTCTCTCTCTACTTCCCCCCCACCCCCGCTCATGCCCCGTGTCTCTCTTGTGTTACCCCCCACCCCCAGCTCATGCCCCGTGTCTCCCTTGTGTTACCCCCCACGCCCCGCTCATGCCCCGTGTCTCCCTTGTGTTACCCCCCCACCCATGCCCTGTCTCCCCTGTTACCCCCCACCACCCGCTCATGCCCTGTGTCTCCCTTGTGTTACCCCCCACCCCTCGCTCATGCCCTGTGTGTCTCTCCCCCCCACCACCGCTCATGCCCTGTGTGTCTCTCCCCTCCCCCCCACCCCCGCTCATTCCCCGTGTGTCTCTCCCTCTCCCGCCCACCCCCCGCTCATTCCCCGTGTGTCTCTCCCCTCCCTCCACCCCCGCTCATGCCCCGTGTGTCTCTCCCCTCCCCCCCAGCCCCTGACCCCCCGCTCATGGCCCGTGTATCTATCCCTCACGCCGCCCACCCCCTGCTCATGCCCCGTGTCTCTATGTCTCTATCCCTCCCGTCGCCAACCCCCCGCTCATGCCCCATGTCTATATCCCTCCCGTCGCCCACCCCCCGCTCATGCCCCGTGTCTCTATCCCTCACGCCGCCCACCCCCCGCTCATGCCCCATGTGTCTATCTCTCCCGCCGCCCACCTTCCGCTCATGCCCCGTGTGTCTATCCCTCCCGCCGCCCACCCCCCGCTCATGCCCCGTGTCTCTATCCCTCCCGCCGCCCACTCCCGCTCATGCCCCGTGTCTCTATCCCTCCCGCCGCCCACTCCCCGCTCATGCCCCGTGTCTCTATCCCTCCCGCCACCCACATCCCGCTCATGCCCCATGTCTCCCTACTGTTCCCCCACCCTCCGCTCATGCCCCGTGTCTCTATCCCTCCCGCCGGCCACCCCCCGCTCATGCCCCGTGTCTCCCTACTGTTCCCCCCACCCTCCGCTCATGCCCCATGTCTCTCTCCACTTCCCCCCCACCCCCGCTCATGCCCCGTGTCTCTCTTGTGTTACCCCCCACCCCCAGCTCATGCCCCGTGTCTCCCTTGTGTTACCCCCCACGCCCCGCTCATGCCCCGTGTCTCCCTTGTGTTACCCCCCCACCCATGCCCTGTCTCCCCTATTACCCCCCACCACCCGCTCATGCCCTGTGTCTCCCTTGTGTTACCCCCCCACCCCTCGCTCATGCCCTGTGTGTCTCTTCCCCCCCCACCACCGCTCATGCCCTGTGTCTCTCTCCCCTTCCCCCCACCCCCCGCTCATGCCCTGTGTGTCTCTCCCCTTCCCACCACCCCCCGCTCATGCCCCGTGTCTCCCTCCTTTCCCCTCACCCCCCGCTCATGCCCCGTGTGTCTCTCCCCTTCCCCCCCAACCCCGCTCATGCCCCGTGTCTCTCTCCCCTTCCCCCCACCCCCGCTCATGCCCTGTGTGTCTCTCCCCTTCCCCCACCCCCCGCTCAAGCCCTGTGTGTCTCTCCCCTTCCCCCCACCCCCTGTTCATGCCCCGTGTGTCTCCCCTGTTCCCCCCCACCCCCCGCTCATGCCCCGTGTGTGCGCCCTGTTCCCCCACCCCCGCTCATGCCCCGTGTGCACCCTGTTTCCCCATCCCCGCTCATGCCCGTGTCTCCCTCATGTTCCCCCCACCCCCGCTCAAGCCCTGTGTGTCTCCTGTTGCCCCCACCCCCCGCTCATGCCCCGTGTCTCCCTCGTGTTCCCCCCACCCCCCGCTCATGCCCCTTGTCTCTCTCCTTTCCCCCCACCCCGCTCATGTCCTGTCTGTGCCCTGTATCCCCCAATTATGCTCCGTGTCACCCTCGTGTTCCTCCCCACCCCCTGCTCATACCCCATGTCTCCCTCATGTTCCTCCCCACCCGCTGCTCATGCCCCGTTTCTCTCTCGTGTTCTCCCCACCCCT
Source organism: Ambystoma mexicanum (assembly GCF_040938575.1). Lineage (NCBI taxonomy): Eukaryota > Metazoa > Chordata > Amphibia > Caudata > Ambystomatidae > Ambystoma > Ambystoma mexicanum. The sequence goes on from NC_090938.1 coordinate 452,479,929, forward strand.
GCTCATGCCCCGTGTTTCCTTCCTTTCCCCCCCCTGCTCATGCCCCATGTGTACCCTATTCCCTTTCACCCCCCGCTCATGCCCATGTGTCTCCCCTGTTCCCCTCGACCCCCCGCCCATGCCCTGTTGTGTTCTCTTTATACACCCACCCTTCCCTTTCCATGGTGGCCATTTTGGTAAAAGATTTTCCTTCCTACACCGGGACGCCGTCATCAATGACATTTGTGATGTCATCTTTGATGTCCTGGGTGTTAGTCTTAGTAGTTCACGGTGGTGGCGCGAGTTATGGTTGCTTAGCTTACCATAACTGGCGAATTTCAAGGGTTTTTCGGTTTTACTTGGAACCATAACGTCCCTTTGACAAAGTTTTTTCAATGAATTTCATAGGTTTTTAGTAGCCCAACTTAACCATAACGTCCCTTTAACAAAGTTTTTTCACTGAATATATATATCAAAAAGTAGAAAAAAGTATATGGGGCACTGAATTTTTTGGGGGAAGTGTGTGGGAGTGAGGGGCCATCAGGCCCCTCTCGTCCTCTACTTCTCAGTACAAAACTCGGACCAAGTGCCTCCAGTAGTGGGTTTGCCCCTTGCCCTTATGCGATTAACCTTGGTTGACTTTTGCATAGATGAGACCACTGAGCAGGACACAGGGCATCCATTTTTGTACCCCCTTTCGACTCCATCTTGGTAACTAGGCCTCACTGCAATAGTACAAAAACGCTTCTCTTCCCTTTTCGCGCAGCAGCACGGCCAGGCGAGCAGAGCACAGGGCCCCCACCCTCGTTCTCACTCTGGTTGGAAACCTTCACGGGTGCATTCTCACGCTGAAGCCGGAGATGTTTGCAACACAATTGTAAATGTAACACATCACTCTTCCTGTGAGATTACTGTCCCGCATGTGAACCAGCATGAGCTAAGCACATAGCTCCTTCATCTCCACAAACGTGTCATACTCCTCCCGCACCCTCACCCGTGGAAACTCACTGCCATCGTAACCCTGTGTCCCTGCAAGATATTCCTTTCATGTGCCAGGCTGCTGACCATGCCATGATTCCCACCCAGCAGATCCCCAACTAACAGTAGACCCCTGCTGCAATATATCATTGCCTACCAGTAACAAATGCAACATACCAGAGATTCTTATGTGTACGGACCTTAACTTCAACCAGTGTATTACAGCGGTGAAGACCCTCAACCTACAACTTGTATAATCCTATGTTATTGATAGTATAGATATATGTGTGACTTTTATAGAGACATTATAAACTATTGAAGGTCTTTGAACAACTCTTATTTAGTGCATGCATTTTTTGTGAATATATTATGTTACCTTAGATAGTGACCACCCTGCCTCCCAGCGACCTGACCTTCACCCATGCGGAGCACAGATGACTGACGTCAATCCTCCTGCCACCCAAGCGACCAACCCGGATGAAGAGATGCCACCCCACCTGAGACATCGAGAGAACCAACCAATCCGGGACCAACGTAGTATCCTATGTTAGTTGCGTCAAACACCCTATAAAACATGATGTAATGATAACTTGTGCAGAGCGCTCTCAGATATCTCTTGAATAATATTCAACTAGATAAAAACCGCTCCTTAAACCACCGCAGCCTGCTCTCTTTGCCTATTCCTGTCAGGGGTGTGTCTGTTTTATTCTTTTGCACGTCAAAGACCGGGAGGGCACAAACAGAAGTTTGGTGAGGTTTCGTGGAGGGGGGCCAAAGCTCTAGGCGGGTACCAAAAATGTGTTTTTTCCATAGACTGAATGGACAAAAACTTTGCACACGCGTACAGGTCAAACCGTCGGATGGATTTTCATGAAATTTGCGGCAGGAGTGGAGGCTTGTTACCGAAAGCTTGCTTTTGTAAATTTAGTGATAATCAGTCCTGTAGTTTTTTTTTTTTATTAGGTAAAATTTACCTCTCAAAAAGTACTGAAGATGACTCCATGGTCCCATTTCCTTGTTCACTCCGCAGTCATAAGTCTGATTCGGCAGGAGTGTGGCGTGGTGTCGGCGGACATTGGACACGACTGGTGGTTGGCTGGAGGGAAGCGTTATGTGCATCACAATTTTCGGTAATGCCCCCATGTTGTATCCAAGGACAGTGCAGCGCCGAAAGGGGCTGCAATACATGCTTTGCAGCATCTGGTGGTGGGAAGAGGGGATGGAATGGGTGGGCGAGTGAGAAGGGAATAATCTGATATATTTCATAAGGTGGAAGAAGACTTTGGTGTGGCAGTGGTATCCGTGCATACTGCGGCAATTTGCGGGTACGTCCTTAGGCAAGTACCTTGTGTATTGAATGCGGGTAGCCTTCATTATGTCTGCATAGGTGCTCAGGTAACCTCTTTCTGTTGTTACTAGTGCATAGCACATGACATGAGCATTTTTACATAGGGTTTAGTATGCTTTGTTGTGTGTGGTAAGCTCCTAGTGCCTTGGATGCATGGTGGCAGCCTTTGGATGCATGGCTGCAGGCCTTGCACCAAAAAATATGACCATTGGTAGCAAGTACGTTTCACATTGTTGCCTTGGGTGTGTGGTTTGGCAGCATAGTACACATTGTTGGTTGATATTGGCAGGCTCAATTGCAGATGGCGAGTACATAGCACATGACATGAGAATTTTACATAGGGTGCAGTATGCTTTGTTGTGTGTGGTAAGATCGTAGTGCCTTGGATGCATGGCTGAAGCCTTGCACTGAAAAGTATGTACATTGGTTGCAAGTATGTTTCACATTTTTGCCTTGGGTATGTGGTTTGTCAGCATTGTACACATTGTTGGTTGCATGGGGGTGGTGATTGTTAGCAAGATCTCCAGTTTTGGGTACATGGCTGGAGATGGTGGAGTGAATAGTCCTGCGGTGTGTTGAAATACTGTGTGTATAGAAGTGTATAGGGTTCCAGTGGATGGTGTATGTGGTTGGGTTGTCGCCATTGTGCAGATTACTCAGTACTGAACTGCATTAGGCTGTCGTGCTGTAGTCAATAGAATGTTGGGGCCAGGGGTAATGTTGTGAAGATTTTGTGGTTTGGTTGAAAGTAGTAAAATGCTATGTGAATAGAAGTCAGTAGGGGTGCCAGAGGCTGTGTTATGTTTGTGGTTTCTGGTTACATGTTTGCATAAATGGCTGCATTATGTTGTGCGGGTTGGGTAGGACTGCCATTGTCTGTGTTATGTTTCTGGGTTGTGGTACCTGGTCACATGCTGGCATGCATAGCTGCATTACGCTCTGGTGGGTGTGGCCAAGACGTAGGCTCTCGGGTGCATGGCTGAAGGCCATAGGCTGTAGGCCATGCCCTCAAGAGGGTAGGCCTTGGCCACACCCACTGCAACCTAATGCAGCCATGCATGCCAACAATGTTATACTGGTGTATGGATGCCACAAGTATGTTTATGGAGTCATTTATTTTGTTCACCTTCGCTCCTTTGGGTAACTTGATACAATGATAAATTGGTGCTTCGTACACAGTTATAACTGTGCATCTCTCCGAGGGTGGTCACTTTTACAGAATGGTTGTGAAGGACATTTTACACTTGCTGGAGCAGTAGAAATGAGCTGTTAAGCATACACTTCTATATGGTGTAGATTACAGTACAGATTGTTCCACATTAGGGAGCAATATGCCACTACGTGTGTTTGATGTGGTTAGTCCCTGAAGAGACCCTTAGTTTAGCCAGTGCAGTATGCTATTGCACCATGAAAGTAGTTGCTCTACATCACACATTTAAAATATGCAAAATGTACACAGCCACCCAAATGCAAAACTTACTGTTACCTACATGGAGAGAAGCTACTACCTTCCACATGATGCAATAAATGTACAGCTGCTACAGTATATCAATGTACATGTATGGGCCCGAGCTGCTAACTCTATGTGTAGAGTCTTTTGACTGAATGGTGTGGGTTGGCTGACTGTGGGTGCATGATGGCTGCACATACGTGGGTGGTGTGGCCATCTTACTCACCATAGTTTCTTTCTGCAAGGACATTTCACTCCCTCTTGTTCATGAAAGGAAACACATTACAACTGCTTGACCGGTTGAACTTGATTCCCAATGTCTGCTTTACAGTGAACTGAACTGATTGTGTTGCCTGTGTGGTACCTGTCAGTGTGTAAAGGTTGTAAGCGGGCAGTTATTTTTATTTCCATCTGCATTACATGTTGAAAGCACTCTTATTATGTATTGCCTATGTGATTGTATATGTAAGGTGTAACGAATACCGGACTTGCAAGAACTACACAATATGGTATGGTTTGCATTTTTTGCCACTTGCTAAAATGCCCTGGAATTTCAGTTAGGCATAGATATATAGAGAAAGCATTCGTTCAGGACTTGTTCTGGAATGACATGATTGCAGAGAGTGCATGTATGTTGCCACATGTAGGAAGTCTTAAAGATTTCATGTATGGGTATGTTTTTGTTTCCCTATATTTGTACTATCTACATGAGAACTTTCTGTGCATCCCCTTCTCTGTTTAATGTGGCCTTACCGTTTTAAAACAGTTGTTCAAATCCTGTCTTAATCCTGAGATTCTACAACTGTTTGTAGGATTCTTTGCCTCACTTCTATGCAGGAGTACCATTTATAAACACAAGTGGTGAGAGCCATTTACAGAACTGTTTTAAAGAATTGCTGGCATGTGTAATACATCATTGATTGCTACATTTGCATAGTGATGTACACCACTTGTATTGCAAAATTTGAATGGACCAGGTAGTTTTGTGTTTGAGTACTGTTTCTTTAGTAGACTTTACAATGGTGTGTTGCTAACAATTTCATATGGTGGAAGGTACTTTTGCAAAGTGGTTCAGAAATGCAGCTTACCAAGTGTACTGGTAATCCTGTGTATTTCTGCACTGGACAGGAGTTAAGAGTTTGTAGTATATTAATCTGTCCTTTCTCGTTCCCTTTCATATGGTGGTCAAGGAACTGCTGCAATGACTTGATAGAGGTGTGCTGCACATTACACATTACTCTGAGTTGCATTTTCAAGGTGAAACACCACTGCCTTTCAGAACAGAGTGGTTTACGGCAACTGTGAATGAATATAGTAAGAAAATATATTTCTTAATGGCATACTGAGTGCATTTGGAGACTGCAGTGCTTAAAAGGGTCGGGGAAGTGTTGGCAGGAAGACTTAGTGTGTATGTGTCACGGGATGGCTTTGTATATGAATGGGAACAGAGCATTAGTACTGTTGGTGAGGGGTCAAAAGCTTCACTTGTGAGTGTGTTGTACCATGTGCAGTTTAGCATGTGTATGCATTGCTGTACGAGTATTTGCTTTGCAAATGGGTTACTTGTACTTGTAGAAGGGCGAGAAAAAGTTTTGGAAAGTTGATCAGCTTGGAAAGGAAAATGTTTTCGTGTGTGAAATTTCATTACCTTTTCTGCATATATATGCTTTCCTCATGAGTGGAGAAATTATTTCACTTGTTGGTTTCATTTATCCACATTTACGATTGCTAGTGTTGTGGATGTGCAGATAATTTTTTCTGCTTTTATATGTAATGTCAGTACACAGGGTAAGTGGCAGGCACCCTGTTCACATGCATGCAATGTATGTAGTTGGTTTCTATCGGTAGGGTGCATTAGGTGCTCATTTGCTGCAACCATTTTACAAATGTTATACAAGATAAGTTAGTGTGGACAACACTTGTATGATAGCCAGAAGAAAAGAAGAGATTAACTATTTGGATAGTGCAATAGATGATATGGGTGAATGAAACATTTCATAGGCCATACCATTGCCAGGGGTATTTGATGGTAGGTGATGGGAGAAATGAACATATGTTTACTGAGTAGCTTAGAGGCACTTATACCAGATGTGCAAAGGTTCTGTATACTATATATTGATACCTGTCCTTTCTGCTGGTGGGTGGTGATGTGCATTAATCTGGATGCATACATTTTGCATACTTTTACAGAAGTTCTACTGCAGGTGCTTTACGATTACACTAGACTTGTATTGTCGGTGGTTTACAGTACATATGGCGTGTTGTGTGGAAATGATATTGTTAGCTGCTGAGGTCTTGGATGTGAATGGTGGATGTGTGTGTAACTTTTTAAGAGTAACACATGAGGCAGTGCTGGCAAAAGAATAGTGGAAACGGAAGAAGCACTGCCCCTGCTTCACTAGGGCACGGTCCTCGCTGTACTTGGGGAAGCGCATGTGCCACATTCTACGCTTCTCAGCATGCTGGCCAATGGGATTGGAACTGTGGGAATTATCCAATCAGGTACTGAGGGTGTTGTTCACTGGAAGGGGCGGTAATACTGTTTTTCAATACTCTGCGAAGTGAGGCGGGCTGACATAGAGAGACGCACTGTGTTGATTTTGGGTGATGCCTTTATGGTAGATCTTTACAGGTATGCCCAGGAAAGAGACTTTGATGATGATTTTGGTTTGGAAGGAGTGGAGGCATAGTGGTGCGCTATCGATGTCTGCAGTTTCTGCGCTATGCTTGCACTTTGCAGAGAAGTGGCCAATGTCGCAACTGTTCATATTGTCGTTGTGCACTATGGCGACATACATTGGGGTTACGTGGCTTGTTCACGTTTGTTCCATCAACTGAAGTGGTTGATGAATGCAGTGAAGAGGCTTTTTTCCACTGCCCAGGTGGTTTTCTCAGCCATACCACCAAGAAGTGTATGGGACTATCCTAATGTATGTTGTTCCATGCCAGAGGCTGGAAGGTGTCGCATCAAAATAGGCATGCCTGATTTTTTGTGCACTGGTAGAATGTTCTTCTGTAACAATGACATCATTAATTCTTGAAATGCAGAGTTTTACCTTGCAATGGCAAATGGTGGGCATGGAAATGGGACTGTGGAGGCTAAGGGATTGCGCAATATCATTTCTGAGTGTGGTGTCTACGCAGAGGAATGTTGTTCAGAACTGATAGTGTGACATGGAGAGCTCTTTACTGTGATTGGTGGATGTGTTTGTGACTATTTATCAATACCGAATGAGGGGGTGCTGGAAAGAAGATAGTGGAAAGGGAAGAAGGGCTGTTACTGCTTTACTGGGGCGTGGCCCTTGCGGTATGTTGGGAAGCGCACGTGCCACATATTTCCGTTGTGAACATGCTGCCCATGGGAATGGGATAGTGGGGATTAAATGTACTGAGGGTTTGCTTCACAGGAAGGGGCATTAATACTTCTCTCCATTACTGTGCGTAGTGAGCCGGGCTGATATGGCTGCCATTACTTGCAAAGGTAATGTAGCATAGCAGAAATTGTTCCAAACTCAGTTACAGCTCACAGCTATGTAGGCTGCTACTCTGTTCTGAAAAGCTACAAACAGAATGTGGAGCATGTCTGGGTGTGATCTTTTGTAGGGCTGCTGCATAGACCTTGCAACCAGCAAAGAAGCCTACATCGTTGAACCAAATACATACATGTGCAATGGCACATTGTGGGAAGTTTGTAAGTGTGTAATTTCCCAATAACACTTCGTAGATTGCAAAATATTGCACTTTTCCACTGTTCGAGGGTCCGGATTATGTCTGTAACATAAGGGCCCAAGAGGAGTGTGGGTGCAGTCCCATGGTGATGTTGCACATGTTCTCCATTGGGACGGCTAACCGCAGCAGTTTGTGATGTCGGCTTTGATGTCATGGGTGTTAGTCCTTGCAGTGCACAGTGGCAGTGTGAGTTATGGTTGCTTAACTCACCATAACTGGCAAATTTCTGGGGTTTTTCAGTTTTACCTTTAACCATAATGTCCCTGTAAAAACATATTTCCATTGAATTTCATAGGTTTTTACTAGTGCAACTTAACCAGAACGTCCCTTTAACAACGTTTTTTCACTGAATATATACGCTAGCGTCCATGTAGTTATGGTTAACTTGGTGTTTCCATAGGAAGAGCATTTCTTGGGTGGCTTATAACTATATAAAAAAAGTATATGGCCCACTCTGAATCAAGTTTGGAGAGGTTTGGTCTAGGGGGGTCAAAGTTATAGTGGGGTCCCAAAACTTTTGTTTTTTCCCATAGACATAATGGGAAAAAACTTTGCGCACGCCTACAGCCCAAACCGCTGGACGGATTTACACCAAATTTGCAGCAGGAGCGGGGGCTTGGTCCCAAAAGCGTGCTTTTGCAAATTTGGTGTAAATCCATCGAGTATTTTTTTTTAAAAATGACCAAAATGTAAGGCTAAAAAATTAGTGATATCTCCGTTCGCTCCGGGGACGGACTTCCCAGTTCGCTCCGCGGACAGTGCCCTGATTGGCCAAGCGGCTTGCGTGATGTCCGCGGACATGCGACATGTTCGCTGATTGGACGGCGTGGTGCGTGATGGGCGTCAGATTTTCTGTGGCGCCCGCCATCTTGCATTCGGGACGACCGCGGACAGCGCGGTGAAACTTGGATTAAATTGTATTTAGTGGAGTGTGTTGGTGTGTAAGAGTGTTTGGGGAGGGTGGGGGAGTATGAGATAGGTTCAATGTTCTGTTTTTTTTATGTGCTAGACAATTTTGTTGTGTTCGGTTTTTCTGCGGACAACACGGCTGTTCTGAAATGTTTGTAAATAAACAGAATGGATTCGGTGTCAAGTTGAAAGTGTCCTAAGAAGACTTGTGGGGTCCTGGAATGTTCGCAGGGGGTGTCCTAAAGACATTGTCTGTATTGTTCGTTGTCAAGTTTAATGTGTTCTAAGAACACTCGCGGTGTCCTGATATGTTCGAAAATAAACAAAATGGGGGTGTTCTGAGGACGTTCTCCGTATTGTGTGCCTGCTTAGCTGCATCCTATGAGGGAATGGCACAGAGAATGAAGTGGAAATGGTAGAAGGACTGTCTAAGAGTTATGCGGTCCTCGGACAGGGCGTGCTACATCCAGGGGTTTTCCAGCACATCCAGCATGGAAAGAAGACTGTAGGGATCAGCCAATCAGATGTTGAGGTTGTGGATTTGTGTTCAAAGAGACTTTGTGTAGTGAAGATGGCAGAAGTGGAGAAGGTCAGGGTGTTGGTGCTTGGAGATATGTTTGTGCATGGTTTACAACAGTATGCTCAATGTAGGCATGTTGCAAAGAATTTTGATGTTAAAGGAGTGGAGGTGGTGTGGAGCACTGTGCCTGATTGCAATGTACAGGGAATTGTACAAGTTTGTGAAGATATGGGCAGGATCAAAATTACCCATGTGGTAGTTTTGCACTATGGTGCTTTCCATTTGGGCTATGTCAGTGCCCCTACTTTGTTGGCAGATTTGGAACACTTGGTTCAAGCAGTAATGAACATCCTTCCAAATTCCAAAGTAATTTTTTCTGGATTAGTACCTAGGGCAATATGGGACAATAGTTCTGTTTTTTTTCCTCAGCAAAACAATGCTAGGTGTGTAATCAACCGAGGCATGTGTGCCTTCATGCTTAGAGCTGGTATATTCTTCTGTAATAATGAGAATATTGATTCCAGTAATGCTGTTTATTTTAAAGAAGATGGCATTTCCTTATCTTTTATGGGAAATGCCATTATGTTTTGGAATGTAAGGGTTGCTCTGGAGAAGGTTATGTGAAGATTTTAGGAGTAAAGTAAGAAAAATAAAAAAAAATACAAAATAACTGGTGTCTGCCAAGCATCTGCAAAAAAAACCAAAAAAAACCCGCCTCTTTTCAGAGCCAACCTCAAAGGGGAAATGGGGCACATTATTTAAATTTACATTCACCACGCTCAGATTTTCGATATGTCAGCGGACATGGCGGTAGTCCGCGGATATCGAAATCACTAGCTAGGGGTTCAGTATGTTCTATGTTATATGTATATAAAGTCCGGGATATTATGGTTAAGTTGTGCTACTAAAAACATGAAATTCAGTAAAAAAACTTTGTTAAAGGGACGTTATGGTTAAGTTGCGCTACTAAAAACCTATGAAATTCAGTGAAAAACTTTGTTAAAAGGGACGTTATGGTTCAAAGTAAAACCAAAAACCCCCTGAAATTCGGCAGTTATAGTAAGATAAGCAACCATAACTCGCGCCACCGTGCACTGCTAACACTAACACCAGGACATCAAAGATGACATCACAAATGTCATTGATGACATCACTGATGACATCACATGGCTGGCTCTCCCTTTTTTTCCTTTAATGACATATCTAAGCCACATGGTTTTCTTCAGTAACAGTCAGGAAGTAAAAATTGAAAAGGTACTATATTTGTAGACTTAGGGTCAAGTCATATCATATGAAACATATATATAGCGGAAGACACAGGCTTGAAAGAGAGCAATCCTTTCTGTGCATGAAGATAATCAATAGAGTTATCAGCACTTTCTCATAGTTTTATTTTTATTACTATACCTTCCCTGTAAATGCTCATATTTGTATACATTGTACTCACACTCCTTTCCTTAGGGTTCACTGACATCATTTGATACACATACATACAGTAAGTAGCACCTTTGAAACAGAGCAATCATTTCTCTGCATAAAGATAATCAGTTAGGTTATGAACTCTTTCTGCTACTACTTCTGCTTTTTTGCTTACTTCTCTGTCCCTGTATATACTCATATGTGTATGTGTTGTTGTCTCTTTGTGTTTGTCTGTAATAATGTAATTATGTATTAAGTGGGTTTTATTAGCTACTTATTACATGTTTCACAGTACGCAAAACTCTAATAAGAAAGCAGTTATCATTTCATTATTCTACATGGCAAGATTATGAATATTGCACCTTCATCATGTATACTGCACACACTGCCTAAGTTTCTGCATGAGTTACTTAGTATACTGGATAGAACTTTATAATAGAATGCTATTTATATTAATGCATTGCTTAATGCACTAATTAGCTCATGATATTTATTCACTTGATCCTTGACACTTTTTGGTCAACATTATAAGAATCCCTCCTACAGAGTTTTCATGAAAAGTAAATGCACATGTGATGTCATCAGTGATGTCAGCAATGACATTTGTGATGTCATCTTTGATGTCCTGGGTGTTAGTGTTAGCAGTGCACGGTGGCGCGAGTTATGGTTGCTTATCTTACCATAACTGCCGAATTTCAGGGGTTTTTCGGTTTTACTTTGAACCATAACGTCCCTTTAACCAAGTTTTATTTATAAATATATAAAAGAAATGTGTTTTTCTGTTTGTTTTGTTCCTGGTATATGTCCCACTTTTTATGCACCCTCATAAAATGGCTCACCACATATTCTCACCTTTTTGCTACTGTGCAGGCACCCTCCATGGCATGGGAATGCCTACACCATCTGTACATGTGTTACTGCAATTCATTTCTTTTCAAAATTGACATGCCTGTTCTTCAAATAGAAACACAATTGTCTGAGGCAATATCTAGTTACACTTCACCTCTTACGTTTTACTCTGTATGTTCGCCTTCACCCGCTCCATGTATTGGTAAACACAGGAGCCTGGAGAGGAATTAAGAGAGAGGAACATAACTGTAGGCTCTTCAACTCGCAGATTGAAACAGTGGGCATATCCTGACAGAGTGCCCAGTATTGTGTACTTTCTATGCAAGGGGATATGTAAAATGTGTTGACTATGGCTCTGACCAGTTCTGGAGCATGCTGTATAGAGCAGAGTCCTATGCTACTATGACTGTGGCTCACCATGTCCGGTTCAAAATTGTAATTGTAATTGGTTATTTATAATGTGCGTAATACCCAGAGGTTTCTAAGCACGGACCTGGGGATCAAACCTGTGTTGCTCCATGTCGTCTTGCTTCCAAGGTGAGCACATTGCCCATGAGCTATCCTCCCGAGACTGAATTTTGATTATATTTTTTTCAAGTGATTAACATCTGATGTATTTTTTAAATGATACGTAAGAACTATGAAATGTATTTTAAGTGAAATGCTAAATGTTTACATGTGTTTTATTATCAATTTTTATCAATTCTGCTCTCTTTTATGTTATTTTATGTATTGCTGTAATGTTTGTGAACGAAAGTTTGTTTTATGACACCTAAATGCACCTTACAAATAAAAATAAAAAAAACCACAAAATACAAATACAAATACTGACCTTGTCACAGTAGCGGAATTGTAAATCAAAATAGATGTTAGAAAAGTTTCAACCTTTTCTCCATAACACCAGGAAAAAGTAAATTGGAAGAAAAGGAAATGTCTTATTAGTCCAGAAGAGGTTGAAACAGTAATGCACTTAATTCATTTCTTGCCCCGCAATGCTGCTATTAAGTGAAGGACATTAATTCCCCTTTTTAAAACAAGATTGTTTGTCAATGTCGACCTGCACTTCTTTACATTTTATTAGCATCAGACTAATGTGCATTCTGTGCAGTGAATAGATTTACTGCAAAGGTTTTGGCCATTAGAAAAGATTCTATAACTGTACCTTGAATGCTTTTCCAATTGTATCCTTAAACATGTATCCGTGTTTACCGCTGTCTAAGCTCGACACACACTTTTATATGTGTTCATCTGCGACATACTACTGCCTTGTTCCAACCTACTGACCTTTGTGCTATTTATAATTGATGTATGCTATTTTTATTGTCATGAGGATCTCCCAGAATAAAGTTGTTTTGATTGGCTGACACTATTGTGCCTCAAAAGACTAATACCATGCGTTATTTAAAGATTGGCAAGCAGCATATGTATGGGCTAGCAACTAAAGGTTGACACACTTAGAGCAGGTTTTTTTTTAGCGAAAATACTCACGAGGGTCGTGCAGCAGCGATTCCTTTACTAGGCTTACTCCATTTTTTTGACTGCTCACTTTCAAGACCACATGGGTCTCTTCTCAGGCAGTTGGCTGATGGTAGACACATATGAAGTTAGCTTAATGAGATATCATTGTTGTGCAATACCCTATTTTTTTAAACTGCATCATTGTGTTGGAGAACACAGATTTCCTACAATTCTCTGAACAACTGATTAAATCGCCTCCTCTTGACCAGGATATATAAGAGATTTCTCTGCCACTAGTGTTGGGACTGGCCTCGAAAAGATGGTGCATTCTCTCACAGCCACTAAATACATTCTCTTCCAGCCTACCAAGAAATACAACACATTGTTTCACTGCAGCTAGTGTTGGCGCTGGAAATTAAAGGCAGTGCTGTCACATACAGCTGTTCAATGTAATCTTGTCATGCCGCCCAACAACTATAAGAACTGACCCACGGTCCCCCAACACAAGCTTTCAGACAATAAATGCTACATAAGATCCTCCCACTGAATATAACCTCCACCTTCCTAACAAGAAATATAAGATGTTTACCATGCAACTTGTATTGGATCTGGCCACTAAAGAACAAAACATCGAATTACAGACACTGCATATAATCTCTTCCTGGCTACCAAGAATTATAAGACATTTTCTTTTCAACTAGTATTTCGCCTGGCCACAAATATATGGTGCAGTCTCTTATAACCTCTGAATTAATTTAATTGCCTTCTGCCTAATAACATGTATAAGCCTATTTCTCTGCAGTTAGTTCATGTCTTCCAGTAAGTTCTCTGCTCAGGCCGCCCCCCTGCTGACAAATCATTAACAACACATGCCCAGAGACTCTTGCTACAGTTATACAAGGTGTTCTCCCTCAATTATTAGTATACAACCTCAGCGACACAGCTGCATGACAATGTCATGGAAGTCCTTTTTAGTCACCAACCTGGACTTGTGTTGCACTAACAATGGGCCTCATTAGAAGGTTGGAGGTAACCATGCCACTTTTAGCGGCATGATTGCCTCCATACCGCAATCCGGGCCCGGGTTCCTCGAATGAGGAATTACCGGGCCATCACAACCTTGGCGGACCCGGTAATTCCCCGTCGGAGGAACCCGGACCCGGTCCATCCCCATTCCCATTCGAGCCCCCATAGGGCTCAAAGGGAATGGGGATGGAGCTAACAACGGGCCCGTTAATGACGGGCCTGTTGTTAGCTCCCTGGTCCCCTCGCGGGACCCGGTAAGGACGCCTGGTTTTTCCAGGTGCCCATTGCGGGTCCCGCGAGGAGACCTCGTAATAGGGCGGAACGGGTTTACCGGCACCGGCACCTTTACCGGTGCCGGTAAACCCATTCCGCCAACCTTATAGTGAGGGCCAATGTAATGAAGTTTCTGATACTCAACAGTCATGTCTGAATGGCCCATATTACATGGGTTGCAAGGCCATTATGCAATATGAATATATGTTTCTGGTACTGTTCTAAATTGGATTTCTGTTACTCTTGCTAATTGCTCTTGTTCTGTTTCTTGGAAGGGTCTAACGTCTCGCTCTTTCTCTCTTCCTCATGTTGACCCTCAGGGGTCTGTTCTGGCTTCAGTCTTATTAACACTGTTTACCTCCTCACCGGTTTATCTTATCACTGACTTTTGTTTCAACCTGTATGCCGATGACACGCAGATTTGTCTGTCTTTACATTCTTTGTTGACACTATTCACTCGCGTCTTTCCTCATGTCTTGTGGCCATCTCTTCTTGGATGTCTTCTCGTTTTCTTTGTTTACATTTTAAAAAAAGAAATAGTATTTTTTCCCTCCTCAAAAATGGGCCGGTATCTGTCTATTTTATTCCCTCCTCTGTTTCTACCCTTATGGTCTCAGGCACATTGCCTTGCAGTCTTATTTGATACCTCCTTTTCCTTTCAAACTCAAATCTCCAGGGTCGTTCGTTCGTGTCGTTTCCATATATTCAATATTAAGAAGAATCTCCGTTTGCTTACTTTTTCTTTTGTCAAAACACTGCTTCAAACTTTGTTTTTGTCCAGTCTGTATTATTGTTGGTCACTCTACGTTGATCTTCCTAAATGTGTCTTTTTTCCCCCGTTACGTTTGCTTCTTCACTCTGCGGTGTGGATTCCTTTTTATTTTCATACGTCTTCACATATTTCCCCATTTTTGACTCTCCTTAAGTGGCAATGTTGCACATTTTATTTTATTTGTCCTGTCTTTAAATCTATTCACTCTCTTCCTCCACTTCAACTTTCTTTTTCATAATAAAATCTAGGAACTTAGTTTGTGATTCCTTTTTTATTTGTTTTACCATTCTTAATGTTGTTGGATAAAAGCACTATAGTCATGTAGAAAATAAATAAATATATACATTTGGAAAAGTTGAAGGTTTCGAATTTCAGTCACAATTTCAATAAAACATGGACACTAGTAAAATTGCATGGCAGTTCAATTTTTTACAGCAATTGAAAGACACTAAATTTTAGTAGCACATGTTATGCATTGTATTTAAATCTGTGGGTCTCATTACGAGTTGGGTGGTAAAAATTGTAAATTACCGGCATGCTGGTGTCCGTGTTGCACTGCTGTCGGAATCAACGGTTGATTCCGAGTCAGTGTGCACACGCATACCGGCATGCCGGTAGCGGCTGCACCGGCATGCCGGTAAGGCCCTCCAAACCCATGATAGCGGCATCATCCATGTCGCAGTCACAGAATCTGGCACCGATGAGGCCATAAACACTGGTCCCAGCAATACCGGCACCAGAGACAACGTTACCACGCCGGAACGGGAAATACACTGGTGGCCATCTTAACAGTCAGAATCCATTGCAATTCTCTAACAACAGGAGTGGAACTGGACTGCAAAGTGCCCAGCTACACTGTGACCATGTCAGGGACACGATGAACCGCCAGACGCCGTAAACCCTGCTTCAGTGAGGCAGAACTTAACATGCTTGCAGACACCCTGCTGGAGCACGCTGATGTAGTGTTTGGTGGGAACTTGCACACAGATCCAGAAGAAGGCAATGTGGACAGAAGTGGTCTCAAAAATGTCTGTCGTGGGTACAAAACCCAGGACTGTGAAAGATTGCAGCAAAAGGTTGGACGACTTGTGCCTCCACGTCTGGGACTCCTTGCAGCCGAGTGCAGCCAGGGGCAGGCCAGAGGAGGCAGTGCACCTTCCCCAGTCAAATTCCAGCCATGGGAAGAAACATCTTGCACATACATAAACATGGAAAGGATCGAGGGGACCAGAGATGCGGGGGCCGTAGCATCATCATCTGGAAATGCCGGGTGAGTGACCATGACTTAGATCCCAAATCACACAAATGTCCCCCCAATGTCAATGGTGTTTTCCGAATGTCAAGTCAGTGCCACCAGATACCTGCTGCCTTGCCACACACAGGCAGCCCCATAGCACGAAAACATGTCCCTACCAGGAAGACTGACAACAAACCCTACAGACACACCCCCATGTCCCCTGCAATGCACACAAAACAACCATCAGCATGCACACACATACATCACTGTCCAGAACCCGCCCTCAGTGCCATACCAACACATGGTCAAATCCACCCAGGGCAAGAGGCATGCATCATTGCCACCATTTGCCCACATGTCACCCCCACCATGTCCCTTCCTGCAGACTCAACATCAATGCAGCAATGTACACAATTCGACCACATCCCCATTACATTGAAACTGCACATGTGCCCGAGTCATGGCCGCATGGCCACAACACCCATGCCAGAACACACCAGCACCCCAGCCAACAGACACTGCGCCATCCATGTCCACACTGCAAGATGTCCCCACACTGCTCCCCCCCACACTCATGTGTGCACCATGCCTTGTCCCACACCGTGAGCATGGCAATGAACATGAATGTACCAGCTTTGATGCATGTCCCATGGGTTCACACACATCAATAATGATCTGCTGCACTGTCCGCCACAGGCACCTCATCAGGAAGCGAGGGCGAGCTAGCCACAACACCCATCTCCACTGCAGCACGTGGCCGGAGCACCAAAACTACCACCAGCAGCCAGTAGCCATGCACCAGCAGCACTAGACCAGAGCGTAGCTTAACATCGACCACTCACCCTCCGCCAACACCATAAGCCTGCCAACCAGCAGCAGCACAGCAAGTCCAATACACCCACAGACAAGCATCCCTGCAAACCAACTGCAGCAGTGTCCAAGCTAGCATGTCATCAGAATACACCCGTTCGCAAGTCAGCACATCACCTTGCCGATCCAGTGTCACCAGTCATGAGGCTGCCCAACGACCCACTATCCCCTGTCCTGAGCACGCTCGGAAAGCCACTATCCCCTGTTCAGAGCATGGCTGAACATCTGGATTCATCCACACTAAGCCATCTGCGCCACCCAGGGAGTCCAATGGATGCAGCACGTCGAGGCCACTGGGTCCTGCACACAGGGAAATGTGCCCTAGGATGAAGAGCCTGTGTTCAGTCCACCAGGCCCCGGCAGCCCACCACCCTTGCCACTGCCCGGACTGTGCCACATTTGTGACATTGAGGGCTACCTCAGCTAAATGGAGGAGTGGCAGGAGGCTCTGCATGCCCTGGTCAGCCGCTACCTCACTGAGTCAGAGTTGACAAGGCAGATGATGCAAGACAATGCCCACAATACTGCGCACATGCTTGGCAGGGCAACTGAGGCCTCATATTAACTGGCAAGGCATGTGCGTGAGGGCAATGAGGTGATGTCCACAATGGCGGAGTCAATAAACATGCTTGTGACTACAATAGCTGAGCAACGGCACATCATTACACCACTGGCCAAATCCACTAGCGCAACGCCAAGGAAGCCCTGTGTCCCGCGCGCAGAGACTGACTCGCTTGCAGGGGCCTCAACCCCATGCACCAAAAAGGGGCCGCAAATAGTCCACAGTCACCAGTGCATGTGTCAAAGTTAACATTGGGGAAGGGATGTGGGTGTCATGGTGGAGGTGGCAGTGGACGTGGGGGTGGTGTTTGAGGAGTGTGGGAGTTTGGACATGAGTTACTGGGTGAGGGTGTGTTGGGGCATTGTGTGTTGGGACGTGGGAGATAGTTTGGTCAATTATCATGGGGATAGATGTGTAAGGTTTGACAGTTATATTCTGTACATTGTTCACAAACCTTCAATACACCTGGTTTACCAACAAATCCATTGTCTGGACATTCATTCTTGAGTGTGTCACAATTTAATCATGTGCAGTGTCCAGCCCCCAGTGTGACCCACCCCCATGTCCATGTCTCCCACATATCATCAGTAATAATTTGCAATCAATTCTTGACGTTTGGCATGCCTGCCAGTGCATAGTATGCTGTTTCGGAGGCATTCTCCTCAGCCACAGTCCTTGATAAATATATGTGGGCCATTCCATGTTTCAGGGGGGCATCTAGCACCTGGTTGAGAACACAGGAGATACATGGTTATGAGATGCCATGCAGCTGCCCCACTGTGTGCTGATAGGTGCCTGTGACAAGGAAGTGCAGCACAGACACTACCTTCAACATTGGGGGATGCCTGTCCGGATGTTGATGCGGCTTGCCAGGTCGTCATGGATGAGGTCCACTATTGTGCATATGATGTCCCTGTCCAGGCGATACTGGGTGTGAATCTGTGCAGGGGTTAGGTCAAATCGACTGGCTCTTAGGCGAGGGATTGATGGCTGCTTGCGGGATACAACTGCCTGCATTGGTGGTATGTGCTGGCCTTGTCTCACCCTCATTCTCCTCCACTGCATTCCCTGGTTCATTCTGCTGGTGTAGTAGCAGTGGAGGCATGTCCTCCAGCCCCAGTATTGCAACTGCTAATGGTAGCATTTTGTGTTTGGAAGGGGTGTGGTCTGTGGGTGTGCTCCTTTTGTGCTGTGCCAGACTCCATTGCCTCCACCTGTGCTGATTGTGTGCACCTGTGGCAGGTTTCAACACAGCAGATTGCTGTTAACGGCTGCCCCGCGATGTTGGTACCCGTTCTTACCGGCATCTGCATATCCGTGATCCTTGTAATGTGCACTTCATTACAGCATGCTGGTGTTACTGGCACGGCTACCGCGTGCCCGCACCCATTCCAGGAAGGTGCTTTCTGGTCACAACGGGTCCCTGCAGATGCTGGTAGCACCGGCATCGCGGTTAATAATGCACTAGTCCGGTAATGGATGCTGGTATTGCCTTACCGGTATCATTATTACCGGACCGCCAACCTTGTATTGAGGCCCAGTGTCTATCAGTGAGTTAGAAAATCAGGAAGTGCATTCATTTTGAAAATAAAATGTAAAAATAAAATGACAACCCAAAAACCAGGATTAAATCAGTGAGTGGGCAGGACAATATGTATAGTGCTACCTCTAAGAGAGCACCTCTTTGCACTGATGTGCTCAGATAGGGAGGGGGGCTAGTTCGACTAGCCAAGGAACATAAAAGACTTCATGCCCCCCAACAGAAAAGCTAATTGGTCTCTTCTAAAAGATAGAGGTAAGTCTCTTTCAGCAATTGAGGCCCCAGACATTGAAGGCTCTTCTAGATTGGGGAAGGAAAATATAGGATCTGAGAGAAGGAGTTTGTCAGAAGACCTAAGTGTGTACAGACTGGTGAAATGTTGGATTTTGTTTCTAAGGCTGGACATTCTGTTCACAATATGCATTCACTAAAAACACGTTTCTGTACTTTCCTTTGTGGGGGAGTACATTTTAAGTGAGTTCATTTTCGTTCTGTTCACCTAATCACCTAGACTTTCCTTTGAATGAGCTAGCATGGAGGGAAGACAGGCCGTATTTGACATGGGATGTTTTAGAACCTGCAGAAAAAAAACAAACGGTAGCAAAACTCACTTGGAACCAAGAAATTGAAATGAGCATTTTACAACCGGATCATTTCTTGTTTGTATTTTTGCGACATCGGCACTGTACAGTGATTACATTGAACTTTTAACATGGATAATCCAAGAGAAAACAGAAGTCTACACTGCTTGTTTTGTGGCTGTGGAAAATTAAATCTTGAATATTTGCCAGGGCATGATTCTGATGAAGGTCTAAAATAACAAATCTGTCACTAAACATTATTTTGACAAATTCTGATACTAGAAACTAGAAAGAAAGATTGACTTTTGTTCTAAACAAATGCCACTTTCGTGATTGCTCATAGCTTCCTTTATGGAAGGCAAACTACCCTCTCAACCACCAATTTCGGAAGTGTTCTGAAACCCCATGAATTTTACTATGGCTTTGGCACCTTGACGAATCAACACATTTGTCGGATCTGGGTGGTGCCTCAGCAGTGGTGGTAGCCAGTGAAAGATATCACTAGACTACAGGAGTCACTATTCTCTGCATTCAAAATGTGTCTGCACCCATGACACCCCCGTACTATTCTACTCACTGAGGTCTCTGCAGCATTTTCATTAATGAACACATTCGACAGAGATTTCCTTAAATGCTGCTGATATGCTGATGTACACAACAGGTGAACTTTTTGGGGGCATTTGAAGCCTTTGGGGCCTTCTCTATGCCACACAACATGAGGACGCCCAGGAATGGAGCAGTACACCCTGGCAATGACCATACTCACTGGGCCATCATCAGAATTAAGTTAAACAAACACATACTTAACAGATGGAAGAATTCTTAAGGTTTTTTTTCAATATACAAAGAACAACCCAGGCTTCCAGGTCACAGCTTCCCCTCTTCCACCTTCATGCGTCAGGCACCATCAATTAATTTTGTGTTACTTTGTGTTACTTTGATTAGTTACTACATAATGGCGCAGAGAAGGGGGAGGGACCCTAGAAAACCTAGGTTGGGGGAGCAGCACTCAGTAATGGATAACGTGGGAACTGTCATTTACGGCTTACCGTTATTCTGGTGATGAGGCTAATAGGATGAGAGTGTCCAGAGGCAGAGCCCTATCCCAAGACAGATGCCTGCTCGTCACACTAAAGGGAGGCGAAGCTGGAAGAAAAGCTTGATCGGTAGGCAGAGTCCTGTTGCCACACAAGAGTGAGGTGGAGTCAAAAGAAAGGGGCAACGTGGACGGTGAAGTGTCCTAGGATTGGGCAAGATAAAGTTGCAAACAGGAGCCGTACCAAGTACCATGTGTCCACAAAGTGAGACCAATACCATTGGGTGTACAGCAGAAATTGAGAGTGGAGGCACAGTGGGAAGTAACCTAATTTCAAAGAAACAACAAATTGTGACATGAAATGCAGGATATAAAGGACAGTTTATTAGAAATATTTGTATGTATAGGTCATCTTTCTACATTTTATATTTTGGGTTAAATTAGCATTATTATAAGCTTTAAACAACATCAATTTTTCCCTTTCTCCTTAAACTTTTCAATTGTTCGTAATATGGAGGTTGCTAAATTTTAGTTATATTTAGGATATATTACAGATGGTAAGAGGGTGTGGGGAAAACTGGGTTATGAACAATTTTAATGAACGCGTTGACCGCTTTGCTGCCTTATAATAATGATTTTGTCAAAAAAGCGCTGATGTTGCATACCTAGATGATGTAAGTGTCAAGTAAAATTAAGATAAAGTAACTTTGGGTGCAGAGGAGAGTAAGACCACCCTGGCACAAGGCGGGACATCAATAACAGAAGGAAGGAAAGAGCCCTAAATAAGGACCCTCGCGTCCCCTGCACAACCACTAGACTGAGGCCAGTCAACATTCATCAAGAAGTAGATCAAAGTTTATGAACACACACATTTATAATCAAAACAGTAATTAATATATACTCTCAAAAACTTAATTTAATAGTGTAGTCAAACAAATAAAGAGCTCTATGCGTTTTGGGTGTCCCTCTTCATCAGCAGCAGAATTAAGTCATATCTTCCATTACTATAAGGTAAACAAAGTATATTAACCAATTATGTACTTGTATGCCCAATTTGAATTGCAAGAAAATAAACCCTCACCACCCCTCACCCACCTGACATCCGCCACAATCCCCAGACAGCACCTTATGTCCTGATACCACCCCACACCTCTGACCTCCGCCAAAACCCTCAGGCAGCCCCCTCAAGTCCTAACACCACTTCTCAGCCTCCTGACCTCTGCCACAACCCCCAGGCAGGTCCCTCAACTCCTGACACTACCCCTCACCCACCTGTCCTCAGCAACAACAAAAAAACAGACAGCCCCCTCAAGTCATGACACCACCCCTCACACCCCTGACCTCCACCAAAAACGCCAGGCAGCCCCCTCTAGTCCTGACACCACCCTACACACCATTGACATCTGCCACAACCCCCAGGCAGGCCCCTCAGGTCCTGACACCACCCCTCACCCCCTGACCTACACCACAACCCCCAGGGCAGCCCCTGCCAATGCACCCCCTGCACCACTATGACATCTGTGACAACCCCCAGGCTGGCCCCTCTTAGTACACCCTGCTCCCCGCACCCCCATGACCGTTGACAAGACCCCCAGACAGCCTCCTCAAGTACTTACACCACCCCTCACCCATCTGACAGCCATAACCACCAGGCAGCCCCTCAAGTTCTGACACCACCCCTCACCCCCTGACCTCTGCCAAAACTCCCAGGCAGCCCCCTCAAGTCCTGACACCACCTCTCATCTCCCTGTCCTCTGCCACAACCCCAAAGGCAGCCCACTCATGTCATGACACACTCTTCATCCCTTGACCTCCGCCAAACCCCCCAGGCAGCCCACTCAAGTCCAGCCAATCCCACCACACCCCCTGACCTCTGCCACAACACCCAGACAGCCCCCTCAAATCCTGATACCACCCCTCATGCCACTGACCTCGACCAAAAACCCCAGGCAGCCCCCTCAAGTCCTAGCACCACCCCTCACACCCCTGACCTCCACCACAACCTCTAGGCAGCTCCCTCAAATCCTGACACCATTCCACACCCCCTGACCTTGGCCAAACCCCCCAGACAGCCCACTCAAGTCCTGACAATCTCCGCCCTCACCCCCCCAGACTCCACCACAACCCCCAGGCTAACCCTTGCCAGTACACTCCCCTCCACTCACCCTCCTGTCCTCTGCCGCAATCCCCAGGCAGCCTCCTGCCAGTACACCCCCCTCCCCACCCCCCTCGGCTCACCCCTCTGACCCCTGCCAAAACCCCCAGGTAACCCCCTTGCTAGTATACCCCCTCACAAAATCCCTGTGACCACTGTTGCAACCCCCAGGAAGGCCATGCCAGTCTACCCTCCTCCCACCACCCCCCTCACCGCCATCCACTACCCCAGGCATGCCCCACTAGATTACATCCTGTGAAGAATCTGAGGGTGTTCTCACTCTGTACCCTAAAATATTATACCCCCAGGCTTAGGGAAAGGCCATCGCTATCGGATCCTGACCCTGGGGGTGAACATGCGAGGGAGGATCACTTGGGTGGAGGAGACTTGGGGGGAGGAGATGATGTACCCTTAGATGAGACATGGTATCCCCCTTTTTCCTCTCAAAATATCCCCCCAACTCGCTAGAACTTTGTGGGCTATTGTAGGTAATTTCCCTTTTTCCCTATTGATATTCATTCATACACACACCACTTTAGTAATGGGATGAGGAAGAAGCAGCAACAAGAGACGAAAGACTCCAGAACCAGCAATGTGCAGTCTAGTAGTCAGAGAAACAATTATCTAGGTGGGATGCTTAAATACCCGCAATACAGGAAGAAGGAGGAGAATGGTGTCGGCTATGGTTGTGGACGTGAATAGACCAAGTATTCCTGGGAAGCCATGCAGAGGGAAGAGCAAGTGCCGGTGTGGCAGACAGAGGAAGCTCACTGATGAGAGCCGTAACAAGAGCAGCAGGCTGCAAATACACTGAGAGCAGAGTGGAAGCTCCGGGGCATTCACAGTTGCGTGCAAGCCCAGTTAGGCTTACCAGAGCTCATTCCGAGATGCTGGGAGAGTGGCAACCATGGAAGCCAGAGAGAGCCAGAGGAAGTGAAAGCAAAGCCAACTTCACCTTAGCAGGTGTTGCATAAGTAACTGGTTCACAGCGAGAGAAACCAAAGGCGCCACACGAGACCAGTGAGTCCTATGAAATAAGAAAGGGACAGCAGGGCATATTTGAGGTGGCCTGTATAAAGAAATAGTAGAAAGTGGAAAGCTGAAGCAAAGTAAAGATGCAAATGACATTTCACGTATAACCAAGCACTTTTTGAATACTGATCTGAATGAGTAGTTTTGTGTGGAAGCTTATAAATATACAGAAACTGTGAACTTTGAGAGAACAAGCATTGGCCAGAGCCATATTAACTATTTTGCAGAAGTGTGTGTTTCAAGAGAAACAAATATTGGCAAGAGGCACAAGAATATGGGAAATTTCACCCATTGCATGTTGGCTAACAAGAAAAGGTAAAGCATAAAGAGGTTGTGAAATGAGACTGAACTAAATCTCACTGTAATGGTGAAACGGTGGCAACGTGCAGTTGAAGGAGAAACAAGTGAGGTGTATTGGTTGTGTGACCTGTAATGGGTGGACCGTGTGGTCCAACAATTGCACCTAGACTGAGAACACCCATTGAAGGAAAGCCAATTGAAATACCTGCAACAGAGCTTGTGGGTGAATCTGGAGGAAACCCAGTGTGAACTGGAACTGAAGATTTGAACTTTAGGAAATTGTTGAAAGTCTTGAAGCCTTGGGGAAGGTAGACCTCTTTGGGGTCTCTGAACTATTCTGAAGCCTTAGGGAACGGAAACCCCTTTGTGTCTTGTGAACTGTTTGGAAACCTTGGAGAGGGGAAATCCCTTTTTGGGAGACTTTGTGAACTATCTTGAATCATGGGGAAGGGAGATCCTTTCCAACCCAGAGCTGGAAGAAGCTTGGAACTGTTATAGGAACACTTATGATTTTGAAGCTGACAACCCTACACAGTGGGCCCCATTATAAGTATGGCGGTAAGGTATGACCTGGCGGGCAGAGCAGCTCCCGCGAGCACAGCAAGTCGGATGCACCGGCAATGTTGTAAACTATTAAGAGAAAACTTGAATTCAGTTGTTTGTGTCTACTTCATGATGGTGTCACAACCCCTATCAGTCCAATGTTGAACAACTACTCACCTCAACTTCCCTGGCCTGCCTCCAACATGAGGTACACTGGCCACATATCCTCCATCAACCCGAGCAACTGGTAGCACTGCTGCAGAATCTATGTCCGTAACTCCTTACAGAGCTCCCTGGTACATCACACTTAGTTGCACATCAACAGGACGGCATAATGTAGCACCAACTACACTCTGACAACACCATGTACCTGGGACATAGTAATGCAATGCAATTCAACGTCACGTTTGATTGTGGCTATGTGCCATTGCAATGGAATTCAAGCATTGTACGTGAATGCCCTTGGTGGACCCAAGTCCGAAACAACAAAGTGGTCTGAGTCATTAGTAATGCATGTGTGCATTGTAGCCTGTACAAAGGAAGGAATTAATGTAGACATGTAGATAGGCAGGGGTGGAAAAGTCCCTGCAAGTGACACAAGTGACACAAGTAGAACAGGCTTGTGGTTGGGTGAGGTGAAGGCTGTGAGAGAGCGTGTTAGTCAAGGAGACGGATAATGGGTACAGCCAGACAGACAACCATGTGAATGTGCAGCGTTTGAGTGGCAGATGTGCATCATCATATTAGAGCAGGTAGTGGGTGATTACAGATGTGAGCAAGGGTGGCCATGCTTTTGGAGGGTTACTTCTACCGACTATTGAGTGCACAAGTGATGTCTTTCAGAGTGCATAGCCGACATATACACAGTGTTGCCCCAACCCATGTGACAGTCACAGAAGACATACATTTGTACACGATTGACACATTTGATTCTACACATGGACAAAGAGACTGCTAGAAGCATGGTATCAAGATTCAGACATTTGTATTCAAACTATTTATGCAACAATGATGAAAGATGCAGAAGGACAAAATGTCCAGGAATGAAAACAAAATAAAAGTAAAAAATTAAACCTATTACTATAGAACTATTTACACGGGCATATGGCTTCAATGTCATTCAATCATCACTCCTCATCTCCTGCCTGGAGTTGGGCCTCCGTTCTTGCCTGGAGGGCTTGCAGACCCTCAACCATGCACCTCTCCTCCTCTGCATCCCTTTGTAATGCACATATGCATGTTTGGCAAGGTGCTCATGACTCAAATAGTTGTTATCTGTCTGTCTATGTGCAGGTGCTGATGCAGCAGATGCAGAGGAGGAGGAAGAGGTATTGGTTGTCCATCAGTCCACCAGTGGAGGCTGTGGTAGTGGATGCCATGAACATCCATAGGTGCTACAGACAATCCTTAGTCTTATTTGTGACTCTGCAAGTGAGGTTGCAGAAAAAAGGTGTGGATGACACATTGAGGGACATGGAGCATTCCCCAATGGATAGGCCAGATGGGACAGTTGAGTCTGAGTAGGTGAGCCAGGTTTCACTGGTCCATTTTGTAAGATAGGCCTCACCTGAGTTGGGTCCAGATTCACGGAATGATGTCCAACGTAGGGTCCCGACCTGTAGCCAAGGACTGGGGTCAAATGGCGATATGTCTGGACCCTGGCATTCCACCGCCGTCGGCCCTGCACACGTGGTGGACGTGTGTATGCTGGAGAGTGTGTGGGAGCCGCAGAAGTTGCATGCAGCCATGACAAGTTGCATGAGATTTCCAGGGAAATGAATTGCTTGGCTGGGGAAATGCATTGCATGGCCGAAAACATCTCCACACCAGCGGCCCGGGATGCACAACATCTGGACTCTCAGGGACATCAGCAGAAACTGTTGTCTAAGCTGGAGAAGAAATTGCATGCTGAGATGTGATCGTCAAGGCTCTCCCACAAGCTGGGAGGGGAGGCCAACATCAAGGACTGACGGACTGATCTGAAGGGTCTGTAGGGCTCCCTCCATGCAGATGCAGTGGTACATAGATAGGCCCTGGAGCAAGAGATGTTGGTATCTAGAGACTCCAATCACCATGAGTTGCTGAGCTTGAGAGCTTCACTGCATGAGGAATTTCAGCCACAAGGTCCCAGCTTCACGAGGAGATGGATGCCTTGAGGCAGATGCTGTCCCAGAAAACTGATGCATCACATACGGACTCTGTGGCCACCTGTGAGGGAGTGCATCATGACCTCTGTTTTGAGAGAGTTGGCTTATTCCACCCCCCTCACCACTCCTGCATGCACGGACCTCCCTTTCTCTGAAGGGGGCAGACGTCCCCCTTCCGCCCAACAGTAATTTATGTTAATTACTTATTAATTACTAACAAGGAAATCATGCAATTAGACTTTACTAACGCACAAAGACTCAATTTTTGATTCCTCGCCTGTAGCCATCTTTTTCTAGGCCTGAAAATGCTCTCTAAAAGCTTGTCTCTCCCTCTGTCCTACTCCTCGCACCACCAGCTCCAGCCCTCACCCCACTGCCTGCTGTCTGCTTTGCACAAACCCTGTTCTCATAAAGTTCAACCATTCATTTTTGCAACCTTCAATACTGTCCCAGAACAAATGAGCTCACTGATCTGCATGAGACCAGAGCAGGCCCCCGCCTGAGTGCCCATTCATCTTCACTAACCTGCCAGTGTCCCTCTTTGACCCCTCACCCTGCTAAACTGTAAACTGCCAGGGCCATACCCCTCTGTTCTTTGATACAGATACACATCTGACCCCCTGTAGTGACCCAACAAAGTGCCCCTTGAGAGCACTGGCCCCAGACCCACATATATTTCTTTCTAACCATAACACTTGTCTATTCGTACAATGAGGCAGTAGGTAGATCAAAACCTCCAAGGTGGGCACCTGGGACAGGGATTCTAGGTTTATGGGTACTGTAGGAGTGTTTAGCGTGTTTTGGGAGCACAGAGTACAGCACCACTGCACAGGATCAATGTATAGCATGTTTTTTTTTTGAAGTGCAGCGCCACTGCATGGGTTTGGTGCATTGATATAATGTGGTACAGCAAGACATGTGTTATTGAGCATTTTTATGCGGCACCACTGCATGGGTTTGGTGCATTGCTATGATGCAGTTGTTTCAAGCTATGTGTTGCCAGTGTAACATGGACATATAAGTAAGTGCAGGTTATTCAGTCAAAAACGATTTTTACATATAAAATGCAAATACATTTTTCACAGTTAAAAGCACACATCTGTACCTTCAAAATGCACACCATTTCTCACCTGAAATGCCTATGTTGCAAGAGACACATTTGGTAATTAACAAACTAATCTCACTAACAAGACTAATAATTATAGCTCATTAATAAAAGAATGTGTCTTCACTGCAAAAAGAGGCAGACTCTGAAAATCAGTTTTAAACACACATTCAAGTTTTTTTTTTTTTTTTTTTCTTTTCATGTATTCCTGCACTACAATCTGGTGCAGGAATACATTCAATCCACTTCAACATCAAACATATCACACTTAAAATGTAACGGTGTCCTCTGCTCGACCTTTTTAAAGGGCCTACATAGTCTATTTGCAAATCTGACAATGGGAGAGTTAGGCCCCTTTTCATCAATGGGGCTCTATGCATTGGTGAAGCAGGTTTAAATTGGGCGCATACTAGACATCCTCTAGTATATAATTCCACATCTTGGGACATATGTGGCCAGTAAGCATAATCTGTTAGTATTTCCAATGTTTTTTGTGAACCTCTGTGGCCTGCAGTTATTGCATCATGTGCATGTTGTAGCATTAGCCCTCTGAATGAAAGGGGTACCACCCACTGTATTTGTCCTATTATGGACTCTCTAATCATGAGTCCATCTTGTAATCTAATTCGTTTTTTATTCTTTAATAGTACCCTCAACTCTTCTTTTCCCATACAATCATTTTCTGTTAAAGGGTTTTGTTCAGGATCTATCAAATGATTATAATAGATTCCCAAAATTCGATCATTCTTTTGTGCCTCAATCAAATCTTGGTCTGGCGTGTCATGGACCCATTGCACCACTCCTTTGGTGCTTTAGAACGTGTTACTGCATCAATCTGTATTTCACCCAGTAAATCATCAATAGGTAGCAATTCTCCCATCACAGCCCCATTTTTAGCCAGGTGGTCTGCCTTATCATTTCCCTCCTTATCCTCTCCTGGTGTTTTTAAATGCCCACGAATTTTTCTCCAGTATATTGTTAGATCATTCTCTGACACCAATTTGTCTATGGCTTGTATCATTGTTCCATGTTTAAGTGGCTTTTTGTTGTATGTAATCATTCCTCTTGCTTTCCAGCCAGGTAAATATTCCACAAAACTATTCCGTGCATAGTCAGAATCAGTCACCAGGACAATTTCACTGAACTTTCTATCAACTGCAGTAGTAATTGCTTTATAAATGGCTGCCAATTCCGCCACTTGACTGCTCCTAGCTCTAATCCTCATCCCTATACTGGGGACTCCTTCACATTTCAACCAGACATTTCCTATTCCTGACACTAATTGTTTATTACTGTCATTTCCAATGTGAAAAGCACAACCATCCACATATACAGTTGGCAAATCCTTGCATGTTTTTTCATCAAAAGCTTTGTGTGGTGATTGTTCAAATTCCTGCCAATTAGGTTCCACTTCCATTTCATTTGATATTTGTTCAGCTGCGCAGTCATGTAAGTCAGCTAACGCTTGAGCAATTAGGCTCTTTTTATTTTGTCCATATCTCACTTCTACAGGAAAACCTTGTAATGCCAGCATCCATGAAGTGATTCTGGACTGCGCTAGATTACCTGACCTAATTCTTTTACTCTCTAAAAACTGCAAAGGTTGATGATTTGTTTCAATAATCACCTTTTCTCTCTGAACAATGGGGCGGAAATGTTGTAGCGCCCACACAGTGGTTAATAGGGCCTTTTCACATTCATTAAATTTCATTTCAACTTGGGAAAATGCCTTACTTGCATAGGCAATTGTTTTGTGATTCAAATCATGTTTTTGTGATAACACTGCTGACATACAATGTTCAGAAAAACCTATTTCTATAAATAAATCCCTACCTTTTATGGGATATGCTAAACATGGTGCCTTTACCAGACATTCCTTCAGTTTAGCCACTGCCTCAGACTGCTCTTTTTCCCATTTCCAGGGAGTATTCAGTTTAAGCAGTTTAGTCAATGGTTGAGTGATTTCAGCATAATTTTCAATGAATTGTCTGTTATGCCCTGTCATTCCTAACAAACTTTTTACTCCTTTCACATTCTTAGGATCTTTTAATCTTTGTATGGCCTCTATCTTCTTCTTTTGTGGATTTAGCCCATGTTCAGTCACTTCATGGCCTAGAAAGTTCACTTTTTTCTTGCACCATTGTGCTTTTTGCAAAGATACTTTGGCACCTGCTTTCTGCAATTGGCCAAGCACATGTCTTATTTCATCAAAATGGCTTTTCAGGCCTTCATTTTTTTTCAAGACATCATCCACGTAAACTATGGTTCCTCTTTCCGCTGCATCAGGCATGGCCTTTCTCAAAAATATGCCAAATTCACTCCCACTATTGATGTACCCGAACGGCGTTCTAAGCCAGGCGTATTGAGTCCTGTCAAATGTAAAGGAAAATCAATTCTGTATCTCCTCTGCCAATGGCACGCACCAATATCCAGAGGTGAGATCTAATGTGGTAAACACTTTTGAACCATGTACCTGAGCTAAGCCCTGATCAATGAATGGCAATGGCCATCTGGACACTGGTACTCTTTTATTTAACTCTCTCAAGTCTGCACATAGCCGCCATTGACCATTTGGCTTTAACACACCTAAAATAGGTGTATTGGATGTGCTATGAATGGGCCTGATGATTCCCCGCGATTCTAAATTTTTAATAATCTCTGCCAATGATTCTAAACATGCCAGCGGTAGTCTATACTGGCGTACAAACACTGGACTTCTGCTACACCCTTCTGGTAGTGTGGCCACATGTAAATCAGTTAAACCACAATCATAAGCATCTTTTGCAAATACATCCTTAAACTCCATAAATATCTCCCTCAGATTGTTTCTATCCTCATTGCTGTCAAACGCATCTGCTAAGGAGATCTGCTCTTCTACCATTTTGGAAAATTCTGGAAAATCTTCTGGTAAGGGAATCTCGGCGCTTTCCTCTAACTGTGTGGCTGTGTCTTTTTGTAAAGCTGCCACTTTTAAATATTTTGGCATATCAGCTTCCACTTCAATGGGCTGATTTTCTGTTTCATTTTCATTTAAATTAAATATTATGCAATCCTCTTGATGGCAGCACACTGTCTCATTTGAATCATAAGGATACACAGAATGAATTTTAAATATTCCTTTGGGCTGAGAGTCCAGGTGTTCTGGCAACTCACCCTTGGCATCTACATACTTTTCAGGGATATTTCCAATCACCATGTTATTTAAATCTGCCGTATAATGTGATTTTTGTATGGCCATTCCTAATGGGGAGTTTTCCTCTAAATGAATATCCTGACAACCTTTATTATTTACCATAATTTTTACAGATCATTCACCAATATCTACCAATGGAGTGTATTCATAATCCAGGCCCTGCTGTTTTATGGATTCATTCAGGCACACAAATGCATCAGAATCTTTCATCTGCTGTCCATTTCTGCACTTCAGTGTTATTGCAACCTGTTTGGTGAATGCAGGAATAATAGTATCCTTCCTCATCTGTAATTCAACTACATATGGGACCAGCTGCGCGCAATGAAAAGCTCTTCTTTTGTCTTCAAATTCAGGTGCAGGCCCACCTAGGCGTGACCATATCTTTTGATTAAGGAAATCTAACACCATACACATTCTGTGCATGATGTCGTTGCCCATGTAAAAGTCATTTTGTGCTCCACTCACTATCCATACATTATGGTGAATTGTTTTTTGTCCAATGTTAATTTTCAGCATGCATCTGCCTGCAATTCGTTTTTCAAAGTCTGGACTGTCCAAACCAGAGACATATTGGTACTTAATTCTAAATTTCGGGATCTCCTCCCTCTCCATCATTTTTTGCAATAATTTCTCATTAATGAAACTCCTTTCCTGTTCAAGCGCTAAAGTGGCGTTTATTGTTTTCAAACAGTCATTTATACCAACATGAACCCATGGTTGCTCATGCTCCATGTGTATTTCAGCAAGAGTGGTAATGGGTTTCTCTGAATCTGTTTTAGGAGCAATATTCTGCTTGATTGTTTTCTCTTTTAAATAAAAACGTAATGTGTGCTCATCTATGGCAGTCTGCCAATTTTTCCTTGGGTCCAAGTAGATTTGTACAGGTAGTCCTTCATTGTCACTCTGCATTTTGTCTTGACACATTAATATAACAGTGACACTAGGTATGCAACTATTCTGGAGATATACCTCCACAGCATCATTTGTTTTGGCAACGGTGTGACATTCATTTATGTTGCTGTTTTGTGATTTTAGTTTCTTAGGCCTCAATGGTTTTTTGGTTAAGGACCACAGCACTCCATTCACCCCATCTATGAGAGGAGACAATCTTTTCAGGCAATCTGTCCCCATTAAAAATGGAATTTCACAAATAGATGTGATCAATATGCAACTATTCTGGAGATATACCTCCACAGCATCATTTGTTTTGGCAACGGTGTGACATTCATTTATGTTGCTGTTTTGTGATTTTAGTTTCTTAGGCCTCAATGGTTTTTTGGTTAAGGACCACAGCACTCCATTCACCCCATCTATGAGAGGAGACAATCTTTTCAGGCAATCTGTTCCCATTAAAAATGGAATTTCACAAATAGATGTGATCAATACCTCTTGTTTCATTCTGTGCTTTCCTATTTTTATGTCAACCTCAGTTACACCTATGATGGGCACCTCCTCCCCATTAAAGTTATGCACTGGACCTTGATTTTCCTTCACTGTGATCTGACTCTGTGGGGGTCTCCCTTCATTGATACTCTTTACCAGCTCCTTGGACATAATTGTGGCCTGTGCGCCAGTGTCAATCATAGCAAATATGTGGCATTTTTCTTCTAAAGTGATGGATGCATAATATCTGTCCTCAACTTCCTCTAATACACATAAGAAGTGTGAATTCTTACTGATTTCAGGGCTCACTTTTCTCGGGCCTTTTTCACTTTTGGCTAAGCACATTGGTAAATGGAAAGACATTTTTCCCTCCTTTTTACCCATTTCTGCGCGAGAGACTTTATTCATTTCTCCATGATCAGAGGTTTTTTGGAGTGTGGCCACTGTTCGCCCATCCATCTGGGTAACATCAGAGACCACATTACAACCTTCCAACTGAACATGTGTAACAACATCATTCAGCAATTTGTCATTGTTTAATTCTGTGCATTTGTGATCATTTAGTGTGATACCAGCCCTTTCAGCCTCTTCAAAAATATGTGGCTCAAAGAATTCTTCAGGTGATTGACCCGTACCCTCCTTTTGAGTATTTCCTTTTTCTACCTGTGTTTGGTCATTGTTTTGCTTGCCCAGGGAAGGAACTATAGCATCCCCACTTACTCCCTGTTCACTGGTATTCCTCATGCATGAGTCATTTTTCTTAAATCTGTCTCTTTGTTCTTTTGGAATTCCAGGTGTTTCTTTTTTATTTGCACAAATCTTCAATGTTTGATTTAGTTCTAGGTTAAACCGTACCTCTTTTTTAGAAGTATTTGCATTTTCTGTTACATGTTCATTTATTGGTGCTTTCACTTTTAAATCATTAGGCATCTCAGAGTCATTATGCAAAATTACATCAGGGCAATCTGCCTTTTTGGCACTGCAGGTGTCATAAGTACTTAGTCACTTCTCAGAAGCCCCTCGGTCATTGCTAGGGCCATCAGCCCCCTCTTTAGATGGTTGTTTTTGTGCTGTATAGAGCTTTCCTATTTGCTCAGCTAACATTTTCACCTGGGCCTCAAGGCACTGGAACCTTCCATCTCTCTAGAATCCTCTTTCTGTGGCCTAGGTCGATATTGGTTGTTTTCCCCCTGATTGGATCTATTCTGATACCTCTCAGGCGATTGATGTCTGTTGGGATGGTTTCTGAACTCTTGATTCATTCGTGGAGGGGAGCGGGGTGCACCCATCCTTTGATTATAGTCCCCTGGTGGGGAATAATTGTACTGACGTGGATTGTAGTTCATGTTTTGCCTCATGTCCTGTCTCTCAGATTGTCGGTACTGGCCCCTATGTTGATTTCCATTATCAGTAAATCGATCCACATATCGGGGTCTATCCTGATTACCATATATCATGGTGTTGGGATCAAATCTGCTCTGTGTCCCCAATGACTGGTAGGGACCATCATTTCTTTGATCTTGATTTTGTCTCTGGTTATTGTTCATACCTGCCATATCAGGCCGATATCCTACCCGGGGTCTGTCCCCTAAATACCTAGGGCTGACGTAGCTCTCCCTATTACTAGGATCATGTGATTGGAACATTGGTACAGGAAAGGGCGATCTTTGTTGATTACCCCTTTGTTCAGGTGTCACATTATTTTTACCTTGGCTCTGAGCAGACTCAAGGGACATTTTGGCTGACCTGATTTCCATTACTGTGGCTGAGGGTTCTTTAGATTTAGGTCTAGTATCTTTCATTTTATCACTTTCTCTACCCTGACAATAGAGTACCTCATATAGTTTTGTGCTTTGATGTACAATCCATTCAAGGGACTTGTCACGGTCAAATTCACGGACCAATTGGGATATGAGGTCTTTCTGTAGCCCATAGAAGTATGCCGTTTTAAACTCATTGGAATTTGGGTCAAAAGATACATCAAAGCGAGAAAATGCTCTTTTTAAGTCTTGTAAAAATTGGCGAGGGGATGTATTAGGTCCAGCAGTGATTGCGTAAGCGACTTTCTTTGCCTCCTGCAATGACTGAAAAGGAGAAAAATGACGCCTAATTTCTTTTTCAAACTCCACCCATGTCATATTCTGCTGTTCATTTAATCCCCTTATGATGCTGGCTGCCGGGGCATCTAAAGTTAAATGAAAATATTGTCTGTACTGTTCCTTAGGTATCTGGAGTGCTTTAAAAATGTCATGCACCGCTTCTAAGTGATCCTCAATGCAGCATTCACCTCCCTTTTTAAATGGTTTGATCAGGGCTTTAATGGATTTCATTATTTTTATGGGGCTACTTGTTGCAATGCATGGAATTGCACTACTTTGTGATTCAATCCTGTTTTCAGGTGTATGAGATTGGTGGCTGCCCCCAATGGGAGTATCAAATCCCCCAAGGGCGCTGCAACCAAGTTCAGTCACCGGCCCAGTCACTGGAGCACAAGCTCTTTGGGCAGAACTAGAATTCACCTCACTCCATTGAATGTGGTACCCTGCTGCCTCTCCTGGGACCTGGGAATGCACATTTGCTGTTCTAAGTCCTTACACTTTTTAAGGAGTCTGTTTGCTTCATTTTGCAAATAGTTGTTTTCATCACTCATCTTATTAATCACCTCCTGCATGTCGCACATTTGCATTTGGCATTCACTGAACTCTTTATTTCTCTTGTCTCTTTCTTGAGTCATTTTAATCATTTCTTGTTCTGCATTCTGGAGATCACATTCTTTTTCACAATGTTCTTTTTGTAAAATCTGCATTTCTGAAACAACCTCATCTTTATCCTGTCTAATGTGGTCACTAAGGCTTTTAGGTGTACCAATTCTTGCTCACTATCCTCAAATTGTTTCTTGCTTTTGGATAACTGAGCATCAAAGTCTCTGCATTTTAATTGCATGTCTTTTTGGCATACATCCAATTCTGCTCTTAAAATTTCCTGATTTGTACTTTTCCCATCTAATTCAGTCTTTAACCTGTTAATTAGCTGGGTATCATTTTCCTGCATTCGCAGGGACCTATTCAAAATAAACCATATTTTGCCGCATAGCCGTATTAAACAGTCTTTCTCTGCACTTACATTGGCTGCATTCAATAATCTTGTAAGGCAGACCTGAATTATGCTGCCTTCTGCAAAAATATTGTCTAGTTTTTCTTTCTGCACCTCACCCTGAATGCGTTCACGCCATTCTAAGGTGCTGTTCGACGACCACGTCCCATGTGCAAACAACTTTGCCTCTAAATATTGCACTAGGTCTGAAAATGTGGTTTCCCTTTGTGACATTCTGAAATTCGTTTTTAGTAGCACACTGCTATTATGAAATGGGTTCCCCTTTAATGTACCGATGGCAGTGTGAGACACACTTGCCACGCCCAGTAGGTGCTCTGTGATCACTTTCCCGGCCAGCAACGCACCATAAATATGTTGGGTATTTTGTGTAGATTTGGGGCCTGGCGGTATTTTCTTACCGCCGAAAAATAACTTAGCAACAATCACTCCTTGTATTCAGATTGGGCCATGTACAACAATAATACAGTGGACATGCATTATTTCAGCACACAGACATGCGTGTTTGGTATTCGTGATTGGTGGTATTTTAGTGAGCATAATTCCTTTGTTTTATTTGTGGCCCCAATATCCAGAACCCCTTATTTTTGTTTAGATTTTTCGTGTAATCACTAGAGAGACCTCAGGCTTGCATTTCAGGAACACCACATTTTCATTTTTAGTGTGCCACCATGGGCAATTTCTCTCTGTCTTATCTACGGCAGCGAGCTATCATGTGGTATTTTTCACTATCTTATATACGCTAGTGAACTATGTCCCGGGCCTCCCTTTCTGCCGACTCATAGACCTCCGGCAGACTACAACACACACAGTTAGTTATAATTGCTCATACTAAATGACATTGTGCACACAGCTGCAGCCAAATCTTATGTTTAGCTACCTTGAAAATGACAATTGCACTGTCTAAACATCTCCCCACATCATCAGCACTGTAATGGTAAATATAAAACACACCACACATCTGCTTTCAGATATTTTTGTGTATTATAAAAGTTGCATTTAAACATGATCTCACTCTTTACAGAAATAAATGAAATAGCACAGTAACAGCATTATCTGTGATACACTGAAAAGAGAGTGGCGAAGACAAGAACTCAATTTGCAACATTAAACACGTGAGTAAAGCACAGGAATCTCCTTTCCTACACTGACTGAATATTCTCGTACACACTCAGCCCCCACACCTCAGCGAGATAATTACCAGGCTTATTCAGCATGTAACTTCTTTGGCTGTTCACCTTCTGGAGGTGTTCACCCAGCAAGGACAAGCATCTGCTGTCACTCGAACTGGGACTTGTTGACTGGAAAAGCCAGTCTCTGCAACCAAGTTGAATCTGCTTTAGGAATCAGGCATCCCCAGCTGTCAACCCCGTCCTTCTTCGAGCTGTGTCAAGATGTCTCTGCCTTTCTTCCCCCAGATTCTGCAGCAAAGCACTAGTCACAGCCTCTAACATGATGCTTGATGTGACATGCTCCAATCAGAATCAATCATGTTCTATCCTCCTACTTTTAACAATGGTTCTTCTTGTACAGTTGCAACTGTAGCAAGCTGATTTCCTGCTTATTCGAAGTCTTTGCTTCCTGCAGTTACTGTGGACAGAGCACAGAAAGGCAAAGAAAAAAAAAACTTGAATGTGTGTTTAAAACTGATTTTCAGAGTCTGCCTCTTTCTGCAGTGAACACACATTCTTTTATTAATGAGTTATAATTATTAGTCTTGTTAGTGAGATTAGTTTGTTAATTACCAAATGTGTCTCTTGCAACATAGGCATTTCAGGTGAGAAATGGTGTGCATTTTGAAGGTACAGATGTGTGCTTTTAACTGTGAAAAATGTAATTGCATTTTATATGTAAAAATCGTTTTTGACTGAATAACCTGCCCTTACTTATATGTCCATGTTACACTGGCAACACATAGCTTGAAACAACTGCATCATAGCAATGCACCAAACCCATGCAGTGGTGCCGCATAAAAATGCTCAATAACACATGTCTTGCTGTACCACATTATCTCAATGCACCAAACCCATGCAGTGGCGCTGCACTTCAAAAAAAAAACATGCTATACATTGATCCTGTGCAGTGGTGCTGTACTCTGTGCTCCCAAAACACGCTAAACACTCCTACAGTACCAAGGTGCAGAGGGTACAAGGCCTGCCTATAACTTGTGTATGAACTCTGAAAGGCAATGGGCAGAGGGTACAAAGCCTGCCTATAACTTGTGCATGAACTCTGAAAGGCACCCACATTCCTACCTGACTTTACGAGTGTCATTTGTCACATGCTCCCAAATGCTATTTTTGCAAGATCAGTTAGTCAGGGAAAAGTGTCATTTTGCTGGTCTGACCATCACCTCCTAAAGATGAGCGCAGCTGACCCACGTGCTGCAGGAGTGACGACTAAGCACCCACCAATCCCATGAGGTCAACCAATATGGATCCATACTCTGCTGATGATCTGACCCAATCAAGCCGCAGGATTGTATATTGTAATGTGACGCTGAATGCCATTTTAATGTGCTGAGGTGTATCTGTTGGCAGAGCCCTCTCCAGGCGGCAGAGCTCTCTGTGTGCTCATTTTACTTTATATAAACTTTGTTCAATTTGCAATCTCTCTCCTAGTCTCATTGCCTACTGGGGTGTGTCCATTATTCTGATTTTGGGATATTGAGTACAGGAGTGGGCCCCTTCACCGTGCATGCTCAGTCTGTGAACCAGCAGTGCCTCAGAGGCATATCACACTACATATGTTGCAACAAAGCCATCAGACCACATCTGGGTGTGGCATCTGGCATGTCTGACCTTAGCAGACAGATGACATGGGTGTGGGGAACTGTGCATGTTTCCAGTTCATAGACAGGCCATTGTATGTGCAACTGTACAGCACAATGATGGAAGTGACAAAGCATGTGCCTGTCAAATATCAACTGACGGACACATACAGCACTTTGACTGTATGTAATGCCTTAAAATGTAATTTTCATGACATGTTTGAACAACTACCATTCACATGTAGAGAATGGAATGCAGCCATGCACACTCATCACCATTCATGATGTTCATGTCCTACCACATGTGGTGTCTACAGCCATGTGATTTTCATGTTGCAAGGAGGCCAACCTCTGCATGACAACGCAACATCAGCTATCACTCACCATATGGTGGATGGTGTAACCCGTTACTAGACTAATTTGAATTAGCAACTACATCATGCCTGTAACTCTGGGCTGTGGTCTGTGGGCATGGATGCAACTTCACTCTGGGCACACCACAAGGCATAGTGACAGACAGTTCAGATATGCATAACGATAAGGCATCCCATGGGAGCAGGTGACAAATGTAACATGCAACTCAGCATGTCATGATGTGATAGTTCCACATTGATGGCATGCACATATCTAGCAGTGCAGAGTGACACGCCACAAGAGTGTAGCACACAAAAGTACATGTAGGTGTCTCATGGTTCCCATGTACCAGGGGAGTACCTGGTGGGTGATGTGTACTGTCACACAGACATGTGCCACACATGTCCGCCACACAGGATACTCCCAGTATGATGACCATGTGAAATGAGTCTGAACATCAGAAAACATGCTTTACTCAGGGATGTCATACAACTGCAGCCTCATGTGCCACCTCCCAGAAAGTTGGGTCATGCATAACTTGCAAAACCTATGATGCACAATGACAGCCACTCACCAGATGTGTCCTCATAATTCTCAAGTACTCCCACGCCTTGCACCTGCTTAAGGATGAATTGGCTTGTGTACTCTTCATGCAGTGTCAGCTGCTCCTCCTCTGGTGCGCGCCTCCAGTTGTATTGCAGAGGGCAGGTTGACACTGAGCTTGTGCTTGGTGCACCGGGTGAGATCATTCTAGCACTTTTGAACCTTTTCAGCAGTGTGTATCTCCACCCCTAAGGCGTCGATCTGGTCTGTAATAGGCTGCCAATGCACCATATGTTGTGCAGGTGTATGGGGCTCCCCGAATACAGGCACATGTCACGATGGTGATTGGTCACGTCATCAGTGAAGTTCTTTGTCTGGGGCCAGTGTCCTGTGCCATGTTTCAGGGTTGAGCCTCTTTCTGCTGTGCATGGTGTCCCTTCCTGCCCCGAGTGGCATGGGCTGTCGGCGCTGCCCCTGTCTGCCTGGGACCACGTTGGTGTCCAGGTGCCGGGCCACCTGTGGACTGGGGCCTGCCACGTCCTCCTGGGGCAGATGAGTCCACATCACGTTCCTGACCCCCTGGGGCTGGAGCAGATGTCTCCACACCACATCCCAGACCCACTGGGGCTCGGGCAGATGACTCCACATCACGCCCCTGACCCCCTGGGGCTTGGGCAGATGTTCCTCACCATGTCCCGACCCGATCTGCCCTCTTTCCCTCTTGGCGCCTTTCCACTCATGTCACAGGTGTAAGGGATTAATATTATTGCCCTGGGCAATATGAGTAAGGGAACAGTCTACATGATGCGGGACAGATATGTGTTGTCCATCAAGGCTCAAATGTACCCCAATAAGAAAAGAATATGGTACGCGATACGCAGTTGCACCCTTCAAAACAAAAATAGCATACACGATACCCAGAAACCTTCACAAAAATGAAAAAGTGGCATGCGATAAGCAGTGGCACCACCATAAGACAAAAATTGCTTATGCAACTCCCAGAAAGCTTCTGACAAACATAGAGGCATTACGTGATATGCAATGGCACCCCCAAAAACAAAAATTGCATACACGATACACCGCAGGCCTCACACTGGGAAAAAAGCAGCCCCCCCCGAAACAATACAGTATGCCGTACCTGACGGGAGCGGATTGCGTGGCACCACCAATTATGTGGAATTAACACTCGTCTGTCTTCGTTCCTTTGCGCATATGAACAGTGCTGCGTTTCCATGTAGCTAAGTATCCCTGTCAATTCCACGGGCAGCATTGGCATGCTGCGTGCAGTGTGTGTCACATAACTTACATGCTAAAGCCCTTTATTCTGCAATTTACCTGCATCCTCCTGCCCTGTGCTGCTTTCCATGTTGCCATCTGCTGCTGCCTGACCAGTATGGGTGCATGCTTCCTTCCTGCACTGCGTTGATGGCTTTGATGACTTTCCTTTGCTGTTTATCATGTGTATATAGTTATTTAGGTATAGGGTTAATTTCATTCATCCTCATTTTTCCCAGACTTCTTGGACATTCCTTCCCAGTTTGCGTCGTATATAGGTTATTTAATACATATTTTATATAGTTACATTCCAGGCTTCATGAAGTTTATTTGTGTGTCTGCACCTTTGATAGTTGACATTTCACCCAGTGCATCTCTCCATTGCAGGTCATGTGTATTGTGGCATGCCTGTGTGTGTGATGCTGTTGCTGTGATGGTTGCAAGTGGAGGGATGCACATCTGCCTGACATGTGGTTTTGTGGGGCCATCAAGTGACTGGAGGTTCCACTGGATGATTTTCCTTTACATGTGCAGCATCACTGTGTGTTTAGTGTCAGTGTGTCAGTGTGGTTGGGAGTGAGGGTTCTGGTGTGTGTTAGATGCTGTGCATCCGGGTATGGTTTCTGTGCTGTGTGGTTATATTTAGCATTTTTTATTTGACTCTGATGGTGGATGGGATGCCACTGGTTTGTGTATGTTTGCAGACTTTCACATTGATTTTGATTTAAGGTCCACTGTTGTTCATATGTCCCCTTTGCACAGGCTTGTCTATTGGCTGTAGTGTGTATTTGGCATTGTGGGTGCTGTGGTGGGAGTTTGACTCACTATGTATGTGTAGCCTGGTCACATCACTTGCATTTGTTTTTTCATTGTTGTGTCACTCCCATGTAATGCTCACATGCCCACAAGCATGTGCCATCACCCACTGCCTGCAATCATGTCTTGCTCCACCTCTGGCACTGGAATGCAGTTGTGTACAATGTTTTCTCTTTCTGTGTGCCAGCCCACATTTCCTGTGTCAGTGAGTAATACACTTTCTGCCCTCCTATCACCCATGGACAGGCTGGTAATGTTGTGGTCCCTGACAGGGAATTTGCTACCCCTTCTGCCTGGGTCACTTATGCTCAAGCTGTGACAAGCCTGGTCATTATTTGTGGATCAGGCCGATGTTTGATTTGGTTTACTTCTGTACTCAAC
Source organism: Ambystoma mexicanum (assembly GCF_040938575.1). NCBI lineage: Eukaryota > Metazoa > Chordata > Amphibia > Caudata > Ambystomatidae > Ambystoma > Ambystoma mexicanum. The sequence goes on from NC_090938.1 coordinate 452,521,573, forward strand.
ATAAATTCAGTTGCTGCACTTTGATGCCTTTGCAATGACCCATGGCCAATATGCACATGCCACTTTCCATTACATTAAGTTGTCACATGGGGATGGGGTGGCCACCATGTGGTTGAGGCACTATAGTGCTGTCTGTTGGTGGTGCTGCAGATTCAGGTCTGCCAGGGAATGATGGCTAATGCTCTGGTCCAGGATTGATCTTCATTTCTTCCTGTTGATCGTGTTGTTGGTGGACATATTGGAGGTGTGCTTTCTGCTGGAGGCTGACCACAGAGGTTCAGGTGAGTTGCAGCCATGCATTGGACTGGTTGTGTGAGAGACTGTCAGGGTGCTGCCTGAGGTAGTTTCGTCGTTGAGGGGGCAAGTGGGTGGTGTCTGGAGTTGACAGGGCTGCCTAGGGTAGTTTTGGGAGTGAGAGGGGCTGGTGGGTGGTGTCTGGAGTTCAGCATGCTGCCTGAGGTAGTGTCGGAGGTGAGGGGGCCTGGTGGGTGGTGTCTGGACTTGAGCTAGCTGCCTGGGGTAGTGCAGGAAGTTAGGGGGCTGTTGGGTGTTATCTGAACTTGAGGGGGTGGCCTGGGGTTGTGTTGGGTTTGAGGGGGGCTGGTGGGTGGTGTCTGGAGTTGAGGGGGCTGCCTGGTGTAGTGTCAAAGGTGAGGGGGGCTGGTGGGAGGTGTCTGGAGTTGAGGGGGGCTGCCTGGGGTTGTTTTGGAGGTTGGGGGCTAGTGGGTGGTGTCTGGAATTCAGGTGGCTGCCTGGGGTAGTGTGGGAGGAGGGGAGGCTGGTGGGAGATGTCTGGACTTGAGGATGCTGTCTGGGGTAGTGTGGGAGGTGAGGGTGGCTGGTGGATGGTGTCTGGAGTTGTGCCTGGTGTAGTGTTGGGCGTGAGGGGGGCTGGTGAGTTGTGTATGGACTTGAGGGGGATGCCTGGAGTAGTGGGGGAAGTGACGGGGCTGGTGGGTGTTGTCTGGAGTTGAGGGGGCTGCCTGGGATAGTGTCAGGGTGATGGGGGCTGGTGGGTAGTGTCTGGAGATGAGGGTGCTGCTTGGGGTTGTGACAGAGGTGAGGGGGTTGGTGGGTGGTGTCGGGAGTTGAGGGGGCTTCCTGCGGTAGTGTTAGAGTTGTGGGGTGCTGCCTGTGGTAGTGTTGAAGGTGAGAGGTCTGGTGGGTAGAGTCAGGACTTCATGGGTTGATGGGTAGTGTGGGTTTATGGCAGCAGTTTGGGTGCCTTGGGAGCAGGGGTTTACTCACAGTTTTGCAGACTATGCCGCCTTGACTTACAATGGGGGTCCTGCATTTTTGCAGGGGGTGCAGCCTTGACTTACGAGGGTGCTCACTTGTTTTCGCTGGGGATCAGCCTTGATTTACAAGGGAGCGCACGTGTTTTTCGCAGTGGCTGCAGCTTTGAGTTACTTGGTAGCTCGTGCGTTTCAGCAGCACTGCTGCTTTGCGTTATGAGGGTGCGTCTGCATTTTTGCAGGGTATCGGCTTGAGTTATGAGTGGGCGCCCGCGTTTTCGCTGGTGGTGGAGGCTTGAGTTACGTGGCTGCTCATGCATTTTTTCGCAGGGGGTGCAGCCTTAACCTACAAGGCTGCGCCCCCATTTTACAAGGCTGCTCACTTTTTTTTTGCAGGGGTGCCACTGTGACTTGTGAGTGTGCATCTGCATTTTCACAGGGGGTGCAGCCTTGAGTTACGAGGGAGCTTGTCCATTTTTGCAGGGCTTCTAGATGGTGGGTCAGGGGTGGATGCAGAGTTTTGCGCTTAGGTTGGGATATGGCTTGCTTTTTGGTTTGAGTGGGGGCGTTTTGATGGGCATTCCTTGCGCAGCTCATTTTTATTGGGTCGGGTTGATCTATGAATACACGGAGTGTGCAGTGTCGTTCTCGGCGCACAGCATTTGCAGGATAAATGCACACTGGTCCATGAATCGGGCCCAACATGTTCAGGTTTCCTATGGAACTTGATACTCACCTTAACTATATGCATATGCACATGTGTCTTATATGAAGAAGTTAAGATACAGCATTTAAATTATCCTCACATCTTGTAAAACATTTCACTTAACTTTACAATTGTATATAGTTGAGAGGGATTTTCATACACCTGCACAGGTGAATTTGAACTTTGCACCTCCCAGGTTTGAATCCTGCCAGGTCCCGCTCAGCCTCCCATCCTTTGAAGGTTCATTAAATAGGCATTACTGAGTTCAGCAACAAACACATCTGTTATCAGTTCAGAGACACTACATTTACTTATTTCGTGTTTAAAGGTTCATATAAATGCCTTTTCAACCCTAGTCAACTAAGCTCAGTTCCAAAAATGAAATCTGAATCCAAGCATTGTGACTCAATACCATAATTTAATTTCACAATTTATGTTGAACTAGATCAATGAAACATAAAATAGTGGCATCCGTGTAAAAGGGCACAGTCTGAACTTTTAACACCACCATAAGGTGATTGCTTTTTAACGTGAGTCGACAGGTTGCAAGGCGTGAGCATTCTATGTTTGTTGTATTCTTTCACCCGGTTCCAAATGAGAGCAGCATTCTAAGTACACGGAGAAACAGCATGAGTTCTCGCGTGCCATTGCCTGGGGAAAGATGCATCATGACTGATCTTTAAAGAAAGGATATTCTAAAAATAACCAGTGGCTCGAGGTTCATCATCACAAACATGCTGCTCTGTTTATATCTATTTAAAGAGACATATGTGATACTCACTGAGAAATAAGTCCTGTTTAACTCGAGCCTATATGCAGTTATATCAGCCATTACATTTCATTCACAAATCCCAAGAGCAAGGAAATCATTATTATAAATGACAAATAGATGGGTTTTAACTTTTTTAGAACATGGAAAACGTATAAGTAATACATTCAATAATACATATTTAGATACCAGTACTTGAAGACTTACTGATTAAAATGTATATAAACGAGGGCGTGGCTTGGGAGGCCCCTTGAGAGGATGCCTCTTTGTTACTATCCACTGTACCGGGCCTGCTGCCTTCGTTCTGCCACTTGATGGTCTCGAGGAGCCTGTTAAGAGCACTCCTGACTGCTGAACCGATGAGGCAGGCGGCGGTGTGTCCATGGATGCCATCGCCCCCGGAGTGCTGAGCTATGATCCTCCGAACAGTCCGCTCGGCAGACTCACCAATTCCAATATGGTGCCAGCAATCCATGCCCCTGTCAGGTCAGCTGGTGCTGATCTCACAGCAGAACATTAAAGGAACACTGCCTGGGACCTGAAACCGTCGCTCCCTCCCTTATTTACTGGCCAGCTCGCCGGGAACCCCAGACTTCTTTTACCTTCGGCTCCGTGGACCGGTCAGTCTCCCTGCACTAAAATGCAGCAGGAATTTTTCCGGTGGGGTGCTGCCGTCACCTGGGGCGGAATTCTGGGGCCAGTTGGGTACACATGCAGAGGTGTTCTGTGTGCTCTTTCAATGGGGCCCCTACTACGGGAGTGCTGATCGTACGCACTGGAGGGTTCTCACACGCACTGAGTGTCTTTAGACTCCCTTGGGTGTTGGGACTCGAGAGACCACTACCCCCATCCCCCTGGAGTTAGGTGCCTGTTGCTGGGATGATGGCAAAGCAAGGAAAGCCCCTAGAGGTGGTGACATTGCGTTGCTGCTCCATGCTTGCGAGGGACCTAAGAAGGGTGACACTGCAGTGGTGTTGGGGCATTGATCCCTGGAGAGAGGGGAGGATATGGCCCTACATGCCACCAAACTGGACCTGGCTAATCTTAAGGGGGAGCTGACAGGTTAGCTCCAGAATAGCGTTGCTGTTCTCTCCTCAAAACGTGTTACACTTGACAAGTGGGTGGTGAAAGCAGAGCAGCGAATTGGGGAGATGGAAGACTCCAAATGTGAGCAGACCCAGGAGTCGGCCAACACATCCCAACACATTTTGGAACTTGAGAGAAGGTGTGAGGCTTTTGAGTATAAGCAGTCAGACGTGGGGAACCGATCAAGACGTAACAACTACAGGCTGCATGGTATTTCCGGTTCTGTTGGTGATGCTGATCAGGCAAACTACGTCTGTGCTCTTTTCAAGTTTTTTCTAAGATTGTCTGATGACACAACAATGGAATTGGACCGTACCCACCACCTTCGCGGAAACTGGTGGGACGACTCAAGTCAGCTGCTTGATGTTCTCACCAGAGTACACTTCTTCTCCTTCAAGCAACAAATCATGGATGTGGCACACACTAGATTGGCTGTGACATTTCAGGGTGTGGATTTTCAGATATTTCAAGACTTGGCTGCCACCACGATTAAGAACGCTACTTCCACTCGCTATACGGCTTAGGGATGAGGTTTCCCTACTGTCTTATTCTTCACTAGAGTGGGGAAACAGTGGACAATAGCATCGCCTCGGGAGGTTGAGGACTTGTCATTGTGGACTCCCAACCCTCATGCTGTTGGGACACCTGCTCTGCATCTATCGCTGAAGCAAAGTATCTCTAAGCCACAGCAGAGATTATGGTTGAGGGCTTGTGAGGCAAGAAGGCCTGACGGCCCCTCTGTGGTTAAGTGAAGACATTCTGCTTGTAATTGCTGGGAACGTTTGGCTTTGCAGCTGGGGGGCCTGATCGCCGCACTTTGGGCTCCTGTCTCTTGGGGATTTGGAGGACTAAGTGGCAGCATGGACCTTTATTTTATTGTTCAGTGACTGTGTACTGTCCTGCTAGTAGCCGACATTAGTTCTGAACTATGGCGCTAATAGCTCGGTTTTTTGTCAGTTTTTGTTTGTTTTTTCTTGTTCTGTTTTTAGTTGTCTAGGATGGGGGCAGTGGGGAAGGGGTTTCTTATAGATTGGGGTGAAATTGAATGTGGGGCGACAGGGGATGTGCTTATGCTTGATGTCTGTAGGGTGCTTGCAGTTGTTCAGGTTGGGCTTAGTTTTTATCTCCCCCCTGGTTCTGAGACGGCAGTGATTGCTCCCTCTTCTAAGTTCACGGTGCTCATTCTCAATGTGCACAGGCTGAACTCCTCAAGTAAGCGTAAGGCCGTCCTGCAGATGCTCAGGGACACGGTCTGCTCCATTGCCCTGCGGCATGAGACGCATTTGTGTTCTTCTGATTTTCATAGACTGGGCAGTAGATATTTTTCCAGGCAATGTCTGATGTCTTGCAGTGCCAAGAACAGTGGGACGGGGACCTCATTGTCCCGGAAGGTGCCCTTTGTCAAGCAGGAGGTTAAAAGTGACCCAGGGGGCTGATTTGCTAGAGTCAAAGGCTTGTTATTCGGTTAATTGTTCACAAATATAGCCCTGTATACCCCTAACAATAAACAGGATGTGTTCTTGCCTGACTTCTTAAAGGAAATTGTCCCTTTTTCTGAAGGATAGTTTAATGTGGGGAGGGATTTTAATACCATGCCTGACCCCAGAGTGGACAGATCACACCCACCCTCTTCTACAGATTTCAAACTGGCCCTATCTGTACAGAAAGTGTAAAGGGAAATTAATCTTTTTTGATTTGTGGAGACTATCACATGAGGGACGCACGACTACACATATTTCTCACATGTAGGCAGGACCTTTTTCTAGGATCGATTTGTTGCTGGTAGCTCCATCCCTGGTTCCCTGTATTCCAGAAGCATACATTGACACTCATTTTCTCTCAGACCATGCCCCTGTAGAGCTAGTGCTTTTAGTAGAGTTGTCCCCAACCCATATCCTTCCATGGAAACCGTATGATCCGGCTCTGTCAGATATGGCCTTTCGAGATGCTATTGCTAAAGGTATAGTTGACTATTTTAAGGAAAATGGGGATGGCCTGGCCCCAGAGGCCTCAGTATGGGATGCCATGAAGGCAGTGATGGGGGGGGGACTGATTGCTTACACTGCTGTATTCACTAGAAGGAGCAGAACCCACAGGGAGGCTCTTGAGGGGGAGGTGCATGAGACCTGAACACAAGCAACCATGTTCAGAAAGCAATTGCAGATGGTGAGAAATAAACTGGGGGAAAACTTGAGAGGGTGTAAGGCTTAAGTGATTATTCATACTAAACAATCATACTATGCAAAGGGCAAAAAGACAAACACATTTTTGGTTTGCAAGCTGAAGGCCACACAAACTAGAAATACCATTGTGGGGTTGGTGGATATAGATGGGACAGTTCATTTCAAGTAACCGGGGAAGATGGAAATCATTACAGATATTTTGCAAAAGAAATTATGGTGGACTCTTCTGTTCCCTCACACTCAGCTTTAGCTTAGCTCCTGATTCTCCCTAAACTCTCGCTGGGGGACCAGGAGACTTTAGAGCCCCTATAACTATGGAAGAGATTGTGGTTGTGATAGCATCTCTCAAACCTAGAACCCCTTGTCCTGATGGATTCCCTGCATCTTTTTATAAGATCTTTAAAACACAGTTGCTTAGACCCTCAACACACATATTCAACTTGTGTCTGGGATCATGCAGAGTTACCCCCTCTGTGAAGGAGTCAATTACTGTTCTAATTCTTAAACCAGGGAAGCCTCTTCAAGATTGTCATTCGTAATGACCAATATCTCTATTGAATCTGGATGCTAAATTGTATTCCAAATTATTGGGCAATAGATTAGCTACTGTGTTGCCCTGACTGATCAACCCTGATCAAGCAGGTTTTATCCCTGAATGGAGTACACACCATTATGTCAGACGAGTCCTGGGGCCTCATAACGAGTTGCCCGGTAAAACCGGGTTAATTACCGGCATGCCGGAATGAGTGGGTCCATGCTCGTATGAACCTGCTAATAGCGGGTGATTACGAGTGCGCCAGCACGCAAGTCCCCCCATGCCGGTAGTGGCAATACCGCCATTACGCTAAAGGGCCTCAAACTCCCCTATACCAGCATCGCGGGACCCGCCCATAGTGGTACCGCCTCATACCAACCCCTAAATACCGGCATGGTAATACCGGCATGGTAATACCGTGTTCTCAAAAAAACAAACCCGGAAATTACATCATCGCGCAGGAACGGGAAATGGGCCTGCGGCCATCTTTAAAAACACAATCCATTGCCATCCTCCATAACCACCAGCCGATACTCGGAGAGCACAGTGGAAATCCATAGAGGATGTCAAAGGCTACCAGGAAGACCACCCCCCGGCTGCGTAAACAGCGTTACTCAGACGCAGAGCTCACCATATTAGCGGACACTCTAGCTGCACATGCAGACACAATATAATCCCACGACAAGAAGCGTGAGGTGCAGCAACAAAAGAGGCAAATCTGGCAGGAGGTAGCCCGCAAGGTATCAGCCATAGGTCCCAACCCACGCAGTGTGAGGGACTGCAGGAAGCAGTGGGATGACCTCTGGTTGAGGGTACGCAATATCATGTCCGCCAATCGGAGGGAGGCCATGGCCACAGGCGGGGATGCCAACCCCCCTGCCAAATTGATGCCCTGGGAGGAGACGGCCAGCAGATTCATCAGTCCTGAGTCCATCGAGGGATTATGCAAGATGGAGACCGATGCGGCATCAACCACGGAAGGAGGTGAGTGACCCTGCAGATCCCTGTGGGGAGACCATGAAGTAGCACAAGTGAAGTGGTAGAGAGTCTAGACAAGGCAATGCATGTCCCAACACCCACATGACCATACCCAAATACAGATGGCGGGCCAAACGCTGCCACACTGAAATGCATGCTGAGTGCCCATCCCTTAACCAACACACAGCCAACACACCTGAAGCTTGCCCATGTGATACTTCACACAAACCCAAAATCAACGGCATGCCACCTGCCATGCAGTGAATGCTTACATGTCCCCTCTGAATACCCTGCGTGACACTGCCATGTCACACCATCATTGATGCCCTGCATCTCTTCTACCCCCCCCTCCAGGCACTGATGAGGAAGAAGCAACCCAAGAGACAACTGCGAGGGCATCCACCTCACACTGTAAGAAGAGGGCAACCACCACCACCACCTCCGCTGGAGACAAGCAGGCCACACCCACACCTCTCCAAGGGGAGTCCCTGGAATCACCCGCCTCCACTGGGGAAGAACTTGATGCCAGTGTGGAGCCTGAGGGAGACACCAAGGTGACATGCCTGGCCACCCCGAGCCCCGTGCCCACCCCCTCGCCCCAACACCTGCAGTCACCCACCTGCAGTGAAGTTGATCCCTGCCTCTGTGACTGTGACCTACCCACCTCTGAGGAGTACAGTCCCGAAAATGCCATCTACGTGACTGCACAACCCACCACTCCAGCCCCCTCCAGAACCCTGGAGACACAATTGTCGATGGTGGAGGCCCAACAGGAGGCCATGTTAGACCTACTCCGCACGTACATAGTGGACGGGGAGGTAACCAGGCGGGGTATTGCCACAGCAATTGCAGGGACCACAGCGGCCATCGAAGCAAACGCAGCCGCTGTCAATGCATCGGCTCGGCTAATGAGGGACTGCCTGGGGGCGGTGACACAGGTGATTACCTCAATGCTGCTTCATATGCAGCGGCCACGGCTTGCAGGTGGTGTGGAACCTGCCAGCGAATCACCTGCTACCTCCACACCAGCTTCATCTGTCCCCACCAGCCCAGTGCGCCACACACGTAGGAGTGCAAGGCAAACTGAAATGCCGCCTCTGGACAGGAAGAAGTCCCGGAAGAAGTGTGGGGGAAAATGGTAGTGGGACACAAGGTTAGGGGTGAAGGGGTGCATCTTGTGGAGTCTATTGGGGGTGTTGGTGTTTGTTGGGGAGGGTCAGGAAGTTTGTTGGGGGGGGACTGGGAGTTTGTTGGGGGCCGGGGAGTTTGTTTTGGGGGGTCAGGGAGATTGTTGGGGGAGTCTGGGAGTGGGGAGTGGGCACATTTTTGCTGTTGTAAATAATACACACGTTGTGATAAGAAAGATCCATGGCTGGACATTGTTATTTTTGTGTGCATCCATTTAATGTGGTACAGTGTTCAGTGCCCAACTCCCAACATTCCCTGTGTGCATTTCCACATTTGCCCAGTGTCTGACTGACACAAGTCTTTCATAGTCCCTGTGTTTCAGAAATATTCGTGAATTAGTGCTTGGCGTACAGCATGGCCATCCCGTGCATCACGTACTGGCAGGGGGGCTACTTCACCTCCGTCTCCATCCTCATCATCCTCACCCGGCCCATGCATGTCAATGTCAGATGGCAGTGGTACATTTCTCCAGACGCACATGTTGTGCTGCATGACACAGGCCATGTTGATCTTTGCCACATTCTCAGGCCTATATAGGAGTGCCCCACCAGACCTGCTGAGGCACCGGAACCTCCCCTTCAATAGGGCAAAGGTCTGCTCAATCACAACACGGTTACGGGTGTACACACGATTGTACTCCTCCTCATGGATGTTCTGCGGGTTACGCACAAGGGTGAGTAGCCACGGCCTCAAGGGATATCCTCCATCACCTGCAAGCAGATTCAAATAGGTGTGTGTCACTCTGAACTGCCACATTCAGGGTGCACAGTCATGGCCGCAGCTATTTGGTGTGGCCATGCACATGTCCCTGTAAGCATGAAAAAATGTTATCTAGGTGCAATCTATACTGTCATGAGGTGTGGTAGTCTGGATGGCGTTGAATAGATGATGCAGGGTGTAATCATGCATGCTGAGGCTGATATTCTGAGGTAGTGCAACAATGTTTTGACTCCAATTCATGCTGTTCATTATTTACTATGCATGGTCACACTGCCCACATTGCCACACTTGCCATCCTGTTCATTCATGCATTGCTTGCCATCACCATGGTGTCCTTGTTGTGCCTCTTACTTGTTCTCATCGATATGCATTATTTGTGATATGTGGCCCAGTGAAGTGTAATGTACCGTTTGACTGGTTCAGGTCAGGAGTGTTTGGCTCTGCATGCATTCTCCAATCACCGGCTATTCCCACCCAGGTGAGGTATCCCCCCCCCATATGCATCCCCACACATCAATACCCCAAAGCACTGCCATGGGATGGTTGTGCAGCTCACCAAGCAGCCAGGCACGTGGTCCGGCATGTCGCTCCATGTGATGGGGTAGCGTGGAATTGCCCAGTAACATGGCATCATGTGTTGATCCAGGAAATAGGGCGCAGCAATGGGTGATGATCTTCCTGGAGTCACATACAATTTGCACATTGATGGAGTGGTATTTTTCCTTGCGATTGTGGTACACCGCCTCTATGGCATGGGGGACTACCAATTCCACATGGGTGCAGTCAATGGTACCGACACAAGTGGGCATGCCTGCCAGTGCATGGAAGCCTACTTTGGTTTCGGCTATCTCCTGGGCAGTCTGTGGTAGGGATATGTGGGTGCTTGCGTGCTTCAGGAGGGCATCCAGCACTTGGTTCAGCATGCGTGAAAATAGTGGTTGTGAAATGCCATGCAGCTGGCCCACTGTGTGTTGGTAGGTGCCTGTGGCCAGGAAGTGTAGCACAGACACCACCTTTAGTAGTGAGGGGATGGCAGTGCGTATTCCTATTTTGCTGGCAATGTCGTTCTGTATCATGTCCACTATGGTGGTGATGGTGTCACGGTCCAACCGGTACAGGGTGTGGATCTGCTCAGGGGTTAGGATGAATGGGCTGGGTCTGGTGCGAGGGATTGGTGACTGCCTACGAGGCACTGGTGGCTGTGCTGGTGGTAATTGCTGGGCCTGTCTCACCCTCCTTCTCCTCCTGCGTCTCCTCTGTGCAGCCTGTTATTGATTCTGTAGTTGTTGCTGTTGTTGCTGTAGTTGTAGCAGTATAGGCATGTCCTCAAGTGCCATGATTGCTACTGCTAGTGTTAGCATTTTGGTGTAGGAAGGTGTGTGGTGTGTAGGTGTGCTCCTTTTGTACTGGGCCACTCTATATTGCCTACACCTGTGGGGGCGGGGGGTTGTGGTGTGTGGGTGTGCTCAGTTTATACTGGCAAAGCCTCTATTGACTCCACCTGTGGGGATTGTGTGCACATGTGGCAGCTGCCTTGTATCCTGCTTGCTGTTTGCGGGTGGTCTGAGATGCCTCTATGGCCGGCATCGTGCAGGCCGTGATTACCGGCTTCACGATGCCGGTATTTGCATGAATGCGTGGGTTGGAATTACCCCTATTACCGGCATGCCGGTATTTGCTCCCTGAAGGGGCGCGTGTACGCGCCTATGCTGCTATTAGCGGCACCGTTGTTTAGTGTGCCGCTAATACCGGGTTTGCGGGTCGGAATGCAACGGGACTGTAAACGATGCCGGTATTATCACACCGGCATCATTTTTGCCTTACCGGCAGACCTCGTAATGAGGCCCCATGATGTCATGCTTAGATTATCTAATATGCCTTCTTTGCTTGAGGCTGTTATGGCTGAGCTAAGGTGATTTGGGGGCAGTTTCTGGTTTCCACATTAACTATCAAAAGTCTATGGGCCTCATTATGAGGTAGGAGGTAAGGGATTACCGGCACCGTTAAGGGTGCCGGTGTCGGTAATCCATTACCTCCATATTCCGAGGTCCCTTAGCGGGTCTCTTCCTCGACACCTGGTCTGACCAGGTCTTAAGGACGGGGCCCGCTAAGGGAATTCAGAGCTAATAACGGTACTGCAAATTGAGGTACCATTATTAGCTACTTCCCCATTCCCATTGAGCCCTATGGGGGCTCAAATGGAAATGGGGAATGGTTCTCAGAATGGGGATTTACCGGGTCCTCCAAGGTTGGAATGACCCGGTAAGGTCCCATTTCGAGAACCCGGACCCGGTATGCGGTAAGGGGGTAGCCATGGTGCTAATAGCACCATGGCTACCTCCTACCTCATAATGAGGCCCTATGACCTTGAGTGGTCAATTGCCAGAGGAGATTATTGCCGTCTCAAGACCCATTTGTCCAGTCACCTGGGAGTCTGGCTCTGTAGGGTCGCGGGATCAAAATTCCTGCTTCTCCTCTGGACAGTTATCAGGCCAACTTTCTGGGATTATTTAAGGCCCTAACCTCTGATCACTGACGATGGAATAAACAAGAAATGTCACTGTTTGGGCATGTTCATGCCATGAAAATGAACTTCCTGCCTTGATGTTTGTATCTTTTCCAAGCTGTCCCGGTCAAAATACCCATAGCTGAATTGATGAAACTGCAATGTGGGGTTCAACACTGGATATGGGTGGGTAAAACCCAAAGGCTGTCATGTTAAATGATGTTCGGAGGCGAGGTGTGTGGCCCCCAGATCTTTTTTGGTATAAAGTGGCTGCCCAGATATCACATATTCTGGCCTGGAGAGCATAGCCCCTCCCCTTGCAGATGGGTTGCTCTTGAACAGGCCAATTCAACCGGTACACTTTCATCATTGCCCTTTTTGGACCATTCTAGGCTTCCCTGAACTAACATTCTTCTGAGCTCTACGAAAGTCTTGTTATTTTATTGGCACATGGCAGGGGGTGGTCCCGGGTTCTGGGTCCATACTCTCCAGTCATAGGTAATCCAGAGTTTTACCCTGGACTTTTAGGGAACAGCTTCTCACATTGGTGCAATGTGGGTCTTCATAGTCTATCCCAGTTGTATCAAGATGGATCCCCCCCTTTTGTTTATTGAGTGTAAAACTGGATTTTCGCTCGATGAGATCAAACGATTCCGGTATGCTCAGATTCGTCATTAGATCACTGAGCCTGCAAAGAGGAACTGTCTAGCTCGAGAGGAAATGGGCTTGGAGGATACTTTAATGGAGAGGGTGGATGAGGGTGAGATATCATGCTTAAATACATTTCTGTGGGGTGAGTTACTGCCAGCCACAACGTCCTATATTGTCAACTGGGAAATGGATGTTGGGCACTTTGTAGAGGACAATACCAGTGAGGTCATCTGTGCCAGAAATCACTCATCTTCTAAATGCGTGACAAACAGAGAATGCATGTATAGATTAAGTTATAGATGGTATATTCCACTGCTAACTCTAAACAAAATGAACCCAGACTGAGATCTGGCATGTTTGATGGGGTGCAGGCTTCAAGGGAGCTACCTTTACATGTGTTGGTCCTAGGCAGTGAGTCATCATTTTTGGGTAGCCATACTTGTCTCCTGTTAGGAAGATTACTGGACTGGACTTACCATTGGATCCTTTAGTTGTTTTATTGGAATTTTCAATTGAAGATGTATACCCCAAATAGGGTTGCACGGCACAACTGGTGACTCAACTACTACTAGCATCCATGATCACTATCAAACTATGTTTGAAGAGTACCTCTGGGCCTGTATTTGAGCAGTGGTGGATCAAAGTTTGCGATATCTGGTTGCTGAGGAAATTACAGCTTGTATAAATAATCGGTGGCCTAATTACTGAGCTATATGAGACACTAACAACCCCTGCCCGTGGTCTGACTACAACATAGTGCAGTTCTCCATCTCGCCAACTGGACACACCATGACTGCTACCATCCCGCTTCCCTCCACTCTTGACCATAGCTCAAAAAATCTCACAAAGGAATGTCTTGCTCCCCTGTTCTGCGCTCTCCTACCCAAACCAACCTTCGACAATGACCCTAATTCATATACTGACTTGTATTAAAATACATTTACTCTTGCAGTGGACACTATTGCCCTGTCCAAGCCTCGCAAACTCAAAATATATGCACATTGGATCTCCTGGTTCACACCTGAACTCCAAACGCTCCGCTCTAGCAAGCAGCTGGCGGAAACTAATTGGAAGACATCTCCTTCTGAAGCCACAATGCTTCAGTTCACGACAGCTGCCAAACTATACAAAAAAGCCATTCACTTTGTGAAATCCTTCGAATACAATGCCTGCATTGCCAATGCAAAATCCAATACCCAGTAAATATTCACTATTCTCAGGGAGTTGGAAACTCCCCCGATCTCTATAAACAAACACGACTTGTGGTGTACTAGTATACAAAATGCTGTGCTGGCCAAAATTGACATGCTACACCGGAAAATAGATTCCAAACTATCCTTGATAGACCCCTTGCAAACATCTCAGGCAGCCCTAGCCACTCCCACTACGAGCCCACCCAACCTCCCTATGTTTCACTTCTCCAATGTTTTGGAAGACAAAGGCAAAATGATTTTAAAAGGTCTTAAACCATTTCGATGTAGAGGAGATACCTGCCTGACAAGTCTCATTAAAGGCTGCACTGACATCCTTGTGCTCCTAATACCTCCTTTATTAACGCCCCTTTCATCACTAGCACAATTCCCACCAGCCTCATGGAAGCCTAGGTACTCGCCCTCGTCAAAAAATCATCATTAGACCTTGCTATCCTGAAAAACTACAGCCCCATCACAACGGTCCCTTTCCTGTTAAAGGTTTTCGACAGAGTAGCCTACCTAGAAATCCAGCATTTCTTGGAAGACAACCAGATTCTATATATCCATCAGTGTGGGTTCCATCCTGGTCACAGGACAGAATCAGTACTACTTGACCAAAAGATCCATGTTCACTAAATCAGGGATGAAGGCAAGCCTGCCTTGCTGCTTTTCCTCGACCTGTCAGCAGCTTTGACCTTGTGGACCAAAAAATCCTCAGCCAACACCTATCCTCCTGAGCAAACTTCTTCCCTGAGGCCATTTCCTGAATCTCATCCTTCCTAGGGGACAGATCCCTTTGAGTATTTAGCAGAAAAGGCCAGCGCCCCACCTGCACCTATCATCTGTGGCGTGCCCCAAGGATCTTGCATGCCCCCAACTCTGTATAACATATTCACAATACCACTATTTGCCCTCCTGGACTCTATCGTTATATCTTACACAAACTGTGAAGATGACATGCAAATCCTACTGACCCTTTACAGCAACTATCATGATGACTCTACCACCCTAAACACTGTCTACATGACCATCCAGGCCTGGATGGCCATGCACCGGCTATGCCAACGACGACAAGACATAGATTCTTTTTGTTGGCCCCCCATCAGTGATCAACAAGCTTGAACCCGTATATTCCTCCTTCAACATTGACGGTATCCCAATCAAAAGTATCACCTCTTGTGAAAACACTTGATGCTTATCTTGACTCTACTTTATCCCTCACTCTGCCTGTTGGTACCATAGCCTCCTCTGCTGCATGCAAAACCAAGCTATTAAACAATACCAGACCCTTCTTCTCCCCTGACAGATGCCTCACAATAGCTCGAGCCACCATAGGATCCAGGCTTGACTACTGCAATGCCCTTGTGCAGGCATCATGGACTCCAACATTCGAAAAAAATGCAGGTCATCCAGAACAATGCTGTAAGAGCTGACCCGAATATTCACAAAACAGAATACATCAAGGCAGCAGGTCAAAACGCCCACTCACTCCCTATTCGTCAACGAATCCTCTTTAAAATGATTTCCATCATGCACAGATGCCTGTCTTGGGAGGCCACACCATACCTATTACAAAAAATATCTAAAGCATCCTCCTCCAGACCTACTAGAGCAGCTAACCTCATCACTCTCCCCAAATTCAGGAGAACTACAGCTGGGGGCTCTAGCTTCCCAGTCATTGCGGCCAAACATGGGAACCTCCTGCCTTACTTGCTGAACTCTCCTACTGGACTTTCCTGAGAACACTAAACACATTACTGTTTTCCTTAATGCTGGCGACCGTCCCCACCCCTGACAAACCTTTAAAACTGTCAAAATCATGCTGTACAATCACTACACTGTATGTATCATAATGTCTGCACTGTCATTTGAGTAACAGATCAAGTAACAGCACCTTGATGCCTCTGGGTTTAGCTCACTATACAAATGGAAAAACAAATAAATTAATATCTGGCTTCAATTCGTTGATTATTGCCAGAACTTTCCGTTTCTGACCATTAAACTGCCCATATTGTCTAATTACTCCATGCTATGATGCTAGCGTTGGGAATGTGTCAAGTATTGCACTGCTATGTATTCTCAGTTGGGGTTTCGGGGCTGGGGAGGGGGTTGCGTATGGGCCTCTGTGGATTTCAGCGCTTGCCTGACTGCTGTATACTGAAATATCTGATTGCCTTGCATCTACGTTTAAATACAAGTGTTGGAGAAGAAAACACGTTAATAACAGATGGGACTTATTTTTTTCCGAAAAATAGAAATCTTCCTTTGAATTATATTAGCAGCTTAGTTATTCTAGCCCCCTGTAGAGATGACATACACTTTATTTTAATCCGCTGGCTGCACCCCACGTGCCATACACTGATCCAGCTCTCTCTCGCTCTCTCTCTCACTCACACATGTTCTGTTCTCCTTTACTCTATCTGTCTCTCTGTCTGTATCTATCTCTCTCTCGCTCGCACTCTTTCTCTCAGCCTATGTTTCTGTCTGTTTATAAGTGGGAGAGAGTCATAGGGGGTCATTACGACCCAGGCGGTAATTCCGCCAACTTTACCACCATGGTGTAAACTACGTTTACACCATAGTGGATGGCGGATTTACCGCCCCATTCCAAGGTGAGTGGGGCGGTAAATCCCCATTTCCCATTTTCCCTTCCCCATTCCCATTTTTGCCCCATAGGGCATAATGGGAGTGGGGAAGGCGCTAATTACGCCACCGTAAATTACGGTGGCGTAATTAGCATCATGGCGGGTTAGCGCCATGGATTTTAACGGCTGCTAAAAGCAGCCGTTAAAATCGGAATCAGGCGTTAAGGGTTAACGACGGCGTTAACCCTTAACGCCTGAGTTGTAATGAGGCCCATATTGTCTGGTGTGCATTTATTAAAGCCACCCTAACAATGTTCGACAGCTGCATGTCCAGAGAAAAATACCTGGGTGTGCAGATTGTTTTTTTTTTGTAGCAATGAAATTAATGATTATGTTCTAAAATGCCCAACTATAGTTTACATTGCACAATGTTTATTTCTAATGATCTATTGCAGTGTCTGTTTCGTCGTTTCTTGGGCCTCATTACGACCCTGGCGGATGGACCATGGTGCTAATAGCACCATCGTCCATGCCGGTAACTCTCCGACTCCGCCATGGCGGAATGGGGAATTACCACCCCATTCCGAGGTTGGCGGAGTGGTAATTCCCCCTTCCGCCATGGCCCTTCCCCATTCCCATTTTTGCCCCATAGGGCATAATGGGAATGGGGAAGGCGCTAAGTATGGTGCCGCAAATTTCGGCACCGTACTTAGCACCAAGGTCCCTTTGCGGCATGGTTTTTAACGCCTGCAAAAAGCAGGCGTTAAAATCACCATCCCGCAAAGGGACCTTATAATCAGGCGTTAAGGGTCGGCGCCGTTTACGGCGCCGTAAAACCCTTAACGCCTACATACATGGGAATGTATACAGATGAAAATGCATCGATGTACAGAAATGTCACAATTTGAGCCATGTTTAGTTTAGATTGTTACACTTCTTTTACTAAGAAAAGCAAATGTTCAAAACTTAGAATAACCATATTTAGTATGTTCTAATAGATGGTTATAATTCCAAATGGAGAGGGTTATACACTCGTATTGTCCTCTTTCAAAATACTCCTATGAGAAAGGGGAAAGAAGCACGTACCTCTAGTGAGGATTTCAGCCTGCTTTACATGAAATGCAATAGCATTTTGGGAACATTCGGATGCACACAGTTCTTTATAGTTGGCAAATATGCGTATGATAAAACGGTTCAGTACACTTGGCTTGGACACATTTAATTTTTCACAACAATCACCCTAACATTAAAGAATGAGTTATATTGAACATATATACTGACTTTGGTTAGCCCCAAGAACTGTATATGAGCATAGAGTGCTGTGCCATTGATCACTCCACTAGGATCAAGGAGCCCTAATTACCTTTGTCTAAGTCTCGGAGTAAGGATGGAGGTGTAAATACTCAATTCCCAATGCAAAGACATGATACGAGAATTATATAGCTACAATGGGTAATCTGTGCCAGGTCCTCTATGTGTTATGCACTACTCTTGTCCTTGGCCCTAGTCTATATGGTCGGTAAAGGTTCATGAGAGCAAAACCTCTGATTAACTACCGCTAGCAAGCAGGTGTTGATTTCAGTCTAGCTCTAGTCTAGCTCTAGATGTTCTAATGGACAGAAATATTACTACCAAAGTTGGAGACAAGCCAGAGTGTCTGACCCACTTTGTGAGAACTTGCTTTGTGCAATGCCTGGTGACTAATGGCACTTCCTGGAAGAAAATACGCTGTCATACTGCAGTACACTGTTATATTTCTTCAATAGACATTTCCTATTATCTAAGTCAATAACAGCCATCCTTGCAGAAAGCAACTATGGGTGATATACACATCTAGGTTGTTGAATTATTTTTGACAGTACCATAGTCAGAACCCTATCAGTGGGAAGTGGGAGATGTACCTGAGACCGCCTCATGTGCTATGCTTGTTTGCAAAATGGTGCCACTCTGAAGGGGAATGTGAAAATATGGGTGCATACATTCAACATCCTAAATGTGTATGAAAATGCAAGCTGCGAAATTCCCTATGAACATAGCAAAGCAAAGAGCAGCCCTGTTTGGTTTACAGCCTAGACCCAGCATGGCCCTAGTAACTACTCTTTTTAGTTAGACTATAACACACCTCTTAGAGAGAAGCAAATATGTACTCTTAACCTAACCCAGCAGAATCTATCATCAATAGAGAAATATACTAAACGTGTTATAACGATGGACAAATGATCAACATTAATTTACATTAGCTGAATACAATGCACACATGACATATATGATCTAGTTAGCTTCCCTCGAAGCACGGAACTCTCCCCATCTCCCTTCAGCACAGAACATCAGACAATCCCTCACAAGAAGAAATACACACATTGCAAGGTGCAACAATTCACACAGTAAAAGGATGAATGTCACTCAGTGATTGGTCGATGCAAGGGGGAGAACTTTTTTCCCAGGGTTTAGTTCATGGTACTGAAGTCACACAAGAGCAAGAAGAACAGATAGTAGGCCCCATTGTTTAAAGACAATACTCTGTACACTGATTGGCCAGGACACCACAGGTTTAGGGAGTTCTGACTGCCATGCTCCCAGAGAGTTATGACAATGTATATCCCTAGGCAGAACAGCCAAAATGAAACTTAATGGACGTCATAAACTGACAGATGTCGAGCAGAAAGATATGAAGAAGCATGGTCGCAGAGCTAGAACAATCAAGCACAACACTGCCTCCTGTAGGGTAAATTACCCTTGCTGATACCTCTGTGTCAAAGAATCAGTTACAATACACCAAAATCCACATCTAATTGGAAATAGCAACCAATAAAGAGGCGTATTTCCAACTCACATCATGTGAATGCAATGCAGAGGTGATAAGCACCCTGCATGAAGCTATAATTCACTCGAGCACCACTGACCTGCACTAGAACCACACAAGATCAAGTAATCAGTATAATAATGTACACCTAAATCATATCACATTATGGTAATATCAAATACAGACAATCTCATGATAATGTAAAATGCACAAACACACATACATATATATTTTCTCATTGCGGATGTGGACATCGAGTTGCAACCCTTGAAGCACTTCACCATTGACAGGCATATTCAATAAGTAAACATATCTTCTTTTAATGTTGCATCAAAGTATTTCAAAAGCCATAAAATATGGTGTTCCCACAATATAAAGCCCTGGAATTCAGCAGCATAACGCGTTTCGCAACTTGCTTGTCGCTTGTTCACATCAGCAAAAAAAAAACTTTAGCTGCTGGGACGTTAAGGTGAGAACATAACACCACAAAACTCCTGAAATTCAGCTAAAACCACCTTAACTTTGTGCACCGTGTTGCGCAGCCTATCACCACAATGATGACCTCACCGATCACATCACTTTTGCGCTGTATTGGACATTCACTGGCTTTTTCCTGCGCAAGGGGCGGTGTTGGGGACATAACTGCTGCTGGATATTCACTGCGCCATGGCTGGTAATGGCTCGGGAATTCCATGAATACACGGTGTGCAAAAATGCTTTTTTGCTCTGCGCCTGGTGCATGCATGGCGCATGCTCCCTCGCTGTGTGAGGCGCTTGTGCTGCTTCTGCACTGGATTCCATGAATTGTGCCCTTTGCTTATTAAATAATGTACTCATCTAAACAAAAAATTATATTCAAGTGTTGTTGTTAATACACAAACCTAATCATACATACACATAGGCAATGGCTGCAGCAGGCACCATAGAAGTAACATACTTTTAATATGGTAATTTCCTATAGTAACATAATAAATGCTACCTTATCAGAGTTTTGAGTAATGTTAAACATGGAGTAAATAGCTAACAATTCAACATTTATCACACACTTGTGTTACTTGAAAAATTGCATATAAAAACACAGAATACATACCAAATAGAGGCACATACAGTGATATTAAAGTAAGGAGGAAAGAAACAATAGCACCAAAAAATGACAATAACATTACAGTTGATCATCATGTACACAAATTAATTGTATGTTTGAGCCCTGCTTATTGCCCCATGTATATGCAACATGCGCTCAGATCAAACTCTACGAAAAGTAATTTAAGTACATATGAGAAGTTGATGTCTAGATGTATAGGACCTTTTGATATATAGGACCTTTTGAACACCCATGACCATACCCTGCAGGTAGCCCATCACCCGTGACCATAACCCGCAGGCAACCCACACCACAGGGGATCCCCCTACACCCATAACCATGCCCCGCTGGCAGCCTACAACACGGGGGACCCCCCTACACCCATGATTATGCCCTGCAGGCAGCCCACAAAACATGGGACCCCCTCTACACCCGTGGCCATGCCCCACATGCAGCCCACACCACAGGGGACCCCCCAACACCCATCACAATACCCTGCAGGAGCCCATCACCCATGACCATGTCCCGCAGGCAGCCCACATGGCACCATACACGGCAGGCAGGCCTGCCTATGTCCCCCCACCAGTGACGGCAACCTGCAGGCAGGCCCCAACACAAACCCCCCATCACATTGACCCAACATGCATTCATTAATGAAATTTCCATCAAAACACAACCACACGGTGCCCCCCCACAGTGCAACTCAACACCCATCCATCGGTTATACTCCGTAGAACATGCCCCATGCCATTCGAATCACAATACATCACATGCATGACTGTACACACATGACCAACATTGATGAACAACAGGGACATGTAATGTAGCAAGTGAAGAGTGACACATGCACCAAACCATTGCGAGCAGACGCCACTTACATTACTTTAAAAATACACAAAATGAAAAATAAACATGAAAATGAAAATGAAATGAATGTAAATGAAAATGAAATGCAAATCAAAAAGGAATCCGAAAATCAATAAAAAAGCAAATTCAGGAAGTGGTCCATGTCCAAAGTCAGTCCTCCTGTTCCAAATGTAAATCAGAAAATAAATCATGGTGAAATTAAAAAGAAAAAAAAAACAACGAAGTCCAACTATATACAAGGATGAAGGGTCCATGATCCCAAAAGTCAAAACAATATACCCCAAAAACTCCTACAAAAAATAATCTATGTACAAATCGTGGAGCTAAGTCCATGGACTCCAAATAATACATAAAGAAAGAAAACCTAACACTACAGAACTATATACAAGGGCAGCGGACTAGTCCTACGACTCACCGATGTTACCAAGAATCTGGGACAGAGCATCATCAAACTCTGTGTCAATATCCCAGAGGCAATACTCAGCGAAATCCTCGAGGGCTTGCAGGGACTCCGTCATGCTCTGCTCAAACTCACTGCGAGACTCCTCCCGCCCGCATCTCTGCCCGTCGCTTGGAGTTCTCCACCATGGCCATGGTGAGACGTGCCCTCTGTGCCCTCCGCCGCTCTGCATCTATTTGCTGGCCCATCCGCTGCTACATGGAAGACACACATATTCCTGGGTCCTCCTGCCCGTCAGCTGATGCCTGCCCCTGTGATGTTGTTGGCCCTGAGTCCTGATGCCTCCTACGCTGAGCCTGTTGTTGCCAATGTGCCCTGTCCTGCGCCACCAGGACTGCCTCCGGGATTATGACAACCCCTGGAGCAGTCGTACACATGCCCTGCTGGAAGGTGCCTGCACAACTTCCATTGCCAGTGGTCCTATTGCTTGGGTAACCACCTCTGCTAAACCTCCGACTCTTCACTGTTGCAAGGATGTGCTCTCAACCAGACTGGCCGCGGTGACTGGGACAGGTCCACAGGGTGCCCTGGTGGCATCAGTACCAGAAGACGGCAGGGAGGACGACTGGCGCATAGTGGAGGAAAAGGAGGAGGGGATCGCAGCAGGGCCCAGCACATGTAGCAAACCCACGAGAATGAGCTTTCCCAGCCGGTTCAGGATGACACAGACCTCTTTGTGATGATGTGTATGGTCCCACCAGTTACCACGCACGTCATCATGAGTGACGGTTGTGCGCATCGTGACACCGACTAGCACGGGCTCAACCCTGTCATGGATTGCCTGGTCCGCAGGTAGAGGAAGGTAAGTTGACGTGGACTCCTGCTCTACCTGCGGATGGGCCTGAACTGAGGCACAGCTGCAGGTGTGCACTGATGCAGTCACAGGATCAGGGACAGGATTAGGCACAGGCCCCTCCGCGGTGACCTGCGCTGCCTCCTACCCCTGCCCCTGGACTGCAACAATTACACCTGTGGCATCACCCCCTCCAGGCCCCATGTGCTGTTCTGATGCGGCCTCCTCCTCCTCCTCCTGGTCCACCACCAACCTGGATGACTCTGAGCCGTCTTCCGCATCGGATTTACCCTGTGGGGGCTCACCCGACCCACCCACTGCCGAGGAGCCCACGTCCAACTTCACCTTCTTGGACCTCCCCTCAGCAGCTGTGGCCGTTCTTGCAGACGCAGCACCAGTCTCCTTGCTCCTGGAAGATGTTGTAACCTTTGAGAAGGACTGGGTCATGTGTCTCCGCCTGGTGGAGACATGCCTGCCGCGTTGCTCCACGGTGCTGTCTCCGCCCTCTTCCTCCATCACCGCTGTAGATAGGGAGAGATTGAACACAAGTATCAGTGCACTGAACACATGTCTGCTAGACACAAAGCAAATGCACATGAGTGGCAATGTCAAACGCCATTATCATCATCACCCTGCACAACACAAGGGTCAGTGCAAGCAACACATGCACAAACAAGCATGGCACATGCAACAGACATTCACATCCATGTCGAAGGCACTGCGGGAACATCAGAAGGGGGGCTGAACCTCACTTGCATCATGGGCATGGGACATGTACATCACATGCACACACACCACTGGACAGTCATGCATCTGGCCATGTCTACCTCCGTCACAGTGCACTCATGGACAACTGGGCCGCATCAGTCAATTCACGCATCGTGATCGTCATGTGTCATGCATCCATGGAGTTTTCCAGTCACACACTCACTACTCAGACACAAGCACATGCACACCATGCATGTCCATGAAGGTGACATAAGCATCCATGTCTCACACCCCAAACATGGTCAAGTCCAGACAAAGACATGCAAACATGTGTGCATCTTCACATGCTGGTGCACATCATGCATTGCAACACAGACACCATTGATGTGGAACACGCTTGACTGGACTCACAAGCAGCACTGTCATGGCCCTGCACACAGACATCCATACATGGGGCATGCCAGACATAAGGCCAAGGTGCACACTCCAGCCACACCTCAACATGCACTACACTGGACTAGAACACATGGACACTTAACACTCGACTCCAGACAGAGCTGCAACTTTAGGACCTGGTGGTAAAGCGCTGGTTGTATGCGCTCCAGGACCCTCATCTGGTTAATGCTCAACTGGCCCCTGCGCCCCACTTCATCATCAGCCGCGACGAGGCGCCCGGCTTGTTGAGGGTCCTGGACCTGAAGAGGGTTTCCGGATGCAGTCCTAGTCGTGGGGTGCCACCCCCTGCGCGTTGATGGCACCCACGATGTCCGCCCACATCCTACTCCATCCTTCCTTGTCGAGGCGGGATGTTGATAATAGGGCATCATAATGCCCCAGGACTTGCTCCACCAGGATGCCAACTTCATTGGGACTGCAGCTGACAGACCTCTGCCTCTCTGCCGGGGGGGTTGCCACTAGCCCCAGATGTTGCTTGATCTGACATGGCAACACCCAAGGCAGGTTTGGGTGGGCAACAGAGTCCTGGGGCTGGGCTGTGGAGCAATGGTACAGCAGTCGGGAGTCTTCTGTGTCAGCAGAGGTGGTCTCAGCACAGGATCCCTGGCAATGGCTTCTGTGCAGGCACCAAATTGCAGGGAACGTAGGCAGCAGGCACACTGAGTGGGCTGGCAGCAGCAAATGGCTCGTAGCAGGCAGCTCAGGTTGTTGGGGGGCAGATAAATGGACTTGTGGGCAGGAGGGTGGTCTTCTGTGTTTTGTCGCATGGCCAGCTTGATGCAGAGTGACTCCGCACATGCGAAAACAGTGCGATAGCATGGAATACGAGGAAAGGCCCATAGTGCATAAGCGCGTAAGTGACGTGCGCGCGCGTTGCCTTCGGTACAGGTTAAAGGTCCACGTAGGACACCAGTTCACTCTACGTGCTTTTCATGGGGACCGACGCATGTGATTCTTCTTGTGGGTTCACACGCGATATCGATATCTTCACTACGGTTACAGTTTATACTTCTTTTTTTGGCGGGGGACTTGCCTACGTGCATGTGTTTTTCTTTTTCATCCAAGGCAGACGGTGAGTTGCGCAGGCTTTTTTCCCACTGTGGTTGCTCCTGTGTGTCGCATACCCCATTTTCAAGGTCAGAGTAGCCTGAGTGTTCCAAGTGTATGCATTTTTTGTCTTCCTGCGTGCCACGGCGTACTGTGGGATGTTTATTCCATGCATGTGGGCTAGCGAGGGGTTGCATGCATGTTTTATTTTGTTTTTGGGTTGCCTGAGCATTGCCTGACCCGTCCTTTTTCCCCAGGGGTCACAGACAGTCTAGCAGGAGAACAGAGATATGTTTACCATCACGTACCCTGCCCCTTCACCCCAATTTCCCAGGACGATTGTTGTGTGCACCTGCCCTTCGCACTAGTCCATTAGTGCCATGGTTGGGAGGCCACCAAGTGGTAAGGGTGGCAAAGCTGGGCGACCTCCCAGAGATGGCCATGGTGGGGCACGTGGCCAGGGTGGCCTGGGAGTCCAGGGAGGCCAAGGTGGCTGTGGTGGGGGATGTGGGCAGGGTGGTCCATGAGGGCAGGATGTCCAGGCACATGCTGGGACAGCTATGCCCCCCTCCAGTGGGTCAGGGTGATGCAGATACTGCGGACATCCACAGCACCCGTCTGACCCGACCGGCAGTGTCATCTGCTGTCACGAGCCCCCAGGTTGTGGAAGCTGCAGGTGCGCTGCGACTACCGCCACCCAGGCTCAGGGTCAGCCACCACGGGCTGTATTGGCACAGGCACAGGAAGACTCCCAGGCAGATTTCTGTGTCAGGAAGGCCAAGACACGTGTGGCTAAGGTTGCTGTGACCAAGCCATGTGTATCTGAGGCAGTGGTGACATCTGCTGCCTGAGCAGCCAGGTGGTGGAAGTTGCAGGGGCAGATGCAGCCAACACCACTCCAGCTGTGAGTCAGTCAGCCAGGACTCTGTTGGTCACGGCCCTTGGCACTGAGGCAGTCGTAGGGCAGGGTCCTGGTGATACCATGATACTGATGAAATATCGGAGATGGAGTAAAATGAGTAGCTTGACACAGACCCATAGGGGCCTGCTGGGAATGCTCACTCAGGGTCAGTTCCTCATCACGGCCATTTTTTGGGTGTCCTCGTCTGTGTGGAGCGTAAGCTTCCCTCTGGTACAGCCTCCCTGCCTCTATACAACTGGTTTTGTAGCTTTACCGTGTGTGGGTGAACTTCTGATGATTCCTCATGTGTTGTGCTTTCTGTCCCTCTCATCTGCTGTAGTCTCAGATGACTGAGATGATGCAATTGACACCTGCCCACACTGTCTGCTATGACACAGTACTCTGTTCCACCAGTCTGAGCCATGCACTGCCTCCCAGCCATTCCCCAAAATGGGGTGGAGGGGGTGTTACTGTATCCCTACACCCCACTGCAAACACTTTGCACAGGATGACTGCACTTGCCCTTACAGTGCCATCGTGACACAACATTGCCATTACTGCGTTTGAGTTCCTATTGATAGTTGAGGCCGTACACATGTACTGCACTGCACTCACAAACTTCTGAGCCCTGTTTCAGCCCTCTACATGCCTATTCACTTGTCTGATGTCAAAGTCACCTAGCATTACTGTATCCATGTGCCTTCCTTCACTGTATTGCAACACTCTAGCATTGTTGCATACTGTGACACATGTGTCCTTTTTGTCGTAGTGAGTTACATGTACTGTATGGTGACATGCATTTTACATGGGTCACAGACAGTACTATTTAACTTCCATCTGGGGCTGTTTGACAGTTCTGCCATGCCTATGCTACGTGCCATCTCTTTGTTGGCATCTGTCATTTTTGTGTAAGGCCTATGCCAGGCAGCAGCTTTTGTGTGATGCAGGTGCTATGCAACATGCAGTACATGTGTTGGCTTCACATTTGACACACGTCCATATCTGCTTACAGGGTCCCCTTCTATTTCATTGCCACTGCATGCATGCCGTAGATTGCGTCATGTGGGACATCGCTGCTTCATGTGTTGGTTGTCAACATTGTTATGCCTATGTGTGTGGTATAGGCTGTTGACATGTGTGCTCATGTGTCTTTTGGGTTATTTGCAGGTGATGAGGCACTGGGAGCTGAGGAGGAAGAGGATATGGCAGAGAGGGAGAGGGTTCAGGGCACCAACCAGGCACCAATGGAGGGCGTGGTGTGGTAGCCATGAGCATCCATTGGTGCTCCAGACCATCCTGTCCAGGGCTGGCTCTGGGTACACCTCTGAGGATCTCTTTGCCTCTGATACTGATTCTGCAGTGGATGCTTCTCTGTCCGCCTGTGGTGATTACGGATGCAGGGCCACGCTCCACACCAGTTGCTCCTGTTCCTGGGGCAGCAGATCAACAGAGGAATGCAGTCCTGCAGCCACAGGCAGCACCAGCGCAGCAAGGACCAGGTCTCCTTGGGCCCAACAGGTGTGCTGTCTGGCAACGCGGTGGCCGTGCACCACCGGGGAACACTGTGTGGGAGAATTGCATGCATGCCATTGCACAGCAACAGGGGGCATCATGTGAGGTGATGGCTCAGTGTGTGGAATGTGTGGCCGATTCCATTCTCCCCCTGAAAGGCAGGTGGAGCTCCAACAGCAGGCAACGCGGTCCAAGTGCCGCTCACACAGGCTGGCCACATTGGCTGCCAACAGGGACCGACGGCTGGAATGGAGGCTCTGCGCACAGCCATTGCTGCTGAGGCAGATGCCCACAGCGAGGCCCTGAGGGAAGAGAACATCTCCCTCAGAACTACTCTGGCTACACTTTTGATGAGCCATGGTACACAGGCAGAACAGCGGTTGGAGCAGCTGGAATTCACTATCTTGGCAGAACTCCATGCAAGCCATGTGGAGGTCCGTCTGTCACGTGAGGCCTTGCAGGCAGAACTCTGTGTTACATGTGAGACCTTGCAGGAGGAACTCTGTGCTATACGTGAGGTGCTGCATGGGGACCTCCGTGCCATCTTCCTGCAGGACCAGGCTTACCAGACCTGCATGCTTACTGCCATGGAGGGGCACACCTCCTGATATTCAACTAGAGAGTGACAACAGCAACAACTGATCTCTCACTATGGCCTAGCCGTGCAGACCATGAGCCCATGGAGGATTTTGTTTTTTATCTCAACATCAACGCATGTGGGTGTTGAGGTGCACCCTGCACCTCATCCCACCTGGGTGCTCCCCCAACTCCCAGGTCGACCATGGCCATTTGTGGCAGCCAAAGGCATCCACTGTGTGTTCCAGCTGGGCCCATACAGGCTTGTCTCGTGTTGGTGTTTGTGGCTTGGGGTCCAGACACATATTCCACTTCTGCTTCCCCTTTCCGTGGGACACACTCAAGATGGAAGGTGGCCGTCTGGTGGCAATGTCACATTGAGACACTTGTGCTATAGTGATTGGTCACTGTCTGTCATTGTCACTGTTGGGTCCTGTGTTCATTATATGTTATACTGGTGAATAGATAGTAATGTGTTGGGTTTGCTTTCGATGTGTCAGGGTATTGGCGTGATTTTTGCATTGCTGAGAAGTCTGTGACTGAGAAGTTCTAATGAGAAATGTACGCAACACTGAAGGTTTGTACATTTCCCATGGAAATATGCATTACATACCCCTACAATCCCACACCACCACCCACACCCACAACACACACACAACACAACCCCACCCCCAACACCACCCCAACATACCCCCACGCACACCCTACTTACCTTCTGAGACATGCCGTGTCCCTCCAGCGCCAGTTCACTTTCACTTCTGTGATCGGGTACCAGCGGCACAGGCTCCTTTATTTATTTATTTTTTTGGGCAGGTGCAGGGGGTTCCACCCCAGAACCCCGCTCACTATACTGTGTGGTGTAATGCGCGGGGTGTTGCTGGGGACAATCCTGCATCACCTGCATTTGTTTTTTTTTGTTTTTTAATTACCTGAAATGCATGCCACCAAATGTTCTAACTTTGGGTGTTTGAACCCTTGGTGGTATGCATTTATGTACGTTTAGTATAGGTCAGACATTTTTGGGCAGTAATTTCATCAGATTCCGTGTCAGAGGGAATTGTCTCTGGCCTGTTTCCATTTGTCACTGTGCACTTTGTGACAGTTGTGTCATGTGTTGTGCATTTATTTTGGAATTTCCACATTGCATGCCATGGCATGGTGTGTCGGGCGGGTGACATGGGGTTTGGGAGGGTTTAGGTGACATACCAGGATTTGGATGTGCTGTTTTGCATGGGGGTGGTGGATTATGCACCTTGCATGTGTGCCTTTTGGTCACACAGGATTTTTTTTTTTTTAAGTAGCTAGGGATGCACACAATGTAGCACTTCCAAGGACACATTCTCAGGGTGGTAAGGTTGTGACAGTTGACTGTCCATTTGTCATCATCGATTGTCACCTGGAATGTACCAGGCCTGTGTGCACTCCGCAGGGGTAGGATTTTAGGTGAAAAATGTGGCCACAAGCTGGGTACGGGCTGCCTCGCCACGTGCCCTTTGCCCTCCCATGTGCAACGATCGTGCATGTGGTTGGGATGTGGGGGCACCACCATGTCCACTGGTATGCCCTGCCGCATTGCTACGTTGTGCAGGACACATGCTGCCACAATGATCCTGCACACTACTGGGGGTGCATATAGAAGCTGTCCAATCAAGTAATTACAGCTCCCCTAGTAAAACATTTCGTTGAGATGAAACATGGTCATAATGACTTCACGTGGCTCATATTGAAAAAGGTGCATGGCCACATTAAAGCTGAGACAGATCAAAAAATTACTGAATTTGGAGCAGAAAATTATTTTTAAAAATTACAAAGCAATGTGTGAGGGCTTAATGAAAGCATTGATTGGCATTTGGTTAGCCAAATATGAAGAGTATTGTCTGATCATATTATATTTACATATTTTGCCTCCAAAAATTGAGTGTGCGATTTCAAATATGAAGTGTCAAAGGTCTCACGTTATTGTGAAACATTGTGAAAATGTATTGACTACAATTTTGTGCACATTTAATAATTTCATGGATTTGTAAAAGTGGTCTAATATATTTTTTTTGTAATCGCAACCGATTGTTTTTTGTAATTGTAACAAATAACAAATTGCTTTTTTCATATTGCTTTTTGTAATTGCAACAAATTTTATGTTTTATTTGTTAACAATGGTCCAGGTTGTCAGATTGGGGTCCATTAATCTCCTCAACACCGGCTGTAGGTTTTGTGTGGGGATTGATTGAGGGTCCATGTTAAGATGGCCACTCGTTTTTCGTTGGCGCTAGCTCCGCTGAGGAGATGAGTCCCTCTTCAGTGTTTACACCCGAGGTTGGAGTCATTGATATACAGACAGCATTTTCGTGTCTGTATTCATCTGTGGTTAGACGGCCAATGACTTTCTACGGCCCAGTTGTGGCTTGGTTTCTGTAGCGGAATGCGTGCACTTTGAAGGTAAGCATGTCAGTGTTTGTAGGATACACGCACTCGATATGCACCTCATTTATTACAGCCCTGATACTTTTGAACTCATGGTGGTAGTGATTACAATGCCAGATGATTGAGTTGCTTCCAATTTCACCGATTGGTGTTTTACTGGGGTGTAGCTACACTATACTCATACCCATGTTGACACGTGGTGTTGTTGGTCCGTATATTATTTAGCGGTGCAGGCTTACATTTAGGCATGAGAGTGGTATATAGTTATCCACTATGGTAACTTCAGTTCTGCTAATGTATGGGTGAAGAAGGTGGATAGTCTGACTTCGAAAGGCATCACAGTTTGTCTATGATCACTTTTTTTACAGATTGATACTGTGATAAGCCATAGAATCTTGTTGACAAGGTGCATTTGGTGCTGCCGTGGGTTTTTTTTTTCCCGCAGTTTCCATCCCTACATTTGTGGAGGTAATTATAACTGTAGTTTTGGCATTATTTTGTTATAGCCTGTGTTTCAGTGACTTTTGGTTGAAACAGAGCGTATGGTCTCTGTATGTTGGTTTGTCTCATTTAGGTGTTGCGATACCTCGGCGGACTGTGACGCCCTGTGAAGTATTGGTTTCCCATTGGTGAGAGATTAGCAAACTTGTCATTTACAGACGCGCATTGAAGGTTCACCATTTAAAGGTAAATCTTAGTGGTCCATTGGTTTTGGACCCGTGTGAGGTTGGCATAATGGTCTGAGCCAGCCTCCTACCTACATTTTGTAGCACCCCCTTCCCTTTGGAACTCATTAGTTTCCTTGTCTTTCCACTACAGGCCCTGTTGTTCTTTGTTACATTGAGGGTGCCTGAAACTACCCATTCAACACGGTGTTGAGGAGAATAGTGGATGTTTTAGATTATCCCCTGAAGAATGTTCACCCGAAAGGGGTTTTGAAGAACAGAAACATGTTGGGATTATATGTTTTTTAATGACACATTGTGGTTTTTGTATTTTGTCATGTGATATCTTTTGTGTCTTGTGTATGTGTATAATTTGAGGCCGATGTTTTAGATACTGTTTTTTCTAGTTTTAGAAGCTGCACTTTGTTAGGTGAGGGTAGTGTTTTATGTTTAAATTTTAGTTGAAATATTTTGAATAAACCCCCCAAAAAATGTTGAAAGTCACGTTTTGCACGCAGTCTATTCTGTCAGGACTTGTAGTGCCGGTAAATCTATCAGAGGTTCCTAATTGAGGTGGAGGGGACATCTTACTCTTTATTGTATCATATAAATCAATATCCCCATTGGTGGAGTAAGATGTTATTACATGAATAGGGACTTTGTGTACCTATTTGAATACATATCGTAGCTGTCCACCAGAGCGGTCAGGGGAGCGGAAATGTGACTTGAGCACTCTGAATGTGTGCTCCACGATGCCCCTGGTTGCAATTTGGGCTGTGTTGTATCTTACCTGAGGTGGTGTGGTGGAGTTCCGTATTGGCATCATCATGTAGGTGCTCAGAGGGTAGGTACTATCCCCTGGGGAGTTGAGAATGGTTGTCATCAGTTTGGTTTGTCTATTTGTCTGTCTGTGATATGCATGCATGTGCACAGGCATTTGTACTCACCAATGAGCCATGTGTTGCCATGCCTCCCAGGTCCCAGTTTAGGGCTGACATTCTGAATATGAAACTGTCATGGGTGGCTCCTGGATAGTTTGCATAGACAGAAGTGATCATTCCCTTGGCATCGCATACAACCTGCATGTTGATGGAATGCCAGTGCTTGCGGTTGGGATAGATGTGCTCAGTGGCACTAGGTGGACGTAGGGCCACATGTGTGCAATCAATGGCACCGAGCACTTTAGGGAAGGGTGCCACCCCGTAAAAGTTCTGGTCTTTCTGCAGGTGTTCTGGGCATGTATATGTGCCTGCAGACTGAGGGGCATGCATTCATGACACCTGGTGTAGGCAGCATGACTGTGTGGGCTGTGAGACACCCCCAACTATGGCAGTTGTTTGCTGAAATGACCGAGTGGCCAAAAAATGCAGGATATAGAGCACCTTTCCAAGGGGCTCAGTGCTTGGTAGCACAGGGTGGGAGATGTGAGGTCATTCTCCTACTCAGTGACCAGGTCTAGGATTATATGAGGTGGAAGCCTATACCTGCCATAGACCTTGTCATCAGGCATCCCAAAAAGGCTGGTCCTGGGTAGAAAAATACAGGGCCTGGCTATCCTCCTCCTCCTGCGATTTCCCACGATCAATGCTGCGAGAAATGGTACATTCATCATAGCTGTATATGCTTGTTTGTTGTTTGTGCACACTTTTATGCTGCGTGGGTGCACTTAAAACAGCTTTCGCCTGGCATATATGTTTCTGGATTTGCACGTCTTTAGGCACGCACAGGTTTGCCCAGTTGGATTCCATGAATATGAGTTGTTAGTGTGCATGTGGGCGTTGCGAGGATTTCGCAGCAGTACTTCCCCCGTAACGCCCACATTTTCGCATGTTGTTCCCTATTCCGCGTGTTCTGCCTTCTTTTTAGGTGTGTGCGCTGGACGGTGTGCGCCTTCTCTGGTCATCTCGTGCAGGGCTTTCATGATGTCGCAATGACGTGTCGAAGCCATGCAGATT
Source organism: Ambystoma mexicanum (assembly GCF_040938575.1). NCBI lineage: Eukaryota > Metazoa > Chordata > Amphibia > Caudata > Ambystomatidae > Ambystoma > Ambystoma mexicanum. The sequence continues at coordinate 452,554,156 of NC_090938.1, forward strand.
TGGCGCTGGTTGAGGGTAAGCCACGCCCAATGTGTTCCATGAATAAGGAAACGGGTGCTTGCGTGTGTTTCGCACGCGTGCGCTGCGATTTTCACGCTTTTGCCCCCATTTTAGATGCACATTTATTCCATGAATTACCCTCTAAGTAGTTCATGATAGGTGTCCCAATCACCCCTGACATGTTGTTGCCAACAGCGGCGTTGCTAGGGGGATTAGGGGGGCTATAGCCCCTGATCTTTTGGTTGTAGTCCCAGATAGAATCTCAGGAGCTACAGCCAAAAGACTAGCTAGCCCCCAGTCTCAACAGTTCCGACATCAGCGTAGCCCCGGGTCTTTTCCAGACCTAGCAACTCCCCTGGTTACCAACATTATAAACACAACCCCTTTGTAGGGACTATTCATCAAAATGAATTTAATATGTGATGCCATCAGTGATGTCATCTTTCATGTCCTGGGTGTTAATCTTAGCTTACCATAACTGGCAAATTTCGTTTTGAACTTAAAACTGTGCCTTCTCTAACCTCCCAGCAACCTTTTTAACACTTCTATAAACTTTTTGTAACTTTTTCCATGTTTTTTGTGTTCAACGACGTGCAAGAACATCTGATGTTAACATTTCCAGAAATTTTTACGTGGCCACGTGCGCCTCATGATGATGTATTCGTGAACGCGTCCACACTTTGCAAATGGGTCTGTGATTCGCGAACAGTTCAAAACTGCATTTTCAGATGATCAAAGAAGTTTTAAGCTGATAATGTACCCTTGCACAGCTCCTACACCTATTCATACTCATTATACATTAACAATCTAGGACACAGCAAATGCTTGGAAGAATATTGGCAAAACTGTTATTAATCATCAAAAATTATATCAACTATTGCCAGCCTTACTGCCCAGGAGCCACCACCACCAGCTGGAGGGCTTAGACAACGGAAGAAGCACAGTAATTCAGGAAACAATGAAGAGGACCAGAAAGATGAGGTAAAGGAAATGCCTACCTCTAGCACCCAGAGAGAATCGTGGGTGTGGCAGTTCTTTACGATTGTTGGGGGTGTACCAAAGGCTAAGGCTACTAAAGTGAAATGCACTAAGTGCAACGGTGTACTCGGTCACAGCCAATCCGAGCAGTACTCCTACGGGACCACCTCCATGCACCGCCACACCATATCCACCCACTCTCAGAAAGGCTGTTCCTTTCTCAGGAAGTATGCTGTCTTCCTCTATCTCATCTTCCTACACCAATACTCAGACCAGACAGGCTACTCCTTTGTGGCACAAAATCCCACAAGCTACCTTGCAAACCATAAAAAAGGCTGTTGATCCATATCTTTTGAAGACAACAGCACTCTGTATATAGTGGGACACACCACTCTGCAGGCGGGGGCATTTTCAAAGTGTTTTCGAGGCTATGATCAAGGAGCATGAGAAACACTGCCCCCTACCTTATATGTAATGCACATCCTAAATCTTCCCCTGTTCACCTGCCCCTCCATAACTGTGCTTGCTGCCCCTTCCCTTACTTCCCTCCCCACCTTACTTCCTGGCCCGACCTGTATAAAACCAAAAAATTAAACAAATACAAAAGAAACAAAAAAAAAAGTTCCTTTAGGAACCACCTTTAAGTAAAAAAATAGAAGTAAAAAAATAAGCTTATAGACTGCATTAACTGTACAATTGTCACTAAAGTAATTAGACTCAAAAAGATTCTCCAACATTCCCATTAGCATTTTCTACTATGCTAATGGTAATAATGGACAATTGTATACTACAGAAAAAGAAAAAAGCACAAAAACTGTTTTCTGTCCCAAATACTTTTCTTTACGATACAATAAGGACCATAATCCATGGTCCTTCATGACTATCCGCAGTCTCGGCAGTCCCCTATGTAGGCCATGCATTATTAAAAAACCCGGATTGCACATTCACATGCACACCATTGCACAAGAAAGGCCTTCTACCCTTTTTATTGTTATGTTTGTAGTACCCCCTCATTGCCTGCTTTGAAACAGTCACACATACATCCACCAATCAGTTGAGAACATTATATAACCCTATCAACATATCATACTTCCACACACCAACGGCCACTTAAAAATGTTCTACACATATTTTGCATATGCATTTCACTTGCTCCAAAAACATTGTACACACTGCTGCTGTATATGCACATATGTATTGTGCAGTAAAACAAGTGCATGAATGCAAAGAGGAGTAGGGCTTACCAAGTGCTCATACAAGCCCAAATGGAAAGTACCAAGGCATTCCAAACTGGGTAGCCACTAGCTACCTGTTGGGGAAGAAGCATCCCAAAGGTGTAGTAGACATTTGCCAGACATTAGACCTGGAAGACCAGTGCTTAAGGGGAGGGGTGTACTGGTCTCAACTAGATATAGGGCCTGGAACCTGTGGGGTTCATAAGTGACCAGAATTATTAAAAGTAATGGATGGGTCCCTTCAGAGGAACCGTCCATGGACCATGTAAAGTTGTAAAAAGTTAATAGATCATCAAAGAATGAGTCTAGGAGCTCTGGAAGGGTGAACTTTCAACTTGAAACATCCTAGATTTGCTGGAAAATTGCAGTTTCAAACTGTCCATGGTGACAGACACCATCTGCGGACATGCCATCATACAACAGAGGATAGGTCACATGATGATGTCTGGGGGTGTCCGTGGTGGTGTGTGCCTGCGGACCTCATTAAGTGGGAGATGAAGGCGCATGAGCATAGATAGCCGCAAACGGGTGCCTTGTCTGCAAAGTAATTAAAAGTGCATAGTGCGAGAGCGGACATGCCAGACAGGGCGCGATGTCCATGGACACCCCATTAGCTAAATGGACCCTCTGAAGAGTTGTGATTTCCGCAGACTATTAATTGGAGTTTAATAAAAAAATAAGAATGTATTACTCTATAATATAGAGATATTTATGGTATAGAATTTATTCACGAAAGGGATGGGGTATTAGAATGGAAAACATAAATCTGAGAGCTTGTAATTTCAATAAAGTCATCATCTGCGGAGGGCGAGAGAGAAGTTTCATCAAAACGTCTTTGATTCATGTTTTGTGAATTTGATTGAGGTGATTGCTGGGGGAAGAGAAGATGTACAAGTAGGACAGTGATAATCAATGTTTCTAACATGATTTTTAACATAATTTAAAAGTTCTTTAAAGTCATTGCTAAGTTCCTACATTTTAGAAGACCAGCTCATTATTTTATTGTGTACAGTTGGGGTTTGAGATTGTATCTCTGATTGTTGGGATTCTTCTGTAAACTATGTACTATAAGAAAAGAAGAAATTATTATTTCAATGAGCTCTCCATAAATTACACTATTTGTTTGTAATGAAAGGCATATTGTTTACCATTAGCGATTTCATCTTCACTCATTTCTTCTTGGGAAAGGTTTTCTTCTAGCCACTCAAGTGTGTTTACAATTTCTGTCAAAATAAGAAATGGTGATAATTGCTTAGAAGAAATGTGTATATAATGAATGGTAATAATATCGTTGGTTAAGTTGTTTAACTTATAGAAAGAATACTTTATGGGCATCTTCTAACGTTGGTGCCATTTGACGAATGGTCACCAAACTTTGCTGAGAGGTGCATTCTGATTGTATGTTTGAAAAGGTGTGGTGCGTCATCATTTTAGAAATGGTTGCCGTATTGGATGGCTGGATCATTGCCTTTGTCTGCGGACAGAGCAGTGAGGAAAAGAAGTGTCGAAAATGTATTTGGGGTTCTTTTGTGAATGAAAGAGGGCTTGGAAACAGTGGGGAAAAAAGTTGAAATAGAGCTATTTTTACAAGTGAAAAAAAGCTGTACAGGTGCTGCTGTATCTGACATATATTTTTCTGTCTGCGGAAGTTGGGATTGGTGGGTGGAGCTCTGGATCAGTCTTATTATTTGAAGGTGTATTGTACATACTTGTTATATGGTTTAATTCTATTGGGGTGGTTGTGGACAGTGGCCAGATTCTTTGGAGCATAGCTGTAGGCTTTGACCCCAAGAATCTGGTCACTGGCTGCATACACTATAGTAATTTGTGTATAGTTATTATAGGTACTATAGGGTGAGTATACTGTATTTGTAATATTGTGGAATTATATAATTGAAATGTATATGTTTTTTATGAGTGTAGTACAATTGAGTATAGTGCTCCTCGATCTCTCCTCCGCCTTTGACATGGTGAACCATTCTATCCCCATTAAATGGCTACATGATATCTTCAGCATCATGGACCGGGCACTGGACTGGCTGGCCGATTTCCTCACTAACTGCCCTTCCTAACAGCAACTGGGCTGTTTATTCTACACCAACTCACTCGCTACCTGCAGCATTCCCCTGGCTTATATCCTATTGCTGTGGATCTTCACTATCTATCGCATCCCATCTCCTCTTCTTCTCCTCATTTCCAGTGTTATGCCTATGACACTCAGATTTCCTTGAAAGTTCCCTGTACTACGTTCTGCTCCCCGTCTTTCATCCCTGATTGTCTGACTGCCTTGCAGGCATTGGGTGTGGCTAATGATCTCAGTCTCAATGCCCTTAAGATGGAGATACTTCTTATTGTAACATCTGTGCCCTGTTTCTCTCCTACCCTCTGCCTGCTCTCTTTGGGCCCTCAACCCTCACCATCGAAAAACCTTGGGGTCATCTTTGATTCCTCTCTCCTCTTCACTCCTTAAATCTTGAACCTTGTCAAGAAGGCCCACTTTCAGCTTCACCTCGTTACAGACATTCTACATTTTCTCACTTTACCCCAGAAGATCAACGTCTGTTGTGCTCTGGTCCTGTCTAGGCTGGACTACTGCAACAGTTTCTTCCTCAACCTCCCCCTTTGTTCCCTATGCCTCCATCAGCTAATCCAGAATAGGGCGGCAAGGCTTGTTCTTGGCCTCAAGCCCAGGAATCATGTCTCTGGAGCCCTAGAGTCTTTACACTGGCTCGTTTTTGCTGCAAGGATGAAATTGAAGACCCTCTGAATCATCGACAAGCCGTGCTGGGGCCTGGGACCATGCTATCTCCAACTTTCTCTCCCTAAATATTCCCCTGCTAGAACCCTCTGCTCCTCTAACTCTAAATGTCTGCTTGTCAAATGCTTCTCCAAACAGAGAGTGGGAGGCAGGTCTCTCTCTTCGCAGTTTCCTCTTTGAAACAGCCTCCCTGCTCCTCTCAGACTTGATCCGGACTTCCTTAAGTTCTGCCCCCATGCTAACTCATACCACTGCGACTCAGACTGGTGGCCTTGTCCATCATGAACTTCACAGGTTCCATGCCTTATACCTAGTCAATACCAGTACTCCCCCACCCCCTTCAGTACTGCCCTTGCAGGCCTGGCGGCTGTGCACCTCACCCTTGGGACTCTGCCACCACAGCAATTAGCCAGTAGCCTCACAGCTTGACATATAGCACTTTTTGAATTTTCATAATCTGACTGTCAGTGAACAAAACCACCTGGTCTAGATATGTCAGTGAACATAACAAGCGGCCCAGATATGTGATGTCATCAGTGAAGTCTTCAATGGTATTTTTGATGTCATCTTTGATGTCCTGGGTGTTAGTCTTAGCAGTGCACGGTGGTGGCACGAGTTATGGTCGCTTAGCTTACCATAACTGGTGAATTTCTGGGGGTTTTCGATTTGACTTGTAACTATAAAGCCCCTTTGAACACGTTTTTTTCACTGAATTTCAAAGGTTTTTATTTGTGCAACTTAACTATAACGTCCCTTCAACAAAGTGTTTCCTTATATTATACTCAACCCCAATGTAGCAGTTGTAGAGTCCATGGACAGTGTGATAGTCTGCGGACAGGAGGTTGCATTCACAAAGCCCAGAAGCACAGGGGAGAACAGAACGTGTTCTACCCATCACCCTATAAACACTTATATATAAAACAACATTACATATATTTACTACAGCAAAACATACCTTTTTGTACTAATGATTACTTCAAAAAGTACACATTATTTTTTCATTTATGACACAATATAATGCAATGCACCAAGCCCAAACCATAACTGAAAACCTCACATTATCACATAAATACAACTCTTCATAGAGACTCACATACACCAAGCTTTCATTCCAAAACATTCTCTCACCAAATAGTGAGTACACTGTATTTTGTGTCTATTATTACCATTCATCATGTAAACATTTCTTATAAGCAAATATTACTATTTTAGATATTTGAACAGAAATGGCAAACACACTTGAGTGGTTAGAAGAAAACTTTCTAACAGAATTAATGAGTGTTGATAACACTTCTAATGGTAAACAATGCATCTTTTAATATAAACCAATAATGTAATTTCTACAGACTTCATTGAAAAAATAATCTCTTCTTTTCTTATTGTACATAGTTTACATGAAGAAACAACACCCCAATTTAATTTTGGAGAATCACAAAAATCACAAAGAAAATCTCTATCCCCAACTGTAAATAATGAACTCATGATCTTTGTCTGCAAAATTGGATGAACTTAGTAATGGCTTTAAGGAACTTTAAAATTATGTTAAAAATCATGTTATTAAAAAATATTGATTATCACTGTCCTTCTTACACCTGTCCTCAGCAGTCATTCCCATCAAATTCCCAAAATATAAATGAAAGACGCTTTGATGAAACTTCCCTCCTTCCCTCCCTCCCTCCGTCATCATCATCGTACAGAAATTCCAAATTCTCCCATTTATGTTCCGCATTGAATACCCCATCCCTTTCATAAATACATGTATTCGTCATACTATAAATATCTTCTATATTGTTCTGTCATGTTTTTTTTCTTCTTAAAAACCTCAATTAATAGTCCACAGACTATAGAAATGTTCGGGGTGTCTGGCCTATGAATGGGGTGTCCATGGACAGAGCGCCGTGTTTGGCCATGTCTGTTCTTGTATGATGCACATTTAATTGGTCCACGGACTGAGTGCCAGTTCTACAGATACTCACGCGCATGCACCTACTTCTCCAGCCCGATGGCTGTCCGCTGATGTCCATCTACGCCGCGGAGGTCGCTGGAAGTCATCATGTGACTGCACCTGTGCAGCATGACGGCCTGCCCACGAACATTGTCTGTGCTCCGCGAACAGTTTAAAACTGCATTTCTGGCCAATCTAGGGTGTTCAAGTTGAAAGTTTACCTCAGCAGAGCTCCTACACCCAATTTCTATTGATCTGGCAACTTTTACCACTTTGAGGCCTTTTTCTGTCTTGGTAATCCATGGACAGTTGCCCGGTCCGCAGACAGTTGCTCTGTAAGGGACGCACCCATTACTTCCATTCATTCTAAATCTGGCTATCCAGGAGAGAGCAGCTGACAGCACCGGTTTTGCCAAACAGCTATAGTTGCAGCAATGGCATCTGTTATGGCCATTCCTACTCCACAGCCACCTCCACCACCACCACCATCACCATCTGGTGGGCCTGGAAAGAGGAACAGACAAGAGGATGCAGAAGGGAAGGAAGCAGAAGATGAAGATGAGGAGGAGGAAGTGCCTGCCTCCAGCGTCTGTAGTGAGACCTGGGTTTGGCAGTTTTTTACCACCATTGGGGTGTACCAAAGGCTCTGGCAGCCAAGGTTAGATGCACCGAGTGCGGGATCGTACTCAGTTGTGGAAAATATGGGCTGTACTCCTACGGCACCACCTCCATACAGTGCCACTCCAAATCCAAGCACTTGGGTGCTCTGAGAAAGGCTGTTCCTTTCTCAGGGAGAAGCAGGTTGATGGCCTCTACCCCATCTTCCTTGTCCACTCCTGCCATTACACAAGATACTCCTCTGGGGCAGAGGATCCCGGCAGCCGCCTCGCAAGTGATTCAGATTACTGTTGACCCTTACCTTTCGAGGGTCACAGTACTATATTTATACTGTGAAGCACCAATCTGCAGCAGGGGAACAATTTTGAAGTGCTTTTAAGGCCACGGTCAAGGAGCACGAGAAACACTGCCAACTACCTTAAATTTAAGGCCTGCCCAACATCTCCTCTGTCCACCTGCCCCTCTGTCTCTGTGGTTGGTGCCCCTTCCTCTCCTGAAAAAAACCCCCCAAAATTACAAAATCACAAAACACCAACAACAAAAAAAGAAACAATAGAACTGAAAAAAAAACACAGGTTCCTTTGCAGCCTACATAGTCCATGGACAGCGTGGTAGTCTGCAGATATCTGGAAAATTCCAGGCGTGGGGTGGGCACATGAAATAATATAAACTATGTTTTGCACACAAATGGTTGCTCTTTATCACTTTTATATATTTTTGGGAATATTACTAATATAACAAATATTCTACAGAACCTAATTATTTTATGTAAATTTCAAAGAAAGTTCTCGTATTTGTTTTTCTCTTTTTCCTTTCTATTTAATGCAACTTCTAAAGAATACTTGAATCCATATTTTATGTGTTTACATAAACTGCTTCAATGCATTTTGAACATTTCAAGAAAAATCTGATTGCCCACATCAGATAGATGCACCCCATTGCTTAGAAAAATGTTGACAATATCAAATTTAATATTTTCGTTATGAAAAGATGTCAAAGCAACATCCCGCAAAAACGCACATACAACTTTGTTCACATTGTGCTTTGCTTTCTCAATTTGTGGTCACAATAAATTCAAACACAACTACATTTGTCTCTGAGCTATCTGAGAAAAAATTATTTTCGAATGTGGAAACAATTCCATCAACTTTCCAAATGCATGGAAACTGTAATTTTATTTGCAAATTGAAAACTGTAATTTTATTCCAGTAACATATCCCACACTGTTGCCTCCAGAGTGAACTACAGTGATGTCTGGATGCTTCAAGTTAACCACATTCTCACAAAACGGGAGGAATTGCGCCCATTTCATTCCTGGAACTCCATACCATGAAACTTGAAATTCATTGAATCCCAGATTCTCAGACAATCCACAGTGCTCAGAATACACCTTCAGCCAATGGATACTATACCAAATGTTGCTTTGGCTTCCCTAGACCAGTTTGCAAACATTGATTAGTAAATAGCTTGATGTCTTCTGTTCAACACAGTGTAAAAGGCAAATCCTCTAAAACCAAAAACCAAATACAACATTGAAAGCGATGAAGCATCCTAGTACATCAATGATTTCAATGCAATACTTCCCCTTACTGGGAATGCAAACATAGACATATAGACATTGGAGACAATTCCACTGCAGTTGCGAGATATGGCACAGCCTATCTCACCAAAGTTGAGAAAACTGAGCTAAAAGAACTCTGAGATATGATATAATATGGCATTTATAACGTGCCTATACACAAGTTCTTCAAGGTGTGGCGCAGAAACGGAGGGGGAACAAAGGGAAGACAAAGACAAACGATCTTACTAGGCCAGGAGACATTTTGATTGCACAAGTGCATGGGAGGGGGGAATGGTTAAGTGCAGAGGCCAATGAGGAGGGGGTAGTGCACTACATAGGATCAATAGAATGGAATACATTTAATACATAATAATATTTTATTGCAATTTAGTCAAAAATTTGAACTGTACACAAACATGACAACATAACATACAAAATATATCACAACACATTTACCATGGTAAAATTAAGAACAAGAATAAGACATACAATAGAAAAGAATAAATGAAGCACAAAGTGAAGATTAACTCAGATACTAGGGCTAACATAATAAAATGTATACTATAGTACAGTAAGTGCACAGTTAATGTTGATAGGTCACCCTCCCCCCCTCCCCCAATGGGCCACAACGTCCAAACTATCCTGAAAATGCCTGTACTCAAACTAACTAAATTCCTGGGGGAAGTAATTCTTCCAATTATCCGGAAAGGAGCAGGGCAAGGGGAAAAACATATGTTCCGAGCTACAATGTTTTGCCCGGCTTCAAAGAAAGGTCAGGCCAGGGACTGCAATGGTGGGAATGCCATATCAGATCTCTTAAAAATTAATTCAACAGAAGGCTCCTCACATGTGTTCAAAATCTAAACAGAGCAAGCTGAGATGAGATAGTGTCTGTATTAAGACAATAATCTCAGAATGGATCTCTGATGATAGCCTCAAAGCTATGCACCAGCTTTCCCAGCATGCACATGTAAAACAGCCCCAGTTTGGGGCATGAAGTGAGCACATGTCTGACAGTCTCCAAAAAAACAGTTCTCCCACAGATATGCCAGTTCCTCTCCTTTAAGGCTATATCCGGGCGAGGGTCCATGACAGCAAGGACCTGCAGTTGGTTATTACGTAACCTTAACAGAAAATCCCCTACCGCAGAGTCCGGGCATAGTAACAAGTAGGGTTGTATCCTCCTGTATCTATGCACCACATGAGATACCACCTCATACCCTTTCAGCTTTTGTAAGTGGGTGTCATTTTCACACCAATCCCAGCGATTTAACGTATGTTCAAATAATTTTTTCCAGTGGGTGTATGATCTGATTCTCTTCTCCAAAAAAAGAGATTTGTTAAGTTGTTTGAAACTTTAATAAATAAAAGCAATAGGTAAAAGTGTGGCTAGCTAGTGACAAGTGCAGGAGTAAGTGCAGACATCATGTGTCAAGAACTGGTGGGCATGTAGGGATACAGATACAACCCCAAGTGCAGGGGTTGCCAGGGAGACAGTGTAAGTGTTCAGCTGGCAGGGGAGGGGATCTGGGCCCGAGATCAGAGGGTGACCAAAGCGGTTTCAGTCAGGAGTTTAGCAGGGAAGAGGAGTAGGGAAAGCAAAGAGGAAGGTCTTGAGGTGCTTCTGGAACTGGAGATGGTTCTCCTCAAATTTCAGGGAGCTGTTCCAGAGGGAGGCCCCAACCAAAGAAAGAAATCTACCACAAACGTGTTGCTTGGAGAAGCAACTGACCCAGAGGGAGTTGGATGCGGATGAGCGGAGAGCTCGTGAGTGAAGCTATATAGGAAGAGAGAGTTGGAGGTATTGAGGCCCCAGGCCCCAGAAGGCCTTGTGGACAATGCAGAAGGTTATGAACTTATTCCTCACAGCCACTGGGAGCCAGTGCAGAGATTTCACTCCTGAAGAGATGCAGTCCGTGGGCTTGAGGCCAAGAAAATGTCTAGCAGTCCTGGATGAGTTGCAGAGGGTGGGGAGTAGAAGCAGGCAGATTTAGAAAAAGGCTGTTGCAGAATTCCAGCCTTGAGAGAACCAGAGCTCTGGAGACAGTGAGCTTCTGGGGGAATGAGAGGAAAGGAAGAATACCTCTGAGGAGGTGCAGCTGGTAGTGTGACTTCTTGGAGATGTCAGAGATGTGAGGAGAGAAGGAGAGAGTGGAGTCGAAGATGACCCCGAGGTTTTTGGCCTCACGGGTAGGAGAAGGAAGAGGGCTAAGAGAGGACGGCCAGAGATGTTAGACCCCTGTGAAACACCACAGGTAGAGTTAGAGATTAAGTAGAGGATGGACCCAAGTTGGACCTGGGAGGGTCGATCAGAGACAAAATAGGTCAGCCAGGCGGGAGCCTGATCAGTGATACCCAGGTTATCACTGAGACGGTTAAGCAGGATGGCATGGTTGACCGTGTCAAAGGCAGAAGAGAGATCAAGTAAGATGAGGACATAATGGGTATTGTAATCAAGGCTGGAGAGCAGGTCTTCACGGACGTTCAGGAGAGCAGTTTCCGTGCTTCTGGCAGCTCTGAAGCCAGACTGATGGTCATGGAGACACCCAACCAATTCAGTGTGAAGATTGAGCTGGGAGATGGCCAGCTTTTCCAGGAGTTTGCCCAGAAAAGGAGTGATGGAGACTGGGCAGTAGTTATGTAATGCTCACCTGATTCTCGCAGAGGCGCCGGTCTTGACTGGGCGACTACCGTATCTTCAAAGGTGATGTGGAGCACCCGGTTGGCTCTTTGGGCTGGACCTCTGTGCACTGTATGCCTGACTTCAAGAGTAAGATGTCTGCAGATAGAAAATATGGGATTAATGAACTGGGGTTATTGGGGTGTCCCTATCTCTTTCCTTTTTTGCTCTCCTGTAGACCCCCAAAGGTTAACGCTCTCACCTTAGGTAAGTGAATGCCGAGCTCTCCATCTGCCTCGGGGCAGGGTGCTGTAACCAGTTTCTTCACTGGATAGGTAGCGCAGGCCTCTTGACTTCAGAGGACTGCTGTCCGTCGTTTACTGCACGAACGGTAAGTTTCGAGTAATTCTATTGTCTTTAAAGTCTTTAGTAATGATGTCTCTTGTTTTGCAGGTTCCGGCGATGGCGGATGACGGGCTGAAGTGAGTTGAAGATGGAGTCCGTGTGATGAATAGAAGCGCCTGGAAGCACGTAAGTAAGCGCTTGTTGCCTGCTTCACGATGCGCTCTAACTGTCTTTTATTTTGCAGGTACGAGTTCGGAGCGGCTGCAGGGTGCCGGAATACCCACTGGGTTAGATGTGGAAAGGAGTAATGGCACGTGAGTATTAAAGTTCCCCAATGTCTTTAAACGCACCTTGTTTTGTCTTTCAGATGCAGGATGCAGCGCCGAAGGGCTCCGGAGCGTGCGAAGAGTTGGTAAGCTTTTGTCTTTCAGATGCCGGAATGCAGTGTGAAGACCTCCGGAGCGCACGAAGAGTAGGTAAGCCTTTGTCTTTCAGATGCCGGAATGCTAACCTGTTCTTTCTTGTCTTTATAGGTGTTGCTGAAGACTGGATTCAGGATGGTAAGCCTTTTTCCTTAGGCCCAGGATCCGATGCAGAAGACACGATGAGCGTTCTGCTGCAGAGGATGCAGAATAACGCAAAGCAAGATTCATCCACCGGGTGTGGTTTAAATAGCCTCCTGTAGTGCTTAGGTGTCTCCTTCCACAGCCACGCCTAGGTAAGAAAAGAGTTCCTGCTTTCCAGAACAGTTCCAGTGTTCTGAATCTAGGGAGTGGCTCCTGCCCCACCCAACAGGAAAAGTAGTTCCAAACAGAAGAGGATCAGAGGCTCAACTGGCAGGCAAGTAAGCAGCATGGTCTGCTGCAGGTAAGTCCACCCAAGCATTATGAGCCCGGCGCTTCCAGCGCTGGGACTGGGCATATTTATGAGCCTGGTGCCACTGGCGCCAGGACTGGGTCCAAAAGGTCCCAATTGGGACTGGTTGGCCCTCGGAACCTGGGTTATGGATCTGCTTCCAAGGGAGTTGGGAAAACCCTGACCTTTTGGAAGCAGAGATCATGACAGTACCCCCCCTCAAGGCCCCTCCCAAACCGGGCTTCTCCGGGGGTTTTGGCTTGTCAGGAAATGTTCGGTGAAATCTTTTGATTAGGCGAGGAGCGTGGACATATTCAGCAGGTTCCCAGGATCTCTCTTGGGGGCCGTAGCCTTTCCAGTCAATTAGGTAAAATAGTTTAGATTTGGAGATCTTGGAGTCCAGAATGCTTTTGACTTCAAACTCGAGTTCTCCATCAACTAGGATGGGTTTTGGAGATTTAGTTAGTCGGGTTTGAGGTTGCACGGGTTTTAATAGAGAGACGTGGAAGACCGGATGTATCTTCATGTGCGGGGGCAAGTCCAACTTGACCGCTACTGGGTTTACTATGGTAGTGATGGAATAGGGACCAAGGTATCTTGGGTTGAATGTGCGTGGCCCTTTTAGAGGTAGATATTTGGTGGATAACCAGACTTGGTCCCCTACTTGATATTGAGGGGCTTCCTTCCGATGTTGATCTGCTCCTTTCTTGTATTGTTCTTTAGCCCTTTGAAGGTGAGAAACAGCTTCCTTAAAGGCTTGGGTGATTGTAGAATGCAGGTAGTCTACTGCTGGTGTTTCAAGATCTTGGAGGGGATCCAACTCCGAGGTTCGAGGGTGACTGCCGTACAAAAGAAAAAACAGTGTTTTCCCAGTTCCCGAATGGACAGAGTTATTGTAGGCATATTCGGCTATCCAAAGGATGTCTTTCCAAGTTTTTTCAGTTTGTTGCAGCATGCAGCGTAAATACTGTTCCAGAGTTTGATTGGTCCTCTCGGTTTGTCCGTCGGTCTGAGGGTGGTGACTGGTCGATAGTCTCACATCAATTTGAGCCGACCGACAGCAACTTCGCCAAAAATGAGAAATAAATTGACTACCTCGATCCGAAATTAGAACCGAAGGAAAACCGTGTAGTCGGACGATGTTTTCGAGAAATTCTCGGGCCAGAGTTGCTGCTGTTGGCAAGCCTTTGAGCGGAATGAAATGCGCCATCTTGGAGAATAAGTCCACGATTACTAGAATCGTATTGTATCCGGAGCATGGAGGTAGATCGGTGATGAAGTCCATAGAAAGCGTATGCCAAGGGCGAGGTGGGATGTCAATAGGGCGTAAGAGGCCTGCTGGTCTTTCCTTTTGACTCTTGTTTTGGGCGCATACTCCACAGGACATTATAAAGTCTCTGATATCTTTTTTCCAAGACGGCCACCAGAAGTAGCGCTTGATCTTTTCTGAGGTCTTGGCCATACCGGGATGACCTTCCATTAAAGAATCGTGATAACAGGAGATTACTTTTTTCTGTAAATCTGTGCTGGGTAGGTATAATCGTTCTTGGAAATACAATAAGTTGTCCTTTACTGCAAAGTCCTTTCCCTGCAGATGCCAATTCTGTATGTCTGCTGGAGTTACAAGTTGCCTGGCTTTATCCTTAACTTCCTCTATGGATTCTGTGGCGATTACACCCAGAATTCTTTGTTCGGGAATGATTGGTACAGGTTTAGGGTTGATCAAGTGTTCTTCCACTCCCATCCGAGAAAGGGCATCAGCTTTACCGTTCTTTGTACCAGGTCGATAGGTAATTATGAAGTCAAACTCGGCAAAGAATAATGCCCAACGGAGTTGTCTAGAGGATTGGGCTTTTGCGGTTTTCAAATATTGCAGGTTTCGGTGATCCGTAATCACAGTAACGGTGTGTCGGGCCCCCAGCAGATAATGCCGCCAAGCCTTAAAGGCAGACTTGATAGCCAGAAGTTCCTTGTCAGTAATCGTGTAATTGATTTCAGGAGGCGAGAATTTGCGGGACCAAAATGCCACGGGATGCAACTGATTGGTTACCGGGTCCTTTTGTGATAGAACTGCCCCCATGGCAAGGCTTGAAGCATCAGTTTCCACGATGTAGGGGAGTTCGGGGCGAGGGTGTTTTAAGATTGGTGCAGAGATAAATTTAGTCTTCAAATCCTGGAAAGCTTGTTCCGCCTCGGTAGACCATTCAAAACGTTTGTTTTTCTTTAACAAGGCAGTGATGGGCTGGACTATTCGAGAGAATTCGGGGATAAACCTGCGGTAAAAGTTAGCGAAGCCTAACATGCTTTGCACACCTTTTACGGAGGATGGTGATGGCCATTTGAGAACTGCATCGACCTTCTTTGAATCCATACGTACTCCGCCAGGTGATAATATGAATCCCAAGAATTCAACTTCAGTCACGTTGAAAACACATTTTTCCAACTTAGCGAAAAGTTTGTGTTGACGCAATCTTTCGAGGACCATTTTCACGTGTTTCCGATGTTCAGATTCCGATGAAGAATAAACGAGGATGTCGTCAATGTAAACAACAACACACACATCTATGAGCTCTCTGAGGACATCGTTCATAAAATATTGAAAGGCGGCCGGGGCATTGCAAAGTCCGAAGGGCATGACCTGATATTCAAATAGCCCATACTTGGTGCGGAAAGCCGTCTTCCATTCATCGCCCTCTTTTACTCGTACCAAGTGGTAAGCTCCTCTAAGATCCAGCTTTGTATATATGCATGCTTTTCTGACTTGGTCCAGGAGTTCAGGGATCAAAGGTAACGGATATCTATTCTTAACGGTGATCTGGTTCAGGGAGCGATAATCGATACAAGTTCTAAGGTCTCCTTCCTTTTTTGGAACGAAGAACAAAGCTGAAGAAGCAGGGGACTTGGAAGGACGAATAAACCCATTCGCCAGGTATTGATCCAGGTATTGTCGAAGGTGAAGGTTCTCAGGCTCGGTGAGGGCATAAATTCTACTACAAGGAGGAGTAGATCCAGGTATCAGGTCTATCTGGCAGTCATAAGACCTATGAGGAGGTAGAGTGTTAGCCTGATCCTTCCGGAAAACATCTTGGTATTCAAGGTATTCGGGAGGTAACTGGGGAGTCTCTGAAGAAATTGCTGCCAGTGCAACACCAGGTGGAGGGTGACAAGTAGAGACACATTCTGGAAACTGGACCGTTCTTGCTCGCCAATCGATCAGAGGATTGTGTTTCTCTAACCAAGGTATTCCTAGAATAATCTGAAACTGAGGGGCCTTGATCACATCGAACACGATCTTCTCATGGTGTCCATCTTGACTTACTAGCGTCACCTCTTGAGTGGTATGCGTTACTGGCCCGGAGGCTATCTCCGTACCATCCACTGTAGTAATGACGTCCTTTACAGCCTTGGGACAAAGAGTTAGATTCATCCTCAAAACCATTTCATGATCCACATAATTGCCGATGGCACCGCTGTCGACGTAAGCTTCAATTGCATGTAATCGATCCGGATTATCAGGGCTAATGAGGACCATAGGTATCACGAAATGCGAGGTCACGGAACTGGTTTTCACGCTCGGCAAGAGGACCTCTATTCTTGTCGGGCGAGGTCGTTTCCCTGCTCAGAGTTTGTAACTTTGGTAACTGCAGCTCCTACTGCCTTCTTGGCAGGTTTCACCGGACAGTCTCGAAGAAAGTGCCCTGAGTTTCCGCAATATAAGCATAATTGCCACTGTTTTCTCCTTTCCCGCTCCTTTTGTGTTAGAGGACCTTTCAGACCCCCTATTTGCATGGGTTCCCCGGAGTCTACTCCTTTGGAAGGAGTTGGCGGTTTGGAAAATACTCGAGCATCAAACTTGGAACGGTCGGCCTTCCTGTTCTGCAGTCTATGATCTATTTGAACGACCAAGTCTATATAATCCGAACAGTCTTGTGGGGGATTCACTACTTGGGCTAAAACGTCTTTGAGCTCTCCACGTAGACCTCTATAAAACAGCGTAATCCTTTTGTCCTCAGGCCATTGAGTTTCCACTATTAGTCTATTGAAAGATGCAATATAAGCCAAAAGGTCTTGATTACCCTGTCGCAACGAAAGAAGCTCATTGTCCAAGGCCTGCTCCTGTGAATGTCTTGCGAACAGTTTTTCCATACTAAGCTGAAAGGCTTGAAAATCATGGAGAACCGGATCATCTTGATTAACTAGAGGGATCGACCAGTCTGCCGCATTGCCACTAAGGTACGAAAGTACAAAAGCTACTTTAGCTTGATCAGTTGGAAAGGCTGCTGGCCGGCATAAGAAATGCAACCGGCACTGATTGATAAATACTGCAAACCTCTTTGGGTCACCAGAAAATCGTTCGGGCGGAGCCAGAGGTACATTCCCAGGTAGGTTGATCTGCACTGGATTCATAGAGGATGTTGAAGGAAGATTTACCCCTGATGCGGGTAACGGGGTTTGTCCGGCTTGTGACTGTAGCAATTGTCTAGCAAGACCGTCTGTTCTCTCCTTGGAAATAATTAGTTCCCTTCTTAGAGCATTCGTTTCCTGACGAGCTGCATGCACTTCTGCCATTAGTTCCCCAAGTAACCGGACTAGGTGGTCAGTATCCGAGGTTTCCATAGCGCCTGGGCGAGAGTTTTGCGGTAGGCTTTGCGTTCTGTAACGCTCACCTGATTCTCGCAGAGGCGCCGGTCTTGACTGGGCGACTACCGTATCTTCAAAGGTGATGTGGAGCACCCGGTTGGCTCTTTGGGCTGGACCTCTGTGCACTGTATGCCTGACTTCAAGAGTAAGATGTCTGCAGATAGAAAATATGGGATTAATGAACTGGGGTTATTGGGGTGTCCCTATCTCTTTCCTTTTTTGCTCTCCTGTAGACCCCCAAAGGTTAACGCTCTCACCTTAGGTAAGTGAATGCCGAGCTCTCCATCTGCCTCGGGGCAGGGTGCTGTAACCAGTTTCTTCACTGGATAGGTAGCGCAGGCCTCTTGACTTCAGAGGACTGCTGTCCGTCGTTTACTGCACGAACGGTAAGTTTCGAGTAATTCTATTGTCTTTAAAGTCTTTAGTAATGATGTCTCTTGTTTTGCAGGTTCCGGCGATGGCGGATGACGGGCTGAAGTGAGTTGAAGATGGAGTCCGTGTGATGAATAGAAGCGCCTGGAAGCACGTAAGTAAGCGCTTGTTGCCTGCTTCACGATGCGCTCTAACTGTCTTTTATTTTGCAGGTACGAGTTCGGAGCGGCTGCAGGGTGCCGGAATACCCACTGGGTTAGATGTGGAAAGGAGTAATGGCACGTGAGTATTAAAGTTCCCCAATGTCTTTAAACGCACCTTGTTTTGTCTTTCAGATGCAGGATGCAGCGCCGAAGGCCTCCGGAGCGTGCGAAGAGTTGGTAAGCTTTTGTCTTTCAGATGCCGGAATGCAGTGTGAAGACCTCCGGAGCGCACGAAGAGTAGGTAAGCCTTTGTCTTTCAGATGCCGGAATGCTAACCTGTTCTTTCTTGTCTTAATAGGTGTTGCTGAAGACTGGATTCAGGATGGTAAGCCTTTTTCCTTAGGCCCAGGATCCGATGCAGAAGACACGATGAGCGTTCTGCTGCAGAGGATGCAGAATAACGCAAAGCAAGATTCATCCACCGGGTGTGGTTTAAATAGCCTCCTGTAGTGCTTAGGTGTCTCCTTCCACAGCCACGCCTAGGTAAGAAAAGAGTTCCTGCTTTCCAGAAGAGTTCCATTGTTCTGAATCTAGGGAGTGGCTCCTGCCCCACCCAACAGGAAAAGTAGTTCCAAACAGAAGAGGATCAGAGGCTCAACTGGCAGGCAAGTAAGCAGCATGGTCTGCTGCAGGTAAGTCCACCCAAGCATTATGAGCCCGGCGCTTCCAGCGCTGGGACTGGGCATATTTATGAGCCTGGTGCCACTGGCGCCAGGACTGGGTCCAAAAGGTCCCAATTGGGACTGGTTGGCCCTCGGAACCTGGGTTATGGATCTGCTTCCAAGGAAGTTGGGAAAACCCTGACCTTTTGGAAGCAGAGATCATGACAAGTTAGCAGGGCAGGAGGGGTCTGCTGAAGGTTTCTTAAGAGGATGGTGCACAAGGGAGTGTTTCAGGAGGGACGGGAAGACTCCAGTGGCGAAGGAGTGGTTGCAAAAGTCAGCCAGAGCAGGTGCCAGGGTGTCAATGTGGTCCTTGATGGTTTTAGCAGAACATAGGATAAGTTCATAGATTGGAATTGTCTAGAAACCTTGTCAATGGAGAACAGGAGAAAGTCAGAGAAGGAGGGAGGAGGGGTGGCCACAGAAGGGCCAGAGGAAGAGAGGGGAGTAGATGGAGGAAGAGGAGATGAAGAGAGAGAGGACATGATGTCCTATGTTTTAGAGATAAAATGAGAAGCCAGGGCTGTGAAGGAGGCCTGGGAGGGGACAGGAGAGGTACAGACTGCAGCAGGATTTGCCAGTCCCTTGCAGATTTTAAAGAGTTTGGCTGAGTTGTTGGATTTCGCAGAGACACAGGCTTGGATGAGGGCTCTCTTCTTGATTTGGACGGAGAGCCGGTATTGCCTTTGGAGCAGGCGGCATGCCTGTTTGTCAGAGGATGTATAGGAAGCACACCATTTCCTCTCAGCCACCCTGCACTTGCATTTAAGGGTGTCGAGGTCTGAGTTGTACCAGGAGTTGCAGTTGGCTTTGTGCTTCAAGCAGATGCTCATGTCAGGGGCAAGGATATCAAGATTATCAAATATAGCAGAGTGGCCTATAGAAAGGGCTGTGTCAGGGTGTGAATCAGCCGAAGGGGGAGTAGACCTGTGTAGGATTGACCGAGGTTGGAATCCACTCAGGGAAGATCAGGGCTACACCCCCTCCAGAACGATTTGAGCTGGGCGCAGAGAGGATCTTGTATGCATCAGGGAGGAGAGTGTCGAAGCTTGTGACAGAGCTGGCTGTGAATCATGACTCAGTGAGACAAGGGTATCGAGGTCAAGTTCTTCGAGGGGGCAGCAGATGTCAGAGGAGTGTTTGAGTGCTGAGTGAGAGTTTATAGTGGCGATATGGAGAAGGTTGCCGTCCATCAAAGACTTCCAGAGGGGGTTACGAATCAGAGGTATGCCCTGCAGAGGTGTAGAGGAAGACCGAGGGAGGGTGCAGAAGAGGAAGGAGGAGAGGGCAAGGTAGCCAAGGAAGAGACAGCAGGGGTAGGCAAGGAAGCTGTGGAGGGAAGAGAGGGGACAGCAGGAGAAGAAAGGAAATTGATGAGGCGTGGGAAGCATCTACTATCATAGAGGAGAAGTTTGGCCTGAGGGCCTTGACCAAGATGGTACCATTCAGGTAAACATTAATGATGACCTTGGAGGATTGGAAGGAGGCCAGGAGAGCCTCCCACCGGATGCCACCATTAATGGGAGAAGAAGAGAAAGGAGAGAGCACCGAGACCATATGAAGAGTCCATAGGTCTGGCAAGGGAATGACAAAGAGTTAGGGTTTGACCGGAGGAGGCACTGGTATAGGTATCAGCAATTGGGGAGCCTGGGTTGGAGACCAGGATATCAGTTTTAAACTTTTTCCTACCAGATTTAGTGAGGAGAGCAGGATAGTTGATAGAGAAGCAGTTTGAAAAGATAGGCGAGACAGAGAGCACCATAGAGTAGGTAGGGAGAGAAAAAGGAAGGGAGTGGGAGGGGTGGGGGAATGCAGTAGGGAAGGACACAGGGAGGGGCGCAAGTAGATGAGACAGAGAGAGAGAAAGATGA
The DNA here is from genome assembly GCF_040938575.1 of Ambystoma mexicanum. Taxonomy (NCBI): domain Eukaryota; kingdom Metazoa; phylum Chordata; class Amphibia; order Caudata; family Ambystomatidae; genus Ambystoma; species Ambystoma mexicanum. The sequence goes on from NC_090938.1 coordinate 452,574,820, forward strand.
GACAATAGACAAATGGACAAACGACAGGAACTTAGATATGGTATAAAAGGTTTGATTGATGAATGCTTTGAATGGAAGCAAAATTTCAAGAAACCACGATTTCACAGGGGTGCATCCAGTCATCAGACCACAAACCATACGCTTCATACTACAACCATTCCCCCGTCTCATTGCTATTCCTCTGATGTTGGGAGATGGAAACCTCCACATTCCACATTGCAGCGACGCAGCAGGAACCTGTTGCGTGTTGTTTCATTCTGCAAGCATTGGGGTTGCCATGGTGGCATTGGGTTCCTTTTTCGCGTTCGTCACGTGTGCTTGCACGTTGAAAGATGCTTTTGCCGATCATGTGGTATGCATTCAGGTACTTTAGCCCCTCCAACTCGGGGCTCAGTGCTTCTGAATTTCGTTTCTTAGCCTTTCATTTTCTGATTCCTATGCCTTATTGTGACCATTGCTACGCCTTGACTACGGATAGTGTTCTGGTCTTGCCCTTGCCTGATTTCTGTTTTCCTCTCTCGCTACTGACCTACAGAATGTCCCTGACTTGTTTTGCTTGCTCCTTGGATTTACGTTCTTGCCTGTTCCCGCTACTGAACCATGGACCGTTCCTTGACCTGCCTTGTTTTGTTCCTTCGATCTGCATTCTGTCAAATTCCATATTCTTTCTTATGGAATGTACTTGATTGGTTTATTGTTCCTTCTTGTCAACTCTCTGCACTCCTCGGAAACTCGTCCATCAACACAGTATTTTCTACACCAGGATCACCCACCAACTGTGCTCAGACTAGAGACTGCCTTAGAGCACTTTGGTTAGGTGGATTTAGCTGGACTTACTTGGATTGTGGATAGGTGTCCTCGTGCTGACAGGGTTAAGTGGACTCAAGATACTGTCCCTGGACAAAGGAACTTTTCTTGCATCAATTCTCATCAAATTTCATGACTTTCTATTTGGTAAGAATATTTTACCTTTCTTTTTATTAATTAGTTTGTGCTTCCAACTTATTTATTGTCATTTTATTGGATTACTAGAGTACATAGATTTGTTCTCCCTATTTCAGGTTATTTTCTATCTTGGTCCACAAATAGAATCTTTTCGGTACCAGACTTCTTTATCAAACCACGAAGGTAGCATTCACAGTCTACTGTCTTAGATTGTTATTGATTGTCCTCTTTGTGATTTTGATTGTTTGTTTCTTTTTGCAGCTAGCTGAATCATGTGGCTTCTTCCCATCTTTTGGTTATTAGACTTCTCAGGCGGTCCTTTTGCACTCCTGAGAGGTACATTGGCAGAAAGAACTTGTCAACTACAGGACTTGTTCAAGATCGGAAGCAGATCACCTATTACAAGTACAGTTGATCCTTAACAAATTCAGAAGCCCACATGGAAGCCTCAGGTGATCCTTTGGCAGCTCTGTCTCAGCTGGTTGCTGAATTACGCGCATACATGGTTTCCGCTCATGAAACCATGCAACTCCATTTCAGTGAATTGCAACAGAGTATGCAATCAAGTGGTGGAGGGGTTTCTGCCCCTGTTCATGCTTCTGATGCTGCTTCTGGTGGATCATCCACAAGTCATGGGACAGCGCCTGTCTATATGGCAGCACAATTTCCTCTAGCCCCACCAGAACGGTTCCAGGGCGACCCTAAATCCTTTCAGACATTCCTAAATCAATGTCGTGTTCATTTTTTGTGTCTCCCTTCATCCTTCCCGGACTATACCACTAAGGCAGCTTTTGTACTATCGTATCTTGGTGGTAAAGCAGCTGCTTGGGCTAATCCCTTGTTAGAATCAGAGAGACAATTATTGTATGACTGTGATGCTTTGTCACAGGTCTTTGAAACCCGGTACAAGTCTCAGGCCACCGATTTGGAATTGCTTGCAATGCAACAAGGAAACATGTATTTGTTGGCTTACCTAGCAGAATTGAACCAATTGGTGGCAGAAACCGGGTGTCCCGATGAAAAGAAGGCGATTTGTTCTATAAGCGCTTGTCGGATTCCCTAAAGGATGTCCTAGCCATGGTACCCGTTATGCCGACTGCCATTCCAGAACTTTTGGACTTGGTCCTTCAGATTGATGCACGTAAAGCAGAACCGAAAGGGGAAAGGCGAGGTTCTGTGCCTATCCCAGCCCCGTTGAGTAACCCTTCTGCTAGTAATGGGGAATCCATGCAAATAGGTGCAGTTCGGGGACCCCTGACCCTGGAAGAAAGGGAACACAGGAAGAAGAGTAACCTATGCTTCTACTGTGGTTCGTCAGAACAACATTACCTAAAAGAATGCCCTAAGAAACCAAAGAAACAGGGAAACGCCAGGGCCCGGCAAAAGAGGGAGCCCCTTTGCCGAGCAGTAATATAAAGGGCTCTGTTGCTTTGGTTCCCTTTGCATTGCCTGCCATGCTTTCATGTCCCTCCGGGGAATCTTGGCCCGTCAAAGTTGTTCTGGATTCCGGGGCAATGGGTAATTTCATCGATGCCCAGTACGTTCTGGAATGGAACATTCCATTGCTGCCAAAGAATCAGCCTGAGTTAGTAAATGTAGTGGACGGCACAATATTACTATCAGGTCTAGTCACGGAACATACCATCAATCTGTTTATGAGAATAGGCGAGGGAGATACAGAGACCATTCGGTTCAATGTTATTGCCACCCCCACGTTAAGACTATACTAGGTCTTCCTTGGCTGATCCTGCACAATCCCCTTATTGATTGGCAAGTGGGCACGGTTACATTTCTGTCTACTTACTGGGCCTCATTACACGGTAGGCGGTAGGGACATACCGTTACCGGTAAGGGATTACCGGTATCGGTAAATCCCCTCCCCAATCACGAACCGGACATACCGCTATTAGCGGCACCGCAAAGTACGGTGGCACTATTAGCGGCAAGTCCGTGAGCGCGCGGCCCCTCAGACCGGAAATAGCGGCATAGCGCTAATATCACGGCATCACGAGCCATGCGTACATGGCAATACCGGCATGTAGTAGACCCAAAGAACCCTTACCGGCAAGGCGCTAATACCGGCATCGCGAACCACACGTTAAAAGAGCACAGCAGAGTTCCCACCTGCCACAGGTGGACAAAATCAGCACAGGTGGAGGCAATGGAGACTGGCAGCACAAAAGAGCACACCACACCCCTCCCCACACCCATTCCCACACCAAGATGGATGCAATACTAGCAGCATTACATGGGCTAGAGGACATGATTGCTGTGCAGCAGCTACAACAACAGGCAGCACAGAGGAGACGCAGGAGGAGGAGGAGGAGGGCAAGACAGGCGTAGCAAGCACCACCAGTGCACCTAGTGATACCACAGAGGCAGCCACCAATACCCAGGATCAGAGCCAGTCCAGTCAACCTAACCCCTGAGCAGATACACACCCTGTACCGTCTGGACTGGGATACCATCACCACCATAGTAGACATGATATACAACGACATTGTGAGTCTCATTGACATCCGTACTGCCATCCCCCCTCTACTGAAGGTAGTAACAGTGCACCACTTCTTGGCCACAGGCACCTACCAGCATACGGTAGGTCAGATGCATGGCATATCACAACCAGTATTCTCACGCACACTGAACCAGGTGCTCGATGCCCTCCTGCAGCACACAAGTCAACACATATACATGCCACGGACTGCCCAGGAGATCTCCAACACCAAAGTTGGCTTCCATTCACTGGCAGGCATCCCAAGTTGCATCGGGGCCATCGACTGTACCCATGTAGAACTGCTGGTCCCACATGCCAATGAGGTAGTGTACCGTAACAGAAAGCAATACCACTCCATCAACGTCCAAATGGTATGTGACTCCAATAAGATCATCACACATTGCTGTGCCCGATATCCCGGTTCAACCCATGATGCAATGGTCCTGCGGAACTCGACAATACCACGATACATGGAGCGACATGCTGGACAACGTTCGTGGCTACTTGGTGAGTAGCAGGCCAACCACATGTCAGTGTGATGTGGATTGTGAGTGGGGGGGGTGATGCATACTCCAACTGTGCGTGAATGGGGGGGGGATGCATACTCCAACTGGGCGTGAATGGGGGGGGGGAGATGCATACTCCAACTGGCCGTGAATGGGGGGGGGAGATGCATACTCCAACTGGCCGTGAATGGGGGGGGGGGGAGATGCATACTCCAACTGGGCGTGAACTTGTGTCATGAGAAGAATGGACATACATATTTGCATCACTGTACAGTGAGGCAGCCCACAATGGACCAGAGACAAAACCACATGCCGGAAGTGAGTGCCACGGCAAACATATCAATCCATTACGCCAAACAGGCCATTCCAAACAACATGAACACCGCACAACACACCATTCCCCCATTACACAAATCAGCAACATGCATATCAAAATCACAACTGAAATGTACGCTGAACAACATCAGAAATGGTCCGCGCACATGAGTGCATACAAATGGATCCCCTGTAGCCATTGTGGTGAGGCACACCCGTACCCCACCACAGAATTGCCATCAAACAGCATGGGGACATCAACTAAGGAATGGCAGTGTACTAGCAGTGTGGCACTAACGTTGCCAGGGCCAGGAAACACAAATCACTTAAACTCTGGCGGGACATGGCAATCCCTGCTGTATGCATGCATGGTGCATGTCCACTTGCAAGGACCACCTCACCTTCCCACATTGCAGTTACCCTGATTGCCATGCGTGCTTGGATCAGTGGATGTCGTTGAATATGCAATGTTTGTTTGTGTGATATGTGCACGCTCCACATTATGTAGACACTTACACATACCCATTGTTGCACCCATGCAGGTGATGCAGGTTATCCCCTGAAGAGGTGGCTCCTTACACAATATGTGTATCAGACGGAATGTGCCAATGCCCCCTGACATAGAACTGCGACCACCGTCTGAGGATGATGACGGGGATGAGGATGGAGGAGAGGGGGCTGCAGGTCATGCAGGTGGCGATGCCCATGAGGGACGTGCTGTGCGGCAGCACCTGATAGACCATTGTTTCTGATGCACATGGATTAGGAGGGTGCAATTGGTGTTCAGCTCAGGGCACGGGGTGTATGGAGGACATAATCACAGTGCACCCTTCAACAATAAAGCACACATACACAATTATCAATGTCCAGTCATGTGATTATCCATGCCATTACGTGTGTATTGAGCATTATGACATTCAAACGTGCATGTACCCTCCACCCCAACAACCCTCCCCCCCCTCCCCCCACAACTCCCCCAAACACCCTCACCCCCCTCCCCCCACAACTCCGCCGAACACCCTCACCCCCCTCCCCCACAACTCCACCGAACACCCTCCCCCCCCTCCCCCCACAACTCCACCGAACATGGTGTGCACATCAGTGCTGCATTAGTTCCCAAGTGTCAACAGGGACAGGCTGGCCCTACTTCCCTCCTCCACTACCACCATTGGGGGGTTGTGAGTCTGACCGCCGCAAGGACCGGCTGGACCTGCGCAGGATGGTTGTCTGGTCGGAGCTAGTAGACGAGGGCGTGGCTGGTTGATCTGCTCCCTGTGAGTGACGCATGCTCTCCATCGCCTCAGCAATGCGCGTTAGGACCTGCCTCACAGCGGCCATCTCGTCACATAGGCGCGTCGTGTTGCTGTCCATGGCAGCTTTCATGTCCCTTGACAACACCCGGATCTCCTCCCTGGTCGAGGCAGCCTCGCTCACTTGCCGGGCAACCAGGGCATTGAGCTCCTCCTGGCGCTGGCGTATCAGGCTCATGGTGTCGTCTGCGGCCCTGCCCCTGTTACTCCTCGGCGCAGCTTGCTGCATGTGGCCGACATCAGGTGAGCTCGCCACGGGACTGAATGACCCATCCATTGCATCTCCGGCATGCACCTCATGGATGCTGCCATTGGATGTGTTGCATGGGCTGTGGAGTGGGGACAGCTGGGGGCTGGGTGTACGCTGCCCTTCCGGTGTCGGACATGGGTCGTCCACATCACTCATAGGTGCCGTGGCTGCTGCTTCCCCAACGGAGCTATTGGCTGCGGACGGCGTGCCTTCTGGCACTGGCTCCTGAGTGGTGGGGGTGGGTGGTGGGGGTGCTGCCACAGTGTCGGATGGCATTTCGACCCTTGGTCTGGTCGTTGCGTGGGTGGCTTTTGAACGCTGGGCCACTCCAGATATCCCAGTGCCCCTCGATGTACTGGGCCTGGTGCCTGCATCCTTTCCCTTGGCCTGCTTTTTGGGTGGTGGGGCCTGCGTTGCAGAGTCCAGCTCCTCACTGTCAGATTGTGACCCTGTGGGGGAGCAAGACAGGGATAACATCAGTGATGGGTCAACGTGCATCATGCATATGTTGTTGTTGCTGCAGTTCTTTGGATTTGGACATCTACTTTGGGCCTGCAGGTTGTTGGCCAGATGGGTGGGTCATCCGGACATGTGTCAGGGTGACACGTGTGTGAGGTGCTGCATGCATGTGGTTGTGTGGGGATGTGCAGGGCATATATGCAGGGTTGTGTACATGTGTGTGTGATGACCCCATCCATTAGCTGATTCCCAATTCACATTTGGGGGAGGGACTCATGCTTGGCATTGCTGTGTCTTGCGTGGTCACTCACCTCCGTCTGACGTTGTTGCCACACCACACTCCATTCGGCCCACTCCCTCGATGGATTCTATGCCAATGGTGCTGGAACATGTCTCCTCCCACTCCTGCATCTTCATCGGGGATCCACCTCCGCCTCCTGTGCCCATGGCCAGATTCCTGTTGGCCGATAAAATGCTGCGTACACGGAGGCGCAGATCATCCCACCGCTTGCGCACGTCCTTTACGGTGCGGGGGGTGGAGCCCACCGCACTGACTTTCTGCGCCACCTCAGCCCAGATTTCCTTTTTTCTCAGGAGTGCCGGGCGCCGCATGTCGCTAGCGAACACTACGTCTGCATTTGCAGCCAGGGTGTCTGAGAGCATTTTCAATTCCTCGTTTGAGAAGCGTTCTTTGCGCTGGCGCGCATCGGCTTTCTTTAGGGCCTTGGGCATTGTTTGTTCTTCTGGGATGTGGTTTTGCCAGTCGTGGTGTTGCTGCAGGTCCTGAGTGCAGGGGATGGCAATGGATTGTGTTTTTAAAGATGGCCGCCGGGCTCTTTCCCGTTCCGGTGCGATGACGCTATTTCCGGTTCCGGTGTTTTACGGTGACCGCTAATAGCAGTGACCGCTAACAGCGGTGACCGCTAATAGCGTGCAGCATGAGGGCGGAGGTGCTATCAGCACTTTGGTCGGAGCCGGTAAGGTGCTTTTCCGCCATGGCGGTAGGGTCATTTACCGGCATGGCCCTATGCGCGTGTCCGCTAACTCGTAATGGAACGCTATTAGCGGTCTCCTGCGATGGCGGACACGCTAATAGCGCCATGACGGTAAATCACATTTTTTAGCGCCTACCGTGTAATGAGGCCCACTGTATTGATCAATGTATTCCCAGCGGTTCTAAGTCTTTGAATCCTTGTACTTCATTACTGGACTCGGCCATGCTAATTGGAGGAGTGACAAACGTAACACTGCCTAAAGAGTACAAGTGATTTAAGGACATTTTTGACAAAGGTGGGGCTGAGACGTTACCTCTGCATCGTCCTTACGATTGCTCATTTGATCTAGTGGAAGGGGCCAAAATTCCAACAGGCCATATTTACTCTCTCACACAACAAGAAAACGTTGTGCTTTAGGAGTATCTGGACAAGGCATTGGAGAATGGGTTTATACGTCCTTCTCGGGCCCCTGCCACTTCCCCACTGTTCTTTGTACCAAAGAAGGAGGGTGCTTTGCGTCCGTTCATTGATTACCGTGACCTTAACGCAATCACTGTACGTAATCAATATCCTATTCCCCTCATTTCAATACTTTTGGATCAATTGGGTTCTTGCACAATATTCACTAAGTTAGACTTATGAGGAGATTGCAAACTCATTAGGATATGAGAATGAGACAAATGAAGACAAAGGAGACAAATGGAAAACTGCTTTTAAAATCAAGTAAGGTCTGTACAAGTATCTCATCATCATGCCATTTGGCCTCTGTAATGCTCCTGCAACATTCCAAATCAATGATGTTCTAAGTGAAATGTTGGATCAATTTGTCATTGTCTATCTAGATGACATTTTGATTTATTCTGCTTCCCATGAAGAACACATAGAACATTGTCTAATGTTTTACGTGGTCTCCACAACCATCATCTCAATACAAAATTAGAGAAATGCCTGTTCCATTGTTTAGGAGATTGACTTCCTCGGTTATGACATTACCCATGAAGGTATTCAGATGAGCGATTCTAAAGCAAAGTCGGTACTTAAATGGCCAACCCCTTTGACTGTCAAATCCTTACAGTCATTTTTATGCTTTGCCAATTTTTATAGGCGATTTATCCTCTCATTTTCTGAGACGGTTGCTCCATTGACAGCACTGACTAGTACTAAGCATGCGTTTGTTTGGAACGACAAAGCTCAGCAAGCTTTTGATGAATTAAAAGCTCCATTCAAAACGGCTCCGGTACTCCAGCATCCCGATCAGGAGCAGCCTTTCTATGTCGAGGCTGATGCTTTTGATGTAGCGATTGGGGCCGTCTTGTCTCAATCATGTAAGGATTCGGGTCTCTTACACCCTGTAGCTTACCACTCTTGGAAACTCACGCAATATGAGGTTAACTATACAATTAGGGAGCGTGAGCTTTTAGCGGTGAAGGATGCCTTTTCAGTGTGGAGACACCACCTATTGGGGATGGCTGTTCCCATTCAGGTGTTTACGGATCATAAGAACCTGCTTGCATTGCAGAAAGTCAAGTGCTCTACGGCCCGCCATGCTAGATGGCATGAGTTCTTTTCAATGTTCAACTTTGTACTGACTTATCGACCTGGTTCATTGCATTCAAAGGCTGATGCTTTATCACAAATGTATGGTTCTTCCCCTCTACATTCTTGGGATACAAATATTCTACCACCTGACCATGTGATGTGTGGTTGTATGCTACAACCTTCATTGAAGTTGCTTATTCAAGAATGGGTGTCTAAAGAAACTATGGAAATCAAAGAATACTACATGGACATCATTTCATCTCTGCCTTATGTTCAGGGGCGTGTTTACATCCTGGATGCCCCTACTAGATGCATGTTGGTGTCACGACTCGCTTTTGGCGGCTCATCCTGGTAAACACAAGACCACAGAATTACTAAGACATTGGTGCTGGTGGCATTCCTTGCACCGTGACGTAGCTCCATACATCACTTCTTGTTCTCTCTGCGCACAGTGCAAGGGTAGTACTTCAAAACCAGTTGGTCTCTTGCAACCTCTCCCCTTCACACGACATCCTTCGGCAATGATTCCAATGAATTTCATAGTAGAGTTACCTCTAGTCAATGGTTATGACACGATCTGGGTGGTGGTTGATTATTTCTCTGAATTTGCGATGTTTTTCCCGTGCCATGGCCTACCTACAGCACCGGTTCTGGCGGAACTGTTTTTACATAATGTGTTTCGCTTCTATTGTCATATCGGACCAAGGTGCTGAGTTCACTTCCTGTTTTTGGAGTCATCTTACTTCAGCCATGGGTATTGATGAAAGATTTTCCAGTGCTTACCATCCTCAAACTGATGCGCAAACCGAACCATTGAATGCCACGCTGGAACAGTCCTTAAGATGTCTCACTTGCAATTGCAAGAATCATGGTTTTCGGTTCTTGTTCATGCAGAATTTGCCTATAACAATTTATTACATACATCTACAGGTTTTTCCCCTTTTTATGTTCTGTATGGTCAGCATCCAAGGACTCTACCCCTTGATATGGCTCCCGATTCCAGCAACCCGGCGGTTCAAGGAAGTGTACGGGACCTTGCAGCATTTCATGATGCCGTTGGTTCACACTTGAAGGAGGCTCAGGACCAGGCCAGGTGATATGCGGACAGACACCGGGCAACAGCTCCAGCATATCAGCCTGGGGACAGGGTGTGTTTGTCTATGAAGAACCTCTGCATGCCTGGTCGACATTGCCTTTTGCCTTGTTTTGTGGGTCCCTATCTGGTTAAAGAAATCATTAATCCTCTTGCTGTCATGCTCGACTTGCCGCTCTCATGGAGAACCCATCCGGTATTTCATGCATCTTTGTTGAAACCGTGTAGGGGTGATACTAGATTCCTGGATAGTCCTCCTCCGCTCTTTATACAGGGCTCTGAGGAGTATTAAGTCAATGATATTCTGGATACCAAGATCTCTAGGGGTGATCGCTTGTATTTGATCGATTGGAAAGGTTATGGTCCTGAAGATCGTACATGGGAACCTGAGTTCAACATCCATGCCCTGTCCCTTCTATCCCGTTTTCTGGCTACTAGGAAGGGGGTTGTACCAATGGGGGAGGATACTGTCAAGAAACCACGATTATACAGGGGTTCATCCAGTCATCAGACCACAAACCATAGGCCTCATACTACAACCATTACCCCGTCTCATTACTATTCCTCTCATGTTGGGAGACAGAATCCTCCACATGCCACATTGCACAGATACAGCAGGAACCCGTTGCGTGTTGTTTCATTCTGCAAGCATTGGGGGTTGCCATGGCGACGTTGGGTTCCTTTTTTGCATTTGTCACGTGTCCTTGCACGTTGAACAACGTTTCTGCCGATCATGTGGTATGCATTCAGGTACTTTAGCCCCTCCCACTCGTGGCTCAGTGCTTCTGAATTTCGTTTCTTAGCTTTTCGATTTTCTGATTCCTGTGCCTTATTGTGACCATTGCTACGCCTTGACTACGGATTGTGTTCTCGTCTTGCCCTTGCCTGATTTCTGTTTTCCTCTCTGCTACCAAGCTACAGAGTGTCACTGACTTGTTTTGCTTGCTCCTTGGATCTACGTTCTTGCCTGCTCCCGCTACTGAACTACGGAATGTCCTTGACTTGCCCTGCTTGCTCCATGTGTCTATGTTTTGTCCGCTCCCTCTACTGAACCACGGACCGTTCCTTGACCGGCCTTGGTTTGTTCCTTCGATCTGCATTCTGTGAAATTCTGTATTCTTTCCTATGGAACGTACTTGGTTGGTTTAGTGTTCCTTCTTCTCAACTCTCTGCACTCCTTCGGAAACTCGTCCATCAACCCAGTATTTTCTACACCAGGATCACCCACCAACTGTGCTCGGACTAAAGACTGCCTTAGAGCACCTAGGCATCCGCGTGCCAGCGGGGTTAGCTGAATTTCACTGGACTCAGTTGGATTTTGAATAGGCGTCCTCGTGCCGGCAGAGTTAGGTGGACTCAAAATACTGTCCCTGGACAAAGGAACTTTTCTTGCATCATTTCTCATCACATTTCAGGACTTTCTATTTGATAAGAACATTTACCTTTCTTTTTATTAATTAGTTTGTGCTTCCAACTTAGTGGGCCTCATTACGACCCAGGCGGTAAGTTACCGCCTGGGTCGTACCTTTACCACCATGGCGTAAACTACGTTTACGCCATGGTGGTTGGCGGACTTACCGCCCCATTCCAAGGTTGGCGGGGCGGTAAGTCCCCATTAACCCATTTACCCTTCCCCATTCCCATTTTTGCCCCATAGGGCATAATGGGAGTGGGGAAGGCGTTAATTACGCCACCGTAAATTACGGTGGCGTAATTAACAACAAGGTCCCTTAGCGCCATGGATTTTAACACCTGCTAAAAGCAGGTGTTAAATCCTCCATGGCGCTAAGGGACCTCGGAATCAGGCGGTAAGGGTCGGCGCTGTTTACGCCGCCGTAAACCCCTTACCGCCTGGGTCGTAATGAGGCCCATTGATTATCATTTTCTTGGATTACTAGAGTACATAGATCTGTTCTTCCTATATCAGGTTATTTTCTATCTTGGTCCAGAAATAGAATCTTTCGGGTACCAGACTTCTTTCGCAAACCAAGAACGTAGCATTCGCAGTCTACTGTCTTACATTGTTATTGATTGTTATCTTGGTGGTTTTGATTGTGTGTTTCTTTTTGCAGCCAGCTGAATCCTGTGGCTTCCACTCATCTTTTGGTTAATAGACTTCTCAGGCAGTCCTTTTGTACTCCTGAGAGGTACATTGACAGAAAGAACTCGTCAACTACACAAATTGTTCAAGATCGGAAGCAGATCATCTATTACAAATACAGGTGATCCTTAACACAAAACCACTGAACAGCGCTACTTCACAATGCAATTTAAATGACAGAGAAAAACACACCTAAGTCTGGGAGTCCTCTATACTGGGGAAAAAGGCTTAGGTTTCACAATGCAATTGCCGTTAACTTTGAGGTCTTCGCCGCAGGGGTTGCCGGGCAGAGGGCTTTCCAGGGAGGGTCCGTTAAGTGTAGCAAAAAGCCTATCAGGGGAGGTGGGTGGGATGGATGCAGTAAGAGGGAGGGAAAGGGAGAAGGAGAGGGTCAGGGAACAAGCATGGGCGGCGGAGCCCGGGGGGCTTCAAGAGAATTAACCATGGAAAATCAAGGCCCAGGAGGATCCTAAGCTGCAGCACTCGCCCCAACAAACGGCAGATGGAAAGTGGCGATGTTGCAGTGATGCCGACACCAAGCCTAAGCAGGACGAACTACAGTGCCCAATCAGGGGAGGTGGGCAGGCAGGATGAGGGGGGTAGGCCAAAGGGGAGAGGCAGGGGACAAGCGTGGTGCTGGGATCCGGGGGCTCCAAGGGAATTCAATATGGAAAATCAAGGCCCAGGAGGGTGCTAAACTGCAGCACTAACCCAGAAACGCCAGATGGAAAGTCAGATGGATGACATGATCTGACAAAACACTGTCACAAAAATGGTACAGCTTCAGTATAAACATGATTGCCCATAGAAAATGCAGGTGCTACAGATCTATAGCCCATTTAACAGCTACAGCCTTATATGGTAAATCTGAACATATTGTCTTATTAAACCTTATTCCAGATTCATACCGAAAAAGAGTACTGAAATCCTCCCAAGAGATAGAAACAATAGGCATACATGATCCTAACAGCCAGGAAATGTTAAAAACAATTTAATTGACACATACTACCTAAACAGAAGTACTGCTTTGGAAACCATTTGACTTTACGACAAAGCCCAAAACTACTACTACAAAAAACAATGTCACACCAGATGAGACAACTGACAAATATCCAGTTTCAACTTGTGAAGGAAGCATAGTGAAACTTACCAAACCCAGTCTACTTAATCATATATAGTTATCATTTAAATCTCTGAAACACAGAGAACTTTATTAGATGGCCCTATTGCAACTTTTTAAACCTTGGAGAAAGGAAGATGAATTACTGGTGGCTATGCCTCATTTGAAGCTGCATTCAAAGCAAATGAAAGTAGTATAACAAATGTTAAGTTCAAATAATAAAGAAAAGTTGGACAATAAAGGCCAACAAGAGGAAGACATTCAAGCTCAACTAGAGAGAAGCACTCCTGAGGGCAATCAACCTTCCCTTACAGGAAGCCAAGAACCACTTGGAGAACCATTCATTCTAAATGTCACAGAAATAGCCATGCATGAGGTAGAAAATACTATCAGGGTAATTCATAGAATTTCGTAGAAAAGTGTCGCAAGCTGGCTGGCGCAGAGTGTTCGCGTGCGATTGTCTGCGCCAGGCGCGTGCGCCAAAACCGATTTCCGCGCACAGCGTATTCATGGATTTTAGGCTCCCAAACCAGCCGTGGCGCAGAGTATCGCAGTGACCCTGCAGCAGCGCCAGTAACGCCCCCAAGAACGCCCTCGCGCAAGGAAAAGCCATCAAAATCGCTAAATCATCGCAAAGGGCTGCGCTAACCCTGGACCAGTTTACAGGGCTGCCAAACAAGGAACGCAAAGCGGGTAACGTTCATATCAGGGGTACGCGGGAAGTTTTACATGCGATTAGCCAGGGTACGTGTACGACAGGGGTACGCGTGAAGTTTAACACGCGATTAGCCAGGGTACGTGTATTATAGGGGTACGCGGGAATTATCACACGCGATTTGGCTGGGTACGTGTATGACAGGGGTACGCGTGAAGTTTTACACGCGATTAGCCAGGGTACTGTATTACAGGGGTACCCGGGAATTGTCACACGCGATTTGGCTGGGTACGTGTATTACAGGGGTGCGCGGGAATTATCACACGCGATTTGGCTGGGTACGTGTATGACAGGGGTATGCGTGAAGTTTTACACGCGATTAGCCAGGGTATTGTATTACAGGGGTACGCGGGAATTGTCACACGCGATTTGGCTGGGTACGTGTATTACAGGGGTGCGCGGGAATAATTACACGCGATTTGGCTGGGTACGTGTATTACAGGGGTGCGCGGGAATAATCACAGGCGATTAGGCTGGGTGGGTCCTCACAGGTGTTCCCTGTACACCCTCCACGGCCCCTGCAGGCAGCCCACAAAACAGGGGACTACCCTGCACACCTGCTCATGTCTCCCACCCCCCACCCCCCCCAGCAGTGTGGGGCACCCTCCACCAGGCCCCCACTCATGTCTCCCACCCAGCCCCCAGCCACCATGGGCAGCCCCCACCAGGCTCCCACCCATGTCTACCACCCCCCCCCCACCCCCCAGCCACCATGGGCATCCCCCACCAGGCCCCCACTCATGTCCCCTATCACCCCCACCCCCCAGCAGTGCAGGGGCAGCCTCCACCAGGCCCCCACTCATGTCTCCCACCACCCCCACCCCCCAGCCACCATGGGCAGCCTCCACCAGGCCCCCACTCATGTCCCCTATCACCCCCACCCCCCAGCCACCATGGGCAGCCCCCACCAGGCCCCCACTCATGTCCCCTATCACCCTCACCCCCCAGCAATGCAGGGGCAGCCTCCACCAGGCCCCCACTCATGTCTCCCACCACCCCCACCCCCCAGCCACCATGGGCAGCCTCCACCAGGCCCCCACTCATGTCCCCTATCACCCCCACCCCCCAGCCACCATGGGCAGCCCCCACCAGGCCCCCACTCATGTCCCCTATCACCCCCACCCCCCAGCAGTGCAGGGGCAGCCTCCACCAGGCCCCCACCCATGTCTCCCACCACCCCCACCCCCAGCCACCATGGGCAGCCCCCACCAGGCCCCCACTCATGTCTCCCACCCACCCCCATCCCCCAGCCACCATGGGCAGCCCCCACCAGGCCCCCACTCATGTCTCCCACTCACCCCCCCAGCCACCATGGGCAGCCCCCACCAGGCACCCACCCATGTCTCCCAATACCCCCACCCCCCAGCCACCATGGGCAGCCTCCACCAGGCCCCCACTCATGTCTCCCACCACCCCCACCCCCCCAGCAGTGTGGGGCACCCTCCACCAGGCCCCCACCCATGTCTCCCACCACCCCCACCCCCCAGCCACCATGGGCAGCCCCCACCAGGCCCCCATTCATGTCTCCCACCCACCCCCACCCCCCAGCCACCATGGGCAGCCCCCACCAGGCCCCCACTCATGTCTCCCACCCACCCCACCCCCAGCCACCATGGGCAGCCCCCACCAGGCCCCCACTCATGTCTCCCACCCACCCCCACCCCCCAGCCACCATGGGCAGCCCCCACCAGGCCCCCACTCATGTCCCCTATCACCCCTACCCCCCAGCAGTGCAGGGGCAGCCTCCACCAGGCCCCCACTCATGTCTCCCACCACCCCCACCCCCACCCCCCAGCCACCATGGGCAGCCTCCACCAGGCCCCCACTCATGTCTCCCACCCACCCCCAGCCACCATGGGCAGCCTCCACCAGGCCCCCACTCATGTCCCCTATCACCCCCACCCCCCAGCCACCATGGGCAGCCCCCACCAGGTCCCCACTCATGTCTCCCACCCACCCCACCCCCCAGGCACCATGGGCAGCCCCCACCAGGCCCCCACTCATGTCTCCCACCCACACCCCCCAGCCACCATGGGCAGCCCCCACCAGGCCCCCACGCATGTCTTCCACCACCCCCACCCCCCAGCCACCATGGGCAGCCTCCACCAGGCCCCACTCATGTCTCCCACCACCCCCACCCCCCAGCCCCCATCAGCAGCCTCCACCAGGCCCCCACTCATGTCCCCTATGACCCCCACCCCCCAGCCACCATGGGCAGCCCCCACCATGCCCCCACTCATGTCTCCCACCCACCCCCACCCCCCAGCCACCATGGGCAGCCTCCACCAGGCCCCCACTCATGTCTCCCACCACCCTCACCCCCCAAGCAGTGTAGGGCACCCTCCACCAGGCCCACACCCATGTCTCCCACCACCCCCACCCCCCAGCCACCATGGGCAGCCCCCACCAGGCCCCCACTCATGTCTCCCACCCACCCCCACCCCCCAGCCACCATGGGCAGCCCACACCAGGCCCCCACTCATGTCTCCCACCCACCCCCACCCCCCAGCCACCATGGGCACCCTCCACCAGGCCCCCACCCATGTCTCCCACCACCCCCACCCCCCAGCCACCATGGGCAGCCCCCAACAGGCCCCCACTCATGTCTCCCACCCACCCCCACCCCCCAGCCACCATGGGCAGCCCCTACCAGGCCCCCACTCATGTCTCCCACCCAACCGCCCCCCAGCCACCATGGGCAGCCCCCACCAGGCTCCCACCCATGTCTCCCACCACCCCCACCCCCCAGCCACCATGGGAAGCCTCCACCAGGCCCCCACTCATGTCTCCTACCACCCCCACCCCCAGCAGTGTGGGGCACCCTCCACCAGGCCCCCACCCATGTCTCCCACCACCCCCACCCCCAGCCACCATGGGCAGCCCCCACCAGGCCCCCACTCATGTCTCCCACCCACCCCCACCCCCCAGCCACCATGGGCAGCCCCCACCAGGCCCCCACTCATGTCTCCCACCCACCCCCACCCCCCAGCCACCATGGGCAGCCTCCACCAGGCCCCCACTCATGTCTCCCACCACCCCCACCCCCCCAGCAGTGTGGGGCACCCTCCACCAGGCCCCCACCCATGTCTCCCACCACCCCCACCCCTCAGCCACCATGGGCAGCCCCCACCAGGCCCCCACTCATGTCTCCCACCACCCCCACCCCCAGCCACCATGGGCAGCCTCCACCAGGCCCCCACTCATGTCTCCCACCACCCCACCCCCCCAGCAGTGTAGGGCACCCTCCACCAGGCCTCCACCCATGTCTCCCACCACCCCCACCCCCCAGCCACCATGGGCAGCCCCCACCAGGCCCCCACTCATGTCTCCTATCACCCCCACCCCCCAGCAGTGCAGGGGCAGCCTCCACCAGGCCCCCACTCATGTCTCCCTGCCCACAGGCCCTGACAATCCTCAAGCATGGGCCTCATGGCCAGCCACCACAGCCCAAAGACACAACCAAGTATTACATGCGCCCATGATACTACTCCAATAGAAACAATGTAAATCAACACATGTGTCTCACACACACACAATGGTTGCAAGTGAACCTGAAAACCCATATCATGACATGCATGAAAACAATGAGATGAAACCACACATTGTAGAATGAAAAAATCCAAATAATGTATTAATAACAACAGTAATGGCAATCAAAATTAAACAAAATACACAAGTAAACAAAAAAACAAAATTAAGCTGGCTGTCCCTTTTCAAATTAAAATCAATAAATGATAATCCAAAAAAATGTCTTCCAAAGTTCAAGTCCATAAAAAGGAAATGAAGGGAAAAAAGAAATAGAAAAACATTGCTCCATGGGAAAAAATATACATAGTAAAAAAAATGTCCAAATCCAAAGTCCAACTATGTACAAAGTATTCAGGGTCCATCATCCCAACAGAAGAAATGAAACCTACCAAAAAACCTATCTAAAATGGAACTATATACAAAAGGTGGAGCAGTGTCCGTCGACTCCAAATAAAAATAAACTATAAAGGAAACCTATCACTAAATAACTATATACAATGGCGGCGGGCCAGTCCAGCGGCTCACTTAGTGGTGTTCCGGGCTAGGGCATCATCGAACTCCTCGTCTATGTCCCGGAGGCGGTCCTGTTCCATGGCCCCGAGGGTCCGCAGGGACGCCGACATGTTCACCTCCAACTCCCTGCGGATTGCCTCGAGGCACTCGGCCCGCCTCAGGGCCCTCCACATGGAGTTCTCCGCCCTGACCATCGTGAGCCGCGCCTCTTCCGCCCACCGACGCTCCGCATCTATGGTGTGGCCCAACCGCTGCCACACGGAAGACACTTCCCGTCCAGGGTCCTCCTGCCCTCCGGCCGATGCCTGCCCCTCCGATGTTGAAGGCCCCGAGCTATCGTGGCTCCCACCTACAGCCTCCTGCTGCTGCAGCTGCTGCTGTCCATGTGCCCTGTCCGATGGTGCCTGCACATCCTCCTCCAGCTGGGGTGCAGTCGTTGATGTGGCCACCCCTGCTGGACGTCCGACTCCCGACTGTGGCAGGGATCTGTTGTCCACCAGCCTGGCCGCACGGTCGGAGGCAGCTCCACAGGGCACCCAGGTGACACATGGGTGGGAAGATGGCATGGAGGACGACTGGGGCATAGGGGGTTCCGTGGAGATGGGGGTCGGAACAAGGTCCAGGAAACGGAGGAATCCAGCCCTGGTGAGCTGTCCCAGTGGGTCAACGCAGTCAACGAGCCATGCAAGAAGATGTGCAGACTCATCATGAAAAGACTGCAGGTCAGCTCGCATGGCCCGTTGACGCAACGCCACCCCACCCTGGACAGGCTCAACCTGGTGCAGGATAGCCACATCCGCAGGGAGAGGAAGGCCAGGTGTTGTAAGCCAATCCCCTCCCTGACAACGGGTCTGGAGGTAGGCATCCCCGCTGGTGCAAGATGATGCAGTGACAGGAGCAGGGACAGGATTGCACACAGGCACCTCCGCGGCGGCCTGTGCTGCCTCCTGTCCCAGATCCTGCACTGCACCACTAGCACCAGTGGAATCCCCACCTCCAGACCCCGCCTCTGCCACTTGCACGGCCTCCTCCTCCTCCAAACCCCCCACCAACCTGGATGACTCCGTGCCATCTTCCTCCGTTGGGCCCTGTGGGGTCCCAGCTGCCCCTTCTGCTGCCGAGGAGTCCAACTCCAACCTCCACCTCTTGGACCTCCCCTCGGCAGCTGCGGCCTGGGACACGGCACCGGACTCCTCACTCCCCGACAAGATCAGAACCTGGGAGGGGATCCGGGCCTTGCGTCTCCGGCTGGTGGTGCGACCCCTGCTGCTGTGCTCCACAGCACCTTCTCCGCCCTCTTCATCAGTTGACGCTGCAGACAGGGAGAAAGAAAACACAGGCATCAGGGCACTGTCCAATGGACTCATACACACATGACAGTCATACATGAGTGGCATTGGTAAACCTCAGACATGGCATCACAATCCCCAACACACATGTCATTTCAACTTGCACACATGAGCCATACCACAGCCATATTGCAACAGCCAGCACCATCCATTCACATACAACAGCATGAGCATCCAAAGGTCATCCACACATCACATGCAACATAGGGAGTACACTACACATGCACACACTCCACCAAACTTGCATGCATGTGTACACCTCCGCCAACAGTCGCAGTGTTCCGATCGACATCCATGTCACACCTGACAATCATTCCTCCACATCCTGTGCCATGCAAGCCCACACACACAAGCACCATCCATGTGTCACACATGAGACCCCTCGCATGTGTCACCCTCACGGCCCTGTACACCCCCCCCTACTTGCCCACATAAAAATACATGTTCAACCTGCACACTCCTGGCACACCACACGCACAGTTTACAATCAGTATGCATGTACACTTACCGCTCGACTCCAGACGGGTCTGCCTCTCAAGGACCTGGACATGGAGCGCTGGGGATATGCGTTCCAGGACCCTCATCTGATCTTCCGACAAGTGGCCCCGGAGCCCCTTAGCATCCGCTGCCTTCAGGAGGCGCCGGGCCTTGTTGAGGGTCCTGGACCTGAAGTCCTCCCAGCGCTTCCTGACACGTTTGTTGTCGTGGACTGCCACCTCATCCGCGTTGATGGCAGTCACGATGTCCATCCAGATCCGAGTCCGTCCTTCCTTGTCGGCGCGCAACCTTCCGAAGAGGGCATCATACTGCCCCAGGACATGCTCCACCAGGACACCAACTTCGGTGGCAGTGAAGCTGGTGCCCCTCTGCCTCCTTGGTCGGGGGTTGCCACTGTTGCCAGATGTTGCAGTGCCCGACATGGCAACCCCAGAGGCAGGAGTGGTTGGGCAACTGGGTCCTGGGGCTGGGCTGTGGGGCGATGGAAAAGCAGTCGGGAGTCTTCGGTTCCAGCAGGGGTGGTCAAAGCAACAGCACCCCTGGCTGATGTGCAGGCAGCAAATGGCAGGGCATGTGGGCAGCAGGCAGTCAGGCAGCAGCAGATGGCAGGTGGGAGCGTGCTCAAGGCTCTGGGGGGCAGTAATTCGGCCTTCTGGGCAGGAGCGTGGTCTTCCGTGTGTGAACGCGTGGCCAGCTTGATACGGAGTGATTTTGCACGTAAAAATCCAGCACGTCTGCGTGTAATTCGAGGAAAGGCCCTTAGCGCGTAAGCGCGTCAGCACACGTCTGTACATTCATTGGCCCAAAGGCCACCAGCGTATGCGCGTCTATGAAGTCACATGCACGTTGAATATGGCACACGTTTGAAATGTTGCGTGTTAAAAAAATGAAAGACACGTCCGAGTGTCAAAGCGTGTAATTGGTGGAAATGGCCTTAGCGCGTACACGCGGAAGTGACAAAGCGTGTAATTGGTGGAAATGGCCCTACACGCGGAAGTGACAAAGCGTGTAATTGGTGGAAATGGCCCTAGCGCGTACACGCGGAAGTGACGCTGGACGTGTGGGCCTGCATAAAAGGTACGTGTAGAACACCATTTCCTTGTACGTGCTTTTCGTGGAGAGCGAGTGGGTGAAATCTGTACTTCTTGTCGTTTCACACGCGATTTACTTCACAGCGTTTCAAGTTCGTACTCCCTGTTACCTCTGACAGCTTTTTCTCTTTTTTCTCTTTTTCTGGTTTTCCTGGGCCTGTTCCCTCAAACAGCGTTCCCTTCTACTGTTGTCCTATCTCCACAGACAGCTTACAATTCTTCTTTTGGCGGGGGTGTTGCCAACGCGCAAACGCGCTTCTTTTTCACGCTCTTTTTCCTGGCAGACGGTGAGTCACGCACGTATCTAACATCTGTGCTCGCCCCGTGTGTAGCCTACCCCTTCAGAGGTCATTCTAGGCTGCGTGTGACACGCATACATACATTCTTGTGATACTGGGTGCCACAGCGTAGTGCAGGTTTTTTTTTCTGCACACGTGTTCTAGGAGGGGTTGCGTGCACGTCATCTCCCTTTTTTGGGCTTCCTGTGTGTTGCGTGACCCGTCATCTTTCCCCAGGGGTCACATTCAGCCTTGCTAGAGCACTAGGGTACAATTACCATCTGGTACCCAACCCCTTTGACCCCCAATTGCCCAGGACAATAGTTTACAGCCACTCCCATACGCACATTAACATCAGTGCCATGGTTGGGAGGCGAGGAATCCGTAAGGGTGGCAAAGGTGGACGAGCCACAAGTGGTGGCCGTGGTGGATCCGGTAGGGGACGTGGTCGTTACTTGCAGGGTGACTCTGTCCCCCCATGTGTGGAGGACCAGTCAAGGGCACCCATAATCCCCCCCGCCCCCCCCTGGTTGAGGCTGATGTGGCTGACACCATCCATGCTCAGCCCTTGTTGGACCAGCCCATTGTGACAGCAGACCTGGCTGACTCCATGGCTGACTTCCAGGTCAGCAGTCCTATGACATGTGCGCTGGTGCACGTTGATGTCATCAGGCCACGTGGATCAGGGGCAGCAAGGTCATTTGCTGCCCCAAGTAGGCAGGGTGGAGAGGCTGCAGGGGCAGCTGCGGCTCCATCCACCCCAGCTTTCACACACCCAGCCAGGACAGTGTCGGTCCTAGTCCATCCTGCTGACATTCCCCCTGACACCATTACACTTGAGCCAATGCCTGCACCAACTCCCATGCTGAGTGTGCAATCCCACACTCCTGATACAGAGTCCACCAGGGCTCCTGCCCCTAGTGTCCAGAGCGGCGTAGGACACTCAGGATCACCACCACCTTCCAAGCGGAAGAGGAAGAGTGCTCGTCCGGCACAGGCTGATGCCCCAGACACGGCTACACAGTCCGGCCCGTCGAGGAAGCCCAGCTTCACGGATGCCGAACTGAATGCACTTGTCGAGTATGTGTCCGCACATGATAACGAAATGGTCATTGTTGCAGGATCCAAGACCACACCTGCACAACGCCAGGCACACTGGCAGACCGTTGCGGACATCGTAAGTGCCCTTGGAATCGTGAGGCGCACAGCCAATGATTGCTATAAGCGCTGGAATGACCTAAAGCGCAGGGCAAAGAATAAGCTGGCCTCAAGTCATGCCGCAACTCTAGTGACTGGAGGTGGGTCTCCAGTAGAAGACATGGAACTCACTCCACATGAGTCAGTCGCTGGGACCTACGTCACGGAGGAACAGATCCAAGGCGTGGGAGATCTGCCTGATTATGAGGCATTGTCCGGTGAGTGCACATGCATGTGTGTGTCATCCATGTGCATGGTGTGTGTGTGAGGGCTTCTGTTTGTGTGCCAGGTGAGGGTGTGTGCGCCTGAGTCATTTGGGTCACCCATGTGCTTCATGCAATACATTCTGCGCAGCAGCATTTGGCCATAGCAGTATCCCTTCTGCCAACAGTAGACATCTAGCCTAACAGCACCCCAGTTGCCCTTGAAGTGTCACCTTGCCACAACATTGTTGCTTATTTTTCTCTGTTCATTCAGGCAGATTGTTTGCATTCCACCACTTTTACTAGGCATTTCTCAGTCCTCTAGTCACATGTCTGACATGGCTATGGTAAAGTGGAGTGACTTTGTTACCTGGATATCATTTGTTTAGACATGTCCCTGTGCAATCGGACCATTTTGGACTGGCAGCTCCAGGTGAAAAATCAGACCTGTTTGAATTAGAAAAGCTATTACATGAGGGAACTGGACTGAATGAATAAGTGCTGCCCTCCTCTCCATCTTCACTCAATAGCAATGGTACATGCCATCTGTGTGATGGCATGTGTATTTCACCTGGCAATCACAGGCCAATGTGTGATGCCACTGCCAGGCAGCATGCAGAAAATGTGTTCATCTTCCATTTTGGTGTCATCAGTGTGTGCCATTTGCCTACCCTTCATACGCAGTGAGGGTGCATGCATGGGAGAGTTTTAGTCATGTGGGACGTGTCAATCAAGTACTGGTTCTGTTGCTTCTCAGCCCTCATTGTGTGCCATGGTGCTAATGCCTGTTTCCATTTGTTTGCTTTTATGTCTTTGCAGGGGAAGACGCACCTGATACTGCTGGGGTTGTGGAGATGGTGTAGACCCAGGAGGGGTCCGAGGGCCGACCGACCACCAGTGAGGGACGTGGTGTGGTGGTGGGTGAGAACCCACAACTGCTGCAGGTCGTGCTCTCAAGGGGTGTCTCTGGCTGCACCTCCCCCGAGCTGTACTCAGGTGTTGATTCGGATGATGAGACCTACGTGCCGTCGCAGGTGAGTGTTCCTGGGAGGGATTCTGTTCTGTCCCACCCACCTGCACCAGGGTCAGAACCCTCAATGGGGATGTCAGTGTTGGCAGCTATGCTTTTGGTGGTTACGGATGCAGGGTCACACTCCGCGACATCTGATCCTGTTCCTGGGCCAGCAGATCAGAGGGGGAATGCAGTCCTGCAGCCTCAGGCAGTGCCGGCACAGCAAGGCGCAGTTCGCCTTGCCCCAGACAGGTGTGGTGCCCGCCGACGTGGTGGCCGTACGCCACCTGGCAATACCGCATGGGAGCAATCCATTTACGGTATGGCAACCCAACAGGCAGCATCATCAGAGATGATGGCTCAGGCCATGGATAGGGTGGCCACTTCCATTGTCCCCCCCGAAAAGCTGATGGAGCGACTACAGCAGGCAACCGACTCCAGCTGCCAGTCACACAGGGAGGACATGTTGGCGTCCAACAGGGACAGGCGGGCGGCACTGGCGACTCTGCAGGAAGCCATCTCCATAGAGTCCCAGGGCCACAGGGAAGCCAGAGGCTGGAACTCCTTCACCTCAGGACGACTCTTGTTGAGCTTGAGGCTTCAACAAACCGAAGGACAGAACAGCAGCTGGAGCGTCTCACCCGTACGCTCTCAGCTGAGATGCAGGCAACTAGGGCGGAGGTCCGGGCATCCCGTGAGTTGTTGCATGGGGACCTCCACACACTCATCCTCCAGAACGAGACCTACCACACCCGCATGCTTGCAGCCATGGAGGAACAGACTAGGGCCTTGCGTGGGCTGCCTCCCATAGTGCCACCACCTCCGGATGCAGCTGCACAGGGTGATAATAGCGACAGCAGTGATACTCCCACAATAGGGTAGCCGTGTGGGCCATGAGCCCATGGAGGTGTTTTTTTTTCGCAAGATCCACACAGGTGGGTTTTGGTGTGCACCCTGTCCTCGGACCTCCTGGGTGGCCTCCCCAACTCCCCCGGGCCCATTAATGGCCATTTTTGATTTTTTTTTTTTTTTGGGACAGTGTGTTGCCTTGTGTGGCTCCCGTGGGCATACGCTGCATTGTGGCTGGGCACATGCAGGCTTGTCATGTATTTGGTTCAGATGCTTGGGTTTTTGTCACACACACCCCTCCTGCTTCCCGTTTCCATGGGCTTGCAAAGGGTGTGCCCAAGTGACATTGACGTACATGGTGACATTGGACTCCCACTACATGTGTGGGTAGTCTAGTCAATACTGTGTATACATTCCTAGTGCATATTGCTGTTGTGTTGTACACTGCATGTTGCATTGATGTGTAACTCATCATCCGTGTCTACCTCCTAATTTGCAGGTCCTTTCCTCATGTCTACACAAGGCCCTCTACTTTGGAGATGGGGTCCATGTTGGCAGCAGTGCACCTACAACTCTACATGGCGGCAACACTGTACAGTTGGAAGTGGTGGGAGTGCAGGCATTTCCAGGTGGTGAGACTACTAATTCCTTACATTCGTAATGTCATGTTAATGGTAGTTTTGAGGGTCAGTAGCTGATAAGTGTTATTGCTAAATACCTGCTCAAGTGTGTTGTTGGTCCTGCATTACTGTGAGCATTTCAGGTGTCGCAAGTTTCAATTAGGGACACTGTACTTTGTGACACTTGTGTCATGTTGTGGGGATTACTTTGTTTACCTGCACATAGCATGACATGGCACGGTGTGTCGTGTGGCGGTGCTGGGGATGGGTTGGGTGACATGGCACTGTCCTCATGTTGCATTTTGCAAGTGGGTATTCATTTTAGCTGCATGAATGTGTTTTTTTCACGAAACTGCATTGGTGGTGTCTGTGTAGGTAGGGATGCACACATTGTAACACTTCCAGGTGAACAATCTCAGGCTGATATGGTTTTGACGGTTGATTCTCCAGACATTCAGGATCAGTGTCAGGTTGAGTCATCATTGATTGTCAGATGGTTTGTGCCAGGGCAGTGTGCACTCCACAGGGGTGTGATTTCTATGTGAAGTAATTAGCCACTAGCTGTGTACGGGCTGCCTCCCCCCGTGCCCTTTCCCCTCCCATGTGCAGCGGGCGTGCATGTGGTTGGGGATGTGGGGGCACCACCATGTCCACGGCCAGGCCCCGGCGTGTTGCAACGTTGTGCAGGACACATGCTGCCACTATGATCCTGCACACTACTGGGGGAGCGTATAACAGCTGCCCGCCAGAACGGTCAAGGGAGCGAAAGCGTGACTTAAGCACTCCGAATGTGCGCTCCACTATGCCCCGGGTTGCAATGTGGGCTGTGTTATATCTTACCTCGGGTGGCGTGGTGGGGTTCTGAATTGGCGTCATCATGTGGGGGCTGAGAGGGTAGGCACTGTCCCCTGTGGAGGTGGTGATGGGTATCATTGGTGGGGTTGTGACCTTGCTCAGTATCTGACATGCATGCATGTGCAGTGGCATTCATACTCACCAGGCAGCCATGTATCGCCATGCCGCCCAGCTTCTAGGTCCCGGCTTAGGGTGGACATTCGGTAAATGAAGCTGTCGTGGGTGGACCCGGGATAGTTGGCATATACTGAGGTGATGATTCCCTTGGCATTACATACTACCTGCACGTTGATGGAATGCCAGTGCTTGCGGTTCCTATAGATGTGCTCAGATGCCCTGGGGGGACGTAGAGCCACATGGGTGCAGTCGATGGCACCTAGCACTTTGGGGAATCGTGCCACACCGTAAAAATCCAGGGCGGCAGCATGCCTTTCTGGAGGTGTTCTGGGCAGGTATATGTGCCTGCGGACTGATGGGCGTGCAGTAATGATGTTCAAGACCTGGTGTAGGCAGCGTGACTGCATGGCCTGTGACACCCCACCCACTATGGCGCCTGTCCGCTGAAATGATCCAGTGGCTAAGAAGTGCAGTACATTGAGGACCTTCTCCAGGGGGATGAGTGCTTGGGAGCACAGGGTGGGTGATGTGAGGTCATCCTCCCACTCACTCACCAGGTCCAGTATTATGTGTGGTGGAAATCTGTACCTCCCATACACCTGGTCATCAGGCATCCCGCAAAGGCTGGTTCTGGGTGTGAATATTCTGGCCCTGACTATCCTCCTCCTCCGCCTTTGGTAGCCCACGGCCACTGCTGCTAGGAACGGTATATTCATCCTGGCGTCTGAGCTTGTTAGTTTTTTGCGCGCAAATTTATGCGTTGCGGGTCGACGTATGCCTGCTTCCTACTGGCGTATGTCTTTCTTTGCGCGTGTTGTAGGCGAGCGTGTGAAACTTCCCGCGCACCCCTGAAATCCAGTACCCAGGCCAATAGCGTGTGGAAATTCCCGCGCACCCCGGAATACACGTGCGCTGATGTACTCACGTGTGTAAGTGCCCGCGCACCCCTGAAATACACGTGCATAGGCCAATCGCGTGTACGCGCACTTTTGTCCAATTACACGCGATGACACTCTGACGTGCAGTCTTTCCACGTGTGCTCCGTCATCACGTGCTATGAGGGAAACACCTGTGCGGTCCTTTGGTCCTTTGGTCCAATAGAATCGCGTATGCGTGCTGACGCGCTTACGCGCTAAGGGCCTTTCCTCGAATTTCTCGCTGACGTGCAGGATTTTCACGTGCCAAATCACTCCGTATCAAGCTGGCCACGCGAAAACACACGGAAGACCACGCTCCTGCCCAGAAGGCCGAATTACTGCCCCCCAGTGCCCCGAGCAGCCTCCCACGTGCCATCTGCTGCTGCCTGCCTGCTGCCACCGTGCCCTGCCATTTGGTGCCTGCACATCAGCCATCTGCAGGGGTCCAGTTGCTGTGTCCACCCCTGCTGGAACAGAAGACTCCCGACTGGGATAACATCGCTCCACAGCCCAGCCCCAGGACCCAGTTGCCCACCCACTCCTGCCTCTGGGGATGCCATGTCGGGCACTTCGACATCTGGCACCAGTGGCAATCCCAGGCCAGAGGGGCAGAGGGGCACCAGCTTCACTGCCACCGAAGTTGGTGTCCTGGTGGAGCATGTCCTGGGGCAGTATGATGCCCTCTTTGGATCGTCCCGCGCCAGCAAGGAAGGACGGGAGAGGATCTAGGCCGACTGTGTGGTTGCCATCAACGCAACGACGTCCAGAAGATCAAGAAGCGCTGGGAGGACTTGAGGTCCAGGACCCTCGTGAAGGCCCGGTGCCTCGTGGAGGGGGGCCGGGGCCGCATGAATTCCATCCAGATGAGGGTCCTGGAACGCGTACGCCCAGCGCTCCATGCCCAGATCCTTGAGAGGGAGACCCGTCTGGAGTTGAGCGGTAAGTGGCCAAGCATTGCTGTTTGAGACAGGGCATGTTGCGGTGTGCTGGTTGTCTGATACTTGCCTGTATGTGTGACATAGGCCATGTATGCATGTATGTGTGCAGGGACATCATGGTAATGCATGTGCGACCAGTGATGTGTGAACCACATGGTTGTTGCATGTGTTTAAATGCGACATGGGGAGCCCTATGCAGATTTTACACATGAGAGCATGCCAGTCTCTGTTCCTGGACATGGGTGGGGGTGAGGGATGGGTGCTGATGCCAGGTACATATATGGTAGCCATGTCTGTGTGCCTGACCTGCGTGTCTGTGACTTGTGAATGCCATGGATGCATGACACATGTGTGTGACAATGCACAGATTCACTGATGCAGCCTAGTTATCCTTGTATCTGCTGTGTTTGGGGTGTATGAGGCCAGATGGATGTGACTGAGGTGAAGTGTGTGCATGTGATAGGCATGACCCATGATGCATGTGAGTTCCATATCATTGTATGTTTCAAGAGTCCATTGGACATGTATGGAAATGTCCATGGCATGCACCATGCCTGTTACTGTGTGTGTTTTGCCTGGACTGACCCATGTGTTGTGGAGGGACATGATGGAAGTGTACTTTGACAGTGGTACTCATCTGCTATTGCTTCCTGTCTAGGGGACCATTGTACAGTACCCTGATGCTTGTGTTCTATGTCTCCCTCTACGCAGCGGCTAGTGAAGAAGAGGGCGGAGACGGCGCTGTGGAGCAAGGCGGCGGGGATGCCCCCACAGCTGCAGCGACCTGCCCTGACCAATGCAGACAGCTCGGTGGGGATCCTATCCCTGCCACAGTCGGGAGTCGGAGGTCCAGCAGGGGTGGACACCACAGCAACTGTACCCCAGCAGATGGAGGATGTGCCGGCATCATCAGGCAGGGCACGTGCACGACGGCGTCGGTGGATTCCATCAGCCTGGATGCCGTCGTGCTGGCAGAGGCAGTTGCGTCGGAGGCAGCAGCAGAGTCAACGTGGGAGGCATCATGGCTCGGGGCCATCAACATCGGAGGGGCAGGCATCGGCCGGAGGGCAGGAGGACCCAGGACGGGAAGTGTCTTCCGTGTGGCTGCGGTTGGGCCAGCAGATAGGTGCGGAGCGGCGGCGGGCAGAAGAGGCGCGGCTCACGATGGTCAGGGCGGAGAACTCCAAGCGGAGGGCCCTGAGGCGGGCCAAGTGCCTCAAGGCAATCCGCAGGGGGGTGGAGGAGCAGATGGCGTCGTCCCTGCAGACCCTCGGGGCCATGGAACAGGACCGCCTCCGGGACATAGACGAGGAGTTTGATGATGCCCTGGCCCGGAACACCACGGAGTGAGCCGCTGGACTTGCCCGCCAC
Source organism: Ambystoma mexicanum (assembly GCF_040938575.1). Classification (NCBI taxonomy): domain Eukaryota; kingdom Metazoa; phylum Chordata; class Amphibia; order Caudata; family Ambystomatidae; genus Ambystoma; species Ambystoma mexicanum. The sequence continues at coordinate 452,603,998 of NC_090938.1, forward strand.
CTTTGTATATAGTTCTTTAGTTTTAGGTTTCCTTTGTTTCTTCTTATGATTTGGAGTCGACGGACACTGCTCCACTTTTTGTATATAGTTGCATTTTAGTTAGGGTTTTTTGTAGGTTTCCTTTGTTCAGTTGGGCTCATGGACCCTTGGATGTTTTGTACATAGTTCTTCATTGGATTGTTTTTTTTTTTTTCTATTTATTCACCATGGAGCAATGGTCTTTGCATTTATTTTTCTCTCTCGGATTGATTTTATTTTTAATGTGACTTTGGACAACATTTTTTTGGATTTGGATTTGTAGTTTTGATTTTTTTGGACGGACATGCAGCTTATCTTTTTTTCATTGCCATTGTAGTTTGTTTCATTTCATTTGCATTCAATTTTTTTTAATACAATTTTGTTTTCATACTTCACTGTGTGGTATCATCTCATGGGTTTCATGCATGTCATGTTGGGTGTTTTCCCATTCAATTGCAACCATTGTGTGTGACGGACATGGGTTCATTTGCTTTATGAACATTGGGGGTGTAACATGTAATTTCCATTTCCATGTGGGTGAATGGGTTACTTGGTAGGGCCTTTTGGCTGTGGAGGCTGACCATAACGCACATGATTGGGGATTGTGAGGACCTGGGTGCAGGGGGACATGAGTGGGGGCCTGGTGGAGGGTGCCCTGCACTGCTGGGGGTGGGGGTGATAGGGGCCATGAGTGGGGGCCTGGTGGAGGGTGCCCCTGGATGCTGGGGGGTGGGGGTGATAGAGGACATGAGTGGGGGCCTGGTGGAGGGTGCCCCACACTGCTGGGGGGTGGGGGTGGTGGGAGACATGAGTTGGACATGAGTGGGGGCCTGGTGGAGGGTGCCCCACACTGCTGGGGGGTGGGGGTGGTTGGAGACATGAGTTGGACATGAGTGGGGGCCTGGTGGAGGGTGCCCCTGGATGCTGGGGGGTGGGGGTGCAGGGGGACATGTGTGGGGGCCTGGTGGAGGGTGCCCCTGGATGCTGGGGGGTGGGGGTGATAGGGGACATGAGTGGGGGCCTGGTGGAGGGTGCCCTGCACTGCTGGGGGGTGGGGGTGCAGGGGGCCATGAGTGGGGGCCTGGCGGAGGGTGCCCCTGGATGCTGGGGGGTGGGGGTGCAGGGGGCCATGAGTGAGGGCCTGGTGGAGGGTGCCCCTGGATGCTGGGGGGTGGGGGTGATAGGGGCCATGAGTGGGGGCCTGGTGGAGGGTGCCCTGGATGCTGGGGGGTGGGGGTGCAGGGGGACATGAGTGGGGGCCTGGTGGAGGGTGCCCCTGGATGCTGGGGGTTGGGGGTGATAGGGGACATGAGTGGGGGCCTGGTGGAGGATGCCCCACACTGCTGGGGGGTGGGGGTGGTGGGAGACATGAGTTGGACATGAGTGGGGGCCTGGTGGAGGGTGCCCCTGGATGCTGGGGGTGGGGGTGCAGGGGGCCATGAGTGGGGGCCTGGTGGAGGGTGCCCCTGGATGCTGGGGGGTGGGGGTCATAGGGGCCATGAGTGGGGGCCTGGTGGAGGGTGCGCCTGAACTGCTGGGGGTGGGGGTGGTGGGAGACATGAGTGGGGGCCTGGTGGAGGGTGCCCCTGGATGCTGGGGGTGGGGGTGAAGGGGGACATGAGTGGGGGCCTGGTGGAGGGTGCCCCTGGATGCTGGGGGGTGGGGGTGATAGGGGCCATGAGTGGGGGCCTGGTGGAGGGTGCCCCACACTGCTGGGGGGTGGGGGTGGTGGGAGACATGAGTTTGACATGAGTGGGGGCCTGGTGGAGGGTGCCCCTGGATGCTGGGGGGTGGGGGTGCAGGGGGACATGAGTTGGACATGAGTGGGGGCCTGGTGGAGGGTGCCCTGCACTGCTGGGGGGTGGGGTGGTGGGAGACATGAGTTGGACATGAGTGGGGGCCTGGTGGAGGGTGCCCCTGGATGCTGGGGGGTGGGGATGCAGGGGGCCATGAGTGGGGGCCTGGTGGAGGGTGCCCCTGGATGCTGGGGGGTGGGGGTGATAGGGGACATGAGTGGGGGCCTGGTGGAGGGTGTCCCACACTGCTGGGGGGTGGGGGTGGTGGGAGACATAAGTTGGACATGAGTGGGGGCCTGGTGGAGGGTGCCCTGCACTGCTGGGGGGGGGGTGATAGGGGCCATGAGTGGGGGCCTGGTGGAGGGTGCCCCTGCACTGCTGGGGGGTGGGGGTGGTGGGAGACATGAGTTGGACATGAGTGGGGGCCTGGTGGAGGGTGCCCCTGGATGCTGGGGGGTGGGGGTGCAGGGGGCCATGAGTGGGGGCCTGGTGGAGGGTGCCCCTGGATGCTGGGGTGTGGGGGTGATAGGGGCCATGAGTGGGGGCCTGGTGGAGGGTGCCCTACACTGCTGGGGGGTGGGGGTGGTGGGAGACATGAATTGGACATGAGTGGGGGCCTGGTGGAGGGTGCCCCTGGATGCTGGGGGGTGGGGGTGATAGGGGACATGAGTGGGGGCCTGGTGGAGGGTGCCCCACACTGATGGGGGTGGGGGTGGTGGGAGACATGAGTTGGACATGAGTGGGGGCCTGGTGGAGGGTGCCCCTGGATGCTGGGGGGTGGGGGTGCAGGGGACATGAGTTGGACATGAGTGGGGGACTGGTGGAGGGTGCCCTGCACTGCTGGGGGGTGGGGGTGGTGGGAGACATGAGTTGGACATGAGTGGGGGCCTGGTGGAGGGTGCCCCTGCACTGCTGGGGGGTGGGGGTGCAGGGGGCCATGAGTGGGGGCCTGGTGGAGGGTGCCCCTGGATGCTGGGGGGTGGAGGTGATAGGGGCCATGAGTGGGGGCCTGGTGGAGGGTGCCCCTGGATGCTGGGGGGTGGGGGTGCAGGGGGACATGAGTGGGGGCCTGGTGAAGGGTGCCCCTGGATGCTGGGGGGTGGGGGTGATAGGGGACATGAGCGGGGGCCTGGTGGAGTGTGCCCCACACTGCTGGGGGGTGGGGGTGGTGGGAGACATGAGTTGGACATGAGTGGGGGCCTGGTGGAGGGTGCCCCACACTGCTGGGGGGTGGGGGTGGTGGGAGACATGAGTTGGACATGAGTGGGGGCCTGGTGGAGGGTGCCCCTGGATGCTGGGGGGTAGGGGTGCAGTGGGACATGTGTGGGGGCCTGGTGGAGGGTGCCCCTGGATGCTGGGGGGTGGGGGTGCAGGGGACATGAGTTGGACATGAGTGGGGGCCTGGTGGAGGGTGCCCTGCACTGCTGGGGGGTGGGGGTGGTGGGAGACATGAGTTGTACATGAGTGGGGGCCTGGTGGAGGGTGCCCCTGCACTGCTGGGGGCTGGGGGTGCAGGGGGCCATGAGTGGGGGCCTGGTGGAGGGTGCCCCTGGATGCTGGGGGGTGGGGGTGATAGGGGCAATGAGTGGGGGGCTGGTGGAGGGTGCCCCTGGATGCTGGGGGGTGGGGGTGCAGGGGGACATGAGTGGGGGCCTGGTGGAGGGTGCCCCTGGATGCTGGGGGGTGGGGGTGATAGGGGACATGAGTGGGGGCCTGGTGGAGGGTGCCCCACACTGCTGGGGGGTGGGGGTGGTGGGAGACATGAGTTGGACATGAGTGGGGGCCTGGTGGAGGGTGCCCCACACTGCTGGGGGGTGGGGGTGGTGGGAGACATGAGTTGGACATGAGTGGGGGCCTGGTGGAGGGTGCCCCTGGATGCTGGGGGGTAGGGGTGCAGGGGGACATGTGTGGGGGCCTGGTGGAGGGTGCCCCTGGATGCTGGGGGGTGGGGGTGATAGGGGACATGAGTGGGGGCCTGGTGGAGGGTGCCCTGCACTGCTGGAGCGTGGGGGTGCAGGGGGCCATGAGTGGGGGCCTGGTGGAGGGTGCCCCTGGATGCTGGGGGGTGGGGGTGCAGGGGGCCATGAGTGGGGGCCTGGTGGAGGGTGCCCCTGGATGCTGGGGGTGGGGGTGATAGGGGCCATGAGTGGGGGCCTGGTGGAGGGTGCCCCTGGATGCTGGGGGGTGGGGGTGATAGGGGACATGAGTGGGGGCCTGGTGGAGGGTGCCCCACACTGCTGGGGGCTGGGGGTGGTGGGAGACATGAGTTGGACATGAGTGGGGGCCTGGTGGAGGGTGCCCCTGGATGCTGGGGGGTGGGGGTGCAGGAGGCCATGATTGGGGGCCTGGTGGAGGGTGCCCCTGGATGCTGGGGGGTGGGGGCGATAGGGGCCATGAGTGGGGGCCTGGTGGAGGGTGCCCCTGCACTGCTGGGGGGTGGGGGTGGTGGGAGACATGAGTTGGACATGAGTGGGGGCCTGGTGGAGGGTGCACCTGGATGATGGGGGTGGGGGTGCAGGGGGACATGAGTGGGGGCCTGGTATAGGGTGCCCCTGGATGCTGGGGGGTGGGGGTGATAGGGGCCATGAGTGGGGGCCTGGTGGTGGGTGCCCCACACTGCTGGGGGGTGGGGGTGGTGGGAGACATGAGTTGGACATGAGTGGGGGCCTGGTGGAGGGTGCCCCTGGATGCTGGGGGCCGGGGGTGCAGGGGGACATGAGTTGGACATGAGTGGGGGCCTGGTGGAGGGTGCCCTGCACTGCTGGGGGGTGGGGGTGGTGGGAGACATGAGTTGGACATGAGTGGGGGCCTGGTGGAGGGTGCCCCTGGATGCTGGGGGGTGGGGGTGCAGGGGGACATGAGTTGGACATGAGTGGGGGCCTGGTGGAGGGTGCCCTGCACTGCTGGGGGGTGGGGGTGATAGGGGACATGAGTGGGGGCCTGGTGGAGGGTGCCCCACACTGCTGGGGGTGGGGGTGGTGGGAGATATGAGTTGGACATGAGTGGGGGCCTGTTGGAGGGTGCCCTGCACTGCTGGAGGGTGGGGGTGATAGGGGCCATGAGTGGGGGCCTGGTGGAGGGTGCCCCTGCACTGCTGGGGGGTGGGGGTGGTGGGAGACATGAGTTGGACATGAGTGGGGGCCTGGTGGAGGGTGCACCTGGATGCTGGGGGGTGGGGGTGCAGGGGGACATGAGTGGGGGCCTGGTGGAGGGTGCCCCTGGATGCTGGGGGGTGGGGGTGACAGGGGACATGAGTGGGGGCCTGGTGGAGGGTGCCCCACACTGCTGGGGGGTGGGGGTGGTGGGAGACATGAGTTGGACATGAGTGGGGGCCTGGTGGAGGGTGCCCCTGCACTGCTGGGGGGTGGGGGTGCAGGGGGCCATGAGTGGGGGCCTGGTGGAGGGTGCCCCTGGATGCTGGGGGGTGGGGGTGATAGGGGACATGAGTGGGGGCCTGGTGGAGGGTGCCCCACACTGCTGGGGGTGGGGGTGGTGGGAGACATGAGTTGGACATGAGTGGGGGCCTGTTGGAGGGTGCCCTGCACTGCTGGAGGGTGGGGGTGATAGGGGCCATGAGTGGGGGCCTGGTGGAGGGTGCCCCTGCACTGCTGGGGGGTGGGGGTGGTGGGAGACATGAGTTGGACATGAGTGGGGGCCTGGTGGAGGGTGCACCTGGATGCTGGGGGGTGGGGGTGCAGGGGGACATGAGTGGGGGCTTGGTGGAGGGTGCCCCTGGATGCTGGGGGGTGGGGTGACAGGGGACATGAGTGGGGGCCTGGTGGAGGGTGCCCCACACTGCTGGGGGGTGGGGGTGGTGGGAGACATGGGTTGGACATGAGTGGGGGCCTGGTGGAGGGTGCCCCTGCACTGCTGGGGGGTGGGGGTGCAGGGGGCCATGAGTGGGGGCCTGGTGGAGGGTGCCCCTGGATGCTGGGGGGTGGGGGTGATAGGGGCCATGAGTGGGGGCCTGGTGGAGGGTGCCACTGGATGCTGGGGGGTGGGGGTGCAGGGGGACATGAGTGGGGGCCTGGTGGAGGGTGCCCCTGGATGCTGGGGGGTGGGGGTGCAGGGGGACATGAGTTGGACATGAGTGGGGGCCTGGTGGAGGGTGCCCTGCACTGCTGGGGGGTGGGGGTGGTGGGAGACATGAGTTGGACATGAGTGGGGGCCTGGTGGAGGGTGCCCCTGTACTGCTGGGGGGTGGGGGTGCAGGGGGCCATGAGTGGGGGCCTGGTGGAGGGTGCCCCTGGATGCTGGGGGGTGGGGGTGCAGGGGGACATGAGTTGGACATGAGTGGGGGCCTGGTGGAGGGTGCCCTGCACTGCTGGGGGGTGGGGGTGGTGGGAGACATGAGTTGGACATGAGTGGGGGCCTGGTGGAGGGTGCCCCTGCACTGCTGGGGGTGGGGGTGGTGGGAGTCATGAGTTGGACATGAGTGGGGGCCTGGTGGAGGGTGCCCCTGGATGCTGGGGGGTGGTGGTGCAGGGGGACATGAGTGGGGGCCTGGTGGAGGGTGCCCCTGGATGCTGGGGGGTGGGGGTGATAGGGGCCATGAGTGGGGGCCTGGTGGAGGGTGCCCCTGTACTGCTGGGGGGTGGGGGTGCAGGGGGCCATGAGTGGGGGCCTGGTGGAGGGTGCCCCTGGATGCTGGGGGGGTGGGGGTGATAGGGGCCATGAGTGGGGGCCTGGTGGAGGGTGCCCCTGGATGCTGGGGGGTGGGGGTGCAGGGGGACATGAGTGGGGGCCTGGTGGAGTGTGCACCTGGATGCTGGGGGGTGGGGGTGATAGGGGACATGAGTGGGGGCCTGGTGGAGGGTGCCCCACACTGCTGGGGGGTGGGGGTGGTGGGAGACATGAGTTGGACATGAGTGGGGGCCTGGTGGAGGGTGCCCCTGGATGCTGGGGGGTGGGGGTGCAGGGGGACATGAGTTGGACATGAGTGGGGGCCTGGTGGAGGGTGCCCTGCACTGCTGGAGGGTGGGGGTGGTGGGAGACATGAGTTGGACATGAGTGGGGGCCTGGTGGAGGGTGCCCCTGGATGCTGGGGGGTGGGGGTGCAGGGGGACATGAGTTGGACATGAGTGGGGGCCTGGTGGAGGGTTCCCTGCACTGCTGGGGGGTGGGGGTGGTGGGAGACATGAGTTGGACATGAGTGGGGGCCTGGTGGAGGGTGCCCCTGGATGCTGTGGGGTGGGGGTGCAGGGGGACATGAGTTGGACATGAGTGGGGGTCTGGTGGAGGGTGCCCTGCACTGCTGGGGGGTGGGGGTGCAGGGGGCCATGAGCGGGGGCCTGGTGGAGGGTGCCCCTGGATGCTGGGGGGTGGGGGTGATAGGGGACATGAGTGGGGGCCTGGTGGAGGGTGCCCCACACTGCTGGGGGTGGGGGTGATGGGAGACATGAGTTGGACATGAGTGGGGGCCTGGTGGAGGGTGCCCTGCACTGCTGGGGGGTGGAGGTGATAGGGGCCATGAGTGGGGGCCTGGTGGAGGGTGCCCCTGCACTGCTGGGGGGTGGGGGTGATAGGGGCGATGAGTGGGGGCCTGGTGGAGGGTGCCCCTGCACTACTGGGGGGTGGGGGTGGTAGGAGACATGAGTTGGACATGAGTGGGGGCCTGGTGGAGGGTGGCCCTGGATGCTGGGGGGTGGGGGTGCAGGGGGACATGAGTGGGGGCCTGGTGGAGGGTGCCCCTGGATGCTGGGGGGTGGGGGTGATAGGGGCCATGAGTGGGGGCCTGGTGGAGGGTGCCCCTGGATGCTGGGGGGTGGGGGTGATAGGGGCCATGAGTGGGGGCCTGGTGGAGGGTGCCCCTGGATGCTGGGGGGTGGGGGTGCAGGGGGACATGTGTGGGGGCCTGGTGGAGGGTGCCCCTGGATGCTGGGGGGTGGGGGTGATAGGGGACATGAGTGGGGGCCTGGTGGAGGGTGCCCTGCACTGCTGGGGGGTGGGGGTAGAGGGGGCCATGAGTGGGGGCCTGGTGGAGGGTGCCCCTGGATGCTGGGGGGTGGGGGTGATAGGGGCCATGAGTGGGGGCCTGGTGGTGCTGCCCCTGCACTGCTGGGGGGTGGGGGTGATAGGGGCCATGAGTGGGGGCCTGGTGAAGGGTGCCCCTGGATGCTGGGGCGTTGGGGTGCAGGGGGACATGAGTTGGACATGAGTGGGGGCCTGGTGGAGGGTGCCCTGCACTGCTGGGGGGTGGGGGTGGTGGGAGACATGAGTTGGACATGAGTGGGGGCCTGGTGGAGGGTGCCCCTGGATGCTGGGGGGTGGGGGTGCAGGGGGACATGAGTTGGACATGAGTGGGGGTCTGTTGGACGGTGCCCTGCACTGCTGGGGGGTGGGGGTGCAGGGGGCCATGAGTGGGGGCCTGGTGGAGGGTGCCCCTGGATGCTGGGGGGTGGGGGTGGTGGGAGACATGAGTTGGACATGAGTGGGGGCCTGGTGGAGGGTGCCCTGCACTGCTGGGGGGTGGAGGTGATAGGGGCCATGAGTGGGGGCCTGGTGGAGGGTGCCCCTGCACTGCTGGGGGGTGGGGGTGATAGGGGCCATGAGTGGGGGCCTGGTGGAGGGTGCCCCTGCACTGCTGGGGGGTGGGGGTGGTGGGAGACATGAGTTGGACATGAGTGGGGGCCTGGTGGAGGGTGCCCCTGGATGCTGGGGGGTGGGGGTGCAGGGGGACATGAGTGGGGGCCTGGTGGAGGGTGCCCCTGGATGCTGGGGGGTGGGGGTGATAGGGGCCATGAGTGGGGGCCTGGTGGAGGGTGCCCCTGGATGCTGGGGGGTGGGGGCGATAGGGGCCATGAGTGGGGGCCTGGTGGAGGGTGCCCCTGGATGCTGGGGGGTGGGGGTGCAGGGGGACATGTGTGGGGGCCTGGTGGAGGGTGCCCCTGGATGCTGGGGGGTGGGGGTGATAGGGGACATGAGTGGGGGCCTGGTGGAGGGTGCCCTGCACTGCTGGGGGGTGGGGGTGCAGGGGACCATGAGTGGGGGCCTGGTGGAGGGTGCCCCTGGATGCTGGGGGGTGGGGGTGATAGGGGCCATGAGTGGGGGCCTGGTGGTGCTGCCCCTGCACTGCTGGGGGGTGGGGGTGATAGGGGCCATGAGTGGGGGCCTGCTGGAGGGTGCCCCTGGATGCTGGGGGGTGGGGGTGCAGGGGGACATGAGTGGGGGCCTGGTGGAGGGTGCCCCTGCACTGCTGGGGGGTAGGGGTTATAGGCGCCATGAGTGGGGGCCTGGTGGAGGGTGCCCCTGCACTGCTGGGGGTGGGGGTGGTGGGAGACATGAGTTGGACATGAGTGGGGGCCTGGTGGAGGGTGCCCCTGGATGCTGGGGGGTGGTGGTGCAGGGGGACATGAGTGGGGGCCTGGTGGAGGGTGCCCCTGGATGCTGGGGGGTGGGGGTGATAGGGGACATGAGTGTGGGCCTGGTGGAGGGTGCCCCACACTGCTGGGGGGTGGGGGTGGTGGGAGACATGAGTTGGACATGAGTGGGGGCCTGGTGGAGGGTGCCCCTGGATGCTGGGGGGTGGGGGTGCAGGGGGACATGAGTTGGACATGAGTGGGGGCCTGGTGGAGGGTGCCCCTGGATGCTGGGGGGTGGGGGTGCAGGGGGACATGAGTTGGACATGAGTGGGGGCCTGGTGGAGGGTGCCCTGCACTGCTGGGGGGTGGGGGTGCAGGGGGCCATGAGTGGGGGCCTTTTGGAGGGTGCCCCTGGATGCTGGGGGGTGGGGGTGATAGTCGCATGAGTGGGGGCCTGGTGGAGGGTGCCCCACACTGCTGGGGGGTGGGGGTGCTGGGTGACATGAGCATGTGTGCAGGGTAGTCCCCTGTGGTGTCGGCTGCCTGCAGGGGCCGTGGAGGGTGTACAGGGAATACCTGGGAGCACACAGCCAAATCGCGTGTAGAATTTCCCGCGTACCCCTGAAATACACGTACCCAGCCAAATCGCGTGTGGAAATTCCCGCGCACGTACCCAGCCAAATCGCGTGTGGGACTTCCCGCGCACCCCTGAAATCCACGTACCATGCCAAATCGCGTGTGAAACTTCCCGCGCACCCCTGAGATCCACGTACACAGCCAATTCGCGTGTGGAAATTCCCGCGCATGTACCCGGCCAAATCGCGTGTGGAACTTCCAGCGCACCCCTGAAATCCACATACCCTTCCAAATCGCGTGTGAGACTTCCCGCGCACCCCTGAGATCCACGTACCCAGCCAAATCGCGTGTGGAAATTCCTGCGCATGTACCCGGCCAAATCGCGTGTGGAACTTCCCGCACACCCCTGAAATCCACGTACCCTGCCAAATTGCGTGTGGGACTTCCCGCGCACCCCTGAGATCCACGTACCCAGCCAAATCGCGTGTGGAAATTCCCGCGTACCCCTGAAATCCACGTACCCTGCCAAATCGCGTGTGAGACTTCCCGCGCACCCCTGAGATCCTCGTACCCAGCCAAGTCGCGTGTGGAAATTCCCGCGCACGTACCCGGCCAAATCGCGTGTGGAACTTCCCGCGCACCCCTGAAATCCACGTACCCTGCCAAATCGAGGGTGAGACTTCCCGCGTACCCCTGAGATCCATGTACCCAGCCAAATCGCGTGTGGAAATTCCCGCACACGTACCCGGCCAAATCGCGTGTGAAAGTTCCCGCACACCCCGGAATACACGCACACGTTATTTTTCAGTCAGCGGGTGTCCGTGTTTGTGGGTACCCCTTTGCACGTCATTTGTCCTGGAGGGCCACAGTATAGGACATTCATCATAGCTGTATATAGGTGCTATTTGTTGGCGCACCTTTTGGCGCACATTTATTACAGGCGCAGAGACGCTACCTCCTGCTTTCTTGTGGCGGTCGTGTTTGTGCCTGTGCGCTGGTATGACCGTGCGCTTTTTTGCCCTATTCGATTCCATGAATACGTGTTGTAGGCGAGCGTGTGGGCGTTCCGCGCACTTGCACCCTTTACTTCCCCCGTGACGCCCACATTTTGGCAAGTTGTTCCCCATTCCGAGTGTTACGCCCCGTGTTCCGCCTACTTTCGTTGTGTGCGCCGCGCTATGTGCGATTTTCGCTGTGGCCTGTGCGATTTTCGCTGTGACCTGGCGCACGCCGTTAGATGGCCTGTGCGCCAACGTGCGCCGCTAACTTTTTTAGCGCACATCCGATGGTTTTCTCGCGCACGGCCTTCCATGAATCGATGTGCACTGCTTTTCGTGCGATTTTCGCACTTGCACTGCGATTTTCGCTATTCCACTGCGAATCGCACGTTTTTGGCCACTTGCGCCGCGTTAATTATTCCATGAATCGGCCTGTATGTATTCTGAAAAACAATCTGAAGAAAACTTGCCAGTGCAGACATCACAGCTAAATGATGAACAACTCACCATTAATCTGGAGGTCACTGAAGAAATAGAACATGGTTTTAAACATGAAACTAAAATGTATAGCTGTAAACATTTTAAACCTCTGCTCCTGTATGTAAGTGGTGAAGCTGGTTCTGGTATATCGTTCTTAATTCAAATAATCAACACATTTCTATAAAACATAACTAACAACACCATTTCAGCTGTTGTAATAGCCCCCACAGGTTTAGCTGCCTACAACATAGGAGGTGTAACTTTACACCGAATACTGCTCCTCCCAGTAGAACACCAAAACAAATTGGAATGCTACAAATTATCAGCAGAAGATGCTACTGAAGTGCACATAATTCTGAAACAAATACATTTGCTCCTGATTGATGAACTAAATATGTTTTTTAACCTCATGTTGCCTTTAATTCACCTGAGAATGAAGGAAGTTCTACAAACCGACTACAAACAACTGTTAAGAGGAAAACACGTTATTGTTTTCAGAGACCTCCTACAGTTAACACCAGTGAAAGGTCAACCAATTTTCGAAACATTAGGAGACAAAAATGCCATAACACATTCGGCAGCATTGGAAATGTAAATCTTTGGCAACATTTTCACTACAGAAAACTCAAAATATGTGCCAGTCTGCAGACTTCACCCTTGCTAACATTTTAAATTGAATTTGAACTGGTCTGCTTACTAAAGATGCAAAATCCATCTTAAATAGTAGACTAATCCATGGCCTATATGGGCAAAACACTTCTGTCCCTGATGAAACAATGAACTCAATGAAATATAAAATGCATGCCCTTAATGCCATCCATTGCAAGCTGTAGTCAATTCAATAAGATGATGTTAAAAAAATAAATGCAACCCATACTTTGTATCAGCTCCACAGATAAACTAGAAGTGCACGGCATGACACTCCCTATGTGTCAAGAAGCAACAGTACGACTAAATAGCATAGAAAAATGTATCTCCAACACAGCTGGATTAAAAAAAAGTATTAACTCTGTGTCTAAACAGCAGAGGAATTCTTAAATGTAACCTTGACGTAGAACAAGGTTTAGTCAATTGAGAAATTGGTACAGTTGTGGGCTTCCAAACATATCCACATGACAACAACATTCAGTTTGTTACTTCCACTTTGACAAACTTGCAGAAGTTAAAAACATTGGCCGAACAATAGCACATTTCCTTATTTTCAAAGATAGGTACGTATGTACGCAGAGAACAATTCTCTCTATCTCTTGCATAATCTGTCACTTTTCACAAATCACAAGGTCTAACCCTAGATCATGCATTGATTGATATTGGCAGCACAGTCTTTAGAAAAGGTCTGAGTTACGTAGCACTTTCTTGTCTGCATACACTCAATGGTCTATTCCTATTTAACTTTGATGAAAACAAAGTTATTCCTTGAATCCTAGAATACAACAGGCTATGTGCACTGTACAGCCACATCTAGATATGTACCCTGTATCTCAAAAATGAAAACCTTTGAAAAGAAATACCGCTAAAGAAACAATGACCAACTGCTTCTCCATCAAATAATACAAATACAACTATGGGCCTCATTACGACCCTGGCGCTAATGGGTTAACAGCGCCGGAAAAGGCTGCGGCGCCGTTAACCCATTAGCGCCTTACTATGAGGTCCCTTTGCGGGACCCGACCTGAACGGGTGGTCTAGACCAGCCATTAAAGTAGGGACCCGTAAAGGGACCTTGGTGCTAAGTATGGTACCGCAATTTGCGGTACCGTACTTAGCGCCTTCCCCAGTCCCATTGAGCCCTATGGGGCAAAAATGGGAATGGGGAAGGGCCAATGTTCAATGGGGAATTACTGCCCCACCAACCTTGGAATGGGGTGGTAATTCCCCATTGAACATTGGCGGACTCGTTACGATACCGGCACCAACCATGGTGCTAATAGCGGTATCGTAATGAGGGCCAATGTCTAGTACTAACTCAACTGCATGTCCATCAGAAGACAACATGACAAATATCTCTTCTTTTTTTTTTTTTTTATTGTGTTTGGTTTATACAAACCTTTACAATCATTAAAAATAAGGATTAAAACATCCAGCACAATAACCATTTAACAATGAGTTAAAAACATACATGAGATTTGTAAGGATAATATTTCCATACCGCAGTTTGTGCTTAATACATCAAATTCAAATTCTTATATCGAAAGTGTAGTAAATTCATTTAGTTTTACTTCAATAATTGACAATAATTCTATCAATTTCAAATTAAATGACAAACTATTACTGCACATACAACGGTTCCAAAGTGTTTCCATACTAGTGTCTGTTTGGAACTGAGCCTTTAAATTGAATTTTTTTTTACGGGATGGTGAGAAGAAGGGACAAGCGATGACCATATGTTTAAGTGTTTCATCTGCTTCCAAAGCTTCACAAAAACGGCATAGAGTGGAAAAGCCGGTCTGAGATGATGTATTCCAATTTTTTGTTTTGGATAGAGTTCGAAATTGATTCAAACGAAAACGAATTAGAAGTTTTCTGCCCACCGCAGAGGGAAATTGAGTCAAATAAAATGCACCATCACCCCACTTTCTACGAAATTGGTTATATTCAGAATACGATGGGTAAGTTCCCATTTTATCTGTAAGCTTACACCAAAAGTAGAGTTCATATTTTTTTTTTGGAGCAGGAAGCAGCAAGGTCATAGTTTCGGGGGTTTCATCAATAGCATTTAAAATTGCATTTAATTTGTTTGTGAATACTTTGAGTGAGTGAATACTTGAATTTTCAAGTAATTTATTCAAATTAACATATAAGGAGTTTGCCGGAGGGTCCAGCATTTTAATATAGTTTTTTATATTTCGCCAATTTCTTTTTACAGATAGAGGCAACAGATTGATTTTGTGGCAAATAAAAACATTTGGTATGGACTGAGCTAAACCCAGGGCAGACTTCCACATTTTTCCCTGTATTGTATCAAGAAAAGAATCAATTTCATATAAACATATATCCAAAGGGTATAATAAGCAGGGTTCAACTTTGAGTAAGTAAAAATGAATAAGAGGTAATAAAGAAAATAAACAATATTTATGGAATATGATTTTCATCTGAGCGGCTAAAGTTTTGGCTTCATTGTTAAGAAATGTTTGCCACATGCTTAAAGAATAAGAATCCATCAGTGGATAGCCCAAATAGCGGATGGATGAGGTGTAGCAAAGTTCGACTCCTTGCAAGAGCCATGAAAATTTGTTTACTTTGCATCGCCCATCATAGAAGGTAAGAATTGAAGATTTAGTTGGATTAACTATGAGATTCAGATTGTGAGCGAATTTAGCAAATAGATCGAGTTTATTCTGAAGGCCAAACGGGGTGCGATCAAAAAAGAGAAGATCGTCTGCAAAACCGATCCAATCAAGCCTAAGTGCACCCAGCTTAGCTGAAAATACATGCTGATCTTTCCAAAGAGAGTCAATCCCATATAGATATAAGTTGAATAGGACTGCCGCCATATTGCATCCTTGCTTAACGCCAATTTCGGTGCTGATTGAATTGGTTAAGGCACCATTACGATTTAAGCGAATTCGATAAGAGGTCTTGAGGTGCAACATGGCGATCAGTGCAACCAAAGAATAAGGGATTCCCATTTCGATCAGTTTGGCCCAGAGAATTTCTCGAATTACGCTGTCAAATGCAGCTGTCAGATCCAGACTGGCCATATACACAGGCCCCATGTGTGCATTTTTCGTCTGTGCATAGAGATACGCAAGAATTGTTGCATTCAAAGGACAGCCAATGAACTTTCTAAAACCCACCTGGAATATTGAGAGCAAGTTATTACGTGTGATATACAATTGAAGCTCCTGCAGGAGTAAAAGAGAGAAGATTTTGGATGAAGCATCAGTAAGTGCAATGGGGCGATAATTGCATGGCAATTCAGGGGGGCCTTTTTTATAAATAGGTATTATGTGTGCTGAGTGCCATGTTGAAGGAATTTCTCCGGTTTGTAAGATCAAATAAAACCGGATCTTTAAGATGTATGCCCAAAAAAGGGGATCCAATTTATAAACACACGGAGGGAGCCCATCTGGACCTGGTGCTTTTGAGTTGTTAAGTTTATTGATTACACCAATGATGTCATTAACCGTCCATCCAGTTCTTGTATTACGAATGAATATTGGATAATGGTTTTTGACAAAAGAAAAACGGTCGGGCAATTTAAATTTTTGTGTTATAAAGTTAGTCCACGCATCAGCAGAAATTACGCATTGCGGATCAGATTGTTGGCCTGATTTTAAAGAGCGTAGTAGTGACCAAGATTGCCTTGTATTATATTTTAATAGGTGATACATCATATTTTGATTATCAGCAATGTACATGGAATTTTTCAGAAATTTAATTCTGTTTTTGTAGACTTGTTTTATTCGATTTAGCGCAATTGACCTGCAAAGGGAGGGAGACATAGATCTCATGATCTCCCTGATTTTTTTGTACTTCTCTTTTTTTGAGTCAGCAACCAACTTATTGAATTTATGTATGTGGTTTGCATTAGATTCGGTTGTGGAGCATTTAGACAAGGCAATTTTTGTTAGGTGGAATTGAATACGTTTCATATTAAGCTCTTCAACTTTACGTAAAGAGAAATAACAATCACCGAGGTCAGTAGAGATGAGCGGATCCGCCGCAATCATTTGCAACAGTTTGCAACACACTTTCGGATTCCATCGTATAGATAATAGATGTCGATCAGATTCAAGTAAAGTTAAGCTAGGCATAGCGTCAAAACGAGCAGTAAGTAGTTGAATAGATAGGGAAATTAACATATGATCCCCAAGTTCAGGGTCAGAAATAATAACCGGTTTGATAGAAGAATATAAACATGTTGATACAAAGAAAAAATCAATCAGAGATTTAGAGTTACCCCTATGCCAATAAAAGTTAAATGGATTTAGTAACACAGGAGCTGGTTGAATGTCCCATTCCAAAAAAAAATCAAGCCAAGTTTGTCCATTTCGTACAGAATTAAGAGAATGGCTAGGAACCAGATTCCTTTTGCTTAATGATAAATCATAACATAGTGCATTATAATCACCACCAACAATTATTTTGAGAGCTGAATTTCGTGCAAAAGCTGCTACTAATAGCGAATTCATTTCATCAATGATAATATCAAGAGGGGAAGACAATTTGTTCCAATAAATGCAAACCAACAGTAGTGCATCTTTAGACGAATTTATAGCTGTTAATTCAACAGCCATGATGCTTTGAGTGCAACATATATATTTAGCAACACATTTGGTTAAGGTATTAATTAGAATAGCAATTCCTCCTGATGGCCGGCCCATAGGACCCTGCGAGGCCGCATGTGAGAAAACATAAAAACCCTCAATTGAGAATGGAAAGCGGCACATTGTTTCCTGTAAAAAGACAACATCTGGCTGAGGACGATTCTTTTTGTTGGTCCATGACCGGAAGTTGTTAAAACCGCAGGAATTCCAGGACACAATCAAGAAATCCCCCAAGCTAGGATCGTCCTAGTACTCCAGAGTTGGAGCTAGGTACGACTGCGGTAGTACCTGCAGATTGTATTCCCTTGAGAGCAGATACAATTGCCATCAATTGTGTAAGGGTACTCGCATCGAGGTCCAAAGCTACCCCTTGATCTTTTAATACAGAAGGGGTTTGAACTGCAGGAATCGGGGTATTGACGAAGCTTTCTGCGTCGTCAATATTAGAAAATAATGTAGGTACTAGACCTATGGAAAGTAGATCCGCCGTTTGTTCCAAGATCAATTTTAAGATTAGTGGAGAATTGTATCTGCAAATCATTTTATTGTTGTTTACAGATGCAAGTGTAATCCAGTCAATATCGTTGGATCTGATCAATCTCAAGGCCGGTACAGCTTGCAAAGTTGAGATAAAGTAAGACCGGTTAAGCCTTGCCTTACCATGAAATTCAACATTGCTCTCCCATCCCATAACGACAGTCCCTTTTAGTTCATCAGCTGTGTTAATCATGGCTGTTACCTTTTTGCTCTCAGGTGATGGGGAACTGTTCGCAATTGGAGGGATAGATGTTAAATTCTCACTTTGCCTTTCCCAACTTGAGTTTTCAATCAGTGGATCAATCTCTTTTTTTTTCCCCAGGCTTTCAATATTGCTGCTCGGATTTTCAGCCGAATTGGACACAGCCACTTTTGGCATTTGTGTCGGTGAGTTTCGCTGATTTTTCGACATTGCATCATTGCATGCACCTTGAATAAATCTATCAGCTTTTTTTATGGCTAGCAGAGGATAAAAGTTAGAGAGCGTGGCTTGTTTTACAGTCAAATGCGGCTCTTCGAGTGTGAACATCGAGCAGGGCAATTCTGTTTCCTCACATGAGTTACTTTTCATTTGCAATTTTTTTTTTTTCGGCGATTGTTTGCACATTTGTTTGTTGCATTTTGGGCGAGCCTCTTTTACACATGCATCAGGTAAATTAGGAATAAGTGGCAGTGGTATAGAAAGATTGAGCACCGCTTTGGATTCCGCATTTAGCTGATTCAAGTCAATAGTACCCTCCCCGCCTGACAGATTGCATATTTCTTTTATGTTTGTATTATGACGATCTGGTTTAGGAGCACTCTGATTCTTAGATTTTATTTTTTCTACTTTTTGTTTAAGTCTTTTATCGGCCCCTTTTCTTTTTTCAGCTCTCTGTTGTGCTCTTTTTTGTTTTCTAGTAAGGACCATTGGGAGAACTTCACCAGACGATAATGATGCAATTGATTTGTCACATGCCAAATCTAAATCGATCACATTGTCCGAGAGCGCAAGTAAATCAGTAAGTGCAGAAGGACTATCTGGAAAAGAGAGCTTAGGACATTCAACTGTATTTTGGACCACGTCGTTGTTTGATTTAGTAACTAGTAATAAAGTTGACTGAATTTCCTTGAAGGCAAACAATAATTTCTCAATGTTAGCCGCATTTGTTTCCACTAATTGTTCCATCTTACATTTCTGAAACCCTGATGGAGATTGCAAAGGCATTGGGGGATCAGCTACGATTTCCGCATATGTTTTTGTCTGAGTACCTTTGTCACTGCAGATGTTAGGAGTAGTGTGATTAGAACTCAGAAGAGAGATTGTATTGCATGCGAATAACAGGCCTTCTATCTTATTTATTTTAGAAGATATTTCCGTATTTTGCAAATGAAGAAACCTGACTTCTTCATGCGTGCGTTCATGACCTTTATCAAGTAAATTCAGTATACGCGTAATGATAGGAAACGCTTCTGGATTGAATGGTAGTTCCATTTGAGGTTGAGAATTCAGTGTATGAATAGAGTCATGAATAAGATTAGTATCTTCTATTGGAGGTGGATGAAAACAGTCACGATGAGATGTAACATTGGGAATTACAGTTTGCTGTTTTGTAGCCACAGGCGAATTGTTCCGTTGTTCTGGACAATATAGCTTGGAAGAGCCTCCATTTGTAGCTTTCCCATATGATGTGGATACTTGGGTTGGAGCAGAGTAAGGGAAGGATGGTTCATAAGTAGGCAAAGTAGGTAGGTCCCCTTTGCATCTTCTCTGTGAGATTGGGGAAGAAGGTTCATGAGAAAGCCTAATACGTCTACCCAGATCAGTTTCAATCATTGGGGGAAGAGTAGAGAAGTCAGCCAAATGATGGTTAAAACTCTCAATTCCCATTTCCCTTTTAATAGCTGCTCTCACAATGCTATCCTCCAGGTTAGGACTGTCATCCATCCACCCTTTGGGTGAACTGGAATTTATCTCAGTGGTGCTAGAACGCGCGATCATCAGAGGAGTCAAAGACTCCGCAATCGTGTTTACCCCGGATTCTGACAGGGCCAGCGGAAGAGCAATCTCCTGATTTTTATTAAAGAGTATAGTTTCCCCATGTTCTAACTGGGGGCTAGTATCATGATTGCCTGTTTGGTTACTCAATTTAGGATAAGTAACACCTGAACAATTTGATTCAGCAATAAACATTGAATTGGGAAGTGTTATACATAAATCAGAAGACAGCATGCTAGCCGAGGCATTGGGTTCATTATTACATATCTCTGGAGTTACCAAATCAGTGCTGGATCCAGAGTCCATCTCATTCAATGGAGTGACCTCAGTAACGGATTTAGTTTGAACCATAGTATCAGGGTCCTCCATATCCGTAGTCTCTGTAGAAATGCCCCTTTTGGCGTTAGTTAATAGTGAGCGATTCCTCTTGGAGCGTTTAGCTGGAGCAGGAGAATGTAGCGTAGCTCCACTACGAAGACCACTAACCATTACCTTGATGTAAATGTACTCATAGGCTTAGAGAGACATAGATTGACATAAGCGCAAGCCAAGAAAGTAAAAAAGCTGTTTAAACTTACCCACCGAGCGCGCACCGCGAGCAGCGAACAGCAAACAGTACTTTTCGGTACTTCTGCGGTGCGCGCGCGGTGCGCGTTCAGCAGGGCAGTTATAGGCTAGAGGGAGCACGTCAGTCAGAAGGGGAGGAGCTCCAGCCAATGGAAGTGACCTATAACAAAAAGCAGAAGAAATAAGTTTGAGTAATTCGTGTGATAGTAGATTCAATCTTTACAATTCACATAGAATCTACAATTTTTTTTTTTTTTATAGTTGAGGTGATGGCAACTCCCAAGGGCGCACTATATAATGGTGGGCACACAGCGTTGGGCACACAGCATTGGGCACACCAAGTCCAAAGTCCGGAAAGAACTCCAGCACAACAAGTGTGACTGGACGATGCGATTGAATAGAGAGAGAAAGGCGGGCCAAAAGTATCAGTCACCTCAGTGGAAAGGAAGTCAGGCAAGTCCAGTGCAGCAGGCCCAGACGTCCTCCACGAGTCCAATCGCGGTCGAGAGCACACACGGCTCTCAAATCCTGAAAGCGCTGGCGCAGCGTAGCGTAGCGTGGGCAGAATGGCAGCAGGACAGCAAACAGTACTTTTTCGGTACTTCTGCGGTGCGCGCGCGGTGCGCGTTCAGCAGGGCAGTTATAGGCTAGAGGGAGCACGTCAGTCAGAAGGGGAGGAGCTCCAGCCAATGGAAGTGACCTCAGTGGAAAGGAAGTCAGGCAAGTCCAGTGCAGCAGGCCCAGACGTCTTCCACGAGTCCAATCGCGGTCGAGAGCACACACGGCTCTCAAATCCTGAAAGCGCTGGCGCAGCGTAGCGTAGCGTGGGCAGAATGGCAGCAGGACAGCAAACAGTACTTTTTCGGTACTTCTGCGGTGCGCAGAAAGCTCTTCTCAAAAAACAACTGCAGGTCCATCAAATAATTAATTGAATACCGAATTGAATGAAACAAGCACATTTGCATTTATTGAAAATGTATTGCATTTATTGAATACTGAATTGAATTAAACAAGCAAAAGTACATTTATTGAATACCGAATTGAATAAAACATGCAAAGCTGAATTTATTAAAAACCAAACTGAATGAAACAAGCAAAACTGCATTTATTGAATACCAAACTGAATGAAATAAGCAAAGCTCCATTTATGGAACAACAAAGTGAAAGGAAAGGCAAGACTATTCATTTTGAATATTGAATTGCATGAAATAGCACAACTGCTAACATTGAATATCAAATTGAATGCAAATAATAAACCTGCTAATATTGAACTATGAACTGAAAGAAAATAGGAAACTAGGTTGGATGAAGGACTCTGACTGCAGAGGATGTCAAGGATGAGAAAGTGCTTGTTTTCTAGCTGCATTTGAGAAACCACATGTTCATTGAAGTTGTGGATCTACATCTGAGAAACTACTAGCTTTCGCTGAATATTGGAGTACTCAAAAGAGAACTTGAAGTTCATGGTTGCGTGACCTGTAATGGGTGGATTGTGTGATCCAACAACTGTGCCCAGACCAGAGAAATCCTACATGTTGAATAATGAATGGCTGAAAGCGAATGCAAGGTTCCTGGTAGCATGAACTGTAAGGGGTGGAACATTTGGTTTAACAACTGCACCAACACCAGAGAACCCCTATATGCTAACAAAGAAGCTTGCTATTGTGTCAAAAGGAAAAGTACCCTTAGTGCATATACAACTTGGGGAAGGGAACTCTGAGCTGTAAATAATTGCTGAAACTCAGTTTAATGACAAAGCTGCAAGATACTTCTTTTTGTGACATCTTTTGATATTGAACTTGGGGAAGGGAACTCTGGGGCGTGATGCCTGGAACTATATTAAACTTGGGGATGGGCATTCTGACATTTAAAAAGTTGTGAATCTTTATTAATTCAAGTCCTAAAGAAGGTAAATTGAACATTGTTGTGAACTGGTTTACATTAGGGGAACAGAGGCTGAAGAGTAAGCCTGAGCTGGAAATAGCACATACATTTACTTTTGGAACACTTTTTAAACTGTTTAGTCTATTGATGATATTGTTTTGTCTTAGTTGTGAGGGCAAGCATCGGTTTTGGATACAGACAGACTTTCCAGTTGACCTTACAGACACATACTATCCTTAGTTCCTTTAGGTATACATTGATTCTGTTGTCTGTGTCTCCTTTGATGATGCCAACCTCACAACTCCCACCACCTTCCACCACACACAGGAATCCACAAACAGGCGCACAGGCACATAGACACATGACCATCGCAACATGTGGTGACAACACTGGGTCCACACAAAGCCAAGTAGCACGCATCTAATACTGCACACGAAGGAACACCTAATGTGCACTGACACCATTCATGCTCTTCTTCATGTAGATGATGCCTATTGTCCATTGCACCTAAGGATCCCTTACAGCATGCCCACCATCAAGCAGCAGGAAAGGTACAATATGGCACAAAAAACTCCATGTCACCCACACCACAACCGAATCCAGCATCAGCTTCCACAGGCACACCCACACCACCACACACCCGCCCTACATGACGTGACACAGATTCCCAGTCGTCTGCATGCTGCACCCACAACAATAAGCAACTACACATGATACATAAAGACACAAATACAGTAAACTCACACAGAGTATGAACACTCCTCAGTGTCGTAACTAATACGCCACACGGGAGGACCAACATGAAAACATTAGCCAACTTGTCATGCCAAGCATAAATTGTAGTATAAGTCATCCCCCAGCAGAACATGCCAAGCCTAAAGTGGAATATACGGCCATCCCTTAGGGTAGGATACGTGATGCACTTGGATGGATTTTGGCAGGGGGTAGAGGGTGGTACACAATTTGATCGATTCCTTGGGTACAAAAAGTGATGCACTTGGGTGGATTTCAGGGGTCACAAGCTGCACTAAAAATGTACTCTTCTGCATACACCTCTCAAACTGTGTACTTAACACAACCAGACCTCTACAGCACCATTATACACACATACTTCACAACAGCGCAACAACAATACAAACCACACATAATCTCGCACAACAGCACACGGCGGTCGACTACCGAAACCTTTATTTATGCTCAGTGTACGGTGTTTCCGAACTGAAGCTGCCAAGAGCACATAACAGCTCTCTTGTTCTTTTCACGCTAAACTCTACTAACTACCCACCCACCCTCGTTGCATTACATATCTGCCTGAGCACCTGGGGACCACGCAGGTGGCAGCGGTGCACAGTTTGAAAACCTTTAACATTAACATTCGACTCCCAAAAGTGTGGAATGGATGTCTGGAACACTGGATGCCTGGACCTTGGGATGCACACATGATGGAACATGGCTGGTGAGGTGACACCAAGAACACAACAAGATGCTCTAGTCCCTCAAACTACAGAGTTCTGCAGCAGACACATCATCCCTGAAAGGTGGCAGGGGAGGGAACACACAGGTGAGATGAGTGTGGATTCCAGAAGCCTATCAAAAAGGAACAGCCTGGGAATGCACAGGTGACATGATAGTAACTGCATGCCACAACAAGCTACACGTTAGTATCAACTTATACAATGTACACACTACGCATGATATCACTACAATGCTGCCCTCGAGGGCAGTGATAGTAAAGACTGGTGGAGAATTGCAAATACATTCGAGAACTGCCTTTCATGTGGGAGCAGTGGGTGAGAGCACCACCTGCAGCAACCCTGACACATCAGTAAGGTCCATACTCTCTATGGCAATGACTCCACTTCACCCACATGAGAATGTACTGCACCACTGGCCGTGGATGATTTCACTCTGTTAGGCAGAATTACCTGCAGTACCCTTTGGGAACACTACAGGCAATTAGGACTACAAGTGTAAGCACAATTTCACCTTTGGTACAAGCCTGTATTACACAGTAAAGTGGTAGCGGTGGCTGAACAGCCATACTTATCTTAAGAGTTTAAGTGAGCAGTAGAACAAGTTACACTGCAACAAATACAGTGATTCAAATATACACTTACTCAAGGTTTCGTGGTAAAAGAATAAACAGTTATTTACTCAGTCAATTAGAAAACATTACACTAGCATAAGAAAAAAAGACAAGATTATACGAATAGACAGCCCAAATACATTCCTCGGCAGGGCAAAGAGTTTCAGTAAAATACAAACAGCAATTCTTCTCAATAGGCCTGGGCCAAAGTCAATGGTTCAGAGTCTTTTGTATAGGATAGCACAGTTCTGGTAGATAACGGTTAAGTCTTTGTCAAGGAGATTAGAAGAATTTGGCTAGGCAAGAAGTTAGACAAATGTTAAGGGAAGGACAAACCTTCGTAGTTGAGGAAAGTTTTGCGCACTTTCTCGATGGCCGAAAAGATTTCCGGACCGCGTTTGCGCAATACCTTGTCAATGAAGAAGAGCTGTAGCTGAGGCAGTTGTTCCTGGCAGTTCGAGCCACTCTCACTGTTCCTGTGCTTCAGTCGTGGAGAGAAGAAGGGAGGTTCCTTCATTGCCCAGGGATGAGGCCAAAAGCTTTAGCCAGATGTCGGTTTAAGGTGTGAGTGCTTTAAAGTCCACGAGCTGGTTTCCTTCCCTCTGGGTATCCGGTTTTCAACTGCACTCTGATGAAATTTCGACAGATGGGGACGATGTCCAGGTGGCTTGCGAGTTGGTTGTTCCCACCAAACTCAAGGGAAGAAGTTAACCTTGAAGGGCTTCTCTCTCGATGGAGTTTCAGGCAATTCGGACCTGCAGCAGGGCTTCACCGGTCATCCAGGAGTTGCAGCAGTCCTCTTCCTTTAGCTCGTCTTCGGTTCTTTTGTTCCAGTGGTCGACTCTGCTTTCCAAGTCCCAGAGACCTGCTTTTAAACAGTTTTCCCCCATTCATTGCAGCCTGGCTGTCACTCACACAGCAGGGTGGCTGTCCTTGCCCGACAGCCAGCTGGCCAATCACACCAAAGTGCATTCAGGTCTCCTAGGAGACTAAGCACAAGGAGTTTCGAGCACCTCCCTCACATCCTGTCCACCCCAGACATCCTGGCACCAGAGGAGGGCTTCAGCACTGAAGCCCGCCAAAGGCCAAAAAACAAAGGGACCAAACCTAGTTTGGCTTGCAGAGACAAACACAAGAAGGACCTTCCCTAAAAGAAATGGTGAAAAAAGATGACCGGAGTCTGTTTTTACAGATAGGTCTTGGGCGCCATATTGAAAAACATGGCTGACCCAATTTTTAGCTAACGTTGTTAGCAGTCAGGAAAAATCATGGTAGTTTGATCTAAACCACTGCCACCAGCCATTTAAAGTAGGAAAGGGTAACATTTTACTGTTACATGAGTGTTTTCACTCAGGGGAAGCTAGGCAACCCCACCAGCACTCTATAGGAAGATATTGTGTGCTGGGTCATTAAATTTAAAGTCAATTTAACTTTACATGCTCTGGGAAACGGTAGTCTGTCCCAGAGAAGGTATTTAAACCTTGGGAAGTCTGAAAGAAGTCCCTGTGCCACTGCACTGAAGGTGCTCTGTGGCACACAGAAAAAGATGATGTCTATGGAGTTGTGTTAAAACTCCATAACCAAAGAACACAAAAGTAAAATACATTGAAAATGAAAAGTTCAAAGCCCCAACATATAGCAAAAGAGTTGGAGGGCTCTAAGGTAGTGGGAATTTAGCACTTGTTTGAGAAATCTCTCTAACCCACCCATAAGAATGCACTCCCCACATTCCTCCAGCCAACATGACAGCCCATAACCAGGACATCATTAGTTTGTACATCAGTGCACCTACCTCAACAGCTGTAGGACACCACCCCAGATGACCTGTTGTAAAGCTCCATGACACATCAAGCAGTAGATTGCAACAGGACCCCTGCATGGACAACAAGGAATGAAAACTCTCCCCACGACCCTGCATGCATCCTCCATCCCTGCATAGCCAACCTGCATGCACATGAGTGAAGCAGCAAATAGCCACGTATGCACAAGAGCAGCACCATAAGCAAGAAACACCATGTACGACACACAGACAACTCCACGGCACCAGGGGCAACAGTGCAATTAATGCAAATCTCGCACATCGCATCACAGAGTTAGCAGAGTTAGCACAGCATGCGGTCTAAGAGGCCTGTTCATGTCACTGTAAATGATCAAAAGCGAGCCACCAAATGGCAGGTGAATGGCAGGTGAATGGCTGTCACTTCTCAGAAAAATCTATTTCAGGGACAAATATTCTGCAACAGCGACAGACAGCAACAATGTATCTGGGGACAAGGAGAGTGAAGGCACAGTCAGAACCCTATATGGGACATCAGGCCCAACCCTTCCAATAGCTTGCAGCAAGACACATGCATGAAACCATGCTAGTAAAGAAGTGTGCTTACATCAGATGTAGAGGTCTTGAAGACTTGTGAAGGGATCCCTGCCCTCTGCACAGGAACGACATTGGCCCTGTAACACATACTGGCAAATGTTCATGCACAGGTCACAATGCACACAGCATGTCATCATGGCACATAGGGGAACACGCATACTCAGAATGTGCCCACCTGTTCTCCAAATGTATCCCAGTGCGGAACTGCCTCAAGTCCATGGTACACCCCTTCCAGACCCTCCCTGGACAAGAAACTGGATAGACAGAATGTTTGCACATATTCATTGGCAGGGCCTCTTGGCCACCACATATTCTGAGGAGCCATTGTATACACAAATCCCCGTACTCTAATCAGTGGAGGAATTCTAAAATGTACATCATGCCCTTCACTGTTACAGAAAAGCCTTTCAACCCAGGTTGCCGGAAACAAGGACCCATGCAGCTTATGGACATAGCAGGCAAGGACAAGGTCAGTGTGTTCGCCCAGGATGTTGGCAGGCTATGGCAGACGCAGTCAGGAATGCATGGCACCAAACTACCACATGCCCACACACCTCTTCACCCTCCATGTGCATGACCCTTCCACTTGGGAATCTGCTAGCACTGCACGTCATGCCTCAACCATGCATGTGCAGTAAGCATCCTCGTTCAATGCTGCTAAGGGGGCTGCAGGTATCAGTTGCACAAATATTGTGTTGGTGTGAAAGTCACGTGGTGGGTGACATCAAGAGTGGTGACATCATTGAGCGCAGTACAAGTAGTATAGATATAGTTTGTTAAGACACAGGAGCTGGTGCGGCACAAGGAGTCCGACAGCAGAACAGAAGGGAGGGTGTGTAATTAGTTCCGTGATTGGGTAACTGGTGCAGCATGGGCATAGGGCTGGGGGTGCAGGGAGTCTTACGGGGTAATGTGCTAGTGGGCTTTTAAGCAATTTGTGAATAGTAGAGAAGCCATCTTTTTTAGGACCAAGTTAGAAAAACATGTTTGCAGACAGCTCATAATATAGGGATGCAGGCTTTTCTAACAGCAGTATGTATTTTGTTAATAGTCAGCAGAAACAGTGTGCAGAAATGTTGGAAGACTGAAGTTTCACAGGAGTTTCCATGTGAAAAATTGTCAGAGAAATAGAAATCAAATGCAGTTAATAAAAATCCAGCCATGGTATGGTACACTGTTTTCAAAGGTGTGAGAAGGGAGCTGGGGGGGCCAGAGCAATGGGGTAAGGGCTATGTGGCATGTGACAGGGAGTCAATAAGTGGAGATCGCTTTTGGTGTCCCTAGGAACATTGTAAAGTGTCCTGGCTGATGTCCACGGGACAAATCATTGGTCGGACTCAGTGTGAATGCTCGCCACTTGCCTTCTCAAGATGCAATGTCCAATCAGTATGCTGCAGGTTTCCATTTGTATATTGGGCAGTGCCACCAATGGCAAGCAAGTGTTTTTGACTGATGAGCACAATCATGTAATTGTGGGGTGGTGTGTGAATGGTTGTGCTGTCACGAGGGGTGGTAGTGTGATTTTGGTCCAAGAAATGGTTTAGCCAATAAAGGGCACCTAAGCTACAGATTTGTATAGAGGTCTGACATAGTTCCACCAATCAGTTCCTGTGACCCGCCCTAAAAATGTAACAAGAAATGTGATTGGTAATTCTGTCATTTGTGTATATAATGTTCAGCCGCATTGGGTGGCGTTGACGGGTCATTTCATTCAGTTCAGTTCCCTAGGGCTGTCTGAACCAAGTCTCCCAGCTGTCTTGGGTCCACTAAATGTGCTTTATTTTGTGCTTGATGTTTGCTTTTTTTGGATTACTTTTCTTCATTGGGATTACTTTTGACAGAGGTCCCCGGGTACATTGTGGAGACACCAGTGAGGTTCTTAGTTCCCACGGTGAGTAAAGGGTATTCTTGGCAGGCGGGCTGAGACCAGTTTGAAGTGTAACAACAAGGAGCCCCTGCAGATGTTGAGTTTGCAAAGGTCTGCTTGGTCCCAAGCACCACCCACGCTCAAAGGGAGGTACAGGACATGGGTGAAGACTCAGCGTTGAGAGGATTCAAGGATCTCAAGAGCACATGCGTGTACTCTTGCATTAACATCCAGTGCCATGCAAGCACACACGCAGTGGGGGGCTTTATGGTGTATAGGACGCAGCCTACAAGAGAGAGGACGCACAGCTGTAGCAGTCAGAGATATTATGTCCACCCCTCTGAAAGGGAGAGGGTGTGTGGTGGGCATATCAATAGTAGAATTGATGAATGCGTAGACAGTGACAGACTACCATAAGATGGAGTGGTATGCAGTGCAGGCAATTGTATTTTTGCATAATTTTTTCATTTATTTTGGGGATTGAGAGAAGGGAGTATTGAGATAAGCATTGATTATTGTAAAGCAATAATGCAGTAGAGTAGAAATATTGTAGCATATCACGTTGGTTGAGGTGGAAAGGCTGGCAAGAGATTGTTGCTGTAAATACTAGTGCTTGTTTAAGTAGGTTGCTGGTCCGAGTACATGGGGACAGTTAGTTGTAGAATAAGATAGGTTAGTTGGTAGATAGAATTGTGTGGGCCTTTAGAGGGGGCCATTACATTTTGTTTTTGTGTGATTGATGTTGGATTGAAGGTGTGGATATAAGGAGAGATGGAGTGGCTATGAGGTAAGTGGGATCTATAATGTGTGTTTGGGAGGAGTGGAGTTTTGATTGGGGATATTTCGTTGTCTTTAATGTTTATTTTTTGTTAACAATTTGGAGACTTGTAAAGTGATGCATTTGTGATTGGCTTTTCTTCGATAAATTGGGAGGGAAACTAAAGTGCACAAGGGCAGAAGAGGAACTCTTGCCTGTGGTAAGTGAGTAGGAGTGGGTAGACGGGTGAGCAATGGTTTTTTTGGGATTATGGACACACACTAGGACCACATCTGTATTAAATTGGCCCAATATAGAGGTACAATACTGAAATATAATTTTCAGTGGGTGCAGGACACTGCAGGTCAGTGTTTTTGAGAATGGCCAGGAAAAGGCACATTCAAAAGTGACATAAGTGAAAAAAAATCATATTTGTTGGCGACATAAAAATGTGCCAAATTGAAAAGTATGCAACCTATTCTTAGGCCTAATGAAGCTGCATGAAGAACCTGTCAAAGAGTTGGGGAGAGGTAGTGATGTGGCAGTGCCGTCCACCACACTGACCCCTTCCCGTGGGCTGTACCCTATGCTGAAGCTAACATTGGGGTACACAAACCCACAAAGGGTATCTCCAAGTAGGGAATAAGACAGAAATAGGGAAGGGAAAGCCAAATGCTCAAATCACTACTGCTGAGAGAACAGCAGCAAGTTAACAAAGTACTTAGATGACATAGAAATAGGTGCGCAGCAACAGCAATAAACTGTATTTCCAATAGCATAGGATGAGATGGAGAAAGCGGTGTAAAATAATAGATGTCTGAAAGAAGGAGGAAGAGCAAGGGGCGGCGGGAACACCAGGTGGCTGGAAGTCCTGTGAAATAAAGTTCAAATTAGATTAAAAGATCCTGGAGGAGGAGTAAGAGTGTTCTGTGAGGTCCGAATTATACGCTGAGGACACTAACAATGACAAGGGAGCAGGGCATGGCAAAAGGGCATGTGGGACAAAGGGGAATTGGACAAAGACAGGGAACAGGAAAAGGAAGAAGAGAGAAGGTGGAGGAGAGAGAGAGAGAAGGAGAACAAAAGGGAGATAGATTGGGGGAGCAGCAGGGATTGTGCCCAGACATTCCAAAACAGGACTGGAAAGATGGTGGTAAACAACGCTGTAAAGGCCGGGGCTGCCCCAGTGCCACAAACAGAGATGCCCCTGTTACAGATAGGCAGGGGGAGAATGAAGAATATACCATGGCAGAGCATGGACAGAGGAAATGTAATGTTTGCCAGTCCTCGCAGCAGGGGCAAGCAAATGGATATATACCCTTGAAAAGAGACAGCAGGGATTACCCTGGCGACTGGCGATATGAATAGCCTATTCACAGCTTTATTAGGCGAACAAGGGGACAAAATATGGAAACATGCATGACATGACCGAGTTAAATTGAGTAGTAACATCTACAACAGTGCACCCTTCCATAGCTGCCACGTACACGAGTGGAAAATATTGTATCCAGAAACATCAGACATGCAGGCCATTTTAGCATGTAAAATCAAATCAGATGAAGACTCTAGATAATATATACAACAGATACACGAGAAGTGGACATTAGAGACACAACAATCATGGGATGTGAACATATCAATATTACTCCGTGGCCTCCCCTCTGATGTGCAAACGTCCCTAGAGAAGGTGGTTGGGATTGCTGCAAGGGGGTGCCTATAGCTACAGATACACATTGTACATTTATGTGAAAGGAAACTGGAAAGGGAGAAATACACGGCAGACGATGCAGTCAAGAAGGCAGAGATGAAACTGGTGCAAGAGAAATTAGCAAACATATCCATGGAAGGAGCTGTGTTTACACATATTGTTCTAGGGCAGCTTGAAGCTTGAAGTAGCCCCACCAAACAAGGGGGGATTCCCACAGGGGGCATACCATTGGGAGGAGGATACCTACAGCAAGGAGGATTGTTCCAGCAGTAGGGAGGGTATCCCCAGCCCGGAGTGTATCAGCAACAAGGGCATTATCATCAATGCGGGTATTACTCAGAGATGGGTTATTACTAGTGGGGCAGAGGATAGTCTCAGAGAGGAAGGGGGTATGGATATGCAGGAACAGCACCCAGATTTGGAGGAACATGTTTTATCTGTGATCAAAGGGGGCACTTTGCATGGATGGGATGTGCCCACATGGACAACAACATCAGTGTGGCCAAGGGGGGCACCAGGTGTATGTTCAACCAATGCAGCCACAGATTGAACCCTTACAACTGAAGATGCAGTCACTGCAAGCACAGGTCCTGCCACAACAGGTCCCTTCGCACAGACAATGCAACCTGTAGGGCCCATAGCTGCCAAGACGCCACAGACAAACATTCAGGAGTAGGTGACAGTACCGTGGAATGCCTTAAAGGCTTAAACACTAATATATACACAGGGTGAAAATACCTTCTTAGCTCAAAATACAGTAACACACTGCACATGAGTGACCATCCTTAGAGGTAACCCATCCCATTTTCAGGACAAGGCCAAAATGCCCAATATGGTGCAGCCCACAGAGGACATGTGTGTGCCCAATCTTTTCAGTAACTGAAGACCCTGAAGAGGACCCAAGGTAGCAGTGAAGATTGGCCGAAATGGTTTATAATTTTTGGTCATCACCGGCCATCAAGACTTGCATTAAGGAGGGTGTTTCCCCTGGTCTTACAAAGTAATGGGCACGCAGGTATTTTGTAGGGGCTGTTGTAATATTTCCTCTCAAAGAAGACCTGCCACTCACAATAGACACACAGTAAATTGGAGTGCCCCTGTTCGAAAGCGATGCCCATCAGCATATTAGGTAGTGATATGAGTACATTAAATATGACCATTTCATTTTCAGAGAAGGTCACAGTATGCTTGATGGGTGGCAGTAATCATTCAAGCATTTTGCGCACACAGCACTTTGCATGGGTCACTGTGCCACACTGTTATTCCTCTATGGGGTACAAGTATTGCTATGGTGGGTACCCAGAATGAACAAAACGGTATTCTGATTAGCCACAATTCTTGTTCATACAAGCAGTGCACAAAGAAATGGCACCAATGACAACACATGCAATACACTGAGAAGCAGCACTAACAAGGAAGGGCATGTTAATTCTGTATGGGACAGATGAAGAGGGTACAGAGTGGGAAATGATTGTATGCATTGACCCAACATTAAGACTAAAAGACTTGACAGACACAACACTGTTTTCAGAGGAAGAAGAGGAGGGGAGATGGTATTTCAGATATGCATCCCATGTCAGGTGAGCATAAAAGAGAGACAGGTCCCCAACAGGATGCAAATGGTAAATATGGCATCAGCTCACTTGAGGCATGATTTGAAAAAAGTACCAGTGGTATTATGGACCAATGGGCCCCATGATGTGGGGTTGCTGAAGGGCAAATGAGTGGGTTCTGGAAGAGCGACAGCGTCCCTCGTGCAACCTGCAGAGTTCTTGTCCCAGTTAATAGTTGTACTGCCTCTCCCAGTAAAATTGGTGGTGCTAAAATGTGCCGTCCATACCAACGTAATATACTTAATTTCAAAAGGCAACAAGAGGACTCATGCAGCACCAAAAGAAGCAGAATATATGCCACTACACACCACACGATTCATGCTTTTTAAAAAGGATCTAACACCCCTGATGGCATTGCTGCAAAGGCAGCACCCCAGACATGCAGAGTCAATTAATGGATTACACATTGTTCAAGTGATAGAATTACAGGAGGGTGCACCCCAGCAAGAGAAATAGTTATGGAAAAGGAGGGACTGCTCACTATCACCCACAGATTTGGTTTAGAGACAGAACAGTACATGGAAACCGGTGCTGCTCAAAACAGCAATGGATGATCTGCATTACCAAGCATATGTGTCAAAAGCGCATGTCGTTGCAGAGATTAATGAACAATAGTTTGTGCCCAATTTACAAGAACTGGTAACTGAGTTTGTAAATAATTGCATGACATACCAGGGGTTCACAACAGGTCACACAATTACAACTGGGAAAGCGACATTGCAATGCCCAGAGGGGACCATTCAGCATTTGCATATTGACTATGCTGACAATTCTATGAAACTTACAAAGATGACAAATGAGGAGGCCACAAAACACATAATATTAGAATATGTAACAGAGGGGATGAGAGGGGGGGAACAACAGTTTACAATTCACAGCAGATTAGTGTGCTCCAGTGCCACAGGACATAGTATTCTGTGGTGCCATACCAGAGCATTAATGCACATTGAGGGGTCTGTTTTCCATGGTGGAGAATGGGAGAGGGGAATATGTAATGTAGGGTCCAAGGATTGGTAGGGTTTGAAGAAAATGTGGTAAAAAAGATGAACGATAGCTCTTGTATAATTTGGAATGAGCATGTCCACGCTCTAACATGGATAGATGAGAAAAAACAACCTTTATAGGAAGGGAACTCAGATGCTTTTCTTTGTGTTTTAGATGCAACGGCTCAAAACATTTGGTAACCAATAGGGCTGCCAAAAGGACATGATGTTGCCGGCTCTGAGGAGCAGGACAGCCATTTTAATGGACCTATGGTCGACATGTGGATCCCAGGCATATGCCCAGCTTCCTCCAGATTGGGGAGGAATTGTATCCCTAGTGACTTTGTGATGCCTCGCTCGGAGCTCAATCAGTTTGCCATATATATATATATAGAGTTCACAGCGGGAAAAAAATCTGGTCACAGAAATCATCTGATAGACTGGCACCATTCCAACAGAATTTTGCCTGTTCAAAAGGTGTCTACATTGTTCTCGTCACTTTTGCTACCAGGCAATGATGAACTAGAAGTGGGTTCAAATTACCTTAAGTATTACAGTTGGCAAATTCAATGGAGAAAGGATTAAATGATTAAATGCAGTGAGGGAGGAGCTAAGGGCTGTAATAATGGCTGAGTTTCAAAACTGGTATATTTTACATTTGTTGACAGCAATGCAGGAGGGTCTGTGCAAGTAGACAGGAATCAACTGCTGCACATTCATGCCTTCAAATGATGCATCCAATGGGATTTTATATGAGGCTATTGAAGAACTGCTCACACTCTATGAGACTCTGGTAACAGAAAAGAGCCCAGCAACACCTGACAACTGGCTCAACTGTATTTGTGCCTTGGTCCTTACGTGGTTGTCCAATATTTTTAAGATAACTGTCCCAATCTCTACTTTAGTACTCATCACCTTTTGTTCATGTCAGCTAGGGCTACACATTTGTAAGGGAAGCAGGGGATGGGGAACATACATGTAAACCCTGAATGTTGATGGGTAAGCAAAGCGACACCCCGTGTAAGACATATACAAACACAAACAGAAATGTCTGAATATGCCCCCCATTAATGTTTACAATGCCACCCCTGGATATAGATAACTATGAGGCATTTTGGGTAGACTGTTCAGCTGAGGAGGAGGCCTGTTTGATATTGGATTGCTCCCGGAAGATTATGAGGCAAAAGGGGGATCCTATGCACGGTAACAAGGATATGGATTCCAAAAAGGAAGAGCAGGGAGCTGCTGGCAAAAGATGTATAGATGAATAAATTGATCAGAGGGGGGAATGTTGTAAAAGTCCAGGTTCAATGCTGTTAAGGGAGGCACACATTTCACTTGTGCAAGTAAAGTGGTGGCATACAAGTCACGTGGTGGTGGGTGACATCAGGAGTGGCAACGTCATTGAGCATGGTGCAAGTAGTATAGATATCCCATGGTAGAAGGGAATGGAGGCTCTGCAATTTGTTTAGTGATGGGGTAGCTGGCACAGCGCAGGAAATATGGGTAGGGTTAAGGTGTCTTAGGAGGTAATGTGGTAGGGGGCCTTTGTGCAATATATGAATAGTATAGAAGCCATAATTTGTGGGCTCAAATTAGGAAATCATTTTTGCAGACAGCTCATAATAAAGGGCTTCAGGCTTCTGTGACAGCAGTATTGTCACGAAATCAGCGTCTACTTCACGTCCCCTCAAGCGTTATGGCAGAACTACACGTTCCACAATCCCAAAACATACGGAGCCGAAGCACTTCCAGCGGATCAGACAACGTTGGGGATTGCCGTGGAGACGTTGGTTGCCTGAGCACGCTCGTGCACGATTGCGGCGTGACTACGTCTCACGCAGGGTCACGTGATTGGTTTAAATCTCCACACGGTACTCGGAACGCTGCTTCTGAATTTACAATTTTGGAGCTCACCACCTTGTCCTCGTATTTCCTGTCTTGTACCCTGTTTTGTCCCTCGGATTGTTATTGAATATTCCCTTGAACTCGGAACGAACGACCTTGCTTCTTGTCTGACATTTCTGGATTTGGCGTATTGGATTCATTCTGCACTTTGAACTTTGCTTTGGACTTTCTACTCGGAGAACATTTCTTTGGAACTTGCCATAAGGAACTGGGATTGTTTTTTGGACCTTTATTAGGCGTCCTCGTGCCGTCGGGTATAGGTTTAGGTTGGATTGTCCTTACCCTGGAACTGGCATCATCAGACGGACTTCTTTTCATCTTTTCTTCCAGTAAGAAAGCATTTAACCGTACAACATCGAATCAGCTCTCCTGGTTTTCCTGGTCCTGCACGTTGCTTGACTTGCTTTACGTGAGTACATGTTTTTGATATACTTTATCTTCAGATATCACGTTTACTAAGTTCTGAAGTATAGATAATCCCCTTCCAATTAGTTCTTTGTTCTCTTGGAAGTTGCATTGTCTAGAAGTTCTACGACTAGTGGCATTCTACTGAATCTGTTACCACCAAGCTCATTGTGGGTGGTTCTCACATATTCAGAAGCCTTATATCCATGATATGGAAACTGCCGACGATCCGTTGGCAGCTTTGGTTCAGTTGGTTGCCGGTCTACGCGCAGATATGACTGCGGCTCATGATGCCACCCAACGCCGGATCGACGCCCTTCAGGCCGGATTGCAGGCGGGTGATGGTGCTGGTGCTATTCCTTCTGGTTCTGCCCTTGGAGCGGGCGTTCCTCGACAGGGGAATGCGCCCGTGTACATGACGGCCCAGTTTCCTTTGGCCCCTCCGGAACGTTTTATGGGGGATCCTAAGACGTTCCGCACCTTCATCAACCAATGTAGACTGCATTTCTTGTGCCGTCCTACATCTTTCCCTGATGCCACTACCAAGGCGGCTTTTGTCTTGTCCTACCTTGGGGGTACCGCAGCGGTCTGGGCTAACCCATTACTGGAACAAGGGAGTCATCTTTTGTATGATTGTGATGCTCTCATATCAGCTATGTCTCGTGTCTTTGACACTCGGTATAAATCCCAAGCTTCAGATTTGGAACTGCTCTCTTTACAACAAAAGGATTTGCCCTTGCTGTCCTATCTAGCCAAGTTCAACCAATTGGTCGCAGAGACGGATTGGCCGGAGGCAAAGAAAGGGGCTCTGTTTTACAAAGGGCTTTCAGACTCTCTCAAGGATGTTTTGTCCACTGTCCCAGTGATTCCTACTGCTTTCTCAGAATTGGTAGATCTAGTCCTGCAAATAGACGCACGGAGGGCAGAACGCAAAGGGGAAAAGAGTCTGGTTCCCTATCCTACACCAGTAGCCACGGAGCAGAGTCATACTTCGCCCGAGCCTATGCAGATAGGTACTCTTAGAGCTCCACTCTCGTCTGAAGAAAGAGAGCATCGTAGAAAGAACAATTTGTGTTATTACTGCGGCTCCTCGGAACATTTCCTGAGACAGTGTTCTAAAAAACCACGAAAACAGGGAAACTCCAAAGCTCGGCAATAGAGAGAGCCCCATTGTCGAGTCCCTCAAATACGGGCTCTAATACCATGGTTTTGTTTCCCATATCTGTTGAAGTCTGTGCCTCTTCCATGGTTTCTTGTATGGCGGATGCTATATTGGATTCAGGGGCCACTGGGAATTATGCTGACAGCCAGTTTGTTAAGAGTCTTGGTATTCCTCTTGTTCCCAAGTCTTCGCCGGAACTGGTCAATGCTGTTGATGGCACAACCTTGTTATCTGGTCTGGTCACCGAACAAACGGTAGATCTCATCATGACTACTTCTTCTGGGCATACTGAGACCATAGCCTTCGACGTTATTTCAGCACCTCAGTTCAAGTTAATCCTTGGGCTACCCTGGCTAAGAAGGCATAATCCGTTAGTGGATTGGGCTAAAGGGACGGTTTCTTTTCGGTCTCAATACTGTGCTAATTCTTGTGGGACAGCAGGATCCCTGTCTCCGGGACCCAGTACTCATCTCTTGGATTCTGCTCTGGTTATTGGAGCAGTCATGAATACAGTGTTACCTGGGGAGTACCGAAACTTCAAAGATGTATTTGACAAAAGAGGTGCAGAGATCCTCCCACCACATCGTCAGTATGACTGTCCTATTGATAAGGTTCCAAATGCCGATATACCATCTGGTCGCATCTATTCATTGACCCACAAGGAGGATTTAGTGCTCAAGGAGTATCTGGACAAGTCACTGGCTTCAGGCTTCATCAGACCATCACGTTCTCCAGCGGCATCGCCTCTTTTTTTTGTTCCAAAGAAAGAAGGCGAGTTGCGCCCATGTATTGATTACCGTGCATTGAACGCTGTCACCATCCGTAATCAATATCCAATTCCACTCATCTCGGTTCTTCTGGATCAGTTGGGCTCTTCTACCATCTTCACCAAACTGGATTTGCGGGGCGCTTATAATTTGGTCAGAATACGGAAGGGTGATGAGTGGAAGACGGCGTTTAAAACCAAATATGGCCTGTATGAGTACTTAGTTATGCCCTTTGGGTTGTGCAATGCACCAGCTACATTTCAGTATTTCATTAATGATGTTTTCAGTGATTTACTCGACCAATATGTCATCGTATATCTTGATGATATCCTGATCTACTCTCCAGACTATGAGACTCATATACAACATGTTTCCACGGTATTACAAAGGCTCAGAGACCATCATCTCTATGCTAAACTAGAAAAGTGCATTTTCCATGCCCAGCGTGTGGAATTCCTGGGATACGACATCACGAATCAGGGAGTCGGCATGAGTGATATCAAAGTAAGGGCTGTATTGGACTGGCCAGCTCCTACGTCTGTTAAATCCTTGCAGTCCTTTTTAGGGTTTGCGAACTTTTATAGACGTTTTATTCGCTCATTTTCTGATATAGTGGCTCCTTTGACTGCCCTTACTAGTCCTAAGAATGGTTTAAAGTGGACGGCTGAAGCACAAGTATCCTTTGAAAGTCTCAAGACAGCGTTCACCACCGCACCAGTCCTCCAACATCCTAACCCTTCATTGCCATTCTATGTGGAGGCTGACGCTTCTGATCAAGCGGTTGGGGCAGTTTTGTCTCAGTATTGCAAAGATACAGGTTTCCTTCATCCTGTGGCGTTTCACTCCAGGAAACTTACCAAATATGAAACTAACTATACTATCACCGAGCGTGAATTATTGTCCATACGTGACGCTTTCAAGGTATGGCGACATCATCTTCTGGGTACTGCTGTTCCAGTACAGGTTTACACTGATCATCGTAATCTGCTTGCCTTGCAGTCAGTGAAATGTACCACAGCCAGGCATGCCAGGTGGCACGAATTCTTTTCGCAATTCAATTTCCAGATCACATTTCGTCCTGGGGCTCTACATTCTAAGGCAGACGCTCTTTCAAGGAGGGATGGGAATGACTCATCTTCCAGGGAATTTGGTGGTCTATTATTGCCTAATCAGGTAATATGTTCTTGTACCTTGAATCCTTCACTACAGGAATCCATTAGAGAATGGGTTTCGGAGAATCCTTCAGAGATTGAGAAATTGAATATGACAATAATCAACTCTTTGCCTTATGTCAAAGATCGTCTTTATCTTCCAGATGTTGATTCCAGACGAACTGCCTTACGTTGGAGTCATGATTCATTGGTTTCAGCTCATTCTGGTGTACGCAAGACTTTGGAACAACTCAAGAGATGGTGCTGGTGGCCGTCAATGCAGAAGGATGTTTTGAATTATATCTCTACCTGCGCCATTTGTGCCCAGTGTAAGTCCTCAACCACAAAACCAGTGGGTTTATTGTGTCCGCTTCCGGTTCCAAGCAAACCTTGGTCCATGGTGTCTATGGATTTCATCACAGAACTCCCGCCCGTTCAGAGGTTTGACACCATATGGGTGGTCATTGATTACTTTTCCAAACTGGCTGTGTTTGTTCCTTGTCAAGGTTTGCCTACGGCTCCGGTTTTGGCGGAACTATTTCTTCGCCATGTTTTCCGTCGTTTTGGTCTTCCGGATATTGTTATATCTGACAGAGGCTCACAGTTTATCTCGCGGTTCTGGAAACATCTTACTACTTCTCTGGGTGTTGACGCAAGGTATTCTTCGGCTTATCATCCGGAAACGGACGGTCAGACGGAACGCTTGAATGCTACATTGGAGCAGTATTTACGTTGCATTACCATGCAGCTTCAAGAATCATGGTTGTCGGCGTTAGCTACTGCTGAATTTGCGTATAACAATTCAGTCCACACTTCTACTGGTGTTTCTCCTTTCTTTGCCTTGTATGGTTATCATCCCCGTTCTTTGCCATTGGATCCTCCAGTCTCCTCAGACAATCCTGCGGTACAAAACAGTCTCAGAGATATTGCTTCTCTACATCGACAGGTGCATTCCCGGTTAAAGGAAGCTCAAGACCGTATTAAGGAATACGCCGATCGGCATAGGTCTCCAGCGCCCGATTACCGTCCTGGTATGTTGGTCTGGCTTTCCACCAAACATCTCCGTATTCCCATGAGGAGTTGTTTAAAACCTAAATACGTTGGTCCGTATCCTATCAAGGATATAATCAATCAGTCTGCTGTAAGACTTGAACTGCCGTATAATTGGAGGATCCATCCAGTTTTTCACGTTTCTCTTCTGAAACCTTGTTCAGAGGGGACCAGGCTCCCCGTTCGTCCACCTCCGGTCAAGGTACAGGGGGAAGAGGAGTATGAGGTGAAGGCGATTCTAGATTCTAAGGTTTCCCGAGGTGTTTGGTATTTCTTTATTGACTGGAAGGGTTATGGTCCAGAGGATCGTACCTGGGAGCCTGAGTCCAATGTTCATGCTCCGATACTCTTGGCTCGTTTCCTGGCCTCTCAGGGGGTGAAGACATCTTTGGGGGAGGATACTGTCAAGAAATCAGCGTCTACTTCACGTCCCCTCAAGCGTTATGGCAGAACTACACGTTCCACAATCCCAAAACATACGGAGCCGAAGCACTTCCAGCGGATCAGACAACGTTGGGGATTGCCGTGGAGACGTTGGTTGCCTGAGCACGCTCGCGCACGATTGCGGCATGACTACGTCTCACGCAGGGTCACGTGATTGGTTTAAATCTCCACACGGTACTCGGAACGCTGCTTCTGAATTTACAATTTTGGAGCTCACCACCTTGTCCTCGTATTTCCTGTCTTGTACCCTGTTTTGTCCCTCGGATTGTTATTGAATATTCCCTTGAACTCGGAACGAACGACCTTGCTTCTTGTCTGACATTTCTGGATTTGGCGTATTGGATTCATTCTGCACTTTGAACTTTGCTTTGGACTTTCTACTCGGAGAACATTTCTTTGGAACTTGCCATAAGGAACTGGGATTGTTTTTTGGACCTTTATTAGGCGTCCTCGTGCCGTCGGGTATAGGTTTAGGTTGGATTGTCCTTACCCTGGAACTGGCATCATCAGACGGACTTCTTTTCATCTTTTCTTCCAGTAAGAAAGCATTTAACCGTACAACATCGAATCAGCTCTCCTGGTTTTCCTGGTCCTGCACGTTGCTTGACTTGCTTTACGTGAGTACATGTTTTTGATATACTTTATCTTCAGATATCACGTTTACTAAGTTCTGAAGTATAGATAATCCCCTTCCAATTAGTTCTTTGTTCTCTTGGAAGTTGCATTGTCTAGAAGTTCTACGACTAGTGGCATTCTACTGAATCTGTTACCACCAAGCTCATTGTGGGTGGTTCTCACAAGTATGTACTTTTTGAATATTCAGCAGAAACAGTGCATAGAAATGTTGCAAGACTGAAGTTTCCCAGGAGAACAAAGACCCATAGATTTCTCTCTAAGTGATAGTTTTGAGGCCAATGAGCTAAGCACCTGGGTGCACAAGAGGAATTTGCAGAGAAATAGAAATCAAATACAGTTGATTAAAATCCAGCCACAGTGTGGTGTAGTTTATTCAGACTATAGTTGGCAGCAAGCCGTGAGAAGGGAGTTGGGGGCCAGAGCAATGGGGTAAGAGCGAAGGGATGACTGATAGGGAGCCAATCATCAGAGAGAAGCTTCGGTGTCCCTCCGGTGCAACATTGTAGAGTGTCCTTGCTGATCTCTTCAGTGCACATCATTGGTCACACTCTGTGTGCATGGCTCACCCCTTGCCATCTGAAGATGCTATGTCCAATCAGTATGCAGTAGATTATACATTTGTATATTGGCCAGTGCCAATTAATGGCAAAAAAGTAATTTAACGGATTGCACAATCATGTAATTGTGGAGTGCTTTGGGAAGGGCTGTGATGTCACATGGGGTGCGAATGTGATTTTGGTCCAAGAAATGGTTTACCCACTAAGTGGCACCTAAGGTACATATTTCCATAGGGGTCTGACGTAGTTCTACCAGTCAGCTCCTGTGTCCTGCCCTAAAAATGTAACTAACATGTTGTATGGTAATTCTGTAATTTGTGTATAAAATGTTCAGCTACAGGGGGTGGCTTTGAGAGCACATTTAATTCAGTTCAGTTTCATGGGATTGTCTGAACCATGTCTTCTAGCTGTTTGTCCCTGTTAAATGTGTGTTACTTCATGCTTGGTGTACGTTTCTTTTTTAGATGTCTATTGTTCATTGGGATTACATTTGACGGAGGTCGCTTGGTACACATCGACGCCACAAAGGAAGATGTAGACCTAATGTACATACCCATCCATGGACATGACATTCGCATGCCTGTGCATGCTAATCCAAACGTCCGAATGGCTGGATGGGCACATCATTGATTGAGTGGGCACACTTCCTTCGTCATAGGTCTACTCACCTTAAACACGTGGATTCCCATGTGCATCATGACACATTCGCTCACATGATCCAGGCAAAGGTGCACACATCGAGGAATGAACATACATGTCTCCCATGTGAATGAGTCGAGACCCCATACCAATGGACACACCTGCAATGACCATGTGCAGGGTCAGGCCCTACAACATCCCATACAGCACAACCTACATGGCCTCATGGCACACACACTTCGCAAATTGTACACAACTCCTGGCCTGTGAACATGTAGTGTTGCCTTTGTGCCGGTTTGCACGGATTGTTCTTGTTCTGCGTGTCTGTCTGGAAGATGGATATGGGTGTGTGATGGAAGATTGGTCTCAAGAAGCCAGCTTCACTCTCTTCCGAAGAGGTCTGAATGAAGAAATAAAGGATGAGTTAGCTAGGGTAGCTCGCCCAAGCTCCTTCCAGGCTCTCATGGACCTTTCCTTGCAAATAGACTTCGAATCCAAGAAAGAAAAGCGGAGAAAAAGAAGTCTAAATCAGCTTTCCAAAAGGCCACCACAGAACACCCGTCTAGATCTGAGAACACAGTTTCTCCAACCCCGGACCCAGAACCCATGCAACTGGGGGCCTTCCGTGGACCCATTACCCCACAAGAGAGGATGCAACGGATTCACACTGGTCTGTGCATGTATTGCGCCTCCGATAAACACCTCGTGAGAGAATGCCCTATTGCTCCTCCACGGCGTTCGGGAAACGAAAGCTCCCCATCCTAGAAGGGGCAAAGTTTCGGGAGAGAGATATTTGCTCCACATCAATTCCAAAATAATCTTGTGGTTCTACAGGCCTTTCTATCACCTTCCTAAATTGGATGTAAGTCAAACCAGATTCACCAGGAAAAAGATATCCCATATAACTCCCATCAGCGGGACACACTCCCACATTAAGTGAGTGCGGTAATGGAAACTTAAACATAATAAACATGTGCACATACCACCCGCAAATGTGTTTCCGTGCACACACACACACTTTAGCCTAACATCCCTGCCGTCAGAGCGCAAACCCACACATTTACCTCCATCACACACCACACTTACACCAACAACATCTTGGTTTAACTTACGACATTCCACACACACATCACAAGATCTGACTTTGCTTAGTAAATACCTATATACGTACACTCTTTGGGCATCACACTCATTGTGACTCACAACAGGCCCGACATGCCCAAAAAAGACAAACACACCCACTGACACCACTCCAAATGAAAGAACACTCCCACTGATACCCCCCGAATGAAAGGACACTCCCACCGACACACCCATAAAAAAAGTACACCAACCAACACGCCCATGATTCATTGGACACACCCGTAAAAAAACTCGTACCAAATTGCCATGAAAGGAAGAATGAAGGTGGAAAGCACACGATTGATGCACAATAAATGCCCGGACATCCACCATAGAATGTTGGAACATATGCCAGATACCACATATACACCAAGAACCACTCTTACTATGTCAACATAGCCAACACAAGGACACACACATCACACAGTGACACACACCCATTTCAACACATACCAAGACACAAACATACCAAACACACACAAAGCGATGTGACAACACATGTGACACCATCAACACCTTGTGGCTCCACAATCAGCAAACAAGGTGCACTTA
This sequence comes from Ambystoma mexicanum, assembly GCF_040938575.1. Classification (NCBI taxonomy): domain Eukaryota; kingdom Metazoa; phylum Chordata; class Amphibia; order Caudata; family Ambystomatidae; genus Ambystoma; species Ambystoma mexicanum. Next base: position 452,647,184 of record NC_090938.1, read on the forward strand.
TGGTCACATGACAATCACAACACCTGCAGCCAGTGCTCCAGTTAAGTTTTGGATGTGGGAGTATGTTGCTCCCTATGTTTAAAACATTGAGAGTAACATTATTTTTTTTAGGGCGTAAACATGCAAGTTCAATTCCCAATGGGTGTATTTTGTAAGTGTTCAAAAATCTTTTAAATGGAAAACAGAAATGTTTTGTAATAATTATTTCTTTGCACCTAGTTATTCATGCACATTAAAAGGCATATGTTTGCTTCTTTTGAGCAGGAACTTATAATAGTTGTTTTTTCCTTTGGTGGTATGTTCACTACTGTTCCCAACATATCAATGGAGTTGTGTGAGTTAAAATCAGGGGCAAAAGGTTAGTTTCTGTGGTGGTCATTACAAGTGAGGTGGTAAGGGGTTAATGGCACCAGTAAAGGTGCCGGAGCCGTCAACCCCTTACTGCCTCATTACGAGTTCTGCTCGCGGGACCCGCTAAGGCCACCTGGTAAAACCAGGCATCCTTAGCAGGTCCCGTGAGCAGACCGGGGTGCTAACAACGGGCCTGTTGTTAACGGCCCGTTGTTAGCACCCTCCCCATTCTCATTGAGCCCTATGGGGGCTCGAATGGGAATGGGGATGGGTTCCTTGAATGAGGAATTACCGGGCCCTCCAAGGTCGGAATGGTCCGGTAATTCCTCATTCAAGGAACCTGGACCCAGTACCCGAAAAGGGGGTAGCCATGCCATTAATAGCGGCATGGTTACCCCCTGACTCATAATGACCCCAAATGTGTCTGTTTCATATATTGTTTTGGCAGTATTTTTACTCCCTACTTTCTTTTTTGGAGTATAAGACTATTTTTAGGTAGTAAAAGTGGCCGATACTCCACTTTTCTGTAGGGCTACCTGCAAGCACACTCAGCAGATGCAGTACACATGGAAAAAAAACACCAAAATGAATGACCCACACATCCCAATCAGAGGCAAATGCCTCCACCTATACCATTCACAACCAATAAATACCCTCATCGAAGTGGCCCCAATCGCTGCAGAGCAGGTGGTGTCCAGCAAAATGCAAGCTGCAAAGGAGGTCCGGTGCAAGATGAACTTCACAGAAGGTGAGGTGTACCTGATGGTGGAGTTCATCCACACTCACCAGACCTGCATGCTCCAGATGCCTAGACATTGCACCACGCAGAGCCAATGACACAGACACTGACTCAGGCTCATGGATAAAGTAAGCGCGTTTTAAGTGTATGCTGTCAGCCGCAGCTGTGAAATTCAATGCAGTAGCATTGCAGCACGGCTTAACGGCATGCTGTGAGCATGTTGTGGGTCCCTTTCTCTGAGGAAAAGGAAGGATTGCTGAGTTGTAGAGCAGGCAGCAGCGGCAAGGTGCAGCATGTTTTCAATCCCTGGTCCAGTACCCCCCCTGCGAGTCTCTATGTGGCTCTGCATGCTGGCAGATGTGAGCCAGCAGTATCCGAGGCATCTGAGGTGGCAAAGATTCAGAGGACTCACCACTGTTGGAGCTACAGGAAATGGAGAAGGGTTGAAGGCAGAAGTGTAGGTCAGAGGGGTAACTCAGAGGTAGCTTCCCTGTGCATCCCTGTGCACCTTTGTCTGCTTGCCACTGCATGCTTGCTGCCTAGTATCCATTATCCATTATAATAAACACTGAGTGCTAGTATTTACTGTATGGAGGCCTAAACAGAATGAATAGTGAGTGGAGCGATGATTAGTGGAGTGGAAGGAGAGGTGAATGGTCTTCTCCCAGCCCAACTGGCACACACAGAAAAATAGTAAAAGAAAAACGACCACTGGAACAAAAAATATTCATCATAATGCTGAGCCAGGAGGGTATCCAGTTGAACATGCTGTCGAACCAGTTGCTTGGCTCTACACCACCTTCCTTGCGCATTTTCTCCCCTAGGTTGTGTAGAGCCGAGATGACGTGGGAGAGAGTCCCATTATCCGCGTCTTCAGAAGATACGAATGTACGGCATGGGCTCCCAATTTTTTGGCAAACACCACTGTCCATTGCTGTCAGAAGGTCCAGGACATACCGGTTCTGCATTGTCATTAGGCGCAAGGCGTGCAGTTCCACCTTGATCACATTGAACCCTTCTTCAGTGTCATTGGCCACTTGGATCAATTCCCAGCAGACGATCTGCAGCCATTTGGAGTTTGTTCGCACTTGAAGTCCTGGCACCAGGAGGGAGGCAAGGAACGTTTCAGCTGAATCAAACAGCTTGTATTTGGCAGGAATCTCAGCGAGGAGTTTGGATGATTCTCTGGAAATATAGTTTGACCTCTTTTTGGGAGACAATCTGTCTTGTAGCTCTTTGGATAGAATGTCGTATGGGGAAGGCTCTGTTGCTGTTGTTTGGGGTGCTGCTGATGTGCTAGCCTAATCCCCTGCTGCCGATTTGCCAGCTGACTCTCCTGCTGCAGATATGCCAGCCGACTCTCCTGCTGCCGATATGCCAGCCGATTCTCTCCCCCCTTGGATATGGCTTTCTGGGATTACCATTAGCACTGAGTGCAGTGTGGCCAGGCTGCATGTACCCTTCTATGATGCCGGTAGATGCAGTTAAGCTTGCTTGCCACCCACCCATACATGTCCATGAACGCTGCTGTGACTTTTCTCATATCTGGGATGATGACTGTTTTGTTGCATTTTCTGTTGGAACCCATTTGTACCTTCCCTTCGCCATGGAAACAAAGTTTGTGTGTTTTTTCTCTCTGTGTTTTGATGGGTTTCTCAAGTGCAGTAACCCATGTGTGCTTAGCAATGTGCTGGGACCAGACGGGAGTACACGTTTCTCTGACCCATTGAAAGTTTTCTTCAGTTAAGCATCGTAATGCTTCTGCTTTACATGTGATTGTCTCATCAAGCCACTTGTTTTCTGTGAACCTTGTCCCTTTGACAACAAAAAATGGTTCTTTGATGCAAATCACTCCTTGCGGCTAGCTCGTGCAGGTTCTCTCGTTCTGCAGCATTTCTATTGTAACTGTGTGTGACTGGAAGGTGTTCTGAATTCTGCATAATACAAGATGAATTAAGCATTGGGCATCCGACAAGGGCACTTCTTGAGGTATAAGTATCTTAGGTGTGCCTGAAGTGTGCGGTATGAGAGAGCAGACATAGCAGCTCTCATTTATGGCTTGTTTTGCTGTTGCACTCTTGTCTGAGTACCACGTGTTTGACTGACCTGGGTGACGGGGATCTTCAATTTCATCTAATCCCAGCCCATGGTAAACATCATATCTTTTCCCTTCCGCCATCCTTTTCCATCTCCTCCTCCCCCCTTTCCTGTTATTTATCATTTTCACTCTCTTATAATTTATGGGAAAGACATCTGCCCATGTCGCGTCACTGAATTCACTAGCAACTTGCCAGGACTGTGTTGCTGGAGTGTCCGTTGTACTTACAGTGTTAGGATAAAAGTGCATTACAGTGCCCTGTGAGGTAGGTTCTGTGGTTGTGTACACATCAGTATTTGAAAACAGAGTAAGTTCCTAATAGAGGAACTCCCGTCTCCTGCACACTTTCACGAGCTCAAATAGAGCCCAATTATTAATATAACTTAGATACACTGAATATGTATGTACATACTTTGCAATACTTAGTATTTAGTTTAAAATACAAAAAAACATTATTTTAGTATTCAATGAAGAACCTCCACACATACATTTTAGGTATTTCCAGTTTCTTTAATTTTCAATAATTCATAGTTGGCCCAACGCGTTTTGAGAAGTTCATCTCTTCTTCAGGGGCATATTGAACAAAATTTATCACATCTAAAGGGAAATTTCAACAAAACATGTAAATATCTATATGATAATATATATTCACAGTCAACCATAATTCAATATATTGTATTCACATGCATTCACATCAGGAAAGAACCCAATGTACTGATAGCTTAGGTAAATCACATTAAAGTAAACAAATTCACTCAGTTATTCAACTATAAAGTTTTTCGGTCTATTCTATCCTAGACAATCAGGTGTGTCCAACAATCAATATATCAAATTCAAAGTTTCCAGTAGTAAATATTCTATATATTTTTTCAAAAAAAGGGAATTGAAGGGTCTGATCGCAAAATGGCGGTGTAATAGAGGCATTCAAGTCGGAGATATCATTGTCATTGTCGGTAGTTGACAAGAGAAAGAGTGGTTCATTCATAAATGGAGGGCTATTAATCAATGATTGTTCATGTTGAGAGATATGAGGGTGCTGTATCTTTACAAAAGAATATTAGTCTTAAAAGGTTTTTGTGCTTACCCTTATGGTAAGGAAAGTAGTCACCGTAAAGGTAGAATTGCAACAATCTCAACACGGAGGATCCGGCAGAACACGAGATGCTGTGACTTCTCAGTCGTCAGGGTCGTATTGTAATGTTTAAAATGTGTAGAAAAAGGTGTTAGAGCTCGACCGTGTAGTTTAAGGAAGCAAGGTAGTGCAGAGGAGGATCTCCTTACCTTCTCAGGGTTACCAGACATTTGGTCGAAAAAAAATTGGTCGACCAGACAAATGGTCGAACCAATTTGGTCGAAAACCAAATGGTCGAATTTTTAATTTTTTTTATTTTTACCTTTTTTTTTTGGGGGGTTCCCCCCCAACCCCCTTTTTTTTCTAAAAACCCATTTTTGTAAAAAACGAAAACCCGAAAAATAAATATATAATTAAAAAAAAAATTCGACCATTTGGTTTTCGACCAAATTGCGTCGACCAAATGTCATTCGACCAGTTTTAGGTCGACCAAATGTCTGGACACCCCTTCTCAGTCCGGCAAGAAAGGAGAAATGGCGTGTCCGTTCCCGTGCTCGTAGTAAGAGTACCGGGCGGCACACTGAAGTAATGGCGCTTGACTATGACATCACCGCGTAGTGGCGTCAGGTGACGTCACTATTGTAAACAAAAAATCGGGAAGAGTAGTGTATGTTAGTGGCGAGTGCAACTAAACATACAAAGGTAAAAATTGTATTAAGAATGTATGGAAGTGATCAAGTTCTGAAAGGTAGGTAAGACGTCAGAGCGAACAGACGTCTTGGGATAGAAAGATCCCTTAGAAACATAAGAGCAGAGTTGGAATAGTTCTCGAGTGGTAATAGTGTTCATCGGTGTTCCTAAGAGTAGGTCTCAAATGGCATAACAGTAAGGTAGAAGTAAAACAACAGTAAAAAAACATACTAGTGGTTCTGTGAAATGTGGTTGTGTAGGTACAAATGTGTCACCTGTACAAAAGTTTAGAAAAAACATACTTGTAGTCCTTTGCAACAGTACTGCTTAAAGCAGGTGTACTCTTTTAAAAATCCATTGGGGCTCACACTTTCTGATTCAACTCGCCTGTTGTTTTGAGGCTTACGGTCTACATCACCCTGATATTTCATAGAAACCTTTGTATATATGTACAATATGCATGGGTATATATATCATTACATATAATATTCTACACTGAACGTCTGTCTCAATGATGGGAGACTTACACTCTAATGAGTAACCAGTTCACCTTTGTTACATTGGAAACTTTGTATCATTCGTTTTTTTTGAAGTAACTTACATAAGTGTATATTGGACTAAATTTGGTTAGTACATTGGGTATTTCACAAGAATGGACCTAAGTAAAAGTCTTCGTTTAAGCCTAATGGAGTCATGGCATCCAATTTATGGATCCAGAATAATTCTCTTTGTGCCAATCGTTTGGCTAATTCTCCCCCTCTTGGGGCTGTTCGAAGTACCTCTAGTACAACCAGTCTCAATTGAGATATATTATGTTCATTTTCTTTGAAGTGTCTGGCAACTGGGGATTTAATGTTGCCCGTTCGTATATTGGATTTATGTTCCGTCCATCTCTCACGCGCTTTGCGGGTGGTGTTGCCCACGTAATATTTTCCACATGGACACTTTAATCCATAGATCACATTTTTACTTTCACAAGTGGCAAAGTCCTTAGCATTATTTTTTTTACCGCTATTAGGGTGTCTTATGTGGTCCCCCTTGATGAGGTTGGAGCAGTGTTGGCAGTTGAGGCAAGCATGTGTTCTCATATTCTGTTTTCTGAATGTGGTTTGGGTTGGTTTCTTCATTCTTTCTGCCCTAATTAGACTGTCTTTAAAGTTTTTGCCCCTCTTATAGGCTAACATGGGCGGGTCGGGGGATTATCTGTTCAGATTTGGATCTGATTTTATCAGATCCCAGTTTTTGTTGATTGTTCTCTTGATTTGGAAACTTTGGCTGGAGTATTTTAAGGTGTGAATGAGTCTCATTGTGTTTTTCTTGGGTTTGTCCTGAAGTAAATCTTCTCTGGTTATAGCATTGGTTCGTATTAATGCTTTGTCAATTATTTCTGCTGGGGATCCTCTTTTCTTAAATCTGTCGTTCATGATTTCTTGTTCTGTTAGTAATTCTGTAGGATCTGATGTGATTTTTTTCAACCGAAGAAATTGAGAAAAGGGTAGATTGTCTTTCAGATGGAGTGGGTGAAAGCTACCAAAGTGAAGGACACTATTGACGTCTGTTGGTTTTCTGTAAATTCTCGTGTAAAATTCTGTGTCTCTTCTTTCAACTTGTACGTCCAGAAAATGTACTCCAGGTGTTCCAATTTCTAATGTAAAGGTGATGTTCTCATGGCAGTTGTTTATGTAAGAGAGGAACTCTTTTAATTCATCGGCGGTCCCTTGCCAGATGCCGAAGATGTCGTCTATGAAACGTTTCCAGAATTTGATTTTGCTTTTCCAAGGTTCTTTGTTCAAAATGTGATGGTGTTCAAAATGAAACATGAAGATATTTGCATAGGATGGGGCTACCGAAGAACCCATTGATGTACCGGATTTTTGAAGATAATATTTGCTGTCAAATCTGAAGTAATTGTTATACAGGATCATCCTAATCAGTTCTATTGCAAAGACCTTGTTGATGAGTGTAGTATTATGCCTGAGGAGAAACCATTCCAGGGCCTCTATTCCTGCTTGGTGGGGTATTGATGTATATAAGCTATTCACATCCAGTGTGAATAGTATTAGATCCGTTTCATCAGTTGTTATTTCCCTTAGTAACCGTAAGAAATATGCAGTATCTTTTAAGTAGGTAGTGGTTTTTTGTACCAATGGCTGAAGAGCCTTATCTAAATAGATGGCAAGTGGATAAAAAATACTTTCGGTACCAGCTACTATTGGTCGAAAGGGCGGCTGTCTGAGATTTTTATGCACCTTAGGAAGTGCGTAGAAAACCGGCGTAATAGGAAATCTTTTAATGAGAAAATCTCTTGTGGACTCAGTAATCCAATCTCCGTCGTGAGCTTTGTCTATTGTTTCTTTAATCATGGTGCTGATAGACATGATGGGGTCATTGTCCAGGACGATGTAAGTATGTTGATCTTGTAGAAGTCTGAGGCAGCCATCTTTGTAAAAGTTTGTGTCCATCAGGACTAAAGCTCCACCTTTGTCCGCTGGTTTAAGTTTGACCGTGATATCCTCTGACAATTCCTTAATGAATTTTAATTGATGACTCCTTATGTTCATCTTCGTAGTATTACTGTATTTTAGACGTCTGATGTCTTTCGTGGTTTTTAAGTTGAACAGATTAATGACAGGATGATTGACCTGAGGGTGGAAGGTACTTTTATTCTTCATCTCCAAATAGTCAGATTTGGGTTTTTGTCGTCCTAAACCTGGTAAACCATCAAAGAATACTTTGAGCTCCATTTTTCTGATCAAGTTGAAGAGATTCACTTCTTCCTAAAAGACACTGGAGTTGTTAGTAGGAATAAAATAAATCCCTAAATTCAATGTGTCCATCTGACTTTTAGTAAGAATTTTGTTGGAGATATTCAGAATTATGGAATCTGTTATTTGTTCCTTTGTCTTTGTTTTTTTTTCCCTCTGCGGGTTGGTCTCCTCCTAAAAAAGGTATATCCGGTGTCGGGGTAGTTGATGGTCCTGGTGGTGTTGGTACTGTTCTTTCTGGTATGTCCGGTCTTCTAGGGCTTGTTGGTGGATTTCGTTCGGTGTTGTCCCTTTCCCCACTGGTAGCTTCACTGTTGTCTGTACTGTTGGCTGGTGCCTGCGGTCTTACTGGTCTTGTTGGGTTTGTCCTGGTATTATGGTAAAATTCTTGCCAAGAATAGACTATTTCCCTTGCGTAGTCAAGTGTGTCCCTGCGGAATTTTCTTATGTTACGTTGTTCTATGTCCCTCTTGTAAGAGTCTAGTTTGTTATTCGTATCTTCCAATATGGTTTTTAGTTGATCGTCTGTTTTTAATTTTGACAGTTGCAACGTAACTTCTTCAATTTCTTGATTTATAGTTGATAGTGATTTGGACAACTCCTCAATAGTCAATAGAATGAGGTCTAGTGAACATTTATTCAATATCTGTTCCCATCTCTTCACGAATGATTGATTTTCGTTACAGAGTGTCGGTCTTAAATAGACCTGCAGGCCTCTGGGTATGGGTTTACTAGTATAATATTGTGCAAGAGTTGAAGCGTGAAGTTTCTGTGAAATTTCTCTACGGATCAATCTCTCCAATTTGAAGATGAATCTTTCTGGATTATTGTCTCCGGTACTTTCTTGAGTAGACACAGAATTTTACACGAGAATTTACAGAAAACCAACAGACGTCAATAGTGTCCTTCACTTTGGTAGCTTTCACCCACTCCATCTGAAAGACAATCTACCCTTTTCTCAATTTCTTCGGTTGAAAAAAATCACATCAGATCTTACAGAATTACTAACAGAACAAGAAATCATGAAAGACAGATTTAAGAAAAGAGGATTCCCAACGGAAATAATTGACAAAGCATTAATACGAACCAACTCTATAACCAGAGAAGATTTACTTCAGGACAAACCCAAGAAAAACACAACGAGACTCATTCACACCTTAAAATACTCCAGCCAAAGTTTCCAAATCAAGAGAATAATCAACAAAAACTGGGATCTGATAAAATCAGATCCAAATCTGAACAGATTATTCCCCGACCCACCCATGTTAGCCTATAAGAGGGGCAAAAACTTTAAAGATAGTATATTTAGGGCAGAAAGAATGAAGAAACCAACCCAAACCACATTCAGAAAACAGAATATGGGAACACATGCTTGCCTCAACTGCCAACACTGCTCCAACCTCATCAAGGGGGACCACATAAGACACCCTAATAGCGGTAAAAAAATAATGCTAAAGGACTTTGCCACTTGTGAAAGTAAAAATGTGATCTACGGATTAAAGTGTCCATGTGAAAAATATTACGTGGGCAAGACCACCCGCAAAGCACATGAGAGATGGACAGAACATAAATCCAATATACGAACGGGCAACATTAAATCCCCAGTTGCCAGAAACTTCAAAGAAAATGAACATAATATATCTCAATTGAGACTGGTTGTACTAGAGGTACTTCGAACAGCCCCAAGAGGGGGGGACTTAGCCAAACGATTGGCACAAAGAGAATTATTCTGGATCCATAAATTGGATGCCATGACTCCATTAGGCTTAAACGAAGACTTTTACTTAGGTCCATTCTTGTGAAATACCCAATGTACTAACCAAATTTAGTCCAATATACACTTATGTAAGTTACTTAAAAAAAAATGAATGATACAAAGTTTCCAATGTAACAAAGGTGAACTGGTTACTCATTAGAGTGTAAGTCTCCCATCATTGAGACAGACGTTCAATGTAGAACATTGTATGTAATGATATATGTGCCCATGCATATTGTACATATATACAAAGGTTTCTATGAAATATCAGGGTGATGTAGACTGTAAGCCTCAAAACAACAGGCGAGTTGAATCAGAAAGTGTGAGCCCGAATGGACTTTTAAAAGAGTACACCTGCTTTAAGCAGTACTGTTGCAAAGGACTACAAGTATGTTTTTTCTAAACTTTTGTACAGGTGACACATTTGTACCTACACAACCACATTTCACAGAACCACTAGCATGTTTTTTTACTGTTGTTTTACTTCTACCTTACTGTTATGCCATTTGAGACCTACTCTTAGGAACACCGATGAACACTATTACCACTCGAGAACTATTCCAACTCTGGATCTTTCTATCCCAAGACGTCCGTTCGCTCTGACGTTTTACCTACCTTTCAGAACTTGATCACTTCCATACATTCTTAATACAATTTTTACCTTGGTATGTTTAGTTGCACTCGCCACTAACGTATACTACTCTTCCCGATTTTTTGTTTACAATAGTGACGTCACCTGACTCCACTACGCGGTGACGTCATAGTCAAGCGCCATTACTTCAGTGTGCCGCCCGGTACTCTTACTACGAGCACGGGAACGGACATGCCATTTCTCCTTTCTTGCCAGACTGAGAAGGTAAGGAGATCCTCCTCTGCACTACCTTGCTTCCTTAAACTACACGATCGGGCTCTAACACCTTTTTCTACACATTTTAAACATTAGAGTACGAACCTGATGACTGAGAAGTCACAGCATCTCGTGTTCTGCCAGATCCTCCGTGTTGAGATTGTTGCAATTCTACCTTTACGGTGACTACTTTCCTTACCACAAGGGTAAGCACAGAAACCTTTTAAGACTAATATTCTTTTGTAAAGATACAGCACGCCTCATATCTCTCAACATAAACAATCATTGATTAATAGCCCTCCATTTATGAATGAACCACTCTTTCTCTTGTCAACTACAGACAATGACAATGATATCTCCGACTTGAATGCCTCTATTACACCGCCATTTGGCGATCAGACCCTTGAAAGCCCTTTTTAAAAAAAAATATATAGATTATTTAATACTGGAAACTTTGAATGTGGTATATTGATTGTTGGACACACCTGATTGTCTAGGATAGAATAGACCGAAAAACATTATAGTTGAATAACTGAGTGAATATGTTTACTTTAATGTGATTTACCTAAGCTAGCAGTACATTGGGTTCTTTCCTGATGAGAATGCATGTGAATCCAATATATTGAATTATGGTTGACTGTGAATATATATTATCATATAGATAATTACATGTTTTGTTGAAATTTCCCTTTAGATGTGATACATTTTGTTCAATATGCCCCTGAAGAAGAGATGAACTTCTCGAAACGCATTGGGCCAACTATGAATTATTGAAAATTAAAGAAACTGGAAATACCTACAATTTATGTGTGGAGGTTCTTCACTGAATACTAAAATAATGTTTTTTTTGTGCTTTAAACTAAATACTAAGTATTGCAAAGTATGCACACACATATTCAGTGTATCTAAGTTATATTAATAATTGGGCTCTATTTGAGCTAGTGAAAGTGTGCAGGGGACGGGAGTTCCTCTATTAGGAACTTACTCTGTTTTTGTATATTTTACAACCCATATGCCAGGGTTGACTGTTATCTCCCCTGCACCTTAAATTGTCCTAAAAGCACTATTGTGCTATTTAACATTTATCCAAATACACAAATATCATCAATAGGAGTGCATGGTGAACACAATTGTGGTTTACACATCAGTATTTGTCAGATCAGGTTCGCTATCCCAGGAGTAGTCCCCTTCATACTGATTGGTCTCGTTAACTTTACATAGTTCTATAGTGGAAAGAGAGAAAAGTGGACTTTTGGAGGTTCCATTTTTATGCAACGTGGTAAGATTATTGTTTACAGAACCATTATGCTTCCACATGGTTGTAACTCCAGCCCATATGAGCGTTGAGCCTTCCCGTATCAGTTTTGCCCCACTCCCCCCTCTTTCATATCCTTAATTATGAGTCAATGTCCAGTACCATGCCGCAAAAAATTACATAACAGAAAACAATATTGCAGAACATTTAAGTCAAAATTTGAGGCTATACCACATGTTAATTCTGCTATCTACCCTATCACTATCTACATTTGTGTCATTGTTAGTGAGGGCCCTCCTTTCTGCCATTTATCCACCTGAAGGGGCGATACAAAATTGTTAAGTACAATGCATAAACATTTTTCATCATTACTTACATTAATCTCTTTTCCGCTGACATCACATTAATGTTCTACTTTTCTCTTATTTAACTCTTCATACTTTCGCTTTGCACAAAGATAGATGAAGTAAATATACACTCATTTGTAAACTAAAAAAAAACTGTAGTACTCACAGCTATATATATTTTGTTTTTATTGCAGTAAGAGTGAGTTGAGTGAGAGGGAGAGAGAGAGAGAGAGAGAGCTGTTTCTTATATAAATATATATATATATATATATGTATATATACAATTATTAATATCCTTTTTTCTTTAAACTATTTTTTTGGTTGCCGTTTTTAATTTGTTGCATTTTGCAAATCTTTATATCTAGCCACTTGCAACTTCATTGCTCTCATTTTGCTCACTTTGAGGGGTTGTACTATTGTGTGCTCTTCTCACATCTGACAGATGCACCCAATACTTCAACCCCTTCACTTTAACCGCGGATCGTGTACAATATATGACCTCGTAAGGTTCATGAAATCTCGGAGAGTTCCACCTCCGCACAAAACTTTGCACATACACATTTTCCCCTGGCATCAATTGTCCCGTTGGGCTGTCCTGCGCAGGCATGGTAGTATCTGTCTGTATGTCTTGTGTAAATGGGGGCACGATCTGTCTTGCTATGATACGCACTGCACGTGTCTGTTGGGTAATGTATTACTTAAATTCATCCCCTAGCACTGTTGCAACTCTGTGGGCATCTGATGCTCTTCTTACTGGAAAGAGTGGCGTATGAATGCACCGTCCTGTCACTATTTTGTGCAGGCTCAAATGGTGGTCTTTACTTGGCTGTGTTCGTAGTTGGAACAGTACTAGGGGCAAGCAATACACCCAGTTTCTCTTGAGGATGTTATACAATTTGGACAGTTTGCTTTTGAGCAGGCCGTTGATCTTTTCTATGAGTCCATTCGCCTGTGGGTGATAAATCAAGCATAATTTATGCTTTACACCCAACAAGGTAGTTACTTCCTTAAAAAGATCATTTACAAAATGTGTGCCATTATCTGACCTTATGACATCACATATGCCCCACCTTGAGAAAACCTCCCGTACTAAGAATTTGGCAGCACACTTTGCGTCTTGGTGTGAACATGGTCCAGCTTCCACCCACCTTGAGAATGGACAAACTATTACAATCAGATATCTTGCTCCATTGCAGCTTTCCCCCATATCTGCGTAGTCAATGTGGAGCTCTTTAAACGGGCCCACAGGACGCGGTAGTGTGCCTCGGAGCGTTCTAAGAGTCATTCCTGAACTGTACATTTGGCATGTTGTGCACTCTACTATGAATTTTGACAAATGTTCCTGCAAATTTTTAACAAACCAATGTTCCTGTATTTCAACTGCAATGTGTTGTTTAGTTACATGTGTTGGGAAGTGCAGTTGTTGAAATGCTATTTCTAAAAATTCCACAGGCATTACTACCTTCCCTGTCAGTTCCTGTTGCCATATAAAATCTGTTGGGGACTGTTTACATCCTCTTTTTTCCCATAATTCTTGTTCTTCCACAGGGGCTCGTGTTTGGAGCTCTATTATTTGGGCAATTGGGTTATGGCTGTATCCCTCTTCTGTTGTATCAGTACCGGATGTTTTTACAATGCACTCTATTGCTTGGGGGATATTAAAATAAGCTGCTTCTTTCGCGGTGGCGTCTGCTGCTGCATTGCCCAATGAGATCACGTCTGTGTTATTGGTTTGTGCTTGGCACTTCACCAATGCTACCACTGACAGTTCTGCTAATGCTTCTATTAGCTCATTCAACAGGGCTGCATGCTGTACTTGTGAACCATCTGCTCTTCTAAACCCTCTTCGCCGCCAACGTGACAATCCTGAGTGTACTGTTGTTCTTTCATATTGAGTCAGAGTATACTGTCACAGCACACCCTTTGACTGTATGTAGCACTTCAATTAGCGCTATTAGTTCTGCTGCTTGTGCTGAATAATGTGAGGGGAGGCGTTTTTGTACTATCACTTCATATTCCTCTTCCTCCATTCTTATCACTGCTGCCCCAACATGTTTTTCACCTGTCTTGCTGTCTATTGATGCTGATGCATCTACAAAATATATTTCTCCCTCCTGTAGGGCATTTTCGCTTGCTTTAGGAATGTCATTTTCTTCTCCTTCATACGTAGCACATTCGTGTTCCTGTATGTCTTCTACTGTGCATGGTTCAGTGATGAATATGGCTGGATTCACTGTTTTGCATCTTACTACGTGAACATTTGGGCTTGATATTATTATTTCTTATGATGTTCCCTTTGTGTGGTGAGAGTGCTTTTGGATCTTTCTAAAATGGCAAACTGTGTATGTTCTGCGTATAATGTCACTGAGCAACCCATCACAATGGTGGCACTTTTTTCTATGGCGAAGGCTTCTGTGGCGAGAGCTTGTTCGCACGCGAAGTGCCCCTGCATTACTGAGTCTAGAGTAACGCTATAGTAGGCCAATGGCTTGTGGCCTAATGATGTCATTTGTGTTAAAACTGTTGTCATTAAAATTCCATTGCAGTGCGAAAACAGGTTGAACTCCTGATCATAATCAGGGTTAGCTAAAACTGGTGCATGTGCAACGAAGTCCTGTAACTTGAAGTACTGTGTTATCATCTCTTGTGTCCATTTTAATGGAACGTTGCATTTCTGTGCTTCTTTTAAAGCCTGTAGTAGTGGGCGTGTGTATGCTGCATAGTCAAGTATCCATGCGCGACAGTAATTACAAATCCCAAGGAATTTTTGCATTTCTTTCACTGTTTTAGGCATTATTAGGTGGCATATTGCTGCTGCTCTGTCTGGTATTATTCTTTTGCCATCCTTTGAAATCAGTTGTCCCAAATAGAGTACCTCTGCTAGGCAGTATTGCAACTTACCTTTATCCACTTTGTATCCTTTTGTGGCTAATACATTTAGCAATGTTATCAAATCAGCCCTGCACTAATCTTCACTCTTGCTGCAAATGAGCAAGTCATCTACGTATTGTATTATTGTACTCTCTACATTGATGTTACCAAGATCGTCAGGCAATATTCTGTTAAAAATACTAGGGCTCTCACAGTACCCTTGTGGTAGTCTACAATGCTCGTACATGTTTCCTCCGAATGTGAATGCAGTGAGGTATTGGCAACTTGGGTCTAGTGGTATCGAGAAGAAGTCATTCTTCAAGTCCACCACAGTGAAACAAGTAGCATCCTTAGGTATGCTACATAAAATTGATGCAGGATTAGGCACTAGTGGAAATTCCTTCAAGTGGCCGTAGGTCCTGGATCATCCTTCAAGCTCCGCCCCTCACTTTTTGATAGGAAAAATTGCAGTGTTACATAGTGATGTGGATGGCACTATTATCCCTTGTTGTAATAATACATGATTGCTTCTCTTATCCCTTCCTTTTTCTCATGCATGACAATGCTATATAGATGTTTGTGACAGCGTCCATTTTGCCTCTGTTGACTGTTTGCACTTATATAATCAGGGAGCAATATTATATAATCAACTCCCTGCATAGACCCCATGAATCTGTTGGCAAGGGATCCAATCTGGCGAACGTTTATTCTAAGTCTATTTCCTCCACTATTTATTTCCACAGGCAGTTTATACAAGGTCTCAGAGCTAACCGATTCTATTAAAAAGCTGAAACTCATTAAATTATGATCGCTATTTTTCATAATTAGGATATGCAAATCTATTATCTTAGATTCAAAGTTTCTCAAAACCTATATGTAATCAATAATGCTATGGGAGGACTTGCGGTGCCACGTTGCTCTGTGGGAATGTTGCCACTGACCGCGCCATTTAGCATTACACAATCGCGTGTTTTCATTGCATTAGACCAAATTTGCCCCCTAGCAGCCACATCTATTGTTGACAACCGCTTATAACATTGCACATTCTGATCATACTGAAACCATGAGCAATTGAAGTCACCACAACATATGAATGTTAGATTATTATAAGCAAGCATTGCATCATCAATTCATTTGCATATGGCATTTACAAAGGCCTTGGAACTGATTTTTACAGGGTTCCAATACCCGTTGATGATCAAAAGGTATTTTTTAGACATCGAATTGCTATCCATTGTATGCATGATTGAACCTTGAACCTTTGGGTTTAATGACACTGGCGTTGATCATCTTTGGGTTATTCTTATCATTGTTAGCAGTCCCGCACTCAGCCATCCCTGAGCATTCTATACAGCGGGGTTAAACAGCCTAGTGAATCTGTCTCTCAAAGGGGTCTCGAGTAACCATGTTTCCTGCAAACAGATTGCAGAAAAAGGTTTTCTAAGGAAACCTCAAAGTCATTAAACAAATGCTTGAAGCCACGGGTGTTCCATGATAAGATGAGCATTGTATCTCCTGGGCTTCCAATCATGGTTATTCCGGTACCCGTTGCCTCTTGAAATTTGCCTGTTTGTCATTCAGTTTCGCCATTTGACATTGGTTAGATGCAGTAAACATACATTTCCGCAATTGAGCCGAATCAGTATGCATGGTTTCCATCCGTTTGTTGTCAGGAGACTCAATGGCGGATTGAACTTTTGTTTGCACAGGTTCTGCTGAAATTTCAAACTCAAAAAACAAGAGATCATCAGCAGCCCTAAGTATCGTGTTTCGAACCCCCGCTGAATCAATGTATAGCAGCACTAGATCAGAACACTGCTCAGTGACATATTCAACAATTTTTATGTCATCAGAGTCGATCATGCGGAGAGATGGAACACATTTAAACAACCTCAGAACATTTGCTCAGTTTAGATTTAGCTCATTATCATCACCTTGTATATTCTGTAATCTTAGTTTGCAGCTATAGGAGGCATCTTGATTTTGCTTGGTTTCATGAACCCGAGATTTATAGTGTGTACGCTTTTTAAATTGGTTTGAGGTGAATTTTGGATTTAGACATGTGCCAACCAGTAAGGTTTGCGCACCAATTCTTGTTTCATCAGTTTTTGTGGTTGGCCACTCAACATGCCGACTAGAGGGCACAGTACTGCCATCATTTTTAACTTGGCAGTTTACCCGCCGCAGGACTGTGACCTGCACTGAAGCTGTGCTCTGTATGCTTTCTTGATCATTATTACATGAATACGTAGATAAATCACATAAAGTCAGTATAGATGAGGCTGATGAACAGTCTTCAGAACTTATTCGTCTCCGTTTATGGGAAGGTTTAGCCGGCCAAAGCAGACCATTGCTCACCTTTGTAGCATTTCTCCCACTATCTCTGGTATCACACTCAAACAAACTTAGTCTTGGGGGTGACGTTAAGTTTCTTATGAATTTCTTTGTGTTTGTGTGGCCAGAAGGTGCAGCTTTCTTTATAGGTTTTCTCATGACTATTTTACCCTTTTTTTTCGTAGGAAGAGCCACCAATTGTTCTGGTAATTCGATGGTGCTCGCTTTTAACACCACTCCAACAGCGCCCGACTTTGCTGCACCAGAAAAAATGGCAAACGTCGAAAATAGTTTTTCACTCATGGCCGTTTGTGCTTGAATTTGGACTAATGCAGCATCACCAGTGGACTCTTGCACTACATCTAAGACAGTCACATCCTTTTCAATCGGGGGCACACACCCTTCCCCACTTTTTGTTGGCTGTAAAACCATTATTCCAGGCACCAGTTCATTAGTTGCCGCTAAAGATGGTGCGACAGTTAAGTCACACATTTCCTGCCCAGCATGAGGTGCCTTTGCTGGATTCGTCATAGTTGAGCCCAGGGCTGACCAGGCGAGACCTTCTTGTGGAACAGTTTTGTCTGAGTTAACCAGACAGTTATTTTTCAATTTACAGACACGAGTCTACTATAAGGTTGGAATTTTATCTCATCCATTTTACTTCATCAAGCAAGCCAGCAGTTAAATTGTCATTTTGGCAGTGGTGGTGCGTGGCTAAATCACAGAGCCGTTGTTGCCATAACACAGTAAGTTCAGCTTCAGCTTGCATCTGTTGCTTTAGAAAAGAAGTGAAGTCATCAATGTGCTCCATTTTTGTTGTTAAGTGGCAGTGTCCGCAGACTAGGCTGCACCTGCACACCCTTTTGTCACCTATAAAAACAGCTCCATATGAACTATATTCCACTCCCCCTCTTTCACCAGTAAATAACCCTAAATATTTTTCCAGATGTTTTCCGACTGTGCTGACCACGGACACTGGCCGCTGTCCGCAGATCCAACATGGCGACCATTAAAAAAAATATTACGGACCTCATTCTTTTCAGCATCCGTCAGTGGTCCATTGTGTCTATGAGAGTTTCCACATATTTTGGAAACTGCCCTATAACTTTGCCCCCCCAGATGAAAGTGCAGAATCATTGTGAGGGGGGCATATCCTTTTTTGCAGAATTTGCCAGGGATTCGTCCAAGGGGGCCAAGTTATAAGCCCCAATAAAAGTGCTCTTTCTATGAGTAGTGCAATTTAACAATAACTACAGGGCCGCTACTGCAGTTCATGTAATACACGCAGGGAGTAATTTATTTAGTGCTCATTGTAAAGAGAAAGAAACCAAATAAATAAGGTTTTGTGAAATGAGAAAATGTTTTTGTTATAATTATATGCTGTTATTGACTTTGTCAATTCTGGGTAAATGTTCCGGGGAAATATGTGTGTGTGTAAAAAGTAATAAACCTCTTTTTCTTTCTATTTGTCAGAAATCAACTCCATTAACTTCCAGCCTTGAGGCAAGAGGGCAACCCGGGGGCAGAAAGGAGGTGCCATGACACACCCCAACCCAAAGATGGAAGGTGAGACTGGAGTGCCTACTCCCTAATGAAGGAAATTGAGCCAGGCAGGCTCCAAGAAAAGCAAAAATATAAGCAACAGAAAAGGGGTCGGATGGAAATCCCATTCTGCCTGCTCCCCCCATGAAAGAATTTTGGAATAAGGGGGGGGGCATGTGGGGTGTAATCAAAGGCCCCCAAACCAAAGGAAAGGAAGCACCATGTGAAAAAAGCCTAACTGTCATTTCCAAAGGAAAGGCAGTTTTATTTCACAAAGAAATTCAAAGGTCATTTTCAGATGAAACACAGTATTTTTAAACACTGACACCAAAACGACTTTGTATGTGTTTTTGCAGTTTAAAGCAAGACAAGAGAAACATTTTCCCATGCCAACATAAAGATGTCAGGTAAAAGACAAGGTGCATGTAAACTAAATGTAATATATATTATGATTCAGATGCAAAATACTGATAACAAGGGAAAAGAAAAACTTTGTTATATGGATCACATGAAGATTTCATTTGGGCCAACGGCAGACCCTTTTGGCTAGTTGGTGTGCAAACTCTACAAAGAACAAAACTCCACCACTGCAAGCTTAGCTTTTACATCCCCCAGCTATTTACAACTGCAATAAATTATTACTGCTATGAGGTGGTCAAAATAGAATTTCCCTAGCCTTGGTGTCTTTGAAAGGGAAGCTCTAAGCAGGCCAAATGCTCTAGCTGGTGCATCCCAGGTATTTACAACTTCAGGCAACCAACATCAAAGATTCTAATAAAAACACTGGCTGACAGAGACAAATTGGCTTGGAGGAAGGGAATCTCATATTTGCGCATGTGAAAATGACTGTTATAACTTCTGCCTTTTTCTCAGCTACCACAAGTCACACTTATCATGTGCATGTTTCATTTCTTAGATCATTTCCAGTCGAATTTGGTGAGATAAAATTCATCCACAGCTCAGAGAACTGTAATGGCCATCTAAAATGGGTTTGTGGCTGTTTTGGCTGTTTTTAACATGTCTTAAATGTGAGAGTTGGCATGCTGGTGGAGGGTAAAATTAGGTATGTGGGGAATAAAATGCTTGTTCCTAATGATTATGCCTTTTGTTAAAACAGCAGAAAATTGTCAAACGGCCATGCAACATGGTGCAGACTTGGCTGTTGTTTTATGAAATTATGTCTGCTACAGACGCCTAAGCCAATCCTTAGAGGAATGTTGGAATTGGGAGGAGAGAGAAGGGTAACTATTAAATCCTATTTGTGAGAACTCTTGCAGGTTACTCCCCAAGATTAATAAACTTGATGGCATCATCACTGCTATATTAAGTGGATGCACTATGAGGAGATGGAGAGAGCTGCTGAAACTTACCATCTCACAGCTGCAAGGAATCACCAAAGGAGATAGCATCTGGGTGAAGTTGTCTATTGCTAGAAAGGCCTATAAAAACTGACAGTACTCAATGATGAAGAGCTGGGGACCATCCTTGAGAGTAGAGTGACCACACCCCTGCCCTGTCTTTCCAGAGTGTTCTGACATGCAGCTGACTTTCCTGAACTTTAAAAAGTGGCATTCTATGTAAGTATAATTGAACCCTTTGCAACCAAAAAGGCAGGGAATCTGCTGGCCTTAAATTCTTTCTGTTTATAGCGACTGGGCTGGGGGAAAAACTGTGTAGATCCTTAGCCTATGTAACTAAAAAATATTAATTTAATTAATTTCCCACGGCAGAGCACTACATGGTGATTTTTGTCGAAGTCAATATTAACAAAGCTCATTCACGGTGTGCGCTGAAAATTATAGATTGAAATTTAATTGGGAAATCTTTCTGTTCAGTTTCCCCCAATTTTTGCTATCCAGCTTTCCCAACAAAGGCCTGAAAGTTGAGTGGAGGGTTTGAAATCCAAAATTCCCAAATCATTCTAATTTTTCAGTTAGACTTCCCCAACATAGACCAAAGTAGGGGGGACTGAAAAATAAACTGCTAAATCACCCTGAGTTTATTTTAAAGTGTACATGTGGGTGAAATAATAATTGCCATATGCATTTGAACACATTTGTAAAACTAAACTGCTAGTCTTTTAAGCTCACAGGAAAACCAAATTGCACTGCATTGCATATGTAGTTGTTTTTTATGTTTATGGATCAGTTTAATTATTTCTTAAGATGACACTTGTAGAAAGTAAAGAATTGTGATTTGTGTTCTTTTCAACCCACTTGTGTGATTTATTTATGTTGAGAGAAGTTTATTGTGCTGTGTCATGTCTAAAGTGGTGTTTGACATTTTAGTGCATTCTCTTTTAACATCTAATCCAAATAAATATAAATATATTTCCTGTTCACCGGCCTGGTTCTTGGCTCATTGGTAGCTCAGGGGGAGGGATCCAAGGGGTATTAGATGAATTGGAGATAGAGCTGAATAAAAGAAATAACATTAAACCGTTTATTATCTGACACCTAGATTGGGGAGACAAGGAACTCCCTGTGTTGAGGGTGGCCTCTCAATAAACCATTACAGAAGGCACCCACACCAATTCAATCAACGAGTGAGGATGCCACAGTGGTACTCCAATCAGTAAATCATGTCAGTATGCTGATCATTAACTTATCTGATCACAGTCTAAGTGAGACAGAGACTAATCTGTTGGCTAAATGATTGTCATTTGTCCCAGTGACAAAAGCCAATGCATTTGAATTCAAAATAGAGCTACAAAAATGTTTCCTTAACATCAGGTAATGTATTTTTTTGAATTCTATTTACCTAAACAAGACAAGTCGTTGTCATCTCAAGATGACCCTGTAGAATGAGTTGAGAATATCACAAGCCTGATAAGGAGTTCATGATTTATACCACCCAATCATTCATGTCCAGCAGAATTTACCACCTTTGAGAATATAGTGATCAAGCAGACCCTAAATGTGATCAAGAAACATAATTATCAGCCTGATAATCTGAATTTAGAAGAGTGGAAAAGCCTGAATGACTTATGTAGAGACAATGCCATTACATCGAGCCCATCGATAAAGGTGGGGGCATTGTGTTACTTAACACCAGAGATTACGAAAAAGAATGTGAGCAACTCCTTTCAGACACTATATCATATACAAAAATGTCAGGTGACCATACCATTACATTGGAAGAAGAAATTAAGAGTTTAACTGATCACGCAGAATGGGAGGGGTGGATTAGTGATGAAGAGGTGTATTTTCTAAGAAAAGCACATCCAGAAATTAGCCACTTTTGTAATTTTGATTTTTTATTGTGTTATAGTTTATTTAACATATCACCAATTACATTCAAAATCATCACTAGAAGGATTAAAAAAAAAGGTAGCCATGCATCATGAAACCCTTGCTAAAACATGAGGGGGAGACTTCATCCAGCTACCCCCTCATGATAAAGCTTCCATAATTTTTTCAATTTTCCTCCAGAACAGTCTAAAAATCACAATGCAGGCATAATTGTTTCCCATCACAAATGTATACCACTGCCCATCCTCAGGTACATTTTGTCCCTATCCAATGGCAAGACCAAAAGTCAGTCTCAGACCTCCCATTGCTTCACATTGACATAAAAGATGTCTTGCTGTCTCCAATGCACCATCCCCACACAGCCGACATTCCCTCTCTGATCTGGGGATCATATGTCGGGCTCCCTCAATTTCCCCTGTTCTGATAACATTGCATTTTATCTTTAGGTAATCCCAGATCAATGAGTTTCCCAGGAATTCATGTATATATGTTGGAGGGTGGGTCCTTTGCTGAATATAGTGCACAGACTCTGCAGCACTATTTATTGTTCCCATGTTCACCAGTGCCTGCTCAGCCCCCTGCTCCACAATGATGTATTTCAGTACTGATTTATAATGCTGCAGAAGTTTGCCAACAACTTCAACTGGAGACATCCTTAACCATTTTGACACTACTTAACATATTCTAGCTAGGTTGCCACCCAGCATATGTTTAACCTGCGGCTTGTATGCCTCCAGGATTAGGTTTAATAATGAGCCAACTGGTTGCGTTGGACATTTTCCACTATAGAGGTAGGCATCCCAGGGCCATCTAATGATCGACAGACATGAGGTTGAATTTCAACAAGATTATTTCAAAAACAGTGCTAGTTGGTAATCACAATAGGCTCTTAACCAATCCTTTTTCCAACTTAGCCAGTTCCATGGTCTTAGGTAGTGCCCATGATTCCATTATAGATCATCATTGGAAGCACCTTGGTTTGATATAAATGGAGGACCAAGCCCAGCAAGTGGCCTCCCCCTTGTGTACAAAGGAACTAATCCCCACCAGAGTAGCACTGCACTTTAGTCTCACATAGTCCAGCTGGACCATGCCATTCAACTTTGAGACCAGATGGATACCCAGATATTTATAGGACGTTACCACCTCCAATTGTATAGCTGTCATTTCCCATTAACATATTAATTTTCCGTTCTTCCTTGGTGGGATGAAGACCATATTCATGGTCTTGTAGATGTTTATAATCAGGGAGTTTTCATCAGCATAGCTGTTCAGTTTATTCAAGGAGATTTGTAGCCATTCCAGGATCAAGTCCAAAATGGTCAGGTCATCTGTATAATCATGCCATTGGAGTTGTTAGCTACCAAACTTCGGTGGAATAGCAGTCGGATGACACAAGACTGCCCCCATATCTGCTATATATGGATTGAACAGCATCGGGGACTGGGTGCATCCTTGTTTCAATCCCTTAGAATTAAGTATCCAGGCAGTGCATCCTCCATTTTGGTCCACCCTGACTGTAACCCTTGTCTGAGAGTGCAGGAGCAGCAGCATCTTAAGCAGGTCTGTAGGAATGCCCAGCTTCTGCAGCTTGCACCACAGCCTATTGTGGTCAACAGTGTCAAAAGCTGCACTTAAGTCGATGAATGTAACATAGACTGGAACCTTCCTCACCATCCAAGCTTGTTGTCTCGTGGTGGTTAAGGCCAGCGTGTTAATGCTGCTCATGGACTTCTTCCAAAACCCAGTTTGAAATAAGGGTATAATATCAAATCATTCTTCCCAGCGCACCAATTCCTCCAAAAGGATTCTGGCAAAAAATGTTGCTGGAACATTCAACGTAGCCAGCATACAATATTTCCTAGGGTCATCGTGCCTGCCCTTTTTTAGGACAGGCGCGATGATGCTGTCTTGCCACAATGCTGGTATGCACTGCAGTGCCTAAATGCTCTTAAAGAATGAATTCAGGGCAGCAGCACAAACAGGAGGGTCATCCTTAATAACATTACTACATATTCCATCAGGGCGTAGAGCCCTGGATGCCTTGCTAGTTTGAAACACCCCCTCCATGTCATCCCGGGTGAAATCATAAACCCAGTTGTGCTTCGCCTGCTGTCCCCAGGTAGAGGTCATATTGTCTCCCCCAAGGTCAATGCAATAGTTATTCCCCAGTTACCCCGTTTACATCTCTGGTATTGATGTCCTCACCATTAATAATTCTCCAAAAGGCAGTACTATCTTTGTTCTGTGTTGTCAACACCAAATCCTGCCATTTGTGACATTCCATGATATATTTATGCTGCTTTAACCATTTACAGTAGGCTGCTTTGACCCTTCTGACCTTCTCACTATGGACTAATGGCAGTTGCTGCTATCTTATGTAATTCCGCCCTCAGCTTTCTCTTGCCATCCCTGATTACATGGTCATAATAGTGACGATGATGGCGTTTGATCCCCAGAGCCATCCTGCTTATGACCTTAATCAGCCTCACAGCACAGCTATGTATCTTCTTCATATGGGCCTCAAACTGGGACATTACCTGTCCTGGAGTCAGCCTACCAGCTCTCATGGCCTCTTCGTGGGACACAACCAGGTTCAGGCTCGTCAACCTCACCGCTCGATGTTATGCGACTCATGCCAGGGTCAACACTAAGCCTGTCGGTCCAGGAAAAGTAAACACCCCTCAATCATAAGGCCATGTACTATATTGGCTGAAGACCAACCGCCTCATGTGTTTAGTATTAGAAATATATAGCCATAAGCTTGACTAAAGTGTGGCCATTTTAAGGTGAGTGAAATCACCATTTTGTTTTCTCTATAACGTTTGCTTTTTACCTTCTGTTAAACTGCTTTGCTGAAATATTATTCTGCTCTACTAGTGCATAACGCAAGGCCGAGTGAGACATGTTGAAACATAACGCAGCAACCCAGACAGAAATGCCTGGTCTCCTCCCTCGCATATCCTTGGAAGTAAGTGGCAAGGCATCCTAATCAGTCCACAGGTGCCAGTTAGTCTCGAAAACACAGTAGAAATGCTAGAAACGAACATTAAATTACTTGAATTATG
Source organism: Ambystoma mexicanum (assembly GCF_040938575.1). Lineage (NCBI taxonomy): Eukaryota > Metazoa > Chordata > Amphibia > Caudata > Ambystomatidae > Ambystoma > Ambystoma mexicanum. The sequence continues at coordinate 452,672,170 of NC_090938.1, forward strand.
CTCTTCTTTGCGGCCCCCCTTTCCTGAGGCCTGTAGAGCCCTGGAGAGCAAGTTGACCCCCAGTACACGAATAGAAACTAGAAGATAGCAAGGCCTGGAATGTGCCACTCCCTTGCACGCTGCTTGCTTGCAAGAACAAAAGCATTGTGTTCTTTTAAACAAAGACTTGTGTCTGTAGGCTCGTGAAGATTGTAAACTGTTGCTAAATGAATGTTCGATGGTTTCATACTCGTCACCATTGTCAAATCATCGTGCCCAATTCAAAGGAAATGAATTAGGGGCAGTATTGGGTATCACTACTGATTACAAGATGCTTGATTTGTATATATGTAACTGCTGTATGATTCTCTCTCTCTTGCGTCCCCCGGGGTCTGGAAACACACGTTGCGGGGCATGGGACACAGTTGGCCAACTGAGACTATTTGCTTTGCAATAAACCCTAGATTTTGGGAATACAACCTCCTGTCTGGCGTATCAGTTTGTGTGTGGTGATTGTGCCTTGTTTCCATATGCGAGGGTCCCTCCGGGGCCCTTCAATCCAACCAGTCTTGCTTTCATCATTACCGGTTGCAGCCTTAAATGTGCCAGAATTGGATAATGATCACTCTCCGGACATTAATAGACACACATGTCCACCACAATGGCAGGGAGATTTGTGACAAACATATAATCCAGTGTGCAGCTACCCCCTTTCGCCACCCTAGTGAAATTAGGATACAAATTAGGATGGTTGTTAGATGGATAGGCACCAATAATGGCACTGTACCCGAAAGAGGATAGCAAGCAGGCCCAGGCCATCCCCCATTAAGTGGCCCTATCTGGGCTTCCCACCCACCCCCGTTGATTAATAGAGTCTGTTTCACCCTGTAGCAAGCCTTAATGGCAGGGGGGTCCTAGCATTGACATCTCAACACATTATTATGGGTCCCATACAATCAAGTCCTCACAGAAAAATCTCAATTTCTCTCATAGCGGCCGCAACTTCCTTTGCATAAGGTGGAACACAGACATTTATCCGCAGCAGCTCCCGTGAACCAAGCATGTTTATGCTCTGCATACAGATCACCCTAGCCACAATAATGTTTGGAGTTGGTACAGGTATCTCCACAATTCCCATCACGTGCTTCACTCCCAAAGCCAGGCCTCCTTTGTGGTGCCCTTGCAGACCTTTAGTCGCAGCACTAGTAATGAAGTTCGAGCCACCTACTACCAATGGGTCCATTAGCCAAGTTTCCTGGAGTAATAGCACGTTGAAGCCATCCAAATAGTTCTAAAGACCATCTCCTTGAAACAGATGGATGTGACCACTAGTAGTCTAGATCTAGCTCATCATCAGGTAAATGGGACTGGTGCCATGGCTAGGCGTATGGCACCCCCCTTGATTTTAACAGGGACTCCAGCCATGCCCAATGAGATGTATCTCCCCCACTTCCCAGATCCACTGCTTCAGGCCACCCTTTAGCTAAATGTGCTGTTAAATGTGCTAGACTGGCTGATGAAGTTAGCAAACCCTGTACCCTTCTTCTGCCCGCCCCCACTGAGTTGTCAAATGCAGACTCCCGTCCGCAGCCTTATGGTATTATGAACCTAGGGAGCCCAACTGTTTCATAATGGAGCAATCATATCCCAGTTTATAGATTGCTTCTTTCGATTCCATAATGTAAGGCAGAATGCTTTCATCAAAAAAGTACACAATAGATGTGAAATAGACATAATCCTCACATATGTCCACAATCCTAATATCTCTGCTGTTCAGAGATCTGAGGGGCAAGACGGCATGCAGCAGATCCTAAACTCTTGAGCGATTCAGGAAGAAACTGATGCACCTGCAGAAAAGGCTTATTGAGCTGCAATGCTTTCATCATAGTTACTGGGGGTGGTTGGTTTGTAGCCGGCCCTCCCAATTCACAATTTCCCAGATCTACCTTAGTTGTGGTGTCAATCAGCTTTCCCTTCTCCACAGCTAGAATAGGTTCAAATAAATCTTCCAAGTTGCATATTGATTCATCCTTCATCCCACCTGCAGCTGCTGATCCCTCTGTGGGACAAGCCATGTTCCCAGGGGTGTATGTTTGTACCTTACGCCTAGAGCATCTGACTTGTGCCTTACCACACGCCTGGCTTATTCCGGTATTGGCTTCACCATCATCCTCCTGCTCCATCCTTGAAATAAGATGGGTTGCACAGTTTGTAAGTTTAAAGAACAGGTTGTCCCCATTCCCCTGTGCCCCAGTAGGGCTTTCACAGTCCATGCTACCTGTGGGGGCCATAGAAGAGCGGTACTTCACCACGGGCACGACTATTTTTGCAGGCCGTTTCCTGGATCGTTTATACCAAGATGCGGAATCAGCATCTCTAGTAGATACAGGAGCTGTTGCTGATTCCACCTCTAGGGATAGCTCCCTTCTCACAATGTTTCCCGACCATATCTTTTTGCAAAGGGACAAGGATGCACTTAACTTCTTTACTTAATGATGCCATACCTCTTGCCACTGGATAAGAGGATTTCAGAAGTTTATTGAGACAGTGTGCAGGTTTACCAAACTTGTCACAAACAGCATCCATTTTTTTCGGCCGTGAATTCATATTTGTGTGTCAGATCCATCAGAATTGCTTCCAAAATGGTGAACATAGCCCCAGATGAGCTGCCGGCCTCTAGGTCAGGGGTACCCATACTTTGTGCGTCACCTGTTTCCTCAGCCTCATCTCCAGCTGCAGGTGTATTAGACAGCCGGCGGCTCGAGAATGAAGCAGTGAGCTCCCATATGTTCCCATTAGGGAAGCGGAATCCACATAAAACTGAGAAATACTTATCACCTATAGAAAACATTAGATCTTTACAGTTTGCTTTGGGATCCCCTGCCGATAATGCAGGGCTCATCCTCCTGCTCCTGTTTTGGTTGCAAGGTACATTGCCTGATGTTTGTGAGCTCAATGCCAGTTCCGTTAGTATTCAGCACCAGGCATGATCATGAAGTTTATCAGCAGCTCAATAGACTTGGAGCCATGCCAAGGTACAGATGCCATTAATTCCTATACCAAGTCTGCAAATAGGTCAATAGCCTCTGTCATGAACCCTAGCAGAACTAGCAGAACACCAAGCATCCGCCCTCATAATCACCCAAGATATTTAGGCACTGTGGGTGGGCAATAGACACAGAAAGTAGTTGTTTTGCAAGAGCACCAGTTTTCTGATTATAAATGCCCCTGCACAAATGGTTGCCATGTTAGGACTCAGCCTGGAATCTAAGATGGCCCCCAAGTTGTTCATTCTACAATGATCCCTGGTGGTCTAGTAGAAAGGTGCAGCCCAGGGCTATAAAAACCCCACCCTGGGCCCCAACCAGTGCTTAGCGTTTTTCCATAAGCAGATGCAAGATGTGTAACGCTTGCTGTTTGCTCCAGCTCCGCGTGCCAGAGGCTGTTCTGTTCACCTGTATCCAGCGCTACTCACCCAATCTGAACTACAAATAGCTTTCCTAAGCCTCTGTTGGCAGTTTACCCGGAGATAAAATCTTGAAACAATTACAGCTTCTGTTCATACGCGTCAGAGGGAAATGTCTGCTCCAGTCTGTTATAGTGTTCCTGGCACTTACAAGAGAAAACAACACAGTAAGTCTGTGGATTGTCATCTACGCTCCCCCGCTTCCCTCTGGACAACCTACCTGATATCGCATTTGCGCTTGCACAGCTGACTGTCAGGATTCCATTCTGGAGTGGCCGAGAACATCGTTTTCGCTCCAGCAGAGCTGACTGGACTCTGCAGCGTTCGTTGCTTCCTCCGATACTGATCAGTAAACATCAGATTGCTTTCCTGGAACACTTTCTACACAGAACGTTCACGGACAATAACAGAGTTGCAAACATTCAGAGAACATTGAGGAAACTCTGCATTCAGTATTGCAGAACAACGCTTCAAAAGACATTACAATACAAGAACTTACCATCTAGAGCATCTAGTGTGCCGCAGCCGAACTGGGCCACTACCGTCCAGTTAAGCAACTGGACCAGATGTTCTCCTGATCTTTTGGAAACGCTCATCAGCCTTAGTAAGGTGAGACCTGGGTCCCATATCAACCATTCTAAGGGATAGAAGGGAGGTGGGGGGAGAAGTTAGTTAGCAGGAATTAACGTCTTGCACTTGTGTGCTCCCTTAGGCTCGCCTAGAAGCCCATTCATCAATCCTTACATCGTTGAGGGGCACAACCAAACCACTCCCAACTGCACTGCTCACTGGGCAATAGCCTTTCAGCGCAAACAGTAGGGAAGGAGTGGTTTGGGTCATCATCTAGCTCCAGAAACCCATCATCCTGAGAACCCCTCTGATCTGGACCTGGCACTCCTGCAATGCACCAGAGGTAAGCGTTACAGCTTCCTCCTTCATTGCATGCGGTTGTAGAAGATAGTAGTTAGATATTATGTAGACAAATTGTGTGGTGGATTGTATATTAGATTTAACAGGCTCATTGGTGTCCAGCAGTGTTGCTAGGTCTGGAAAAGATCTGGGGCTACGCTAATGTTGGGACTGTCCAGACACAGGGCTTACTAGCCTTTTAGTTGTAGGTCCTTAGCTTCTATCTGGGGCTACAACCAAAGGACTCAGGGCTATATCCCCCTCAGCCCCCCCTCTAGCAATGCCTCTGTTGGTGTCTACTAGCGTGACTGTCCTCTGTGGACATCAAGTGGTGACTGCATATGTGAGAGCACCTTGACAGTTGAATCCTCCCTGACCTCCCTGACCTCCCTGATTGATAGACCAGTAACAAATCAAATTTCAAGGCGTGCAGACTCATACTCTCCAGGTCTTTAACTGCTATCCTTGCATCAGTCTCTCTGTCCTTGCTAGAGCGAGAAGGATATGAGCGTAGCCTGCGTCTTCCCACCGCAACCCACTTAATGCCCATTGTGGTAGGTATTGTCCCTCGTTTTGGCAGGTTGAATCACTCCAGAAAATGTTGATCATAAGACAGGCTGCCAACCCACACAAGGTAGTAATGGGTGTCTTAGCAAGATTTACGTCAATGCTTTACAGTTCAAAGTAGTTAAAATGCTTGGCTGTACACGCGCAGGACTTCTGCTTATTTTCTTCCTTTCCTTTCCAAGATGGTTAGTAGGTGGGTGTTAGCGAGAGTGGATGAAAAGATAATAGATCAAAGTCTGCTCCTCTGCAGCTACACGGACTCCAGCAAGATCCTCCTCCACCAGACACTCTGTATTTTATATATTGCGAAAAGTCCACATGGACATTAATAAACCACTAGGAGAACAATAGTTTCGACAATAGATTCCCCTCTAGAACCTTTATCATTATACACAGAGTTTTTTCTAAAACCTTTTGAGGTAGCAAGTCCAACATATGTGAAAGACTCCACTGAAATTATCAATATTATTGAGAAGATGAGGATAGATCAAACAGATATTTTAATGACCATGGATGTGTAGGCTCTGCATACTTCTATCCCACAGGCTGAATGCCTGGAAGTATTAAAAAAACATTATTGACACAAGCAGACCCCCTAATACTCCCTCCTACAGAATTTGCTTTTGAATGTGCAAGTTTAGCCATGATGGAAATCTTCTTCCTATTCATCAAACAAATATATAAACATCAAAAAGGAGTGTGTATGGGCGCAACCTTTGCCCCGACGTGGCAAATTTATACATAGCTGATTTTGAGTGCCAACCTATAAGAGCAATTTCAAATCCTTTCCACACTGACATTGGGGTGTGGAAAAAGGTGTATTGATGACATTTTGTTAATATGGAAAGGGACTGAAGATCAATTGGAGTTGTTTCACGTATGGTTGAACAAATGTGATAACTTCAAATTTACTATTAAATGGAACCAGAAGGAAGTTAATTTTCTAGATTTGAAAATGTACAACTCCTCTGAGGGACTAAGCACCACTCTATTCACGAAACTGACAGAGCGTAATGGTTTACTTCATTATACAAGTTTTCATCCGGTCAGACTAAAGCTCAAATTACCCTATGGACAGTTTTTGAGGATTCGGCAAAACTGTACAGAAAGGAGGATTCTCATTACACATGCAGAATCTTTGCAGAAAAGAATGGCAGCAAGAGGGCACCAGCGGAAGACAGTGAGAAATCACTGCAAAAGGGCTGCTAATATTAATAGGGAGATACGCGTAACCCAACAACCCAAGAGGGTGACAGATAGGCTTATCTGTGTGACCACCTGTAGACCAGTGAGTAATTTCATCAAAAAGATAATACACAAAAACTGGCATTTGGTGAAGAACTAAGGCACCCTAGACAAAAAAATATATCATTTGCTTTTACTTCAATTTGAGACAAAAACTGGTACTGGGAAAGAAGAACAGAGTCTGTGTCGTTGTGGGGACTCCTTCCGATTACAGGGGACTATAAAGGTGGTAACTGTATAGCATGTCAATTTGCTAATGCTAAACATCGTTTTGTAAATGGCCATATTGATTGGGAGCCAAGAGCATATACAAATTGTTTGAGTAAGAATCTGGTCTATATTATTGAGTGTCCATTCAGGTTGTTATACGTGGGCAAGACCATCCAACCTATCAAACAGAGGATATCCAACCATAGATCATGCATCAGAAATAAGGTTTGTGATAAACCACTGGTGGAACATGTTGTACTACAGTTAGGCCACCCCCAGGTGGAGATATTAACATTCAATTATACAAATTGGAGCAAAAATGTAGTTATCATTTGGACACAATGAACCACTGATTGAACATTGGTGTGGAATAGAATAATTTGATTTTTAAATAAATAGGCTCTCTATAGAAAGGGTGCACATGCTCCATTTCTGAATTTACAATAAACATTGGTTATCATGCAAAGTAAACTATGGTCTGACATTTTCCCAGACACATTCAACTTCTTTTTACCTAGTTTCTGGTAGCAACTATCTAGAAAGAGGTTGAACGTGCTTTAATCACACACACACTGATGTAAATGCGTGCATGTAATTTTCAGCCCACATGTATGGTGTACAAAACCTGCCCAAAAAACATTGAAATGCATTCAGCCAATGGCCAAATGGGCCAGTTTACTGCTTCCTGCCAGCAAAGCTGCTAGCCCTCCAAAATACACCCCTCGACACACAAGTGCAGGGAGGGGCTGACAGGTGCATTCAGGGGCCAGAAAGAGGGAAGTCAGAGGTGGAGCAGTTAAGTGTGTGTGTATGTATGTATGTGCGCATATGTCTCAGTGACTCACTTTATCTGCGCTGTCTTCTGAATGGGATTATGGAAGAGGTCCCCGTTTGCAGCCACAGCTGTCTCTGAAGGCATCATGAGAGCAAGGGCTCTGCAAGGGGAACAAACCCACAAAGAAAAATCTTTCCAAAGGAGGGAAAAACCTATGATGAAGGTTTTTGGTAGCATATAAAAAAGCAGGACACTGGGATAATGGGGTCAAGTAACAAGGCACGACAAGCTCCATAAAATGAAAATGGGGTGTGGAGGGGATGGAGGAAATGCAAGTGGCCAGGAGGAACTATTGGGCAATGGACAGAGGAATGTGGAATGAAGATTAAGATTTCAGGCAAAGAAGCGAGAAAGGAAACAAGCGTTTGTGCAACAAGGGTAGAACTAAGTTGCAACACACCCACTTACCTGATCGTCATACTTTTCAGATTATGAAAGATTGCCATTGTGGGCGGTTTTGCATGGTGGACGCCGGTTTGGGTCTGACATGGAAATCCGGAAGGTCATCTTCGGAAGGTAAAGCTATGCTTGTTCTAGACCCACCGTCTCCAGTGGGTCTGTTGGGGGCTGAAATGGGCACATGGACAAAATGTTTGTGGTGGGAAAGGGGGGGCGGGAAATGAAGGGTGGTTCAAAAGATGGTGAAAGGGGCAGAAAGTAGTTCCTAGAGCTGCTCGGGGGTGAAGCCTACAGTTCAAAGCACAGACATCAGGGCCTTCTGCCAAAGTCTCTTATCCAATAACAGTTTGTTACCGCAGAGGGTCTGTCATAACAAGCAAATCTCAAAGTTCCATTCCTATTAGAATTTTCACATGCACAACTTCTTGCTTTCAATGTTCATCATAGGTCTCCCTCCTTCAAGCTGAGACCCCTTTTTATGACCATGTTCACACTTAGCCTCCCTCGTTTGGGCTCAGACCATGGATCTCCCTCATTCGGGCTCAGATCCTCTTGTTATGAATGTCCCTCATTCGGGCTCGGATCCGCTTAGTATCAAAAATGAAGACTTTCAAATGTGCAATGGGTTTTGCTTAAACCGTTGCAGGACCACTTCAATTCACTTGACACAATATTCTGATCAATCTTGTACTTTCATTCTCTTGGAGGGATACCTTGCAGAGACCTTCGATTGAGCACATTCACAGTGCCTGAACGACTTTCAAAGGTATCGTATCTTTCTTTCTCACGTCCAAACATTGTTCAGCAATTTAGCTTTACTTTTGTCTTTCATCACACGTGTTTAACAATGTTCATTCCAGCACTCGTTATACAAAGTTGCTGCTTGCAACCTTGACTTCAACACAGACTGGTCTTGCATCAGTCTCCCCCACTCACTGCTTTGTTCATCTCACCATTGCCTCTTTGTTCTTGGAACCAAGAATGATACCGCAGTGGCTGCTGCTCCTCTCCTCCATGATCAGTTATGCGGGAGGGCCATCAGTATCTTCAACACAATGCAGGATTCATCAGTCTAGTTTCCTGGCCTTTACGCTTTCTGCCTTGAAGATTTGTTGAAAGTAACTGCATCTTGCCGAAAAGGTCAAGGGCATTTCCCTTCTTACAAACCCTTTTTGGTTTGCCATCTTCCTCCCGTCGTTTAGCTGCTGAACTGAAATTGCTGTTCCTTTGTGTGCTTTGCCTCACTCAGAGTGTTCTCTCGTGCTGTGCCTTTAATGGAAGTCAGGTGTGAGTGATTGGTAGTAATTGCCTGACTTGGCCCGACCATTGTAGCATGACTTGTCAGGTACACTGCCCTGGGTGTGAGTCTGTTTTTCTCCCAAAGCAAGATGTCTGTGTGAATGTGTTTGAGAAGGGAATGGGCGTGGGAGTAAAGTTCCCAGGTATCATACCTGGATGGATGGGGTAAAGGTGCACAGCGAGAGGGATAACGCGTCTCACCATCCGGTGTCCCACTCCCTGAAGACCTCTCACCCAGATGATCCTCTTAGACTGGTCCACCCTGGGGCCTGTCTGGCTGACAGATCCCCGGGGGGGGACTAGCAGGTGAGATACCTTCTGGTTTCTCACAGTTTGCAGGTGGGATAAAGCTCAGTATGCAGGTAGCCGATGCCCATAATGTAGATGACCTACCAAAATCACCTTCTAGACTGAGGTTTCTCTACAAAATGTGGCTGGGTCAGCAGTTATCACTTGTATCCTGCCTGTGGCTGCACAGGAGCCTATGCAATATATTCCCACTGTACACTGTGTTTTTTCATTCCATCCTCCCACTCTTAATACAAAAAGAACAGAATGGCAGGTGCAAATATCTTGGAGGCCCAGTGAACTTTGACCTGGTCTTACTCCAAAAAATGCTCAAATGTATTTCTCTTCCCAGAAAGTCTCAGTGACAGCATGGCTCAAATGAAAGCTTACATGCAGAGTGGGGTGGAGAAGACTTGGAAGTTAGGGAAGGAATGTCCTTCTCTAGACAAGATAGAGAGGGATGGCCGTGAGAGAAATCTTTGAGTACAAACATGATAACAATCCCTTGAACTATCTTTGAGAGTTTGTTTGATCTTGAGACCATCTGTGACAATAAATTAGCAATGCCCATGGAGACATCCATTTTTGATTCCCATATAATCATTCAGTGGATCATTCTGCAGACGACTACAGTGGTTGTTGCCACATCTCTGTGTTGTGCCTGCATTGGGGACGTTTTCAGGTGCTTACTTCGTGAATTTATAGCGCATGCAGAGTTCCAGGGTTTGTTAATGTATATGTGCATGTTTGATGGTGGGCTTGCAAACATTGGGTACAATTGCCCAAAGGGTTCCTTTCAAGAATGTATAACGTTTTTGTCTTGATCATAAAGTGATTAAACTGAAAGTGTCCAAACTAAAAAAAGAGGGTGCACCTAGTCAGCCATCAATTGTCTTCCCACTACATTTGGACTGAACTGACTAGACTAGACAGTCCTACCTATCCTGCTTCAACAGACACCTTTCCACCGTAGGGGCCAAACCCACCAAGACAATCTATCGTTCAAGAACATCTACATGGATGCACTAGAAGGATGCTTCATCAACTTGGCCTCTGCATCTGACCTCTCAGAGAAATTCAATATATAGCTCAGCACACTCAACCACACCCTAATAGAGACCACCCGGCTAACAGTGAAACTTCAACTCAACAAACATAAGCCCTTCACATCTTGGTACACTGAGGAAATCATTGACAGCAAGAATGGTATCCTCAGACAAGTATATTTGGCAGGGAATACGATCAACAAGAAGACCCCCTCACCCTGAGAACCAGCCATTTAGCATGCAGGACATTCTTCATCACACCCTCAGAAATGTACTGCACTGCAGCCATCATGGAATCATCCAACACAAACACTGTAGTGGTTCAAGCTTTGAAGCATTGCATCTACCTCCTGCAAAACACTGAAATACCACAATCCACTGACAGCTTCAACACCATTAACAGCTTCCTTGCAGACATGATAGACAAGACATTGACAGCTCTGACTAAACTACAGATGTCCCACTCAGACAAGCCTGCAACATATCAAGTTTACCAAATTCAGGATAGTTTTCCTGAAGGAGAGCTGACCAACACTCTCTCAGAATTCAAACCAACCACCTAGAAAGATGAAATCCTCCCCACCTCCATTGAGAAGGACATCATAGGTGAAGTATTAACATCACTTCTAAACATCATCAATGCATCCCTCATGCAAGGCACCTCACTAGATGATATGGTCAACTATAGCTCATTGAGGCAACTTCTCTTCCTTGGCAAAGTGATGGAGATGACAATCACCATATGGTTGCATCAAATGATTCCTCAACTTAATCTCCTACTGAATGCCCAATCCAGACTCCGTCCATGTTGAGGCACAGAGAATGCCACAATCCAAGTTACTGACCATGATTTCCACATCCTGGACAAAGGTAACCACTTCTCAAACTTTCTGCTGCTTTGACATGTTTGACTATAAAGTTCTCCTCAACATCATCACCATGCACATGGGCTTTGAGACAATAGTCCTGTACTGGTTTGCCCCTAATTCTCCTACAGAGACCACCTTCTCCAGATGGGCCACAACTAATGTGAGTGCTGCCCAGTAACCTGCAGAGTTCCACAGGGTTCCATCCTCGTCCCTCTTATCGTCAACCTCTACATGGAACTTCTGGGCAAACGCCTTAGTAACAATATCAGATTTATGAACATGCACATGGCTCACACCTTTACCCTTTACCTAAAGATCAACTGCATCAACAACATTCATTAACTCATGCACGGTCTGTCTCTCACCCAAGCCTGGATGTCAAGCAACCTACCTTAACCCAGCCTGACATGCTATGAAGACCAAACATTCTTGCCTGTGCACTGAATTGGCTGACAGACATGATGCTTGATGTATTCATGTCTCATTACTTACAATGGGGAAAATCTTTAAGCATTACCATTTACTGACCTCGCATTTAAAACATACATCGCCAAGAAGACCCAAGCAACATGGTACTAGCCCATGATGATCTGCAAAGTCAAGCCTTTCATCCCCATTCAAAGCTTCAGAACAGCTGTTCATGCCCTGGTGTTCTGCTTCCCAAAATGTGTAGGGACCTTAGTTTAGTAATACATAGACCTCTTACCCGGAGATAAAATCTTGCAGCAATTACAGCTTCTGTTCATACCAGTCTGTTATAGTGTTCCCGGCACCTACAAGAGAAAACAACACAGTAAGTATGTGGAATGTCATCTACACTCCCCAGCTTCCCCCGGACAACCCACGTGATATTCGCCTTTGCGCTTGCACAGCTGACTGTCTGGATTCCATTCTGGGGTGACCGAGAACGTCCTTTTTGCTACAGCACAGCTGACTGCACTCTGCATCATTTTTCGCTTCCTGCGCTACTGCTCAGTAAACATCAGATTGCAAAAACCTAGTAACGCTCTCTGCATGCATTCCTAGAACACTTTCTACACAGAACATTCATGGACAATAACAGAGTTACAAACATTCAGAGAACATTGAGGAAACTCTGCATTCATTATTGCAGTGCAAAGCTTCAAAAGACATTACAATACAAGAACTTACCTTCTAGAGCATCTAGTGGGCAGCAGCCGAACTGGGCCACTACCGTCCAGTTAAGCAACTGGACCAGATGATCTCCTGATCTTTTGGAGACGCTCATCAGCCTTAGTAAGGTGAGACTGGGTCCTGGGTCCCATATCGAGCATTCTAAGGGATAAAAGGGAGGTGGGGGGAGAAGTTAGTCAGCAGGAATTAATGTCTTGAACCTGTCTGCTCCTCTAGGCTCGCCTAGAAGCCGATTCATCCTTCCTTACATCATTGAGGGATGCAACCAAACTACTCCAACTGAACTGCTCGCTGGGCAAAAGCCTTTCAGCGTAAACAGTAGGGAAGGAGTGGTTTGGGTCAGCATCTAGCTCCAGAAACCTGTCATCCCGAGAACCCCACTGATCCGTACCTGGCACTCCTGCAGGGCACCAGAGGTAAGCGTTACAGCCGACTCCTTCATCGCAGGGGGTTGTAGAGGATAGTAGTTAGGTATTGTGTTGACACATTGTGTGGTGACTTGTATATTAGATTTAACAGGCTTGTTGGTATCCAGCGGTATTGATAGGTCTGGAAAAGATCTGGGGCTATGCTAATGCTGCGACTGTCTGGCCACAGGGCTTGCTAGCCTTTTGGTTGAAGTCCCTGAGCTTCTATCAGGGGTTACAACCAAATGACCCTTGGCTATAGCCCTCTTAGCCCCCCCAGCATTGCCTCTGTTGATGTCCACTAGCGTGAATGTCCACTGTGGACATTCAAGTGGTGACTGCATATGTGAGAGCGCCTTGACAGTTGAATCCTCCCTGATCTCCTTGACCTCGCTGATTGATAGACCAGTAACGGAATGAGATTTCAAGGCGAGCAGGCACATACTCTCCAGGTCTTTAACTACCATCCTTGCATCAGTCTCTCTGTCCATGCTAGTCCGAGAGGGGTCTGAGCATAGCCTACGTCTTCCCACCGCAACCCACTTAATACTCATTATGGTAGGGATTGTCCCTCGTTTTGGCATGTTGACTCACTCCAGAAAATGTTCGTCAAAAGACAGGCTGCCAACCCAAAGAAGGTAGTAATGGGTGTCCTAGCAAGATTCACATCAATGCTGTATAGTTCAAAGTAGTTAAAATGCTTGGCTTTACAAGCGCAGGACTTACTTCTGCTTATTTTCTTCCTTTCCTTTCCAAGGTCATTAAGTAGGCGGGCGTTTGCGAGAGTGGATGAAAAATATAGAGGAAAGTCTGCTCCTCTGCAGCTACACGAACTCCAGCAAGATCCTCCTCCACCAGACACTCCCGCATTTTATATATTGCGAAAAGTCCATATGGACATTAATAAACCACTAGGAGAACAATAGTCTCGACAATACATTCCCTTCTAGAACCTTTATCATTTTTTCTAAAATCATTTGTGGTACCAAGTCCATCTATATATGAAAGACTCCACTGATATGATCTGTCACGACCCTCGCCCAAAACCCCCTCTGGCAAACCCATTGGCCAGGTAGAGTCAGGACTCGGGCCTCTAGAGCCTGGCATCCTCTTCAAAAGCCCTCATGGGGCCAGTCCTGGCATCTATGGCGCCAGGCTCATACACCATGAAAAAACAATGTGCTTGGGAACTACTTTATTGTATTGTCAGCCAACATGGAGGCATCCACATAGCTTGGTTCTTAAGAACCAAGCTATGCGGTCTAGTGTTTGGGTGTGGTAGCCTAGGGACTACTTTTCCTGGACTATTTTGTTGGGGCTATTTAAACCACACCTGAGCAAGACAACACGCTTCGCGTTACTTTGCAGCTTACAACGTGACGCTCACCATGTCCAGCTATTCCCTCGAACCTCGGAGAAGCAGAACTTGCAAGGAGACAAAACGAACATCATTAGCAGCAGCATCTTACCTGCAGACTTCATCTTTAAACACTCGCAGCTACTGAGAACAGCTTCCTTGAATATGCACGCCTCCCTGACAGAACGACCTGAAACAGGAAGATAGAGGCAACATTAAAGAAAGCAGTAGAGACATTTACAAATTACGAACTGCTCAAAAGGCTTACCTGGCTGGTCGCCTCTCGGCTGGCACCACTCCGGACATTCCACTCGCGCTGAAGAACACTGTGACCTACAAGGAAGGAAAACACAGTTAGCAAAGGCAAGACTTTGCAGCGCTGCGCATAGCGCTTACTTACCGCATCATAGCGCTCTTAATGCACCAACATTTACCAGTGGGGCTCAACCAAGCCAGTTCGCCACGCTGAAGCTCTGCATAGCTAAGGGAGAAAAAAGAGACATTTTAAACAAAGAAAGGCATGAAGGATAGCAACAAAACTAAAGAACAGCAATAAGACCTACCTGAACAATATCAAACGGGCTGGCGTCAGTGAAGTAACTGGACCACACTCGCCCATGAAAGACAACGCGCCCCTGCAAAGAAGGCAGGACGGAGAGCACGCCCAATTCTACCACAAGGTGAGGAGAGGGCGCCAGAGGGACTGGAATCATACTGGGGTGGAGGGAGGATACTTACCCCAGTCGGTCAGTCTTGAACACAGTCCTACTGTATTTTCAGGCAGAACCTTCCCAGCAGACCACATCAGGGCAAAGCTGAGAAGCATACCAGCGAGTAACCCGGCTAGGCGGCGTTCCTGTGGATACCAGGTGAGCGTAGCATGATCAATATTATTGAGAAGATGAGGATAGTTCAAACAGATATTTTTATGACCATGGATGTGTAGGCTCTGCATACTTTTAATCCCACAGGCTGAATGCCTGGAAGTATTAAAAACATTCTTGACACACGCAGACCCCCCCCATACTCCCTCCTACAGAATTTGCTTTTGAATGTGCAGGATTAGCCATGATGGAAATCTTCTTCCTATTCAACAAACAAATATATAAACATAAAAAAGGAGTGTGTATGGGCGCAACCTTTGCCCCAGACGTGGCAAATTAATACATAGCTGATTTTGGGTGGCAACATGTTGGAGCAATTTCAAATCCTTTCTGCACTGACATTGGGGTGTGGAAAAGGTGTCTTGATGACTTTTTATATATGGAAAGGAACTGAAGACCAATTGGAGTTGTTTCACGTGTGGTTGAACAAATGTGATAACATCAAATTTACTTTTGAATGGAACCAGAAGGAAGTTAACTTTCTAGATTAGAAAATGTCAAATCCTCTGAGGGACTAAGCACCACTCTATTCAGGAAACTGACAGAGCGTAATGGTTTACTTCATTATACGAGTTTTCATCCACTGAGACTCAAGACCAAATTACCCCATGAACAGTTTTTGAGGATTAGGCAAAACTGCACAGAAAGGAGGATTCTCATTACACATGCAGACCCCTTGAAGAAAAGATTGGCAGCAATAGCGCACCACTGGAAGACAGTGAGAAATCACTGCAAAAGTGCTGCAAATATGAATAGGGAGATATGCTTATCCCAACAACCCAAGAGGGTGACAGATAGGCTTATCTGTGCTACCACCTATCGAACATTGAGTAATCTCACCAAAAAGATAATACACAAAAACTGGCATTTGGTGAAGAACTAAGGCACCCTAGACAAAAAAAAAATCTTCATTTGCTTTTACTTCAATTTGAGACAAAAACTGATACATAGCTACAAAACTGGGAAAGAAGAACAGAGTTTGTGTCGATGTTGGGACTCCCTCCGATTACAGGGGATTATAAATGTGGTAACTGCATAACATGCCAATTTGCTAATGCTAAACATTATTTTGTAAATGGCCATATTGATTGGGAGTCAAGAGCATATACCAATTGTTTGAGTAAGAATCTGGTCTATATTATTGAGTGTCCATTCAGGTTGTTATACGTGGGCAAGACCATCCAACCTATCAAACAGAGGATATCCAACCATAGATCATGCATCAGAAATAAAGTTTGTGATAAACAACTGGTGGTACATGTTGTACTACAGTTAGGCGGCTCCGAAGAGGAGATATTAACATTCAAGTATACAAATTGGAGAAAAAATGTAGTTATCATTTGGATACAATTAACCACGGATTAAACAGTGCTGTGGAATGGAATAATTTGATTTTTACATAAATAGGTTCCCTATAGATAGGGTGCACATGCTCAATTTCTGAATTTACAATAAACATTGGCTATCATGCAAAGTAAACTATGGTCTGACATTTTCCCAGACACATTCAACTTCTTTCTACCTAGTTTCTGGTAGAAACTAGGTAGAAAGAAGTTGAAAATGCTTCAAACACACACACACTGATGTAAATGCGTGCATGTAATTATAGCCCACATGTATGGCATACAAAACCCAACCAAAACAAGTTGAAATGCATTCAGCCAATGGCCAAATGGGCCAGTCCACTGCTTCCTGCCAGCAAAGCTGGTAGCCCTCCAAAATACACCCTTTGACACACAAGTGCAGGCAGGGGCTGACAGGCACAGTCAGGGGCCAGAAGAGGGAAGTCATGGGTGGAGTGGTTATGTGTGTGTATGTATGTATGTATGTGTGTGCGTGTGCACATGTCTCAGTGACACACTTTATCTGTGCTGTCTTCTGAATGGCTTTATGGAAGAGGTAAGGGCAGTCCCCATTTGCAGCCACAGCTGTCTCTGAAGGCAGCGTGAGAGCGAGGGCTCTGCAAGGTGAACAAGCCCACAAAGAAACATCTTTCCAAAGGAGGGGAAAACCTCTGATGAAGATTTGTGGTAGCATATAAACAAGCAGGACACTGGGATAATGGGGTCAAATAACAAGACACTACCCGTGCCATAAAATGCAATGGAGTGGGGAGGTGATGGAGAAAATACAAGTGGCCAGGAGGGACGATGGGGCAATGGATAGAGGAATGTGGAATGAAGATGAAGAGTTCAGGCAAAGAAGCGAGAAGGGAAGCAAACGTTGGTGCAACAAGGGTAGAACTAAGTTGCAACACACCCACTTAACGGATCTTCATACTTTTCAGATTCTGAAAGATTGCCATTGCGGGCTAGTTTGCATGGTGATTGCCGGTTTTGGCCTGGCATGGAAATCCTGAAGGCCATCTTCGGAAGGTAAAGCTATGTTTGTTCCAGACCCGCCGTCTCCAGTGTGTCTGTTGGGGGCTGGAATGGACACATGGACAAAATGTTTGTGGTGGGAAAGGGGGTGTGGGGAATGAAGGGTGGTTTAAAAGATGGGGAAAGGGGCAGAAAGTAATTTCTAGAGGTGCTCGGGGGTGAAAGCTCCCAAAATGTTCATAATCCTGGTCAATGAAGAATGCCTAAAATTGACCTGCACAGGCCTTTTATAAGTGGAGCCTTTAACAGTCGGGATTATGGCATAGAACTGCAACATTTTGCAAAAGATAATGTGCTGCCATCTATGTACAATTAGCTCATGTGCAATGTGTGCTATTAGTCTATGAACAATTTGCCCAAACACAGTTGTGTAAGGAAGGCGTGGTATCAAACAGTGAAGACAGACACAAGTGATCACAGTTCAAGGGTGTTCATTGAACTTCAAATGGGTTGGTTTAATGCCTATTTAAACCTAAATCTAAGGATGGGAGCAACATACGACTAAAAATAATAATAACACAGTCCTAGTCGAGTCTCTGTCAAACTAAAAGAGCCTATACTAATAAATGTATTGCCAAATTCTTACTTCTAAATACAAAAGAGTGTGGGACAATGGTGTATTGAAAAGAGGTGTTCAAGATATAATATGTCAGGACGGTTGAGCAGTTGGATTCCCTTTGCCACGCTTCTTAGCATGGGGCAAGGCAGCCCGTTCTAGCTTCGCACACACTCTGGCTTCTCGGCCATGAGGACACAGTTTTAAAGCACAGACATTTTTGCCTATGCACCGAATTGTCTGACAAACATGATGCTTGATGTATTCATGCCTCATTACTTACAATGGGGAAGATCTTTAAGCATTACCATTTACTGACCTTGCATTTAAAACATACATCACCAAGAAGACCGAAGCAACATGGTACTAGCCCATGATGATCTGCAAAGTCAAGCCTTTCATCCCCATCCCAAGATTCAGAACATCTGTTCATGCTCTGGTGTTCTGCTTCCCAAAATGTGTAGGGACCTTAGTTTAGTAATATTACACCACTACACAGAATGGAAGTTCTTCCACACAGGGAGGCAATAACACTAATTTAGACCAATAGTTTGAATATTATTGGCTCTTTGCAGGCCCTTTATTCACAGTTACTAACGAACAACATAGGAAGGACTGAATGTTACGTATCACACATAAAGACATACAATGAATTTCTGCGAGGTTGCTGCTGGATGAATTAAACATTTGGATTACCTTAAATAATATTCTGCCCAAAAAATCAGACAGGATTAGGGTCTAAATTGAAAAGCGTCCATAAATCCTTATAATAACCTCTGCGGTAGAATATGCTTGGAATAGACGCCAAGCCAAGGTTTATTGCGCATGCATAGATTTTAGCACTGCGTTTGATTCTGTGGACCAGAATAAGCTGCGGCGCAAATTATTAAAATGAAATAAACCTCCTGGGGTACTTAGGATACTGATGCTTCTGTACACAGATACTTTCAGTACGTCTCCGCCTCGATGGGAATGGGAAACTCTCTATATCCATATCTACCCACTGGGGGGGGGTAAAGCAAGGGAGTAAAGTAGCGGCAACACTATTCAATCTCTATTTAGCTGACCTAAAAAAACACTTGGTGCAGCCGCAAACATGTCCAGTAAAAGTGGGATCCGAAACTTTAAATTGGCTTGCTGATGCAGACCATTTGTTGCTCTTAGACCACACCCCTAATGGACTTCAAATATTGCTTAATGCATTGGCAGACTATGCAAGGTTAAATGGTCTGATAGTAAACATATCAAAAAGTAAAATTATGATCTTCTCAGGCAAACATATTACCCGAAAAATAGACAGTGGACATATGAAAGTTTTGCTCTGGAACAAGTAGAAGTCTACAAGTACCTTGGTGCATATGTGGATGAAAAATGTGATTGGTGTCTTTACTGGACAGAAACCAAGGCTAAATGCATGAAGGTAGTAAATGCAATAAGCGTTTTATAGGCAGAAAATGTTGGATACTCAGAGCATACTATTTGACTTCTATATACGGCAAGAATAACTCCGTTGTTGCTATATGGTGTGGAGATTTGGGGCATACATATCTTATAGAGATTAAAAAGTTAGAAGCACTGATTTTGTGAACATTGTTTCAGCTACCCAATAGCATAACAATAGAATTCTTATTATTAGAATTTTAATTGAACGGTATAGCTGCAGATTTCTACTACAGAACAATTGTGTGCTATGAAAAAATGTGGCGCCTAGATAATGCAACTATTGCTGTTGACTTCATTCATGCATTTCTGAGGATTGACCACTGTCAAAATATGGGTAGGCTAGGCAAAATTATGACAAATTATAAAAGGGGGGCGGTTGGCTTTGACAATACCTGTTTGCCAAGGACTTGCTACATGTTTAAAAATTGTCTGAAAGCTACGATATAAGAGTATAGGGTTGAACAATATATGATACAACTCGCAACATTTTGAAATAGCGGGAGTTACCTCCACTATAGAATGGAACATAATTCTATTCACTCCTATGTCACTGCCTTCCCCTGTCCCCAGATTTTCCTCAATATATGTTAGTGAAATTTAATGCATGCGATGCACTGGTGATTAGAGGTGCGAAACTAGGCATTCCACGAGAGGAGAGATGGTGCCGCTTATGTGGAGTATCTAAATTGGAAACATTCAAACATCTATCAGTTGAATGTATGAGCTTAACTGCAATTAGGTCAAGTTTTTTAAAAGCATATGACCACCACTATGAATGTAACAATGTATTCATGGTCTGGCAAACCTTTATGAAAGGTGAGGATATGCAATTTATTGGAAGTGTATGGACATTTCAAATGTTATCTAAAGATGTGCTCTATTGAACCAATGACTTGGATTTGTAGACTGTGAAGAGCTATCAGTCCTGAGTTTAATCACAGGCTAGTCACTTACAGATTTAACCTGTACTGTTTTATCGTTTTATTGTGTTTTAATGTCGTTTTATGTGAATATGTGATGTTTTATCTTGTATACACAAAACCATGCAGCTATAAGTATATTATATTAAATAAATAAATAAATACATACATACAAAGACAACAAAAATTATCTAATACATCATCGTTAGCGCAGCTGTAGAGAAAACCTTAATCTCGCCTGGCACTGCAAAGCCCCAAAGCAGGTAGGCAGAGAGAACACCTCAGCTAACGGATCTGGAACTTAGTGTCCTCCTTCTCAGTGAGACTTTTCCCTCTACCTCAGCAGAATCCCCACTCTTCTTATTTGGTCAGTGTCTCCGCCTTCCATAGGTTACAGAATGTCCCCGGCCAGAATGTCAAACAGCAAGCATTGGAGGCACCCTTAGAGTGGAAAAATCCAGACAGTGGAAAAAATAATCTCATGCTACTGCGCTCCCGTTCCCATCACCCTCAGGGATGTCATTTGGGGGTCGCCAGGGGTCGCAGTTGCGACCCCTGAGGTCTCCCTTGCTACCCCTGTGGTCTCCCTTGCTACCTCTAGAAAAGAAATATTTTTTTTTTGTACTTTTTTTTTTGTAACTTGTTTTTTTTTTAATGTGAGCTCCTGGGCTGTGGCCAGTGTCTTGTGGCTCTTTATTTTTGGAGTGGCTGACTTTCTTGTGCAGGCCTCTTAAAAAAAAACGGGGTTCCACAGGTGTATCACTTTGAGCAGTGACACTCTTTCTGGAATTTTATCAAATAATTGCTAGACTCATAAAGGTTTATTTCCAGGCACTTCAGGGGGTGAGTAGCTGATTTAGCCTGTTCCTAAACACCTCAACTCAGCCTTTCACCCGTCTGAGGTCGATAAATGAGTACCAACACAGGTTGGCTGATATTGTATGTACATTTGATCTATGTAAAGCGCTTAAGCGTAAGTGCTGTATAATAACATATCATCATTTGGCCTTGGACGTCTGCTTGCATTCTCAGTAATTTGGCATTATGGTCCTATAAACACTGATATTAATGATACATATGGTGATCCATTCTTGTAGGAAATGTATATAACATTATAGTGATATTGCAACCATTTTTTTTGTAGTGTACTTAGGGACAATATGTGATGTCCCTTCCTGTTTTGTCACAGGGTGAAAGGTTGTGTTCCATCACTTCCTGTGATGTCATCAGAGGGCAAAGGTCATGTGATGCCACTTCCGCTACCCGTGGCATTTTGGTGAAATGACATCCCTGATCACCCTTATGAGTGCACCTGCTCATCTCAGCCTCTTCTCATTGCTCGTCTTAGAGCAATGCAACACAATCCTACGCGATGCACTCATGCGCTTCTCACCAGAATACAGCTGGCGCTGCTAATTATGTTTGCTTTCTAAAAGGGTTCATCGCAAAATGCAGACTTTCACTGTGATCTGAAGCAAATGGCCCAAATGGCCGCTTACCGGCATCATGTTTTAGCTCACTTTTCACTCGAGCACTCCACATGGTCAACTTCAACCTGGATGATTCCAATAACGTAATCCCATCCTCAAAGTGTTGCATAAACTACCCCTTCAAGCATGCATAATGTTTAAGACAGCCTGTGTCCCCACCAAGACAGTCACAACCAAAACACCACTCTATGTGGCCTAGAGGACCACCATCACTGAGGCTACAACATTCCAAACTGGAAACATAAAAATGCAAGAGGGGAACAACTAGGACACAATCCTTTACCTGCTATGCACCCTGTCTCTGGAAGAAGTTACAAATGCAGATCAGTCTTCCTAATCCATCCTCTGATTCAGGAAGGATCTGATGACTCTACTATTCAAAGAACATCTCGACATTTGCTGATCTCCCCACTCATCCTAACTTTTCCTGCTGCAGAGCTTTCCAGTCCATCCTCCAATCCCCATATCCATTCGAACTACCTCTGCTGTAGTGTGCCCTTCATCTAACCCCATGGATGTTTCCGCTATTCACAGCGCTCAATCGCTTTCCAGCAACATTCACACTTTATAAATCCCATACATACATACATACATGCATCTCAGCTACAAGCCAGTATTTTGCAAATTGTTAGACTTATGGTTGTATTATTTATTTTATATGTTCATGTACTCTTTGTGTTTCTACTGATTTCCACATTAGGTACCACTCTTTAAATGTAGCCATAAGCAAAATGTGCACTTTCTCCAAAATAATTGCAGACACACTGTGTAGCACATGTTCTAATGAACTGTAATGTAAATGGAAGTCATAAAAGCCTTGAGTAAGGCTTTAACGCCTGCCATTCACGCCATGACTCATCTTCAATTATTTGTTTGGTGGAGAGGAGGGGCAGAACATATCTTGCATTTCGCCACCTACCGTCCTCTCCACCATACAAATGCTGCCGGATCTTCGCCGGTATGCATTTTCATGCCGACGCAAATGCTGGCGATCCCTATGGAGCATAAAACAGGTGGACCCAATAGGGATCCATTGTACATGCTGCCTGCCATCCTTGCATGGCACACAGCATGTACAATAACAATTAAGCCCTGACTCACATACTCGCATGTCGGGCAGGGTTTCATTTCAATTGTGAACACTGCTTACCATGCAGGCTGGCATGCCAGGCAGTGTTTACTCTTAATCATGCAAGCATATTGGACCAGGTTTAATTGTAATCATGAGCACAGGTGTAACTCACTTTACATGGTAAAAGGTGGTGGTCACATGTATATGCAGCCTTTTGACCTACACTTTTTCACTTTGCGCACAGGACAAACATTTGGCAACAGGGACCTGCCCATATTTATGTCAACTTGTAACGGTTCGCCACTGTCAAATTATGATTTGTGCGAACATGAGCCCCTGTATGTCATCACAAAAGTTCTCGTCAGACAATACTTGTAACCATAAACAATTCTGCTTGATTCTCCACTGAGAATAATCATGAGAGAAAGATAAAGAAGCATGGTCCATTGAGGTAACATACAGTGGACGTTTTGCTATTCAGAACTCTATTCACTTGAATGCTTAACTATCTAATACTTGCCACTGTCTATGTTAGTACCGTTCTCAATAATGCAATGACATATAGTTGGAAACGTGTGTCTGTGCCCAGAAACTTTTTCCACTTTTTGGAAGGCAGAGTGGCCAATCCAGGGGTTGCCCTGGAAATCTCTGACAACCTGAGGTAATTGTTATGGTCTATGCAGTGCGAATTCAAGCCCTATGGATGAGGATAAAATCAGACACATCTGTCTCCGAATAGCCTTTGGCTGTAGGAGATATGATACACAGCCGGTGAACTATTGGATCTCATAGCTGACGGACACTTGACTGACGGCGTGGTCTGGCGTAAACTAGCAGTATTTGAGCACCTACCATTGGTTTGCGGAATACTGGGGGTTGGAGGAATATGCAACATTTAGCCTACCACATGGTTATGTGCCCTGAGGAAGGCTGGGTCATGACAAATCATTAATTGACCCATAGAGCCGAAACTATAGTTCGCAAATGTTGATGGCAATATATGCGATATTAAAAAAGATGCTAATGAAAAACGTTTTGTGTATTGTTATTCAGTTTACGTAGGTGTTATAATATCTTCTCAACGTAGTACAGAGTAGTGGCATGTGGTATTTGCTTAATTGGTGCCGGTGGGAACTGGTTTTACCACCCGCTCTCATTTGATGGTTTGTTGTAATGTTCTCTCTTTTGTGTATGTGTGAGGAGAGAGTGCTGTATCTTTGTCCCTTTGGTTTGGATTGTGGGTGCTTTGAGATTGGTTCGTGTGTGGGTTAGGTATGTGCAATGTGCAGAATTAATTGTCTCTGCTGGTTGACTTTATGTGTAAATAAATATTGTGATCGACATTTGTCTTTTGCCCATGAACGTCGGTTCGTTCTGTGCTGAAATTGTCAATATTGTTGTTGTGAAGATATTCATTTTGTTGGCTTTGACTCCCCTCCTTTTGTGCTGGTGCCAGAAAACAAAGCTTTGAGGGCAGACAACCTAGAGTCTGGATAGCAGTGGTGCCAATAAACAGAACACAAGGACAAGAAGCTCTGTAATGAGGTATTTCTGCTCAGTTGTACGACTCTGCCATTCGGAATACCAACATTCAGTTAGTGATTATATTTGGTTATCCCACTATCCAACACTATTGGGTCCCCATTAGTCTGGCAAAGTCAAGATTTTACTGGATCAATATTTGAGGTGCATCCTCAAAGAAATGGAAAGTGTGCCTGTATAGCACTTGCCATGATCCACCAGCTGTTCCACTGCTGTGTGCATCTAAACTCACTAGAATAAATAGTACCAATTCGTAATACATCCAAATTGATTTCGGGATTTCAAGTTACATGTCGTATTGTATTGGCGAGCTAGATTCCAAACAGCTGGGGGACAACTCCTCTGAGCTGGGCAATCGCCTTCTCAGAATGAATACAGCAGCTGAATGATTTCTTACCCAAGGCCTGTTCTTCCTCGTGTGAATTATTGGCCTTTGTGTCGGATGCTTAAATGGACTAATTAAGAAAACATCTATCACAGCGAGGCAGGCTGCCAGCTCGATGGTGGTATGGGGATCCACCTCATTTCCTGATGCCCGCAGTAGGTTAACATTCTGCCTCCGCCACCACACTCTGACACATTATTAATGCAGCTGTTGAAAACAAACAGCGTTCAGAGGGCTTCACCATTCCTGGACTGTTAATGACCTGTCAAAAATATCAAATACCCATACTGTAGATAAATGCAGCTTGTGTTTATCATTAATTAGAGACGCTGCTTGTCGTACAAGTCCAAGGTCAACAGGTGAGGGGAATCTGGGGGTGCCTGGATAGGTGAGGGGGATATGGGGGTGCCTGGTTGATTGAGTGTTACCTGCTTAGCTAACAGTGTCCCTGAGCTCGGGTCAGAGGGGCTACCTGCCGCTTTTATGAGCAAGGCTAGCTCAGCAACAGGAATATTTCTCCTTTAGTATGTCCATCAATATCTGATTTGTTGGCCAATCAGATCCCTATTTCGTGAGCTCTGAGACATGTATTGATGTCATAAGCACTTTCCTAGGGTGATTTGTACAGATAAGTGTTATTATCGCCAGGGAATTATATGGATAATTCAGTATTTAAAAAACACAGTTTGCTGTCATGTGGGCATTGATTAACACTGCCATGAAGCACCCTGGAGGCCTATCATTGGTGACCCAAGACTTCAACTTAATTTTATAAGATACAACAAGATGTTAATGTGACCGCTGTAGTGTTAGGTCACAAACAGGTAAATGAGCATAACACATTAACCAGGCTTATCTGCCATTGAGCTCTGTTGCTATTTTAAATAAAGGTTAGGTTTATGTTAATACTGTATTTCTTAGATGAAACCAAACATTGACCACGTGTACATGTTTCCTTGGCACAAATTCGCTTATTGAATTTGAAAATGTTGAGGGGAGTCTCACCCTGTGCTAATCTTCGACAAAGTGTTATATTAATACACATACAAACTATAATATGTGGGTCCGGGCAAGCTCCACGGACTGTGAAAAGTACGCTCAGCAAAACCAGTTTTGTTGCGTTGCTCCCTGAAAATTGTTCAGCCAAGTCCAATGGATGCCTCACCCAGGGCTGCATGCGTGGTGATACCACTAGGTTGCTCCATTGGCTATGACTTGGGTATGTAAACACAGCAACAGAGCTCACTAGGAATAGCCTGTGGCTAAGGCCAATGGATGCATTTAACACGCCCATGTTTAGTGGACACTGAGCTTGAAGAGCCTGGCACAGTGAAGATACTCAACACTGCTTCCAGGGTATGAACCTTGTATGAAAAAGCGACTACACTGATCTTCGGCTACGGCCTGTAGTCTTGCCCACTGGCTACTTCACCCCACTAACGAATCTTACACTACTGGCTATTCCCCAGGCACACCTACACTGAGGTTGAACCATCAATTAATGGGGCAGGGTTGGCTCCTGGCTTCTTGACATTGGCACTGCAATGACCAGAATTCCCAATACTGACAGGAAGTGATACTTTCATGCACATCTGAACTGATTTACTTTGAGAACATTTACTTTGAAAATGTTTGGAGTTGAGGAGAAGAGCCCTTGGGGCCTGATTCTGAGCTTGTGCTAAATATAGTGAGGAAAGCTCACATTCTTCCCTCCAGTTTCCAGCACCATCTTTCTGAGATGGGTGGAAATATTGGAGGGGAAATGTTCTTTCTTGCAGCAAATGCTGCAAAAATCATGCATTGCGAGGAATAAATGTGCTCCGGTGGCATTGTGGGCTTTTCTCAAAAGACTACCTCTTCTCTAATTTAAGAACGTTTTCTTACACTTTCATTAAACAAGAAAAGTGGTGCTGCAGTTTGAGAAATGCTATGTTCAAAATGGGAAAAAGTGTGCTGTGGTGTTTAACGGCACCTCCCAAGATACCCTAATGAACGCCTGTTTTGGCTGGTGCAGGAAGAGTGTTCTGGCCACTGAATACATTCCTCACTAGCCCTTTACATGTGAGGGGGTTGGCAAGGCTGTTGCCATGCCGTAAATAACAGCTTTGCAAAAGTGGCAAACTTTGTTTATTGCAGCAACTCCCCTATTACATCAGAATACATCTCTTCATGGAAAAGTGTCTGTCATCTCAGACACAGCACTTTTCAATTATAACATACACCTCAGAATCAGGTCCTTCGTTGTAATGGGAATATAGCAGGGAGCTGGAGTGAGCTCCTCACCCAGCAAAAATGAATATAGCCCTGGAGCTTCAGATATGTTAGTCTTATTTTTAGTATTAGTATTAGATCGAACATGCCCCCTTCTATATTGATATTAGTAGAAAGCTGAAAAATTTGAATAATTCACAGACCACCCATAAGGTAAAAGAATTTAATAGCAATATAGAAGGAAGAATGCCTGCATCTAAATACTAAAAACAAGACTCTAACTAGCTACATGTGGTGTTCTTTGCAGACACGTATATGAAAAGAACAAAGGGGAATATTCAGAAGGACCAAGAGAGTCAACGTAAAAACAAGCCACAAAAGATCTAACATGCATGATTGCATTTAATGCTCCTCATGAAAGTCTCACATTAAAAAGGGTTAGAGACAGCAACATGGCATGTTCAGCAACAGGACATGTAATAGAACAGTCCTGAAAAGACAGTGGAATAAAAATTGAACATTGTGTCAGACCTAAGAATGCAAAATATAATCTTTAGAAGTATTGAGATGTATTTTTACGGAATAAGTCGCTTGGGTGATGTGAAGAACCTGAAGGTATCTCACCGACTAGTCCCTGGAGATCTGTCATCCAGGTGGCCAGGACACAGCCATCACTTTTGGATCCAGTTTCTGGGGGTGGACCAGTGAGGGAGGATCACCTGGATGGGGGGAGTTTGGGGAGTGGAAGTGGGACACAGACAGGTGAAACGCGGTACTCCCTTCTTCATAAAAGTCTTTTCCCCATCCTACCCCGTAGGAAACATAGAAGCTCTACCCCCCTTTCCGACACAAACACTTTCTTACAGTGTGAAAGACAACAGACTAACACCAGAGCCCTTCACCTGACATGTCCCAACACAAGGGTCAGGCAGAGTCAGGCAATTGACAATAACTACACACACCTGACGGCCTTTTCGTTCCCCACAGTGATAAAAGCAGAGCATGAGAGCACACTTTGAGCAAGGACAAACGCACAAGGAAGCAGCTATTCCAGAACAGCAGTTCAAACAGAGGAGAAAGGCAGAAAGACTGTAAAAGACAACAAAGAGGGAAGGGCCCTTGCCCTTTTCGACCCAGTCCTGTGAAGCATCCATTAAAGGAATCATAAAACCAGGAACTAGAGCTGATATGCGGTGTAACAGATGTCAACGGTGCACAGGACCCTCCCGCACTGATAATTGAGGCAGGGAGACGCGCTTGCTACCATGGTACTGTCTTTGACTACAGAGACAAGAAACGACAAGGAGTTCAGCACAGCTGGTGAGTCGGTAGGGAGTACCGATAGTAAACCAGATGGGGTTGAGCGAAGATTGCAAAAGACAACATGATATGAACAAAGAACTTGTGTGCTTCTGAACTTTTAAAGCACAGGGAAAGAGCAGAGTGATCCAGTGCACCGTGGGCGCCCATTGGAAAGACTCTGGCTGGTCCGCTTATCTTGTAAACATTATAGTAGCAAAATGCCATAGGAAAGGCTGGCATAGAAAGTTAAGGTGGTCATACAATGGTCAAGCCAAAATCCCTTGTACAATCGATAGTCTATAACCCATTACCAAGGTTTCGAAATTGTGAAACAGGCGTGTGCGCCTGGCTGAGGGAAACGCCATGCAAACGATAAATGTGTGAAGCCTGACTGGGGGAGGTCAATGTTGCAACAAGGATTGGATCCCAGTAGAGGGGGATCCATGGGTGAAAGCAAATCACCTGACGGGAAGATTACTGAAATTAACTTTTGTTTTGTTGTTTATTGCACATCAGGCTATCTGAAGCAAGACACTTGGTGTAAAAGTGACTTGGCCACAGAAGGCCCTGATATTTTGGAAACAAACTGTAAACTCATGCTGGAGAAGCCCAGGAGTGTGCTGTGCTCGGGAGTCCCACCTTGTCCTGTGCTAAAAACGTGGGAAAGGAAGATCCCCGTTATACGATCCTGACTTATCATTTCGTGAACATCTCTTTCTTTTCTGGTGAACGTTATCCCACATTATTTTGTAACTTAGCGGTAAGGATTGGCAATAGTTTTTTTTAGTGTAGGCCCTTTTTCATTTGACAAGATGCCACTAGGACTGCCTTATAATTGTTTGATTGTTGTAGCTTGCTCCCATCTTAGATTTAGGCTTAGATTAGGCGTTTTTTTTCATCCATTTATACAGTTCAATAAACAACCTTGAACTGTGATCACTTGTGTCTGTCTTTACTGTTGCCACCATAAGTTCCTTACATTGAGAAGTCACACACCAAGGTGGTTTTGTATGATAACACATTTCAATATTTTTGTAATAACTATATTGAGAGTGAAATTTGATAAGATTAAAATAAGCGATTTTAACTGTGATTAGAACTATGTGTATGTTTTCCCCTGAAGTGCAAGCTACTGACTGATGTCCTTCACCCAAGGGTGATGATTGTATAGTAGTGAGTCCGGGGCAGGTAGAGGCAAGGCAACCTAGAAGGGAGTGCCTATCCTGGGTGTCGATTATTTTACAAAACATATTGAAGAAGATTACATATTTTTGTCTAGAATAGTTATCAAGAATTGCTTCTATAGAAATTGATGTTTGGGTGCATTGTGCATCTAAAGGATTATTGATATATGTATTTATTTTATTTATTTATATACAGGAGTTTATTGATATACAGGAGGAACAATTCTCTTTTGATCACAGAAGAACATAACATAGATAAAACAGGGACGCAGTGAGCTTATTACAATGGGGTGAGTTTGATGGACATTCTGACCAGGTTGTGAAGGGGAGTACATGAAACAGTCACCAGGGACAATACATACATGGACATACATAGATTAGTGAGATAATAGCAGGCAGGTTGTGGTTCTATTCATTAGACAAGCTGCACATATTTTTATGGAAAAAATTTGTAGGTGACTTCTCAAGTATATAAAGTTAAGGGGCCACATTTAGTTATTTGGATGTATTATGTTAAATAACACAGAATATTCAGATTATAAAAGACTACTTGTCCCAGAATTTGGTGGTGACAGAGTTAGATCAGGATAACCTACTCCATAAAATAAATCTTCTAAATTGATATATTTAATAAATTAAGTTATCACAATCCATACTCCACTGAGGGATCTAGGAGGAACACTGTTTTTTTGCTCATAAAAGAATGCAAAATAGATATGAAAATAGATTTGAGGGGAAGCAGTGAGCTTTTTACAATGTAGTGCGTTTGAGGAACATTCGGACAGGTTGTAAATGGAACAGTCATCGGGGGCAATACATAAGAGGACATACATAGATGAGTGATATAATAGCAGGCAGTTAATTGACCACATTTAGGTATTTTATATTATTTCTAAGAAAAAGGGATATTTATATTAAAAACAGCTAATTGTTCTAGAACCTGGTGGCAGGTGTGTTAGATCAGGAGACCTACTCCATAAGATGAATCTTCAAAATTGATATATTTCAAAAATTAAGTAATTACAATCCATCCTCCACTGAGGGATCTAGGAGAAACAATGCTCTTTTGATCACAAAAGAACATACAATAGATAAGAAATTAGATTTGACAGGACGCAGTGAGCTTTTTGCATTGGGGTGAGTTTGTAATAGTAGGCAGGTTGTGATTCTTTTATTTATACATGCTGCCTGTATTTGTATACAACATTTTTGGTCAGGTTAAGGGAACACATTTTGTTATTTTGTTTTATTATTTCAAATAAAATAGAATATTCATATTAGAACAGATGTAGCAAATTAAAAACAGCTTTGAAAACAGCATTTCATTACATTACAATTCATACTCCACTGACTGAGGAATCTACATTGCTGGCTATCCACTCCTCCCCCTTCACAAGCAAGAATGATTTAGTAATGGAAAGTGTTGGCTTCTAACTGCCCCTAATTAAGTCTAGAATAATATCGCTCTGTCTCTGTCTCTGTCTGTCTCTGTCTGTCTGTCTCTCTCTCTCTCTCTCTCTCTCCTTCTCTCCCTCTCCCTCCCCCTCTCTTTCTTTCTCTCTCTCTCTCTCTCTCTCTCTCTCTCTCTTTCTCTCTGTCTCTCTTTCTCTCTCTCTCTCTCTCTCTCTCTCTCTCTCTCTCTCTTTCTCTCTCTCTTTTGTCAGCATTCACACATTCCATCTCTCTGTGCTCTCTTTCTGTCTCTGTCCCTCTATGGCACCCTCTGTGCCTCTCTCTTTGTCTGGATGAGAGTCATATTATCAGGTGCACGCTGACTAGAGCACCTCCGGAAGTTGCTAAGCAGCCTGACAGGAGTAAAAACACACATATTTTGAAAAGAAAGTGTTTTTCATGGTTAAAGAAGTGTGAGAGCAGCACTGACATGGCGTTTCTCAATGTGAGGACCAGCCTGGTATTTGGAGATATACATGATAATTTATTGTGTCCTGCAAGAATTCATCATCACACTGAGGGTTCATCAACTGTAAGGGTGGAGGTAACAGGATAGGGATATTCTCTATGGGGGTACTGACCGCATATCATGCAGCTTCAGTACTACACACCAGTCAATGGCCAGCATACAAAATTAATAATGAATACAAGAGCACCCAAAAAAACTAGGAAACAGTGGGCATTATATATGTGGCACACAATACGGGTATTGGATTTGAAAAGTACTACGGTAGTACTATGGATGTGTTATGTAAGTATAAGTGTGATGGCACATTTGAAGTGTATTGTGGTGAAGGGTATGTTTTTTTTTTTTTAAAACTTTATTTTGGTTGCATGTCACAGTACACTTGCAGTAATTCTCATAAACATGATACAAATATATTATGCACTTCATAATCACAAAATCCTTTTCGGACTAATGTTATACATCATGCGCGTGCAGTTATGTAAAATGTAGACACAGTGCAGATAAAAGGCGGCAAAAGACCATCTGGATAACAGTGTAGTGTTACACTTCATTCACACTGTCATTGTCAGAGTTTTCTGTGTCGGAAGAGGTTTCAGTTAAATATGTCCTAAATGGAGCCCAAATGTCCTTCGGTTTCATGGAGAGGGTACCATTCCCACATAGTTTTCTTCACATTCATTCACATATACCAATGCTGAAAGGAACTGGTCCACAGTAGGAGCCTGTGTGCTCTTCCATTTCTGGAGGATACATTTCTTTGCGACTGCGCATGCGACATTGAACAGTCTCCTGATTTTTTCTGGGACCTTTACAATGTCCCCAAACAGGTATTTCGGGGGGTTGAGGTTTGCGTGGATTTGTATGATCTCCTCTAGGATATTAGCCACCATGCGCCAGAATTCCACTACTTGGGGGCAAGCCCAGTACATGTGAAAGTAGTTTGCGCCAGGTGCGTGGCATTTTGGGCAATTGTCAGATAAGGTGTCATAGAATTTTGCCATTTTTACCGGGGTGAAGTGTAGCTTATTCAGGATCTTGAACTGTATCAGTCTCAGGCCTGCATTCAATGAGAGTGATGAAGGGTATGTTTAAAGTAATTAGATACCCATTGGCATATTCTAACTGTGTATTGCACTGTACTTTAATGATCAAATTTGGGTTGAAAGAATATTAGGTAGGCATTTGTTAGATTTGCTGGTAACCTATGATTGTGAGTAATGGAGGTGCCGTTACATTCAAACCAACCAATTTTTGACATAGTGGCCTGGCTGACCTCTTTCCTCTCTGATCAACCTTCAAAGGTCCAGCTTGGGTCCTTACTATCATCTATCTTCCTCTCTACCTGTGCTGTTCCCCAGGGGTCTAACTTCTCGCACTGGCTTTTCAACGAATACCTGGCAACTCTCGCCTACTGCATTGCCATTTTCTGGTCAAATTTCCAGTGCTACGCTGATGACACTCAACTCATTTTCAGACTGCCCTCGGCCACTTCCTCTCCCTCTCTCATAACTGATTGCCTAACTGCCATTCAAGATTGGTGTCCCGCCAATGATCTTTGAATGCCAGCAAGACGGAGATCCTTCTCATCGGCACTCCTTCACCATCCTTTCCCCTCACTCTCTGGCTGGCTTCTCTTGGCCCTCCTCGTACCCCCACCTGTGAGGGGTCATCTTTGACCTCACACTTTCCTTCTCCGCCAACATCTCTTAGGTCTCTAAAAAGTAAAATTTCCTACCTCACCACCTCAGAGGTACTCTTCCTTTCCTCTCCTTCCCCCAGAAGCTCATGCTCTCCCAAGCTCTGGTTCTCTCTAGGTTATACTATTGTAACAGCCTTTTTCTAAATCTACCTGCCTCTACTCTCAGCCCTCTGCAACTAATCCAGAACAGGACTGCAAGACTTGTCCTTGGCCTTAAGCCCTGGGATCACATCTCTCCAGCTCTGAAATCTCTCCATTGGCTCCCTGTGGATGCAAGGATTCAATTCAAAACCCTCTGCATTGTCCACAAGGCTTTCTGGGGCCTGGGTCCAAAATACCTTCAGCTGTCCCTCCGCAAATACCTCCCCTCTCGAGCTCTATGCTCCTCTACCTCTATCTCCCCCAGAGTCAGTTGTTTTTCAAAGAAACAAGCTGGGGGTAGATCTCTGTCTTCGGCTGGGGCCTCCCTCTGGAACAGCCTCCCTGCCACTCTAAAACCTGAGGAGAACCATCTCCGGTTCCTGAAGGACCTCAAGACCATCCTCTTTGCTTCTGCCTTCACTCCCTATCTCCCCTGCTGATCTGTTCTCTCTTGGCACCGTGCACCTGGCCACCCTCTGTCTTTTGGGCCCAGGTACCTGCTCATCCTGCCATCCTCCCGCACTGTCTCCGGGCCACCCCTTGCACTGGGGTCAGCATCTGTGCCCATAGAGCCCCCCCTTTTTTCTTCCTGCACTTATCAGATCTGCTGCCATAAAGCCAGCGCTAGCCAATTGCTGGCTACACTACCACTGTTTGTTGTCTTTATTATTTATTTATCTCCTCCTTTGCTCCGCACTTTCCACCTCTCCCCCTTCCATGCACTTTTCCCATCCCCCTCTCCCATGCACTTGTGCATTCTCAATGTCACTGGGCCTAGTAAGATCGTTGATTTTTCCCCCCGTTCCCCTCCCTTGCATTATCACGCTCTGAAACACTTGTGTACGACCGCGATAGAAATACAATATCAATATCAATATCAATATGCATTATAGTGGCCTTAAGTGGTTGTGGCACCAGTGTGGTATATTATGCCTACTGTTGTGAAGGTTTTCTTACCCAGAGATATTTTTCCATGTGTAAAGCTAGTGAGCTTGCATTTAATGTTGGTCCCATCTGCATTGTATCTTAAAAGCCTTGCTATCACATATTGGCCATGTAAATCTATGTGTTTGCTTGAGCATTGGAAAAAGAGCATAAGAAGTAATGGGTTACATTTTGCAAAAGCTGGTGAAATAGAATGCATTCACAATTTGGTATGGATACACACATCGTTCATTGGGGATGTGCTCTTGTGAAACATGTTTGCAGAGAGTGCATGTATGTTTCCATGGGTATGAAATGTATAGGGATGTTTTTTGTTTCTAGTACTTGTAGTAGTACATTAGGAATTATTGTGGATCTTCATGTGTGTTTATGGTTAATTTGTTCATTCCAATTCAGTGGTCCAATTCTTGCCTTATATCGAAGACACTGTAGGATTATCTGTGGTAGTTCTGTGGAGGAGAATTTTGAAACACAACTGGTCTGCGCCGTTTAAGTAAATGTTGTAAACAACTGGTGGCAATTGGAAGAGAAGATTGCTACCTTTGCATAAACATTTACTCCAGTTGTGTTCTGGAATTTAAAAGGACCAGCGTGTTTTGCCTCTGTATCTTTTGATGAGCCTACTGTTGTTTTTGGATGAGAGATTTGTCTCCCTGTCTTTTGATGGATCTCCAGTTGGTTTTGGACCGGATGGTTTTGTGTTTGTAACATTTGAAGGACCTGCCGTTCTTTGTTTTTTTGGGTGGGATTGCAGGGAGATCTGCTACAGCTTCTGTTTTTATTAGTTCTCCTTTTAAAGGTTATCTTTATCGAGGAACAGAGGAACAATGTACATTTCTGATGGGGGTGTACAGTGCATGTAGCCTGTTATAGTCTAGAATGCAAGGAATGCCAGTGGTGTCTTTAGGAATAGACCATTGAGTGAGCAGAGACATGAAAGTGTGCACGTAATCGATACCTTCTTTGAAGACTGTGCTAACAATTTCGATCAGTGTTTGGTCTATAGTTAGACCTTGTGACATGTGAATAGTGACAGCATATGCAATAGACAGAGATAATGGTTCTCTGCATACACACATGTCTTTAAAAAGAAGGAAACATGATATTGTGTGTCTTTTTCTTATAACTTCTGCAAGTTTGTCAAAGTGGATGTTGACAAACTGAATGTTGTTGCCGTTTGGATATGTTTGGAAGCCAACAACTGTACCAATTGCTCCATTGACTAAACCTTGTTCTAGATCAAAGTTACATTTCAGAATTACTCTGCAATGTAGACAACCAATCAATAGTTGTTCTAATCGAGTCTAAAAGTTATATTAATTAGTTCTAATTACTAGAGCTGTTGCTTGTTGACACATAGGGAGTGTCATGCCGTGCACTTCTAGGTTGTCTGTGGAGCTAATATGAAGTATGGGTTGTGTTTGTTTTTTCAACATTGTATCACTGAATTGGGTACAGCTTGCAAGCATTGGCATTACGCACATGCATTTTATATTTTGCTAGTGAATAGTTCCATGACATCAGGGGCAGATGACTTTTGTCCATACAGCTCAAATATCACTTTAGTTTTTTTAGATGGATTTTGCATCTTTAGTAAGCAGACTACTTCTAATGCTTTTTAAAACTTTAGCATAGATTAGATCTGCAGACTGATGCAAGATTTCAGTTAGTTCTAAGTACTGAAAATTCCACCAGAGATTTACATTCCCAATGCTGCCGAGTGTATTATGGCATTTTTTGTGTTCTAATGTTTTGAATATAGGTTGACCTTTTAGTGGTGTTAACTGTATGAGGTCTCAGAAAACAATAATGTGTTTTCCTCAAACCAGTTGTTCGTAGTCGGTATCTAGGACTTCCTGCATTCTGAGATGAATTAAAACCAGCTTGAGGTTGGAAACCATGCTTACTTCATGAACCCCAAAGACTTTAATTTGTTGTCGAATTCAGTGTACCTCAGAAGCAGCTTCTGTTGAAAATTTGTAGTATTCTAATTTGTTTTGTTGTTTGACTGGGAGGAGAAATAATCAGTGTAAAAATACATTTTGTATGTTGTAGGCAGCTGGACCTGTGGAGGCTGTTACAACAGCTGAAAGTTATTTATTGACTCTTGTGGACATTTCCTGATTATTTTAATTAAGCCATGTTTTCCAGAACCAGCTTCACCACTTACATACAAAAGCAGAGGTTTATAATGTTTACAGCTAACATTTTTAGTTTCATGTTTTAGTTGATTTTCAATTTCCTCAGTGACTTCTAGGTAATTGGTGAGTTGTTCATCATTTAGCTGTGATTTGAGCACTGACAAATCCTCTTGAGATTGTTCAGATTGGTGTTTTCTACATCAGTCATGGCTTTTTCTGCTTCATTTTGAATGAGTGGTTCTCAAATTCATTCTTGGCTCCCTGTTAGAGAAGGTTGGCTTCTGGATTATCTTTATCTAATAGTTTCAATGTCTTCCTCTTGGTGGCGTTCATTGTCCAGCATTTGTTTGCATTGTTTAAAATTGACATTTGTTATACTGCTTTCATTTTGCCTTGAATGCAGCTTCACATATTTGATAGTTGTCACGCTTACCGGGAGACCGGGGTTAGTCACACACGCTTTCCCTTCCTTGCGCCTCTATTCGCGCTTCCGCGCTTGGGGAGGCGCCGGAGGGAGAGCTTCGGGGACCAGGGCTGCAGCTCCTCGGCGCATGCACGGGAGACTGTGAGGGGGTCTTTATCTGATGAAGAAAGGAGGCGAAGAAGAACTTTATGCCTATGTCTTTACTGTGGCGCTGCTGGGCACTACCTGGGAACGTGCCCTTTATGACCTCAGAAGAAGAAGACGGGAAACTAGAGGACCTGTCGTGTAGAGGAGAGGCAACAACAGGTCTCACCCCTTTTTCAGACCTTTCCACTGCTTGTTCAATTCTTCATCCCATGCAACCAGCTATCTTATTAACCCCGAAGGTCCATATCCAATTGCCTGGTCGGACTCTAGAGGTTTTTGGGCTGTTGGATAGTGGGGCGTCTCAATCTGTTAAGGTGTGAGTCACGTGAAAGTTGCGTACCTGTATGTTTGGTTGATCTCGACGGGGTAGCCAGACTGACAAGGAGAATTGGTGACACGAGAAACCAGCCTCTCCTCCACCCGGAATGGGTACTGGGCAAAAGATGGACCGATTCCCAATGTCACAAGCTGCTCTCTCCTGATTTCCGTGACGTCGGGACTGTGCAAGCACAGGCAGGAGAGGTTGAAAGAACAAGTCTTTGAAGTGATGAAGCTCCAGAGTCCAAGGATGACAGAGGCGATACCAAGAGAAGACGCGGATGCAGTGGTGCTCAAGAGTCCAAGGAAGACAAAGGCGTGCTCCAGGAGAAGTCACTGGATGCTGTGGTGCTCAAGAGTCCAAAGAAGACAAAGGCGTGCTCCAGGAGAAGGCACTGGGTGCTGTGGTGCTCAAGAGTCCAAAAAATGGCCAGATATTCACCAGGGAGATGCTGAATACTGAGGAGCTCAAGAGTCCAAGGATGGCTGAGGCGAATACCAGGAGAAGGCACTGGAAGAATGACCACAGAGCTCCGGCTGGCACAAAGTAGGAGAAAAGGGAAAATCAAGGCAGGGTAACCTAGCCTGGCTAAAGGTGGGGGAACCTGGGAAGATGGGAGAACTGACGTGGACCAGGCTGGGAGAGGAGTCCAGGATGCAGGGAACCCCAACAAACCAAAAGGGAAACAAAGGGAAAATCCAGGGGAACCCGGGGAGAAGCAGGAAACTGGCAAGGAGAGGACAAGGGAAAGGAGATCCCCAGAAGGGCTGAGCAGAGCAAGGCAGGCGCAGGAACAAAGGGTGAGCGAGTAACACGATCAGGAACAGAACACATTGAGACGCAATCTGCTCCCGATCCTCACTCTCCCTTTATGGGCCTCCGGCGCCCGCGATGCCTGGAACGCAAGCTGATTGTCGCCGGGCGCCGGCGGACCCAGAGCGAGGCTTGGGCAGCAAGCCCCTCCAATCCCGGGTGACCAATCCACGGCGCATGCGCGGTACCGTGATCGTGGTCTCCCGCGCATGCGCCGAGGAGCTGCAGCCCTGGTCCCCGAAGCTCTCCCTCCGGTGCCTCCCCAAGCACGGAAGCGCGAATAAAGGCGCCAGGAAGGCAAAGCGCGTGTGACGAACCCCGGTCTCCCGGTAAGCATGACAATAGTCACCTAACAATTCCTCTTCTTTTCTTCAAGGTTTGAATATTTGAAGTAGAGTCATGTAATAAAGTTCTCTATGTTGTGGAGATTTAAATGATAGCTTAACATAATTAATTAGGCTGGGCTTGGTAAGTTTTACTAGGATCCAGAAACACGTTGAGACTGAATATTTTCCAGTTCTCTCATCTAGCATAACATTGTTTTCATAAGAGCTGTTTTGGGCTATGTCGTACAGGCATATGTTTTCCAAAGCAATAATTCTATTTTGATAGTATGGGTCTGTTACATTGTTTTTTTTTTTAAATGCCCTGGCTGTTGGGATCAATTTTGGCTATTGTTTCTATCTCTTGGTGGGATTTTCATACCATTTTTCATGATGAAGCTGGTTTTATCCAGACAATGTTTTCATATTGGCCATATAAGGCTGTACATGTTAAATAATCTACAGCTCCATATGACCCACATTCTCTATGTAACAGCATTTTGATACCAAAGCTGGACAATTTTTGTGACAGAGTTTTGTCAGATGAAATGTCATCTCAAAGGTGTTTTAGCTCCGTCTTCTCAGCTTTGGTGAGCTTGGTTGTGACATATCTTGCAGCTGCAATGGGATTGTCTGCAATGTACTGAATGTCTATATTTGCATTTCACACTGTAATTATGGATGTTTTTTAGGGGATTTCCCTTTTAAACAGTGCCTAAGAGAAGACATCAAGCTATTTACTTGTCCTTTGGTGGAAACTGGTCTAGGGAAGCCAAAGCGACATTTGGTGTAGTATTTGCCTTTGTTGATGTCGAAGTTGGTAGTTTTTGGCACATTCATATTTTTGGAAGCATACGATTTGTGTACGTAGGTGTGTGTGGTTTCTGAAGGGATGCCACAGGTAATGCATTTTTAGAGTAAATAATATTGCATATGGAATTTTCGCTTTTGTAATCGCTTGGCAGGTGAAGAAAAGTGGTCTGGAGGGTTGCCTAGAGCAATGCCAGAGCTTAAGATTAATTCTAAACCTTCCAGCCATCACCTCTTTTGATTTAATGTATTTTTCAATACATTGTAAAACAGTGCCTCACTGTCATGGTGAAATTTGGGAGCATCTGTTATTCACAAAAACATGTAGAGGTGTGGTGCTCCACTGGATTCATATACTTTTCTCCAAAAGAAGAATTCTACTTCTCTGAGTGAAGAGTGAAGAGTTGTATTACAAATGAAGTACAGAATGGCAATGAAGTGATGGTGAAAGTATATTGAAACATTGACAGGGTCAAGAGAACAGAGCTCTCCTGGTGTTTTTATGTCTATTCCCTTTTTATTTTGGTTTGCACTGCATATGAAGTCATTCAAGACATCCAATGCATAATCTGCACTGCTAAAAGTAACAAACGATATGGGTGGGCCTAGGTTAGTTAGCATACAACGTACATCAGTGTGACATGGGAAGTATTATTTTGTAGCACCCATGTTTGCCAAGAGATTTGTTATACTTGACTGCTAAACCTCATCACTGTCTTTTATCTTTTTCAGGAGTTGGGTAGCTGACATGTTTAAGAAATTAGAGCCTGTTTTAATGTGTGCGCAACTCCACAGCATAGAGTTGCTAATTCATATACAAAGAGGAGGTGGAAAATGTATTCTACATTTTGTCTGAATCTTGGGTCTTCAGAATATATCCGTAAAGAACGATATTCTGATGCACTAATTTGCGTGGCTCTTTCATCATATTTTCCTCCTTTTCCTGTGTGACACAGTAGAGGAAAAGAATGTACAATTACACTGTTCTCCTCTATGCTCATTGAAGATCCTTCAGCTTGGCACATTTAAAATGTTTCTAATGCATTTTTTATGGTGTCTTTGGAATGTAGTGGGTGAATTGTATAGTGGTCTAAAATTTTGGCTGTGATAACAGGATCTAAATGTTTGTGATGAATGTTCAAATATTGGGGCGGTTTACTTTAAGTTTTCTTCTATGTTTATAACTATGTAGTATTCATCGTTTTGTTTAAGATATTCTAGAGCTTGTCAAACTTCGTTTAAGTCAACAAGTTGCCAATTTCTTTGTCTTTTGTTGGTGCACCATTAACGAGTACAATTAAATATTTTTCTATTGAACATCGTTTCCACATGTTCTTTAAGATCTAAAGGCAAATGTACTACTTTGCCTTGAATGCCCTCTAGTAACTCGGATGGAGGAAATTTGGCAGTTTTAGGTTGAAGGCGTATTATAGCTTGAAATGGGTGCACTATTTGAATTATGATGCTCTCATACATGTTCATTTGTTAGTGAGAGCCTGTGATGGCATTTGGTTACTGTATTTCAGTATGTGCAAAATATTGAGGGTCAGTTATTTTGTATTTATGTTCTGCTGGTAGATATAAAGCTACCATTGGGATTCATCATTGTCCTGTATTCTGTAGCCAATATCTACTTTTTTAAAACTTTGTTTTAAAAAAAGTTCTGCAACAACAGACACATGCTTTGGTATTTCAACAGATGTGTTTCTGAATTTTGTAAGTCGACTTCAGTTCCAAAATAATTAGTTTGGGTGTGTTCTATTTCTCGAAAGAGTTCTTCAGTTGTTCTATGTAAGAGAATGTTATTTAATTTTTTGCAGTTGTAGAGCAGGCCATTTAGCATAGTACAATCCATAGACAAGGTTTGATATAGCAGAATGGTGTGTTGATAACCTTTTTATGTGATGGAAGGTGTGTTTGTAAGCAGTTTCAGAAATGCAGGCTAATGAATGTCTTTGCAGTCAAGTGTGGATGCATAGTGAGCAGGATTCCATTGTCTGTAAAGTTGTAATTCTACTTCTTTTTAGTGTCACAAAATGATTGAGGAATTGCTGAAAACATTTGAATGACTGTTGGTGTGTGTTACATATTGAGCTGCTGTCCATTTGTATACTGGACGATTTATTTGGACTAAGTGACCATTCGGTGGAATGTTTGTGGGGGAAGATAATTCTATAACGATTTATTTTGCCATAATGGTGTCTGCTACCACTTCATAGCCTTGCCCGTGATTGTCTATGGCAATTGGGTTTCTTTGTTGTTGTTTATAAGCCTCTTCATTGGAAAATGGTTCTGTGCTGCTTGTGTGAATCCATTCACCTTCACAGAAGTTTGAAACAGTATCTATATTGATATTGTACATGTTTAGAATTAGTTTTTGTAGTTTATTGATTCATTTAGTTAGTGGTCCATTCTGTTTAAAATCAATATAAAGACGTTTTCTTTATTTTAAATGTGCTTTGAATACGAGCTTCAGGGTTAGTTTTATGTGATAATTTTTAAGCATTGAATGTGACTTCTTTGATTTTTTATGATATTGCTAAGAACTTGACGGTGGAATTTATTTTGTAAAATGTACTGCTGGGAATTGTTTTAATGTGGCTATGTTAGCATAGGGATATAGTGTTTTAGGTCTAGTTGCTTTTTAATTCTTTTTTTAGTTTTAGTTTTAGAAAGCGGGGGCTTACTTTTTTTTGGTGCTGACTGGTTTTGTTTTGTTCAGCGAGGTTACTAGATGAGCTGTTTGAATGTTTTCTCTAAATTGTTTTAGTGACAGATTACTGTATGGCTTGTTCTTATTTTTATCTGCTGTATATTTTCTTTGTTTTATATAGAATTGCTTTTTAGTAGGCATTCTTTTGTGTGTTTGAAATTTTGATAATTTTTATGCATGCATTATTCTATACAAATGATGGGTTTGTGATTGTAGAGGGATGAAAAAGAGTACTGTGCAATTGTGTAGTGCGATGATGCGTGTGGCTAGGAAGGTTGTAAGAGTAAGAGATTTTATAGGTGTGATGGGTTTGGGTAAATATGACATTGAAATCAGGGGGCAGTGTGTAAAATAGGTATATTTATGTGATGAGGAATGGGTGATAAAGTATTGATAGTAGAATGTGTTGAACAGTACAGGTGTTAGTGATTAAGGAAGGTGTGGTGTCATTGATTTCATAGGAATATTATGCTGTCATGAGAAAAACAGTGGTTGCTGCAATGGTGTGATTTAATGTACAGGTATGAGGGTTGTGTGGGTGTAATTGTAAAGGTGTGAGGAAGAGTGTGTATGAGTTGTAATATGTGTTAGTAAATGTGGAATGCAATGAGTGTGAATATTTTTGGGTTGGAATTGTGGACTTGAGGTGGAATAAAGAAATTAAAATGTGGTATAGAGGTTAATGAGAGACAGCTGTGTTGGTGGCAATAATGAATTGGCAGTCTATTGAACAAAGAACAATGTTGAGATAGGATTAGAAAGCGTGTGACTGCTGCCATGAAATGAGTACAAGTGAAATACAGTAATGATGAGAAGAAAATAATGTCTTGGGCTAGTGAAATTATGTTATTTCAATTGAAGAGATATACATGCTATGTTAATATACTTACTTTGTAGGACGTGCAGAGTTTTCTTTGGTTGTCAATCTTATTTTCCTGTAATTGTAAAAGAAAGTTAGTTGCTATATGAGGTAATGGTTAAGTATTTCAGTAGCATAGCCTTTTATTTTTTTCTGGTAGGAGCAGTTATTGGAAAAAGGAGTGAATAAAGTTGTGTTATGTGTGGAGTGCTAAAGCATGTAGACTATATTGTTACAATCTGGGCTGAGAGTATAGAAACATTTCACTGGTGCAAGTGGAAAGTTGCATGGTATTAACACTAGGGCAAAGTGTGTGTTATTTTTTAAAAAAAAATAGTGGTGTACATTTGAAAATGATTGCACCATGACAATTACAGTTTTGCATATTATAAGAAACAGGGTAAACATTGCCATAGTGCAAGAAAGATGCATATCTAGTGCATTTCTGCGCTAGGACTAACATGGAATGGTATTAGACATACAACAAAGTTTGCCTTGGTGCATTCATTTTGTTCCTGGTGCTTTTAATATGGACACTGCACTACCATGGTGCAATTGATTTGTAATGTGGCCTAGTGTAATACCATGGAACATTACAGTTGCAGCAGTGTATGTTGTCAGTATATGGTGTTATCGCAGTGGTTGCAAAATACCAGTTCTTTTAATGTAAGGAAAAGTGTTGCATTTAGGATTGCCTGTTTTTTGCAGGAATGTATTCAAAAGGAAACAATGTGTTGATACTTTGGCACTTCTTCCATCTTTCTGTGTTTTTGAAGTAAGGAACATGCCTCTACAAAATATTGTAGCCACTGTTTTTATGTAATATTTTGCCACTATATGGAACGGGGTAGTATTGGGTGTAAAACACTGTACATGTATATTTGTATTTGTATATATTGTTTTTATATAGCACTTTAATTCAAAGCGCTTTACATTATAACAACAAGATACATGCACATTTATAACAGTAGAAGCAATTTACAAAACATGAATCAAACCAATAAAACAGTAAGTAGAGCATTTAATCTGTGAGCGTAAGAGGGAAGGAAGGGGTGAGGAAGGGGAAGGAGGAAGGAAACAGAA
Organism: Ambystoma mexicanum; assembly: GCF_040938575.1. Lineage (NCBI taxonomy): Eukaryota > Metazoa > Chordata > Amphibia > Caudata > Ambystomatidae > Ambystoma > Ambystoma mexicanum. The sequence continues at coordinate 452,715,909 of NC_090938.1, forward strand.
AGGGCATTAGGGTGAAGGTGCAAGGAGGGTAAGGGGAAAGGGGCGGATAGGGAGAGGTGCATAGGGTAGGATGTGAGGGAAAGGAGAGAGAAATGAGAGGAGGTAAAGGTATCAGGGTGGTGAATGGAGAGGAGGCCAGGATCTGAAAGGAGCGGATATGGGAAGAGGCACATGGGGAAGTAGGGATGGTGAGAAGAAATAAATCAGCAGAATGAAGGGAGCGGGAAGGGGTGTAGAAAGAGAAGAGAGAAGAGAGATAAGGGGGAGCAAGATCATGGAGAGATTTAAAGACGAGACAGAGGAAATTAAATTTAAGTTGGGAGTTAAAGGGGAGTCAACCAACGTAAGAGAGCAGAGAGGAAATGGAATTGTGAGGGGCAAGGAGACAGAGGGTATGGACGGCTGAGTGGTAGACAGCCGGTGTCAGTGCAGAGGGTGTTGCAGGAGCAGGACAAGCACGGAAAAAGGGATCCTCAGGCAGGGAGCAGCTCTCTCAGCCCGTCAGAGAAGCCGCAAATGCAGAGGGCCGGTGCTGAGTAGGGATGAGTCTACGATGCCGGCAGAGGAGGACACAGTGGAGTCGAGGGTTCACAGAGGGCAGAATGTCGTTAGATGGCGAGAGGCAAGCGGAGGCACAGTCTTTCAATGAGACACAGTAACCAGCATAAGTGTAGAGGGCACAGCAGGAGCAGGAGGAGCAAGGAAGAAGGGATGCTCAGGTGGGGAGCAGCTCCCTCAACCCATCCGAGAAGCCACAAATGCAGAGGGCCGGTGCTGAGTAAGGGATGAGTCTTCAATGGCAGCAGAGGAGGACTGGATGGAGTTGAGGGTCCACAGAGGGAAGGGGAACCTAGTAAACTCCACTGGAGTGGGCAGCAGGGTCAAAGCAGGAAGGCTGCAGTGTCACTCCGACAGGGGAAGAGAACATCTGGTCTGGGACAGCAGGCAGAGACCCTGTGCACCTGCATGTGATGGAAGCGGGAAGGGGCCTGGCCGCCCAAACTGGCACAGCTTGGTCCGAGCTAGGACCGGAGGTGCAGGCAGAGCCTCTGCGCATAAGGTGTGCCTGACAGCCATGAAGCAGGGCCGAAGCGGGTAGGCTGCAGTGATTCTCCAATGGAAAAGAGCAGGACAATGTCCGGAACAGAAGGCAGAGGCCCAGCTCTCCTGCGGGTGATGGAAGCGGGTAAGGGTCTAACTGCCCAGGTTTAATACGGGACTGATCCGGGTCCGGTGCAGAGCTGCAGACAGAGGCACCGCACGTCCGCACACGATGGATGTGGAGAGAAGTCAGGCCATCATCAAGTGACTGGGGTGCAGAGCCAGAGGGGAGGTCCAACTCTCAGTGAAGACCGGACCAGTGCAGCAGGTGGAGGTTTTGCAAGTCCGCGCGGAGAGAAGGTGGGAAGAGGCCTGGTTGTAGATGAAGCAGCCGGCGTTGTGGAGCTGGAGAAAAGGTCTGATTCCTGGAGGAACCCGGTCCGGAGTCTCTACAGCGACAGAGATGCAGGATCGCCAAGTGGGGTAAGAAGAATTGCTGTAAAAACAGCATTTTTTAAGGTTTGAAGCAGCCTGAGGTGAGGAGACGCCGGGTCAGGCAGCCGAGCTTCTGCTCTGTAAGGAGCGCTGATGCATTTTAACAAGAAACGTACAATGTGAAGGTACAGCAGTAGTACGGAAATGTTATTATTTTTGTGAAGAAAAGGAAATGAAGTTTGTAAACACTGGTATGGTACTATTAAGTGGTAGTTGATGCAAGCAGATGGAGAATGGTTGCACAACAGGGGTTGTGATAGCAAAGGTTGTACAATATTACATTTAAATGTAAGGAAAAATGCTGCTGGTTTAAAAACATTTTGTTTTAGGAGCATTGTATTGTAAATGAAAAAAATCATATGTGCATTTGGAGCTTCACCATTTCTAACTTTTTTTAGAAGAAAGGAAAATGCTGTGGCATTTTGTGTGAGGAAGTGCAATTTGTTGGCAATACATGTTGGTAACTGCCACTTAATGTGATCAGGTGGAGAATGTTTCAATACATGGGGCCTCATCACGACCCAGGCGGTAAGTTACCGCCTGGGTCGTACCTTTACCACCATGGCGTAAACTATGTTTACGCCATGGTGGTTGGCGGACTTACCGCCCCATTCCGAGGTGAGTGGGGCGGTAAGTCCCCATTAACCCATTTACCCTTCCCCATTCCCATTTTTGACCCATAGGGCATAATGGGAGTGGGGAAGGCGTTAATTACGCCACCGTAAATTACGGTGGCGTAATTAACAACAAGGTCCCTTAGCGCCATGGATTTTAACACCTGCTAAAAGCAGGTGTTAAAACCTCCATGGCGCTAAGGGACCTCGGAATCAGGCGGTAAGGGTTGGCGCTGTTTATGCCGCCGTAAACCCCTTATCGCCTGGGTCCTACCTCATCTTCTGCTTCCTCTTCCTCTGCTTCAATGTCCTTGTTCCCCTGTCCAGGTTCGCCAGGTGGTGGTGGTGGCCTCTGGGGAGGAGGTATGGCCATTGACATGACAGATTCCATTTTTGAGAATGACAAAAAGTAATGGGTGGGTCCCTTTAGAGCAACTGTCCACGGACCTTTCTCATGTCTGCAGACACAGGAGTTTAAAACAGGTACTGAAAGTTGAGACATCAACTAAGAATGACACTAGGAGGTGTGGAAGGGTAAACTTTCAGTTTCAAACTTGCTAGATTGACTGATAATGCAGCTTCATCAAAATGTTCACAGAGCACGGATATAGACACGTTATTGCGCATCATGGGTGCAGTCACATGGTGACATTTGTGAGTGTCTGTGAAGTCGTCACACGTTTGCAAATGTTGCAGATGAAAACACAGCATAAAAAGTTATACACTTTTCATAGAAGTATTACATATGTTGCTAGGAGGTGGGTATCGATAACATTTTAACTTGAAACTTCCTAGATTGGTAGTAAATATAGTTTCAGAATGTCCACGAAGCCCAGACCCTGACAGCAGACACATCATTATGCCACATGTGTACATTTTAAATGTCTGTGGGGTGTATGGGACCCTCTTTTTTGATCTGGGGGTCCCATGTCATGAGGGTGTGGAACAGTATATATGACAAGCGGACTTAGGCTACCCCACCTGTTTGGCACTTACTGGTAGTGTTTCACAACACAGGGTGACAGATCATGTGATTTTATCTGTACACAAGTTAGAGATCACCAATGTTATAGAGTATGGTTCCCATAACCAAACATCTATCTAGTCAACACTTCTGGTGTTTCTAGAAAGAACTGTTGGTAACGTTCAAATGCTGTCTTCAGGACTGGTGAGAATGACTATGGTATGTCATTTAGTCTTGCCCCGTAGGTAAGGAATCTAAAAAAATGGGAAGGTTAAAATTAGAACATTGGTGTCCATCTATAGGCTTGTGATAGCCTAGGGTGTGTGTGAAAAATCCTACCTGAGCCAATTTCTTTAGTGCCACAGGTTGAGAGAAGAAGTGCAGTTTTCTTCTCTTCTCTTTGGCTTCTGTGCACCGTAGGTAAATGAGGCCTTTGTGTATAGGCTGTTGATTTCTTGACTTTCTAGCTTGTAGAGCTGAAAAACAATAATCAGGATTTCAAAATCTTTGTGGTGTTGTCTGGTGTTTCGGTTACACTGATCAGGATAGAACTATGGGATAGTATCTAATTTTGTAGGGCAGGCGGCCATTTTGCTCCCCTTGCCCATGGGTGCAAGTACTTAATGGCTAACCCAGTTGATACATGATGATATAATTTGTGATGCCATCTTTAATGTCCTGGGTTTAAGTCTTAGCAATGCGTGGTGGTGATGCTAGTTATGGTTGCTTAGTAAACCATAACTGGTGAATTTCTTTGGGGTTTTCGATTTTACTTGTAAACATAACATTGCTTTAACAACGTTTTTTCACTGAATTTAATAGGTTTATGTTAATGCAAAAAAAATGTATAGTTGGAGAGATGCATAAATGGGATTCATTGTTAGTAAAGCAGCCCTACCATGTTTCCATGCCATGCACACACGTTTCTTTCCTTGCCATAGATGTTTCTTTCCTTATGCCCTCTGAGAATTCTGGAAGCATGCATGTGTACTGTGATGTCATACGTGACTTTATTAGCAGTGCATGGTGAGGGGACAATTATAGTTGCTTTGCTAACCATAAATGGGAAACCTCTACGGATTGTGGGTTATGCATTTCAAACATAATGCCCCTTCAACTAAACATCTTTCAGTGATTTTAAGACGATTATATAATACAAGGTTAACAATAACTGTACTTAACAAAGCTTCTTACCCATGATGCTCCCTAATGAAACAACAGTGCAGTGAAACCCCACCGTGGATTCTATGGCTGAGGTCCTGGACCTAACCAACATACCCGCAGTGTCCACTAGGATGACCAGTACAGCAAATATACCTATAGTGCCCACTGACCAATGCCTTCAGCCATGTACATTTCCCAATCTGACAAGGATAAGGGCAAATTAAACATAGTGATGGTGTCCACAGTGCATGGACTTTGGCAATGCCAAGGACACCTTAAACACTCCCACATGGAAACCATAACATTCCTAAAACTACACTTTTTCAGTGAATTTCAAAGGTTCTTATTACAGAAAATCTGTAATTGCACCTTCTGCCTTCTCTGTGTCAGTACATCTGCAGACAGTGCTCTACAAGTTCAACTCTATCCTTCATGCCTTGTTCTTTTTTCCCCACTTCTAACCGCCCTCTTTCCCTAGCTCTCAGCAAACTGCTGCTTTCTTGGGGCTAATTGTGGATTGCTCTGCGACACTGTTAACATAGACAACTTTAGAAGAGTATTAGCAAGCTCACGAAATACACATATGCAGATTAGTTAGCTGTATGATGTCTTAATCAGGCGACATCTAACTCAGGGGAATTTTCCACCCACCACAAGCTTACGAGGGCAGCCCTGGGTCACTTCTCGGAGGTGACGAGACGGAGATTTTGCGTGCTGAAAAGTTACACATAACTGGTAATTATCACGTAAAATTTGAGGGAGTGTGGTGTGAATGAAGTCTTTTTCAGGCAGGAAAGATATTGCTAGGGAATCACTGTGTTTAAATGCCACATTATAATGTTGCCATCTAAATGCTGTCATATTGATGTATGGTTCTTTTCATTGTTGCAAATGCAAAATGATATGCGTTGTATTATTGCATTTGTTTCTCTTCTGTTTATTTAGAAAGGACTGCCTCGCAAAGCTGGTAATGTACTATTTTGAAATGAAACTATTATAACACACCGCCTGTGTAAGGGTGTTTTTGCTTCTGTTTTCCTTTGGTGCATTTAAACCATACCATACAAGAAAAGGTGAGATTGTTAGGTATATACGTGTCAAATTTCCTATACAGATGAAGTAATGTCATTAGCAATTATAAATAGTTGTGTGCGCGATTCCACTCAGAGTATGTGTGTGTGGCTTCTGAGTGGAATATAATACAATAGTCTGCTGAGCGTACATGAATCAGCAGAGAGAGGCCTCTGGAAATATAATCTCCCTAATGTAAATAAATTAGTGATAATACCACAGGGGTTTGTGAACGTTATATGTGAAAATTGTGGTATCGATAAATGTAGGTCCGAGGCCTCTAGTGATCACATGAACAGACCAAGCAAGAAGAAGGGGGTTTTGTTTGTATATTAGGGCCACAAATAGAAAAGAAAGCTATGCTCACCACTATACCACAACAAAATTCATACCAACAACATGTATCTGTGTACTGAAATAATGCATAGTCACTATACCACCATAAAGCCAAACCCAATCTAAATGCAAGGAGTAGTCATTGCTAAATTACCTTTGTATTTGGCAGTAAGAAAATACCGGTAGGCCCCAAATTTACACAAAATACCCTACAGATATTGGTAACTTATCCCATGATACCTGTGATATGGGGAGAGAGGGTGAGTTCAATACTATCATAAGCACAGAGCTAAACAATGTATGGAGAATGTTGCACCCTTATAATCAAGAACATACATTTGATTCTTCCATGCACAATTCCTTCTCCAGAATCGATCTATGGTTGGTCTCAACCACCCTCATGAATGGGATATCGAAGGCCCGTATTCTCCCTAGAACTTATTCAGACCATTCACCCATACTTGTCGCCCTGAGAATTGTTGATCTCCCTGATAATTTCAATAGATGGAGGTTTAAACCACAGGCATTACAAGATGTGATATTTGAATCCAATATCCGAGATAATATTACATTATTTGATACTAATGTATGTTCAATTGCGACAATGAGCACAATATGGCAAGAAGTCAAAGTTTAAATGAGGGGCATTGCCATGTCTAAAGAGCTTGGTGTGCTCAAGATGATCAGAAAAGATATTAAAATCTGTGAGGATGACCTACAGCAGTTTGAATGGGGTCAAGAAATGAATCCTCCCATGGCAACTTATGTACAAGTCAAAGAAGCAATAGACAAATTCATGTGCAATTTGAAAAGGGAACTGACATTTTTTTAGCAACCCGGCAAGATGGTATGCGAGGGTGAGAGGCCAGGGAGGCTATTGGAAAGCGTGATAAGGCACGATGGGGGAAACAACTGTATTCTGCTCATCAGGGACAAGACTGACAGCCTAAGAATATGAGTGCAGATCAATAAAGTGTTTCTGACATTTTACTCTAAACTGTATGTGTGTAATGACATAAGTTATGTGACAGAGATTGAAGCTTTTTTAGATGATCTCCCTCTTATGCAACTTTCCCAGTATGAGAGCACTCAATTAGACAATCCCAAATGAAGAGACTATCTGAGTCATTGGTGGTTTGCCTACATGGAATGCACCATGCTGAGTTGGGTTGACGGACGAATTTTATAAGCACTATAAGCTGTCCCTTACATTATGGGAAGCGGCCCAAGTGGCCCGCCTGTTACCTGCAACCATGCAGGAGACTATCATAACTGTTCGTCTGAAACCTAATAAACTGGCTGAATATTGCGGTTTATACACGGCACTATTGCTAAGGACCTCGAAAGTCAAAGTATTCAGGAAGAGTCTTGCTGACTGACTCAAGCCTCTGATGACCCACATGATGCATCCGGATCAGTCAGAGTTTATTCTTGGGTGTTCTACTGTTCTTAATATATGATGTGTTTTTTTAATATAATGGTGCAGATAAACCCCAAAGCCCAGGCAGTTGCAGCCACGCTTGACATACTAAAAGCTTCTGATTCGTTGTCATGGCAACACTTGTGCACAGTCCATGCGAAATGTGGTTTTGAGTCGGGATTCACCTCATATGTCCAACTTTTCTTTTTTCCTTTTTATTGTGTTTCAACCTATAGAAATAGGTATAACACAAAACGGTACAATACATGAAAGAAAGAACAAAATAAAATCTAATTTGGTACAGGAAATACAATCCATCAAAAGTATTATACATTTCAAAAACACAATAACAATGAATAAAAATGTAACTGAAAAAATGTGATTACTCACATCTGTGGATACTCCAACATGTTGTAGCTACTCAAAGAAAAGCATGAACGGCTATTGCTAACTTCACACTGTTACCCCACATTAGTCCGAACCAAAATAAGTCTGCAAGTTCCATAGAACCCAGGTACAACCACCTTACGACCCTGAGACAAGCACAGCATAGAGCAATATGTTTCAGTGTTTCCTCCACACTGTGGTCCATACAACACCTGCAGTGTGTACTCTTTATGGAGTTGTCCCACTTACTTCTTCGTTCCAGGGTGGGGATTTAATTTAGCTGGAAGTGCAGATAAACCTTCCGAATATTGGGTCAAGGAAATAAGGCTTCCGAATTTCTTTTATTGAGTATAAAGAGAAACGTTTGGCAGTAGATCACAAGTTTCACACCAGTCTGCCCTGAACAACTTCTTTTTGACTAGATCTGGTTTCTAGCTCTTCTATAGTTGAGCCTATTTGCAGGAGTATTTGGCACATTTCCTGCTTAAAGTCTTCAATTCACGTTGCTGAGTGCAGAGAGGAGAGTTCCCCGAATTTTTAGTAAAAAGATTTATTGGGAGGTTTCAAAAATGTGGCGTGTTCAGCCAGCTTCTTCCAAAGGACCCTTCCAGCCAAGGGACCCAGGCCAGATTTGTGCATGATGACCGTGTTAGGACCCATTTACCTTCAGGTTATTGTCAATGGTGTATTGATGACATAGAATCAACTTTCTGTGAAGACCTATGGGTGTTTTGTCAAACAAGATGATGTTGCCATCAAATGCCAGCCAGTTAAATACCATGTTGCCTATTCTTACTGAGAATGTGACTCCTGCATCCCAGAGTCCATTTAGGTCTGAGATGTAGAGATTGAAGAGGATCTGAGCCATGACGCAGCACTGTCTTAACCCCACAAAAGTGGGTACAGGGCCCAACATACTTCTCTCCCTAGACAGTCTCACCCACACAACAAATTTACTATTCAGCAACGCCAGAGGTTGGAGGGTTTTTAATGGAATATTCCAAACTTGGAGTTTGTTCCATAAGATGTTTCCAGCTCACAGTGTCAGAGACACTCAACATGTCTATTGATGCCATACAGACTGGGCCCGCTGTCCATTTTTTGACAGTGGTCCACAAGTGCGAGAGCACTGTTGCATTTAATGTACTGCCCATCCCAGAACGAAAACCCCAATGGCAGATCGAAGGTACATTTAGTCGGACAAGCTGATGATTTATTTCTCTTAGCTGGAGAGAGGAGAACATTTTGCTCAAAGAGTCTAAGAGGGTGATCAGCCTTTAATTCCTGGAATGTGCCACCTCCCCTTATTTCTGTATCAGTATTATAATACTGATGCCACGTGGGGGAACTCTGTGTGTTAAATAGATGTTCTTGAAAAAGGGTCATCAAAGGGCCCGCCCAGAGCAAGGCAATGGGTCATTTTTTATAACGAAGGCTGAACTACCATCAGAGCTTGGTGCTCTAGATGCTTTAGCATGTCCTATGGCCCACAAGATGTCATCTTCCTCCCCCGGAAATGTACCTGGCTCATGGGAAGATGGAGCTGACACAGGGAATCTATTGAATGTAAAGAAGAGGCACTCCGAGGGCTATCCATCAACACCTTCCAATGGATATCTGGTCGCAACATGTCACAAAGCTAATGTGGGTCACAGCCCTGGAAAAACCTATCAAAATACAGAAATAGATACCACATGAACTGTGTTTCCATGGGGAAGGAAGAGTGAACATGGGGGAGACACGTAGATGCAACAAGACGGTAATCATACCTGACATGAAGAAAGGCACCGCTGCACTCATGGACATGTACTGGATTTGTGGCAAACAAGCCTATCTACACCTCCCAACAGCATGGAAAAGTACATGTGCCTTGGCCACCCTCCACACAGCCCTGATGGTAATACCAGAAAGTCATATACACGGGAAAGAAGGTCAATCGGCTGGCATATCGGCACCAGGGTAATCGGCTGGCATATCGGCAGCAGGGCAATCGGCTGAACCATCGACAACGCCCAAACAAATAATGACAGATGCTCCAGCTTACGAACTTTTGTCAGAAAATGAACTACAGAGAAAACTGTCATGGAGCAAAAGATATTCCAACTATGTCTCATCCGAATCATTGAAAATCCTTGCTGAGATCCCGCAGAAATACAAGCTCTTTTCATCAGCAGAGACATTTTTCACCTCATTTCTCGCCCCGGGACTCCAAGCACGAACAAACGCCAAATGGTTACAGATAGTGCGCTGGGAGCTCATCCAACTGGCTAACTACACTGAAGAAGGGTTCAACGTTATAAAAATAGAGTTCAGTGTACTGCGCCGAATGACAATGCAAAACAGATATGTTCTAGATCTCCTCACGGCAATGGACGATGGTGTTTGCCGAAAAATTGGGGGGGCGTGTTGCACATTCGTGCCAACTGAAGATGCTGATAACGGGACACTCTCACATGTGATAACAGCAGTACACAATCTCGGAGAGAGGATGAGAACAGAAGGAGGCGCAGATGAAAGCACATGGTTCGACAACCTGTTCAGCTGGAAACCATCATGGGTAAACGTGGCAATGAAAATACTCGTCCCCATCATCGTCTTTGTGCTCCTATTCTTCTGTGTGTGCCAACTGGGACTCCGATGTTGTGAAAAAAGCATGCCTACCTCAGCTATGATGATGGTAACAATGGCCCGACCGACAACGGTAGCTACCATGATAGATGAACAAATACAAACAGGGGAATACAGCACACCACACCACAATACAGGATGACAGCCATTTACAGGCAAAATGGGGACAGGGTGTATAATTTACACCACACAACAATAAAGCAACTAACAGAGCTGCAATGGTACGGTGAGGTACGGTGAGGTGGACTTAGATGGAGATTGTGGGATCTACTTAATGTGTACACCAGACGAATATGCCAGAAGAGGGAATAGTTTAAGAAGTGTGTGCAGGGCGTGGATGCCAATAAAAGGCACCCCCGCGTGGGACGAAGCAGTCGTGGAGGATGAGTACTACCGAAGGGAGAATGAAAGAATAAAAAATAAAATATTTGTTACTTTAGATGTAACGAAAGGGGTGAATGTGTGGGAGCGAGGGGCCAGTAGGCCCCTCTCTGCCTTCACTTCTCAGTACAGAGCTTGGACCAAGTGCCTCTAGTGGTGGGTTTGCCCCTTGCCCTTATGCAAATTTAACTTTCGTTGACATTCGCGTAGATGGGACAACTGAGCAGGACAAATGGCATCCATTTTTGTACCCCCTTTCGACTCCATCTTGGTGACAAGTCCTCACTGCGATAGTACGAAATGCTTCTCTCCCTTTCCCCGCAGCAGCCAGGCTCAGAGCACACGGCCCTCACCCTCTTTCCCACTCTGACTGGAAAACTCTGCGGCTCCATTCTCACGCTAAAGCCGGAGGTATTTGCAACAACTAATAAATGTATCACATCAGTCTTCCTCTGAGATCACTGTCCTTCATGTGAACCAGCATGAACCAAGCACATAGCTCGTTCATCTCCACAAACGTGTCCTTGCCCCCGCACTCTCGCCAATGGAAACATACTGCCATTCTGACCCTGTGTCCCTGCAAGATATTCCTTTCATGTGCCAGACCGCTGACCATGCTATGAGGCCCACCCAACAGACCCCCAACTAACGTTAGACACCCTACGGCAGTATATCGTGCCTAATACTAACAAATGCCACATACCTGAGATTCTTGTGAGACTAACCCCGCAGTTCAATGAGAGTATTATAGTGGTCAAGACTCTTAAACCTGTGACCTGTATAACCCAAATGTTATAGATGATATAGACACCTGTGTGATTTGTATAATGACATGATAAACTACTGAGTATCTTTTGATCAACCATTATTTAGTGCATGCATTATTTAGAATGTATTCATTAGCTTAGATAATGACCACCCTGCTTCACGGCGACCTGACCTTCACCCATTCGGAGCACAGATATCTGACGTGCATCCTCCTGCCAACTAAGCAACCAACCAGGATGAAGAGATGATGCCCACACCTAAGACACCACCCTGGCTGACCAATCCGGGTCCAACGGAGCATCATATGTTAGATATGACAATGTGCCTATATAATGTGATGTAACATTAACGGTGTCAGAGCGCTCTCAGAGATCTAGATAAACTTTTCCATGAACTCTTGCAGCCTGCTCTCGTTTGCCTTATTCCCTGTCCGGGGAGTGTCTGTTTTATTTTCTTGCATGTGTGAGTCAGGGAGGGCACAAACACTTCCTAGGATTCATTCTAGATACCAAGAAAGCCAGGCTGGAGCTCCCAGCGCGGAAGATGCGGGACATCAAAAGAAAAATTCAAGGGTGCTTGCAGAAGCAAGTGTTTTCTGACAGAGTGCTAGCAATAATAGTGGGTCTATTGGCGGCCTCCATTCAAGCCATATTTCCAGGCCCTTTACACTATTGAGCAATGAAGAGGCTAAAGATCAAGCACTTGCAGCAAGGCTTGACATATTATCAATTAGTACCTTTGGACCAGGAATCAATCACAAAGCTGGAATGGTGGTTGAAGAATATGGATGCCTGGAATGGGCGAGCCATATCCGGGGATCAACCAGACCTAGTAATATAGTCGGATGCCAGCCGGCTAGGCTGGGAAGCCCGATGCGGAAATCTACAGAAAGGGGGAAAAATAGAGTGAGGAGGAGCTCAGTCTCCACATAAACTGTCTAGAGTTGCTAGCAGGCTCGTTTGCAATCAAGGCCTTCATGAAGGGGAGGATGAAATTGTGTGTTCTACTGAAGATGGACAACATCTCAGCAGTCCGTTACATAAACCACCTTGGAGGGACAAAGTTCAAGATGCTGGCTGAGCTAGCAAAGGATTTTTGGCACTTTTGCCTGCAGTTAGAGACATCAGTGATGGCAGAATACCTGTGGGAGCGCTGAACGTAATAGCCGATTGGAATTCGCGTTACCTCAGGTACTCCAGCGAATGGGAGCTGGATCCGACAGTATTTCAGATTCTGAATCAGAAATGGGGTCGATTGCACATAGACCTTTTCGCATCCTGCCTCAATGCACAGACAGCCGAGTACTTCAGCTGGAGGCTGATTCGGGAGCGCTAGGGATGGACACGTTCCTGCAAGGTTGGGCAGGCGGTCGGCTCTATGCGTTTCCCCCATTCATGACGGTGAACAGAGTTCTAGCGAAGTGTCGGAAGGAGGGAGCAGAACTACTATTGGTTGCACCTCTGTGGAAATCACTAGTATGGTTTCCAACTCTAATGGAGTTAGCAGCAGACTTCCCGAGAGTCTTACCAGAAGGAGACCAACTGCTCACGGAACCAGTTGGGTCCTATCATCCTCTGAGCATGAGAGGGACACTCCGGCTCATCGCATGCAGGATATCAGGAGACGTTGGGCGCTGCCAGGCATTTCCACACAAGCTGCAGAGCTTATCGCAGAATCTTGGGCACCTTCCACTAGAAGGGGCAACGACACGGCTTGGGCCAAGTGGTCTAGCTGGTGCAAAGGGAGAGGTGTTCATCCCATTTCAGCCCTTGTAGTAGTTATCCTGAACTTCCTAGCACAATTATTACAGGATGGGAGAGCCTTCTGCACTATAGGAGTATACAGCGATCTCGGCAGGGAATTTGCCAGTGGAAGGAGTGCCAGCAGGGGAACATCCCTCAGTAGTGAGACTCATTCGAGGAGCCAGATTTAGAATGCCTCTGGAACCCAGGTACAATACAGTCTGGGACGTGTGAGGAGTGCTCCGTCTGCTGGAAGACTGGCCTTCAGACAGGTATTTATCTCTTAAGCAGCTGTCAGGCAAGCTGGCGATGCTCCTATGTCCATTTATTTATTTTATTTGTTTTATTTCTTTCATTTGTTAATCGCCCAGACCCTTAAGTATCACGTTGAGGTTACAGACATCTTGTGCATTAATTAAACAATGTTACACTTGTGCAAATAAAACATATGGCCAACATGGCTATAAGCAGTGGTTTAGTTACAATTAGTTACTTGTTATTGGCAGGCCCTGTATACTTCAAAGGAATGAGAGTGGACCTTTGTGGACAGGATGCAGGTGGGAGGTTTTGGTCCCTCAGTATTGATTGAATAGCCAGGTTTTGAGTGCTTTTTTAAAACTTGCCATTGTTGCCTCATTTTTAATTCTGAGGGGTAGGGAATTCCATAGGGTGGGAGCGAGGACTCTGAAGCGGTTCCCTCCTGCTTTGGTACTTTTATGACGTGGAATTTCCAGTAGAGCCTTGTTGTTTGATCTCAGTACTCTGTTTGGTGTTTGGTGATGCAATTGGTAGGAGTCAGGAATTGGCGTCCGAGGGCAACGAGTTTGGCTGTGTATGCTGTGGAGGAGGAAAGGGCTGAGATGTACTTGCTCATAGTGAGGTTAGCATCTAGATAGACACCGAGGGTTTTAACTTGCTTAAGTACTGGTATCCGGGTGCCGTCGATGTTGATGTCAGTGTAGTCTGTATGAAGAAAACTTAATCTAGCTTGGGATCCTACGATGAGGATCTCTGTCTTAATAGTTTGGGTGTCTTGGGTATAATCTCCTGAGATCGGAATAAGGATCTGGGTGTCATCTGCAAAATTAGTGTAGATGACACCCATATCGTTAAGTGCTGAGAATAGGAGTTTGGTGTAGGCATTGTAGAGGGTCTGAGAGAGGCAAGAACCCTGGGGCACTCCGATAGGGACGGTAATGGGGTCTGCCGCCTCTGTGCTAATGGCAATTCTGGATGTACTTTAAAAAAGGAACGATTTGACCCAGAGGGTGGCATTGTTGGAGAAGCTAAAGTCTTTAGCTAATGTTTCACAAAGTTTATCATGATCTACTAGGTCAAATGCTACTGAAAAATCCAGTAGCAAGAATATAGACATTTTTCCTGTGTCTCTGATGGTGTCTATTTTGGATTTTTAGGTCGGTGAGAGCAGTTTCAGTACTGTGGTTAGGTCCAAAGCTGGATTGTCTATCTCCTAGAAGTTTGTTCTGTTCGAGGTGGGTTTGTATTTGATTATACGCTATTTTGTCTATGATTTTAAGAAGGAATGGGACTGTGGTTATGGGCCTATAATTCGTTGGAATAAGAGGGTCCAGTGTTGTTTTTTTTAGTAAGGGTGTGACCCAGGCTTCTTTGATGCTGGCTGGGACCATGTTCATATTGAAGGATGCATTAACGAAATTGGTAATGATGGGGGTGAGGGTGGGGGCACATAGTTTGACTAGAAGTGCTGGGAAGTTGTGCCCTTTCTAACTAGACACTTTCAGTTTCTCTATTGTATTGAGGACTGTTTCTTGGGAGACTGGCGAGAAATGGAAGGTTGGGGTTTACTTTCTATGAGGCAGCTGGTTAAGTCTATCTTGATAGGTTTCTCTGCTAGTATTGTTCTTTTCGTGACAATTTTTGTTTTGTAATAGTTTAATTTTTGCGGCCAGTGCGTCTTGGATGGTAGTGCAACATTCTTTGCTAGGTTTAACTGGGTTGATGATAGGGATGGGGTTTTCCAGTTCTTTGAGGAAGGAAAATAGTTCTTTTGCGTCAGATGCTGCATTAGTAATCCTATTGTTAAGGGCATTAGCTTTATGTGCAATGATGGCTGCTTTGTAGGTTTTGTTTGCTGCGTTGAAAGCACTGGATGTTTCAGTAGTACGGGATTTTTTGTGGCTGTGTTCAAGCGCGCGTTTAGTTTGCCTAAGTGCTACCAGTTCCTCGTCAAACCAGAAGGAGGATTTTTTGTCCACTCTTCTGGTTTTGGTGATGCAGGGAGCTAAGGCATCTATTGTTTTAGTGAGGCAATTATAGTAGGTGTCTGCTAATGAGCATGGGTTATAATTTAACTGGCATTTAACTGCAGTGAGTTCAATTTAGTGAGTGTACTATTGGTGTACTTAGGTGGGGATATATGTGTCTGTCCGTGATCTGAGACGGTAGCATCTCAATGTACCTAGGCTTGGGTAGGACTTCCTTGTATGCTTAGTGTTTGTGGTGGCAATGCTAGGTGTAGGGGTGCATCTGGGATTTTGGTAACTGCTTTTGATGGTATAGTAGTTGTTTTGGTTGTGAGTAGGCTGGAATGGGCTTGTATTGGGAAGGAATGGGGTGGGACAGGGGATGGGGAAGTGTCTTGGGCAAGCTAGTTTACTAAGACCATTTGGATGTGCTAGGTAGTGGGTTTCTGTACATGGCCGATCTCTGGGTATGATACAGAACGGGAACATTGTGAGGATTAACCAACCTTGCATAGTTACTTGTTTGCAGTGGGCTGAGACTATGTTAATGGCAGTAAATTAGATGTAACTGGTGCTAGACATGGTTGGCACTGTTAAGACACCGTAGGGTAGGCTAACGTGCTTAGCTATAGACTTCAAAGGTGCACTTTAGTCACATATAGTATACAATTGCTGCTGAGGAGTAGGGGTGGGCCTACACACAAATCTAAGTGCGATAACATAGATAGATGTGCCATGTTGATACATTAGTGCCCTGACAAAATCTTTGGTGATACATTACAAACATTGTATTTGGTACAGGGATAGTATAGTGCTGTTGTTAAACATTGGTCGTCAGAGTGCACTCCAATTACTTAGCAGTAAATCGCAGTCTAGTTTCTTGTACGCGCGTATCAGATGTCAAAGCACTAGAGGTGAATCGGAGAACTTTTGGACCAGAAGGAGTCACTTTCTCGATAGTCAGGAGTACTAGGACAGGAACCTCATCTGTTCACTATCCATATTTCCTGCATAAAACTAAATGGTGCGTAGCAGGTTACATCAAAAAATACAAAAGCAGGACGGCAGAGTGTAGAGCAGTAGGTACCACACAACTTCTCCTAGCTCGAAGGAAGCCTTTTCACGCAGTATCTGCAGCCACCATAGCTAGATGGGTTAAAGAGGTTATGCAGGCAGCTGGAATTGATCTAGGGAGAAACGGAGCACACTCAGTGCACGGGCAATGGCATCCAAAGCCTTCACGACAAGGGTATCATTGAGAGAGATTATGTTAGCAGCAGATTGGGCTAGTGATCTTACTTTTAAAGAATTTTACTTTAAGCCAACCGAAAGTATGCATTCACGGTGTTGGGGAAGCTTTGAACAAGCATAATGCTCACCTCCAGTCTTGTCATGGAATAAAGATAACCCCTGCTAACTGCGATCTATTTTTTTTGTGATCTTGATACAGAGATTGCAAAATATATGTGCCACTCGAGGGCGGTTTGCCTAAAGTGGTTGGCCTTAGTAGACCATAGGAGAGGGCTGGATTCGCATTGCCTGATTTCTATATTGGATGGTGGTTCAAGCCCAATACGCATTACACAGGTGGTTCAATGATAGTCATACATACCCACACGTCAACATTGAAAAATACGCAGCTAGAGGATGTGACACCAAATCCCTGGTAATTTCCTTTGACTATACAGATGGATGCCTGTTTGATCCAATGAGTGCAACACTTCTGACATGGCAAAATATTTGGAGACTGCTGGTTGTGGCTCACCCATATCACAGAGATATTCCACTTTGGAATTGTATGCTTCTCCCTCCCACCTTAGAATTAGCTATCATCCAGAACTGGGGGGATGTGGCTTTCGGGCACTGGGAGACATGCACATAAATGGTTGCTTCATTGAAGCATGTAGAATCCTGGCTTCTCCTCGAAAAAACACTGCAATATGGTTGCAATACTACAGGATAAGGGGTGCATTACAGACACAGTGGCCAGAGTTCCCAGAGGAGTCGGCCTCCAATCAGCACAGTCATCATTATGAGATTGCAGGAGAGTTCCAAAGGGTGGTGTCAACCTTATACAAGCTAATACTTAGTCAACAGCCAGAGACATCACTCAGAAATCAGGACAAGTAGGCCATAGACCTAAATACTGAAACAAGGGATGATTTGTGGCACACAATGCGTAGGTTAACACAGGGGGTATCCCTGAACTCACGCTTCAGGCTCATGCAGCTAAAAGCACTCAATAGGTATCATTACACACCAACCAGGTTCCAATTATTCACACAGGAGACGTCCCAGGACAGCCCCCGTTGTGATGGAA
The DNA here is from genome assembly GCF_040938575.1 of Ambystoma mexicanum. Taxonomy (NCBI): domain Eukaryota; kingdom Metazoa; phylum Chordata; class Amphibia; order Caudata; family Ambystomatidae; genus Ambystoma; species Ambystoma mexicanum. The sequence goes on from NC_090938.1 coordinate 452,733,465, forward strand.
ACAATGCCAATTACATACATATGCTGTGGTCCTATCACTAACTTAGTATGTTTTGGTCTGAGGTGTGCGTTATACTAACAATCATTACTGGGGTCTAGATTCATGCCTTATCATTTATATATTTGTTCAGCGTCTTCGACAAAAATAACCGAGTCACAAATAAGCTGCTCAATTTATGTTTATTGCTTTCTAAAAGGTGTGTTTTATGCAACTGGATAAATCCCAAATCCCCAGTTAAAGAACAATGGCTGCAAGATATTACCTGGGCAAATGAGAAGGAAGAACTGTGGTCAGCTATGCAGTCCAGTACGACTCGTCCAATAGACATTTTGGGTCCCTTTAGAGCATACATAATAAACTTGCAGCTGTCATGATACCATAAGAGCCAGGACTTCCAACCACTGCGTGTCTCATAGAATACTGTCAAATGTTGCATTATTGATCATCTTTGTTACTGCATGCATGAGGATTTGCGATGCTCCGCAAGTGATGGTTTATTAAACACTGTATATGTCATCTCTGTCACAAAGATTGATTTACTGTGATGAATCTTCAGATGTTGTCCCTTCTCCCCTATCGGGAGCCCCTCCTCATGAAGCGAGGGATGGGAGGCCTCTAACCGATAGTCCCTCTGGTGTGGTACTCAGTGGAAGGATCTCATGGGGAGGAATGGGACTAGGGATGACTATCTGAAGAGAACACGGTATCCCAACCAATTATCTGATCCTAGACCCCTAGATTAGTTATTAGTGGTATTGAAATTTGCTCAGTTTCTGTGTTTGTTTTTTAAATCATTGGGTCTGGGCAAAAAATCCATGTTGGATTAAAAAAAAACTTTTTTTGTTATGTTACAGTATATTTGTTTGTTTGTTTTCAGTGTTCACTTGTTGTTTCTGGCTAATGTTCTATCTGTTGGCTTGTTGCAGATTGTTAGATACCTGTTGTCAAATTCTAACTGGTTATAGTTTTTTATTTATATTCTCAAATTGCTAATCTATCTGTTGGGTTGTTGCAGATTCTTGGGGCAGTTAGATACATGTTGGCATAGTCTAACTGTTTATTTCTTTTTATAATTTAGTGGTATTGATTTATTTGTTTGGTTGTTGCAGAATTTTGGGGCAGTTAGATACCTGTTGGTGTATTGTAGCTGTTTCTAGTTTTCTAATTGACGTTTTATTAATGTCTGTGCACAGATTAGTTATTGGTGGTATTGATTTATTTGTTTGGTTGTTGCAAAGTCTTGGGGCAGTTAGATACCTGTTGGCGTATTCTAACTGCTTATGTCTTGTTATTTTTCAGTGGTATTGATTTATCTTTTTGTTTGTTGTTAAATCTTGGGGCAGTTAGATACCTGTTGGAGTATTCTAACTGCTTATTTCTTGTTATAATTTAGTGGTATTGATTTATCTGTTAGGTTGTCATAGAATCTTGGGGCAGTTATATACCTGTTGACGTATTCTAACTGTTTATATTTTTTTAATTGAAGTTTTATTAATGTTTATGCACAGATTAGTTATTAGTGGTATTGATTTATTTGTTTGGTTGTTGAAAAATCTTGGAGCAGTTAGATACCTGTTGGCGCATTCTAACTGTTTATAGTTTTCTAATTGAAGTTTTGTTAATGTTTAAGTACACATTAGTTATTACATTTTGGTTTTAAAAAGATTAAATAGGCGTTTGTAAGATTTGCTGGTAGTATCTGCTTTAGAGTAATGGTACTAGGGCTGTACCGAACTTCGGCTTCGAGTCCCTATTCTGCCGAAGTTCGGCTGAAATACAGCTATCCGGCTTCGGCAGAATAGTTTCTGTTTAGGGACTCGAAGCCGAAGTCCACTTTCTATGATTAGCTGCCCTCTCCCTGTTTGGGAGATGACAGCCAATCATAGAATGTTTGACAGTGTTCAGGCTGCAGAAGCCAAACAAGCTGTTTGCCTATTGGCTTCTGCAGTCTGACCACAGAGGAACCAGCCTAACGTGTTGAAATAGGAAGCGAGGGAAGGGAACAGTTCTTCCCGTCCCTCACTTCCTATGCCAGCACCCGGACCCAATCACCAGGTAAGTGACGCCCCCCCCCATACCCCCTCATCACGGTGAGGCCGCGGGGCCTCAGGGAACCCCCGCGGCCTCACCGCAATAATGTTCTGTTTGTCGGGCCACCGGTGCAAAGCCGGTGGCCCGACGTTTATTTTGCATTGGGGGGACGCTCCTACAGGAGCGGCCCCCCCAGACTCATGAGGCCGCCGGGGCACTTTGCCGACCCCGGCGGCCTCGGTGCCCCCCATCCCCCTCACCACGGTGAGGCCGCGGGGCCTCAGGGAACCCCCGCGGCCTCACCGCAATAATGTTTTGTTTGTCGGGCCACCGGTGCAAAGCCGGTGGCCCGACGTTTATTTTGCATTGAGGGGCCGCTCCTACAGGAGCGGCCCCCCCAGACTCATGAGGCCGCCGGGGCACTTTGCCGACCCCGGCGGCCTCGGTGCCCCCCATCCCCCTCACCACGGTGAGGCCGCGGGGCTTCAGGGAACCCCCGCGGCCTCACCGCAATAATGTTTTGTTTGTCGGGCCACCGGTGAAAAGCCGGTGGCCCGACGTTTATTTTGCATTGGGGGCCGCTCCTACAGGAGCGGCCCCCCCAGACTCATGAGGCCGCCGGGGCACTTTGCCGACCCCGGTGGCCTCGGTGCCCCCCATTCCCCTCACCACGGTGAGGCCGCGGGGCCTCAGGGAACCCCCGCGGCCTCACCGCAATAATGTTCTGTTTGTCGGGCCACCGGTGCAAAGCCGGTGGCCCGACGTTTATTTTGCATTGGGGGGCCGCTCCTACAAGAGCGGCCCCCCCAGACTCATGAGGCCGCCGGGGCACTTTGCCGACCCCGGCGGCCTCGGTGCCCCCCATCCCCCTCACCACGGTGAGGCCGCGGGGCTTAAGGGAACCCCCGCGGCCTCACCGCAATAATGTTTTGTTTGTCGGGCCACCGGTGCAAAGCCGGTGGCCCGACGTTTATTTTGCATTGGGGGGCCGCTCCTACAGGAGCGGCCCCCCCAGACTCATGAGGCCGCCGGGGCACTTTGCCGACCCCGGCGGCCTCGGTGCCCCCCATCCCCCTCACCACGGTGAGGCCGCGGGGCCTCAGGGAACCCCCGCGGCCTCCCCGCAATAATGTTCTGTTTGTCGGGCCACCGGTGCAAAGCCGGTGGCCCGACGTTTATTTTGCATTGGGGGGCCGCTCCTACAAGAGCGGCCCCCCCAGACTCATGAGGCCGCCGGGGCACTTTGCCGACCCCGGCGGCCTCGGTGCCCCCCATCCCCCTCACCACGGTGAGGCCGCGGGGCCTCAGGGAACCCCCGCGGCCTCACCGCAATAATGTTTTGTTTGTCGGGCCACCGGTGCAAAGCCGGTGGCCCGATGTTTATTTTGCATTGGGGGGCCGCTCCTACAGGAGCGCCCCCCCCAGACTCATGAGGCCGCCGGGGCACTTTGCCGACCCCGGCGGCCTCGCTGTGAAATGTGCCTCACCCCTTGAGCACGGTGAGGCCGCGGGGCCACAGGGAACCCCCGCGGCCTCACCGCAATAATGTTGTGTTTGTCGGGCCACCGGGCCAAAGCCGGTGGCCCGAGATTGTATTGCATAGGGGGGCCTAAAAAAAAAAAACTATTCGGCTCACTATTCGGCTCCGGCCGAATAGTTGACAAACTATTCGGTATCCGGCCGAATACTAAATATGCTATTCGGTACAGCCCTAAATGGTACTATCATTACATTCGAACCATCCATATTTCTTTTTTACATATGCAGTGTAGTGACCTGCATTGGTTGTGGCTCCTGCATGGTAGATTATACCTAATGTTGTGAAGGTTTTCTTACCAAGTGATACTTGACCATGAGTGAATGCAGTCAGCTTGCAGTTGTTTTTGGTACCATCTTCATTGTAACGTATAAGCATTAGTATTACGTATTTACAATGTGTTTGTATTAGTGAGGTGGAGCGATTATCTGAATTGCAGGTGGTACATAATCTACCATGGTTTGCATTTTGTACAAGTTGCTGAAATGGAACAGATTTACAATTAGGTATGGATACATACACAAAGTGCTCATTAGGGATTTGTTCCTCTGCCACATTGTTGCAGAGAGTGCATGTATGTTTCCACATGTATGACATCTGGAAGATTTCATTTATAGGTATGTTTTTGTTTTCCAGTACTTGTAGTAAGTACATAAGAAATTCTTGTGGATCTTCTTGTGAATTTATAGTGAATTTCATCATTCCAGCACAGTAGTCAAATTCTTGTCTTATTCCATTAAAACTATGGGCCTCATTATAACCCTGGCGCTCCTGTTATGAAGGGTGCCGGTACGGGACCGGCACCCTTCATTACGGGAGTGCTAGATTACGAGGTTCCCTTTGCGGGACCCGGACCAGACGTCTGGTAAAACCAGATGTCTTTTCCGGGTCCTGCGAGGGGAAGAGGGAGGTAATAACGGGCCACTTGTGATGTGCCCGTTATTACCTCCCTCCCCATTCCCATTGAGCCCCATGGGGGCTCAAATGGGAATGGGGAATGGTTCCTGCAAGGAGGAATTACTGGGTCCTCATATGTCGGAATGACCCGGTAAATCCCCATTGCAGGAACCCGGTAATGGGGCCCAGTTTGTAGGCAGCCATGGTGCTTATAGCACCATGGCTACTTCCAAACTCGTAATGAGGCCCTATATGTGTTGTCAGGATTGTTGGTTGTGTTTCTATGAAGGAATAACATTTGCAAACACAATTGGTCTGTACTGTGTAAGTAAATGTTGTCAACAATTGGCAATTGAAATAGAATATTGATTGCTACATTTGCGTAGCAATTTACACCAATTATATTTGAAAATTTGAATGGACCAGATAGTTCTGTGTCCAAGTCATTTTTTCAGAGTGTGTGTTGCTTTTTTTTGAAGAAGTACCTGAGTTTCTTTGAGTAATAGATTCTGCTTTGGTTATGGTAATTGATGAAGTATTAGGTTATTTTACTCTCTTTGGAGGATTTGCAGTGAGATCCTGTTGCATTTCTGTTTGAATTAGTTTTCTTTCACAACGTTTTCCTTTTTGTGGAACAGGATATGTTTTTAGATGGGGGGTGTATAGTGAACGTAGTCTATTGTATTCTAAAATGCAAGGAATATCAGTGTTTACTTTACTTGCATCAAAGTTGATTAGAAATAGTCCGTCAAGGGTACATAAGCGTGATAGTGCTACGTAGCTCATGCCTTCTTTAAAGACTGTGTTGCCAATATCTATCAATGATTTATCTAGGGTGAGACCTTGTGATTTGTGAATGGTGACAGCGTATGCTAGAGATAGAGAAAATTGTTCTCTGCGTACATACATGTCTTTGAAAAGAAGGAATCGAGCTGTTGAGTGCCCTATGCTTTTTACTTCTGAAAGTTTGTCAAAGAGAATATTGACAAACTGAATTTTGTTGTCATGTGGGTATGTTTGAAAGCCAACAACTGTACCCAGTGCTCCATTAACTAGTCCTTGCTCACGTCAAGATTACGTTTAAGCATTACTCTACAGTTTAAGGATAATTTTAATATTTTCTCCAAACCAGCTGTGTTGAAGATAGAATTGCCTAAGGTATTTAGTCTTGTTGTGGCTTGTTTACACATAGGTAGTCTCATACCATGTATGTCCAGTTTGTCTGCGGAGCAAATTTCAATAATTGGTTGCATTTCTTTTTTCAACATTGTTTCATTGAATTTGCAACAGCTTGCAAGAGTTGGCATTAAGGACATACAATTGACATTTTTGTGTGCTAATTGTTCCATGACATCAGTAGCACATGAGGTATGGCCATAAAGTGCATGGATGTGCTGGGTTTTTAATATTGCTTGTGCTTCTTGAGATAGTACACCGACTCTAATACTTTTCAAAATGTTGACGTAAGTGAGGTCTGCAGATTGGCACATGTTTTCTGTTAATTCTTTGTATTGGAAATGTTGCCAAAGGTTGACATTTGCTATGCTGCCAACAGTTTTACGGCAGAGTTTGTGTCCTAAGGTTTTAAAAATAGGTTCACCTTTCACTGGTGTCAATTGAAGAAGATCTCCGAAAACAATAATGTGTTTTCCTCCAAAGAGCTCTTTGTAGTTTGTTTTAAGTACTTGCAATCTGAGGTGAATCAAAGCCAACATTAGGTTGGAGACCATGTTCACTTCATCTATTAGTAGCATTTTCATTTGTTTTAACACTCTGCGTAGTTCCATTGCATCTTATGTAGAAAGTTTGTAATATTCTAATTTGTTTTGGTGTTCTACTGGAAGGAGTAGTAATCGGTGTAAAGTGATACTGCCTATGTTGTAGGCAGCTAAACCTGTGGAGGCAGTTACAACAGCTGACAGTTTGTTGTTTGTCAATTGTTGAAGGAACTTGCTGATGATTTTGATTAAGAATGTTTTCCCTGAACCAGCTTCACCAGTGACGTATAGTAGTATATGTTTGTAATTTTGCCAGGTACATTCTTTATTTTCATGTTGTACACCATATGCAATTTCTTTTGTTACTTCTTGAAAAATGGTATGCTGCTCTTTGTTCAATTTTGATTGTAGTACAATTAAGTCTTCTGTAGCTTCTTCATAGTGACACATGGTGTTCTCTAATTCTGTCATAGCTAATTCTGCCTCATTTGCTATTAGTGGCTGTCCCAGTGGTTCTTGGCTTCTTGTTACAGAGGGTTCACTACTGTCGGGAGTGTCCTTATCTAGTTGGGCCTGGAATTCTTCTTTGTGTTGCTGTTCACTGTGCAAAATTGTTTTGTACATCGTAAAGTTTACATCGGTGATAGTGCTTTCATTTGCTTTGAAAGCGTCTTTATAGGAGTCATAGGGCCTCATTACACAGATGACGGTAATGGTTAACGGTCACCGTTAATGTTAACGGTGACCGTTAACCATTACCGCCTTACTACGAGGTCCCTTAGCGGGTTGGAGCTTTAACGCCTCCTTTTTGCAGGCGTTAAAAACTAACCCGCTAAGGGACCTTGGTGCTAATTACGGCACTGCAAAATTGCGGTGCCGTAATTAGCACCTTCCCCATTCCCATTATGCCCTATGGGGCAAAAATGGGAATGGGAAGGGCAGTGGTGGAAGGGGGAATTACCGCCCCGCCAACCTTGGAATAGGGCGGTAATTCCCCTTTCCACCAAGGCGGTGCCGGTATTTTACCGGCATGGACCAAGGTGCTAATAGCTAATAGCACCTTGGTCCATGTGCTAATACCGCCATCCATATAATGAGGCCCTATTATAGTTTTCTAGTATTGCTTCTTCTTTTCTCCATGGTTTAAAAAGTTGTAGTAGGGACATGATATAGTTATTTATGTTGAGGAGTTTTTAATGACAATTTTATATGAGTAATTAAGCTTCATTTGGTAAGTTTCACTCAGCTGCCTTCACAATGTGTCACTCTATATCTACCTTTTTTTTCAGGTGGTACTCCTGTTTGGGTAGCATGTGTCTAGTAAATTGTTTTTCAAAATTTCTTGGCTGTTGGGATCATTTTTGGCTATTTGTGTCTTTGAAATTGTACAATGTGTGCATGAAGATCACTATTTATTGCTTCCGATGGAATTTCACAAGTGACATATTTTTCGATAAACTGTAAAACAGTGGCATCACTGCCTTGACCAAATTTAGGAGCATCTTTAATCCATAAAAGCATGTGGATATGTGGTGCTCCTCTGGCTTGGTATTCTTTTCTCCAAAAGAGGTGTTGCACTTCTCCAAGGTGAGGAACAGTTTTATTACAAATAAAGTGTAGCATAGCAATGAAACGATGATGGAAATATCTTGAAACATTAACAGGATCTAGAGAGCAAAGTTCATCTCTTGGTGTTAGTATATCTATGTTTGTTTTGTTTTTGTTTGATATGCATAGGAAATCATGTAAATCTTCCCATGCATATTCTGCACTACTTAATGTAACAAACCAAGCGGATGGCCCAAGGTTTCTTATCATACAACGTACATCTCCGTGACATCGGAAGCAGTACTCTTTCATACCACGCATGTTTGCTAACAGATTTGTAATGCTTAATTGTAAAACCTCATCTTTTTCATGCACTTTTGTGTATTAACAGCGTAGCTGAAATATTTTGAAAGTGGGTTCCTGATTTCAATGTGTGTGCAACTCCGTAACATAGAGTTGCTAGTTCACTTTCAAAGAGTAGGTGGAATATGTATTCCACATTTTATATAAATCAGGGATCTTCAGAATACATTCGTAACAAGCGGTATTCTGATAATATTATCTGAATAGGTCTATCAACGTACCTTCCTCCTTTGCCAGTAGGAAAGAGTAGAGGAAAAGCATATTCTTCTATAATTTTTTCCCATATACTGATTGGTGTTTCTTTGGTTGGTCGCATTTGGTATGTTTCTAGTGCATCATCTATGGTGTCATTAGAGTGTAATGGATGAATTGTATAATGGTCTAAAATATTGGATACTGTAGCAGGATCAAGATGTTCAAATTGACCAGTTTCTGGTAAATCTTGAATTATTTCAGTTGTTTCTCTTAAGTTTTCTTCTATATGTATTTCTTTGCAGTATTCATTATTGTCTTTTAGATATTGAAAGGATTGTCTAACTTTATGTAAGTCTACGAGTTGTTGCCTTTTTTTTGTCTTTTGTAGGTACACCATTTACTAAGACAATTCAAGATTGCTCTATTGGATGTTGCACTCCCAGAGTGTGTACATTTTCTTTTAGATTTAATGGTAAATAAACTACTTTGCCACAAATGCCTTTCACAAATTCAGAGGGAGGTAATTTTGCTGTTTTTGGTTGAAGGCGTATTATTGCTTGAAATGGGTGCACTGTTTCAATTATGATGCTCTCATATAAATTGAGTTGTTGGAGGGGTTTTGGTAGTGGGGTAAGTGATTTCGTATTTGTTTCCTGCTATTAGGTAGCGAGCTAATTCAGACCATTTGGATTCTTCGTTGTCTTCTATTTTGTATGTTACGTCTATAGTTTGTGTGTTACTTTTATAAAAAGTTCTGCGGCAACACACACAAACACATGGTTTCATACTTCAGCAGATGTACTTTTAAATTTTAGTATTGCTTTTTTGTAATTGTGTAGTAGAAGTTTGCCATGTGTAGAATTGTTGCTAGCCTGTTGTAAAGCTATTTTATTTTGTAAGGGGCTTTCACTTCCAAAATATTTACTCTGGATATGGTCGATTTCTTCAAGTAGGTCTTTGGATGTACCATGTAGAAGATTGTTATTTATATTGGCTAGTGCTAAAGCAGTACTTTTAGCATAGTACAGTTTATAGACTAGATTTCTTATGGTTGAATGATGTGTTGATATAATTTTGATATGATGGAAGGTGCTTTTGCAAATAGGTCCTGAAATGCAGGCTAATGCATGTCCTTGTAGTCCTGTGTATTTGCGAACTGGACAGGTATCCATATTTGGCAGCAGTTTCATTTTGATTTTGTCTTTGCCTTTCACATACTGATTGAGGAACTGGTGTAAAGATTAAAAACATTTTTTGGGAATGTTACACATTGACGTGCATGGCCATTTGTATACTGGACATTCTGGTTCAGTCGAATGGAGAGGTAATACTTGTAAGCAGTATTTCTTGTTACATTATGGTATTATTAAGTTTTCATAACCTCGTCCACTGCTATGTATGGCAATTGTGTTTGTTTGGTTTCGTTTGTATGCTTCTTCATTAAAATATGGTTCTGTGCTCGTGGTGTGACTCCATTCACCTCCACAGATATTTAAGAAGTTATTTTTGTTGACATTCCGTTTATTGAGAAGTCTTTTTTGTAATTTACTAGTTAGTTTTGTTATTGGTTTCATTCTGTTTAACACTAAAATAAATAACTTTCTTTTGAGAAGGATTGCACTGTCTATCAAAGCTTCTAAGATTCATTTTCTACGGTAGGTTTTAAGGGTTGTGCATGATTTGTCTCCTGTTTTTATAAGATTCTGAAGGACTCTGTGGCAGAACATTTTTGCTAAAATATTTTTGTTTGGTATGGTTACTTGCTAGTATATCAATATTTATAGGAGCAGTTTTAGCAGTAGTGGTAGCTGAATTCTTGTTAATCATTTTCTGTTTTGTTTTACATTTTGATAGAGGAGGCAAAGTTTCTGTACTGGAAGCTTGTTTTGTTTCGCTAAATGACTGCATTAGCTGTTTTGTTTGAACTTTTTGTACACACTCTGCTAGAGATGGATGCTTATTGTGGACACTTTTATTTTCATTTGCTCTATTTCTGCGTTGCTTTCTACGGACTTGCTTTTTGATGGGCATTCTTTGGGGTCTGTTGAAAAAAAAAGAAGGTATGGGTTGGGCCGTTCTGCTATGTATGTGAGCTGTGTGCATGAGTGACTGAGTATGATGGTAAAAATGTATGTGGTTACGCCAGGCTATTCTTCTATTTGTGTGTTACTATACTGTGGCTCAGATGACAGTAGAAACTGAGCTAGTTGTGAGGAGAAGCACTAATAGTAAATCTAATCATATACAATTAAAACAGTTCTTTGTTTTGTAATACTAACATTCTAGGGGTTGAGTTATATTATTTGTGTTCCAAAAAACGGGGATTTGTGTGCCATTTTTCCTGCTAATCCCTGTTTAATAAATGGTGATTTGTGGGCAGAATGGTTCAGAAATCTCCGTTTTTTTGGTGCGCAAATTACATGAATGAACTACACTGTGTGTTTGAGTAAGAGTAAGAATATTAAGGTAGTATTGTACTTACTCTTTTTTTGTGGAATGAGCAGGTTTCTTCAGATATGTTGTTTGTAGTTCAGATGATGCTGATTTTCAGGAGCGTGTTCTTCACTGCAATTCTTAAAGAAAGAAGTTAGTAATTTTATGTGTTTATAGCAGTAATGTTAATTTAGACGTTGATTTTTATGTTTTTGTAGTGGTATTCTTGTTTGATATCTGAACATAGTGTATGCATGCATTTCATTTGACTATGTGCAGCCTTTATATTTTATTTACAATATGTTAGTTCAACATCTAACGTCCCTTTAACAAAGTTTTTTTACTGAATATAAATATCAGTAAAACAAGCTTTGTTAAAGGGACGTTATGGTTCCAAGTAAAACCGAAAAATCCCTGGTAAGCTAAGCAACCATAGCTCACACCACCACTGTGCGCTGCTAAGAATAACACCCAGGACATCAAAGATGACATCACATATGTCATTGATGACATCACTGATGACATCACATGTTCATTTACTTTTCATGAAAAATATGTACAAGTGATCCTTATTATAATGTTCACAAAAAGTGTCAAGGATCATTGGAATAAATATCATGAGCTACTTAGTGCATTAAGCAATGCATTGATATAAATAGCATTCTATTGTGAAGTTCTATCCAGTATACTAAGCTACTCATGTAGAAACATAGGCATTGTGCGCAGCATACATGATTGAGGTGCAATATTCATAATCTTGGCATTTTGAATAGTGAAATGATAACTGCTTTCTTATTAGAGTTGTGCGTACTGTGAAACATGTAATAAGTAGCTAATAAAACCCACTTACTACATAATTGCATTATTACAGACAAAACACAAAGAGACAGCAACACATACAAATATGAGTATGTACAGGGAAAGTGAAGTAAGCAAAAAAGCTGCAGTAGTAGCGGAAACTGTTCGTAAACTAACTGATTATCTTTAAGCAGAGAATTGATTCCTCTGTTTCAAAGCTGCAACTTACCCTATGTATATGTATAACATGATGTGACTGGACCCTAACAAAAGTAGTGTGAGTACAATGCATACAAATATGAGCATATACAGGGAATGTACAGTAATAAAAAAAACAACAGAACTATCAGAAAGTGCTGATAACTCCACTGATTATCTTCATGCACAGAAATGATTGCTGTCTTTCAAGCCTGTGTCTTCCCCTATGTATAAGTTTCATATGATGTGACTGGACCCTAAGGGAATTACTTTAAGAGCATATTTGAAGAATAAGTGTACAAATATAGTACCTTTTCAATTTTTAGTTCCTGACTGTTACTGAAGAAAACCATGTGGTCTAGATATGTCAGTAAATGAAGAAAGGGTGAGGCAGACATGTGATGTCATCAGTGATGTCATTAATGACATTTGTGATGTCATCTTTGATGTCCTGGGTGTTAGTCCTAGCAGTGCACAGTGGTGGCGCGAGTTATGGTTGCTTAGCTTACCATAACTGGCGTATTTCAGGGGTTTTTCGGTTTTACTTGGAACCATAATGTCCAAAGTTTTTTTACTGAAAACCTAACCCCTGAGCAGATACACACCCTGTACCGTCTCTACAGAAGGTGGTGACTGTGCTCCATTTCCTGGCCACAAGCACCTACCAGCATACAGTGGGGCAGATGCATGGCATCTCACAACCAGTATCCTCACTGACGCTGAACCAGGTACTCGATGCCCTCCTGAAGCATACACGGGAACACATATTCCTGCAATGGACTGCCCAGGAGATCGCAAACACCAAAGTTGGCTTCTATTCACTGGCAGGCATCCCAAGTTGCATCGGGACCAGTGGAATTGGTGGTCCCACATCAAAATGAAGTAGTCTACCAAAACACAAAACAATTCCACTCCATCAAAGTGCAAATGGCATCTGACGCTAAGAAGACAATCACACATTGTTGTGCCCGATTTCCCGGATCAACCCATGATTCCATGGCCCTGCGTAACTCAAACATGCCACGCTACATGGAGCGAGAAGCCGGTCAACGTTCCTGGCTACTTGGTGAGTAGCAGGGCAAGCACATGGCAGTGTTATGTGGTGGGGAGAGATACATACTCCTACTGGGTGTTGACTGTCGTCTGTAGGACAAATGGACATACAGATGTAGGCCAATGTCCATCAGGGAAGCCCGCAATGTCCTTGAGGAGAACCCACATACAATTATGAGCTGCACAACATAGAGTACAATCCAGTTGTGGCATCGCCTCTTGCATGGCCAGGAGGGACACGATGAGCGTCAGCATCTGATGTATCAAATGCAATGAGATACAAGGGAGATCATAATGTGTACAAAAAGTGCATGGCCCCAACTGTGCAAACACCCTTTCCCCCTCCCCCCTCCCCCCACAATACTCCCAAAAACACCCTTTCCCCCTCCCCCTACAACACTCTCATAAACATCCTTTCCCCCATCCCCCCTCCCCCCACAACACTCCCAAAAACACCCTTACCCCCTCCCGCCTCCCCCCACAACACTCCCAAAAACACCGTTTCCCCCCTTCCGCCTCCCCCACAACACTCCCAAAAACACCCTTTCCCCCTCCCCCCACAACACCCCCATGTGAGTTTCATAGTGTACAGGTGTCCTGCTTGACATGTGCCAGCAAGTTCTTGATGGCCCTAATTCTCATGGGCTCCTCCGCCATTGGGTGGTTGCGATGCCGTGCGCCTCATGGTACGCAGAGAGCGGCGGCGGGGGCAGAGGAGGAGGTGCCCGGTTGATCCTGTGGTGGGGGGGTATTGTCGCTCCATGGCATCCGCAATACGTGTGAGTGCCTGCCTAAGTTGGGCCATTTCCTCACAAATCCTGTTCGTGCAGGCCTCCATGGCATCCCTTGTCTGGCTTGCATACGAACTAAGGTCATCCCTCAGATGGGCTGCCTCTGCCACATGCTGGCCAACCAGCGCAGTGATTTTGACCTGCCTCTGGCTGATGGTAGCAAGGTCGTGTTGACTGGATCCAGCTGTTGGGGCGGCTGCTGCGCCCTGGTCCATGCCTCTGGCATCAGGTGAGGACACCTGAGGGCTCCATTGCCCTTCCACAGTCTCGTTGCCTGATTCTACATGGCTACCTGATGGTGATAATGGCCTTGGGCTTGGCTCAATGGACCGTGGTGGGCTGGGGGTCTGGCTTTGAATCAGAACGTCAATTGCCTCCTCAACGTCCAAAAGCGGGCGGTGGCTGCTGCCTCACCAGTGGAACTGGTGGCAGCAGAGTGTGGGCCCTCCGTGCTGGTTTCCAATGTCATGGGGTACACTGCCGTGGGTGGAATAATTGCAGCAGCCGTGGCCTCAGGCTGTGTAGAACTGGTGCTCTTGCTGCCTTTGCCTCTCTGCTGCTGATCACTCCTCCCGGTTCCCCTTGAGGTGGTGGTGGTGTCCCCTCTGTAATGTGTCCTGGGCTTTTTCTTAGCTGGTGGAGCAGGTGTCACAGTGCCCGGTTCATCAGTGTCTGTCTGTGACCGTGTAGGGGACAAAAAAAGGGAATATCATCGTTTATGGTTCTATGTGCCTTATACAGAATGTTTACGTCATGCCGCTCTATGCATTGGGGCCTCTTTATTTTGGAATCCGGTAATGGGGATGTCGGGTGGGTCATGCATAAAAGGGTCTGTGTTGCACGTGTATGTGGTGATGCGTGCATGTAGGTTTGTGGCTGGATCGATGGCCTGATTATGGACTCATATTTGGGGGGCCCATCACCCTTCACTGTGCATTGTTTGATGTATACACTCACCTCCATCTGATGAAGTGGGCGCACCATGCTCCATGTCTCCAACACCCTCGATCGATTCCACACCAATTGTGGAGGCGCAGCTCTCCTCCCACTCCCGGAGTTTTATAGGGGAATCTGCACCACCTCCTGTGGCCATTGCCAGCTTGCGATTCACGGACAGGATGTTCCGTACACGGACCCGTAGGTCATCCCACCGCTTTCGGCAGTCCTTGACAGTGCGGGTGGTGGTACCCAACGCACTGACTTTGTGGCCAACCTCTGCCCAGATGGCCTTTTTCTTGAGGAGGGTCTCCCACCGCATGTCATTTGTGAAAACGACATTGGCATTTTCCGCAAGTGTCTGAGTAAGCATGATCAGCTCCTCGTCGCTGAATTTTCCTTTTCGCTGGCGTCCAGCGCCTTTCTTGACAGCCTTGGGCATCTTCGCGCTGTCCTGGATGATTTTGTGTTGGAGTCTTGCCAAAAGAGGTTCTGGATGCAGAGGATGGCAATGGATTGTGTTTTTAAAGATGGCCGCCGTGCTCCTTCCCGTTCCTGTGCGATGACGGTATTTCCGGTTCCGCATTTTAACGGTTACCGCTAATAGCGGTGACTGCTATTTGCATGCAGAGTGAGGGCGGAGGTGCTATCTGCACTTTCGTCGAAGCCGGTAAGGGACTTTTTTGGTTCTTTAGCGGCATGACGGTAGGGTCATTACTGGCATGGCGCTATGCTCGTGTCCGCGTACTCGTAATGGTACGCTATTAGCGCCCTCTTGCCAAGTCGGACACGTTAATAGCGCCATGCCGGTAAATGTTGATTTTTACCGCACAACGTGTAATGAGGCCCCATATGTACTAAAATAGAATATACCAAAATAAAAAAAGATAGCCTTCCAACATAATTACCTCACAGAAACTGCACAGCTAGAAACAACAGCAGATCTACAGACCAGTAAGAACACAATTTACCAGAAGCTAGTAAGTGTACTTCATTTTTCTTATATATTTCTAAAATTTCTGTATTACATACAATAAAAGTAAGATATTTTTTTTCACAGAAATGTCCAGTTCTTTGGAGTGGCTTGAAGAGAATTTCCCACGTGAGGAAATGTCTGAAGATATTGATACCAATGGTAGACACTTCTCTAAATAACCAAATTAATAAGCATTACTTTATGTACACTTAACATATATATATATTTTTTTTTTAACAGACCATACAAACATTGAAAATAGTACACCAAAAGATACATTGGATAAGACTCTCCAGCGCATGGAAGAAAAAATGGAAATGCTCATTGTAAATTTCAACCATTTGAAGAACTTTGTGGAGGACCACATAAAAGGAACAATTAAATACCATTGTCCCACATGTACCTGTCCCCCCTCTCCATATCCCAGTCAATTATACCCAAACCCTCTCCACGAAGAAAAACGTTTTGATGAGCCTTCTATCCCTTTATCTCCTCCTATCCATCCTCTTGTAACCCCCAATTCCCCTGTGTTTGTGTCAGTTTCTGCTTCCCCTTCTCTTTCATAAATTGTACATCTATATATAATAAAACAAAAATATTATGTGTCTTAATTCAGATCTTTTTCGCGTAAAAAAAAAAAGGCAGTCAGGGTGTCCTCGGACAGTGCGGGTGTCCAGAACACTATACCTGTCCGTACTGTTACCAAACAAGTTGAAACTGTTCTAAGAACACATTCGGTGTCCAGAATGTCCGTAATTAACCAAAATGGGGGTGTCCTAAGCACACTATACCTGTCTGTACTGTTCGTAGACAAGTTGAAACTGTTCTAAGAACCCACTGGGTGTCCGGGTTGTCCGTAAAAACCAAAATGGAGGTATCCTAAGGACACTATACCTGTCCATACTGTTCGCAGGCAAGTTGAAACTGTTCTTAGAACACTCGGTGTCTGGGATGCCCGTAAAAAACAAAATGGAGGTGTCCTAAGGACACTATACCTGTCCGTACTGTTCGCAAGCAAAATGGAACCGTTCTTAGAACACACTCGGTGTCCGGGATGTCCACAATTAACCAAAATGGAGGGGTCCTAAGGACACTATACCTGTCCATACTGTTCACAGGCAAGTTGAAACTGTTCTTAGAACACACTTGTGTATCTGGGATGTCCGTAAAAAACAAAATGGAGGTGTCCTAAGGACACTATACCTGTCCTTACTGTTTGCAAGCAAAATGGAACCGTTCTTAGAACACACTCGGTGTCCGGGATTTCCGCAATTAACCAAAATGGTGGTGTCCTAGGACACTATACCTGTCCGTACTGTTCGTAAGCAAGTCGGAACTGTTCTAAGAACACACTCTGTGTCCGGGATGTCTGTAATAAATGAAAATGGAGGTGTCCTAAGGACACTATACCTGTCTGTATTGTTCGTAGGCAACTGGGATCTGTTCTAAGAACACACTCGGTGTACGGGTTGTCCGCATATATGCAAAATGGCGGTGTTCTAAGGACACTATACCTGTCCGTACTGCCTAAAGAACATCTACACACATGCGCATCACACCAGTAAGTTTTCTGAACATCGCGCCTGTCCGTAACTGTTCGCGTCACTTGTGTCACATTTTTAATTAATTTCAGGACCCGAACACTGTCCGTAGAATACCCGCGCACATTCACACAACCGTTCCCGTGCATTTGATGTCCTGCGTACACCCATTCCCTTCGCGGACATGTTCGCAACGCCATCATGTGACCGCACCCACGCTGAGCGTGTGTTCTGAATTGCGGACACTGTCCGGGTCCCTGAACATTTTAAAAGTGCATTTTCAGGCTATCCACAGTATTTTATAGTAAACATTCACAATAGCACATGTCCCAGACAATCACCCTGACTCTCTACATACATTTTGGAACTTTTTGAGCCTTTTTGGGATGTTCGATCTGTCCGCAGACAGGGCAGGTGTCCGCGAACCGTGCACCCGCACCCCTATAAAAGGCCACACACCAGAGCCCATCCTCATTGTGTTTCTGGCTATCTTACAGAACACAGTGTACTTTGGCTGCCAATCTTCCAGATTTTTCTGAAACCTGATGGCATCCATGGCTCCTCTACTGTCACCTGGTGCTACATCTGCCTCAGCACCACCCCCAACCCCTCCACCACCACCACCTCCCCAAGGGCCTGAAGAGGGGAACAGGCGTGAGGATGTAGAGGAGGATGAAGAGGATGACGAGGATGAGGTAGTGGAAGTCCCTACTACCAGCACTCGCTGTGAGTCTTGGGTGTGGCGGTTATTTACCATTTATGGTAACGTACCCAAGGTGCGTGCGAACAAAGTCACCTGCAACCAGTGCAAAATGGTGCTTTGTCGCGGCAGGTTCGGTTCGTACAGCTTTGTTACGACTACTATGAAGCGACACCTAAGGTCGTTCCACGGTGGGGCCATTTGCAAGGTTGTACCTTGCAAGGAGCGTAGTAGGTTGAGTTCCTCTACTTCATCCTCCGTTTCCGCTCCTCTCACCACAAGAGACACTCCTGTGGGAGAGCGCATCCCTCCAGCTGCCTCACAGGCCATTCACAATGCTGATGACCCTTACCTTTCGAGGGTCACAGTTTTGTGTATGTACTGCAACGCAGTACTCTGCAGGGGGAGAGACTTCAAAGTGCGGTCTCAGAGCACAAAAAGACCTGCTACCTACCTAAGCAAGGCCCACCCTATATCTTCATCTCTCCACCTGCCCTTTCTTATCCCGGTGGTTGGTGTCCCCCCTTACCCTCCTTTCCCCTCCTATCCTAGTGTGTTGTGTGTAAAAAATAAAAAAATATATAAAACAACAAAAATAAAAAAGGCTCTTTTCAGAGCCGCCCTTCACAGTCTAAAAATAGAGCCGACTAATAAATGGAGCAGGGCCCTGTGCATTTGTTTTGAGTCAGTGGACAGTTCGCAAATATCAAAAATGTTGTGGTGCTGCCCTATCAAAATCATTGCACTTTTCTCTGGGAGGAAGTGGTGGCTCTGAAAAGAGCCTTCTGGTGGTGTTTTTTGTATTTGAAAAACTTGAAATAGTCAACACCTACTGCAAAAAAGATGGCTGCAATTCCACAAAAGGATGCAATGCATTTTGTATTTCTCCGAAAAATCTGATTGCCAGCATAAGTAAGATGAACTCCATCTCTACAGAAAATGTATGTGCTACAAAACCTAATATTTTCATTGTGAAAAGAGGACATGCCAACATCTCTTAGAAAGGCACAAACAGCCTTATTGACATTGCGCCTCACTTTCTCCATTTGTGGACCAAATGAAGAAGAACGCAGCCACATTTGTCTCTGCGCAATATGAGAAAAAATTACTTTGGAATTTGTAAACATGTCCATGACCTTCCCAAGTCCTTCTTTCATCGCAAATTGCAAAGAAATTCCTGACGCATGTCCCAAACTGTTTCCTCCACAATGAATTATAATTATGTCTGGATGAATCCAAACTACCACAGAGAGGTAGCAAGTCTAGCCACTCCATGCCAGTGCACTTCCACATGAGGGAATCCAAGATCTGCAGCTACTCCATAGCGTTCTACATGCACCTCCAACAAATGTATCCATGAGTCTCCCAAAATCCACACAATCTGTTTTCTGAAACACACAGCCATAGCTTACTGTTATTCTCTCAGTAAAAATATTTTCTGACAGACTCTCTCCTTACACAACACACCCACTAAACTTTACTAACCAATCAATTGCTCTGCTCACTCTCATTTACATGCCTCTCCAGCCCAAAATTCCTGTATTTAATACGCAATGTCCGTGGACTACCACCATGTCCACGGACATATTGTAACTTGGACAGCCCTTCTACCATTTACACTTCACTCTCTGTGCATTCCCTCATTGGATACAGCTAACCAGTTATACAACCATCCACCAATCATATCCAAGACCTCTACATCTAACTCCATCATCAGAGTCCAGCACTTCAGCACTTCAAATGTACTGTTGATCACTCTGAGTACAAGTCTCATATCATTGGAAAGTTCCTACTACAAAACCTGCTTTACAAGTCTCCAAGATTTCTACTTGCAGCTGCATGCATATCCATATGCATGAATACAAACTACAGGTATGCATATTTTCTGCACAGTACATGTACAACTCTTATAAATGCATATAAACAGAGTAACTGCCACTTAAACTGTATAACATATAAAATGAATGTACTGTCATGTTTCCATCTAATATAATCAACTGTCACTTCCAAACCTGTCGGCTATCTAATTTTTCTTTTTACACACACACCTATCTAAAAAATGTTAATATTAGAAGATGGGAGAAATAACAATATAATTGTGGAAAACACTTAGTGGTGCATTATAAAATTATACACAGCCAGTAAAAGGTCATGCATCTTCATACACTCACACACATAGACACTATATTTGAAAAGCTCCCAGCTGCAATAACACGAATACCTGTAATCACTTCCTCTGCTCTATTACCCACACCTTCACAAATGCATACATTGCATGCTTTTCTATACCGTCTCTGCCATTTACCTTATAAAAATTGCAAAATAAATATATCATTATTTCTTCTGTCTCCTAAAATCCTATGACACAGCATTAAAAAACCAAGTGAGTTTCATACAGTTAATATTCTACTCATTTGTAAAGCATGTTCAACTAAAATATTGCAAATAAAATATTAAGGCTGTACATAGTCAAATGAAACTGCATGCATACACTATGTTCAGAAATCAAACAAGAATACTACTACAAAGACATAAAAATGAATCTGTCAATTAACATCACTGCTATAAACACACAAAATTACTAACTTCTTTCTTTTACAACTGCAGGGAAGATCACTCTCCTGGAAAACAGCAACATCTGAACTACAAACACCAACTACAAAGAAACCTGCTCAATCCATAAAAAGAAGAGTAAGTACAATACTACTTTACTTTCTCTGCCTAGCCTTTAAATCTCTCGACAATCTTGCTCCCCCTTATCTCTCATCTCTCCTCTCTGTCTACACTCCCTCCGACTCCCTTCACTCTGCTGACCACTTTCTTCTCACTGTTCCTCCTTCCCCTTGTGCCACACCCCATTTCCGCTCCTTTCATCTCCTAGCCCCACTGCACTGGAACTCCTTACCTCTCTCACTCCGCTCTATTTCTACCTTTTCCTCATTCTAGACTTTCCTCAAATCTATCCTTCTCCATTCCCCAACATGAAACCCCTCCACCTTCTTGCCCCCTCCCCCCTTGCCTTATCTCCTTAATCATTTCCCTCCCCTTCCCTCGCCCCCATTCTCACCTTTAACCCCATCCGTTTCCCTCCTCCTCCTCTTCCCCACACTTTCGTCTCACTTCTACTGCACTACTCACCTTCTTACCTTCAGTTTAATTGGTCTACTTACTGTTTTCTTGGTCTGATTCTCAATTTTAAATTGCTTCCACTGTTACTGTTATAATTTTACTTGTTATATTTATCATCTTGTTATTAAAATATATTACTCAAACACACTGTGCGGGTGATTCATGTAATTTGTGCATCAACAAAACGAAGATTTGTGTACCATTCTACCCACAAATCACCATTTACTAAACAGGGATTAGTACGCAGAATGGCACAAAAATCCCTGTTTTTCAGAGCACAAATAACATAACTCAGCCCCTAGAATATTAGTATTACAAAACAAAGAATAGTTTTAATTGTATACCATTTGATTTACTATTAGTGCTTATCCTCACCACTAGTTCACGTTCTACTGTCATCTGAACCACCATATATTAACACACAAATAGAAGAGTAGCCTTCCCAACTAATTATAGCTGCCCAATGCAGAATCACACACCACCAAATACATCTTTACAAT
Organism: Ambystoma mexicanum; assembly: GCF_040938575.1. NCBI lineage: Eukaryota > Metazoa > Chordata > Amphibia > Caudata > Ambystomatidae > Ambystoma > Ambystoma mexicanum. Next base: position 452,754,809 of record NC_090938.1, read on the forward strand.
CATACTCAAACACTCATGCATACAGCACACATACATTGCACAACAGCCCAACCCATACCTTCTATTTTTTTGTTTCAACAGACCCCACAGAATGCCTATCAGAAAGCAAGTCCGTAGAAAGCAACGCAGAAATAGAGCAAATGAAAATAAAAATGTTCAAAATAAGCATCCATCTCTAGCAGAGTTTGTACAAAAAGTTCAAACAAAACAGCTAATACAGTCATTTAGCAAAACTAAACAATCTTCCAGTACAAAACTTTGCCTCCTCTATCAAAATGTAAAAGAAAACAGAAAATGATTAACAGAAATGCAGGTACCACTACTGCTAAAACTGCTCCTATAAATCTTGATATAGCAGGAAGTAACCATACCAAAAAAGGTATATTAACAAAAATATTCCGCCACAGAGTCCTTCAGAATCTTATAAAGGAGTCAAATCATGCACAATCCTTAAAAACTACTGTAGAAAATTAATCTTAGAATCTTTGAAGCTTTGATAGACAGTGCAATCCTTCTCTAAATCCTTCTCAAAAGAAATGTATTTATTTTAGTGTTAAACAGAATGAAACCACTAACAAAACTAAGTACTAAAGCTTCTCAATAAACGGAAGGTCAACAAAAATAACTTCTTAAATATCTGTGGAGGTCAATGGAGTCACACCACAAGCACAGAACCATATTTCAATGAAGAAGCATACAAACAAAATCAAACAAACACAATTGCCATCCATAGCAGTGGGCGAGGTTATAAAAAACATAATAATACCATAATGGAACAAGAAATACTGCTTACAAAAATATCCCCAGAGAACTCAGAATCAATTCTCCATTTGACTAAACCAGAAGGTCCAGTATACAAATGGTCATGCACGTCAATGCGTAACATTTCCCAAAAATCTTTCAAATCTTTACCCCAGTTCCTCAATCAATATGTGAAAGGCAAAGACAAAATCAAAATAAAACTGCTGCAAAATATGGATACCTGTCCAGTGCGCAAATACACAGGACTGCAAGGACATTCATTGGCCTGCATTTCAGGACCTATTTGCAAAAACAGCTTCCATCATATCAAAATGATATCAACACATCATTCAACTATAAGAAATCTAGTCTAAAACTGTACTATGTCCTGCTTTAGCACTAGCCAATTCAAATAACAATCTTCTACATGGTACAGCCAAGACCTACTCAAAGAAATCAACCATATCCAGAGAAAATATTTTGGAGGTGAAAACCACTTACAAAATGCAATAGCTTTACAACAGACTAGCAACAATTCTGTACATGGCAATCTTCTACTACACACATACAAAAAAGAAATACTAAAATTCAAAAGTGTATCCATGAAGTACCAAACCATTTGTGTGTGTGTTGCCGCAGAATTTTTTATAAAAGTAACACAAAAACTATAGACATAACATACAAAATAGAAGACAATGAAGATTTAAAATGGTTTGAATTAGCTCTCTACCTTATAGCTGAAAACAAATACGAAATAACTGACCCCTGAACACTTTGCAATTATTGCACTACAAAACTTGACAACAATCAAACTCCTTCACGTGCTATCACAAATAATTTGGAATTATTCCCTCTACCAAAACCCCTGCAACAACTCAATTTATATGAGAGCATCATAATTCAAACAGTACACCCATTCCAAGCAATAAGACGCCTTCAACCAAAAACAGCAAAATTACCTCCCTCTGAATTGGTGAAAGGCATTTACGGCAAAGTCGTATATTTACCATTAGATCTAGAAGAAAATGTGCACACTCTGGGAGTGCAACGTCCAATAGAACAATCTTTAATTGTCTTAGTAAATGGTGTACCTATAAAAAACAACAAAATTTGGCAACAACTGGTCGACAAGCCTTGCAATATTTTAAAGACATTGATGAATACTACAAAGAAATACATATTGAAGAAAACTTAAGAGAAACAACTGAAATAATACAAGAGTCACCAGAAACTGGCCAATTTGAACTTCTAGATCCTGCTACATTATCCATTATTTTAGACCATTATACAATTCATCCATTACACTCTAAAGACACCATAGATGATGCACTAGAAACGTACGAAATGTGACAAACAAAGGATCACCAATCAGCATATGAGAAAAAAGTAGAGAAGCACGTGCTTTTCCTTTACTCTTTCCTACTGGCAAAGGAGGAAGGTACGATGATAGACCCACTCAGATAACAGCATCAGAATACCGCTCATTACAAATGTATTCTGAAGATCCCAGATTTAGACAAAATATGGAATACATATTCCACCTACTCTTTGAAAGTGAACTAGCAACTCGATGTTACGGAGTTGCACACACATTAAAATCAGGAACCCACTTTCAAAATATGTCAGCTACGCAATGACTACAAAAAGTGCAAGAAAAAGATGAAGTTTTTCAATCAAGCATTACAAATCTGTTAGCAAACATGCGTGGTACGAAAGAGTCATGGTTCCGACATCACAGAGATGTACGTTGCATGGTAAGAAACCTTGTCCCACCCACTTGGTTTGTTACATTAAGTTGTGCAGAATATGCATGGGAAGATCTACATGATTTCCTACGCATATCAAACAAAAACAAAACAAGCATAGATATACTAACATTTGGAGAACTTTGCTCTCTAGATCCTGTTAATTTTTCAAGATATTTCATCACCGCTTCATTGCTATGCTACACTTTATTTGTAATAAAACTGTTCCTCCCCTCGGAGACGTGCAACACTTCTTTTGGAGAAAATAATACCAAGCCAGAGGAGCACCACATATCCACATGCTTTTATGGATTAAAGATGCTCCTAAATTTGGTCAAGACAGTGATGCCACTGTGTTACAGTTTATTGAAAAATATGTCACTTGTGAAATACCATTCGAAGCAACAAATAGTGATCTTCATGCACAAATTGTACAATTTAAAAGACACAAATGTGGCAAATATTGTCGTCGCAAATACAAAAACAAAGGGAAATACTACACCAAATGCTGTTTTGGTTTCCCTAGACCAGTTACAGAAACAGGTGAAGTGAGCAACTTCATGTCTTCAGTTAGACTTAAAGGGTTATTCATAGATTTCAACGCAGATGCAGCGCACGCGAGCAGCGCAGAGAGCTAGCGTGCGCCAGCATGCGCCAGACATGTGCGCTAAACAGCATTCTGGTGCACTGCATATTCATGGACTATCAAAACCATTTTGAGCGCTGGCGCAGAAAACATCCCGCAGCGCCAGTTACGCCCCCAGGAACGCCCCTTGCGCAAGGATAAGGCATTGAAATCCCCAATGCAGCGCACAGGGCCGCGCTAACCCTGAACCAGTTCACTGTGCCGGGACAGTGCATTTGGGGGGTGCGTGGGAAGTTTCAAACGCGATGGGCGTTGGGTGAGCGGGGTACATGTGGGCGAGCGGGGTACATGTATTCCGAGTGGTGCGCGTGGAGAATCACACGCGATAGCCCTTGGAGAGTGGGGTATGTGTATTCCGAGGGGTGCGCGGGGAGAATCACATGCGATAGGCCTTGTGGAGCGGGGTACTTGTATTCCGAGGGGTGCGCGGGGAGAATCACACGCGATAGGTCTTGTGGAATGTGGTACTTGTATTCCGAGGGGTGCGCGGGGAGAATCACACGCGATCGGCCTTGGGGAGCGGGGTACGTGTATTCCGAGGGGTGCGCATGGAGAATCACACGCAATAGGCCTTGGGGAGCGGGGTACGTGTATTCCGAGGGGTGTGCGGGGAGAATCACACGCGATAGGCCTTGGGGAGTGGGGTACGTGTATTCCGTGGGGTGCTCGGGGAGAATCACAGGCGATAGGCCATGGGGAGCGGGGTAGGTGTATTCCGAGGGGTGTGCGGGGAGAATCACACGTGATAGGCATTGGGCGAGCGGGGTACGTGTATTCCGAGGGGTACGCGTGGAGAATTACACGCAATAGGTCTTGGGGAGTGGGGTACGTGTATTCCGCAGGGTGCGTGGGGAGAATCACATGCGATAGGCCTTGGGCGAGCGGGGTACATGTATTCCGAGAGGTGCGTGGGGTGAATCACACACAATAGCCCTAGGGGAGCGGAGTATGTGTATTCCGAGGGGTGCGCATGGAGAATCACACGTGATAGGCCTTGGGGAGCGGGGTACGTGTATTCCAAGGGGTGCACGGGGAGAAACACACGCGATAGGCCTTGGGGAGCAGGGTACGTGTATTCCGAGGGGTGCGCGTGGAGAATCACACATGATAGGCCTTGGGGAGCGGGGTACGTGTATTCCGAGAGGTGCGTGGGGAGAATCACACACGATAGGCCTTGGGGAGCGGGGTACGTGTATTCCGAGGGGTGTGCGGGGAGAATCACATGCAATAGGCCTTGGGGAGCGGGGTACGTGTATTCCGAGGGGTGCGCGTGGAGAATCACACACGATTTGCCTTGGGGAGCGTGTATTTTGGGGGTGCACAGGGAGGTTTACACGCGTTTTTGCTGCCACGGGAGGGGTACGTGTACTCCTGGTATGCCCCAACGCGAATTGGCAGTGTGTGTCCTCCCAGGTGTGCCCTCTCACCCCCACCCCAGGCCCTGCAGGCAGCCCACAACACAGGGGACTACCCTGCACCCCTGGCCGTGCCCCGCAGGCAGCCCATCCACCCTGGCCATGCCCCCCAGAAACCCCACATGTCACCATGCACAAGTGAGCACCGACACATTGTCGAAATAGAAAGTATATCGTGCCTCCTATTGTAATAAATATATTAATATTGGCCTACGCCAAGCTGTTAGAAAGTCGCTTGCGAAACAAATCTGTGTTGCAAGGTCCTGACCTTAAATCCATGTAAGCTGCCATTTTAGGTCAAACCGCCATTTTAGGATTCATTGTGTAAGAGTCACCCTGTGAGCTAAAATGGTGGACGATGTCATTCCAGAATGCAACATGGTAGTCTTGACCTCTGTACATGGCTAATGTGTAATTTGCCTGCGGGCCACTTGTTGAGGTCGCGAAAAGATACCTTGTCCTTCTTTGACATATGTGTAGAAGGATTACTCGTGCAATGAAACTAATCCACGAGCATATGTTGAGACAATGTATTCAAATACTGAACGAAGAACATCTGTTTAACTACATTGTATTAATGTTTAAGAAGGCCTGCATGGAAAACTTTAGAATACACAGTTATTGCATACGCTTGTTGATACATGTATTAAAGGCAAACCATTATATGCGGTTATTTGAGACTTGGCACAAACCCTAGATCGGTGATGTATTAAAGGAATATTAACCCGAAGTGGGGCTGGACATCGCGCCCACTAAATGTATAAAAAGCGAATGCATTCTAATGTACAGCGTCTCTCACTGAACACACTGAACCACGCTGGAGTTCGTTGTGTTGTACTGAGGGTCGATAGCTACCTGATTTTGCTCTGTTTTTGTAACTGGATTCCGTATTAAATAAAGTACTTTGTATGTTCCTTTGTAACCCGTGTTCGGTGTATTTCCTTTTGGGGTACTCAGCCTCGATATTTTATTTCTGTTTTCACAGTTGGCGCCTGAATAGGGACCCTCAAGATTGATGCCGGATTGTTGAAGGTTGACACACGCTATCGCACCGGGATCGGAAGGTGTGACATAAGGGGCCCCCTGAATGAGACGCGACTCCTCAGCAGCGCTGCACGACCCGATCCTTGGACGATAAGCGTGTGGTCCGAGACGGCATCTTGACGAAGGTCCACTTATCGAGGTGGGCAGATTTGCCGAAATCACCATACACAAGGTAAGATTAGTTAGGTAAGATTCTTAGAAGTACCGATCGGTCCTCCTTAGGTTTGGTCAGGTGAGTCGTGCCCCGATTCTTAATTTAACCCTGACAAATTTGAATTTTGGCGTATTGTATCTGCAGACACAATTATTGACCAGGTAACACCAAGAATTTGAGATATGCCTGGGAAATTGTCTACCTGCTTTAGGGCATTATTCCGCAGTGATAGACAATCTTTGGAATTTAGCCGCGCCGCACCACAGGAGGGGTCGCCGACATGTACTATGTACGGTAAGCATGGCACTGGAAGTATAGTAGTTAATGATATTTGGCACAGACAAACCAGACATGCCTCCGAACTTCAGTGGCCAATCAATGGTAGTTTTGAGATCCCTCGTATTGAATATTTGGAGTCAGTCTTGTTAAAGAAAAAGGCTAGACCTGCAGCATTTGATGTTTTGCAGAATTGGAAAAAAGAAGTGTTGCAACAACTTAAAGGTAGAGAGAAACATGCACGGCGTCATAAAACGAACGCTGAAAAAGTGTTTTTATATGACCAAGACAAACAGTCTGAGGCGACTAAAAATATGGATAGGGCTTTCTCACTTGGAATTCAGAAAATCTATCCTTCTAAAGATCTTCATATTTCTGATGAGTTTATTGACAACATATTAAATGAACGAAGGCCTGGTGCCTCTGCGCCACCTCTGTATGTTCCTCTTCCCACTGCTTTACCTCTTCCTGCTGTTATTCCTGCTCTTCCTGCTCAACCTGCTGTTCCTATTCCTCCGGTTTTTGTCCCTCCACCTGCTCCTCCGCCTCTTTTCATCGCACCAGTTATAGTACCTCTATTGAATTTGCCTGTTCCCTCTCTTCCAAGTGGTCTTGAGCCGCTTGTAATTGATCGAGGTACAGGAACAAAGGTTGTCACTCGCAATACTGTACCGCCGGAGAAGAAACGTGAGTTAATTGCATGGGCTAAGCATTGTATGGAGAAGGATGATCAAGCTAGCGTTTTTTCCACACTTTGTAATACGGATAATTTTCCTGAGAAAAATGTTTTTATTGAAGGTTTTAGGGATTCAGTTATGTATAATGTGGGGAAGATTAAATAATGCGGATGTTCCGCAAGGATTAAGGGATCTAAACACTCTAGCGCTTTCTAGAGACACTGTGGAGAAGGTAAATGAGCATGTCGAGAGGTTATTTGGGTATAGAAAAGTTACAGAATGAGGATGATGAAGAGGAAAATATGTATGTACAGAAACGGTTCCTTCCGTGTCGTAAACCGATATCGGAGGAAATGCGAATTTGTAAGAAAGACGTGATTAGATGGATTTCAGAAATATCGATAACTCCAGTTGAGGTATATGACACATATAGTCAATATACGTTAGACATGAAGAGGAAAGTGATACAGGTAACGGTAGAATACCTGCAGGATGAATGTTTAAAAAGGAAGATTAGTTGTCCCACAGAGTTATTGAACATTTATAAGAGAGCTTTTTCACTTGACACTTCTTCGACTGATTTAGCACTCGACTTGGCTCTGTTGCTTAGTAAGCGTTCGCAGTCACCTATTTCTCAGTTGCCTATGAGAGAGGGTCCTCCGACATTTGTCCCTAAGGTTGAGGTTGCGGCCGATGCTGTAAATAATATAGTCGCTGTGAACATTCCTGCTCATTATGTATTACAGTTCGTTCACATTCCGTTCTCAAGACAGGAAGTCAATACTATTAGGCAATCTATTCCTGATATTAGGAAAAATCTGACAGGGTTCTATAAATAGATAGAATCCGTTTTGCAGTCCTCAGTGTTCACCGTAGGTGACATTGATTTGTTGTTTCCTGTACTCCTGCCCGTAGATTTATGGAAACAAGTTAGAACTATTGACGATGTACCCGGGTTGGGAGATACATGGCCGAATATAACTAGACTCGATGGGGAAAGGCCAGCTGGCGAAAGACCGCAAAAGGTGATATTAACTCTGCCTGATAGAATCGTTGCTAAATTAAAAACCATAATTCCCGAAAAAAGAATTATTTGGGACAAGCTTACAGCCTGTGTCCAAGGAAAGTCTGAAGGTGCTACCGAGTTCTTTAATCCGTTCGAACAGGTATTCTCGGATTTCAGTGGACAAGACTTAGGCACAGAGTCTGGGAAAAGATTATTTGTGGACAAATTTGTACGTAGATTGCTGCCTGACATCCAGTCACAAATTATGTCTTCTGAGAGCGCTTGGCAGGCGAAATCACAATCAGAAGTACTGCACATGGCTCAGTACTATGAGAACCGTGTCAATAAGGAAAAAGATAGGATTGAAAAACGGAAAGGCAATTTAAAAACTAAAGTGCTATTGCAGCAAATTGTTAGGGGCCCCAGAGGGGGTATTTCTCAGGTTAGAGGTCAGTATGTCCCACAGGGGAATGTGCCCTTGGGTCCTGTGAACATTAACCAGTGCGCTTATTGTAGTTGCGAGGGTAATTGGTGAGCACAATGCCCCGTCCTTCAACAAAGGTCGAATAATACATTTGGTAATATGGGTAGGCGATCCAGAGGTCGCCCGGGCGTAGGGGGCCCTGGTAGAGGTCAGTTTACACAGGACCCTCAGCAACCTTTTTCGCAGGACAATCAGACTCCGAGTGTGGACACCAGGAACATATTTGATCATCCTTCCGCTGCATATTTATCTGAAGAGCTTCCTTTTGATGATATTCTGTTTCGTTAGGATTGCCCGAAGCAGAGTTTGGAACCTTCACCTATTCCCGTCAATCAGAAAGGTCCCTACGTTGAAATGGTGGTGGGAAATAGGAAACATCAGTTTTTGATAGACACTGGAGCACAGAAGTGTTCCATTGATCATTTGCGGGTTCCAAACATTCCACTGTCAGGGCAAACCAATGTTTCTGTAGGGTTTTCTGGTACACCAGTTGTTTGTCCGGTTTCTATGCCGGTACCTATTTCTTTGGGTCCCTTTACGGACCAGTGTCCATTTCTGTTGACTTCGGATTGTGGAGAGAACTTTCTGGGGTTGAATTTGTTAAAAGAATTAAATGCAGTGATTTATTGTTCTTCTGATGGAGTGCGCTTGACGATTTCACCACAGCAATTTTCTGTCTCGCAATTTTTGACTAGACCTTTGCCTCCAGAATTCATTGATGTACGAGAGAGCTTGTGGGCTGTGGACGACAATGATGTCAGTGTTTTACAGATTGAGCCTGTCAAAATAGTTTTGAAATATGAATTGAGCTGCCACTCATTCCCCAGTATAAGATTTCGGTTGAGGGCGAGCGAACCTTGAAATATATTGTTTCCGATTTTGTGCATCGTGGGGTGATTGAAGAAATTTCAGGAAGTTTGTGTAATAGTCCGATTTTACCCATGTATAAGAAAGGCGATAATGTAATTCCATTCCATTTTATAATTGATTTACGTGCCATTAACAAAGTTGTGGCACCACAATTTCCAATTGTGCCTGATGTAACGACAATCCTAACCATGATTCCAGCTACAGCTACTTACTTTAGTGTTGTGGACTTAAAGAATACATTCTTTAGTATTACTATACACAAGGATAGTAGATATTTGTTCGCGTTCACCCTAGGGGGACGCTCGTTTACATTTACTCGTGCACCTCAAGGGTACACAGAGAGTCCTAGTATTTATAGTAGGGCTTTGAAAGAACAACTTGATACCCTTGAATTGCCCTCTACCTGTACTTTGCTTCAGTACGTTGATGATTTGCTTCTAGCTGCTGACTCTGAGAATGCCTGTAAGGAGGGCACTGTGTTATTACTTATTCATCTAGCTAAGCATGGTCACAAAGCTTTGCTTAAAAAATTTCAATATTGTTGTCTGGAGGTTGCCTATTTAGGCTATCTCCTGTCTAAGGAGGGAAGAAGATTGACACCTGAAAGAATAAAACACATTTCTGTCATGTCTGTCCCAAATACACAGAAGAAAGTTAGGGCCTTAATAGGTATGGCTTCTTACTGTAGGTTATGAATCACGAATTTTTCACTAGTGATCAAACCGATGTTGGCTTTGACGAAGAAGGGCATTTCTTCACCATTGCCATGGAACCCGGTACACCAGCAGTCGTTTGACTTGCTTAAGACTGCATTATGCTCTGCACCAGTTTTGGGCACACCAAACTATGAAAAGGCCTTTGTGTTGTTTGTGCATGAATGTGATGGATGTGCTTTGGCTGTATTAATGCAGGAGCATGGAGGGAAGAATAGGCCGTGCGGTTACTATTCTTCTGCCCTTGATCCTGTAGCATGCGCGTTGCCAAGATGTTTGCGCGCTGTCGCTGCTGCTGCCGCGTCTGTAAGACAGAGTGAGGGAATGGTCCTAGGCCATGATCTAACCCTCACTCTGTAGATGTTCTACTGAACCGAACTCAAACGCAACACCTCACTTCTGCACGGTTGACAAGATATGAATTGATCTTGTTTGCTTCTCACATTCAAATTAAGAGGTGTTGTGTCCTTAATCCGGCTGAACTCCTTCCTTTTCCGCAAGATACTACTTGCGGCAATGAAGTACCACATGATTGTTTGTATACGACCGAACAAGAAACAAAGGGCAGAATTGATTTGAAAGATACTCCTTTGGATAATCCGCAAGGAGAGCTGTTTTGTGACGGCTCCTGCTTTAAACTTCCGGATGGTACATCCACAGCCGCTTAAGCAATCACTACATTGAGCACGGTTGTGGAAACTAAGAGAATCACGCATAATTAGCGCAGGCCGCAGAGATTATAGCATTGACCCAAGCTTGTGAACTTTCCGAAGGGCTTGCAGTAAATATATATACTGATAGTCAGTATGCCTTGGGGGTGGTTCACAACTTTGGGAGACTTTGGTCAGAGAGAGGGTTCCTAACTTCGCATGGCACCAAAATTAAACATGGCTCCCAAATAGTACAACTACTCTCAGCGCTTGCGCTCCCTACTCAGTTAGCAGTTATGAAATGTGCAGCACGTCGAAAGATTGTAGATGATATTGGAAAAGGGAATGCTTTCGCTGATCAGATAGCTAGACAAACTGCCATAGATCTCTTCACGGAGATGTATGTTTCAAGGGAGACGGTGGATGCCTATGTAATGGATGAGGGTGTTGGGACTGTACGGGATATCCAAGCTGATGCCACAATGGAAGAGTCTAAGAGGTGGGCTGAAGGCTTGGGGAAACTTGATGTTGATGGGTGTTGGGTGGACATGGTCGAAGAGAAATGGCTGTTACCTGACGCCTATGTCATGATGATGGTTGTCATGGCACACGGCCCTACACATGTTTGTGCCCAGCAGGTTACGACAATGTTAGAAAAAGTTTGGGCAAATTACAAGATTTCAAAAATTGCCCAGCGCTATGTCCAGAACTGCATGATTTGCCTACAACACAATGTGGGAAAGGGGACATCAACTCCAAGGGGAAGTTTTGGGCCACTTTCTGTCCCCTTCGAAGTTATTCACTTTGATGTCATTGAAATGGAACGATGCAACAATCTAAAGTATGTCCTCGTGGTCATTTGTGCCTTTAGTAAATGGGTTGAGGCATTGCCTGTTAAAGATGCTACAGTCATGACCACTGCGAAAACCATGTTAAAAGAATACTTCCCCCGGTTTGGTTTGCAGAGAGTTATCTGGTCGGACAATGGTCCACATTTTGTCGCCGCTGTTATTCTACAGATATGTACAGCATTACTAATTGACAAACGGTTCCATTCGGCCAGACACGCTCAGAGCGCCGGACTAGTAGAAAGACACAACGGTATCATCAAGAACAAGCTCGCTAAAACGTGTGCCGGCACCAAACTAAAATGGCAGAAAGCCTTACCGATCGTGTTACTAGCCATGCGTACAACCTCTCAAACTACGACTGGGCTCTCTCCATTTGAGGTGGTAATGGGGAGACCTGCCAATATCTGGAACCTTCCAAAATGTCGAACTTTAAATAATGTTGAAAATGTACTACTTTCAGATTATTGTAGCCAATTGACTAAAAACCTGTATTTGATTTATCACCAGGTACGAGAAGCTTTTCCTGTGCGATACGAGGGTCTGGGCCACGGCATACAGCCTGGGAGTTGGGTGCTCGTCAAATCATTTGAGCGCACCTCCTGCCTCGCGCCTCGCTGGCGTGGGCCATTCCAAGTCCTGTTGGTCACCCAGACAGCGGTGCGGGTCGCTGGACGAAAGAACTGGATCCACGTGTCGCACATCAAAAAACGTCCTCACCCTGTGCCACACGCTACAGAAGAAACGGAACCCCTCGCTGATACTGCAACCAATGATCCCCAAACAGTAAGCAGCACTGAGAGTGTGTCGGAGAATATCTCTGAGCCCGGGAGGCTTGGGGAAGCTGCCATTTTGTCTCCGCAGTCTCCACTAATTTTGCACCCGGAAACGGCTGTTTCAAATTCAGCCCCTTCACTTGCCCCCGACATGTTGCTTCCAGCAGGAAGTGACGACATATTGTTTCCAGATCAATCAGTACCAGGAAAAGTACGATATGACCTACAACTGTGAAGATAGACTTACGGCACGGTTTTGCTGTGCATCTGATAGACTTACGGCATGGTTTGGCTGTGCATTTGGAGAAGGAAAAGAGTCATCGAGGGCTTGCTTTTTGCCCAAATTTGAGAAAGGGGATTCTGTTGGCTGGGGTGGTGGAAGGACTAAGAAGTCACTCGACCGGGAGGTCGCCAGCAACAGACTTTGGAGTGTTCGTTTGAAGACTACGATGCCCGCCACTGCTACTGCTCGTGTGGGACTTGTAAATAAGGGGGTGACCAACCGGGACAATGGACAAAATGCTTGGGCCCCGGAAATGTATTGCTGTATTCTTATAATGATATTTGGCTTTTTAATAGTCGCTGCCTTAGGATTATGGCACCTCGAGGAAACTTACTCTTTAGAACTTTTGTTGCCTACTGAAAGTGCACCCATTGTTCCTACTCCCTTTGTATATTTGCATACTTTATCCCCTCGGGATTCCCAGCACAGACAAAGGTACCACAATAACACGCTACTACTTATCATGAATGCTACACATGCCATTTTTAATAAATCCAACCGCTGGGTCTGCTCACATTTACCGCAACACGGGGATAAGGGGCTAGGTTGGTATATTCATCCTTTACCGTTGACAACTGCCTGCTATGCTTCTCTTAGAGCACTGTTCTTTGGCCGATGCAATGATAGCATCTCAGGGAACTTTGATGGCACCAATTTGAATAGTTTTGAGAAACGTGTTTTGACTCCCCTGGCATGCTCGCTTTTTGCAAATAGGAGTAAACCGAATGTTACTTCTATTAGGCCTTCTGATAAACTGTCTCGTCCTTTCCAATCTTTTATTTCCTTTAAAATGGCTCTGATAGGCAATAAGGATGCCATGCCTAATTCTTACACTGTTAACCATAGCCCCGATTCAGTTTCTTTTTGCATACATAGGAATGGAACTCAGTCAATGGGAAATTTTCTAGGTTGTGCCAACGTTGCAAATTTGACTGGGGAGAACAGACCTTTGTATGTAGGCGAACCTGTCTACTTTGTCTGCGGTAATGTAGCATTCCCATGGTTGCCCAGGGATTGGCAGGGAACCTGTTATTTAGGGATCCTGTTACCTGGGGTGTTTATAGCTAGTACAAAAGAAGTTTTGAAGGCTTGTCCTAGGCGGGATTGGAATGGCAACACCCCAGCACAAGTCTTGGGAGATATAGCTAAATCAGTTGTGCCATTTTGGGGGCAGATAGCGAATTCAGAAGATATCAGAAAACTAGCGAGAGTACTGGAGAGAACCATCAACCGGACCACGGACATACTCTATAGTGTGACATTAGAACAAAAGGCGATAAGATTAGTGGCACTTGAAAATCAAATGGCATTAGATGTCATTCTAGCTGAGCGTGGTGGAGTATGCAAATTAGTGGGGTCCGCTTGCTGTGTTTTCGTACCCGATTCCTCCCCAACTATCTTCAAGGCATTACAGAATCTGCACGTCCTTAGTTCTGAAGTGCATGTCCCCGAGGGAAACTGGGATCTGAGTGCTTGGTTCTGGGACTTCTTGCGATCTTGGGTTGGAAGGTACTTTCGGTCTGATTAATTATTTTGGGAATACTGATGTTTCTTTGTTGCTGTATTCAGTGTCTGCCTGGTATGTGTTCGATGCTAGGGGGATGTTGCGCACAAGCGATAGGTTCGATAGGACATAAAGTGTATGCCCCTTATAAGACTTCCAAAGAATATGTATTGAAGGATATTTTAGCAAAAGACCTAATGGCGATAGTGATTCAGGGTGCATGGACAATGATGCACAGAGTTATTTGCAAGGAGATCCAAAGTAGTTTTTAGCATTTGACATAAGCCAAAAGGAGGGCTTGTCGAAATAGAAACTATATTGCGCCTCCTATTGTAATCAATATATTAATATTGGCCTACGCCAAGCTACTCGAAAGTCGCTTGCAAAAGAAATCTGTGTTGCAAGGTCCTGACCTTAAATCCATGTAAGCCGCCATTTTAGGTCAAACTGCCATTTTAGGATTCGTTGTGTAAAAGTCACCCTGTGAGCTAAAATGGTGGACGATGTCATTCCAGAATACAACATGGCCGTCTTGACCTCTGTACATAGCTAATGTGTAATTTGCCTGCAGGCCACTTGTTGAGGTCGTGAACTGAGACCTTGTCCTTCGTTGACCTATGTCTAGAAGGATTACTCGTGCAATGAAACTAATCCACAAGCATATGTTGAGACAATGTATTCAAATACTGAACGAAGAACATCTGTTTAACTACATTGTATTAATGTTTAAGAAGGCCTGCGTGGAAAACTTTAGAATACACAGTTATTGCATACGCTTGTTGATACATGTATTAAAGGCAAACCAGTTATATGTGGTTTATTGAGACTTGGCACAAACCCTAGATCGGTGATGTATTAAAAGGAATATTAACCCGAAGTGGGGCTGGACATCGCGCCCACTAAATGTATGAAAAGCGAATGCATTCTAATGTACAGCGTCTCTCACTGAACACACTGAACCACATTGGAGTTCGTTGTGTTGTACTGAGGGCTGATAGCTATATGATTTTGCTCTGTTTTTGTAACTGGATTCAGTATAAAATAAAGTACTTTGTATTTTCCTTTGTAACCCGTGTTCGGTGTATTTCCTTTTGGGGTACTCAGCCTCGATATTTTATTTCTGTTTTCACAACATGTCCCCCTGCAACCCCACCCACCCAGCAGTGACAGGCACCTGCCAGCAGGCCCCGACTCATGTCCCCCCACCCACTCACCCACCCAGCAGTGACAGTCACCTGCCAGCAGGCCCCGACTCATGTCCCCCTGTACCCCCACCGACCAAGAAGTGACAGGCACCTGCCAGCAGGCCCCAACTCATGTCCCCCCAACACCTCATGAGGATCCACAATCATGGGCCTTATGGCCACCCAAATCACACCCACGCCACCCCAGTCCAAACACACAACCAGGTATGACATCCACCCCACAATGAAATCCCCATCACATGATACATCCCAAATGGCAAGTATGCACATCAACATATTTCCGTCACACCACACAATGGGTGCATGTGATTGAGAAAACACACATTGTGACATGCATGAAACCAAAGAAAGAATACCACACATTGAAGTAGGAAATAAAAATGTATTAAACACAAAATCAAGGGCATGAAATGAAACACACACAAATGGAACTAAATAATGAAAAGCTGCATGTCCAAAATATAAACCAAAAATGCATGATAGCAAAATCCAAAGCAATCCAAAAGCACCTGTCCAAAGTGTCAGTCCGACAAAACAAATCCAAAGTGCAAAAACAATAAAAAAACATTGATCCATGGAAAAATAATAATAAGAAGCCAAATCCATTGTCGAACTATTTACAAAGTACAAATCCAGGGTCCATGTGCCCTATAATTGAAATGAAACCTATAAAAAAAAACGTACCTAATGAAGAAATATATACAAAAACCTGGGGCATTTTCCACACGCCCCAAAATAAATAAAAACAGAAAGGAAACCTACCACTAACTAACTGTTTACAATGGCGGCGGGCAAGTCCTACGGCTCACTCTGTGATGTCCTGGGCCTGGGCATCATCGAACTCCATGTCAATGTCCTGGAGGTGGGCCTCTGCCCTGGCCCTGCAGTCTCACAGGGATGCAGTCATGGCCTGTTCCAACTCCCTGCGAGTGGCCACAAGGCACTCAGCCCGCCTCAACGCTCGGCGCATGGAGAACTCGGCCCTGACCATGGTGAGCCGCGCCTCTTTCGCCCGCTGCTGCTCCGCATCTATCCGCTGGCCCAACCTCCGCCACACGGAAGACACTCCCATTCCAGGGTCCTCCTGCCTTCCGGCCGATGCCTGCCCCTCTGATCTTGATGGCCCTGAGCCATTATCACTCCCACCTTGAGCCTGCTGCGGCTGTCCATGTGCACTGGCCGATGATGCCGGCAAATCCTCTATCTGCTGGTCTGCAGTTGGTGGGGTGTCCACCCCTGCTGGACCTCCGACTCCCGACTGTGGCAAGGATGGGAGCTCCACCAAGCTGGCTGCGTTGGTCGGCCCAGGTCCACAGGGGGCCCTGGTGGAATCTGGGCTGGAAGACGGCAGGGAGAACAACTGGTGCATAGTCTCCACAGAGGAGGAGAGGGCCGCCAGAGTGCTCCACACATGTAGGAACCCTCCGACCAGGGCCCCTCCCAACTGTGCCACGTTGCCATGCAGCTCTTCGTGATGGTGTGCGTGGTCCCCCCAGGAAGCACGCACGTCATCACGAATGACATGCATGCTCAACATGACACCAATCAGGATGGAACCCATACGGTCAGGGGTATCCTCATCCGAAGGTAGCGGAGTGCCAGATGACGTGGGTCTTCCCCCTACTTGCGGACGGGCCTGGGACAGGCCATCCCTGCTGGTGCATGGTGGTGCAGTCACAGGGTCATGGACAGTAACATGCACAGGCCCCTCCGCGGCGACCTGTGCTGCCTCCTGTCCCTGGCGCTGGACTGCACCACTTGCACTAGTGGTACTACACCCACCAGGCCCCATGTGCGTCTCAGTAGTGGCCTCCTCCTCCTCTGTGGAGACCACCAACCTGGATGTCTCCGCACCATCTTCTGTCATCGCAAGCCTCTGTGGGGGCTCACCTGGCCCTTCCGTTACAGCCGTAGTGGAAGACGTGGCACCAGTACCAGTCCCCTCACTCCCAGATGATGGCAATTCCTGGGAGGGTGGCTGGGCCTTGCGTCGCCGCCCGGTGGAGGCATCCCCGCCACTTTGCTCCACAGCGCCGTCTCCACCCTTTTCTTCACTCAACGCTGCATAGAGGGAGACATAGAATACAAGCATCAGGGTGCTGTACAATAGTCCCCTAGACAGGAAGCAATGACACATGAGTGGCACTGTCAAACATCACTTCCATCCTGTCCCTCCACAACACGGGTCAATGCAGGCAACACACATGCAGAAACAGGCACAGCACATGTAATCAACATCAGCATCCATGTACAAGGGCCACTATTGACAGAAATGTGGGCTTCAGACTCACATGCATCATGGCTCATACTGATCCCATGCACACACATCACCGGAGGGTCATGCATCAGGGCTTGTACACCACAGACACAGTGGATACAAGGATGACTAGACTGCATAAGTGAATCAACACATCGTCATGGAAATGTGTCATGCATCCATGGCATTTCAAGTCACACACATGCTTCTCAGAGCATCACCCATCTCTCACACCCCATCCATGTCAAAGAACATAGACAGGCATGCATTCATGTGTGCATTCTGCATGCTGCTCCCCATGTTGCATTGTAACACATGCACCATCCATGTGGTTCACGCATGACTGGTCTCACATGCATTACCATGATGTCCCTGCACACACACATCCATACATGGCCTATGTCACACATACAGGCAAGTAGCTGACTACCAGCACACTGCAACATGCCCTGTTTCACACAGCAATGCATGGCCACTTATCGCTCAACTCCAGATGGGTCGTCCTCTGAAGGATCTGGACGTGGAGCGCTGGGCTTATGCGTTCCAGGACCCTCATCTGGATGTTGCTCAGGCTGACCCGGAACCCCTCTGCATCCTCTGCCTTCAGGAGGCGCCGGGCCATGCTGAGGGTCCTGGCCCTGAAGTCCTCCCAGTGCTTCCGGACGTGCTTCATGTCGCGGGTTTCCACCCCCTCCGCATTAATGGCAACCACTATGTTCTCCCAAATCCTCTCCCGTCCTTCCTTGTTGGCGCGTGATGGTGCGAAGAGGGCATCATAATGCCCCAGAACGTGCTCCACCAGGGTACCAACTTCCTCATTGCTGAAGCTGGTAGCCCTCTGCCTCTCTGGCTAGGGGTCGCCAGTGGTCTCGGATGGTGTTTGCCCCGACATGGCGACCCCAAAGGCAGGTGTGGGTGGGCAACTGGGTCCTGGGGCTGGGCTGTGGAGTGATGGTATCCCAGTCGGGAGTCTTCTGTTCTAGCAGGGGTGGACACAGCAACTGGACCCCTGCAGATGGCTGACGTGCAGGCACCAAATAGCAGGGCACGTGGGCAGCAGGCAGGCAGGCAGCAGCAGATGGCAGGTGGGAGCGTGCTCGGGGCTCTGGGGAGCAGGAAAAGGGCCTCTTGGGCAGGAGCGTGGTCTACCGTGTGTTGTCACGTGGCCAGCTTGATACGGAGTGATTTGGCATGTGAACAAACTGCACGTCAGCGTGTAATTTGAGGAAAGGCCCTTAGCGCATAAGCGCGTCTGTGATGTAACGCGAAAGGGCTTTGCCCTCAATACGGTGCATGTTGATTGTACACGTGCAATAACTGCACGTCAGGGTGTCACTGCGTGCAATTTGAGGAAATGGCCTTAGTGCGTACGCAAGTAAGTGACGTTGCACATGTGGGCTGGCTCAAAAGGCACGCGTATGAAACCATTTTCTCGTATGTGCTTTTTGTGGAGAGCGAGAGGGTGATTCTTGTACTTCTTGTCGGTTCACACGCAATTACTTCACAATGGTTCCAGTTTGTACTTCCTGTTTACTCAGACAACGTTCAATTCTTCTTTTGGCGGGGGTGTTGCCAACACGCACACGCGCGTCTTATTCACGTTCTTTTTCCAGGCAGACGGTGAGTCACGCACGTATTTGTGGTTGCCCCCATGTGTCACGTACTCCTTCAGAGGTCATTGTAGGCTGCATGTATCACGCGTACGCTTATTTTTGTGTTTCTGGGTGCCACAGCGTAGTGCGGGTTCATTTTTTCATGCACGTGGTCTACCAGGGGTTGCATGCACGTTTAATATTGTTTTTGGGGTGTCTGTGCATTGCGTGACCCGTCATCTTCCCCCAGGGGTCACAGACAGCCTTGCTAGAGCACTAGGGTACGAATTCCATCTAGAACCCTACCCCTTTCACCCCAATTGCCCAGGACAATTGTTTACTGCAACTCCCATACGTGCAACACCATAAGTGCCATGGTTGGGAGGCGACAAAGCAGTAAGGGAGGCAAAGGTGGCCGAGCTCAAAGAGGTGGGCGCGGTAGGGGACGTGGCCAGGATGTGCAGGGTGGCCCAAGAGGCCAGTGTGTGGAGGACCAATCAGGGCCACCTATGCCCACCCCCCGATGGTTGATGGAAATGTAGCTGACATCATCCCAGCTCTGCCCTTGTTAAACCGGACCATATGGTCAACTGGACCAGCACAGGATAACTCCCAGGCTGACTTCCGTGTCACCAAGTCTAAGCCATGTGTGGCGGTGAAAGGTACTGTCACCAGGCCACATGGATCTGGGGCAGCAATGTCATATGCTGCCCCAAGTAGCCAGGGTGAGGAGGCTGCAGGGGCAGCTACAGCTCAATCCGACCCAGCTCCGAGTCTCCCAGCCGGGACAGTGTCGGTCCAAGTCCATCACACCGAGGTTGGTCCTGCCAACATCACCCTGCAGCCAATGCCTGCAGTGAGACCTTTGGTCATTGTGCCTTTGGAAACTTCTGGTGCCCAGTCCACCTGCGCTTCTGACCCTACCAACCAGAGCGGCGTAAGCCACTCCTGATCCGCACCACCTTCCAAGAAGAAGAAGGGTGCTCTTGCAGTACAGGCTGGGACACCAGACACGGCTACACACTCCGGCACGTCAAGGAAGCCTAGTTTCAATGACGCCAAACTAGATGCACTTATGGCCTATGTGTTGGCACATAGCCGCAAAATGGTGGTGACTGCAGGGTGCAAGACTACGCCTGCTCAACGTAGGGCCCACTGGCAGACCATCGCAACCCGCATTAGTTCCCTTGGATTCGTGAAGCGCACAGCTGATGATTGCTCTAAGCGGTGGAATGACCTGAAACGCAGAGCAAAGAACAAGCTGGCTTCCAATCATGCCTCTACTCTGTTGACTGGCGGCGGGTCTCCACCAGAGGATGACCAACTCACTGAACATGAGTCTGTCGCTGGAGGCTTCATCACAGAGGATCAGATCCGAGGCGTGGGAGACCTACCAGATCTTGAAGCATTGTCCGGTGAGTGTCGATGAATGTGTCTGCAATCCATGTGTATGTTGCTTGGGTGATGTGTTCTGATTGAGTGCCAGGTGAGGCTGTGTAGTCATGGCTGGTATGGGTCACCCATGTGGTCCCTCCAAACCATTCCCCGGCCTTGGGTTTGGGTATGACAGTATCCCTTCTGACCACAGTTGCCAATTTGCACCAATTACTGCAGTTCAACTGTCATCTTGCAAAAACATTGTTCAAAATGTTTTCCTGTTCATTCAGCCTGATTGTTTCAATCCTTGCCATTCTTACAACGCATTTCTTTGCAGTACTGCCACAAATGTAACATAATTCTGTCATAGATTATACCCCACAATGGGCCACATTTATTACCTTGTTATGGGAATGATTTAACCATTCAGGCTGATTGAGTAATGTCCTACACACATTCATTTTTGGGCCCTGTTTGAATGTTGAACATGACTGCTGTCTTCTGTCATGTTGAAATGACCAACCATTGATGTATCCATCTGCCTGCCATCACTGCATCAGTGAACACTGGATTTGTTGCAGCGTGTGGCACATGCGTGTTTTGTCACACTATTATGCATGTTTTATCTCATGATGTCCATCTCACATGGATGGGTGACAGTACTGATTTCCTACCATATCGCTGTACTTGTCAAATGTACCATGGCAATGCTACATGCCATCTGTGTGCTGGCATGTGTCATGTATGTGTATTGGACATGCCACTCACAGGCTAATGTGTGATGCCAGTGCTATCCAGCATGCAGCACATCTGTTGCTTTTCCATCTTGGAGTCCTCAGTGTCTGCTTTTTGCCTCCCCTTCCAACTCATTGACAGTGCATGCATGCCAGGGTTATTGTCATGTGGGACATGTGTAATTTATGTACTGGATATCTGCCTCGTCAGGCCTATGTGTGTGCTATGGTGCTCATGCCTGTTTCCATTTCTTATCTTTCACTTTTTTGCAGGTGATGAGGCACTTGATGCTGTTGAGGAGGAGGAGATGGTTCAGACCCAGGAGGAATCACAGCCAAAACCCGGCACCACTGGAAGATGTGGGGTGGTGGTGGGTGAAAACCCATTTGTCCTACAGACCATGCTGTCCACGGTTTTCTCTGGGTACACCTCCGGAGACCTCTATGAATCAGGTGCTGAATCGGACATTGAGACATATGTGCCGTCGCAGGTGAGTGTTTCTGGCAGGGATGCTGTTCTGTCCAACCCACCTGCACTGGGGATAGACCCCTCTATGGGGATTTCAGTGTTGGAAAGTCCGCCTTTGGCAGTTACGGATGCAGGGTCACACTCCACAATATTTGCTCCTGTTCCTGGGCCAGCTGATCAAAGGAGGAATGCAGTCCTGCAGCCTCAGGCAGTGCCAGCACAGCAAGGTGCACATCGCCTTGCCCCAAACAGGTGTGGTGCCTGCCAACGCGGTGGCCGTGCGCCACCAAGCAATACTGTGTGGGAGAACTCCATGTACAGTATAGCAGCACAACAGGGGGCATCGTGTGAAATGATGGCTCAGGCAATGGATAGGGTGGCCACTTCCATTTTCCCTCCTGAAAGGCAGATGGAGCTCCAGCAGCAGGCAACAGACTCCATTTGCCACTCACACAGGGAGGACATGTTGGCGTCCAACAGGGACCGACGGGCTGGACTGGAGACACAGCCATATCTGTAGAGTCACAGGCCCACAGGGCAGAACTCAGGTTAGAACACAGATCCCTCAGAGATACTCTGGGTGAACTTGAGGTGTCCCGGAGTACAAGGGCAGAACAGCAGCTGGAGCAGCTGACACGTATGCTGTCAGCTGAGCTCTAGGCAACCCGTCAGGAGATCCGGGCATCACGCGAGGCCATGCAGGCAGAAATGCGTGCTACCCGTGAGGTGCTGCATGGGGATCTCTGTACCATTATCCTCCAGAACCAAACCTTCCACACCCGCATGCTTGCTGCCATGGAGGACCATACCAGGGCGTGGTCTGCCTCCCATATCACGGTCACCTCCTGATGTAGCAGCAGAGGGTGATGACAGCGACGACAGTTCTCCCACTGTAGCGTAGCCGTGCAGGCCATGAGCCCATGGATGTTTTTTTTTCTCTCAACAACCAAGCATGTGGGCGTTGGGGTGCACCCTGTACCTCATCCCTCCTGGGTGGCCTCCCCCCGCTGGTCCACACATGGCCATTTTCTTTTTTTTTTTACATTGTGTTGCTTTGTGTGCCTCCCGTAGGCATCCACTGTGTATTCCAGCTGGGCACATGCAGGCTTGTCCTGTCTTTGGGTTAGATGCTTGGGTTCCTGACACACACACCCCTTCAGCTTCCCCTTTCCATGGGCTTGCAAAGGGTGTGACCAAGTGACAGTAACTTACACAGTGACATTGGGCTCCCATGAGATGTGTGGCCAGTCTGTAGTCAAAACTGTGGGTACATCCCTAGTGGGGATTATTGTTCGATTCTCCATTGCATGGTGGATTGATATTTGCTTGTGAAACCATGTCTTTATCCTTATATACATGTAGCTTTTTCATGTCTTAACAAGCCCATCTCCATTGCAGGTGCAGTTCATGTTGTATGCAGTACACTGACACATTTGCCTGACAGCAACACTCTGCAGTTGGAAGGGGTCAATGTGTTGCCTTAGTCAGGTTGTTACACTTGCAGTACTTTAATTTTTTGCTGTCATATATTGGCACTGTTTCATCCTGTACTGATGTCTTGTGTTGCTGGTAAGTATTTGTTCATGTGTGCTGTTTCTTATTGATTACTGAGAATATATTGTCTGAGGCCTGTTTACATTAGGGACAGTGCACTGTGTGACACTTGTGTCATGTGTTGTGCATTCATTCGATTGCTTTCACATTGCATGCCATGCCATGGTGTGTTGGGTAGCTGAGATGAGGAGGGGCTGGGTGACATGGCACTATTTTGATGTGGTATTTTGCAAGGGGGTAGTCATTCATGCTGCATGAATGTGTGTCTTTTTGTGACACAGCATTGGGTGCCTTTAAGTAGGCAGGGATGCACACAATGTAACACTTCCAGGTGAACAATCTCAGGCTGGTATGGTTGTGACAGTTGACTAACCCTTTTGTCATCATCATTGTCAGCTGGTATGTGCCAGGGCTTTGTGCACTCTGCAGGGGAGTGATTTTAGGTTAAGTAATTTGCTACCAGCTGGGTACGAGCTGCCTCACCACGTGCCCTTTCACCTCCCATGCGCAGAGGCCGTGCATGTGGTTGGGGATGTGGGGGCACCACCATGTCCCCTGGCACGCCCCGGTGGGTTGCAACGTTGTGCAGGACACATGCTGCCACTATGATCCTGCACACTACTGGGGGCGCATATAGCAGCTGCCCACCAGAGCGGTCAAGGGAGCGAAAGCGTGACTTGAGCACTCCATATGTGCGTTCCATTATTCCCCGGGTTGCAATATGGGCTGTGTTGTATCTTACCTCGGGTGGTGTGGTGGGGTTCCGAATTGGCGTCATCATGTAGGTGCTCAGAGGGTAGGAGGTGATGATGGCTATTCACATTACTCAGTATCTGACATGCATGCATGTGCAGAGGAATTTATTCTCACCAATCAGCCATGTGTCGCCATGCGGCCCAGCTTCCAGGTCCCGGTTTAGGGGTGACATTCTGAAAATGAAACTATCATGGCTTGACCCTGGATAGTTGGCATATACTGAAGTGATGATTCCTTTGGCATCACATACTACCTGCACGTTGATTGAATGCCAGTGCTTGCGGTTTCAATATATGTGCTCAGTGGCCCTGGGAGGACGTAGAGCCAAATGGGTGCAATCAATGGTACTTAGCACTTTGGGGAAGTGTGCCACCCCGTAAAAGTCCTGGACCACGGCCTGCCTTTCTGCAGGTGTTCTGGGCATGTATATGTGCCTACGGACTGAGGGGCATGCAGTCATGATGGCCAACACCTGCTGTAGGCAGCATAACTGCGTGGCCTGTGACACACCCCCCACTATGGCACTTGTCCACTGAAATGAACCAGTAGCCAAAAAGTGCAGTACATTGAGCCCCTTTTCCAAGGGGCTCAGTGCTTGCGAGGACAGGGAGGGTGATGTGAGGTCATCCTCCCACTCACTCACCAGGTCGAGGATTATGTTTGGTGGAAACCTGTACCTCCCATGCACCTGGTCATCAGGCATCCCAAAAAGGCGGGTCCTGGGTAAAAAAATGCGGGGCCTGGCTAACCTCCTCCTCCTGCGGTGTCCCACGACCACTGCTGTGAGGAATGGTATATTCATTGTAGCGTCTGAGCTTGTTTGTTGTTTGCGCGCACTTTTATGCTGCGCGGGGCACGCTTACGCCTGCTTCCTGCTGGCGTACCTGTTTCCGGATTAGAGCGTCTTTTTTGGCACACGCCTTTCCCCTGTTCGATTCCATGAATACGTGTTGTTGGTGCGCGTGTGGGCGTTGCAAGCATTTACTTCCTGTACTTTTCTTGTGTGCGCTGCACTACGTGCGCTTTCCCTGTGCGTGTAGCGCATGCCGTTTAATGACGTGTGCGCCCGCATGCGCCACCCACGATTTTAGCGCACATCACAGAATTTACATGCGCACTGAATTCCATGAAACGATGTGCGTGGCTTTGGCACCCGTGCACTGCGATTTTCACGCTTGCGCAGCGATTTTCACGCTTGCCCTCCCCTTTTCGGTGCACATTTATTCCATGAATCGGCCCGTTAGTGTTAAAGGTAAATCACCTAAAAATACATATTACATAAAAAGAACAGAAGAAGCAAAATATATCAATGATTACAATGCAATCATTGCCCTATTGTGGAATGCAAACATAGATGTGCAGTACATTGCAGACAATTCCACTGCAGTTGCACGATATGGTACAACCTACTTAACAAAAGCAGAAAAAACAGAGCTTCAAAACCTCTGGAATGACCTGTCATCAGACAAAACATTGTTTCAGGAATTGTACAGCTTGGGCAAAAAATGCTCTCCCATGGAGAATGTGGCTGCTATGAAGCTGCAAATCGTTTAACCGGTACTGCTTTGTATGGAAAATCTGAAAATATAGTATGGCTAAGACTTTGTCCTGCAAAATCTAGAAAAAGAGTTCTCAAATCATACGACGACATAGAAACAATAGCCAAAACTTATACGAACAGCCAAGACATTTTGAAAAACAATTTAATATACACATACTACCCAAACAGAAGTATCACTTTGGAAACCATGTGTCTATAGCACATAGCCCAAAACTTCACATACAAAAATAATATAAAAGCCGAAGAAAAAAAAGGTAGATACAGAGTGACACATTGTGAAGGCAGCTTAGTAAAACTTAACAAACCAAGTTTAATTAATCATATCAAATTGTCATTATAAACTCCTCAACATAAAGAACTATATTACATGTGCCTTCTACAACTCTTTAAACCATGGAGAAAAGAAGAAGAACTACTAGATAACTATGACTCCCATGAAGACGCTTCCAAAGCAAATTCAAGCACTATCACTGATGTAAACTTTACACAGTACAAAACAATGTTGCAACATGAAGAAGAATTCCAGGCTCAACTAGATAAGGACACTCCTGACAGTAGTCAACCTTCTGTAACAGGAAGCCAAGAACACTGGGACAGCCACTAATAGCAAATGAGGCAGAATTAGCTATGACAGAAGTAGAAAACGCCATGTGTCAGTATGAAGATACAGAAGACTTAAGTACACTACAATCAAAACTAAACAATGAGCAGCGTAGCATTTTTCAAGAAGTAACAAAAGAAATTACACATGGTGTACAACATGAAAATAAAGAATGTACCTGCCAAAATTACAAACCTATACTATTATACGTCAGTGGTGAAGCTGGTTCAGGCAAAACATTCTTAATCACAATCATCAGCAAGTTCCTTCAACAATTGACAAACAACAAAATGTCAGCTGTTGTAACTGCCCCCACAGGTTTAGCTGCCTACAACATAGGTGGTGTCACTTTACATCGATTACTACTCCTACCAGTAGAACACCAAAACAAATTAGAATATTACAAACTTTCTACAGAAGCTCAATGGAATTATGCAGAGTGTTAAAACAAATGAAAATGCTACTAATAGATGAAGCGAGCATGGTCTCCAACCTAATGTTGGCTTTTTTTAAAAACTACTGGACGGATTGGTGAACATTAGGACCCCCCTATAACTTTTCCCCTCCTAGACCAAACCTCACGAAACTTTGCAAAAAAATAAAATAAATCAGAGTGGACCATATACTTTTTTTTGCAAAGTTTGGTGAGGATTCGTCCAGGGAGAGCGAAGTTATAAGCCGCCCAAAAAGTGCTCTTCCCATGGAAATAGCAATTTAACCATAACTACAGGCCCACTACTGTGGCTGTGTAATATATATATATATATATATATATATATATATATATATATATATATATATATATATATATATATATATATATATATATATATATATATTTAGACAGATAATAACACCACATAAAAAGAGTAAAATAAATCACATCGAAATTAATAATGTCACAACATGCATTGAACATTTAGAATTAAAATTACAGATAAAAATAAAAGATCTCTTCCTTCTTTTCTTTCCTTCTCCAAAGGTAAAATTGAACTTTTCTGCAGGGCCTCCTTCCAAATATAGTAAGCCGCACATGCCATGACAATGGACTCGGCACTGAATATCGCACTCCAAAATTGGTTCCCTGCTATAGACCTGATATTATGCACAAATTCATTATACCCGCCCAATATTGTGGGCAAAGCATCGAATACTGAGTCAGAAGATGGTGTGCAGTTTCAATGTCCAATTTGCATAAACGATACAGTCTCTCTGGACTGGACAATTTAATCCATCTCCCTATGTGCTCTTGCGTAGGGAGTGTATTAAATCGCAAATACACTATAAATCTGTGCAACTCAGCAGGGAGCATTTTTGTCAAATAAATGCAGAGTTGTCCCTGAGTAAATTCCTGCCTGCCATATATATGATACATCGTTTTCCTACTTAAGGACTCAATATTAGCCACTATGACGGCCTTGATTTTTTTCCTTGTTAAAATAAGAGAAAAAATATGCAATTCCAGTATTTCAGAGAGATTGATATCTAGATTCACCACTTGTATGCTTGTGCCATAATGCCATAGAGACTCTCGGATTCAATCAGTGTACCAATTATCTCCATGTACAATGTGCACCGCTGATTAAGCCATATTGACCTAATCGATTGAGTCCCAAGCTCACAGCAAATGGCCTTTACTGGAACAGAAGAGGGAACCCCTAATATTGGACGCAATAACCGGGATTCTAGTCTATCAATCCAATTAGTACATTTGTATGGGAGAATTGAAGAGCCATACAGTATCATTGGGACAATGCACGTCTTATAAATCTCCACCAATCCCTCTATATTAATGCGACCCGTATTGCATATAAATCTTCTAATCAGCAGCCACTTCTTTATTGTCTTCAGAGTCTTGTACTTGGCATACTTGTCTGAGGACGGGGAGCTATAGAATGGTACCCTTAAGTATATATAGCTGTCTACGACTTCCAGTGTCTCTCTGCCGTATCTCCACGTGAATGTGCACTTCAGATTGTATTTTTTACTTATTATCATTACCTTGGTCTTTCTGCTATTCACAACTAAATTGTTTGCCTGCTGTCAGCTTCCGATTCTACCACTGGTGTAATACCCTTCTTTCTCTCTTCAACCTCCTCACCTGTGGAGTCGAAATCCTCTTCAGCTGGACTGAGTGCTCGATGCGCCGTATAATCCTTTTCCTTTTTTCGAGGTTGAGAGTGTCTCCCACAAGAGGAAGCCACAGTGAGAGCGTGTAAATGCGCCCTGACCGTGTCCCCCTCCCGGGAGAGACAGGAAGGGGGAAAAAAGCCAGAGTAGGCAAAAAAACCCCTTGGACCGGTAAGTATCCTGATGGCCGCTGGACGTGTATGCAGATGAATGATGGGAGAAGGCAGCAACCGGAACCAGGTGGAATTATAATGCAGCGAAAAACGCCAAAAGGTAAAGAAAACAAAGTAAAGGCAAAGAGCTGGAACTAAGGAATGGAGGTAGAGAGGAAACGAAAGACTGGGACCGGAGTAGGACCGGTAATAAGGACGGAAAGAGTAAGAGAAAAAATGCTCGAGGAGCAAAAGGTAAACAGCGTGTAGCAAGACCGCGGCAGCGAGGAAAAGCAGCTGACCGTGGAAGGTTGCAACGCGCTGTGCTCAGGGAGAGGAGTGGTTAAATAGCGCTACGGCGGAGAAGACTAGACCGCATAGAGAGAACGTAGCGTCAGCGTGACGGGAATCAGGAAGTCCCTAAGCGGCAGCGGGGCCAAAGACGCCAGGTGCGGAGGCGGCGCATGACAGTATGCCCCCTGCCAAGGCCCAAGCCACCCGGTTTGCCGGGATGCAAACGGTGAAACTTCCGGAGAAGGATAGGAGCGTGGATGTGTGCAATTGGTTCCCAAGAGTCCTCAGTATGTGAAAAACCTTTCCAATGCACCAGGTATTCCAGGCGCCCTTTGCGGTATCTGGAGTCCAGCAACCCGGACACTTCATAATCAGGAGCATCAGGTGAGTGAGAAAGAGTGGGGAAAGGACGAGCCCTTAATGACTGTTCGGCACTCTTCAAAAGAGATGCGTGAAACACTGGGTGAATCCGCCTAAGAGAATGTGGCAGCTTAAGGCGGAAGGCCACTGGATTGATCTTGGCAGAAATGGGATAGGGACCGATAAACCTGGGGGACAGTTTAGATGGGCGAGACCATCTAGGAAGGTATTTAGTAGATAACCATACCTTGGAACCAACCTCCCAATCAGGTACAACCTGCCGGTGCCGGTCAGCTTGCCTTTTGTAAGCCTGGAGGCTATCTCTGAGATTCAACTTGGCTTTGTCTTGGATGTCCTTTATTCGGATAAGTGTCTCTTCTACCGCCGGAAGTGCAGGTTTGCAGAAAAAATGTGGAATGATGGCTCGGGGATGAAAGCCATATGAACAATAGAATGGAGACATTTTGCTTGCGGAATGACTGGCATTATTATATGCGAACTCCGCTGTCGGCAGCATATCCACCCAGTTGTCTTGTTCCATATTGGTATAGCTGCGCAAATATTGTTCCAAGGTGGCGTTTAACCGCTCTGTCTGCCCATTGGTATGGGGATGATATCCTGATGACAAAGCGCGCTGGATATTAAGAGCGGCGCATAAGGACTTCCAGAATCTGGAGACGAATTGGCTTCCTCGATCTGATACAATCTTGTCGGGGAGACCATGGAGTCGAAACACATCTTTAATGAACACTAATGCCATACCATCGGCAGTTGGTATACCAGGGAGTGGAGAAAAATGAGCCATCTTGGTGAGAGAGTCGATGGACACCATTATGCATGTACATCCGTGGGACAAAGGTAAGTCCACAATGAAATCTGTAGATATATGACTCCACGGACGTTCCGGGATGGCATCTTGTTGTAGCAGACCTATGGGTTTCTTTGTGTTGTTTTTACTCTGACAGCAGACTCTGCAGGACTTGACATAATGTTTAACATCTTTAGACATATTAGGCCAATAAAAAGCTCTACTAATCAAGTCCAAGGTGCTGGTTTGTCCCCTATGGCCTGCTGTCTTGTGATCATGGCACCAGGACATTATGTCTTTTTGAAGAGGTTTGGATGGTATCCAGATCCTCTGTTTCTTCAGGAACAAACCATCCTTTTGGATCATGCCGCGAGGTTCTGGATGTAAGGAGACAGCTTCTTTTATCCGTTGAAACAGGGAAGAGATAGTGGCAACAATGCGGTTCCTGGGAAACAACTTTTCCGGGCAGGATGAGGCAACATGGGAGGAGAAAGCCTTTCTGGACAGAGCATCTGCCAAAGTGTTTTGGCTTCCAGGAATATATGTGATGGTAAAGTCATATTGTGAGAAAAAATGCGCCCACCGGGCTTGTCTGGAATTGATGCAATCCATTGACTGTAAAACTTGTAAATTCTTATGGTCGGTCCGGATTACAAAAGGGTGGTTGCACCCCTGTAAGAGGTGTCTCCAGACTTCACAGGCTTTTTTCATGGCTAGTAGTTCACGTTCTATTACTGAATAATTCCGTTGACTCGGAGTGAGAGTTTTTGATAGATATGCTATTGGGTGTTCCGCGTTGTCATGCTCTTGTAGTAGAACTGCTCCTATTGCTGCGGCAGAGGCATCTGTCTCAACAATAAAAGGTTTGCTTTGGTCTGGCTGGCATAGGATGGGAGCGCTGCAGAAGCTCTTCTTCAAGAGTTGAAAGCTTTCTTCAGCCTGTGGGCTCCAAATGAAAGGCACAGATGTCTTCTTTAACAAATTGGTAATTGGTAGGACAGTGTTGGAAAAACCTGGCACGAAACGCCTATAAAAATTAGCCAGGCCCAGGAATCTCTGAACTTCTTTGACTGAGGAAGGAGCCTGCCAATGGAGAATGGCCTCAACCTTCTTTTGATCCATTTGTACTCCTTGTGGTGAGAGGATAAACCCTAAGTAAGGGATCGAGGATACCCCAAAAACACACTTTTCACGTTTGGCCAATAAATGATGTTTTTTAAGGCGCTCCAGGACCTCAGTGAGATGTAGTAGATGTTCTGACATAGACTGTGAAAAAACAAGTATGTCGTCAAGGTAAACCACAACTGAAATAAACAATAAATCAGAGAATATTCGGTCTATGAACCTTTGGAATATAGCGGGAGCATTGACCAGTCCGAAAGGCATAACGTAGTATTCGTATAGGCCGAATGGTGTCCTGAAAGCCGTCTTCCATTCATCTCCTGGACTCACTCTGAGTAAATGATATGCATTGCGCAGATCCAATTTAGAGAAGACTGTTGCTCCCTGTACAGATTCCAAAATGTCAGGAATGAGGGGCATGGGATATCTATCCTTACAAGTGACTTTATTGAGTCCCCTGTAATCGATGCATGGTCTGAGGTCCTTAGAATCCCTCTTTGGAATAAAAAACAAGGGAGCACCCGCCGGGGATTTAGAGGGTCTGATGAGACCGTTGCACA
Organism: Ambystoma mexicanum; assembly: GCF_040938575.1. Taxonomy (NCBI): domain Eukaryota; kingdom Metazoa; phylum Chordata; class Amphibia; order Caudata; family Ambystomatidae; genus Ambystoma; species Ambystoma mexicanum. Next base: position 452,786,173 of record NC_090938.1, read on the forward strand.
AGTTGTCATCCAGATATTTTCGTAAAGCGTCCTTTTCAGTCTTGGATAAAGCAAACATTCGTCCAAATGGGACCAGGGCATTAGGTATTAGCTCGATAGAGCAGTCCTCCGGTCTGTGAGGTGGTAATGCCATTGGAGCGGATTCAGCAAACACCATAGGGTATTCTTCCAATACCGAGTCAATGGAAAGCACCCCTATACTCGTGGGGAGAACAGTGGGAGATATCTTTACCTCCTGGTAATGTGCTTCTTTAAAGCAGTGTGTCTGGCAATAGCTGGAATTAAACTGCAAAGTGTTAGACTTCCAGTCGACATGGGGATTATGTTGTCGCAACCAGGTAATCCCCAAGATAAGAGGAAAATGGGCTGCTCGAATGATGTCAAAAGTAATGACTTCTGAATGTTGAAATATAGTCAGAGGAAGGGGTTCGGTTGTCTGAACAATGAGTCCTGAACTCAAAGGTGTGCCGTCTACTCCTTCTACTTTCTGACCGTGGCTGCGGTCTATCCGTGAAGCACCCACTTTGTCTACCCAAAGGGTGTCAGCGAAGTTTCCTGCGGCACCGCAATCCAAGAGAGCCAGCGTCTCTACGGGGCTGCCATTGATAGTAACCTGGACCGTTATAACCATCAGGCGGGAATCTTCAGAAGGGTTCGAGGAATCAATAGACATAGTAACGTAGGGACTGGAAGATTGCCCTCGATAACCCGTCCCCACTAGGTTCGAGGGTTTGCGTTTTCCGCCGGTTTCTTGGTTAGTTCAGAACAATTATGCACCGTGTGGCGATCAGAGGCACAGTAGGCACATAGGCCCTGTTCCCTTCTCCTCCTTCTTTCTTCAGGTGTTAAAGAACGGCGAGTAGTGCCGATTTGCATGGGCTCATCGTGAGGTTTGGGCGCTGCCGAAGGAGGTGAGGAGGTCCTTGAAAAGGAGGTACGTGCTTTTCTTCTTTCTTGACGCCTTTCTTGCATCCTGAACTCCATCTGAAGGGCGGCCGTCATAAGATCCTGCAGGGAAGTAGGCCGAGGAAAGTGAGCCATTTCATCTTTTAATTCTTCTCGAAGTCCTCTGCGGAACAAAATAAATTGAGACTGTTCAGACCAACCCGTCTCCATGGCCAATCTCTTAAATGAGGAGATATAAGACAGCACATCAAACTGTCCTTGACGAATGTCCATCAAGTCTTCACCAGCTGCCATTGAGACTTCGGGTCTCTCAAAGGTTTGTTTAACAAAAGCAATGAATGCATCGAAATTCTGAAGGACAGGGTCATTTCCGGTGACTAGAGGGGTGGCCCAAGCTAGAGCGTTCCCTGTCATATTAGACACCAGGAATCCAACCTTGGCATGATCTGAGGCGTAGGTGCGGGTTCTGAAGGAAAAATACACCCTGCAAGCGTCAAGAAATTCTTTTAGGGTCTTGGGGGAACCATCATACTTCCCTGAAGACAAAGGCATAGGGGGCAGGTCTGTGTTGGGGGGCTCCCTTACTGCCACCATTTGTTTTAACAGATTGTTTTCAGTTTTCATATTCTGCATTTCTAGAGAAAGGCTTTGTACCGCAGCGATTAGTTCCTGCACTTGCTCAGGAGTAGCCATGATTGGTGTTTGTTGGCGTTGCAAACTGTCAGCTTCCGATTCTACCACTGGTGTAATACCCTTCTTTCTCTCTTCAACCTCCTCACCTGTGGAGTCGAAATCCTCTTCAGCTGGACTGAGTGCTCGATGCGCCGTATAATCCTTTTCCTTTTTTCGAGGTTGAGAGTGTCTCCCACAAGAGGAAGCCACAGTGAGAGCGTGTAAATGCGCCCTGACCGTGTCCCCCTCCCGGGAGAGACAGGAAGGGGGAAAAAAGCCAGAGTAGGCAAAAAAACCCCTTGGACCGGTAAGTATCCTGATGGCCGCTGGACGTGTATGCAGATGAATGATGGGAGAAGGCAGCAACCGGAACCAGGTGGAATTATAATGCAGCGAAAAACGCCAAAAGGTAAAGAAAACAAAGTAAAGGCAAAGAGCTGGAACTAAGGAATGGAGGTAGAGAGGAAACGAAAGACTGGGACCGGAGTAGGACCGGTAATAAGGACGGAAAGAGTAAGAGAAAAAATGCTCGAGGAGCAAAAGGTAAACAGCGTGTAGCAAGACCGCGGCAGCGAGGAAAAGCAGCTGACCGTGGAAGGTTGCAACGCGCTGTGCTCAGGGAGAGGAGTGGTTAAATAGCGCTACGGCGGAGAAGACTAGACCGCATAGAGAGAACGTAGCGTCAGCGTGACGGGAATCAGGAAGTCCCTAAGCGGCAGCGGGGCCAAAGACGCCAGGTGCGGAGGCGGCGCATGACACCTGCGCGTACACAGCCATAGCTTCCAAGGATCTCTGTAGACCAATTGGCGTGCGATTCATAATGACTGTTTCGTCAGCATAGCTAATCCAAGGTATAGGTACAGCCCCAATTCGAGGGGGAAAGTTATTAGACACTTCAATGGAGGGGCCTATATCAGCGACATACAGATTATATAACAAAGGGGCCAGTCTGCACCCCTATTTGAGCCCTGTGTTTGTAGGTAGTTCTTTTTTGCAATCACCCTGTTGATTCAGCCGGAGAGAAACCATAGTGTTTGTATATAGTGCCATGATAAAGTAAAGCAAGGAGGGATTGATATTCCAGCAAACTAATTTGGCCCAGAGCCGGTTGCAACAAACAGAGTTGAAGGCTTTGGATACTCACTACCCAATCCCTCAAGATGATAGGTTTTTAGAGGAAGGGCCCAGGAGATGACATAATATTACAACAAAACTGGGCAGCACAATTGTAACTTCGAGAGATAGTAGAATTTTCCTGTATTCTTGTATTGATCCCTGTTGGTTTCATTTGTAATAAACCACAGTGTGAACTTGCCATTGACTGAGTCCTCTGTTTGTTCTGGGGAGGGTGTTTGGACTTCCGAGGCCGCGGACCCCCAGCATCGCTTGGCATACTTGGGAGTCCCACCCAACACTGTGATGGGCAAAAATACAACAGGGTTTGGTAGTTTTATTTTGGTTTTATATTGGATATGTATAAAGCGCCTATACATCAAATGGTGTTTTAAGGTGCCGCAAGACAAAAAAGCCGGGGGCAGTGCACAGGAAGTACAGTGGTGGAGAGGAGTGGGGAGGGGGAAGTGCCGTTCGGGGTGGAAGGGAAGAAATGCTATGGTGGGAGGGAAGTGGCAGGCAGAGAGGTAACATTCAAGTGCAGTGGGCAACCAAACCCATTAAGGAGTGTATAGAAGGGTCTGGGACCACTACATGTTGTGTAAGGAAGAAACCAGTGTTAATGAAGAAAAGGATCTGGGCCCCCTACAGATTGTGAACATTTGTGAAAAAGACCAGTGGAAGAGGATTGTCCTCCATGCATTTTGTACCTGAAATGATTAGGGGGAGGGACTCATCCCCCTAACACAGTGAAGTGGAAAAGAGCAGGGGTAGGGAGTCATCCCCCTAACATCAAGACTGGTGAATTATTGGTATATACTTGTACTGATGCTAAACCGACTACCCTTAGAAGGCAAGTGAAAACTAATCTGAAGTTTATTTGATGCACCATTTGGAACTTTCTTTTGTGTATTGAGAAGCAACTTTAACTTATACATTTTGAGAGCCATTGTATCAACTTAGTTTGAGTTCTTAGTTTCTTAGTGAAAGGAGCGGAAATAGGTTTTTGTCATGATGGTGATTTGACATTCTGACAGACACACACTGGTTTGTTATTTCAAGGTACGGAAACTCCTCTTAGCCTTCATGAAAGTTAAGTGTTTTCCCCAGTACCATTTTCCTTAAATAAAAGTATTTGGCAAGAAGCATACCATCTATCTCCTTACTTCTGCACCCCTACAGTACTTGTATGAAATGTCAAGTGTGTTAATAAACAATGTTTATTAAAAAAAAGTAACAGACAATAACGTGATACCAAATGTAAAAGTCACATAGGCTCTTTTAACTTATTTACAAAATATTAATGACATCTTCAATTCCTCTGGCGGTAATAGAACATCTGGTGTCATATACTGTTGGTTCCTTTGAATCTGAGAGGAGGGCCATTTATGACACCTGAGAATGCTGGTTGGCATAGAACAAGCACTTTGAAGTACTGAGCTGGCGGGATCATTTACAACCCAGTCCCGCCCCTTTGAGTGATTCCAGAATCTGCATCCAGTTTCCAAAAGTGCAATGTTTCGGGACAGAAAAAAATTGCTTTTAGTACCCCGGTCACGCAAATATTGCGGGCCGGGATACTAATAGCAATATGACCCTCGCGGCGGGGGCATTCGCTCGGGCCTATAACTATGGGCCCCGGGGCATTACCTGAGTCGGTAATGCCCCCGCCGCTCGGGTAATATTGCTTAATTAATGGTGCAAGTGTTCCCATTGGTGTTTCAGTGTTCCCATTCCATGAAATCCTATGAGACTCCATGGGAATGGGAATTTACCGTTCCACTGTCGCAAGTAATATCCTCTGATTACCAGGATATGAAGCAGCAGGAACGGTAAGCCGAAGTTGCCGGTACCGGCAACCTTGTAACGAGAGCCCATTTCTTTTTGCAAAGAAATCTGTTATTTTCCATTTAATACGTGTCGATTGTTAACTTAAAATGATTTAATCAGTCACTACATTGACAGTGCAGAGAGCAGGACTGGGAGATGTTTCCATTAGAGAATCCAGCCGCCGGCGAGGGAATATTTGGGGGATTGGTGGTGTCGGGATCTAATCGAGAATATGTGTTATCTATAGCATCACCGTTCCCACCATTGTTCTTACTTCTCAGAAAATACATTGTAGTTGTGTATGCAGAATACGCTCACTTCTCGCTTGAGAATCATGTTTCCAATTCACCATTCAAAACACTCCCTACACTTCCGTCGCACTTCGCGCATGCTTTGTTTGAGCCTCATCTTTTGAAGTGCAGCACGTTCCTTAGTCAATGTTTCCCACCAACTAAAGAGAAACGAGTGGAGCTGCAAAAAAAATCAAAACAGGCTGATACCAGAAGCACAGAAGGTGGGCCCAGGAGATTCAAGGGGTCAGTGCACCTTCTGCAATATAATTGCACTTCTTCTGCAGTTCACCAGGGATATGTTTGCTTGCCCCAGGCAATGATTTAGGCCTCACAGCCTTTCAAGCACCAATGACAAGGGAGATGGAGTGCCATTCATGCCTCTGTAGCACACTTCCTTATGCAGGCTACATAACAGTATGAGAGGAGATCCTGTGTTGCTATTTATTAACTGCAATTTTCATCTTACTTACATTCCTAAACTCTCAAAACTAAAATCACAAGTTGATTACTGTAATTTAAAGTATGTTTATTTTTGTAGGAATATAACAGTTATTCACATCATGCTTAATAAAATGGTGAACTGTATTAAACAATAAATGAGAGGTGATGTTGCTTGCACACAGACACATCCATTGAATGAGGGCACTTACAAATTGCATTCAAAGTATACATTTTGCTGCATTAAATACTTGAATATAAGTGAAAACATAAGATTGGTAGCAAGAAAAATGTGAAAGGATAGATGCAAGGCTTTGAAATAAACATTACCACTATCATTGTTGTGGGCAGCTTTCCATGCCATTATTCTTTATTAGTACCCCGGCAAGAGACAATCAGAATGCAACAAGCATTCTGATTGGCTCTCGCCAGGTCCCTACCCGGCCGGGAATCCCTCCGTCGGGATTCTACAGCCTTTGTCCCCGGAGGGGGGCGTGGCAGCCCCTCAGCCAATGAGGAGGCTCGAAGCGAGGCCATCCCCGCTCTATGCCTCCCCGCGGCTGAGAGGCTGTCTTCGCCCCCCGATGGGGACTCAGGTAAGTCTTTTTATTTTTTTTATTTTTCCCGTCCCTCCCCTCCCTCCCTCCCACCCGCCCCCCCAACTTACCTTCTTGATTCTGCGTTCCCGGTGGTGGACGATGGAAGCCTCCAGCCATGTGGAGACTCGGAGCGGGGCCATCCCCGCTCTGCGCCTCCACACGGCTGGGGGCTTCCCTCGTCCCCCGCCGGGGACGCAGCTACTTTTTTTTTTTCTTTTTCCCCCGTCCCCCTCCCGCCCTCCCAACCCCACTTACCTTTTCTTTTTTTTTTTTTTTTTATCCTTTTTTCGGGAGCGGACGCGTTGGGAACACTTGTGTTCCCAGCGCGTCCGCTCCGATGGCCGCCATGGAAATGGAAAACAGACTCCTTTTTATGGCGGCTGCCATTTTCTTGGTCGTTTTATTTTTCTGTCCCAAAACACTGCAGATTGAAACGCCGCAGCGTTTCGGGACAGAAAAAAAATGCTTTTAACACCCCGGTCACGCAAATTACCGACTCTGGTAATGCCCCAGGGCCTTTGGTAAGGCCCTCGCTTCACTCGGGTCCTTACCTAGGGGCGCTCGGGTTCTATTGCTTAATTATGTCTGTGAAATTACAGAAGGAAGCAAACCATTAGCAAATTAGTATTGGTTTTGCTACCAAAGGTTTGAGTTAAGTCTCAATTGCTTGGCCATGTCTCTTCTGCACTGGAACATTTGTGGTCACAGGCATCTTTCTGCTCTGAAACACTTGTGTATGAGCGCGATACAAATAAAATATCATATCATATCATTTTTATGTCTTAAGGTATAGCAGTTTGAGCAGGGCTGCCCACATTAGTGGATGGACCAAGGCTGATTTCCAAAGATTGGTGTGGAAGACAGACCAGAGCAATGCCAGTTGTTATGATTTATTTGTTTTATAATTTTGGCTAGTAAGCCAGAGCTCTTGCATTGGAACACAGATAGGATGGAGATGGGGTGTGAGGAGGGACTCACATCCAATTCGCATGTTTGGTAATGTATCCAATTATTGACTGCACATCGCCATGTTAATCCCTGAGGCATTCCCACCAGCTACCTGTCCCTCCCACCTGAAACATACCCACTTGGGAAATCTTTGAGCAAGCACTATCACAAAGTAACACCACACGTTCTACTATATAGGGCCTGTCAGTGTTATATCTAAGCATTCTTTTGAGAGTTTAATAATTTAGAAATAAAAAGAACAAGAGGTCTAAAGCAAGGGTGTCCCCTTGCGTCTATCCTCTACAATCTATTAATTCAAGATATGAATGAGATTTTAGATCCACCTAGATTCTGCCCACCTAGAATAAATGGAACATCGGTCGGCTGGCTCTTAAATGCCGACGATTTAGTCCCAGATGTACGCAGAACAGAATGGTATGAAAATTAAAGTAGGAAAAACAGAAATCCTAATAATGGAAAATATGAAATCAAGAAATAAGAGGTCAATAAACAGGGAACTGGGATCCAACAAAATAAGAACTGCTCTAGAGACAAGATACCTAAGAATAACAATCAGTACGAACTGCTGGGAAAAACCATGGCACCTCAGCCGTCAGGTTAAAATAAAACACCTAACAGCTCAAGGCATAATGATGGGGAGAAAATATGGAAAATTCTCACTACTCCCTATCATTAACTTCTACAATGAAAAGGTAGTGCCATTGTTGAAATACGCGGCAGAGGCCAGACTACGGCTCCCTTGTGAAGCAAGGGAAAAAGTAGATAGCACCTTTTGGAGAAAAAAAACTTAAGACTACCAAACTCGCTACCTATACCCATCCTAAGACACGAGTTAGGTTTATTATCCTTGCACGTGCGGATCGTTTGGAGAGCTCTGTCCACCTTTGGAAAACTTAATTAATTGGAATGCCCACCCCAACTTCATGTTATAAAGACGAAAAAAGAAGGCATGACAGACTGGGTGCAAAATCTTTGGAGGGAAAAATGTTTGAGCATTTTAAATGACCTCGGTCTCTCAATAGAGACACTTTGAAACAAAAACCTACTGGTCAAGCAAGTATTATGGACAGCAGACTGGACCAAAACTGAACGAAGAAGATCAAACTCAAAGTTACACACACTGTCTAGACTATTAATTGGTCAATTGAACACAACGCCAAACTATCTTATGAAATTCCCGCACCCAAAACTGAGAGACTTACTATTGAGATTTCGCCTGAATATCCTGCATACCAATGTCATCTTAGTTAGATAGAGAAGAATAATAGAAGATGACACATGCTGTCTATGTAATCTTTAGCAGGAATCACTCAAGTACTTGATACTATTCTGCTCGACACTAAGAACAGAAAGAACTCTATTTTTGCATAAGCATATGGTGAAATCTTTCGGAACTGATGCTGAAGCCTGGTGGGAATGCTTATATTCAGGAACAACTCCAGGCTCAAAAAGACCGCTAGCAAAGTTCATAGAATACATTTTTGAGCAAAAACTTGGAAGACAAAAAGCACTAGAAGACAAACCTAAAAACTGATCCTGGATGACCACAGTGGCATTCCCAACTCTTTAAGATAAAGTAAATTACACTTTTGCACCGGAAGAGACCAAACCACCACATCAGAGACAACACAGACTTAGTATGATATACAAGGAATCGTAAACCACTACTACCTGCGAGTGTTAGTACGATACAATTATTGTACAATTGTATATCTGGTGCCTCTTAAAGATGGGCGATATTTACTACAAACAGAAGGACACTTAATTTTAGACTGGCATTTTAACCTTCTTTCTTAAATTACCTTTTCTTAATTACATAATCCATGGATTGCCATCATTATAGTGAAAAAAAGGGTATGGCGAGAGGTGCACTCCAGCTCCCTGTCAAAATAGACCTGATACAAAAAGTAACTGGGTTAGATCCCAAAAGCAATTTAATAAATATTACAGGGTTGAATCCCAAAACATTGAAAAAGTATTAACAGGGTTCGATCCCATCTGCTGTTCAGTTGCTCTGTTTTTCTTCTCCTCCTAGTGCTTTCCTGTCACAAACAATCATCAGCGAGGCTGTGCTGGTATTCAGGTTGATTCCAATTAGCAGCTCTTATAGTCTCTAGCCTCCCTGATGATTGTTTTTGGGATATAACCCAGTTACTTTTTGTATCAGGTCTATTTTGACTGGGAACTGGAGTGCGCACCTCGCCACCCCCCTTTTTTTCTTACCATGTTGGAGTCCCGGGCTCCAGAGGCAGCAGCACTGGGGTTACTGTGCCCAATTTTAGAGAACCACACTGATGGTTTTCTCCCCTCCCCCAAATTTGTGAAAGATTTGCGCACTAGGAGGGGTGTCGGTTCCTGGTCACCTGATTTGGTAACATGTGAACACTACAGCTACCAGAATCCCTAGAGACTATAAGAGCTGCTAATTGAAATCACCTGCATACCAGCACAGCCTCCCTGATGATTGTTTGTGACAGGAAAGCGCTAGGAGTAGAAGACAAACAGAGCAACTGAACAGCAGATGGGATCCAACCCCTTTATACGTATTAAATATCAGGTCTATTTTGACTGGGAGCTGAAGTGCGCGCCTCGCCATCCCCCTTTTTTCTGATCATTATAGTGAGTTTGGAAAAAAAGTAAAAGTGTAATTTTCTTTGATTTTATTTAAGGATAGATTTACATTTGTAAAAAACTATATGCTAAATAATAAAACAATAATAATAATTTAATTGCTTCTGTAAATGAGTTCCTGGTCATAAATATCTCTTAACAATGTGTGCCTTCATCCAATTGATTTTTAAACAATTTGTATGTACTTAAATATGTTCTTTGCACTGGTGTCCTGTCTCAACCAAGCAATTGCAAAAAGCTAACAGTTGTGTCTTGTGTATAGTATTAGACCGACATTTTCCAGGCAATGACATCATATGCCCATGTTCTCAGACCATTTTTCAGCTGTTCTAATCTTATAGCCAGGTGGTACCATCATGGCAGTGCATGGCAACAACGTGTCCCATACCTACTCTAAAGGCCAAGTTGTTAGCTTTGCCAATGCATGCTGGTTTTAATTTGCCTAAGTGAAGTTTATATGCCCAGATGTGGGGGCCATGCTAGCTACATCTAGAAAATCAAGCTTACTGTGTAAATATAATGAGACCCTACCTGAACATGCCAAGGCTAGGACGGCAGGAATGGACCATTTTTAATCGTCTCCTTATGCATACCTAGCAATGGGATTCTGACCTAAATAGAATGTGGACCTCACTACAACTCTGGCGGTAGCTGTGCCATTGAAAACGGCACGGCTGCCGCCGGAGTTGCATTTTTTTCCAGCACCCATGAATGGGCAAGAACTGGGTCATGCCGAGTTAGGCGGACTCGGTACTTGCCCATTTTAGGTGCCGCAATCAAGGGCTTCCTCATCCCCGTTCTGCCCAATAGGGCTGAATGGGGATGGGGACGTCGGATGCACCGTCACATGCAGAGTTGTGCGGGTGCATCCGACGTGCTGTGCTCGTAGGTGCCGGTCAGCCCACCAGGAAAAACTTGGTGGGCTGTCAGGCATCCGCGAGCATAGCCCGTAGTATGGCAGTCCGAGAACTACGGTACTGGCATGCTTACCGGTACCGTAGTTCCCAGACCACCAGGGTCATAATGATGCCCTGTATCTTTATATGTGTGGGAGCTCAACACACCCTGCCAGAACCTTTCATGATTTGAACTGCTAAGTACTGACTTGATAATCTCATGAGTAACTATTTACAGAGTTTGCATGCAAACAGAATACAGAATACATTATGTGTATTGTGGGACCCGTTTGGAAAGTATGATGTCACTCCTGGGAGCTGGGTGTTTAAGCAGTGCTGAACATGGAAATTAGTATATATATATATATATATATATATATATATATATATATATATATATATATATATATATATATATATATATATATATATATATATTTTTTTTTTTTTTTTTTTTGATATAGCGCATCAAACCCAGAGGCATCTAGGTGCTGTTTTTACAGAAATCGGAGAGTAATAAGGTAGCATGGTTACATGGTTGTTCTTACAGAAATAGTACATTAACAAGGTAGCATGGTGACATGTTTGTGCCTATGCAAGGCAGGCAGATAATGTACATAGGTAGCGAGGTAGATACATCAAATTTAGTAAATTAAGTACTGTTCGGGTGTTGCTTGTTGCAAGGTTACAGACTGATGCAGATATTACTGTGTTGCATTGCTAGGTTGCTGGGCTACTGCAGAAGCTTGGCTACGTGTATCCTGGGTGAAGAGCCACGTTTTCAGCTGTCTTTGTAAAGTCCAGAAGGAGTCTTCCGATCTAAGCTTGGCTGGAAGAGTATTCCACTGTCTAGCAGCAGTAGATGGGAAGCTACTGCCTCCGGCTTTCTGTAATATGAATCTTGGTATGGAGAGCAAGTGCAAATGTGCAGACTGCGTAGGTCTGTTGGATTGGAATCTGGAGACTTTGTCAGCCAGATAGGTGGGCGCAGACTTGTGGAGTCATTTGTGTGTCAGAATCTTTTGAATAGTATGCACTCTTAAACGAGGAGCCAATGGGTGTTCCTTCTTGTTGTAGTGGTGTGGAAGTGTTTGGGAATGTTTAACGCTGCTCTAAGGGCTTTATTTTGTAAAAATCTGGAGTTTTTTAATGTTTTGGTTCTTGGTAAGAGCGTAGATTGTTTTTAAGGTTGGCGTGAACCATGAATTCAGGGCACCTATGGGTTCGGTTTTACTGTGGGATCCCACCACTGATGGGGGCTGGGGTGTCAATGGGAGGATTATCCCACCCTGCCAATAAACATTTGCTTCTCAGAGAAATGATCATGAGCACCTGGAAAATAACACAAGAGAAGAGCATTTCATGTAATGTTGCTGGGAAAATATAAATGATGCATATCTTTTAAATCTAAAAAATCAGTATTTACACATTGATTGATTGATTGATTTTTTATTATGCATCTATGCACAAGTGTTTCAAGGCACACCAAGGAAAGGAAGGAGAACAAAGGAAAGACAAGACAAACAATCTCACTAGGCCTCGTGACATTCAGATTGTGCAAGTGCGTAATGCGAAGTGCAGGGGGAAGCAGGATCTGAGTTAAGTGTGATGGAGGCTGGACAACAGGGGGCAATCCCAGCCAGGAAGAGCAAGGTAGGCCAGGTGGAAGTGCAAGGTGGGCGAGGTGGAAAGTGCAGGAGTCTGGTAAATAAAGGGTACCTGGTGTATCTCTATGGTCCTCCAGGTGAGTATACACAGCAAAAACAAACATGGACCAATAGAACAAAGATGACAGGATTTCAACTAAATTGTCAAATCTTAACAATACATAGTATTTATTTCACATATCAAATACAATTTGAACATAGAAAAACAGGATGTAGCATGTTCAAATTGTATTTGAAATCCTGTCATCTTTGTTCAATTGGTCTGTTTTTGGAAAGTGCAGGAGGACTGGTCCAGGGGGGGACATGGAGTCATGTAAGACTCAGGGGGCACCAAGGAGGAGCAGGAGCAAGGGTAGGTTAGCAGGTGAGATGGAGGGAGAACGAAGAGGAGAAAAGGAGGATCTTGAGGAGCTTCCGGAACTTAAGGACATTCGTCTTTTGACAGAGAGACGCAGGGAGGCCATTCTAGAAATATCTTAGCCCCACTCTCTGCTTGGAGAAGCGACTGACCCACAGAGAGTTAGAGGTAGATGGGCAGAGGGCACTAGCAGGAAGGTATTTAGAAAGAGAGAGTTGAAGATTGTGAGGGCTGGAGAGATGCAGTCTCTAGGGTTGAGACCAAGGATAAGTCTTGTGGTCCTGTTCTGGATAAGTTGCAGAGGGCGAAGAGTAGAGTTAGGGAGATTTAGAAAGAGGCTGTTGCAGTAGTCCAGCCTAGAGAGAACTGCAGCAGGAGACAGTGAGTTTCTGAGGGAAGGTGAGGAAAGGGTGAAAACCGCTGAGAAAGTGCAGCTGGAAGTGGACCTTCTTGGCAAGGTCTGTGATGTGGGGAGAGAAGGAGAGTGTGGAGTTGGAGATGACCACAAGGTTTTTTGCCTCACAGGAGGGTGAGGAGAGAGGGCCCAAGGAGGGTGGCCAGAGTGAGAGAGGAAAAGCAGGAGCAGGGGTCCCAATGAGAAGGATCTTTGTGTTACTGGCATTAAGGCAGAGATCGTGGAGGCACACCATAGCTGAAAAGCGGATTGACAGTCAGCAATGAGCGAAGCAAGGGAGAAGGCCGAGGGAAGCCTGGAAGAGAACTGTGCCCATCTGTTTAACACTGAAATTTAGAGGAGAAGGTTGAGATCAGGAGGGCCAAAGGGGCCAGATAGACATTGAAGAGCCAGGGTGAGATGATAGACCCCTGGAGAACACAACATGTGGAGAGAGAGGTGGTGGAGAGAAAGCACCCTAGTGGACCTGGGAGGGTCAGTCCGAAAGGAAGGAGATCAGCCATGCGAGGGCCTGATTCGTGATGCCCAGGTTCTCACAGAGTCGGTTAATCAGGATGGCAAGATTGACTGTGTCAAAAGCAGAGGGAAGGTCAAGGAGGATGAACACAGAGCGAGTGCTGAGGTTGAGGTTATATAGCAGATTTTCACGGGTCTTCAGGAGAGCAGTTTCCATGCCTCTAGCTGCTATGAAGTCAGACTGATGGTCATGGAGACAACCAACAGACTCAGTGGGAGGGCTAAACTGGAAGATAGTCAACTTCCCTAGGAGTTTGCCCAGGAACAGAGTGGTAGAGATCGGGTGATAGTTAGCCAGGCAGAAGAGGTCAGCAGAAGGCATTTTTAGTAGAGGGGGCACAAGGAAGTGATTAAGAAGAGAGGGGGAAGATCCAGTGTCAAAGCAGTGATCACAGAAATCGGCCAAGGCTGAAGCAAGAGAAACAATGTAGTCCTTAATGGTTCTGGAGGAGCAAGGGGTCACCTATTTGGATGACACTTTCATAGACCAGACTTGTCTTGAAACATCATTAGGTGTTATAGGAGAGAGGGAGCGGAGAAGGAGAGAAGGGAGGCGGCCAAGGTGGTCCTGAGAGAGGTAGCAGGAGAGAGAAGAGAAGCAGAGGAGAGTGCAGACAGGATGCGCTGGTTTTAGTGTTGAAGTGAGAAGTCAGAGCCCTGCAGAGGGACTTGGTGGGAGTAGAAGAGGTGGAGACTGCAGTAGGATTGGCCAGCTCCTTGCAAATTTTAAAATTGTTGGCCTTGTCATTTTTAATTTTTTTTTAATTTAAAAATGTGTTTTTGGTGTAACACACCTTTACAAATAACTTCAATAATTACATTTTCCATAACAAAATATACTCTAAAAACAAACATATTTATAAAAAAGAAAGAACATTCTTCAATGTCGGATCTTCTTGTGTCATAATTCATCACTTTTTATACTAAATAGCAAAACAGTCTTTTTCCATTTCGGTTCTGATGTAATTTACCAAACGGACCGTTTCTATTATGGCCGTATTACTTCTGCCCCACATACAGTGCTTCCATATACAGTTTCTTGCGAAAATCGTATTGGCATTTTTAAATTCTTTCAACATAATTACCCGTATTTTTTCAAAATGAGAACAGTATAAAAATAGATGGTTTAACGATTCTACAGTCTCTTTACAGAATCTGCAAGTTTGATCCACGTGGGTATCTTGATTCTTATTCCAGTATCTGGTTCTGACTTTACTGTGAATCAGATCCATTCGAAAAAACATATACATTCTGTGAATCATTTTCTCTGGACAAAGCAGTAACTATTTCAAACGAGGACTTTGTGAGTGAATAAATTCTGCGTATTGCTCAAAGGACGAGTAAGATTGTACTTGTGTTATGCATTCTGCCCAGTCGTCAATAATCAGTTTTATTTTCATTTTGTTTGTATTCAAATCAAGATCTCACGCTCGTAAATTGATCTTGTTTAAGAGCCTATCCATGCTATCCTTAAATTTTGCTATAGATACAGGATAGTTCTGAATTAACATTTTAGCAAATTCTGTATAGATGGTATTTCTTGGAGGATCTAACATTTTGAAGTAAAGTGTCAGTAGGCGCAAATGATAGCGTGCTGCTAAAGATGTTAGTCCTAATTCATGTCTTAATATGGCATTCGGAAGGAACAGAGGCAAGCCTAAAGCATTTTTCCCATAAAATTCCTTGTAGGCGATTGAGGAAGGGACTTAGATCTTCAAGCTGCAATTCTACTCTATATAATAGAATCGCCTCAGCTTTCTTATTATAATATTCATGCAGTGGATTCAGTGAGAAATTGCAGAATCTGTGATAAATCATTTTCATTTGTCCTTTTAGGGGTCACATTTTCTCCAACTGTTCCTTAGCTTTCTTTAGTGAGATGTTGTTTGAGACCTTGGGCCTCATTACGACCCAGGCGGTAAGGGGTAAACGGCGCCGTAAAAGGTGGCGGCGCCGTTAACCCCTTACTGCCTAATTACGAGGTCCCTTTGCGGGTCCCTACCTTAACAGCTGGTTTTACCAGCCGTTAAGGAAGGAACCTGCAAAGGGATTTCGAGGTAATTACGGTATTGCAATTTGCGGTACCGTAATTACTGACATCCCCATTCCCATTGAGACCTATGGGGGCAAAAATGGGAATGGGGAAGAGCCAATGGTTAATGGGGAATTACCACCCTGTCAACCTTGGAATGGGGCGGTAATTCCGCCATCCACCATGGCGCAATCGGTAAAATACTGGCAAAGGCAGTTCTGAGGTCCAGTGATACAACCAAGATAGGACTTTTATCAGGTGATTTACATGATGCTATCAGGTGGGCAAGAATGGTTGCATTTAAAGTTGTCCCCATAGCTTTTCGGAAGCCTACTTGAGCCGCACTTAGACAGTCGGTGTTCTGGATCACAATCTCTATTTCTTGCAAAATCAATATAGCGAACATTTTGGCTGCTACATCCATTAAGGCTATGGGCCTAAAGTTGTTAGGGTTTCCAATGGGCCCCTTTTTATGTTTAGGTATAATAATGGATGTGAGCCAGGATGATGGATTTTTTTTAATTCAAAATATTGTTTTAAAGTTTTCTATGAAGACTTGTACCCAAAATAGAGGATCGTCTTTAATCACACATGGGGGCAAACCATCAGGACCCGCGCATTTAGACGCTTTTAGTTTGTTAATGGCATACAAAATATCGTCAATGTTCCACGGACAAATATCAGGAATGTTTGTACATGTTGGAGCTCTTTCAAGGTGTGAGAATGCAGGAGGCATTGTATATTTATGAAGGAAGAAGGAGGTCCATGTTGCTCCGTCGATTGCTGATTCGAATTCTAAATGTTGAACTTTATTTATGGATCTAAGATGTTTCCATATATCTTTGGTGTTACGTTTGCATAACATCACCACCACATTTTGATTTTGTTTCAGTAACGTATGAGAACAAATTCATGATATGTCATTTTTAAATTGCATACTTTTTTTTTTGCACACTTTTTTTTTTGCACAATCCTGGAGCACAAGGGACTTCCTTATTTTCCTCAATGCTATGTTTTTTTGTGTTTAAGCTCTGAAATTTCAGGAGAGCCATGTGAAATTGCATGTTTACTGTGATCTTGGGATTTTTGTGTGGTAGCTATAGATCCCAAGTGAAACACAATCAACGTTAAGTTCCATTTTATGATAGATTCCCTCTCTTTAGGTATCATGCTCTTACTTATCCAAAGGTCTCCATTAACTAGAAATGACATTTTTCTACATGTGCTTGTATTCCACTTAATCGAGAGCCTAGTTCTATTGCTCTGTATCAATGACAGCGTGGAATCGCATGCATATTTAGTGATTCTACATACCATTGAGGAGGTGATCATTAGGTGGTTCCCTAATGCGGGATCAATCATGCTAGAGAGAGACATCCATCCAGACAAGGTTTTGGAGCCCACCAAATAATCAATCCACGAAGAATATGAGCCTCTTTTCCATGTGTATACCTCGTGAGTAACGTCTGGTTGAATAGTATACAAGTCATGGCTATCTAAATATTGCACCAACTTTTCTCCATTTTCACATGTAAGTCTAGAGTGAGTCTTGGATTTGTCATTAATTTCGGTACCCAGAGCCAATAGGAAAGTTGCATTAAAATCACATCCAATAAGTATTTCTTCTTGTGGACATTTTCCGTAGGCCTCCTCTAGAGCTGTGTCAAAGATTTTGCATGCTTGTGAAATTGACATGAAAGACGGATTCCAATATAGTGTGATCAATAAAACATTAAGACTATGTAGGGAGTCTATTGTCACATCTACCAGAAGTAACAATTCTGATTGAAAAATATGGTTCACCTTGAAGGAAGATGTGTTGTTGATGAGTATGGCCAAGCCCCCTGCTGGTCTGCCACCTCTTTTGCCATCTGCGTGGTGTACAAAGGAAGTGAAACCATCAAACTGCAATTCAAACATAGACATTGTTTCTTGTATCAAAAATATCTGTGGTAGCATACCCTTCTGAGCATTTTGCAACCATTTCCTAAGATTGTTGAAACCACAGCTATTCCATGTAATGACTTTTAGCTCTCTCAATTATGAGGGTACATTCGCAGAACTTATCATAGAGGCAGCTTTTAGCAAAGGTTCCAACCAAGATACACCATTTAGTACTGTAGTAAGCGAAGCTAGCTGTTCCATCATTTGTTTTGAGGTGTCTATATTGGAAGAGGCTTGGTTTACATTGTTAATGCCAGTTGGTATGATAGATGGTTGAAAGTCAAGAAAATCCATCGCCTCTTCCACTGAATAGAATGCATACAATTCTAAGCCCAACATCATTAGAACAGATTTGTGTTCCCATAGTAGTTTTACAATAATGGGGGAAAGCATTGCTGAGAGCATGCGGTTATTATTTATGTTAGATAGCCGGATGCTTTCAATGTCATAAGAGACTAAATTTCTAAGCGATGGAATTTTGTAAAGAGATTTCATTAGGAAGGAGCGATTAATACGTTCCTTTCCATTCATGGTTGGATCGCTCTTCCATCCGATATTTGTTTTCATAGCCTCAGGAATGTTGTTAAATGCTACTAGGGTTGATTCAATAATAGTCAAGGGTTGAGTATTTACTTCATGACAAACAGAACTAGATCCTGAGTCATTAGGCAAAGACCCATTTTCATCCAACAGACTATTCTTTACTGGGTTGCGTGCATCTAGTGTGACTACTGATACTCTGGGACTGTTTTTGTTTTCTACGTGGGTGGATGTAGCTTTTACTTCTAAGTTGATGGAACTATTCTCTTGAGAAGAAATAGCTAGATTCTGTGGGGATTGGGGATTGTTTGATACATCTGAAAAGTTTTGTGCTTGTTGTTCAATAAGGGTTGGATGAATTTCAGCACATGTTTGTGCCAAAGTGGAAGCTGTCAGGGGTTGTCTAGTTGAGATACTTGGTACAGCTTCTGTATCAAGAATTTTCCTGTTACCCGTATTTGGTGTTGTTTTTCCACTTTCCACCTGGCATTCTGTTTTTTTAGTGTTTCCTGTTTTTTTTATTTGCGTTTCATGAAAATATGCCTTCATTTTTGTTTGAGTTACTTGTGTCACCTTGAAATCTTCTTGGGCAGTAGGTTGATCTTTTTCCTCCACCCTGGGTTCTGCATTATCATCTTGTGTTAGTATTTGCAATACTATTTTACTTTCTTCATTTAGTTGGCTTAAATTCAAGGCATGATCGTCTGGATTAGAGTTGGGGAGATGTTTCTGTGTTTTGCTTTTCTTGACACCAACAGGGAGTTTCTTCACTCCTTGATGTATTCCAGTATCATCTGCACGTTTCTTGTGCTTTCTTTTTAGTGCTCTTTGATAGTTTTTATTAGCTCTTCCAGATATGTGATAGGGCCCCTCAGCAGATATAACTGTATTCTCTGTGTCTTCCGGAGTCTTCTCCAACTCCCGATACTGCTCTTAAATTTCTAGTATCGCTGAGAGGCTATCAGGAGGAGCGTTCTGCATTTCACTCTCAGGTATTGAAGGTGTCATCATTTGAGGCATTTCAGGGTGATGCAGTTGGGGATTAGCTTGGTAAAGGAATTGTTCAATCTGCAGCAGTCGCTCGTGTTACGGTTTAGCTATTTCAATTATATCAATCGATTCCCCATTCACATCAGTAGTTGTTGATGAAGTCGGGTTCCTTGCCATATGTGCAAATGACTTGGGAATACCATGGTGCAACAGGGGATCATTAATCGTTTGTGTCCCTGTAGAGTTTTGTGGAAGTGGTTTGAATGCAAAACCTTGCTGTTTTACTATCAAGGCGGTTCTTATAGGGCAATCTAAATGAAATTTGTGACAGGCATCTTGAGCTGAGATATATCCTTCTACTTTGCTTAGTTTTTCGGAGTTTATCGAAATGTTGGTTTTTGTATCCTTTAGTAGCGTAAGTGTGAGTTCATGTCCCTTGTCTAACCAGTTCAGAATTCTAGTTATTACCGGAATATCTTCTGTTTCTTTCTCTAATAGTTTTGAATGCTTTCTTTCTGCTTGCACAGGTATCTCAGGTGAATGGCTGTTATTTAATACAGGGATCGAAGTTTCTATTTCACCTGATAAATACCTCTCCGGTATGGATTTATATTTCTTTGCCAGTAAAGAAGTGGGCGAGCTAGTGGGTTGGTATGGCTCTTTTGACTTAGGCTCTTCCATTTTGAAAGAAGCTGTGTGAAAGGTTGCTATGTTCTTTCATATTCAATTTATGAAACTGGACATGTTCTCGAAATTGTCCAAAAGTGGACACTGGAGTAGATGGACCTAGTGGAAGGTTTACCCTTTTGTCAAGGTCTGTCATAATAACAGGTGCTAGCATCAATATATCCGCAGCAGGTAGAGAGTTATCTACCTGCATGTCTGCATCAAGTGTATCTTTTTTTTGTATTTTCTTTTTCGGAAAAAGGATCATGGGTAATATCTTCATTTGCATCTTTCAGGGAACACAATACTATGCCTGATTGAGTCTCTGCATTGTGACTAGTTTCAGTGGCATTGTCAGCCACTTGGACTGACATTGAAAGGAATGAGCATTTAGAAAAAATGGCCAAACTTTCAGATTGTTTTTTTGTTATTGTTTTTCGTCATAGCAGGATTTATCTCTTTCAAAATAGAGTCCTTAATTTTTTTCCCACTACGCAACGTGATTTCCATCTTTGTATTAGGGTTCTGCTGCTAGACAAACTAAGGTGTCTCAGATTTTTAGTTCCCAAATATCATCAGAGGATTGACTTTCCTCCATCTAAGAAAGTGAAGATGCAAACTGTCTATGGTCTTACACCATACACTGTTAACTGTCTCTGTGTATGCAATGAAAAATATAATTTCAGAACAACCTTTGAGCGTAATATATATTTATGGTAGTGTATTTCTTCCTTGATAGCAAAAAGTTACGTACCATAAATCTTACTGCTAATCAATACGTTTGCCACGTCCCACGCACCTCGCCACCAAACATCACACTTAATGACACTTAAATGCGCGCGCAAAATGCGCATGCGCATGTGCTTTTAACGTGTCAGTGGGTGTTGCAGTAGGGTGGCCAGGATGTGAGGTGACTTTTGGGTAATGGAGTCCAGTAAGCAGGGTAGAAACGTCTGTGTTTCGCTGAAGACAGGCGCCACAAACTTCCTCTTGCGCATACGTCTTCTATGGATAACAGGAGAGTTCTTTAAAGGTTCTTCAAAGGTACAATCCGTACAAGGATCTCTCCAAACACCAAATACTACACTTATTGACACTTAAATGCGCCTTGTCATTAGAAGCTGAAGAGATGCAGGCTTGAATATGGCCCCTCCTTTTAGAGAAGATGTAGAGTCTGTATTGCCTTTGGAGTAGGCAACAAGCAAGTTTGTCAGAGGGTGCACCCAAAGCTCCCCACTTCCACTCAACTACTCTGCACTTGTGTTCCAGAGCGACCAGGTTGGAGTCAAACCAAGAATTTCACTTGGAGGCAGGTTCTAGGAGAGCAGAGTAGTAAGAGTATTAGAGGGGGGGATGTCTGAAGGGATGGGACCATCTAGGGTGTGTCCAGCAGAGTGTATCAGACCAGAGGGTATGATGGAGAGGGAGAGAGTCGCAAAGGTTGTGGAAGAGCACAGGGGATTGTTCTTGGGAGTTCAGGTGGATGTTGCGATCCCTGAGGAGGAGAAGCTGAGAGGAAGAGGAAAGGAGAGAGGAAGTGAGTCAACCCATTCAGAGAGGAAGAGGGTGACCTGGGCAGATGACCTGTAGATTGCGGCCAATGTCAGGGAGAGCTCAGGAGAGATGGAGAGCCTGCCAAATTCAAAGGAGGAATAGATCTGAGTGGGGGTGATAGAGGCAGGGATCTAGTCAGGAAAGATCAGGGCCACTCCATCTGAAGACATGTTGGGCCTATGCTTGGAGAGGATCTTGTAGCACTCAGGAGGAGAGTGTCAAAATGTGTGACAGAGCGGGCCTTGAACCGTTTCTCGTAAGAGTGAGAACATCTAGGTCCTGGAGTTCAAGGAGATGACAGATGTCAGAGGAGTGTTTGACAGAAGAGCGAGAGTTGAAAGTAGCTACGTGGAGCTGATTTCCACTTTTGAGTGATTTCCGGGGAGTGGTGCAGAAGAGTGAAGTACCCAAAGGAAGTGGCAGAGGCGCTGATGTGGAGGGAGGAGGTGGCAGAGGGACCATGGAGGTAGTAGATGGCAAAGAAGCCAGTGCGGTGGAAAGAGAAGGTGGCAGAGAAGCCAATGAGGAGATAGAGGTAGTAGATGGCAAATGAGCCAGCAAGGTGGAAGGAGGAGGTTGCAGAGAAGCCAGTGCAGAGACAGTGAGAGTAGCTGCAGAAGAAAGGAAATTGGTGAGGAAAGGGAGACGCCTATCAAAAAGGAGGAGATTGGGCTGAGAGCCCTGGACCAAGATGGTGCTGTTTAGAAAGACATTAATTTTGACTCTGGAGGACAGGAAGGAGGCCATGAGGACCTCCCACCGGGTGCCACCATTAATGGGAGAGAAGGAAGAAGGAGAGTGAAGTGAGACCATATGAAGGGTCCATAGGCTGGGAGAAGGAGCGACAAAGAGGATGTCATGAGAGTTTGTCTGGCAGAGGCACTGACAAATGTATCAGCCATGGGAATGCCTGAGGAGGAGACCAGGGTATCCTTCTCGAGCTTCTTCTTTCCAGACTTAGTGAGAGGGGTAGGATAGTGGATAGAATAGCAGTTAGAGAAGATGGGGGAAATTGAGAGCACCATAGAGGTTGCGGAAGAGGAGGGAGAGCACAGGGGAGAAGAGGAGAGAAAAGGATGCACAGCACAGAGCTACGCCACACAGAAAATACGGGGAGGTGTCTAGGGAAGGGGTAGGGGGAACAGAGGGAGGTAGCAAGCAACAGCAGAGAGCTGACAGATACGGGTCAACAGAGGGCAGTACAATAGGAGTAAGTGGAACAGTGGTGAGCCAAACGGACTCAGTTATGACGTAGAGCGGAAAAAGATCAAGAGGACACAACAATAAGCAATGTGACAGGCACATGCAGGAAAATCTCATCTAGAGGGAACATGTTGAAAAATGCACGAGAAATCAAAGAAACAGTAGCAAAACACAAACACATAAGTACGGCTGCCCGGAAGAGGCAACAACCTAATGAGTTTGCGGAAACAGTGTAGAATCCGTCACGCATTTAAAGGAGTAATCGCAAGGTAGAGTGGATCAGTGGGGCACAGTAATTGCTGCGTCCCCGGCCACACCTTTGCTACCTCGTGGTCAATGCTAGTCAACAGCTGCGCTGCATGCTCACACTCCCCTTCATTGCCAAACACCTGAGTCACACAACACTGCACCCTTAGGCTATGCAGGCTTTGCCACAGAGGTTCTGATCCTCAATTCTTGAAGGATATGCTTTGTGGGCTTAGCACAACAGGCTATGTAACAATCAGCCAGCGTCTCTTGAGGTCCTGCCTAGCACAGTACGCGGCCCTCAGTTTATGCAGGGTTTTTCCTGCAGAGTGCAATCAGAGATATATTCCACAGTCCAACAAAAGGCAAAGACCCATGGGGCCCCATGCTCTGCTTCTCTCTCCTAAAAGAAAAACAGCCACAGCTGCACAGGACCACCCAGTGACGTCTTATCTTTTTGACCTGTCTCGCCAGCAGATTACTTACAACCGGAAGTGATTAGAGATCAGAAAAGGTAACCAGTAGTGAACATTGCTGTAGCACTTTTTTCTTTAAATTGTATAAGGTTTTAACAAGCTATTTAAGTGTGATTGTTGGGTGATTATAAATTATGGGGGCAACAGAACAAACTGTTTGAAACAATTCACTTTTCGTGCATTTTATTTCACTTTTTGTAGCCAGGACCCCACCTCCCTGCCACGCTCCACCAGGAGCGATAACAGGAAGCCACAAACCCCTCAATCTGTACTGCCTGCCTCCTGATTTCAGACTCCCTGCCCTGGCCCTCTCTCATGCATGGTAGCATTCGCTCAAATCAATTAAAATGTGCTTCAAAAATACACCAAAGAAATATACCTTTGTGCTTCAGAATGTCATTTTGTAAGAAGAAAATGCCCTATATCTTGCTTCAGTATTCTGGAGTGTGTGTCTTTCAAAAGAGATGTGGCAGGATCACAAGCACCTCCTCCCTGGAACGCTGGGAGTACAGTGATCAGGGTGGAATTGTTGCGTGCATACCATCTATGATGGAATAAATACTGGGGGACTCATTCCTACACCCACGGAGAGGAGGAGGAGTAGCAGGCATTATCCTCAATTCTACCCAGCTAGGCCAAGAACACATGGTGGGAGTAGGTGGCGTAGATGGGAATGATGTAAATGAGAATGGAGGGCAGGGAGATGTGACAAATCCAGGAAAGTATTCCCTTCTCCCTAAAGGACACCCCCTTTGGGACTAGGGAGGTGTGACCTCTATGCAAAACCTCATTAGTGGACAGGGCATGTGGGATACCACTGGGGGTGACACCCTCCTTTGGGAAAAAGGAATATTTGATTTATACCTCCTGCCCGGGGGATGTAATACCAGCCAAAACGGTACTAAACAACATTAGGATCTTATCCCCCTTCTTCATGAGGTTTGTCAATGCCTGGTTTGCACACAGAAAAGTCCAAACTGCCATCAAGGAAGTGGCCATAACACTATTAGCAAAGAAACGAGGGATTAACTCAAAGGAAACAGTGAATGTAAGGCCTATACGAAATACCCCTTTCCTGCTGAAAATTCTAGATAAAGTCACTGCCTCGCAACTGCAGGTCCATCTGGTGTCATCACTGGCTTACCACCCTAAATAGTAGGGCTTCCGAAAGCAATCATGGGACAGAAATGTCCTTACTTGATTTGCAAACCCGAATGTTGGAAAGGCTAGATGACAGTAAAACAGAACTACTAATCCTATTGGCTCTCTCAACTGCTTTTGATTTACTTGACCATACACGGCTGTTAAAAACCTTATCGACAACAGGGAACTACTCAGACTAAACCGCTGAATAGGTAAACTCCTTCCTGAGGGACAGGAGATCAAACATTTGCTGTTGAAATTAGATACGGGATCCCACAAGGGGCATGCCTTTCGCCAGCACGCTTTAATATATATTTTAAGCCACTATGCAAACAACTAGAAAACACGGGACTTCACTTCACTAATTATGCTGATGATTTCCAACTAATAATGGACCTTAGCGGTTACCTCCCCACAGATTCAGCTATCTACACATTCATCAAGGGGTGGATGAGTACAAACTGGATGTGCCTTAACTGCTCGAAAACCCAGCTCATGATATTCAGCACTAAACAAGCGAGGGGCAAATTTAGCCAGGAATGTACAGGATTCAAGGTGGAAGAATGCCTCATTAAAGTTATCGACACAGTAAAGACTCTTGGAACTGTCCTGGAAGCATCACTGAATTCTGACGCACACGCCAACAATATTATACAACATTTCCACTACCACTTAAAAGTCCTGCGCAAGATTAACCCTTTAGTCTCACGCAAATATTGTGAAATGCTGGTTAGAGCAATTATAATGCCTCAGTGGTGCCTGTAGGGAAAATATACAAAAGCTGCAAACTATCCAACATTATAATGACCCAGTTCAGTGTTGCTAGTAGGGAAAAAATAAAAAAGCTGCAAACTATCCAAAATGATGTGGCCAGGGTAGTGTGCACCATTCCTAGAAAGGAACATATGTCCAAATTCCGTAAAGAACTCCACTGGTTACCAGTGGGAAAAGAATACAATTTAAAAGACTCTCCTTAACTCATAAATGTCTTTATAAAAATGCCCCCCAACACCTAAAAGAAACAGTGACTCGACATAAAACCAAACGATCCTTATGATCCAGAATGGCTCTACTGAATTCTGTCCATTGCATTACAAAAACTAGAATCAAGGGCAGATCCTTCCTGTTCCAAGCTGCACAAAAATGGAACGCACTTGCAACAAACTTACTTATGGAAGAAAAACTCCCGGTGTTCAGGAAACCCATGAAAACACTTTTATTTGAATAATAATTCCTGTCCTTTGATGTTTTTGACCCGTCACCCCAGAAATGTCTTTGGGCCTCATTCCGAGTATGGCGGTAAGGGATAGCGGCCACCGCTAACAAGAGCGGTGGCGATAATCCCTTACCGCCATACTCCGAGTTCCCTTTGCGCCATGGAGGTTTTAATACCTGCTTTTAGCAGGTGTTAAAAACCATAGCGCTAAGGGACCTTGATGTTAATTACGCCACCGTAATTTACGGTGGCGTAATTAACGCCTTCCCCACTCCCATTATGCCCTATGGGGCAAGAATGGGAATGGGGAAGGGTAAATGGGGATTGGGGAATTACCGCCCCGCCAACCTTGGAATGGGGCGGTAATTCCGCCATCCACCAAGGCGCTGCCGGTCCGGGTACGGCGTCAACCAAGGCGTTAATAGCGGCATTGGTTAGCGCCGTACTCGGAATGAGGCCCAATGTGTTCATATGCGCCTGGTGCTTGTGGGCTATGGAGCATTATAAATAAATAAATAAATAAATAAATAAATAAATAAATAAATAGAGCAAGGATTATATGGGAATTACACGGAGGAATCATGTCCAGGATCTCTTTCAAGTAAATGACTTGGTTTCCGACCTGTATTTGTTGCCACCCATTTGTGAAGAACGAAACCAATGGAAACTTCCCTTGAATTCCATGAATGTACATAAAGACAGCTGGACACCAGGAGCAAGAGCAACAATAAGCTGGAGAGCGAGAAACGCTGGCTTGTGTGAGCACACAGAGGAAGCAGACTTTCCCTGTCAGGAGGAGCTGAACTGAAGAGACACATGTGGTGGTTGGAGACCCATGGCAGCCCATATAATGCTGCCACTTTGACGTAGGCAGGGAGCCTGAGGATCTCATGACTGTCAAAGAAGAAAGCACAACCAGACCAGGATAAACACAACAGGGTCCTGCCTTTCCGACTCCAGAGTCCCAGAGAAGAAGAAGGGACACAAGGAAGTCGACCGTGCAGGCCAGAGCTGGGCTGAGTGCGCAGATCCATGCTGGACACAGAGACTGCCTCCATGAACAAGCAGCACCATTGGGCAGAAGGTCTGTGGCACCGTATGTGGAGCAGGTGGAAGGCAGTGAGGACGCATCATAGCCCACACCAGGCTGATAATCTGAATAAATCAGCAAGTGGTGAGAGAAGCAAGAACCAAAACAGGACTGAGCAGACCCATAGCCCACACTGGGCTATTAATCCGAATACCCCAGGATGAGATGAGAGAAGCCACAACCAAATCAGGGCTAAGCAGGCCCGTAGCCCACACCCGGCTGATACTCCAAATAACCCAGGAGGGGGTGAGAGACACCACAACCAATTCAGTGATGAGCAGGACCACAGCCCACCGTGGTCTGAGAATCCAAAGACCCAGGAGAGGTTTGAGAAACCAAAACCAAAGCTGGGCTAAGCAGGACGGTAGCCTAGCAGAGGATGGAAGTAGAAATATCCCACCAGAAATAAAGAGAACATTTTGTTTTTGTGAATAACCCCCACATTTTGGAGTGAAGGCGGTCTAGTCGGAAGATGGTGTACCCAATGGGGAGTTGTTGTTTGCATCCTGGTCTGCTCGCGGGACCGGCTAAGGACGCCTCGTTTTACCAGGCGTCCTTAGCGGGTCCCGCGAGGAGACCTCGTAATAAGGCGGTAGGGGATTAATGGGGCCGGCAGCTCTACCGGCCCATTAACCCCCTACCGCCTAACGTGAAATGAGGCCCCATGAGTCTATTGCAGAGCCTCTGGTTCGGCTGGTAGTGCTCCTGGGTCATGTTGAATACGTTGGTGGGAGGCTTTGTGCTCGGAGGTGTGCAGACAGGCAAGCCAGAGTGGCGCTGTGTGGAGGCAGCCTGGGGTAAGGCGTAGGATGGTGCAAAGCGAGGCTTCTGCATAGCGGGAGGGGAATGAGGGGCAAACCCATCCTGTAATGTGCACGGCTTACCCGCGATGCGCTTGCCTGTGGTAGCGAAAGACATAGATGTGGGCGGAGGCAGCAACTGTGAGCAGCTGAGAGCTGCAGAGAGCATCATCAGCCTTTCCATCAGGACTTCCCAGCACGGCTTTGCCTGCTGGCTAGGACGCACACCATTTATGGAGAAACTGCTGTAGGTAGGGTGGTGCCGGAGCCAATCCGGGCCCACGGCGGTAAATATTTTATCATTGTTGTTGGTGCTAGTTGTCATAGGAGTGGCAGCAGCCATCTTAATAGGGTGGGTTTCTGATTCTACCCTGCAAGGCAAGGCCAAGGTGGGGGAACTCTCCGATGACCTCGTGTTGCGTTTCTTGGGGGTCGTAGCTGCTGATGATGCAGGGCTTGCAGTGTCATCAAAGAAGGTGCTCCCCTGCTCCTCCAGAACCATCAAGGACCACATTGACACGCTGCCTCTAGCCTTGGCTGATTTCTGCAACACTCTTTTAACTTCAGACCTTTCCTTCTTCCCTCAAGCACTCCCTTTTGCACACCACCGTGAATAAACCTTCAGCCGATCCTTCCCGTCCAGCAAACTACTACCCAATCTCTTTCACTCCTTTACTGGGAAAACTCTTGGAAAAGCTGGCCATCTCCCAGCTTACTCTCCACATTAAATCTGCTGGTTGTCTCCATGACCATCAATCTGGCTTCAGAGCTGCCAGAAGCACAGAAACTGCTCTGCTGAACACCCGTGAAGATCTGCTCACTAATCTGGACTCTAGCCGTCCTTCTGTCCTCATCCTCCTTGATTTTTCCTCTGCTTTCGACATGGGAAATCATGCCATCCTGATCAATTGTCTCTGTGAGACCATTGGCATCATGATCAGGCCCTCGCATGGTTGACCTCCTTCCTCCTGGACCATCCCTCTCAGGTCCAACTGGGGTCCTTTCTCTCCACCACCTCTTTCTCTCCAAATATGGTGTTTACCAGGGTTCCAACCGCACACCCTGTATTTTCATCATCGATGTGGCCCTTTGGCCCACCTAATCTCTAACTGTCAGTGTTATACGGATGACACTCAGCTCTCCTTCTGGCTCCCCTATGCCTCCCTCCTCTCTCGTTCATTCCTGTCTATTTAAAAAGGTGCCCAAACCCAGCAGTCAGACATTTCCGATTAAGGAGGAGAACCAACCAACTTCCTTTATTAACAATGACGGGGGCACAACAAAAAATCCTGAACGCTGACTTGCAGACAGTCCGTATAAGTTTATATCAACTGTGGAAGTGCATAAAAAAAAGCTTGAAAATGAGAAGGTCGATAACAATGGGTTAATTAAGAATGATAACTAGTTAACCCAATACAAAGGGAAAGATAACAAGCTGAAAATAGAAACCCAGTTCAAATAAAATGGCCTCCTTAAAACGTAAAGATCATAGAACTTTAATAACAGAGTACTGTAATTGACACAACCAGTGATGAAGTTTTAACAATGTTGTGTATGCATGTAAAAGTGAGCCTAGACATAAGAAAATTTAGAAATGTGTATTAATGGATTGTATGATATAATGTGTACAATTTTATGTAATTACTCTTAATTTCTTTTAATTTTATGCAATTATTCGTAATTTTGTAATTCTATGTAATTTTAACAAAAAATGTGTAAAGTTTTATTAAAACTAAACAAATGAATGAAATTAAAATTCCTGTCTGTCTAACCATAATTCAGGAATGGTGCGCCTTCAGCGATCTCAATGCCAGCAAGACCGAGATCTTCCTCATTGAGACCCCTGATCCTGCATCCCCCCTTACACTCTGGCAGCCGTCTTTGGGCCCTCTCCCTGCACCTTGCTGTGAGACAAAAAAACTTGGGTTCATCTTCGACTCCGCTCTCTCCTCTCCTCATATTACAGACCTCTCTAAGAAGACCCTGTTATGAAGAGGCTGGCGCAGACAGGTAAGTGATATTAAGGTTTTATTTAGGTTATAATAAAAGAAGAAGACCCCCAACATTAAGAGGCTCCTCTCCTTCAGCTCCTTCTCCAACTGACAAACATTAGAATGCAGAAACAAGAAACGCTGTCATCAACATTCCATGACATCATACAAGGATGCAGCACACAGGAAAGACACACTATGAAAGGCATTCTCTTCATACTCCTCATAAGTCACCACAACACATCTCCCCTTTTTTTTTTAACTTCACTTATAATCTAAATTCTAATCTCAACAAAATAATTCAAAGGTGTCACGTTGATGACCAAAATAACTCAAAAATGGTCCAGTTTTTGGCACATACACTTATATATGGCCTCTCTTAACCGTAGCAATTCTGTCTTTATTCCACACTTGTCCTCCAGCCACACATACGGCCCCTTTCATGACCGCTACAACTCTGACCAGATCCGAATAAAGAGATTCTCCTTTCCTCTTGACAATTCCCTTCTTAATCCTGACCCAATCTCCACATTCTACGCGCAGCTCTTTCTTACCTCTCTTCAGGTTTTCACGCGCAACCCATTCAGTCTTCTTCCTCACCAATGACTTTCTTACTTCATCAACAACCAGATCCATGTCCCTACTCCTACCCAGCCATGGCGGACACGCCATGGAATATGGCTTCCTGCCTCTCATAAGCTCAAACGGGCACAGACCTGTTGTTGAATGTGGCGCCATCCTTAGGGCCCAGATCCTATTCTGTATCATAGCCAACTTATCCAATCTGCACTCTTCCCCCATACGAATACTCTCCATTACACACCTATTCATCCTTTCAACCACTCCGTTGGATTCGGGATGATACAATGAGGTTCTTTTGTGATCAACACCACATTTCCTTAAATAGCTGGTGAAGTTGCCCCCTACAAATTGGGGACCATTGTCCGTCAACAAACTCTCTGGTAGACATTCATTGGAAAATATCTCCTGCAATGTCTTTATCATGCTTTCTCCGGTGACATCTCTCACAATTTTAAAATTCACCCATCTAGAGAACAGATCCACCACCAGAACTATGAACTTTCCACGTCCATAACCCAATTCCACAGGGCCAAGGATATCCATGGCGAGATCACTCCATATCCTAGACGGGAGACCCACGTCCACCAATGGCTGCTTCCTTCCCACTCTTGACACAAAATTTACAATTTGCTAAACAATTTTCTATTTCCCTGTCAAAACCCAGCCACCAATAGTCTTCTCTCAACACACCTTTGGTTTTGGTAACTCCTATGTGACCGCTCTGTGCCAGCTCTATCAATTTCTTCCTCAAACCAACCGGAACCACAGCCCTTCCCCATCTGAACAATACTCCATCGATGACCAACAATTCATCCTTCACTTCCCAATACGGCCTCATGCCCTCCGCCACTTCCACCTTATTGGGCCATGCAGCAGAAACAACATACGGAATTATTTTATTTATGTTTCCATCACTCCTCATCCCATCCAACCACTCCTGTTTGGACACTATACCGTCAGTGTTGACAAACACTAATTCAATTTCTTCATTTTCCACAATACCAGAGTCAACTACTCTCATCCTTGATAAATTGTCAGCCAATATATTGTCCTTCCCGGGAACGACCTCCATCTTGAAACAATGTGTCTGCATTCTTGTGACCCACCCTGCCACCCTGCGGGAAACCTTATCAAGGCCCTTGTTCTCGAATATAGCTTTAAGTGGTTTGTGATCTGTACGAATTACGAACTCTACACCCCACAGAAAGTTTCTGAATCCTTCCACAGCCCAGAAACATGCCAATGCCTCCTTTTCGAGAACAGAATACCTCACCTCCGCACCCTTGAGACCCCTCGAGGCATGAGCTA
Organism: Ambystoma mexicanum; assembly: GCF_040938575.1. NCBI lineage: Eukaryota > Metazoa > Chordata > Amphibia > Caudata > Ambystomatidae > Ambystoma > Ambystoma mexicanum. Next base: position 452,817,257 of record NC_090938.1, read on the forward strand.
TCACCTCCTCAGACCCATTGTCTTGTTTCTGGGACAAGACTGCGCCTAGACCACATTCACTTGCATCCACTGTGATGATGGATGGCTTTCTCGTGTCAAAACATCCTAATGGTTGGGCTAAATTTATTTCTTCTTTTATTCCATTGAATTCCGCCTCACACTGACTATTCCACACAAATTCAACACCTTTCCTCAGAATTGTCCTCATTTCATGCACTTTGTCAGCATAATTTACCACAAATTTCTGATAAAACTCTGTCATTCCTAAAAAAGAGGGCAATTCACTCTTATCAATTGGTCTTTCTATCCTCTTTATGGCATTCACCATCTCTTCCTTGGGTCTGATACCATTCCCCGACACTTCATGTCCCAAATAGTCCACTTTTGTCACAGCAAATTTGCATTTCTCTTCTTTCAGCGTGATACCTCTTTCCTCAAATATCTCCAACACCTTACAAAATTCCTGTCATGCTCCTCCAATGTCACTCCACTCACCAACACATCATCCTGAAAACAGAAGACACCCTTCACCCCCTTCAACAAGCGATCCATGATTTTCTGGAACACTGAGGAGGCGGACGCTAACCCAAAGGGCATTCTCCTAAATTGAAATACACCTTCATGTGTCACAAATGCCGTAACTTTCCTGCATGCCTCCTCCAACTCCACCTGATGATAGGCTGATGTCATGTCCAGTTTAGAGAAGTACTTCCCCCCACCCACCATGGTTAACTACTCACCCATGTTGGGCAGAGGGTGCCTGTCCACCAACACACACTTATTCAACTCGCGCATATCAACGCACAGCCTCAGATCCCCTGAACTTTTCTTCACAATCACGACTGGGGAAACCCACTCGACCCCCCAGCTCTTTCAATCACTCCTGACTTAAGGAGCTTCTCCAACTCCTTCTTTACTCTGTCCCTTAACGTAAAAGGGACGGGCCTGAGTTTCGGAAAAGTGGGAACACTGCCTCTTTTCAATAATATCTGATGTTGAAATCCTTTCACTCTTCCCATTGTCTTGTCAAATACCTTCCCATGCTCTCTCACATACTTGCTATACGTTGAACATACTTCTGATACTTGTAAAACTTGATCAGGGTGGTTGGGATCTAATTTGATTCCCAAATTCTTTTGCTCTCTCCATCCTAACAAGGATTTACCCTTCTTAGTCACATATACTTTCCCATCACAGCAGCGTCCTTTAAATTCAAACCTACACCAGACATATTCCAGCAAATCAATTTTTTCTTGGTTGTACCCCCCTGGACTTATGTCTGGCTCTGATAATGTCGACACTGCCCCTTTCATTTCACCCTCAAATGCGCTTCTGGATATTAAAGTGATTTTCGACCCTGAGTCAGCCATCATCGACACCTTATATCCATTCACAGTCAAGACAGCATATGGGCGCTCACAATCATCCGGGATACCACCCCTACTAACAACATTGACAGTGTTCACGATAACATTTTGCAATGCCAGTACAGTGTCATCTTCTGATGACCCCCCCTCTTCCTCTTCATTCACGTATAGAACCTTCCTTTGACTCGTTTGGCAAAACTGATAGTTCTTGCAGCACGTCCCAAAGTGTCCTCTTCTTTTGCACTTGTTACAGATTGCCTTCAGCCCTGGACACACCACTGAAGATGCAAAATGTGTCGCACTGGCACACCGATAGCACAATCTCTCATCCTTTTTTATCTTCTCTCCTTTCACTTTTTTGCGTCGACTCTTGGTTTCTTCTTTCTTCTGTATTACTCCTCCCCTTCTTTTTGTTTCTTCCCTTGCTTTTGTTCTTACCTTCACCCACATTTAACACTTCCGACTTGGCATCCTTAGAATCTCCTCCTTCAGCTTTTGATAGCTTGGCAACACATGCCAGAGAATGTTCTACACGTTTAGCTAAGTCCAATACCTCATCCAATTTCGGCTCATCCTTCAGCCACAGTTCCTCGCATATCTTATTTGACCGACAATGCGTCATGAATTGGTCATGGATGTGCTCGTCGAAACTTCCTTGAAATTTACAAGTTAGGGCCAGATGACGGAGAGCAGTCACATAGTCTTCAACAGATTCCCCATGAGCCTGTATGCGCATGCGGAAAATGTAATGTTCCAAAATCGTGCTTCTTTTTGGGTTGAAATGTTTGTCTAACTTCATCAAGGCTGACTCGAAATCATTCAATTCATCCCCGCTTCCATCACTTGCTAGCTGAGGGAGGGTCTCAAAAATTCTTTGGCCTTCGTAACCCAAAAAGTGAAGCAATAATGCCAACTTCCTTTCGCTGGAATATGCCGTTCCCCCGGCTGCCTTCATATAATGCATAAAGCCCTTGCGCCATTGAGGCCAAGCAATTTTCGCCGCCCCTGGCGTAGGCATAAATATGGGTGGTCCAGATATGCGAGGCAAGCTGCCATGTTTTTAAGGGCTGGCAACTAAGGTTACAATCTTAGTTCAGAGCAGTGTTTTTTTTGTTTTTTTGTTACACTTCTAAATTAAGTCCTTGTGTGCTTGTTGGAGGGAGGAATCTAATCCTTCCACTGGGAATGAAGGAGTCACTTTCTTATAGCGGGGTCTAATCTGCAGGGTTGTCACAAAAAAAACATTTCTCAAGTTGGGACCGCTTTTGCTGTCACTGGAACCCCTTTTGCTGCCACAGTTCAGTTCCCCCAGTGGCACTCACTAAGATGCGGCTTTAGCTGCGTGTCTTCGCCGCCTCTGATGTAAAATCCACCCTCTCAGGTGAAATGCTGTAGCGATGTACCCAGAACGATGCTGTAATTAAATTTACTTGAGCCTCTATTACATGTATTGCGGTAATTACGTTCCACCCTCCTGTGCAGATGCACCCTATCCCTCTGTTAGCAGGAATACAGTAACTGGGCTTGTCTTCCTTCCTGCTCTGTAGCGAACAGCTGTAGAGTAATGGCCAGTGCCGGGATCCGCGGCGTTGTGGATAGAAAAAAATCAGCACTTACTTGACAACCGTTGCAGGGATATGACGGCCGCTCGACGCCGGGGAAAAGCGGAGCAACCTCCCCTGTTCCGATGGTGCTTGATCAGCACTTACTTGACAACAGTTGCAGGGATATGACGGCCGCTCGACGCCGGGGAAAAGTGGAGCAACCTCCCCTGTGCCGATGGTGCTTGATCAGCTGCCACTGCTGATCGGGAGACGGGGTGGTCTCTCCTAAGCTTACTGCCACGTCGGCTCCTCCCGGAATGTGTCTCTCACTTGTGAAACTTCGATGGCCGTTCTCGTCGTTTACACTGGCGGGCCGCTCAACGCAGGAAAATGGTGCGGAGCAGCCCGCGGCGGACCGCGGCTCTTCCTCACTTGAGAGGCGGGGCCGCCGCTTCTCCTCGCCAGGACGTTGGGGTAGTTTGGGTCGTTCCTCTTGCGGGTCACTCAACGCCGGGCACGGCGGAGCAGACTTCAGGAGCAAGGCGGGCCCGCGTTCCTACCAGGTGGGGCAAACAGGTACGGCCGGTTGCTGGGGGACTCCTTTCACCCGTCTGCTGTGGCCACCTTATCCCATCCTCGTCGCCATTGTTATGAAGAGGCTGGCGCAGACAGGTAAGTGATATTAAGGTTTTATTTAGGTTATAATAAAAGAAGAAGACCTCCAACATTAAGAGGCTCCTCTCCTTCAGCTCCTTCTCCAACTGACAAACATCAGAATGCAGAAACAAGAAACGCTGTCATCAACATTCCATGACATCATACAGGGATGCAGCACACAGGAAAGACACACTATGAAAAGCATTCTCTTCATACTCCTCATAAGTCACCACAACAGACCCACCACCAGCTGCACCTCTTCAGAAGTAGTCTTCCTTTTCTCGCTTAATTTCCCCCCCCCAAGAAGCTCAGCTTCTCCAGAGCCGTGGTTCTCTCTATGCTGAACTACTGCAGCAGCCTCTTTCTCAGCCTGCCTTCGTCTACTGTCCACCCTCTGCAACTAATCCAGAAAAGGACTGCAAAACTTGTCCTTGGCTTCAAGCCCAGGGATCGAATCTCTCCAGCCATGAAATCTCTCCATTGGCTCCCGGTTGAGGTCTGCACTACATCCAACTCTCACTTCCTAAAAATCTTCCTTCCCGTGCCCTTCTCTCAGCTTCCTCCAACTCTCTGATGGTCAGACGCTTCTCCAGGCAGAAATTGGGAGGTACATCGATCTCCTCTGCAGGGGCCTCCTTCTGGAATGGCTTCTCTGCCCCTCTCAAACTCGAGCAGGACCACCTTTGGTTCTAGAAGCAGCTCAAGACATTGCTTCTGCTTTCTTTCCTTCTCTCCCTTGCTGACCCACCTGTCTGCTGTGCTGGCTGGTCGCCTGCCTACCCTCAGATCCCTATGGGCACCAGCTCCTCCATGATCTGTAAACACCTGCACTGCCTACGGGCCTCCACGCACTTAGCGGCTGTATCTTTAACCCTACAATCCCCTGCCTCCTTGCACTACCCAGCACCGGCTCCCCCGGCTGCACTTACTCAGAGCAATTCTGCCCTGATCTCATTTCTTCCTTTCCCTCACCCTGGCACTTCTCCTCTCCCTCGCCCCCTACACTTGTACGATCTGAATGACACAAGGCCTAGTAAAATCATTTGTATCGTCCTCCTTATGTCTCCCTTGCTGTCTTGTCGCCCCTAGAAACACTTGTGTACAGGCACGTTATAAATAACTCATCATATCATATCATATCATATCAATATCCCCATGGCGTCCTATGTATAACAATAAGGGGTACTAAAACAGCCTTAGCACCGCTTGTAATCCCATGGTAAGCCCAAGGGACCAAATTGCAGTAACCAATTTTTGCAGAATTACCACCGAATTGCCACTAAACTCTGATTGTACCAATTATATGGGTAGAATCGTGATATGGTAGGGTTTGGAGGTTTACAAAGGCCATCCACTCCAGGGAAAGAGAATCTTAGTGTCGAGAAGCCCCAGAAGTATGCACTGGACAGCCAACGAGCTTTACAGCAGGATTAACAGCTTCATTGCTTTTCACAAGTTAAGAAAACTGCTTTATAAACAGATCCTAGAGGGATCTCTTCAGTTCAGCTAACAAATCCCAATTTCCAACAATGTCCTTGATGTTTTTATCCTTTGCAGCTACCAAAGCCTTTTATTTGTCCTCAAAACCATTTTGAATAGTTAAAACCTCGGATGCTTGACAGGAGGAGAGTAAATGCGTGCAACTGAAACAATGAACCACAGCACAGTCGCAGAAAGAATCACCATCAGGAATACTGTGGTGCATGGCAGCGCATTGCAAAGAATACCGTAGCATGGAAAAAATACTGCCATCAAAAAAAGTGTGGGCTCAGTCGACATATTATCCCGTTGTACAACATTGCAATGGACTAATGCCACTCAGAATACTGCATACACATAATGAAAGCGGAATATTGTGCCATGGAATATGCCATTGGAATATTTGTCAGTAGAATAAAGTCATGGTCATCTTCATCTGCCAACGTCATAAACCTTTTAACAGTACTTACAATATGAAGTGCAAAGGGTAGTCCTATTACCTGGGATAATACTGAAGACCAGCATGTTTCAGGGGATTCTCAAGAAAGATGCTTTTGAAAAACTGCACTTGTATGAGGGGTCAGCTATAAGGGCCTAGTCATTTAAGGCGCCTCACTTTTAGTGCCTGTATAGCTTAGTACAAATAATACCCTCTGCTATTGATAACGCACAGAACCTCTCATAGCTCTTCCCTAAAAGGTCAACACACTTACAAAGCTGATCTTAATAAGTCCGAAATTCCGAAACGCGTTGTTCTTTTAAACACGCTGGAGCACGTCAAGGTTGCTCGTGATAATATCCCAACTCTCTCAATGCTATCTTCATTTCTGTATTCTGTTCAACGTTTTGATATTGTGCGAATTTGGCATCACAAGGTTGCACAACGCTTACAACCCTTCAAATTTCCAATAATAAATAACAATTCAAATTCACAGGTTGAAAGGATGACATCAATGAATAAGAAAATGAACACAATACTGGACAGCAAGGTGTGTGTGAACAGCTGTGTCTGTTAAACATTAGATTGTGAAATTAGTACTGCACCCTGCTGGTACAGTGAGATTGTTCTAAAATTAGGGTGACATAAACAAACGACTCTGACTCTGCGGCAAGGCAACAAGAACACAATATCCTCAGTCAAGACGTCAAACAACTAAAGCGTGGTGAAAGTTTCTATTATGGATAAACGGTTTAGCAACTAATTTAATCAAATGGAAGTTAGCAGATTTAACCCGTGGGATGATGTGAGGAACAGCAGATAGAGAAAGATAAAAAACGGACTTACATCAGAGCAGAAGGATACCCGGAACAGAAACCTCAGAAAGAAAACATATGACTGAAAACCATGGGCTAACACGTGCAAACTAGTTGAACTTGAGGTTTAGAAGTATTACGTTATAAAAAGTGCCCAGACATCGCTTCACAATCTTCTAAAGGCATTAACATCATGAATATCACTAATTGGTGAATCTTGCGTTCACAACTGGGTGGTCGCCGTACATAGGTTCACCCATAGTTATGGTCCTAATACCTGCATCCACTCAGACAGTGTTCCTAATAAAACACAAGCTCTGTTTACACCCACATTATAGCTATTTATGATAATATGTAGATTCACTCTGAACTCTGCTCTTCCTAGTACACAGAATCATTAAGAACAATTGCCTCATATCACTAGACCTTTTGAGAGATAGAAAGTTCCAAACGTCACGCAGTGCTCGGCTCTTGATAACATCCTGATAAGAAAGGACCTGTTTGTGAGAATTCCAAGGATGACCCAGAGCCCTGCTCTAATACCCATAAGGTAGGGACACTCGTGTCCCCTTACCATTAGGACACTGTTTGTTTATTTAATTTATGCCCAGCCTTGGCCCAGGGTTGTTTTCTCTCCCTCGCACTGTGAATCTCATTACTTGCACTTTAACTTATTTGAAAATACTCTATATCAAGGCGTGCATCGTTTCCTGTTTGGTTGTTTCTCATAATAATGCCCATGCCAACTCAGAGCCCTGCTCTTAACAATACCCATACTCTGAGAGGCCTGCTCTTAATAATACCCATGCCCCCTCATAGCGCTGCACTTAATAACACCCATGCTGACTCAGCATTGCTCTTAATAATATACATGCCAACTCATAGCCCTGCTCGTAATACCTGGCCCATCAGAGCCTTGCAATTAATAATACAAATACTCACTCAAAGCCCTGCTAAGGATAACACCCACAGTTAACCAGACATCTGTTTTTAATATCAACAGGAAGCTGCTAAGGATTCTAGGGCTGGCCTAGTTGAGCTTCCACCCTCTCGGAAATAGCAAACGTGATAGAGCAGAGACTTAATGGCCCAGGTGCTCCAGCAAATATGATTAGTTTAAATTATCTACAAAGTCACAAGTCAATCTGATTTCCTAACGTTTCCATAGCTGGACGGTATTGAAAGAACAGAAAGTGAGTGCTATAAAAACGCAGGGCCTGGCCCTTGCCCTGGAGCAGGTGAAGCACCAGACGCAGGCAGCAAACCAGCACATGTCTCTGTGTATTTACTACTCTGCCTGTACCAAATATTACAGTTTAGTGCTTGTAACTGCACCCATCAGCAACCAAGCACCCAACAGAAAGCACTTCCTGTTCCAAGCTGCACAAACATGGAACGCACTTGCAGGAAACTTACTTATGGAAGAAAAACTCCTGGTGTTCAGGAAACCCCTAAAAACACTGTTATTTGAATAATAATTCCTGTCCTTTGATGTTTTTGTCCCGTCACCCCAGAAATGTCCTCGTGTTCATATATGCCCTGATGCTTGTGGGCTTTGGAGCATTATAAATAAATAAATAAATACATAAAGCAAGGATTATATGGGAATTGCACGGAGGAATCATGTCCAGGACCCCTTTCAAGTAGATCACTTGGTTTCCGACCTGTATTTGTTGCCAACCATTTGTGAAGAACGAACCCAATGGAAACTTCCCTTGAATTCCATGAATGTACATAAAGACAGCTGGACACCAGGAGCAAGAGCAACAATCAGCTGGAGAGCGAGAAATGAGGGTTTGTGCAAGCGCACAGAGGAGGTAGTGTTTCCCTGTCAGGAGGAGCTGAACCGATGAGACACATGTGGTGGTTGGAGACCCATGGCGGTCCATATAATGCTGCCACTTTGATGAAGGCAGGGAGCCTGAGGAGCTCAGGGCTGCCAAAGAAAAAAGCACAACCAGACCATAATAAAAACACCAGAGTCCTGCCAATCCGACCGCAGAGTCCCAGAGAAAAAGAAGGGACACAAGGAAGTCGACCATACAGGCCAGAGCTGGACTGAGTGTGCAGATCCATGCTGGACACAGAGACTGCCTCCAGGAACGAGTACCGCCATTGGACATAAGCTCTGCGGCACCGTATATGGAGCAGGTGGAAGGCAGTGAGGCCGCACCATAGCCCACAACCGGCTGATAATCTGAACAAATCAGCAAGTGGTGAGAGAAGCAAGAACCAAATCAGGGCTGAGCAGGCCCGTAGCCGACACTGGGCTGATACTCCAAATAACCCAGGAGGGGTGAGAGAAACCGCAACCAATTCAGGGATGAGCAGGACCATAGCCCATTGTGGTCTGAGAATCCAAAGACCCCAGGAGAGTTTTGAGAAACCAAAACCAAAGCCGGGCTAAGCAGGTCGCTAGCCTAGCAGAGGATGGAAGTAGAAATATCCCTCCAGAAATAAAGAGAACATTTTGTTTTTGTGAATAACCCCCACATTTTGGAGTCAAGGCGGTCAAGTCGGAAGATGGTGTACCCAATGGGGAGTGCAAGCGCTAGAGCTGGGCCAGATGCTTCATGGAGCCAAGTTTCTGTAACGGCAAACAGGTCGAGGTTGTGAGCGCTAATCAGGTAATGTAGGTCTGAGGCGTGAGCTGGGAGGGAGCATGCATTGATGAGCGCAGAGCTAATGGTGGTGTGTGCGGGCAAGGGGTCTGGTATCGGAGAGGCAAGCAGTAGCAACCAGATTTTTACATGTTGGCATGGTGTTCAGAGTAGGCATAGTAGTGGCATTGGGACATGCAGCAGCAACAACATCATTACATGTAGGCATAGCGGTCAGCACATGCATAGTAATGGCATTGGGACATGCAGTAGCAACAACATTATTACCTGTGGGCATAGTGGTCAGAGTATGCATAGTAGTGGCATTGGTACACGCAGTAGCAACAACATCATTACATGTGGGCATAGTGGTCAGAGTATGCACAGTAGTGGCATTGGGACATACAGTAGCAACATCATCATTGCATGTGGGTATAGTAGTCAGAGTATGAATAGTAGTGGCAAAGGGACATGCAGTAGCAGTAACATCATTACCTGTGGGCATAGTAGTCAGAGTAGGCATAATAGTGGCATTGGGGCATGCCGTAACAGTATGATCATTACATGTGGCAATAGTGGACACAGTATGCAGCACAGAGGCCAAAGGGCATGTAACAGTGGAAACAACATCACAAGTGGGTGAGCTAGCAGTAAAGGTTACCTGCACATGGTACTTGGGTGTAAGAGGCCTCTCGGTGGATGGATAGTCAACATTAGTGTGCTCGGTGGGGGTCCGTGAGGTAGGTGTTGGAGTGCGCAAGGGCATGTGCAGATCCACCTCATTGCAGTCCATGACTCTATTGCAGAGCCTGTGGTTTGGCTGGTAGTGCTCCTGGGTCATGTTGAATACATTGGTGGGAGGGTACGTGCTCAGAGGTGCGCAGACAGGCAGGTCAGAGTGGCGCTGTGCAGGGGTAGCCTGGGGTAAGGCGTAGGGGGTGCAAAGCAAGGCTTCTTCATAGCGGGAGGGGAATGAGGGACAAGCCCATCCTGTAATGTGGATGGCTTACCCGCGATAAGCTTGTGTGTGGTAGTGAAGGACATAGATGTGGGTGGAGGCAGCAACTGTGAGCAGCTGAGAGCTGTGAAGAGCCTCATCCACCTTTCCATCAGGTCTTCCCAGCAACGCTTCGTCTGCCAGCTAGGACGCACACCATTTATGGAGAAACTGCTGCAGGTAGGGAGGTGTTGGAGCCAATCCAGACCGGCGGCAGTGAATATTTTATCATTGTTGTTGGTGCTGGTTGTCATAGGAATGGCAACAGCCATCTTAACAGCCTGGGTTTCTCATTCTGGCCTGCAAGGCAAGGCCAAAGTGGGGGAACACACGGTGTACCTCGTGTTGCGTTTCTTGGGGGTCGTAGCTGCTGATGATGCAGGTCTCGCAGTGTCATCCAAGCAAGTGCTCCCTTGCCCCTCCAGAACCATCAAGGACCACATCGACACGCTGCCTCTAACCTCGGCCAATTTCTGCAATCACTCTTTTCTCATCAGACCTTTCCCCCTTCCCTTAAACACTTTCTTTTGCACCTCACCCTGAAGAAACATTCCGCTGATCATTCCTGTCCAGCAAACTACCACCCAATCTCTTTCACTCCTTTCTTTGGGCAAACTCTTGGAAAAGCTGGCCATCTCCCAGCTTACTCTACACACTGAATCTGTTGGTTGTCTCCATGACCATCAATCTGGTTTCAGAGCTGCCAGAGGGACAGAAACTGCTCTGCTGAACACCCGTGAAGATCTGCTCACTAATCTGAACTCTAGCCGTCCTTTTGTCCTCATCCTCCTTGATCTTTCCTCTGCTTTCGACATGGTCAATCATGCCATCCTGATAAATCGTCTCTGTGAGACCATTGGCATCATGGATCAGGCCCTCGCATGGTTGACCTCCTTCCGCCTGGACTATCCCTCTCAGGTCCAACTGAGGTCCTTTCTCTCCAACACCTCTCTCTCCACATATGGTGTTCGCCAGGGCTCCAACCTCACACCCTGTGTTTTCATCATCGACATGGCCCTTTGGCCCACCTAATCTCTACCTTCTCCTCTAACTGTCAGGGTTATGCGGATGACATTCAGGTCTCCTCTGTCTCCCCTATGCCTCTCCTCCTCCCTCGTTCATTCCTGCCTGTTTAAAAAGGTGCCCAAACCCAGCAGCCAGACATTTCCGATTAAGGATGAGAACCAACCAACTTCCTTATTAACAATGACGGGGGCACAACAAAAAATCCCACGCGAGGAAAGAACCTGTAGAATATGCAAGAAACCCAACATCCTGGAATCTCCACAAGTTTTATTACAGTGCCCTGAATTGAGTACCGAATACATGACAAATTTAGGACATTTGATACACAACTACGATTATATTAAAAGCGATGCCTTTTGGGCATACTTCCTGAACACTGACTTGCAGACAGTCCATATAAGTTTATATCAACTGTGGAAGTGCATTAAAAAAAGCTTGAAAATGAGAAGGTCGATAACAATGCATTGATTAAGAATGGTAACTAGTTAACTCAATACAAAGGGAAAGATAAGAAGCTGAAAATAGAAACCCAGTTCAATGAAATGGCCTCCTTAAAACATAAAGATCATAGAACTTTAATAACAGAGTACTGTAATTGACACAACCAGTGATGAAGTTTTAACAATGTTGTGTATGCATGTAAACGTGAGCTTGGACATAAGAATGTTTGTGTTAATGGATTTTACGCTATAATGTGTATAATTTTATGTAACTACTCTTACAGGCCAATTCATGGAATTAATGTGCGCTGAAATTTTCGGCGCAAGCGTGCGAAAGCGTGCGAATCGCAGCGCAAGTGCGAATATCGCAGCGAAACCCGCGCACAGCGCTTCATGGAAGTCCGTGCACGTGTAAATCCCTGGATGTGCGCTAAAAATCTGCGTGGCACACGCTGGCGCACACGTCTCCAAACAGCGTGCGCTAAGCGCACAGCGAAAGCACACATAGCGCAGCACACACAACAAAAGTAGGCGGAACAGGGGGCATAACACGCGGAATGGGGAACAACGTGTGAAAATGTGGGCGGCACGGGGAAGTACAGGAGGCAAATGCGCGGAACGCCCACACGGACGTTCAAAACACATATTCATGGAACTGAAAGGGGCTAACGCGTGCGACAAAAATCCGAAAGCAGGCACACATGGACCCGCGCAGCATAAATGTGCGCGCAAACAAACAAGCTCAGACGCCAGGATGAATATACCATTCCTAGCAGCAGTGGTCATGGGATACCGCAGGAGGAGGAGGAGGATAGTCAGGCCCAGAATTTTTACACCCAGAACCAGCCTTTTTGGGATGCCTGATGATCAGGTGTATGGGAGGTACAGGTTTCCACCTCACATAATACTCGACCTGGTGAGTGAGTGGGAGGATGACCTCACATCACCCACCCTGTGCTCCCAAGCACCCAAGCTCCCAAGCACCCCTGGAGAAGGTCCTCAATGTACTGCACTTCTTGGCCACTAGATCATTTCAGCGGACAAGTGCTATAGTGGGGGGGGGGTCACAGGCCACGCAGCCATGCTGCCTACACCAGGTGTTGGCCATCATGACTGCACGCCCATCAGTCCGCAGGCACATATACCTGCCCAGAACACCTGCTGAAAGGCAGGCTGCCGTCCAGGATTTCTACGGGGTGGCACAGTTCCCCAAAGTGCCAGGTGCCATTGGTTGCACCCATGTGGCTCTACGTCCCCCCAGGGCATCTGAGCACATCTATAGAAACCGCAAGCACTGGCATTCCATCAACGTGCAGGTAGTATGCGATGCCAAGGGAATCATCACCTCAGTATATGCCAACTATCAGTTTCATTTACAGAATGTCAACCCTAAACCGGGACCTCGAAGCTGGGCGGCATGGCGATACATGGCTGCTTGGTGAGTATAAATGCCACTGCACATGCATCCATGTCACATACTGAGTAATGTCACAACCCCACTAATGATACCCATCACCAACTCCCCAGGGGACAGTGCCTACCCTCTGAGCCCCCACTTGATGATGCCAATTCGGAACCCCACCACGCCACCCGAGGTAAGATACAACACAGCCCATATTGCAGCCAGGGGCATAGTGGAGCGCACATTTGGAGTGCTCAAGTCACGGTTTCGCTCCCTTGACCACTCTGGTGGGCAGCTGCTATATGCGCCCCCAGTAGTGTGCAGGATCATAGTGGCTGCATGTGTCCTGCACAACGTTGCAACCCACCGGGGCGTGCCAGGGGACATGGTGGTGCCCCCACATCCCCAACCACATGCACGGCCTCTGCGCATGGGAGGTGAAAGGGCACTTGGTGAGGCAGCCCGTACCCAGCTGGTAGCAAATTACTTAACCTAAAATCACTCCCCTGCAGAGTGCACACAGCCCTGGCACATACCAGCTGACAATCAATGATGATGACATAAGGGACAGTCAACTGTCACAACCATAGCAGCCTGAGATTGGTCACCTGGAAGTGTTACATTGTGTGCATCCTTACCTACACAAACACCACCAATGCTGTGTCATCAAAAGACATACATCTATGCTGTTAAATTCATTACCCCCTAGCAAAATACAACATGAAAACAGCGCCATGTCACCCAACCCCTCCCCAGCTCTGCCACCCAACACACCATGGCATGTCATGCAATGTGAAAGCAAACAAAGAAATGCACAAAACCTGACACAAGTGTCACGAAGTACACTGTCCCCAATGGAAAATGCCCACACACAATATGCTCCCAGTAATGTATACCTAACAACACACATGACCAGATACTTACCAACAATACAATGCAGCAACACAACATCAAAAATAGAAAAAACATGACAGTACTAAGTTAAAGTAGTCGTAGTCTTACTACCTGAATATGCCACCACATCGACCCCTTCCAACTGTACAGTGTTGCTGCCACGCAAATGTCTCTGTGTACTTCATACAACATGAGCTGCATCTGCAAAGTAGACGGCCTTGTGAAGACATGAGGAAGGAACTGTCACGAACCGAGGAAGCTGGCGGTTGTGGCCCCGTTGGCGTATGAGCCGCCATTGAGATTGCCGCCACGCTCCCATCCACCGTACTGTGACGGTCTAGTTTTTCGGAATACGCCGTCGCAAGCCTATTTCTTTGCGTTCAACCCGGAAGCCGACGCGTTGCAACCCCTTCGCGTTTAGGCTTTCGGGTTAACTCGCTGTTTTCCTCTAGCTCTCGCTTCCCTTCCCCCTTCCTGCTTTCCGCCTTGCGTTTGCTGGACTAGTACTCCTCTCTCTTCTTCTGTCTACTCCCCCATCTTTCTCCGCATTTATTTACTGTATGCCTCCAACGTACCTTCCACCGCCCAGTGCACGTCCGCTGGAACGACCAAGGAACTCCTCCACCGGAACCCTCAGATCCCTGCGGTTCTCCTCTACCATCCATCAAGACAGGGGTTTTTTATGCCGTGAGGCTTTTTCCCCGGACCGGTCTGCTGCGGAAGGAGTGCCCCTCCTGGACCTCCTAATAACGGGTTCAGGGTGGCTTCCTCTCGCGGCCGGCCTTATCTGCACAGCAAAGAAAAAACATTGTGGCGGAAGAGGTTCGGAGCAAAACCGGAATTCGAACAAGGTGAGGAGGAGGATTGGGAGCGGGGGAATCAGGAATTGGAACCATTACAGCCCGAGCCTGATAGATTGCAACGCCAAAGTGTAGCGATGGCCACTCCCGAACAGATCCAAGAACTCATTAATGCGGTTCAGGCTATGAATGTTGAACTGCAGAATGTTAAAGCTGACAACACTGCCTTAAGACAGATGATCGCTACCCGAGAGACACGTGAGATAGACTTATCCCCTATGATCTTGTCTTCAGGCAAATATGACGGGAACCCCAAGAAGTTAAAAGAATTCATGGAAGCATGCTCCATTTATTTTGCATTCCGCCCCCAGACCTTTTCTTCAGATCATACCAAAGTCGGATTTATGGTATCCAACATGACTGGAAATGCCCTAGCCTGGGCAACACCGCAAGTCTTAAACAACGATCCCGTCACCCATGATTATGGGGCTTTCTTCAATCGGCTTAGACAAACCTTTGAGCAGACCGAGATCACACATGTAGCAGCAGAAGAACTCCTAGACGTTCAACAAGGCTCTAGTGATCTACTTACGTACATTTCAACTTTCAAGAGACTTGCTACTGAAGCAGGTTGGCCAGAACGGGCTCAATATACCATATTTCGTCGTGGTCTCAAGGAGGAGATCAAGGACGAACTAGCCCGCATAGCCCAACCTACCACCCTGTCGGATCTGATGTCTCTTGTGCTCCAGATTGATTACCGGCTGAATGAACGAAGGGTAGAACGAAGAAAGCATAAGCCTCCCGTGCCCCACACTCCTGGTGCCTCCTCCCTGCCTACGTTGCCATCCCGAAGTCAAAGGGAAGAACCAATGCAGATAGGGGCGGCTCGAGCGCCCTTAACTTCAGATGAGAGAAGAAGACGAAGAGAGTCGGGCCTCTGTATGTATTGTGGTTCAAATACTCACCTGCTTCGTAGCTGTCCGGATGTACCCCCTAGGAAAACGGGAAACGACCTACCTCGGAACTAATGGGGACGAGTCTCCGAGGTCTAACCCCAAGTCCCTATGTCACGGTAACCATCTCTTCACCCCCAGACACCATGGACTCGCGTCTCATGGTAGTGGCCATCCGACTGGAAACTCCCACCTCAGTACTTCATACCATGGCCCTTTTGGATAGCGGTGCCGCAGGCATGTTTATGGACACCCAGTGGGCACACCAACAAGGACTCACCCTACAGAAACGTGAAGACATACAAAAAGTGGAAAGTGTAGACGGATCACCCTTGTCTTCAGGTCCCATAACCCACTCTACTGAACTTCTCAAGGTACTTATACTTCAACACACGGAACAATTACAGTTCGATCTCATTCGGGCCGCCCATTTCCCCATCATCCTGGGTATCCCCTGGTTTAGGAAACACAATCCAGCCATCGATTGGACCCGGAACACCATGGCCTTTGAGTCGGAATACTGTAGACAAAGTTGTTTGTCGCGTATTCCAAAAGAGACGGTGCAGATTCTGACTTCCGAACGCAAAGAAGTATGTGACATTTGTAGTATACCCCCTGAGTTGGCTGATTTCCGGGAAGTCTTTAGTAACAATTCAGTTTTGGAATTACCCCCACATCGTCCGGAGGATTGTGCCATAGAGCTGGTACCAGATGCATTGGTGCCTTTCGGGCGCATGTTTTCTTTATCCATCACAGAAAAGAAGGTCCTACGCACCTACCTGGATTCTCATCTTACCAATGGGCTCATCCAGCCTTCAAAATCCCCAGCCGGAGCCCCTCTTTTTTTCATACCGAAACGTGATTCAGCTGAGCTACGGCCTTGTATAGATTATAGGGGCCTTAATAGGGTCACCGTTCGTGATCGCTATCCTATGCCCTTAATTTCCGACATTTTGGAGGCCGTTCAAGGAGCCACCATCTTTTCGAAATTAGATCTACGGAGTGCCTACCATCTTCTACGCATAAGAACAGGGGATGAATGGAAGACCGCTTTCAGAACCCCCTTTGGTTTATTTGAGTACAAGGTCATGCCTTTCGGGTTGGTCAACGCCCCAGCAATATTTCAACGGTTTATGGACCGCCTGTTTTCCGATTTGTTGTATGTGAACACTATAGTTTACCTCGATGACATCTTGGTATTTTCGCCTTCTCCCCAAAAACATGCCCAGCATTTGAAGATGGTCCTTCTACGCCTTCAATCTCAACACCTCCTGGTCAAACCCGAGAAGTGTGTATTCAAGACCTCCTCTGTCCCTTACTTAGGCTACATCCTCTCCCAAGAAGGCATATCGATGGATCCCAGGAAGGTGACGGCCATCCTGGAATGGCCCGCTCCATCCTCCCAGAAGGATGTACAAAGGTTTCTGGGTCTGGCAAATTTTTACAGGAAGTTTATCAGACAATTTTCCCAAGTTGTTCTGCCAATCACAGCTCTACTCAAGAAAGAGGCCAGAAACTTTGTCTGGACTGACCAAGCCAACCTAGCTTTCCAGAGTTTGAAGAAGATGTTCTGTACTGCTCCTGTCTTGCTTCAGCCAGACCAGACTCAACCTTTTATAGTGGAAGCTGATGCCTCTGCAAGTGCTTTGGGAGCCGTACTCTTACAATCTAAGGATGGAGTAGAACACCCTGTGGCCTATCTCTCTAAGACCCTGTCAGCAAGCCAAAGAAATTACTCAGTAATAGAAAAGGAATTGTTGGCCCTTAAGACAGCGTGTGAAGAATGGAGACATCTGTTACAAGGAAGTGCCCATCGGGTTATACTGCGCACTGACCATAAGAACTTACAGGTGCTCAGGAACATGGAATGTGTCAATTCCAGACAGGCACGCTGGGCCCATTTTTTTAGCCAATATGACTTCTCCATCACATATATTCCTGGCACCCAAAACAGTCTAGCAGATGCCCTGTCCAGACGAGACTCACCTGCCGCTCAGTTGGTTCCACCGTTAGAGTACATGTTTCCCCGTAACTGGTTGGTGGGAATCATTACCTCCTTCCTCCAGGATGTCAAATCGGTTACCACCCCGGAGCTGGAAAATAGGGTGCCTCTCAACCTGTGGAGACTTGCTAGATGGTCTGAGGGTCTTTTATTCATTGACCGAAGGTTATGCATCCCTTCCAAGCCTTTCCAACAAAAGATCCTGAAATGGGGTCATGACCATGCTATTTCTGGGCATAGAGGCATACGAGGTACCATTGACTTGATATCCCGTTCTTTCTTTTGGCCCTCTCTCACTCAAGACGTTAAGAAGTATTGCCGCACCTGTCAGGTTTGTGCCAAGCGTAAATATTCCACTCACAAACCTTACGGCTTGCTAGTGCAATCAGAGGCGCCTGTTCGTCCCTGGTCTCAGGTTTCAACAGACTTAATAGACGACTTACCTTCGTCCCAGGGGTTCTCTTGTTTGATGGTTACGGTGGATTCTTTCTCGAAACTGGCTCACTTCACTCCGCTTCCAGGAGTCCCATCTGCATCGGTGATGGCAGAGGTGTTTCTCAAGGAGATATTTAGGTTACACGGGCTGCCAGACAATGCTATTTCTGGGCATAGAGGCATACGAGGTACCATTGACTTGATATCCCGTTCTTTCTTTTGGCCCTCTCTCACTCAAGACGTTAAGAAGTATTGCCGCACCTGTCAGGTTTGTGCCAAGAGTAAATATTCCACTCACAAACCTTACGGCTTGCTAGTGCAATCAGAGGCGCCTGTTCGTCCCTGGTCTCAGGTTTCAACAGACTTAATAGACGACTTACCTTCGTCCCAGGGGTTCTCTTGTTTGATGGTTACGGTGGATTCTTTCTCGAAACTGGCTCACTTCACTCCGCTTCCAGGAGTCCCATCTGCATCGGTGATGGCAGAGGTGTTTCTCAAGGAGATATTTAGGTTACACGGGCTGCCAGACAAGATAACATCCGATCGGGGGAGCCAGTTTACTTCCCGTTTCTGGGGGGCCTTATGTCAGCGATTAGGTATTGAGCGGGCCCTCTCCTCTGGTTTCCACCCTCAAACGAATGGCCAAACCGAAAGACTCAATGCCTCTCTGGAACAATATCTTAGGTGTTATACTAATAGCTTGCAGGATAACTGGGTTGCCTTATTATCGACAGTAGAATTCGCATATAATAATGCCATACATACTGCCACGGGCCTTAGCCCTTTTTTCTGCACTTACGGAATACATCCTCGTGGCATACTTCCTGTTCATAATCCCCCTTCCACCATTCCAACTATAGAATCCATTTTGGCTGACATAGCCTTAGCCCACAAGGTGGCTCAGCAGAACTTACTTTTATCTCGAAGGAGATACAAGGGACAGGCTGATCGTTCTCGTACCCCCTGTCCCGATTGGAAGGAAGGGGATAGGGTATGGCTATCTACTAAGTTCCTACCTCGGTGGCTCCACCCATCCAAATTATCTCCTAGGTATTTGGGACCTTTCAAGATTTCTAGGAGGGTTAACCCTGTGTCATATAAATTGCTGCTTCCCAAAAGTATGCATCGCATACACCCAGTTTTTCATTCCTCCCTCCTTCGTCCGGTAGATCCGGACACCCCTTCTATTAAAAAGAAAGGGATACCGGATTTAGTGCCATCCTCCCCAGAAGAGTATGAGGTATCGGCCATAACAGATTCCAGATACAGAAAGGGCTGGCTGGAGTATCTGGTGTCCTGGAAAGGTTATCCTCGTTCGGAGGATTCCTGGGAGCCTGTCTCCCACATTCATGCTCCTATACTCACCCGACGCTTCCATAGACTCCATCCGGGTAAACCTGGTGGTATAGGTTTGGGAGGGGGGTATACTGTCACGAACCGAGGAAGCTGGCGGTTGTGGCCCCGTTGGCGTATGAGCCGCCATTGAGATTGCCGCCACGCTCCCATCCACCGTACTGTGACGGTCTAGTTTTTCGGAATACGCCGTCGCAAGCCTATTTCTTTGCGTTCAACCCGGAAGCCGACGCGTTGCAACCCCTTCGCGTTTAGGCTTTCGGGTTAACTCGCTGTTTTCCTCTAGCTATCGCTTCCCTTCCCCCTTCCTGCTTTCCGCCTTGCGTTTGCTGGACTAGTACTCCTCTCTCTTCTTCTGTCTACTCTCCCATCTTTCTCCGCATTTATTTACTGTATGCCTCCAACGTACCTTCCACCGCCCAGTGCACGTCCGCTGGAACGACCAAGGAACTCCTCCACCGGAACCCTCAGATCCCTGCGGTTCTCCTCTACCATCCATCAAGACAGGGTTTTTTTATGCCGTAAGGCTTTTTCCCCGGACCGGTCTGCTGCGGAAGGAGTGCCCCTCCTGGACCTCCTAATAACGGGTTCAGGGTGGCTTCCTCTCGCGGCCGGCCTTATCTGCACAGCAAAGAAAAAACATTGTGGCGGAAGAGGTTCGGAGCAAAACCGGAATTCGAACCAGGTGAGGAGGAGGATTGGGAGCCGGGGAATCAGGAATTGGAACCATTACAGCCCGAGCCTGATAGGAACCTGCAGATTAGGAGGAAGACATGGATGCACAAGCACATATTAATACACCATGCAGTGTACTATACAACAACAATCTCCACTAGGGACGTCTACACAGTATTGACTACAGACTGCCCACACAGCTCATGGGAGCCGAACGTCACTGTGTAATTCAATGTCACTTGGTCACACCCTTTGCAAGCCCATGGAAATGGGAAGCAGGAGGGGTGAGTGTCTCACGAACCCAAGCATCTAACCCAAACTCAGTACAAGCCTGCATGTGCCCAACCGGAATACAGTGGATGCCCACGGGAGCCACACAAGGCAACACACTGTAAAAAAAAATCAAAAATCAAAAATGGCCATGTGGGGGCCAGGGGGCTGGGGGAGGCCACCCAGGAGGTTCAAGGACAGGGTGCACACCAACACCCACCTGCGTGGATCTTGTGAGAAAAAAGAACCTCCTTGGGCTCATGGCCTACACGGGTATGCCATTGTGGGAGAACTGCTGTCGCTCTGCTCATCCTCTGCTGCTGCATCAGGAGGCGGTGGCAGTATGGGAGGAAGCCCATGCAAAGCCCTGGTATGGTCCTCCATGGCAGCAAGCATGCAGGTCTGGAAGGTCTGATTCTGGAGGATTAAAGTGCGGAGATCCCCATGCAGCGCATCACGGGTTGCCTGCATTTCTGCACGCATGGCCTCGCGTGATGCCCGGATCTCCTCATGTGTTGCATGCAGCTCAGCTGAGAGCGAACGTGTGAGCTGCTCCAGCTGCTGTTCTGCCCTTAAATCACTGGAAGCCTCAAGTACAACCAGAGTCTGCCTGAGGTTATGTAGTTCTACCCTCAGGGCTTCCCTGTGGACCTGGGACTCAATTGATATGGATTTGCGCAGAGTCTCCAGTGCGCCCATCTGGCCCTGTTGGACACCAACATGTCTTCCCTGTGTGATTGGCAAATGGAGTCTGTTGCCTGCTGTTTGTGCTCCATCTGCCTTTCAGGGGGGATAATGGAAGTGGCCACCCTCTCCATTGCCTGAGCCATCATTTCTACTGATGCTGCCTGTTGGGTTGCCATACTGTACATGGAGTTTTCCCATACAGTATTGCCTGGTGGGACACGGCCACTGCTTCGACGGGCACCATACCTGTTTGGGGCAAGGCGATTTGCACCTTGCTGTGCTGGCACTGCCTGAGGCTGCAGGACTGCATTCCCCCTCTGATCTGCTGGCCAAGGAACAGGATCAGATGCTGTGGAGTGTGACCCTGCATCCGTAACCGCCAAAGGCGGACCTACCAACACTGACATCCCATAGAGGGTTCTACCCCTGGTCCAGGTGGGTTGGACAGAACAGAATCCCTGCCAGAAACACTTACCTGCGACTGCACATAAGTCTCATCATCCAACTCAGCACCTGAATAGAGGTCTGGGGGGTGCACCGAGAGGCACCCCTGGACAGTATGGTCTGCAGTAACATTGGGTTTTCACCCACTACCACACCACGTCCCCCACTGGTGCCCGGTCGTGCCTGAGATTCCTCCTGGGTCTGCACTATCTCCTCAACCTCAAAAGGACCAAGTGCGTCATCATCTGAAAAACATGAAAGACAACAAATGGAAACAGGCATGAGCACCATAGCACACACATAGGCTGTGACAAGCCAGAGATCCAGTACATGAATTACACATGTCCCACATGACTATAACCCTGCCATGCATGCTCTGCCAAAGAGTTGGAAGTGGAGTCAAAAAGGCAGACACTGGGGAGAGCAATATGGATATGCAACACATTTGCAGCATGTTGGATAGCACTGGCATCACACATCAGGCTGTGAGTGGCATGTAAAATACACATACATGACACATGCCACCACACAGATGTCATGTAGCATAGCCATGGTAAATTACAAAACTGCAGCAATATGTCAGTGAATGAGTAATGTCCCACATCCATGTCGCATCGACATGATGCGAAGATTGATGCTGAATAGTATTTTTTTTTTTTTTACATTTGTAGAGCGCACTGCAGCCCATAGACATCGAGGCGCTACTACATGAAGGCGTAAGCAGCCAGATTATTTAAACTTGGGAAACATAAGGTACTTAGTTACAGAGAGAGGAGCGGAGCATAGGTACAAATGACGTTTGTATGCCTGTCGATATAAAGGCAGGTAGGTTTAGACAAACAGCCTAGTTTTTAAGGCTTTGCAAAAGGCTAGGTGAGTGTCAATCCCCTTGAGGAGCGAAGGTAGGGCGTTCCAATGTGAGGCTGCTAGGGCTGAGAAGCTCGAACCGCCCGCACGTACTCTACAAGTCTTGGGGGTAGAAATCAGGTTGGTGTAGGCATATCTGGTGGGCCTGGCCGAGGTGGGTCGTGAAATTCTCTGGGCAAGGTAGGGGGGAGCAAGGTCATGGAGGCATTTATGGGTGAGGGAGAGGATTTTAAAGATGATCCTCTGCCTAATGGGCAGCCAGTGGACCTGCCTTCTAAGGTCAGAAATGTGGTCTTTCCTGGAAAAACCTGTAGCGGCCCTGAGGGCATTGTTCTGGGCAAGCTGGAGTTTAGCAATGTTTTTACCGGAGGTCCCACCAAGGAGTGCGTTGCAGTAGTCCAACCTGGATCCTATGATGGCCCTAGCAAAAGTGAGGCCATTTCGTGAGGATAGGAAGGGTCTTGCTGCGTAGATGAGTTTGGAGTAGTATGCCGATGAGGAGGCTATGGCATTAACATGCCTGTCCATGGTGAGATTAGAGTCGAGGTAGACTCCTAGAGTCTTGACTGTTTGGGATACCGCAATCGGTATGTTGTCGATGGTAAAAGAGGTGTATTGTTTGTCAAGGTTGCCTAGAATGGTTGGTGACCCAATAAGTAAAAGCTCGGTCTTCTCGCTATTGAGACAAAGCCAATTGTCTGCCATCCAGGCTTGGATGGTGGCGTAGATGGAGTTGAGGGTGTTCTTATCCAGCTCATAGTCACCTGTAAGCGGGATGAGCACTTGGGTGTCATCCGCATAATTCGTGTATGAGATGCCCATAGAATCGTGGATATTGAAGAGAGGACGTGTGAACAGGTTGTAGAGGGTGGGTGCTATGCAGGAGCCCTGGGGCACCCCACATTTGATGTGGCTAGGAGATGCGCATGCTGAGTCCGAGAAGACTTTCATGGCCCTTTCCTGTAGGAATGAGGTGATCCATACGCATGCTTTTGGGGAGAAGTATAGTGTTGCAAAATATGCATGTGCCACACACTGAAACACATCCAGTGTCCAATAACACAGTCATTGTGGGCTGATCAATGGTTGGTCCCTTTGACATCACAGGAAACACCTGTCATCTTCCACATGCAAACAGGCCCTTATGAAAATGTTCTGCAGGCCAAGACTCCATCGGCCTGAATGGTCTAATCATTAACATAACCATGTGAAAATAGTGCCCCAGTGTGGGCTGTGAACAATGACCGAAACATAGCACATATGTCGCAATAGTGCAGAAAAATGTCTAGAAAAAAGGGGAGAGTGGAAACAATCAGCCTGAATGAACACTTACAAAATGTGAACTATGTAGTTGCAAGATGACAGTTCAAGGTAAAGTGCACTAATGTGTACCTAATTGGCAAATGTGGGCAGAAGTGATACAGTCATACCCAAATCCAAGGCACGTGAATGTATGGGAGGAAGCAAATGGGTGATCCATAACACTCAGGAGTACACACCCTCACCTGGCACTCAATCAGAACCCGTCACCCAAACAACACACACATGGATTACACACACACGCATGGCCACTCACCGGACAGTGCTTCGTAATCAGGTAGATCTCCTACACCTTGGATCTGTTCCTCTGTGACGAAGGTCCCAGCAACAGACTCATGTTCAGTGAGTTTGTTGTCCTCTTGTGGAGACCCACCGCCAGTCACCAGAGTAGCGGCATGATTTCAGGCCAGCTTGTTCTTTGCTCTGCGTTTCAGGTGATTCCACCACTTGTAGCAATCATCAGCTGTGCGCCTCACAAATCCAAGGGCACTTATGCGGTCTGCGATGGTCTGCCAGTGTGCCCTACGTTGACCAGGTGTGGTCTTGCACCCTGCAGTCACCAACATTTCACGGCTATGTGCCGACACATAGGTCACAAGTGCATCAAGTTCCGGGTCATTAAAGCTAGGCTTCCTTGACGTGCCGGAGTGTGTAGCCGTGTCTGGGGTCTCAGCCTGTTGTGCCAGAGCACCCTTCTTCCTCTTCTTCAAAGGTGGAGTGGAGCCTGAGTGGCTTACGCCGCTCTGGTCAGTAGGGGCTAAAGCGCAGGTGGACTGGGTACTGGGAGTGTGCGAATGCACAATGACCATAGGTCTTGGTGTAGGCATTGGTTGCAGGGTGATGTTGGCAGGCGGAACGTCAGTTTGATGGACCTGGACTGACACTGTCCTGGCTGGGAGTGTCAGAGTTGGGGCGGATGGCGCTGCAGCTGCCCCTGCAGCCTCCCCACCCTGCCTACTTGGGGCAGCAGATGACATAGCTGCCCCAGATCCACGTGGCTTGGTGACAACAACTTGCACCACCACCTGTGGCCTAGACTTGCTGACCTGGAAGTCAGCCTGGGAGTTATCCTGTGCCAGGTCAGGTGTCACAATGGGCTGGTCCAACAAGGGCTGAGCTGGGATGGTGTCAGCCACGTTTCCCTCAACCATGGGGGGGCATGGGTGTCCCTGATTGGTCCTCCACACATGGGGGTATAGGGGCACCCTGCAAATCCCGGCCACATCCCCTACCGCGCCCACCACGGCCACCTTTTGAAGGTCGGCCACCTTTGCCTCCCTTACTGCTTGGTCGCCTCCCAACCATGGCACTGATGTTGTTGTTGGGATGGGAGTTGAGGTAAACAATTGTCCTGGGCAATTGGGGGTCAAAGGGGGAGGGTACTAGATGGAATTCGTACCCTAGTGCTCTAACAAGGCTGTCTGTGACCCCTGGGGGATGATGACGGGTCACACAACGCACAGGCAGCCCAAAATCAAAACATAACGTGCACGCAACCCCTCGTAGACCACGTGCATGCAAAAATTAACCCGCACTACGCTGTGGCACCCAGAATCACAAAAATAAGCATACGCGTAATACACGCAGCCTACAATGACCTCTGAAGGGGTACGCAACACACGGGGCAAGCAAAGTCGGTGGCTTCGAGCACATGGTGGTGGCGGTGGAAAAAGTGTTTGCAGCCCATGGTCTCCCCACAGTACTCTGTTGGGACAATGGGGATCCATTTCAAGGGGAATGGAAGGATATGGGGTGCACCATAGGAAGGTTACACCCCTGTGGCCACGCGTCAATGGAGAGGCAGAAAGGATGATGCTCACGCTAAACAAGGTCTTTCGGATCATGCAAGGGCAAGGACAGAGTCTGGAGAGGGCACTCTAAAATTCCTGCGGGTGTACAGAACAATCCTGCACACCTCAACGGGAGTGGCCCCTGCTGGAGCCCTTTTCAAGCATTGCCCAAGAGGGCTGCTACCCGAAGTGGGGAAGAAGGAGCCGGCGGTCATCGACATGCAACCGGTGTAGCTGGAGTGGCAACTACGAACTGCACAAGAGAATGACAGGAGAGGTCTACAACAACAACAAATCATGCCCGGGGATGAGGTCCTGATAAGGAACAGGCACCCCCACGGGAAACTGTCACTAGCTTATGAACCTGAGCCGCTTGACATGATAGCAGTCAAGGGGTCCATGGTGACTGCGTTAGACGGCCAAGCCTCAGTCACCCGGAATGTTAGCATCTTCAAGAAGCTGGGGGAGCCCAGGGCCGAGGTACCAGCAGACCAGGACTGTGTGGACATACTCGATGAGGGCGGGGGTGCCGAGCCCCTCCCTCGATCCCCGGTGAGGACGTCAGCCGACAGTGTGACCCCCAACCCCAAGGCGAGCAGAAGGTACACCCTGAGGACAGGGCGAGGGAAACCTGCTTGTTTCAGTGACTTTGTATTGGACTCATGAAGGAGCCCAACATGAAGGTACCTGCTGAGTGGGGAAGGGGAGCAGCTGTGAATAAAGGGGCTCATTGGGAAGTTACTTAATTGGGATAAAGGTGTTAGTGTGTTAAAAGTGTTATTGAAGTTATGTAGTGTGTTATTGTGTTGTTTATTTGTCCTCATGAAAAAGAAGGAGTGTATTTCTGTCCCTTTAAGGAAACACACGCAGCGGCGTGATGTTGCATGCCACCACGCGCACTATTAATAAAGGGGGCGTTCCCGGCCGCGGCATTCGCGACCGGGGAGCCCGAGCAGAGCACTTCGTCTCCATGTGAGTCTGTGGAGAGGAGGGAGGCCCGGGGCTCATGGAGCGCGAACGTGGGGGCCGGGGAGTCCCCCATCGCAATACAACAAACGGTTTAGCAACTCATTTAATCAAATGGAAGTTAGCAGATTTAACCCATTGGATGATGTGAGGAACAGCAGATAGAGAAAGTTAAAAAGGACTTACATCAGAGCAGAAGGATACCTGGAACAGAAACCTCAGAAAGAAAACAAATGACCGAAAACCATGGGTTAACACGTGCAAACTAGTTGAACTTGAGGTTTAGAAGTATTATGTTTTAAAAAGTGCCTAGACATCACTTCTCAATCTTCTGATAGCGTTAACATCATGAATATCACTAATTGATGAATCTTGCAGGCACAATTGGGTGGTGTCCGTACATATGTTCACCCATAGTTATGGTCCTAATACCTGCATCCACTCAGACAGTGTTCCTAATAAAACACAAGTTCTGTTTACACCCACATAGTAACTATGTGTGATAATACGTAGATTCACTCTGAGCTCTGCTCTTCATAGTACACAGAATCATTAAGAGCAATTCCCCCACATCACTAGATCTTTTGAGATATAGAAAGTTCCAAAAGTCACGCAGTGCTCGGCTCTTGATAACATCCTGATAAGAAAGCACCTGTTTGTGAGAATTTCAAGGATGACCCAGAGCCCTCCTCTTACTAATATCCATGCCCACCCAGAGCCCTGCTCATAATAATGCCCATAAATTAGAGGCACTCCTGTCCACTTACCTCTAGGAAACTATGTGTTTCTTTCCTTAATGCTGAACCTTGGGCCAGGGTTGTTTTCTCTCCCTCACACTGTGAATCTCATTACTTGCACTTTGACTCATTTGAGAATACTCTATAGCCATATGATGATTAGACCATTAACTAGTCGATTGCGTTATGTATATCATACTGTTTTCATTCTCTCGGTCAGATAATTTACGCTACATTTTAACATTTTATACTTTTCTCGTTAGAACCTTTGGTTCACAATTGTACCTACAGATATATTGTTCTAATCATTGTTTGTCATTTGTTGTTACTATTAAATAATCAATAAAAATGTATTAAACAGAAGAAAATACTCTATATCAAGGCGTGCACTGCTTCCTGTTTGTTTGGTTCGCATAATAATGCCCATGCCCACTCAAAGCCCTGCTCTTCATAATAGTTATGCCCACTTAGAGCCCAATATGATATCTAGAATACGACTGATACAGATTGACTTTTTCCTTTTGACTGTTGGGCTAGAAGAATCTTTCACTTCCAACAGATTCTGTCACCCATAAGCATTTTGTTGTAAGGTTATTAAAGGTTGGTTACCTTTTGGAGGGATTGCTTGTGGATTTGCTCCCTCACACCTCCTGCAGTTGTTGTTTTGTACTTGCAATTCTGCCACTCTTTCAATGACAGCTGCTAAATATGTTTGCTCTGATATAAACTGTCATCAGTAACACATGAAGAGACCCCTGTCATGTTGTTAGAAACCTCTGTATGTTGTTCCTCTTCCAGTATCTTCATCAGCTTGCCTTTGTTTGCAGCTAAAATCATTGTACCATCTAAGTTGAACATTGAAAGAGGTACTGCAGAGAATTTGTAATTTCTCAAGCATTCCTGTAGATCAATATCAGTTTGACTTTGCGAATCAATCAGCAAACCTGTGAACAAAGAACGATCTGCCTTCAACTGCACTATGATGTCTGATGCTTTTGTCTTAACAACTTTGCAAGCACTTTTACACAGCTAAAGGTTATCTTTCTTCATTGGTGCCCATTTGCTACAACTGTATGATTAAATCCAGTCTTCTTTAAAGCTGCTGTACATTTGGCAACCTTTTTTCTGTCATTCTTGATGTCTCCTTCTAAATGTTTTCATCAAAACTGCCTTTGTTGAGATGTTGATGAGTTATTTTCCATCATAATTCACAGGATTAGTCAATGTCATGATTGAGTTGTAGATCTGTTGAACGTCTTCCTTTTGGCATGTTGCTTTGGATGCTGTTATGTGGTGATGTTTTGACTGTTCATAATCTGTGATTCCTACAATAGTTTGTGCTTCTGTAGACAGCCTTGACAGCTCAGTAGAGGAAAAAGAATCATGCTGGAGCCTGGTTCTTTTGAGTAATATTAACAACAGCACAAAGCACTTGCATTGCCATGTTTTGTTGTTCCAGAGCTTCATCTGAACCTAAAGCACAAAAGGGTGGTTTTGTTTTGCTTACTACCCAATTGCCTCTCTGAAACACACTCCACAAGTCTGGATGTTTGCTTTCAAATGTTTAATTTCTGCTAAGTACCATGCTACCATATGTGCGTAGTTTATCAAATCAAGTGTGAAAAAGTACTTCAAGTGAAGGTGTAAATCCCAGTTTGTAGTTCGGACTGATCTGATAAATAAAAGTGTTGTGTCCACCACATGAATGTACTGAAAAGCAACTCTGATTGTTAGTTTTTCTTGAGATTCATTAGCCTCAAATGCTTGCATTTTAGCCATCATATTTAAATTTGTCAGAATGTCACAACGTAGTTATGGACTGATTTTGTTTCTTGTGAATCATCCACATGTGAACCTTCAAGTAACTTCTTAAGATCAGGTTCCAACCTATCCTTGATTTCAACATGCTCTTTGTAGAGTCTATCTATTTGAAAAGTGTACGCCTTAGTGACGTATGTGCTTCAACTTCTCTCCATATGCACTTCCCTGATAGAATCTTCTACACAACATTTGCATCATATATTACAGTTAAGGTGGCCTCAATGCCTGTACCATTCAAGAAAGAACCAATAGCTTGAAGCATTGCCATTATTATATTTAGCTCACCAGGTCTAAGCCTTCAGCTCTTTGACAAGTCTCTTTTAGACAAAGCTAATTTTAAAGCAGGCTTGTAAAGGCAAAGATCAAACGTTACAACTGATTTTGATTCTTGTATGACAAGAGATGTTATTTTCTCAAACTTCTTCATGAATGTGAGCTGTGTATGTCTATTTGTTGGGCTGGCATCTATGAGTCGGAGTACACAGACTTTAGTTTCTTTAGTTGGAGGATCACTTTAGTGGAATTGTAAGTGGATCAAGTTGAAACTGTAGTGTGTTATGTGTCACATTCATCAGTCTTGGTTTCTTCAGTGAGATTCCAATGTGTATCCAGCAACTCTTCATCAAATCATTCTTGAAAATCACTCAATGGCAATACCTCCGCCATCATCCAAAGTAGGTCTTCAAGCCTGTTGAAATCTAAAGTAACCATATTCCTCTCTGTGTAATCAGTGATGTGACTGTTTACAGGATTCTGTGGTTTACACCATTTGGGAATGTTGCAAGACATGACATCACACAGGGAATGAGGAATCTTCTGCATTGATCAAAGTGATGATGGTTCTCATATTGCAATTGGACTTAGGACATCTGACTTCTTCTTCTGATAGACCACCATAACTGTACTGTGCAAAGTTCCTTTACCATACATATTATACTCAAAGAAGTCAGTGTTGTCAGCAACAGAATAGACAAATCTGCCTCTGAACAACTCAGAGGGAATGTAAGATCCTCCATATTCTTCCATGTGGTCTATTACATGTGCACCATACATGTACGTGACAGCAGCACCCATCTCTCACCCCCCCTCCATGTCCAAGAACAGAGACTGGCATGCATTCATGTGTGCATTCCGCATACAGCTCCCCAAGTTGCATCATACACATGCACCATCCATGTGGTTCACACATTACTGGTCTGTCATGCATGACCATGATGTCCCTGCACACACACATCCATACATGGCATATGTCACACACACAGGCAAGTATCACACTACCAGCACACTGCAACATGCCCTGTCTCACACATCAATGCTTTCCCACTTACCGCTCAACTCCAGATGGGTCTGCCTCTGAAGGATCTGGGTGTGGAGAGCTGGGGCTACATGTTCCAGGACCTCATCTGGATGTTACTCATGCTGACCCGGTCCCCCTCCATGAGGCATCGGGCCTTGTAGAGGGTCATGGACCTCAGGTCCTCCCAGCGCTTCTTGACATGCTTGATGTCACGGGTTGCCACCTCCTCCGCGTTGATGGCAACCACTGCGTCCTCCCAGATCTTCAACCGTCCTTCCTTGTTGGCGCGTGATGTTCCGAAGAGGGCATCACAATGCCCCAGGACATGCTCCAACAGGACACCAACTTCCTTCTCACTGAAGCTGGTGGCACTCTGCCTCTCTGACTGGGGGTCGCCAGTGGTCTCAGATGGTGTTTGCCTGACATGGCGACCCACGAGGCAGGCGTGGGTGGGCAACTGGATCCTGGGGTTGGGCTGTGGAGTGATGTTATCCCAGTCGGGAGTCTTCTGTTCCAGCAGGGGTGGGCACAGCAACTGGACCCCTGCAGATGGCTGACATGCAGGCACCAAATAGGGCACGTGGGCAGCAGGCAGACAGCAGCAGATGGCTGGTGGGAGCGTGCTCGGGGCCCTTGGGGGCAGGAAAATGGCCTTTTGGGCAGGAGCATAGTTTTCCGTGTGTATTCGCGTGGCCAGCTTGATACGGAGTGATTTGGCACATGAAAAAATTGCACGTCAGAGTGTAATCCGAGGAAAGGCCCTTAGTGCGTAATCGCGTCAGACATGTTACGCATGCAGGCGTTGCCCACAACACGGGTGCATAGTGAATCAGCACATGAGAAAACTGCATGTCACCGTGCTATTGGTGGAAAGGGCCTTAGCACGTAAGCACGTAAGTGACGTTTCACGTGTGGGCTGGCTTAAAAGGTACGAGTATCACGCTATTTCCATTTACGTGCTTTTTGTGGAGAGCGAGCGGGTTTATCTTGTACTTCTTGTCGGTTCTCACGCGATTACTTCACAACGTTTCCAGTTCGTACTCCCTGTTTCCTCAGACTGCGTTCTTTTCTTCTTTTGGCGGGGGTGTTGCCTACGCGCACACGTGCGTCTTTTTCATGTTCTTTTTCAAGGCAGACGGTGAGTCGCGCAAGTATTTCCCAACTGTGGTTGCCCCCGTGTGTCGCATACCCCTTCAGTGGTCATTGTAGGCTGTGTGTAACACGCGTACGCTTATTTTTGTGTTTCTGGGTACCACAGCGTAGTGCAGGTTTATTTTTCCATGTACGTGGTCTACCAGGTGTTGCGTGCACGTGTGCTTTTGTTTTTGGGGTGCCTGTGCGTTTGCGTGACCCGTCATCTTCCTCCAGGGGTCACATACAGCCTTGCCAGAGCACTAGAGTATGAATTCCATCTAGTACCCTACCCCTTTCACCCCAATTGCCCAGGACAATTGTTTACTGCCACTCCCATACGTGCAACAACATCAGTGCCATGGTTGGGAGGGGACCAAGCAGTAAGGGAGGCATAGTTAGCCGACCTCTAAAAGGTGGGCGTGGTGGGCACGGTAGGGGACGTGGCCAGGATTTGCAGGGTGTCCGTGTGTGGAGGACCAATCAGGGACACCCATGCCCCCCCATGGTTGTGGGAAACGTAGCTGACACCATCCCAGCTCAGCCCTTGTTGGACCAGCCCATTTTGGCACCTGAACCGGCACAGGATGACTCCCAGGCTAACTTCCAGGTCAGCAAGTCTAAGCCATGTGTGGCGGTGCAAGTTGCTGTCACCAGGCCACGTGGATCTGAGGCAGCAATGTCATCTGCAGCCCCAAGTAGGCAGGGTGGGGAGGCTGCAGGGGCAGCTGCAGTTCTATCCACCGCAGCTCTGAGTCTCCCAGTCGGGACAGTGTTGGTCCAGGTCCATCAAACCGACGTTGGCCCTGCAAACATCACTCTGCAGCCAATGCCTGTACCAAGACCTATGGTCATTGTGCCTTTGCACACTTCTAGTACCCAGTCCACCTGCGCTTCTGCCCCTACTGACCAGAGCGGCGTAAGCCACTCAGGATCCACACCACCTTTGAAAAAGAAGAAGAAGGATGCTCTGGCACTACAGGCTGAGACCCCAGACACGGCTACACACTCCGGCACATCAAGGAAGCCTAGCTTTAATGATGCCGAACTTGAGCTGTGTGGGCAGTCTGCAGTCAAAACTGTGTGTGCATCCCTAGTGGGGATTGTTGTTGTATTGAATACTGCATGGTGTATTGATATGTGCTTGTGCGTCCATGTCTTCCT
Source organism: Ambystoma mexicanum (assembly GCF_040938575.1). NCBI lineage: Eukaryota > Metazoa > Chordata > Amphibia > Caudata > Ambystomatidae > Ambystoma > Ambystoma mexicanum. Next base: position 452,849,632 of record NC_090938.1, read on the forward strand.
CCTTATTCACAGGTATCTTCTTCATGTCCTTTGCGGATGCAGTTCATGTTGTATGCAATACACTGACACACTGACACATTTGCCTGACGTCAACACTCTGCAGTTGGAAGGGGTGTATGTGCTGGCTTATTCAGGTTGTAAAACTTGCACTACTTTCATTTGGTACTGTCATATTTTGCCAATGTTTCATCCTGTGTTGCAGTATTGTGTTTCTGGTAAGTATTTGGTCATGTGTGCTGTTTGTTATTGATCACTGGGAGCATATTGTCTGTGGCCTGTTTCCATTTGGGACAGTGCACTTTGTGACACTTGTGTCATGTGTTGTGCATTCCTTTGTTTGCTTTCACATTGCATGACATGCCATGGTGTGTTGGGTAGCGGAGATGGGGCGGGGTTGGGTGACATGGCGCTGTTTTCATGTTATATTTTGCAAGGGGGTAGTCATTCATGCAGCATAAATGTGTGTCTTTTTGTGACACAGCATTGGTTGTCTTTGGGTAGGTAGGGATGCACACAATGTAACACTTCCAGGTGACCAATCTCAGGCTGGTATGGTTGTGACAGTTGACTGTCCCTTATGTCATCATCATTGATTGTCAGCTGGTATGTACCAGGGCTGTGTGCACTCCACAGGGGTGTGATTTTAGGTGAAGTAATTAGCCACCAGCTGCATACGGGCTGCCTCACCACATGCCCTTTCCCCTCCCATGTGCAGCGGCCGTGCATGTGGTTGGGGGTGTGGGCCACCACCATGTCCACCGGCAGGCCCCGGCGGGTTGCAACGTTGTGCAGGATACATGCTGCCACTATGATTCTGCACACTACTGGGGGCGCGTATAGCAGCTGCCCACCAGAGCGGTCAAGGGAGCGAAAGCTTGACTTGAGCACTCCGAATGTGCGCTCCAATATGCCCCGGGTTGCAATATGGGCTGTGTTGTATCTTACCTCGGGTGGTGTGGTGGGGTTCCGAATTGGCGTCATCATGTGGGTGCTCAGAGGGTAGGCACTGTCCCCTGGGGAGGTGATGATGGGTATCATTAGTGGGGTTGTGACATTACTCAGTATCTGACATGCATGCATGTGCAGAGGCATTTATACTCACCAAGCAGCCATGTATCGCCATGCCGCCCAGCTTCTAGGTCCCGGTTTAGGGTTGACATTCTGTAAATGAAACTGTCATGGGTGGACCCTGGATAGTTGACATATACTGAGGTGATGATTCCCTTGGCATCACATGCTACCTGCATGTTGATGGAATGCCAGTGCTTGCGGTTTCTATAGATGTGCTCAGTTGCCCTGGGAGGACGTAGAGCCACATGGGTGCAATCAATGGTACCTAGAACTTTGGGGAAGTGTGCCACCCCGTAAAAAACCTGGATGGCAGCCTGCCTTTCTGCAGGTGTTCTGGGCAGGTATATGTGCCTGCAGACTGATGGGCGTGCAGTCATGATGGCCAACACCTGGTGTAGGCAGCGTGACTGCGTGGCTTGTGACACCGCCCCACCATGGCACTTGTCCGCTGAAATGAACCAGTGGCCAAGAAGTGCAGTACATTGAGCACCTTTTCCAATGGGCTCAGTGCTTGGGAGCACAGGGTGGATGATGTGAGGTCATCCTCCCACTCACTCACCAGGTCGAGTATAATGTGAGTTGGAAAACTGTACCTCCCATACACCTGGTCATCAGGCATCCTAAAAAGGCTGGTCCTGGGTGTAAAAATTCTTGGCCCTGACTATCCTCCTCCTCCTGCGGTGTCCCACGACCACTGCTGCGAGGAACGGTATATTCATCATAGCGTCTGAGCTTGTTTGTTGTTTGCGTGCACTTTTATGCTGTGCGGGTCCGCGTACGCCTGCTTCCTGCTGGCGTACGTGTTTCCGGATTAGCGCATCTTTTTTGGCGCACGCGTTTCCCCTGTTCGATTCCATGAATACGTGTTGTAGGCGCGTGTGTGGGCGTTCCGCGCATTTGCCTCCTGTACTACCCCCGTAACGCCCACTTTTTCACGCATTGTTCCCCATTCTGCGTGTTACGCCCCGTGTTACGCCTACTTTTGATGTGTGCGCCACGCTATGTGCGCTTTTGCTGTGCACGTAGCGCACGCCGTTTGATGACGAATGTGCCCGCGTGCTCCACATCCCAGAATTTACGCGCACGGACTTCCATGAATCTATGTGCGCCGCTTTTGCACGCTTGCACTGCGATTTCCACACTTGCGTTGCGATTCGCACACTTTCGCACGCTTGAGCAGAGATTTTCGGCACACATTAATTCCATGAATTGGCCTGCATATTTGGTGAGGGAATCTACAATGGTCCAGAACACTGTGTTGCCCTGAGTCTTAGGTAGATCTGTCATAATGTCCATGGTGCAGGTATGCCAAGGACCATCGGATATGGGAAGCAGTTGTAACAAATCCACTGGTTTTATGCAAGGAGTCTTGGCTCTGGTGCATACAACACATCCCTTGATTTAGTCTTTCACATCTTTTCTTCATTATTCCCAACAGACGTATCATACCAATTTCAGCTGTGTGTTATGAGTACCAAAATGAACAGCTCCAGGAGTGTCGTGACTCCATTTAAGGGGACAGAGTTGCAGATCTGTAGTAGGCAACCATAGTCATTGCCCCTTCAACAACAGTCTCTGGGCTTCTCAGTGAGATGGGTCTTGTTTCAGAAAAAAAGTAATTAATCTTTTGGGAGTGTATACTTTCAGTACGTCAGTCTCCCATGTAGACCATGGTTGAGTGAGTGACATCACTACCTTTTCCGCAAGGATGAAATATACTCAACTGATTTCCTCTGGGTCTTCCACATGGAGAGAGCATCATTTTTAGTGTTGGAATGTCCTAGCGTGTATGTGACTATGAAATCAAAACGTGCAAACAAATGTATCCATTTATGTCATCTTTGATGTATTGCTTTAGCTGTTTTTGGGAATTCTAAATAACGATGATCAGTCAGAACCATGATTGTAAGACAGGCTCCTTCTAACAGATGATGCCATACAAGGAAGGCTTCTTTAATCACCAGTTCCTTTTCAAAGATACTGTAATGTTTTTCAGCAGGAGATAAGGTTCTGGAATGACCTGCAATGGGATGGGTGGTCTTGGAAACAGGGCCCTTTTGTACTTGTAGAGCACCCAAAGCATAGTCAGAAGCATCAGCTTCTATCACAAAAGGTGGACTAGGATCAGGCAAATGAATGATGGGTGCTGAGATGAATTTATCTTTCAAGAACTTGAGCGCCTCTTCTCTATCTACAGACCATACATGCACTGTCTTCCTTTGATTAATAGTTGAGTAAAGGGAATGATCACTTAGGAGTAATGAGTAATGAAACGTCTATACACATTTGCGTATCCTAAGGAGTGTTTGTTTGTTTGTTTGTTTGTTTATTATTATTATTTATAATGCGCACCAGACCCAGGGGTAACAGGGCGCAACAGTTACAGGATAATGCGAAGCTTAGTTACATGGAGTGAAAAATGTGATACATAACTTAAAGAGCAGGATAAATTGCTATTTAAAGATAATATAGGCGTTATATACAAGAATGTAGTAGTAGTCCCCGCCGGGTAACATATGTTGAGTCGCGAAAGTGCAATACAAATTCTTACAATGGCAAAATGTACAAATATTTACAACGGTTATGCGCTGAGAGCACCTGGTAGGGGTTGCAGCTAGTGGTAGGCATTGGTTACAGTTCAGTGGACATCATGTGAATTAGTAGTCGTTGGCTTTCAGCCATAGGATGATGTTGGTTCTGAAGTTGAGATAGGCTTGGTCTATTCTCAGTGTAGGAGGCATGGATTTCCAAAGTTTGGCCGCTTTAACAGGGAAACTATTACCTCCGATAGTGCTAAGTTTGAATTTAGGGATGGACAAATGGTCCCTGTTTGTTGATCTGGTGTGTTTGTGGAAGTCTGTTTGTGGAATCTCTCAGGGAGGTAGATAGGGGCAATGTTATTGAGAGATTTATGAGTGAGTGACAAGGTTTTTAGAAGGAATTTGTCATTGGTATGGAGCCAATTATTTTTTCGCCTATTCTCAGAAATGTGGTTTCTTTTGAAGATGCCTAGTGCTGCTCGAAGGGCATTGTTTTGTAGTTTGAATTTTTCTAATGATGGATTTGTTTGAACCTATGTACAGGGCGTTGCAGTAATCCAGGTGGTACAGGATGAGTGTTCTGGCCAGGATGATACATCTGTTGTTGGAGAGGAATGGCTTACCTGTTCTTATAAGTTTGCACAAATAGGCCAAGGAGGACGCTAGCGTGTTGACCTGTTTGGAGAATGAGAGAGTAGAGTCGAGATAAAAACCTAATGTTTTTACCTCCTATGCTACCTTGATGCGGTTGCCGTCAATTATGAATGAAGAGTAGTCAGGTCCCAGTTTTTTTTAAGTTGGAGCGTGTACTCAGGAATATGAGTTCTGTTTTATCATCATTCAGGCATAGACCGTGCGTGGCCATCCATGCCTGGATGATGATGATGTACACTCTGTTCACCAAGGCCAAATCCTTGTCGTAATCCCCTGAAAGTGGGAGGAGGATCAGGGTATCATCTGCATAATTAGTGTAGGTGATACCAAGATGGTCCAGCTCATCGAAAAGGGGCTTGGTAAATATGTTGTACAGTGTGGGCGAAACGCAGGATCCATGTGGTACACCAAAAGTGATAGGTATGGGATCTGTAGCGGCAGAGGGTGAAAATAACCTCATAGTTCTGCCACTGAGGAAGGATCTATTCCAGGTTACAGCGTCCTTTGAGAAATGTGCTGCTGTGTCAAGATGGTTGCATAATATTGTATGATCCACCGAATCAAACGCAGCTGAGAGATCTAGGAGGAGGAGCAGGGCTAATTTGCCATTGTCTCTGAGCTCATCGACTTGGGTCTTGAGATCAATGAGGGCAATCTCTGTTCTGTGTTGTGGGCGGAATCCTGACTGTATAGCTCCTAGTAGGTGGTGTAATTCCAAGTATTTTTGAATTTGCGTGTAGGCCACCTTATCTAGTATTTTTAGAAGAAAAGGGACTGTTGTAATAGGCCTATAATTCATGGGTGTTGAGGGATCTAGCGTTGTTTTTTTTAAGAGTGGAAGTACCCAAGATTGTTTGAGGTTAGTGGGTATGGTCCCGGTGGTAAATGAGGCGTTAATAAACTTAGATATGAAGGGTGATAAGTCTTGTGCAGCATCCTTGATGAGCTGTGCTGGGCAAAGATCGCCCTGACAATTGGATGGTTTGAGGGATAGAATGATTCTTTCCACCTCGAGGATAGATACTTTGGAGAAGTTGAATCGGGTAGGTTGGGCTTCAGCTGTGTTCTCAGTTGTTTTGGGTGGTGGTGGGTTCTTTAAGGAGTTTTTTTTTGGGAGATTTTATTTTGTAAAGTAGATATTTTATTGGCCAGTGCATATTGGATGTCCGAGCACCATTTATTATCTTTGTTACATGTGTCTGGTATAGTGATGGGGGTCTCTAATTCATTGAGAATAGTGAATAATTCTTTCATATTGCACTTAGCTTGAGAGATGCAAGTGTTGTAGGAGGCCCGTTTAGCTAAGCAGATTTCTTTTTTGTAGAGGGATGAAAGTTTAGCCTCACAATTTCTTTTCTATTGCCGTAAGTTTTTTAGGAAAGGTGTGAACCATTTGTTCAGATGGCTTTTTGGTTTACTAGGTTTAAGTTTAAGAGGGTTTATCTGGTCCAAGGAGGAGGCCATCATTTTGTTGAACTCCTCAACCAAGCTCAACCAAGCTTTCTGGGTCAGCGCTGTCTGGAAGTGCATTGAGGGTGGGGAGTAAGGCAGGGATAAGTCTATCCGCTGTGATGCTCTTTTTATGTCTGGTAAGAGTGGGAGGAGCCATGGAGGGAGGAGTAGGTAGGAGTTTATGGTGGAAAGTGTAAATGATAGTAGGCAGTGGTCGGTCCAGCCAATGTTGGCATGGCAGTTATGGTCTGCGACCCAATCTAGAATTCTACCTTTGTTGTGGGTAGGGATAGTACGACTTTGGGTGAAGCCTAATTCTACTAGTTTATTAGCTGTTGTCAGGGCAGGCAGATCCGAGGGGTCGTTGAAACCCAGATTAAGGTCACCTAATAGTAATGCTTGCGTTGAACTTTTAAGGTTGTTAGCTAGGATCGTGTTAATGTCATCTTTGAATGTCCCGATTGGGCGCGGGGGGCGGTATATCAAGTGTATGTTAAGGGTTTGAGAGTTAGTCAGCGGTACTTTGACTGACAGTGCTTCACATGATTTAATGGCATAAGGGGGGGGCTAGTCTCATGGCAAGGCTACGTTTATAGATAATGGCAATACCTCCTCCTCTAGTACCTTGTCTGTCTTGTCTTAAAATAGTATAGTCATCTGGGACTGCTAGCATAAGCATAGGGCCTGCTGCGGCATGTAACCAAGTCTCGGTGATGGCGAGACAGTCTAGGTTCTCCCTCAGAATCAGGTCGGCAATCTCCGTGGGGTGGGCTACTCGAGATCTAGAATGTATCAGTGTTCCTTTAATAGGTGGGCTAGTGGGGGTTGAATTTACAGGGTGAGAGTCTAGTTGGTCTTTAGAATTCAAATGCTGGGATGTGCAGCTTTTTGACTTATGAAGGTGGTTGTTTGCTGACTCAGTAGTTGCCAGCATAATTGTAGGTGTCCTTTTCCCTGTAGGGATGGGTAGCAAGCTTCTGGTTGGCTCATATATTTTTGCAAGTCTAGCTCTTAGGCAAGTATTCCTAGATTCTGTTGAGCAGGGGTTGCTTGTGATTTGGAGTAGAGCGTTGTCCATGGCTAGAGGTTGTTTAGTTGTTGTAGTGTTGGACAGTTCGGGTGTTGTAGTGAGTAAGTCACCAAGGGATTGTTTGTGCTGTATGCCAAGGCAAAGTGTGAGACTCAATATGGATAATGAAAAGAATATAAGTTGTTTGGTGCTTTAGTGAGCATACTGAAGCTTGGTGAACTTGGCTCCTATGCCATGGTCAGGCAGGATGTGACTGTAGGCTATGGCGCAGTAGTCAGGCAAAAATGCAGAACAAGGCTAAGGCACAGTGGGCAGGCAAGATGCGATTCAGGCCTAAGGCACAGTGGCAGGCAGAAATGCAAAACAAGGCTAAGGTACAGTAGTCAGGGGAGATGCGATTCAGGCCTAGGGCACAGTGGGCAGGCAGAGATGCAAAACAAGGCTAAGGCACAGTAGTCGGGCAAAATGCAAAACAAGGCTAAGGCACAGTGGGCAGGCAGAGATGCAAAACAAGGCTAAGGCACAGTGGGCAGGCAGAGATGCAAAACAAGGCTAAGGTACAGTAATCAGGCAAGATGCGATTCAGGCCTAAGGCACAGTGGGCAGGCAAGATGCAAAACAAAGCTAAGGCACAGTGGGCAGGCAGAGATGCAAAACAAGGCTAAGACACAGTAGTCAGGCAAGATGCGATTCAGGCCTAAGGCTCAGTAGTCAGGCAAAATGCAAACAAGGCTGAGGCGTAGTGTCAGACAGAGTGCAGTTCAGGGCTGAGGGGCGAAGATCACAAGCGCTGCAATTTCAGGCTAGGTAGTGGGTAGGTGGTACATACGTGCAGATGGCAATTTATCGGTGTGTACATATATATGGACGGAGGGCAACAGTTAATCAATATGATAGAGTAGTAGAAGGGGGTGACTATCAGGCTGTACTAGAAGCTCAGTAATAGCAGCGCCTAACCACAGGAGGGTGGGGACAAGAGGCAACAGCATAGGTAGCTTGTTCAATGTGGCAGGCAATCATTTGGAGAAAGCATACAAGCAGGTAGAGGGTAGCATGCAGCGACAGGTTAACCAGTCACAGGTGCTATATGCAATATAGTCATTAATGTAGCCGGGTGCTCATGGGCAGCAGCACTAAAAGTCTCATGTCTCAAGTTGTAGTCGTGATATGGTGGTATCTTGCAGGCATATAATAAGGTCAGTGTCTCACCGTGTAAGCGGGGCCCAGGCTCGCAGGCAGGAAGGAATGGCTAGGGTGAAGCACGGAGGCAGGGCTTAGGGGCCTGGAGCAGCCTGCAGCTTGGTCAGCTCAGTCAGGAGGTGAGCCTTTTCAACGTGCCTTCTCTCAAGGTCCGGCTCTCGCCTACCGGCATTCCTATTGGCTTCGTTGTAATTCCTTCATGGTTCATGGTTCTGGGTTCGGGCCAATTCCAGATTGCTTTGATATTTTGCAGGTTCATTTTGTCTCCTTTAGGGGATAATATCTCACCCAAATAGGCAATTTGTTTTTGATGGAACATACACTTAGAAAATATAGCATAAAAGTGATGGTCTTTCAGTCTTTGTAAGACTTCTTTTTTACGTGACACATATTAATTGTGTAAGACATCAAATATATAAGAATGTCACCTCACCCGTAATCATGAGCTACAGAAAGTCCTCTTTTTAGGGGCTGAGTGGGTGAGAAAAGTTGAACACCAAAGCAAAGGTCTTTCATTTGTACCAGTGAATAAAGCAGATCTTTTCACTACCGAAGTTGAAATGCGTAACTTTTTTCGAACTATTCGTCTGAAGTACTTCTTCAAAGACTCCGACGACCGAAGACTACGAGAGAGCAGTACCACAGGATTAAAACCCCTGTCTACATTCACCCCTCTATCCTCCATGGTCTCTGCGGAGATCATTAGTTTTGAGAATAAGATCATCAGAGAAATGAAAACACTGGTCAAGACGAAAAATATGCACAAAGATAACCTATCTAAAGAAGAGAGACTAGCGATGAAAAATCTAGCTGATAATAGCAACTTTGTGATAAAACCAGCAGATAAGGGTGGAGGTGTAGTGTTGTGGGGCATAGATAAGTACCGCGCTGAAGTTAAGGAACAACTCAATAAGGTGTTTTTTTATAAACCACTACCTAGTGACCCCACTCCTAGAATCCAGGAGGAGATTGAGAGTCTAATGATCCATGCAGAAGGCAAAGGGTGGATAGACACGGATGAGAAAGCTTTTTTGATACAACAACACCCCATCACACCCGCCTTTTATTGTCTCCCCAAGATTCATAAGCACATTGAAAATCCCCCTGGCTGTCCTATCGTGGCAGGAATAGGTTCAATTTTAGAACCACTTTCAATATATTCTGATTTCTTCTTAAGACCCTTTGTCAAAACCATGCGCTCGTACATTCAGGACACCACACAAATGATCAAGGTGTTAGATACCATCAATGTGTGAACCGACGACATTCTAGTTACTCTTGATGTCGAAGCATTATACACAAGTATTCCCCAAATGAAATGTGTAAATATTATGGGAAAGTACTTAGAACAAAGAGAGGACAAAACAGTTCCATCAGCATTCATTTTAGAATGCATTAGGTTGGCCCTCACTAATAACTTTTTTCTCGAACAGAACACTTTCTATCTATACAACATGGGACGAGTATGGGCTCTACCTTTGCACTAGATCTGGCGAACCTTTTCATGGATGATCTAGAGACGCATTCAGTCTATTCAGAAAATAATCCATTCAAACATCTGATGAAACTGTGGGTCCACTACATTGATGATGTGTTTATGCTATGGGGAGGTACTGCACTAGAACTTGAATCCTTTCTCACCTGAGTCAACAAACAGGACCAGTGCATTAAGTTTACCATGAGCTCAGACACAAGTAAGATCCCGTTTTTAGATCTTGAGATCTTTAAAGATACAAACAATAAGTTTGGCAAAACCCTGTTCAGAAAAAGCACAGATAAGAATACATTACTATCATTTGAGAGTTTTCATCCTCAGTCCTTACGAGAGAATTTACCTTTTGGTCAGTTTCTTCGGATTCGAAGAAACTGTAGCCACAGGAAAGATTTTGATGCCAATAGTAAAGATCTATCAGCCAGACTTCATGCAAGAGGCTATCCACCTTTCATTGTACACAGGTCGATGAAAAGAGCAAAGAATACCCAAAGACAGGACTGTCTGGTCCCACAAGTAGGAGTTGCAGAAAATAAGATAACATGTGTCTCGACATATTCCCCCATTAGTAACGATTTGCACAGGTGTATACTCAAACATTGGAGTATCTTTAACACTGACGATTTCGCTATCAACAAACCTCGATTTGCGTTTCGTAGAATGCCTAATTTGAGAGATAAACTGGTCCACACCTACAAGACATCTAAAGAAGCCGGGCTAATGACCCAGTCGACACTGTGGCAATTGCCACCAGTAGTGGGCCATTATGCTTGTGGGAAATGCTCAGTATGCAAGCTTACATCTAATATGAAACACGTAGATCTTAAAGGGAGGAAATGGGAGCTCAAAAATTTCACTAAGTGCAATTCTAAGTGGGTAGTGTATGGAATAAGTGGTTTATGGTATATTGGCAAAACTAAGAGGCCGATCCGACAGAGGATCTGTGAACACAGATCCTGTGTAAAGAACCAGGTTCCGGAAAAACCTCTGGTGTCACACTTTAAAGGTGTCCACCATAATGCGGACGATATTCATTGGTTTATCATCGAAATGATACTTCTGCAACCGAGAGGAGGTGATAGAGACCTTAAACTCAGGCAATCCGAACAGAAATAGATTTGCTCATTACACACTGTTAAGAATGGTTTGAACATTTCTATTGAATGGGCTCTATTTATCCATCACAAAAAATAATAGGCCCGAAGTCGATGTGGTACATGTAAGGGTAGGACATGCCACTCATGTGAAGTATCATAAATAATCGGTGCAAGCTACCCACTATGTGTGGTCATATTAGCCATTAAAGCTTATTAAGCTAAGGTAAGGTTCCCCTGCAGCACTATACCCCCTCTGACTCAACGCCCATATGTGTCAGTATGACTTTCGCGGGTGTTTATTAAGGGCTACGGTACAAGGGCCTCCAAGTTGGGTATGGCCCCTTTTTGTTGAGAATACGGTGGGCCGTGAATAACAAGATAAGATGCAACATCCGTATATCGAGGTACACGTGACATAGGTACATTTCCCGTTTAAACATGGCGGAGGTAAATATCAGAAAGAGGATCATAGATCACGTGAGACTGCGCGTACGCGTCCGCGTACGCCATAAGTAATTAGACGTTGAGCACCATTTAGACCTACTCTAGATTGGAGCTTGGTGAGCTGGGCGACACTGAGACGACTGATGAGAGCTCGCTGCATGGGTAGCAGATCGCGAGGACGCTGAGCCTGCGTTAGGTAAGAATAGTGACAGAGAGGTTTTTAAGTCTGCAAACTCGTGCGATCGAAAACCTGAACTGTCCTATTTCTTTCGCCCCAGTAGGTTATCGTGACCACCGGGGGCCATAGAGTTTGAAGATTTGTAATCAAACCGGGAAGTGAAGTTCCCTGCGCACGGTCTTCCCAGTAAGACAGACTGGAATCTTGCGAACCGGTAAGCCGGCAATAAGATAGGGTGTGGCTTTGAAGTTTTACCACGTGCTAGTGATACAGCTCAGAAAAACATATATATGTCTTTCCCCTCAAGGATAATACGGTTGGAGAGAAAAAATAGGCAGTAGAAGCGGTTGCCCAGTCAACACTGAGGGAAACGTTTTTGCTGATGGCGGATTCAGTACACACGCCGCCCAGCTTTTTGGCGGATAAAGACAAGTTTAGGGACATTTTTAAAAAGTGCCTGTGTTGATTACATGCCACCAGCCGCCCCGGCGTAACACACACCCCCTGTATAGCGAGAGTGGGGAAGGAAAGAGGATGAATTTTGTGAAATGTAGATGTGATAAAAATATCGGACAACAAATGAATTTAAAGGCACTCAGAGAAATACTGGGTTAAGCTGAGTATTGAAAAAAATGCATGTCAAGAAATCAAGTGCTAGTGGTAAACAAAGAGATCACGATGCAATATATCCCTCTGCTGATATTAGAGAATAGAGATGAAGTTGGTACAGATTCAATGTATGTAATGTTATGTTTTAAATTATATAACCATGTGTTTTAGACTGTTTATTTGTATTCTTTATTTTTTAACAATATTGGAACTATGGCTGGTAGCACGTAATGTTATACGTGACAACGGAAAAATACCTCAAAGATTTAAGTGCCCTGAAGACAGCACCAGCAGAATATATATTGGGGATGACTTCATGTATATATATTTGTTGCAATTGAGATTTATGCTGGTCCTAGAAACACATGGATGTAGTGTTGGCACAATCCCCTTACCCATATAAATCAGGAGGGGCATGAATAACACCACTGAGGGCTAAGATATATACCCTACATTGTGGTCCAAAAAGGTTTTGATATATGAACTATTGTTCCAGTAACACATGCAAGCATAGGAATGAATTCCAGATGGTTTTTTGTATATTATGTTGAGCTTTTTTAGAATAATATTGTTAAGTGTAATGTTTTTTTGATAAAATTAAAATATGTATATTTTTGATACATCACATGGTTATTCGCTCTTTTTTGAGTAGGGGGTGACCATGACATAATGCATTTGAATCTGTGAACACTCACTCTTAGCGGAGAGGATAGGAAGCTGGTTTGTGGGAATTTGTAGCATTGGCCTTGATATATCACTACATAGACACTCAAAATGTCTTTGAAGACTCTGGTTGGGAAATTTATGTAAGGCTGCAGGTGCATTGCATAGGGCATAGGCATGATGAGGTACTTGTAATGCTCAAAATGTGTGAGGAATGCTGTTTACCATTCGTCACCGGGGAATATTTGTACCAAGTTGTATGATATGATATGATATGATATGATATGATATGATATATGATTGGTTATTTATAATGCCCTTAATAACCAGAGGTTTCTAAGCGCGGACCCGGGGATCAAACGTTTTGCTCTGTGTCATCTTGCTTCCAAGGGGATCACATTGCCCCTGAGCTATCCTCCCGATATACAAAACTGCACTTTTCAGGTGCAGTTTTTTATATGCACTACTGTTCAGAGGTTGGTCCATGAGAATCTGAATCAAAGAGAGTGGATAGCGATGTCTTACTGTGATGGCATTTAGCTATCAGTAGTCCACACAAGGTCTTAATTCGGATTCATCTTTTTTTTCGGAATGAAAAATATGGATGACCATGCAGTGGAGGTGGAATGAAGAATTAATCCTTTATTTGGATTCTCTTCTATATACTCCTTGAGGACAAGGTTCTCCTTCTCTGAGAGAGCACATGTCCTTCCATAGGGAATACTTCCTCCCAGAGCTAATTTAATCTGACAATCATACAGACGGTGCAGCAGGAGTTGGATGGCTTCTTCTGGATCAAAAACTATAGCGTAATCCTGATATCCTTGAGGAACGCCTTCTTGAAGGGTCATAAGGGTAGTGGAATCTCCAAATGTGGGACAACCCATGACGGGATTTCTTTCCAGAGTGAGGGAATAGGGCTTCTGAAAGGTTATTTCTTGTCTGATATGTTCTGTACCTGGGTTATGAAAAGTCAGCCAGGGAATGCCCAGAATTATTTGGAAGTGGTGTAACGCTATAGCATCACAATGAATATGTTCCTGATGATTGGATTCAATGGTCATACATAGAATTGGAGTTTGCTGTGTGATCAGACATTAATTCAGCGTGAACAGATCTAAAGATAGCAGGGGTTCCATTTTTTTTCCAGAAGAGCAGTGGAATATGTTGGCGAGTGGCAGAAGACAGATCTGTAAAATTACCAGTGCCTCCACTGTCTACAAGAGCTTGTGCTCTCAACCATTCCTGGGGAATCTTCATTAAGTTGTAGTACTTCGGTAGGCACTATCAATGATGCACTATCAATGATGCACCATCAATGATGCATTACAAGACAGCAATGTTTGAGTGCTAGTCAGTTCCTTCACCTTTAATTATGAGCAGAATTTTTTACCCACGGTGTAGGGTTTCTCCTGGTGCAGAAACAAACGCCTAGATTCCCCACCAAAGAAACAAAGATTAAGCTTCCACCAAGGTCCTTTTTTTCTAATGTCAGAGGCCCTTAAGTACTCCCTAATTGCATGGGCTCTGTCTCAGGAATGTTAGTGTTAGATTTGTGTTCTAAGTGGGGGGTGTAATGCCTGAGTTGATAATGCCGTTGTTCTCATTTTCTTTCTCCCATTCTTTGATCCAACCTTATGACTAATTATTTGAAGCCTGCATTGTATCAGGGGGAGATACTCCTTGGTTCATAGCAACCTTTAAGTCCTCTCGCAGATCTCAATAGAATAAGGTTATTTGCATGTCTTTGGGCCACAATATCTGAGCTACTAAACTACGAAAATGGGCTATGAAACCCAACAGATCTTTATTACTCTGATGGATATCTACACAATCATATTGGACTGTTTGGGTAGCATACTGTTGGTCAAACATTCCTTTGAAAGCATCATGGAATTGGTAATAGTTCCCTAAAATGGGATCCTTGTTGTCAACAACCATAGTAGTCCATGATAATGCCATTATCAAATTTAACAATACAAATGCAATTTAACTTGATCAATCACATATAACGTTGGTCGATTCAGATAATGGATTCAACATTGAGTGCAAAATGCCCTGAATTCTCTTAGGCCTCTGTTGAATTTGGTTGCATTGGGAGTGGAAGGGATATTGGGCCCAAGCAAAGGGGCATGTAAAGTGGCTGGGGTAATAAATGGTATCAGTACAGGAAGAAGGAACAGAGGAAAGACCACATGCTGCTCTCCCAAATACACCCCACAGATGTACAACTCTCTGAACCTTTCCTCTAAGCAGGTCCATCTTTCCCTGTAATAAGGACATGTTTTGGACTAATACAGCAGATTTTGGATGTGAGATTAAAACCTCAGACCGTAGCCTTTGTAGGGCAGATGCAAACTCCTTTCACATATTCTCCGTGATTCAAAAGAGACTGAGTACAAAGGTTTTTCAATCTGTCAGGGCTGACCAAGTTGCAACCACCATCTCCTGGAAATCAAGTGGGATTGTCAAACCCACCTAGGACTTCCCCCTCGAGTGTGAAGAGCTTGTCCAAATATGGCGACCATCATTGAATGGGACATGTCCAAACTGGAATACAATGGAACGTCAGATTGTTGGAGCCCTGTGGCAAGGACATATTTCGGCGTCTACCTGGTTTGCCATATCTGCCCCGGAAGGAGCGGAGCATGTTTAGGAGGGACACTCATACCCCTTGGAATCCTTACAGTTGCCTAATCATAGACTTATGTTCAAGTATTCTTCTCGGCTCTCTTCTTAATACACTCTAAAACCTTTTCTTATCGTTTTGGATTAACCAGGGGAGATTTTTTTCTTTGTTGACGTAAGAAACACAAGGTCATGTCTGTTATCTGTTTTCTTTTTTTTGGCTAATGGTGTAAGATCTACTCTTAAATGACTTTCAATAGCTGAAGGTATCAACATTTAAAATTAATTGATTTTATTGGAAGATATAATCACATTTCACAGTTGGAAATCATGAAAAGTGAACAGCAGACAGAATCTTCTAAACAATAAGAGATATTAAATTATTTTAAAGACTGTCTTTATTCAGTTTTTATGGTGAACAAAAAAGGGCCATAGAAACGATTTGATAGGATCACTCTGAAAGGAGGTTTATATTAAATTCTGATTCATGCATTGTAGCAGCCGCCATCTTGGATTAATGACATCACACAGGCCTTCTGTTAATAATTCACATAAAAAACCTGGTAAAACATGATTATATGCTTCATTTGCAATGCACCCCCGGTATTCATAACTTCCCTTCATTCAAAATCCCACAGAATTAGATGTGCCCCTCAACTAATAGCAGCCCTGTTGACAAGTGGATTGCTAGGTTTGCTCAGCTGGGATTGCAACCTGTGACCTGCATATTAAACCCAGCTTTGTTGCAGGTTTCGCTATCCACCAAACTATATACCCATGATTTGAACTTAGGACCCATAGGCCAAATATGTATCCCTTCTCTAAGTGCAATTATCGGCAGAGCTATGTTTGCTACCAAGCTCATGACTCTAAAAAGCCTGTAGGACAGAGGCAATGCCAGGAGAAAATAAGACTTAGTATTTTTTACGTTATTTTTCTTAAACCATGCCACCATCTTTTCAATAATTATTCCATAGAGAAAACAGTAGATTTGTAAACAGACCATGCCCCTGAAAGGACGTATAGGTCTAGGGCAGGACAGGTCTGTTGTTAGGGGATGGTTCCATTAAATGTACTGCAGCTCTGCTCCAACATATATGTAAGGTCCCACTAAAGCTAGAGATGATGTCATGTGAATTTCTGGTATTCTGCTACATCAGGCAGAAATGTCTTTCTGGAGTAATGTTGTTGACGTTTCACTTAGATGCAACTGCTACAAGTAATTTTAAGTTAATCACCCAAAGAATGTAAAAAACAATTAACTTTAAAGTAAAGTAATTTAGAAGTAACTAGCAGAACTACCCGTTCACCAAACTGGTTCTGTTGGCAGACATGATAACATTGATACTGTAGGTGGCTGTTCTGATTCACTGATTGCTTGATGTGCTTTGCACCCTGAAGTAAACTACACTGAGAATGGCCGCGTGCGGCTGGATGGCATTCCTCGGAGCAGATGTTGGGAGGGAGGCAAGTGTTGGCATGCTGCTGCATACTGGAACCTTCTGTGCTATCTATCGCCTCACCATGGCGTGTTTCATTTCATTGTGGTGCATTGCAGTGCAAATATCTTGGAAACAGTGCATCTTAGGGCCTGGGCATTGAGTTTTGTTTGTCGTGCCGGGACCAGTCCTTCTATGACCACATTAATGTTTTGCCAATTTCAGGCAACCATCTCATGTGTGAAGGTGCTGAAATCCTGGGGGAAAGGGGTGGGGTGTCCAAATGTCATGTAGCTAGTGATGTCTGGAGGGTCCTAACAAATAACTATGCAAAATTTGGTGAAGATTGGTGAAACGGTGTGGAATTGTATAAGGAACAACGCTTTGCCAAGCCACAAAATCACAAATTTTGACTTGTGCTGAAACCCAGGGAACAGTGCCCAAATATCATGTAGCCAGTAATGTCCGGAGTGTCCTAACAGGTAACTATGCAAAACGTGGTGCAGATTGGTGAAACGGTGTGGAATTGTATAAGGAACAACGCTTCACTAAGCCACATACCCACAAACCAATGTTGACTTGTGCTGAAATCTGGGGAACGGGGTGGGGTGTCCAAATGTCATGTAGCCAGTAATGTCAGGAGCATCCTAAAAGGTAACTATGCAACATTTGGTGCAGATTTGTGAAACTGTGTGGAATTGCATAAGGAATACTTCACCAAGCTTCAAACCCCCAAACAAATGTTGACTTGTGCTGAAATCTGGGGAAAAGTGCACACATATCATGCAGCTAGTAATATCGGGAGAGTCTCAACAGGTAACTATGCAAAATGTGGTTGAGCTTGTTGAAACAATGTGGAATTGTATAAGGAACCATGCTTCACCAAGCCACCAATCCACAAACAAATGTTGACTTGTGCTGAAATCTGGGTAACCGCGTGGGGTGTCCAAATGTTATATAGCTAGTAATGTCTAGAGGGTCCTTACAGGTTGGTGCAGATTGGTGAAACAGTGTGGAATTGTATAAGGACTAACACTTCACCTGAAATCCTGCCAAAAACCCATTTTGTCTTTTATATATATATATAGATAGATGATTGGTAAAGCAAATGGAGGGTGCAGCATGAAACCAAAGAATGCACACAGCCAGTGCAAAGACACATTTCGCATGGTGAAAAGGACTGTGCAAATATGATATCACATTTTAATAGAATAGAGTGCTTTACATGCTCACATTATTAAATCAGGCTGAAGTTGAGTAAGTGCCAGTATGAGTCACGGCACATGTAAAAGGAGTTCCACGTACTGAGGGTGGTGAGGTGAACACCTCTGGACTGAAAGGGAGCTCATGAAAAAGTGCGGAATCGTTACAGCCTCTGTGGCTGTGCCTAGACTATTCAGGGGCAGTCGCCCTGGATCACTGCCTGGGAAGTGTTCTCCTGCTATCAATATTGACAAGTTAAAAGGTGCAGAGACAAAACAAAGTGTGCATCTAATCGAGCTTTCTTTATTTGCATTACTTTGATAGTTGCCAGGGTAAACCTTATTCTCAGAGGTGACCTGCACATTTCTGGGCGGCAGGTAGGCAGTACAAATTATACACACAAATTCTCCTTTGCATACTTTAGTGCACTCTCCTGCCACTAATCTATGACAGGTGCCCCGCACCTCAGTGGTTGCTGGGAGTGCCCTTTGGGATGCACTCATGTTAGTGCACTATTTCCTGACAGTTCTCTATTTTACTGTCAGGAAATATTTGCCAGAGATGATCGGCAAAATAGGTTAAGTAATTGAGATGCTTCAGTTCATCACTGAGATAAGTTTGCTAAAATATATATAGCTCTCTGTATTTTTTAAGGGACTCTTATTTCAGCATACAATGCATAAGGCCTGTGTACCTAATAGACCACTTCTTTAGCAGTTCTCGACTGGAGACTCATTGTCAAACATAGGGCCTCATTACACGGTATGCGGTAATTATGGCGCTATTAGCACCATGGTTGCCGCTGGTATTTTACAGTGTCCGCCTTGGTGGATGGTGGAATTACCGGCCTACTCCAAGGTGAGCGGGGCCGGTAATTCCCCATTCACCAAGGCACTTCCCCATTCCCATTTTTGCCCCCATAGGGCTCAATGGGAATGGGGAACGAGGTAATTAGGGTACCGCAAATTGCGGTACCGTAATTTGCACCAAGGTCCCTTTGCGGGCCCGTTCCTTAACGGCTGGTAAAACCGGTGGTAAGGTGGTAAGGGTTTACCGGTACCAGTGCCCTTACCTGTACCAGTAAACCTGCAAAAATCCCCTCTCTCCACTCCGAGTGAAATTGCGTTACAAGCGATGAATACGGCTTTGTTTACTTTAGCTAAGATATATGAAACCTTAGATGCGAGGCTGATAGATCAAAATGTTCTATTAAAAGAGTTGCTAGAAAGCAAATATGCGGTCATCTTGCCTGTTGTCTGTCCTGTAAATGAACATACAAACACTATTTCTAGATCTGTTAGCGCGCCAATAAGTGTGGCGGAAGAAGTATCAAGAATGACCAAGCCAGTGCCTTTGCTCCAAGAAGTCAGTGTGAGCAACTTGAGTGAAAAGAGAATTAAGAAAGCAAGCTCTAACTGTGTGGGTCAGGACATGAGTGTAATTGAGACAATTGACCTCAGAGTGGGGAAAGATGAGGAAATAAAACTAGCAGGTAAGATGGCAGGTGTTAAAATTGATAAACCTGCGTTCTGTCCCGCTATAGACACAGAGACCTACAATATATTCAGTGTTATCAAAAAAGGGAAAAAACATATAAATAATCCCCAATCTGATCTAAAAAAAACAAAGAATCAAAAGATCACAAAGACGCAAAAGAATAATAATTCTCAACAGTTTATTAAGCACATTTCTTTACCTGATAAAAGTTGTCAAGAAGAAAGTGCAGCTATTGTTCGGAAGTATACTGCCATTAAGAGGAACAAAGCTACTCAACCTCCCATTAAGCTATCAGCGGCAAGCTTTTGTAATTCTAATAACACTGTTCCGACAAATGAGCCCCTTGATTATCTAGTGTCCGAAATTACCAAACAGGATTCGAGAGAGGTTTCTTCAAATTCCTTCACTATGGGGCAGCAACCTCTGATGAAGGAGCAGATGAGTTTTCCTGATAACCAGTTACAAAAACACTCTTTTCGAACCTTAGATGAGAGACGTGAAGAGATCATGAAGTCGATGGGAATATTCTTTCCCGTCCCTCTGACCTTTCAAGGGCCCCAATAGATAGATCTTTTGAAGCTGCTTTTAATCAGACAGGTAGGCAAAACCCATCAGAGCAGGGTTCAACTTCTCTCCAGAGAAATAGCTATGATAAGTCAAGCATAAAAACACCATATGTGAACACGATGCCTGCACAGAACCAAAAGACCACAAAAATGATACTGAGGAACAGACATGATAAATGCAATGATCATACTCATGTAAGCTTAATCTTACAATGCAGAGGTGGGGAATATGGCCTGTATGATTTAAATCGGTCTTCTGTGCTTAACATCCTGCGTTCTATCCCAATTTTACAAGGAATTAAATCTGAGGATATGGCTCAAATATTATTCATAGATGACCAAGATAGAGCAGTTGTGAAAATATGGATGACCTCAGACATAGTCAAACACACGATCTGGCAGGCAAGGGATGATATTTTCCATCTAGGGTTTCTATTGCACAATCCTTCGGCTACTCCGGCAGTGATCAATACTTTCCCCGCAAATGTAGCCAATATATTCCCTTCAAGTTCTACTAACGGTATAAATGGAACTATACGACGTAGTGACAAATCAGCTGACCCTTTAATGATAAAATGTTTCACAACAGGTGAAAATCAATCACGAATGGTAATGACTGCGGCTTTGAACAAAAGGCTAAATGAATGCTAGCTGTCTTGTAATGGGACTAGAATTAATGTCCAATTAGCCTCTTGGAATACAAGAGATCATGCACACCTCAGTTCATCCTCAGCATCTATTCTGGTATGTATGACATTGTCATGCTTCAGGAGGTTTGGTTAACTTCTTCCCCAGCTTGGGAGAACCATCAGGTGATCTTGGAACCAGCAATTAAACTTCCGAGAGGTCGTCCCAAGGCGGGCCTTCTTACAACCGTAAAATTAGATCATGGCTGGAAGATCGAAGCATGGACCGCCCCTAACAGCTTCACCCAGATGGTCCGAATTTCCAATAAGGATCATATTATTGCCTGTATTAACTTGTATTGGAACCATTTAGAGATCTCTGACAATCGTTTTTTCAGGGACTTTAATAACTGCCTGAATATGATTGACAGAGATCCTCTGGTGAAATTCATAATTATTGCAGGTGACTTGAATATGGATTGTGTGTGCTTGAAGGGGGGAACATTACGAGAAACTAAAGAAAAATGGAAATCACTGATGAAAGAAAGAGGTTTTAACATGATAAATGGTTCTGTTGAGGGCGATGTACCGCCAAAAGCCACATGGCAGCAAGGTAATGTTACATTAACCATTGATTATATATATACCAACTGTGAACTTTTTTCCATGGTTACCTCTTTTGAAGTGCTGTACCAAACTAAAAGTGATCATAATTTGCTCCATCTGTCCTGGTGCTTACGAGTTAAGAATATTCTAGAATCTGGTTGGAAATATATGCCAAATCTAGAAGTCTCTACCAATGGCAACCGCTTTAAGTGGACTTCGTCGAATCTTAGTAAATTACTGCAGGCGGTTTCATATCCGAAAGATATTATAAACCCTGACTTGCAGTATATACAAGGGGATTATGTGAGCATGCTTCAGAATTTCAAAAAATCTGCTCGATGTAATGTCAATGCTCAGAAATCCCACACGCATGCATATGATGAGGAAATAAGGTCTAGGAAAACAGCCCTTAGAAGAGAGATACGATATATTACTCAGCAAAATGCCACTAATAAGGCTCTTATGATATCCAAATGCAAAAACAGATATAGGAACTGGATCAAACAGCGGAAAGCAAAGATGATTTTGCAGGATGCACATACTATGTTGCATTCCATAGCATCTAAGAACTCTGCATTAATATGGGGACTGATTAAAACCTCCTATGGGGATACACAATCCATAAAACAAATTAATCCTGTTCCTGAAGAAGTTTGGGTTCAATATTACACCTCTCTGTATGCTGAAACGCATATCCCTGCCCGGTTGTATCAGCTGGATTATATTGGGAAAGACGACCTCGAGTATGACAACATAGATATCGAAATGTATATTAAAAAACTGAGCACATCTAGGGCCCCTGGTCCTGATGGTCTTTCCAATATTATGCTAAAGGGAAATCCAGAGGCGTGGGCTGCCATTTTGGGTGCGATCTTTGATCAAGTAATTACTAGCAGAAGAATTCCTGCCTCTTGGCAAAAATCTATTATTGTACCCATTTATAAAAAAGGAGACAGGCTCAACCCCAAGAATTATAGACCAATTGCTCTCCTTGATGCACCTGGGAAAATTTGTGCCCGCTTGATATTGAGGGACTTTAACAAATGGTCTCAGCAGGAGGGAATAAAAGATCAGTTCCAGACGGGGTTTATAGCTGGCCTTGGCACTTCTGTAAACCTAAAAGTGCTAGATGCCATTAAACAGCACGAACTTCAGCTTAATCAAGCGGTCTTCATGGCCTTCATTGATTTTGAAACTGCTTTCGACTCTGTTTCAAGAAAATTGTTATTTAACAAGCTAGTCAATAATGCATGCCCTGAATACTTAATTCATTGGATAATCCAATTTAATTCACAAACCTCAGTACAAATTTGTCTGAATATAGATGGCTCTCTGTCGAGAGCAATCAGCACGCACAAGGGATTAAAACAGGGATGTCTTTTAGCTTCAACCTTGTTTAATTTCTTTATAGCAGATGTGGTGCAGGATTTTAGAAAGGTTTTGTCAGATGCTCCGCGGCTAGGGAAATGTGCTGTCCCTTGGATGTTTTATGCAGATGACCTGGTTCTACTCTCCAAAACATCCTGTGGATTACAGAAGCTACTCGAACAATTGGGAGAATATGTTAAACGAAATGATCTGGTCATAAATGTGTCAAAAACTAAAACTTTGAAAAATGTACCCAATAGAACTTCCAGTGCAGCGCGGTTCTCGTGGTCGTTAATGGCGGCGCCATTAGAAAATGTGACGCAGTATAAATATTTAGGGTTAAATGTTAATACATACAAGGCTGATTTCCCCTACTGGGAGGAACTGAAAAATAAAGTTAATACGTCAATCTCCCAGGCTTCCATTATTAAATACAAATACTGTTCTTTCTCCATGAAACCTATCATCTTGTCTTATTGTCAGACAGTAGTACCGACAATTCTTTACGGTGCTGAAACCAGATCGTGGAGAAATGAACTGGCCTGGTCAAAAATGGAAGGCAAAGTTTGGAAAAAGATCTTGAATGTTCCCAAATCTTTGCAGATGTGCCTGTTGAGATATGAACTGGGATTATCTTCTCTTTACTGCATGCATATGTGGAAACTATGTAGTCTATATCGTAAATGTCTAATGACTCATCAAGACAACTCTCTTTTGCATGTCCTGTCTGTTTATATGGAAAAAAGCGATCACAAAGTAATGGCCAAATGGCGTCTGCAAGTTGAGCAATTTTTATTAATAACTGAGGTTTCTAAGGAAATGCTGACATCTAACCCATGCAGAGCGAAACAGAAGATCATAATGTGGGACTGGATTAATACTTATGAACAGTGCCAAAAGACCAAACATGCATTTACTCATAGGATAATTGTTAAAAAAATCAGAACAACTGAGAGTTATTTGTTGAAGTTCCCTGATGCTAAAGCTAGACTTTCCTTTTTAAGATTCAGAATGAATTGCTGGCATACAAGGAATATTTTGACCAAACGGAACCTTATACCTAAGGAAGAGGACGTTTGTCGATTTTGCAAAATTCCTAATGTATCTGAAACCTTATTTCACTTAGTCGCGGAGTGTCCCTCGTTACTGTACATGAGAATTGAACACTTTAGGAAACACGTTTGTACCTATACACATGTATCTACTGAACTCTTTTGGTATAGAATTTTCAATACTCAGCTAGCTACTGTGAGAATAGCAATTTTAAATTACATGAAGGCTTTGAAGTTAATGGAAAATATCTGTGAACCTGACTTGAATTGAGTATACGATACTAAAAGATATTCTCTCATTTTATCTTTATTTATTGCAATTATTATGTTTTAGTATATTTTAGTGTTTATATATATTTTTTGGAGTATTGTCTTAAATGTGTTAAAACAAAATTGTGATACTTTTATAGGTGTGAAAATGCTGTTAATCTTGTGTTTTATATTTCTTGTTTTTTTTGAAAAGTTGATTTTTTCAACTGTGTCAATAAAAAAAAAAAAAGAAAATTTGACTTACTGTATTAATCAAACAGATATGCCCTTATTTGAGAAAGGCATGGTTTTGTGCTGAAAACATTTTATCACATAGGGCCAACAATACATACTTTTGCTTAACCATTATGCAATTACTCTTTTTACTTGCTGCAAATTTTTTTTTCATGTGGTGCAGTAAGTGGTGTGGTTGAAACGCATGCTGCTTCTAACATAAAATGGTCAATCATTTGGCTCAGACATTTCATAATAATGACACTATATGATGGCTGTCATTCCTCCTAAATAAAATAATGCCTTAACCAACAGTTGCAGCAGTGATTCCAAACAAATTATTCTCAAACAACCACTGTACAGGGTAACACAAATTCAAACTATATTCAATCCCCGTGACCATAGTAATACAATTTACTCGTGATAGGAGCAACAATGCATGTATGTGATATAATGTAATTTGACAAGAAAAATGTCCAGCAATTCATATTGAAGTTACAAATATCACATTAAGGACAGTGCGAATATGGATTTCCACAGTGAATGAAATACAGCAAATATTTTTCAGGTAGGTCATCCCCTTCATGTATGATTGTCTCCCACAAACTAGAGAAATTTAGCTATGAGATAATTCATGAATCACATAACTTATGCCAATCATATAATAAAATATTCTATTCTACAATTAATGATCTGCATGTACCTCACACAGTCTGTCTTTGCCTTTGTATAACAAATAATGAGATAATAAAAAATGCCATGTTTGAAATATGTTTGTTGTAAGCCCACTTTATAGTCAACAGTAACAATACCATTGCTCACTTACTTTATTACCGTTAATAGAGTCACTTTTTACTAAAACAAACATACAGTACATCTTTTAAAGAGCGCATCGACAGATCACACTAAAATATATAGCTCCAGATGAAGACTATTCATTTTCAAAAATGTTTTCTCCCAACCACATATATTAAAACATTTATAAACCAATTAATGTCTTTGTAACCACACAGAACATAATACATTTATATAGACTGTGTTGTTAAAACGTATGAGAAAAAGCACAACCAATAAACATTGTTATTAATTATGAACATATGTATATTTTGATATTGTTGTCATTTTCTCTATATCAAATATAATGAATACAATGTGAAAGAACCCAAACATCAAGTTATTTCTTCATTTGTATCCAGTGTGTCCAACCATTATCTCCAAAACACATTGGTTCATCTCAACAAACTATTTCATAATAAAGGTGCTCAATAACCCCTAGTGGGTGTCTTTAAACCTTTATTTGCCCATTTACATATAAAATGACCACATTCTATAAATTATGTTTCAACAATCTACATGTTTCAAATTCTAGTACTCCTGTAATTGCTTTATACTGCAACTAAATCTTTTTCAGGATCATATAATGTCATCATTATGTATCACATTGGGTTTATTAATATGTTATTCTTACACAACAACATCAAATAACTTCAAACTCTTAGCTTATTTCTATCACAATTAATTCGACAGAGGACACTTAGTCTTGGTTTATCATGATTTTCATTGAGACAACATGAATTAAGTAATTAATCACTCTGCTTTGTTGTTTTTGTTTTGTTTTTAACTCAGTCCACAATTGATTTTGGTCACCAATCATGCCTTTATTGACAAAGAAAATCCTGAAAAATCCAGAAAATATTGCATGAATGTGGAGGAGTATCCTGTTAGGGATATTGCATCACGAAAGTTCCAATACTTCATATTCTTTAATGATTTGCCAGTGTTGTTTAAAGTTCACCTCAATTTTAACTAGGCACTTCACATGTACAATTAGTCTTTCAACAATCTATAATTAACTTTCTCTTAGTGACATGTAAGACACATACATTATGTATGATTATGTTTATATTTAAGCAAAGGGTTATAATATTGTTTTCCACAAAATCAAGTTATATATCTTTATTTTTTTTATAAAAAGATATTTAT
The DNA here is from genome assembly GCF_040938575.1 of Ambystoma mexicanum. Taxonomy (NCBI): domain Eukaryota; kingdom Metazoa; phylum Chordata; class Amphibia; order Caudata; family Ambystomatidae; genus Ambystoma; species Ambystoma mexicanum. The sequence continues at coordinate 452,875,513 of NC_090938.1, forward strand.
CTCACATTGAAATGCTCCTTCTCATTGTGGCATGAGAGGTAATCTTACCTTTTTACTTGTGACCACTATCCCTTTTAGAATGTTATTCGGTTATGCCAGTCAGTCAATTTCGAGGCCCTGTGCATACAAAAGGTGTCCACGTTTTTTACCATGATTTGTATTCAGTTCTTTTATATATGACATGCTGCATATGTGATGACATCACTATGCTCGCATAGAGCAAACAAATGCATTGTTGCATGATGTTGTCATAGCATTGGCTATTTTAACATTACAGCAATGGTACAGTAACAATGATACATGGCAACGTCGGGACATAATTTACTTCTCAACCTCGGCACGCAATGGCATCACATCATATAGTTACTGAATTTGCACAATCTGAATGCCATAGGGCCTATTAGGATCGTTACTTCTCCCTACCTTCCCACCCCCACACCTCCTGCCTTGCTGCGCCTAGACACGTGTGTATAGGCACATTCCAAATGAATCAATACAAATATATAATTTCTTTATTAAACCTTTGAAACTTTAAAGGGCCATGTGCTTCTGCATAATAAAATATAACACACCTGGTTCAACTTTATACAAAATAATACTTTGCTCAACTAAACTCAAGCTAAAAATAAATATAATATGAACTAATTAAATGTTCTTCCATGTTATTGATCATGCATTTTCTACATCATATAAGTCAAGTCTAATATTCTTTATGCCATAATTAGATCTCAAACAGAACTCTTTTCAGCAATAAGAGGGATCAGATATGATATTATATTTATATATTTATAACACACTTAATACCCAGAGGTTTCTAAGCCCGGACCGTTGATCGAACCTGTGTTGCTCCGTGTCGTCTTTCTTCCAAGGCGAGCACGTTGCCCCTCTGCTATCCTCCCGAGACATAAAGATAGATATAAAGATAGAGATAAAGATCCATTGCTCAAGTGTCTTGGGGATGGATGTGGAATTCATGCCGCTCACATGATAGCAAACAGTTTTGGAAACTGATTGCCTGAGGGTGTAATTCTAAGATGTCTTTGAGCACTTATGTAGCATTGTAAAGCCCTTGAACCAGATGGAATAACTGGAGACTTATACACGTTATTGCATATATATGGGCTTCCCTACTTCTCACATTAGTTAAGATAATGTGTACACCAAGGATCATTTTAGCCTCGTGTTCAGTGTCAAAAATATTGCCACTGTTCAAAAAAGTTAATCATTCTGAGCCATCCTGCCATAGGCCAATTGTGGAAAATGCTGCAGACCTGGGAAGAGGAGAGGAAGATTTCATCAGGTACACGGCTGGAATTTCACTGGTCTTTAGGCAAAACAGAACAGAGCCTAAATCTGTCATTTACCATAGACAAATATTTAGATGTCAAAGATGAAGCCCTTTGCTTGGCCTTTATCACCTATCGACGGCCTTCAACCTGGTGGATAGGCCCCTACTTTCATCAACTCTTAGGGGCCTAGCGATAGACATTGGTCTTTTGGTGATTATTAACCCAACTGTATGATAAGTAGAAGCCTTTGTCACTTTTGTTGCAAAAAGGGAAAGTTTTAAACTGACTAGAGGAGGCCGCCAAGGCTGTGTGATGGCACCTCTCCTCCTTTTAAATATTTATGTCAATGGGCTTGAGAAACAACTTTTAAGGAAGGATGTCAATGTTTGGGATATAAAAAGTATGTTGTTTTAATGTGACAAACGTCCATAGCTTCTACAACTCTTGTAAACTCATCTTTTGAGTTCATGAATTTAAGAAACATGAATGTGAATAAAGCAAAAATGTTTATATGTTTTTTAATAGGAATAAAAGGGTCAATCCTAACATTTGTATGGGAGACATGAATATGAATAGGGTGCATACCTTCGACTATTTGAGTATGGCATTCTCCAATAGAAACAGCTGGTCAGCTCACACCGCAAAAATCCTGATAAATCAATCAAATGCAGGGCTCTTATGTTTCTCTTTCTGTGCTGGAGCAGTCTTTCCCACAATAAAAGCCTGTCAGGAGAGGCCAGGGGGACTGCTCGGTATGGCTGAGCAGAAGGGGATTCTTCTGATCCATAGAGTACTTCTATAATGGAGAGGAAATGCCTGCTCATGTTAATAGTTTTTTTCTTAGGAACAGCAACAGAACTCCTATATTACAAAAGTGGTCTCTCTCCGCTAAATGACCAATTGAGAATCAGCCCCTAACTATTCTGGTTGTCCATATGTGTAAATAACAAGGCCATCTTGTATAGAACTACAAGAGACACTCCTGTGGGACAGCGCATCCCTCCAGCTGCCTCACAGGCCATCCATGATGCTGTTGGCCCTTACCTTTCGAGGGTCACAGTTGTGTGTATGTACTGTGACGCAGTACTCTGCAGGGGGAGAGTCTTCAGAGTGCTTTTGAGACTACGGTCAAGGAGTATGAGAAGGTCTGAACACTACCTTAATAAGGCCCACCTTAATATGGCCCACCTTACATATTCTTCTAGCCACCTGCCCTTTCTTATCCCCGTAGTTGGTGTCCCTTCCTTATCCTCCTTTCCCCTCCCCTCCTAGTGTGTTGTGTGTAAAAAATCAAAAAAAAAAAAAATCAATAAAAATCCAAAAGAAAAGGCTCTTTTCAGAGCCGCCTTTCACAGTCTAAATATAGAAGTGGCAAATAAATGGAGCAGGGCCCTGTGCATTTTGTAGAAGTCCGCGGACAGTAAAATGTTGGGGTGCTGTCCTATCATAACCATTGCACTTTTCTCTGTAAGGAAGTGGTGGCTCTGAAAAGAGCTTTTTGGTGGTGTTTTTTTGTGTTTGAAAAACTTGAAATGGACAACACCTACTGCAACACGGATGGCTATAATTCCAAAAAAGGTTGCAATGCATTTTATACATTTCTCAGAAAAATCTGATTGCCAGCATAAGTAAGATGGACTCTATCTCTGCGAAAAATGTATATGCTATGAAACATAATATTTTCGTTGTGAAAAGAGGACATGCCAACATCTCTTAGAAAGGCACAAACAGCCTTATTGACATTGCGCCTCGCTTTCTCCATTTGTGGACCAAATGAAGAAGAATGCAGCCACATTTGTCTATGCGCAATATGAGAAAGAATTATTTGAGAATTTGGAAACATGTCCATTACCTTCCCAAATCCTTCTTTCATTGCAAATTGCAATGAAATTCCAGACACATGTCCTAAACGGTTCCCTCCACAATGAATTATAATTATGTCTGGATGATGCTCTGTCTCCAAACTAGCACAGAGAGGTACCAAGTCCATCCACTTCATTCCATGCAATCCATGCCAGTGCACTTCCACATGAGGGAATCCAAGATCTGAAGCTAATCCACAGCGTTCTGCATGCACCTCCAATCAATGTATCCTTGAGTCTCCCAAAATCCATACAATCTTTTTTCTGAAACACACAGGCATAGCTATCTGTTCTTCTCTCAGGAAAAATATTTTCTGACAAACTCTCTCCTTACACAACACACCCAGTAAACTTTCCTGACCAATCCCTTGCTCATTCTCATTTGCATGCCTCTCCACCCCAAAATCCCTGTATGTAATACGCAGTTTCTGCGGACAACCGCCATGTCCGCGGACATATCAAAAATCTAAGCGTGCTGTATTTAAATTTAAATAGTGTGCCCCATTTTCCCTTTGAGGTTGGCTCTGAAATGAGACTTTTTTTGTTTTTTTGCAGATGCTTGACAGATACCTGTTTTTTTTTTTACTTTACTCCTAAATTCTTCACATTACCTTCCCCAAAGCAACCCTTACATTCCAGAACAGCATGGCATTTCCCATGAAAGATAAAGAAATGCCATCTTCTCTAAAATAAACAGCATTACGGGAAATAATATTCTCATTATTACAGAAGAACATATCAGCACTAAGCATGAAAGCACACATGCCTCAGTTGATTGCACACCTAGCAATGTTTTGCTGAGGACAAAAAACAGAACTATTGTCCCATATTGCCCTAGGTATTAATCCAGGAAAAATTACTTTGGCATTTGGAAGTATGTTCATTACTGCTTGAACCAAGTGTTCCAAATCTGCCAACAAAGTAGGGGCACTGACATATCCCAAATGGAAAGCACCATAGTGCAAAACTATCAGATGGGACTGTTCATCCTGCCCATTTCTTCACAAACCTGTACAATTCCCTGTACATTGTAATCAGGCACAATGTTCCACAAGACCTCCACCCCTTAAACATCAAAATTGTTTGCCAGATGCCTACATTGAACATACTGCTTTAAACCATGCACACACATATCTTTCTCCACCTCTGCTATCTTGACTACACACAGTCTCTTTCAATGCAAATCCACAACCTCAACACCTGATTGCCTGATCCCTACAGTCCTCTATCCATGCTGGATTTGCTGGAAAACCCTGGATGTGGCACGCCCTGTCCGTGGATAGCGGCGGTGTCCGCGGACCTCGTAACTCTTGCACAGCCTTCTACCCTTTCCACTTCACTCTCTGTACAATTCCCTCATTAGATACTGCTAAGCAGTCACACAGCTATCCACCAAGCACATCCAGGACCTCCACCTCTAACTTCATCATCAGAGTTCAGCACTTTAAATGTACTGTTGATCACTCTGAATACATGTCTCATATCATTGGAAAGCACCTACTACAAAAACTGTTGTACAAGTCTCCAAGATTTCTACTTACAGCTGCATGCATATCCACAGGCATGAATATAAACTACAGGTATGCATACTTTCTGCACAGGTCATGTACAACTCTTATGAATGCACATTAACAGAGTAACTGCCACTTAACCTCTGTAACCTATAAAATGAACTTACTGTCATGTTTCCAATCTGCTATAATCAATTGTCACTTCCAAACTGCCTGCTATTTAAAAAAGAAAATACACACACATCTATCTAAAAAAATATAATATTAAAAGATGGGAGAAATAACAGTATAATTGTAGAAAAACTATTAGTAGTTTATTATAAAATTACACACAGCCAGGATAAGGTCATGCATCTTCATACACTGACACAGATAGACACTATCATTGAAACCTCCCAGCTGAAATTACACCACTGTCTGTAAATCACATTCTTCTGCTTTATTACCCATACCTTAACAAATGCATACATTCCATGCTTTTCTATATACTTTCTGCCATTTATGTTATAAAAATTGCAAAATAAGTATATCATTATTACTTCTCCTAACATTCATTAACACAGCCTTAACAAACCAAGTGAGTTTCATATGCGTAATATTCTACTCATTGCAAAGCATGCTGAACTATCATATTTTAAGTAAAGTATAAAGCCTATACATAGTCAAAGAAAATTGCATTCACAAACTATGTTCAGTTATCAAACAAGAATACTACTACAAAAACATAAACATCAATGTCTAAATTAACATCAGTGCTATAAACACACAAAATTACTAACTTTTCTTTTACAATTGCAGTGAAGACCACTCTCCTGAAAAGCAGTAGCATCTGAAGTACAAAAAACAACTCAGAAGAAACCTGCTCATTCCAAACAAAAGAAGTATGTACTACCATTATATTCTTACTGTTACTGAAACACACTGTGGGGTTGATTCATGTAATTTGTGCGCCGAAAAACATAGATATGTGCGCCATTCTGCCCACAAATCCCCATTTGTTAAACAAGGATTAGCAGGCAGAGTGGCGCACACATCCCTGTTTTTTGGTGCACAAACGACATAACTCAGCCCCTAGAAAGTTAGCATTACAGAACAAAAAACTGTTTTAATTATATACCATTAGATTTAGTATTAGTCCTTATCCTCACCACTAGCTTACTTTGTACTGTCATCTGAACCCCAGTATAGTAACACACAAAAGCCTTTCCAACTACTTGTAGCTGCCCAATGCACAATCACACACCACCACATACATCCTTACCATCATACTCAGACACTCATGCACACATACATTGCAGAATAGCCCAACTCAAACCTTCTTTTTTTTCAACAGACCCCAAAGAATGCCTACCAAGAAGCAATTCCATAGAAAGCAACACAGAAGTAGAGCAAATGAAAATAAAAGTGTTCAAAAGAAGCATCCATCTCTAGCACAATTTGTACAAAAAGTTCAAACAAAAGATCTAATAGAGTCATTAAGTGAAATAAAACAAGCTTCCAATACAAAAACGTTCCCTCCTCTTTCAAAATGCAAAACGAAACAGAAAGTGATTAACAAGAATTCAGCTACCACTACTGCTAATACTGCTCCCATAAATCTTGATCTAGTGACAAGTGACCATACCAAAAAAAGTATTTTTGAAAAAATGTTCCGCCACAGAGTCCTTCAGAATCTTATAAAAACAGGAGACAAATAATGCACAACCCTTAAAACCTATCATAGAAAATTATTCTTAGAAGCTTTGATAGACAGTGCAATTCTTCTCAAAAGGAAGTTATTTATTTTAGTGTTAAACAGAATTAAACCACTAATAAAACTAACTACTAAATTAAAAAAAGACTTCTCAATAAACGTAATGTCAACAAAAATAATTTCTTAATTATCTGTGGAGGTGAATGGAGTCACACCACAAGCACAGAACCATATTTCAATGAAGAAGTATACAAACAAAAGCAAGCAAACACAATTGCCATACATAGCAGTGGACGAGGGTATGAAAAACCTAATAATACCATAATGCAACAAGAAATGCTGTTTACAAAAATGTCCCCATAAAAGTCAGAATCACTTCTCCATTCAACTGAAGCAGAACGTCCAGTATACAAATGGCCGTACACACATCAATGTGTAACATTGCCAAAAAATCTTTCAAATCTTTACACCAGTTCCTCAATCAGTATGTGAAAGGCAAAGGCAAAATCAAAATAAAACTACTGCAGTACTACAAAATATGGATACATGTCCAGTGCGCAAACACACAGGACTACAAGGACATTCATTAGCCTGCATTTCAGGACCTATTTGCAAAAGCACCTTCCATCATATCAAAATTATATCAACACATCATTCAACTATAAGAAATCTAGTCTATAAACTGTACTATGTTAAATGTTCTGCTTTAGCACTAGCCAGTTTAAATAACAATCTTCTACATGGTACAGCCAAAGACCTACTCGAAGAAATAGAGCATATCCAGAGAAAATATTTTGAAAGTGAAAGCCACTTACAAAATCCAATAGCTTTACAACAGACAAGCAACAGTTGTACAGATGGCAACCTTCTACTACACACATACAAAAAAGAAATACTAACATTTAAAAGTACTTCTGCTGAAGTACCAAACCATGCGTGCGTGTGTTGCCGCAGAACTTTTTATAAAAGTAACACAAAACTGTAGATTTAACATACAAAATGGAAGGCAATGAAGATTCCACATGGTTTGAATTAGCTCTCTACCTTATAGCAGAAAACAAATATGAAATAACTGACCCCTTAATACTTTGCACTTATTGAACTACAAAATTATTCCCACTACCAACATCCCTTCAACAAATCAACTTATGTGAGAGCATCATAATTCAAACAGTGCACCCATTTCAAGCAATAATACGCCGTAAACCAAAAACTGCAAAATTACCTCCCTCTGAATTAGTGAAAGGCATTTGAGGCAAAGTAGTTTATTTACCATTAGATCTAAAATAAAATGTGCACACTCTGGGAGTGCAATGTCCAATAGAGCAATCTTTAATTGTCTTAGTGAATGGTGTACCTACAAAAGACAAAAAAATTGGCAACAACTCGTAGACTTACATAAAGTTAGACAAGCCTTGCAATATCTAAAAGACAATAATGAATACTACAAAGGAATTCATATTGAAGAAAACTTGAGGAAAACCACTGAAATAATTCAAGAGTCAGCAGAAACTGGTCAATTTGAACTTCTAGATCCTGCTACAGTATCCAATATTTTAGACCATTATACAATTCATCCATTACACTCTAATGAAACCATAGATGATGCACTAGAAACATACCAAATGTGACAAACAAAAGGATCACCAATCAGCATATGGGGAAAAAGTATAGAAGCACATGCTCCTCTACTCTTTCCTACTTGGAAAGGAGGAAGGTACGATGATAGACCCATTCAAATAACATCATCAAAATACTGCTCATTATGAATGTATTCTGATGATCCCAGATTTAGAGAAAATGTGGAATACATATTCCACCTACTCTTTGAAAGTGAACTAGCAACTCTATGCTATGGAGTTGCACACACATTGACATCAGGTACCCACTTTCAAAATATGTCAGCTACGCAATTACTACAAAAAGTGCATGAAAAAGATGAGGTTCTACAATCAAGCATTACAAATCTGTTAGCAAACATGCATGGTACTAAGGAGAACTGGTTCCAATGTCACGCAGATGTATGTTATATGATAAGAAACCTTGGTGCGCCCACTTGGTTTGTTACATTAAGTTGCGCAGAATATGCATGGGAAGATTTACATGATTTCCCGCGCACAGCAAACAAAAACAAAACAAACATAGATATACTAACACCTGGAGAACTTTGCTCTCTAGATCCTGTTAATGTTTCAAGATATTTCCATCATCGCTTCATTGCTATGCTACATTTTATTTGTAGTAAAACTGTTCCTCCCCTTGGAGAAGTGCAACACTTCTTTTGGAGAAAAGAATACCAAGCCAGAGGAGCACCACATATCCACATGCTTTTATGGATTAAAGATGCTCGTAAATTTGGTCAATGCAGTGATGCCATTATGTTACAGTTTATCGAAAAATATGTTACTTGTGAAATTCCATCAGAAGCAACAAATAGTGATCTCCATGCACAATTTCAAAGAAAATGTGGGTAATAGTGTTGTCACATATACAAAAACAAAGTGAAATACTACACCAAATGCCGCTTTGGTTTGCCTAGATCAGTTACAGCAACAGGTCAAGTAAACAACTCCATATCTTCAGTTAGACATAGTGTTAAAGGTAAATCACCTAAGAACACATATTACATAAAAAGAACAGAAGAAGCAAAATGTATCAATGATTACAATGCAATCACTGCCCTCTTATGAAATGCAAACATATATGTGCAGTACATTGCAGACAATTCCACTGCAGTTGCACAATATGTTACAGCCTACTTAACCAAAGCAGACAAAACAGAGCTTCAAGACCTCTGGGATGACCTATCATCGGACAAAACACTGTCTCAGAAATTGGACAGCTTAGGCATAAAAATGCTCTCTCATAGAGAATGTGGCTGCTATGAAGCTGCAGATCATTTAACCGATACTGCTTTGAATTGAAAATCTGAAAATATAGTATGGCTAAGTCTTGGTCCTGCTAAATCTAGAAAAAGAACGCTCAAATCACACGATGACAAAGAAACAATAGCCACAAATGATCCTAGCAGCCAAGACATTTTGAAAATAATTTACTAGATACATACTACCCAAACAGAAGTACCACTTTGGAAACCATGTGTCTATACCACATAGCCCAAAATATCACATACAAAAATAATATAAAACATGATGAAAATAAAGGTAGATATATAGTGACAAATTGTGAAGGCAGCTTAGTGAAACTTACCAAACAAAACTTAATTAATCATATCAAATTGTCATTAAAAACTTATCAACATAAATAACTATATTAAATGTCCCTGCTACAACTTTTTAAACCATGGAGAAAAGAAGAAGAGTTACTAGATAGCTATGACTCCTATGAAGACGCTTTCAAAGCAAATGAAAGCATTATAACCGATGTAAACTTTACACAGTACAAAACAATGTTGCACAGTGAACAGCAACACGAAGAAGAACTCCAGGGCCAACTAGATAAGGAAACTCCCGACAGTAGTCAACCTTCTGTAACAGGAAGCCAAGAACGATTGGGACAGCCACTAATAGCAAATGAGGCAGACTTAGTTATGACAGAAGTAGAAAACACCATGTCTCATTATGAAGAAGATACAGAAGCCTTAACTGTACTGCAATCAAAACTGAACAATGAACAGCATAGCATTTTTTTAGAAGTAACAAAAGAAATTGCACATGGTGTACAACATGAAAATAAAGAATGCACCTGCCAAAATTACAAACCTATACTACTATACGTCAGTGGTCAAGCAAAACATTCTTAATCTAAATCATCAGCAAGTTCATTCAACAATTGACAAACAACAAACTGTCAGCTGTTGTAACTGTCCCCACAGGTTTAGCTGCCTACAACAGAGGCGGTGTCACTTTTCACTGATTACTACTCCTTCCAGTAGAACACAAAAACAAATTATAAGATTATAAACTTTCTAGAGAAGTTGCAATGGAACTACGCAGAGTTTTGAAACAAATGAAAATGCTACTAATAGATGAAGTGAGCATGGTCTCCAATGTAATGTTATCTTTGATTCACCTCAGATTACAAGAAGTACTCAAAACAAACTACGAAGACCTCTTTGGAGGTCAACACATTATTGTTTTCAGATTTTTGGGGATTTTCTTCAATTGACACTTGTGAAAGGTGAACCTATTTTTAAAACTCTAGGGCACAGACTCTGCAGTAAAACTTTTGGCAGCATAGGAAATCTTAACCTATGGCAACATTTACAATACAGAGAATTAACAGAAAACAAGTGCCAGTCTACAGACCTCACCTACACCAACATTTAAAAAAGTATTAGAGTTGGTGTAATATCTCAAGCAGTACAAGCAATATTAAAAACCCGGCACATCCATGCACTTTATGGCCATAATCATGTGCTACTGATGTCATGGAACAATTAGCACACAACAATGTCACTTGTATGTCCTTGATGCAAACTCTTGCAAGCTGTTCCAAATTCAATGAAACAATTTTGAAAAAAGAAATGCAACCAATAATTGAAATTTGCTCCACAGACAAACTGGATGTCATGGTATGACACTACCCATGTGTCAACAAACCACAACAAGACTAAATACCTTAGAGAACACGATCTCCAACACAGCTGGTTTGGAGAAAATATTAAAATTATCTTTAAACTGTAGAGAAATGCTTAAACGTAACCTTGACATGGAGCAAGGACTACTTAATGGAGCACTTGGTACAGTTGTTGGCTTTCAAACATACCCACGTGACAACAACATTCAGTTTGTCAATATTCTCTTCGACTAACTATCAGAAGTAAAGAGGATAGGACGCTCAACAGCCCGATTCCTTCTTTTCAAAGACATGTATGTACGCAGCAAATAATTTTCTCTAACTCTAGCATACGCAGTCAGCAATCACAAATCACAGCGTCTTACCCTAGATAAAGCATTGATAGATATTGGGAACACAGGCTTTAAAGAAGGCATGCGCTACGTAGCACTATCACGCTTACATACACTTGACAGTCTATTTCTAATGAACGTTGATGCAAGTAAAGTAAACGCTGATATCCCTTGCATTTTAGAATACAATAAACTATGTTCAATATACACCACCCATCTAAAAACCTATCCAGTTCCACAAAAAGCAAAACGTTGTAAAAGAAAACTACTTCAAACAGAAATGCAACAGGATCTCACTTCAAATCCTCCAAAGAAAGTAAAAGAAGGTAATACTTCATCAATTACTACAACCAAAGAAGAATCTACTACTCAAAGACATTCAGTAACTTCTTCAAAGAAGCAACACACACTCCAAAAAAATTACTTTGACACAGATCTATCTGGTCTATTAGAATATTCAAATATAAGTGGTGTAAATTTCTACGCACATGTAGCAATAAATATTCTATTTCAATTGCCACCAATTGTTGACAACATTTATTTACACAATACAGACCAATTGCATTTGCAAATGTTAGTCCTTCATAGAAATGCAAGAAACAATCCTGACAACACATACAGTGTTCATGGAATAAGGCAAGAATTGGACTACTGTGCTGGAGTGGTCAAATTCACCATAAACTCACAAGAAGATCCACAAGAATTTCTAATGTACTTACTACACGTACTACAAAACAAAAACATACCTATAAATGAAATCTTCCAGATTTCATACATGTGGAAACATACATGCACTCTGTGCAACATTATGGCACAGTAACAAATCACTAATGAACGCTTCGTGTATGTATCCCTACCTAACTGTGAATCCGTTCCATTTCAGCAGCTTGTACAAAATGCAAACCATGGCAGATTAGGTACAACTTGCAATTCAGATAATCGCTCCACCTTATAAATACAAACACATGGTAAATACATAACATTAATGATTCTACGTTACAATGCAGTTGGTACCAAAAACAACTGCAAACTGACTGGATTCACACTTGGTAAAGTATCACCTTGTAAGAAAACCTTCACAACATTTGGTCTAAACTACCACGCATGAGCCACAACCAATGCAGGTCACTACACTGAATATATAACAAAGAATTGTGGATGGTTCGAATGTAATGATAGTACCATTACTCTAAAGCAGAGATTACCAGCACATCTTCTAAACACTTATTTAATCTTCTTAAAACCAAAATTTAATAAGTAATCTGTACATAAACATTATCAAAACTTCAATTAGAAAAATATAAACAGTTAGAATACGCCAACAGGTATCTAACTGCCCCAAGATTCTGCAACAACAAAAAAATTAATCAATACCATTAAATTATAACAAGAAATAAACAGTTAGAATTCGCCAACGGGTATCTAACTGCCTCAAGATTTTGAAACAACCAAACAAATAAATCAATACCACTATTAACTAATCTGTGCATAAACATTAATACAACTTCAATTAGAAAACTATAAACAGTTACAATACACCAACAGGTAGCTAACTGCCCCAAAATTCTGCAACAACCAAACAGATAAATCAATACCAATAAATTATGAGAAAAATATATGTTAGAATACGCCAACAGGTATCTAACTGACCCAAGATTCAATGACAACCAAACAGATAAATCAATACCACTAAATTATAACAAGAAATAAACAGTTCGAATACGCCAACAGATATCTAACTGCCGCAAGAATCTGCAACAGCCCAACAGATAGATTACAACTTGAGAATATAAATAAAAAAACCATAACCAGTTACAATTCAACAACAGTTACCTAACAATCTGCAACAAACCAACAGATAGATTATTAGCCAGAAACAACAAGTAAACACTGAAAACAAAGAAAGAAATGTACTCTACCATAACAAAAAAGTTTTTTTTTTTAAATCTAACATTTATTTTCTCCCACAGACCCAATGATTTAAGCAACAAACACAGAAACTGAGCAAATTGCACAGTACACTGGTTTGTAAACTACTAAATATGAGGGTCGAAATAAAGCAGAAATGTCTATTATGCAATGTAATAAGTCTTTATAGACTATTTAAAATAACATGATCTTTTCTTTTAACATAGAAATTGAAAAAGAATATCAGCTCCAGTTACCCAAGTCATGACAAACATATATTCAATCACAAAAAGTCAAACAGTAAGTATATTACAAAATAAATACAACTCATAAATACTGCTCCATAACACAACCATTGAAGCAAACACCTAACCATACACCACAATACGAAATGTTTACTTCCATGGATATGTTATACTACAGTGCCTGTTACCAAACTCTACAATCTTAATGACAGCACATAGCCAAAACTTCACATACAAACTATACAAATCAAACAGTACACAAACTGTACATTTACAGATATTTGATAGATGTTTGTTTCTATGGATCACACCCATAAAATCAAACATTTCAACTGGATATATGGGCCACTGCATTGCTTTGTTTTATGTCTGCGGACAGCCACGGTGTCTGCGGACATGATGAACACATCAGGGGTGCCTGCTACGTAAACAAATACATAATTTCAGCCATCTCTTACTTCCCCACCCTCCCCAAGCACTATTACACACCAACACACTTGCCAAAGTTGTATTTTCCCCCCGTTCGTCGCTGCGCTGTCCGCGGATCCAAGATGGCGGGTGCATCAAAACAATGTGATGCACCTCACGCTTCATTCGAGCCAATTAGCGAACAAGTCACATGTCCACGGACATGACGCAAGCCGATTAGCCAATGGGTGTCCTGTCCGCGGAGCACACAGGGAAGTGTGTCCACGGAGCGCACATAGATATCACACATTTTTTGTGACTTACTTTTTGGTCATTTAAAAAAACTACTGGATGGATTTTCACCAAATTTACAAAAGCATGCTTTCAGGACCAAGCCGCTGCTCCTGCCGCAAATTAGGTGAAAATCCGTCCAGCGGTTTGGGCTGCAGGCGTGAGTAAAGTTTTTTCCCCATTCAGTCTATGGGTAAAAAAGACATTTTGGGACCCCCCATAACTCCCCCCCCCCTTGATAAAACCTTACCAAACTTTGCATGTGGCCCATGCACTTTTTTTGAAAAGTTTGGTGAGGATTCGTCCAGGGAGAGCAAAGTTATAAGGCACCCAAAAAGTGCTCTTCCTATGGGATTAGCAATTTAACCATAACTACACAGCCACGGTAGTGGCTATGTAATAAGTATATATATATATATATATATCTCATAAGGTCAAGGAATCTAATAATAATAATTAAGGTTCAATCCGTTGCCATTTGTGGTAAATATAACAAAATGAAATAATGCCAAAAACACAAGATGCCTATGTGACACCATATATTTAGCAACAAACATGCATGCTTTGTTTTTTTGTCCTTGGTATAAATCAATTTGCCAAAGATACCTGATACCCCATCTAAAGATGTTAGGCTTCAGGCAGTGCAGAGTGCCTCACTATTGCCTGATGCTTATAAGTGACTATCGAGTATGCTGGTGCATGGAGTATTTTTTACCAATAGTATCAAGGATCAGGGATAAGAAACTGTCCTTCTACTAAAATGCAGTCTGATGAGCCCAGAAAAATAGTGTAAGGGTCTGTATACAATAGCAATGTGTACCAGTCTTTATAATTAACTACACCTATCTGTCATGGTCTAAATTTAAGTCGAATAATTGTTTTTATTATTTATTGAAATTACGTATAACAAATTGTGGTTTTAGGATATGAATGTTTTATGACATTAATTGCAACAAGTTAGAATGTTGTAACATGTTCTGTCTTTAAGGAATTAATTTTCGGAATAAAGATTATCTGTTTGTAATGCAGTAATATTGGCCATTTAATAATCCAATTAAGTCCACTTGCATGTGTATTTAGTTTAAGGATCCATAAGTGTTACTTTTTTGCTTGGCAAATGTTCCACATCGTCACAATTGATTGATTGGTTTTACTGCCATCAAAATGGTCCATTAAATGTCATTTTCATTGTGTCGTTCTCACTAAAATTAGATATAATAGGGGTCTGTTCAGAATGCTAACAAATCCAAAATCTGTGTTTAGTGTTTTCTTTATTCCTAGACCTGGAGGTCCTCCCAATGTAGAGCGTATCACATGGACATTATTAGCATAAATAACATTATCACTTTCAGTTTAAGAAAGATAATAATTCATATTCATTATTCAGATGTATGAAGATCTCAATTCGTTTTGTGAATGTATAGGCACTACATCCACCACATTGATAATGACCCTTCACTTTTGGTAGGCACCACATGTCGTTGTGGCTTATGTTTTTAGGAAAAGTAGTTTTGCTTGAAGCATGAAATAATACGTCTTTCAGATATCTGACTTTTCTTAAACAGCAGTGGATGTCTAATTGTCCCCACATTTCCAATATAATTGATCTAATCTGAGAACTACATTTACTAAACAAATATGATATGATATGGCATTAATAACGTACCTATACACAAGTGTTTCAAGGGTCAAACATGTGAATCAGTCTGGCATCTTTGGTAGTTTTACGTAACAACATCTTTTTTCCTGTGGTTGTACTTTCATTGCTTGTATTACTATACATTTAGGGTAACCACTTTCTAAAATTTACATTTGTAACATTCTTGCCTGTTTAAAATAGTCTGATTCCTTTTTTGCAAGTCCATTCAATTTGCAAAAATTGTCATTATGAAATATTTTCACTAAGCACTTCATGGTGTTTGTTTTGGAACTGCAAGAAGGTGTTGTGGACCTCAATCTGTATGTCTAAAGGGGCAATATGCATTTGCTTAAAACAATGTCTGATAAAGAGTGGGCATACAATATAAAACACTAGTTCAAACGTGTTTAATTAAGAACCAAAAAGAGGACTGATAACTCATTTACTCATTTCCATTTAAGAATAAATGTGCTCAACTTTATGTAACTAAATATTAATACTTTTTCTTTACAACTCAATTATTGTGATTGCAAGTGTAATACATTAGTCTGAAATTATACAATACATATTGGTTCATCTGTTTAATATCGTCACTAGAAAGTGAATAACTCATTGAATCAATATGTCAATATGTAGCAATATAATTTACTGTGAATGCTTTGTTGAGGAATTGAAGCAAACATATCTACATTTTGTAAAAAGACATGTTAGTAACACTTTGTTAACTGCACTATAATATGGCTCCAGTTCCTAACAGACACAATTTGTCACCCTGTTTAAAAAAGAAAAACACCAAACGCACATTCCATGAGCACTTATCACCTACTCCGCAGCAAGAGAAGGTTAGTTTTGTCAATTTCTTCAGGTACTGTGACAATGCTACGCTTGACCAAGATCACACTATTAGGCATCTTGTGTTGTGAGCCAGAACTTAAAGTTTCTTGCGTTATTAGCGGGACAGATAACTACATTTTCACTGTTTTATGAGAGCACAAGATCAGGACAGTTCATTCGCTGGGTTACCACAGGGGGCCGCAGGGTTCTCACCATGGTTTGGAAACGCTAAGATCTTCACATACTGCTTTTGCCGCTGTTGTTGCCACTATGTGGTGTCACCATAGGGCTCTCTGATGCACATCAATTGGTCATTCTTTTCTTAGGTTGGTGCACATTGAACAACACATCAACTCTTTTGGAAACATAGCAATCAAGGAATCAAGCACCTGAAAGTTTGATGAGGCATTTTTTATGTACTTGTATATTGCTTGAGATTTGCATTTTCACATACTTTGCTGGTCCTATGACCGGAACTGATCAGCAGGGTTGAGTAATTTGCATTTACCACTCCACTGTGTCACTCAGCTGGATATTGCTGTATTCTACACCTTATACACTTTATACGTTTTATTTGGAGGCCCACTTTCTTTTATACACTTTGGGCCTCATTACGACCCTGGCGCTAAGGGGTTAACGGCGCCGTAAAAGGCTGCGGCACCGTTAACTCCTTAACGCCTTACTACGAGGTCCCTTTGCGGCTCCCGACCTTAAAGGCTGGTCTGGACCAGCCGTTAAAGTAGGGACCCGCAAAGGGACCTTGATGGCAATTACGGTACCGCAATTTGCGGTACCGTAATTGCTGCCTTCCCCATTCCCATTGAGCCCTATGGGGCAAAAATGGGAATGGGGAAGGGCCATGGCGACATGGGGAATTACCGCCCTGCCAACCTTGGAATGGGGTGGTAGTTCCCCATTTCACCATGGCGGACTCCGGCATCGACCATGGTGCTAATAGCACCATGGTTTAGCGCCGGAGTCCTAATGAGGGCCTTTGTCTTCTAGGAGTCTTTTAACTGAATGCAACAGACTTCTGGCTGCCTAAATATGTTTTGTTTTAATCATTATATTAAGTGGCCCTGAAACTGATCGCCTTCTCAGGCATCTCTACGTCGGTTTATACTGCTTTTGGATTCATGCCTGGTCCAGCTTTCTTGGAAATCTTCCAATGTGCTTCATTTATAAACCCTGGGCTGCTTCAGCTTTTATCTTTCACTCTGCATGTTGTGCTTTTTTCGCTTTTGTACTTCACCTGACCTAACTAATCTTGACACTTGCTGGTGGCCCTTTGCGGGAGTGGGGGGGGAAGAAGCAGAGTGACAAACTAGAGCATATCCTCTAAAGCAGTCACAAGTTCCTAGTGGCCTTATATGTGGGCTTCCACCACTTTTCAGGGCATCTGTACTACATCAGTCGGATTTACCTTTGGCTCAGAGACTGTTACATGTTTTATAGGGAAGTTTTATTTTAAAGAGTTCTTGAATAATCATTTATTGGACTGTATGTAAGTAGTTATAAATGTGTTCCCTGGGTTTTTATTCCTTGCTCTCTTTAGAGTACTATTTTAATAATAATATCAAGCTAATATCTAATAACATGTTCTAGCAGCTTGAACCTTTTGCATTTGTGACTCCCTGTTGATGTGGTTTGTTTTTAAGTAAGGTTTTTTGAACTATTGAAATAATTCTAAGTGTATTATTATTATTATTTTTTTAGATTTGCTGAATTTATCAGTTGTTTTATATTAAGCTAGCAGGTAGTTAATATTTAGTGCTTAACATGAGCAAGCATAAAGCAGGCCAATAATGGCATCCTGTCAGATAGAGAACTTATCCACAATTGTATCAGCTCTGATTTTGGAGGCGAACATGTTAATAGTAGAGTTAAAAAACTTAAATTACATGATCTACAGCTCAAACTGAAAGAAAATACTGTGTTCTACCTGGTATGACTAACCATTCGTGGGGGGAGAAATGGAGAACGTTAGTCATACTGTGTGGGATAATACCCCGAGAAAGAGGGGTTTAAACCAACCAAACTGGCCTTTGCCTCCATGGCTTAATATGGCGTGATTGGGAATGTACACATCCCTATGGTACACCACCCAATTAAGGAAGTAATGCATTCTGTTAATGTAAAAGACATCTTCGCACACTTAGAGGTACCAAAAGCAGATCATTAGAATGGGGGAAAGCATTTGTAATCCTGGCTGCAATACATATGCAGGACACCATTAGGGTGACCATTAGGGTGACAAATGGCAAAATCAGCAACCATACTTCCCAAGATTCTGCACATCCCCATGTAGAGTCAGATTGTACTGAAAGTGAGGGACTCCATTTCTCTTAAACTTATCTTTTAGCAGATGATTTGGTGACCATTAAATGCTTTTATATTTAGAAGAAAATGTCACAGATGATGGAATGCAACCTGTACCAGAGATGCATGGTACTGGGGGACCCAGTATGTCAGGGAAAAGTCAAAGTAAGATGGGTTTACGAAACACTAATCAAAAGCTAAAGTATAAACTCAAATCAAACACCTCTGTTGGAAGAAGACAAACCCAATTCAAACCTATGTAAGACATGGTTTCTTCTAGGTTTGGCAATGTCTGTTGCCATGAGTGAATGCATTTGAGAAGAATGTTTGAATAGGGTTGCTTGGTAACAGTGTTACTAGAATTGGTGGTGCCTCTGGAGGAATTAAAAAATACACCTTGAACGCCTGTACTCAAATGGGCAAGGTAACAGAGCCCCACAATTAAGTATTTATCTCTAGCTCCTAAATTAGTACTCTCTGACAGTTCCCAATATAAGAATGATGATAGCTGAAATATGAAAGTCATGCAGTCATTGATGCTCTCAATCATCCAACACACATTTATCAGTCTGGTACTTCCAGAGATGTAAAGCCAAGAGAGTCTGTGAGTTCACATCATTCAAATTGAATTATATATAAGAATGTACATATGAAGAAAATGTGGTTTATTTAACTAAAGTCCTTGAATTGAAAGGAAGAACCCGGGAAACAGGGACTTTAAATAAAACAATTCATTGGCTTGCCAAATTAAAAGATGCTGCTGAATTATTAATTATACATTTTTTGTAATGCGCTCAATATGGAGACCAGTCTCTAAATGCAGGACTGGGTTTCAAATCTGCATTGCTCTGCCTTGTCTTGCTTCCATCTCCCGGCGTGTAATTCATTATAATATCTTAGACATTTATAGACACAGGTACACTTGAAATGTGGACTTCGATGATATCAGGGAGATTGTTAGAAATGATTACATCACTGAGGGCCTTCTGGCGAAAGGCTATAGTACTCACATAACTTCTGACTCTGGCATTCACAGCAAAGTATTGCTCCCTGGATTTCTCAGACCATCATGCAACCCCCTTTGTGTCAACCAAAAGCTCCACTGCAGATTCCCATCATGGTAATAAGCAGGATAAGGAAACAGCAAATGCACATTTGAATCAGCTTATTTACAATAATTCTACAACATCAGGCGACTTACAAGAGAGGAAGATGACCCCCCTGTTAAGATTAAATGAAGTTGATTTATATTCACTACTTATGCTACTCTTTTGGATGAAAATCAGTCCAACATTGAGGAGCACAGATCAAATCACTATGGGCCTCATTATGCGGATGGCGGTAAAGATTTACCGGTACCGGTAAAATACCGGTAAATCCTTACCGCCTTACTACGAGGTCCCTTTGAGGGTTGGGGGATTTAACGCCTGCTTTTTGCAGGCGTTAAAAACCAACCCGCAAAGGGATCCAGGGAGCTAATAACAGTACCGCAATTTGCGGTACCGTAATTAGCGCCTTCCCCATTCCCATTGAGCCCTATGGGCCAAAAATGGGAATGGGGAAGGGCAATGATGGAAGGGGAAATTACCGCCCGGCCAACCTTGGAATGGGGCGGTAATTCCCCTTTCCGCCAAGGCGGTGCCGGTATTTTACCGGCATGAACCATGGCGCTAATTCTCCACCATCCGTGTAATGAGGCCCTATGTCTCTCTTTTGTCTTCGAATATTGCTCGACTGAAAAGGAATCTCCAAGATGAAAATTGGTTCATATTCATTAGGGGAAACTGATGTTATCTCCTTCCAGGAGATATGGGTAGTAAACCCACTTTTGTTTAGTGGCACGAAACCTTGTTTTGTCCCTCACTTTAAAGATGGACATGGCCGTTCGAGTGGTGGACTGACAGTGTGGTTTAGAGATTGGTTTTCTGATTCCTGTGGCGCATCTCAGCTTACATGTCAGGGGAGAAGAAGACATAGTAGATGAGATTGCATTGATCTCAAAGAAGTAAACATGTTCTTTACAAACATCGCCTGGCCATTTTCAAATCCACTCCTGCCAGCTTATATTCTAATAATTTAGCATGGGAGTGGAATCCATGATCTATGTTTTCTCCTCCTCGATCAAGTGGATCTTATATCTACTTTTTTGTTCTGTTGTGCAAGTCATAATTTTAGTTTTTGCAATATTGACATCAAACCCTCTGTCAGTACAGAATTATAGGAATCTATTAATTTGTTTTGTCAGACCACTTACTGTTTAAGAAACCAGTACTGCATTGTCTGCAAACAAGACAATAGATATGCTTTCTGAATTAAGCGCTGGATCATCCAAAAGAGTGGAGATTAAGTCATGGGATAGTTTATCAATATATAAGCAAAACAGGGAGAGACAATCCCTATCACACATCCCTATCAAAGCCCTTTTTGAACCTTAAAACACTTCATTCCCCCCTCCTCCTAATACCCATCTGACAGTGGCTGATTTATCACTATATAATAAAAACCACCTGAGATTATTGATTTCGGGATCTTTTGCCCAATTAGGAAATGCTCAACTTTCAAATGCTCAAAGGACAGATACAGGTTTAATAAAATGTTTAGTATTGTGTATTTCTAAATTCTGAGATACGGCCTAAAGCCCTGGTCTACAGTACTATGAACTTTCTAGAAGCCAGTTTGTACATATGAATTGAATTTGAAGTTGGTGAACACTGATTTTGGTGGTCGGAAGCGGCTGACACTCTGTACACCAGTACTCGTTGGTACAGAACCTCAGTGCGGCGTGACTGCTGGGATCGAGTAAAGCGTATGCACGCTGGTATGCACGCGGGTGTGGGTCCTTTCCTTTAGCAGGAAGTTGCAGGACCTGTCTTGATTGAACGGACGACGACGGAGATTGAGCTCAGGGAGCTCAGGGCGGCCTCGACTGATCTTGTGTGTCGAGCACACCTGTGAGGTTGAGACGGAGGCAGCGGAGGCTCAGAGGCTCGGAGGTGGGTGCCTGCGGCAGGTCCGTGGTGGCGGTGGCAGCGATCTGAAGTAGCCTACGGTCGCGAGCCCTGCCTAGCTTTCTCTGGTGACACTCACGGCATTTACAGACCCGCGGAGGACGCGCGGGGGACCCGCGAGGTACAGAGGCACAAAGGCATAGAGATATGGAGGTGAGTGTTCACAGCAGCCCGAAGTAGACCGCGGTGGTGACCCCTGCCATATCCGCCATCTCCATAGATAATCACGTCCGGTGGGCCACGTATTAGCGTTAGTATTGGTATTAGTATTAGTATCAGTACTAATCGCGTAGCCAATTTGTCAAATAGTGACAGCCACCCAGAGAGCTACCCTGACCGGCCCAATTGATACCGATAGCACCCTTACATGAGCCTGAGACTGTTGGAGAAACAGTGAGTGAACCAGGGCTTGTGTTAATATATAAACATTGACACCGGTATTGATAAAAGTGGGCTGTTGTCATTTATTTTTAGACAGCAGTGATCTCGGGCCGCAAGTCCCTTTCATAAGCCTCCTTAAACGAGAGCATTAGAGACTATTCTGAGACAACCCGCAGAGACTCTGACAGAAATCTTGGAGTGGATAGCGGAAAGGAAGTGACCGGGGCCGGATTTAGACTATACAAAATAAAAAAGGGGGAGACTGTGGGAGATTTTACTCCTTTGATCCCCCAGATTTTTATTTTTTTTTTTGGCCAAATCTTCGGTCAACGAAGGGGTAAAAAAATGGCCCGTTATAATCTAAGGAGTGGACAACATGTTGATGATTTAAGAGCTCCAGAATGGGATGGTTCCTATATTGAAAAGTCCCTGCACGAGGATGTGAACCCCGAAAGTTCTCAATCTCCAATTGCCTCAACAAGAAACAACAACATAATAGAGGCACAAATCCATCAAGAACTTCAAGTGGAAAAACTAACGGAGGGAGAAATTTTTAGGGACTCAATCAGGAACACCCCATTTGGACGGGTGAAAGATTTTACCCTGACATCAACCAATATAAAAGGGACTATTGATTACTACTTCCAGAAATCTGCACAAGTAAATTTAAATGAATCTATGCCACATTCCCTAAAACCTCCTAATCAAAACATCAATTTACAAACGGAGACCAATGGATCTGAACCACTCATCTGTTGAATTCGGTGCAGAATATACAACTGTATGAGGAAAGATTAAATTCAACAGTGGCATCAAGAGGGGACACGGTTGCGTCTGATGGAATTTTACTGAATCTCCCAGTGCAAGTACCAAGTACGATACAGGGAAACAAGAACCAAGCCCCAAATGATGGTGACTATTCTCTCTCGGCTCTAAATTTTGTTTTAAACTCCTTGGTGAAGGTTTTTGACCTTCTAAAAAGAGATGTGCAGACCCATACAGGGATTTTAATGGAAATGACAAAAGATATCGAACAACTCGAATTCTCAGTCGTAGGCCAAAATAATGTAATTAACTGTTCGGTTCTGCCCCTGATGATAAAGATGGAAGATAACTACACAAAGCATAGTGGAGATTTAATGGAAATTAAGCACCAAATGACTTCTCTTATGAGCGAGAATAAGGAGATTAAAGATCTGTTATTGCAAATTACCGAAAGAAATGTTCTGACTTCTTCAACAAACCAAGACTGAGCAATTAAAACAAAAGACTCAGTCCCCGAGTTGAACACCTTCGGAGATGATACTCCCCTATCAGAATCAATAATGGAAGAGTTCTGCCGATTGGCACAGATTGCTGAGTCAACGGCGGAGCAGTTGACGGAAGATCGACGAGAAACTACAGAGAACCATGAAGATGAGGCAGAAAATAACTACATGTGGAAGAAGAGTTCGCAACAATCGTACAAGAGAAGGAGGAGAGAAAAGCGGAAGACCCAAAAACAAAACAATACAGACTCAAATTCACGAGGTCGACAAGAAAAGAAAACAAAAAACGTGAAGAATATTAGATCAAAAAAATCAAAGGTAAATAGCTTCGTTAAGGGGATTTCAGATCCTGCGGAAATTAGGGAGAATCAAAATACCTTGGATAAAGATGGTAGAAGCAAAGGTAAGGACTCTCTACAACAAGAAAGAACTGTCGGGGTAAACAAACCCAGAAAACAACAAAGGAAAAGAAATCAGATTGACAGAATTTCCGAAGTAGAAGGAGATGAACACTCGACAAAGAAAACAATGAGCACTCAAACAGAAGGGAAAACTGCCAACCTGGACAGAAATCAACCTCGACATGATTCGATTAGATAAGAGACTACAGGGAAGTTGTTAAAAATAGCCCCTATATTTCTTCAAAAACAAAAAAAGGTTTTCAAAGTACCAATGCAGACCCAGACCGGCCTAAGAATCGCCCCAATATTCAACCAAACAAAAATAAAGACTGGAGATTTGGAGATTGCTCGGGATTCTAGGATGGGTCATGCAGAGGATATAATACGCATTCAAACACCAACATCGAATACGAATACCTACGATCAAACCGAAGAGGCAAGAAGAGAAGAGACTGCAAACATCTCAGTGGGATACTCACCCTCTGAAATAGTAACAGAAAGAATCACAAACCCCCAAGATGATCCGAATCCATATTCAATCCCGAGACTGTGGCTTACAAACGAGGAAAATCGAAAGTCTGGTAAACCATTGAATAGGAGCTCGATTCTATCATTGGTTAAAAAACTCCCAGAATTATACTTATTTTCCACAAATGACATTGAATATGTTTGTTTCCCGGAGCCAGAATGTATTAGCTTAGTTGAAGTTGGATTTGCTTCCAAATTGTGGGTAAAAGCTTTTTTAAACCTACAAGAAATATTAAGGGAGGTGGGTTTGGAAGTATACGAGCAATTGCCATCTCAGGTAATAGAAATGATTGAAACTGAGGAACAAGAGTTAACCAAGGGAAACACCTTCTTACTGCATGAAACCAATCAGGGAAAAAATGAAAATATTATTAATGACGGGTTACAAATAACATCTTGGTCAATGCTACCAGAGATAATTTTGCAAGTCTGTCAGAAGTTGGGTGTATCACAGAAGTCTCTTTAATAGTGACAAACTGAGAATCACTAGTTGGAACTCTCGGGGATCCAGTTCATTCAAAAATAATAAAATGAGAGCGTTGTTATTTGGGGGAAACGATTTGATCTTGCTACAGGAAACATGGTTAGTAAACACCCCGGAACTTGAAGGCTTTGCATTGATAGCTCAACCAGCGAATTGCAAAGCCAAGGGTAGACCGACGGGAGGTTTGCTGATCGCCTGTAGAAAGACTTTGTTTAAAGAAATAACAATGTTACCTTGTAAACAGGAAGGAATACTGGCGGTGAGAGTGGTTACTTCCCCCAAAAGTTCTCCAGGTAAGGAGATAATAATTGTAAATCTGTATTGGAATCCCATGAGGGAAAAACTCTCAGAGTTTCTAGAGTCAATTGCAATAATTTTTTGTGACATTAACATAATGTACTCTGGGGCACACCTATTGGTAGCAGGAGATTTAAATTCGCAATGTATCAAATCCAAAAGCCATACAGGGAAAACGAAAGAAGCAACACATAATGGGAGAAAATGGTCGAACTTCTTTAAGGACTGGAACTTAAAATTCCTAAATGGCTCCATAGAAGGTGATGTTCCATCGGTCACAACGTGGGAGAGGGGTTCCTCGGAATCGACACTGGATTACATGCTTTTATCAACCGAATGTTTCGATACCTGTATATATTTTTCAGTGGCCGATGGTGGAACAAGTGATCATAAGCAATTAGTTGCACATTTAAATTGGTATAGTGAGGAAAAAATAGATATTTGGGATCAAAAAGTAGAAATCAATGCACAGAAAAATCGGTTGATAAAATACAAGAGGGAAGGAGAGCGGTTAAATAAAGCTCTGAATGGAATCGCCAACTTAGGAGAACAAAATATTTTATATCAGCACTGTGACCCATCACGGTTTCATGAATTCTTATGGTCAATTGATCCCCCGTCAAGCACCCAAAAGAGCTCGCAGCGAGTACACAAACACTTTTTTGATGAAGCAGTCTGGGTTAAAAAACGCGAGACGCAAAAACAATTAAGACTTGCCAAGAAACAGGCCAAAAGTTTACTAGACCTAGAGATAATATCAAAAAAAATTAAGAATGATTTGAAGAGTTGGACTAGACAACACAGAGGAAAACTATGGCAGAAAGATGGGGAAGAGATGCTGTGTGCATTACAAAATAACTCCTCGAGAAATTTCTGGTCATTAATAAATGCTCCCATATTACATCAAACCATTGTACAGACGAATGATGTGTCAGAAGCTAAATGGTTAACTTATTTCAGCACAAAATATCAAGAACCAACGGGAGGACAAAAATATAGAAGTGATAATGGAAATTGGAGTTTAAATTTTGACAAAGAGGATATTTTAAATTTGATCTTAAAATCCTTGGCGTCGAGATCTGCGGGCCCAAACAGACTAACTTATCAAGTCCTCAAAGGAAACGGGGCATTGTGGGCGGAAATCCTATATACCCTGTACAAGAAAGTAATTGCTAATAAAATAATTCCATCTTCTTGGAAGACAGCAATTATAATCCCGATCTTTGAGAAGGGGGACTGCAAAAACCCCATCAGTTATAGGCCGATAACACTGCTTGATGTAGAAAGCAAGTTGTTTACAAGTCTGATATTAAAAGAACTTGAAACATGGGCAAAACAAAATAACATAATCCCTAAACAGCAGACTGGATTTAGAAAAGGACATTCAACTTCATTGAATGGTATAATATTAGCTTCATTATCAAATCTGAAAGATAAAAACAATAAAGGTAGACTTTATGGAGCATTTATCGATTTGTCAAGCGCTTTTGACATGGTAAATCGAGATAAATTATGGAGTAAGCTGGAACAAGAAGGGGCTCCCAAAACTCTAATTAACATACTAGTAAAACTTCATGACAGAAACACAGCAAGAGTAAGATTAATTATGGATGGATACTTGTCAGAATACATTAGCATAGATAGGGGGGTTAGACAAGGTTGTATGGTTGCTCCATTTCTCTTTAAGTTCTATTTGGGAGACTTTGAAGATGCCCTAGAATCGTCATCATTAATAAGCCCTAAGGTGGGGTCTTTGGTCGTAAGATGGCTTATGTATGCGGACGATATAGTCCTCCTTGATAGGACTCCCATCGGTCTACAAAGATTGTTGAATGCTCTCGACAAGTATATGAAACTAAATGATTTGGTTGTAAACCCAGACAAATCTAAGAGCGTAATATTTGAGCAGAAAGGCTGCAAAGAAATAAAATACCGGTGGTCAATTGGCAGTAACCAGATACCGGTTGTAAAAGAAGTAATGTATCTGGGTACCACTGTGTATGCGACCCCTACAGTTGGGAAACAGTACGGTGAAATCCTGGCTAAAGGGACACAACTAATAGCTCAGATGAAGAAGATTGCAAGCCTTTATGGCAAATTCTCAATCATGCCCGTCATAAATTTCTATGTGGCCAAAGTAATCCCAGTACTATTGTACGGAATCAAATCTAAACCTTTGTTGTGGTCAATAGACTGGCAAAAAATAGAAGGTTACATTTGGAAACAGGTATTAGGATTGCCTAAAGGTTTGCACACGATAACCCTCAGATACGAGCTTGGATTAAAATCTTTAAAATACGTAGTCGATTGGAAACTCCTGTCCTTATATAGATCAATTATTGTGCCAATGACTAATACATTATATGAAAATCTACTAGAAAATGTGAATTTAGATTCCTCACTCATCTTGACAGAACTCAAAATGATAGCAGAAAATCTGCTGACTTATTGTGAATCAGATAAATTAACTTTGAGTATAAACCCGCTGAAAGTTAAGAAGTCTTTATCTCTGAGAGACTGGATCTCAACAGGGGACATGGTGAGATCATCCTCCATTCCAGAAGGGTTTTTTAAGTACGGGAAAAAACTGGGTGTAGTACCAAGATACTTGATGAAGTTCCCTAACCCAAAAGGAAGACAAAATTTTATGAGGGTACGGTTAAATTTGATCAAAACTGGATCAGTGTTAACAAAATGGAGAGTCACTGAAGGGGCTTGTAGTTTATGCATGGAATGCTCAGATTTAAGCAAACAAACACTAGAGCACCTGCTAGGATTCTGTAAAGGCACTTGGAAAATCAGGGTGGAATACTTAGGGAATTCAGTTGGGTGATTGGATAGTTTATCTTCCGATGCCTTCTGGGAAAGAATGATTGCGGGTCATGAAACAAAATTAACCTTAAATATTTTAAGGGTCTTGCAAAAGACAGGTTTTATCTCACCAGAATACTGTTGATTTATTGTCAAAAAATAAGGGAAAATTAATTAGATATTGACGTGTTGAATTCAATTTTAATATGCTAATCTTATAAAATTGTGATGAATTGATTTTAGATGTTATTTAGATATATTTTATAAATATGATGTTTTCCTTATATGTATATATGCATTATTTTGTATGTGAAAAAAAACCCAAATGAGGTTATATCACAATTAAAAAAAAAAAAAAAAAAAATGTTTTCTTCTAGCCAGTTTTCCAGTTGAGCTAGTATCACCTTTTCATAACTTTTCACAGTAGTGTGTAAAAGAGAAATGGGTTGGAAATTCCTAGGCTTTTCACTGATGCCTTTTTTGTAAATTGTTCCATTTCTGCAGTCTTTCAGGAGGAAGGGGTTTTACCCATGGTCCAGATTGTGTTGAACACAACTTACACATTAAATAGGGAGCCCAAACATCAATCTCACCTCACAAGTGCCCAATCAGGAGATGCAGTGTGCCAAGTAATATAATAAAATGCAATTGACATTTGTATAGCCCCTTTTACCATTTGTATGGGGTCAAAGCGCTTTAGGCGAACACCCACAGAATATGGGAAATGTATCAGAGGAGTTTAGAATGTGTGTGTGCATTTTAGCCAATTCGAATGTAGGTAGTGGTGGCCAAGAACCTGCTACCTAACCATTTCTAGCTGGCATGTGGATGGGTGCTGTAAGGTAGTCTGGAGCGTATGCAAGAGCTGGGAGACTCAATATCTGTGCAGCTAGACAACATTTTTTTCGTGGGGGATAGCTGCATTCTTATGGCAGAGGTGTTGTGCCATGTGTCTTAGAAGTTATCTGGTCAATCCATCGAACACCAAAGCATCTAATACCAAACCATTGCATTATATGCAACGAAATTCCATTCCATTGACTAGCCATTGTGTTGTATATAATTCGATAGATCCATACAAATTAGTGGGGTTAGGGTTGGGGGTAGGGTTAGATTAGGGGTTAGATTAGGGATAGGGTTAGGGGTTAGGGTGGGTTAGATTAAGGGTTACATTAGGGTTAGGGTTGGGTTTAGGGTTGGGGCTAGGGTTAGATTAAGGGTTACATTAGGATTAGGGTTAGGGTTGGGGCTAGGGTAAGGGTTAGGGTTGGGTTAGGGTTAGATTAAGGGTTACATTGGGTTAGGGTTGGGGCTAGGGTTAAGGTTAGGGTTTGGGCTAGGGTTAGATTAAGGGTTACATTAGGGTTAGGGTTGGGGCTATTTTTAGGGTCAGGGTTAGGGTTGGGGCTAGGGTTAGATTAAGGGTTATATTAGGGTTAGTGTTAGGGTTAGGGCTAGGGTTAAGGTTGGGGCTAGGGATAGAGTTAGGGTGAGGGTTGGGGCTAGGGTTAGATTAAGGGTTACATTAGGGTTACAGTTGGGGTTAGGGTTAGATTAAGGGTTGCGTTAGGGTTAGGGTTGGGGGTGGGCGTGGGGGTTGAGGGGCTGGGGCGGAACCCCCAACAATATACAGTAAAGAAATTAAAACGTACAAGGAGCTGGCCAGTGCCAAAATGTCAGCACTGGACAGCTCGATGTATCGTTTTAAAGTTACCAAAAAAAAGTATTGAAATGCTATCTTTTACATGTAAAAGTGCATTTGCATTGAAGCCAGTCCATTTATATTTTCGATGGATTGGTTTAGATGAAAAAGCACTTTTACATGTAAAAGATAGCCTGTCAATGCTTTGGCATACAATGCTTTTTATTAGATGATGTGGTTTGTTGTTGCTTTTTTTTCGATGGAATCACTATACACCGTCTTAGAGTAGTGTGTGATAGCAGATGCGTGCAGGTGGGTGGCCATGCCTTTGGCTATCTTCCATAAGCATGGAGTGTTATAGGTACCCATATGTCCTGGCTGGTTTCTTGGTTTCATAGATGCTGCTGAATTTAGAACGGGTGAATTCAGAGCAAGACTACATTCTACACAGTGGCTATATTCAAAATGAGGCTGTATTAAACTTGGTGGCTATACTAATAAAATGTAGCTATATTTGAAACATTGGAGGTACTATAAGCAGTGGCTAAACTCAAATGCAGCTGGATGTGACACAGTGGATGTACTCATAAATTCAGCTAAATATGGCATGGTGGATGTGCTAAAAATGCAGCCAAATATCACACAGAGGATGTACTAAAATTGCAGCGAGGTGTAACACAGTGGCTTAACTAAAACATGCAGTTAAGTATATCATAGTGAGAATATTCAAAGATGCAGCTTAAAATGACACTTGCTGTACTCAAAAATGCAGCTAAATATAACATAGTGGACAAACACAAAAATGCAACTGAGTAAAACAATTGATATAACAGAGGTTATACTGAAGGCAACTAGGTTTAAAAAGGGGGTGAGTATGAAGAGGGGCTAGACTCTACTCAGTGGCTATACTCAGAATGAATCTCTGTAAAACATAGTGGCTAAACTCAAAATGTAGCTAAATGTGACACAGTAGATGTACTCAACAAAGGCAGCTAAATTTGACACTTGATGTACTAAAATTGCAGCTATGTTTAGCACAGTGGCTAACGGAAAAATGCAGCTAAGTATATCATAGTGTCAATACTCAAAGATGCAGCTAAAAGTGATACTTAATGTACTCGAAGATGCAGCTAAATATAACATGGTGTCTAAACTAAAAAAATGCAGCTAAATATGACACTTGTACTCAAAAATGCATAAAAATATAACAGAGCCTATACTCAAGTGAGCTATGTTTAAAAAGGGGGTAAGTATGCAGCAAGGCTAGATTCTACTCAGTGGCTATACTCAAAAAGCATCTCCAAATAGCAGTGGCTAAACTAAAATGTAGCTAAATGTGACACAGTGGATGCACTCAAAGTCCAGCTGAATATGACACAGTGGATGTGCAAAAAATTTCAGCTAAATATAACACAGTGGATAAACTCAAAAAGGAGCTAAATATAACAGTGAATGTACTCAAAATGCAGCTAAGTATAACAGTAGCTATACTCAAGGCAGACAGGTTTAAATGGGGTGAGTATGAAGCGAAGCTGTATTCTACTCAAAGGTTATATTCAGAATGCATCTAGGTATAACACAGAGGCTAAACTCAAAGTGCAGCGAAATATAAACGTGACTATAAGAGATGCAGCTAAATATGACACTTCATGTGCTAAAAAATGCAGCTTAATATAACACAATGGCTAAACTCAAAAATGCGGCTAAATATTACACTTTGTGTACCCAAAAATTCAGCTAAATATAACACATCGGTTGACCTAAAACATTCAGCTAAATAGGACAGTTGATGTACTCAAAAATGCAGCTAAATATAACAGAGGCTATACTCAATGCAGCTAGGTTTAAAAAGGGGAGAGTACAAAGCAATGCTAGATTCTACTTAGTGGCTATATCCAGAATGCATCTTGGTATAACACAGTGAATAAGTCAAAATGCAGCAAATGTGATACAGTGGGTGTATTAAAAAAAGGCAGCACAATATGTCACTTGATGTACTAAAATTGCAGCTAAGTGTACCACAGTTGCTAAACTCAAAAATTCAGCTAATTATACCATAGAGGCAATACTCAAAGATGCAGCTAAAAGTGACACTTCATGCATTCAAAAATGAAGCTAAATATAACAGAGTGGATAAATTCAAAAATGCAGCTAAATATGACACTTGTACTCAAAAATGCATACACATATAACAGAGGTTATACTGAAGGCAGCTAGGTTTAAAAAGCTGGTGAGTAGGAAATGAGGCTATAGTCTACTCAGTGGCCATACTCAGAATTTATCTCTGTATAACACAGTGGCTAAGCTCAAAATGCACCTAAATGTGACACAGTGGATGTAATAAAAAAGGCAGATAAATATGACACTTGATATACTAAAATTGCAGCCAAATGTAATACACTGACTAAACTAAAAAAGGCAGCTGCGTATACCATGGAGGCAATATTCAAAGATGCAGCTAAATGTGACAAATGATGTACTCAAAAATGCAGCTAAATTTAACACTTGATATACTCAAGAATTTAGCTAACTATAAGACAATGGCTAAGAAATTGCAGTTAAATATGTCACCGTGGATAAACTAAAAATGCAGCAAAATATGACACTTAATATACTCAATAATTAAGCTAAATATAACATAGTGGCTGTACTCAAAGATATAGCTAAATTGGATAATTGATGTACTGAAAAATGTAGCTAAATATAACACACTGGCTAAGCTCAAAACACAGCTAAATATGACAGTTGATGTACTAGAAAATGCAGATAAATATAACAGCGGCTATACTCAATGCAGCGAGGTTTAAAAAAGGGGTGAGTGTCAAGCAGGACTAGATTCGACTCAGTGGCTATACTCAGAATGCATCTAGGTATAACACAGTATAACACAGTGGCTAAACTCAAAATGTGCCATAGTGGATGCACTCAGAAAATGCAGCTAAATATGACTCTCAATGTACTAAAATGTAGCTAGGTGTAACACACAGGCTACACTCAACAATACAGCTAAATTGACACTTGATGTATTCCGAAATTCCCCTAAATATAACACAGTGTCTAAACTCAAAAATGTAGCTAAGTATGACAGTATATGTACTGATAAATGCAGATAAATATAACAGAGGCTATACGGAAGGCAGCTAGTATGAAGTCAGACTAGATTCTACTCATTGACTATATTCAGAATGCATAAAGGTATAACACAGTGGCTAAACTCAAAATGCAGCCAAATGTGACACAGTGGATGTACTAAAAGAAATTCAGAAAAATATGACGCGCACCCAGCAAGTCCCAGAAGTCCCGCTTTGCCGCGGGATACTCGTCTGTT
This sequence comes from Ambystoma mexicanum, assembly GCF_040938575.1. Classification (NCBI taxonomy): domain Eukaryota; kingdom Metazoa; phylum Chordata; class Amphibia; order Caudata; family Ambystomatidae; genus Ambystoma; species Ambystoma mexicanum. The sequence continues at coordinate 452,908,531 of NC_090938.1, forward strand.
GTGCTCTCCTCGATTTGGAATCTATCTGGATTTACTGGACTCCGACGCCCAGAAGGTGAACTTTTCTAACGGACTGTGAATACAGCAGTTATACATATATAGTATCACTTTACTGATACTTTTTTTCTGTTTTTTAGGCTTTTTTCCTCATTTTAGAGGCGGGACTTACAGAAGGGCTGCCGCGCGCACCGCGCGCGCGCACCTAGCAAGTCCCAGATGTCCCGCTTTGCCGCTTTTCCGCACTCATCGCGGCGGGTGGCGTTCTTATCCCCTCGTTTACTTTTTTTTTTTTTCTGCATTAACTTGGCACAATTACGCCTTCTTTACTATTTCGTTTTGTGGGTCTTTGGTAAATAATGAAGCGAGGCATTTCTACCCTAAAAACAGGGATGCCTCCTATTACAGCATCTCACTACTCCAATGGTGAAAATTCACCTGCGGTTAAAAGAAAACCTCGCCTGAGTTCCACACCTCGAGCAGGCAATACAAATATAAAAGGGAAAACAAGAGCTGAAATTCTTCTTGGCATGGATATTCGACCCTTTTGTAGTAATCAAAGCGCGGCTTCATCTGAACATGGAAACATCAAACTATTAGCATGTGGTCAGGATGACCAAAGTTCCCTTGTGCCACAAAAGGACCCACAAAATGGACATCCAGCCAGGAATCTTTCGGTGAATGACAAAAACGAAGACATGGTAAAATCCGGCCTTGTGACCCCAGCAATTGTCTCCTTTGCAAATGAAAATGTATCTTTGTCTGATAGTATTTTGCTAAAAAATATATTAACTGGTATTGTTGTTCCTTCTATTGTGACGCCAGATAAGCATGCTACTTCCATTAGAAATTTAAATTAAAAAAGTGCAATCTCCGGTGACATGCCGGTAATAGACCTTGATTCAAACGATACTGCTTTTTCTACGCATACACTCTCTGACAATCTGTCCAAATCTCCCATCCCATTTACCAACATCAGTGCTGCGAATTCCGTAGCAAATTTGTCATTCAGTGCCCCTACCCCGCGCAAAGTAAACTCTCATGGCAATCCTGATTTGGGCCCAACAGAATCACATAGTGTTCAAACTGGAATAGCCTTGACATCGATGAACACAGCGATTTTGGCTTTAGTCAAACTGTTTGAGGTCCTAGCCACAAAGGCTGATCTACACTCCAACCAACTAAATCAAGTTTTGGCAGAGCATCTTACACTTGCCAACAAACTAGAAAGTTTGAGATTACCTCATGGCTCTTCTAAAATCAGGAGGTCCATAGCTTCTCAGACCTCTTCTTTGTCAACCACCCCTTTAAAAGAATACCATACCATTCCGTGCTTTCCTAATCCCATCATAGATCTTATGAGTGTTGTACATAACTCTCCTCCAGTTCAGCAAATAAAATCAATGAAACCAATTTATCCCTTATTCTATGGCAAATTAAATTCTTTTGACATCACTAAAGGGGATTTTAAAAAGCCCCTCCCTGTCAAAAAATCCAAAAACATCAAATCTGTGGCCAAACGCGGTAGGCAAACCAAAGCATTTGTCAAAAATCTATCTATACCTGCCGCTACTACGATTGCTGCAGCTAAACTAGTTGCAAAAAAATACTCTATGCAGTCTCTGAACCGGAAAGAGAGGGTTTTGTCAGTGCCAGTGGAGCATAGCCCTCTAAATGATTTAATAAGAGTGGCGACTGACATGTCCAAAAATGTACTCTTGAATCAGACAACTAATGATTTGGGACATAAATCAGATTTGTCTAGGGGCCTTGCAGATAAAGATATATGACTAAAAGAATTAAGAAAAGCTATTGATGCTTACATGACATCCAATTGCACTACCAAAAAGTTGATCCTTGCTCCGTCTCAGTCTCTGCCCATAAAAGGATCTCTTGTTCCGCCGCTGCAGCAATGTGCAAACATTTCCACAACAACTCGCAAATGCTGTTGCTCCTCAAGCTATTTTACAGACTTGTCCAGCGCAATACTTGCAAACTGCGCCTCCAAAAGTTGTCAACGCGCTTTTACCTCAAAGTACTTCTCAAGTGTCTGTACAGTCCACGGCTATTGGCTCTGTGGCTGATAATAATACTACCAAAGACATAGAAAAACTGATTCACACGTCCTTGAATAAGTTCTTTGAGAATGCTGCCTTTATGAAACCTAATTTTGCTAGTGTACCCTTGCAAATGCCTAAAGCTGTGCCTCTGCCACAAAAATCTAAACCTCTGATTGGTGGCCTTAATCGACCAGCGATTCATGCTCTAACGCTTACCTGTATGCCTGTTCCAGCCAAACAGTATAAACTTAATCGTGCTTCCATTCTCGCAATCTTTAGCGAAATTCCTGCATTAGATGACATCGGCTCTATAGACATCGAGCTTGTGGAATTTTTCAACAAGGGCAATTGCTCATCTGTAAATCTCTGGATAAACTCGCAAATTGTGGTAAACTCTATCTGGGTCATTAAACAACAACTGTCTAATCTGGGTTTTTTGCTTCGCACTATGTCAGAGACATCGAACTTGTCTTCAATTCATCCTGAGGTTCCCCCTTGTACTCAATCATTAAATAAATCACAGGCTGTGACCTCACATACTTGTTTGTGTGACTCCAAGAGTAACAAATGCTAGCTTCACAATCTCACAATTTGCTCTTTGGTCTTTGTTAGTTGGAATTCAAGAGGTCATGCCCATCTGCTAAACAACAATAATGCACAGCTTTTGGGTCGTGATGTCATCATGTTGCAAGAAACTTGGTTTACGACTGTACCATCTTGGAACAACTATGATGTGCTTTTGAATCCAGCTGAAAAGGGTTGCCGGGGGCGTCCCACTTCGGGACTGTTAACTGCGGTGAAGCAATCTTCTTTGCTAAAAATTGAAGCATGGTTCTATCCTAACCCCTTTTTACAAATGTCAAAAATCATTGGTAACAATTTCTCATGTGCTGTGATAAATGTTTATTGGAATCCCCTGGGAATTGCTGATAATGGTTTTCTAAATTCTATGACCAAGGCCCTGCACATAGTTTTGCTTGGGGGCTTTACTGATTTTATTTTATTGGCTGGTGATTTAAACTTGCATTGTTTGAGTCCCCCATGTAACTCTGAAAAACTTTGCATACAAAAGTGGACGAGTTTGGTTCAATCTCATAATCTGTTTATGCTAAATAGAACTTTTCCTCAGGACATACCACTCAGAGCTACTTGGCACCGTGGTCGAAGTCAAGGTATCGATTTTATGTATGTAAATGCATGTTTCTTAAATAATATCACAGCATTTGAAATAAATGATACAGAAGCTAGCGACCATAATATTTTAAATATGATGTGCTACTCAAAATCTGGAACCTTCTATTACAATGGGTCCCATTAAAGACAATCCTGCGAGGAACAGATTGAAATGGTCGGAAAAATCACTTACAGCCTTTAGAGATCACTATCAAGCAAAATTGAATAAACGAAAAGGGAGCTTATTTCCGGGTGTTGTTGTTTACCATGACTTAATGCAAGTGTTCCAACCAAACTCTTCCCTTCATAAACAGAAACAGACACCTTATCTGCATTTACCTGATCAGGAAATTAGAGTAAAAAAAGCCACCATGCGAGCAGATAGGAGAGCTTCCCTTAAGCTACCACCAGACATGCGTGCTCCCATTTTATCCCAAATCAGAACAAAGTACAGAAATTGGATTAGGGGCATGAGGGCAAAACTATATCAATCTAATGGTTACTCTATGTTAAAGGATTTAGCTGCAAAGAATCTGGCTCAATCTTGGACTATTATTATCCAATCTACAGCGGGGCATCAGGTGGCTGTCCAAGCAAATGATGTGATGGAGTCTATGTGGATCCAGCACTATTCAACTCTATTTGCTGAGCCCCCCCCTACTGGAGATTTAGCCGATTTAGAGGTCCTACCGCCGTTTCACTTGGTTTTTGATAGAGATGATATAATGTATTTCATAAAACAGGCAAGCAATTCCAGAGCCCCTGGCCCTGATGGCTTGGCTAATACACATCTCAAACAATTTCCGGACATTTGGGCCGATATTTTGTATCTCCTGTTTGAGTCTATCAATGCCTCACAGATGATTCCTACATCATGGAAGCAGGCTATTGCCATCCCAATTTATAAGAAGGGGGATCGAGCCAATCCTGCCAGCTAACGGCCCATCTCCCTTCTTGATGTGCCGGGTAAAATCTATTCACGCCTAATTCTTAGAGAATTCAAAAACTGGTCGAAGAAATGCTCAAAAATGGATCCTTTACAATCGGGCTTTGTCTCCGGCCTTGGCACCTTACCTAATATGATTTCATTAAATATGCTCAGTCCCAATATGCAGCCCGGAAACAATCCTTATATTTTGCCTTCATTGATTTCCGTTCTGCTTTTGACTCTATTAATCGGAATTTGTTATTTTATAAGTTACATTCACTTGGTTGTCCGTCCACTTAGTTATCTTTAATTATTCAACTACATTCAGAAACTACTATGTGAGTTAGACTTTCCATCGAATGTTCTTTATCTGCATCTTTTGCCACATTTTTGGGACTCAAACAGGGGTGTATTGTGGCTTCATTCTTATTTAATTTGTTTATTTTTGACATAGGTAACGCTTTTCATCGCATTATATCAGATGCTCCTGAATTGGGTCATCAGCGTATACCATGGTTACTTTATGCTGATGATCTGGTTTTAATATCGCAAACGCCTAGGGGCCTCCAGAACATGTTATCTGCGCTTGCAGAGTATGCTGCGAAAAACCATTTAATCATACATTTGGAAAAATCACAAATTATGATATGTAGTCCAAGGGGGAAACTCATGGCTCAAAATGTCGCTTGGAATCGCCAACTGGAACCATTGCACATAGTTTCTGAATATAAATATTTAGGTCTGTCTATTCAGGATACTATTGGGGATTCCGAACATTTGACCATGTTGCAGTCTAAATTACTATCCTTAGTGTCACAAGCCAAAATACTTGTTCACAGATATGACAAATTTACTTTAAAGCACCTATTTATGTTTTATGAACATAAAGTGATTGCTAGCCTATTATATGGCATTGAATCAAAACTCTATTCAAATGATCAACCATGGGACAGGCTAGAAGCTGCTTTTTGGAAAAAGGTGCTACATTTACCTAACTGTGTGCCCATGCCCATTCTGCGTTTTGAATTGGGTATAAATTCATTAGCGAGTAGAATAAAATGCAGAATGTGCGCTTTTTTTCGCAAATGTTTATTGGGTGTGACAAATAATAATATTCTGAGCACAGTTGCCCGTTATTTGATCTCTTACGATTTAATTTTCCCAACGACATGGCGAATTTTTGTTCTCAAGACTCTTGTGGAAGCCAGCATTTCTCTACAGTTCTTACTTGATAGCCCAATAAGTGCCAAGACATTTTTTTATCAATGGGCCTGGATTCAGAATTATGAACTCTGCACTAATTACAAAGACTTTGACATCAGAACCTTTGGTAACAAGCAATTGGGTCAAGTGGCGAATTACCTCTTGAAATGCCCCTCAGCAAAAATTAGACAGCAATATTTGCGTGTAAGGCTAAACTTATGGCCTACGAGAGAGCAGTTAGTGAGGCGTCAAATCCTCCCCCTTAACTTAAACTATTGCCGATTTTGCGAGCTTCATTTTGTAAGAGAAACTTTACAACATGTGGTAGTATTGTGTCCAAAATTGAAGGACATCATAAATAAATATTTTTCTAACTTTTTTAATTTGCATATGGAAAGGAATGAAATTGAGACGTGGAGCATTTTATTAAACAATCCCAGGTTTGCTGTCATAAAAGCCCTGGTACAATTTCTGGAAAAAATCTTACCGACTGAAATAACTTGATCATCAAGTAGAACTTAGTCAGTTAAAATGATAAGTGTGAATTCAGATCTAAAATGCTCTTTTAGCTGTTTACATCTGTTTTGATTCCCTGGCTGAGTTTCTGCTTTTTATTTTACCTATTTTACTTATTCTATTTTATCTTTTTTATATTGCTCCTTTCCCGACTCGATAAGTATCCTATGTGAAATTGTAATTGAATGTGAAATGAAAGTGTAATTTAAATTACTTTTCTTATTATTTTATGTTTATGTACACGTAATTTTGAAAAGTTGATTGATTTCAGCTGTACCAAAATAAAAAAAATAAAAAAAAAGATAAATATGACACTCAATGTAGTAAAATTACAGCTAAGTAAAACACAGTGGCTAAACTAAAACATGCAGCCAAGTATAACATAGTAACAATACTCAAAGATGCAGATAAATATGATACTGGGTGTACTCAGAAATGCAGCAAAATATAACATGGTTGCTAAACTAAAAAATGAAGCTAAATATGACAGTGGAAATACAACTGCAGCTGGGTATAACATAGTGGCTATACTCAAAATGCAGCTAAATTAAATACAGTGCAACTAATCAGAAGTGTGGTTATAGTTAAAACAGTGGCTATACATTTAGAGCACCAACAATTAATTCAAATGCGTCTAGACATTACAGAGTTGCTATATTCATAGATACAGCTGGATTTGATATAGGGCTATACTCACAATGCTGCTGAGTTTAAGTCGGAGGCAAAATTCAAGCGCTGTTAGGTTCAACACAGCGGCTGTACTCAAAAATGCAGCTAGGTTGGAGGTAGAGGTTATATTCAGAAAGCAGCTGAAATTAAGACTGTGCAAAATCAAAGTGCTGCCAAATATGGCTATGCTCAGAAAAAACTGAAATGAACACATACTTGAAATGCAGTTACATTTGACCCAGTGGCCAAATTCTAGATGCAGCTAAAGGTAGCACGGTGGCTATTCTTAAAATGTGGCTAGATATCACACAATGGCTATTATCAAAAGCAGCTGAATTCAGCACAGTTGCTAAAAATAAAAAAAATAAAAAGCAGCTAGGCTAGACCAAGAGGGAATGCTCAAAAATATTGAACAGTGATTATACTCAAAAGTGTCTGGATTCTACATGGGGGCTGCTCTCAAAATGAAGCTAGATGTAATACACACAAGGATCACAAATACAACCAATGGATATGCAATCAAATCGTCGTGTCTTACCTGAAGGTTGCTGCATACAACATTAGGGGCCTGGCTGGGGTGCCCACGGCGAACAGGCAAACAGACAATGGAGGTGCCCCAGGGTGGTGCCCCTTGACGTGGCTCTTGGCCATCTGGCTGGGCAAGGCCCTGGGAGAACCTCTAAAGTTCAGAAGTACCATTCACATGCTCAAGGTACAGACCAATCCAAAGCAAGTGAGCAGGCAGGGGTGAAAGGGGAAGTCAGGCCTGGGAAAAGGTGCTGGTGCACCGGGGAATGGAGAGAGAGATCACAGGGAGATACAGCCACAAATCTGATAATGCTTACCCAAGAGAAAACAATCTGTACTCCCAACAAGAGTGGACATGAGCAGAAAGATGTTTGGGCACAGAGAACAGGTCTCTGAGCCTCTTGCTTATTCAGCATCGACCAATTTGAAGTAAGATGGGAAGGCAGGGGGAGAGGGGATGCGGGACCTTGGAAAAGATGTTGGTGCACCAGGGAATGTAGAGAGAGACCACAGGATGATGAAGTCACACATCTGAAAATGCTTACCAAAGAAAGAAGTATCTGAACTCCCTACAAGAGTGGTATTGACGAGCAAGACCATTGCTAGCTTTGTAGACTAGAAGAAGGGGATTAAACGGGAGCAGTTGTACATAGAGAACCAACATGCCAGGGTTGAAATGAGGGCCATTTTCTGAATGTTGAGAAGGTTATTACGAGCAGCAGAGACAGTGTTAGTGATGAATGGTTGCAGTCAGACATCTATATCAAAGAAAACACCAAAGTTGCGAGCCATAGATGATGGAGCAAGAAGGTCAGAAGGGAAGGAGATGGGAGAAAGGAGGGTAGGAATATCATAAGAGTTGACAAAAAGATGTCTTCCGTTTTTCAAGATTTCAGCGTGAGGCAGAAGCCAAGCATATAGTTACAGGTATGTTAACAACTGTTGAGACACAGTAGAACGTAATTAGAATTTTGGTGGGCATTTTAATAGGTGAAGTATTTAATCAATATGGTGATTAGTAGTCAAGTGTAGCAATGTAGTAAGGCAAGGTGAACATGCAAATTAAAAAGAAGGCAGACATAAGGAAAGATAGACGAGAAAAAATGACAAATCAGAGAAGTTTTGGAGATTTGCCAGTCCATGAAGCAAGTATCATTGAGATAATGAAGGATGAGAAGAGGTCATTAAAGATGAGTGGTGAAGAAAACAGCCTTTGTTATAAAGAGAAAATATAAAACCTTAAAGGGACAACGAGGACAGAATAGCAGTAATGGGGTTTGGAAAATGTTCAAACAATATATTTGCCTTATACATGACAAAGCACACAGTTAACTCAATTTCCTTCCCTCTGTTCCAAAATCCAGGGTGACCAATGGGGTGGACGTCCTCCTCCTTCATGGTGAGGGGAGAGTCAGATGTAGCTTGGCAGCCACGCCCCTAACGTCCCCTGTTATAGAAACAAGCTGTACAAAACATTGTCACATGCCATTTTTGTGTGTGCCACCCACAGTGCATAGTGGCAGCAAGGGAGGTGGCAGTGCTGGAAGAACTTATAGCAGACAGTCACAAGTGGCCTGAATGGTATTGATTATGCCTGACTGATGTTGTTAGAAGCGACTCCTGCATCGCTGTGGGTGACCATCCCTGACAGAGGCCGTTATGATGTTGGCTGGTACAAAAGAACTCAGATTGCGGACACGTGTTAGGAACCATCTAGCCTCTGTAAATTTGCCAAAGCTATATTTGAATAGACAAGACATAGTTCAGTCAGATGCACACGTTCTGAAACAACAGACATAGAAATATGATCTGACCCTTACGGGAAGCATACAAAGTACATCTAAAGTTAAACGACAGTTTATGAATTTTGGATTCTTACCCTTGAGAGACACATATCTAAACGTTGTAATGAATACTAAAACAAGGAAATTGATGACATGCGTTTATGTCAATCAAGTACCAGCTTATACAGAACTGACTAAATATGATTCCAAATTTAACTCTAAATGCGAATGTAATGGAGTGACACTTATCACGTCTGCCTATATACTGTTCCTGTGTTGAAGAACTTAAACCTAGTATATTACAGACTCGCACATAAATTGCATATGGCAACTGTGGATGTCTACATTCGTGTTAGCTTTGAACAATTTGCAAATTATGCATTCAGATTTAAATAATGTTTGATGAAATGTGCCAAAAGGAATTTTTTTTACAGTCTTCCTACCGTCTAGAGTATGATTTTATGCTTTTATGCTGTTGAATGGTATCGTTTGTATAGTTTGAGGAATTGTATTTGAATAAACATATACTGATTGTTTGACTCAGGCCTGTATTGTTTAATCGAGCCCAAGAGCTTGCGCTCAGCCCCCCAGCTCCCTGCGTTGTATCTCTGCACAAGGAGGTCAAAGAGGTACTTGGGGGTTTGTGGCACTAACCCATTTAGTGGCAATACTAGTGGGTGAAACCTGCTGTGGACCCATAGAGCCATATGCTTGTGACCGCCAGACCCACGCAATGGTTAGAACCATAAAAACAGGCATGTTGACCTTGTGATGCAAGGCAGATCAGCCTAAATAAAGGGGTGAATTGTTTAAAATGATGAGCCACCCAAAACAAATGTCTTTGCTCAAGAGAATCCCTAGTGATACCCCCTGTACACAGACACTTTTAGCAAAGAAGATGGAGATAACACAGAGGATTTGGTGATTCAGCTGGGCAAGGGCCACTATTGATAAGGATTCGACATGCTCACATATTCTACTCACTACTGGAGTAGTCATGAGATGAGATCATACGGCACTCACTTTTGTCCCCAGTGAGAAGGACTTGTAGCTTGCCAGAGTGAGCCCTTGGATATGATGTCAGAGCTAATTTAACACCAGGAATAGGATAAGCCTGAGTCTGGGAAGGCTTCAGGTGTGCAATAGATGTCACATAGCCGGACTAGAAATCCAGTGTTTAGTCGTACAGTTACATAACACAGCATACATAACACAGCATCAGGACGTGGAAGAGTGTTTACATCGTGTACTTGTCAACGGCCAATTTCCCCTTCACTGATTGACTGTTGAATAATTATAATTGTTCTGTTATAACACGCTTAATGCCATCGAGTGGATTCTAAGCATGAGATCGGGATTTGTACCTTTGTTGCGCACCGTTGTCTTGCTTCCAAGACAAAGATGTTTGCCCCTGAGCTATCCTTCTTCCCCATAACAATAATAATAATGAAGTGGACAACCAAATGGGATTAAGGAGAATTCTGATTTAGATTAGAAAATAGTCTGAGACAAAATATCTTGGAAGGAGGCCTTTTACCTATCCTTAGGTGAACAGCCAGCCCTTCACACCCACGCCGAGTCTGAAGTCCAGTGGAGGCTAACCTCTCTTCCAACCAATGCCACATGTCCATTCCTACAGAATGCATGTGTCATCATTTACTCACTGAATTGCGTCAGAGAAAGAACCTGTTAGAGTTCTTTATTTTTGCCCCATGAAAAACGTTCAGGGAACTCTATGAGTTCCAACAGAATAGGTACATTGCCTAGTGTAGGTGTCTATTTAATAGCTGAAATGACCCTCCTCAACACCAATGACAAGTGGGTGTGAAACACTGCATATATCTATCAGCAAATTCTTTACCTGTTTGCTGCTTTGTTGGGGAGAATTCTCAGAAGTGCGCTAATTCCTCTCTACCTTAGAGACTCCCAGCTCTCTTTGCTGGACGTTAGGACTTTTAATTTGTAACCTGGAGAGAGTGTATTTTTCTGTGATTTGGACTTCCTGTGTTTCCTTTGACTTTGGAGTCTGACAAACTCCATAGGCATCATCTTTACATTGTGACACACAGCACCTTCAGTGCAGTGGCACAGGAAAGTCTCTTAGATTTCCCCAAAAGGTTTAAATACCTTCTCTTGGATAAACTACTGTTTCCAAGAACAGTGAAGTGAAATTGACTTTACTCATATTTGTAACTTTCTAGACCCAGCACACACTATCTTATAATAGGGTGCCTGAGGGATTACTCAGTATCCCCTTTGTCTAGATTCTCATGTCACATTTTATGTTCCCCTTTCTAAAATTAATGGCTGGTGGCAGTGGTTTACTTTTTCCTACCATTGTGTGTTTCTACCATGGGCTTCAATTGCAGCTGCAGTAAGACACCCATGCGTGCCCGTTTTGTCAAAATGGCCCTGGTCTTCCTTTTTTGCCATTTCTTGTTGGAAAGGACCTTCTTGAGATTTACTCTGCACGCCAAACCAGGTTTGGTCCTTTTGTTCAGTTTGTCTTAGTCAGGATTCACTGGTGAAGCCCGCCTCTGGCTCCACCGTGTTTGGCAGGGGCAGGAAGTGAGGGAGTAGCTGAAACTCCCTGTGCTTAATCCCCTTGTTTACAGGCATGCACCCAATGATGATTGGCCGGCTGGATGTCCTTAGCGGACAGTCACCCTGCTGTGTGAGTGACAACTAGGCTGCGAGTAAATGCGCGAAAGATGCATGAAAGGCGAGATTTTTTTGGCTTGGAAGGCAGAGTCGACCACTGGATGAAGGAATCTGAAGATGAACTTGGAAGAGACACCTGCTGCAACTCCTGGACCGTTGATTTGCCCGGTGAAGCCCTGCTGCAGTGTTGAAGCTCTGAATTTTCCTCAACTAGAGAAGCCCTGCAACAGACAACTTCTTCCCTTGGGTTGGTGGGACCAATCAGCCCCAACACAAACTTGTCTGCACATCCTCTCAGAGCTGGCTGTACTTCCATTGTTGCTGCAGAAACCAAAGTGCCAGTGAGAGGAACACCAGACCAAGTGCATCGCTTTTAAGTCAAACCTGAGCTCCAGGAAGGTCCTACAGCCTCCCTAGAAGCAGGACTGACCATGCCTGAGCCACCTCAACTGGACCCCTGCTGCGAGGAAAGGCCAGAGTGGTATCTGAGAGACTGTAGTGGTGGTATTTGCTATACACGCAAGGAGCTGAAGCCGCAAAGTGCCGGTGAATTGAAGTTTGCCCATTGCAGCCGCCGATCTTCAAATTGTAGCGCAGGAGTCCCCAGACGTCCTCCCTCTTGTCCCCATGACTGAGGCCCAGGAACAACAGGATCTGCAGAGCTACACAGGAACAGAAGCCAGCTGCAATCATTTCTTCTACCAAAAGGTACTGTAAAGTTAAGAGGACTTACCTCTTGTTCTCATTGGAGACTTGTCTTGCTTGCAGCTTTGCCCCTCACAAGCCTCCCAGCTTGTGGCCCTTCAGTGATTTCATTTCTACGAACCTTTCTAAAAACATTGTGGAAGATGTTTAGTTACCTGCAAGACGATCTTCAGCTCTGCTAGACTTTGCTCAACTAACACTGGCTGTCCTGGCTCCCTGAGAGACTCTTCTTACCTCTGACTTTGTGCTTTTGCCTTTCCCCAAGAAAAGGGTTAATTTAATTTGCATTGGAGGGTTCAAAGAGCACTTATGAGTTCATGAATTATTTGTTAGCCTTTATTTATTTTTATTCCCCTATCTAACGCTTGCACCAAACTCAGTATTGCTCCAAATGTACCAGTGATGGGGCCTCATCACGACTTTGGCGGTAACCCTTAAATCCAGCGGTAGCGCTAATACCACCGGATTTAAGGGTTCCGCCAAAGCATGACTTCGGCGGATTTCTCCCCAGCTCTGAGCTGGGGGGAAATCTGCCGAAAATTTGTGCTATTACCGCCGCCGGGAAATCCGCCGGCGGTAAGAGCGTGAAATTTCCCCATTGAGCCCAATGCGGAATGGGGCATTCCCGAATGGGCTCAATGGGGAATGGGGACTTCCAAGTCCGCCCAACTCGTGACCCCGCGCTAATAGCGCTAACGTTACCGCCCAAGTCGTGATGAGGCCCATAAATCAATGTCCACAGTGTCCTAGCTATTTAAGTCACCTGACAGTGTAGAACGTGTCTGTGTGCCATGCCCAATGGGTATCTTCTGATCTAGAGAGAGAGAGTGTCTTTGAAGTATATTTTAAACTGTTACATGTTGTGCTTCCTTCTGAAGAAGGCTTATGTGACTTGACTGAAATAAATTAATAATTGTTTAATCAAGAAACCTTGAGTGTAAGAGTTTATTTGAATACTTGTCACTGTGAATCTCTGTGTAAAAACCCTACTGCTCACATTGACCTCTCTTGAAATAAGCCTGGCTGCTCAGCCACACTACCAACCTGTGCAGTACAGACTTATAGCAAAGGTTGGGTTACCTATTGCCAGGAGGATAAGGTTGGTGTAGTCTCCTAAAGGGTACTGCCTACAATCATGCCTAACATGCTTGGAAAGAGAATTTGGAATACCAGGCATCAAGGCAATTTATGACCAACAAGCCATCTTGTTTGCCTGCTTCTTCTGTCTCACTTCCCTGCATGGAGATAGAGGTACTTACCACCTTTGAGACTATGGCTAAAGGATGAAGCTATGCCTAACACATCATCCATGCTATTCTCTTTGGGGTTCTGTGTGTTTTGCAAACATTCCTTTAACTATATCCTTTTGTTAACTGTAGCGTGCCCCAATGGTCAGCGATCATCGTTAGTTAACGGGGAAGCACTGATCAATAAAGACCGTTTGTGTCAGCATTGACAAGGGAGCTGCACCCACCAATGGTGCTATCTCATTCTTATTTCTTAGTACCAAATAAAACGTATGGTACTGATCTCCTAATGGTTAAATATCCATGTGTGAGAAAAAAATCACAACTTTGGAGACTAACCGGTTGGTGGTGGGAGACCATGAATTGCAATTGAAGAGGTGCTCCCCACACTATGTTCACATTTTCCTGAAGGCATACATAGTTTTGCAGGTTTGGCAGAAAGGGGGGGTTGCTAAGAAACAGCGGTTGTGTTTCGGTATTGCAGTGATATTCTGATAGTACTTTATTGAATCTAACGTGTTCAGTGATATTGTCCACAGCCAAGTGTTGTGCAGCTCGGGACTATGCACACGTGCCACACTCGCGACGATTTATCTATATTTTAGATGAGGCACACTAAGAAAAAGGCAAACATACTAATCCTTATACATGCACCACAGGGGCAATAACACTATTTCCCCCTTACTATTTCCAGTCCAAGTCAAGGCATTCAACCCTGCCGGAGCCATCACCCCCCGAAAGCACGGCGAGTGGGGCTACTGTGCATCCTTAGGTCACCATCTCTAGAGAACAGTCATTTGCCACAAGCATTGCCACACAGTGAGACATTTTGTTGAATTGACCTTTTACGTGTCAGAATACACAGACAGGTTTGTTTGAAGATTTGTGGCCAGATCTGTCTGGTGTGCTCACCAGTTTCTGGCATATTCTTTCAGAATTGCGCCTTCCCGCTCTGGTACTGAACCGCCAGCACGCGAGCTCCAGCTTTCTATCTCAAAACTCCTGGTGACTCATCCACCACAGTAATTACAACTCATGCTGCTAAATCTGCTCTTCCATTGATTTCTTTGTAGCCTTAAATGAAACGGAAAAATACCGTTCAGGTTAACAGCAGTTTTAAGTAAGGCCCTATTAAATGAATATTTATTTACACTGATAATGCTGCTAAGCAAGACGTGGCATCCCGAAATTCAATGTTACCAATTGATTTAAGCCAAAAGAGCATAAGTTACACATCATTTGTAAGGATTCCATTTGGGTTTATTTTACAGGAATCAACGCTTTATCAAGTGTAAAGTATATGAAATTGTGCTTTGGTGGAGCCATCAGTGAGACAGATTTTTTGCATTGGGTTCAAGGGTGACCGGTTCTCCATCACCTCTTGTCCCCAGGCGTTTCTCTATTGCGGCATTGACCCCAGAATGTGGTGTAGAACATTGGAGAGCAGAAATCAAAGTAAATGCAGTGAGTCTCCCCGTGTGTTAGGTCTTGAAAAGCCATCCTCAACATTCCCAGTGTCACGCTTTGTCCCAATCGCACCTTCATGCGTTCTGCCTCCAGGAGCTCCTGTCACCATAATCTGTACACCAGTGGGTTCATCCAGCAAGTGGTAGGAACTGTTTAAAAAAACGAAAACATTTTGGGCCTCATTACACGGTAGGTGCTAAACCATGGTGCTATTAGCACCATGGTTCATGCCGGTAATTTACCGATTCCGCCATGGTGGAATGGGGATTACCACCCCATTCCGAGGTTGGCGGGGCGATAATTCCCCATGCTGCCATGGCCCTTCCCCATTCCCATTTTTGCCCCATAGGGCATAATGGGAACAGGGAAGGCGCTAATTACGGTACCGCAAATTGCGGTACCGTAATTAGCACCAAGGTCAGTTTGCGGGTCCCTACTTTAACGGCTGGTCTACACCAGCCGTTAAGGTCGGGTCCCGCATAGGGACCTGGTAGTAAGGAGGTAAGGGTTAACGGTCACCGGTACCATTACCGGTGACCGTTAACCCTTACCGCCTTCCATGTAATGAGGCCCTTTGTATTAAACAAGTAGTGTCATTCAAACTTTTGCTAATCATTTACAGTCAATAAAACAAAGTCACAAAGTTACAGTTTTCTTCCACATCAATAGCACACCAAAGAGAGGAAGAACACAAAACGAACAACCCGGCTACACTTATCAATTTTTGAGGAAAAGTAGGACCAGAAGGCGACGGTAAGGGTGAAGGAAGGAGCGAGGTGCGGGGGAAGCCGCGCAAATGCACAATGCGGTGTCACTCTCCACTGGTCGTATTGCGTGAGTCAGTACTTCTAGTCTGAAGCTCCTCCTAGGTAGGGGTTCATCCATTTCAAACTTCAGTCTCTCTGAATTTCTTCAGATGGATCAACTCTAGGAACTTTACCATGCTATAGGTTAGACTCCCGTTGTCGCCCCTGTACAAAATCTCCCACCAAGCCTCGGCATATGTCCTGTGTCTTTTTTTTATCATTTTTTCCTACAATAACTGCATTCATCTGCGATCTCAATTCTGGGCAGGAAAGGATCAAATGGTTTAAAGTTTCAGATTCGGTTTTGCACAATCTTCATTTGTCATCTACCAAGTGTCCTCCATATCTACGGAGAGTGGCTCGGGAGTGCAATATATTCACCCGATATCTAAGCAATAGATCTCTAGGTCTTGCATTCGGAATCTTCTTAGATATTGGGGAGTAACATTAGGTAGCGAAAAACAGCACTTTGATAGAGTGTGAACATTTGAGTTTGATCGGTTCATTTCGGTGTCACTCCTGTCTCTAGCCCATAGGTTTGCTTTCACCAGCAGCGGGTTTTTGCACAGTGTATTTACCGAAAGGCTCAGGCTGTGCAGCGTTGCGCTACTTTGTTCCGGCCACATGTTTAGTGGCCAGTCAAACATCCACACCTTTTTAACCTTTACGATTTCAAGTTGTGGATGTCATCCATCCATGTTTAATTTTCTGAATAGCATCATGGTTTTCCAGACCACCCTGGACTACATAACGATAGGAGGCCAATCACGCATCTCACTATTTCCATGGGGACTGCATGCGGCAAGCGAAGAATGAGAACCCCTCTCCAGAACCTCCCCCTCAGTTTCTCCCAGCACTCCCATGGCAAGCCGAGGCAAGCCTCTGCAGCGTATGTGAATGTCGGTACAACATTTGGATTATAGAAATGTATAAATGAGAGGAGCAAGAACTTTCCGTATTTCCTCCCGATTAGGATTCCTTGTGCTGTTAGATGTTTCGGTTTACTGGACAAACAATCACTCCAAGATTTCTTGCAGGTGCTCACGCTAACCTTTTTCCCCAAGATATTTATTGAGGGTACTAGATATAATCTGTTTCCATTTAGCGTCCAACTAGGGACTTTATTTTTCCGTCGCTTCAGGGTTTCCATTATTAGGATTTCCATTTTGGTTTAAATGCCTCTGCAATGTATCAAGCTGACTCTGTAAGCCGATTGGGGTACGTACGGTCAAATAGGACCAAGTCATCAGCGTACAGTAGCCATCCAGCTTTTGTTCCATGAATCCTAGAGGAACATGTCGACAAGGCGTCTAAAACCTCTTTCAAGTCTGCAATAAAAATGCTGTACAGGATTGGTGCCAGGGGGCAGACCTGTTTGAAGCCTCTTAAACTCTGGATCTTCCTTGTCGGGAGACCTGACAAGTCGATTGGTGGTGGTCCCTCAATACAGGTCCCTGATAGCAGCTAGCAAATCCAGGGGACATCCCATTGCTGATATTTTGGCCCTTAGGATTTTCCGCCTAATGTTGTGGAAGACGTGTTCCATATTTATGCATACAATGTATAGCTTGCCTTTGCTCCCCAAAGTTTTCGTCTTCAGTAGGCTGATCAGGAGCAGATTTAAACTACAGCCAACTCCGTTAACAAAGCCTGTTTGCCATGGGTCGAATGACCCAGTCCCTTTCATCTAATCTTTTAGGTGTCTCAACAGTACTTCCGTGAATATTTTTCTGAGACCATCCAGGAGCCGCCCTGTCACCCTTCTTAAAAATTGGGCCCACCACTGCCAATTTCCAGGTAGTAGATATTTTATGTCACTGTGCAATCTGTCGGAACAACGGCAGACAAAAGTCAACCTACAACTCTAGGGCCATTTTTCACATCGCGTTGGTCGTCATTATTAAATGCAAGATTTACTCTCTGTCAAAAAGGATAGATCATTGGTTATCCTGGTCTTTCCTAAACTCTTCTCGCTTACAGTCTTTACAAGTGAATAGCTGTTCGTAATGTGTGAACCAATGATTCTCTGGGATGGGATTCAGTTGGAGAGATTGATTACCGTTTTCCAACCATTTTAGCAGCTGCCACAGCTTTCTGGTGTTTTTTAGGTAGCATTATTTCAGAGTCATTTTGGTATAAAGTTGCTTATGGGAGATTATCTAGTTTTTGCATGTCTGTTTCTCTGTTTCTGTTGTTTTCGACTTTGCCCCCTAATGATCATGGAGAGGTCCCTCAATTTCCTGAGGTCGCCTCGCAAAAGACATTTTCGCGTAACAACCATCTTATCAAATGTATGTTTTGGAATGAAGCAAGGTTTACTTCCCTTTTTTGCTGTACCCCAAAAATAGACAGTACACATTCGTATTCCGCACCCTCAGTGTCCACCCATTGCCAGGCTTTCAGTTTTTCCGTCAACTGTGGTCCTGAGGTTGGGTTAATTCGCAGCCTATTTCTGCCTGATTCCAGTTCTACCCTGTGTGTCCACATCTTAGTTTTTTCCGTACCTTTCCAACCCTTTGTAGCGTAAGAGATTACCACCCGCATGCCATTTATTTTTTTAAACTTTCTTTATTATTTTACAATCAATAGAAAAAACAGAGAAAAACTTCAACAAAACCCACATTCCCCAAGAGTGTTTTCCCCCTCCCTAACCGTCCCATCCCACTCACAATGTCACGACTGAAGCATGTTTACTTCTGAGGCAACATTTGATATCACACCAATAGAGCGTCCAAGCAGGTAGTTGTAGGGGGACTTTACATCCTTATATTCGCACTGGGGGGTGACCAAGAGGATTCCCTGATTTCAATTTCAGGGGGGGGGCACTGAAGTTTGTGTTGCCAAGGATGCGTCCATTTGGTATTGTCAGTAGTCAAAAGGGCAACTGGTAGCGGGGAGAGTAGAGGTGTGTCTGGTCTCTCTTTGTTCACAAATATTCATGCTGTCCTGCTATCTTATGAATGTGGGGGCATTGGGCTTCCACCACATTCTAGTCACCAAATACCTGGCTACCCCTGAGGCCATCCCCAGTAGCTTTTTTTCAGTGTGGGTTCCTCTCTCAATCAGTGCCAGCAGCCACAGTTTCGGTGAGTACTCCAGTGTTGTGGGTAGCATCTCTGCCATTGCCCCTTCTATATCCTCCCAGAAAGATCTAATGCAGGGGCATGACCAAGCAACGTGCATAAAGTCGGCTAGTTCTGTGCCGTATCTTTTACAGGTGGATAATCTCTTGGGGAAGAATCTGCTCAATTTAAGAGGGGAGTAGTAAACTTGATGTAAGAATTTATAATGTACCAATCTCTAGCGAGAATTCAGCGATATATAGCAGGATTGCATGTAGACAAGTTTCCATTAGTCTTCACTCAGTGATTCCCCTAGCCATATCTCCCAAGCTATAGGCCAGGTTCTTCACCTCCCTCTCACGTCTAGAAAGTGTATATATAGTTGAGACCAGTTTACCGGTGGATAGAGGGTTAATCACATACTGTTGCGCTGGATGCGGGATTGGGGCCTGTGGGAAATCGGGCCATTTGGTCTTCAGTATCCCCCTGAGCCTATAATAATGAAGCAATGTTACTGCATTGTGTTCACCCCTTGATCTTAGCTCCTCCCATAGCACTAAGCGACCATCTTGTGTCAGGTCGCCCAGGGACCATACTCCCAGTGTTTGAAATTGATCTCTAAAGGATCTTTCGTGTGTGAGCGGGATCCCCACTATATTGTAAAATGGAAGCTCCGGTAGATAATGGGGGGATGCTCCTAGTAGTTGACTTAACCGCTCCCAGGCTCTGCATGTCCCAGCTATGGGTTGAACTTCTCTCCTCAGGGTCGGTTCTCTGTTACCCCAGATCATACCCATCAGGTTATCAGTGTTAGTCATTGCTTTAGCTAGATGGCAGTGGGGAGAATCGGGGCGAGGGGTGTTCCTCCCAGCTATATATTGTACTTGGGCTGCCAGGTAACAAAGGTGTAAATTGGGGTATTCTAGGCTGCTGTTTTCAAAAGGGCCTGCCAGAGTGTCATTTGCTATCTGGGGTGTTTACCAGCCCAGACCAATCCAGCCATGAGCTTCCTAATGCAGAACCAATAGCCGGCAGGGGCCATATTGGCACATTATTAAAAATAGAGTAGTTTAGGTAATTTAACCAATGCTATGAGGGCCGTCTGGGAGAAGGGGAGCAATATCCACGATTCCACCCTCTGCTCAAGAGCTTCTAGTTCTTCAATGTAGTTATCCCTGTATACATCATCTACATTGGTGGAAACTCTAATGCTTAAGTAGCGTATCCCCTGGGGGCACCAGCGAAATGTATCGCACACGTCTGCCTGCATCACAACAGGGGTGAGGGGGAGGACTTCAGACTTATCCCAGTTAATCTTGAGCCCATATAGTTCCCCAAATCTAACCACTTCCTGGGTTAAAGGGTTCAATGTTTAGCTTGGGATGTTTGACATGGATGTCGTCTGTGTATAAGGATATGATAGCGAGGTGTGAATGTACACTGACCCCATGATGCGCGTGGTGTTTTCAAACATGGCAGGCCAATGGCTCCATAGCGAGGGCAAATAGGACAGGGGAGAAGGGGCAGCCTTGGTGGGTACCGCACGAGGGGTAGCTATGCCGAGAGGTCAAACCATTAGTGTATATCACTTTTCTGGGGGCAGTGTATAGTGTATAGTAATTTATCCCAGCAAATAAATGTTAGGCCTTGGCCAGAGCGTCGAAGAACCTCAAAAAGGAAAGGCCACTTGACGGAGTCGAAGGCCTTCTCTGCGCTGAGAGAGACAATCGCAACCTCAGGGTTTACATTATGCATTAGCGTGAATAGGCGTCGTAAGTTATTTTGGATGGAACGGCAGTACCAACGCTGGCAATTGCGGGAGTAGACGGTCCATAAGTATTTTGGCCAGGATTTTATTGTTGTTATTAATCAGCGATAGCGGCCTATATGAGGATAGCCATTTGGGATCTTTATCAGGTTTTAGGAGGACGGTCACCAAAGTCAATCTGGAGGTTTCAGGGAGGGTGCCACTGGACAGTGCGCTATCATACATGCCCATAAGGTGAGGGATCACTAGGTCTGCCTTATAGAACTCTACCGTTATACCATCCAGTCCGGGGGCCTTGCCGCTAGGGAGAGATTTTATGGCTTTGTGGATCTCCTCTTCAGTAATGGGGTCATTAGGAGGCCCCCCTGATCCTGATCCAACCAGACCAGAGCTATCTCTACCAGGTACCTTGTCAGCATGTCGTGGCCAAGAGAGGGGCATGAGGTGCATAATTGGTCGTAGAACTCCCTGAATGCATTGTTCATCCCCTGTGGTCCTTGATAAGATCTCCATTTTGGCCTTCTGTTTCTAATATGCCGCTGGTTTGATGTTCCTTCCTAATGGCCCAGGCCAGTGTTTTACTTGGGCGGTCTCCCTCCCCATATCGTTTTGTGGTAATAGGATCCCCCAGAAACCTCTCCTCGCTATCAGTCAGTTGGTGGAGCTCATTGCTACGTGCCTGCAGGTAGCAGCGGAGCTCGGGTGTGTCAGATGTGCCCAGCCTGTTCTCCGCTTCCCTGATAGTGTCCTCTGCTACCCTTATTGATCTGCGTAGGGCTTTGAGTACCCCTCCCTGTTTCGAGTGGAATGCCTCATCCTCGATTGCAGAGGCACGGAAACGCCAACAAAGCTGCCCAGGGGGGCAAGCGTGTGTCACATTGCGGACCAAGACAGGCGATTGGTCAGAGAGAGTACGTGGGAGTATGGAGGCTTCAGTTACAGTCCTGATGATGGTGGTGGTGGCCATTATGTAATTGATCCTGGATGAACTGCCATGTACCCCAGAGAAGAATATGTACTCCTTGACATCTGGATGTACACCACGCCATACGTCGTGCAGGTTATGGTACTGGGAGATGAAGGACCATGTCTTGGCAGCTAGTGGGAGGTTGTGATGCGATGTAGCAGACCTATCCATGTCCAGTGTATGGGCGGGGTTGAAATCACCGACAAATGATCTCATATCCTGGGAACTTGTGAATATATCTGGTGCACTGATGAAAGTACTCTGGGGAGTCCATGTTGGGGGCGCCTACATTTATAATTAAAAGTTTAATACCTGGAAGTTCGCCCGGAAGTATTATGAACCGTCCGTCCTCAACTTGTATCTGCTCATGCAGATCATATTGTAGGGTTTTATGGATATAAATTGCCACGCCTCTAGATTGGGAGGAGTGGGAGGAGTCATATCTGTGTATGCCTCATCCCGTCAGTCTGGGAAGAGGAGCACCTCGGGTGAAGTGTGTCTCTTGGAGGCACAATATTCTCATCCCGTGGTTTCTACAGTAGTTTGCAATCAGCAGTGATATTTTCTGATTAGTAAGCCCTCTTATATTCCAGGACATAACACACACTGTCGCAACTGGGTTCCCTCCTATAGCGGGTGTAGCCATATTTCGTGTAGTGCCATAGTGTTTGGTATCACGTTCTGAGTGGTGTGCGCCTGTGATGAGATATCAGTACTGGAGTGGCGTGTCAGGCCATTGTGAATTATGTGAACCGTCCGGTGTTCCCTAATACCCATAGTACCATAAATATCGAACTAACCAACCATTTCGATTCCCCCCTGTCCCTGAGCCCACCCATGCTAGAAACAATAAGCTACCAGCACCTCACCCTCCCCCCACACCCTAACTTCCCCCATTAACTGAAATAAACAATCCCGCAGTGGCTGCAAGTAGTGGTGCGCTAAAGGTGGCTATGGCTCCTTGTGGCGGCGGCAAATTGTGACGCCCCTCGGCCCCACTCCTTGTCTCCGGAGTCATATCATACTTTAAATGTGGGCTTGTGGCATTCATCTTTTCCTTTACCGCGACCATTCAGGGGTGATTAGGGGAACGGCTCGAGGAGCCCCCAGGATCAGGAAGGTTCGAGGCAAATCGCTGGGCGGCTACTGGATAGGTGAAAAAGACAGTGGTTCTGTTGGACACAGAGTTTAGCCGGATAGAGCTTTGCGTATTGAACACTTTTTTTGCAGAGGGCATTTTTGGCCGTCTGAAAAGTTTTCTGTTGGTCTTGAACCGCAGGACTGAAGTCGGGGAGCAGAGAGATAGTGGAGTAGCCCCATCGTGGTTCTCCCTCTTCTCTGGCTGAGCGAAGGATAATGTCCCGGTCCCTGTACCTGAAGATCTTGGCTATGATCGGGCGATCAGGGGCACCCAGAGAGGGTCTGGCGGCAAGACAGCAGTGAGCCCTCTCCACCATGAACATCGAGGTGAGGGGTTGTTACCCAGTACCTCGACCAGCATTGCCTCTATAAACTTCTCCATGTTGTTGATTGCAGTTGACTCAGTGACCCCAAGGATCTGCACGTTATTCCGCCTGGATCGTCCCTCTAAATTGACATTTTTGGCTATAACTTTTTTGACTGTTTGCTGCAGCTCAGTCATTTCACATTGTAGAGTGGCCACCTTTTTGCACCCTCTCTACTATGTGCTGTTCTGTCGGTGACATGCGTCCGCACAACTTATTTATCTGTATGTCTGAGAAGTCGACTTTGCAAGACAAGGAATCTATCTTTGCCCCAGGTCATCTGTGCTGCCCTTTAAGGCCAGTAAGGTTTGGTTCAAGGTTGCATCATCTATCTGGGTCGGTGGTTGACTGGGGGATGGAGATGGCGTTATCTGATATTGTTCGGAACATGCAAATTGATCCACCCTGGCTTGTTTTTGGGGGGGGGTTTACGATGGCAGAGCCGGCCACTGGGCAATCCGATCCTGTGTTGTTAACGGCTGAGCCCAAACGCGCGCCACAAAGAAAAAGTGATACGTATCGAGCTGGAGTGATGCTGAGGGTGAGATCACTCTGGTGCTCCCCAACTGGGATTTACACAAGATTTTGCTTCAGAATGTCGCTATTCGAAGGCCTAGTGTGTTTAGGCTACGAGGTTATGGTCTCCAGAATGACAGTAGCTTATTTTGAGCTCCTGTGGAGGTTTACTGATGCCAGTTCGCTGTGGGGGGTATTCTGGTATTGGCTTCGCTTAGGGGGCAATTGGCTCACTGCCTTCACTGCTGTATGGAGACCTTTTCCCGTTGTATGTACTCCCACATCCAGTGTGCCACATTGACAAGCAGTTGTTATGGTATGAGGGTGAAGCCCTTGCTCACAGTAGGGGGGTGGTATACAGGCCTGGAGAATGATGTGCCAGGGGGGACGCTCTCAATATATGTAGTTCCCAGGCTGACAGCCCACCTTGTGGGTCGGATTGACCAAAGGGGTTGAGGTGCGGGAACTGCAGCGATTCAGCCGGTCCAGCAACGCCGAGCAGAGCTCTGTCACAGTTCCTAGTCCGCCCGTAGCAGGGCGGTGCTCCACCGGGACTGGCACGCCTCGTACTTTGGTTGAGGAAGGGCAGTGGAGAGTCACCAGTGAGGCGTAGTGATGTCCTTGTCCCCGGGCCGTACTGACGAGGGCTACTGGCTGGAGAGCGGGGACGGCTTTTGGTGAATTGGGGTGCCGAGGGATCTTTAACAACCCTCTCACTTAGTCCAGCGCACTGTGTGCGCTGGGCCTGGGAGGTATGCAGCGGGCTCCTGCTATTAGTATCCCGCTACGAGGGGGCTGCACCCCAGCTGGGCATCCCAGTTGAGTAAAGCGTTGCAGCAGGGAGGGGTGAAAGTGTCTTGACAGGGTCCCGTGGAGGAGTGGAGTAGCCGGTTTATTTGGCAGTTTGATGAGAAGAGCACCGCGATGACACCAAGCTGGAGCTCCCCCGGCGCATGGGCCAGGCAATGGGGGAACACGCAGTCCGGACACCGCCTGGATTGCAGGACTGGTGGTTCCACCTCCTCCCCAAGATACCGATGCTGGCTCCCGGTCGACCGTGGGGCGCCAATGTCAGGGGGACGTCCCGAGGAGGCAGCATGTGTCTCGTTCCTTCTTTCCTAGATTTAGTTGATGAACGGCGGACACGTTGCCTTGTTAGGTTTCTGGCCCGGTGCACCTGCCCCTCCCCCGCCTCGTCACCAATGGGTTCAGAGAGGTTTCCGCAGGGCTCAGCCCTTTTCCGCACGTATAAATTGTGGTTGGCGCCGATAGTTAGTTTGAAGGGTGCCCTACAGCTTCTTATCAATGTTTGCTAGCTCGGGATCATTAAGAGGGGCCTCAGAACAAAGGATACTAACAGGATTCAGGCACAGTTGCCAGAGCCTCTCAGGCAACAGCCATTTTGGTAAGCCGTGCAACAGCTCCCCGGATGCCATGCTTTAGCGCCTGACAGGTCACCCTTGACATGACTGTTTACCATGTGGATGTCTCTTTTCTCGGTTCGTTCCATCCACTCTTGACATCTGTCTCTTTTTGCTTTTGAGCTCACAATCACCCCTCTTACATCTCCCACACCCAGACAATCAACACTCAAGTCACTACAGATTATCAGCCTAGGGTCTGTCAGTAAAATGTACAGTACGTCAATACATGACATCACAGAGTTCACAAAAGAACTTGCATCTCTTCAGTCTGGGTTCCAGTACAGGTTAGAAAGGGCCAGGTGCCCCTTGCTGTTGGTAGGCTGCTCCCACGGTTTTATTGTTATAATGTGAATTTGAGGACTAGGGTGAATTACTCGAATTACCTTTTGTATGGAACTATTTCTTATTAATGTCAGCAATCCCGAGCTAGGCCTTCCCACTTTCCCCTTTCTCGCTTAGTTGAGATATGTAGAAAATCCTTCTAATCCACTCCATAAGCCCCATTTCTTGTAGGCATATAATGTCAAGTGAGGCAACAGCGGTGTCAATGCCCTGTAGTAGGTTAGTGAATCCTCTTGTGTTCCAGGATCCAATATCCATCCTTTCGAGCCCTTTAGTCCCCCTACTCTATTTTGGGTCACCCGGTTCTAAGGCTCGGGCCAGCCAATTCCATGACTGCTCCTTAGCACCCGAGAGGTTTTCAGGTCTTCCTTCGGTGTTACTCCGTCATGTTCTCATTAATCAGGCCTTTTATTGTGATCTTTAACTTGTTTGGGCCACACAAGACCATCTGCTTGTCTCTATAGGGCTTTTTTTCCTTGTTGGTCCAATGTCGGCTTTTGTTTTTGTTTACTCTCTCTCTTAGGCGGTTAGTCCGCCCCATTGGATTTAAAGTTACTGACTGTCTGGTTCACTCAGAGACTGATTTCATAGGGTTTTTACAATATTTTAGGTCAAAACATAGGGCCGGTAACCAAAGAAGTCAAAGGGGTGGAGGCCATGTGCAGGCACACTCTGTCGTTTTCCTTCTCATTCAGGAAGTTGACAATCCGGATGTCTTTCGATTCAATTACTTGTGGTCACGGTACGTGGTGAAAGAGTGTCAGACTCAGCAAGCAAAATACTCGGGCTCATCTGAGTGGACTTGGATGAGGTTTTCTTCTGGGATGGTGACTTGGTCTTTTTTTTTGTAGTGCGGGTCTCGCGAAGAAAGGGGCGAGATTCTTCCGACGCCACCCTGTTGGTTCCAACAGACCCAGCAGGCTGACTCCGGGCACACTGCCCAAGACAGGGAGAAAAACCCTGATATGGGCAAAAACTCTGCAGATGATGTGTAGGCAGTCTGATGAAAACGTGGTGAAGACTGCTGACTGATCTTCAATCCGCCGAGTAGATAACAGAAGCGCCTTTCAAATTAACAGGCGTCCAGGAAGGAATCAAGGCAAAAGCGGGGAAGGCAACAAGGGAAGTAGAATTCAGGGAGGCTCCCAAGGTAACGAGGCGAAGCCATGGAATGAAGGAAAGGCAGGGGAAAGGGAGCAGAGGAAAACAGGAACAAACAAAGGAATCAAATAAGGGTAGAAACCTAGAGAGCGCTGAGCACAGAAGAAAGGCTAAGCGACTGTGCGTAAGGTCTCCAAGGCGTTCTGCGCTTATATCATGACATGCAGGAAACTCCAGAACAACTAGACTGCTGCACGGAGGAAGGCAAGACCCATCGCCAGCCATCTTGGAGGTAAAAATGGATGTCGTGACTATGCAATGACTCCTCCAAGCACTCCAAAATGGTCTAGCAAGGCGCGGCATAACAAAGAGGCATATTATATTGAAACGGTTTAGGATGAGACCATTATCCGCTCTGAGGACCTGTTCTAGGATTGCTTTGGGGAGACCGTGGTTCTGGTTCTTTTGCCTATCTTAACAGACTTGGAAGTTTCCGTTCTGCCTATGTTCGTGAGTCTGGGTTACTGCACCATTGTATCTGTCATTTTGGGAGTGGTTAATCATCCTGTCTAGGATGGGAGGCAGTTTCCCCATGGCTTCCACAGCACCTAGCACACGTTTCTCTGCCAATGTGAGGAACAACAGGGAGGTAGTGAGGTCCTCTGATTGAGTGGTGAGGCCATCTTCCCTGGGTCCAGGCAAGCAGTTGCCACAGACTGGTCTTCTTCCATAGAGCCATCTGAAGAGTTTTCTTCATATGTGGATATCTGTAGCAACAGGTCCTCCAAGCATTTCAGGTGAGTAGGTCTCCTCGTGAATGACATGTGTCTAGCCTTTCTCCTGTCCATTCTCATATGGATAATTATTTTCTACGTTATGTGCGGTGGCGGCCGTCTTTGTCGTAGATTTTGCGGGTTCCACCAGAACTGTTCTAAGATTTCTCATTAAGTTTTATGAACCCCCGGCCTTCATTAACTTCATTTGTGGGGTGGTTTTGGGTTTCTTCTGTTGTTCAGCGTTTTTGGGTTTTGTCAGAACTTTATTCTGTCTTAAGGGTTCCCTGGGAAACTTTATCACTCCTCAAACAGGATGACGATATCAGCCCCTGTGCTGCAGCTCAGCCGGAGCTGAATTTCATCTAAATTCTTCTGAATAATGGCTTAGTTCTCTTGTGACAGGGACTCTGAGCTATTCTCGACTTCCCTCGATGAACTCCTCTGTGGCAGGTTTTATCTCACCTGAGGCAACGGTGGATGTTCAACGCCTACTTGCGATGTTGAGGCACCAATTGATTCTGATTGTGAAGCTTCTGGAGTTAATTCATGTGTCAAAGGTGAGACCTCACACTTGTTTCCCACCACTTGGGTTGCATGACGATGTCTCAAATCCCCTCAAGGAAGACCTTTTTGTCTTCCCTCGCCTCCTGGGTCAAGTTGATGAGCTTTTTCAGAACCACCACCTCCATTTCTTTATCTCGGGAGGCCTCAATGAAGGACTCTATGTAGATCAGCTTTGATTTCATTATTGCTAATAGTGTAGACTTTATATTTGTCATTTACATTTTTGTACAATTTTAAGTAAGGTGTCAAAGTGATGGAAACAGTTGAACAGATGCTTGCCTGCATCAGTCACCCCCACCCCTGTGTAAAATATGTATTATATTTTGTTGGTGTTGTATATATTTCATATGGATATGTACATGTATAGGGCAGGTTAGTGTCTGAGTAGGAGAGGTATATTTGTTGTTAGTATAGTGCTTTTTCCTAAGTATAGTTATAAGAATGTGTAGTGTATAGTAGTTATGTAGGTAGGTTCATTATGGGAATGTGTATAGAATCAAGTAGATTAGTGGGCTGGAAGGTATAGAGAGCATTTTTACCTCGGCGCGAGGTAAGGAAAGTGGCAGCCTGCCTCAATGCACCTAGGGAGTAGTACCTCTGGCCTCGTGCTTCTGTGGGTGGTGCCAGCTGTAGGGCCATGGTCTGTTCTGTCATTCTCACCCAATGGATCTCCCGGCGACCCCTCTAAGGAAGGGAGGGCAGATCCCTTTAGTAAGAACTCACACCAGGGAATGTAAAAGGAGATTAAGAATTAGAAGGCTAGAAATGTTGAATACGAAAAATATAAGTGTTGTATAACTACAGAGGGGCTCCCATTGGGACCCCTGAAGCATCCACCTTGGTGTCTGTGTCTAATTAAGGAGTCAGGGAGAAATCTCTTGTTAATATAGATTATATTTTACAGGTGCGTTGTCCACCATAGCCAGTTGGCCTGTGGGAATCAGGGAATCCGTCCCTGCATTTCCGTGGGGAATGTCCCTGAGCTGCAGAAGGGAAAGCGCAATCCCTGGCCCATGCTGGGGCCAGAAATCGGAGGTTACACAGTTTCTTTCCCGAGCGCATGTTGCAACATTTCCACAGTAATCTTGCGAAATTCTCCTGGGATTCCCCGACATGAGCTGAGAACCTTCTACCCTAAACATGATCCCAGCCCACCTCCGAATCCCCCACTCCACATGTGGTCCTGTCACCCCTCCTCACTTCTAGCCAATTGTGAAAACACCCCTTTTCGTCCACCAAAGATCATTTTGAACACTTTTCTTTTTCAGCTTCCCTCTGTATTACCGGGAGCAAAGAAAATGGTAATTTCTGAAAAGCCTCTCAGACTCCCTGCTGCAAAGCACCACAGAAGATATATACAAGTGTTTCATGAGCAGGGGCACTACCTTATCCGTCAAATATTTTAGAAAACTACTAGACAGATTTAACCCAACTAGCAAAAAACAGATATGCAGCGCTTAGTGCCCAAGCTATTTGTTATTTCGTCCAAATCCATCCTGCGGTTTTCGTGCTACCGGTCTTCAATCGATGCACTTTTGCTATATGGGAGAATGAATGGGCGTACACAGAATAAAGCATTTTTTTTAATTTTCTTAAAATGTTTCCCCCTTTTAACAAACTCTTTGCTACCCATGCAGTTAGTCAAAGGTTATTAGAAAAATAATTGTTTAAAAACGTCTGTGTAACGTGATTCACCTTAACTATAGTGCAGTGACTGTTACTCTGTAAAATACACACTATAACGTTGGTACAAAGAAAACAACAATTCAATACCTTAATTAGGCTAGCAAATTCATTTGTTCTCCTGTGATTTTCACCACTCCCTCTGGCAGGGATACAAGGAAGCCTTTAACAAACATTACAATATTACAACATACGTTTCGCCACCTGGGGTTATTTTTTCCCTTATAAATGCCTGTCAGTGTACTTTGTAGTTTGTTCAGAGGGGCATGCGTTAGCTGGTGATCCCCAGCACATATCCAGTCTTCAGGGATCAATGGTAAACCGTGTTAAGTGGGGGCAGGAGAAAGTGGTACTAAAGAGAAGGGAAAGAAAATGAGAAAAGAAATTGGAAACAACCTCACATGAAGGCAGGAGGGGATGGGATAGTCCCAGCCATGGTAGGTGCAGTCCAATTGAAACTTGGTGTGACAGGCCAGTCGCTTTGCAAAATTGGAGGTGATACAATCATACACATATCAGGCTTGTGCCTCTAGAAGGACAATAGGGATGAGGCACAACCTGTCATGGGGTAAGCCCTTGATTCTTGGAGCCCAGTGTGATACATCTGTGTCAAATACCCCATCAGGATTGTTTTTGCAATTGTGAAGCAATGGAGGGGTCTGACTTGAGACAGAGTACCTCACATTAACCCAGAGTACAGCTGTTTTGATCTCATCAAGGTTATGATTTGTTTTAAGAAAATGCTCACCAACGGGGCTCTCCTCTGAGCATTGCTTCAGACACTGATGGTGGATGTTCATGCATTGAAGCAGGGGTTGAACAGCAGGGGTAGCCTTGCCGGGGGCTTCATCACCAAATCAAGTAGCTAATGTTTTTGGATGCACATCTAAAGTGCCCCATAATCTTGTAGTTCTGCCCTGTTTGGGGCTAATTTTGATTGTGCCTGAAATGTTGATATGTGTGGGCAGGTTAGGCATCTTTTGTTTTTGCCTGGCTCCATGTTCTGCGCCATTTGGAAGCAGTTTGCTTCTTACTATCATTGTCTTTAGATTGACTGGTTGTCTAAAAGCAAGGAAAGCATCTGAGCGGTTCATCTTTGTGTATAATGGGTCATAGTTCCTTAGTTGTGTGGGAGATTCTTCCTAAGGCAACTGAAGGGATAATTGTAAAATGGTTCATAACAGAACCCTAGTGAACAACGTGAAAAGTTAATTGTTTGATACAATCATGCTCTCACAATAACTCTAACATTTTAAACAAATGTATGTTTCAGCCAGTGAATTTTCTTATTTGATAGACCAGTGCCAAACACTTCTTGATTACATACTTAGCAGATTGCACTAGTTATTTGGATATCCATGAATTAAATCCTCAACAGGCAATGGGCCCTAATGGATAACCTGGTTATCTGTATAAACCTATTCCAGAAATATAGGTTGCTGATTTTGTTACAACCAATCAAGACTTTGCTCATTACATGAAAGACACCGAGATTTTGATGGGTCTGAGTTACATTTTCACTTTTGAAAAAAGGTAATTTGGACAATTATAATCGTTGTACACCCATATCAATTTTCAATATATATCGCTGAAAATGATTCTTATAGAAAATGTGCGGGGACACCATTGTAATTGTAATTGTATATTGTACTTGTAATTGTTTATTTGTAAAGTTTTTATACACAAGTGAAGTGCTTCAAAGCGCTTCAAGGATGGAAGGGAATAAGGGAATACAGTCGTCATTCTTAGGCCTTGAAGATTCCGAATGATCTAACAACAATAGCTAGGATACTAGGCCAGAGGCATATATACTAGTGAAGTGCATGACAAAGAGTGAGGTGAGAAGGGGGGAGGATATAGATCAATACAATACCGTACTGGCCTGGTGACAGTTCAGGTTGCTTGGTAGTTGGCCATCCAATGCGCATATGCATGAGTATTTCAAGCACGACCAAGCTAGGGAGGGGAGACTAAGGGAGGACCAGACAGACAGATTTGCAAGGCCTAGATCATTCAAGCTCAACGTTGTGCAAGTGCACATAACAGAAAGTGCGAGGGAAGGGGAGAGGGGACAAGTGTTCCTAGTCCAACAGGGGCCTGGGTTAAGTGCAGAGTGGTTGCCCCTTTCAAGGAGTATATTGCAGTAGTGCCATGAAGTGTGCGGAAGCCCGGAGACAAGTGCAGGACTGGCCGGGGAGTCAGGGACCTGTGAGGCTCTGGAGGTACACCGGCAACCAGTAAGCTAACTGAGCAGGTTGGGAAAGAGAAGTAAGGAGGGAAAGAAGCGAGGAGAAAGGAGGTTAGCAGGTGAAAGGCAGAGAGAAGGAGGAGGAGAAGAGGTTCAGTGGGTATGATGCTGATTAATAGCACAAAGATATTTCTATTTTTTTTCCTAGTACTCTATCCATCTGAAGAAATATGTTGCTGCTTTGTAAACATCGATGAGGTTTTCTCATTGATGTGTAGCATATTATTATCTGGTGTTGGTATCAGATGATAAAGTAATCTTTTGCATTGTGTGATAACAGTCAGATGAATCTGGTAGCAAAACCTGCAGGGTTGAACTACAAACACAAGTGTATACTTTAATGTATAGAGAATGTTCTGGGTTATGGACAAAGGTTCATGTATTTGTCATCACTTGTATTTTCTATTGAATTATTATACATGTCTTGATTTTGGATTACAAAATGAAGAATCTATTTTTGTTGGTTGTTACTGAATATTGTTGGGATGCATGTACAGCTTCCACGGCAGTAGAGGGGGGGTGCAGTTGGGAGCAACAACCCAAAGTAGTCAAAGAGGCTTACATAGGCCCATGTATAGGACATGGGTGAAATTGTGTAGCAGTAGGGAAATATAATGTGTGATGATGATGATGTAGACACAGGGTGGAGTGCGGGAAAAAGTGAAGTATCGCAATATTGGATTGAAGCCTAGCATTTTGTATTTCCTGTTGGTGGTGTAGCAGGGTGGCATAGTGAAAATAATGTTTCCTTTCCCAAACCCATGAGTTGAGCTGAGAATAGTGTATCAGGCTGTAGGCATGTGGAACCAGAATAAAATGTGAACTGCAAAGCGAGGCTAGGGCTGCGCCTTTCCCGAAGGACAAATCCATGGGAACCAGGTCAGAGGTCTCAAGCTGCTAACATGCTTTAGATTTAGGGCACTAGTCCCCCGGGACAATGGCCATCCTATTTGAACTGCCAGGCGGCTGGAAAAAAGAGTACATACATCGATCCAAATTGTGCTAATTAATCTGGCCCTTGAGAGAGCAAGGAGGTGTACCATGTGTGGGCAACTAATGGGGGAGCGAGCAGCATAACTTCCCGTGATTTGTGATACAAAGCATAAGAGGTGATGCCAGCCAATCTAATCCGGAGCTGGGGAGGCATGGCTAGGGTGCCTGCGTGCTTGGTATCAAGAGGAGCGCACTATTATTTCAAAGAGCCAATTTGACCTCAGAGTTGTCCACTGAGTTTATGGTGACAACCAGGTGCACACCATGTGACTAAGCCGATGGGGCGAGTAACATTCCAGGAAAACTCACCAATCCAGTAGCTGTGAACCAATGTGACAGAATAGGTGGACCATGTGTTAGAGAATAGGGTTAGATTAGGATGCGGCCAATTGGTCAAGGGACAATAGGGGACTGGTAGTGTGTATATAGGCGGAAGCCAACGAGGATGGGGGGATAACACTGCATATTGTTCAAGTCATGAGTAATGATTTCTTTCCTTGAAAACCTTGTACTTGCTTCGAAATAACAGAGAGCTCCATGTCAGTGTGGTTCTACGGGACCTTGTGACACCGTTTTCCATTTTGTATACAAAATAAATCTTGTTTTCCTTGAAAAGCGGTGCACTGAGCCTTTTTCCTTAGAGGAGTTGTCTAGTTGTCTGGAGGTCTTGCCTTACAATATACAGTTTTATACTACGTTAAGAATAAAGAGGAACCCGTTTTAGGATATGGCGCAGCTCTCCTGACCTTATTGTGGATGTGCATGCCTCTTTGGTCGGCTACCGGTGACTTTGAGTTATGAAAAGGTTTAAATAGTTTATCACCCATTTAACAGGCATGCTTGGGTGTTTCATTTACATTATTGAAACTGTTTTTACATAGACTTACATATATGACATACATTTGTTGTAAGCCTTTATATTTTATTGTTTCACAGAGATAGTTCGATCTCTGTGAAACAATAAAATACAACCATTTTAGGATACCCTTTTGAAGGGGTGATTGTGATGTGACATGATGTATTTGTTACTTTTGTGGCAGAACAATAATTGACTGACTGACTACTAATTCCTTTACGTACTGTGGTGAGAAAGAGGAAGGAGTCGGACTCCAGGAAGACTTTTTTTTATTTTTTTATTGTTTAATCAAATAAGATTTTTAAAATGTTGTTTGAGCATTCAGTCATTTTTGCTGCTTCGCAGTTTCTTTGTGTAAAACAATGTATTGTTGGCAGAGTCCTTGCTGTTATGGTGTGTAAAATTTCTTCTGATTGTTCAGAGAGAAGCGTTGAGTAAATTGTTGTCGATGTATTCTAGTATTTTGGCGGTGGCGATTTGCCAGGCTGTTCTGTTGCCTCCGATGAGTCTGCGCCACCATAACTCTTCTTTTTGTAATATGTTAAACCCTGTCAGTAATGGCAGGTAACAATTTCTGATAGCTTCCGTGGCTGGGCAAACCATCAGTAGGTGTCGTACTTTCTCCTTTGGTGGTTGTTGAGTGTTGTGACAAAAGAGAGAACTGTCCGTTTGTGCAACTCCTCTGATATGTTGTATTTCATTTGTTTTCAGTAAGTTTAGGCGAGCGCGTAGGATTAGATTGCAGGCCTGTCTGTTAGGGAATTGCTTTATTAGGGATTGCAGTTAATTTCGTTTCAGAGCGTTGTTTGGCAAGTGAGAAGTGAGCTGTAATTCAGCTGCATTGTCTAAGGTCTTTGCCCAGTCAGCATCTTTGATTTTACGTAGGTGAGTTCGTCTTCATCAGATGCGACTGAGCTAAGTAGTGCTTGGTTTTTCTTTTGCCACTCTGTCAACAAGATGGAGTTTTGGGTGTCCATCTCAAATTTGATCATCTTAAATATGTTGACGCTGTCGTCCATTCTGCACTTCCTAAACAGCATGATAGTGTTGCAGTTTACCGTGCATTCTAGGGACTGCAGGATCAGTTCACGTCTGATGGCCACACCAGACGTTGAGTTGGGCAATTTGAGCACTTTCTGCCAAAACAAGGCTTCAAGTTTTGCCCATAGTTGCTTGGGAATGGTGGGCATTGCTTCGGTACCATATATAACAGTAGGCACGACCTTCATTTTGTAGAAGTTCAGTAATGGAATGAGCGAGAATTTCCCGAATTTGCTGTCTATTGCCTTTGCTTGGGCTGCTAGTTTGTTGATCTGCTTGCATGGTGGTTTTGTGCCGTGAGCTGTCCAGGTGAACTCCTAGATATTTGAACGCTTTGACGATCTCGATTTTTGTTTGATCTAAGTGCCAATTAAAGTCATTGGTTTTCTTGTCATGTTTTTGTAGAATCACGATTTTGGTTTTGATTTTATTGATTTCTAGGTAGTTGGTATTTGCATACTGTTGAAGGGCGTTTAGTTGGCATTGTAACCCTATTTGCTTTTGATCAAATAGTGTGAGATCGTCCGCGTAGAGGTGGCGACCAATCAAAGTAGTACCAATTTACGGGGGAAAGGCTCTTGTCGTCTTCTCGATCTCTTGGATGTCTCCAATGTAGGAGAGAAAGAGAGCTGAGGCTAGCAGACATCTCTGTTTTACACCACGTGTGCTCGGGATTTCTGCTGATAATTCTCCTTCTCGTCTCAGGCCCACTCTCATCGTGGTGTTGCGATGAAGGGCTTGAATTGGGGCTAGGATGTCATCAGGACAATTCCAAGCTTTTAGTTTCCGCCACAAGCGAGATCTCTCTACACGGTCGAATGCTTGTGTAAAGTCTATGAAGACAGCAAACAAGCGTTGGTTGTTTTGTAAGGCTTTACTTTTTAGGATGCTGCAAACTAAGATGTTGCAGGTGGTACCTGCATTTTTTTTGAAGCCTGCTTGTAGATCGTCATTACACTGGGTATGTGTTGACCAAGTTTGAAATCTTTTCAGTAGTAGTGTGGCATATACCTTGCCCATGACGTCCAGTAGCGATATTGGACGAAAGTTTGCGGGATCCGAAAGGTTGCCCTTTTTATAAATTGGCACGATCGTAGCTTTGGTCCATAAGGTTGGAATAGATCTTGTTTCTGCACATCGCCGGAAGATGACACTCAGGAAGTCTGCCCACTCGTTTGGGTGAGTCTTGAGTTCTACGTTGGTGATGCCGTCTGGGCCTGGTGCTCTTGATTTTTTTTTTTTTTTAATTATGTCTAAAATATCCTCTCTATTTTCCAGATTGGCACAGTTTGTGATGCCCTGTTGTTGATCTTTGGTGTCTTCACTTGTGGCCGCTTTGAAGACAACTGCAAAATGATTTTCCCAAGTCAGTTGGCTGATGTTGTTCAGTATTTGGTTATTCAAGGGTTTGTCTGTGGCTCTTAATAGAGACAAAAAACCTCTGTTGTTGTTCGTGACGAGCGCTTTTGTAATCTGTTCAGCCTCAGACTGATATAGTTTGCATCTATGAAGTCTCACCAAGGTTTGTAGTCAGATTTCAGACTTCTGATTGTTGTTTCACGTGCCTCAGTTGTTAGCTGTCATTTTTTTGCTGACCGCAGCGCTCGTCTGTATTCGCGTCTTTTGTCAACTAGTTCTTTGTTGTATATGTGGTTTGTGTTAGATTTTGTGCGGGATTAGCAAAGGTTGGTAATCGATTGTACTGCTCTTTTCTTGTCACCCTGATGGTTTGTAATTTGCCATTATGTCTTTGATGGCCGTGGCATTTAGTTTTAGTCGGGTGCCTTGAGCGTTCGGTTCAATTTGTAGACTTGAGTATGTATTTTTTATGTTTCGCAGTTGCCAGGCTCTCTCTAGCAGGTTGTGATCGTTTGTTGAGGTACCTTTCACATTGAACGACTTTGTGATACATAGCAGCGGCTGGGAGACGAAAATATAGTCAATTGTTGAGGTGGAGTTTGCTTGCTCCCAAGTTGGAATTCTGTTAATTTGTGGGAATGCGTCATTCAGGTTGTGAAGCCCGCGTGAGTTGGTAAAGTTCAGCCATTCTTTACCTTGTTGTTCTGCGGTGACATTTGAAATTGATGCTCGATCTTTTTTTACTGATTTGCAGATTGCGTTTAAATCTCTGCATACAAGTATAGTCGTCAATGGATGTTCTGTTGTTGCTGCGTCGATTGTTTGCTCACATAGGGTGATGAACTTTTTTGCTGTTATAGCTGCTGGATTCCAGAAGTTATTGACTATTACTGCTTTGTTCGGTCGAGCTGTTTGATTATTGTTGTCTTCCCAGGTGAGTAGCACAGCCAGGATTGACTGGTTTGATGTTAAGGTCTTTTCAATGGATGTACCACAGCCATTGCGGCATGCCGTCATTAGTCCTGAAGTCGGTCGCCCTTTGGTGTCTCTAGCTGCGGGGGCTAGGATGACTTGGTAACCTTTCATGGTTGGCGTTTGTTGGAGCCATGTCTCCTGGAGATATATGATATTGTATTCTTCAAGGTTGGGCCCTCCAGTGACGGTCAAGTGTACGTGGCCTTGCGTGTTCCAGGAGCAAAAGGTTACATGCTGTCGATGTTCTTCTGTCTGTGGTGTTGTCGGTGTCTCAGAGAACTTGGATGGCTATTTTTTGCGTTGCAAGGTGTGGGCTTTGGATAACCAGGCCCACAGTCCTGTTTTGATACTGTCTGCAGCAATTGTTTTTTGTTGGATCGAGGTGGCACATGCTGTTTGTGTGAGAGTTCTTGTTATTACAGTCTCACTGTTTTTTATCCGTTGGTCTTGTTGCTCTCGTCTTTTGAAACCTGTTCTGCATTCCACTATGGGATGTTTGTTTGTTGAAGACTTCCTGTGGTGTGTCGGTTCATTTGGCTTGAGTTGATTCTTTGCGGATTTGTGGGTCTTTACTGTTCGGTGTTCATTTTGAGAACTTTCTGTAGGTGCGTTGTTGTCGTGTGCGTTGTTGTCAGAGCCAGATTTTGTGTGTCCATCTGGTTTTTCATGGTAATTATCGGTTGTTTCCTTTCTTTCTTGCTGATCTTGCTTCGACACCTCTTCTATCTTATATCCGCATTTGTGAAGGTCTTGTTTGTGTTTTTGAATCAGTTTGTAAGGAGTCGATGATTTGAAGTGGAGCAGCGCTACTGCCCCATGTCGATTGGGCCAGGGGTCCACAATTCTTATATCTTCTGAGTGTATGTATCTTAAAGTTTTGATTTGTTTCAGTATTGAGAGGACAGATCTCCTGTTTAGGATGAGTTCTTCTTTATTACTTGCTCTTTGCGTCATTCTGAGTAACCATCAAAATTCTTTCTTTTTTTTTTGTTTGGACGGATCGTTTATCTCAGGACTTGCTCTCCAGTGATTGTTATTGTCTAATTTCGGACGTGGTTCTTTTGAGCCTCTTCTTCTTTCTTGTGGCTGTTTACGGTCTCCCATGTGGTGGTTTTTTGTTGTCTCTGGGCCTTTTCTCTTGGCTGTATCATCTCGATGTCTTTCTTTTGTTTTGTTTTGCCAGGATTTGGGTTTTACTTGAATTGGAGAGTGAGATCTTGATCACCTCTCTCTGCACTGTGTCTTTTTCTTGTCAGATTCATGGTGTCTTTTCCTTTCACCTGTGCTGCACTTGTCATTGATTTGCTCGTTCATGTTTGCTTTTGTCACTCGCAGTTGATTTTTGTTTTCTGCTTCAGGCTTTTTGTATTCACTCTGATGTAGTTTGTACAGTAGGTGGTCTCGTCTTTCCTCTAATGTTTCGAAGTCTCGCTCTTTTCGTTCTTTGTTGCTGTTCTTTCCCAGGGTAGGGGATGTTTCGTAAGAAGGCTATGTTTCTTCTCTGTGGTTTGCATGTATTGTACTGAGGTTGGTTTGAACCATCATCTGAATAGACACTGAGGTTCATCAAGGTGTCGTCTGGATCTGACTTTTTTGCTGAGTGTGCTGCGGCCAGAGGATTGTCTTTATTTCCTGTCGCTTTCGCCGGTGTGTGGGGGGACACATCTTGGTGCTGTTTGTCTGATGACGATGACTTTGGACCGTGCAGTGTGCTGGGACTTGCTGCTAGGAGGACGCCTTGCTTGTTACATTTGGTTCTTGACGGTCTAGCGTTTTTGGACACTGGGAGCCTGGGGTCGCCAATGGCAGCTTTTCCTTTTGGATTGAGCGGGTCAAATATTGCGTATGTTGTTTCTGAGACTTTGTTATCAATCTTGTTGATTGAAGTTGGTTTGTTTTGTGTCAGAAGCACCTTTGGAGCCTTTTTTGGTTGCTCTATGAACACTTCTTTTATGTTGCCAGATTTTGCTTTTATTCTGGTTTGGATCTGGTCTTCTGAATTTTCTAATTCTTTGTTATTAGACGTTAAGTCGATGATTGTTTTTGTCTGTGTGCCGGAGTCCTTTGTGTGGTTCTTTTTGACGTTTAT
This sequence comes from Ambystoma mexicanum, assembly GCF_040938575.1. Classification (NCBI taxonomy): domain Eukaryota; kingdom Metazoa; phylum Chordata; class Amphibia; order Caudata; family Ambystomatidae; genus Ambystoma; species Ambystoma mexicanum. The sequence goes on from NC_090938.1 coordinate 452,947,544, forward strand.
GTCGTGTACCGCTGGCAGGTTGTTTGTGGCTTTAATCGCGCCCATCAGTTCGCTGGTGAGTTGTTTTATGGACTCTTTGTTGTTTTTGTTGTCTTCTTTTGCAGTGATGTAACCTTCTAGATGTTGCACTTTGGTCAAGATCATAGCTTGGATGACGTGTTGATCTTTCACTGTGTTATTGATTGCCTCGTACAGTTTGCAGAATGGATTCAGTGCAATTGATATGGCTGACACTATGCTTAGCAGGTCAGCTTTTTTTGAAAAGGCATCTTTGGTCGTTCCGGTGATCTGTGGCGAAGATTCTCTGCTAGCGGTGTACGGAAAATCACTGTGCCTCCTTCTCGGAGTGTGTGGGTAGCTGGCCGCTTTCAATATTTTTTCCAGTGAGTGGTTGACGGCTGGGAATGTAGGGTGTTTCCTTTTATCTTGTCGAGTTAAATGAGTTTCCTGCTCTTCTGTACAATGTTTCTCGTTAGTTACTGCTGCGTTTGGATGATTTGATGGTGGTGGTGGCTCTCCATCTTCGAAGCTTGCCAGTGCAGGTACACTGCCCGCCCTGAGCTCTGGATACTGGCTCAGCTCAACTTGTCTGTCTGGCAGAGCGTTGCGGGTTAGTGTGCTCTAGACAGGTGGTATGTCTTTTGTGGGTTCTAGTTCTTTTACTTCGTCATTCAGGGGCATCTCTTGCGTAGAATGATGTGACAAGTTGATTGTTTTTCCCACGTGTGTCAGGGTTGTGTTGTCTTCATCTGTGTGAGATGCACTTGGTGTTGGCTGTGCTGATTGGCTGCTGGAAAGTAATCTGTCTTTGCAGGCTGTTTTATCTCTGTTTGGAGTAAATTGCGTTGCTGATGGTTCTGGCAAATTTTTTGGCGTCTGAGGTTCGGATGCTTCATTTAGCTCCGGCGTTGCCTCTGGCATATTGTCCAGTTTGTGTTGTTTTGCGTGTGGCAAAGGATCTGTCAGGGTGGGAAGCATTTCTGCGTCAGATAGTTCACTGAATCTTTTGGTTTTTGTGAGTTATTGAGTTTCTAAGAAGTCTGTCAAGATTTGCATTGTTGAATTTTTTTTTAATGTTGCCGCACTTATGTTGCTGTTTCTGCTGCCTTTGCTGGAATGTTGCTGCTGCTTGTTGACTTTGCCTCACACTTGGGCTTTATTTTTCTTATTTTGTTTTTTTTTGTTTTGCATGGTAGAATTCCAAGTTATTATTTCACTGTCATCTCTGGATCTCTTCTTACGATTTTGTATTGCTGATAGTAAACTGTCTATATGCTTGTTGCAACTATGTGGGCTAACTTGGATTGGTAGCCTTATTATGTTTTGCTGTCCTCACGTGGCATGCACTTATGCTGTTGTTGTTTGGGTGGCTTCATGGGGAGGGACGTTCACCGTGCCGCCATCAGCGTGTTTTCCCACGGATTCACAGGTCGTGTGATCTTTTGTTGCGGCGAGGGACTCCTGCTCACAACTGGGCTCTCGACCTGTCCCTGGCCAACCCCCGCTCTGTGATGATGAAACTGCTCGCCGGGGCCCAGTCGCCGTTGAGGGATGGCTCAGAGCCGCTCCCTTGGGAAAGCTGCAGATCTGAGGCACCTCCTCCTCCACAGCGATGCAGCGACTGCTTTGCTTTGCCCCCCCCTCCGGGGGTCTTCAGCGAGATCGACGCATTGGCACCATGCGGGGGAGCACTCTGGGTCTGCAGGGCACTGTCAGTCAATGCCGTCTGGGGCGTGTGTGCCATGTCGTGAGCCGTCGCCATTTCCTCTGAATTAGGTGAGTCCATAGTATCAGTAGCCGGCATGGCAGAGCGGGGGGTGTTTGAAGGGTTTGGCTCCTTGTGCGACCGAGTAGGTTGTGTGCCAGGATTAGCGGACATTGGGGGGAAATGTGGCTCTCCCTTTTTTAGCACAGTTTGAAGTGGGAGAATGGGATAACACCCTCCCCCCAATCTCGTCCAGACCATGGCCTAGGGGATCACGGCCCAGACACCCTCCATGAGATGAGTTCGCCTATTTGCCAGACGACAAAATACCTTGGTTCAAGAATTTACATATAAGAGGAGTATAAGATCAACACCCATCCCCATGGCTCAAGATGAGACCTGCGGCATGGATGAACTCGACTAGAGCAATGACTACAAGTATCTACATCGTTAGAGATGCCATGACGACATAGCCAACAGACAAGAGCACACGTGCCACCATGCACACTGGTCACTCACACACCAACCTACACGAAGAACATACTCAGTGTTATGACATAGCGGACTGTCACACTCACTGACGCACATCTTTTTTATTTTTCACATAGGCCTTCTACAGCACCACAGAAATGCAAGACGCCTGAAAAGATCGTGTATGCTTGCTGATGCTTCCTTGCCACCTATCTCTACAAGACGCTATCACATATACTTAGTGTTGCAGTGTTGCATATGATGATTTGTCACTCCGCAACCACCAGGGACCCATGAACTGGGCCCGAGTAGGCCACAAGCAAGAGTCCCCAGGTTGGAGCCTTGCAAACGAAAACCCCTTCAGAATAAAATACAAGTGCTGATCAGGCAGAATAAGCCCCTAACGAGGGCCCACAGCCAAGGACACGATGTTACAACTCGCATGCTGAAAGCCCAGCGCCAAGGTTACACCTGCAAATGCTAAGCCTCAAGACACAGAATACTAAAATGAAATGCTCATAATTCTGCTCCAACCACGGTCTCTCCACACGTGACCAAGCCGAACTGACAAGGTGCCAAGTCTACGAGACAGAGAAGCAGCCAGGGTCTCACAGGTTGCAAAACAACGAAGCAACAAGATGGACACCTAAAGCGATGGGAACGACTCGCCTATGAGCCTATGAGCAGACCTGTCCGTTGTTTGCACAAAACTAATAGTTGCACATTGTTGCTAATGACAGGTACACCGCGAGCTGGGAACGACGATGGTCCCAGGCTTGGGGGCTCCCGGGAGAACCAATCAGAACACACAGGGACTTACTACTGACGCCATTACTCATAGCCAATCACCAAGGGTCCCCTTGTTGCAATTCTGATGTAACAAATGTTAGGGACAGCCCAAGTATACCACCTGATCTGGTCCCTTCCAATAACAACTTTCTCTATATGCTAACCATACTAACCCTACCACTCGGAGAGCGATAGGTTTTTGCGCTAAATTTCTCAGGTGACGCAGGTAGCACGTCATACTCTAATAAAAAGGGCCTGCGAGCCCCTCTGAGAGTGATTTTTGCGCTTTCTCGAATGCATACGAGAAACCCATCCCTGCCGTTGAAATAAATCGCAGTCTCAGCCTTGCTTCTTGTGTGTGTCTCATACTCATTTTTGCGGACACGGGAGGAGTTGGGGCCTCCCAGCCCGGAGGTCCGCGGACGGCTCTGCTGACTCTGGGATAATCACCCCGACAAGTTGGAGGCACTGCTGAGATCTGTTGAGATCTATCCCCTTGCGTTTTTATTCCAAGGCCTCTTGTTGCGAGGCGGCCCGGCAGTGCGGCCCCCTCTGCCGCTGCCCCCTTTTGAGGACTACAGGACCATCGCGGAACCGCGAGAAGAACGGACGGTGCAATCCGGATATTAGCCCTCGGGAGCCGATTGAGAAGTATCCCGCCCGCGATTGGCGAGTGTCCAGACGAGTCCAGACGAGGGGAGGTGGCAAGCCACTTGGAGGGGTGCACGCGGTCGGGCGGTCCCGCGTCAGGGGAACTTGGTGAGTATGGCACATCCAACAAGCAATGTAATGTTGTAAGGGAGGGGGGAGGATTTGCGAAAATGGGTGGCGGAGGGTATTTACAGTATGTGCTAAGGATTTGAATACTAAGTGACAACAGGTGGGCGAGCACTGTTGAAGGCAGGCATGAGGGCCGTCTCCCACTGCGTCGTGGAGGAAGGTGGGTGGAGCCGAAAGGCGCCACACGTGATCGTTAGAAGGCACTGATTTGTTCGGATCGAGCGCACATGTATTGAAGGGGTGTGGATTTCACATGAATTGGCGTTTTAGGTCAATGAGTAGATGTGGATACCTACTAATTGAGTGTTGAAGCTCGTTAGGTAGATGACGTTTCCCCATAGGAGGTAGCTAGAGTGTTGCCGAGTGCGGAAGATAATTGTCTGGTTAAGCTCCCCAGGTGAGGGGCTTATCACACGCGAGGCGACATCGCGTGCGCAGTCCGATTATAAGAGTTGTATTGTCAAATCCCTTGTTCCGGGCGTAACAAGAAGACAGCTGTGGGGTTGACGGGGTCAAAGAGTTAAAGTACATTGCGTGTTTTAATAGTGTAAAAGTTCTTACTGGTAATAGGTTGACGGGGTTGGTGACGTCACCTGTAGGATGCCATAGGACACCGCAGCTGCCTGGTGTTTCGCTCGGGTTGCCCAGGAGGAGACCGAGAGTTAAAAAACAGGGCGAGGGGCAGAATAGAAGAGGTGGGGAGGCCGCGCGCGGGAAGTGCCGGCACCCCTCGATAAGGAAGGAGCTAGTGGGGGATAAGTGGCCGTGCACGGAGAACGCCGGTCATGTAGAGCGCGGTGGTCGAAAGGCAGAGAGTGGAGGTGGGACGGCGGTACAAGCACGTCACACAGGGCACGCAGCCGCAGTGGGCTTTGTGTACCACGGCCAAAGGGGACCGTACGAGTGATATCAAAGGAAAAGAGAGAGACAACTGTATATTTGTGAAATTAATTGCTTTTCAGCAGATGATCGGAAGGCCCCAAATTACGGGGCCAGGTAAAGAAGGTTGCAATTGCAAAGTGTTAACATAAAGTACAACCATGTCTTACGAGTTAGGGTCCAGAGGGTGGGGGAACACTCTAACTACCCCCCTCCAACATATCTGTAAGACGTTATCACCTCATAGGGAGAAACTTATCAAATACAGCATTGCATTGACACAAGGAACAGATAACAAAATGACGACACCATGGCTTCCTAACAGCAGTTTTTACCCATGTGTTCAACACATGGTACTAACACACATACACAACACGTACAACGGGAAGAGCTAGCTCATCATGTGGAGATGTTTAACTTGTGGAGGATGTTCCAGGGGTCCAGGCCAGGATCAACAGGTATGTTTACCGTAGAAGGGACCACAGAAGAGAAGGGGAGTAAGGAAACAAGGAAGGGCAAAGGAATTAAGGAAGAAGAAGGGAGTGTGGGTGCTGCGGTCAGCAATACACAGAAGAATGAGAAGAACAAAGCGGAGGGCGAAGGCCCTGGCACCACACGTAACGTGGAGGTGAAGAAGGAAAGGATAGAAGAAATGCCTTTAGCGAAGGTGGTGAAGAAGGAGGACGGTGGGTTATATCCAGTGACAGAGTTACGAGAAGCAGCGAGGCAGCAGTTTACGGCGGCTGAGGGGTACTCAAACCCCACCTATAGCCCTCCACCATATACCGCTACAGGTAGTTACCAGAGGGGGGAGGTAACGAGCATGGTGGATTCGAGTTCCACAGAGATGGGCAGAAAAGGGGGAAGGAGAAGTGAGGAGTACATCGTGAACATAGGACCTGACGAGTGGGTAGCTGCGCAGGTGCTCTTAAAGTTGCGGGGGTCACTAACTAGAGAAGAGGAGAATGCGGTAAGAAGAGCGTAAAAGGACGATGAGTACGGTGCACAGGTAGTGGATGAGGTGAGTAAGAAGAAGGGAAGAGAACTGTCTCAGGAGATGGAGGAAATGTTGGAGGACTGGTTGGCAGAATTGAGGGAGGTGCGGAGTGCACTGATTAGGCAGTTCAAGCAAGAGACACGTGGAAGAAGAAAAGAAAAGAAGGAAGCTAGGGAAGAGCGGGAGAGGATGAAAGAACGTGCGGAGGAGAAGAAGAGGGAGGTGGAGAGGATGAAAGCAGTAGCAGAAAGGACGTCCCGTGCAGAGCAGCGTGACGTGAAAAGACGAGAGGAAGAGAGGGAAAAAGAAATGCAGATGTGGAAGAAGAAAACATTATCTGAAAGCACCAGGAAATACAAAGAGGGTAAAGTAATAGAAAGTATATTACAACGTGAACTGGAAAAAAGGGAAAGAAAGGAAGAGGAAGAAAGGATATTAGCAAGGGTAAGTAGTGAGGTAATGGAGGAACTAAGAAAGAAGAGAGAGGAAATTCGAGGGAGAGATAAAGGCAAGGGAGGACAAGGCGAGTCAAGGTAAGAAGGTGGGCCGCGGAGTGAGAACATACACCCGCCAGGATTTGGAGGTGCCCACAACCTCGACACAGGGTGAAGAGAGAGGGATGGATTTAATAGACTTAAAAACAGTAACAGTGGAAGGGAAAAGAACAGAATGGGGGTTGTCGCTGTTGGATGGGTTTTGCAGTGAAGAAGATGAGGGTACTGGAAAAAGAAAAAGCAGCGGCAGTAGGGAAAGTTTAGATAAATTGTACCACACACACGCAAACGGAGAATCGCCATGGACATGCGGAAAAAGGGAAGAGGGAAAGACAGGTGAAGAACAGGTAAGAGAGGTAGCAGGAAGAACAATGCCAGCAGCAACATCTGCGCTAACACGTCCACCACGCCCACTCACTCCTACGCCCGAACACTCACCATACATTGGCAGGCTTAGGGATCTCCCTCGACGCAGGCAGAAAGAACACACTCCTGCGGTGAAACAAGACAGCAATAGGAAAGGGAGGAAGACTGAGGAAGAGAATATGACGAGTACTCGTAAAATAGATATGATAACAGAGCTTCCCAACACAGAGAACGAAGACGAGTACACTGACACTGCCTCACCGTTACGGGGGGAACAGAAGGGTTACAATTTAATACCACTTTTGGAAAGGCGAGGGGTGAGACCGCAATATGTTCCCTGGAAGCATGATGATAAGGAAAACATAAGATGTAGACTCCCATCATTAAGCGGGGGAGTGGGGAAGTGGATATATGAAATGAAGAAACACACTGCAGGGCAAAAGTTAGCGGTGGGTGATGTGTAGGGGCTATTAATATCAATACTGGGGGATGCAGTAGATGGCATCTGGAAAAGGGCGGGCTTTCCCGGAGTTACTACTACAGACACGTCACATGATGGGGCACCATTCGCCAACTGTAGGCATGCACTATGGCAGGCCCTGAGGGTCCAGTACCCAGACACATCAGACATAGGAGCTATCACCTCACCCAAAATGCGTGAGAATGAAGATCCAGTTGATTACATCCAGGAGATTCAGGAGAAGTGGCGCTTGGAAACTCGGGAGCAGTGCGATAAAACACCAGCCATCTTATATCACATACTAGCACATGGGCTCCCGAAGGCAGTACAAAGACAACTGAAGAAGGTAGTGGGAATAGAAGCAAAGCCATGGCCGGAGATACAACTAACGATTATACACCACTGTAGAATATGGCAAGAAAAGATGAAGCAAAAGGAAGAAGATAGGAAGGCAGAGTAAGCAAAATTAGTGCAGAATAAACTTACCAAACACTCAATGGAAGGTACCTTAATTACAACACCAGCAGCGGTAGCACAGACACCCGCGCCAGTAGTGATAGCGCCGGACGCAAGGCAACAAATTGCCCAATTACCACAATCAATGCAAATAATACCACAGCAGGTTTCACAGCCCCCATTATACATAGCCACTGTTGGGGGGGATACGTGCAACCAGGAAATGGATATTATAACACCTACCGGGGAAGGGGCGGTATGATGAGAGGGAGGGGGTATACCCAGCCCACACAGCAGCAGGTGGGAGGGCTCTGAGGTCACTACCCCAGTGGGCAGCCAGTGTACCAAGATAACACAGACAATTTCCCATGGCAGGCCAGGGAACCACCAGTATGTTGGGTCTGCGGAACGGTAGGACATATGTCACACACATGTAGAGTAAGGCCCACAGTATGGGTGGAGCAAGGACAACAAGGACACGTGAGGGAGCAACAGTTGTACCAACAACACCAAGGGACGCAACAGAATGCCACACATCAACAACAAGTGCAATATGTTGCACCACAACCACAGACACAGGGTCACGCATCACCACAGCAACAGATGGTAGTGACACAACATCAGATGCAACCAGCACCACAACCAACCCCAATACAGGTCAGTAAGGTATCAACCACGGACACACCACTACCACAAACACAGTTGGGTAGAGTGACGATATTACGACACAACCCCTACACCGGGGGTGGTATGTCATTATACCCACAATAGGCCAGCCCACAGATGTCCTTGATGTGTCCCATCCTGTCGGTAACACCCAATTGTGCGGAGGAACCACGCATATTGGTAACGATAGGTGACAAAAAGTTTTCCTTCCTTGTTGACACCGGGGCTACCAGGTCATGCATAAGGGAGGGTAAATTTAAGATGTCAGGTGAAGCCATGCACACTCAAGGATTCTCTGGGGGTTGGTTCCCTTTACTGATAACATCTCCTTATCTATAGGAGAAGATGAAATGTCCGTCCCGCTCCTATACTCAAGGGAGTCGCCAGTAAACATACTTGGGACATTATGAGCAGATTGAATATGACTATATCCTTCACGGAGAATGGCATAATTTGCTCCACACCAGGAATAAACATGCTCACAGCAAGGCAAATATTGCAAGCTTACTGTGGTAAAACAGTAGCTCGAGCTGAGCTAGTTGAAGGAGAAATGTTCCAGTACGGGACAGATATGGCATTCGCATGGATGCCAGGGATTGAGGGCAAGGTTTGGAGGAGACCAGCAGCATACTTATTCAGGCCAGAGACACCAGCAGATGAACCAGGGGGGAAGGTGATTTCAGTAAGCATCAAAAGCATCATAGCAACTCCAGATTACATCTCAGTTCATGCCCAAAACAGGGAGGGCAGGGCATGGAGAACAGTAATAGCATTGGCTGAGGGGTGCAGACTTACGCAGGTGCCTGACGAAGAGCTTTTCTCAGACGACAAGGGAGAAGGGGTGATGTGTTCATGATGAGTGTTGACATTTGGCTGAAGGTGACATACAAGCAAATGGTGCTAAAAATGGCCATGGCACTTGTAGCACCCACATTTACCCCAGTACCATTTTATGAGGAAGACATGGCAAAGGTTCCAGCATCCTTGTGGACCACCAGTCCATATGACGTGGGCTGTATAAAGAGCATTGGGGGAGTAAGAATAACATTGAAGAAGGGAGCAATCCTACCTAGAGTCAAACAGTACCCATTATCAAAGGAGGCAGATGAGGGCATATATGAGACGATATCAGTCCTGATAGATAATGGCATTTGGTACCATCAGAATCAACATGCAATACGGCTGTCTACCCAGTGCGCAAGGCAAAAGGAGGGTTATGGCGTTTCGTCCAGGACCTTAGGCCCTTGAACCACATAGTAGAGGCAGAGTACCCTATAGCAGCAAACCCGGCTACAATACTATGTGGAATACCAGCTGAGGCATCACGGTTCACCGTAATTGACCTCAAAAATGCCTTTTTCTCCATACCTCTGCACCCAGACTCACAGGATCGCACGAGTTTCACATATAGGAACACAAAGTGGAAACATACCAGGTTGCCCCAAGGGTACTGTGAGTCACCCTCGATTTTCAACAGGGTAATACAGATGGATTTAGGAAGCATCGAAATGGAAAGCACAGTGCTGCAGTATGTCGATGACATAATGATCTTCAGCACCAATGAAGAGAGATGCAGGGAATATTCAATAAAAATGCTCACATTGTTGGCTTAAAAGGGGTACAAAGTGGACAAAGAAAGGTTACAGTACTGCCAGGAACAAGTACTATATATTGGCCAATTAATTTCCCAGCATGGAAGACACATAGCACCACAGAGAGCGCAAGCGATAAAGAACACACCACAGCCACAAACGATGCGAGAACTGCAACAGTTCCTGGGCTTATGTAATTATTGCAGAGCATGGGTTTTTGATTACAGTTCCTACATAGGACCCCTACTTGAAGCACTGAGGGAAGCGCAGCAGGGGGACAGGAAGTTGAAATGGACAAGAGATATGATAGATGGGTTTGATGAGCTGAAGAATGCCATATCCTCAGCACCCGTGCTGGCCACCCCAAACTATGAGCACCAATTTTTCATTTTTTCACATTGCGACTCAGCAGTAATGAAGGCAGTACTGACTCAGAAAACAAGCATGGGGCACAAACCATTAGCATTTTACAATGCTCACTTAGACCCTGAAATGTTAGGTCACTTCCCTTGCGAACAAGGTCTCGCAGCAACCGCATTCGCGGTGGAAAAATATCATCAATAACAATGGGGTGCCCACTACACTATTTGTGGAGCATACACTGTTCGCAATTTTTAACAAACCCAAATCTACGTTGACCACACAAAGGGCCTCAGGTTATGAAATAATTTTATCTAGACCGGAATTGACCATTGTTAGGTGCAGCACTGTAAATCCAGCCAGATTCCTAGCAGTAGTAATTGAAGAAGGTGATTATGCCCATGATTGCACACAAACCACCAAAATATACTCCTGTACAAGGAAGGTTGAGGAGGATGCACTAAAAGAGGGTGGGAGAATGTATATTGATGGGTCCTCAACTATTGACCAGACAGATGGAGCAAGAAGGACGGGAGCAGCTGTGGTCAAAATGACTGAGGATTCGCTGTATGTCCCGATCAAATGTGTCCAACTGCCACAGCATTATTCGGCCCAAGCAACAGAATTAGTGGCACTGATTCTGGCGCTGAAAGAAAATTTTGACAAAACGTCACCATATATTCCGATAGTGCATATGTAACATCAACAGTACACTCGGGATTAATTCAATGGCAGAGAAGGGGTTTTAGGAGAGCAGATGGTACCCCAGTACAGCATGCCCTCCTACTAGCCGAACTCATAGAAGTAATAAACAATCCCCAAGAAGTGTCATTGGTTAAGTGCCAGGCACACACCGATGGTAATGACTATATCTCAAAGGGTAATGAAGTAGCAGATGCACACGCAAAACATGCTGCGTATATTGGTGAACTGTGGACTCCCCCAGAATCAGAGAGAGGGAGGGGGAGGTTGAAGGCGAGACAAATATTAATGAAGGATGGGTACACACATCTTCCTGCAAAACAGATTATGGAGTTGCAGGCATCTGCGCCAATGGCAGAAAAGGAACTGTGGGTAAAAAGAGGGTGCACGATGTCCCCTACGGACGCATTATGGCGACAGAATAACACTGGAAGAGTAGTTATGCCACTAGCAATGTTAAAAACTGCACTTACTCAGCTACATTATCCAGCGCATACAGGAAAGGAAATGATCGCAGCACAAATTAAGGAAAACTGGTTTTGCCGCGATTTAAACTCCCACATCAGCAAATGCCTAACATGCCAACAATTCAAGGCCAGTCACACGCTGCAAGTGATAAAAGGACCCTTCCTACACCTTCACATTGACTACATTGACATGATCAATGTATGTCAAGGACACAGGTACATGATACTAGTAGTATGCCCCTTCTCAAGGTGGATCGAAGCTCGGCCCTGCACACACACAGACGCTTTCAGAGCTGCCAAGTTTTTTGTGAGAGAGGTCTTCCCTAGGTGGGGCGTATGTGAAGTGCTACGGTCAGACAACGTCCCGCACTTTGCAAACAAACTATTCCAGCACATCACTGCCCTTCTGGGAATAAAGCACAAATTTGCATGTGCATACCACCCCCAAGCAAATGACGTATGTGAACGTCTGAACGGCCTCCTAAAGGAAGAGATAGCAAAGATTCAGCAGACAACCAAGAAGAGCTGGTTGTGCTGCGTCACCTTGGCACTATTTGATTTGAGAAATAGACCAGGTTCCGACCGCCACCTCACCCCCCATGAGGTGGTGACTGGTCGTCAAATGCGTCTCCCTTTAACGCCCGCATCAAGGGCACTAACTGACAACGAAAGTTCTGCAAATGTTTTTGGTGATGAAATGCATAAATATGTGTCTTCCTTGATTACTAGTGTCACCTTTATCTCTCAACAGCTCGAGCGCACGTGGGGCGGGTCAAAGAACACCCAACGCAAAGAATCAGATGAAGAACAAGAACAGCAAGGACTGTGTAAAATTACGGAGGCTGATAGTGTTCTCCTCCGGGACTTTAATCGTAAGTGGAATGAACCCTGTTTCACGGGGCCACACTTGGTAGAGGCAGTAGCTCCTGGAGCAGTAAAGTTGGCAAGCAAAAACACTTCCACTCATCTTCACGACATTAAGCCCTACAATTATAAGACCCGCCCTTGCGTTGACAATAGGGCCACCGTGCAGACGACATCATCAACAGCACCATCGGCGGACAACCACACAGCAACAGCCAAAGAGGACAATTGTGACTCTACCTCCGACCTACCCCCAGCCACGGACATCTTAACGGAATTTGAAAAATCACCCCTAGCCCATCCCATGGTTACAAGGTCCCAAACAAAAGAGAAACTTGCTCAGCCCCGCCCTGCCCATCACACATTGAGTAAAGGACATTAAATGATGAAGTAGAATGTTGCATACACCACTATAAACACTTGTATGTTCTCTTTTTCTTTTTCTCACACATGCATGTACCGCATATTAGTGTATTGTCTAGAAAGTTAAATAACTAACGTGGTGTTCCGCCCCAGGGTAAATGCTGCCCGCAGATGATAATAACCCTGAAGCCCTATCACATCAATTTGTATACCACATAAGGAGACCAAAATATCTGAAAAGGAGGGTACGTGTGTATTACACAGCATTTGTTTTGGCCATAGAGCAATCATTTCCCCATCTTCATGAGAACCTACCAGCTCTGAGGGATAGGTCCCTGAGATTAATGTGGGAACAGCTTTTCGCCTGGGCTATGAATGATTACCTGATAGGGAGTGCTTAATTAATAATACTAACCATAATAACGCATACCTTCAGAATTTTCAGGCGGGCAACTTTAACGTCGCAAGAATAAGCTGCAGGACCGCAGTAAAGGTAAGAGCAAAATACCGGTGAAATTAGTGACTGTAATAAAACGGTTAGGTGTGTTGGTAATAACTAGTTTATTGGCTGCCTCTGTATGGCAGAACACCTATGCTTTGAATGTTATGGCTGCACCTAAGACTAACATACCCCCTTCCACGGCCACAACAGCTACAGTATCAAGTGGTACAAGTAGCACTAGAGGTGAGGGTAGTAGAGTTAAACGCAGCACATAAGTAGAAGAGAAGGAAATTAATACATATCTTACAGATTCAGCACAACGCTCAAACATGTGGTATAAGCACATGACCAAAATTGGTAAGCAAACAACGGAAGACAATTGCTACGTTTGCTCATTGATTCTGTATGCCATGAGTGCATCAGGAACATTTGTCACTACAGAAGTACCAGAAAAAACAATGCCATGTTTGATATATTTACCACTATTCCAGACAAGAGGACGATTCCAAGGGACGGTGGTGAGAATAGAATGGAAGACGAGGGACACGTATCCATACGAAAATAATTTCCTCAAAACATACTCGGCCTACCACAAGAGAAGCCTACATACTGAAGCCTTTAGGTACATCACTGACGGCCCCGACAAAGTAGAAACAAAGAAGGTTACGGTGGACTACCTGCCATGCGATTGGTATGCGACTGAAACACCTGGAGAACAAGGGTGCTGGGAAAGGCCCCTTATAGTGATAACTGGAAAAGTATATATGAACGATGAATGGCAGATATGAGTAGTTGGGAGCAACATGATAACGAGAGAAAACACTGCCACAATACAGGAACACAATGACAGATGTTGGACAATATGGAGTATGTATGTACCAATGTTAACGTGGATGGAGAAGGATGAAGACCCAGTAAGAATACTACAACTATCTGCACCCACATTATGCTACCAACACAGAGGAGATGTGGATGTAGGGTACAACACCAACTGTAAAAACATAGTGGAGTTGCCTGAGGTGGGTGCTGGCACAGCGGTAATAATGGATCAATATTGGGCCAGCGGTGATAAGGCATATCATTCACTGCCCTCCACTTGGAATGGAGTATGTACTATGGTATAAATCAACGTGCCATCACTAGTTGTGCCTCAAAAACACGTCAACTTGGCCAATTTCCCCAAGATGGACGAAGGGAACAAGAGAAGGAAGAGGCCATTGAAGGGTACAGTAGGTAATGAGAACAACAACAACAATGTATTATCAAGAGCAAAGAGACAAGGGGAAGCGCATACAGGAAACTACCTGTGGGGACGATCAGAAACAGCACTCACCTCCATTCCACCAGAGCAAAGATTATTTATCAGAGCAGCGATGTTCTTCTCATCAATAATACATCCAGGATTGCAGGCATACACAAATGCGAAATGGCTTCAGATAACACGGTGGGAGCTGATGATGACAATAAATTCAACTGTCAATGGATTTAACGCAATAAAGGAAGAGCTGCGAGGCGTGAGAATGGTAGCACTACAGAATAGATATGTGCTGGATCTCCTCACGGCAATGGAAGGAGGGGTTTGCGCAAAAATTGGACGATCATGCTGCACATTCATTCCTACTAATGATGCGGATAATGGAACACTTACTGAAGCAGTACCCCAACTAGCCCTGATATACTCAAAGATGGAAGAAGGGAGTAAGGGAGTAAAGAAGGACGACAGCTGGTTTTCCTTTCTGTGGTCATGGATGCCTTCATGGCTATCAGATGGGCTAAAATTACTTGTAGGAGTAATAATATTGGGTACGGCTCTGTTGATTATGATAAAGTTTTGGAGAGCAAGAAAAGCTCGCGCAGTGGATGAAATGATAGAGATGGCTGGCATGCACGCCTTACTACCAGCCGATGATGCCCTACACACGGATATGATAATAAAGGAAAGAGAGAGGCTGCGCAAACAAATTATTGACAACCACATGGATTCATCATCCCTGAAAGTGGGGAACCCAAGAAACCCGAGGAGCTGTGTAGGGAGATGGGTATACTGCAAACCTGGCGGCACTTGCATATATATGTACTGGTCTTTTGAAGATCATGTGAACCATTATGGACACTTGGCTGGAATAACTAAAGTATGGAGAGTAAAAGGAGATAAGGAGAAGGATGAGTTTATGGTCGACAAGTCGACCAGAAGGGGGACTGAAGTGGGAGAATGGGATAACACCCTCGCCCCAATCTCGTCCAGACCATGGCCTAGGGGATCACGGCCCAGACACCCTCCATGAGATGAGTTCGCCTATTTGCCAGACGACAAAATACCTTGGTTCAAGAACTTACATATAAGTGGAGTATGCCCACCTATAATATCAACACCAGTCCCCATGGCCC
Source organism: Ambystoma mexicanum (assembly GCF_040938575.1). NCBI lineage: Eukaryota > Metazoa > Chordata > Amphibia > Caudata > Ambystomatidae > Ambystoma > Ambystoma mexicanum. The sequence continues at coordinate 452,962,785 of NC_090938.1, forward strand.
AAGATGATACCTGCAGCATGGATGAACTTGACTAGAGCAATAACTACAAGTATCTACATCGTTAGAGATGCCATGACGGCATAGCCAACAGACAAGAGCACACTAGTCACTCACACACCAACCTACACGAAGAACATACTCAGTGTTATGACGTAGCGGACCGTCACACTCACAGACGCACATATTTTTTATTTTTCACATAGGTCTTCCGCAGCACCGCAGAAACGCAAGACGCCTGAAAAGATCGTGTATATGCTTGCTGATGCTTCCTTGCCACCTATCTCTACAAGATGCTATCATGTATACCTAGTGCTGCATATGATAATTTGTCACTCCGCGACCACCAGGGACCCATGAACTGGGCCCGAGTAGGCAGCGAGCAAGAGCCCCCAGGTTGGAGCCTTGCAAACGAAAACCCCTTCAGAACGAAATACAAGTGCTGATCAGGCAGAATAAGCCCCTAACGAGGGCCCACAGCCAAGGCCACGATGTTACAACTCGCATGCTGAAAGCCCAGCGGCAAGGTTACACCTGCAAATGCTAAGCCTCCAGACACAGAATACTAAAATCAAATGCTCATAATTCTGCTCCAACCACAGTCTCTCCACACGTGGCCAGGCCGAACTGACAAGGTTCCAAGTGTACGAGACAGAGAAGCAGCCAGGGTCTCACAGGTTGCAACAACGAAGCGACAAGATGGACACCTACAGCGACGGGAACGACTCGCCTATGAGTCTATGAGCAGACCTGTCCGTTGTTTGCACAAAACACATAGTTGCACATTGTTGCTAATGACAGGTACACCGCGAGTTGGGAACGACGATGGTCCCAGGCTTGGGGGCTCGCGGGAGAACCAATCAGAACACACAGGGACTCACTACTGACGCCATTACTCATAGCCAATCACCAAGGGTCTCCTTGTTGCAATTCTGAAGTAACAAATGTTTGGGACAGCCCAAGTATACCACCTGATCTGGTCCCTTCCAATAACAACTTTCTCTATATGCTAACCATACTAAGCCTACCACTCGGAGAGCCAATCCTGAGTGGCGAAAGGTTTTTGCGCTAACTTTCTCAGGTGACGCAGGTAGCGCGTCATACTGTAGTAAAAAGGGCCTGCAAGCCCCTCTGAGAGTGATTTTTGCGCTTTCTCAAATGCATATGAGAAACCCGTCCCTGCCATTGCAATAAACCGCAGTCTCAGCCTTGCTTCTTGTATGTGTCTCATACTCATTTTTGGGGACACGGGAGGAGTTGGGGCCTCCCAGCCCGGAGGTCCGCGGACGGCTCTGCCGACTCTGGGATAATCACTGCGACAAGTTGATTCCTGATCTATGTTTCCATTTCCTTTCTTGGAGCTGTGAAGGCAGCAGCCGTCATCTTCCACGAGTTCGCTGCAAATGGCAGCAGCTTTGATTGACTTTAGTTTTGCTGCCATTTTCTCCTCAGAGATGTAGGGATAGGGTGAGTGTTGGGGTGGAGCCACACGTGACGTTTTTAACTACTGCATGGGTGGTAGGTGTGTAACGTGCACAAGTTTGTGTCTTACCGTGTGTTGATGGAGTGCATGACACCAACGACGTAGAGATGATCCAGAGGCAAGATGAGTGTTTCTAGATGTGCCGCTGTTCCCGGTCCACCGATGGACCGTGACAGACCACTTTCTTCACCACTTCCTCTCCACGCGCGCTCCACGCTGTGAATGGTGTTAAGAGTTCTTTGCAGGCACTGGGTCCTGTGTTGCTCCACCTCCAGTAGTGGCCATGAAAAAAAGACTCCAAAGTCTGGTAGTGCAGCCCACGACAGGCCACTTTCTTCACCACTTCCTCTCCGCATTTCAAATGTGTTTATTGATATGATATGGCATTTATAACATGCCTATACACAAGTGATTTTATTAAACTAAAAAGCAAAATGCCGAAATATCCCTGCTGCTAAGAGAAATTCCTCTGCCTACAAAACTAAGGTAAGGGTGTCTGTCTGTTGTCAAAACAAAAAGTAGTTCTCATTCCAAAAATCCTAACTGCAATCTGGCCCTACCACTAGGGAAAAAATAACATGAATAAGTCAGAGCACTATGCTTCCTGCTCAGGCTTTGTCCATCCCAGGTTTTGGTAACATCTCATGGGATATCATTCTAAGTTCCAAAGATTATGTTCAATATCAGTTCACCAAAGACAACTCTTCAACTCCCCCTTTAACTTCTTCAGGAAAAGTTGCAAGTCTTGATATATCTCCAAAGTGTTATATTCTTTGAACATAGGGATGTTTCCTTCATCCCTTTTAGATCAGTTTGGTTATTCCCCTCTTGGCTTTTGTTTTGTTTGTTTGAACCGTCCAGGTGTGCTTTTTCTCAGATAATGTACAATGTCGCTTGTTTCAATAGGGTTCTCCTGACCCCTCCTATTCTCTAGCTTGGATATTCTCCTTGGCTGTGGCCAATATTCAGGAATCAGTTTTCTAAATTCTGGCTTCCTGCTCTCTTCCTTCCACTCACCTCCCTATACCCTGGGCAACCCTGGTACCTCTGTTGCAGACAGGTCTGCTCGAGTGGGATAGCTTCTCAGCATGGTGACTTTCATGTCTTCTCCTCTCTGTCTTCTCCGATATGTCAGTGTATGCTTTCTGGACTCTGCGCATCTCAGCAGTCTCCTTCCTCGTATTCACAGAGGAGGATTTGTTCCTCCATGTAACCCAGGCTTTGGCATTGTGACCACCACTGCTGTAGCGTGGTCACACCACCAGGAGAGATGCTACTTCCGTCCCTGTTTTGCTCCTTCTCTTTCTCCATGCTACCCTTGGATCCACAGAACAGCGGTGCTCCGCCCCTCCAGGGCGTTCTCACTTCAGGGGCTTGCCTCTGCATAAGATTCTTTCTTCTCTATTCACAGTTCCTCATATGTTTATTTCCGCCAACGTACTTGAAAGGGGTGTGTTGTTCCTCTTTGACTGTTGAGTTCAAGGGGAATCCAGCATTACCTAAAGGCAAAGAGTTTGAAGCAATGACACGTTTTGTTGGATTTAAAACAGAAGTAACATCAGTCTTTTCTATTCCCATATATGCATACAGTGTATTCTTGACAGGGAGTTCCTTACAGTAATGGGAGTCCTTTTCCCCTTGAGGAGAGTTCCTCCCAGTGAGGTCCCACTTTCCTAGAGCCCTACGGATGGTCTTGCTTAGCCAGCTCACCTCCCAAGCCTCAAAGGGTGCCGCTTGCCACTGGGGTGAAGGGACATATAACATAGATTTGTCACAATACCTACTCAATACCTGTGTATAAACCTCTGTTAATAGTATTGTGTAGCGAGTGCAACGAGCGAGTGCCCAAATTGAGTAGAGTGATTCTGTTTCCTATACTAGAGGAACATGAGATCTAAAGAATAATGCTAACAACCCCATCCCATGTTGTCGATACTTTTATTGATACAACTTGTAATTCCCTTAATTATTCCATGGTCCATAAAAACACCCTTATCTTACATCATTGCCTGGCATTGACTCTATTCAATATTTGTATTGCCCATATGTACCTCAATCCCACACCCAAAGTATGTGATATTAAATAACAAATTAAAATAATTGTTTTCTTATATTGCACATTATACCACACTTAAGGCTCTAAGTGCAGTTCTATGATTGGGTACCAAACATGTGCTGTTCAGGGTAGTCTTCTTTACAAGACCAGCACATTGCCACTGAGCAATACTTCGCTATAAATGAAGAATGAAGCTGTGCACATTAAGCATTTTTGTATTTCTTTTGTATAAAGCGACATTACGAAACCTATTATGTTTCTTTGCCTCACACACCACCTATTGCAACACATGTTCACCTCCTAACCAAATGCTTTGATTCACAATGTTTCACATTTTTTGCTGTTATCTATCCAGAGCAATGCTTTATGCTTCTTGTAAACTGGTACTATTTGATAACCACAATCTTTGTTGCATCTTCAAACTTGATATCATACTTGACACCCATGTCATTACTTGATCCCTGTAATTCATCTCTGTATGTTCCTTCAACTCCTATGGAAATGGACACGTGGCCATTAGTGATTTCACAGCCAGCACATAATTATCTAGAAACTTTTTGGCCCCTCGCAGCCTAGAAAACCTCACCAAAGCTTTATGTGTATCTGTATACTGCTGCTGCCCTGCAACATGGAGCTGAGCAACATGTCTATGCCACCTGATCTGACCCCTGCATTTATATGCTGCCTCCACCCTAAAAGAGGGGGTTAGGCAACATGTTTGGGCCACCTATTTGACCTTGCATCTGCATGCAGCTGCCGCCCAGCAACATGGCATTGGGTAACATGTCTATGCCACCGGTCTTATGCATTTATATGCTGCTGCTGACCTGTAAGAAGGGTTACGCAAATTGTATGTTTTTGCAAGCACTATGTAACAAAATAAGCTGCACCCTGCTACAAGGGGCTATGTAACATGTATGTACGGATGTCTTCACAAGCACTTATGTAACCAAGTGAGCCTTCTTGATCAGCACCGCGATGCCCGAGGGCAGTTGTGCGCTCTATAAATGCAACTAAATAAAATAAAAAAATAAAATAAATGTGTTTATGGACAAAACGATCCCTTCATTGCCACAAAGCTGTTTTTCTGTTCTTCTACAATGCTTGTCAGACCAATGTCTAAATATTCTCAAATGCTGTACTCATCTCTAATCATAGATGATGCATGAGAATTTAACTGAGTTAGGATGAAAACTAGAAAGGGCAAATTTAGAATTGTAACCCATTGAAGCATCATCATTCTGTGAGACTCAATCTAATGTGCATTCATGAGTCAACCTTATTGTGTCCAATACCACATCCAGCAGCCTCTCCCTCACTGAACTATTCCAAGTCATTCCACATATGTATAAACCACTGAATAATGCCTCATATAGATCCTCAGATTCACAGCATTTTTAGAAAGCTCATGTAACTAAGCACTAACTTTAAATTCTTATACAAATGTACACATTCCTCCAGTGAATTTCCAATTTGTTATGAAAAGCCATTCTTGCACTGTTCTGGGACACCAATGGACCATCACAATAGCTGATAACCAGCAAACATGCGACCCACAACAGCAAATATCCAATGCTACTCTAATAATAAGTCATTCTCAACAGATCTATGCACATATCAGCCACCATCCTATAAGGAGGGACTACTTTAAATATATAACCTGATAAAATAGTCCATGGAAAAGTAGACAGTGTGCGGGAATAAACACATATTTATTAACCACCCACAGCTGGTAGACAGAATTTCAAAATAGCCCTGCAAGCTGAACTGGTTGAAAAGGTTCTCAACTCTGCCCATGACAGACTTCCATTTCTGTACAATGAATACGCACATTACGATTATCCCCATTAGTTACATGTTGAAGTAGGTCAAAAGAAATGATTGGTCAGAGCATCATCAAGCCCTTATGGATAAACTACATTGCACCCCTCTAATTGGGAAAAACACATTTCCTGTCTGACATCACAATCTTAAATTTCCCTCCCCTCAATGATATCAACATATGCTGACCAGCAGAACAACTCTCTGCTTCGAGTGGCTGGCATAATCTTCATACAAAACTTGCTATGCAGCTGCTGCTTGAACTGGATTTAGTTGGTTTGACGATGACACAAGCTTCAGCAGAATAGTTTCAAGGTTGGACACCCTATCCCAGCTCTCTGATTGGTTCCCCTACCTTTGCCCAATAACACCTGCTAGGTTCTCACCTTCCTCCGTATGCCTGGGGCCAGCTTTGCTTAGAAAAACTTACAAGATACAGTTGCTGTAAAAAAACATTTCCTTGCTATTTTATTAATTCTTACCATGGAAATTCTGCCTGCGTTCGCTTTGGTAGGGTTGCATTACCATGGGAATAATCCTCCCCAGCCATATTAATCGATATTGCTTGGCACCCCCCCCCCCACCATCCTGACCTTTGTTTACTCAGTGACAAAAGTGAAACAAAGAAGAAATTAAATCTGCAGCCTTTTAACATGGGCTAGTTAGAAACATGTTTTTCCCAATCGTGTGCTACAAAAACATGACTGTCCTATTATTCACATATTGCTCATGAAAAGACCTACAGCTCTTACCTAACAAAGCCCAGCCTTATATTTTGTCAATCCCCATCTCTCTATCCCCCTACACAGGTGCTATAACATGTGTGCTGTGACAACTCTATCGCATGTGCGTTTCTCTTTGTTCAGCGCCCTATACATGACTCTTGTGTCACTGTGTCACTTACATAGCTAAGGTATGCCCCCCGACCCATCGTGTGGGCTCTAGATCACCTCTCTTCCATACCTATTCACTAGTAAAGGCTTCATGCTCTCGCAGCCACGTCACATGCACAGTAAAACATCAATATCCGGTTAATGCCCCATGTCATTTCAGCTGCTTATCAGCACACCCTGACCAGCAGGCAAAGCCCATGTTGTGTTGCCATTCTCCAGCTCTGGAGCTGCCGATTCATTGCAATGCATGGTGAATCCAGATTCACTGCTGGTGTTCTCTACAGCTACCTCGCCAACACCAACTGGTAGTCCAGGGCAAATCTAAAAGCACATAGCCATAAAAGCACAAACGACATTACTACAGATCCACAGACTCTACAAAATCAAACCATTCATTCCATCAAACAAATTCTGTATACTAGTCCAATCCCTCTTTATTTCAGACACTGATGGGGAAATGCCCTTTTTACTGGCCTTCAAGCTGCACATCTACCGCCTTCAAAGCAGCACACCACCCTGTAGTCCACCTCATTACAGGTGCCCGCTAATTCGACTGTATCTCTTCAACACTGCGCATACTTCACTGGCTCCCCCTCACCGCCAGGATCATTTTCAAAACTGCATGAAACACCTACAAAGCAGTCTGAAACAGAACACCAATATACTAGGTGGATAGATTTCGTACCTCAGGTAGCAACAATATCAAAAAGTTGGAGTCAAAGCTAGCCCGCAAAGAGACGTTTCGCAGGCAGTGCTTCTCCTGACATGCCCCGGCCATCTGGAACGCAATCCCGGTAGAGGCTCAAAATGCCTCACCAGCCTCCAGTTCCGCAAAACATAAAAAACGTGTCTCTTTCAATAATACCTGCCAGACGAATGAAAATCCCTCTGTCCCTCTAACAAAAGTACAGCGTTATTATATAAAATGCCACGCACAATCCTGGCAAAATCCTGTAGTACAGCGCTCTGCTGCTCTTCAGCTAGGTTTGTGCAATAACCAATAAAATCAAATCAAAATATTTGGTGAAAATCTGAATATCAGGTGATGTATGCTCCATTGAATCTCTGAATGCTTTTGGATACTCTGACCATATAAATTCACATAGTGTAGTCCCTGGCCTGTGCTAGATATATATGGCATGATATCGCAGGCCAAGGAGGGTAAGAACATTGATGGTTTAAAAAAAGGAAACGTATGTCTCGTTGCCTTGCTGAGGCATGACCAGACCCGCAGTGAAATAGGACATCTATTTTCTTTTTTTTTAAACTGTCCTCAGACTGCACTAGCAATAGTGTCACTTCTCTGCTAGCATGGGATGAACCTTAAACAACACTCGCATTGCACAAATACAATGTCTCACCTCGTTTGAAAAAAACACTGAATCACATAGTGCGTGGTAATGTGCTTCAGGAGCCTTTACTGACCTGTTAAATTGTGAGGGTGGTAATGTGCTTCAGGAGCCTTTACTGACCTGTTAAATTGTGAGGGTCGTCCGAATTCTTCAGCCAGAAATCGACAAATGCAGTACCTCTACCCACAAAAATGACTTGTACATTTCATTTCAGGACACCACCTCTTCACATGCCTCGCTGTAACCTTTGTAATATGTTCTCCTAAACACTGCCACTGTTAATCAATTGAAGTTATCACCTTCCACAGAAGAACACACTTTCTCATTTCCCCACAACCCAGAATAGGACCTCTCTACTCGGCAGTCCAGCCAGCAGAATGACGCCAGCATAAAAGTGCGGCCTGAATAATTCCACCCGCAGATTCCCATAGAAACGTGTCTTCAGCCACTATCATTACCATGTTTTTCAGGTACAAACATTATTCTCTCTGTCACTGCTCAAATCTCTCTCTCTCTCTCTCTCTCTCTCTCTCTCTCTCTCTCTCTCTCTCTCTCTCTCTCTCTCTCTCTCTCTCTCTCTCTCTCTCTCTCTCTCTCTCTCTCTCTCTCTCTCTCTCTCTCTCTCTCTCTCTCTCTCTCTCTCTCTCTCTCTCTCTCTCTCTCTCTCTCTCTCTCTCTCTCTCTCTCTCTCTCTCTCTCTCTCTCTCTCTCTCTCTCTCTCTCTCTCTCTCTCTCTCTCTCTCTCTCTCTCTCTCTCTCTCTCTCTCTCTCTCTCTCTCTCTCTCTCTCTCTCTCTCTCAGAACATGGCATGATAACCGGTTCTGAGATGAGAGTTTGCAGCACACGCTTTTTGCTCACTGTACTTTTCACAGATGGGAAATATCCATTTGCATATCAGTCTTTGTTCCGCCTACATGGGCAGTCCAGCACCGAAATACTATGGCAATTCCTCTCTGAACAAGAGTACCAACAGCAACCCCATACACGTGTTTCGGCCTTGTTGGGCCTCATCAGTGAGGTGAAACTGTGCCTCTCTGAGCACAGTGAGCATGGAGTCCACGTCTGGTAGCCCCTTAGGTAACTCAGGGTGACCAATCCCAAGTTCCTTGCAAATGTTTCAAAAAAGGTAGCAGGCGCTCCTCTCCAGAAAGAACATGGCATGATAACCTGTTCTCAGATGAGAGTTTGCAGCACCTGCATGCATATGTCTATATTTACTATGCTCCAAGTACAGATCCTTTACTGAACGTCCGGCGTAGCCCTCTCTCAGCTAATAACCCATCTTTCCCCTTTGTTTCTGTTCATTAACAATCTAAATTATGTATTTCTCTGTAGTCCTCTCTACTTTGCTGGCAGTCGTCTTCTCTTCCCCAGCATGGCCATATCCACTCAGCTCCAGCTCAGTCCTCCACATGGCTGCTAACCAGAGTAAAGCCACAGGGGTCATTAGCATTCTATCATCACTATCACCAGCTCGACCACACTTAGACCCAGAATCAGAGGCTGGGGCAAAACAATGCTACCATTCTGCCTATCTCAGAGCTGGTGCAAGACCCCCTTTCTGGGGTACTCGTTGGGAACCCTCATGACCCGGATGCATACGAGCTGACCGGGCATGGGGAATTCCTGCAATATTATCCTGCAGTCCCCGAGCGGTCTGCCCAGAGGAACTAACTGGCACAAGGAATTCACCATGTGGATTCACTACTCTGGCAGTCACAGCTTATTATTTAAATAAGGTAGGCCCCTTTCACACTGTTGGGTAGCTCAGAGTTTGGCGGGTAACTAGAGGTTGCCATTAAAATGCTGTAAATCTAACACAATTACAACATAATTAGTCATGTAAACACTGGATGCAGATATGAGTTCACAGCTGTGCCTGACCCTTTAGAGCCTGTTTCTAAGACAGATTCGGACACCCTGCAAAACCTGTGGTGAGATGTGGACGTTTTTGTATAGCCATCTTTTGCATGGTTTTTGCAATTCGACTGAATTTGCTACACTGTATGAAAGTGGACCAAACATCTCTTGCAAACCTTTTTGGCACCACCGTTAGTCCCCCAGGCTTTGTAACATACCCCTTTCCAAATGTTCCATTAAAAATGCCCCAACCACGGTGATGGAAAGCCGTGGATTCTTGGAATCGAGATGATGGACACATGTTGGTGGTTGGGAGTAGGTTTGGCTACAGTGTTTATTATCTTCAAATGCTCCTCAAGGTTTGTTTCGAGGTTAGCGGATGCTTTTAATGAATTTAGGTCTAGTTAGCTGTACAGCTCCATCTGAAATGGTACAGCTGATTGCCTTTTTTGTACACATTGCTAATTTTTAAGTCATCCATCTGTGAGGCAGCTGGCAATAGATGTGTTAAATTGCATTGGACAGAACGATAACAGGCCTCGGTCACTGCTGGCATTGTCATGTGGCATTGAAACTGATTTACTGGAGCAGAGGAATGCTGAGCGATGGAGGCATGTGCAGTACGCATGCGCCTGCCCCCGCCATCTTGTTCTCACACTGCTGTTGAAGCAAGCATTGCATTCTTGGATGCTCATTCTTGGAGCAGAGCACGTGCGCCAGCTGCTTACAATGGAAAATGAAATAACGTGTGTTCTAGCTTCCTCTTTCACAGGTTCTACAGTTATACTGATATCTTTCGGGTTTCCCATCTTACCAGCTATAACCATTGCCTGCCATGCCTCAGTCAGGACAATGCCGTCTTGTGGCAAGTGTGCAGAGTCCTCCGTGGTGGCACTCTGTTAAAAGTTGTACCCATGCTTGTCTCCATTTTTTTAAAATTCCCCTTTTCAAGGTTTTGAACCTTCCTTTTAAACAACCCTTATTCTCAAAATCAAGGAGTCTGCAAACATGTACATCACACTGATCTTACCTGCACAACACAACCGGACATCTCTATGTATTGCCCGACTTGACTACACATCACAGAATTGTTTTACGCAAGCACCTTCTGAATAAAATGTGCAAGTGTGCATGCACTGTTTCAGGCTTATGTGATGCAGGCATTTACTGTGCAGAATAGACAGAATCAGCGGCTTTGGAATGCAAATGGCCCCTTCCAAGTGAGCTCTGACTTGTCAGGGAAGGGGCCATTACCACTCTCCAATTCACACCTGTCTGCCCCAGCCCAATAACAGAAGATAAGACATCAAAGAAACAGACTTGGGGAAGGACCTGGGGTCTTGTGAAGCCCAGTTTTGGCTGTTACCATAGCTTCCCTTTGTTACTTCAAAGCCCTTGTTAGTGCAAATTTCCATTAAACAAAATCAAAACAAAAAACCTTTTGTTAGGATTTCATGGAGGCAGACCTCCGTGTTTTACACACTAAAAAGCACCCTTTGCCTCGTTTTTGGGGACCAGGAGGTGTACCACACAGGTAAACAAATGTTGTGAGCACACAAGATTCCTCAATTTTTTGTAAAGGGGGCTGTGGTATATGAGGAAGGATACATCAAACAAGCGAGTACATTAACTACTAGCTACCCACCTCTAACACACCCAAGGGGAAGGCTACTTATCAGAAATTATCCTCACAGTGGAATTTTCATACAATTCTGTCTAACACCACGGTCAAAAAGTTCTCTTAAACATATTTTAATCAATATTTACTCCAAACATAACAGTAAAAACAACATAAAAAGACATATTCAGTGTTCATCATTTACGAAAGCCGTAATGGACAAGATGGAGAGAAAACAACACTTCATTCACACTTATGGCTGTAGTTCACATCACAATGTTTACAATCTATCAACATTGGTTATTTAGCGTGATGTTAGTAATAGTGTGACTGAATCACATAACTATTATACACAAATATGGTATAATGGTGTCTACAATCTGATGTGTTTCTGGGGCAAAGGGCAGCACTGTTGCAGTCAAAGGCTTGTCAGTAGTGTCCCAAGACCCGTCTTCAGGACGCAGTGAGTTATGAGGGCGGTTACACTGTCACCATGACGCATATGTAGCAGTGTAGTCACCTTTACAGTGAATAAAAAATTGAAGCAAATATAAGATTTACTCGATACCAGTAAAAACCTTTGTATTCGTGGTGTGAGTGTAATACAGAGAAGTAGCCAATTCGCTAACCTTATGGTGATTTCTTTTGGTGTGATGAGTGAGGCGATTGCACTCGTCAATCTTATAGTGGCGGCGGACAAGTCCGTCCAAATAGTAACATCTGTAGATCAATACATGTTTTTAGTCAATCAATAATATGATTTTCAAGGGATACTAATCACGATACGGTATGTCAAAGTTAAATATTTACTGTTTGGCGTGGACCTCAATTCAATTATAAGTTCCCGCACGGCATGTTGATCGTGAGCATAGGTTATGTAATCATTTGGGCACTACATGTCCCATAATGCATCACGGAATCTATAAAGGATAAGGAATATATCATTTCTGTGCTGGTTTAATTTAAAAAGTGTGGAGGTTACATACACTCAGCACTTACTTGACAAAGAATGTCCCAAATGCTATCTTGCTTTTTTTCTCCTATTTTCGTTATTTTTAAGGGTCAGCTCGCATTGTCAACCAGACCAGGGAATCAAGTCCTGCATGGGGGCAGAAAGAGTCAAAGGAGACGGTCAGCCCTCTAGTTATTTGTCGGGTAGCCGTGTGTGTCAAAAAATCAAAAGAAGCTTACCTTATGTGTCAGTTCACGCGGTGAAAAACTACCGCTGCAGGGCACAGCTTCAATAACATGTACCTCAAGGAGATAGCTGACTTAGATTTGTCCCACACATGACATCTCGATGAATATTTTATGCACGACCCGAGATGGTAGACACTAATAGTGTAGGGTAACACTATGTGAGATATCATTATCCAACAATAGATGAATATTGTATATCATCTATCGATGTGTTTTTTTTTTTTTTTTAATAGATGGGCCTCCACGAAACGAGGCATTGCTTCTTTATAATCGAGGTTACTAAGAACAATTAATGACATTTGATAATTACAATACAGACACAACACACAGTGGTAGCCGTATAAGCAATCATTTGAGGGCTTTCTTGCCCTCACAGGGATCACATTGCCGCCTTGTGTTTGCAATCAACACATGTATTCACTCCAAGATGGCCCCGCCTCTTGACCACAGGGGCCTATAGAACTATACTGGCAGTCCTTCTTTGAGAACCTCAGACTATCAGGTTAGTCCACTTTCTATTTCGACACCACTGGGCTCTGATAGAAGTGTGCAGGCAGTCCCTCCTTGAGGTACATGTTATTGAAGTGCATATGCACCTCCTTCCTCCTAATCTTCCTCCATCCTCATTCTTCCACCTACTAGATTTTTCTCCTAGTCCTTCACCCTAGTGCTTCATCTTAGTTCTTCTTTTCCACTGTCCCAGTTCTTTGTACCAGCACTTCTCCTTTTTGTCCAACCCCTCATACTTCTCCAATTCATCCCAGTCTTTTATCCTAGTACTTCTCCTTTGTCCAGCCCTTCTCCTTCTTTCTAGAACGTCTGAATCATAGGCCTTTTTCCTAGTCACCCATCATCCTAGTACTTCATCTTAGTTCTTCTGCTTTATCCTAATACTTCATTGAACTCATTCCCCTTTGTTCTAATTGCTCATCCTAGACTGTCCAGTTTTCCCCTGTCTTCTCCTTTGTCGTAGTCTTTTCACTAAGCCCCTTTCATTCATCATTGCCCTTTGTCCCAGTCCTTGTCCTTCATCATAGTTGAACAAAGTTCTTCTTCATCATAGTCACTTGTCTGAGTCCTTCTCCTTTATCATTGTTCATTGTTCTATTCCTTATCATTTGTTATAATTATTGGTAAGACAACTTTGTCATAGTCCTTCCTCTGTGTCAATGCCTTTCCCCCCATCTTACTACTTTGTTCTATATCTCTACTTCATCATAGACCCTTGGCTTGGTCCTTTTACTTCATCATAGCCATCTACCATAGTCCTTCTCCTTCAGCCTAGTCGTTCTCATTCCACATAGTCCTTTGTAATAATCATTCTACTTTATCATAATAAAGCCCTTCTTCATCACAGTGTGTCATTCATGCCCTTCTACATCATAAAATGCCTTAGTTCTAATTATACCTTCTTCATCAAAGTGAACACCCACATAGTCATTGATCCTAGTCGTACTTCATCATAGTCATTGATCCCAGCCCTCCTTCATCTGAGTTATCCTCAGTTCTACTCCTCCTTCATCACAGCCTTTCTCATTTCCCTAGACGTTCTCCTTCATAGTCCTATGTCCTATTCCTACTCCTGTGTAACAGTCCATAATTGTTCTTTTTCCTAGTCCTTCACCTTTGTAACAGCCTTTAATTCTTGTCCTTTTTCATAGTACTTCTTCATACGAGCATTCTATTTGTCCGTGCCTTAGTGCATCCCCTTCCTCCTGCTTTTTCCTCATCAATCTCCCTTGTCCATGTCCTTTGTACTAGTCCTTTGTCCTTGTCCCTTTCCTTCATTGTATTCACGTGTCACAGTCATTCAACCTTCTCCTCTTCCTTTGCTCAAGTTTTTCATCATAACCAGTCATTCTATTTCTCCCTAGGTCTTCTCCTGTATCATATTCCTTCTCATTCATTCTCGCATTTCACCATAGTTGTTCTCCTTAGTCATAGTTCTTGTTCCTTGTCCTTTATTCTAGTCCTTCACCTTTGTCCTATTCCCTTGACCTAGCTCTTCTACTTCATCATAGTTCTCTGTCTAGTTATTGTCTTAAGTCATAGTCCTTCTACACTTCATAATAGTTGTTTATTTTAGAAGGCCTCATTCCTTCATCATCATCCTTCTCCCTAGTCCGTACTTGGCATAGCCCTCCTTCATAGTCCTTATACATTAGTATAGTCTATCAAAAACCTTCTTGGTCATCAACGTTCTTTGTTGTCCTTCTCCTTCATTATAGTCTATAGTCCTAGTCCTTCCACTTTGTTGTGTTACTTTGTCATAATCCTACTCATTTATCACAGACATGTGTCCAAGTCATTCAGAATAATTGTCTTATGTCCAAGTCCTTGTCCTTTGTCATAATCTGTATCCATCATTATAGTCCATCAAAAAATTCCTCCTTCATCCTTGTCCTTCTTATTCATCATAGTCCTTCATCGTACTTCTCCTCTTGTGTTATGATCGGTCCTGCTATTCCTTCTTCCTCATAACCCTGCATCCTAGCCCTTATCCTTCATTATAATAAATCAACCTAGTCCTTCTCCTTTATCATAGTCCTTTGTATTTGTGTTTGAATTTATGTATTTAGTTATTAAGTGTGTATGCCTATGTGCTGCATATTAAAATTAGCGCAGTACAGTGAACATTGGGGGTTAGAATTAAACAAAGGAAGAGAAGAAGAAAAGTGAATAGAGTGGGGAGAGAGTTCCAGTGTTTTGAGAAGAGGAGTAAGAAAAAATGAAATTGGGAGTGTGCACAGGGTGCTCTAGGTGGGGAATGCAATTAGATGAGTAATGATAGAGAGCAATGACAAGGAATACAGAGATGAGGAGATGGATGATAGAGAAGGGACAGGGTAAGAAGGGTCAGTAGAGGAGCTAGTCGATAGGCTGGGAGTCCAATAAGTAGGATGGAACAGTAGAAGATTTGAGGAAAAACAAGAGCAGAGGTAAGAATTTTAGTGGCACGGACAGAAAGCAAGGCTTGAATTTTGCAGTTTTTAAATAGTTTGCTTCAACAGTTCTTAGACATAGTTGATATGTGATCATAGAAGGTGAAAGAAGAGTCAAAGATTACTCCACGATTATGAGCCGTGTCAGAAAAGGTGATGTGCATACATTGAAAGAAAGAGAAAATGGGTGGAGATAGCATCATAGAAGAGATTGGGAAGAAAATAACTTTGCTTTTAGAGGGGTTCTTGTAAAGAGAACAAATATGCCCCCATTGTTGAGGGAGACAGGAGACAGACAAACAGATAGAGAGGAGTTAAGGTTGTCTGAGAAGTTGATGAAGGAAAGAAAGATTTGTGAATCATCTCCATGAAAGTGGAAAGAGAAGCCAAATGTGGCCATAATAGAAGGGAGAAGGAAAGTGTAGAGGGAGAAAAGAAGGGTCCTGAGAACCGAGCACTGGGAACTGCAGAATTGTAGAAGTTGCGGAAATGAGCAATTGCCAGCCCAGGAAACAGAGAAGGAGTGATCAGAAAAGTAAGAGGATAGCCAATGTAGCACAGTTCTGGAGAATTCCAAAGTAGAAAGTGCAGTTAGTAGAGAAAGGTGGTCTACAGTGCCAAAAACAACGGAAAGGTACAGAAGAACCAGAATTGAAGACTGATTAAGATGGTGAGCAGATAGTAAGGATTTGGAGAGTCAAGTAATGCAATATTTCTGTTGAGTGCATAGGACCAGATTGGTGAGGAGGGAAATGTGAGTGATGGTGAAGAAAATCAGAAAATTGGGGACAACCACACGTTTGTAGAGCTTTGGTAAAAAAAGACAGAAAAGAAATAGGATATAGTTAAAGAGAAGAAAAGCGTCAAGAGAAGGCTTTTTAAGAATTGGAACGAGAAGCATGTTTAAAGCCTGAAGGGACTACATAAGAGAAAACAGCATATTTTAGGAGTGCAGTCAGATAAGGGATGATATAGGGAAAATGTGTGGATGAGAGCAGAGAGAAGAGGGTCATTGGGAGAAGAAATTTGGTGAGCATGATTAAGAAAGATGCATGTAACAGAATCAGAAAGAGGAACGAAGGAGGATATTGTCTGGGTGCAGGATTGAGTTGGAGAAATCATGAGGGGGAAGTAGGTAAAGAAAAGAGAGGGGCAACGTTGAACTTTATTGGTACAGAAAGATTCAAGATCACACAAGGAGAGTGAAGAAGAAGAAAAGACTTGTCTAGGGAAAGGGGAGGGAGTAAAAAGTCCACAAGTTGAGAAAGTTGATATGGATAAGGGGAGCAGGATCAGATAAGATCTGAGAAGTAGAGTTTATTTTACAGTTTCAAGGTTGGCCTCATAGGAAGAGTGGATGTACGAGTGTAGAAGGTGATCAGTGTCAGACTGATCATTCCTTCATCAGTGCTCGACATGGAGGAGTGAAGAGCACAATGAGTGAATCTGTGGTAACACGCAAGTCTGTGATGTTTTATGGGAGGGTGTTAAAGGTAGAAGAGGATAATAAGAATCAAGATCCGAGGTAAGTGAAGCACTTAGAGAAATAAGACCCTCTTTAGAGGTAGGGTAGAGAAAGAGGGTACGAGTGTAGATATAGACTGTGGCAAGTCAACTTCTGGGGCACCAGTGGTACAGGGATGAATATCAATTTCTAAACCATCTATCAGCCCCACACCTCTATTACACCAGAAGGGATCTGAACAGATTGGAAACACAACTAAATTATAAGCCTCCTTGTCCAATTTTGGTGATGTGGATGGAACGGCAGGCTTATCTCCACAATATCGTGGATCATTGGTTAGTTGCAACACAGTGAAAATACAATGATTACTCAATGATAAAAGGGACTGTCCAGTCAAGGTTGTATACAAATATCTGCATAATTATTATGCAACAGACAGTTCTATCTCACTACAAAATACAACCCACACTGCAAAGGAATTCAGAGGGACAGACAGTTTCAAGAAGGAAAAGGGATGCACTCTGCATATTGACAGGAGGGTAGTCAGTAAAGTAATGAATCACAATAGTTCAAGGATACTTGGTTTCAGCTCAAAGGGAGAAATGGGTCATAACATGTAACTAGGGGCCTTCAAAGGGGGACAGATCCATAGTGTACCTTGTGCTTGTAGAAGTTCTTTGTGCGCCACAGGGTCATCGGTTTAGGGCACTTTGTAGCTTTCATGACCACTGTGAGGGGGCACAAGTTGTGCCACAAGCAGGCTCCCACCAGAACCCTGAGGGCCTTAACACCACTGCAAAAGGGCTCTCCTGGAGCCAGTCCTGGCGCCTTTGGCACCAGGCCCATATGTAGGAAGGAAGGGCTGTTCAAACAAAGTCCCATTCATGTACATTGGACTTTAAATCCAACATGGAAGCACCTACACAGTCTATTTTTAAGAACCAAGCCATGCGGTCTAGTGTTTTGGGTGTGGCAGGCCTGGAACTACTTTCCCTGGTGCTACTTTACCTGGGCTATATAAACCACACCCTGACTGCAGAACACGCTCTGTGTTATTCTGCAACCAGCAGCGTGACGGTCACCGTGTCCAGCTCCTGGTCTTCAGCATCTTCCTGTAATCCTGCAAAAACAAGAACAAGATTATTCTGTTTTACCTGAGAAAACTCCATCCAGCGCTCAGTATCTCAACTGGGCTGCAATCTGTGGAAACCGAGAGAAGAAGAAACATCACTCACCTGTGAGTACTAGCTTAAGGACTTCCAGCGAACCGCTACCACAGCTGATGTTCGAACATTGCGACCTACAACAACGAGAAAGGGAAAAACAATATTAGTATGCGTGCTTCCAAACATCAAATTCCATCAGTCTTACCTGAATTCCATTGTGCTACGCCATGCTTCCATCCAGAGCACCACAGCAACATCTGCAAAGGAAAAGAGAAATATTCAGGTTCGCTTTCAATATTAAACAATCGCACAGTGCTGTACTTACCTTAACGGATTCCGGGGGCCTGTTTTTCATCGCGCTCTCTTCCACTCACAGCACCACAGCGGCTTGTGAGGAGAAGAAGAAGAAAACACAGGTTAGCTTTAAAAGACAATAAAGGCGCTGCACTTCACGCTTTCTCTTACCTAGAAACGTGCCTCTCCATCCGGCACGCCAGCATCAAGACCTTTGCACCTGAAAAGAAGGAGATAAAGAAATAACAAATTCCCACCATAAACAGAAAAAAGACTTAAAATTACCAAACCTACCTCCCTACCAGCAGATTCAGGGTCACAGCAGACCCTGTGCCCAAGGAAGGCGTACTGCACCAGTGAAGCAACTCGGGCAGCTCGCCAACAAACATCAAGCGCCCATGCACTAGAAACGCAGGACAGATAGCTCACCCTATAAATAACTAAGTTTCATTATTCAGCACTGGGCAACTATGCATCCAGGGTTCCAGATCTCAGAGGCTTCCAGACGCCCCCTGGGATATCAGGTGAGCGTATAAGTAGCTCATGCAACAGAGTTCAAGACGGGAGACAGCTGCAGGTATCCGGCGACAAGAAGTTCTGTGAGCAAGGCTGGACAGACAGCTTTATGCTGGCCTTCAAGACGGCTCAGGGTCTGGAATCATCTCAGTGCTGGTTGGCGGGTGTAAAGCAATGGTTGAGGCATCTCAGACAATGTTAGTGACTGTGGCGTGCCAAAAGTCAGCAGTACAGTCAGTTTCAGCTCGAGGGGCTCGACTGGCTCAAAAATGTCCTTTAATGTGGACGCTGGTTGATGCTTGTCATTGCACTCCTAGCTTCTTCACTGGGCTTGTGCCATCCTTTAATTCGGACATCCCAAAGCTGAGGAGAGTGTTGCAGGCAACAGCCTTTTCCTTGGTTTGGTTCTCTGGCACATCCCACCTGGGAAGCTTGCTTCAGAGCCTAGCAGGGCATGCTGTGTATTGGCTTGGTACCGGTTCTGGAGCTGCTGCAGGGTCCTCTGCATTCAGTATCTCCCTCTGTTCCTTGGGAGATGTTTAGGGGAGGGATCTTGCTCCCTCTTGGAGGTCATGGCCTTCCTTCACTGGCAGAAGATAGAAGGCAGACGGTACCTTCAACCACGGTCCAATGCTGAGCTTTTCTTGTTACTCCTTGCCAAGTCTTCAGATGATCTGCCCAAAAGAGGACCACAGACCTCTTTTAAAGTCAAATGGGCAACAGTGATTGGTGTAGGTTAAGGCTCCCTCAATGAACCAATCCTGGATCCCCACCAACAATGTCCTGTATGCAGGAGTTCATAACCAGAGTATTTTGCAACAGAATAGGTGAAGGGTGACAACTTGTAATACTAAGTCACACCCATCTTCCTGTCTGCTGTGGATTAAAGGGTCACTCTGGTTAATTGAGCTCTTTGTGGCTCCTGATTTAAGCAGCGGGTATCCCTTGAAGCTGCGGCGAAAACAGACTGTCTGTCTCCTGCAAACCACATTCTCGTACCTTCTGAATGGGGTCCCCTTGTGGGCATTGTTGGGCGGAAGCTGGCTTCAGGTTGACACATTGCATATGAAAGGTGTGTTGGGGTTTCCTGTCTTTTGTTAGCCTCTGCAGAATGAATGATCCTGACAGAGTCGGAGGATAGTCAGTAGGGGGAATTATGAAATGATTGGGTTGTTAATACGGCGGGAGTGGTAAGTGGTAGAGAGTTGGGAAGGTGTCCAGTCAAAGTTACGAATACAATGCAGTATGTTCGAAACAAAATGATCGGAAAAAAAAATGTTCAAATGCCCTTTTTTTAATGTCTTTTTTTTTTTTTGGTTTTGTATAGGAAAGATCTGTGGTATTTCCCCCAAAAAACTGTGCTATGGGGGTAAACCCCCCAGAAAAAAAAAACTGAAATTCAAATTATCTTTTTTAGATCCTTTTGGTTCGAAAGTATTGCATTCGATCCTTTTGTAATCGAACCTTTAACTATAAACCATTGGGAAGAAATGAGAACAGGAATAGAAATGTCATAGTGGAGAAAAGATAGACGGTTAAAAGAAATCCTAAGAAATATGGTAATGACGTGGAGAGAGAGCTCCAAGAATGGCACTGATGTGAAGGTAGAGGGCACAGGGAACAGGGGAACCACAGAGGATGGTACATTGTGGTAGGTTTATGGAGTGGTCTTGTAATGTCCCATGGAAGATGCCTGCAGCAGCAGTAGCAAGGTTGGAGGTGACAAACTCATTCCCAAGATGAAAATGGACAGGATTTTCTGGTGAGCACCATAGGGGGGTACGTGATCAGTCACATGACACAGATGAATGCAGGAGGAAGAGGCAACAAGGAGCCCCATGACCCGGTTTAGATGAGCAGTCAGTGGGAGGACGAAGTGCACAAGTGCTCACTTGCAGAGGCAGTCATCTTCAGAGCCCTTCTTCATATTCCTTCTCCAACATCAGTCAATCAAAGACATCCTCTTTCGTCCTAGTCCTCCTGCTTCATTATATTCCCTTATAAAATACTTTTCTTTGTTATAATCCTTGTTAAGACAGTCCCAGAAAGTCTCAAGCAGATCAAGATTCAATGGAGTCAATCCAAATCAAACTCATTCTACGAAGTAGACAGAGTATCCAGCAAAACACAGATTTATTATCATCCAAATAAAGCAGGGACAGCATACATGGGATGATGGGGTGCAGGTGCAAGTGGATCTAGGTCACCTGGCCCAAGCCCCACCCACCTGGTGCCTTCCTGCTTCCCGATCGTTTTCACCACTAAGCAAGCCCACCCACCTAGTGCCTTCCTGCCTGCTACTCTTTTTCACCACATAGCAAGCCCCGCCCACCTGGTACCTTCCTGCTTGCAGCTCCTTTTCACCACTTAGCAACCCCCGCCCACCTGGTGCCTTCCTGCTTCCCGCTCTTTTTCACCACTTAGCAAACCCCGCCCACCTGGTGCCTTCCTGCCTGCTGCTCTTTTTCACCACTTAGCAAGCCCCGCCCACCTGGTACCTTCCTGCTTGCCGCTCTTTTTCACCACTTAGCAACCCCCGCCCACCTGGTGCCTTCCTGCTTCCCACTCTTTTTCACCACTTAGCAAGCCCCGCCCACCTGGTGCCTTCCTGCTTCCCGCTCTTTTTCACCACTTAGCAAGCCACGCACACCTGGTGCCTTTCTGCTTGCCGCTCTGTTTCCCTACTTAAGGAGCCCTCAAGCTTCTTTTTTCCTTTGCAGATGGGGAGCAGGTGCAAGTGGATCTAGGTCACCTGGCCTAAACCCCACCCACCTGGTGCCTTTCTGTTTGCTGCTCTTTTTCACCACTTAGCAAGCCCACCCACCTGGTGCCTTCCTGCTTCCCGGTCTTTTTCACCACTTAGCAAGCCACGCCCACCTGGTGCCTTCCTGCTTGCCGCTCTGTTTCCCTACTTAAGGAGCCCTCCAGCTTATTTTCCTTTACAGATGGGTAGCAGGTGCAAGTGGATCTAGGTCACCTGGCCTAAGCCCCGCCCACCTGGTACCTTCCTGCCTGATGCTCTTTTTCACCACTTAGCAAGCCCTGCCACCTGGAGCCTTCCTTCACCATCAAATTCCTGTGGCCAATGCTGGATTTGACTTTCATGGACTTCATTCATTCACGGTGCGTCACTCTTTCTCAACTCTCATGCTGGACTTCCTTTGCATCTTGTACTCATGGTGACCCTGAATCATGCTGTTCCCATCGTCATCTTGTATCCTGGCTTGCAACATTATGTGTTACTACTGACTTCTGCAATTGTATTCGCTCTCCACGCTTGCTTCTCCACTCTTGTTGACTGCTTAATCTCTTTTCTCTCCTCCTTTCCCTTCTCCCTTTTCCAATCTCCTCCCCTTACTTTCTTCTATGCACTTACTGTATCAGAATTGTCCCTGGACCTAATATGATAGCAACCTCGTCTTTTTCCTCCACCCTCCCATTACTGTTTTTTTCCTCCCCACCACCCCTCCAACACTATCTGAAATATCATCAGGCCTAGTATGATAGTCGCTTGTTTTGTTCCTCCCCTCCCTTTCTGCACCCCTCTCCCTCACCTTTTGTTTTTCTCTGGCTCTACCAGAAATGTCGTCAGGCCTAGTACGGTAGTCGCCTGTCTGTTTCCATTTCCTTCCCACTCTCCCCCTCCCTTCCTTATCTATGTCTTAGCTCTTGCACTATCTGAAATGTTGTCAGGCCGAGTACGATAGTTAATTTCACATCCTTACTGTTCATGGCCTGTAAGGATGTGGTTGTATTTTCCCTTGTTCCTTCCCTTGCCTTGAAGCACTTTGAAACACATTGTGTATAGGCGCTATATAAATAAACAATCATATCATATCATACAAGCATTCAAATCCTGTGACTCTCGAAATACCTATCAAAAACAATTGTTTAAGTACTGTGAACATGTCATCAATGATGCCATAGCATAATCTTCATTCACAAAACCTACAGGGAACGGGGCTAGATTAGTGGGTTGGAATATATATAGATGCCATACAGGTTAAACATGTTCATTGGGTTATACATATCTGATGGCTCCACCCCTATAGTGATAAAGGTTAAACTACATCATCTGTAAGACAAGACAAAGGATTGGTTGGCATACTACTTGATGGGCTTCATGTCTCTAAGGACTTTGATAGGTAGCCACATTTCTCACCAACATTGGACCCTTGGCAGGTCGTCAGGATATGAACCAGATATTGAGTAGAGAGAGAGAGGCCATGGAACATTGTTTCTCCAATTAAAATGTACCCACCCTCATTCTCAGGCCATGAGACCGAGAAATCCCTTTGTACTTGGCCTTGTGTGGCTTCTTGTGTCTACATGCGTGTGTAGGGAGTACTGCAGGTGTATTATCTATGTTGGCTTCTAACGAATAGTCACTGTTCTCCAATTAGGGGTCACGTGTTAAGAGACTGTGTATGAAATGGAATTACCTCCTATTTATTGAGATTTTAGATCTTATCAATGAGTGCCACGTTCTCTATTACCGCTGGGGACACTCTTGAATTATTCCTCATGGAGTCTTTTGGCTTACTGTTGTGTTTCTCCTGACTAACGAAGGCTGGGTGTAGTCTTTCAAAACTTTTTTAAATGTGGGAGTATCCTGCCTGTGTCTTGGGAACTGCTATCTTGTGCCATCGTTCTGCCGTGCCTGTTCCCCTATTTCCGTCTACCCATGGCACTTATTGCCAGCTACCGTCTGAGATCTGCACAGATTTATATTTCTGTGGATTCAGCATTTTGAGTTATCTTGAAGTCTTGAGGCCTCTGTTTATTTAAAAGCACAATGTGGCTTCCATTTTCTAGAAGATGGCTGCCTAACTACAATTCGTCTGTATATAAGTGAGCTATATTCGTGTATCGTTCATTTGTATTCAACTTATACATTACGTTAGAGTTCTTGATGTCTGTGGGTGCTATGTTAATATTCTTCATGTATAAATGCATATATTACCTAAGGTAGGTGCTCTTCATGTTGAGTGCATCTGCGCTTTGTGTCTAAGGCATTCACTTGTTATTGCTACATTAGTTTTATTGATTTTGCGGTTGGCAGCTTAAATTGTTGCTATGTCCTGTTGCACCTGCCTGGGATAAGGGCAGTACAATTGCCTCAGTGAGTAACGTTTCTCCCCTGTGCGGTATTGGGCAGCTGAGGGGCAGAAGTCATAAATGGCGTATTAATCTGCCTCGCAACATACTTCATACTTTCCTTCTTTTTCATAATAGTCCTCCATCCTAGTCCTTCTTTATATAGTCTATCAAATTAGTACTTTGCCTTAATCATAGTCCTTTGTCCAAGTCGGTCTCCTTTGACATAGTCCTACTTTGCCCTAGTACTTCAGAAATTCTACCTAAACTTCATTGACTCTCAGTCCAACATTCCTCACCAACTGCAGGGTACCCTAAACTCACTCTTCACTCCTCTATGACTATCAACTCCACTCTCACAGCTAATGACCTAGCTGTGAGAGTGGAGTTGATAGTCTTCACTGCATAAAATCCCCAATTAGAGAATCTCTCCTTAACTTCCTCACACTCTCCTACATGTTATAGCCCTCCTACTCTATCATCATCCTCTGCCTCTATCTCCCGCTTTAGTCACACTAATACTGACAAAGTACTATGTCTACTGATGAAGGTTAACCCTTCTTGTGCCCATCATACCCTCTTGCTCCTCAGCTAGTCAATCCCATTGCCCCTTTAGTGCTCTCTCAACTCGCTGAAGTCTTCAACCTGTCCTTCGACTCCACTTGCTCTCCCTCTATTTTCAAAATACCCACAGTCATCCCTCTCCTAAATAAGCAAGGGGCTAGCCTGAACCTACCGGCTAACTTTCATCCTGTGTCTATCCTTCCACACTACTCTAAAGCGCTTGAAAGGGTTGTGTTCAAATGTCTTACCAATTTCCTAGCCATCCACAATCTTCGGGACACCCTACAAACATGTTTGGAAACTGCTCTCATGAATGTCTCCAACTTTATCGCCTCTGCTAAGCACTCCAATCTACTCTCACCAATCCTCCATCCTAATTCTCCTTGACCTGTCTGCTGCCTTTGACACTGTCAATAACTCTTAATACTCACTTTCTTCATAGGATGTGCGATCAAGTCCTTGCCTGGATTGAATCAAACCTCGCACCTCACCAGTTTTCTGTCTACTGGAGCAACAAAACCTCTCAACTCATTCCCCTAACTGGTGGTATTCCACAAGACTCTGTCTTGGGTCCACCTCTCTTTACAATGTACACCTCTGCTCTTGGGCCACTAATATTCTCCTTTGGGTTCTCGTACCAACTCTTCATGGACAACACCCAAATCTCTTCTCTTTTCCTGAACTCTCCTCTGATCTCTCTATCAACATTTCCACCTGTCTCTCTGCCATTGAATATTGGATGGTTTTGCACTCTCTGATGTTAAACTCTCTGTTCTCTTCCTCTGCCTATTCAGTACCCACCTAACACTCTCCTACTCCTCTTCAGATATCAACTTTGGTGTCATCTATGACCCTTCTTGTGTAGAAGTATATTTTGCATGAATACCGCCTGATCTCGGGCCCAAGCCCTGCCAGATGCATACCTACACTGCCTCCCTGGCAACCCCTGCACCTGGGGACTGTTTTCTGCATCCCTAGAGTCCCCCCACCAGCCCTTATTCCAGCACTCGACTCAACCTTGCACTTGCCAACTGCTGGCCGCTCTTTATTTATTTGTTTATTTATTTTCCCATGTACTGCACTTCCCGCTCTTTTATTTATCTTGTTTATTTATTATCTCCCGCACTTTTCTTTCCAACTTCCCTTGCGCGATCTGAATGACACGTGGCCTAGTAAGATTGTTGTCTGTCCTCCCTCTGTTCCCCCTCCCTTGCCTCATCGAGCCTTGAAACACCTGTGTATAGCCGTGTTATAAATGCCATATCATATCATATCATTGTAAACATTGGCCTAATAACATTCGCATCACATTGTAATATCGCATTGAATGAACCTGAAACAGGCGGACTACGCCTCCATTTTGAGTTATACGCCATTTTGATCACCTCTTGATTTCTGTTCCATGTTTAGAATTGTGTTTTCGGCTCCAGCAGAGTGAAATGAACGTTGTACTGTTTCCATGATGTCAACATAGATAAAAATACTGCAGCTGCTAAAGTGGACTGTTTGTCCTACACTGAGAAACCTTGCAGTTAAACAAAAGCCATACTAAATCAGTAATTTAGATACCATCTTTTCACTAGTGCCTTCTCAGTTCAAACAGCAAAGTGGAATGATGAATATTTGAACGTGCTCTTTTGCAGAAATCTTTGTTTCCCCTCCTTGAAACTAAGCTGACTTTAAATTCAAGAAAATATGATAGAAAAATATAAGCGAGCAAAATACGGAATGTTACCTTTTTGTCTTATGTTTGGAAAACATGTGAAATGTTTGAAGGAAAACAAAAACTATTCAAAGATGTTTAGTTTAAGCATGACTTAGTTATGTGGATAGGCCATGAACCCTAGGCAAATGTTTCACATGAAGAGGGGCTGGACGATGTGTTTGGGATTGTGGACAACTTGTATAAATACTTGTGTTTTTGAAATGACCAGCCCTCTCTCATCTCACAGTGTCTGCTTGCACACATTTCGGGGTGTTGAGAGCCAGACAGCTGCTTGTTAATAAATAGTACAATGTAGCATTGTACCTTTGGACTCATGACTGGCGTGTTTCTATTATGTGGTATTAAGCCTTGATATTCTTTAATATTTCACTTGCACCTTCTCTACTTTGATCTCCAAAACTAGAACAGCAGCTTGCCTCAACCTCCGAAATATTAGGACAATCAGGCACCTCCTTCCTTTCAACACTACCAAGCATCTCTTAATGACTCTTGCCTTCGCTAAACTGGACTACTGTGCCAGCATCCTCTTTGGCCTCCCCTACTATTCTTTCTGTCCCCTCAACAAGATCATTAGCTTTGCTACCAGGACTCCTTTGAAGTCCCTCATTTCACACCTACTACCAGGCTGGCTGACCGATCCAAAACAGTGCCAGATTTATGTGTCTTGGCCTAGTTCACAAAATGATCCAAGATAAGGCACTGCTGTATCTATCCTCCTCTATCCAACTCTATAAGCCTTCTCATAATCTCTGTTCTGCCTCCTCGACTACCCCTGTGGCTCCTTGCCCTCCCTGTGCTTCCTCTCACTTCTGCTCACCTCAGAGTTACCCTGTAAATACATACCTCTCATCTGCTTGCTGAATAAAATATTTCCCTCACCTCTAATCTACCTCTGTCCCTCACTTCCTCTGTCCATCACTTCCTCTGCCTCCACTCCAGCACTTCATCCATCATGGTCACATCCAGAGCACAGCTGCACATGAGAGGGACGTTCTGTGACGTTCTGGCTATTACCAGAAAATAAACTGGATTAATATTTGACCCAAGAGTCTGGGACACAATTTTATGGACAATCTTTGGTAAAGATACTGCATAACTGTATTGGCCAAACGCGAAGGGAGAGGGGCATCTCACCTAATTTATATCTTTAGTGGAATAAGGGTTTACCACATACCCCTCACCACACAGCTAGCACAACACACTTTATTACCCTAGCACAGCAGGACACAATTTACCCTTACCCAGCCTTTTACCCATAGATATAATCACATCAATAGTGTAAGTAGTCATAACGTTCCATAATTAACAAGACTGTTATGGTACATAGCATAGATCGCCCTCTTGGTCATGTTTCAATCAAAAATATATTTTGACAAGTGTCTTCCTAACATTTAAAGCTGAGTACAAAAAGTATGCTACCACATAGTGTGTGGCAGGGTCTAGAAGTGCACTAGCCAGGTTACAGGCAATCTGTAGATCTTTAATACACTATTTCTACATACTTGGAATACAATTAATTTCCTCATGTTGGAGTATAAGTCACAGAGAATTAATACAAATCCTTATGGATTTCAACTTCTCCACTTTGACATGGACATCTTTGGACTTCACTTTAATCAACCATCTAGACTCCTGCCTACAAAACAACATGAAGCGCAATCACACGAGAGAAAGCAGTACTGTTTGCATTTGATACGGGACCACAAGAGGTGATGTGGTGTTGGGGTAATTACCCGTGGGTCGGCAAGGCCGTCTGTGAACCTCTGGGGTTGGGGAGGCCCCAACTCCTTCCGCGTCCCAAAGGAGTATGAGGCACACACAAGAGCAGAGTTACTGCTGTTTATTGCATAAAACAGACAGGGACAGATTCTCGGATCACAGGTACCCAGGAAACATCTCAATTGTGGTGGGCTCGTAGGCCCTTTTTCTACCCGGATGACGCGGCTATGTGTGTCACCTGGGAAAACTAGCCCCTAAACATAACGCTACCTCGGGTTGGCTCCCTGAGAGGTAGGGTCAGTATGGACCCGTATAGAAGAAAAGGTTATTGGTAGAGAAAGGGTCAGGTGGTATGCTTGGGTCATCCCTAATAGTTGCTACATGAGAATTGTTACAAGGGGAAAATTGGTGATTGGCTAAACTATAGTGGCGTCAGTGGTTAGCCCCTCGTATTCTGATTAGTTCACCCGTGAGCCCCCAAGCCTGGGACCATCACTGTTCCCAGCTCATGGTGTACCTGGTGCTGGCAACAATGTATGACTATGTGCCAGTGGCGGACAATGGACAGGTCTGATATTGGCTGTTGGGTGTCCCTTTCCCATCACTGTCCAATTTGTCACTTCATTATTGCAGTCTGTGTCCCGGACGTGAGACCCCAGAGCTTCTCATTTCCTTGGGGCTTGGCATCATATCAGGTCTGTATTTGGCCTATGTGAAAAATAACAACGATGCATATGTGAGTGTGAATAGTCCTCTACGTCATAGCACTGAGTGTGTTCTTCATGTCAGTTGGTGTGTGTCTGATCCATGTGCTTAGTGGCACGTGCATTCTTGTCTGCTGGCTTTGTCATCATGGCATAACGATGGAGATGTTGGTGGGTATGGTCGGTGTCAGCTCCACCCGAAGTCCCAGCCCGAGGTTGGGATGACACGCAGCTTACCCGGGTGTGCGGGGCATGGCCACAGTGGATCTTGATATCTGGGGCAGCAGTGAGCTGGTCAAACTCCTCCCGTGGTGGGTGCTTAGGTCATGACGTCATAGGCCATGGTCTGGATGAGAATTGGGGGAAGGGATCGTCCCATTTTCCCTCTTCAGTCCCCCCTCAGGTCGACTTGTCGACCACAAAATTATCTACTCTCTTATCTCCTCGTACTCGCCATACCTTCGTTATTCCTGCCAAGTGTCCATACTGGTCCACATGGTCTTCAAATGACCAGTACATATATATACATCCTCCACTGGGCTTGCAATAAACCCATTTTCCAAAATAGCTTTTCAGGTTCCTTGGATTCTCCACTTTAATGGATGGTGGGTACAAGTCTGCTTCTACTATCTGCTGGCGCAGCCGTTCACATTCTTTTATGATTACGTCTGTGTGTTTATCGTCTTCAGCTGGCATCAGGACGTGCATGCTAATCATTTCGTCAGCAGTACGTTTTGACCTTGACTTCCATATCTTTATTCCCATCAGAGAAGCCATTCCCAAAATCACGCATCCTACCACAACCTTGAGGCCATCTGAGAGCCATGATGGCATCCAGGACTAGATATATGAAAACCAGCTACCATCCTTCTTCACTCCCTTTGCTTCTTCTTCCATCTTGGCGTGCATCTTTGCCAGCTGTGATACCGCTTCAGATAACATACCGTTGTCCTTGTAGTTTGCAGGAATGAACGTGCAGCATGAACTTCCAATTTTTGCACAAACACCTCCTTCCCTTGCTGTCAGAATGTGCAGCAGATATCTGTTCTGCAGGGCCACCATTCTGATCGCTCTTAATTCTTCCTTTATCGCGTTGAATCCGTTGACTGTGGATTAATCGTCATCATTAGCTCCCATCTTGTTATTTGAAACCATTTTGCATTTGCATATGCCTGTACACCAGGATGTATAATGGAGGAAAAGAACATAGCCGCTCTGCTAAATAGCCTGTGTGCTGGTGGAATGTCACTCAGGGCTGTTTCTGACTTTCCCCACAGGTAATTTCCTGTCAGTGGTTCTCCTTGTCTTTTTACTCTGGATAAGTGTGCAGTGTCGCTCTGTGACTTTCTTGCTATCACCTTCAGGGATCTCTTCTTCCTTTTGTTTCCTTCGTCCATCTTAGGGCAGTTCTCCATGTTGATGTGTTTTTGTGCTACTACTAGTGATGGTACGTTGATGTGTACCATTGTGCACACTCCATTCCACAACGGTGGCAAGATGTTGTATGCCTTGGCTCCACAGGCCCAATAGTGGTCCATCAATACTGCTGTTCCAGCACCCCCCTCGGAAGCTTGACCGTTCTCTTGCATCCTTCATTCGTTCCAACATCAACTTCTCCATCATGCTGGTAACACAGTGTGGGTGCTGTAAGGGGAATTATTGTTATGGGTTCTTCTTCTTTATCTAACCATGGTACCAATGCTGTGCTCTTTGTCCATTTCTTGTAGCATTTGTCGCTTTCTTCTTGCACTGTCTTCACTCATGATTTTGCCAACGTCAAGATTTTACTTCCCACAACTCCATCCACCCTTCCATTGTTTGTGTATACTTTGCCATATATCAGTATTAGTGGTCTCTCCCAGCACCCTGGTTCACCTCCAATCTCTCTTGTGCTCCATTCTTTCATTTCCCACTGTGCGGTCAGTTCCTGTTCCTCGTTGGTTACTTCTCCGTTGGTTGTTCTTCGACCCGCCCTGTGTCCG
The DNA here is from genome assembly GCF_040938575.1 of Ambystoma mexicanum. Classification (NCBI taxonomy): domain Eukaryota; kingdom Metazoa; phylum Chordata; class Amphibia; order Caudata; family Ambystomatidae; genus Ambystoma; species Ambystoma mexicanum. The sequence continues at coordinate 452,993,241 of NC_090938.1, forward strand.
TTGGATCTGTAGAGAGTTAAAAGTGGCACTAGTAACCAAGGAAAATACATATTAGTGCATTTCTTCATCAAAAACAGTACTTGTATTGTTACAATCAGTCATTGCCCTTGATGGTGGTGTGAGTCGGAGGTGCATCTGGTGTCCGGTCACCACCTCATGGGGTGTGAGGTGGTGGTCTGACCCTGGTCTATTTCTCAACTCAAACAAAGCCAAGGGGAGGCTATACAGCCAACTCTTTTTGGTTGATTGCTGGATCTTTGATATTTCTTCTTTTAGGAACCCTTTGAGGCGTTCACAGATGCCATTGGCTTGTGGGTGATACGCACAGGCAAATTTATGCTTTATTCCTAGGAGGACAGTTACATGCTGGAATAATTCATTGGCAAAGTGAGGGCCATTGCCTGACCTTAGTACTTCGCAAACTCCCCACCTCGTGAACACCTCCCTTACCAAGAACTTAGCTGCTCTAAATACATATGCATGAGCGCACGGACCGGCCTCGATCCACCTTGAAAATGGGCACACTATTACAATCATGTATCTGTATCCTTGACATAAGTTGATCATGTCGATGTAGTCAATGTGTAGGTGCAAAAAGGGTCCTTCAGGCCGGGCTATTGTCCCGTTGATCACTTGCAGCATGTGATCATCCGTATATTGTTGACATGTAAGGCAATTGCTAATGAAATTTGCAACATGTGAGGTTAGCTCGGGGCAGAACCATGACTCTTTTATTTGTGCTGCAATTACTTCTTTCCCTGTGTGTGTGGGATGGTATAGTTGGGCCAGAGCTGTTTACATTAGGGTCAGGGGCATCAAAACTTTCCCTGTATTGTTCTGGCACCATAGTGCATCTGTGGGGGACATGGTGCATCCTCTTTTGACCCACAGTTCCTTTTCTGCCATTGGTGCTTCTGCCTGCAGCTCCATAATCTGTGTCTCTGGGATGTGTGTGTTCCCATCCTTCATTAACATCTGTCTTACCCCCCCTTATCTTTTTGTTTTTTCTGGGTGGTTCCATGTCTCACCAAAGTACGCAGCATATTTTACATGTGCGTCTGCTGTTTCGTTACCTCTTGATATTGGATCATCACCATAGTGTGCGCCTGACACTTCACCAGTGCTACCTCTGCTGGGTAATTTATCTCCAACTTGTCGGAGTGATTTCCCGGGGGTCGGCAAGGCCGTCCGTGGGCCTCTGAGGTTGGGGAGGCCCCAACTCTTCCCGCGTCCAAAAATAAGTATGAGGCACACACAAGAGCAAAAAGAGTTACTGCTGTTTATTGCATAAAACAGACAGGGACAGGTTCTCGGACCACAGGTACCCAGGAAGAGTCTCAATCTCTCAATCGTGGTGAGCTCGCAGGCCCTTTTTCTAGCCAGATGATGCGGCTATGTGTGTCACCTGGGAAAACTAGCCCCTAAACCTAACGCTACCTCAGGTTGGCTCCCCGAGTGGTAGGGTCAGTATGGACCCATATAGAAGAAAAGGTTACTGGTAGAGAAAGGTTCAGGTGGTATGCTTGGGTCGCCTCTAATAGTTGCTACATGCGAATTGTTACAATGGGAAAATTGGTGATTGGCTAAACTATAGTGGTGTCAGTGGTTAGCCCCTCGTATTCTGATTGGTTCACCCGTGAGCTCAAAGCCTGGGACCATCGCTGTTCCCAGCTCACGGTGAACCTGGTGCTGGCAACAATGTATGACTATGTGTTGGTGGCGGACAATGGACAGGTCTGAATATTGGCTGTTGGGTGTCCCTTTCCCATCGTGTCGGTGTCCAACTTGTCACTTCATTGTTGCAGTATGTGTCCCAGACATGAGACCCCAGAGCTTCTCTGGTCCTTGGGGCATGGCATTGTATCAGGTCGGCCTGGTCACATGTTGTGAGACCGTGGCTGGAGCGGAATCACGGGTATTTGATTTGTATTTCGACTCTCAGGAGCGTTTAGCGGTGGCAGGTGTAACCTTGGCACGGGAAGTGCGGCGTGTAGATTGCAACTTCGTGGCCTTGGCTGGGGGGCTCTCGTCAGGGTTCATTCTGCATGATCAGCATCTTGTAGCCTCGTCTGAGCTGCTCTGGCCTGGGGCCTCTGGTTTGTGGCCTACTTTGATCTAGCCCATGGGTGGCGGTATACAGTTCATAATACAGGGGTCGCGGGGGTGACATGACTTCTTATGCATTAGTCCATGTACAGGGCTACATTTTCAAAGTTTTAGTAGCGGGAAAGCATCTGCAAGCTTGTACATGAACTCTTCTGGCGTCTTGCATTTCTGCGGTGTTGTATTTGGCCTATACTAAAAATAACAACAATGCATATGTGAGTGTGAGTGGTCCTCTACGTCATAGCACCGAGTATTTTCTTCGTGTGGGTTGGTGTGTGTCTGATCCATGTGCTTAGTGGCACGTGCGTTCTAGTCCGCTGGCTATGTTGTCATGGCATCTCTAACGATGGCGATGTTAGTGAGTGATGTCTAATCTAGGTGTCCATATGGTCGGTGTCTGCTCCACCCGAGGTCCCAGCCTGAGGTTGGGATAACGTACAGTTTGCCTGGGTGTGCGGGGTGTGGCCACTGTGGATCTTGACATCTGGGGCAGCAGTGAGCTGGTCAAACTCCTCCTGCGGCGGGTGCTTAGGTCGTGACGGCATAGGCCACGGTGTGGACGAGAATCGGGGGAAGGGATCGTCCCATTTTCCCTCTTCAGTGCCTTGCCACTAAACAGTGCAGTTGGCAGGTACACTATGACAGAGATTTGTACCCACATCTGTGATTTTCTATCTATAGACCTTCACTGTTGAAGCAGTTTCTCCACACATCTTCTTTTGCACTCCTGTAAATCAGGTCTGTTTGCATACAGCTTTTGGCCATACAAAGATCTGAAAGGATACCTCCACATAATCCTAACAGGGGATTTTATAAGGAGGAGAATTGACCAATAGTTCTTTGAGCAAGACGTTGGTAAGCACAGCAGCATCAGTATTTCATGAAGAAATCCAAAACAGCTCAGGAAAAAAAGCAATAAGATTGGCTGCAGAGGTTAAGCCCAGTTTAACATGTGAAACATATCTAATTATTGTATTTATTTATGGGTGATTTGGATGACAATTACTGTTTATGCCGTCCCTTCATAGTGCCTCAAGAGGAGCAGGAGTGGAAGGAGGGGATAGGGGAAGAGGTGATGTGATTGTTCAACGCCTGCTACAATCCAAACCAGTTAAGGGCGGGGAGGGAAGGAAGGCAGAAGTGCATGTATTAGATGACAAATTACAAAAGTACAAAAATGGTGAGTGAAAATATGGTTTTACAAAAACACAAAGCTCATTGTCCAAGTGTTTCAGATCATCCATTAGTTCAGGATACTGGGTGAGGCTAGGCATGCCTAGGATTTGAAGCATAGCAGTTCAACATTCAAGCATTACGAAAAATGGCAATGGTGATCTTCCCTTCTGAGGAGGATTTGCGGATTGTTCTGTAATGAAGAAAATGCGGCATCCACTGACTTTTGACGAAAACTTAATTTTCTGGAAAGGCTTTAAAGAGAGTGACTTATTACTTGATGATCTTGGTGGCTTGGTACGGAAGTATTTGAGGATTTTGTCCTTCAGATATCTAGGGCCTAAGTCCCAATAATTCAACTCCATGAGGCAGATGAGCTTGAACTCGATATGGGCATCAACAGGTTGCCAGTGGAGTACCTGCCACGCCAGTGTTAACCGTTTCCTACACCTCATAACCTGGCTCTGCCAAGGTCATGTTTTTGATGAGTTGGATATTGTGTTTGGGACCTTTAGGTAGGCCAAAGTAGAGAGTTTTGCAGTAATCTATCCTTGACAGGACCAAGGCTCTCGTCACTTCCTCTTTGTGGCACATATTGAGGAGGGGAAGAATGTGCTTGAGCATGTCTAAGTGGAGGTGTGATTTCCTTCTTCAGTTTTGGAACTGAGGGCTGAAGATAAGGAGGCACCCAAAGATAACCCCCAGTTGTTGAAGTGGAACTTGGGATGCCTAGAATCTAACATATGAAATCGTTGTTTTCATCCTCTGTAAACCTTCGATATCTATATAACTCCAGAATGCAGCATTATAAAGAACAAAAGAAATAGTTAAGGCTTGATCGATAGAAAGCAAATGCAGTATTAGCTGGTGTACAATAGTCAGAGCAAACATGGAGACACCCCTATTTGCTTCATTCATTTGAGAATGGAAATCATCATTCTTACTAAACAAGGCACAGCAATATTGGCGTATTCTGCCAATTTCCAGAATTACAACAAAATCCAAGCTCTGCATAAGATGGCAGTGGACAGCAGTTAGATGTATTCCTTTACAATTGTAGATACATGGACAAGAACACCAGAATAGCATCACTGTCCTGAGCTACAAGTCTAGAGGAATTAAAGTTCTTACAAGGTTTCGCACAATAAGAATCATGCATTCGACTGTAGGATTTTGTTATTTACATTAAAACAGTATACTACCTAGCAGGACACCCCTTGATCTTGGGTACTTTGACTGCAATACCACATGCCCTGCCGGTACAATTCCATTTCCGCCCTGCCTTGTTACACAGCCGCCCCTCATGGTAGATTAGCCCTCCATATGTAATTAGCCACTGCCTGCTTACTGACATCCCATGGAACATTCCCTCCTGTTCCCTTTTCGCACCGAGCATCACCTTCATATATGATATGTCACTTATCATCACTGGGCTTGGGGTTTGTACCAAATGTGTGTTTGTGTCACAGCCATGCAGGCTTCGGGTCTTTTCAAATTTGTGCCAGGTGATTGTGGCTTCTTGTGGCTTAGCTGCATCATACCAGTCAATCCTGGGTATGGTTCTTTCCTATTCGGGATGAGCTGCGCGCTCAGTGTTCAGAGGAAAACATAACATATTCACTCAGTATCCATGCATTTAACACAAGACAAATCGCCCATTCCCTCTTCCGGTCCCTTCTCCCAACCTCTTAGTTCCTCCTCGCAGCCCTTTGTCACGGTCTCACAATCACAGTCTCTCTCTCTCTCTCTCTCTCTCTCTCTCTCTCTCTCTCTCTCTCTCTCTCTCTCTCTCTCTCTCTCTCTCACAGAACATGCCATCCTAAATAATTAATATTTTATTCATTAATATTTTATTACAATACCAGAGGCCCTGTTTTATAGAAAAGAGTCGTGCTAATTTTCTATGATTGTTTGAATTCCCCAATTACCCCATGTGCACTATTTTGTAATCCTTTCATATTGTGGTTATAATACAGAGATGCCCGTTTAAATTAGAATTTAAACAGACAATGCAAGATTATTGGGAGGAAAGAGGGTACGTCCACTAAACCGGTACAAATACAAATTGTACCAAAGGTCAAAATTTGTCTCATCATGAAAGGAATATGTGCAGCACACTAGCTGCCTCACTGTGCACATTACCTCTCGTTCAGAATGAACGAAGCCACGGATTCTGCCGCCATTTTAGAAAAACGCAGGCAGAATCCATAGGGGCCATTGCAATGCGAGCTACCATGCAAGAACATGGTGGCATGTATTGCCTCTTCTTTTCTGGTTGGGCTTGAAAAAAAAAAACGATGGGAACCTGTCACTCCATGTATTCCTGTGCCTTATTACGAGCCGCACCACAAACTAGCAAAATGCCCCAAAGAGAGCGACACAGCCAGGTACATATTCCTGTACAGGGATTAGCACCTTATGTTTAATGTTGCCTATGTATGGCATTCATATGCTCAAAAAATACCCATATGCTTTCTATCTACAAAAGAAAATCTACCCTGCAAACTATACTGGCCTACTGACATTTGCAATGTTACACATGTCAAAATCCTTCCAAACTAGAACTATGCCAATTGTTCCACTGTAAGTGTGCTTTCTGTGAGCTCCAGAATGTAGTCATGACTCTTATGACTTTGTGACAGCAGGGAAGCTGATGATGGGTGATGTAGTCCTTGGCAATTTGCACATTAATGGGCTCCATTATAAGTTTGTTGGTGTGTGAGAAACTAGTGGTAGTTGCATTACTGTCCCTTTCAGCCACTTCGCTGCACTGCCAAATCACAGTGTTGGAGGCAAAGTGGAGGAGATCACGGCAGCATATATTATATAATGGCAAATGCACCACGGATAGATGTGTCAATGCAGTTAAACCAAAAAATGCCAATGGACTCCAAAAATGGGGATAAACACCACCATATCGCCCCTCATAAACCGTAAAATACGCCAGACCGAGTGGCATAAACGGTAACTGAGTTTGGTGGTATTTACAGAAAAGTACCTCTGGAATACTGCCAGACTTGTAATGAGGTCCATTGTTATGCTGAAAGACAAAATCAGTTGCCAGCAGGTGTTGTGGTTGGCACAAAACCTCCACCCAATCCCACATGACATTGGTGTGTGATAAATGAATAAGGAGAGTGCTCAGTGGTAGCGATGGATTCGAGCGGACACTGAAGACAAATAGGAATTGTGGATATATTTATCCTCACACAGAAGGCATTTGTAATTGGATGCACTTTTCAAGAAAGACTGAAGGACTTGGAAAGGTGCCAAGGGCTGTTTGACTCCTAGAGCTGCTTGCCAGGAAAGAGGCAGGTGTCCTGGTGTACTCAGCCGAAATGCAGCGCCTGGAGTTCTCTGTTGTTCCGATGCTTTCAGGGGCAGCTTGTAACCTGCTACCACTGAGCAGCCCTGCAGCGAGAAAGAATGCAGATGCGTTGCTGCAGATGGGGTCTGTTCCAGCAAAAAAAACAGCAAGAGCAGTGGCAGTGGCCGCACGATTTAATAATTCAGTTGTGGGAAGGTTTTTAAACTAGCTGCCAACACAAAATACACACCAACCTCATGCAGAATGTTTGCCATGCACCTACTTCTTATTGAATTTGGTGCACTGAAGACCTTTTGGGAAAGTCAAGCTGGGCAATTCTGAGATATTCAAGTTTTAAGATCTATCTATATATCATGCATGTGCAGAAGGAATGTGCATCTTGTATATAATCTGGATGTCTAGTAGATATCATTGTATACAGGTACACTACTATATGTTTGAAAATGCACATCAGAGTCAGGACAGACTGTGATGTGTCTTTCCATATGTATGTAAATTGTATAGTAGATCTGCAGGTGATTAAAAGTGTGAAACTCATATACACATCTTACATGTACAACAACTCACAACAGAGTTAGACCTCACTTTAATGTGATTTTTAATACCAAATGCAGGCATATAAGATATGTTAATTTCACATGACTTTACACTAAACACTTGTATACTACTTATGTGCCATTCACTCAAATGGCAGACACTTACATACCAAACACTCAGAAGCCTTACATCCGACAAACTTACGATAAACAGTCTTACGACACACACACACTTAAGACGGATGCTCTTAAACCACTCACTCTTTAGCCGAATGATCTTCGACACTGCTCTTAAGACACACACTTATCACAAAACACTTATGGCACACCTTTACAACAAACTCTGTTATGACACACACTCTTAAGGCAAACATGATATTACTATGCTTGCTAGTAAGCAACATGCTCTTCTGCCACTAACGCTTATGCCAAATGCTTTTTCGCCAAACATGGCTTCTCTACTTTCTCATATGCCACACACTCTTAGCACATACACATATCTACAACAACTGCAACAGAAACACAGAGAGCACATGTACAACAAACACACTTGCAAAAAACTTACTTACAACACACACCATGACACACACTTATGAGACAAAATCGTAAGACGCATGCTCTTATGACACATACACTTACAACATAGACTCTTACAACATACACATTTACACTCCCCACTAACTCTTAAGCAACGTGTTTTATGCCATTTACTCCTACGCCACTTGTTCTTATGCCATATACACTTACAGCATGCAATTCTACCCACTGTGCTATTATACCACATGCTCTACTGCCACATGTTCTTAAGCGAGAAATGCTTACAACACATGCTTTTACATCACACGCTCTTCCAATGCACACTTATGACACACACATGTGCACACACACATACTTATTATGACACACTGGGCCTCATTACGAGTTTGCCAGTAAAAAAAGCAAAGTACCAGCATGCCGGTGCTACCATGTCTGTGTAGCACTGCTGCCGGAATCTACGGTAGATTCCGAGTCAGTGTGCATGTGCATTCCGGCATACCGGTAATGGCAGCACTGGCATGCGGTAACGCCCCCAAACACTCAATACCTGAATTCTTGATGCGCATGACTCAGAATGTACTAGCATCAATGTATGTCCGATGTATGCAAACCCATCACTAATGCCCTTCCTCACTGTCCCCCACAGTCACAGGAACAGACAGCGAGGGTTAACGCGCCCCAACAACCCATAGAGTCAATGCACGTCAGCGCCGTGGCAAAGACACCGGCTACAGCCAGGAGCTTTCTACTTCCGTGAAAACACTGGAGCATGCCACACCTTCCACGCCACAGCCCCCCCCCCCCGCCAAGAGGACTCACAGGCTGGCCAGCAGACAGAGCAGGTACCACCTACCTCCAGCAAACTTCCACTCCTGGCAACAAGGCCCCCCAGCCAAGACCTACTCCTGGCAGAAAGGCCCCCCAGCCAAGACCTACTCCTGGCACCAAGGCCCCCCAGCCAAGATCCACATCTGGGGCACAGGAGCCATTTCAAGTGGAAGAGCTGGAATCCCCCGTGGCAACTGAGCTGTAGGAGTCACAATCTGTGGTGCAGAGTGAGGAAGACGAGGCGGCTCAATCTGCCCTACACAGTGAGGAGGAGGCAGACTCCCCATGCCACAGCCAGCATGAGGCCCTCCAATCAACGCCACCCAGGCAGGCAAGCCCATGTGGCACAACTGTACAAGTCTTAGGTACCCATATCACAGTGGAGGCCAGTGGCTCTGACAGCGACAGCGAGGAAGCTGTGTTCAGCCCGGCAGCCTTCGAACCCCATCTCCCATGCCAGCACCTGGTCCACAGCACATCAGGGATCTTGAGGGGTGTCTGTCGCGCATGAAAGGGCGGCAGCAGGCTATGCAGGACATGGTGAGGCAGTATGTGACGGACGCAGAAGCAACACAGCAGGCCATGCAGGTAGCCCTGCAAGACAATGCAAGGGTGGTCATCAGGGCCGGGTACCGCGTGGCCAGGGGCATGTGGGAAGGGAATACAGTAATGACTGCTATGGCCCAGGCCATCACACAGTTGACGACCGCTGTAGCAGAGCAAAGAAATGTCACCACTACCCCCAACCCGGTCCATCATCGAGCACGACACCGGCCAGTTCAATACAAACAAGCCCTGTGCAACACTCACAGAAACTTGTGTGCCGCACAGACGCTCAACCCTCTCCTTCAAAAATGGGGCATGAATAGTAGTACTCACAAGTGCATGTTGGGATGGAGTAGTAGTGAGGTTGTTGTGGGGGTAGTAGGGGTGGGGGGGTGTTGGGGTATTGGGTGTTGGGGTTTTGGGGGTGAGGTTGGGGGTAGTGTGGATGGGGGCAGTGTGAGTGGGGGTAGTGGGGGTGGTGGTGTGGGGGTGGCAGCGTGGGGTCAATTCAATGGGATAGTGGAGGTAGTTAAGTAATAGGTATATGTATATAGTTAATAATTGTTCAATACAGCTGGCGTGAGTAAGAAAAACACATGACTGGACATTGCTTCTTGAGTGTGTGTCATTTTAATTATGTACAGTGCCCAGTGTGTCCCATGGCCAGTGCCTTTTGTATTCCAGTCAATCAGAAGTATTAGGCAATTAAATGTTGGCGTGTCACACGTCCTTCATTCACATTGTGCCGCTGATGATTTCCACCATCTTTCACATCATCATCCTCATCCTCAAGTGGCATCATATCCATGTCAGGGGGCAGGGGTACGTTGCGCCGGATGCACATGTTGTGTAGCATGGCACATACCAACACAATTTTGCCCACCTTCTCCAGCCCGTAAATGAGTGCCCCACCCGACCTGCTGAGCCAGCGAACCGGGCCTTCAACAACCCAAATGTCTGCTCACTGGAGACACGAGTGCATGCATGTGCAGAGTTGTAGTGCTCTTCCTGCCTGTTGACTGGTTGCCTGATGGGGGTCAGGAGCCACGGCTTCAGCGGATACCCAGCATCACCTGCATGGCAGCAATAGAAAGGGTACTTGTGATTAATTCAGTAATTCCTTGTTAGCACTGCCTGTACAGTGTTCATGATTGCATGCAACAGAATATTCATAACTGCACATAACATGTTCCTTATTCAAAGACCCAGGTAAGTGTACCTAGGGATGATCCATGGTTGGGTGGGGGATGGGTGCTCTTGACATCCCAAGAGCATTCAATCTGAACCTGTACTCTCACAAATGAAGTCCAAAAATCCATGATGTCCTCACATATAATTGATGTGTTACCAATGAAAACGGACTATGCATGTACAGTGCATATTCACACATTTGCCTAATGTGCTTCATGAAGCACAGTGGTTTTCACATCATGCGTTCGACTAATTGATGTCACCATGTACATGTCCATCAACACCTTCCCCCTCATGACTAAGGCAGATTCACATTGGTGGTATGGGCCGCGGGTGAAGGGTTACGTTTCAATGATACGGCCAGGTGGGGACTGGCATGGTGGGAATAAGATACTTTGGATGAGTCCTGCTCCTCTCAATCATATGTTGGTGGTGGTAAATGATTGGTGATTACAATCATTTCCAAACTTGACCCATTGTACATGGAGGAGTCCCTTTAGGTGACAAGACAGGCATACTGATCTGCGGTGTACCTGTGGACTGAGTGCAGTGACTAAGATTTCTCTGTGTGGCAGTTGGATTTAGCTCAGGCATGGCAGCATGACTCATGATGTCCTTGCTATGATCATGTATTCCATGCATTGTGACTGTAGGGTGGTGCATTGTGGTACCCGTGGTTCATGTCTTATGATGTTCCAGATGCATATGCTGGAGTGAGCACTGTGTATGTTGCTTGCATGTACACACAGCTGAGTAGGCATGCCACATCTGCATCCATTGGCTGTGCCACATTCTGTTGAATCTACAAGGGTCGCAGTTTTAAGCACCCAGGACGTTGTGTGTGGTTGTGTTCCATTCTATGTGTGTGATTTGTTATTGTGCAGGTTGGGGATGTAGATGTATCTAGGTCTGATTCCTCATGTGACTTTGCCTTCTATTGCCAGACACAGTCTATCTGCACTTCATTGCATTCATGGCAATGCTTACGCCTATTTTCAGGAGTGATTATGGATTCATGCATGTGGTGTGCACTTGTGCCCCTCATGCATGCAATCCTGTGCTATGTTCCAACACCCCTCATGGCCCAGCTGGCAGACACGTTGTCTATGCTTGTGATTCCCCCCCCATCAGCACCCCTTATGGCCCTGTGGTTAGACTCAACCAGCAGCCAGGTACGTTGTGCAGCGTGTCGTGCCATGTAGCTGGGAAGCATGGAGTTGTGCAGTACCATGGCATCATATGTGGAGCCAGGGAATCTTGCACAATAATGTGTGATAATTTTGCATGCATCGCACACCCTATGCACATTCAGGGAATGGTAGAGCTTCCTGTTGTGGTACACTACCTCCATATCATGCCGGACTACCAGCTCCACATGGGTACAGTCGAGGGCACCAATTACATTTGGCATGCCTGCCAGTGCATAGAATGTTATTTTGGTTGCATTCACCTCCCCCGCAGTCTGTGGTAACTTGATGTGGTTCCTTGTGTGTTTCAGGAGTGCATCTGCCACCTGGTTGAGCACATGGGAGAAACAGGGTTATGAGATTTCATGCAGGTAAGTGCCTGTGGCAAGGAAGTGTAGCACAGGCACTAGCTTCAACAAGGGGGGGTGTGGCTGTCTGGATATTCATGAGGCTCACCAGGTCATAATGAATGAGGTCCACTATTGTGGAGATGGTGTGCCTGTCCAGCCGGTACAGGGTGTGCATCTGTGCAGGGATTAGGTCAAATGGACTGGCCCTTAGGCGAGTGATTGGCGGCTGCCTGTGGGGTGCAACTGCCTACACTATTGGTATGTGCTGGCCCACTCTCGCCCTCCTTCGCCTCCTGTACCTCTGCTGCATTCTTTGTAACACTTCCTGCTCAAAGAGTAGCAGTGCAGGAATGTTCTGCAGCTCCAGTACTGCAAGTGCTAATGGTAGGATTGTGGATTTGGGAGTGGTGTAGTTTGTGGGAGTGCCCTTTTCTGCTATGCCAGACTCCATTGCCTCCACCTGTGCTGATTGTGTGCAACTGTGGCAGGTTTCTACACAGCAGATTCCTATTAACGGCTGCAATGCAATGCCAGTGCCATATTAAGTACTTTTGGGGCCCTGGGCACAGACGTCTTTAGGGCCCCCCTCCACCAAACCAAACGAATTAAGGGATCAAGAATAATGGTCGCAATACCCCCACCACCACCCATTGCGCTCACAACCTATAGGTTGATATGCTGTCTCGCAGCATAATAAGCATGTTTACCCCCTTTAAGTCCCCTTACCTTCGTCATTCTTGCTCTAATCAGAATGATAAACAAGTAGAATTTGAAGACCAACATTAGCAGTCTACAAATAGGTTACTGCTCTAGTGCATACAGGATAATTGTTATCCAGGAAGGTGTGCAGCCTGTAGTATTAATGTAGGGCCATATGTAAAAGGTACATGTCACCCATAATAGACAGAACTCACATTAGCTGCCTCACAGCATACAAAAGTGCTCATGCATGGACAGAGGAGACCAATTGAAAGGAAGGAGAACGCTACACATACCGTAGCATGGATGGCGGATGCAGATTAGAAGTACCATAAAGGTGTCTTTATCCAGGCAGATTGAGATTAGAAGTGGGATATGGTTTTCAAATAGTGTTGCCATTAGATATCAAAGGAACAAATGCCTGTGGTGTGTGATATGAATATGCTCACTATTAAAGTGAAAGCAACACTATAGCCAGTGAAATCATGAATAAGTCTTTTATGAGGATCATACCATGAGAAGGAAATCACAATTTTGAAAGGTTTAGGGACTGACAATATAAGATTAAATGAGATGCCCAGGATCACACATTGGTTAAGGGCTGAAGGGGTGAAGCTAGGATTTGTGCCAACACTGCAATTTCTGCATTTGAACACTTTCTTTTCCAGTTCTTACCATTAAGTAAAACAATCTCATTTTATAAAAATGGACTTGGAATGTACACAAATCACATTACCAAACATGACCATTTTTAACAAAATATTATAGAAGGGTTCTATGCAAAATGGGAATGGTTCTAGCTTCATTCTCTCCATCATCAAGGGAAGTATATAAGTACCAGCATACCAATCGATGTGATTTAACAAATGTAATCTGGGTTTGTCTTTTGTATTTTAAAGCTTCAAATACTTCCAAAACAATGGCTTGTGACATTTTCATTTACAAACAAAAACATAAAAAACCTTTGACTTTTACCAAAAAGCTTACCGTTTTTTGTGTCAAACAAGCAGACCTTGAAACATGCTTGCCTAAGGCCTGCAACATCTGGTCCGCTCTCTTCTGTCTACCATCCCTTCCACTCAAATGGTCTACATAAGAAGAAATATCAAGTAATGGGCTAAACGATGCCAGAAGCATGCAAGAAGGCAAACCTCACAGAAGACAGCAAAGTAATGTAAGATATATTAGATGATTTGACCAGGATAACTGTATTGTCTGCTGGCAAAGCCAAGATACAAGCATGAACGCTTTAATTCCATAGTTTTGATTTGGATACTTATTCACCTCTTGGACTAACAGTTTATGCCATCGTTGGATGCGATTGCCTAAGTTTTACAACACCTCATCTGAACAAACCAATTTATAGACCTTCACCATACGGATGACAAGGTAGTTTTAATAGCATTCCCTACCTGGTACATGACATTGCTGATACCAGCAGATGTTGTTCTGCAAAACCAAGTACATATGCAGGCAGTTTTATAAACTTCAGACATAGGAAAGTATCAACCAGCCATGCTGGAATATGATATTCTAATTTTGCATATGAACATATATCTCTGCAATGTGTGCTTCACACACTCAGCTAACTTCTGAACCATTGTCGCACTCAATTTATCAATATGTATTTCACTGTTGCCTATTGCACATGATCAACATGTGCAATAGCCACACAGGAAGGAAATAATGCTACAGAGTTGTGCCTCAGGGAACACACAAACTATGTATACCACAGTGAACACAGAAAGCAATACATGACGAATTGATCAAGGCAGAATGTACTTGTCAAAACAGAAAGGCAATGTGTTTAAGGACTCAGCAGCACCCCATAAAATATCCTGATGTGTGCTATTTAAGACAGGTTAACAATGTAATCTTACTTCTTCAGATCAGGCAGCCTTTTTGGGGCCCCCCTCCATGGTGGGGGCCCTGGGCAAGTGCCCCTGTTGTCCTCCCATAAAGACGTCTCTGGCCAGTGCTAATGGCATAATTGTATTCATTATTTACTTTATACAAAGGGGTGGGAGCTAGCTTGACACATTGCATATCAAAGAGGTGTTTGTGTTCCCTGTCCCCTTTTGTCAGTTCTCTGACCAGGCCTATCGCAGGCCTGTTTCAATTAACTCTCTTCAGTATGCACTGACACCAGCAGAACTTAGACAATAGCCAGGGTGGATTCATGGAGCCTTTGATATTTTAATTAGGCTGGCCATGGCCGTAGGGAGGTGTGGTCTTCCCCCTTCCTGAGATGCTTTGTTGTACCCACAGCTGTCACATTCCAGCTACATATGACAGTGAGGACTGGGCCACTAGGCTGTGTGACCCCGGAGTACACATGACTATGTTCTGTGCAGTGAGCAGAAGAAAATGTGTACAGTTTATCCCCACACATTTTCTGAGGTTGATCTCCCATCATTCATTTTAATTAAAAAACTGCAAAAAAGCCCAGGCGAATGCACATTCCCCATGCAGATGGTTAATTTCCTCACAGAGTGTGACTACTGTCTCTGGCTCCCTAGTATATTCTGATCCATGTATGCCAATTGGTGCACATTTCTCTGCATGCGGTTGACTGGGAAGGCTCTAGAAATAATTTTCAGAGTGACCCCATATAAAACATGTCCAGCAAGTCCAACCCTTTCCCTATGAGAAAATGTGAAAAAAAAATATGTTACCACACAAAAGAGGCCCAGGGAGCAGTAGCCTACTAGAACATTTCCAGAGTTCCCTATATGCCAGTCCATCCCTATTTCACTCACCCAATTCCTATCAACCTCTGTCCCGGCAAAGTCTATTTTTCTAATCTTTCAGAGAATATGATGACCAGCATGCACCAGACTCCTCATAAACCTGGCATGGATCATAGATTCTGGAATGCAGTACAAAGTAAAGGAAAACTGGGACTGCAAGTACCACAATGCACCAGGGCCTCACAGACAAGACCTATCCCGGACCCATCCCGGAGCAGGAAGAATGGATTCAATTCACACATGGTAATGAACTGAAATGTCTCCTTCAGAAGCTAGATGGAACACCAAAAGCCCACCAGGCCAAACCGGGATGGGCCAATGGGGAGCAGTGGAATAGCAGCAGAACAACTGGATCTGGCAAGGAACTACATGAGAACAGGGAAGGCTCAGGGATATTCAAATAACAAAGACTCACCAAGGACAGAAGAAAATCAAAGAGCGAACAACCCTTTTTACAACATGACTGGTTAGAGGAAAATGGAGACTAATATGGGGCAGGACTATTGGGATTTTTGAATACTTGCACGGGCAGTAACAGCCACCCAAAGTATAGGTATAACAGAGATTGGCCAACGGGAGCAGCTGATCTAGGGAATCAATGGGAACCAAGTGGAGATCCTGGGTAGGAAGGGGAGATATAAGAAGCCAGCAGATTCGGTAAAGAGTAGAAAAATAGAAGTAGAAGAAGAGTAGAAGAAGCACACATGAGGGTAGAGTGGAGTAAAAGAAGAGGTAGTGTTGGGAGGGGGAGTTTATAGAAGGGAGAGTCCAGAAGAGGGTTGGCAGGCAAAAACAACAGAGGAAAGAGAAAGAGAAAGAGAGAGAGAGAGAGAGAGAGAGAGAGAGAGAGAGAGAGAAAGAGAGAGGGAGAGAGAGAGAGAGAGAGAGAGAGAGAGAGAGAGAGAGACAGCAAGCAAGAGAAAATGGGCAGTCAGACTAGGGGACAGCATGGAAAGAGAGAGAATAATTGAGAGATGAATGATCAGGAAACTGAGTGTAGACAGAGGGCAGAAGTCAGTTGGAGTGTTGAGACAGGAGAATAAAAGAAGACAATTATTGGTTTTTGCCTTGGGATTCATTGAGAGCGGTGTCACTACACACTCCTATTGTACATTCTCTTATGTACATGCTCTTATGACAAATGCTCTTACCACATACACTAAGAATGCACACAACAGACACCCTTTTGATGCACAAATGTATGACACATGTACTTTTGACACAGTTATTAAACACACTATTATGACACACACTCTTGCAGGGCATGCTCCTATAGCACATGCTCTTATGACACACTCTTATGACACATACACTTACAACAAACACCTATGACAGACAATTAGGACACGCACACTTGAGATCCAAACACTTAAAACACATACTTACAGCACACACTCATAGGACACACACTTGGGAGGCACTCTTACAAAACATGCTCTTACGACATACACTCTCACACCACTTTTTCTTATTCCACTTAATCTTACAACACATGCTCTTACGCAACACATGTTCATGGCAAATGCTCTTATGGCACACGTTCCGATGCTACACACTCTTATGACAAATAATCCTATGTAACATGCTCTTAAACTGCTTAACATTAGGTCACATGCTGTTATGCCACACATGTTTATGGTGCATGATCTTATGTCATGTGCCTTTAGGCCAAACACTCACCACATGGTTTCCACACACAATTTCAAAACACATATTTTCAAAACATACACACTTGCAACACAAACCTACTTACCACACACACACTTATGAAACATACCTTTATGACACACACTATTATGACACATGCTCTTATATCATGTGATCTTATGACACAATCTTATGCCACACATTCTTATGAAACGTGCTCTAACAAAACACTCTTAAGCAACACATGTTTATGGTATTATGTCACATGCTGTTAGGCCAAGCACTCTTACCACACACACACACTCACAAACACACACACACACACACATGCACACACAGACGCACACCGCAAAACACACACAATTGTAGGAAACACATGCTTACAACACACACACATTACAAAACCGATCTTTATGACACACACTATTATTGCAAACACCCTTATAATAAATATGTACTCTTTACCACAATCGTATGCCACATTATCTTATGACACCCTTGCTTGTGGAACATGCTCTTACAATAAACACTCTTATGCCACACACTTAAAAAACACACATTTGTAACACACACATTAATACAATGTGTGCTCTTACACCACATGCTCTTTTGCCACATGCTCTTACATCACATGTTTGTATGCCACATGTATGTATGCCAAATGCTCCTAGTCCACATCCTCTTAGGCAGTGAACCCTTATGCCATGATGTTGTGCACCACACATGCTCTGCACACCACAGTCTCTTATACCATCTGCTCTTATGCCACAATCTCTTATGTCACAAACATATGACAAATACTTATGTACACACACACACACACACATACAATTATGACACACAGTGTTAACACACACATTCTTAAGACACAGATTCTTGAGCCACAGACTCTAACACCACATGCCTGTATGCCACATGCTCAAACCACACACACCACACACACATTTCCCACACACATTTGCAATATGCACACTTGCAAAAGGCACACTTACAACATAAACTCTTGGGTCACATGCTCTTATGCCACATGCCCTCATGCCATGATCTCGTATGACACCGCTCTTTCAACACACACATTCATGACACACACAACCTAGGGCACACACTTGTACACCATACATCTGTAAACCGCAGGCTCTTATGTGACATGCTCATACACCACATACTCTTACTTCACATGCTGTTATGCACATATGATTGTGGTGCATGCTCTTTTGGGACACACTTGTATGCCACACACTCCTACATCACATTATTTCAACACACACAGTTTTGACACAAACACTCGTGAGATACACACACATGTCACCTATGACACACACTTACAGCAATCACTTAGGACTCACCCTTGTGACACACACTCTTATGACATGGTCTTATGACACACACTCTTACATCACCTGTTCTTAAGCCACATGCATTTAGGCTGTGTACATTAGGTGACATGCTCTTACACCATTCATACACTCTTAACAGCACACCCTCATGCACCATCTGCTGTTATGACACACTCTCTTGTAGCACACACCTAAAACACACACACTTAACACAGATAGAGTTATGACACATACTGTTAACACACACACTCTAAAGACACACTTTCCTAAAACACACACTTTTGAGCAACACACACTTATCTCATGCTGTTCTGCCAAATGCTCTTACCCACCTATGTACCACAAACATACCACATACACATGCACCCCACGCACCTACAACACACACACCTTTTACACACATTTGAGAAACACACACTTGTATCAGACACTCTTATGACACACAGTTTTATTTCACACACTCTTATAATACACACACTTGCGACACACACTCTTGCGACACATGCTCTTATGACACATGCTCCTATGCCACATGCTGTTAGGCATCATACACTTGGGCTATGTTTCCTTACACAACACATTATCCTAACACCACACACCTTTAAACCATCCACTCTTACACTACACTCTCCGATGACACCCACTTATGTATGCTACATACTGGTAACACACACACTATTAAGATGTACCCCTCTAAGATACACATTATTGATCACACACTATTACACCACACGCTGCTATGCCTCATGTTCTTGCCACATAAATGTACAACAGAGACTTCCAATACACACTTACAACATACACCCTTGCAACACACATTTCTGACGCACACACTCTGAGGTCACACACTACTATGCCACATGCAATTATGCCACGTGCTCTTATGTCATGTACTCTCATGCCACACGCTTTGATGCCAAATACTCTTATACCACATGCTCGTATGCTCGTATGCCACATGCTCTTTCGCCACACAAGCTCATGGCATAAACTCTTACAGCAGATGTTCTTATGCCATACGCTCTTTTGACATGCACACATTTCACACACAGACACACTCATGACATGGTCACTTAGTACACACTCTCTTATGACAAACACTCTTACAACAAACACTGCTAAGACACACATTCTTATGACACAGGCACACACGATACAAACACAAACTTACAACATGTGCACTTATGCTGCATGTTCTTATGCCACTCAAGCTCATGGCATACACTCTTGCAGCAGATGTTCTTATATCTCATGCTCTTGTGGCACACAAATACGCTTATAACACACACACTTATGACATGCTCACTTAGGACACAGTCAGTTATGTTAAATGTTAAAGGTATTTGTACCGTGCACCGTCAACAACGGAGTTGGTCCCGAGGCGCTCTAGCGGATCTGCAAATGAGAAGGTGGGATGGGTTAGTAGGTGAAGCGGGAGTAGGATAGTGAGAGGAGGGTTGTTCTGTTGGCAGCTTCAACTCGGTATACACCGGGTGCTGAGCTTTGGTGCGAGTATCGGATCGATGTCAGTCCTCATGTGCTGTTGGGGCGGCTTATGTGTTGTGGTGTTGTGAAGTGCGTGCGGGTTGTTCTTCGAGAGATGGTTTTTGTGAGATTTTTGAGTGAGATAAGTCTGCAGAAATGCTGAGTTTTTTGTTAGTGGGTTGTATGAAGTTTAACATGCTAACATTCAGAACTCTGTCCGAGTGTGGCGCTCGCCAATCCTCCCTATCTCATCAGGATGGGCAAAGGGGTTATGCCTGGCAAGGTTTTAGGTGTGTGTCAAGCGCTCCCTGTGCTGTTCTAACACGTTCTGTAAGTGTTCTAATTCTGATGAAATGAGTGTTGTGGGTTGGGTTTTAGTAGGTGCGATGCGCTCGCCGTTCTGTTCTGGCGCGCTCTGCAGGTGTTCTAGTGCTGATGAGTTGGTTAATGTGGGTTGGGTGTCTATTCTCCTCCTTGGGTGTTGGAGCAGGTGTTGTGGTCTCCTCTTACAAACTTCTATCTAAATATGTCTGCTGGGGGTTTGGATATGGTACGGCTGGGAGGCAGTGGATCAGTCATTTAGGGCTTTCGTCTCGGTCTGAGCATGTAATCAGTCTATGGTGACCTCCTTTTGTGGCTATTTCCCATAATATTGTATGGTCTGTCGTGGGGGCCGTTCTTTGGGTTCTGTGTATGTCCATTTTGGGAGTGACCGAGGTTGGTGTTATTTTCATTGTTGTATAACAGGGTGGGAATTCTAGTGCATCGCTGTTGTCTTTACACTGTGAAGAGCCATGATTTGAGGAGTTTCCTGAAAGCTAGGTGGTTTGTTGTGTTTTGTATATTCTTAGGTAGGTCATTCCAAACACTCTTACAACACACACTATTAAGAAATACATTGTTATTACACAGGCACACATATTGGACACACACAAACTTGCAACACATGCTCTTATGCCACATGTTCTTATGACTCACACTTATGGCACACACATGTGTGACCCATTCTTTTACACACATTGCTCTCATGCCATACACTGTTTAATACATGCTCTTATGACACACACTTTCAACAAGCACACTTATGACACACTTTTACTGCATACAATCGTAGACCACACATTTGACACACACACACACTCACAAGAGACAATTATGACACATAGGGCCTCATTACGAGTATGGAGGTAGCCATGGTGCTATTAGCGCCATTGCTGCCTCCATACCGGGCTCCAATACCGGGTCCCTTCAATGGGGAATTACCGGGTCATTCCAACATTGGAGGACCTGGTAATCCCTCCTTGAAGGAACCATTCTCCATTCCCATTGAGCCCTCAGAGGGCTCAATGGGAATGGGGAGGGAGGTTATAACCGGCATGTTACTAACGGCCCATTATTATCTCCCTCTTCCCCTTGCGAGACCTGGAAAGGACGTCTGGTAAAACCAGACGTCTGTTCCAGGTCCCGCAAAGAGAACCTCGTGATAGGCACTCCCATAATGAAGGGTGCCGGTCCCATACCAGAAACCCTTCATGACGGGAGCGCCAGGGTCGTAATGAGGCCCATACTCTTGTAGAGGAGGAGCCAAGTACCCCCCTTCAACTGCCCCACCCTTATAACCTATAGAGTGGGAACCAAAATATGTGACGTATTGAACCAGTTGAACCAGCAAAGAGCAAAACGTCGGCTCTGTGCAGTACTCATAAGAGTACCAGTATCTAAGAGAATCTGGGAGGCAAAGTACCCATTGAGAAAACCATACCTGCGGAATTGGATGAGCCAAGAAGCCAAAGTCTTATCAAACAGGAATTGGCTGACATTGGATACACATTGTGTGAAAGAACAGAAGACTCATGTTCAGAAGGCTTGAGCAAAACAAAAGACGTCAGAGAATTATTAAAAAATAATATCAAATACACAAAAGGGCTCAATTTCATGGTGTCCAGTCACATGGAAGGAAGAAATTGGACGAACGAGGTGGTCACACCTATGCACAAGGGCGAGCTGTGCCTTCACTCCTTAAAAATTCTCAGAGCACAGTACAAACTCAAAGCCAAACTTGAAAGCACTAATTGATACTGGACCATTGAGGTGTTGATGGATTGATTGATTAATTGGGGGGAAGCTAGTGTTATAACGAGGCCACCAGCACCTGGAAGTTCAGTCTGCATGCTGCTAGATGTAGGTGGAAAAGTACTGGCGGGGGTTAGAAGCCAACCAATTGTAGAGGACTGTGTAATCAAGGGTCCATTAGTTTGTGTAGCCAATGGAGCCAATGGAAAGTTGTGTATTTAGTGACCTTCATAGTGGCAATTTTGAGGGGAGGGCTTAGTTGTCCCCCCTGATGTTAAACACCCTATCATTTTCCTTCACGGTTCTATACTGATATGGAACATTTACTTAGATATCCACTTAGAGCCTATCACTTTCCTCGATAGGTTTTTTAGTTTGCCACGTAGGTAGTGACACAGGTAAGAGGACTGAACAAATGCTGATGCTCCTTGTACTCCCTGTTTTATATACTGGTTAATAAAAAGGACTCCCCTTTTGCTAAACTACCTGAGTCATTTTAATTATTGATGTATGAATACAATCTGCATCCCCATCCATCTCCAGGGTATTGCTACTCATCTTAAAGGGTTGGGCAACCCAGTTCACTCTTATGCTAAATACTCTTTATTCATACACAACACACCACATGCTTGAGTGCCATATGAACTTAACAGACATGTTCATATGCATTACACGCTTAGAACGCATGTTCTTACAGTACACACACTTCTGACACAAACGAGTATGCCACATGATATTACACCACATGCTGCTATGCCACAGGCACTTATCACACATACCTATGACACAGACATGCAGCACACTCGCCTATGACACACTCTTACGACACACACTCTTACTCCAATTGCTTGTATGCCACACATTCTAATGACACATGCTCATACACCAAATGCTATTTATTTAGCCACTTGCTCTTTTTCCACACCATTTTATGGTGCATGCTCCTATGCCACATGCTCTTACCACATAGACCTGTGACACACTCTCACCACGCACACTTATAACAGATGTTCTTATACCACATGCTCTTGCACCACACACTCTTACACAACACCCTATTATGACATGTTATGCTGGTTACAGATTGCTTCAATAACACAAGGAAGCATAAGCTGATTTTAATTGATTAATTAACAGATTGAAAAGCTTGATAGTTGAACAACTGTAGGCAGGCTCCCGCCAGCCTGGCCCAGGCATCCCTACTCGCCTGCTAGATTTTATGAAAACTAGAGTTATGTAACCCCAACTATATATTTCTACAATGGTCTGTTTGCGATGGCATGAATGCTGCAGCCATATCAACCTTACTATCTCTAGGGCTTTCTAAGAACCTCCAACTCCATCATATTCCCATAAGGTGTCTCACTGTGATGATGGTGCCTTCTCTCTCTCATCCATGCCGCTTTCTCCCTACCTGATCTTTCTTCATTGCCTTCCTCTGCTTCTCCTCCCATCCCTTCTCCACTCCCTCTATCCTCTTTCTTCTCTTCGCTCCTAAATCTTACAATGTTCTCTGTCTCTCTATGTCTCTCTCCCCTCTTGCCAATATTACCTTTCTCTCCCTTTTCATACTTATCCCCACCCCCCTTCCTCCAAATACTCACTCTGGTCTCCCCCTCTCTCTCCTCTCTTGCTTGCCTCTCTCCCCCTTGTAAGGACCCCTCATTCTTCCTCTCTCTCCCTTGTCCAACTACTCCCTGCTGCTCTGTCTTTCTCTCTATCTCCCTCTCTGTCCCTCCAATCTTCACACATTCCATCTTCCGTCTACTACTCCCCCAATTATCCTTCAACATTTGTTTCTGTCTACCTCTTGCTAGTCTCCTTTTCTTCCCCCACCTTCTTTCTCTTTCCTCTGTCACTCTTCTCTGTCTCATAAAAATCTCACCTTTCAATATCTAACTGCACCCTCTACTCTAACACATTCCAGATTCCCACTCCTTTCATTCCCTATACACTTTCAGACTCACACACACATACAACAGCTGCACTTGCATCCAAGGCCTCCACAGTCTTCTCAGTACTCTATTCCACCATCCACTCTACGCCTGGTCTCTTGGTCCACCACCACTCCTCCTGTCGTCACCCAAACATCTCTCACCATCTATTGCAAGTGTGGTGGTCTTATAACTCTATTTCTCCAGGTAGCCTCCTTCTCCACCTTCCCATTGGTCGTCCCTACCACCTATCTCAGTGGACCAATCTTCCCCTGTGCTTCCCCTAGTGCTGTGTTTTCCAGGGCAAATGTTGCCTTTGGCCTTGCCCCCTTTCCATTCACAGATGCTCACTCCATTCCTTTGCCTCACCATTGCTGTTCCTTGCAGCGTTGACCTTCTTATCTCCCTTCGCTGCAATATGCACCTTTACGGATGTCCTGATGATTTCTGACAGAGCCGGACTAGGATCTGGCATTCTGCTTTTCTTGTTCTGCTTGTTCGGCACCTGTCGCATTGGCTGCTGGATGTCATGGCTGTGAAATAGAAGAGAGAGGATTTGACCAGAAATCTGGCAAGCAGGTGCAGTGTTACAGACACATATAACAAGGCACTCTCAAAGGGGTTACGGATTGGGGGCACCTCTCTCTGGGGAAGGATTTTCGGAGGGGTCTGTGCAAACCATTGATTGAGTCAAGCCTCTGGCCCAGACACATGCCACACACTTACAACACACACACTTATGAGACACTCTTATACCAAATACTCATACAAACCATACTCTTATCCCATGTATGCCACATGCACACACACCAAAGTCACAAGCTATTATGCCAAGCACTCGTATGACATATGCTCTTACAACACAAACGTATTTGAGACAAGGTTTTCCCAATTTATATCAGAACACCCTGCTCAGCTGTAATATATTTGTAATTGTTCTAGTATGGTCCCCATGAAGTCTTTTTGTGTAAGTTGTTTTTGCATAAAGTGTTCTACCATTGTTGCATTGGCTTTCCTGGTACGGATGCACGACTTATGTTTCATTATCCGTTTTGTGATTGGTCTCTGTGTCATTCCAACATATCTGAGTCTGCAACTGCAGGTAATGAAATATATCACATTACTCGAATTACAGTTCGTAAGTGTGCATTGCCCCCATGGGAACCGCCATCCTAAGTCTATGTATGTGCTTCTTTTTGTTTGATCACAGACCAAACCCATCCCACATGGGACGTGCAACTTTGCGGGTCATGATGACCACAATGTTGCTTGGAAGTTTGGTTTCTCATCCCAATAGTTATGTACCAACATGTCTCTCAGAATACATCTATGCTTTATAGTGGATCTGGGTATATTCAAAGATGTTTTTCCTACATTAAGGATATGCCAGTGTTTTTTTCATTTCTTCATTTATTTTATAACAGCGTGGGAAAAAACTCAAAACAGCCATAACCTGGCTGATGTATGATGTTTTTCTCAAGTTTTATTCGAGGGTCACCTCCCTCAGGATTTTCCTTGCCCTGCTGCATGCTTGTCTGGGCAGCTTTTTTGGATAACCCATTGTACTGAGTTTCAATGAAAGTAATGTTGACTGATTATTGTATTCCCTTCTTTTGGAACAATTCCTACAAAACCCAAGTTATTGATTGAATGGCAAATTGTCTCTCAGATGACTTGGGTGGTAGCTGGTGTAGTGCAACAGGGAATTGTGGTACGTCATTTTCTAAAAAACATTGTGTGCAGTACTCCATTTCGAATATATATATGCAGATCTAAAAATGGTATTGCCATTCTACTGGATTTCATTGTACATTTTAAATGCCTGTTTTGTTCATTCAGCTAGATGTGAAAGGCCTCTAAGCTTAATTCATAACCATTGTAAATGATGAAGATATTGTCAATATAAGGTGCCCACATACAAATCAAGTCCTTGAAGGGCTTGTTATCAAAAATATGTACTGGTTCAACATTTGCCACATGTATGTTTGCCAAACTGGGGGTGAATGTGACCCCCATGGCTGTGCCACATATTTGCTCAAGAAATTGCTCTTCATGATGGAAAAAACGTTCTTTGTAAGGGTTATCTCTGTGAGTGGCAGAATGAAATGGTTTGGAACCCCTTGATGTATGTCTCTCTCTTCTAACAATTTCTGAATAAATAGAAGTGTCTCAACCTGAGGGATCTTGGTGTATAGTTACTCAGTGTCTAATGCAACCAACACATATGTGTTCATATCAAACAATATATCTTTTAGGCGATTGAGCATTGCTGTGGAGTCTTTAATAATAATATGTAATTGTTTTATTTTCTTTTTCAGAAATAAATTGACACATTTTGATAATGGCTATAGAAGTGTACCTATAGTAGGAACAATTAGTGTTTTCACTTGCGGTATAATGTGTGGCACTGAGGTATGTCTTGCATGGCGATTTGGAGACATAGCACAAAGCCAATGGTCTGTAGACACAAGTGGGAGTCTGACTAGAATCAGATTTTGTTTCTAAAATATGTAGTTTCTGTTCAAAGTGGCAGACCCTCTGCGCACATTTCATGATTCTTGTAACAACACACTGCATATCCTTTCGAAACATCAGGTGGGGATGCACTTGCATCATGTATTAAGTGTATTAGGCACGTGAGACCTATTGTATGCTCTTTCCAAGAAATGCTTTTGTATTTCTTTTTCTTTTTCTGTTTCTTTCTATAAACAGGCGATGTACAACTCATGAATAAATGCCATTGAAACAGTTTAAACTGAGCTTGATGCAGCGTCCAGACACAGAGAGGGGTAAGTGGAATCAACCAATGAGTACCATTCAAATCTGATTTTTAAATGTTTTTCAGGTCACTATTTAAATGAATATGTTGAGAGCAACATATATCTCTCCTTTTTTATCTATCTTCCAGAATCCACATAGCAGTGAGAGCACATGGGCACCTGGTGTCCTGGCAAAAGGGGTTTAGCTCCCAAAAGAGGGGATCTTTTAGTCATGAAGCAGGCAGCACAATAAAGATGTCCTTCTTAAACTGTTTGACTGATTGTTGACATGGGAGGACTACAATAAATAATGTGTTGACCCCCATAGAAGGGAACTTCCAGGTGACAAGTGATATTAGCAGCATTTTAAGGCGTATGTGTCTCTTTCTTCTTCTTTTTTTCTTAAAAACAATATAATTTGGTCTCCAACAATATTTTCATTTAAAAAAAAAACTTTTCCTTAATCACTATCTATTGAGTTTCATTTACACTACACTACATGCTATTATGACATGTGTTCTTATGCCGAACACTTAAAACACAAACACACCACACACTTATGACACACACCCTGATACCACATATTTTTACGCCATGTGTTCATATGCCACACACCTATGGCACATGCTCTTATGTCACACACTTTTATGACACACACTTTTATGACACACATAACACACACACTTGTGACGCACACACTTTCACCACATGTTCTTACACAACATGCTCTTATGACACACACTTATGACAGAGCACTGACAACACACACTTGTGACATACAAACTTATAACACACACACCTATCTCACAAACATTTGACACACACATATGACACACATACTTGCAACACACACTCTAATAGAACACCCTCTTATGGCACACACTCATAGGCCAGGAGTGTTAATGCCTCAAGCTCTTATTCCACTTGCTTGTATGCCATATGCTCTTACAGCATGTACCCATATGCAACATTCCTTTACCCTGCATGCTCTTATGACACAACCTATGTCCCACAGACTTGTGCCACATGCTTTTTTCACCCATGCTCTCATGCCACACACTTTTTTGACACACTGAAAACACCCACATACACACACACACACACACACACACACACGCACACCTATAACATACATTTATGACACACACTCCCATGCAATATGCCTTGATATCACATGCTCTTAGATCACACACCATTATGGCACATGCTATTATGTCACCCAAACGTGTAACACACACACTTACATCACAGGCTCTTAAACCACACGTTCTTATGACACATACCTATGACACACATTTATTATTAAACCTGCTGGAATGTCACATGCTTGTATACCACATGATGTTACACCACATGCTCTCATGCCAAATACTCTTATGCCCTGCACTCTTTATCAATATGCTCTTACATAACACACACTCACTCCATGCACTCAAATGCTACATGCTCGTATGCCATGTGTTCATAGGCTGCAATGTTTATTCTATAATCTTACAACATGCACAACTATGCCATGCCCTCTTAGACCACACAGTCCTACACAATACACTCACATGACATACACACATACCACATATACCAGACCCTAATATTCCAGACACTCATATACCTTAACCTCATGTCCCCTACAGCATCAGCCATAGTTATATGCTATACACTCAAATGGCTTACACTCATACACCATACACACCTACCCCATACACTCACAAAATATACATTAATATGCCATATACTTATATGCCGTATGCTAATACAAGAAACCCATACGTCAAATAATCATACTTCATACTTTCATATGTCAAACACTTACCGCATTGTCAAACTTGGACTTTGCCATTAAAGTAACGTGCCGATAAATGGAATTACTAGCACATTTTTACCACACCGGCAAACTCATAATGAGGCACTATATGCCATGCTGCCACAAAAACACTGAAATAAAATGGAACAATAATACTTATTAAAAGTATTAAGCTTACTCTAACAAAAAGTGGTGTACAAACAGCAAAAATAACAATGTAAGAATTCAACTATGAAACTCAAAATATAAACCCTCACTCTGTACTGTTACACATCCAACCTTAACATTCATTTTGAATGTTAGGCAGGCTATACAAATATAGTTCAAGTGAGTGATAAGGTAGAAT
Source organism: Ambystoma mexicanum (assembly GCF_040938575.1). Lineage (NCBI taxonomy): Eukaryota > Metazoa > Chordata > Amphibia > Caudata > Ambystomatidae > Ambystoma > Ambystoma mexicanum. Next base: position 453,021,854 of record NC_090938.1, read on the forward strand.
TTTTTGTTGTATGGAAGTGAGTGTGTATACTTTCAGTTTCACGGTAGAAATAGTAGTGGAACATTTTGAGGGTTTCATTTTCTATAAAAATGTAATTTGATGGCAGAGAGCTGTTACACTTTTTTGTAAGCGGCTCCCCGCCACGCAATTTTCATCATTTGCACTGTGGGGTGCAAATGTAAAGGGCAAAAGGTGGCACACAAGCATGTATGCCACCCTTTGCCCTTCAAATGTGCACTCTGCAGTGCAAAGTGTGTAAACGCATGCCAGGCAGCATTTACTGTTGTTTGTGAGTGCTGCTTGCCATGCTCGCATGGTAAGCGTAGTTCACAAATGAAATGAAACCCTCCCCAACAAGCTTACACGTCAGGAAGGGTTTCATTTCAACTGTGAACACAACTTGCCATGCACGCATGGTAATCAGTCTTTTCCAATGGGAATGAAATCCCCCCTGATGTGAGAGCATGTCAGGGAAGGTTTCATTGTAATTGTACACACTCCCTGCCATGCCAGCATGGCAGGGAGTGTGTACAATGCATCCCTGTAAGGTCTGCCTGCTTTATGCTGTTCATAGGGAGCTCCAGCATGTGTGCTGGCATAAACATTTATCACAACGCTGATGCTGGAACATTTGTATGGCCGAGTGGAACCTCCTCTCCACCATGCAAATGATTGAAAATGGTGGTGACATTAAGGGAAGGAGTGAAAGCCTTAGGGGGTCATTACGAACCTGGTGTTAAGGGTTTAACGGCGCCGTAAAAGGTGTCGGCGCCGTTAAACCCTTAACGCCTGATTACGAGGTCCCTTTGCGGGACCCGACCTTAACGGCTGGTTAATTTGCGGTACCGTACTTAGCGCCTTCCCCAGTCCCATTGAGCCCTGGAATTGAGCCTATGGAATGGGGAAGGGCCATGGTGAAATGGGGAAATACCGCCTGGGGCGGTATTTCCCCATTCCACCATGGCGGACTCGATACAACACCGGCACCAACCATGGTGCTAATAGCGCCATGGTTTAGCTCCGGGGTTTAATGAGGGCCTTAATCAAGGCTACGGACCCTGAGCCGCTGAGCCGCTGAGTTTACCATTAAAGTTACTTCTACAGTTTGTAGACTGTACTTCTTTACTTTGTTGGACTTACTATCCACATCGACGTCAGCATTTACGAATTAATGGTGCACACAAACAGAAATTTCAATATGTTAGAAAGATGTCAACAGTAATATGGTACATCAGTACAATAGAACCACAGCAGAAAGCGCCTTTTTGAAACGACAACATACACCACAGGAAAAGCGTGCACTGCTCATTGCAACCCTTCTTTGGTCAATGTAATAAGACTGAAAACATAAACGTGTTGTTCAGCTTCACCACAAGACTTTTATTTTTCAACAATGCCATCAAAATTAGGGACAGAGGTCTTTAATCAAAATATCGCATTCTAACTTCTTTATTGTTGTCCACTACACGGACTGTACAAGAACACAGGCCATGAAAACATTGAATAGGATGACCTTGAAGTGGAATTCAGGATGACTATTTGCGGACACCTGCAGAATTGCCTCCTCCAGAGAAAAACACGCTAACATTCTGATTTTCCCCTATAACCCGAGACCCTACCAGTGCTTTATGAATTATCGAACCCTCCATCATAGGATCTTCCAAAATTATTGGAGGCACCAGTTTGGACATTTGCCGGGCCTCTTCTCACGACAAGGAGATTTTCAATGACATCTAAGATAAAGGAACTGTCATGGCTGAGGGAAGCCATAACAACATCTTGCTTTTCACCACCTGCTCCCCTCATTATTGCAGGCATAGCTTCTAATAGCCATGCTGCAGGTGGTGTGGTCCATTATGGGACCCCGCGGCTTGTGCTGACAATGTGCAAAAAAAAAAAAACCGGTGGATCTGCCTTCTATTTCCCCCTTTCCTTCCACCCATGTTGCCTCCCACCACACCTCCCCCACCTGCATACCCTACCATCCCGCCAACAAATATTTAAGACTCAACGCTTTTTCAAAATCCTTACCCTAAAAGCCACATACGCAAACAAGCCCACCTCTAACATCCACAAATTATTGGAACAACACAACATTGAGGCTCATTACAGGTTTGGCGGTAACAGCAATAAGTGGCGGTAATTCAATTACCACCACGTTTACCATTTTGCTTAATTCAAAATGGCACAATTTTGTAAGTAATCCCTCCAGCAATAACTCCTTCCCAGGAATCAATTACCAACAAACACCAAGGCATTAATTCCCCCCTATTATATGTGGAAATATCACAATATTCCTTACTAAAACAGATGGCAATCCCTTTGAAAAATGTGCATTTACCTCCACCTCAGGGGTGGAGGTAAATGCGTTCAGGCAAGGAAAATATAGCCACAGTTGCAGCCCCAAAGGGATATTTAAGACCCACACCTTCCACTAACAGACATCCAAACAGCATGTACATGCAGGGGCCTCATTCAATGTTTGGAGGTCTGGAAATTATGGTGCCTGTAGCAACGTACTGGCACCCTTTCTGTAAGTTTGCCAGAAGGGGCATGTAACTCCTGGCAGGCCTGACCTGCTGAGAGTTCAGGCCCCTACCAGCATGCTTTTTCCTGAAGCACCGGCACAGTTACTAACAGTGGTGCCCGTGTATCCAACCTCACCATTCCCATTCAGCCCTATGGGGCCGAATGGGAATGGGGAGCATCTTTTTTCCGGCACCCACAAATAGGCAATTACCAGGTCTGGCAGGGCCGTAATAACCCGGTAATTGCCCATTTGCTGTCGCCCAAAAAAATTGCAAGTTTGGCGGCAGCCTGCCAGTTTTACCAGAAAGGCTACCACTAAACTTGTAATGAGGCCCATTAACTTTGCTGTATGTTGTTAAGGCACTTTCTTTAGGAATTTGCCTCAGTTCATGGTACACATACATGGTGAAAAAAACAAGCCTCAAACACACAATTCATTTGTGAACTTGATAAAGTCTAATGTTATTGTCATTTTTTGGTGGTGTTGTTTCTTTCCTCCATGCCCCAGTTTAATTATAAACAATCTCAAGAATCACAAAGAGAAGCCCTATCCCCAACTGTAAATAATCAAATGACAAACTTGTATAAAAAAATGGATGAACTAAGTAATGATTTTAAATAACGTTTGCAGTATGTGAAAAATCATATAATTAAAAATGTCCCCTATCACTGTCCTTCTTGCACGTGTCACCCTTTTCCCCAGCATCATCCCCATTAAATTGTGAACATTTTAATCAAAGACGCTTTGATGAAACCTCACTCCCTTCCTCCCCTCACAATTATTGTACAGAAATACCAAATTCTCCCATTTATGTTTCTCATCCCTTTCTTGAATAACTATATAAGTTATACTATAAATGTTTTGTATATTCTAGGTGATATTTCCTTTATATTACAAAAAACTCCCATTATGAGTCTGTGGACACTACAACTGTCAAGGGTGTCTGCACTGAAAAAGGAGGTGCCCCCGGACAAGCGCAATGACACACTTGAATTAGTCCACACACAACGCGCCTGTTCTACAGACAGCCAGGCGCATGCGCACTGCGTCTCCCACCCGATGGATGTCCACGGACGGCCATCAGGACCGTGGATGTCCATGGACATCATCATATGATGGCACCTGTGCAGCTGACGGTGTGTCCGTGAACAGTGTCCATAACCACAGTTTAAAAATGCATTTTACACCAATCTGGTGTGTTTCAAGCTGAAACTTTACCCTTCCACAGCTTACAGACCCATTCTTGGACAACTTGTCAAGGCCCTTTTCTGACTCGGTTGTCCACAGGCAGCATGACTGCCTCCGGATGTTTCCTCTGAAGGAACCCACCCATTACTTTTCCTCATTCTCAATCTGGCTATCTAGGAGAGAGCACCTGCTTTGCTTCTTTGCAGACTTGTTTTGCAGAAATTGTTTGAAACCATCATGGCATCTGTTATGGCCATCACTTCTCCCCAGCCACCCCGACCACCAACACCCCACCTCAACAACATTGAGGGCCTGGACAGGGGAACAGGTGCAGTTATACAGATGAGGATCAAGAGGAAGAAGAAGATGAGGTGGAAGAAGTCCCTATCTCCAGGACTCGGAGTGAGTCCTGAGTGTGGCAATTTCTTTTCAACCATTTGAAGTGTCCTAAAGGCTCGTGCAAACAAGGTTTGATGCACTGATTGCAAAGTTCTACTCAGCCCCAGGTAATCTGGCTTGTATTCCTACGGGACAACTTCCATGAGGCGCCACACAAAAACTAACCACTCAACTGCTCTAAGGAAGGTGATACCTTTCTCAGGTAAGAGTAGGTTGACTTCCTCCACCCCATCATCTTCAACTGCTCCTGTTACCACAGAGGATACTCCTTTGAGGCAGACAATACCAGCGGCATCATCAAAGGCAATACAGAATGGTCATGGAAGACGAGAAACACCTTGCTCCACCTTAATAAATTTAAGGGCTGCCCAACATCTTCCTTTGTCCACCTGCTTTTTATCTCTGTGGTTGGTGCCCCTTCCCTCCCTTCCCTCACTTCCCTACCCCACCTTATCTTGCCGCTCCTGGAAAATAACACAAAGAAAAGGTTCCCTTAGGAACCACCTACAAAGTTAAAAAATAGAAGTGAGAAAAAAGTCATAGGGTCCCAAGCAGCCTGCATAGTCCACGGGCAGCTCAGTAGTCCGGGGACATCTAAAACATTCCAGGCGTGGGTTTGGAGAATTATAGTTTTGCATAAAAAAATTGTGGCATTTAAAAGAACCTTTTTTTGCATTTTTGATTTTATGTATTTTTTAAAAATTTAATTTTATAAACTGAAATAAGAAACATTTCACAAAATTTAATTACTTCTTCTCACTTTCACAAAAAGTGCTTCAAAGCATTTTGAAAGTTTTCTGCAAAAATATGATTACCCACATTAGTTAGGTGGACTCCATCTCTCGGAAAAATGTTGGCAATATCAAATGTAAGGTTCTCAATATGAAACGTTGTCATGCCCACATCTCGCAGAAAAGCACACACAGCTTTACTGAAGTTGACCCTCGCTTTTTCCGTTTGGGGACCAAATAAACTTGAGAGCATCGACATCTGTCTCTGGGCTATGCGTGAAAAACTAATTTTGAATGAGGGAACATTTACTTCAACTTCCCAATGTCTCCTTCATTGCAAAATGCAATGAAATTCCAGTATCATACCCCAAACTGTTCCCTCCACAATGAACAATAGTAATGTCTGGATGTGTTAGTTCAACCATACTTGCAAATGCAAAAAATGGGAGCAAGGCCAACCACTTCCTGCCTCACACTCCATATCACAACACTTCCATTTCAGAAAATCCAAGATGTTCAGCAAATCCACAGTGCTCAGCATAGAACTTCAACCAATGGACCCCAGAGTCCCCCAAAATCCATACGCGGTGTCTTCTGAAAGAGATTGCCATGGCCATTTTCAATCCTCTTACAATTCCTACTAACAAAACTCTTGCTACCCTCTCTTCCTGTATACCACACCCAGGAAACCTGACTGGCTGATCCCCCGATGTCCACGGACACCGTGACTGTCTGCGGTCTCCACAGTCCCCTTTCAATGCTAGGCATCCTTAAAAAACCCAGATGGTGCATGTGCTGTCCGCGGACAACCACAGTATCCATGGACAGATCATCCAATTAAAGGGGGTGGGGAGGTTTACACTTAATTTAAACAATGTATTGTACAATGGTGGCTCTTAAAATAGCTGTTTTTGAGTTTTTTTTGTTGCTTTTCTAATTATTATTTCCTAAAACTACTTACAAATGTTTTTTATAGGTACTGCACATCTTTTTCACGTAAACTTTCTCAGTGCATTTTGAATATTTACAGGAAACATCTGATTCCCAAAATCAGTAAAAATGCACTCCATTACTCTGAAAATTGTTTGCACCATCCAACTTGCAGGCCGATTCATGGAATTAATGTGGCCGAAATTTCCGGCGCAGAGGTGCCAAAACGTGCGAATCGCAGTGCAAGTGCGAAAATTGCAAGGAAACCAGCGCACATTGATTCATGGAAGTCCGTGCGCGAGAAAAATATTGGATGTGCGCTGAAAAAGTGCGCAGCGCACGCCGGCGCACGGGTCATCCAACGGCGTGTGCCACGGGCACAGCAAAATCACACATAGCGCGTGGCACATAACAAAAGTAGGCAGAACACGGGGTGTAACACTCGGAATGGGGAACAACGTGTGAAAATATGGGCGTCACTGGGGAAGTACAGGAGGCAAGTGCACGGAACGCCCACACGCTCACCTACAACTCGTATTCATGGAATTGAATGGGGCAAACCAGTGCACGGGCAAAGACGCGCACAGGGTCAAACAAGTCCGCCACAAGAAAGCAGGCGGTAGGGTCCCTGCGCCTGAAATAAATGTGCGCCAAAATGTGCGCTAACAAAAAGCACCTATATGCAGCTATGATGAATGATCTATACTGTGGCCCTCTAGGACAAATGAGGTGCAAAGGGGTACGAGACAAACACGGACACCCGCTGTGTGAAAAATAGCACGTGCGTGTATTTCAGGCTGTGCGGGAAGTTCCACACGCGATTGGCCTGGGAATGTGTATTTCGGGGAGCGCGGGAAGTTCCACACGCGATTGTCCTTGGTACATGTATTTCGGGGTGCGCGTGAAGTTTCACACGCGATTTCAGCAGTGTACGTGTATTCCAAGGTGCGCGGGAAGTTTCACACGCGAATTTGCAGGGTACGTGTATTTCGGGGTGTGCGTGAAGTACCACACTCGATTTCAGCAGGGTACGTGTATTTCGGGTGCGCGGGAAGTTCCACACGCAAATCCAGCAGCCTACGTGTATTTCGGGGGTGCCGGGGAGTACTACACGTGAATTGGCCGTGTGGGTCCTCCCAGGTGTTCCCTCTACACCCTCCACTGCCCCTGCAGGCAACCCACACCACAGGGGACTACCCTGCACCCCTGCACATATCCCGCAGGCAGCCCATCCACCATGGCCATGCCCCCCAGCCAAGCCACATGTCACCTTGCACTACTGCCCACCAACGCATGTCTCCCAGCACCCCCACCCCCCAGCATCCAGGGGCACCCTCCACCAGGCCCCCACTCATGTCCAACTCATTTCTCCCTGCACCCCCACCCCACATCAGTCAGGGGCACCCTCCACCAGGCCTCCACTCATGTCCAACTCATGTCTCCCTGCACCCCCACCCGCCAGCAGTCAGGGGCAGCCTCCACTAGGCCCCCACTCATGTCTCCCTGCACCAACACCCCCCAGCATCCAGGGGCACCCTACACCAGGCCCCCACTCATGTCCCCCTGCACCCCCACCCCCCAGCATCCAGGGGCACCTGCCAGCAGGCCCCCACTCATGTCCAACTCATGTCCCCCTGCACCCCCACCCCCCAGCACTGTGGGGCACCTGCCAGCAGGCCCCCACTCATGTCCAACTCATGTCTCCCAGCACCCCCACCCCCCCAGCAGTCAGGGGCACTCTCCACCAGTCCCCCACTCATGTCTCCCGGCACCCCCACCCCCCAGCAGTCAGGGGCACCTGCCAGCAGGCCCCCACTCATGTCCAACTCATGTCCCCCTGCACCCCCACCCCCCAGCACTGTGGGGCACCTGCCAGAAGGGCCCCACTCATGTCCAACTCATGTCCCCCTGCACCCCCACCCCCTAGCACTGTGGGGCACCTGCCAGTAGGCCCCCACTCATGTCCAACTCATGTCTCCCAGCATCCCCACCCTCCAGCATCCAGGGGCTCCCTCCACCAGGCCCCCACTCATGTCCCCCTGCACCCCCACCCCCCAGCATCCAGGGGCACCTGCCAGCAGGCCCCCACTCATGTCCAACTCATGTCCCCCTGCACCCCCACACCCCAGCGCTGTAGGGCACCTGGCAACAGCCCTCCACTCATGTCCAACTCATGTCTCCCAGCACGTCCACCCCCCAGCTTCCAGGGGCACCCTCCACCAGGCCCCCACTCATGTCCCCCTGCACCCCCACCCTCCAGCATCCAGGGGCACCTGCCAGCAGGCCCCGATCATGTCCAACTCATGTCCCCCTGCACCCCCTCCCCCCAGCAATCAGGGCACCCTCCACCAGGCCCCCACTCATGTCTCCCAGCACCCCCACCCCCCAGCAGTCAGGGGCACCCTCCACCAGGCCCCCACTCATGTCTCCCAGCACCCCCACCCCCAGCAGTGCAGGGCACCTGCCAGCAGGCCCCCACTCATGTCCAACTCATGTCCCCCTGCACCCCCACCCCCCAGCACTGTGGGGCACCTGCCAGCAGGCCCCCACTCATGTCCAACTCATGTCTCCCAGAACCACCACCCCCCAGCATCCAGGGGCACCCTCCACCAGGCCCCCACTCATGTCCCCCTGCACCCCCAACCCACAGCATCCAGGGGCACCTGCCAGCAGGTCCCCACTCATGTCCAACTCATGCCCCCCTGCACCCCCACCCCCCAGCAGTCAGGGGCACCCTCCACCAGGCCCCCACTCATGTCTCCGAGCACCCCCACCCCCCAGCTGTCAGGGGCACCCTCCACCAGGCCCCCACTCATGTCTCCCAGCACCCCCACCCCCCCATCAGTGCAGGGCACCTGCCAGCAGGCCCCCACTCATGTCCAACTCATGTCCCCCTGCACCCCACCCCCCAGCAGTGCAGGGCACCTGCCAGCAGGCCCCCACTCATGTCCTACTCATGTCTCCCAGCACCCCCACCCCCCAGGCATCCAGGGGCACCCTCCACCAGGCCCCCACTCATGTCCCCCTGCACCCCCACCCCCCAGCATCCATGGGAACCTGCCAGCAGGCCCCCACTCATGTCCAACTCATATCCCCCTGCACCCCACCCCCAGCACTGTGGGGCACCTGCCAGCAGGCCCCCACTCATGTCCAACTCAGGTCTCCCAGCACCCCCTCCCCCAGCAGTCAGGCGCACCCTCCACCAGGCCCCCACGCATGTCTCCCAGCAACCCACCCCCCAGCAGTCAGGGGCACCATCCACCATGCCCCCACTCATGTCTCCCAGCACCCCCACCCCCAGCAGTACAGGGCACCTGCCAGCAGGCCCCCACTCATGTCCAACTCATGGCTCCCACCACCCCCACCCCCCAGCAGTCAGAGGCACCCTCCACCAGGCCCCCACTTATGTCTCCCAGCACCCCCACCCCCCAGCAGTCAGGGGCACCCTCCACCAGGCCCCCACTCATGTCTCCCAGCACCCCCACCCCCCAGCAGTCAGGGGCACCCTCCACCAGGCCCCCACTCATGTCTCCCAGCACCCCCACCCCCCAGCAGTCAGGGGCACCCTCCACCAGGCCCCCACTCATGTCTCCCAGCACCCCAACCCCCCAGCAGTCAGGGGCACCGTCCACCAGGCCCCCTCTCATGTCTCCCAGCACCCCCACCCCCCAGCAGTCAGGGGCACCCTCCACCAGGCCCCCACTCATGTCTCCCAGCACCCCCACCCCCCAGCAGTCAGGGGCACCCTCCACCAGGCCCCCACTCATGTCTCCCAGCACCCCCACCCCCCAGCAGTCAGGGGCACCCTCCACCAGGCCCCCACTCTTGTCTCCCAGCACCCCAATCCCCCAGCAGTCAGGGGCACCCTCCACCAGGCCCCCACTCATGTCTCCCAGCACCCCCACCCCCCAGCAGTCAGGGGCACCCTCCACCAGGCCCCCACTCATGTCTCCCAGCACCCCCATCCCCCAGCAGTCAGGGGCACCCTCCACCATGCCCCCACTCATGTCTATCAGCACCCCCACCCCCAGCAGTACAGGGCACCTGCCAGCAGGCCCCCGCTCATGTCCAACTCATGGCTCCCACCACCCCCACCCCCCAGCAGTCAGAGGCACCCTCCACCAGGCCCCCACTTATGTCTCCCAGCACCCCCACCCCCCAGCAGTCAGGGGCACCCTCCACCAGGCCCCCACTCATGTCTCCCAGCACCCCCACCCCCCCCAGCAGTCAGGGGCACTCTCCACCAGGCCCCCACTCATGTCTCCCAGCACCCCCACCCCCCAGCAGTCAGGGGCACCCTCCACCAGGCCCCCACTCATGTCTCCCAGCACCCCAACCCCCCAGCAGTCAGGGGCACCCTCCACCAGGCCCCCACTCATGTCTCCCAGCACCCCCACCCCCCAGCAGTCAGGGGCACCCTCCACCAGGCCCCCACTCATGTCTCCCAGCACCCCCACCCCCCAGCAGTCAGGGGCACCCTCCACTAGGCCCCCACTCATGTCTCCCAGCACCCCCGCCCCCCAGCATTGCGATTGGCCTGGGTACGTATATTTCAGGGGTGCGCGGGTAGTTTTACACGCGATTTCAGCAGGGTATGTGTATTACGGGTTCGCGTGAACTTCCACACGCGATATCAGCAGGGTACGTGTATTACGGGGTTCGAGTGAACTTCCACACATTACTGGGCCTGGGAGAGCGTGTTACGTGTATTCCTGGGGTGGGCGGGACGTTTTACACGGTCACCTAGAACGCGCCAAAAAAGACGGTCCAATCCGGAAACACGTACGCCAGCATGAAGCAGGCGCACGTCGACTCGCAGGAATCAGGCGTACGTCGACCCGCACAGCATAAAAGTGTGCGAAAACAACAAACAAGCTCAGACGCCAGGATGAATATACCGTTCCTAGCAGCAGTGGCCGTGGGATACTGCAGGAGGAGGAGGAGGATAGTCAGGGCCAGAATCTTTAAACCCAGAACCAGCCTTTTTGGTATGCCTGATGACCAGGTGCATGGGAGGTACAGGTTTCCACCTCACATAATACTCAACCTGGTCAGTGAGTGGGAGGATGACCTCACATCACCCACCATGTGCTCCCAAGCACTCAGTCCCCTGGAGAAGGTCCTCAATGTACTGCACTTCTTGGCTACCGGATCATTTCAGCGGACAAGAGCCATAGTGGGGGGGTGTCACAGGCCACGCAGTCATGGTGCCTACACCAGGTGTTGGCCATCATCACTGCACGCCCATCAGTCCGCAGGCACATATACCTGCCCAGAACACCTGCAGAAAGGCAGGCTGTCATCCAGGATTTCTACGGGGTGGCACAATTCCCCAAAGTGCTAGGTGCCATTGATTGCACCCATGTGGCTCTACGTCCCCCCAGGGCATCTGAGCACATCTATAGAAACCGCAAGCACTGGAATTCCATCAACGTCCAGGTAGTATGTGATGCCAAGGGAATCATCACCTCGGTATATGCCAACTATCCAGGGTCCACCCACGACAGCTTCATTTACAGGATGTCAACCCTAAAACGGGACATGGAAGCTGGGCGGCATGGCGATGCATGGCTGCATGGTGAGTATAAATGCCACTGCACACGCATGCATGTCAGATACAGAGTAATGTCACTAGCCCACTAATGATACCCATCACGACCTCCCCAGGGGACAGTGCCTACCCTCTGAGCACCCACATGATGATGCCAATTCGGAACCCCATCATGCCTCCCGAGGTAAGATACAACACAGCCCATATTGCAACCCGGGGCACAGTGGAGCGCACATTCGGAGTGCTCAAGTCACGCTTTCACTCCCTTGACCGTTCTGGCGGGCAGCTGTTATACGCTCCCCCAGTAGTGTGCAGGATCATAGTGGCAGCATGTGTCCTGCACAATGTTGCAACACGCCGGGGCCTGGCTTTGGACATGGTGGTGCCCCCACATCCCCAACCACATGCATGCCCGCTGCGCATGGGAGGGGAAAGGGCACGGGGTGAGGCAGCCCGTACGCAGCTGGTGGCTAATTACTTCACATAGAAATCACACCCTTGTGGAGTGCACACAGCCCTGGCACATACCATCTGACAATCAATGATGACTCAATCTGACAATGATGATGAATGAAGGGACAGTCAACTGTCCAAACCATAGCAGCCTGAGATTGTTCACCTGGAAGTGTCACAATGTGTGCATCCCTACCTACACAAACACCACCAATGCAGTGTCATCAAAAGACACACTTCTATGCAGAAAAAATGAATACCCACTTGCAAAATACAACATGAGAACAGTGTCATGTCACCCAACCCCTCCCCGGCACCGCCACACAACACACCATGGCATGTCATGCTATGTGAGAGCAAACAAAGTAATCCCCACAACATGACACAAGTGTCACAAAGTACAGTGTCCCTAATGGAAACTGGCCACACATGAAATGCTCACAGTAATGCAGGACCAACAACACACATTACCAAATATTTATCAATAATACAAATAACCTACACAACCTCAAACCTACCATAAACATGACAGTACGGATTTAAAAAAATGGTAGTCTCACTACCTGATAATGCCAGCACTTCGACCACTTCCCACTGTAAAGTGTTAGCGCCACGCAAAAGTGTAGGTGCACTGCTTACAACATGGACTCCATTTCCAAAGTAGACCGTCTTGTGAAGACATGAGGAATGGACCTGCAAATTAGGAGGATGAGATGGATGCAGAGGCACATATCAATACACCTTGCAGTGTACAATACAACAACAATATGCACTAGGAATGTATACACAGTATTGACTACAGACTGCCCACACAGCAAATGGGAGTCCAACGTCACTGTGTAAGTCAATGTCACTTGGGCACACCCTTTGCAAGCCCATGGAAACGGGAAGCAGGAGGGGTGTGTGTCACACAAACCCAAGCATCTAACCCAAATTCAGGACAAGCCTGCATGTGCCCAGCCACAATACAGCGTATGCCCATGGGAGCCACACAAGGCAACACACTGTAAAAAAAATCAAAAATCAAACATCAAAAATGGCCATGTATGGGCCAGGGGGGTGGGGGAAGCCACCCAGGAGGTCTGAGGACAGGGTGCACACTAAAACCCACCTGTGCGGATTTTGGGAAAAAAACACCTCCATGGGCTCATGGCCTGCACGACTGCCCTATTGTGAGAGAATCGCTGCTGTCGCTCTCCTCACCCTCTGCAGCTGCATCAGGAGGTGGTGGTACTATGGGAGGCAGCCGACGCAAAGCCCTAGTCTGGTCCACCATGGAAGCAAGCATGCAGGTGTGGAAGGTCTGGTTCTGGAGGATAATCGTGCAGAGGTCCCCATGCAACAACTCACGGGATGCCCGGACCTCCTCCCGAGTTGCCTGCATCTCAGCTGAGAGCGTACGTGTGAGCCGCTCCAGCTCCTGTTCTGTCCTCGTGTCAGTTGAAGCGTCAAGCTCAACAAGAGTCACCCTGAGCTGATGGAGTTCCACCCTCAGGGCTTCCCTGTGGCCCTGGGACTCAATAGAAATGGCTTCCCACAGAGTCTCCAGTGCCGCCCGTCTGTCCCTGTTGGACGCCAACATGTCCTCCCTGTGTGACTGGCAAATGGAGTCTGTTGCCTGCTGTAGTTGTTCCATCAGCCTTTCTTGGGGGACAATGGAAGTGGCCACCCTATCCATGGCCTGAGCCATCATCTCAGATGATGCTGCCTGTTGGTTTGCCATACCGTATATGGATTGCTCCCATGCAGTATTTGTTTGTTTGTTTGTTTCTTTATTTATAATGCGCACCATACCCTGAGGCATCAGGGCGCAGGGAATAAGAATATGTTCAGCTTAGTTACAGGGTACAGTATACATGACACATATAAGGGCATAGGCATAGTGCAGAGTAGTACAAGACTTAGCATTCATTCTTTACAAAGCACATACATTATCAGGTAGCAAAGTGTTTAGATAGGCATAATACATTCAATGGCATTTCACAGCAATAGACCCCTAAAGGCAGTTCGGAGAACAAAAAGGGGGAGTCAGCAGCAAGGTAGTGGTCGTAAGGTTAGATATCGTTCTCTTTTAGCAAGTTGATTAAGTGTCGTCTGAATTTAAAGAAGGGTCGGGTATTGCCAGGTGGCGTACGGCCACCACGTCGGCGGGCACCACACCTGTCTGGGGCAAGGCGAACTGCGCCTTGCTGTGCTGGCACTGCCTGAGGCTGCAGGACTGCATTCCCCTCTGATCTGCTGGCCCAGGAACAGGATCAGATGTTGCGGAGTGTGACCCTGCATCCGTAACCACCAAAGGCGGACCTACCAACACTGACATCCCCATTGAGGGTTCTACCCCTGGTGCAGGTGGGTTGGACAGTACAGAATCCCTCAAAGAATCACTTACCTGCGACGGCACATAGGTCTCATCATCCGAATCGATACCTGAATAGAGCTTGGGGGAGGTGCACCCAGAGACACCCCTTGAGAGAATGGTCTGCAGCAATTGTGGGTTCTCACCCACAACCACACCACGTCCCTCACTGGTGCCCGGTCGGGCCTGAGACCACTCCTGGGTCTGCACCATCTCCACAACCCCAGCAGTATCAAGTGCGTCAGCCCCTGTAAACACATGAAAGAAAAGAAATGGGAACAGGCATTAGTACCATGGCAAACAATTAGGGCTGAGAAGCAACAGAACCAGTACTTCATTGACACATGTCCCACATGACTATAACCCTCCCATGCATGCACCATCACTGCGTATGAAGGGGAGTCAAATGGCACACATTGATGACTCCAAGATGGAAGACCAACACATTTGCTGCATGCTGGCTAGCAGTGCCATCAGACATTGGCCTGTGATTGGCATGTCCAATACACATACATGACACATGCCATCACACAGATGGCATGTACCATAGCCATGTCACACATGTGACAAGAGGAGTGAGAAATGCCGAGTGAAAGTGGTGGAATGCAAACAATCAGCCTGAATGAACACAGAATAATATGCAAAAATGTTGTGGCAAGATGACACTTCAAGGGCAACTGGCGTGAGGTTGGGCTAAATGTCTACTGTTGCCAGAAGGGATACTGCAATGCCCAAATCCTGGTGCGCAGAATGTATTGGATGAAGCACATGGGTGACCCAAACCACTCAGGCACACACACCTTCACCTGGCACTCAATCAGAAGCCCTCACACACACACCATGCACATGGATGACACACACATGCATGTGCACTCACCAGACAAAGCCTTATAATCTGGCAGGTCTCCCACTCCTTGGATCTGTCCCTCAGTGACGTAGGTCCCAGCAACATACTCATGTGGAGTGAGTTCAATGTCCTCTGCTGGAGACCCACCTCCAGTCACTAGAGTAGCGGCATGACTTGAGGCCAGCTTTTTCTTTGCCCTGCGCTTCAGGTCATTCCAGCGCTTGTAGCAATCATTAGCTGTGCGCCTCACGAATCCAAGGGCACTTATGATGTTCGCGATGGTCTGCCAGTGTACCAGACGTTGGGCATGTGTGGTCTTGCATCCTGCAGTAATCACCATTTCGTGGTCATGTGCGGACACATACTCCACAAGTGCACCAAGTTCGGCCTGATTGAAGCTGGCCTTCCTTGGCAGGCCGGACTATGTAGCCGTGTCTGGGGCATCAGCCTGTACTGGACGAGCCCTCTTCCTCTTCCTCTTGGAAGGTGGTGGGGATCCTGAGTGTCCTACGCCGCTCTGGACACTAGGGGCAGGAGCCTCGGTGGATTGTTGACTAGGAGTTTGGGAATGTACACTCACCATGGGACTTGGTGCAGGCATTAGCCGAAGTGTGATTTAGTCAGGGGGAACGTCAGCCGGATGGACTGGGACCGACACTGTCCTGGCTGGGAGACTCAGAGCTGGAGTGGATGGAGCCGCAACTGCCTCTGCAGCCTCCCCACCCTGCCTACTCGGGGCAGCAGATGACATAGCTGCCCCTGATCCACGTGGCCTGGTGAAACCAACGTGCACCGCCACGCGTGGCCTAGACCTGCTGACCTGGAAGTCAGCCATGGAGTCACCCTGTGCCAGGTCTGGCGCCACAATGGGCTGGTCCAACAAGGGCTGAGCAGGGATGGTGTCAGCCACGTTACCCTAAATCAGGGGAGGGGGCATGGGTGTCCCTGACTGGCCATCCACACATGGGGGGCTAGGGGCACCCTGCAAGTCCTGGCCACGTCCCCTACCGTATCCACCACGCCCACCTCTTGAGGCTCGGCCACCTTTGCCACCCTTACCGCGTGCTCGCCTCCCAACCATGGCACTGATGTTGTTGTGCGTATGGGAGTTGCAGTAAACTATTGTCCTGGGCAATTGGGGATCAAAGGGGTAGGGTACTAGATGGAATTCGTACCCTAGTGCTCTAGCAAGGCTGTATGTGACCCCTGGGGGAAGATGACGGGTCACGCAACGCACAGGCACCCCAAAAAGGGAAATAATGTGCTCGCAACCCCTCCTAGACCACGTGCGTGGAAAAATAAACCTGCACTACGCTGTCGCACCCAGAAACACAAAAATGAACGTATGCGTGTCACACGCAGCCCAGAATGACCTCTGAAGGGGTACGCAACACACGGGGCAAGCACAGATGTTAAATACGTGCGCGACTCACCGTCTGCCTGGAAAAATAGCGTGAAAAAGACGCGTTGGCAACACCCCCGCCAAAAGAAGAATTGTACGCTGTCTGAGGCGACAGGACAACAGAAGAAGTGAACGCTGTTTGAGGAAACAGGCCCAGGAAAAAGAAAAAAAGAGAAAAAGCTGTCAGAGGTAACAGGGAGTACGAACTTGGAACACCGTGTAGTAAATTGCGTGTGAACCGACAAGAAGTACAGATTTCACCCACTCGCTCTCCACGAAAAGCACGTACAAGGAAATGGCGTTCTACAAGTACCTTTTAAACATGCCCACACGTCCAGCGTCACTTCCGCGTGTACGCGCTAAGGCCCTATCCTCCAGTTACACGAGCTGACACTCTGACGTGCAGTCATTGGATGTGTAACATGCACCCGTGTACAGGGAAACGCCCGCACACGCACCTCACAAACGCGCATACACGCTGAGGCCCTTTCCACCAATTACACGCTTTGACACTCTGACATGCTTATTTTTTCTGCGCGACATGGAAAACGCACGTGCGCGTAACGTCATAGAGGCACCTACATGCTGGGGGCCTTTGGGCCAATTAATTTGCGTACGTGTGCTGATGCGTTTACTCGCTAAGGGCCTTTCCTCGAATTACACGCAGACGTGCTGGATTTTCACGTGCCAAATCACTCCATATCAAGCTGGCCACGCGTAAGCACACGGAAGACCACGCTCCTGCCCAGAAGGCCGAATTACCGCCCCCCAGATCCCCGAGCACGCTCCCACATGCCATCTGCTGCTGCCTGACTGCCTGCTGCCCACGTGCCCTGCCATTTGCTGCCTGCACATCAGCCAGGGGTGCTGTTGCTGTGACCACCCCTGCTGGAACCGAAGACTCCCGACTGGGATTCCATCGCTCCACAGACCAGTCCCAGGACCCAGTTGCCCACCCACTCCTGCCTCGGGGGTTGTCATGTCGGGCACTGCAACATCTGGCACCACTGGCAACCCCCAGCCAGAGAGGCAGAGGGGCACCAGCTTCACTGCCACCGAAGTTGGTGTCCTGGTGGAGAAAGTCCTGGTGCAGTATGATGCCCTCTTCGGAGGTTTGTGCGCCGACAAGGAAGGATGGACTCGGATCTGGACGGACATCATGACTGCCATCAACGCGGAGGGGGTGGCAGTCCGACTATTCCATCATGTCAAGAAGCGCTGGGAGGACTTCAGGTCCAGGACCCTCAACAAGGCTCGGCACCTCTTGAAGGCAGTGGATGCTAAGGGGCGCCGGGGCCACTTGTCGGAAGATCAGATGAGGGTCCTGGAACGCATATCCCCAGCGCTCCACGTCCAGGTCCTTGAGATGCAGTCCCTTCTGGAGTCGAGCGGTAAGTGTACATGCATCCTGATTGTAAGCAGTGCGTGTGGTGGTGTGCCAGTAGTGTGCAGGTTGCACATGTGTTTTTATGGGGCCAAGTATGGGGGCGGGTGTACAGGGCCGTGAGGCTAACACATGCGAGTGCTCTCATGTGTGAGACATGGATGGTGCTTGTGTGTGTAGGCTTGCATGCCAAATGCAGATGTGTGGGCACACATATTTGAATGACTGTGTGTGTAAGTGGGCATGTTCGTGATGTCACACATGGTTGTTGGTTTCAGCTGCATGTATCTGCACTGTGTACATGTACATGTGTATGTATTTGACAAGGGTGCAACAGTGATGCAACATGGATGCATGTGACACCGGAATGAGGAAGACTGATTGGCAGATGTGACATGGATGCCGATCTCAACACTGCAACAGTTGGCAGAGGTGTACACATTCATGCAAGTGTGGTGGTGTGTGTGCATGTGTAGTGCACTCCCTGTGTTGCATGTGATGTCTGGCTCACCTTTACCTGCTCATGCTGTTGTATGTGCATGGATGGTGCTGGCTGTTGCGATATGGCTGTGGTATGGCTCATGTGTGCGAGTTGAAATGACATGTGTGTTGGCGATTGTGATGCCATGTCTGAGGTTTGCCAATGCCACTCATGTACAACTGTCATGTGTGTATGTGTCCATTGTACAGTGCCCTGATGCCTGTGTTTTATTTCTCCCTGTCTGCAGCGTCAACTGATGAAGAGGGTGGAGAAGGTGCTGTGGAGCACAGCAGCAGGGATTGCACCGCCAGCCGGAGACGCAAGGCCCGGCTCCCCTCCTAGGTTGTCATCTCATCGGGGAGTGAGGAGTCCGGTGCCGCGTCCCAGGCCGCAGCTGCCGGGGGGAGGTCCAAGAGGCAGAGGTCGGAGTTGGACTCCTCGGCAGCAGAAGGGGCAGCTGGGACCCCACAGGGCCCAACAGGGGAAGATGGTACGGAGTCATCCAGGTTGGTGGGGTGTTTGGTGGATGAGGAGGCTGTGCAAGCGACAGAGACGGGGTCTGGAGGTGGGGATTCCACTGGTGCTAGTGGTGCAGTGCAGGACCAGAGACAGGAGGCAGCACAGGCTGCCGCGGAGGTGCCTGTGTGCAATCCTGCCCCTGATCCTGTCACTGGATCATCTTGCACCAGCAGGGATGTCTACATCCAGACCCGTTTTCAGGCAGGGGATGAGCTTACAACAACTGTCCTTCCTCTGCCTGCGGACATGGCTATCCAGGTACAGGTTGAGCCTGTCCTGACTGGTGTGGCGTTGCGTCAACAGGCCATGCGAGGTGACCTGCAGTCTTTTCATGAGGAGACTGCATGACATCTCGAATGGCTCGTTGACCGTGTCGGCCTACTGGGACAGGTCACCCAGGCCGGATTCCTCTGTTTGCTGGAGCTTGTTCCGACCACCTCCTCAACTGAACACCCTATGCGCCAGTCGTGTTCCGTGCCATCTTTCCACCCATTTGTCACCTGGGCGCCCTGTGGAGCTGCCTCTGACGGTGCGGCCAGGCTGGTGGAGGACACATCCCTGCCACAGTCGAGAGTCGGACGTCCAGCAGGGGTGGCCACATCAATGACTGCACCCCGGCCGGTGGAGGATGTGCAGGCAGCAGGAGCCAGGGCACGGGCACAGGCACAGCAGCAGCAGCAACGAGGTGGGAGCCATGATGGCTTGGGGCCTTCGACATCGGAGGGGCAGGCATCGGCCGGAGAGCAGGAGGTCCCAGGACGGGAAGTGTCTTCCGTTTGGCAGTGGTTGGGTCACGCCACAGATGCAGAGCGGCAGCGGGCGGAAGAGGCACGGCTCACGATGGTCAGGGCGGAGAACTCCATGCGGAGGGCCCTGAGGCGGGCCGAGTGCCTCGAGGCAATCCGCAGGGAGTTGGAGGAGAACATGTCGTCATCCCTGCGGACCCTCGGGGCCATGGATGAGGACCGCCTCCGGGACATTCAGCAGGAGTTCAATGATGCCCTGGCCCGGAACATCCAGAAGTGAGCCGTCGGACTAGCCCGCTGCCCTTGTAAATAGTTCTTTAGTGTTAAGTTTCCTTTCGGTTTTGTTTTGTTTTGGGGCGCTTGGACAATGCCCCAACTTCTTGTATATAGTTCTTCATTAGGTAGGATTTTATTTTATAGGTTTCATTTAAAGGATTGGGCACATGGACCCTGGATGTTCACTTTGTACATAGTTTGACAACTGATTTGGATTGTTTATTTTTTTTTCTCCATGGATCAATGGTTTTTTATTATTTTTGCACCCTGGATTTATTTTCTCAGACTGACACTTTGGAGACTTGCTTTTGGATTGCTTTTCATTTGGATTTCATGCATCTTTTTCATTTATTGGACTTGCTGAATTTAATGTATTATTTCCATTTTCTTCTGTTCCATTTCATTGCCTTGCTTTTCTGATTAATACATTATCATTTGGTACTTCAATGTGTGGTATTCTCTCTTTGGTTTCATGCATGTCACAATGTGTGTTTTATCATTCACATGCTGTCATTGTGTGGGTTTGACGGATATATGTTGATGTGCAGACTAGCCATTTGGGATGCATCATGTGCTGGTGATTTCTTTGTGGGGTGGATGTCATACCTGGTGGTGTGTTCGGACTGGGGTGGCATAGGCAGTGTATTGAGGGGGCATGGGGGCCATGATTATGGATCGTCATGAGGTGTTGGGGGGACATGTATGGGGGCCTGCTTTCAGGTGCCCTACACTGCTGGGGGTGGAGGGTGCTGGGAGACATGAGTGGGGGCCTGCTGGCAGGTGCCCTGCACTGCTGGGGGGTGGGGGTGCTGGGAGAATTGAGTGGGGGCCTGGTGGAGGGTTCCCCTGACTTCTGGGGGGTGGGGATGCAGGGGGACATAAGTTGGACATGAGTGGGGGCCTGGTGGAGGGTGCCCCACAGTGCTGGGGGGTGGGGGTGCTGGGAGACATGCGTTGGTGCCCCTGACTGCTGGGGGGTGGGGATGCAGGGGGACATGAGTTGGACATGAGTGGGGGCCTGGTGGAGGGTGCCCCTGGATGCTGGGGGGTGGTGGTGCAGGGGGACATGAGTGGGGGCCTGGTGGAGGGAGCCCCTGACTGCTGGGGCGTGGGGATGCAGGGGGACATGAGTTGGACATGAGTGGGGGCCTGGTGGAGGGTGCCCCTGGATACTGGGGGGTGGTGGTGCAGGGGGACATGAGTGGGGGCCTGCTGGCAGGTGCCCTGCACTGCTGGGGGGTGGGGGTGCTGGGAGACATGAGTGGGGGCCTGCTGGCCGGTGCCCTGCACTGCTGGGGGGTGGGGGTGCTGGGAGACATGAGTGGGGGCCAGGTGGAGTTTGCCCCTGACTGCTGGGGGGTGGGGGTGCTGGCAGACATGAGTTGGACATGAGTGGGGGCCTGCTGGCAGGTGCCCCACAGTGCTGGGGGGTGGGGGTGCAGGGGGACATGGGTGGGGGCCTGGTGGAGGGTGCCCCTGACTGCTGGGGGGTGGGGATGCAGGGGGACATGAGTTGGACATGAGTGGGGGCCTGCTGGCAGGTGCCCTGCACTGCTGGGGGTGGTGGTGCAGGGGGACTTGAGTGGGGGCCTGCTGGCAGGTGCCCTGCACTGCTGGGGGGTGGGGGTGCAGGGGGACATGAGTGGGGGCCTGGTGGAGGGTGCCCCTGGATGCTGGGTGGTGGTGGTGCAGGGGGACATGAGTGGGGGCCTGCTGGCAGGTGCCCTGCACTGCTGGCGGGTTGTGGTGCAGAGGGACTTGAGTGGGGGCCTGCTGGCAGGTACCCTGCACTGCTGGGGGGTGGGGGTGCAGGGGGACATGAGTGGGGGCCTGGTGGAGGGTGCCCCTGGATGCTGGGTGGTGGTGGTGCAGGGGGACATGAGTGGGGTCCTGCTGGCAGGTGCCCTGCACTGCTGGGGGGTGGGGGTGCAGGGGGACATGAGTGGGGGCCTGGTGGAGGGTGCCCCTGGATGCTGGGGGGTGGTAGTGCAGGGGGACATGAGTGGGGGCCTGCTGGCAGGTGTCCTGCACTGCTGGGGGGTGGTGGTGCAGTGGGACATGAGTGGGGGCCTGCTGGCAGGTGCCCTGCACTGCTGGGGGTTGGGGGTGCAAGGGGACATGAGTGGGGGCATGGAGAGGGTGCCCCTGGATGCTGGGGGGTGGTGGTGCAGGAGGACATGAGTTGGACATGAATGGGGGCGTGCTGGCAGGTGCCCTGATCTGCTGGGGGGTGGGGGTGCTGGGAGACATGAGTGGGGGCCTGCTGGCCGGTGCCCTGCACTGCTGGAGGGTGCGGGTGCTGGGAGACATGAGTGGGGGCCAGGTGGAGTTTGCCCCTGACTGCTGGGGGGTGGGGGTGCTGGGAGACATGAGTTGGACATGAGTGGGGGCCTGCTGGCAGGTGCCCCACAATGCTGGGGGGTGGGGGTGCAGGGGGACATGAGTGGGGGCCTGGTGGAGGGTTCCCCTGACTGCTGGGGGGTGGGGATGCAGGGGGACATGAGTTGGACATGAGTGGGGGCCTGGTGGAGGGTGCCCCTGGATACTGGGGGGTGGTGGTGCAGGGGGACATGAGTGGGGGTCTGCTGGCAGGTGCCCTGCACTGCTGGGGGGTGGGGGTGCTGGGAGACATGAGTGGGGGCCTGCTGGCCGGTGCCCTGCACTGCTGGGGGGTGGGGGTGCTGGGAGACATGAGTGGGGGCCAGGTGGAGTTTGCCCCTGACTGCTGGGGGGTGGGGGTGCTGGGAGACATGAGTTGGACATGAGTGGGGGCCTGCTGGCAGGTGCCCCACAGTGCTGGGGGGTGGGGGTGCAGGGGGACATGGGTGGGGGCCTGGTGGAGGGTGCCCCTGACTGCTGGGGGTGGGGATGCAGGGGGACATGAGTTGGACATGAGTGGGGGCCTGCTGGCAGGTGCCCTGCACTGCTGGGGTGGTGGTGCAGGGGGACTTGAGTGGGGGCCTGCTGGCAGGTGCCCTGCACTGCTGGGGGGTGGGGGTGCAGGGGGACAAGAGTGGGGGCCTGGTGGAGGGTGCCCCTGGATGCTGGGTGGTGGTGGTGCAGGGGGACATGAGTGGGGGCCTGCTGGCAGGTGCCCTGCACTGCTGGCGGGTTGTGGTGCAGGGGGACTTGAGTGGGGGCCTGCTGGCAGGTGCCCTGCACTGCTGGGGGGTGGGGGTGCAGGGGGACATGAGTGGGGGCCTGGTGGAGGGTGCCCCTGGATGCTGGGTGGTGGTGGTGCAGGGGGACATGAGTGGGGTCCTGCTGGCAGGTGCCCTGCACTGCTGGGGGGTGGGGGTGCAGGGGGACATGAGTGGGGGCCTGGTGGAGGGTGCCCCTGGATGCTGGGGGGTGGTAGTGCAGGGGGACATGAGTGGGGGCCTGCTGGCAGGTGTCCTGCACTTCTGGGGGGTGGTGGTGCAGTGGGACATGAGTGGGGGCCTGCTGGCAGGTGCCCTGCACTGCTGGGGGTTGGGGGTGCAAGGGGACATGAGTGGGGGCCTGGAGAGGGTGCCCCTGGATGCTGGGGGGTGGTGGTGCAGGAGGACATGAGTTGGACATGAATGGGGGCCTGCTGGCAGGTGCCCTGATCTGCTGGGGGGTGGGGGTGCTGGGAGACATAGGTGGGGGCCTGCTGGCCGGTGCCCTGCACTGCTGGAGGGTGCGGGTGCTGGGAGACATGAGTGGGGGCCAGGTGGAGTTTGCCCCTGACTGATGGGGGGTGGGGGTGCTGGGAGACATGAGTTGGACATGAGTGGGGGCCTGCTGGCAGGTGCCCCACAGTGCTGGGGGGTGGGGGTGCAGGGGGACATGAGTGGGGGCCTGGTGGAGGGTGCCCCTGACTGCTGGGGGGGTGGGGATGCAGGGGGACATGAGTTGGACATGAGTGGGGGCCTGCTGGCAGGTGCCCTGCACTGCTGGGGGTTGGGGGTGCTGGGAGACATGAGTGTGGGCCTGCTGGCAGGTGCCCTGCACTGCTGGGGGGTGGGGGTGCTGGGAGACATGAGTGGGGGCCTGTGGAGGGTGCCCCTGACTGCTGGGGGGTGGGGATGCAGGGGGACATGTGTTGGACATGAGTGGGGGCCTGGTGGAGGGTGCCCCTGGATGCTGGGGGGTGGTGGTGCAGGGGGACATGAGTGGGGGCCTGGTGGAGGGTGCCCCTGACTGATGGGGGGTGGTGATGCAGGGGGACATGAGTTGGACATGAGTGGGGGCCTGGTGGAGGGTGCCCCTGGATGCTGGGGGGTGGTGGTGCAGGGGGACATGAGTGGGGGCCTGCTGGCAGGTGCCCTGCACTGCTGGGGGGTGGGGGTGCAGGGAGACATGAGTGGGGGCCTGGTGGGGGGTGCCCCTGACTGCTGGGGGATGGGGGTGCTGGGAGACAAGAGTGGGGGCCAGGTGGAGGGTGCCCCTGACTGCTGGGGGGTGGGGGTGCTGGGAGACATGAGTTGGACATGAGTGGGGGCATGCTGGCAGGTGCCCCATAGTGCTGGGGGATGGGGGTGCTGGGAGACATGAGTGGGGGCCTGGTGGAGGGTGCCCCTGACTGCTGGGGGGTGGGGGTGCTGGGAGACATGAGTTGGACATGAGTGGGGGCCTGCTGGCAGGTGCCCCACAGTGCTGGGGGGTGGGGGTGCTGGGAGACATACGTTGTTGATCAGTAGTGCAAGGTGACATGTGGCTTGGCTGGGGGGCACTCCCATGGTGGATGGGCTGCCTGCGGGATATGAGCAGGGGTGCAGGGTAGTCCCCTGTGGTGTGGGCTGCCTGCAGGGGCCGTGGAGGGTGTAGCGGGAACACCTGGGAGGACCCACACGGCCAATTCACATGTAGTTCTCCCCGGAACCCCTGAAATACACGTACCATGCTGAAATCGCGTGTGAGACTTCCCGCGCACCCCGAAATACACATACCTAGGGCAATCACGTGTGGAACTTCCTGCGCACCCCTGAAATACACGTACCCAGGACAATCACGTGTGGAACTTCCCGCGCACCCCTGAAATACACGTACCCTGCTGAATTCACGTGTGAAACTTCCCGCGCACTCCTGAAATACACGTACCCAGGCCAATCGCGTGTGGAACTTCCCGCGCACCCCTGAAATACATGTACCCTGCTGAATTTGCGTGTGAAACTTCCCGCGCACCCCGAAATACACGTACCCTGCAGGTTTCGCGTGTGAAACTTCACGTGCACCCTGAAATACACGTACCCTGCTGAATTCGCGAATGGAAATTCCCGTGCACCTTGAGATACACGCACCCTGCTGGAATCGCATGTGAAAATTCATGCGCACCCCGAAATACACGTACCCAGGCCAATCGCATGTGGATCTTCCCGCGCACCCTGAAATACACATGCCCTGATGGAATCGCGTGTGAAACTTCACGCGCACCCCTGAAATACACGTACCCTGTTGGGATTGCGTGTGAAACTTCCTGCGAAACCCTGAAATACACGTTCCCCGCTTGGCGTTTGCTGTTTGGCAGCCCTGTAAACTGGTCCAGGGTTAGCGCAGACATTTGCGATGAATTGGGGATTTTGATGGATTTTCCTTGTGCGAGGGCGTTCTTGGTGGCGTAACTGGTGCTGCTGCAGGGTAGCTGCGCCACTCTGCGCCACGGCTGGTTTTGGAGGCTAAAATCTCTGAATACGCTGTGCGATGAAATGTATTTTATCGCACGCGGCTGGCGCAGTGTATCGCACGGGGACACTGTGCGCCAGCCGCGTGCGCCACTTTTGTGCGAAATTCTATGAATTACACAGTTGATGTTTTCATTTTCAAAAGATGCCATACCTACAATATATTTAAAAAAAAAACACATACACCTTTATTTACAGGATGCATACCTTCTTCTAGTTGTGCACAAAACACATTTGGGCATCTCCAGACTTCCCTTGGATGTATTTTAGAAAATAATATCTTTGCACATGGAAATACTTCCATTAAGCCTCGGAACATATATTTTAATGCAACCTGCAAATATACTGGAAATATAGTGGAGTAACTTAGTCCAAACTATTTCCCCCACAATGAACAACAATAATATTTGGGCATTGAAAGTGAGCCATAGTCTTACAAAATGATAGTAAACTCACCCAGTTTAGCCCAGACACTGTATACCACCAAACCTCCACTCCCTCCAAACCAATAGTACCAGAGATGCCACACAACTCAGTGTACATTTTCAATGTATCCATCCAACAATCTCCCAACATCCACACAGTGAGCTTTTTCTAAGTAATAGCCACATCCATCTTCCCTACACACAACAATCAACACACCAACTACACTCTCTTCCTGTAAACCATGGGCAGTACATCTCATTGGCTAATCCCCACTGTCCCCTTTGCATGCCAGTCATCTTTGAAAGACCCAGATGTGGCACATGCTGTCCACAGACTACCATGGTTTCTGTGGACATCATGGCCACTCGAAGGAGTGGGGGGGAATTAAACACAATTTCCATTATTTATTCTTTAGTGGTGGCTCTGAAAAGAATGTTTTTTGGGGGGTTGTTAAAAAACACCTTTGTTTCCTTTTTTTTGCTTCCATGTGCAGTAGTACTGTACACTCTACACCTTCCATTACACTGCTCTTAGAGGAACTTGTTCAATGCATTTTAAAGGAAAATTGCATTTCTGACAACTGTGAAATGAACTATATCCTCACAAAAAAATTCACACTCTCAACCCTTATATTGTCATTCTCCAAAGATGACATATCTGCAGCATATAAAAAATCAGATACAACTTTATTGACAAAATGGTTTGCTACTTCCATTTGTGAACTGGAAATGTCTGTTGGACATCTCCATGTTTGCCTCTGATGTATTTCATAAAAAAATATCTTGGCAGCAGGAAACATTTCAATTATGCTTTTAAAGAAATCCTTCAGGGAAAATTGTAAATACACTGGAGTCCTAAACCCCAAACGGTCCCCTCTACAATGCACAATTACAATGTCTGGACATTTACAATGAGCCATACTCTCACAGAATAATAACAAGCTTACCCAGTTAAAGGTACATGCCACAAAACGTCCACTTCTGAAAACCCAATACTTCTAAAGATGCCATGATTTTCAACACACAACTTCAATGACTGAATTGAAGAGTCCCCCAAAATCCACACACCCTGCCTTCTCAAACACATAGCCATAGCCATTTTCAGTGCTCTCACAACTCCTGCAAACACAATTCCTGCTACCCTCTCTTCCTGTACATCACACCTAGCAAAAATATTTGATTGAATCCCACAGTCTCCTTTCCATGGCAGGCATCCTCAAAACACCCTGGTGTGACATGTGCCATCTGCGGATGAGAGTGCTGTCTGCAGACTACTGCGCTGTCCGCGGACACCATAAAACAAAGGGCAACCCTTCTACCCTTGCCACTTTCATGTTCTCAACACTCCCACATTGGCTGCTTTCAAACAGTCACACATCCATTGACCAATCACATCCAAAACCTCTACACCTAATCCTGTCATCTCACTTCAACACTTCAGATGTACACTGGAACTCTGAGAGTACATATCTCCTGTTAATCAAAGGCATCTGCATCCAAAACGACTCTAAAACTGTCCAAGATCTTTATTTCCAGATTCAACAAGGTCAGTATCTAACAAGACAGAGTACATGTATGCTTATATTTAAAAAAATATTTTTCTTTAACGCTTTCACAAATATACACGGTAGTGGCCGTGTAGTTATGGTTAAGTTGCTAAACCCATAGGAAGAACACTTTTTGGGCAGCTTATAACTTCGCTCCCCCAGGACAAATCCTCACCAAACTTTGCAAATATGTATATGGCCCACTCTGAATGTTATTGCAAAGTTTGGTGAGGTTGGTCCAGGGGGGGGGGGAAGTTATAGGGGGGCCCCAAAACTTCTGTTTTTCCCATAGACATAATGGGAAAAAACTTTGCTCACGACTACAGCCCAAACCGCTGGACGGATTTTCACCAAATTTGCTGCAGGAGCAGCAGCTTGGTCCCGAAAGTGTGGTGTTAATCCGTCCAGTCGTTTTTTTAAATGACCAAAACGTAAGGCAAGAAAATTAGTGATATCTATGTCCGCTCCGCGGGAACACTTCCCTGATCGCTCCGCGGACAGGACACAGATTGGCCAAATGGCGTGCGTCATGTCCACAGACATGTGACATGCTCTCCGATTGGCTGGGGTGAAGCGTGAAGTGCGTCAGATTTTTGGAGACGGCCGCCATCTCGGATTCTCGTCCAGTATCCACGGACATCACGGTAAAACATATTACAAAACACAACATTGCACTCATCAAACTTATCAAATAATATTTGGGGAGGTGAGCAGTGATGAGGATGGGATGGAATGTGGCTGCAAGAAGCAAAAAACGTGTTAACTAAAAAAAAATCTGAACATTAAGAAAGCACGTAGCGGTGTAGACCACGCTCACGCAGTAAATTGCAAGTGCACAACTACTCAGCCGCTTTTGACATATACCGCACCAGTCAAATAGCGCACACTTTTGTTTTCAAACTCGCACGCGCGCCTCATCCGAACACGGACACGCGTTGAAGAAAACACGCAGAAATGATGACCGCGCACAGAAGTTAACGGAAAACACGTAGTAGTGAAGACCACGCACACACGCTGTAGAAAACACATAGCTGCAAAGACTGCATACACGCAATGAAGATAACATGTAGCTGCGAAGACCACACACACGCGCTGTAGATAACACGTAGCTGAGATGACCACGCACACGCGTTGTTGAATGAAGCACGCACATGCATTGAAGGAAGCACGTAGCAGTGTATCTTTTTCAAACTCGCAGGCGCGCTCTTAACAGATGAATCTGAGCTCACACGCGCCTTATCCGAACATGCACACGCGTTGAAGAAAAAAACGCAGAAATGAGATGAATCCGAGCTCACACATGCCTCATCCGAACATGCACACGCGCTGTAGAAAACACATAGCTGTGAAGACCACTCACACGCACTGTAGATAACACGTAGCTGCAAAGACCACGCACATGCATTGTAGAAAACACATAGCTTCAAAGACTGCACACACGCGATGTAGATAACACAAAGCTGTGAAGACCATGAACACGCGCTATAGATAACAAGTAGCTGAGAAGACCACGCACACGCGTTGAAGGAAGCACATAGCAGTGTATCTTTTTCAAACTCGCACGCGCGCTCTTAACAGATGAATCCGACCTCACACGCGCCTTATCCGAACACGCACACGCGTTGAAGAAAAACACGCAGAAATTAGATAAATCCGAGCTCACACGCGCCTCATCTGAACACGCACACGCGCTGTAGAAAACATATAGCTGCGAAGACCACTCACATGTGCTGTAGATAACATGTAGCTGTGAAGACCACGCACACTTGTTGTAG
Organism: Ambystoma mexicanum; assembly: GCF_040938575.1. Taxonomy (NCBI): domain Eukaryota; kingdom Metazoa; phylum Chordata; class Amphibia; order Caudata; family Ambystomatidae; genus Ambystoma; species Ambystoma mexicanum. The sequence goes on from NC_090938.1 coordinate 453,051,039, forward strand.
AAAACACCTAGTGCAAAGTCCACGCACACACATTGTAGAAAACATGGTGCTGTGAAGACCTCACATGCGCGCTGTAGATAACACGTAGCTGCGAAGACCACGCACACGTGTTGTAGAAAACATGTACCGGCGCAGATCGCACACACCCTGTAGATAACACATAGCTGCGAAGACCACGCACACACGCTGTAGATAACACGTAGCTGAGAAGACTGCGCACACGCGTTGAATGAAGCACATATCAGTGTATATTTTTCAAACTCGTACATGCGCTCTAAACAGATGAATCGGAGCTCACATGTGCCTCATCCGAACACGCACACGCATTGAAGAAAAACACGCAAAAATGATGACTGTGCACAGGCATTAACAGAAAACACAAAGCAGTGAAAACTGCGTACACGCACTGTGGAAAACACATAGCTGTGAGGACCACACACACGCATTGTGGAAAACACGTAGCTGCGAAGATCTGCAAAACTTCGCCAGCACAAACTGTACGCTAAACTCAAGAAATGCTCCTTCCATGTCACCAAAGTTGAGTTCCTCGGTTTTATTCTCTCGCCAAAGGGAGTCAAGATGGATTTACACAAAGTAGGTGCCATCCTTAATTGGCCGTCACCTTCTTCACTTAAAGGAACCAAAAGCATGCTCGGCTTTGCAAATTTTTATCACAGATTTATTCCAGATTTCTCACGGATAGTCCCCCCAATCACATTGTTACTGAGAAAAAACAACAAAAAATACCAATGGAATGAAGAGGTGGAACAGGTCTTTTAAGAACTCAAGAAAAGATTCACACTCGCACCAAATTTACGACATCCTCGCCCTGATCTCCCCTATGTAATGGAAACTGATTCTTCCTGCGTAGCTATGGGAGCAGTTCTCTCTCAAAGAGATCCACAGACAGGCCAATTACACCCCATGGTCTTTTGGCCACGTAAATTCTCACCAACAGAACTTAACTATGTAATTACAGACAAAGAATTGTTGGCAACAAAATCAGCTTTCAAAGCCTGGCGGCAGTATCTATTAGGTGCCTGACATACCATCACAGTAATCACAGATCACTGAAACCTTCAATACCTAAAGTCAGCAAAAGCCCAATCGTCACGACAGTTGCGGTGGCCTCTATTCTTCGCAGAATACGATTACGTAATAACATACCGACTGGGAGTTCGGAATGGGAAGTCTGATGCGTTGTCCCGTATGGGTGTTGAAGAGAAAACAAACATTACCCTGGACCCTGTTGCCATCATCCCAAGTGATAAACTACTGGGACTCACCACCACATTGACTCAGAGTGAACTTCAAGTTAAGATTCGAACCTTAATGAACCCCGAGATCTTGCAGAAATGGAATTCCCAAAATGAACATCACACGGTTCTGGATGGATTACCCTACGTCAGGGAACGACTATATCTAACAAGTAAAGCTCTGCAAGAATTGGTCATGTCTGGTCATCACGATTCCCTGATCGAAGTCCATCCTGGAATTGCTAAGACTCTAGCCAAGGTTAAACAGAATTATTGGTGGCCAACCTGGCGTAAGGACATTGCTCGATTCATTCTATCCTGTGGGATATGTGCACAAATAAATCACAAAAACAGAAACCAGCTGGCCTCCTACAACCACTGGATATTCCTCTGGCTCCCTGACATACTCTTCCTCTTGATTTTATTACGGACTTACCTCCCTGTCAAGGTTTTAAATACCATTCTGGTGGTTGTAGACCTGTTCTCCAAAATGGCACATTTCATTCCATTCAAAGGACTTCCTAACGCTACCGGTCTGGCAAAAGCATTTCTTGAACAGATTACAAAACTGCATGGTTTCCCCTCAGTCCTAATCTCAGATCGTGGAAGCCAATTTGTATCCAACTTTTGGAGGAAATGTTGTACCATGGCACAAATCGATGTTCAATTATCCACTAGCCATCACCCCCAAACGGATGGACAAACAGAAAGAACAAACCAGACAGAACAGTATCTACGTTGCATGCTGCATCAAGTGGAAGAGAATTGGAAAGACTTGTTATGGATAGCGGAATACGCATACAATAACTTCATACACACCAGCACGGGACAAAGCCCGTTCTACACAATGGGGGTAATTACGACCCGGGCGCAAAGGGATACCACACCGTTATTGACACTGGTGCGGTAATCCCTTTGCGGCCTATTCCGAGGTCCCTTTGCAGGTCCTTCTTTAATGCCTGGTTTTAGCAGGCGTTAAGGACGGGACCTGCAAAGGGACTTCAGAGCTAATAGCGGTACTGTAATTTACGGTACCGTTATTAGCACCCTCCCCATTCCCATTGCGCCCTATCGGGTCTCAAATGGGAATGGGGATTGACATTTTCAATGGGGACTTACCGGTCCTGCAAAGGTCGGACTAGACCGGTAAGTCCCCATTGAACCAGGGCGGACACGCTACCGGTAATGGTGCTAGTCATGGTGCTAACAGTGCCATGACTAGCACCAATTCGGAATGAGGCCCAATATACGGAAGACATCCACGTACCTCTGAACTAGACTCCCCCTCGACCTTGAAATGCCAGCGGTAAAGACTCTACACACATGCAGAACCCAAGCCTTCCAAAGGGCAAATGAACATTTACTGCAAGGCAAAGACAGACAAAAAAAAATCTCGGACCAGCATCGAAAGAAAGCTCCTGATTACCAAGTTGGAGATGAAGTCTGGTTGGCATAAAAACATCTGCCCATAAAAGGTACCTGGACCTTTCGTCCAAGATATTTAGGACCCTATAGCTTCGAATCGGTGATAAATCCGGTGGCCGTCAAGTTAGCCTTACCACCAAGCATGCAAATTCATCCGGTGTTCCATGTGTCACTTGTAAAACCTGTACAACCAGGATCCCAAATCTTAACACCACCAAAACCTGTGCTAGTTGATGAAGAACGTGAATTCGAAGTTAAAAACATCCTGGATTCGAAACGTACCAGATCTAAGCTTTAGTATTTAGTGGACTGGAAAGGGTATGGGCCTTAAGACAGAACTTGGGAACCAAGTGAACATATTCACACACCACGTCTAATTAAGAGGTTTCACCAGGATAACCCCGCCAAACTCGGACCGGTAGGATACCATTAGAGGGGCGTTGGGGGGGGATTGCTGTCATGACCACTGTGAGGAGGCACAAGTTGTGCCACAAACAGGCTCCCACCAGAACCCTGAGGGCCTTAAAACCACTGCAAAAGAGCTCCTGGAGCCAGTCCTGGCGCCTTTGGCACCAGGCTCATATGTAGGAAGGAAGGGCTGTTCAAACTAGGTCCCATTTATGTACATGGGCCTTTAAATCCAACATGGAAGCACCCACACAGTCTAGTTCTAAGAACCAAGCCATGCGGTCTAGAGTTTTGGGTGTGGCAGGCCTGGAACTACTTTCCCTGGTACTAGGCTATATAAACCAGACCCTGACTGCAGAACACGCTTTGTGTTATTCTGCAACCAGCAGCGTGACACTCATCGTGTCCAGCTCCTGGTCTTCAGCATCTTCCTGTAATCCTGCAAGAACAAGAACAAGATTATTCTGTCTTACCTGAGAAAACACCATCCAGCACTCAGCATCTCAACTGGGCTGCAATCTGAGGAAACCGAGAGAAGAAGAAACAATACTCACCTGTGAGTACTAGCTTAAGAACTTCCGCGAACCTCTACTACAGCTGCTGTTCGAACATTGCGACCTGCAATAACAAAAAAGGGAAAAACAATATTAGAACGCGCGCTTCCAAAACATCGAATTCCATCAGTCTTACCTGAATTGCATTGCCCTACGCCACGCTTCCATCCGGGGCACCACAGCAACATCTGCAAAGGAAAAGAGACATATTCAGGTTCGCTTTCAATATTAAACAACCGTACAGCACAGTACTTACCTTAACGGGTTCCAGGGGGCCTGTTTGTCATCACGATCTCATCCACTCGCAGCACCACAGCGGCCTGTGAGGAGAAGAAGAAAACACAGGTTAGCTTTAAAAGACAATAAAGGCGCTGTGCTTCGTGCTTTCTCTTACCTAGAAACGTGCCTCTCCACCCGGCACGTCAGCATCAAGACCTTCGCACCTGAAAAGAAGGAGATAAAGACATTAACGAATTCCCACCATAAACAGAGCAAAGACTTACAATTAACAAACCTACCTGCCTACCAGCAGATGCGGGGTCACAGCAGGCATGGGCCCAAAGAAGGCGTACTGTACAAGTGAAGCAACTCTGGCAGCTCGCCAACAAGCATCAAGCGCCCCTGCACAAGAAACACAGGACGGATAGCTCACCCTACAAATAACTAAGGTGAGAAAAGAACCCAGTTGGAAGGGAATCGGTCAGAGGGAGGTGGGAGATTCACCCATTGGAGTCAGTTATCACAAATCCTCCCTTCTGTAATTGCAGATTCATTATTCAGCACTGGGCAACCACGCATCCAGGGTTAAAGATCTCAGAGCCTTCCAGATGCCCCCGGGGATATCAGGTGAGCGCAACAAGGCACTTCCCTCATGGGTAATTGCAAAATAGGTTTTTCTACATTTGTTCTTTTACTGAGCAATAAAGCTAAATCAAGGGAAAAAACAGTCATTCCAGTTTCAGGCAAAAATGCTATTTTGTCAATTGTCATTAAATCAGCGGGACAACATGTCTTATTCTTCATACATTCATCTTGCAAATACTCTACCATGACCTGTAATATCTTTCTCTGCATTTCTGGTGTATACTGACTGAAGGTATCATGCACTTCCATTGGAGAAATGGCGGCATCTGTAATCAATCTAAGCGCGTCTCGCGTACAAAGCCTAATTTCTTCACTAACATGTTTCAACGGCGGAAAAAATCTTTGCTGGACATTTGACATATACCGCTGCATTATCTTGCAAATAGGAAAGATCAACCAAATCACGCAACTCCTGCATTGACAATGTGTCAGTAAAATTACTCCAGATTCTCACAAGCTACTTCCCCATGCATTCTAAGAATACCTGCTGTTCACCATGGCCTTTATGATCAGATATGGAACTTTGCACAGCTGCTTCATCGCCACCTTCAAAATATGTTTCTGCCCAATTTCTCAGCTCTTCTTTCCTGTCTTTGTTAACCATACTATGAGTCACTCTACTGCTTCCTTGCACAGGCCCCATCTCTGCAGAACTGCCTACTAAAGCAGTTAACTCATAATCTGAAGGCGGTGGAGAAAATGATGTCACAAACATAGGGGCAGAGGAACTTGCTACTGGAGCAGATGGAACAAAGGGAATGGGAGGTACATAAGGAGGAGGAGCAGCTGGGTCGGTACTTTGATGTTCATTTCTCCGCTCATTCAATATTTTGTTTAATAGCTCATCTGATGTATGCAAATCTTGCTGCAGATATGTTTTTTGTACATCTAATTGGAAAGCCCTGTCCATTTTCCTAATCGCCTCTGTCTGTTGATGCTGATCGTGCTCTAGGGCTTTCTCTGTGTTCGTTTTATGTCTGCGCGCGTGTTTCTCTCTACTTCGTAAATGAAGATTAGCTTTCTTCCTCCAGTCTCTCACGACGTCGAACGCCGCTGGTCTGGCTTTCTTGTGTAGCAATACTGATTCTAAATGTTCTATATGTGCTAATTCAAAGCTCCCATCATTAGGCCACTGAAAGTCTGATACATATCTGGTCTGCCTATGCCAAATCGCATTAAACATTATTGCCCCTATACCGTATTTTACATACATTTCATATGCCAGCGACCCTGTGGGCGGCGTGACCTGCTCAGTTTCCAAAGATTGTCTACCACAGTGGAAAAATCCCACTATGCAACTATGCAACCAAGAGTCGTCGTGACTGTGCATCTAGCTCAATCTTCCACATTCTAGGACCTTCACCTCGATGCTCTCTGGGCGCTGTTCGTTGATCAGGGATCGGCTGTGTACAGATCTGTAAAGGAGTCTCTCATCACTTCTACAAGGGCTCCCTGAATAACTTTCGATCCCGGCTCGACGGCTTCATCCTCGATTCGTTTTTGTCTTCTTCGTGCTCAACGGGGGTCATTACATGTTTGGAAGTAACCATGGCGCTATTAGCGCCATGGCTGCCTCCAAACCCATACCGACTCCGCCCTGGTGAATGGAGGTATTACCACCCCATTCCAAGGTTGCCGGGGCGGTAATTCCCCATTCACCAGGGCCCTTCCCCATTCCCATTTGAACCCTGATAGGGCTCAATGGGAATGGGGAAGGCGGTAATAATGGTACCGCAAATTGCGGTACCGTTATTACCTCCAAAGTCCCTTTGCGGGTCCCGTCCTTAACGCCTGGTAAAACTAGGCGTTAAGGGAGGACACACAAATGGACCTTGTAATAGGGCGGTAAGGGATTACCGGTGCCGGTGCCCTTACCTTTACCGGTAATCCCTTACCGCCCGGGTCATAATGACCCCCAATGTATATGATGGAGCAAAAGGGGGAGAGTCCCTATTCGGACGCCATATTTGCTAGGCCATAAAGACTGCATATGGAAACTAAGGCACAATAACCATATACTCTAGTGACACGACAGACACAAGGTTCAATTTCCAAACAAGTCTGGTTTATTCAAAGTATTTCTCAGTCAGCCGACTGGGGTCTCAACATCTCACAACGTGTGTACCCAGACCTCGTGAGACGAAAGAGAGCGAGCAACGCTCAAGCAGTAATATTTATACATAACATGCAATCTTTTTAAGGCAATTCAAACCGCCCATAAATTCAGGCTAGGGTTCAGTGATTGACAATCCTGACAATTATGATACGTTATGACAAGTCTCTATTCAGTCTAAACATAATTATTCTAGCAACAGTAGCAGAGACAGCTTTCTGTTATGGGGAACATAAGGCTCTTAGTTCAGCAAGGACATCTTGTTCGTAGGAGAGAAACATTCCGTAGCATGTTATCTATGTGTTTCTATTCATGAACCAAGGGTCAGATAGTTCTGAGGCAAAAAATACCAGTCTCTGCGAAGGAGTACCGCTAAAAGAATATAATTCATGCTTTAACTGCATTTTACTACAGCGTTTGCAAGACAGGCCAGCATCTGGTCTGATGATTAGATGTGGTATCTGCTCACCTTCAAAGACTTCATGAGGGAGGAAAAAAATGTATTTCTGTATTGTTTGACATTCCTGTCTGTGTTAGACTTTCAGTATTCAGGCCGTGGCCATGCACTGTGTATGAGTTTGAAGCATAGAATACATTTGCAAAGCGTTTTTACAGAAAGGAACAAAGCAAATGGTTGACATTTCACAAAATGGATGCCCTCTGGTTACATTGACAATTCTGCGTTTGCGATGTTTGTCACATGATGTGATTGGTTTCTGGACAACATACTATAGATACTATAGGGTCGTTTCTGGTCTAACAATACTGGGCTGTACCTTTTTTTTGGCTTATATGTGGTCTTATATCTGCACTGTAGCTGTGAGCAGTGGTTGTGCATAACCAACCTCCACCCATTAAAGATGGTGTTAGCAACAGCCAGAGTCTTCAAACACTGATAGCACTGGAACACTCTACTTGAAGAGTTATTATAGATGCCAGAGAGGTTCAGAGAGGAAGATTTTCATGAAGTGTCTACAGATGTGCTGCTCCTATCTCCAGCAGTACCACTTGGATGAGCGAGTGGCCTTCCCAGGATCTTTTCTTTCTGATGCCATGCATCTGCCGGAGGTCTTCATCCACATCATCTCATGATACTAACAGAATCTTTATTCGGTTGAAGACACTCTGATATTTCACAACTGAAAAAACAAAAAACAAAAGATGTCTGCCATGGAATGGGATATAAAGCGCTTGGAACATCAGTTCTGATAAATCATTTGGTGCAAGTTTCCTGGGATGATATGGATGATGCATATTGGAAATTTCATGAGATGGTCTGGACCATACTGGGCTGCAGCGTTTTGTGGCTTATATGTCAGTTTATATATTCACTGTAGCTTTGAGCGCTGGTTGTGCAGAATCAACTTACATTCAAAAAGGTGCTCCTTGCAAAAGCCAGAGTCTTCAAACACTGGCAGCACTGGAACACTCGATTGGAAGAGTATTTAGAAATTCTAGAGGAGTTCAGAGAGGTGGCTTCATTTTTGTGTCATTTTATTTTTAGAGTTGTCATTTTGGTTATTTTATATTTTCGTCACCAGTTGGACATTTGAATATGTCTAACATTGAGCGAGAAAACACTAAGATGCGGCCCTTCTAATGTTCCGTCAGAAAGCTTGGGAACATCAATTATGATAAATCATTTGGTGCAAGTGTCCTGGGTTGATGTGGATGATGTGTATTGTAAATTGCATGGGATGGTCTGGACCATAGTGGGCTGCAGCATTTTTTTGGCTAATATGTGTTCTTATATCTTCATTGTAGCTGTGAGCGATGGTTGTGCAGAATCAAGCTCAACCCATTCAAGGTGCTGCTAGCAACAGCCAGATTCTTCAAACACTGGCAGCACTGGAACACTCTATTGAAGAGTTATTAGAAATACTAGAGAGGTTCAGATAGGAGGCTTTTCATGAAGTGTCTACAGATGCCGCTCCTGTCTCCATCAATACCACTTGGATGAGTGAGAGGGCTTCCCAGGATCTTTTATTTGGGGTATATGGTATATGAAGTCCATTCACCCTTTCCATGGCAGTCCTTCAATACAGTAACACAATAAATAAATAGATGGTGCCATGGAATGGAAGAAAAGACTACATATAGGACCTCATTACGAGTTTGGCGGTAGCCATGGAGCTATTAGCTCCATGGCTGCTGCCAAAACGGGCTCTTCTACCGGGTTCCCAGAATGGGGAATTACCGGGCAATTCCGAGTTCGGAGGGCCCGGTAATTCCTCCCTCTGGGAACCTGCACCCGGACCATCCCCATTCCCATCTGAGCCCCATAGCGCTCAATGGGAATGGGAGAGGGAGCTAACAACGGGCTGATTACGACCAGCCCATTGTTCGCTCCCTCTTCCCCTCGCGGGACCCGGTAACAACATCTGGTTTTACCAGGCATCCTTACCGGGTCCCGCAAGGGGACCTCGTAATTTCACGGAACGGGTTTAACAGGTCCGCCTCCATTAGCGGAGCCCGTTAACCCGTTCCACGAAAGTTGTAATGAGGCCCATAGTCTCTTCTCCCTTTCCATGAGGGCCATTAAAAAGGTAGAATAAAAAAAAACAAAGAAAATAGCTACTTTGGAAAGGGAGAAGGGAGTACATGCAGTCCCTTCGCTCTTTCGATGGCAGCCTCTCACAGAACAAACACCAAGGGATGTAGTGGTGACCGTTGCCTTGTCTGGATGCAAAGGACCCAGTTAGAGTCAATCAGATTGTTTGTAACAATCTGATTATCTCTTGTCGGGTATTAATTGTACTTTAAACTGTCTACTTGGATATCATTAGAAAAATGAACACATTCAAAATATAGTGGAAACGCAAATCTGTTAAATGATCCAGTTACCTGTTACAAACAGGCGTGAAGCTTTACGCAATGTCAATGCAGCTTTCAAAGTGATTGGGCCTTTCCTCGGCGTGGCTACAGCTACGTGCAGGTGCGTCTTCTCGTCGATTTAGGCGATTGATGAATAATTTAGGCGCAAACAAGTGATTGCATTTGGGTGTACCCATACCTTCAAAAAACACATTGGGCCTCATTACACAGTAGACGGTAAGATACCGCCTTTACCGGCACGGCGCTAACAACGTGTCTGCGCAGCCGTGAGGCCACTAGTTGCGTTCCATCACGAGTATGCGGGCACGAGCTTAGCGCCATGCCAGTATTGACCCTTTCGTCATGCCGGTAAACACCACGTAAAGACCCTTAGCGGCACCCATGAAAGTGCTGATAGCACTTCTGACCTCCTGCAACACGGCGTTAGCGGTGACCACTAATAGCGGTTACTGCTATTAGCGGTCACCATAAATAAGCGGAACCAGAAGTAGTGTCATCGCACAGGAAGGGGAAAGAGCACGCAGCCATCTTTAAAAACACTATCCATTGCCATCCCCTGCCCCCAGGACCTGCATCCACACCAGTGCCATACCAAATCAACCAAGACCTCCTGACAATGCCCAAGGCAATCAAAAAAGTAGAGGAGCGTCTGCAGAAGGAGCGATTCACCAATGAGGAGCTCATCATGCTCACTGAGACGCTTGCCGCCAACGCGGAGGTGGTGTTCGCAAATGACATGCGGTGTGTCACCCTAATAAAGGAAAAGGCAATCTGGGCAGAGGTGGCCACAAAGTCAGTGCGGTGGGCACCACCACCCGCACTGTGAAAGATTGCAGGAAGTGGTGGGACGATCTCCGCCTCTGTGTACGCAGCATCCTGGCTGCCAATCGGAACCTGGCCATGGCCACAGGAGGCGATGGAGGATCCCCTATCAAACTGATGGAGTGGGAGAAGACCTGCACGAGCACCATAGGTGTGGAAACTATAGAGGGAGTTGGCGAAATGGAGCGCGGCGCGCCCACATCGTCAGATGGAGGTGAGTGTCCACATAAAACACTGCACTGTGAAAGATAAGGTATCCCCCCAAATCTGAACCCTAAATCAGCGCACGGATGTGGCCACAAACATACATGCACACAACCCTGCCCATGTGAGGGTCACATCCCAACACACACACTTGCACGCATCACCACAGACACGTGCCACCCAGACCCATGCATGGATGACCCAACCAACAGTCCTACGACCTGTATGCCCACAACAGAAGTCCAATGCATAGAACAGCATGATGAACAACATCTGCATGAAGCATGTTGACCTATCACCAATGCCATCCCCCTCTTTGTCCCCCACAGGCTCACAGACTGACAGCGATGAGCAGGACACTGCGACACAGGCTCCCCCGCCAAAAAACAACCTAGGGGAAAGGATGCAGGCAACATCGTGAGCACATCGAGGGGCACAGAGAGGCGTGCACTCCCGCATAGGGCCAAACACAGCAAATCAGCCACGTCACCAAGCCGTGAACCCATGGCAGCAACGGTTGCAGCACCCACTCCAGTGATCCCCCCAATGCACAAACCACCCACGGAAGGGCCCCTGTCTGCTGCCAACAGTTCCATAGGCGAGGCAGCAGCCACAGCACCGCTGTCCGATGTTGAGGACACTTGTGACTTGGCCATGCAGGAGCACACCCCCAGCCCCCAGCAATCAAAAGAACCAAGCCCACACCCCACATCACAATCCAGCAGCCATGCCCGGTCTGGCGATGAAATGGTGGCAGGGAGCTGGAGTCCACCGGTGTCCTCACCTGATGCTGGACCCATAGAACAAGGTGCAGCACCCACCACATGAGCAACACACAGCGGCCATGACATGGCCGTCATCAGACAGCGGCAGGAGGAGATAACAGCGCTGGTTGGCCAGCATGTTAATGAGGCAGCACGTTTGAGGGAGGAGTGCAGGGAGAATGCAAAGGAGATCAGACAGGGCATGGAAGCTTGCACCAACAGGCTCTGCGAGGAAATGGCACTAGTGAGGCAAGTCCTCACATGCATAGCTGACGCTATGGACAGACAGAACCCCCCACCGCAACAAGAACAACCATGCACCTCCTCCTCTGCCAGCTCAAGGCAGACGAGCCCCCGACGGATGTCCTTGCGATCTATGCGGTGCACACCGTTCAGACCCCCTAATGGTGGGAGTGGGGATGGGAAATAGGGCCAGCCCGATGTAGCTGACACATGTACAGCAAGGCAGCAACGTTGTATGAGGCATAAATGGGGTTGTTGTGTGGGAGGGGGGAAAGGGTGTTTTGGGAGTGTTGTGGGGGGAGGGGGGAAAGGGTGTTTTGGGAGTGTTGTGGGGGTAGGGGGGAAAGGGTGTTTTGGGAGTGTTGTGGGGGGAAGGGGAAAGGGTGTTTTGGGAGTGTTGTGGGGGGAGGGGTGAAAAGGGTGTTCGAGTAGTTGGGTCCATGCACTTCTTTACCTCGTAATATATTAAACACACTGGTGACAAGTTAAACGCAGGGTTGGACCTTATCATTGTGTATGTGAGCTTTATTGGGGGACAGGGCCCAGCGTGCGCGTCACCACAAAACCCAGTCGACAAATGCCCACATCCATTCAACAGAGTAGGACCATGTGAATCAGAATATTTGGTTGATCAGATGCTGACGCACAGCACGACCCTCCTGGGCATTGCCTCTTGCATGACCTGCAGCCCTGTCTCCTCCCCTCTCATCCCCATCATCATCCTTATCAGTTGGTTGCATTTCAATGTCAGGGGGCATTGGCACATTCCGTCTGATACACATATTGTGCAGCATGACACATGCCATGGTGATCTTGGCCACCTTCTCATGGCCGTACAGGAGTGCCCCACCCGACCTGCTGAGGCACCGGAAGCGTGTCTTCAAAAGGCCAAATGTCTGCTCAATTACGATGCGGGTACGGGTATGTGCACGATTGTATTCCTCTTCGTGCCTGTTCTGTGGGTTCCTTTCAGGGGTAAGGAGCCACCTCTTCAGGGGATAGCCAGCATCACCTGCATGGGTGCAAGAATGGGGATGTGTTACTGTTTACATCAAGTGGAACCTGTACATATCACCCAAATCAACTTTGCATTGTGATTGGCATCTACGAATCCCAGCATGCATGGAGACGATCAGTGTAACTGCAATGTGAGAGGATGAGCTAGTCATTGCAAGTGGACATACACCATGCATGCCTCCGGCAGTTATTGCCATGTTCTGGGTGAGGACAGGTCATTAGTGTTTCTGGGCCCGGGCAAGGTTTGTACCACGCTGCTAGTGTGCTGCCATTCTGAAACTGATGTCCCCATGCTGTGAAGCGGCACTTCAGTAGTGGAATACGGGTGTGGTTCAGTACAATGGCTACAGGTGATCCCTTAGAATACACTCAAGGGCGCATGTCTGTTGTAATGTTGTTCAGCACACATTTCCATTTTGCATATTGGCTGCATGTTGCTGCTTTGTGTCATATAGGGTATGGTATGTAGTGCAATGTGCATGTGGATAGCTATGTCATGTTTGGCGTATTGGATTGATTCCTTTGTTGTGCAGCTTCACACCCAGTAGGTGTATGCATCTCTCCCCCCCAATCACACCCAGTAGAAGTATGCATCTCCCCCCCAATCACACCCAGTAGGAGTATGTATCTATTCCCCCCCAATCACACCCAGTAGGAGTATGCATCTCTTCCCCCCAATCACTATCCACATCACACTGCCATGTGCTTGCCCTGCTACTCACCAAGTAGCCACGCACGTTGTCCAGCATGTCGCTCCATGTAGCATGGTATCGTTGAGTTCCGCAGGACCATTGAATCATGGGTTGATCTGGGATATCGGGCACAGCAATGTGTGATTATCTTGTTTGGGTCACATACCATTTGGACATTGATGGAGTGGTATTGCTTTCTGTTTCGGTACACTGCCTCATTGTCATGTGTTACCGCCAACTCCACATGGGAACAGTCGATGGCCCCGATGCAACTTGGGATGCCTGCCAGTGAATAGAAGCCAACTTTGGTGTTAGAGATCTCCTGGGCACTTCGTGGCAGGGATATGTGTTCACTTGTGTGCTTCAGGAGGGCATCGAGGACCTCGTTCAGCGTGCATGAAAACACTGGTCGTGATATGCCATGCATCTGCCCTACCGTATGCTGGTAGGTGCCTGTGGCCAGGAAGTAGAGCACAGTTACCACCTTCAGTAGAGGGGGGATGGCAATACGGATGTCTATGAGGCTCACAATGTTGTTGTGTATCATGTCCACAATGAGGGTGATGGTATCCTGGTCCAGACGGTACAGGGTGTGTATCTGCTCAGGGGTTAGGTTGAATGGACTGGCTTTGTTCCTGGGGATTGGTGGCTGCCTCTGGGGTATGACTAGGTGCACTGGTGGGGCTTGCTGAGCCTGTCTCGCCCTCCTCCTCCTCCTGCGTCTCCTCTGTGCTGCCTGTTGTTGTTGGTGCTGCAATGCAATCATGTCCTCCAGCCCATGTAATGCTGCTAGTATTGGAACCATCTTGGCGTGGGAAGGGGTGTGGTGTGCTCCTTTTGTGCTGCCCCAGTCTCCATTGCCTCCATCTGTGCTGATTGTGGCCAACTCTGGCAGGTGGGAACACTGCTCATGTCTCTTAACGGGTGGTCCGCGATGCCGGTATTTCCTCCATGCCGGTATGGCCTTTTTTGGCCTTTTTTGGCTTAATGCATGCCGCTATTTGCGGGTTCCGCATGGCTTGTGATGGCCTGCTATTAGCATTCACACATTTGAGGACTCAGGTTGATCAATTCTATGGGGGATATTTTAATAAGATATTTAATTCTTAGTTTTGGTTCGCCCTCTTTTGAGGTACTTAGGATTTCTTTAAAAACTGCTTCATAGATGAAAAATAGATGAAAAATGTTTTAATCAGGTTTCTCTATCCACCGGGTATCAAAAGAGAGTACATATAGACGTATTTCTATTGGATACTTGTGTTGATTCGTCTTAAGAAGTAGTATCCAGTTGTTTCCAGTTTTTCTTAAGAGTTCAGTTCTCTCATATTTTTTCTTCTGTTCTGGTCTTTTTCATTATTTATCAGAATCCAGTTTAGAAGTTTTAGTGATTCCCATCTTTTTTAGTGGGAGTCATAAATCGTCTGGGGCTATTCCCGATATTGGAGCCACAAAAAGCCTACCGGTTTCAGTGGCATAGAGGCCACATTCATCAGGGCTGGGCAGACACTTAGAGGTTGATGTGTCAACATGTGGGTAACTGGTTGGATAATGCCAGGGGATCCCACCTAATTAAAGGGATTGATTAGAGGGGTCCCCATGAGTATCCGTGTGGTTGGGAAGGTTTGATTATGTACTTCCCAAAAGAGCATGGAGCACTTGTCATGCTCTGGAAACTTCTCCGCTTGAGTCGGAGTTCCAAGAAAGTCGGCTCGCGGAAGATGCTGGCCCGCGTAAGGTTGTTTTTAGCTGACTATTAGCGCCTGCTATTAGCGCCATGCTGCTATTTGCGTCATGAGTGGTTGCGAGCCCGCGAACTGCCCGCTATTAGAGGCACCGTTCTTAGCGGTGCCGCTATTAGTGGTTGACCGGGTCGTAATTAGCAAGGGAATTTAGCGGAATCATTATTCCCTTACCGCCATCCGCCATCCGTGTAATGAGGCTCATTCTCCCAAGCACCTCATTCTTGTTTTCTAGGATTGCTTTTTGTCTCTTTGTGTGTGAACCTCTTTGCAAGCCTTCTGGAACCTTTAAAACCAGTACCTTGATGTATCCATTGTTTTATTTTACCTTTCTTCTGCCTATACCTTTGTCCATTGTCTTGTGCTTTGTATTTTGTGTCATTTTTTGCTATTTTAGCGTGTGAAGATATATATATTGGCAGTTGTCTTGTAAAGATTTATTTTAAGATATATTAATTGTATTCTTTGTACACAGTTACGGTAACACGTTAATAGCTTTCTATTCATCAACATTACATATAAATGGAAATACTTTTAAAAGTTAAGCACATATGCAACCAATATTTGTTAAAAACAGGTTTACTGGGGGTGTTGCACAAATTCTTTTTATTTTACTTTGTAGACATGATACATCATTTTCATTAGACCAACTGTCTGTATTATGTATGTCAATTATGTATGGCATAACAAAACCATTGAAATTCAAGGAAAACACTTTAGTTGCAGGGACATTAAGTTGAGCAGTACATTCTAACAAAACCTTTGAAATTCAAGGAAAAATCTTTAGTTGTAGGGATGTTAAGGTGGGAACTTAACACAACAAAACCTCTGAAATTCAGCTAAAGCCACCTTAACTTCGCGCCCCCTGTTGCGCAGCCTATGACCACAATGATGACATCACAGATGACATCACTAATTACATCACAACAGTAACTGGCAGTAAGCAGGGCCTTCAGCAATGGTCAGTGTGCATGGCCAAATATATTTTAACACATGAATGGGTGCTAGTCATGGCCTTAATTTATGGACAGTGGTCACAACCTTCACCCATGTGCACTGAATATTTTAAAACACAAACATAATACCAACCATAGATTTTGCCCTTTACCAGTGGACAGCTTTCAGCCGTTTTCACTGTAAATTATATACACAGATGAACCATTAACCATGGACTTTAGCACAATACTGGCCACTGGCCAAAACCTGTGGCTGTGCCCACTACATATTCCAACATATAAATGGGCCACTAGCCAGGACCCTTGACATTGAGCAGTTTGTAAATCGTTTCATAATGTCCACTGTATATTTCAACATAATAAAATGCAATAAGCAATGGTCTTCACTTGTGCCCAGTGTGTATTATACAACTCTAACCAGCAACTTGCTATGGCCTTTGGCCGTGCCCACTGTATATTATATACACTAACAAGCCTTAGCCACGGTCTTCAACACAATACTAGCCAGTGGCCATGGACTTTGGCTGTGCCGGCTGTATGTTCTAAAATATTAATGGGCACTGGCTATTGCCTTTATCCGTGGTCACCGACTACAGCTTTCAACGTTGCCCACTGCATAATTTAAAACAGTTTTGGGCTACTAGGCATGGCTTTCAACCATGCATTTTGGTATTTTTGAACACTAACTGACCACTAGCTATGTCCTTTGGTGCTGGCCATTGACCCCAGCCTTTGTCATGGCCAGGTCCTAAGCCTAAATTGTGAATAAGGTTTTCAAAGTTTTCATTAGCTAATTTATAAATTATGTTAATTCCATTATTGATGTAATCAGTTATATAGAATGTAATTAGTGCTGTCACCTGTGATGACACCAGCAATGTGATCTGTGAAGTCATCATTGTGGTCATAGGCTGCACAACAGGGGGTGTAAAGTTAAGTTGGTTAGTAGAATTTCAGGGATGTTTCTGCGTAAAGTTCTCACTTTAACATCCCTGCAACTAACGCTTTTTCATTGAATAAACAAACATATGTTACACGTTTGCTCAACTCATAGGAAGAGCACTTTTTGGGTGGCTTATAACTTCGCTCCCACTGGACGACTACTTACCAAACTTTTCAAAAAGATTATATGGCCCAGTCCGAATTCTTTAGTCAAGTTTGGTGAGATTTCGACAAGGGGGGCAAAGTTATAGGGGAGGTGCCACATTTTTTTTTTCATCCATAGACATAATGGAAAGAAATTTGCTCGCGCCTCCAGCCCAAACAGCTGGACAGATTTTCACCAAATTTGGGCCACGAGCGGCGACTTGGTCCATAACTCATGCCACCACCATTTACTGCTAAGACTAACACCCAGGACATCAAATATGACATCACAAATGTCATTGATGACATGAAATTATATGGCATTTATAATGCACCTATACACAAGTGTTTCAAGGCGCGACAAGGAAAAAGGGGGGGTTAGAGGGAAGACATACAACAATCCTACTAGGCCAGGTGTCATTCAGATCGCGCAAGTGCATGGGAAGGGGGAGGGGGAAACGTGTTGGGGTAAGGGGGAGGGAACAGTGCAGTACTTGGGATAACAGAATAAATAAGCAATAAGTGAAAGTGCAGCCGGCAAGTGGCAAGTGCAATGGTTAGTGCAAACATCAGGTGTCAAGTGCTGGAAGTGGGACTGTGGGGATACAGGAACAGCCCCCAAGTGCGGGGGTTGCAATGAAGGCAGTGCAAGTGTGTGTGACTGGCGGGGGGGGACCTGGGCCCGAGATCAGAGGGTGGCCAGGAAACCAGTGCAGTTTCAGTTTCAGCCAGGAGGTCAGCCGGGGAGCGAAGGGGAAAAAGCAGAGGCAAAGAGAAAGGTTTAGAGGTGCTGCTAGAACCGGAGATGGACATCACTGATGACATCACATATCTGGCTCACTTGTTTTTGTACACTGAAATATCTAGGCCAGGTGGCTTTGTTCACTGACAGTCAGAATATTAAAATTCAAAAGGTGCTGTATATCTAGTGGTTAACCTTGTCATATCTTCTTAAAGTACTTTCCTTAGCGTTTGGTATCAACTAATGGTGCACGTGCATGGGCAATAGGCAGGCCTCAAACACACAATTCATTTGTATACATGAAGATAAACTTTAATGCTATTAACATTTGCTGATGATGCTGTTTCTTTCTTCCTTATTTTAGTTTACGTGTGTGTGCCTCTGATTTGTATGCATTGTGGGTCTTTATATCTATTGTTTGTACTAGGACAAGTGTGGAGTAAGTCTTGAATTGTTAGCTAGTTATTACATGTTTAACATTACACAATCACCCTTGACATCATGTAACCAACATTATAAGCACAACCCCTTGTAGGGACTTTTCATCAAAATTAATTCCACAAGTGATGTCATCAGTGATGTCATCAATGACATGTGTGATGTCATATTTGATGTCCTTGGTGTTAGTCATAGCAGTGCATGTGGTGGTGCAAGTTATGGTGCTTAGTTTACCATAGCTAGCACATTTTTGAGGTTTTTCGGTTTTACTTTTACTTGTAACCATAACATCCCTTTAACACTGTTTTTTCATTGAATTTCATAGGTTTTTATTAGTGCAATTTAACCCTTTTTTAAACTTTCTTTATTGATGATTCACATCGCATAACATCAGTAAACATAGATTGCAATGCTGGGATACAATAACAGAACAATGAGTAATGCTGTGTTCCTTTGGAACGTTGACCAAAAGAGGCAGTTTACTGCACTTCTGGGGGCGTCCCTGTGGCCAGTACTCCCCCCTTTCCGCCTAGTATTTACACCATGCACTTGGTTTCACCCCAGGCTCTGATTGCCCCATGACACAGTCTCTTCACTCTCCTGGTGCAGAATTCCGGGACAATAAGTAAGCTGTAAAGGAGCCCCAAATGTTTTTGTCAGGTTTCCCATTTTGCTATGTTTTCTTATGTTATGTTTTATTACATTTATGTCAGTTTCATCCTTAATGTTTATTATAGTAGATGGAGAGCGTCCCAATCCAGCATGGTGGTGAGGAAACAGGGAATTTATTGGTCATTAAGAAATTGCTAGATGATTGGAGGACGAGGTTACATGGGAATAGCTGCAGGATTCTAAACTGCCGTTCATTGTCCTACCTTAAACAGGAAGGTCCTGTTTCAAGGTCTTCTGAGTTAAGGCCCTATTAAAACCCCTAGTGTCCTGGCCAGGATGATGAAGGAGCTGGTTTGAAGCAAGCACTTTGTGGGACAAGAAGACAAGCTGACAATTTGGTGGGAGCGCTGCACTTTAGGCTACTTTGAGAAGAGACTTCTTTGTCAGCCTTTGTTGCTTCATATCAATTCAAGAAACAGTTTCAAAAACGAAGTAACACTTTAATTTATTTTAGGAAGTTTAGGTTTTTAGTGAGTTAGAAGTTAATTTGTTCTTTGTATAAATCTCAGTTAAAGTGTATTAAGGGAAGCAAGAAACTGACATACTGAGTAGGGTGACCAGACGTCCCGGTTTTCCTGGGACAGTCAGGGGAAATCGCCATCCGTCCCGGGAGTTTTTTCATTTGGCAAACCGCGTCCGGGGTTTGCAAGAGTGGGTGCCCAAGGTCCCTGTTTTTGCCAGGACCCGATTTCGAAATCCCGAAATCCGAAATCGGGTCCCTTAGCATTTCTAAATGCGCAAATGGGGGCGTGAAAAGCATTTCATGCCCCCATTTCCTCTCCCTTCCCTTCCCCGGCCACGTTCCTCCAATAAGAGTGGTGTGCATGCGAGCATACCCCCTCCGCGCCCCCTCGACACCCGCAACAGGCCAGCAACATAGAAATAAGACTATATTTTTATTTATGTTAGTCCTACTTTTATGTCTAAGGCCTGTACGGGTTTTAAAAAAAAAAATCTGGTCACCCTAATACTGAGAGACTTGTAATCCATGAGTAATTTGCTTACTTGCCGAGTGCACCTTCGTTTTCCCTTCATGTGCATCGGACACGTAAGCTCCATAACTGCTGGCGTGTGGAGAGCATTTTAGTTTGACGTTCCCACGTGCATGTAAATACAATTTGTTTTTCCTGAACACGCGCAGCGACAGCCGCTCATGCGCATGAGTCGGAGATTAGTGTTTCTCCCATGGGCGTAGGACATGGGGGCACAGGGGGGAGCAGCCCCTCTCCCCCTGACCTTCAAAGCATGGGGGCAATACCCTGTGGGCAGATGGGTGATCATCTGCCCCCAGGGAAGGGGGCAAACAATTTATTTTAATGCAGTTTTGGGTGGTGGTGGGTGTGGGTGGAGCCACTAGCTACCATGGATTTTTGCAAGCAGGTGGCCCTCTCCCCCACACCCTAAGGGGGTACCTTATGTAGCTCTCCTTGGGGGCAGATTTCTGCCCCTAGGAAGGTGTACATGAGATTCCCCCATCATTTGGGGTGGGGCAGAGAGGCCACTGCAAATATTGGCAGAGCCACTCCTCCCAAGCCTGGGGCAGTATGTTTTGACCCCCCTGGGGGCAGATGGCCACACACATGTGTCCATCTGCCCCTAGGGAAGGGGCAAAACAAAAATATATATTATATCTTGTTGTGGGTGGGGGTGGGGAGATCCGGGGGGCCCAATAGACCACCAGCTTTTTTGTGTTTCATACAAGGGGGTGGCCCTCCCCCCCACCCTAGGTGGATGAGGGGGCACTTTGTGTAGTCCTCCATGGGGGCAGATTTCTGCCCCTAGGAAGGGGTACATGAGATGCCCCAAACCATTTGGGGTGGGGGCGGAAAGGCCATTGTAAATATTGGCAGAACCAACCCCCCAAGATTGGGGTAGTACGTTTTGCCCCCCACCCCAGGGGCAGATGGCCACACACATGTGCCCATTTGCCCCTAGAGAAGGGGAAAAACAAAACATTATTTTAACTTGTTTTCGGTGGGGGGCCCAGTGGGGCCCACTAGACCACAAGGAGTTTTTGTGTTTGAAAGGGGGCCCTCTCCCCCAACCTAAATGGATGGAGGGACACCTTATGTAGCCATCCCTGGAGGCAGATTTCTGCCCCTAGGAAGGGGTACATGAGATGTCCCCGATCCATTTAGGGTGGGGGGAGAGGCCACTGCAAATATTGGCAGAGCCACCCCCCCAAACCTGGGGCAGTGCGTTTTGCCCCTTCCCCCTCCAGAGGCAGATGGCCACACACATGTGCCCATCTTCCCTATGGAAGGGGCAAAACAAAAAATATATTATAACTTGTTTTGGGTGGTGGTGGGACCCACTAGACCACAAGGATTTTTTGTGTTTGAAAGGGGGGTGGCCCTCTCCCCACACCCTGAGTGGATGGGGCACCTTATGTAGCCCTCCCTGGGGGCAGATTCTTGCTCCTAGGAAGGGGTACATGAGGTACGCCCGATACATTTGGGGTGGGAGGGAGAGGCCACTGCAAATATTGGCAGATCCAGCCCCCAAGCATGGGGCAGCACGTTCCTCCCCTCCCCCTGGGGCAGATGGCCACACACATGTTCTCATCAGCCCCTAGAAAAGGGGCAAAACAAATTATAACGTGTTTAGGGTGGGTGTGGTGGGGCCACTGAACCACCATGGATGTTATTAGTGGAAAGAGGGTGCCCCCCCCACCCCAAATGGATGGATGGATGGTGGCATCTCATGTAGACTCCCTGGGGGCAGATTGCTAGATTGGGTGTTAGCCTTTTCCCTTTGCGCCCAGGTAGGTGCACCCACACATATGAGGTACCGTTTTTGTGGGGACACCTGTGGGAACGCGGGAAGGTAGGACATCTGTTGTTGGCGGCGTGTTTCGGTGGGTGGGCAGAGGGAAATGTCTCTGAAATTTGGTGGAAAAAAACACAATTTTCAGAAATTTCACTCTGGACACCCATCGAAACACACCGCCAACAACACATGTCCTACCATCCTGCGTTCCCACAGGTGTACTAACGAAAACGGTACCTCACATGTGTGGGTGCACCTACATGGGCGCAAAGGGAAAAGGCTAACCCACTGGTAAACCCAAGCCTTTCGGCAGAGCAGATTTTGCTCATGTGGACAACATACAGATTTGGGCCTATGGTGTCGAATCCACCAAGGAAAACTTGGAACCTCATGCATTTACGAAAAGAGGACGCCTGTGGGAATCCACAGAGGTCTGACTTGCGCAATTCACCCCAGAATGTATTACCCACAATCCCGGCAGAGTTTGAAACATTACGACCGCCTACATTTATGGAAAAAAGGGGCCAAATTTGGCCGAGATATCTTATGTAACAAAAAAGTTACAAGGGATTTAATGGCGACATACCAAAATCACCAAAAAAGGCCTTGGCAGAAATATCCATGTCAGTTAAGGGGTTAAGACGGTAAAGCCCCATAAGAGATATAAGTTGTAAGGTAGGTCAGTGAGTTAATGCTCCAGGTGCAGAATATGCACAGGAATATGTAACACCTGTGTTCAGCACCTGGCTTAATCTTCCGGTGGGATAATATGCAGAGTGAATGCATTCAGCTTCAGATGCAACACAGCATTTTCCAGGTCAATTGGTTCAGAAAAAGTGGTGGAAAACAATGTTACTGTCACTTTTTCTAATTAGCTGGATTTTTCTGGGTGGAGTTCGGGAGCCGAATGGACACACCAGGACCCCCTGTATTTCCTGCTCCACCAGACAAATGCGGCCTTACTGCCAGCATGGATTCTCATGCTGAAAATAAGGAAAGGGATTCCTCTGGGATCTCCTTGGAAATTAAACCTGGTAAAAGCAGGCAGAGTCCAGAGGAAGCCATTGTCAATTCCGCCAGAAATCGCTAATTGTGCAAGGTATTTACACTCTTCTAGAGTGGAAAAGCAATGTGATTTCACCTGCCTTTTATACTAAAATCTTCCATTTTGTGGCTGAAAAGTAAAAACTTGCACCAATGGAAGTGGTCCACTCCATGCAGTTTACTTTGCACCTTGATGCTTGTGGGTTTTGCGTGATGCTACACATGTAATAAATAAATAAATACATTTAACATAACCCCAGATAAATGGCAATTCATGATCAGAATGAGTGAGCATGGCATGTCGCTGGTAAGAAGAGGGTGTCCTATGCTTCTTGAGTGCGTTGGCAAATGCCC
The DNA here is from genome assembly GCF_040938575.1 of Ambystoma mexicanum. Taxonomy (NCBI): domain Eukaryota; kingdom Metazoa; phylum Chordata; class Amphibia; order Caudata; family Ambystomatidae; genus Ambystoma; species Ambystoma mexicanum. Next base: position 453,074,036 of record NC_090938.1, read on the forward strand.
TTAATTGCCATCTCACATTAAACAGGTGCTTACACCCATCAGTGTGGATTGTGCAATAATAAGTCGACAGAGGTATTTCAAATGGGCAATTTAGCTCTTTGGGTGACATTGTCAAAGTGGGAGAATGTTGCCCAGAATGTGCCACTTTCTCTGCGGAGTGAATTGTGCCCGCCCGAGGAAGAAGTGTGAAAAACCCACAAGGGCACCCTGCCCTTCTCTTTCTGTGTGTGTCTTCCCCACAGGGCGACAGATGCCGACTCAGACATGGGTAACTCTCAGGTGGCAAGCCTGTACCCTAGTTGATGTGGCAAAGGGTTCCAGACTTCCGAGGCTGATAACATTAGTAGCATTGAGTTACATGCCACCTGACAGGTATGTGTGATAAAGTTGCAAAGCAGAGCTGTTAGTGGGGGCTAAAGCAGGAGGCAATGCAATGTCTGCCCACCCTCAAAGGGTACGTACGACCAAAAGTAATAGGCCCCTCCCCCAATCATGACTGTAAGCGCCAGGCTCCAAACCAGGGCAAGAATGCCCTCCAATCATCCATGCCCACGAGTAGGGTACCCCTCGTGCTCCAGGAACCCTGTTGAGCAACCCCTGTGCTTTCCAGGTGATACCAACATTATTTAAAGCCAGAAGTCTAAAGGGTAATTGCAGCTGGAAATTAGCTCCTGGCGTGATCAAAATGTCTTAACTAGGTGTGACATCATCCCCTTCATTTATAAGCAATATGTGTGTTCTCACGTTACTTCATCCACTGAATTACTGTTAGAAACAAAAGCAGGAGTTGTGTCTTTGTGTAGGCATTAGGAAGGCAGTTGCCAACCTCTGGCATAATATGCCCATGTTCTTCCATTATTGGGTAGCTGTTGCCCTCTTATGGCCAGGTAGAACCATTATGGCAGTGACTGGCAAATGCCTTTCCCCGGCAGACAGTAAAGAGGAAATAAGAGGCCGATTCAAGACACGGAGCAGACTGCAGCTGCCATTACTGTGTTAGGGAGAATATGTTGAGTGTTCAAGCAAGGAGGTATGTATTAAGCAAGCAAGCAGTGGGACAATGGAGAGGCAAAGAAAGGCCAGAGGGGCTCTTTGAATAATGTAACAGGGCAGAAGACCCATGCTCTGCCGTCCTAGTAATATATGAGAGAATCAAATAGATCAGGCTTTGCAGCAAATGTTAAATGAGCAAGGGACAGAGTCCAACTCTGCATTCAGAATAACTAAGGCAAAGAAAGGCTAGGCTCTAAAGCCAGCATGAGATGGAATAAGAGGGACCAGACTCATCGTAAGAGGCTGGCCTGGACCTCACAGGGGCGCTAGAGGGGCAGCCCACATAGTGAGCTGCCCCTCTGGCCACCCCCCTGGGTCCACATACATCCCACCTACTAGGCATCCCCCGGGTCTGACGCATCCGGCCGCAGACCTGGGGAGTGCTTATAAGGGGGTAGGTTTGCGATCGCTCATCCTCCTTGTTTGCTGTACCCCCCACATCCCAGAGGACAGTCAAAGCAGCAACATCACACACCTGGTCCCTCTACGCCAATAACAGGGCTTACTCAGAGGTACAAGCAAGATTTCCTCTTTCTTTGAAACCCTCATCCTTCCATTCCAAGAGACACACACGCCTCCTTGCCCCACACAAAAAAAGTAGCAACTTGCAGTTGGTAGAAAAGGCTGCAACTCCTTTATTTGGCAGGACTCGACTTACACGTGATCTGCTTCTTAACGAGCTGGCGTCCTAGCTGTGGCCCACTTGAAGTAATTGTTTTTTCCTCTCTCACTTTCCCCTCTCCCTTCACCCTCGCACTTTTCCCATTTCCCCCTTCCCATGCACATGCGCGATCTGAATGACACCTGGCCTAGTAAGATCGCTGTCTGTCTTCCTGTTGTTCCCCCTCCCTTCGCGCCCCCAAACACTTGTGTATAGGCGCGTTATAAATGCCATATCATATCATATCATATCATATTTTACCATGAGCGCATAGTCAGATGACAAATCCAGAAATGCAGCATATAAAGACATGTTCTTTGCTTCTGCATCCTTGAATTTTCTTCTGTTTTCTTTTCTTCTTTTCTCTTGTTTTATACAGTGATATTTGTAATTTAATACGTACTGCTATTTTAATTTGAATTTAGGAAAAAGTCAAGTTCTTTGACTAAAACACAATAAATACATTTTAAAAAATCAAAGTCCCCAAGGTGTCACCTGTCCCCCCCCAGATTTTATGTGTCTCCTACGCCCCTGGTTTCTCCCTGCTTAGGAAAGAAATGAACTATGGAGCAAACAGCTAAAAAAATTATTTAAGGTACAAAGTGGAATTTCGACATGTTTGTTTATAAAGATAAGAGGAAGCAACATACTGGAGTCACTTAAACCAACAAAGGTGAGAGATCAGAAAAATCCATTACTTGAATTTAAAGACATTCGTTTTTTTTTTAATGAATTAAAGTCACATTATATACCAGGGTATACACATCTTCATGAAGGGGACATTTTACGTGAAGTATGTTTGAACATTGTATACTGCTCTCCTAGCTTCTATTTGTAAAGACACTCTATATGAGACTACTCATTCAAGTCAAGCAATTACAAGTCAAGTCTAACTCAAGAGGTTCTAGAACACTTTTATCATTCTGGTGGTAAGTCACACCATCCTTGGTTGTCTCAATTCCAAGTGTGTTCTAATTAAAGTAAGATATGGAACAAGAGTCCGAGTAGAAGAAAGCTTCCAAACCACGCCTTCCAGCGATCAGGGAGGCTGAAACAGGTATTCACATTTTGTGGAGGAACAGTGGGAGTACAATGTTTTTGAATGGGAATAATATTTTAATTTTCTTCCCCTCTGCAGGTGCTCAGCTGGTTGGAGGTAGAGAGAGAGAGTGACCTGTGTTGTGTTTTTTATCTACTTCCCCTTTTCCCTAAGGGGTGTTGAGACATCTGCTGTTAACCTTCAGTAGTTGACTACACACCTAAGGGGGACATGTGGGGCTCAGCAACTCCTGTGGATCAAGAAACAGGACCGGACAGATTTTAGGTCTATTTTGCTCCCCACATAGGCCGCCGTATTCCTTATCAGTGTCGCTATGTCATGTTAAGCCCTTCAACCAGGACTTTAGCCCAAGGTGGGTTGAGCTGGTCCATTTCAGTCAGATACATCGCCTGGTGATTATCCTACAGGTCATGATCAGTTTCTGGTGCTGCCTAGGGAGGTGTGGGGCCCAACCAAACATGCAATGTAATAGTTCACAAGGGATGATGACCTGTCCCAGAATTGCAGAGCAGCACTACACAACCCCTCCCAAAATGATTTCAATTTGGTACAAGCCCACATCATATGTAAAAAGTCTTCCGAGGCGTGGCTACACCGTGGACAGCAGGCCGGCTTCGAGCCATCAAACTGGTGGATACGGGCCGGGGACATATACACTCAGTGTAATGTTTTTAAGTGAATCAACTGCAGCTGCATGTTGAAGGCCCCCCTATGTGTGGGGGGCCTTCTGCCCACTGTTTCTCTGTAAAATGAGTCTTGGCATCCTCTTCCCATTTCTGTTTACATTTTGGGAGCATTTGTCACCACGTTGAATCAGTGTGTATAGTCTAGAGACCACCCCTCTGCAGCCCGGTGCACTCACTATATACCTCAAGAGCAGGGTGGCGAGTGGCGGCTCCGGAAACACTGGGAACCAAACCCTGAATGCTGCCCTGATTCTTAGATACTGTAACCTACATTGGAGGCCCACCCCCATCGTTTCTGTAAAATGTTCCTGGGTAACGAAAGAACCATTCAGAGTATCCCTGCCCCTTGCCACTCCCGGTAATGGCCTCATCACACTTTGAAGCTATCGTCTCCACATTACACATTTGAATGCCTGGGTCAAAAGGGAAATCTACTCACAATCTTTTCAGAGCTCTCTTCCAAGCATGGAGCATACATGACACTGGGTAAAATTTGCACATAGCCACCACCATTTGGGACATCAGGACCCCCTTTAGAGAGAACAGGCGTACCAAGCATTTTTGAATATCAACATGGGGTGAGGCTGGGCTCCCGGCATACATTTTGAGATAAAGTATAGCTGGGATGCCAAGAAGTATAGTTCTATGTCTGGGGCACCGACCTGCCCGTCCCAAGGTAAGGTAAGTGTGTCCCAGCTAATTTGCGGGGCTTTGTGGATGCCAAGCGAGTTTGATCAATTGGGTTTTTACGTTGACAAAGTATCCTACCTCCGGCCACAATGGGATATTCTGAAAGATGTACAACAGTTTGGGGATCACCACCATCTTGACCACTGCTATTCTGCCCAACAATGAAAGGGGGGCCTACTCCACTTTTCAACCTTCACTTTCAGAGTTTGCAAATATTGTAGATGGTTGTCTGCCGGTAACGTTCGGGCATCTCTACTAACCCTCACTCCCAAGTATGTGATGGCCCGTAGCTCCCATCTATATCCATCTGTATGAGGTGGTATCTCCGTACTCTCGTTCAGTGGGAACAGAGAAGATGTCCCTTTATTCAACCTCAGGCCCAAGGCCTCTCTGAATCCTATCACTTCCTGTGACACCAGAGTTATATTGGTCACCAGGTCTTTGAGATATAGGTTTGCGTCATCGGCATATAGCGACACCAGCTCCCTGCTGCCCCCCAAAGCACGGCTGCGAGTCCCATGGTTTCTCTGCAGTCGGGTCGCCATCACCTCGCTGGCTGCAGCAACAAGCAAGGGCGATAGCGGGCAGCACTGTCTAGTCCCCCACCCTAGCCCAAAGGGCTTAGACCTCATGCCGTCAATCCCTATGCAGGCATTTGATCCCACGTACAACAGCTTTACTGCCGACAAGTAATATAGTGGGCTTCCCAACTGATGCAACACCTCAAATAGGTATTCCCACTCCACTTAATCAAAAGCTTTCTCCATATTCATTTGCACCGCCGCTGCCTGCACATTGGGGTCGGTCTGGGCCAGAATTGCAAAGAGCCTATGCAGGTTGGATGAGGTCCACCTGCCGGGTATGAAGCCCGATTGATCTACATGTATCACATGGGAAATATGCGGGAGGAGACGGTCCGCCAGAATCTTAGCAAATATTTTTGTGTGGAGATTTAGTAGCGATATTGGGCGGTATGATGCACAATCTAAGCGTTCCGTATCTGGCTTTATGATTAATGTGGTAACCACTTCCCACATTGTTGAATGAAGTCGCCTTTCTCTGATACCCACCTCCCATACATTTACCATATGTTGTGTTACCTTTGGCCCACACTCCTTATAGGCACCTTAGACGTGAGTATGGCACGGTTTGCGTAGAGGACCTCACCTATAGTAAGGGGGGCATCCAGTGCCCCCACCGCCTCCTCACTCAGCACTGGGAGGCTGGCCTCCCTAATATAACCCACCTGTCTGGGTATCGTTTTTAATACACCCAACTCCAAGGACAGACAACTGCCCGAAGCACACCTTTAAATGCCTCTCAGACAGTGTTCGTAGCCGGCACTGAGCCCAGATTCACACTGAAGTATAATTTAATTAAATCATGCACATCACTCCTGAACACTAGGTCCGATAACGCTGCAGACTTAAATCTCCAGGAAGGGCATTGAGCTCCCTCTCCCTCAAGGCTGACCGACCAAAGAACCGGTGAGTGATCCAATAGTGTTCTAGGCAGGAGAATGCAGTCAGATGTCTGATGTATAAGAGAGGGGCTTGCCAATATGTAGTCCAATCGTGAGTAGGAGCCAAGCACCATCAAATGAAATGAGTACTCCCTCTCCTCCAGATGCAGCAACCTCCACACATCTCTCAACTTGAGTTCCTGCATACACACAGAACTACCTCTGCTGCCTTAGATCACGGGCGGTCCCCCCATCTGATCTATCTCTCTGCGGATCTAGCACAATGTTGAGATCCCCTGCCCAAACCAGGCAAGTGTGAAGAAACCCATGGCACTTATCCACCAGTGATTCAAAAAACTTTGGATCAACCACGTTGGGGCTGTAAATATTAATACATTTCACCATTGTGGTGCCCAGGCAGCCGGACACAATTACAAATCTGCCATTTGGGTCTATAATCGTTGCAGACGTTTGGAATCCCAGTGATTTGTGGACAAGGGTCATCACTCCTGTGGAGTACGATAAATATGACGTATAATGCCTGCATTCTTCCCAGGACCTGGCAACTCCCTCATTCACTCTACTCACTCTGTGTATTTCCTCCAGCAGGATCACCTTGGCGCTGTGCCGTTCACAAAATATAACTACCTTGCGGGCCTTGCGCATGTTATTAAGACCCTGCATGTTCCAGCTGAGTTCTTTGATCGTCATTGCACTCTTGTATATCATGTACATGCAGCTGTTGTTCCCTGAATCTAATGTAAGCTGTAACTTTACAAATTCCTGTGTCTATGAGATGTGAATCATTTTTTCCAACTAACACCGAACATTCCCCACAAATCCCTCCCAACTCCCTCCCCCCTCAGCCCCACCCTCCCCCACACCACCCTCTCCCAACCACAATGCCCACCCTCAAATCACAGTGACGTATCCCCACCACCCAGTTGCCCTGGTTCACCATGGGACCCTGCCCAGGGGCACCAGACACCGTGGCCCAAGTGACCTTTAAACTACCCAGACCTTGGGGGGAGATTGCATTAGCTAATTCACATTTCGCTACAGGACTGATTCATTATATTTCCGTCAAATCACATATTCAACAACCTTTGGGAAATACTTATTGTTCCCAGCCTCCTTGAACCTGTTGAATCATAGAGCAGCTCAGACTGTTATATACGTAACACAGTAGTCCTACCAACCACCTCATGCGGGCCAATGCCCCTCCATCATGGGTCAGGAGGGTGCTTCGGGAGTGACTCTATAAATGTGTGCACTGTCCCCGGGTCAGTGAAATGGGCCCGTCCTCCATGCTGAAAACATAACTTGGATGGGTACAGCATGGCATACTTTATTCCCCAGTCACGGAGGGCTCTCCTTGCTGCCAGAAAGGAGAGGTGGGCTTTCTGGACTGATGGAGTAAAGTCGTATAGAAGGGGACCTTGACACTCTCATACGTGAGGTCCACCAGTTACTTGGCCCTACGCAGCACTGTATCTCAGTCTCTATAGTTTAAAAAAAAAAAGGTGCAATGATCAGGTGTGGGCTCTGTCCCATCCTAGGGGCTATTTGCGACACCCGGTGCACCCTTTCCACCAAGAACTGAGTTGATAGTGGGGGTTCCTGCAGCACCTGCTTAATGAAACTCTCCATGAAGACCTCCATATTCTGCTGCGGGACCGAAACAGGCACTCCCAGCACCTGGATGTTGTTTCTCTGGGATCTCGCATCCTCATTCTTTCCTTTGATTCGTTTGATATCCCTTCACAGCTCCTGAATGGCTAGCACCATCTCACCAGTAGTGTCTTCCAGTGCTAGCACACAGTATTCAGCTTCTGATATCCTCCCGCTCTCCTTTTTGATGCGCTCTTGCATCCTGCCCACCTTATAGGCCATCCCACCCAGCTTGGTATTGATAGATGCCGACCTCATCTTGGCAAGTACTTGGCTCAGTTCCGGCTGCTGGGTCCCACCAAATGGGCTCGCGGGTAGTTCCTCACCATCCAGGGGAGGTGTCTTAGATGCATTGTCCCGGGGCACTGACATTTTCTCATTCCCTTTATTGAGTCCTTCTTTCTGTCAAAATTCAAGTGGGACTGTCTCTTATTTCCTCTAGCCAAACAGCTCACGCTCCAACCCACTGCGGTGCTCACGGCTAGCTGTTGCCGCACTCCGAGGAACCTGGTCCTATCACTGTCAGCAGGTATCACAGTAGAGTTTCCCCAGGCAATATATATATATCCACCAGGGTCTGCTTGGCTTCCTACTTCAATCTGAGCTGCTCATATTTCATCCTTGACTAAGTTGTGGAGTATGCTGCTGATCTTCTCCTTCTAGTGCTGGATGCTTAGGGACTTCTCTGTGACTCCTCTAATGGCCATGTTTCTCTCTGGTGGATCACAAGGAGACTGCAGACGCCTACCTTGAGGTTACTCCACCATTTGTTTTCTGTCATAAGTGTACTTGTGACACCCTGTCCCATGTCCCCAGTTCCCTGGATTTTGCTTCAGATGAATACCTTCCTCTGCTGGCTAGTTTTTTGTGTTGGTATCAAAATGTTCTTCCAAATGCAGTTCCAAATCCAAGGAATGTGTACCCTCCCCCAAGGGAGAGTTACCTCCTTTGGGACTGGGGGTGTGAGCCTGCTACGCCTAACAACACCTATTGGACAGGATAAGTGGGATCCCACTGTGGGGGGGGGGATTTTTCCCTTGAGAGGCATGAAATCCCCAGAAAGGGATAAAGGTCAGTCAGTCAGTCAATAAATATTTATTTTGGACCATGTCCATAAAACATATAAGATCACAACAATAACAGTTTCACAATACAATAGAAATAGAACAAGGTAAAATCAGATCAATAAAACTGGCTTACATTTAAGACAATATAATCCCAATACACATTTGGTTTAATTAAAGACAATTAAACATATTACAATGGGCCAATCATGCTCCAAATGTTCATTGTGCCTTGGTCGTGGTAGTTCATAGTTCTGGGAGAGAAACAGTAACTACCACATATTAATCACATACACCTTAAAATGAGAAGTTAACAACAGTACATACAACATTTATATTTACTCAACATTCTTCAACGCATGTTGCCCGTGTATCCAAGCTTTTTTTGCTGCAACAGTGAAAATCAACACTTCAACATCAGATCTGTTGCAATACTTCATAGCCTCAGTGGCATTCCTTATACCGTGTTCTAAGAACCGAGGTTTCAGGAAACGTTTCCTAAGATTCATATAGGAAAGGCAAATGAGCAAAAAATGCAGATCACTCAAGTACAGACTTACAATGGCACATTTGACAGTAACTATATTGTCACATTTATCGAGGCATTCAGCCAACAAAGTGTCCCCAATCTGAATTTAATATACAATGCTTTCTGGAATCTCAATACATCTAAATACCATTCGAAACCAGGTCGGATTTTCCTACCCCAGTACGTGGTTAAAGTGGAAGAATTATAGATCTTAACCAAGAGCATATCGTAAGCAACAGATTGATTTTTACTTTTTATTTGTCTATTGATTGACAAATCCATCACATCTGGTTTTGTCCAAAGAGTTTCCCAGACCAATCTTGAAAGGTTGTTCTCTGATAGGCTGACACCACACTATTGTGCATCCATGATCCTGGGGTAGGAGATCTCCAAGGGCCTCTTTGTATTTTTCTAGATAGGGGAACTTCATACTTGTGCCAAGTAGAGTAAAGGTTTCTCTTGCATTAGGTAGTTAATTCTTTGAAGATTAACTTCCATACACAGAGCAGTATTCGGAGTGCTACGAGGCAGGACAAGGATCCTTTTCAGGAATCTATTTTCTATGATAGAAAGGGCATCACCGTTAGTCTGGCCCCATGGTTTTGATCCGTAGAGAGTGGTCTTTTGGGCCTGACAAATGTATGCCCCTAAGGTAACACGGACGGCCCCATAGCCATGTGTTTGGGCAAAGCCAACTATTGCTCCACTGTATATGATAAGTGTTAGCCCAGCTTTCTCAATTTCCTGTTTCCAAAGACCATTTTCAGTGACCTGCATGCCCAAATCGTCATATGAATTAACTTGTTTTAATGTTTGCCCCTCAAATGATATGGACATTTTAGGTGATTTTTTTCTTTGCTGCTGTAAAAACCATACTCTTGTTTTTGGTTCCATTTATTTTCAGACCATTTTAATTTCAAAAGAGTTGGTACAATCTAAATTGTTTTCCAGCCCAATTGGAGTTAGGGAAATGAGTACAGCACCATTGATAAGTAAACGCATAGAATATCTACCACTACTTAGCAGAGGAGCGTCCATGGGGGTGGTAAGCATAATATCGATGATTCTGTTAATACATAGACAAAAGAGTGCGGGGTCTAAGATGCAGCCTTAAGGTATACCCTTTTCAATCTTAAAGGGACACAATACTCCCCCACGCATATGCTATCTGACCATAGCTATATTCCTTAAATGGATTTATTGCAGTGCTGAAAGTAAGGAATGGAGAATATTTAATTTAATATGATTACCCCACATCTTAGTTTTTGGAGCACTGTCCAAAGCCTTTACAAAATCGATGAAGAAGATGCAGTATAACTTAATTTTTCTAAATATAGCCTAGTTCTCTACTAACAAATCAAACATCAGATACTGGTCCGCCAGACTCAGTCCTGGTTAAAATCACTCTTGCAAGTGATTAATGGCACCTATCTCATCTGCCCATTCCTCCAAGTGTTGCAGGGCTGCTCTAGTATAGGTCTTACCATCTGAGTCTGACAGGGAGAATGGACGGTAGTAAGAGTGATCTTCTTGCCCCATTCTTGAATAGGGGAATGATCTCGGCATTCATCCAGGAGGTCAGGGCAACATTTAAAACAGTGATGGCATTAAAGAACCAAGTGAATTAGGGGATCAAAATCTGGGGTTCTGATGGAAATAGATCCTTTGGGATCCTGTCTGGTGCTGAGGCTTTATTGTGTTTCTGTACTTCGATGGTGATACAAATATCCTTTATACAAAACTCTAGTGGAGTATGAGCCTGATCATTTTCAACCCCATGAAAAGCCGAATGTTGAAAATGGGCTATTGTTTCACAGTAGCAGTCTTTAAACAACTCATACCAAACACTCTACAGTATATTACAGTGCTGGGTTTTCCTCATCTCTGTTATGTTAAATCTGATAATTTGCCTGAATTTTGTTCAATCCTTATTTTTATAGCTTTTAGTAGTGCATCCCAACAGGATAATGCATAGTCCCTCTTTTTCTTTCTTTAGCAGATCATAATATGTAACCCTTGCAGTATCGATCTATATAGTTGGCACATTGGATAAGATGTTGCTTAGTCAGGCTACATTCTACATCATACAAGGGAGATTTCCTTTGCATGTTTCTAGTTAGCTTCATAGTGTTTTTTGTAAAAATGGTACAGATAGAATCCATTGTTATGCTATAAGAATTCACAATTACTTTGTGCAGGGTTTCATGATTCCTGAACTAACCCCAGAGGGATGGTATGGGTATGGAATATACTTTAATGAGCACTCTGTCCTTATCTATACAATCCAATTGTATGGAATGCTTCATCTGCCCATGAGCAACAATGGCAGTACAGCTAATTTGTCCAATCCCTGGGGGAAGATTAAAAGTTAAAATGTTAGTAGGAAGAGTAAGGCAAAGAATGAGAGAGCTATGATCGCTATCATGCCTCTTGACCTCGAAATGCTTAATGGGTGCCCAAAGATCTAAGCTTAAAAGCAGACAATCTATATTACTTGTATACATCTCATTGGGAAAGGTTACTTTGGCTGTGGGTCCCTCCTTACTCTTCCATTACAAGTTTTAAGGCAGAGAGTGCTCCATGTCCTGGCAATCTCAAGGCCATGTTTATGTTGCTTTTTGGGTTTAACTGAATTTAGAACAGCTATTTCTCAAGCCCCATCCTCCTCATCACATAGGGCCTCATTACGAGTAGCCTGGTAAAAGTGGGTTCATTACCGGCATGCCGGAATGAGCTGGTCCGTGCTCGTATGAACCTGCTAATAGCGGGTGATTACGAGTGCGCAAGCACGCGCATTCCCCCATGCCGGTAATGGCAATACCGCCATGCTGCTAAAGGGCCTCCAACTCCCCTATACCGGCATCGCGAGACCCGCCCATAGCGGTACCGCCTCATACCAACCCCTCAATACCGGCATGGTAATACCACCATAGTAATACCGTGTTCCCAAAAAACGGACCCGGAATGACGTCATCGCGGAGGAACGGGAAATAGGCCGGAGGCCATCTTTAAAAACACAATCTATTGCCATCCTCCCCAACCACCAGTCCATTTGTGTTGTGCTGTGGCAGAAAATAACCAGGATGTCCAAGGCAACCAGGAAGATGACCCCCAGGAAGCGCAAACAGCGTTTTCCAGACGCTGAGCTTAGTATGCTCGCTGACACCCTGGCCCAGCATGTGGACACCATCAGGAGTACCGACATGAAGCATGCGGCCAGACCAAAAAGAAGGAAGTCTGGCAGGAGGTCGCACAGAGGGTGTAGGCAGTGGGAACCACCCCAAGGAGTGTGCGCGACTGTCGCAAGCGGTGGGATGACCTCCGCCTCAGGGTGAGGAAGATCCTGGCAGACAACAGGAGGACAACAGCGACAGGTGGGGGGCCACACCCACCAGTGAAGTTGACTCCATGGGAGGAGACAGCCAGTACAGTAGATTCGGAGTCCATAGACGGAATCGGAGAGCAGGAGGTGGGCGCCGTATCATCACAAGAAGAAGGTGAGTCACCCATCACATCCATGTAGGGTAAACCATGATGTGGCACAAGTGACGTGGAAGTGAGACTAGGCAAGGCGATGCATGTCCCAGGCCCACATAAACATATCCAGTCAAGAATGTGTGCCACACCCTGCCACACACAAATGCATGCTGAGTGCCAATCCCAATCCCAACACATGTGCAACATGACTCAACCATGCCCATGTAACTCACCACACAGACACCATACCAATGCCATGCCACCAGCCATGCATTGATTGCCCACATGCCCCCTCAGAACACCAAATGCCACACCCCTGTAAGAATTGGATGCATGAATGTATGAACATATCAGATTATCGCTGCCATGTGACACCATCACTGATGACCTGCATCTCTTCTATCCCCCAGGCACCGATGAGGAAGATGGCAGGAAGGACAGGGGTGCAAGTGCATCTACTTCACGGCAAGGGACCAGAGCCACCTCCACCGCCACCCACCAGCCCCACAAACTGCCCAGACCAACTGACAGTGTGCCACACTGGGCAGAAACCCAGCAGGAAACGCCTGCAGCCAGAGTCCAGCAGCAGCCACCCACAACAGTGGGAGGCGTTTCCATTCCCGCTCCGCCAACCACCGCGGATGTTGGGGATGCTGATGTGGAGAACGAGGGTGACACAGTCATGTCCACCACACCCACCCCAAGCCCCATTACCAGCCCCCCCCCTACAGAGGCCGAGAGCAGCGACGATCCATGCCTCCACGACTCGGACCTTGGAGAGTCTGACATATGCCTCTTTGAGGAGGACTGTGCCCTGGACGTGGGCCCCACGCAAGTGCCATCCACCACCCTGCCTACCACCACCCTGCCTAACACCACCCCGGCCACCAGCACTCCTGCTGCCAACGACTCCTTCGAGGCTCGCCTGTCAAGGGTTGAGGCACGACAGGAGTCGATGCTTGAACTAATGCGGTAATAAATTGCCGATGGTAATGACTCCATGAGGGCCATTCTTACAGCCATCGCTACCAACACTGCTGCTGTTGAGGCATCCACAACTGCCATGAGGGAGTGTCTGGGGGCACTTACGCAAGCCCTGATGTCAAACCTGCCTCAAATGCAGCGCCCACACCTTGGGGCAGGCATGGGACCGGCCACTGACACCTCCACTGCCACAACCCCTTTGACCTCAGCCCAATCAAGCCCCGTGCGGATGACGCAGAGGAGTGCACGGCGCTTGGACATGGCACCCCCGGATCCCAAAATAGCAAAGAAGTAGAGTGGGTAGACAATGCCATTGGACAAATGGACGTTGGTCAAGGGAACAGTGTTTGGTGTACATTTGGGGACATTTGGGGTTTGTAGGGTGGGTGAGGGAGTTCACTGGGTATTTTTGGGGTTTGTAGGGTGGGTGAGGGAGTTCACTGGGGTATTTTTGGGGTTTGTACGGTGGGTGAGGGAGTTCACTGGGGGTTGTGAGGGGAATATGTTTACATTATCACATGTCTGAAAAATACACCAGTTGTTTGCAAGAAAATCAATGGCTGGACATACTTCATTTTGTGCATGTACATTTAATGTGTGATGGTGTACAGTGGCAAACCTCTAACAAAACAAGTGTGCATGTCCACATGCAGCCAGTGTGTCACTGGCACATTACTTTCATGGTCCCTGCGTTTCAAAAGTATTCGTCGATTAGTGCTTGCCGTACAGCATGGCCATCCTGTGCATCAAGTACTCACCGGGGGGCTCCTTCGCCTCCGTCTCCATCCCCTTTATCCTCACCCGGCCCATGCATGTCAATGTCAGGTGGCAGTGGTACATTCCTCCGGATGCACATGTTGTGCAGCATGACACAGGCCATGGTGATCTTTGCCACCTTCTCAGGCCTATATAGGAGTGCCCCACCAGACCTGCTTAGGCAGCAGAACCGCGCCTTCAACAGGCCAAAGGTCTGCTCAATCACAACACGGTTACGAGTGTGCACACAATTGTACTCCTCTTCGTGGCTGTTCTGCGGGTTCCGCACAGGGGTAAGTAGCCACGGCCTCAAGGGATATCCTCCATCACCTGCAAGCAGATACAAATAGGTGTGTGCCACTCTGAACTGCCACCTTCAGGGAGCAAAGTCATGACAGCAGCTATTTGGTGTGGGAATGCACATGTCCCTGTACGTATACAAAATAGTCACCTAGATGCAATGTATACTGTAATGAGGTGTGGTACACTGGATGGGGTTAAAAAGATGATGCAGGGTGTAATCATGCATGCTGAGGCAGATGTGCTGTGGTAGTGCGACAATGTTTAGCCTCCAATTCATGCTGTATATTCTTCACTATGCATGGTCACTCTAGCCACATTGCCACAGTTGCCATCCTGTTCAGTCATTCATTGCTTGCCATCACCTGGTGGCCTGGTTGTGCCTCTTACTTGTTGTCATCCATATGCATTATTTGTGATATGTGGCCCAGTGATGTGTCATGTTCCGTTTGGCTGGTTCAGGTGAGGAGTGTTTAGCTCTGCATGCATTCTCCACTCACTGGCTATTGCCACCCAGGTGCACTATCCCCTCCCTTTCCCACCCTGGTGAACTATACCCCCCCTTTCCCACCCTGGTGCACTATTCCCCCCCCTTTCCCACCCTGGTGCACTATTCCCCCCCTTTCCCACCCTGGTGCACTATCCCTCCCCCGTCTGCATCCGCACAGATCAGTACCGCACAGCACAGCCATGGGACAGTTGTGCAACTCACCAAGCAGCCAGGCACGTGGTCCAGCATGTCGCACCATGTGACGGGGTAGCGTGGAGTTGCGCAGTACCATGGCATCATGTGTGGATCCAGGAAATCGGGCGCAGCAATGGGTGATGATCTTGCTGGAGTCACATACCATTTGCACACTGATGTAGTGGTATTGCTTGCGATTGCGGTACACCGCCTCTATGGCATGGGGGACTACCAATTCCACATGGGTGCAGTCGATGGCATGCACAATTGGGCATGCCTGCAGTGCATGGAAGCCTACTTTGGTTTCGGCTAGCTCCAGGGCAGTCCGTGGTAGGGATATGTGGGTGCTTGCGTGCTTCAGGAGGGCATTCAGCACTTGGGTCAGCATGTGTGAAAATAGTGGTTGTGAAATGCCATGCAGCTGCCCCACTGTGTGTTGGTAGGTGCCTGTGGCCAGGAAGTGTAGTACAGACACCACCTTTAGTAGTGGGGGGATGGCAGTTCGTATTTCTATGTGGCTGGCAATGGCGTTCTGTATCATGTCCACTATGGTGGTGATGGTGTCACAGTCCAACCGGTACAGGGTGTGGATCTGCTCAGGGGTTAGGTTAAATGGGCTGGGTCTGGTGCGAGGGATTGGTGGCTGCCTACGAGGCACAGGTGGCTGCGCTGGTGGTAATTGCCGGGCCTGTCTCACCCTCCTTATCCCCCTGCATCTCCTCTGTGCTGCCTGTTGTTGCTGCTGTAGTTGTTGTTGCTGTTGTTGCTGTAGTTGTAGCAGTATAGGCATGTCCTCCAGTGCCATGATTGCAACAACTAGTGGTAGCATTTTGGTGTAGGAAGGGGTGTGGTGTGTAGGTGTGTTCTTTTTGTACTGGGCCAGTCTACATTGCCTCCACCTGTGGGGGGGTGGTGTGTGAGTGTGCTCAGTTTATACTGGCCTAGCCTCCATTGACTCCACCTGTGGGGATTGTGTGCACCTGTGGCAGCTGCCTTGTATCCTGATTGCTGTTTGCGGGTGGTCTGCGATGCCTGTATGGCCGGCATCGTGCAGCCCGTGATTACCGGCTTTGCAGTGCCAGTATTTGCATGTCTGCGTAGGTTGGGATTTACCTATTACCGGCATGCCAGTATTTGCTCCCTGAAGGGGCACGTGTACGCGCCTATGCCGTTATTAGCGGCACCTTTATTTAGGGTGCCGCTAATATCGGGTTTGCGGGTCGGAATGCAAAGGGACGGTAAACAATGCCGGTATTACCATACCGGCATCGTTTTTGCCTTACCGGGCAACCTCCTAATGAGGCCCATAGTGTCCTAACTCTTCTATTAACTTGAAACGTTCTCTCCCTTGGTGTCCTTGGCAAGGCTGTGCACAATGGCTGCACTGACAGCCTGATCTGCATGTCTCAGCAAAATCAGCATGTCAGGCCTCGCTCTGTATTCTTCACCTCTTCCAGCATCTTACATTCAATTCAATGCAACTCTGCCGTCCATCTTTGTTTACAAGGCTGTTCATGTTAGTTGCATTTAAGCCTCAGAAAGCAGTTCATATGTATGTGTATGCAACTTGCGGTTTTCTGCATAACACAGGTGTGCACATCCTCTAGCTAAATGAGCCATAGGCTTGTTCTTTGTGTCTAACAGCAGTGCGGCCTAAGTGTCTGCATAGCTTCTTGCAGTAATGCATGTGTGCTTAATTTTTAACTCATCTACATTGCGGTCTTAGTTGTGATGTCATCCGCTGTGTTTGTGATTACAGTCAGTTGACTTGATCCATCGATTGAAAATGTACCTCTTCAACAACGTCATCAGGATAGGGTCAAAACAGCTGTCCGAGTGAATAACATTTCTCATATCTACCAGACATCGATTATGGGGAGGATGGGGCAAGGAAAGATGTATACCTCTAATCGCTGTGACATCGAGATGAGGGTGGGACTGGTGCCACGAGGGCCATGCCTACGTCTCCCTCTTCAATACCCTACTTCATGCATAATTTCTCCCTAAACCAATGTACACATTCGTCCAGTCCTCTTCAAAAATAAATATCATCATGCTTTTGTGGGTGCAGACTACTCATCACAGAACTTCATACAACCATCTTCACAACACAACAATGACACCACGCCCTTGTTGATGTAGACTTTCTCTCTACTAACTGGTATGCACATTCACCCATGCCTCTTCAAAACACAACAATGCCAACATGCCTTTGTTGATGCTGACTTTCCCTCTAGTAACTGTTGTGCACATTCACTTAACCTTCTTAACAGCAGGCTTCCACTCTGCTAACCATTCTGCAAATTCACCCAGACCTCTTCAATTCACAACAATGCCACCAGACTCTTGTTGATGCAGATATTCCCTCTAGTAAGGATCACACAAATTCACGCAGCCCTCTTCCCAGTAAAACTAAGCCAACATGCTGTAATTTGTGCTGTCATTTCCTCGTAACTATCCTGCTAGCTTTTCCAGCTCTCTTAACAACACAGCACATCCTTCATGCCCTTGTTTGTGCATGTCTTCTCTCTACTAACTGTTGTGCACATTCACCCACCATCTTCAAAACACAATAATGCCAACATGCACTTATTGATGCATGCATTCTCTCTACTAGCCGTTATACAACTTCACCACACAGCAATGCAACCATGCTTGTGTTGATGCAGAATTTCTCTCTACAAACTGTTGTGCAAATTCACCCATCAAGTCACCCATCCGTCTTCAAAACACAACAATGTCAACATGCCTTTGTTGATGCCGACTTTTTCTCTACTAACTGTTGTGCCCATTCACCTAATGATCTTTAAAGCACAGTCATGGATCATGCCTTTGTTGATGCAGGCTCTTTCTCTGTGATAATCATTGTGCAAATCACACAATGATCTTCACAGCAAGGCCACCTTGCACTTGTTGCTTCAGAATTTCTCTTTACTAACCATCTCACAAATTCACCCAGCCCTATTCACAAAACTGTAATGACACCATTCCCTTGCGGGTGCAGACTTTCTCTGCTCCAATCGTTGTGTGAATTGACCTAGCATTCTTCACAACACAACAATGCCACCATGCCCATGTCGATTCAGACTTTCTCTCTACTAAGCATCACACAAATTCACCCAGGCCTCTTCTCAATACAACACTGCTGCCATCCCCGTGTCGATTCAGACTTTCTCTCTACTAAGCATCACACAAATTCACCCAGTCTTCTTCTCAACACAACAATGCCACCATGCCCATGTCGATTCAGACTTTCTCCCTACTAAGCATCACACAAATTCACCCAGGCTTCTTCTCAATACAACAATGCTGCCATCCCCATGTCGATTCAGACTTTCTCTCTACTAAGCATCACACAAATTCACCCAGGATTCTTCTCAATACAACAATGCTGCCATCCCAATGTCGATTCAGACTTTCTCGCTACTAAGCTTCACACAAATTCACCCAGGCTTCTTCTCAATACAACAATGCTGCCATCCCAATGTCGATTCAGACTTTCTCTCTACTAAGCATCACACAAACTCACCCAGCCTTCTTCTCAACACACCAATGCCACCTTGCTCTTGTTGGTGCAGGCTTCCCCTCTACTAACCATCGTCCAAATATACCCAGCCATCTTTTCAGCACAACAATGTCATCATGTCCTTTTTGATACAGAATACATATTTCTACTAACCATTGCACAAATTCACCCAACCCTCTTCAAAACAAAACAATGCCACCATGCCCTTGCAGCTTCAGAGTTTCGCTCTACTATCCATTGTGCAAATTCGCCCAGCCGTCTTCATAACCAAATAATGCCAAAATGCCCTGGTTGGTGCCGACTTTCTCTCCACTAACCATCATGCCATCCACGTTACATTTTCTCTCCTAGATTCTCTATCAGGCATAACCTTTACCTGTGCACTGGCACCAAGGCATGCTGCAGTGCGATGGCTCCCTTCAAGTATCCCTTAATTGCATTCTGCAGGAATGGAGGACCAAAGAGAAAGCAAGCCGAGGAAAGTAATGAAGCTGGCGCCAAAGCAAGAAACTAGTTGAACAAATCCTTCCTGGGAGAAATCGATGCGGGAACATGGGCTTCATTTTCTCACAAAAGGGCAAATGTGTAGAGGCGCAATCATTAGATAAGCCTCCCCAGCAGAGAATGGCTTGAGCTACTGCGGGAAATCCTTCTTCATCGTGCCAGGCTGGGCAGCCGGCTAATACAAAGGTCGTCTGTCCTCAGAGTCCCATATTATTAAGAACCGGGCCTCAAATCAACGAATGTGCTTCCTTGATTAAAATCATTTAAGATAGCTGTTTATCACTGCAAGACGCGTAAGCTTAATTTATGGTTCTCGCCTAAAAAAAAGTAAAACAATTATAGGGATTTGCAGAGATAATGTGCTGTTAGGACTTAAATCAACATTCTGACCTGCAATGATGACGTCAAGCGTGACATCAGCGTTACCATGACAAATGCTCCCACTGTGCTGAGAATTCTGCCTAATGCTGCAACAAAAAATCATTGCAACAATGGAAATTTCACGCAGTTGAGATATGAGTCTCCTCTGTGCAGCATCCATTTTAGGAGACGGATGGTTGGCAGTGGCAGAGTGGTTACCTGTCAATCCTTTAGTAGGCAAGAGGAGGCCCCTTTTAGGTTAGCTGCCCCTGCTTCACTTTGGAAACGCTGGCATCTTCGGAAGAATGGACTACTTCCTGGGCACGTCATTACATTTTCAGCTACATTCAAGTGTCTCTTGGCTTCAAACAGTTGTCATTTGTCGGGATATCAAATTCAACCCCTGAACGCCATCGCCCGCAAGTGATAATGGCACACACGAGCAACGCATGAAAAGCACTTAAATTCATTAAACTTTGTATGAAAGCCTTTTTGCGCAGGTCACGATGATGCATTGTGGGCTGGAAATCGACCTTACATTCTCTCTCCAAAGATCTGCCTGCCATCTGGACTTCCATCTGTGACACTATCACCTCTATCTCTCCCAGTTCCTCAGCATACTTGTGTGTCAGACTCAACTATGTGCCTCCTCTTTTCAGTGTCACCCCCTCCAACTATCCCAGTGTCTCACTCACGTCTTCTAGCCTCTCATTAATAACGACAGGGTCTCCTTCTTATCATCGCTATCAGTCCATTTATCTGTCAGCTTCATCAATTTCCTGATTTTCCAACCACCAGCCATGTCCCTCGATTGTCCGTCCTGTGTTGCCCTCTGATCTGTCAGCTCCTCCCTTATTTCCTTTCTTCTTTTCTTTCAGGTCACCAATTTTTCACTGCGTTCTCACGCCTGTTGTACGTATTTCCGAAATGTTGACAATAATTAACATGACACAACTGAGAGAAACAAAAAAAACGAGAAATGCCAATAAGAAACAAAGGACATGATGAACCAGCGAATTGCAACGGCGAAGTCAAGCAACAAAAAATGAAGAGTTGCAAAAATAAAACAAGCCACTGCTGAACCAGAGTACACAATTAGCAAAAAGCCTACCAACAAAATTAAAAAAAAGTCCAAGAAACTGAAGGACACAGGCACAATCGCAAACCCAAACCCAGGAAACGTTCCAGCTGGTTAAGTGGCTCACATAAAGTAATGAGCGAGAAACCCCCCCAAAAAAACCCAAAACCTCAAATGACCAAAGAAAGGCTCAAAATAAGCACACTGATGACCGGAGCCAGAAGGATGCGCCCATGTTCAAAGGTCCGCCACAACATCAATGCACTAGCGGTTCCCATCCACACCTCCATCCTATCACAACCCCTTCAATCCCCAAATCCAGATTGTGTTTACATTTCATTTTTTGTTTAATGTCTGTATTTTTTTTTATTTTAATAATCCGCAAGCACATTTCATTCTGGCTGCTAAAATGACATGCAGAACCTGAGCTTAATTTGAATTCCGGCTCACTCAGTTCAACACAAGTTATGATGATGCTGGACAAACCACACTTGGGATAACAGTTTTCCACTCTTTTTGTCTGTGCCTGTATGTGCCATTCAGATGGATAATGTTGCAGAGACGGTGATGTTGTGTTGGGTAGTAGTAAAAATAATGTTTACGTTTATGTCTGATTTTTAACAGTGCACAATCCTAAACCAGTGCCAAGCCCCTCCTCCACCCGCTTTGCCCTTCCACCTCCCCTAACACTGTTCCATTTTCCACTCCCACTAAGGGTGTCCAAAGAGTCTTGGGTAGCCTAAATACCCTTAACTTCGATGTAGCCCGGCCTGGCCAAGATGTGACCGGTAGCAGCCCCTAGAGCGAAACGTTAGTGGTGTGAGAGAAGAGATTGAGGCAAATAATGGCAAGACAATCCCAATAAGAGTAAAGAGAAACATAAATAATACTTGGGGGAGGACAGGAGGAGGTTAGTGAGAGAAAGAGGGGGAGGAAGGCAGACACGATGAGGTTAGTGACTGGAGAAGGAAAGGCAAAGAGCTTGAACACAGAACATTACGGAATTAAAAGGAGAGCACAAGAAAGTGGATAAGAGTGGTCCATGGAAAGAAAAGGCAAAAGAAATAAACAGACTAGCCAAGCCTTCCACAAGTTGTGGGAGACTTCAGCAAAGAAAGACAGATCCTGCGCCCTCACATGTGAGCATGAGCCACACGGATGCTGCCCTGCCAACATAAATATCTTCAAGAGGCAATAGCCTTCATATGCTTCACCAAACCAAATCACTCAAATGTGAAATTAAATATTCTTTCATGCGGAACTTTAAACACGCTTTAAATGAAGCTGCTGCTTCAGTGTGATCTGCTGTAATTCCTATCGGAATCCTGGCAGGTTTTCCGGACATTCCTCATTAATATTCATGAGATAAATATGCATACAAAGATTCTGAGTGCATGTACATTTGTTCTCATGCATTTTAATGAGGGATAACCTGAAAACCTTTCAGGAATCTGTCCATCAAGGCATGGAGTTGACAGTGGCGTCCCCAGACAATTTCCATAGGGGTGGCCTGATGAGGTTCTTGGGGTGGCATATTCATTGACTCGAAGAAGCAGGCGGGGTCATTGTTTTCATAAGGGTGTCTGTGGCCCAGCTTGCCCCCCCCCCCCTGGTCTCGGCCCAAGCGGTGCTAATGTTTGTGTCATAACCTGTGATTAAAAAAGGTCCCATTGCTTGCATCGGGCTGCTGTTCTTTCTGTTAATGGAAGCATCACCTGCCATTCTCCCAAAGCTCCTTTGCTCGGGCGTCTGCCAGCTTCACCACTCCCAAGAAACTGCCGTGCATCTGTGCTTTTTTGTAGTGTTTATTTCAAAAGGTAAGTTTCCTGTCTCTTTAACTGCACACCATTGTGTTGTTTCCTTGTGACTATGGGCCTCATTCCGAGTACGGCGCTAACCAATGGCGCTATTAACGCCTTGGTTGACGCCGTACCCGGACCGGCAGCGCCTTGGTGGATGGCGGAATTACCGCCCCATTCCAAGGTTGGCGGGGCGGTTATTCCCCAATCCCCATTTACCCTTCCCCATTCCCATTCTTGCCCCATAGGGCATAATGGGAGTGGGGAAGGCGTCAATTACGCCACCGTAAATTACGGTGGCGTAATTAACATCAAGGTCCCTTAGCGCCATGGTTTTTAACACCTGCTAAAAGCAGGTGTTAAAACCACCATGGCGCAAAGGGAACTCGGAGTATGGCGGTAAGGGATTACCGCCACCGCTCTCGTTAGCGGTGGCCGCTATCCCTTACCGCCATACTCGGAATGAGGCCCCATGTCTATTTGAATCAAGTGACTGTGCACAATTGATATGTTACTTCGAAGACTGGAAATGTGTTATTATGGTCACTGTCCTAACCTTTGCCCTCACATATCCCTACCGGCATTATTATTTGGTTGAATCCTTTTCTTAAAATGGCCATATATTTTACTTGTTGATTCATGTTTTTAATTATGTTATTGCTATAGTGCTAGCAAGGGAAGATAGATGCTTCAAAGAAATGGTAACTTAACATGATGCAAAAAATATTACAGTAGAGACATTGTCACTGGGTCCTATCTTATAGTGGGTACGATACATTATCCCAAAATGTCAGTACGTAAGTTAATAACAAAAGTCATCATCAAAAAGTTTATTTCGGAAATTACAATGAATTCCATAAGAACAGAAGCACAGATTTTCATAAAAACAAGTACACATACATAGCATAAAACGAATTCCAAGACATGATGAAATCAATTAGAACAAAAGTTAAAACAAATCCACTTAAAACAATACAAATATAGTTACTGCGGCTAGGACATTAGCATCTACAATTTTTATAAACATTGGGCCTCATTACGACCCATGCGGTAACCATGGCGCTAGTAGTGCCATGGTTGCCGCCGGTATTTTATCAATTTCGCCATGGTGAATGGCAGAATTACCGCCCCATTCCAAGATTGGCGGGGCGGTAATTCCCCATTCACCATTGGCCCTTCCCCGTTCCTATTTTTGCCCCCATAGGGCTCAATGGAAATGGGGAAGCTGGTAGTTATGGTACCGCAAAATGCGGTACCGTAATTACCTCCAAGGTCCCTTTGCGGGTCCAATCCTTAACGGCTGTAAAACCGGCCGTTAAGGTAGGGACCCGTAAAGGGACCTCGTAATTAGGCAGTAAGGGGTTAACGGCGCCGCCACCTTTTACGGCGCTGTTAACCCCTTACCGCCTGGGTCGTATACAAAGCTTGCTTCCGGAATGAAAAAAGTGCCAAACCCACTCTGGGGGAATCAACCCAAATCAAATAGAGTAAGGCAGGTGTATACTACGTGAACCGAAGTTCTCAAAGTAACAGCATTAAAGTCTTTGCTCTTATCTCAGACAGGGTCTGGCAAAACAACAAAAAGTGAGCCAAATCCTCTCGGTCGCCATTACACAATAAACACGTCTGATTAATATATCACACGCCCAGATTGCTGTGACAACTCTAAGGGGCAGGCAATTAAAGCATGCCCTGCTTATAAGAATTTGCTGGAAGGGATTCACTGTCCGTAATACATTTTCTTTAATACATGCCTCCTGTTACATTATATCAACATCTCCTCTGATTCCCTTTTTTCTAATATATGAGCCCAAAATCTAGACTTTAGATCTTCAGTCACATGTACAGGCATAATATTTAACAATTACAAATATGAGGCAGTGTTAAGTTCCATCAATTTGGACTTCACATATGCCAAGCATGGGATCCGGCATTTCAGGTCCTTTGACACTAAAAACCTAATAAGATCATGTATCACATTAGCCGTGGCATTATTCCATAAATGGCATCAGTGGAGTAAGGTCTGTGATAATAAGATAACTGCATTGAAATCCTCAGTTGACCACATGACACCTTACTACCTCGATGGCTGTTTTTCTCAGTATTATTTCATATCCAAAAAACCTTTGTGTCATCAGTGTGCTCTTTGATTTTTCCGAAATGGTGAATAGAGAATGCTCCACATGCAGCTGCAAGCACTTGCTCACAGGGGAAACGCCCCTGCATTACCGGGTCTAGGACACCACTGTAGTAAGCCAATGGCTTGTGCTCCTGTGTCTTCTTTTTTTGCGTGAGGACTGACGTTATCACTGAGCCATCTGAGCGAGAGAAAAGATAGAATGTTTCTTTGTAATTAGGGGTAGCCAACAATGGCTCATGGGCCAGGGCTTCTTTTAGTTCTGCAAAATTCTCATTCATTTCTGATGTTCACTTTATTTCCCTTTTCTCCTTCTGCGCTTCCTTAATGGCCTGCAGTAGAGGCTCTTTAAATCTGAAGCAGTTGAAAACCCATGCCCTGCAGTAATTGCACAATCCCAGGAACATGTGCATCTCCTTTACTGTGCGTGGCCTTGCAGTCATGTTAATTGCTTCTACCCTCTCATGTTTCATCTTGCGTCCTTCTATGGATATTATTTGCCCCAAGTATACAACCTCCTCCTGGCAGTATTGCAGTTTCTGCTTGTCCACCTTATACCCTTGGTCGGCTAGTAGCATCAAAGGATGCACCAAATCAGTCCTACACTGCTCCCTAGTCTCGCTGCATGGCAATAATTCATCAACATATTGTATTACTATGCTTGACATTTGTAAATTATTGAGGTCCATCTGTAGCAACTTGTTGGAGTTGCTAGGTGATTCACAACACCCGTGGGGCAGTCGAGATTGTTCAAATCGGGTTCCCTAATACATAAAGACTGTCAAATATATAGACTCTGGGTTTAGCAGAAAGGAAAAGAGAGAATTCTTCAGGTCGATGACCGTGAAGTACTTTGCCGTTGTTGGACTTTTGCACAGTATTGTAGCAGGGTTCGGTACCAGGGGAATTCTGCTTCAAACACGTTGTTAAGTGGATGTAAATCTTGTATAAATCTCCACAAGCCACATTTTGATTTCTTTATCGGTTATAGCCATGTTGCATGGTGACGTGGATGTCTGTATTATGCCCTGCTGCCACAATGCATGTAATGTTGAGTATATCCCCTCATCTGATTCTCGGGACAAAGGGTATTGTTTTGCTCGGTTAAGCAGTGCTCCTTCCTTTGTCTTTACAGCTTCACTTCTTTTAATACCCTCACATCTTGGGCCCTTTTGTCAATAGTTGTTCTGGAACCTTTTTTAGATCTTCGTCTGTGGTCTGCTTCCCCTCTTTACCAGTTGTGTGAGAATCAGCGCCAGTTTTTCTACTAGTCTTAATGGGCATGTTGTTTGTAGCTGGAATACAATCTCTCCTTCTTCGTCCTCAGAGAACAGTTGTTCATCCGTTATGCCTGTGATTGCCAGTGTTGGGTCAATGCATAGCACGGTATGCCATTTGATGTTGTCATTATCCGTTCCGCATAGGCTTACCATGTCTTTATGGATCAATACCTCTTCAAGCTGTAACACTATCATGGTGCCTCTTGTGTCTTCTTTCTGGCACTGTGGTTAGAATAGAAAATTTGATGCCAAACGAACACCTTCCTTTTATCCCGGCAATATCTCAACCCCATACAAAAACATGCTAGGGTATGAGTTGGCCTCGTAGCATGCTTTGGGCATGTGCTGAGAGAAGGAAAGCAGCCCCTAGTTTGTAATAGACACCTGGTGTTGAGAACACCATTTCTTTTTTTTTTATCTGTGAATGATTTTATGGCATTATTTCCACCTTCTCCTTCCTGCTATGAAGGGAGGCTGACCAGTTGGTTCTGGGCTCCTCGCAGTCTCCCTGTCTCATTTGCTTTCCTCTCCTTCTCCGCTCCATGTCAGGTGTCCATGTTTGTCTTCTTCATCACTTAACTCTTCTACTACTTCCTCTGATGCTATACTATTCTCGTTCCCTCCTTCTGCCTCCTCCTCTCCCTCTTCTTTTTCCTCATCAACCAGTCTGAATTGTATCATTCCTGACAACCATTCCTTTCTGTCCCCCTTGTCCCCTCTCTGCTTATCCTTCCTCTGTACCTCCTGTTCATTCACTCTCTGTACCTCATTAAATAGTATGTCCACCTGTTGTCGTGGGCTGTTCTCAATGTCCTCTTAGCATTTCCTCTCTCCCTTTTTATATGCATCATCCAGTTGGTTGTCTCTATTCTTCTTTTTCCTCATCACCTCTCCTCCCCCCTCTGGGTACCCCTGCTGTGGGTTGGTATACCCGGCCGTGGGTCATAACACTAGATAGGCGCCGTAAAGCTTGGGTGGAGCACTTGGCAGGTCCCCTTGCTCAGTCCCTTCGCCTTCTGTCTTCATGGATGCCCCCTTCTTCTCCTCATACAGTCTCCAGAGCCCCAATGTATTCTGCCTGTTCTTAAGCTTGGAGCTTTTATATCTTGTTAATAAATACGAGAACAGGTTTTCTATTATTTTACTTTCGAACGTTCCCTCCCTGGGCCATGCATGCAAATACCCACCTGCAGACTCCTGGACCTACTCAAAGTTATACTTTAGTATTCTATCGTGATATTGGTGTAATTTTTTCACACATATGGTCAAGGGGGATGTCTCGATAAGCCATTATCTCCCTCCTTTTAGCTATCCTACACCTATACTTTAACTACCCCATACCCCTCCTTTCACTTCTTTTCTTTCCCCGTTCCCTTTTATACCTGTATTCCCAAAAATACTCACACTCACTCTCATCCACAGTCTCCCCTTATTTCTCCCTTTCGCTGTGGCCTTCTCCACAGGACCACCCATGCACTCTTATCAGACACCCTGGCCTTCTCCCCAGGCCCGTCCACTCACTCTGGGTTAGAAGTGCAACAGCCCTCTCCCCGCGCTCACCTCTTCCCTATGTTAGTGTAGGTAGGCGCCAAGCCACCTCTCCTCCTCTTCCTCTCAACTGCCTCTAAAATGTCAAGTGCACTATTATACACCAGGTACCTATTGGCAGTGGCCCTTCCACCTTGGTCAATACCACAAAAACAATACGAACAGCTCTTACTCACATGTGCACATACCTCTATGCTCTTTCAAAGAACTGCTTCAACAACTGCATTATAAAATAACACCCTTCTCCCCTAAATGACGCAACTATACAATCACTGGCAATAGGTGCAACACTCGTCAAACGGTGTTTGCCTCTCACTAAGCAACTCCCCTGCTCCAATGCATATGTGCCCACACACAAACACACACTCACCGTCTCCCTATGGGGTGGCACGTGATAAAATCTACTACTACTATAGCCAATCATCCTCACACCCTGAGGATGCATCCTAAACACCATAAAATACAGTACTTACCCCTACCATGGGCATGCAACCACAGTACAGTGCATTCTTGCTCGGATATACTCACATGTCCTAGAGATCCTCGAGTCCTTTCGGCATTGAGACTCCCGTGAGGCTCACTCCTCCCATGAGCACAAGCAGCACTCGGTACCAGGCAGACCTTCATAAACTCAGTGTCTGCACGGCCTCCTCAGTGTCGTTGGTAGAACTGGTCTGCGGTTGCAAGACCCACACCCCCATCCAGGGAGGGTGGCCGGAATACCGTCAGCTGACCGAGGGATTTGAGGATCACGCTGCAGCCTAAAAAAATGTATTAGTGGTCCACTAAAGGCATCTAATCAATGAGTTACCAGTAGTAGTCCAAGAAGGAGCACACACCAGGCAAGAAATAATACTGTTTATTACAGCTGGGCAAGCACAATTCAAACAGCACAGTGGAACAGAACTGGTTGATGAGAGCTGAGAGAGCTGACAAGCTGGCTCACAGCGAACAATACTTTTATACTGCCAATACAATTTGTATACTGCACTTCAGATTTCATGCATTTGCTGTTCTCACGAAGTGGACTTGTTAGAATATGTCATGCCCCTATAGCTAAACATATGTTAGTTGGACATGATTGGAGCGAAACAGACCTGCCCTCTCCCAGTTTGCTGCCCCTCATCTGGCGCTACAATGCCCCCGGCTCCACCCCGCAAACTATTTGCAATTAGTATTTACATGATTTTGTTGACCCCGGATCTTTATTCATCTGCCATAAGTCATCACCAATAAGGAAGGAACACTAGACACCCTAATCTAGTGGCAAGGGATCGATTCACATGCCACCTGCTCGATGAGAAACCTTGCAAACATCGCTGTGGTCATCCTGTGTACTTGCTGCTTTTCAGGGACATCAAAACATACCATTTGATTGGCTATTCACAGAGCAACCCTTGATTCTACATCCTTCTTCGCACACCCACTGGCCAAGGGGCTGTTTGAAACCGCTTTTGGACTCATGCTCCCCGGTTAAGATCGATTTCCCCAGCTTCCACGAAAAACCATGGGACTGACTCGCCGACCTTGATTGCATCATCCGGTGCTGTTCCCAGCTACGGTAGTCTGCTGGGGAGGAGCTGCCAGAGTTCAGCTAGCTTCCCCCAGCCCTCTGCCATAGCGTATTTGCTGCATGTTCAAACTGGCCTCCTGTGAAAGGACCATCTACAGGATCCCCATGGGATGTGCTTACCTGTGTTTTCGCCCTCCTTGTGCTTATGCCACAAGGTCCAGTGTGTCCATATTGTGATGTATACAGAGTATCTCCACTTGTTCCTCTCCATGCTTGGTCACAGGAGCCTGGTAGAACCTCCAGTGATCCTTTGTCCCTTCCTTGGAGGTATCCCTGCTCGCCCCCATCATCCCTGCAGCTGGTATGTGTGCCCCTCTGCCTGTCGCTGAATCAGCACCTTCATTGCACTGCATAAAGAGTAGGAAAAATAGGCACTCATTCAGCTGAATCAGAACACTGCTATACAGAGCCCAGGCTGTGTCTGCTTCCCGCTATTCACAAGAAGGGATTTGTGAGGTAAAAGAATGACACATTCTCTGGGAACCTACTGGGCTGAATTCTCCACGTGTGCAAGGAAAACAAGAAAATCCCTCGGGTCCTGGCTGCCCTAAAAACAGTGTTACCTAAGTCAGGTAAATTCCCAAGCTTTTTTTCTCGGGGGATCAGGACTCAAAGGGAAATCATTCAAAGCAAAAAACAAAAGGTGAGTCTGATTACCCCTCTTTCTGTTGCCCTAATGTGTCAGCATGACGCTCAATTACAAACTAGACATATCCCATCTGGCTACTAAGGGACATCATAAACCCAATACAGGCACAGACTTAGAAAAAATAAATTCACTTTTTAATATTTTGGATAAGACAAGGGCGACAAATGCCCTACATATAACATTACACATTTACATAATTCAAAACTTGTTTAAAAACCTTATTTCCATATAACAACCAAGGTACAAATGCAATCATGGAACAAGGGGGTACAAACAACACAGAATGCTTGGTTTGTATATAAATCCCACAGTTAAATCATGAGGGTATTTCAGAGAATCTTTGTTGACCTTGTGAAGAAATCGTGTCCTGAAGATAGCCTAAGAAAAAAGAGATTTAAGACACTAGAGATAGTGTCCAACATAAAAAAATGACCGAAACATGTCGACATCTATCTAAAATACCCTCATGATTTAACTGTGGGATTAATATACAAACCAAGCATTCTGTGTTTGTACCCACTTGTTCCATGAGTGCATTTGTACCTTGGTTGTTATATCGAAATAAGGTTTTTTAACAAGTTTTAACAAGTTTTGTATTGCAACCGATTCACCGTCTTGGAAGGGAGTGAAACTCTTGTATACTCTACATGAAGGAGGAGGGGCCAGTATTGGGCTCAAAAACAGCATTCCGATGGCATACCTAAGAATGTTTAATTGATCAAAGAAGCCCAATAAAGTTCATTGTTGAGACTGGTAATGTGGGTCTTCAACCGTTGAATCATATTTGCTCCAATTTAAAGAGTCTTGAGGTGGCTGGAAACCCAGAGTTCTGGTTTGAGCTGTTCTATAATGAACCACTTAATGTCATCCGGTCCATGATTTTTTTCTTGATAATGATCTACCAGTGGGGCATTCACTGTGTTGTTTATGATCCTACTGCGGTGCTGCGGTGCACACCAATCCTCACAGACATTTGTCTAGTGGGCATGCCAACATATAGCAGTTCACAAGTGCACAAGATGATGTACACCACATTTTTTGAGTTGCTGTTGCTGAAGTGGCATTATGTCCAACTGCCGTTATTATGCAGGAAAGGTGTGATTTTCTTGTTAAAGGCACACGCACCGCAGCCACACAGATGGTTTCCTATAAACCCAGAGCATGACATCTGTCCATCCGCAGTAAGGAAAGCTTTTACTGATCCATCTCTTGCTAGAAATCTAGAATGTACAAGTTTATCCCTCAAACTGCTGCCTCGTTTGAGTGCAAAAAGTGGTATTTGGGATGTGCAACCCATCGCGGTCACAAGAAGCCAGTGTTTCTTGACCAATCGCCGAACTCTATTGGTCTGGTGATAGAAAGTGGTGACACATATCACCCTATTTGTGTGTCTGTGCGGCTTCTTTGTAGCCAGAAGGGTTTAACGGTTAGTAAAACAAACCCTTTTTGGAGCATGCTTCACTATTTTGTGCGGATAGGCGCACTGACTTAATCTCTCAGCCAAAATGTGTTCCTGGTCCTCCAAATCGGCCATTTGCGTGCATTTGTGCCTTAGCCTCAGAAATTGCCCATATGGCAATCTATCGCGCAGGGCCCTCAGATGCTGACTGTCATACAGCAGTAAAGTATTTAGATCCGCAGATTCTGAAAGAGACTGGTGAAAACAAAGCCATCCCTGTGTGCAATAACTAAGTCCAAAAAGGGCAATTGGTGCCTGTTCATGCTCCTTGTGAACGAAAGATCTTGATCGTAGTGATTCAACCAACCTACAAACTCTGTTATCCCTTCCTCCTGTCTTGTCCAAATGAAAATAATATCATCTATACAGTGATAACAATGGGTCACAGAGGCTGCATATGGATTGTTGTTCCTCAAATTCTGACATAAAAATGGTTGCCAGACTATGGGCAAAAGATGCACCATTCGTGGTAACTTTCTTTTGTGAGAACATCACGGAGTCGAAGGCGAAAAAGTTGTTACAGTGTGCAATCTCTAATAAAACCACTATAAACAGTCGGAATCACATGATGTGATATGATATGATAGTTTAGTTATTTAGCGCCTATACACAATGTTTTTCAAAGCTCTTCCAGGCAAGGTAGGCAACAAAGGAAAATACAATGACATTCTTACAGGCCACAAACAGTAAGGATGTGAAATTAACTATCATACTCGCCCTAACGACATTTCAGATAGTACAAGTGATAAGACATAGATAAGGAAGGGAGGGAGAGAGTGGGAAGAAAATGGAAACAGATAGGCGACTACCGTACTAGGCCTGACAACATTTCTGGTAGAGCCGGAGAAAACAAAAGGTGATGGAGAAGGGTTCAGAAATGGAGGGGAGGAACAAAACAAGTGACTATCGTACTGGACCTGACAACATTTCAGATAGTGCTGGAGGGTGGAGGGACAAGTGAGCGGGTGGGGGAGGAGACAGATGAGGTTGCTATCATGCTTGGTCCAGGGACAATTCCGATAGATTAAGTGCTTAGAGGAAAGTAAGGGGAGAAGGGGAGGAGATAGGAAAAGGGAGAAAAGGAGAGGAGGAGATAACAGAGAGTAAGCAGTCAAAAAGAGTGGAGAAGCAAGAGGGGAGACTGAATACAATTGTAGAAGTCAGTAGCAACACATCATGTTGCAAGCCAGGATTGAAGGTGACCTAGATCCACTTGCACCTGTTCCCCATCTGCAAAGGAAAAGAGGCTGGAGGGTTCCTTAAGTAGGGAAAAAGAGCAGCAACCAGGAAGACATCAGTTGGGTGGGGGTTGCTAAGTGGGGAAAAAGAGCGCCAACCTGGAAGCTGCCAGGTGGCCAGGGCTTAGGCCAGGTGACCTAGATCCACTTGTACCTGCTCCCCATCTGCAAAGGAAAGGAGGCTGGAGGGCTCCTTAAGCAGGGAAAAAGAGGGTCAACCAGGAAGGCACCAGGTTGGCAGAGTTGCTAAGTGGGGAAAAAGAGCAGCAACCTGGAAGATGCCAGGTGGGTGGGGCCTAGGCCATGGGGCAAAGGTCTGAAATCCAGCCTATTTCGAAGAACCCTCAGCGCCTCATCCAGTGAAATATTGGTATCCAGGGCGGCAATATCAAGAATGACCAATATATTATTACTAGGGTCAAAAGCTAGCCCTTCAAACCTCCCTAAGAATCCATACCTTAGCTCATACTGCACCAGTAGAATTCAGAGCAAGAGACTGCCATCTGCCCCAACCCCATGGGCCTCGTCATCCTTCTCTACAAGCTAAGAACTGCAGTCAACGAAGCATGAAAGGTCATAATGAGAAGGAAGTCACTGTGCACTTCCAGCAACATTCAACAACACGCATTGGCAAAGCCAATAGTTTTGGCATTTGTAGTTGTTACATTTACATATAGCATGGAGAAAA
The DNA here is from genome assembly GCF_040938575.1 of Ambystoma mexicanum. Lineage (NCBI taxonomy): Eukaryota > Metazoa > Chordata > Amphibia > Caudata > Ambystomatidae > Ambystoma > Ambystoma mexicanum. The sequence continues at coordinate 453,106,953 of NC_090938.1, forward strand.
AGGAATGAGGTTTGACACCACAGAGAGGCAGAAATACAGCATGGGGCAATACGTGCAGTTTGGAGGGATTAGAGAAGCACTGTGGGGGGAGGAGTAAGAAATAAATGGCAACACAAGGAATCATTTATAAAAATCCAATAGATGGAAGGTAGTCCATAAACAGTACACAGGAACATTGTACAACATTTGAAGAAAGGAGTGACAGGGCAAAGGGAGGGTGGAGCAACAGCACAATGGGGGGCTGATCGACAGCAAAAAGGTGGGTTAACTAACAGTGATAGAGGGGGAAGGAGCAACATTGCAAGGGGGGAGGAGCAACAGTGCAAGGGGAAGGAGCGACAGCATAAGGTGGAAGGAGCAACAGCAGAAGGCGGAAGGTTTCAAAAAAGGTAGCAGGCGCTCCTCTCCAGAAAGAACATGGCATGATAACCTGTTCTGAGATGAGAGTTTGCAGCACATGCTTTTTGCTCACTGTACCTTTCACAGATGGGAAATATCAATTTGCATATCAGTCTTTGGGCCTCATTACACGGATGGCGGTAAGGATTTACCGGTACCGGTAAAATACCGGTACCGGTAAATCCTTACCGCCTTACTACGAGGTCCCTTTGCGGGTTGGGGGATTTAACGCCTGCTTTTTGCAGACGTTAAAATCCAACCCGCAAAGGGACCTCGGAACTAATTACGGCACCGCAAACTTGCGGTGCCGTAATTAGCGCCTTCCCCATTCCCATAGAGCCCTATGGGGCAGAAATGGGAATGAGGAAGGGCAATGGTGGAAGGGGGATTTACCGCCCCTCCAACCTTGGAATGGTGCGGTAAATCCCCTTTCCACCAAGGCGGTGCCGGTATTTTACCGGCATGAGCCAGGCTCACCGCCTACCGTGTAATGAGGCCCTTTGTCCTGCCCACATGGGCAGTCCAGCCCGAAATGCTATGGCAATTCCTTGCTGAACAAGAGTATCAACAGCAACCCCATACATGAGTTTAAGCCTTGTTGGGCCTCATCAGTGAGGTGAAGCTGTGCCTCTCTGAGCACAGTGAGCAGGGAGTCCACGTCTGGTTGCCCTGAGGTAACACAGGGTGACCAACCCCAAATTCCTTGCAAATATTTCAAAAAAGGTAGCAGGCGCTCCTCTCCAGAAAGAATATGGCATGATAACCTGTTCTGAGTTGACATTTTGCAGCACACACTTTTTGCTCACTGTAGCTTTCACAGATGGAAAATATCCATTTGCATATCATTCTTTGTAACAGTGAAAGGGGTGGGGAAGAGGGACAGCAAAAGGGGAAAGAGAGCAACAGCACCAGGGGGAGGAGCGACAGCACAAGGGGGAAGGAGGGACAGTGTGAGTTGCGGAATGAGGGACAGTGCAAGGGAGAGGCAGGTCAGTGCAAGGGGAGGAAGAGGGACAATGCAAGGAGGACAATACAAGGGGAGTGGGACAGTGTGTGGGATGAGGAAGGAACACACAAGGGGACATTGCAAGGGAAGCAGCGAAAGGGAGGACAGAGGGACAGTTTAAGGATGGTAGGAGGGACAGAGCAAAGGATGGAGGAGGAACAGCACAAGGAAGGGAGAAGGGACAGCGCAAGGGGGAAGGAGTGACAGCACATGGTGGAAGGAGTGATAGCGTAAGGAGGAAGGAGCAATACAGTTAGGTGAAGGAGCAACAGGATAAGGCAGAAGGAGCAACAGCACAAGTGGTGGTGAGGAGGGACATCACAAGGGAGTGGGGAGGGACAGGGCAAGGGGGAGAAGAGACAGTGCAAGGGGAAGGAGGGACAGTGCAAGGGAGAGGAGGTGGAGGTCAAAGTGGGAGGAGCAAGAGCACAAGGCAGAAGGTGCAACAGACTAAAGAGGAAGGTGTGACAGCACAAAGGGAAGGAGTAACAGCTCAAGGTGGAAGGAGTGATAGAGCAAGGGGTGGGGAGGATGGACAGCACAAGGGAGGGAGGTGGGACAACACAAGGGAAAGAGGAGAGACAGTGCTAGGGAGGAGAAGGGAAAGCACAAGGGGGGGGAGCAACAGCACAATGGGCGGGGAGGCAGTGCTAGGGGGAGGAGCACCAGTACAAGGGGTAAGTACCATCAGCACAGGAGTGGAAGGAGGGCCAGCATAAGGGGGAAGGAGGGACAGGACAAGGACAAGGGGGAGGAGGAAACATGCACGGGCAGTGCAAGGGGAGAAGGAGGACCAGAGCAAGGGGATGAGGAGGGACTGCACAATGAAGGGAGTAGGAAGAGCGCAAAGAATGAAGGGAGGAGGGACAGCACAAGGATGGGAGGAGGGACAGCATAAGGGAGGGTGGAGGGACAGCACAGAGCGAAAGAAGCAATAGCACAAAGGGGAAAGGAGCAACAGCACAAGTGGCAAGGAGTGACAGTGCATGGGGAAGGAGTGATAATCCAAGGGGAAGGATCAACAGTGCAAGACTGAAGAAGCAACATCGCAAGGGGTGGGGAGGAGGGACTGCACAAGGGAGGGGGGAAGGACAGTGCAAGGGGAGGAGGGTCCGTTCATGGGAGGAGGGAGAGCACAAGCAGGAGGAGTGAAAGCACAAGCGGAGAGACAGTGCAAGAGGAAGGAGCAACTGTCCAAGTGTGGAGGAGCGACAGCACAAGAGGGAAGGAATGACACTGAAACCGTGAAGTAAGGACAGTGCAAGGGGGAGGAGTGACAGTGCAAGGGAGAGGAGGTGGAGGGCAAAGTGGGATGAGCGATAGCACAAAGCAGAAGGTGCGACAGAGTAAGGGGGAAGGTGTGACAGTACAAGGGGGAAGGAGTGATAGAGCAAGGGGTGGGGAAGAGGGACAGCAGTGGGGGGGAGTTGGCACAGCTCAAGGGAAAGAGGAGGGACAGTGCTAGGGAGGAGAAGGGACAACACAAGGGAAGAGTGACAGTGCAAGGGGAGGAGTGACAAACACAAGGGGCAGGTGCAACAGCACAAAGTTGAGGAGAGGCAGTGCTAGGGGGAGGAGCACCAGTGCAAGTGGTGCGTACCAATAGCACAGCAGTGGAAGGAGGGACAGCATAAGGTGGAAGGAGGGACAGGACAAGGGGGAGGTGAAAACATGCAAGGGGCAGTGCAAGGGGATAGGAAGGACCAGCGCAAGGGGATGAGGAGGGACTTCACAAGGAAGGAAGTAGGAGGAGTGCAAGGAAGGAAGGGAGGAGGGACAGCGCAAGGGTGGGAGGAGGGACAGCGCAAGAGGGAAATTAGGAATAGCACAAGGGGGAAAAGTGCAACTGCACAAGTGGAAAGCAGTGATAGCGCATGGGGAAGGAGTGACAATACAAGGGGAAGGAGCAACAGTGCAAGACTGAAAGAGCAACATCGCAAGAGTTGGGGTGGAGGGACAGCACATGGGAGGGAGGAGGGACAGTGCAAGGGGAGGAGGGTCAGTTCATGGGGAGGAGGAGGAGCACAAGCAGGAGAAGTGAAAGCACAAGGGGAGCATCAGTGCAAGAGGGAGGAGCGACTGTCAAAGTGTGGAGGAGCGACAGCACAAGGGTGAAGTAATGACACCGAAAGGGGGAAGTTGGGACAGTGCAAGTGGGGAGGAGAGAGAGTGCAATGAGAGGGGACGGCACAATGGGAGGCAGAGGGACAGTGCATGAGGTAGGAGGGAAAGTACAATGGGGGAGGGAAATCAGAAGGGAAGAGGAGAGCCAGTGCAAGAGGGTGAGGATGGACAGTGCAGGGGAGGGAGGTGGGAGACCAAAAGAGATAAAGGAGAGACAGCATAAGGGATGGGGCAAGGACAGCACAAGGGGGAAAGAGAAACAGAGCAAGGGGGAAGGAGAAAATACAATGGGGAGGGATTGACAGCACAATGGGGCAGTGTCCTATATTGTATTTGTGATCTCAATGTGATTTCTTACAATGACACCTATATTTGTTTGTGGTACTGCACCTATCCAATGAACTACAACCTGCAAATGTCCTCACAATGTATTTTTTTGGAGTGCTGCAGTACCACTCAAAAATACAGATGTGCTCATAAGAAATCACTTTGATATTTCTTATGAGGACATTTGTGTGTTATCAACGGCACTGCTCCTCTCCAAAAATAAAATAAACAAGAACAAGCGAAACATGAAATAAAAATGGAAACAGGTTGTGAGCAGGAGAAAACATTTATCTGCGGTATTGCACCTCTCCAATTAACTACAATTTACAGATGTCCTCACATATTTTATTGGAAAGGTGCAGTACTACTGACAACATACAGATGTACAAATAAGAAATCACACTTACACTGGAGAAATGCAGTCTCACTGACAACATGCAGATGTCTTCATACGAAATCTGAGATTTCTAATAAGGACATCTGTATGTTGTCAGTGGTACTGCACTTCTCCAAAAAATAACCTTGCATGCTAACAGTATCCAGAAAGGGAAACCTACCCAAATATAAAATAGAAATATAACCCAACTGCTTCCGGCTGCGAAAAGAAAGATCACCACGCCATCTAGGCTTTGAAAGTGACACTGTCACATGACATGGTACATAACTTGTGATTGAGAGAAAATTAGTTAAACAAGTCACTATTGAATTACATCTGCATAATGGAACTCGTGTAGTGTGACAGTGATCATACTACCACATTTCCAGTTGTCATGCCAACCACAAAGTCAGCTTTCTGTTACACCTCTTCTCTCTCTTCTCTTTAACAATGGTGTTGCCAATGTTTTGGTGGCTGTGCCATCAAAATGCACCAACAGTACAATAAGATCCATAAGAGAGTAGCTGATCAGCCCCAACAGCCTCAGCCAGTCATCAGCTTTCAACAGCACCAGTGGGTCGGCACAGCTCTGCCTACAGGAAGCAGGTATGGTGGGAAATCGGTAAGCCTTCTTTATCTTTATTTGTTTTACATTGTAAGTGTACATATTGCTTATATTGTTGTTTTAAATTTTAGTTTTAGATCGACTACAGTTGTATATTTTAGTAGAATAGACTGTAGAAATAGATTTTGAACTAAGAGTGAACTTATTCTTCTCAATAAAAGGTTCTGTATAGGGTAAATAGAAATTGCCTATTTTATATTTTCTCAATGGTGAATGTTTATTGTGCTGGTTTATTGAGCATTTGTAAGGCGCTTATACAACAAGTAAACTGTGTTTCAAAGCACCCACAGGGCAAAAGGGTGGGAACAAGGGATTGGGGAAAAAACAAAACATGTAATACACTGGAGGATGAAGACAGACCTACTAGGCCTTGTGAGCATTCGGAACATGCAAGTGCAGAGATAGGAGAATGGGGAGAGGGAGTGGGGGTAAGTGCTAGGAGTGCCTGGGCTCGCGGGTGAGCAGCAGATGTAAGTGCCAGTGTGGAAGTGCTAGGGAGAGTTTGTTTGCAATAAATAGGTAAGTCCAAGCCTACAGTGGAATAGGTAAGTGATGGGGATAGTGGTGGCTGAAGGCAATAGGGGGTGGGAGGCCAGGGCCCCAAAGGACACATAAGGGCAATGGCTCAGCAATTTCAGCACTGTGGGATTAGCAAAGGAGGGAGGAAGGGAAAGAGGAGGTGAAAAGAAAGGTCTTGAGGAGGTGAAAAGGAAGGTCTTGAGGAGGTGAAAAGGAAGGTATTGAGGAGCTTCCATAATTTGAGGAGATCCAGCTCAAGACGAAGAGGGAGGGTGTTCCATAGAAGGGAGCGTAGCTGAGGAAAGAGATCAGCCACCTGCCTTCTGTTTGGCGAAGCACTTGATACACAGAGAGTTGGTATCAGAGGAGGATAGAGGTCTAGATGAAGAGTATTTAGTGAGAGCAAGTTGCAGATAGCGTGGTTCCTGGCCCCAGACAGTCTTATATGTGATGCAGAGGGATATGAATTTGATCCTTGCAGCAACCGGGAGCCAGTGGAGAGTTTTTAGGGCTGGAGAGATGCTGTGCCTGGGCTTGAGGCCAAGCATAAGTCTTGCTGTCATATTCTGGATTAGCTGGATGGGGACATATAGAGGAAGAGGGAAGTTTCAAGAAAAGGCTTTGAGCTTCTGCGGAAAGTGAGAAAAGGGAGAATTCCTTTGCGAAGGAAGAGTTGAAAGTGGGACCTCTTGGCAATGTCCTGAATGTGAGAGAGGAAGGAAAGAGAAGAGTCGAAGATGACTGGAAGGTTTCTGGGTATAGATTAAACAGAAGGGGGTGAGCCCATAGAGGATGGCCAGAGTGAGGGGAAGAAAGAGGGAGCAGGAGTCCCAATGGGAAGAATCTCAGTCTTGCTGGCATTGAGGAAGAGATCTTTGGAAGTGCACCAGAACTGAATATGCATTCCGGGATGATGGAAGAAGCAAGAAAAAGCAAGAGGGTTAGCAGGAAGTTTGAAGAAGAGTTTTGTATCATCTGTTGTTGGGAGAAAAGGTGAAAATGAGGAGTGCCACTGGAGCAAGGTAATTGTTATAGAGCCAGGGGGAGAGGTTGGAACCTTGGGGGACACCACAGGTGGAGAAAGAGGTGGGGGGGAGGAGAAAGTGCCGGAATAACCTGAGCCAGACATTTTCTTTGGAAGGAGGTCAGCCAATCCAGTGCCCACTCCGAGATACCCAGGGTATCATGGAGCTATTTTATGAGGATGGAGTGGTTGGCTGTGTCAAAGGCAGAGGAGAGATCAAGTAGAATAAGGCCAGCTGGGGAGTTAAAATAATGTGATGGAAGTTCACAGATGTTCAGAAGAACAGTTTCCGTGCCTCTGGATGCTCGGAATCCAGATTGATGCTTGTGGAGACCGTGAACAAGTTCAGTGTGTGAGTAAGTTGGGGAAGAGCCAGCTTCTCCAGGAGTTTCAGAGGAAGAGGGTGATGGTTGCAGAAGTTAGCAAATGCAGGGGCAAGAGAGCCAATACTGTCCTTAATATCTCTAGAGGAGCATGGGGAGACCTGTTTGGAGGAGACCTTCATGGAGCAGACAACTCTGGTGACCTCATTAGGTGGGATAGGGGAGAAGGAGGGCAGAGACGATGTAGGAGTGTGGGAGACTATAAGAGGCAAGGGACTGGAGGAGGGGTAGGGGGAGAGGGATGCAAGGGTTCTCAGGATGTCATGAGTTTTAGTAGTAAAGTGTGTGGCCATTGCATGGCAAAGGGCTTGGGAGGGGAGGGGTGAGAAGGAGACTGTGGAAAGGGTTGGTTTGTTCCCTGCAGATTTTAAGAGTTCAGCCATGTTGTTGGATGCACCAGAGACCCACATCTGGATGTGGGTTCTTTTCTTGTTGCGGATGGAAAGTCTGTATTGTCTTTGGAGCAGGCAACAGGCCAGTCTGTCGTAGGGTGAGCCAGAGGATTGCCACTTCCATTCTGCAGCTCTGCACTTGTGTTTCATGGCTGCACATTAAGAGTCATACCAGTTGTTATGCTTAGAGGCAGGTGTCAGGCGGATACTCATGATGGGGGCAAGAATGTCCAGAGTGTTGGTAATGATCACATGGAGGTTGCTGAGAGGGGAGCCAGAGGTAAAGTCTGCGGTGGGGGAGAGAGGGGGTGAAGGTGGATGCGAAGGCAGCAGCTGACACTCTTTTTATCGGACGGATGTTTGTGAATGAGGTTGGCAGGACTGGAGGAGGTGCGGTTAGAGGGCCATGGGGACCCAGGTGACATGAGAGGAGAGAGTGGTCTGACCAGAAGAGAGGGGTGATCAGGGTGGGGGGTATGTAAAATGTGAATAAGGACCAGTGGTATTTATTTGTTTGCAAACCATTTGTATTGCACTTATGCCTTTCCAGGTGGCATATGTAGGTGGCCTATGTAATTATTTATTATTGGCCTAGACTATTATGTTTGTCTGCAGGTATAATATATTTATTTATTTATTAGTTGCACAGATTATTTACATCTTGAAACATGTATGATCTAAGTGCTGTTCCTCAATTTAATTTTCTTTGGTCGCAGACTGTGTGTTTACACATTCCTATCATTACTTTGTGGTTATTACACATTTGTATTGCAGTTAAAAGGAGGACCCTGGAGTTTTCTCCTACCATCAACACCAGGTGGAGGCATTTTAGTATTCTTGGAGGTAGCAAACTACTTGCCTTCTGGAATACTCAATGATCGGTGCGACCCACCTCCTGTCATCCTCCCTTTGGATATGTGTGCTACCATATTGCCTGTCCGGAGGGCATTAGGGTGCCCGCTTCTCTTACAGGTTCCTTTCCACACCTGCCCAGAGATTTCTCTTGAGATCATCCGAACCCCACCAAGTGGGGTATCCACATAGTGCCACACTTTACGGAACTGAGGGTTGCACTTAGTTATTCTAAAACACTACCTAATACAGTGAAAAAAGCACACCCTTCCTGAAGCTCAAGAAACAACACAAAACCTGCTGTTTAACAAATACTAGCTACATAAGCTAACGCTAATATAGCTTACCCTGTCACTCCATATACCATTATTCCACAGACCTCGCTTTTGGCAAAAGAACCCACCTGCCCTCCTCCTACCATTTGCTACTACCTAAGACTCTCAAAATGGTCGTAATTTGGCCTAGATCAAGTAAGATTAAGTCTGTTTCTGAGAAAAAAAAATCTCAAAATACCGGTAATGGCTTAAGTTTCATATAACTGCTTGACTGTACTACTTAAAATGAAGATGTTGTATGTAACCAAAGATGTATAACTATGTAACCTAAGATGTATGCTTAAAATGTATGTACGCCGTGATACCTAAGGGTTTGGGCGTGTAATCAAATGCAATAAATAAATAAATAAATAACATCTTGAATACAAACTCAGAACACAATTGATAATAGGTGCCTGACTGCTTACTAGTGCTTATAAGAGATGCCCTATCACAAAGTCATGTGACCAGTTAACCCAAGATATGGTATTAAACCAGTACAGTATAATAATGTAATGTGCCAACGAGCATTCCCTGCCAGCGCTGCCTCTGGCCTGTGGGGATCAGATCCCACACGCTGCTTGCATTCACTTTCTATGTTAATTGGACTTCTCCTAGGGCTAATGATTCTTGCTTACCCTTCCTCTTTCATTTAAACGGGAAGATTTAGCAGCACTGTAACCAGCGCATAAAATAGGCTAACACTTTGTCAATAACTTCGTTATATATTCTGCTGCACCTGAAAAAAATAGATAGTTGTCATTTTTTTCTGTAATGAAACTGTTAAAAACAAAAAATCAATAGCGACCGCGGTGTTTCCTCGGTTTGTTTATGGAGAGGTGCTTGCGATGTCGGTATTGATTCTGATGACCTCTAAGGCTGGTTTAAAAAGTTTTAGCCATAATTGTTTGGAACTCCTCTCATTTGCGGCCTCTTTCCACATAGCAATTATAGATCGTTGAGGGGAGGAGAAGGTTCGTCACTTGCCTGTGTGCTACATTTCTAGTTTGGAGCCACTGATAAGGAGGATTTAGAATAGAAAGCTGCCCGCTGTCTCTGAGTGTTAGTAGCCTTTTCCCGCGCTATTTTCTGGAAAGATGTCTTCACGTTGCCCATTCGGCACTGGATCACTGGAGGCAGGAGGCGACATGGTAGGTGATGTGGGTCATGCAGCGGTTGAGACAGTCTGGGCTCAATTACAGAATGGGAAGTATGATCAGATATCACCCATCACAGAAGGGGAACATACCGCCTTGTGGCAAAATCCGCTCCATCATGTACAGCCAGTGAGTGGTAACATCGCGCCACTTCCACCTGAAAAGAAATGACCAAGTTACCTTCTGAAGTAAGATCAGCTGAGGTGTTTTTATAGAGCGCAAACATATGAATTCACTGCAGCAATAAGACCTTTGTGTCATCTATTATTCCTAGGGACTTTTTTTTTTTTTAAACTCATGTAGCTTGCTGCGAAATGTAAATATACTAACTGCACCCAGCATAACATGTGCATTTCTAGCACTTCTCTCTCTCTCTCTCCCTCTCTCTCTCTCTCTCTCTCTTCTTCTCTCTCTCTCCTTCTCTTTCTCTCTCTACATCTCTCTCTCTTTCTCTCTCTCTCTCTCCTTCTCTTTCTCTCTCTACATCTCTTTCTCTGTCTCTGTCTCTCTCTCGCTCTCTCTATCTTTCTCTCTCTCATACTATGCCTCTCTCTCTCTCTCTCTCTCTCTCTCTCTCTCTCTCTCTCTATCTCTCTCTCTTCTTCTCTCTCTCTCTCTCCTTCTCTTTCTCTCTCTACATCTCTCTCTCTTTCTCTCTCTCTCTCTCTCCTTCTCTTTCTCTCTCTACATCTCTTTCTCTGTCTCTGTCTCTCTCGCTCTCTCTATCTTTCTCTCTCATACTATGCCTCTCTCTCTCTCTCTCTCTTTCTCTCTCTCTCTCTCTCTCTCTCTCTCTCTCTCTCTCTCTCTCTCTCTCTCTCTATCTCTCTCTCTTCTTCTCTCTCTCTCTCTCCTTCTCTTTCTCTCTCTACATCTCTCTCTCTTTCTCTCTCTCTCTCTCTCCTTCTCTTTCTCTCTCTACATCTCTTTCTCTGTCTCTGTCTCTCTCTCGCTCTCTCTATCTTTCTCTCTCTCATACTATGCCTCTCTCTCTCTCTCTCTCTCTCTCTCTCTCTCTCTCTCTTTCTCTCTCTCTCTCTCTCTCTCTCTCTATCTCTCTCTCTTCTTCTCTCTCTCTCTCTCCTTCTCTTTCTCTCTCTACATCTCTCTCTCTTTCTCTCTCTCTCTCTCTCCTTCTCTTTCTCTCTCTACATCTCTTTCTCTGTCTCTGTCTCTCTCTCGCTCTCTCTATCTTTCTCTCTCTCATACTATGCCTCTCTCTCTCTCTCTCTCCTTCTCTTTCTCTCTCTACATCTCTCTCTCTTTCTCTCTCTCTCTCTCTCCTTCTCTTTCTCTCTCTACATCTCTGTCTCTGTCTCTGTCTCTGTCTCTCTCTCTTTCTCTCTCTCATACTACGCCCCTCTCTCTCTCTTCTTCTCTTTCTCTCTCTACATCTCTTTCTCTCTCTCTCTCTCTCTCTCTCTCTCTCTCTCTCTCTCTCTCTCTCTTGCTCTCTCTATCTTTTTCTCTCTCATACTACTTCTCTCTCTCTCTCTCTCTCTCTTCTTCTCTGTCTCTCTCTACATCTCTTTCTCTGTCTATGTCTCTGTCTCTATCGCTCTCTCTCTGGGCGAGAGTTACACTGTCAGGAATGCTCTTGCTAGAGCCAACCCAGCTGTAGCTGACAACAGTGTGGACACAGAAAACAATATATCTTGAATAGTCAGTGATTTTTTTTGTTTTAATGATTACAATTCGAATGTGAGCAGCAGCAACAGAGGCAACAGCCAAAGTGGCGACCAGACTAACATGTTGAGACATATATTGTTATTGCTTGTGTCCTGCAAGGATGTGAGCTTACATCAAGCACTCATTGGGCCTCATTACGGGTCCAGCGGTAGCCGTGTTGGTTAAACTGGCAGATAGCCGCCAGACCCGTAATGAATTACCAGCGCCTGATTCCTGGTGCCACCAGGCTATTCCAAGTCCGGTGGCTGGGAAGTCAGGCACCAGTAATTTTATTAATCCCCATTCCCATGGAGTCCAATAGGACACCATGGGAATGGGGACATGGGAGTACCGGCACCTTTAACACGGTTGTCCCCCCTGCAAACTCTGCGAGCGGGTGCCGTCCCTCCCGGCAGGTCTGAACCTAGCGGGCAGGACGGCACCCGCCTGCAGATTTGTACTGTGCCGGTCCGGTAACAATGGTGCTGGTAGGCTTACCGGCACTGTTATAATGAGGCCCATTGTCCATAGGGGCATGAGATGAACAAGGATAGGCTCTAAATGGGATGATGTGCTTCCCAAAGACCAGGGACCAGAGGACCAGGCTACAGAATCAACATTGGTGCTTGTTATTTTTATGCTTTGTTAAATATTAGTGTTTATGCATATGTTAACAAATATATTGGTGCCGCATCACTACCAACAAATCAGTGACTACATTGCCTTGTTTCTCACAGAAGAATCTGATCATTAATTGTAATCTGAGTGTGTCCCTTTCCTAGAAAGAAGGGCATTTTGATAAATAAAAAAATGTGTTTTGTCGGTAATAAAAATCTAATAAAAAGCAGTGAAAAGATTTACTAGTACTAACATTGTTAACGGACAATTTTTTTTTACATTTTACAATACTCATTTTTTAATGATCACTTTCAGTTTATGATGAAGTCGTAAAACATGCTCCACTTCATGAAATCCTAAAATAAACATATAAAGTGTTTTCTGACAGAAGGTTATCAATTGAGCCAGCATTTAGAAGAGGAGTGGCATCTGGGTCTTAGTGCAAGTTTGGCTGTGCTCAAGCCTAGTGCCTAATGGACAGACATCCTCCGAGAATTCGATATACAGCCTTGAAGTGCTACTAATGGAAGTCCATTTTCTTCCACCACACTGGTATTTTCCACTGGCAGTAATGTACATGTTTGCAATACTGTAACAATAATGATGCATGAGTAAAGGGCCGAAAGGATGTCTGGGCGAGTATGGTCTGTGGCTTTATCGCTATGATATTGCAGATTTCATTTCTGCTTAATATGATAAAGAACTACTCAGATGGGAATAGGCGTTTGCTTATCCCACCTGCACACCCTCTGACTACATGGATTTGTAAAGGAGACAAACATCAGCGAAGCCAATAGTTTTGCCTTTTGCTGGTACACATTGTTTTTCTCATGTATGTTCATGGATTTGTGTTAGCTCCATGGGAATTGGTCCATGCAAGCTTCAGGGACAACCATCACATGCTTATTGTTCGCTTTTAGCTTCTGCTGAATGGTTAAATACTTATTTCATTTCGCATGAGCATCCGAGGCAAGAACCCTGCAGCTTAAACCGCCTGCTATCGTGCACCATTATAGGTGTTTGATTTCTGTACCACCTTGCCTGCACTTATTTATGATAGCACCACACGCAATATGCCTCACTTCAGATCCCTTACAAAGGGAATGGGGAGACTAACAAAATTACCGGCGCCTGACTTCCTGGCCACCGGACTTGGAATAGCCCGCTGGTACCGGGAAGTCAGGCGCTGGTAAAGGTGGAAACTGTAGACGAGACTAGCTACAAGCAGGTAACTAAGTGCAAAAAGATATCTATCCAAGCAGCTTGGCAGTGCTGCCTGTGTTTATTCACAAGCAGGAACTAGGTATACGAGTATCTCGAGTATGATCTCGTTTTCCAGCAGCACTGATTCGTTAAGTGATATCTTGAATTGTTTGGTGTTATTTGATTATTTTTGGTCTGTATTTAGGCCATTCCAGAGGCTTTGCCTTTCTGCCATATTAGTGGAACTTTTAAATGATACATAATGTATTTTATTGGGTAGGGTGATAGGGGATCCCACACCTCTATCAGGTCTGCAATGTTTATTAAGTCGCAGTGGACAGATGTAGGGACCCTCTTTTCCAAATAAATGTTCTTGTGTTGTACAGGTGGTTTAAGCTTAAGGCACGTCTCTATTCTGGGTAAGGGTACTGTGGTCATATTTGGCATCTTTAATAATGGTAAAACACACCTTCAAACCCTTACTGCCCAGCACTGTAAACCATTTCCAACAGAACATCATAACTCCTAAGAATCCATTCACTGCAAGGCTACAACATGGGACTGTTCCACTCCGAAACATAATACAGATAAACATGGCATATGAGCCCATGTGTACGGGTCCATGTACAGCTTGATATTTATCATTTGTAACAAGATGATAATATTGGGGTGTGCAATGGCTCATCACCACTTTACCCACCATGTCCATGAAAATAGGGCATCATCATTCTTGTCAACATTCTTGTTATTCCTGCTGCAAGGATGATCTGATACCATGAAGGACATATGCCCATTTCCTGCTGAGAAACATTTGTGCATCATTGATGCCTTACATGATTATGAAACTGACTAGGACTAGGAGAAAAGAGAAGCAATAAAAGCAAGTAGAAGTACCCAGGTAAAAGATCAGGATGAAGGACCAGGGCTAAGTATTAGCTCTTGGACAAAGGACTATGACTGGGAAGTAGGATCAGGACCAAGACGAAGGAGAAGGACAAGGACAATGAGAAGGACTGAGGTGAAGGGGGCAGACTAAAATGAAGGACTGGAACTGGGACGAGGTTGAAGGACTAGGACAAAAGTGATGGGCTAGGATGAAGGAAAAGAACTAGGGTGAGGGAGGATGACGAGGCTGAAGGAGAAGTAATGGTGTGAAGGAGAGGGAGAATGACCAGGATGGAGGAGAAGGACTGAGATTAAGGGGTTGGACTGCCATGAATGCAAAGGAGAAGCGCTGGGATGAAGAAAAATGACTAAGATGAATGGCGCACCGGTGAAGCCCCGTGAAGTCCCGCTTTGCCCGCTGCTCTGCTGCTCTGCTGCATTCTCCATTTGGATCCGGATTTGCTTCTTGGACTCCTTTGACCACAAGGCATTCTGTCTAACTAGTGTGGGCGTGCCTATAAAATAGAACTCTCGCGCGCATCGCGCGCGCGCACCGGTGAAGCCCCGTGAAGTCCCGCTTTGCCCGCTGCTCTGCTGCTCTGCTGCATTCTCCATTTGGATCCGGATTTGCTTCTTGGACTCCTTTGACCACAAGGTGAAGACTGTGGTCACATTGACTTGCTGCATATGGACTTGGGGATATACATATATCCACTTATTTTATTTTTCGTGTGTTACGTGTGTTAACTGTTGATTTCATTTACCTATAGGCATTCTGTCTAACTAGTGTGGGCGTGCCTATAAAATAGAACTCTCGCGCGCACCGCGCGCGCGCACCGGTGAAGCCCCGTGAAGTCCCGCTTTGCCGCTTCGCCGCGGCGGCGCGAGCAAGGCGAGGGGCCTCTCTGAGAAGTGAGTGATTTATTTGTGACAATATTCTCAGGTGGTTGCACCTAGCACTCTATATTTTTCAAGACCACAAAAATCTTGAAATTTTTGTGGTTTATTACAACACCGATCACTTTGTACTGAAGTTTTGGCATGAAACGTAACATTTATAACTTGCGCACTGGGATGCCGCCCTTGCCTAAACTATTCGCCAAAACAAGTGGTGTGAATATAACTACAGGTGTTATTACCACGCGTGCGAATGACTCGGGCGTGAAAAAACCCCAAATGGTCTCTGTTCCATTGCAAGTGAGTGATTTACAGGTTCAGGCCGTCCCCTGTGTCTCGACTCCGCGAGCTGCAGGGGCCGGGCCTGTGACTCCCCTTGTTTCCAAAACCAAAAAACGAGTAACCTCTCGTGACACCACCACATCTGGACAAAAAAATGTTTCAAATCTGAAAGATATTAGATATTTTTACCCGGACCGCGTAATTTCTAAATCCACCTCTCAGTCCTCTCAAATTGCCAAACAAGAGGGCCCCAAAATCTCCAATCAAACACAAGAAGTGTGTGGCTCTACTGTGCATGTCTCACTCTCTGACAGCACAGTGTTAAGAAATGATTCTGTGGCTTACTACCCTCCCTCGAAACATAGTTTTGAGGTCACGGAATGCCCAGAGGGAATGGCGTGTATCGATCTGTCTCCCCCGGAGTCTGACCTTTTGCTAAATCAAACAATGGGAGGTCTGTCCTTTTCACCTAAACTATTTTCGGCTGGGGGCTGTACTAGATCAAATTTAACCTCCTCCTTTGTTTATCCCACTCCACGGAAATTTTCCCCAGTGAATCAAATTCCGCCCTGCTCAAACATCTCTAAAGTGTTGGAACTGACTCTGGGTGCTATGAACTTAACAATGCAAACCTTGACGACTTTATTTAATACATTGAATTCCAAACTAGATGTACAAAGCTCGCAATTACTATCAGTGCTGGATTGGCAGGCCAAGCAGGAAATAATCTGGGCTAGTCAAGGCTTGAATTTAAAGGCCAACCCTTGGAACCCAGGGCCGACAGTTGATCAGTGTTTATCGCCCATCATGTCTTCGCCGGCGGTGGATCTAACCTCAGCTCTTAACACTGTGGTTGGTCCACCGGTGGTGGATTTAACGTCAGCTCCTAATCTTGTGGTTGATTTAACCTCTGTTCCTGGCTCTGCACTGCTAATAAGGTCACATAGTCTGGGGGCAAATGTGAGCTTGAATCAACAAGGAGCTGATCCTTTGTCCCCAATTACTGTGGACAATTCTGGAATTCTGTGCTCACTTCCTTATATTGGTCAAATCATTAGAGAGGTAACTACAGAATTTATTGAGGATGTTGAAGATCTGACGTCAACTGAACCCCCTCAAGCCCCATTCAAAATATTTTGTAAAAAATCCTCCATCTTGGGCTCTAAGACTTGTCTGACCAATAAGGAACCAACCATAACAACGAAAACTAAACAGTCTGCTCTATCTAAAAAAGCTAAGAACATTAAAAATACTGAAATACCTACCTCAGCAAGCTCTAAATCATTTTTTAGTAGGCTTACTTTACCGAAAAAACAGGCCCAGAAAACTTCCTGTGTTATTACCAAAAAATATGCGCATCTGAATCAGCTGCGTAAACTCAAGCTCGATTGTGCTGATAAAAATCTCGTTGTTGCTGAACCCTATGCGCCATTAGATCACCTTGTGCAGGCTGTTCAAAATTACGAACTTGCTGGAAAGCAGCAAGCTCATGCTGAAATCCAACAGTTAAAATCTGAACAGCCAGTTGGGTCAAAATTCGAGTCCTCCTCTAATACAACAAATACAGCAGGTGTGAAACCTCAGGGCGCTATAAGGGAAATCAGTAATAGTTGCACCTTGACGCAACCTCTTACCCCTTCATTGCCGTCTTCTGCTAGCTGTGAGCAACAGATGCTAGCAAGAAGACGATTGGAAATTCGAAATGAAGTTGATGCCTACATGAGTGCTTTTACAACTTTACCGACTCTCAAAGCTCCCTTACTTGAATCTGTAGTATCAACAACTTCCACCTCTCAGGTACCTAAACGTATTGTTACGTTTAAATGTGCGGATGATAAAACGACATCGTCATTGGATTTACCGCTTCCAAGTCAGGAAACAGAAACTGCTCTGTTAATAAATTCCTTAAGATCTGAAACAAAACAATCTGGTCCTACTGATTCAATTTTAGACCCTAATAAACCTTTGTTAAAATCTATATTGAAAACAAAAACAGATAAAGAATTCAATATTGCTCTAGTGTTGGGCTGTCGACCTGCACCATTTCCGCAGTATGTACTTAATAGACACAGCATCCTACAGGTGTTTTCTGATATTCCTTTGCTACAAGATATCGGATCGGCTGACATTGCTCAGGTGGAGTTTCTCAATGATAATGTTGTGAGTACAGCTTGTATTTGGCTGACGTCCCGTGTTATTAGGAATCTGATATGGGACGCCAAAGCTCAATTACTAGAGCTTGGATTCATATTGTTATTGGGACCTGTGACTCCCATTAGTGGCCCTCTTTGTGTAGAATCCTGGATAAAGTCAACGTCTAATGAACTCAACAAGGCACAAAGATACATTGAGAATAAGACCGCTGTAGTCACTTCGAACCAATGCTGTTGTAATTGTGACTCCAGAAGCTAACTTCCATGCAAGGTCAATAAAGCGCGGATTATAACTCTAGTGTCTTGGAACACTCGCGGCTATCGTCATTTAATTAATAATATACAAGACCCTTTCTCAAAGTATGATGTGATCCTTTTGCAAGAAACCTGGCTTTTATCTGCCCCTTTATGGAATAACCATGGTTTACATTTTCTACCAGCAATTAAAGGTATGATGGGTCGGCCGATGTCTGGCCTTCTGACTGCCGCGAAACTATCCTCACAAATAAGAATCATTTTCTCATTTGCTCCAAATTCCTTCTCACAATTGACAATTATATTGTTAGCAATGACCTTGTATGCGATTATTAACTTGTACTGGAATCCCAAAGGCATTGAGATGCGAAATTTCTTACTTGATATATCCACCATGTTAGATTTCATCATATTAGCTCCTAATATCAAGCACACTATTGTTGCTGGAGATCTAAATTTACACTGTCTACAGGGCAATACATTGCAAGGAAACATCAGGCAAAGGCTGTGGGAGAACTTAATGCTCTCCAGAGGGTTTTGTATGCTGAATGGAAGTAAATTCGATATTGGTGGAATGGCCTATACGTGGCAGCAGGGATGGAAAAAAGCCTCAATTGACTATATTTATGTTGACGATAGGCTGTTCTCTAAAATCAAATCCTTCAAAATTGAGCATAATTCGAATAGTGACCATTGTACTCTCTCTATGGAATGGGCAGTTGGTGGTTCCCTTTTAAAGACTCCTTCTATAACTAACCGGGGGCATATGACGGTATCCAATTCCTTAAACCGCCTAAATTGGGATGAAACCAGCCTTGGGAAATTTGATGATTCTTTGCGTACAGCCTTTTGTCATTCACGACACAGTTCCCAAGTCAACTTAGTTCCTTACTATGACCTTATGCAACACTTCTCCAATACTACAATGTGCAAGCCCAGGGCGTCTAAGCATATACATATGTTCGATCTGGAAATCAGAAACAAAAAAACTGAGTATCGACTTCTGAAAAGGGAGGCATTATAATTACCTTTGTGCAGGAGGTTTGAAGTACTTAAGAAAGTTAAGATCACATATAGAAACTGGCGGCGACAGCATCGGAGTAAACTGTTTCAGCGTGATGGTGAGCAAATGCTAATGTTGACTCGTAACAGCAATGTCACACAAATTTGGAAAGTAATTACTAACACCCTATCTCCGATCCAAATATTATCACAAACGCAGGGTGTGCCGGAGGCAACCTGGCTTAGCCATTTTTCTAAAATGTATGCGCCTCCGCCTAACACCGTGAAATTAGACAACACAATAATCAATAAAATTAGCCCTTCTAGAGCTCCTGGACCTGATGGTTTGTCGAACAAAACTTTCAAGCAACATCCAGTCTTGTGGACATCGATCTTATATCAGATATTTGTCAACATCAACATCACTCAGGAAATCCCTTTGTCATGGAAACACTCTCTCATTGTACCGATCCATAAAAAAGGTGACCGCTCTCTTCCGGAGAATTATAGACCGATTGCATTATTAGATGCGCCTGGTAAACTATACAGCCGCATCATTTTGCAAGAACTAACCAGATGGTCAGCGGTCTCCTTTAAAAGAGATCCTTTTCAAACTGGGTTTGTGGCGGGACTAGGAACCTCTGTAAACTTGATAATGCTGAACATGATTAAATCTAAATATGCCCACCTAAATCAACCATTATACATGGCTTTTGTGGACTTTCGGTCTGCTTTTGATTCGGTAGACAGAGCACTATTATTCCAAAAGTTGGAAAACTATGGCTGCCCATCCTCAGTGTTAACAATAATTAAGATGTTACACTCTAATACATCCATGCAAGTTAGGTTGTCCATTGAAGGTATTCTCTCGGCAAATATTGACACTCTAAGGGGCCTTAAGCAAGGGTGCATCTTAGCATCTACTCTATTTAATCTCTTCTTGCTAGACATCGGTAGTTCCTTTGAAGAGGCAGTTTCAGACGCTCCTAAACTAGGCATGCAAAAAATCATATGGCTGCTTTATGCCGACGACTTGGTTTTAATATCGCAAACACCGCGAGGGCTTCAGAATTTGTTGACAAAACTGGAGACGTATGTTGACAAGAATAATCTCACAATTAATGTCAGCAAAACACAAATAGTGATATGCCAAAAGAGAAAAGACAAAAAAATGGGCAATTATCAATGGGTTTTGAAGAACTCGCCCTTAAAACTTGTCCCCAGTTATAAATATCTGGGTCTACCTTTTTCCGGTACTGTGAAAAATCAAATTTATCTTGACACATTAAGAGCAAAAATTTTGATGTTAACATCACAGGCAAGAATAATTTTGTACAGATTTGGTAAATTCACTACTACTCACATAGTTACATTTTATAATCAGAAAGTTGTCCCGATTGTTTCCTATGGAGCAGAAACCTTCCAGCCACGGCGAAGGGACGTTTGGGATTTACTGGAGGGTAAATTCTGGAAGGCAATCTTCTCCTTACCTAAGTGCACTCCGATGTGCCTTTTAAGGTACGAGTTGGGACTAATCTCATTGTCTGCGGTAGTGGCGTGGAAAATGTGTAATTTTTACCGGAAATGTCTTCTTGGTTTTGGAAAGCCAAATATTTTGAGAACGTTAGCAACTTATATGCGCTCATCGCATGATGCCTTCCCCAAGGAGTGGGTAAAGAGCATTTTGGGATGGTTGGTGGAAGCTGACGTTTCAATTGAGTTGCTGTTAAGTAACCCTGATAAAGCAAAGAAAAAAATGTATTGGCATGATTGGATTACAACTTATCAATTATGCTCCACCTATGCGGACTATGACTCGAATCTGTTTCCACCAAAAAAGTATAAGCAAATGGCTAGTTACCTGCTGAAGTGCCCATCAAATTTTGTCCGCGCTGCAATGTTGAGAACACGTCTAAATTTGCATTCAACAAATCAAATCCTTGCTAGACGAGGTATAATCTCTAAAGAACACCGATTTTGTCGTTTTTGCCAAAACAAAAAACAAACAGAAACCCTGACACATTTAGTAGTAAACTGTCCTGTTTTAAATGGATTGCGTGAACGCTTTTTTAGTAATTTATTGCAACTAACTTGTGATCGTTCTGAATCTGAAATCTGGACCATTTTAATCACGAGTAATCGAACTGCAATCCACATTGCACTTACACAGTTTATAAAAACAATCTTGCCACACAACCATGTAGCATAAGTGGCCTGTTGTTAAATGTGGATTCTTTTTTTCTTTATTTATTCTTTTTATTTCGGTCGATTTCTTGTTCCTAAATTCCTTTATGACTATGATGATTCCATTTTGTATTTGTATTTGTCACATGTTAAGAAATGTATTGTAAGAAATGTATTGTAATATAAAAGTTTTTCTTTTGAAAGGTTGATTTAATCAGCCAATCAAATAAAAAAAAAAAAAAAAAAAAGACTAAGATGAATGCAAAGGAGAAGCACTGGGACAGAAGGAGAAGGACTAAAATGAAGGAAAGGAGCTGCAGCAATGTAAAAGGAAGAGGTATCAGTGAAGAAGAAGGAGAACCATTGTGGAAATAGCAGATGGATTGAGGGGAAAGGGTGGCATAGGAGGAGGAGATGAACTGGGAGGAGAGAGTAGGACTGTGATGTGGGGGAATGTGTGATGAATCAACTTCCGAGGCACCAGTGGCCCCGGAATGTATATTGATTTATAAATCATCAGTGAACCCCACACCTCTAGTGCACCAGAAGGGATCGGAACAGATTGTAACACAAGTCAATTATAAACATCTTTGTCCAATTTTGATAACGTGGAGGGAACGGCAGGCTTATCGCTGCAAGGTCGTGGATCGTTGGTTATTTGCAACACAGCGAAAATACAATTATTACCCAATGATAAAAGGGATTGTCCAGTCAAGGTTGTATAACAGTATCTACTTTATTATTACTACAACAGACCCTTCTAGCACACTACAAATACGACCACCCTGTAAAGAGAACGCAGAGGACAGAAAGTTTCATGAAGGAAAAGGGATGCACTCTGGAGACTGACAGGAGGGTAGTTGGTAAAGCAATCAGTCTTACTGTTAAAGGTTATTTGGTGTCAACACCAAAGGGGCAAAGGGGCGTAACTGTCTCTAGGGGCCTTCTGTGAAGGACCAGGAGGGCAGAACTACAATGTACCAGGTGCTGAAGAAGTTCTTGGTGCTCGACAGCGTTGAGGCGGTTCCAGGGCACTTCGCAGCCTGTGAGACAGAGTTAGTGGCGGGAGACAGCTGCAGGTATCAGGCAGCAGGCAGTTCGGCCAGCAAGGCTGGATGGTTATCTGCAGGCTGTCCGGCGCGGCGGCTCTGGGCCAAGAATCGGTGTCTCGGTGCTGGTTGGCGGATCTGGAATGCTGGTCGAAGCATCTCGGACGGCTATGTTGACTGCGGCATGACAACAGTCAGCGGTGCAGCTAGATGCGGTTTGAGGAATCAAATGTCTCGAAATTGTCCTTAAAAAGACAGGGCTTGTGTCATTTCAAGGTGGACAGCCCAAAGCTCAGGAGGGTGTTAGCAGGCAACAACCTTGCACTTTGTCCAGAGACTCTCCGGCACTTCCCACCAAGGAAGCTTGCTGTCAGATACTAGCAGGGCACACTGTGTGCTGGCTGGGTACGGTTCAGGAGCTTCTGGACGGGTCCTCTGAGTCTGGTATCTCCCTCTGTTCCCTTGGAGATGTTTAGAGGAGGGATATTGCTTCCCTCTTGGAACTCCTGGCCTTACTTCACTGGCAGGAAATGTAAGGTAGACTGTACCTTCAGCTCGGCTCCAAATGTGTCCTTCTTGTTACTCCTTGCAAAGTCTTCAGATGATCTGATCAGTGAGGGGCGCAGCCCTCTTTTAAAGCCAAACGGGCCCCAGTGATTGGTGCAGGCTAAGCCAACCTTAATGAATCAATCCTGGGTCCCCACCAACAATCTTCAGTGATGCTTCAGGTCAGAATCAGAGCATTTGGCAGCAGACAGGGGAAGAATGACAACATATACTTCTATGTGCCACCCATCTTCCTGCCTGCTGTACATCAAAGTGTCTCCCTAATTCACTGAGCCCTATGCAGCACTTGGTCACAACATGGCCCTCCTTTGAAGTAGGGGGTTGCAGGCAGACTTTCGTCTTCTACAATTCATATATTTCCCTGCTCTTAAAGGAGTGGTTCCAGACAGGACATGCACTGCCCTTTCATACCAAGAAGGGGTGTTAGTACCAATTTGATACATCGCATTACAAAGAAGTGTTGGTCTCTGGTCTCAATTGTCACTTCCTGCACACATGACTTCCCTGAGGCCTGATAATTAACATTCTTCAGTATTCGCCGCCACTAGCAAGATGTAACAATGGTGATGCAAATCCATGCAGCCTTGAAATGCTAATCACGCTGCCCACGGCCAGAGGCTTTTGATGTACACACAGCTGTCAGGTGTCAGCTACACATGACAGGGGAGGGCAGCAGTGGTAAGCTGTGTCCTCCCAGCGTACATGACTATTTTTTTGCTGTCTGGTGAGCGTGGAAAATACGTGAATTAATGGCCCAACATATTTTCCGGAGGTTGATCTCCCATCATTCATTCTTTTAAATAAACAAAAAATCAAAGAGCCCAGGCGAGCACACTCACCCTGTGCAGATAGTGGAATTCCTCACATGACCCCCAGTCTCAAAATGGGAACCACCACCCTACTGAGGATCTAGTTTGTCATCAAGGCGAAAGTACCGGCTGAGGCCACGTGCATTTACATGCTGGGAGCCTGGCTTTTGCTGGAGGTCCATATCTAATCCCTGAAGGGATATGGCCCACAGCAAAAGATTAGGGTTCTCCCCTTGCATGGCCATTAACCATCGCAGAGGCATGTGGTCCATCTGGATCGTAAAGTGAGACCCAAAGAGGTAGGGTTTCAGCTTATTTACGGCCCACACAACTGCATACACCTCTTTTTCTACGACAGCCCAGTTTCTTTCCCTTTTTGACAAACGCCTGCTAAGACAGGTTTGTGGCCTTGATGCCTGTATTCTTCAGCACCTGAATCACTTGTTTCAGGTGGGATACATGATCCTCCCAGGTGTAGCTGAACACAGCAATGTCATCTAGATAGGCGACACTGATGTTTTCCAGTCCAGACAAAACCTTTTTAACCAACTTCTGAAAAGTGGAAGGGCATTTTTCAATCCGAAGGGCATCATAGTGAACTGATAATGTTCTTCTGAGGTTGAGAATGCTGACCTTGCTTTGGCTCCATTTGTCAACCCAACCTGCCTATAATCGCTGTGAGGTCAAAAGTACTGCAGAAAAGAGCTTGTCAATGACCTTATCTGCCTGAGGAATGGGGTGAGCATCTGTCTTCATGACAGAATTGAGCCCCCTGTAGTCCACACAAAACCAAACTTCTGCTTTCCCATTACTGGTCTTTTTAGGGACCAGTACCACTGGGCTAGCCCAGGGGCTGTCGGATGTCTCTATCACTCCTAAGGACAACATCTTGGAAACTTCCTCCTTGATGGTGTCTCTGACCTTATCGGACATCCGAGAAAATTCTACTCTTCACCGGTTTACTAGCTCCAGTGTCCACACTATGGGTACACCAATCTGTGTGACCGGTAGTCAGTGAAAACAGACCCGCAATCTGTCCCAGTAAAGTGCGACATTCTGTCAGTTGCTGTTCTGACAGGTCCGTTTTAAGGTTGACACCTTCAACTGACCCATTTGTGGCTTAAGTGTGCAGGAGGTCTGGGAGGGAATCAGTCTCCTCCCCAGTCTCTCCGTCTGTCACTAATGCGATGACCAAGTCATCCAAGCTATAATGGGGTTTTAGCCGGTTGACCACCTTAATGAACCAATCCTGGGTCCCCACCAGCAATCTTCAGTGGTGATTCAAGTCAGAATCATAGCATTTGGCAACAGAAGGGGAAGGATGACAACATATACTTCTAAATCCCACCCATCTTCCTGTCTGCTGTACATCAAAGTGTCTCCCTAATTAACTGAGCCCTATGTGGCGCTTGGTCACAACATGAGTCTCCTTTGAAGAAGGGGGTTGAAGGCAGACGTTCATCTCCTACAATTCACATACTTCCCTGCTCTGAAAGAGTTGCCCAGACAGGATGTTCACTGCCCTTTCATACCAAGGAGGGGTGTTAGTACCAGGTTGACACATTGCATTACCAAGAGGAGTTGGTCTCTGGTCTCCATTGTCACTTCCTGCCCCCAGGCCTTCCCTGAGGCCTGATAATTAACATTCTTTAGTATTCTTTGCCACCAGTAAGGTGTAAAAATGGAGATACAAATCCATGGGGCCTTGAAATGCTAATCAGGCTGCCCACGGCCAGAGGCTTTTGATGCACCCACAGCTGTCGAGTCTCAGCTACACATGACGGGGGGGCAGCTGTGGTAAACTGGGTCCTCCCAGAGTGCATGACTCTTTTTTTGCTGTCTGGTGAGCGTGGAAACTATGTGCAGGAATGGCCCCACATATTTTCCAGAGGATGATCTCCCATCATTCATTCTTTTAAAATAAATAACAAAAATCAAATAACCCAACCATGCATACTCTCCTTGTACAGATGGTCGAATTCCTCACAGAATGATTGGCATAAAGGAGAATTACTGTGTAATGGCATATCTAAGGTATGTATTTAATAATGTTTGTATTGACCTTTTGAGTATGGAGACACAAAAAGATTCAAGACGCCCACTGCAACAACCCCACCTCACAATCTGAGAGAAGAAACCAGCTGTTTTGTTTTGTTTGAATTGTAAATCAAAATGCTGGTGGTCCCCTTACTCACAATGCTGAGGAAGTCCCCTTTAAGATACTACACATAACCTCAGAATATAATGAAGTGTTTAAACGGTAGCATGCCTTCTTTGGTCTTACTAACATTTACATTTAAAATTCACCACAAACATCCATACATACATAAATAAATAAATAAATAAACAGATATAAATGAAATATTATTTTGGGATATGCAAAATACATCCTACAAAATCATCACTGTATTGTATTCAGAATCTAAAGAAAAGGCACATTGCTTCATTTTGTTTTTGGAGACTGAAAGAGGTTCTTATTGAGGAAACATGGATACATAAATTAGACTAGGTTTGCATGATTTAATAAGGAAAAGGGAGATTGCAGGCAATGAAACAATTTGTATAGAAGGTTTCTAAAACTGAATTTCTATCAAAATCTTCCCCCACCTCTGTTTTGTAATCTTTTGGAAATTGTTTTACTTCATCACTTTAATTATAAAATGGGTGGCACCATACAGGCCTGTTTTAATCCATTGCCGAATCAATTAAATCGAATCAAGATTCTGGGAGACACTGCATTTTCTGAAACTAACCCAGGGAATTCATTAATTAACTTCATTTTGGGAGAGAAATGCCACCTTTAACAAAAATTCTGTTCCTAAGAGAATTACATTTAAATACAATGGGTATATTTCACTTGGTTTTATTGGCAGGGCCATTAAATCTCATGGACAGAACATAGGCATCTGACATTTCTCAGGGCCTCTTGTTGGCTCTGTCCAGTGGTTGAAATTTCGGAAAGCACAAGGCATCCCGATCATCTAATCCACCTACCTTGACAAAAGCAGCATCCTGCATATTGTGCAGTAAACTGCCTAATCTTGGGGCCTGATAGTGTGGTGCTCAAAGGGGCCAGAGGCCAACTGTAGCTGGTGGATTGCTGACCCTGAGTAGGTAAAGTGGGATCCCTAGGCAAACTGGGTCCCCACTCTAAGGCAGGAGGCAGTCACAAGAATATTCACCCCATCTCCATAGACCCTCCAGAAAGGCTGGGGGCTCAATGAGACCATCAAACGGACATGCCAAACCCCACACCCTTCACCCATGTAAAGAACAAACAAGGGGTAATCACAAGGATGTGCCCTGCCCCCAAACTACCACTATCTCTGACCAACCACTAAGGGGGTAACCACAGGGAACCCTCTAATCCCATTCCCTTTGCTGATGCCCAGCCCAAAAGAGGGGAAAAGTCACAGGAACACTCACATCTCCTTTACTCCCACTATGGACTCCCAAAGGAGATACGTACCAACATAACCCTATAGGAGACCCCTTATGAAAAGTGGATTATGAAAAGTGGATCACACTGGCAGAGCATCCAAACTTCCTGGCTAGACCAAAATGCCTATTGTATAGGACAAAGCGTCTTCCTTTAAGAAAGCGTTATTGCATGGCTAATGTTTCTGATGAGTGAGTACATCCATTTATTACCTCTGCATGGTTAGTGAAGAAACCCTCTCACACTGTGATTGAGAAGCATGCAAACCAGGGAAGTCCTGCGATTACAAAGGCAAGCAACAAAACACCAAACCATACAACTCCCATTTTCCGAGCATCGCTGGGATGTCAGTTTGACATATTTCCCATGATGAAGGGAGCACAAATGTTGCAGGCACTTCCACATACTCGTCAGAAAAATGTCAGACTCAGAATCCACATTCCAGAGGAACAGGAGATCCAGACTGACTTATACAGGCAATGACAGAGGGCCTCCCAGTGTATAACGCTTACCTTGGAACTCTGCGGGAGCACCTCGAATCTCCGTTGAATGTTCCACAGTACTCACTGCCCAAAACCTGTGCTGGGTATTGTGGAACCATTGCCGGGTTTGTAGTGGAAGGAGTGGGAATGTTAAGTGATGTAAGCCCAGGACTGGACTGGTATCTTGAGGCTGCTATGTTGATAACCTAAGGCCAAAGCAGGGGTGTGTCATCAATGTCCCTCTGTACGCCACACCTAATCCCTGGCTTGCCCCTGGGGAGACTAGGCTCATCTGTGGAACGCTTTATGTGGCAGCCATTCTTTGGGTGCATTCATTGCCACTTACTTCACTGGCATTCTGCTCACTCAGTCCTGCTGTAGCTCGCCGGATGTTTTTGCGTGTGCTTATTAGTCTTTGAGGCTTTCAGTCTCTGTCTTTTGCCTCTTGGTTTTCTTTTGCCTGTTGATTTGCTCAACAATAGACACTTGCTGTGATCCTTTCGATGCGTCCCATCTTCTTTGTTTTTGCCTCTGAAGTTCCTCAAAAGACTTTATGTGCGGCTAATGTCTCTGTTTCTTGTGTTCTTCCAGGTTGGATTCAATGAGAAGGTCTGTTCAGCAGGATGCATGGAGAAGTGAGCGAACTCCTGGATGTGGCAGATACAGTGCAGTAAGTAATGCTTTTTGGATGTCTATGCCAGTCCCCAGCGCTGCAGTGGTCGCGTAAGCACTTACTAATAAGAATCCTTGTTTTGCTCTGCACAGGTGCTGGCTACAGTGACTAGACAGACCAGGGAGCTGGTTCATGGGCAGAGCAGATTGGTAAACATTAAGCTGCTGCAGTAGAGTAACCAAAAGCGAGGGAAAAAGCATGGTCATGGCTTATATAGCAGGCCTCACCCTGTGCACTGAAACGTGTCTTCACGGTAGTTGGCTGTGGGCCTTCCTCCGGCCATGTTGGGTGTGAATGGCAAGGCCACACACAGCGACCATGTTGGACGGAGTCTTTCCTGGTTCTTGACACTGACTTGAATACCAACTGGCATTATCTGGATGACCTGCTGGATGGGTGCTGTACCTTAACAATGGTCTTGCTTGGTGAGAATGCCAGATAACTGGTGAGCATTCCATAAATGTGTATAGGCAGTCCGCCCTTCCCCTCATGGCAGTGTGAGTGCTAACATGGTTGGGTCGCTCTGAGTGTCCTTGCTGGTGATCATGGCACAAGGGGAGACGACAGACTCCATATTTGGCCATGGCTCTATTGGACTACAAAATGGTGATCAAACTACATGTAGCCTCAGACCAACCACATTTAGAGCAACATGATCACCCATCTTATATCCATTCACAAAACAACACATCCCTCAATGCAGTGGTGTCCTCAATATCACTAAGCATCCCCGAGGAGAGGTGGGCCATTCCTATGAAAGGAGCTAGATCAGCTAAGCAGTTTAGGTTGTTTGAGTAGGAGTTGGAGAAAGGAGTTTGATAAAGAGTGGCATGAGAGAGGAGTGCTGAGAAGAGGGATGGTAAAATGTTTGAAAATGGAGGAGGCTGAACATCAGATCAGGAAAGGGAGTTTGGTGGAGTTTGCAGTAGAAAAGGATTATTATCAGTGGAGAGTTGTTAGAAAGTGGAGGAGGCATACCATTGGAGAAGGAGAAAGAGGCTGCAAGGTACTTGGAGGAAGTGAGTCAATGGGGATGGCAGGAAACGTTTACATCAGGGAAAAGAGTTGTCATCAGAGGGCAAGGAGGTAGACAGAGAAGTGCGAGCAGGCAGGATGAATGCAAGAGGCATACTGTCTGTGGAACAATGGTCCATTAAGGAGAAGGTGGTTGAAGTGTCTCAGCCCAGGGGCAAGGAGAACGATTATATAGGGGAGACACATCAATATACCCTAGGAGGTGGAAGGAGAACGTGACTCCTTCTAGCAAAGGAGAACAGGAAGATGTCAGTAGACCAGGTCAGTCTAGCACAGTATCCCATTCTGGTGGGATGAAGTATGAGATGGTTCAATCTCAGCATGGGCTAAGAAGCATTGCGTTGTGGGAGATATAGAGAGGGTGACCTGAAGATCAAGGACCTAGAACACTGAGATGCTCAGCAGGAAGGAAACACCCTGGGCCTGGCCTGGAGAATGGCTGTCACTGGAACTGAGCCAAAGAGGAGGTCCAAACACGCACTCAACCTCCTTAGATCTTTTCCAATCCGTGATGATGTTGGCCTTACAGGTCCTGATACACCTACTCAAATGACAATTGTAGGCAACCCTGAAAACCCTCCATTTTGAATACAATGACCAGGGTTTTTGATTGGACAACAAGTCCACTGCAGAGGTTGGAGCACAAGCTCCCTCTCCCATCCGACTGCTGGAGCAGTTCCCTGCACCCAAGCACTGATGTGCCATAGGTAAGCCTGGAGGCTTCACCATATGAATTATGCACTGCCTGTGCTCCATTTGGAAAATCGCCACTTTAACATTTTAATTGAGGCATTTTAATCGTGCTGCTTGCCTGCGCATTCCTAACCCCTTAAGCAACTTGGGACAAGAAAACAAAGTGTGCAGCACCCAATCACGACATTAAAAACCACAAGGTTTTTGCAGTTCCAAGATGGCCACCGCTGCATTTCTGGCCAAATCTATCTCCATCTGAGCCCAGCTGGCTCTTGATTGACTTCCCCTGGCCTGATAGCCTACCGTGGGGCACCGGCAGGCGTAAGCCGGCCCCCGATGAAGGCAACCGAAAAAGGCTCCACCTAACTGAGCCTGACCGAGCTTTACCACGCTTTACCGATCTGACCCACTTGGCTTCTGCTCTACCAACCCATATTATCAAGGTGAGCCCCTCTCAAACTCTCCACTGTTGGGCACCTGCATTAGGGTCAGCCTCATGACATATCAATTGCCCAATGTTAACATGCATCCTTCAACCACCCTGCGTCATCGTCTCTAGATGGCAGCCCACTCTGACCTGCTCGCAGCCTCAGAACAGGCCCGCAGCCCATGCTAGATGCCCGACCGATTGCCGTACAATACAGACGGCACTATCCTCTGACTAAGACTGTACCGTCACGTAAGCCTCAACTCCTTCGGAAACCCTCCGTTAAACATTACTGTGGCCCCGCATCCATCCCGATCCCAGCAGCGCTGCGGCCATGTCATTGAATGCTGCACTATTATTTCATAAACTGTTGTGCTGTAACTTCTCCTGAATGTCGTAGCACATTGATGCACTACTTCTTTTTTATTGATGTGCCATGCTACTGCCCCACCCTGAATGCTACCCTGTGCTGGCACCCTTATCTGAATCACTGTACTATGCCAGCGCCCCATATTGAATGCTATACTATACTGTTGCCCAACTCTGAACTACTGTGCATTGTGCTGCTGCCCCTATCTGAATCAGTGTACTATGCTAGTGCCCTATATTGAATGCTATACAATACTATTTCCCAACTCTCAACTGTTGTGCAATGTGCTGCTGCCCCCATCTGAATCAGTGTACTATGCTAGTGCCCCATTTTGAATGCTACACTATACTGTTACCCAACTCTGAACTGCTGTGCATTTTGCTGTCGCCCTTATCCGAACTGCTGCATTGTGTTAGTATCTTACATTGAATGTTGCCCCGTGACCCTACCTTGAATACTGCATTGTGCTACAGTCCTGCGTTAGATGCTACACCATAGTGGTACTTAAAATGGTGCTTCACGTTGATGTCATTATCTTAAATACTGCATGATGCTCAAGTGCTGATGCCACTACTTAAGAGTTGCTCTACGCTAATAATAATTGCTAATAATACTACTCATATTAGCTCTCAATTAGCCTCGGGCACCAGTTCCATAGAAAGTTATACCATCACCAAATATTCATACCCTATGAACTTCATACACCAACCTCTGGGAATCTATCCACCATGGCACCCTCTTACTTGGCCAATAACAATACTACCAATCAACTCTCAGATATGAATGACTCTAAACACCTAACACCGAGTAATCCCTGCACTACTAAGGCTAGGAACACTCGTCTCAGGACTAGACTCGCCAAAATATTTGAGCCTCCCATCAGCTCACTCCCAACCACTACAGGAAAAAGTACTCCCAATACCCTGCCCAGCCCAACGCCTGCAAGTACGAACCCAGGGTACAACCGCCTCCCTAGTACAAAAAATCATATAGCCCAGAACTGTAAACCTAAAATCCATCAAGCCCCCCAGAAAACCACAAATGCTACAAGTCTTCCTATTAAAGGAGCCCTATTAAACTCCAAATCCTTAGTAGCACATGCCACGGAAATTGCTGACCTGATCCAGAGTGACAACCTAGACTTCCTTGCCATTACTAAGACCTGGTTACACACTGCAGCAGGTCCTATGCTTATGCTTGCAGTCCTTGACGGCTACACTATCTTGAGACAAGACAGACAAGGATCCAGAGGTGGAGGTATTGCCATCATCTGCAAATGTAGCCTCTCTATGAGATTAGCCGCCCCGATCGACATTCAATCATGTGACGTATTATCAGTTAGAGTACCTCTGAATAACTCCCAAACCCTCAATATCCATCTGATATACCACCCCGGGCCCAACGGGTACATTTGCGGAGGATATCAACACCATTCTATCTAGTAATCTTTTTTTTTTTTTTAAACTCTTTATTTCTCATTTTCAACAAGTTACATTAAATAACAGAATTAACAACCTAGGTCATTGAATTGCAAAATACATATTAGTGGAAAACAAAATAAAACAGAATTCCAAACCATAACTCTGTATTACACCATATGAAACTCAAGACCAACCTAAAACAAAGCCACATACACCAGACACATGACAATAGACAGACAAGACCACAAAAAACAACCACATAGACTAGTAATCTTAAAAGCTCAACACAAGTACTTCTACTTGGAGATTTTAATTTGGGCTTTAATGACCCCTCGGATCAGCCTGCCTTAGCAATGGCAAATATTTTATTAGAACTTGGATTCATCCAGAGAAGCAAAACATCTACCCACAACAAAGGTAGAATGCTCGAGTGGGTGGCAATGCCAACATCCTCTCCATCTCACCTCTAGCCTGGACGGACCACTACCTACTCTCTTTCATGCTCACCACCAACAGACCCCCACCTTCACCCGCCCCTAGGGCTCCACCCACACTAACTAGAAACAAAAAGTGTATCACAGTGGATAGGCTTATCACTGCAGTACTCCCCACCATAAACTTGCTACCTGACAGTACTGACCCAGAGAGCTTGGTCGCGGAGTATAATAAAATCATGACCTCCTCCCTGGTCATAGATTGCCCCCATCAAACTTAGACCAAGTAAACCAAAAATCCATCTGAATAAATGGTTTACACCCTTTATAAAAAACCTGAGACAACAAAAAAGAAACTGCGAGGCTGCTTGAAAACTACTACCGTCAGAAGCTAACAAACTTAAGCTTACCAAACTATCATCCCTCTACAAAAAAGAAATATACCTAGCTAAACAAATATCTTTCAACACTCGCATATCCCAAGCTAAATCCAATATGAAGGAATTATTTACCATTCTTAAAGAAATAGAGACTCCCATAGTAATACCAGACACCTATACCAAAGATAAAAAATGGGGCTCAGACACCCAACAT
The DNA here is from genome assembly GCF_040938575.1 of Ambystoma mexicanum. Classification (NCBI taxonomy): domain Eukaryota; kingdom Metazoa; phylum Chordata; class Amphibia; order Caudata; family Ambystomatidae; genus Ambystoma; species Ambystoma mexicanum. The sequence continues at coordinate 453,139,591 of NC_090938.1, forward strand.
GCACTAGCCAATACAATATCCACCTTACAATATAACATTTCCAATAAAAAAGCCTCCTTAAAGGACCCACCCATACCTAAAATAATTGGGAACACCCACAAAGCCCAACCTACCCAAATCAACTCCTCCAAAGTATCTATTCTAGAGGTGGAAAGAATTATTCTGTCCCCCAAACCCTCCAACTGCCAGGGTGACCTCTACCCTGTGCAGCTCATCAAAGATGCGGCCCGAGACCTGTTCCCTTTCATAACTAAGCTTATCAATGAGTCCTTCTCCACTGGTATCATACCTAGCAACCTCAAACAATCTTGGGTACTCCCGCTCCTAAAAAAAGACCTTAGATCCATCTACACCCACTAACTATAGGCCAATCACGACAGTGCCCTTTCTTCTTAAAATTCTGGACAATGTAGCATATATGCAAATACAGAAATATCTGGAATTACACCACTTATTAGGAGCTGGACAATCAGGATTCCATCCACAACATGGAACTGAGACGGCCCTCATCGATCTCAAGACTCAAGTCGATGAGCTTAGGGATAATGGTAAATCAGCTCTGCTCCTCTTTCTAGACCTCTCGGCTACCTTCAACCTGGTTGACCATACAATCCTATGTACCATCTTGACGCAGCGGCACATTTCTCCAAGGACGCTATTACATGGATCAGATCCTTCCTCAGCGGCAGAACAATGAGAGTCTTCTCACCATTACCAGCGGCTGACCCCATTCCCATCACCTGCGGTGTGCCTCAGGGTTCATGTATCTCACCCACACTGTACAACATTTTCACCAAGCCCCTTTTCGATGATCTGGATCATCTCGGTATCACCTACACTAACTATGCAGATGATACCCAGATTCTCCTCCCACTTTCAGGGGATTAGGACAAGGATTTTGCCTTGGTGAACAGAGTGTACTTCATCATCCAGGCATGGGTGGGCATGCATGGTCTATGCCTGAATGATGATAAAACAGAACTCATGATCCTGGGCACCCCCACCAACCTAAAAAAAACTAGGACCTGACTACTCCTCATTCATAATTGACGGCAACTGCATTAAGGTACAACAGGAGGTAAAAACACTAGGTTTTTATCTCGACTCAACTCTCTCCTTTGTCAAACAGGTTAATTCACTAGCATCCATCACGACCTATATGTGCAAACTTATCAGAACCGGTAAGCCATTTCTCTCCAGCAGCAGCTGCACTATCCTGGCCAGAACCCTCATCTTGTCCCGCCTGGAACACTGCAACGCCATTTACCTAGGCTCTACCAAATCCACCGTCAGAAGAATCCAAACTCTACAAAACAATGCCCTTAGAGTGTCACTAGGCATTTCCAGAAGAGATCACATTTCCAAGAGTAGTCGTCAGAATAACTGGCTCCAGACTAACGACAAAATCCTGCTAAAAACCCAGTCGCTCACCCATAAATCTCTTAACAAAGCTGCCCCCATCTACCTTGCCGAGAGATTCCACAAACAGACCTCCTTGAGAACATCCAGATCAGTAAACAGGGATCACCTATCCATCCCCAGATTCAAACTATCCACGATTGGAGGTAATAGCTTCCCTGTGAAAGTGGCCAAATTATGGAACTCCTTGCCTCCTACACTGAGAATAGACCAATCTTACCAAAATTTTAGAACCAACATTATCCTCTGGCTGAAGTCCAACGATCACTAAATTGCACAACACTGAATCTTGTACAGCAACTAGCAATGACACTTTGTCAACGGTAAATAACGACACATTATGCCTTGTATGTAATGCATCTCTCTTCGCATCTCATTACTGGCTACCCCAACGGTGGTAACTATAACTCTTTACACACTGCCTGTAATATTTGTAAATGTCTATGGCTATCCTGTATTATCTGTAAACATTTGTATATACTTTTTCTGTATGTTATCTGGAACATTTATATATACCTTCTGTCTAAGTAATGCTTTGTAAGTAAGGTATCTTACCACAATTCTTGTAACTAAGCTTTGCATAATCTTGTAACTGCTGCGCCCTGCTACCCTTGGGTCTGATGCGCATTCTAAATAATAAACAAACAAACAAGTTTGACTAGATGGATACCGGTCCCCAGAACTTTGTAAGAGACTCACTGTATTTTAATTTTCACTGAACACTATGGGCCTAATTATGAGTTGGGCAGTATTCCGGCACAAAATCTACCAGAATACTGCCTAACAGAATTACTGTTACCACCACTTGGTCTGGCAGAATTACTGCAATTGGGAGTGGAGGAATTAATCCCCATTTGTTGACAGTCTGTTGGACTCTATGTGGCATTTTTGGTGCAATTACTGCAGCAGTAATTCTTCTGAGTTTGCCGATTTTCAGCAGAAAGTGAAAGGATTTACCTCCAGCATAATGCTGGAGGTAAATCCCCAGCTCCAGGGCCATACTCGTAGCATGGCAGTGTTTTTTCCCACACTGCCATACTTGTAAGAAGCCCCATATATATCTGGAGACTCACCATCAGGTTTCCTTTCAAACGCAAGTTCGCGTTCTAGGTCTCTGTGTTCCCCGATCGGTTAAGAGCTGGCTCCAACCCCACCTTGCGGCTTGCAACCGCTTGTGCTTGTTCCCCTCCAGGTTTGCACGCTGTGTTTTCTTGCTCTCTCTGTCCCGTTTCTCCTCCGTGTTGCTTTCCCTCCTGGACAGCAGCCCATTGTCCGCTATTTTCCCCCTTTGGCTTGCAGCGTATTTTTGCTGCTTCTCTCCCCCTGGTTCCCGCGGCACACTCGTGCTGGGCTCTCCCTCACTGCACCGCAGCTCCTCCGCAAGGTTACAATCTCTAACCCAGCTGACTTTCTCCCAGACTCCCTTTGACTTCCGTTATCTGTGATCATCAGGAAACAATCTGTTTTGATCTCATCCGACCCGTTCATTTCCCCATAATCTTGGGGATCCCCTGGTTGAGACTGCAAAATCCATACATTGATTGGAGTAAGAACACAATTCACTTTGCTTCTGCCTACAGTTCCTCCCATTGCTTACACATTTCCAGCCACCAGGCATCCTCGGCAGAATGCTCCAAGGTTGAGAGCACAGTCTTGAGTATCCATTCCATTCCAGCTTGTTTTGATCACTTTAAGGAAGTTTATATTGACACGATACTCAAGAAGTTGCTCCCACATCATCCGGAGGAATGCGCGATTGATTTGAAACCTCATGCATTAGTTCCTTTTGGATGCATGTTTTCTCTTACCATCGCTGAAACACATGCCCTGAAGGAATACTTAGATGACAATCTACAGAATGGGCTGATCCAACCATCGAAATCACTGGCTGGGGCTTCTCTGTTCTTCATCCCCAAGGAAGACTCTAATGAATTACTCCTCTGTATTGACTATCGCAGCCTCAATCAGGTGATACGAGACCAGTATCCCATGCCCCTCTTAAGGGATATCTTCAAATCTGTACAGGGATCCAAGTTCTTCACTAAACTAGATCTCCAAAGGGCATATCATGTGTTGCAGATCAAAGAGGACGATGAATGGAAGACTGCATTCAGAACACCTTATGGCCATTTTGAGTATCGACAAAACCAAAAGAGTGGGGATCCCCTTCTTCATGGGCATCTGGGGACATACCAATTAACCAAAAACAGGAACGATGCCTCACAGAAGCTCTATAGAATCTAAATTATTCCTAGAGCAAGGACCATTGGCCACATTGGGGAAGGCTGAGAGTGAAGAAATACAGTGTGGGCTATTCACATATCCACATTATTTGTTATCAAATTCTTTATTTAATTGATACTCATTTTCTTTAAAATCAGACATACAAATGTAAATACTACAACATTAAACATCACTTTCCATTCACTTAAAAAATTATAAATGTATCAAAAAGGATCATCACATACTTTGATCTGCATAAGGTAAACCCTTATCTTACACGTTCGAGGTGTCCTCGGTTCCATATTTAGGTTTCATTCTTTTGGACAAAGGTATCGAGATGGACAAACGTAAGGTTGCAGCTGTCCGACAATGGCCCACTCCGTCCAATGTCCAGGACATACAAATGATTTTGGGACTAGCACATTTTTATCACAAATTTATTCCCAACTTCTTACAAATTGTTTTGCCCATTACGAATTTACTGAAGAAGATGGTACCTTTTGTCTGGAATCAAGAAGCTGATTCCGTTTTCCAGTTCCTCAAGTTAGTACTCAAACAACCGGATCAAGCCATTCCTTTCATTGTAGAGAATGACACTGGTGCCATTGGAGCTGTCCATAAAAAATGTTTTGGATATATTTTGCATCCCATTGCTTACTTATCTAAAACCCTAGAGACTTCAGAGCTTAACTATTCGGTCAAAGGAAAAGAACTACTAGCCATGAAACAAGGTTGTGCTGAGTGGTAACATCTATTACAAGGCTCAATGCATACTTTCCAGATCAGGACTGATCACCGCAACCTCAAGCTACTCCAACAAATGGACTGTGTCAACGCTCGTCAAGCCAGATGGGCGTTTTTCTTTGCTCAGTACAATTTTGTCATTATCCACATCCCAGTATCTGACAAATCAATAGCTGATCGTCTATCCCGTAGGTGGACCTCTTCCGATGTCAAAGTTCAGAGTTGTGAACCCCTCTTCAGAAGGAATGTTTTCTTGGGGAGATTTCAAACTGCCGGTTTCCCATATGATCAGTCAGATCCCGCTTAACGGAAAACCAGTGACCTCCTCTTCCATCAAGACCTATTAGTGGTACCCACACCAACCTTGCAACAAAGGATTCTAGGGAATCATTGCTACCCTGGACATTATTAATTGATCCTTCGGGTGGCCAACTATGTACACTGATGTCAAGGCCTTTGTCCGTTCTTGCCCTGCATTTGCCCAATGTGCAACACAGGCAAACCCATTGGGTTACTGAATCAAGGTCCAACTCCTGTCAGACCCTACAGCCATATTTCCACTGATCTGATTTTGTTGTGGATTTACCCCTCTCTAGGGGTTGTACTGCCATTTTGGTGGTGGTGGATTCATACAGTAAATTGTCCCATTTTGTTCCCCTCTCTGGACTTCCATCAGCCTTCAAGACTGCTATGGTTTTTCTTGAGGAAATCTTTAGATTGCATGGGTTGCCAGAGTCTATTGTCTCTGATCGAGGTACACAATTTACCTACAGGTTTTGGAAGACCTTGTGCGACTTGTTGGGAATCGATAGAGCACTCTCTTCTGATTACCACCCGCAGTCTAATGGACAGACTGAATGGCTCAACTATACTATGGAGCAGTATCTCAGATGCTTCATAAACACCCGTCAAGACAACTGGTTGAATTGCTTCCTACAGCTGAGTTTGTTTATAACAACACTGTCCACACGGCCGTAGGTATGAGTCAGTTTTATTGCACCTACAGTATCCAGCCTTTGTTTCGGCCCGGTTCTGCCTTTACTGCTTCTACTGTTCGGCATCACCCAAGCAGACAAAGCATTGGAACCCATAAATGAGGCCAGGCAGGAATATAAGAAGCAAGATGATCAACACAGAAGAAGGGTACCAGACTTTTATGTGGGTTAATCGGTTTGGCTTTCCACCAAACATCTTCCCAGATGAGTTTCACCTTAAAAACTCCCCAGGGTTCATTGGACACTTAAATACCTTAGCCAAGATAAATCCTGTGGCTTTCAGACTTAAGCTGCCACCTTCTCTCAACAGACTGCATTTTGTGCTTCACTTTTCTCTTTTTCAGACTTGCATTCGGGATCCTTACTATCGCAAATAAAAGTCTATCTGAACGTCACCACCCCAGGAGACTGAGGAATATGAGGTCTCAAAGATTTGGGGTTCCAGGTATCACAAGGGGAGGCTCCAATACTTGGTGCAATGGTAGGGTTATCCCCTTTCTGAGAATACTTGGAAACCTGTTTCCTTCATTAAAGCTCCCTACCGCCTCATGCAATTCAATTGGACCCATCCAGAAAGCGAGGGACCTCCAGGTACAAAAGGGTGCATACTGTCACTGGGTGGCACGTTCTAGCTCTCTGTGTTACCCACTTGGTTAAGAGCTGCCCCCCCCTTAATAACAGCATTGCAACCGCTTGTGCTTGTTGCCCTCCAGGTTCGCACACTGTGTATTCTTGCCCTCCTTCTGTCCCGTTACTCCTCCGTGTTGCTTTCCCTCCTGGACAGCAGTCCATTGTCCGCTATTTTCCCTCCTTTGGCTCGCATTGCATTTTCGCTGCCTCTGTCCCCTTGGTACCTGTAGCACACTCGTGTTGGGCTCTCCCTCACTACATTGCGGCTCCTCCGTGTGCATACTCTCTCAAACCTAGCTGTCGCTCTCCCTGTGGTTCCTGCGGCACTCTCGTGCTGGGCTCTCCCTCACTGCACCGCGGCTCCTCCGCGAGCTTACTGTAACGCTCACCTGATTCCCGTAGAGGCGCCGGTCTTGACTGGGCGTATACCATATCTTCAAAGGTGATGTGTAACACACGGCTGGCTCTTTGGGCTGGACCTCTGTGCACTGTATGTCTGACTCGAAGGGTAAGATGTCTGCAGATAGAAAATATGGGATTAAGGAACTGGGTTATTGAATGTCTCTCTCTTCTTCCCTTTCTCTTCTCCTGTAGAACCCCAAAGGTTAACGCTCTCACCTTAGGTAAGTGAACGCCGTGCTCTCCATCTGCCTCGGGGCAGGGTGCTGTAACCAGTTTCTTCACTGGATAAGGGGAGCAGGCCTCTTGACTTCAGAGGACTGCTGTCCGTCGTTTACTGCACGAACGGTAAGTTTCGAGTAATTCTAATGTCTTTAAAGTCTTTAGTAATGATGTTTCTTGTTTTGCAGGGTTCCGGCGATGACGGATGACGGGCTGAAGTGAGTTGAAGATGGAGCCCGTGTGATGGATAGAAGCGCCTGGAAGCACGTAAGTAAGCGCTTGTTGCCTGCTTCACGATGCGCTCTAACTCTCTTTTTATTTTGCAGGTACAAGTTCGGAGCGGCTGCAGGGTGCCGGAATACCCACTGGGTTAGATGTGGAAAGGAGTAATGGCACGTGAGTATTAAAGTTCCCCAATGTCTTTAAACGCACCTTGTTTTGTCTTTCAGATGCGGGATGCAGCGCCGAAGGCCTCCGGAGCGTGCGAAGAGTTGGTAAGCTTTTGTCTTTCAGATGCCGGAATGCAGTGTGAAGACCTCCGGAGCGCACGAAGAGTAGGTAAGCCTTTGTCTTTCAGATGCCGGAATGCAGCGCGAGGCGTTGGTGACAGCCGATGGACCAGGTAAGTGAAGAGCTGTCACTGAAGACCTCTAATGCTAACCTGTTCTTTCTTGTCTTTATAGGTGTTGCTGAAGACTGGATTCAGGATGGTAAGCCTTTTTCCTTAGGCCCAGGATCAGATGCAGAAGACACGATGAGCGTTCTGCTGCAGAGGATGCAGAATAACGCAAAGCAAGATTCATCCATCGGGTGTGGTTTAAATAGCCTCCTGTAGTGCTTAGGTGTCTCCTTCCACAGCCACGCCTAGGTAAGAAAAGAGTTCCTGCTTTCCAGAAGAGTTCCAGTGTTCTGAATCTAGGGAGAAGCTCCTGCCCCACCCACCAGGAAAAGTAGTTCCAAACAGAAGAGGATCAGAGGCTCAACTGGCAGGCAAGTAAGCAGCATGGTCTGCTGCAGGTAAGTCCACCCAAGCATTATGAGCCCGGCGCTTCCAGCGCTGGGACTGGGCATATTTATGAGCCTGGTGCCACTGGCGCCAGGACTGGGTCCAAAAGGTCCCAATTGGGACTGGTTGGCACTCGGAACCTGGGTTATGGATCCGCTTCCAAGGGAGTTGGGAAAACCCTGACCTTTTGGAAGCAGAGATCATGACACTTACTCTCTCTAACCCAGCTGCCGTTCTCCCGGACTCCCTTTCACTCGCTCTTTCTAAGGTTTCTGAGCCCTTGTTCACGGCTCTCTTTCTCACATCTCCAAATTCGTTCCTGTCTTCTCCTGTCACAGTACATGCAGTGTTTCTCTTACTGACATTATCACTACCTGCATTCTTTGCTGCTGTCTCCTGGAATATTCTGAAGCCTGCTCCTCCTACTTCGCAGAAGAAGGATTTTTTGTGGCCTCATGCTTTTTCCCCTTCACCTTTGGCGGCTTCACGGAGGTCAGCCACCTGCCTAGGCTGTGCTTCCAGCGGACATAGTGGCTACCTCCCGGGGTCGGCCATTTCTCTACAAGGAAGGGAATACATCCAGGAAGAAGGGGTCTACAGTTCCATCCGACGAAGAGGTTGTGTTTTCATCGGAGGAAGAATCAGGTGAGGAAGCTGTGCCACCTGTAGACACAGGGTTACTGCTGATTCAGGCTGAAAGTAAGCTTTCTGTCATATTGTGCTCGTGCTCTGTGGAATGTTGATGCTTCCTCAGCAATCAACATTCCACAGTGGCGGTTGGGCTGGACTGCTGAAGGAAGGAGCCTGCGCTTGTGGGGTCCAGTAAATAAACCTTTACCTTATACATGGTGTCTGTGGATCTTGTCAGTGGCAACGAGGATTTTACTGGGCCTCGTCCCACGCGTGCGGCGGCTAGTTGCCCCGGCCCCGGTCCATCGCCGGCGTCACGACGCCGGGGCTGCAGCTGCTGAACCCGCCGGCACATCAACTTGTCTGCTCGATGTCATCGCCTTGTTGGTGTTTCCAGAGAAAGTCAGTGCTCTCCGGTGGTCCGCAGCAAGGGCGAGTGCCAGTGCCCTTTGGGTCCGGAGCCGGAGGTGAGGATTTTGGCGTTCGTAGCGGGGGTGCCCAAGCCCCTGGGTCCGAGGCCGGGGACCGCCTTGTGGGCGCTGAAGTCTGTGGACTGCTGGTCTCGGGACAGTCCATCGGTTGTTGGAGCCATCGACGGACCATTCGGGTTGCGCAGCATTGGTGGCTGTCAGCGGAGGGCTCTGCTGTGCGTGCCTGCAGAAACCGCTTGACAGCTCCGCCCCGGCAGTGTCGACCCAATCAGCTCCTGGCCTACTTCACGACCACGAGTAGGAGGGGCTGCGCTGACGCTGCGTGTCCCAGGAAGACACATCAGCTGATCGCTGTCGGAGAATCAGCTGATTGCTGCTTTCAACCAGCCGCGGACCCTGGCAAGTTGTGGATGGTGTGTTTGGGCATCCCCAGGACCATTTGGGCTGCGCAGTATTGGTGGCTGTCGGCGGAGGGCTCTGCTGTGCGTGCCTGCAGAAACCGCTTCAGCTGATTGTTGCTCTTTAGGAGGAGGTGGACGGCGATTGGCTCCTCGCTGCCCCCAGCAGGTAAACGGATGAGCGGCGATTGGCTCCAGCTCTGGCCGGTTTGGTGACAGTAAACGCCTCTATTGGCCCACTGGAAACAGACCACTGGAGGTGAGTTGGGGGCATATATTGGCAAGGAAAGTTGACAGGAGGAGATTCTTGTATTTTGTTTGTTCCGGAGGTGTTGGGCCCGAAGGCAAGAGGCGGGTCGGGGGGTGCACAACTCCAATCGGCAATCATAAGTGAAATTTCTGCAGTTTTCAGGGGATGTCGCTGTACTGACTTTATTCTTGGATCTGATAATCGTTTTGACTCACCCAGAAGCACCAGTACTGCATTCAACATGTGGGTGCACGTTTACAAGGAGACATTGGGGTTATCTACACTCCAGACCAGCAGACATTTGGTGGCCCAAGGTCCTAGTGTGGGCCTAGCGATCTAGAGACTGTCTTCAGTCATGTTGCATACAGCAGCCAGGCCTCCACCTGCTTTTCTTCTAAACCCGGGGGAGCCGACTGTTGCTTGGGAACAATGGGTAGATGCTTTTAAAGTATACTTGAGGGCTGCCGGGGGAGCAAAGTTCAGTGATGATGAAAAAGAAGCTGCACTGTTAAATTGTATTGGTACTGAGGGTTTGAGGATTTTCCGTCACCTTCCTGGAGAGAATGTTATGGTTCAAGGGGGGGGTGAGGGAGAAATGGTAGTAAGTGCTTATGAGACTGCTTTAAGGAAGTTGCAAATACGCTTTGGTAAAAGAGTGAATGTGGTGTTACAGCGATATAAGTTTTTCTCTAGGGCGCAGGGTTCAACAGGAAGCATTGATGCTTATGTTACTGCATTGCGTGCACTCATGGCTACTTGTGCATTTCCTGGCAATGGTGATGAACATATAAGAGATCAGATTATGATGAAGACATCTAATCAGAAAATAAGAGAAAGGTTGTGGATTGAGAGTGACCCATCCCTTGATAAAGTGTTGGAAATTGCCAGAGCAAATTGTTATGGAAAGAGACATGTCTAAGGACATGGTGCATGCAGTCGTGGCAAAGAATAAGAAAGGCTGGGATAAAGCTGCAGTGCAGGCGAGCAGGGGATTTAAGAGCAAGGAGGGGTGCAAAAATTGTGGGTGGTCCAGCCATACTGCCGGTTCCAAGTCATGTCCTGCTGGCCACGTGGAGTGCAGGAAATGCACACGGTTGGGCCATTTTGCATGCATGTGTAAGGGGCAAATTGTTGCTAGTGTGGCTCCAGATGATTCTTCTGTGTTGTTGGAGGGTGCATGTGCAGCTGCATCGGATCAAAATGTCATATTGCATGTGGAAGGGAGTGGGCGGAGAGGTCCATGGGTGTCAGTGTTGGTGGATCAGCATCCCGTGGACATGCTGGTGGATTCGGGGTCACCTTATTCCCTGGTGGCTCCGGAAGTGTACCGAGATGTTTTGGGTAGACAAGTGGCCACTCTGCTGCCCCCGGATATCAATCCATCTGCATATGGGCAGAACCCTATTGATATACTAGGATACAATTGGTCAAACTTTTCTGTCAACGGGAGGCAAACTGTGGGTAAATTGTATGTAGCTTCAAAAGGTACGAGTGTTTTGGGTTGGGATGAGCAGGCTGCATTGCAGTTACGGATTCACCCGGGTGAGCAGGTGCCGGTTCTCAGCGTGATGCAGGGGGCGGGGCAAGAGATCGCAATGGTTACTCCTGCAGTGCTCATGGGTGAGTTTCCTGAAGTGTTTTCGGACACCCGTGGTAAGCTCAAAGGTTTTACCCATCGCATTGTCCTGAAGAAGAATGCTATTCCTAAGGTGCATAGAGTGAGGGGAGTACCCGTAGCGGCGAGAGAGGCAGTGAAAGTGGAATTGGATAAGTTGCAGTTTGTGGGCATAATTGAACCTATTGAGTCCTCAGAGTGGTTGTTCCCTGTGGTCTTAGTTAAGAAGGGTGACGGGACCATTAGAATGTGCGTAGACCTTAGGGAACTTAACTCTAGCATATGGGTGGATCGCCACCCCTTACCGAACATTAATGAGTTGTTGTTAACATTAGGTGATGCCAGATATTTTTCAACTTTTGATTTGTCAATGGCATATCACCAGATTGACCTGCATAAGGAGTCCAGGCCCCTTACTTCGTTTGTGACTCCATTTGGGGCATTCAGGTTTTGTCGCATGCCTTTTGGTCTGGCTTCGGCTTCGGCTGTGTTCCAGCAGTTAATGCAGCAGATGTTTGGGGGTGTTTTGGGGGTCAGTTATTTTCAGGATGATATTTTGGTTTGGGGCAAGAGCAGAGAGGAACATGATGTAAGGGTGAGGAGGGTCATGCAGATTCTCAGGGATAGAGGTCTAACTGTAAAGTTAACCAAGTGTCAGGTGGGTGTGGAGGAAGTTACATATCTTGGACATACTTTGAGTTCACAAGGAGTGAGTCCCAAAAGGGAACTGGTACAGGTGTTGAGGGAGACACCAGCTCCTGTCAATAAGGATCAGCTAAGGGCTTTTCTGGGCCTTGCAGAATATTATGTGAAATTTGTTCCCAGTTATGCTGAAAAAACGGTGGCCATGAGAGCCCTCATGAAAAAGTGTGTCAGGTTCACCTGGTCGGAGGAGTGTGCGAAAGAATTTGAGTTGGTAAAGAAGGAGGTGGAGAAGGCTCCTTCCCTGAAGTCATTTGACCCGAAAAACAAAACTCCCCTCACTGTGGATGCGAGTGATGTGGGCCTGGGTGCAGTACTGGAACAATGGGTGAATGGGGAATGGGTGCCAGTGGCTTTTGCTTCAAGGACATAGAGGGATGTAGAAACCAGATATTCGGTAATTGAGAAAGAGACTTTAGCTGTACTATGGGCTTCAAAACATTTCAGGACATTTTTGTGGGGTATACCATATATTGTCAGGACGGACCATAAACCGTTAGTTCAGGTGTTTTCTACAAAAGGTGCCATGGCAGTTTCCCAGAGGATTGAGAAGTGGTCAGTGCAGTTACAGGATTACAATTTCTCTTTGCAATACTTTACTGGTAAACTTAATGTGGTGGCGGATTGTTTGTCCCGTTTGCCTGTGGTGGAGGTGGATAGGCAGGCAGGGTTCGTGAAAGAGGAGGACATGCAACAATATCAAGTGGCTTTTATCGCTTCTGCTGTAGAGAAGTCAGTGCGGGATGTAGAGTCAGAAGCTGATGTAGAGTTAAAATGGATTAGGGAAGGTCTTGTTAAAGGTTGGGATGCTGTTCAGCATAGGCCTGAAGGGAAAGGTTATGCCCAGGTTCTCCATGAATTGGCCGAAGGTCCTTGGGGTGTGTCTAGGGGTGCTAGGATGATTCCCCCTGTAAGTTTGAGAGGTAAAGTGGTGGAATTGGCACATGTTGGTAATTTGGGTCGATCATTGACCAAGAGGAGACTCAGGGAGGAATATTGGTGGCGTCTATGGACAAGGATGTTGAACTGGTGGTCAAAGATCGTCAGGCATGCGCAGGCAGTGGTAAGAGCAATGTGCTGCATCCTCAACCCATGCATCCTATAGAGGTTCCAGAGCAGGTGTGGTCAAAGTTGGCTTTGGATATTATGGGACCGTTTGAATGCCTGCAGCCTGAGTCTAGGTTTCTGTTAGTATTGGTGGACTATACATCCAGGTGGATCGAAGTTGCGTCATGTGCCACTGTCACCACTAATTCTGTTATTGACTTCTTGAGGAAAGTATTTGATCGAGAGGGTTTACCTGCCAGCTTAGTGACGGATAATGGGGTGCAGTTCACGTCTTATGCAATGACAGAATTCTTGAAAAAACATGCCATTTCCCATTATAGGACTGCCTTGTATAATCCCTCTGCCAATGGATTAGTTGAGAGGGCTAATGGTACCATTAAGTCAGCTATACAGTTGGCTTTGGCCAATGGATTGGATTGGCAGGAAGTGGTGACGCAATATCTAGCTGCATATCGCAGAACTCCTGCTGTGGCTACAGGCAGATCTCCGTTTAAGCTCATGAGGGGCAGGAAGGCAGGTACAATGTTAAGGACTTTGGCCATGGGTGGTGGTGGGGCGTGTGACATGGATTTACAGGCTATTCATCGTAGTATTTCTGCACACCAGAAGGCTATGGTAGCATCACAAAACGTTAGGAAGGAATTGTGTGTCAAACCTGGGGATCAGGTATACATAAAAAACCCAAGGTTTGATCATAAAGGATACAGCGCGTTTTTGCCCTCAAGCAGAGTGGTTAAGGTGGGGAAAGGTCATGTAAGGTTGGAGGATGGCTCTGTTTGGAGTAAGAAACGGGTGGTTGTGGATGGATGCGAAAGTGCGGGTGGGTCCAATATGGACCATAATCCAGAGTTTCAGGAAGCAGTGTTGCATTATGAGCCTGTGGTTTCAAAAGAGTCTCGCTTGGAACAGGAAGAGATTGTTCCGTTTCCAGACTCGACAGTTCCTCTCAGTACAGGCCAGTCGTGCGTAGAGGTGAATGGGGAGGGTCGGAATGCTGCCGAGATGCAACCTGTGGTGGCATAAGAAAGGGGTCATGCGCCCAGGAGGTGTGGTCCTCCCATAAGGTTTAAGGGCTATGTGTGTTAAAAATATATTTGCTATAACAATGCTTTGGTCCCTCGCACCTGTGTGGGCAAGATTGTCATGAGTTGTATTGTGTTACAAACACATTTTTTTTTTTTTTTTTTTCCTAGGATACATTATGATCTGTTTAATAACAAGTTCATGTGTTCCAAATATTGTTTTTGTATGAGATGCTAAATTTGCTATGCAAGGGAAAGAGGATATGGGTGCTCGCATTTTGGGTCAAGTGGGTCTTTATTTGCAGCATTGTACCATACCTGCATTTTAATTAAGAATCTGTAAGTTACCTTGTTAAATCAGTTCATGTTTCTCATGGTTGCTAATTGTTGCTATGTAAGGGAAGAGGATGTGTCATAATGTGCTCGTGCTCTGTGGAATGTTGATGCTTCCTCAGCAATCAACATTCCACAGTGGCGGTTGGGCTGGACTGCTGAAGGAAGGAGCCTGCGCTTGTGGGGTCCAGTAAATAAACCTTTACCTTATACATGGTGTCCGTGGATCTTGTCACTTTCCTATTGATAAACACACTATTCCTACCATTGCTCTGTCCCCAACATTAATTTCCTGAAAAACCTTGAATACATTCATGATTTAGACATCAATCTTAGTCTGGCATCATATTCCCCATTCGCAGCACTTGGTGGCACAAGGTATGCCACAGTTCTCATTCTAGAATGTGCTTGTCGGGGTGTTACATGTCCTTCTTCAACATGGCCACATTGCCCTCCAAAACACACCAGATGCCACAAAAGGTATCGTTTACAACCCTTTAAAGAAAGAGCACATGTGTGCTGATAATTCTAGGGTTAAATGTGCTTTTGTGACTCCTCGGAATGCATCCTAACTATAGCAGGTGTAAAGACATCTGGGGTCCGATTACTGTTGGTGCAAATGCAATTAGTACTAGGGCAAAGTTTGTCCTTCGGCAAAAACGTCTTCTTTCAATGCATTTCTGTGCCACCCTAAGTTTGTCATGGTGCAAAAATGAAATGAAATATGTGTTTTGCACTAGGGCATGTTGTACCCTAGTGCTAATACCATGCATAATTTCTCTCGCCATGCTGGAAACGTTTTCTAATGTGGCACCAATGTTTTTTTGCACTAAAGCAAACTTTGCCCTAATTCTAACACCATGCAAATGTGCACTTGCACTGGTGCAAAGTTTCTATAATCTGGCCTCTGATAGATCACCGAGCTGTGCTTTCACCGCTGAAGACTGCAGGTTTGAGTTCTGGCTGCGTCAAAACCTAGAGGGCTGCGGCCACAGGTGCCTTACATATTGCGCTATGGACCCCCATGTTCCTCTGATATTAGGCAAAGGAATATCTATTAAGACTTTATATGGCCCATTATATCTATGTTGCACCCACATTGAGAGATTAATTTCACAAAGAGATGTGAACCATCGGGAGGTGTGAGCCAACTAAAAGCTGAGCTGAGCAGTTAAGACTTTGGCTTTGTGATGGTAGGTACATTGAAATGGGCAATGGAGGCTTCTATCTTTTGCCACTGTAGTTTGTTCCTGTTGTCTATTAACGAAATTAGTAAAGACACCTGGAGTGCCAGTGGTAAGTGGAGCGTCTCCTGGAGCTTGCTTGCTAGCTCTCATTATCAACCAATGAAACTCTGATTATGAGAATTCAGATTTGCTCTTCAACAAGTTACATTATGTTGCTGGGATCCATATCGCACACCACTGCCATGTTCATGGTCTACAGACCATAGACATCTTTATGGGAGGGCAAAAGGGGCATTGCCCCAGGCCCCCGCCTTGAAGGGGGGCCCCACAAGGCAAACTGATCTAAAGACATCCGTTTCCATTGCTTACCAAACATATGCCAGGATATTTTATGGCTTGCTGCTGAGGCACTAAACCTATTGCCGGTCTGTCATTGACATGTACATTCTGCTGTGATAAATTCATCATATAATGCTGGGCTCACGGTGGAATACATAGTTTGTGCTCCCATTACAATATAACTCCTGCAGCATTCTCACCTTTCTGTGGGAATTATATTGATCATGTGCAACAGCCAAAGTTGAAATGCATATTGATATATTTGAGTGCCACAATGGTTCAAAAGATAGCTCAATGTGTTCAGCACTCTTTGTAGACGGCTGTATTCATATACAAGATTACAAAACCAAATGATAGCAATGTTGACTCAGGCTTTCCTATGTCGGAAGTTAATAAACCCGTAGGTACATTTACTTGTTTTTTTGTTTGAAAATGTATTTTAGCTTTCAACATTTACAAATAAATCCATAAACTTCAATAGTATGTTAAAACACAAACTTAACATCAACACTCATATGTACAATAAGGAAAGACCCTAACCCACCCACCCCAAGATTCACATCATATACAATTGATCAGTACAATATAAGGAATCTCCCCCAGATCTTTTCAAATAAAGCAAGTTTTTTTATCTTTCCAAATATAATTCTTTCCATCTCAGCCAAATCATGCATTTCATCAATCCACACATCTATGGTAACAGGATTCACCGTTTTCCAACCTCTAAGTATTATCTTCTTTCCCATCATTGCTCCTCTAAAGATCCATTTTTTTTTTTAACATTTGTTTAAAAACATTTTTATTATTGACACAGTTTTGTAAAAGAAAACAAACTTTTTGTCATATTTATGCCAACTTATACCAGAGTCCTTATATTCAGAACTACAATTTAACCTTGTGCAGCTTTTCCAACAGTGTTCCTGGTTCTTTATAATAATATCATGTCCAAGAAGTTGATCACATCGCACGTTAGTTGCACATTTGTTCCTGTTATCATGTAGCTCCACCATTCATGCATGTTTCCATTTTTTGGAGCATTACGTTCTAGATGCAGGGAACATTGGTCAGCAATCTCCACGGATTTGATTAGCAAATGTTTGATAGATTCTACTTCTTTCAGGCAGAATCGACAGGTGTTGTTTATAATTGTTGGATCTTTTATTTTCATCAGCCGTTCGCGCGTATGGTAGAGATTGAGACGTAATCTCAAAAACTGATTTCGGTGATAGTCCGACGGAAATTCGGTGAGATATTTAGTCAAATCACCTACTTTTTGTGACGTTAGGCCTAAATCTATTGCAGTGGCCAGTGCAGATTGTTTTTCTGTATTAACAATCCACTTCCACTGCCTAAATTTTTCTTTTGCCACTTGTGGGATGGTGACGACTAGAGACATATTCAATTCTGCCTTATCCAAAATAGCCATTAGTTCTGCTTCCCAACTATTTAATAGGCAGGCTGAAAGATCCTGGCTTTTATTATTTAAAATACGATAGGCTTTTGTTACAGGAGATATTCTCATTTTCCGCAGGAATAGAATTAATTTCCACTGTATAAGAGAGTAGAAAGAATCAAGACCCAACTCATGCCTTATTTCCACCATTGAGACGTCTCTAGGGAGTTTAAGGGCTTTACGCCAGAACAAGCCTTAAGCCGTGTCCAAACACTTGCATAAATATTCCACCCTGTTTTGCAGCCAAAGCATACTGCTGGTGTCACTTTTTGCTAATACAAGGTGACAAGTGGTTGCAACGAGAATTTTCCATATTTGCCATGCAATTTTGATCCTTGCATGCAAACATTTTCATACGAGATAAGATCTCATTAGTCCAAGTCCATTCTCTAATTGAGATATTGAAGGAAACTCCCAGATATCGAATTGCATCAGTTCTCAATAATGTTTCATTATACACCTTCCACTTGAAAATGTCAATGTTCGATTTGGTTTTGAGACCTACTGCAACAGTTTGAGATTTGTTTGCATTTATGGTAAAAAAAAATTGGCCGTTAGATAGTCCTGCAAGGCTTGCAACAGTCTTTGCAGACCTATTTCAGTGCTACCGAGCAGAACTATGTCGTCGGCATAGATAAGATGGCTTACATGGGTTCCATTTATTTTCGGAGGGAACGACCGGGATTGTGCAAGAGCAACAGGGAGATCTGCTATGAAGAGTTTAAACAACAGGGCTGCAAGAGGGCAACCCTGTTTTACTCCTTTTGTTGTTTGAATTTGATCTGAGAGATCGCCATCAGCGTAAAGACGAACGCGCATGCTGGTGTTTGTGTGTAACGCTATCAAAGGAGCAAGTAGCTGATTTGGACATCCCCAACTCTTCAGTTTCTTCCAGAGTAGTTGGCGATTGATGCTATCAAAAGCTTGTTTTAGGTCAATGAATGCCAAAAACAGTCTTTTTTTTGTTTTATTGCATCAAGTTTGGCCAAATTTAATAGCATCAGATTAAGTTCTACTCAAACTCCTTTTGTGAATCCAGTTTGTCTCACGTCATAGAACTCGGCATCTTCAGCCCACAAGGCTAGTTTCCTTTATAGAAAAGTGGCAAATAGTTTCCCTATTGTGTCTAGCAACGCTATAGGGCGATAATTTGCCGGATCGTTGCGGCTGCCCTTTTTAAACACGGGAACTACAATTGCACTGGTCCAAGAATCGGGAATCGTTGAAGTTTTTGCGATGTGGTCGAATAGCACCTTGATAAATTTCGCCCAATTTGCTTTGTTCGATTTTAACATCAGATTTGATATCCCGTCAGGGCCAGCAGCCCGCGAGGATGTACGTTTTTGAATTGCCTTTGCGATGTCATCAACCTCTTCAATCACATCCCAATTACCAATTTCAAAGGTTGGGGTTACACAGCAAGTTACATTATCATTGTTAACGACAGCTGTGTAATGCTTCTCCCAAGTCGTAGCATTTACGCCATTTGCTAGAGTGCTCATTTGATTTAAGTGACCGGAATTGATGATTTTCCATATATTATGGCTGTCTTTTTGGATCAGAAGGCGCAGCATCAATTCAGCTTGTTCTTCTCCTTGTATAATATTGAAGGACTTCAGCCAATTACGGTAATGTTGGCGTCTCCGGGCTATCTGCAAAATTTGGTTTTGTCCACCAGCCTTTCTTATCGATTTTACATCCTTTCTTAAGGTTTTCTTGGCTTCCCATAATTCAGGGCTAAAAGGGTGTTTATAATTTCTTGGTGTAGTCTTATACGTGCAAGTAAACTGTTTTATTAAAGACGCATATTCAACTTGTGAGCTCTGGATACAGAAGTGATTATAATCCGTAGTCAGTTTGTCGATTTGCCTGCCTTTTATTCTCAGATGATTTTGAGCACTATTGATGTCCAAGTGCGTTTTATATTTTGGGTAATTTTGTTTGTATGGATTTACCCAAGATAGCACCAGCGCATCGTGATCGCTCACAGTCGATTTCTTTATTGTTAGATCTGAGATTTGCACTTGTAGATTTTCAGAAACCCAAATATAATCCAAAGTTTTCTTAACGGCCCCTCTATGCCAAGTTGCGGATGCAGGAATGTTGCCTCTTGTGCAACCGTTTAGCATAACACAACTATGTATCGTGAGTTCGTAATTCCATTTGGAACCACGATCAGAGCATTCAGTAGAACATTTTAACCTTGTATTCAATTCGCAATCTTTTGTTTCATTAAACCATGCAAAATTTAAGTTGCCACATAGGAAAATAAATGGATTGAACGATGCATTGCAGTTGTCTATTTGCATTGTAACTGATGCTAACTAGGCTGGTACTGAGATCATAGCCGGGTTCCAATAGGTGTTTAATAACAGTAGTTCTTGTTTTTGCAGGTTTGCTGACTGATCGCATTTAAGGATTTGAAGAGTCAGGGCTTGAACAAATAGATTTGGATATTGAATGTCAATCACTTCCCAGCCCAAGGAATTCTTTATCATGGCCAAAAGACCGGAGAAAGGATGACCAAATTGATTTTTCCCAGCCTCGTTTAAAAACAGCGTGTATCCATCACATGAAAGGGTTTTTCAAATCCATGTTTCTTGCAGGCAAATAAGCGTGCTTTTTATATCAGAAGGACCCCCTTCTTGGAATAAATGGGATAAACCACGTGTGTTCCATGATGTTAAAAAGTGGGTCAAATTTTTTGACCCTCCGTGGGCCTATTCATTACATCTTGTCTTATTTATAGCGCCAGGATATGTCGGCTGATATTTAAGTTGTTTCCACAGAGCTTCTCTTTTTGGCTTATTGGACGAGGGTTGTTGGTTTTTTTCCTTTGTAGAATTAGAATGGGGCTGCTGCTCCTCACACTCCGTTAAGTAAAGCCAAAGGACACTAGACCATCTTTTGCGTCAAGTAAAGGTCTTTCAACAGTTCGAGACCTCATATCTAAAATAACCCAGTCCGATCGGGATTCAGTTGTGTATTCAGCTATGGCAATATCATCAGATCGTATGTATCCTAGGGCAGGTACATTATGAAGCAGCATCATTACGTTGGCTCTATTAAGGTTAACCTCATTTTTATCTTCTAGAATGTTTTCAACCTTTCGGAAGACTTGTCTCTCCGGTCTGTCATAGGTGCTTTGTTGCTTTTGCTGTTTCGATTGAGCACTCGTGAGTTTTGGATTAAGTTTTGATATTAATTTTGCTGAGGGATCCGGTGATTTGCATCGTGTCTTCAGTCGATCATTTGAATTTACTTGCAGTTTCTTTTCTCGTGCATGTAATGACAAATTTGATGTACCTTTGGGATATCGATCATTTTGGTTGGATGAGCCGCAAATTACATGGTTACCTCTAACATCTCCCCACGGTTCGCAAGCATGATTTTCAATTTCTTCAGTTTCAGATTCTGCATCTTCATTTGCTGTGCATGTTGATAAATTGCATAGATTGATGGAGTTGGTACCAACGCTATCAACTGAGGGGCTGGTGTCTTCTCGACCGCATTTTGCGGCCAACCCTGAGCAAGTAGCAGAATCTATTAACTAGGTTTTGTTGATAAGTTGATTATCTGTCTGTTTTGTCCCCAGGGAGGTTTTTATGATTTCCGGTCTTGGAGGTGTTGTCAGATTTCTTATGAATCTTTTAGCGTCAGTTGTACGTGGACGTTTTGGAACAGGACCTTTCTTCGTTGTTCTCATGGATTTTGCTTGTTTGGCTTTTAATAATGCTGGCACCACTGTCGATTTTACTGATTTTGCAGTGCCTGAGAAAATTCCGAAAGAGGCTATGTGATCTGCTAATGATGTAGTGTTATGTTGAACATTTGAGGGAAGAACATTAACAGTAGCTGCCTTGCACGATTGTGCCGTCAATACCTCTTTAGTTGCTGTCGCCTTTGTTTGTGAGGCTGTGGTGATAGTTGAGCTATCTGCCACTATCACAACATCTGCCATCTGTGTGGAAGAGATTAAAACCTCCGTATTTGCATTATTTGTACTGGTCGTGTCATTGTTTTTCTTTCCTCCAATCGATTTTTCAGCAGTGCTTAGTTCTCTGATGGTAGCTGCCCTAACCAGTAGTTCTGCTTAACCATCACAAGGGTTGTTCATGTCCAGGTCGACATTAGCGAGCTTACAGGTACAACCGTCTCTCAATGGCCACCCTCTAGGCTGCACCGCTACATTATGTCTAATCCAGTTAGTACATTCAACTAAAGCCTCTGCCAAATCAACCTTTTCAAGGGCTTCTCGTTTGGTTATTTCATTCAACCGCGCATGCCACTGATGTGTGGCCGCAGCTTCTGAGTCTAGACGGTCGCTCAATTGCTCATTAAGTTTTTCCAATGCACTCACTTTATTATTCACAGTTGCTAAAATGGCATTTTGTTCTCGCACTACATCGTTCAGTGACTCGTAAAGTTTTGTGAACGATAATAGAGCGATTGAGGTTGCTGCTAGCACATTGTTATGGATCTGAATGCTAGCTGCAATAGAAATATTTCCTTTAGTATTTACAGATTCATCAGATTGGTTATTAGCGCGAGTCTGGGATGAACTGCCTCTTGACGACTTGCGTTGCACTTGTCTGCGGTTAGTTCCGTCAGGATGGATACTGTCAGAACTTAAGGTTTGTATGCCATTAGGCTGACAGTCATCAGTTGTATCTAAGTTAATCGAGCGCGCTGTCGTTGTGGAGTCATGCTTTGCAGCAGCATTGCTGGCTAGCATGTTAGCTTCTTTTCGTATGGTACTCATATTTTTTGGTGTTGGTCGACCATGGTATTGTTTATTTAAGAAGCTATCATTTAGGCGCTCTCGCATCAAGATGAAATCAGCTTTTAGGCCTTCCATTAGCCGTGCTTCTCGCGCAGCTACATCGTCAGACATTGAGGTGCTTTCATTAGGTGATTGAAGAGATTCCGCAGGATACATTACTGCATCTATTGTTTGAGGTTCTTCAAGCGCCAGTAACGCATGTCTATTGATTCCAAGTTTCTTTCCGCAGTCGGATTCTCTCTGGGCTGCCATGGTTTGCAGAGACTGTGACTGTAAGGTTGCATCGTGTTTGTCTTGCATAATGTCAATGTGCGAGCAATCATGTTCGTGTAGAGCACAGCATTGCATATTATTCGCTTGTAACGAAGTTTGTGGCTGGGAGGTAGTCTTGGTAATCGTCTGTGCTGCCGACGAAATCAGTTTTTCAATTAACATCGACCGCATCGCCAACAAGTCGGCATCTGTGATGTGGAACGAAAAAGTGGCGTCTGATGCGTCTACATAAACTGTGGGGAGTGGTAGTGAATCACAACCCGCTGGAGGGTCTTCAAAATTGCAATGGTTCGCCTCATTGTTCGTTGTCAAATGATCGTTGTCTACTGTCAAGGGAGAGGGTGACTTTCCAATCGTCTGCTGATGAACTTCGATTAGAGGTTGTATCGGGGCGGACAAAAAAATCGAAGGTGGCTGAGAAATGTCAGCGACCGTGGCCGCGATAGCAGGCAGAGGCGTGCCCGATCTGGGGGCCAGCACAGACTTATCAGGCATTTCAGGTATTTCAGACATATCAGGGATGTCGGGCATTGCAGGTATGTCGAGCGTGTCCGCAGCGCTCCAATATGGAGACTCAGCGGCTTCCAATGTCAGCACAGTTCTGCTGTCCAGAGTTATTTTCGATTTCAACCAGTTTTTCAGCGGACGCTCTTCATCATTACTACATACGTTGCTTACCTTTGTTTTTGCAGTTTTTGAATGTTGCTTCCGCAACTTCGACAGGTGGTTTCGGGTGTGCCGGCCCTCTCCTGTTTTAGTTACTTCAAGGTCGCAGGGGGGTTCCATCAGCGATGACCTCACCACACACGTGCGAGCTGGGGTTGTAGACTGGAGACGGTCTGAGGTGGACTGGGCAGACTGGACTCACTGCCGGACTCCGCGCCACGCTCCATGCGGTAGAGTCTATTATATAGAAAGCAAAAGAGGACTGTAGCTGCAGCTCCTCAGCGACGAGTCTGTCAAGCACAACCGCACAAGCAGAGTTCCTGGGCAGACTGGACTCACTGCAGGACTCTGCACCACGCTCCGCGCGTTAGAGTATATTATATAGAAAGCAAAAGAGGACTGTAGTTGCAGCTCCTCAGCGATGAGTCTGTCAAGCACAACCGCACAAGCAGAGTTCCTGGGCAGACTGAACTCACTGCCAGACTCCATCATATAGACAAATCTTCTAGTAATACATTTCTTCCTAGTATTAAGGTTTTAAAATCAAAGGGAATTCTATCATTAAGCACATTTTCACAAATTCATACCAAAATCCCTTCACTCTGGTACAGTTCCATAGCATATGGTCAAATGTGCCAGTATCATGGACGCAAGCCCAGCAATCAGAGCTGTCTGCCATTCCTCTTTTTTCTAGCCTTTCCGGTGTCCAAAAGACCCTGTTTAAAACCTTAATTTGGCGTGACCTCTCAGTCAAACTCAGAGAACATTGTCTTACATTAGCACATATACATGACCAATGATCCTCATCAATGTCATACCCAATCCTCCAAATCCATTCCTCTCTCAAACACAGCATTGTTTTTATATTTTCCCACAATCAGACCATATATATATGACTCACCAATCCACACTACGACTCACCAATCCACACTTTCCTACTTTTGGTTTTTGCCACAGTAATTCCTCATGGAGTCTCAGATCCAAGTCTACCTCACCAACTGCTTTCTTGATTTTTCGATAATCATCCCTACAGAAATTTGCAATATAAAATTTTTACTGTAACTCATTGGCATTCATCCACCTTCCATTTACAAAGAGGTCATCCAGCCATTGTACACCAGCCAGAAACCACTCCGGCCAAAGCAAAGTCTTTCCTTCCAACTTAATACTTGGATTTAGCCATAAGGAGGCATTTGAGACCCTTAATGCATCAAACCCCAAATAACTATTTAAACTTTTCCAGGATTCATGCAGACTTTTCATCAAAGGATCAACTACCCCACCCTTTCTTGGTACAGTCGTCAACAGAGCCCTAGGTAGTAGTTGACCATTGTGACAAGATTCAGCACAAACCCATTCATTTGAATCCAGCTTTGCAAACTCAATCAAGGTGTGTGTCATAAAAGCTAAATTATATGCTTTATAATTAGGCACCCCCAGAACTCCCTTTTATAAGGGCAGCTGTAATTTGTTCCATTTCAGGCTTGGTGGTTTTTGATCCCATAAAAGGTTTTGAGTCAGTCTATCCAGTTTCAGCCAATACTTTTTTTTAATGTCTAACGGAATCATACTTAGCACGTAGTTTATTCTTGCTACATTTACTTTATCTCTTAGCACAACAGGTGCTATAATCAACAACGTACCTGCACCAGATAGTGATTGCTATAAAAACTAACATAGCACCAGTATGGTGAAGATCTACATATTGGTTTGTTCAGATGGGGAGTTGATGAAGACAATGATGCAATAATCATTCCCTTTTTGCATAATATATTCCTATAACATTTTGTTTTAAAAAATGGTATGTTGGGTTATGTCATATTTGCACATTCCAAGTCAGTTCTATAAAATTTGACTATTTTAGTTAATGGTATGAACTGGAAAAGAATGTGGTACATATCCCAACTTCACTGCTTAACCAAAGTGTGATCCTGGGCATCTGATTTAATCTTATATTGCCTAACTTGTCAAAATGGACAGACCTTAAACATTTCAAAATTTGATTGGACTGATTTCGTTCTCAGGGTATGATCTTCGAAAAATGCCTCACTGATTGTTTCACTGGCTATTGTGTTGCTTTCTGTATAATGATAGTGAGGATTGCTATTTTGCACAACACAGCCACGTGTTCCTGTACTCTTTAATGGCAATACTACTTGAAAATCATGTCCCTCCTCTAATCTCAGTCTGTCTGGATATGCCTACATTCCTGGTAGCTTGTAATCTTCATCCACTATCTATGCTATGGTATGCATAGCTTTCTCCTTGCTTCCAATTGGTCTGCTGTATCAATGCTTAAGAATGTTTGCATTGTTTGAGGCAGCTAATTTGTGTTGTATGTCTATTCTGGATTAGCCACACCTTTTCCATGTGACCCATGTCCTGCATTTATATTATGGACAGTGTACCTTTCTCATGGCAGCTATTGATGAAAAGTGTTCTACCTCAGTGCTAGAACTCCAGTGCCCTCTTCATGGACTGCTAATATTGCGCTTGAAATGCTACTTGTTTATCATTCTGATTACAGCAAAAATGAAGAGGGTAGGGGGAGTGAAAGGGAGTTCCTATTCTTATTTTGAGCACTGCACAGCACATATCAACTGTGTTGTGATCACAATCAGGAGGCATGACTAGATATTCTGAATACTTTAGGTCTGTGCCCGAAAAAAGCTTAAGATGGCCCTGCTCCAGGAGCTCTAGCAGGTGACAAGGAACTCTGCGGCAGACCCTTAACTCAGCGCACTACATATTTATGTACACGTTTGCGTCTCATACCCTATTTACTAACTGAAAGATTGGCACCTGTTCACTCAGCAGAGAGTTATTTTATAGAAACAAAGTGGTACTTCGTGGGCAAAGTGAGCAAAGTGAATTACTTTTCTTTGAGAGGTTTGTGCCGTCCACTCCAAGCACCAGGTTCTGTGTTTGCTCAAAACACGTCTGTGAAAAAAAAAAAAAAAAATCACATGTTCCTAGGTGTTCCTGGGATCTTTCAGCGACTATGCTACTAAACCATGAATGTTCGCCAGTTTCTCCCAAGTAAATGTTCTATATTTATTAAATGTTGCCTTCCTCAAATATTCATATTAGTGAATAGTTCTATAAGATGATTATATAATGGTTTAACCATTTTAGTTTAAGCTGCCTGGAACTGACTTCAATACAGTGGGGTCTATATAGTTAGCGATAAGGGTTACTGTGGGCAACAGGGCCGTCCTTAGGCCGCGGCTGCCGGGGCACAGCCCAGGGCACCATTACCCCCCTCTACGCCAGCACGGTTGAGTTCTTCAAGGGTTCCACCGAGCTGGCGAAGTGAGAGAAGGCACAGCTGGCACCCTATTGAAATTAAATGTAAACTACTCTTGTGCTGCCACCGGGATTTCCAGGCATTTAATAAAACTAGGAAGCAGGGAGTTAACAAAAATATTGCCCCCCCCCGCCCCTTCGGCATTGAACAGGAGTGCACACAGGAATGCCACATTTTTCTTTAACTGCCCAGGGCACTGCCACTGCTAAGGCCAGCCCTGGTGGGCAAATGAAAGGGGCCACTGTATTAATCAGTCTATACACACACATCAGTAATGTTGAACGTCCTTTGAATCATGGTCAATATTCAATAATACACACGTATATCTAGAATATTCATATTAAAGACTGCCAGGTTTCCAGGATGTGCATTTCAATAACACTTCTACCACAAAGCACATCTCCCGGGGAGTTTTGTTTGCATTAACCTAATGGATCCTGGCATTATTTAGCCAAAAATGTTGGCGTGGTTTTAGCTTTTTTGCGCAGAAAGGGGTGTCAGATATTTAACTGTGTAGAGAAATGGGTGCTTCCAAGCATGTATAGGCTTCTGTAAAATACACATCTATCCAGGGTTTGCTCTGGGATAAGGCAGGACTGCTTTTCAATGAGGACGTTGGAGCACGAGTTGGGTTAACTCATACCCATACAAGGAACAGCCTCAATGATGTCATCAATGACATTTGTGATGTCATCTTTGATGTCCTGGGTGTTAGTCTTAGCAGTGCACGGTGGTGGCGCGAGTTATGGTTGCTTAGCTTACCATAACCGGCGAATTTCAAGGGTTTTTCGGTTTTACTTGGAACCATAACGTCCCTTTAACAAAGTTTTTTCACTGAATTTCATAGGTTTTTAGTAGCGCAACTTAACCATAACGTCCCTTTAACAAAGTTTTTTTCACTGAATTTCATAGGTTTTTAGTAGCGCAACTTAACCATAACGTCCCTTTAACAAAGATTTTTCACTGAATTTCATAGTTTTTTAGTAGCACATTTTAACAATAATGACTTTGACTTTATATACATGTCATATGGAACTGACTAGATCTCTTCTTATGAACTTGATGTCCTGTCCGCGAACTTATTTAATGTTCGCGGACATGTTTGGAGAACAGTACCACTACCTAAAAACTGTGTGGGGGGGGGTGGTGGGGTATGTTCGATTGTTATATCATAATATAGGAACATTTAACAAATTCAAAAAGCAGCACACAAACACATTATATATAGTAATACATAAGAAATGTAACCCATATATGTAACACACTAAGCATTCATTTAAATACAATATGTTCTGAAATGGAATATACCACAAGAAGATAAATTGGCTTCCAACATAATTACCTCACAGACACAAAAGAACTGAGAACAAGACCAGACCCACTGAATACATAGGACTTATCTTACCAGAAATAGTAATTGTACTTCATTTTACTCATATATTTATAAACTTTCTGTATTAGATTAAAAAATATATTATCTTTTTTTTTTTTTCTCACAGAAATGTCTAGTACTCTGGAATGGCTAGAGGACAATTTCCCACATGAAGAAATGTCACAAGATAGTGAAACTAATGGTAAACACTTTATAATATAAACCATTTATTTATTATTTTTTTTATATACATTTAACATATATATTATTTTTTTGTACAGAGCATACCAAAATAGAAAAAACTTCAGAAAACCCTGTTATGGATAACAGTCCTCACAATATAGAAGAAAAAATTGATGTATTGTTGGCTAATTTTAATAATTTAAAAACTTTTGTAGAAAATCATTTCAAACCAAAAACCTTGTACCATTGCCCCACATGTACTTGTCCCTCCTCACCATATCCCAGTCAATTATCCCCAAACCCTCTCCATAATCCAAAACGTTTTGATGAGATTTCCATCCCTTCTTCACCTAATACCAATCATGTTGAAACCCCAAATTCTCCTGTTTTTGTTTCTGTTTCTGCCTCACCTTCTCTGTCATAAATTATTAATATATGTTAAATAAAGTTTAATTTTTATATTGTATTGTGAATAGTTTCCGTTTTTTTTTTTAAAAACAATAAAAGTGTCCGTGGACAGTGCGAGTGTTCTGAAATGTTCGTACATAACGAAAATGGAGGTGTCCTGAAGAACACCACACCTGTTCGTACTGTTCGCTAGCAAGTTGAAACTGTTCTAAGAACACACGTGGTGTCCTGAAATGTTCGTAAAGAAACAAAAATTAAAGTGTTCTAAAGAACACTATATCTGTCCGTAATGTTCGCTATCAACTTAAAACTGTCCTAAGAACACAATTGGTGTCCTGAAATGTTCATAAATAAACAAAAATGATGTGTCCTGAACAACAGTACAACTGTTCGTAGTGTTCGCTAGCAACATGAAACTGTACTAAGAACACACAAGGTGTCCTGAATTGTTCGTAAACAAACAAAAATTAAATTGTCCTAAAGAACACTATACCTGTCCGGTACTGTTCGCTAGCAAGTTCAAACTGTTCTAAGAACGCTATTGGTGTCCTGAAATGTTCGTACGTAAACGAAAATGGAGGTGTCCTGAAGAACACTATACCTGTTCGTAGTGTTCGCTACCCAATTGAAACTGTTCTAAGAACACAATTGGTGTCCTGAAATGTTCGTACATAAACTAAATTACACGTGTCCTGAAGAACACTATATCTGTCCTTACTGTTCGCTACCAAGTTTAAACTGTTCTAAGAACACACGCGGTGTCCTGAAATGTTCGTTTCACGTGTGACGCACTTTTAATTACTTCAGAACCCGAACAGTGTCCGTAGGACATCAATGCGCATGCGCTAACCAATCTCCGTGCACTTGGTGTCCTGCGGACAGGCGCTTCCTTCGCGGACTACTTCGCGAACGGATCATGTGACCGCGCCCACGCTCATCGTGTGTCCTGAAATGCGGACACTGTTCGTGTCCCCGAACAATTTAAAAGTACTTTTTCAGTTAATCCATAATATTTTTCAATAAAATCTCACCATGGCACAAGTCCCACATAGCAATCTTGAGTTTCTATATACCTTTTGAAACTTTCCGATCCTTTTTTTGTGTTCGATCTGTCCGCGGACAGTGCGCATGTCCGCGAACCGTGCACAAGCACCCCTATAAAAGACCACGCCCAAGAGCTTATTCCCATTGTGTTTCTGGCTATTCTTCAGAACACAGTGATTTTTGCTGCCACCTGCAGACTACACCATCATCGAGATGGCATCCTTGGCTGCTGAACTGCCACTTAGTGCTGCACCTGCTTCAGCACCACCCCCACCCCCTCCACCACCACCTCCCCAAGGGCCTGAAGAGGGGAACAGGAGTGAGGATGCGGGGGAGGAAGAAGAGGATGATGAGAATGAGGTAGAGGAAAACCCTACTACCCGCACTAGGCGTGAGTCTTGGGTGTGGCGGTTATTTACCATTCATGGTAATGTTCTTAAGGCTCGTGCGAACCGTGTTACCTGGAGTGAGTGCAAAATGATACTCAGTCGCAGGAAGCACGGTAAGTACAGCTTTGGGACCACTACTATGAA
Source organism: Ambystoma mexicanum (assembly GCF_040938575.1). Taxonomy (NCBI): domain Eukaryota; kingdom Metazoa; phylum Chordata; class Amphibia; order Caudata; family Ambystomatidae; genus Ambystoma; species Ambystoma mexicanum. The sequence goes on from NC_090938.1 coordinate 453,169,226, forward strand.
GCGACACCTGAGGTCATTTCGCTCTGGGGCTATTCGCAGGGTTGTACCTTGCGAAGAACGTAGCAGGTTGATTTCCTCTACTTCATCCTCTGTTTCTGATCCTGTCACCACAAGGACCACCTCTGTGGGACAGCGTCTTCCTCAAGCTGCCTCACAGGCCATACAGAATGCTTTCCTTTCGAGGGTCACAGTTGTATGTATGTACTGCAGGGGGGAGCGACTTCGGAGTGCTTTTGAGACTATCGTCTCAGAGCACGAGAAGACCTGCTCACTACCCAAATAAAACCCACTCTACATCTTCCTCTCTCAGCTCGCCCTTTCTTATCCCTGTGGTTGGTGTCCCCCCTTTACACTCCTTTACCCTCCTCTCCTAGTGTGTCGTGTCTGAAAAACCAAAAAAAATACAAAATTACAAAAATAAAAAAAAAATAAGGCTCTTTTCAGAGCCGCCTTTCCCAGTTAAAAAATAGAAGTGAAAATAAATGAAGCAGGGCTCTTTGTATTTTTTAGAAGTCCGCGGACAGTTCGCGAACATTAAAAAAATTGGGTTGCTACTCCATCACAAACATTGTAATTTTCTCTGGAAAGAAGTGGTGGCTCTGAAAAGAGCCTTTGGGTGGTTTTTGTAAGTCAAAAATTGTCAATGCTTAACATCTACTTCAAAATCGTTGTTGTAATTCCAAAAAAGGTTGCAATGCATTTTGTACATTTCTCAGAAAAATCTGATTGCCAGCATAAGTAAGATGGACTACAAAACATAATATTTTCATTGTGAAAAGAAGACATGCCAACATCTCTTAGAAAGGCACAAACAGCCTTATTAACATTGCGCCTTGCTTTTATCATTTGTGGACCAAATGAAGAAGAACAAAGCCACATTTGTCTCTGCGCAATCCGTGAAAATATCACTTGAGAATTAGGAAACATGTTGATAACCTTCCTAAGTCCTTCTTTCATAGCAAATTGCAAAGAAATTCCAGTCACATGTCCTAAACTGTTCCCTCCACAATGAATTACAATTATGTCTGGATGTTGCTCTGTGTCCAAAGTAGCACAGAGAGGTAGCAAGTCCAACCACTTCATTCCACGTACTCCATGCCAGTGTACTTCCACATGTGGGAATCCAAGATCTACAGCTACTCCACAGCTTTCTGCATGCACCTTCAACCAATGTATTCACGAATCTCCTAAAATCCAAACAATCTGTTTTCTGAAACACACCGCCATAGCTATCTTTTGTTCTCTCAGCAAAAAGAGTATCTGAGAAAATCTCTCCTGGCACAACACACCCACCAAACTTTCCTGACCAATCCCTTTCAGTGCTTATTCTCATTTGCATGACTTCTGAACCCAAAAATCCCCGGATGTAACTCCCGATGTCCGCGAACTACCGCCATGTCCGCGGACATATCGTAACATGAACAGCCCTTCTACCATTTCCACTACACTCTCTCTGCCATTCCCTCATTGGATGTACCTCAAAAATCACATGACCATGCACCAATCACATTCAAGACCTCTACATCTAACTACATCATCATAGATCAGCAGTGCAAATGTACTCTGAATCTCTCTGAGTACAAGTGTCATATCATTGGCAAGCACCATCTACCAGAAATACTGTACAAGTCTTCAAGATTTCTACTTGCAGCTCCATGCATATCCATATGCATGAACACAAACTTCAGGTATGCATATTTTCTGTATAGTAGATGAGCACATTTTCAAACAGACTTTTACCTTGTAAAATCTGTAAAATGAATTTATTGTACTTTTTTCAATTTCCTAAAATCAACTATCACTTATAAACCTTTATACTATTTAATTTCTTTATACACACACACTCAAATCATGTTAAACTAACATTTTTTAAATGAAATATATAGACTACATATATTCAAACAAAATTGCATGCAAACACAATCTATGTTTAAACCTTTATAAAAATACTTATACAATTTCATATTTTTTGTTTTTATTTATTTATTTACTTAATTACTTTAAATTAGACATGACATTGAGGCGCTATTACCTAGAACAGTTTACTTACAGAAATAGTGGTATTCACTAATATATTATAAATTTCACAAGACATAGTAAAGATATTTATTTTTTGCTACAGTTAGTCATTCAATACAATTTGTTCATTAAGAACATATCATATGTACTGAACTGATGCAATGTATCTTATGTAAATAAATTAGTTTAATGGTTTTACAGAAGGCACTGAGGATTTCAATTAAAAAAATCAATATCTAAATTAAAAACAGTGCTATATACAAACAAAGTTACTAATTTGAAGCTTTTACAATTGCAGTGAAGACCAGTTTCCTGAAAAGAAGCAGCCAAATTCGAAGAAGAAAGAAAAACTAAGAAGTTACCTGTTAATTTAAAAAAAAAGTAAGCAAAATATCACCATAATATTTGTATTATTAATCAAATATACTATAACATTAATACAAGCTATTTTGGTTTCTAAAAATAGAGATTTTGTACCATTTTGTCCAAAAATGTCCATGTCTTAAACAGCGATTTACAGCCAGAATGGCCCACAAATTTCTATTTTTGGACACACAAATTACCCAACTGAACCACTACAATTTTCATATTATAGAACAAACAACTGTTTTAATTGTATACATTAGATTTACTATTTGTACTTTTCCACACCACTAGCTTACTTTTTTTTGTCATCTGAACCCCAGTTTAGTAACACATAAATTCAAGAATACCTATCCCTACTAGTTTTAGTTCCCAATGCACAATCACACACCATTATATACATCTTTATCATCTTACTCAAACACTCATGCACACAGCACACATACATTCCAGAACAACCCAACCCATATCTTCTTTATTTTTTTCAACAGACCCTAAAGAATGCCTACCAAAAGTCAAGTCCGTAGAAAGCAACGCAAAAGTAGAGCAAATGAAAATAAAGGTGTCCAACATAAGCATCCATCTCTAGCAGAATTTGTAAAAAAAGTTGAAACAAAACAGCTAATACAATCATTTAGTGAAACACAAGAAGTTTCAAGTACAACAACTTTGCTTCCTCTATCAAAATGTAAAACAAACCAAAAAACAATTAACAGAAAATCAGCTATCAGTACAGATAAAACTACTTCTTAAGCATACCAAGAAAAGTATTTTAGCCAAAATATACCGTCACAAAGTCCTTCAAAATCTTATAAAAACAGGAGAGAAATCAGGTTCAAAGCTTAAAACCTATCGTAGGAAATTCATCTTAGAAGCATTGATGGACAGTGCAATTCTTCTCAAAAGAAATGTATTTATTTTACTGTTAAACAAAATGAAACCATTAACAAAACTAATAACTAAATTACAAAAAAGACTTCTCAATAAGCGAAATGTCAAAAGAAAGAACTTCTTAAGTATCTGTGGATGTGAATGGAATCACACTACGAGCACAGAACCATATTTTAATGAAGAAGCGTACAAACAATAGCAAACAAATACAATTGCCATAAATAGCAGTGGTCGAGGTTATGAAAAAGTGAATAATACCATAATGGAACAAGAAGTACTCCTTACAAAAATATGCCCTGAAAACATAGAATTACCCCTCCATTCAACTGAATCAGAACGTCTAGTGTACAAATGGCCATGCACGTCAATGTGTAACATTTCCAATGTTTCAAATCTTTACGCCAATTCCTCAATAAATATGTAAAAAGCAAAGACAAATCAAAATTAAATTACTGCAAAATATAGATACCTGTCCAGTGCGCAAGTACACAGGACTACAAGGACATTCATTGGCCTGCATTACAGGACCTACTTGTAAAACCACTTTCCATGATATCAAAAGGATATCAACACATCATTCAACTATAAGAAATCTAGTCTATAAACTGTACTATGCTAAAAGTCCTGCTTTAGTACTAGCAAAGTTAAATAACATCCTTCTACATGGTACAGCAAAAGACCTACTTGAAGAAATTCACTATATCCAGAAAAAATATTTTGGAAGTGAAAGCCATTTACAGAATTAAATAGCTTTAAACCAATTAAGCAACAATTCTACACATGGCAACCTTTTGCTAAACACATACAAAAAAGAAATACTAAAATTTAAAAGTACATCAGCTGAAGTACCAAACCATGTATGTGTATGTTGCCGTAGAATTTTTTATAAAAGTAACACAAAGACTGTGGACCTATCATACAAAATAGATGACAATGAAGATTCTAAATGGTTTGAATTAGCTCTCTACCTTGTAGCAGAAAACAAATATGAAATAACTGAGCCCTTAATACTTTGCAGTTATTGCACTACAAAACTTGACAACAACCAAACTCCTTCACGTTCTATCACAAATAATTTGGAATTATACCCAGTACCAAAACCTCTACAACAACTTAATTTATATGAGAGCATCATAATTCAAACAGTACACCCATTTCAAGCAATAATACGCCTTCAACCAAAAACAGCAAAATTACCTCCCTCTGAATTGGTAAAAGGCATTCGTGGAAAAGTAGTTTATTTACCATTAAATCTAAAAGAAAATGTGCATACTCTAGGAGTGCAGCGTCCAATTCCGCAATCTTTAATTATATTAGTAAATGGAGTACCTACAAAAGACAAAAAAATATGGCAACAGCTGGTAGATTTATATAAAGTTAGACAAGCCTTCCAATATCTTAAAGAGAATAATGAATATTACAAAGAAATTAATATTGAGGAAAACTTGAAAGATACAACTGAAATAATTCAAGAAACACAAGAAGCTGGTCAATTTGAGATACTAGATCTTGCTACAATATCAAATACTTTAGACCATTATACAATTCATCCTTTGCACTGTAATGACACCGTACAAGATGTACTGGAAACTTACCAAATGCGTCAAACAAAAGGATCGCCAATCAGTATATGGGAAAAAAGTATAGAAGCACGTGCTTTTCCTCTACTCTTTCCTACTGGCAAAGGAGGAAGGTATGATGATAGACCTATTCAAATATCAGCTTCAGAATACCGCTCATTACGGATGTATTCTGAAGATCCCAGATTTAGACAAAATGTGGAATACATATTCCACCTACTCTTTGAAAGTGAACTAGCAACTTTATGTTACAGAGTTGCACACATATTAAAATCAGGATCACACTTTCAAAATATGACAGCTACACAATTATTAGAGAAAGTGCAACAAAAGGATGAGGTTTTACAATCAAATATTACAAATCTATTAGCAAATATGCGTGGTACTAAAGAGCACTGGTTTCGACGTCATGGAGATGTACGTTGTATGATCAGAAACCTTGGCCCACCCACTTGGTTTGTTACATTAAGTTGTGCAGAATATGCATGGGAAGATTTACATGATTTCCTACGCATATCAAATAAAAACAAAACAAACATAGATTTTCTAACACCTGGAGAACTTTGTTCTTTGGATCCTGTTAATGTTTCAAGATATTTTCACCATCGCTTCATTGCTATGCTACATTTTATTTGTAATAAAACTGTTCCTCCCCTTGGAGAAGTGCAACACTTCTTTTGGAGAAAAGAATACCAAGCCAGAGGAGCACCACATATCCACATGCTTTTATGGATTAAAGATGCTCCTAAATTTGGTCAAGACAGTGATGCCACTGTTTTACAGTTTATTGAAAAATATGTCACTTGTGAAATTCCATCAGAAGCCACAAATAGTGATCTTCATGCACACATTTTACAATTTCAAAGACACAAATGTGGAAAATACAAAAACAAAGGCAAATACTACACCAAAAGCCGATTTGGTTTCCCTAGACCAGTTACAAATACAGGTCAAGTAAACAACCTCATGTCTTCAGGTAGACATAGTGTTAAAGGTAAGTCACCTAAAAATACATATTACATAAAAAGAAAAGAAGAAGAAAAATATATCAATGATTATAATGCAATCATTGCCCACTGATGGAATGCAAACATAGATGTGCAGTACATTGCAGACAATTCTACTGCATTTGCACGATATGTCACAGCATACTTAACTAAAGCAGAAAAGACAGAGCTCCAAGACCTCTGGAATGACCTGTCATCAGATAAAACAGTATCTCAGAAATTATACAGCTTGGGCATAAAAATGCTCACCCATAGAGAATGTGGATCTTATGAAGCAGCTGATCGTTTAACTGGTACTTCATTGTATGGTAAATCTGAAAATATAGTATGGCTAAGTCTTGGTCCAGCTAAATCTAGAAAAAGAGTTCTAAAATCATATGAAGATATAGAAACAATAGCCAAACATGATCCCAACAGCCAAGACATTTTAAAAAACAATTTATTGGACACATACTATCCAAACAGAAGTAATACTTTGGAAAACATGTGTCTATACCAAATAGCCCAAAACTACACATACAAAAATAATATGAAACCTGATGAAAAAAAAGGTAAATATAGAGTGACAGACTGTGAAGGCAGCTTAGTTAAACTCACTAAACCAAATTTAATTAATCATATCAAATTGTAATTGAAGACTCCTCAACATAAAGAAGTATATTACATGTCCCTGCTACAACTCTTCAAACCATGGAGAAAAGAAGAACAATTACTAGATAACTATGACTCATATGAGGATGCTTTCAAAGCAAATGAAAGCACTATAACTGATGTAAACTTTACACAGTACAAAACAATGTTGCACAATGAACAGCAACATGAAGAAGAACTCGAAGCCCAACTAGATAAGGATACTCCTGACAGTGGTCAACCTTCTGTAACAGGAAGCCAAGAACCACTGGGAGAACCACTAATAACAAATGAGGCAGAATTAGCTATGATAGAAGTAGAAAACACCAATGCTCAGTATGAAGATAAGGAAGACTTAACTATACTACAATCAAAACTAAACAATGAGCAAAGTAGCATTTTTCAAGAAGTAACAAAACAAATTGCACATGGTGTAAAACATGAAAATAAAGAATGTTCCTGCCATAATTATAAACCTATACTACTGTACGTCAGTGGTGAAGCTGGTTCTGGCAAAACATTCCTAATCAAAATCATTAGTAAGTTCCTTCAACAATTGACAAACAATAAACTGTCAGCTGTTGTCACTGCCCCCACAGTTTTAGCTGCCTACAACATAGGTGGTGTTACATTACACCGATTACTACTATTACCAGTAGAACACCAGAACAAATTAGACTATTACAAACTTTCTGCAGAAGCTGCAATGGAATTACGCAGAGTATTGAAACAAATGAAAATGCTACTAATAGATGAAGTGAGCATGGTCTCCAACCTGATGTTAGCTTTGATTCACCTCAGATTACAATAAGTACTCAAAACAGACCATGAAGAGCTCTTTGCAGGAAAACACATTATTGTTTTTGGAGAACTGCTTCAATTAACACCAGTAAAAGGTGAACCTATTTTTAAAACATTAGGGCACAAACTCCGCCGTAAAACTGTTGGCAGCATTGGAAATGCCAACCTTTGGCAACATTTCCAATGCAGAGAATTAACAGAAAACATGCGCCAATCTGCAGATCTAACTTATGCCAACATTTTAAAAAGTTTGAGAGTTGGTATACTTTCTAAAGAAGCAACGTTGAAAACCCGGCACATTAATGCACTTCATGGCGATAATGCATGTGCTACAGATGTTATGGAACAATTAGCCCACAAAAATGTCAATTGTATGGCCTTAATGCCAACTCTTGCAAGCTGTCTCAAATTCAATGAAATAATGTTAAGTAAAGAAATGCAACCAATAATGGAAATTAGCGCCACAGACAAACTAGATGTACATGGTATGACACTACCCATGTGTGACCAAGCCACAACAAGACTAAATAATTTAGAAAAATCAATCTCAAACACAGCAGGCTTAGAAAAGATGTTAAAATTATCCTTAAATTGCAGAGTAATGCTTAAACGTAACCTTGACGTGGACCAAGGACTAGTTAATGGAGCACTGGGTACAGTTGTTGGCTTTCAAACATACCCACGTGACAACAAAATTCAGTTTGTCAATATACTCTTTGACAAACTTTCAGAAGTAAAACGGATAGGACGCTCAACAGCTAGATTCCTTCTCTTCAAAGATATGTATGTACGCAGAGAACAATTTTCTCTAACTCTTGCATACGCAGTCACGATTCATAAATCACAAGGTCTTACCCGAGACAAAGCAATGATAGATATTGGTAACACAGTCTTTAAAGAAGGCATGAGCTACGTAGCACTATCACGCTTACGTACACTTGACGGTCTATTTCTAATCAACTTTGATGCAAGTAAAGTAAACGCTGATATTCCTTGCATTTTAGAATATAATAGACTTCGCTCACTATACTCCCCATCTAAACACATATTCTGTTCCACAAAAACTAAAACGTTGTAAAAGAAAACTAAATCAAACAGAAATGCAATAGGACGTCACTGCAAATCCTCCAAAGAGAATAAACGAAACTAATACTTCATCAAGTACCACAAACAAAAAAGAATCAATTAGAGAAAGTAAACCAGGTACTTCTTTAAAGAAGGAAGACAAACTCCCAAAAAAGCAGTTAGATACAGAACTACCTGGACCATTTAAATTCTCAAATATAGTTGGTGTAAGTTGCTATGCAAATGTAGCAATGAATATTCTATTTCAATTACCACCAATTGTTGACAACATTTACTTACACAGTACAGACCCATTGTGTTTGCAAATGTTAGTACTTCACAGAAATGCAGCAAACAATCCTGACAACACATATAGGGCCTCATTACACGGTAGGCGGTAGGGACATACCGTTACCGGTAATGGATTACCGGTATCGGTAAATCCCCTCCCCAATCACGACCCGGACATACCGCTATTAGCGGCACCGCAAAGTACGGTGGCACTATTAGCGCCAAGTCCGTGAGCGCGCGGCCCCTCAGACCGGAAATAGCGGCATAGCGCTAATATCACGGCATCACGAGCCATGCGTACATGGCAATACCGGCATGTAGTAGACCCAAAGAACCCTTACCGGCAAGGCGCTAATAGCGGCATCGCGAACCACACGTTAAAAGAGCACAGCAGAGTTCCCACCTGCCACAGGTGGACAAAATCAGCACAGGTGGAGGCAATGGAGACTGGCAGCACAAAAGAGCACACCACACCCCTCCCCACACCCATTCCCACACCAAGATGGATGCAATACTAGCAGCATTACATGGGCTAGAAGACATGATTGCTGTGCAGCAGCTACAACAACAGGCAGCACAGAGGAGACGCAGGAGGAGGAGGAGGAGGGCAAGACAGGCGCAGCAAGCACCACCAGTGCACCTAGTGATACCACAGAGGCAGCCACCAATTCCCAGGATCAGAGCCAGTCCAGTCAACCTAACCCCTGAGCAGATACACACCCTGTACCGTCTGGACTGGGATACCATCACCACCATAGTAGACATGATATACAACGACATTGTGAGTCTCATTGACATCCGTACTGCCATCCCCCCTCTACTGAAGGTAGTAACAGTGCTCCACTTCTTGGCCATAGGCACCTACCAGCATACGGTAGGTCAGATGCATGGCATATCACAACCAGTACTCTCACGCACACTGAACCAGGTGCTCGATGCCCTCCTGCAGCACACAAGTCAACACATATACATGCCACGGACTGCCCAGGAGATCTCCAACACCAAAGTTGGCTTCCATTCACTGGCAGGCATCCCAAGTTGCATCGGGGCCATCGACCTTACCCATGTAGAACTGGTGGTCCCACATGCCAATGAGGTAGTGTACCGTAACAGAAAGCAATACCACTCCATCAACGTCCAAATGGTATGTGACTCCAATAAGATCATCACACATTGCTGTGCCCGATATCCCGGTTCAACCCATGATGCAATGGTCCTGCGGAACTCGACAATACCACGATACATGGAGCGACATGCTGGACAACGTTCGTGGCTACTTGGTGAGTAGCAGGCCGACCACATGTCAGTGTGATGTGGATTGTGAGTGGGGGGTGAGATGCATACTCCAACTGGGCGTGAATGGGGGGGGGGAGATGCATACTCCAACTGGCCGTGAATGGGGGGGGGGGAGATGCATACTCCAACTGGGCGTGAACTTGTGTCATGAGAAGAATGGACATACATATTTGCATCACTGTACAGTGAGGCAGCCCACAATGGACCAGAGACAAAACCACATGCCGGAAGTGAGTGCCACGGCAAACATATCAATCCATTATGCCAAACAGGCCATTCCAAACAACATGCACACCGCACAACACACCATTCCCCCATTACACAAATCAGCAACATGCATATCAAAATCACAACTGAAATGTACGCTGAACAACATCAGAAATGGTCCGCGCACATGAGTGCATACAAATGGATCCCCTGTAGCCATTGTGGTGAGGCACACCCGTACCCCACCACAGAATTGCCATCAAACAGCATGGGGACATCAACTAAGGAATGGCAGTGTACTAGCAGTGTGGCACTAACGTTGCCAGGGCCAGGAAACACAAATCACTTAAACTCTGGCGGGACATGGCAATCCCTGCTGTATGCATGCATGGTGCATGTCCACTTGCAAGGACCACCTCACCTTCCCACATTGCAGTTACCCTGATTGCCATGCGTGCTTGGATCAGTGGATGTCGTTGGATATGCAATGTTTGTTTGTGTGATATATGCACGCTCCACATTATGTAGACACTTACACATACCCATTGTTGCACCCATGCAGGTGATGCAGGTTATCCCCTGAAGAGGTGGCTCCTTACCCCTGTGCGGAACCCACAGAACAGGCACGAAGAGGACTACAATCATGCACACACCCGTACCCGCGTGGTGATCGAGCAGACATTCGGCCTATTGAAGGAACGCTTCCGGTGCCTCAGCAGGTCGGGCGGGGCACTCCTGTACGGGCATGAGAAGGTGGCCAAGATCACCATGGCATGTGTCATGCTTCACAATATGTGTATCAGACGGAATGTGCCAATGCCCCCTGACATAGAACTGCGACCACCGTCTGAGGATGATGACGGGGATGAGGATGGAGGAGAGGGGGCTGCAGGTCATGCAGGTGGCGATGCCCATGAGGGACGTGCTGTGCGGCAGCACCTGATAGACCATTGTTTCTGATGCACATGGATTAGGAGGGTGCAATTGGTGTTCAGCTCAGGGCACGGGGTGTATGGAGGACATAATCACAGTGCACCCTTCAACAATAAAGCACACATACACAATTATCAATGTCCATTCATGTGATTATCCATGCCATTACGTCTGTATTGAGCATTATGACATTCAAACGTGCATGTACCCTCCACCCCAACAACCCTCACCCCCCTCCCCCCACAACTCCCCCAAACACCCTCCCCCCCTCCCCCCACAACTCCACCGAACACCCTCACCCCCCTCCCCCCACAACTCCACCGAACATGGTGTGCACATCAGTGCTGCATTAGTTCCCAAGTGTCAACAGGGACAGGCTGGCCCTACTTCCCTCCTCCACTACCACCATTGGGGGGTTGTGAGTCTGACCGCCGCAAGGACCGGCTGGACCTGCGCAGGATGGTTGTCTGGTCGGAGCTAGTAGACGAGGGTGTGGCTGGTTGATCTGCTCCCTGTGAGTGACGCATGCTCTCCATCGCCTCAGCAATGCGCGTTAGGACCTGCCTCACAGCGGCCATCTCGTCACATAGGCGCGTCGTGTTGCTGTCCATGGCAGCTTTCATGTCCCTTGACAACACCCGGATCTCCTCCCTGGTTGAGGCAGCCTCGCTCACTTGCCGGGCAACCAGGGCATTGAGCTCCTCCTGGCGCTGGCGTATCAGGCTCATGGTGTCGTCTGCGGCCCTGCCCCTGTTACTCCTCGGCGCAGCTTGCTGCATGTGGCCGACATCAGGTGAGCTCGCCACGGGACTGAATGACCCATCCATTGCATCTCCGGCATGCACCTCATGGATGCTGCCATTGGATGTGTTGCATGGGCTGTGGAGTGGGGACAGCTGGGGGCTGGGTGTACGCTGCCCTTCCGGTGTCGGACATGGGTCGTCCACATCACTCATAGGTGCCGTGGCTGCTGCTTCCCCAACGGAGCTATTGGCTGCGGACGGCGTGCCTTCTGGCACTGGCTCCTGAGTGGTGGGGGTGGGTGGTGGGGGTGCTGCCACAGTGTCGGATGGCATTTCGACCCTTGGTGTGGTCGTTGCGTGGGTGGCTTTTGAACGCTGGGCCACTCCAGATATCCCAGTGCCCCTCGATGTACTGGGCCTGGTGCCTGCATCCTTTCCCTTGGCCTGCTTTTTGGGTGGTGGGGCCTGCGTTGCAGAGTCCAGCTCCTCACTGTCAGATTGTGACCCTGTGGGGGAGCAAGACAGGGATAACATCAGTGATGGGTCAACGTGCATCATGCATATGTTGTTGTTGCTGCAGTTCTTTGGATTTGGACATCTACTTTGGGCCTGCAGGTTGTTGGCCAGATGGGTGGGTCATCCGGACATGTGTCAGGGTGACACGTGTGTGAGGTGCTGCATGCATGTGGTTGTGTGGGGATGTGCAGGGCATATATGCAGGGTTGTGTACATGTGTGTGTGATGACCCCATCCATTAGCTGATTCCCAATTCACATTTGGGGGAGGGACTCATGCTTGGCATTGCTGCGTCTTGCGTGGTCACTCACCTCCGTCTGACGTTGTTGCCACACCACACTCCATTCGGCCCACTCCCTCGATGGATTCTATGCCAATGGTGCTGGCACATGTCTCCTCCCACTCCTGCATCTTCATCGGGGATCCACCTCCGCCTCCTGTGCCCATGGCCAGATTCCTGTTGGCCGATAAAATGCTGCGTACACGGAGGCGCAGATCATCCCACCGCTTGCGCACGTCCTTTACGGTGCGGGGGGTGGAGCCCACCGCACTGACTTTCTGCGCCACCTCAGCCCAGATTTCCTTTTTTCTCAGGAGTGCCGGGCGCCGCATGTCGCTAGCGAACACTACGTCTGCATTTGCAGCCAGGGTGTCTGCCAGCATTTTCAATTCCTCGCTTGAGAAGCGTTCCTTGCGCTGGCGCGCATCGGCTTTCTTTAGGGCCTTGGGCATTGTTTGTTCTTCTGGGATGTGGTTTTGCCAGTCGTGGTGTTGCTGCAGGTCCTGAGTGCAGGGGATGGCAATGGATTGTGTTTTTAAAGATGGCCGCCGGGCTCTTTCCCGTTCCGGTGCGATGACGCTATTTCCGGTTCCGGTGTTTTACGGTGACCGCTAATAGCAGTGACCGCTAATAGCAGTGACCGCTAACAGCGGTGACCGCTAATAGCGTGCAGCATGAGGGCGGAGGTGCTATCAGCACTTTGGTCGGAGCCGGTAAGGTGCTTTTCCGCCATGGCGGTGGGGTCATTTACCGTCATGGCCCTATGCGCGTGTCCGCTGACTCGTGATGTAACGCTATTAGCGGTCTCCTACGATGGCGGACACGCTAATGGCGCCATGACGGTAAATCACATTTTTTAGCGCCTACCGTGTAATGAGGCCCATAGTGTTTTGGAATAAGACGACAATTGGACTACTGTGCTGGAATGGTGAAATTCACTATAAACTCACAGGAAGATCCACAAGAATTTCTAATGTACTTACTATTAGTACTGGAAAACAAAAACATACCTATAAATGAAATCTTCCAGATTAGATACATGCACTCTGTGCAACAATGTGACACAAGAAGAAATTCCCAATGAACGCTTCATATATATATCAATACCAAATTGTGAATCCATTCCATTTCAGCAACTTGTACAAAATGCAAACCATGGTAGATTATGCTCTACCTGCAATTCAGATAATCGCTCCACATTAGTAATACAAACACATAGTAAATATGTAATACTAATGCTTCTACGTTATAATGCATATGGCACCAAAAACAACTGCAAGCTGACTGGATTCACACATAGTCAAATATCAGTTGGTAAGAAAACCTTCACAACAATAGGTATAATCTACCACGCAGGAGCCACAACCTATTCAGGGCACTACACGGCATATATAAAAAAAGAAATGTGGATGGTTTGAATGTAATGATAGTACTATTACTCTAAAGCAGAGATTACCAGCAAATCTTACAAACGCTTATTTGATGTTCTTAAAACCAAAATTTGATAAATAAACTGTATTTAAAACTTTAAGTAAATTTGTGTTAAAAAAATATAAACTGTTAGAATACTCCAAAAGCTATCTAACTGCTCAAAGATTCTACAACAACTAATCAGATAAATGAATACCACTAAATTAGACCAAAAAATACACAGTTAGAATACGCCAATTGGTATCTAACTGTCCCAAAATTATAAATTTGTGTTAAAATAATATAAACTGTTAGAATACTCCAAAAGCTATCTAACAGCTCAAAGATTCTACAACAACTAATCAGATAAATGAATACCATTAAATTAGGCCAAAAAATACACAGTTAGAATATGCCAATTGGTATCTAACTGTCCCAAAATTTAACAATATCCAAATAGATAAATCAAAACCACTAAAATATATTAAAAAAATAGACAGTTAGAATACGCCAATTGGTATCTAACTGCTCCAAAATTTTATAATATCAAAACAAATGAAGAATCTGTTACTGCTCCAATAAAAATACAACAAAGCAAAGTGTAAAGCATTAGCCAGAAACAAAAAGTGAACATTGAAAACAAACAAACAAATAAACTGTAGCATAACAGAAAAAGGGTTTTTTTTTTAATCCAACATGGATTTTTTTTTTCTCCCACAGACCCAATGATTTTAGCAACAAATACAGAAACTGAGCAAATTGCACAGTACTCTGATTTGTACTCTACTAAATATGAGGGTCGAAAAAAAATAAAAGTATATTGCTTATACAATGTAATAAGTCATTACAAAATACTAATACTAACATGCTATTTTCTTTTATCACAGAAATGAAGAAGAAAAACATGGACTCCCATTACTAGACCAAACAGTAAGTATACAATAATAAGGACAACCATAGCAGCATATCACATCCATAGTATCTAATACCTTTGTTCCTTATACATTTGTTTTTCACCCAAAGTTATAAGCAAATATGAATGTGATATGCTGCGGTGGTTGTTGCCAGGGCATAGAGTCTTGGGTGCATGGCCAAATGGCCATGGCCAAATGGCCATGCACCCAAGACTCTATGCCCTGGCAACAACCACCGCAGCATATCACATCCATAGAGTCAAAATTTCAACTATGATCTATGGGAAACTTTTAATGTCCGCGAACAATGTGAGTGTTCTTAGAACACTTTGAGCTTGCCAGCGAACAATACGGACACCGTTTTCAGGACACCCCCTACGAACATTTCAGAACAACGCGATAGTTCTTAGAACACTTTCAACTTAACAACAAACAATACGGACAGCGTCCTAAGGACACCCCCTACGAACATTCCAGGACACCGGGAGTGTTCTCAAAAACGTCTTCAGAACACCCCCATTTTGTTTATTTGCGAACATTTCAGGACACCGCGGGTGTTCTTAGAACACATTCAACTTGACAGAGAACAATACGGACAGCGTCCTCAGGACACCCCCTACGAACACTCCCCGGACACCGCAAGTGTTCTTAGAAGCGTCTTCAGAACACCACCATCTTGTTTATTTGCGAACATTTCCTGACACAGAGAGTGTTCTTAGGACACATTCAACTTGACAGAGAACAATACGGACAGCGTCCTCAGGACATCCCCTACGAACATTCCAGGACACCGGGAGTGTTCTTAGAAGCTTCTTCAGAACACCACCATCTTGTTTATTTGCGAACATTTCAGGACACCGCGAGTGTTCTTAGGACACATTCAACTTGACAGAGAACAATACAGGCAGCGTCCTCAGGACACCCCCTACGAACACTCCCCGGACACTGCAAGTGTTCTTAGAAGCGTCTTCAGAACACCACCATCTTGTTTATTTGCGAACATTTCAGGACACCACGAGTGTTCTTAGGACACATTCAACTTGACAGAGAACAATACGTACAGCGTCCTCAGGACACCCCCTATGAACACTCCCCGGACACCGCGAGTGTTCTTAGAAGCGTCTTCAGAACACCCCCATTTTGTTTATTTGCGAACATTTCAGGACACCGCGAGTGTTCTTAGGACACATTCAACTTGACAGAGAACAATACGGACAGCGTCCTCAGGACACCCCCTACGAACACTCCCCGGACACCGCTAGTGTTCTTAGAAGCGTCTTCAGAACACCCCCATTTTGTTTATTTGCGAACATTTCAGGACACCGCGGGTGTTCTTAGAACACATTCAACTTGACAGAGAACAATACGGACAGCATCCTCAGGACACCCCCTACGAACATTCCAGGACACTGGGAGTGTTCTTAGAAGCGTCTTCAGAACACCACCATCTTGTTTATTTGCGAACATTTCAGGACACCGCGAGTGTTCTTAGGACACATTCAACTTGACAGAGAACAATACGGACAGCGTCCTCAGGACACCCCCTACGAACACTCCCAGGACACCGTGAGTGTTCTTAGAAGCGTCTTCAGAACACCCCCATTTTGTTTATTTGCGAACATTTCAGGACACCACAGGTGTTCTTAGAACACATTCAACTTGACAGAGAACAATACAGACAGCGTCCTCAGGACACCCCCTACGAACATTCCAGGACACCGGGAGTGTTCTTAGAAGCGTCTTCAGAACACCACCATCCTGTTTATTTGCGAACATTTCAGGACACCGCGAGTGTTCTTAGGACACATTCAACTTGACAGAGAACAATACGGACAGCGTCCTCAGGACACCCCCTACGAACATTTCAGGACACCGGGAGTGTTCTCAAAAACGTCTTCAGAACACCCCCATTTTGTTTATTTGCAAACATTTCAGGACACCGCGGTGTTCTAAGAACACATTCAACTTGACAGAGAACAATACGGACAGCGTCCCCAGGACACCCCCTACGAACACTCCCCAGACACCGCAAGTGTTCTTAGAACAGTTTCACTTTGCTTGCGAACAAAACTGACACATATTGAGTCCTTAGAACACCCCCCATTCAGTTTATTTAGAACATTTCAGAACACCTGTGATGTCCGCAAACAAATCGAACACAAAAAGAATGTCTAACACATAAAAAACACAACTTTCATCCTATCTCATACACTCCCACCCTCCCCAAACACTCCTACACACCAACACACTCTACAAAATACACATTTTGAACAAAGTTTCACTGCGCTGTCCGTGGACGTCCGCGAATCCAAGATGGCGGGCACTACCGAAATATCTGACTCGCTTCACGCTCCATGCCGTCCAATCAGCGAACACGTTGCATGTCCGCGAACATCACGCAAGACGATTGGCCAATCAAGACACTGTCCGCGGAGCGAACAGGGAAGTGTGTCCGCGAACCGAACACAGATATCACTAATTTTTTTTTACCTACTTTTTGGTCATTTTTTAAAAAACTACTGGACGAATTTTCACCAAATTTGCAAAAGCACGCTTTCAGGACCAAGCCGCTGCTCCTGGTCCAAATTTGGTGGAAATCCGTCCAGCGGTTTGGGCTGTAGGCGCGAGCAAAATTTTTTTCCCATTCAGTCTATGGGAAAAAAATAAGTTTTGGGACCCCCACTATAACTTTGCCCCCCCTGGACGAATCCTCACCAAACTTTGCACAAAAATTCAGAGTGACCCAAATACCTTTTTTGCAAAGTTTGGTGAGGATCCGTCCAGGGAGAGCGAAGTTATAAGCCACCCAAAAAGTGTTCTTCCTATGGAAACAGCAACTTAACCATAACTACATGGCCAATACCGTGGCCATGTAATATATATATATATATTTTCATTTTCTCAATGTTTTATTCTCTGTTTTCTCCTCCTCTCTCTTCTCCCTCTCTCTTCCTGCCCTCCCTTACCTTTTTTCTATGCACTTACTCTATCAGAATTGTCCGTGGACCTAGTATTGTAGCAAACAATGTTGTCTCCTCCACCCAGCCTTTACCTGTTCCCTCCCCCAGCACTATAGCACTATCTGAAATGTCATCAGGCCTAGTACGTTTGTTTTGTTACTCTCCCTCCTTTCTTCTCCCCCTCCCTCACCTCTTGTTAATCTCCGGCTCTACCAGAAATGTTGTCAGGCATAGGACAGTAGTCACCTGTTTGTTTCCCATTTCCTTGCTCTCTGTGTTTTAGCTCTTGCACTATCTGAAATGTCGTCAAGTCGAGTACGATAGTTCATTTCACATTCTTGTTGGTCATGGCCTGTAAGAATGTCACTGTAATTTCCATTATTCCCTCCCTTGCTGTGAAGTGCTTTGAAATACATTGGGCCTCATTACGAGTATGGAGGTAGCCATGCCACTAAGCGGCATGGCTACCCCCAAACGGGTACCGGGTCCGGGTTCCTGGAATGGGGAAATACCAGGCCATTCAGACCTTGGAGGACCCAGTAATTCCCTTTCCCAGGACCAGGACCCGATACACACCCTTCGAGCCCCCATAAGGCTCAATGGGAATGGGGAGGATGCTAACAACGGGCCCGTTAATGACAGGCCCGTTGTGAGCATCTTGGTCTGCTAGTGGGTCCCGCTAAGGAGGACGCCTAGTTTTACCAGACGTCCTTAGCGGGACCCGCGAGCAGACCTCGTAATGAGGCGGTAGAGGGATAACAGCGCCGGCAGCTCTACCGGCGCCGTTAACCCTCTACCGCCTGGGTCATAGTGAGGCCCATTGTGTATAGGCACTATATAAATAAACTATCCTATCATATCATATGTTAAGCATCAGCTGTGAACACACATTAAAATAGCATAACCCTTGGTTGCAATATGGCCACCATCAGGGATGTCGTTTTGGGGTTGAGAGGGGTCCCACCTGTGACCCCTGAGATCTCTATTGCTAGCCCAGTGGTCTCCCTTGCTATCCCTAATAAATAAATACATAAATATATATATTTCTTGTTTTAAAATTGAAGCTCCTGGGCTGTGGCCAGCGCAATTTGGCTCTTTGTTTCTGAAGTGTCTGGCTTTCTTGTTCAGGCCTCTTAAAAGAAACAGGGGGTTCCACAAGTGTAACACTTTCAGCAGTGACCCTAAATAAGAAAGAATAGGAATAGCAAATAATATGTCTTTCTGGAATTCTATACAATGATTGCTAGACTCTTTAAAAGGTTTATTTCAGGAAAACCTCAGGGGTGGGTCACTGATTAGTCTGTTCTTAAAGACTTCAAATTCCCAATGCAGACAAAAACGTACAAAAAGCATTTAGAGTACAATAAGCATCCATTTCAAACTATGTATTTTGCTTTTGGCAAATTGCAGTTATAGCATGTTTTTTTCTGCCGTTGTCTCTATTGCAATCATCACAAGACATTTCATCTCGGTGTCCTCGGCCACTTCACATAATTCTCGTGCCTAAAAGCTTGTCTACAGTGTAGAAATGTTTGACCATAGCAGATGAAGGGGCCCTTCGTTTCATTGTGCCACAATTAATGTTTTGTTGTCATGTGTCTATCTTTCGTATCTCCGTGGCAGGATGTTGGTTTGCATGTTTCTGGTAACGAGTGCTCGGAGTATGGGATGCCATGCGAGTGCACTGCTTTCCCTGCCTTTCCCTGCACTGTGCTACATTCTTTAATACACAGTTATGAACTCTCCCAATGGAATGTATTTTGCCAATGTCTGAAACCTGCAAAGTAGATCCACGCAGGCTTGACATGTACCCAAATTTGCTGAAGATGAACTGGCCTGCTGTTAAATATGTTAGCAGTTTAATGGTATCCACAACAGAGTGTAATTTGCTTTCTGACTTTGAGAACATTCAGACATGTAATTGCTCATTTTACTATAGCCGGTAAGATCGCTATAGCCTGTAAGAATGCTCAGTGGGTTGAGCAATCGCTGCTGAGATGTGTCTGTGATCTGCAGGTTGCAGGTACGAATCCTGGCAAATCCAACTCAGCCTTTCATCCAACAGAGGTTGATAAAAGAGTACCAACACAGGTTAGGTGCTATTGTATGCATATTTGTTCTACATAAAGTGCTTAAGTGTAAGTGTTATATAATAATACAACATTATCATTTGGCCTTGGACATCTGCTTGCATTCACAGTAATTTGGTAATATGAGCCTATACACACTAAAATTAATGATGGATATGATGATCCGTTCTTGTATGAAATGTTCATCATATTACAGTGTTATCATAACCATATTTTTCTTAGTGTTCTTAGGAACAATGCTTTATGATGCCACTTCCTGTTTTGTTAAGGGGTGAAAGATTGTGTCCCATCGCTTTCCGTGATGTCACTTCAGGGTGGGGTCAAATTACATCACTTCCTGTGGGATACGTCTGGGCATACCTGTCCCACTAAGGGTGACTACAGTAAAACAAAAGAGGTGATGGCTGGAACGTTTACAATTAATATTGCTCTGGGCAACTCTCCAGACTATCATTCTTTGCATGACTAGCCATTACAAGTGAGGAAAGCCAATATGCAAATCAGGCTTGTCGCACCACAAAAGGGGCAGTCCAGCTCAAACTGCTTCGTCACATTCCTTCTGCACAAGACCACATGTATTCCCAAACATGTTTCTGCCTCGTTTGGCCTCATCATTGAGGAGTAGCTTAGGTCTGGATACCCAGCAGGCATGGACCCACATCTGGGCATACCCGTCTCACTCAGGGTGACTACAGCAAAACAAAAGAGTTGATGCCTGGAAGGTTTAGAATTCATCTGAACCTCTGGCATTGCACTGGGCAACCCTTCAGACCATCTCTCTTCGCCTTCCAAGCCATTCAAAATGAGGAAATACCATATGCATATCAGGCTTGCTCCCCCCCCCAACAAAAAAGGTCAGTCCAGCTAGAACTGCTAGCTCCCATCCCTTCTGCATGAGACCACATGCATCCCCAAACTTGTTTCAGCCTTGATGGGCCTTATCAGTGAGCAGTAGCTTGGGTCTCTACGCCCAGCAGGCATGGGACCCACGTCTGGGCATACCCGTCCCACTCGGGGTGACTACCGAAAAACAAAAGAGGTGCTGGCTGTAAGGTTTAGAATTAATCTTAATCTCTGGCATTGCTCTTGGCAAACCTCCAGACCATCGCTCTTCACCTGCTAAGCCATTGTAAAAGAGGAAAGACCATATGCAAATCAGGCTTGGTCCCACCCCCAAAAGGGGCAGTCAAGCCTCAGTGGAATTGTAGATTCATTAAGAGGAGTTGTTATGAGCATTTCTTTTTAAAAATAAATGTTGCATTAGACGTGACTCTAACTAAAAGAATTGTGGATGAAGGTTATCCATGGACAATTCATTTTCCAGGGTTCAACATAGGATGGAACACGTGAAATTAAAGTTGTGTTAGAAAACATTGTAGCATTGTTATTTGATGCTCTCACACTTCTATAAGTTTGTGGCCAATGAGGAATGTCCAGCTTTTAGGTGCAATTCGAGGAGAGAAACATGTAGGGCAATCAATAACACATAGACACAACTGTATGACTATAAAAAGAAGAATATATATTATTGATTATCTTGGATTAGATGGCTGTGCATGGGCAATCAATGATTGATACAGGAAGATTCTTACATACACGATTGTATAAACCCAAAGAACACTTATTCATTGATTCTTTTGGCACTGATTGTTTTGAGATAAAAACATGTATGAGTTTGTGCGAATTGTGCACAATCCTCTTGTGTATTTTTTAATTATGTGTATGTTTTTCAAGTGTTGGAATGAATTTAAATTGTTACAAATAAAGTAATTATTTTTATTTTCAAAAGGGTACATTGTATTGAGTACGTAACTTGTATTCGGAGCCTTTCCTTTGTATGTTGATATAAGTGTAACACACCCATACATGGAGATTCTTTGCAACCAACCGCGCAGCTCATTGTTATGTTGAGAACATTGGACTAGAGACATAAAAGTTCACTTCATTATTTAGCTTGTCAAGCTAGTAGTCATCATGGATACAAACGTATGTTTATCTCCATGGGGTGCTTTGTGTTGCTCACTTTAGCTATCACAGATTTTCAAGGGTAACTGCCACTGTGTGAGAACTTTCAGTTGAAAATGTCGCATTCTGCATATAAAAGGCTCTTCTGCTGACGAAAGACATACATTTACGTAGGTTCGGGTTGCAGGGCCACATACTCTGCCATGATTTGGGAATATGTCAAGTGGGAGCTAATTCTATTTCTGGCTCGAGAGGACAAAAAAAGTGTCCAGGACGCGTTTCTTAAGCCTTTGAACTAAAGGTACGCTATTTAAAAAGTAAAAGAACTAATGGTACGGTATAACAATGATTTATATTACATTTCTACTTCTGGTGCCAACTGTGATTTCTGATCATTCATCTCTCTTCCTTGTCAGATCGGGGATAGCCAAGTGATAATTCTTCCACCTTTTCGACTGACCCTTCTCTGTGCAGTATGCTCTCCTATCACACAGTTATGTTATGTTAAATAAACTTATTTAGTGCATGGTCACCCAAGGGCATCATGGCACTGTCAGGAAGAAGGTTCCAAACCCTATCAAGGGGCTCACATCTGGTTCAGGCGTGTAACCTCCCTTTAATCCTTAGCATTCTAAATTTGTGTTCCCGGCAGCCTTGCTACTTTCTCTTTTTTGGTTCACCTTTTATGTGGCCAAACCATTGGTGCCAGAAGGTGTTGAAAAGAAGAATATTTGGTCAGTATGGCAACTTGCCAATCTTGTGCATGAAAGGGCTGAATTACAATGTGTTACTTTCTGATGCTTTTCACCAAATACACCAATGAGGGAAAAAATCAGGAGTTATGTTTTTTTGCAGATGTGTACTCACTCACCTATCAGCCACAGCCCAGTGTGCTCCCGCCAGAATTGTCTGGGAGGATCTGGCAGTGTTAATATACCAGACATGGGAAATCAAGTAAAAGCATGAGTGCAACTCTACGCTGGGGACAGGTGGGAGGTGAAAGGGAGGCCTCCCAAGGCAAGTCTGATGTCCTCAACAACACAGACAAGAGTTACAAAGAGGGTACTATTGACCTTAAAATTGGACTCCACAAGGATAGTAGGCTGGTCGTTTTGAAGCAAAGTGAAGAACAGAAGGTCGGCCAAGGTGATGATTGGAGCTGGCTAGTGGGAACGCTGGCAGGAACATCAGAACGCCAGCATAAAAGAGTCACCCAGACTCCTCCAGGAAGAGGATTATTGCTAGTTGGAATACGAGGGGATTTGTGCAGTTATTTGGCAAAAGTAAGATACATCTGACAAAATATGATCTTATTTGCCTCCAGGAGACTTGGTTAAGGGAAACACCTGTCCTGGATGGCTTCGAAGTCCACATAAACCCTGCAATAAAGGGAGCCAAAGGTTGACCAATGGTAGGTCTTTTAATGGCTGTTAAAAGATTGAGTGGTCTAACAGTAATTACCTCTACAAACACAAACCCCGAAATCCAACTTACACTAGCACATATGGCCACACCCCAATGGGAACTAAAGAAACAGACACTATTAATTTATAACGTTTACTGGAGAAGTAGTTTGGGGTGTGAGCAGGGGCGTTGCTAGGGGGGGGCTAAGGGGGCTATAGCCCCTGATCTTTTGGTTGTAGCCCCGGATAGAATCTCAGGAGCTACAGCCAAAAGACTTGCTAGCCCCCAGTCCCAACAGTTCCGACATCAGCGTAGCCCCGGGTCTTTTCCAGACCTAGCAACTCCCCTGGGTGTGAGTGAAGCATCAAAAACACCTTATTAAGGTAAAATCGATGAGGCTAGGACAACCTGGCCAAACTTGGCAGTGTTAGTCTGCTGAGACTTAAATATGGAGTGCTTTGACAAAAGAGGCACCAAAATAGAAGTCTTATCAGTTGGAGCCGCAGAGAACATAAGAAGGGGTCTGGACTTTGAAAGGGAGTTAATAGAGAGAAACATCTATATGGCAAATGGTTATTTGCAGGGTGACAAACCCGTGGCCGCAACATGGAAGCGGGGGGGGGGCAATCAAGTACAATCAACTACATCTACACCACAGAAGATCTGTTAGCAAAATCTATCTCTCTGCAAGTGATATCTACAGAATTGGGTGATCATAATCTCCTTGAGCTTGAATGCACAGACTGGGCTACTGGAAATCCACTAACGGGTTACCACCAAGAAGGTCAGAATCTCGAGGTGACCCCGGGAGGAAACAGTCTTCGTATCAATAGAAGAAACTTGTCACCTGTAGCATCTTTCTTGTTGGCTTTGAATTCAGATTCACCATGTACTAGAGGGGGCATACTGACATACCCAGACTTTCTACAGGCCTTTAGAGAAAAGACGGAAAACTCTAAGAGGCCATCCTTTACACCTAAGCACGCTTTCAACAAGCAAATCGCCGGAAGAAAGAGAGTGGTAAACAGACTGCAGAGGCTAGTTAAAAAACACAAAACACCCCAAAACCTAGTGTCTTGTTCAAAAAAGCTAAAAACAACTTTAAAAACTGGTTATTTCAGCATAAAGAACAAATCATTCAGCAGGACGGGGAAATGATGCTGATGCTTGCCACTAAGAAAAAAACAGCAGGTTTGTGGAAGCTAATAAATTACTTAAAAACCCCAGAGGACTCGAAAATAACTAATTCAGTGTCTTCACAGGTGTGGGAGGGGCACTTCAAATGCTTATAAAAATCCAAAGGGGGGTTCAAATCGAGCCACACATACCCTCAGAAGCACCTTCGACAAACAAGAAATAACTGATCTTCTACAAAATTCGAAGACGTCGAGGGTGGTGGGGCCGGATGGCCTGACAAATGAAATCTTGACAAACGATCCCGTAAAATGGGCAACGCTCATGCTGAAATTATTTACCACTGTCACAAGAGAGAAGAAAATCCCAGCATCTTGGACTCGGTCCAAGCTGGTTCCCATCTTCAAGAGTGGTGATAGGTCCAATACCCGCAACTATAGGCCTATCACCCTTCTAGATGGGGTGGGCAGAATATTTGCAGCAATGATTCTAAAGCACCTTAATGAATGGAGCCCAACGTCTGAACACCAGGACCAGTGGCAGTCAGGCTTCCGAAAAGGGATTGGTACCACCTTAAATATCTTCATTATAAATGTCTTTAAGTGTATGGTCAAACAGAAACTTATACGGGCCATTTAAATCGCTTCGATCAACCTGGAACAGGCTTTCAATTCAGTGGACCGGAGAATCCTGTGGGCTAAATTGAAGAAATGGGGGTGCCCTCAAGTCCTGAGAGAACCTATGGAAGCTCTACATAGGGGCACTACCCTGAAAATCAGATTGGACAGAAAGGGCTCACTGTCCAATGAAATTCCCTCAGAAAATGGGTTGAAGCAGGGCTGTCGTCTGACTCCAGCGGTCTTTTGTCTAATTATATCAGACATGTCGGAGGCATTTGAAAAACAAGATGTTTTCCGCCAATAATTGTGGGTCACTCAGTGGAACGCTTATTGTTTGCAGACGACTTGCTCCTGCTTGACCAAACGGAAAATGGGTTGCATAGACAGTTGACAAATCTGTCTCTATACATCAATAAAAGTGCCCTAAAGATAAATGCAAGGAAATCAAAAATTCTGATCCTGGGTGACAACGACAGGGCCAGGAAGTGGAAAAAACTTAACTGGACACTTAACGGAGAACAAATACCAGTTGTTGCATCAATGGTGTACCTGGGCATAACCTTAAATAACAGCATGAACAATGTCCCTGGTATTGACCATTTGAGAAGCAAAGCTAAAAATCTGGCGTCCCAAGCCCTGCTTATTAAAAGGCAGTACTGTAAATTTTCTATGGTGCCACTCCTGGACTTCTACAAGATGAAAGTCGCACTGATACTTACTTACGCTGCAGAAGCCAACCTTTTTATTGGTCGTACAATTTGGAATCATATGGAAGGCCTCTTTTGGAAGAGGGTCTTGACATTGCCAAACTCATTACCAATAGAACGGGTTCAGAGAGAATTGGGCCTAACATCTTTATACTCCCAAATGGAATGGAAATCATTATCCCTCTTTAGGAAATGCCTACAACCACCAGGTGCTCCTGGGCTTACAATCATTAAGAAAGCTATGGAAGGGAAACAGGTTGATGTTCTAAATGCCTGGCAAGATACTGGCTATTCCATATTGTCCAATATTGCTCTCTCGGAAAAATCACTTCAGAAGAGGAACAGTTTTGCCCTATTTTGACAGGTTGAGTGGCAAAACGTTCTAAGACTACGATTAAACCTCAATCCAACACAAGAGGTTACAGAAAGGAGAACAAAGGCCTGGGAAGAGAGAACTTTAAATTGCCGGATTTGTGGAAACAGTACTGAAACATTGAAGCACTTAGTACTAGTGTGTGAGCCTCTAACCTCTATAAGAGACAAATTCCTGGGAAGATTCCTTGGGGAAAATCGAATATGAAAACGCAGGATGACTGGTGGGCCACCATAAGATGGGGGGGGGTCTCCCTGAATCTAGCTCTGCTTCAGTTTGGGAGGATAACTTTCACCATCCTGAGTGATAACGAAAACACACTTGTCCGACGAAATGGAATTTTATAAACCTGGGCCTTTGGGGAAACAGATCTTTTCTTTTTCTTTTCTTTTTTCTCACCTTTTTGTTTTCTTCTTTTCTCTCATGTGTAGAAGAAATTAATGTATATATTAAGGTTTTTTGCATCTAAGGTTTAATTTAAGCCAAGTGATGTGTAACAAATAAAATATTTATTTTAAAAATGAAAGTCTTGAGGAGCTTCCAGAATTTGAGGAGATCTGGCTCAGAATGAAGAGGAAAAGGGAGGCTGTTGAGGGAGCCTGCTGAGGAAAGACATTGTCCACCAGATCTTTTTTTAGTGAAGCGCCTAACACACAGAGAGTGGGTGGCGAAGGAGCACAAAGATCTCGAGGGAGAATATTTTGTGAGATCACGTTGTAGATAGCATAGTGTTGGCCCCGGAAAGGCTTGCGGATGATTCAGAGGGATTTGAATTTGACCTTTGCAACAACCGGCAGTCAGTGGAGAGTTTGCGGGGCTGGAGAGCTATGATACCTGGGCTTGAGGCCAAGAATAAGTCTTGCAGCCCTATTCTGGATTATCTGGAAGGGGGGATGGTATGGCTAGATGAGGGGTGGGGAAGAGGTATGTTTTCAGGCTTTTTCAGAAAGTGGTGAAGGGGAGTGTAGAGTGGATGTCGAAAGGAAGGGTGTTCCAAGTTCTCATTGCCCGCTGGGTGAATGCTTGTTTTTGTATGCATGTTAGTTTGCAAAGTGGAATGTATAGTGGATGTTGGCTCCCTTTGAAAGAGATTGAGAAGGTAATTTGCCATGATGTGTTGCTGGGGTTGGTTGGTGACAAAGTGTTCCATGATTCTGGCAGGATAGTGATGGCTTGGTAGGTTTCACAGAGTATGGGATTAAGGACTAGTTTCTTGAGAAGGGTAGCGATTCCTCTTTGGTGGGATGATATATGATGCATGCATGGTTGTGAGGTGCAAAACTGTTTTTTATTCATCACAATTTACATTTTATTTCAAAAAAGTAATGTTAAGAAAAACTGTGTTTTTTATTTGTACATAGTATATTTCCCATTGAGGAGCAGTATCTGTTTAATAAAGAGCATAGTTTATATTTGTGAAACAACACAGGCACTGTTGTGGTTAATTTTGTTAATATTTTTCTAATATAGCCCCCGGCCTCCCATTAATCTTATGACCAGAGTAAATGTCTCTCAAGCAGTGTGACAGTGTTTTGATAGTCTATCTTCTATGTTCAGTATGTTCTTTGTCTTTCTCATGTTTCTACCTCAAAGCTGTACTTTCATGTGATAAGATATATTCTATCCTTGTATGGTCGGACTCTTGCTGGCATTTATTTTTATGATCCTTTTGTTCCTCTTGCACAGGCTTCCAAATTCGCTATTGGTGCATATTGTTTCATTTGGTCATACTTAAATTAAACAACCTAGACTGTGAGGAAATGTAGTTTTTATTCTAGATTTTAGGTATTTGGATACAACCATAGGCAGATTTGCTATATATTGGATTGAAAATGTGTATATGTTTGTTTTTAGATGTATTCATTTCCCTGATGAAGACGTTCTGAATCATTGTGTCAATGTTGAAACCGGTCGGTGTACTTCTTGTAGCGGGAAGCTAACATTGGCAAGATGGAGCCATTCCAGTCATTTCCTTTCTACATTTCAAATCATATATTGCTTCCTAACAGTATCCCTTTGGCTTTGTTGTTGTTTTATGTACAACTTACTTTTGTAATAGGTTTTGTAAACAGCCATATTGAATGTACAGTTAATCTGTGTACATGTGTACATGGATTGAATGAATGTGGTGTATGGGTTGAATTAATTGAATTCTTGAATACGTAGCTGCAATCTTTTATTGTTTGTATTTCCTACAATTTTTTTTAAACAAAAATCCAAATAAATATGATTGATAATCATTTATGACTTGATAATTCAAATGTTTTGACAATCTATTTTTCACGATCTCAATTTTTCACGTATCACATTTATTTGTATGTGACCTTTTAAATGCCTATCACCTTAGACAGAAACACTTGGGGAGAATTAAATTTGCCTCCTCATACGGCGCATTAATAAATCACTGCTGATTGCCATGAACATCTAAAGCGAATGGCAGCGCTCCCAATACACAGCTGAAAATATTAAAACAAAGCTTCTGCACATGAAGCGGCTTCCACTGTCGCTTTCACAGAGCCTTCTCCAGGCTGTGCACAAAAGAGGAAGGAGAGGAGGCCTTTTCTGTCTCACGAGGATATTTGCATCCAATATGTGCGCTACGATAGATGGACATATTCAGAATGTTTGAAGTGGGAGGTACGTGCAGAGGCTGTAGGGTCACCCTGCCGACCATTCTCAGCAACTGTGGGAGTTTAGCAGATGAGGGAGGAAGAGAAGGAGGAGGTGAAAAGGAACATAATGAGGAGATTCTGGAATTTGAGGAGATCCGGCTCAAGAGGAAGACGGAGGCTGTTCCATGGAAGGGAGCCTGCTAGCAGAGCAATGCTTGCTTGCTGCCAAGCATTCTTGTCACTTGATAAAATAGAATCACCCATCACATAACGGTGGAATACCGGGCTCATATTACAGCAGAATGCATACATTTTTTGGATGCTCTCTCAAAGTGTCATATTATTTGTACGTTAGAAGGCTTGAATCTCGTCCAAAAGGTCAACACGTGGACTGTCCCATCGCCCTGTTGCAGTATTGGATTTATAAATGGTGGCCTCATGTTTAAGGTTTACACAGCTCCAGCTTGTGCAGCTCATCTGCCCCCCCCATGATTCCCTGAGAGCCTTCAGGATGTACACATGCTGCCTTCTCCCTGACACTGCATATGACCGATTTCAGGTCCATAATAGCGGCAGGATTTGAGGAAGAAGAGCCGTGTTTCATACATTCATCACCAAGGCCATCACTTTAATGTGGCATTGCATGTAAATGAGGGGAAGGGTAGTAAGCAGAACATGTGTGTCTTCCACAACATATGCATGCATGTGTGTTTGAGTTTGGGTGCATTTCTGGTATGTACAGGGGAGTACTTTTTGCGCTTCACGTGTGCGTGTGTGTGTGTGTAGGTGATCCCAACGTCAGCGTGTGCCTCAAACACAGGTGACTGGGATCCGGTGACATCACATGGGTCGTGTACATACTCTATAATGGATTTCCCAACAGAGTGGAGCCTCTGAAAGGATGGCACCGTTGGGGCAGAGTCACTCATGTATCCATCATAGTCCTGCAGGTCTCACCCGAAGTAGTCTGCCTGTATTTAGAGGCAGAATCTGCATCATTGTCTGGTTCTGAAAACTACGATATGCCCTGTTCAGAAGGAAGCACCTGGTGTTGTGTTTGCAGATTATCCTACAAACACTGCACAGAAATGCTGTAAGGGAGGCCCCCGGAAGGCTCAGCTGGAGTGTTCTGTGCAGTTGTTGTGTCATACATGTAGTCTGACCTGCACCTCAGGGGGTCTCATCAGAGGCGTAGACAGTGTAGAGTCAGAGCGGGCAAGGCCCACCAAAAATCTGTAAATGCCCCCTCAGCAGCACTGTGTGGGAATATGCAGATGTTAATGCCACTACATTAGCTTCAGGCCCCACTTGTTAGACACTCCTGGCTACGGCGCTGCCTATCCTACTGTGTGCAGTTCTGAATACCTCACCTGGAGTATTGCGTCCAATTCTGGATGAATCACATGCAATAGTGAGTGGGTTAGAAGTGTTATCTGGGGGTTCACAGAAGGTGGTCCATGAAGAATGTGGTTTTCAGTTTAATTCTGAAGTGTGGTATAGATAAGGTCAATACTGTGTGAAGCACTCACAAGAACAGTCACCATCCTGTGTTGTTTCCTCAGCACATAGATACTTTTCTTCCTTTCTCAGTGGCATAGATGAGGCAGGCTCTTGTTGTAGGCCAGGAAGTAGGCCCTCAGTAAGTCATTAGGAATCAGGACACTTCCATAGCAAACAATTGCTAGCAAAAACTGGCAAAGCAAAACGTTTGGACGTTATAGGTGGTTTATTGCATCACTGGGCAAGTAGGTCTCAAGTATGTACTGCATTTATGCCTATAACTGTAAAATGCAATAGATTACATTAAATACAAGGAACCTCAGAAAGGAACCCACGCACAAGACAGTCCTAAATTCTGTCAATGATTTTATGGTTGAATCTCCATCTTATTTATAAGGCATATGCTTTCAAGGAAAGTCACAGGAACAACAGAGCCAAAGAATAAAATCTAAAGAGTACATGAAAATAGATTTATTATACAAAGAAACATATTCTTTAACGTATTTCAAAAATGTTTTTTACAAGTTTTTTAAAAAAAACATAACAAAAGATGAAAAGGAGACATACAACAAAGCATATGTACATTATGATTTCAACAAATAATTGGAATAGAAAATAATGCAATAAGACAATTAGTAAAAAGAACAGAGAAAACCACAAAAAGGCAGTTGTGCCTGTTGGGTTTTAACCAGAGTGTGTAAAAAATTACCCTGGTTAGTACAGAATTGAATTATTCATAATCAACTAATGACATGTAGTTATTTGCCATATCATTGACTGCAAAATTGTTGTCTTTGTCAAGCTTGTTTCTTATTGTGTGTGTCTTTTCTTTTAAATGGGACATGTCCTTACTTAACATTGCAGTTTCACACTCTGATTCCTAACCTCCGGTATTCATTTTCCCACTGTTATAGTTTGGACTAAATTTCAAAGATTTAGTTTCACATTTTTTACCAGATATTTCTAACACACGATTCCGACTCCTGACCAATGTAAAAGGTGAGAATCTGTCCGCACTGGATCTCATATTCCCTGTGCTCCCATTCATGCTTTAATATGGGGGATATGGGTGTATGAACATGCAGGCATCCTCCCTTCTCACCCACTCAACTCTTTCCAATCGAACTGGCAAACAATATATACAAACATGGCCACATTTAAAAATGACTTTTTAAAAACAATGTATAAATGTCACAGTAAGTTTAATGGATTGAACAATTGTACAATCTCAGTCAAATTAGACCTCTCGCAGTGCCATACGTATGTCCTGCACCAGAGTCCTGTCTATAATGAGAATCTGAGAAACCATACCCCCTGGAGCATGTGGCTTGAAATGAGTAGGGCACTGGTGAGGTCCTGCACGATGAGAAAGAACACCCTGACGAAGAGTGAAATCAAGAATGGAGCGCAACACTTAAACAGTAAAAACAACAGAGGGGGTTAAGACTTCACTAACAGCTCACCTCATATACACTCCAAGTCAACTTCATGCTCAAATGCAGACCATAGCCAGTCACTATATGGGTATTGTGTGAAAGAGTCAGTGATCACAACCAAATTCCTCACTGATTTACTATGTTGTGTTGGGCACTGAAAGGCCCTACACTGCTAAATTAACATCATTGGAGAATAAGGGCTGATGGAGATGGTGGGTCACTTTAAATGCATACCAACTTTTTTCTAGAAAGGAGTCCATCCTATTGTGGTTCTCCATAGAGGTTTCTTGATTTACCTAGGGGACTTGCATGAAAGTGCTCTCCTGTGTATATGTTACGTTTTGTTACGTATTGCACTCACCTCTTCCATTTCCATGGTCCCCAGGTCCTCTGGGAGATCTGAATGCGAGAGTGGTGGGTTAGTTTAGTGGAGGGAGAGGGAAATACAAGATTGATTTGCTATCGTGTTGATGCATGCAGAACTAATAATACCTGATCTGTGTATGCTGGTCTGTGTCTAGGAGTTATGTGTCAAGAGCATAGATGCATGTGTGTCTAGAAGAGAACCTTGAGCCCCGAGTGCTCTGTGGTTCTAGAATGCTTTGGCCGGTACTGCGATATGTACGCGGATTTCAGAAGTGTAGATTGCTGAGTGCAAGTGTCATTGTTGGTATGTGGATGGTGTGTTTGAGGAAAGAGGTTGAGAAGGTTAGGGTTGGGAGTTTAATAGATTTTCTAGTACAATGAATAGTTCTATGAGACAATATGTGGTGCACACCGCAGTGGTTAATATGTACAGTGTAACACACAGAAGTAACATTTTAGTGGGACACTTGGGAGCATATACCATGGGAAGAATCACAGTGGGACACCTGGGGAGCAGTACAGCATATATTACACATCAGACTGGTGATGAAGTTAGTGAGGGGCGCAAGCAATCAAGCCACAGATATAACATGACCTATGAAGGCATGGGAAGGGCATGGCAATGCATGCACGGCATTACAAAGCATTAGAGGTAATACAAATGCATGGGAAGGCCTCACAAGGCAAAACAACCCAGCCTCCTCCCTGCACTCCTTCCAGCCCATGCAGACATCTCTCATTGCACCTGCTCACGTTGCTACTGTCAACCCCACAATTTCTCGCTCTCTTTCTCTTGTTCTTTGTCTCCCCCTCAATTTTACTGATGATTGTGTTCTCTGTGGAACAATGCTCTGGGAACTGTCAGGAGGGAACCATCTGCCAATGTCGCTTATTACCATAAGCGCAGCGCTAAGTTATGGGAGGCAAGGCATTTTTCGTTTAGAGAAAGGGTTGCCCGAGAAATGGAAACCACAGTTTCTCTCTTGACCATAGTATTTCTGTTTGCAGGGTGAGCCTCATGCCAAACCGTACGCTAACTTGCATACACTTCTGCTGCTGTTGATGCGCCCTGTTGGGTCTTTTGCATATCAGATAATGATTGGTGCAGAGGTCAGAAATCGGTTCCATGTGATAATGTCGCCTGGAAAAAGTCGCCAGGTAGGCGAGTTTGTTTTTCTGACCCCTGAAATACTTTCCCCAAATTTTCTAGGAGGGGTATACATTTATATTATAAACTCCCGTCGTAGAATATTTGGGCAAAGTGTTTGATTTCAATGAGGGTGCATTTTCTGGGAAATGTCGCCCCCTGGTGTCCATTTCCCATGCATCTTTACCACACAGAATTCCTGGTTGCTTCTCGCAGACGTCTACCCTCTTTCTCTCCAGAAGGCGGGAAACCACTCTCCCATAGCGCACTTGGCCACATGCAAAAGATGATTCCATGCCCCCCTCACCCTGTGATAAAGCAGCTCCAAAGCTCTGGTTTAAGAATGATGCTGAAGCCTTGCATGGGGTTCTTCACAGCAAGGGGAATGAGATGAGGTGGGGGATATGGATTGTTTGCAGTGCCCCATGAAGCGGGCTACACTATCCCCGTGTTTTGGCTTCAGGAAGGTGAACAGTGAAAGCAAGGTGGTTGGGGGCTGAAGTGTGGTGTGGGGGGTAGACTGGCATACCCAATGGCACTGCAATCTCTTGCAGAATCTCTGGCCCCTCATTAAGTACTGATATCTGGCAGATCGCATTGGAAATCTCTGTGCCAGGCCTAAAGAATGTACCATGCCAAAAAGCATGAGGGCATACATTTTACTTCGAACCCCCAACTATGATACAATTCCCAAGTGGATCTCAAACATGTCCTTGTATAGTTCTGAAGATGGGTCCATCAGCTACATGATTATATATGTTCTGGCTATGTGGGTGCATTTTCAAATAACCAATAGCACAGGTGCTATTGCCTTTGGGGGAATGTTGCACCTTAATTACAATGAAGTCTATTACAGTAAGCTAGTAACAATTCTATTAATTTCCAAAAATGCTGCATATATATGCAAAATAAACACACCTGTTGGTCTGCTTGTAAGAATGTACAAAACATAATGGTTTACATGGCTATTGTCTGCACATAAGATTTTTAATACATTGTGTAGGCTGTACATTTCTATTGTGTATCACACTTATCCGTGGGTACACAGTCTCCTCTATTTGAACGTAATTTAACAATTCTCAAAAAAAGAAAAGATAGACAGAATCTTTTCAAATACATACCCCATTTTCATAGAAATTAGAAGAAAGGTATGCTATGATATCCAGAAACTAAATATCCTCTAATAGCCTACACGTGTTTCACTCATATAGGGTCATATTTATAACAATTCACTTGAGCTTCTTCAGGGCTAATACGAACACCAATTAAGTAAAGTGTTATGCAGCCATTTATATCTTCAGTATTACTTTATGAGTATCAGTTTTTTATTCATCCTAAGTCTCATTAAGTGTGAATGCTGTCAATATCGCTTATTTAGCATTCGACTTGTAAAATATCGTCTTGTGTGTGTTTTTTTTTTTTTTTATCAAGTTCGTTATATAAGTGAGGTTTCCTCCTTAGATATGAAGCTGTCATTGCTAGGTAGCGTGTAAGCTGACTTCTCTGGATGTTTCTCCACGTGGTTTTGGCATGCCAGGGGAATTCAGTTTGCAAGCTATGTAACAATGATAGCTTCATATCTAAGGAGGAAACAGCACTTATATAAATAACTTTATAAAAAAGGATACCAAGAAGAACTTCAATTGAATGGTAATACATATTATCACATGTGAGGGAAACACGTGTAGGTGTAGGCTATTATAGTATAATAGTATAGTGTGCTTTTGCTGCTACAGCTGTACTTTTGCTTTGAAAACGAACGTGCGTTCGCATTGATAATTCTCCACCTGCACAGCACTGCGAGTCAGGAGACTCTTGCTGTTCTACGTCCGTTCCCTGGAGGGGGCGGAGACTGCTGCCGGTCACGTGGTCATCACGTGACTCTGAAACACCTCAAAGGCCAGACACAGTCTGCCGAGCTGTGTGCTTTTGCTGCTACAGCTGTACTTTTGCTTTGAAAACGAACGTGCGTTCGCATTGATAATTCTCCACCTGCACAGCACTGCGGGTCAGGAGACTCTTGCTGTTCTACGTCCGTTCCCTGGAGGGGGCGGAGACTGCTGCCGGTCACGTGGTCATCACGTGACTCTGAAACACCTCAAAGGCCAGACACAGTCTGCCGAGCTGTGTGCTTTTGCTGCTACAGCTGTACTTTTGCTTTGAAAACGAACGTGCGTTCGCATTGATAATTCTCCACCTGCACAGCACTGCGAGTCAGGAGACTCTTGCTGTTCTACGTCCGTTCCCTGGAGGGGGCGGAGACTGCTGCCGGTCACGTGGTCATCACGTGACTCTGAAACACCTCAAAGGCCAGACACAGTCACCCTCGCGGCGTTAAGCCCGGTAGGAGACAAGGCCACTGGCTGTGCTGTTGTGCGGCTGTTTGGCGCGTAGGCGCGTCAAC
Source organism: Ambystoma mexicanum (assembly GCF_040938575.1). Classification (NCBI taxonomy): domain Eukaryota; kingdom Metazoa; phylum Chordata; class Amphibia; order Caudata; family Ambystomatidae; genus Ambystoma; species Ambystoma mexicanum. The sequence continues at coordinate 453,204,890 of NC_090938.1, forward strand.
CACTGAGTCGCACTATTGAGTGTGGAGTAAAGGGTAAGAGCGCCCGCATAATCAAGTTTCCTCCCTCTGCACAGTTTATGGGAGACTGTGGGAGATTACATTCTCCTTTGATCCCTTACGCAGAAGTAATAATTTTTCATACAGATTACTAACTTGTCTTGCATACAATTGAGTGCTGAGTGATTTGGTCTCGCCAAAGATACTAGCCCTTCTGACTACTTATTTTTATCTTCTCTCCTGTAATTTTACTGAGCCAAATGCCGCCTAAAACACGCGGGGCAAAAGCGCCCTATAATTTACGGAAGGGCAGGACAAATCATCCCTGCATGCCCAATAACAATCTAAGAGGTGGGGACAGTTTGAAATCGCCAGCCAACGCCGGAGGCACCATTCCGGAGTTATTTAAAAAGATCTTACCTACATGCACTGACGAACAAACTGAGGAGACACTTCCGGCTACACATAACGCAAGCCGACCACTAGATGTTACATCCCTAGACGACATTGACAACAATTCGCTATTGGACTTATGCCTATCTATACAGAAATCTATGGCTCCTCCACCTAATTCAGGAGAGCCGGGGATTAATGAGATGGGGACTAGTAAGAAAGTCGCAAGTATAACAGTGGAAGCCCAAGTGTTACAACCTACTAATTCTACTCAGAGAACTTTATGCTCTGGTCGACTGTCTGAATCACCAAACTTATTGATTGACTTAGAAGAGTCAGGGCAAACTAAGGACGATCAACTTAGTGAGCTTTCACAGCTAAACTCTGCAGCCATTGCAGAGATGCAGGCGTCCTTAACCTCTCTCCAATTTGCCCTAAAAATTCTCCTCAAATTATGCGGAAGAATACATGTGAATACAATCCTACAGCTGAATCTTCCCGCTCCGGACCTAGAGTATGAAGTATGCCCTGAAGAGGTGAAGGAGCCGCAGATTCCACCTAGTCCAATTAACGTTGAGGAGAACGAACATCTGACAAATGAGGGAAACACTCATCTGACTAAGAAACAGCGTAGAATGGCGAAAAGAGCTGCCCTAAGAAATGTTCTGGTAGAGGTGGCCTCTCCACTCCCAAACACAGCAATCCCACAACAGAAATCCAAAAAGGCAAGAAAAAGGGCACTAAAAAGAAAGAAAAACCGAAATAAAGGTCCGGGCACACTCACTAGCTGGATATTGGTGGAAAAATCTAAAGAAATTTCAGCTGTGAGTAATGCTAGCCAAGACTCCATCCTTACAGAAAACCATTCTATTGATAATCAGTTTTCCACCCCTCAAAGGAACAGCCCGAATAGAACACTTGAAAGCATGGATGCTGAAAGTGATACACCGGTTCCAGCAAGGAAAGAGAATAGAGAAGAAAACAAGATTTGCATTGTGAAGAATCTGAACCAGCAATGCCATGGTAAATGGCTCTCACGTACAGGCATGCTTGAGAAACTTCATCTAATACCTCAATTAAGAGTTATTAGATCTGAGGATTTCTCATTTGTAGAGCCTCTATGTACCACTAACCCTAATGTGACAGCACTACATTGTACGGTCCTGGCCTCGGCTCAGCTGATTCGTAAACATAGAGTCAATTTAGCGCAAGTAGGCTTGGGGGTAGATGTGAATCCTGATGATGTAGACCCTCTGATTAAAGAAGCTCCCAAGCCTACTAATACTGACAATAATACTAAACTACCTCCTCTTACTGGGAACCGAGTGCAAATGAGCGACATTCAGAACACTCTGAAATGGCTTGCAGAGGCCTTGCCCTCGGTTATAAATAAACCCTGAACTTGCTCATTGCTATCCTGGAACACCAGGGGCTTCAAACATATTACTGTAACTAATGGCTCGCTACCTTTTATTATGAACTACTCCTTTTTCCTATTACAGGAAACCTGGCTAACTGCACCAATCATAATAGATGGGTATAAGTTGTACCATACTTTTGCTAAAAAAGGCCAAATGGGAAGACCTTTTGGGGGACTGATGATAGGTGTAAGTAAAACTATAATATCTAATGAAATCAATACTGATCTTGAGGATAACATTAATGCGGTGGAGGTGGTTATACCGATCAAAAATAATCAGATGAAACTCTTGCTGGTCAATGTTTATAATCCACACGATGCGTCAAAGAGTGATCTAATACAAGATAGACTACATGATTTGCTTACTGAGTGGACGAACGAATGCCAAAATAACCTCTTGATCATTGCTGGGGATTTTAATTGTTCTATTAAAGGGGATGGTGGTACAACTAACAATAAGCACTTACATCCGTATCCCCTTATGTCTCAGGATTGTAATGATGAAGAAGGGGAGAAGTGGTTATGTTTTATGAACAGCTGGGACTTGGAATGTCTAAACGGTCGAACTATGAGTGACCGTCCGGGACATTATACTTGGAAAGCAGGTGCCGCTCGTCGCACTCTAGATTATTGTTTTACTAGCCCGGAGGTGGCATCCCTGGTTAATGACATGGAAATAATAGACAACGATTGGAGTGATCACAGCGGCCTGAGTTTAAGCCTGAAATGTGATTCTCTATTTCCTTTAACAATAGCGACAGGAAGCCTGTTGGTTAATCATGCTGGTTCACGATTAGTATGGTCTGAGAAAAACATATCCAAAGCATGTCATGATTGCGGTGAATGGGACGCTGATTATCACACCATGTTTGTTAATCTATCAATAGAACATCTTGAAGGTTGGATTTATAATTTTACGGGTAAATATGCTACAAAAAAATCATTACTTGTTATCAGAGAGCAGGGCTCGAGCAAGGGCTATGATAAGACAATTCGAGATGCTAAACGTACTCTGAGAAGGGAGATACGTAGAATCAGAGCCCATTCCCATTTAATTATGGATACACATACTAAGATCAGAGAGATAAAAAATAGGTATAGGGCATGGTTAAAATACTGGAACAGATCGAAGAAATTGGCAAACTGGCAAAAAACCGTGAAGACTATTTGCTCGAGAAATTCCCGAAATATCTGGGCACTTCTAGGAGAAGCTAGAGGGAGCAAGGTAACCCCCCAAATAAACCCGATTGATGCTGAGGAATGGGTTAATTTCCTGGAAACGCGTAATGGCATTCCAGCAGTTAACCCCGAAATGTTTTCAACCATCTCTCAAGTTCCTAAGCCGTTCCCTATCCACCTAGAAGACCTGATAGGTAAGATTGCTAAACTTAAATCCTCCAGAGCCCCGGGCCCTAACGGTCTCTCCAATCTACTTATGAAGAGTAACCCAGTTTTCTGGGCTAACTTTCTGAAAATCCTCTTTGAAAAAGTTTTAAAAGCAGGAATAATACCTGAGACCTGGCAGAGAGCAATCTTAGTGCCAATTTTCAAAAAAGGCAATAGATCTGATCCGGGCAATTACCGCTTGCTATCTATGCTAGACTGTTCTGGCAAATTATTTGCCTCCTTATTGTTACAGAAATTACAATCTTGGTCTGAAACGGAAGGGATTCTGGATCGCTTTCAAAGCGGATTCAGACCTGGATATTCTACTACTCACAATCTTTTCATCATGAATAGTCTTAGAGATAAAGCCCTACTTCCTAATAATCCGCCTCTATATGCCTTATATATAGACTTTAAGGCAGCATTCGACACGGTTAATAGAGAGAAGCTATGGAGGAAGCTTAAGAGACTGGCATGCCCTGAAGACTTGCTCTATTATTTGCAACTTCTACATTATAACACCACAGTTCAGTTGAGGCTTGATGGAAGTGGATCCTCAACTAGGGTGATAAAGCAAACAAGAGGGGTGAAACAAGGCTGCGTCACTGCACCCATGTTATATAATCTGTTCGTTTCCGATATTCCAGAGTATATTAGAGAGGTGAGTAACTGCCCTCCCAAGGTTGGCTCTCAACACTGCTTAATCCTGGCGTATGCGGATGATGTGGTTATTTTTGACCACACATTTAGCGGCATTCTACGCTCGGCAGAGCGACTTTGGAAGTATGCTGAGGAGAACGAACTCACAATTAATCACATGAAAACAGAGTTGATCCTCTATAGCCATGGCAAAGTGAGCCGCCCTAGAATGGTCGTAAGAGGACATGAAATTCAATATTCCCATAGTTACAAGTACTTGGGAGTGGAATTCGACTCTAAGGGAAATTCCCAATCATGTGTACAATCCCGCAAAATAAAAGCAGCGCAACTTACCTCTTTGATACATCAGTTCTCCCGTAAGAAGAGTGGATATTCCATGTGGGCAGCTCGCCAACTTTACGTCCAATGCCTGATACCCATGGTAATCTATGGACTGGAAGCCCTGGTTGGCCTCAATTTAGATTGGCTACAGACATTGGAAGGCCGCTTTTGGCGAAAGCTGCTGGGACTGCCACCGGGAATACCAATGGCGATACTAAGATTGGAGCTGGGTTTACCCTCTTTAAAAGCTCTGGTCTTGAAGAAAAGAGCCGAGATCTATACTAAGCTGCATACTAATCCGACTAATCCCCTTCTGATAACCGTGAAAGAAGACATTGTTAAGAATAAGCAGGGTTGTTTTGTTAGAGAAATGAATGCTCTATTTGAGACGATTGAATGGACCCCTAACTGGGAGGACAATTATATAAACCTAAAGTCCCAAATGGCTGAACGACTCAAAATTTGGGACTGGCAAGATAATTTTAGACATCTTGCGAGCCTCCACAGCTACGGGTTCATAACTCATGTTTTATACACCTTCAGAAGGGCACAAGGATATCTCAACCTTTGCCCCTCGGATAATCTAAGACGCTTTTTGTTACTCCTACGCATCAACCATTTACCTGTTCTAGCGGTGTTGGGCCCTGAAAGGGCCATCTCTAAAACAGAGCGTTTTTGCAGGATATGCAAGAATAAAGATTCATTAGAAACTGCAAGACATGCTCTTACACTATGTCCCAGTTTGGGTTCAACCTACATAAAACATTATAGCAGATATGTACATAAACTTGACCATATTAAGTCCAAAGATTTTTGGCTAACATGCATTAACACCTTGAATCCTAGCCTACATTTGGCCTTATATAGAGTTTGGTATACAGTTATGGGAATACTTGAAATCTGAAGACTAGCCAATTTCTCTCAGCATCAATAAACAGTAAACGAGTGATTATATGAAATAATATGAAATTGCATGAAAGTTATCTCTAGGATAAGGCCTATGAAATTTGTAACAAAATTGAATATGATTTTAAGTGTTTTCCACTTTTAAATATTGAACAGTTGTTTAAATTATAAGAAGAAAATATTATTCTGTTGATTTATGTGTAAAGTTTTTTTTGTTTAAAAACTGTATCACATTAAAATAAAAAATAAAATTATAGTATACTTTGTTTCTGGATATCTTAGCATGCTCTGGTCTGTCTTTTCTATTTTGACAATTATTAAATGAAGTTAGTCTCGAAGAGACTGTGAATCCAAGGATATTACATACCTGCTTGCGTGAATTTGCAACAGAACACCCTTTTCTTCGCTTGTTTGTGCACTTAGACTCTCTGGGCCTGATTCATGGAATTGTTTGCACTGTGCAAATTGTCTTTTCACTGGTGCAAACTGACTTTGCACTGCCAACAAACACCATGATTCATGGGAAGACACTTTGCACGGTTCCATGGATCAGGGTATTTGTTGGCATGGCAAAGTCAATTTGCACCCGTGAAAAGTCACGTTGCACCGTGCACAACATTGCATGAATCAGGACCTCTGTGTCTTCCCTTTTGCAATGCCTATTCACAAGTAATGTGCTGTTTGCAAGGCAGCAGACGACGTCCGAGTCGTATTCTGATTGGCTGGGGGCGCACCATTTCACCACATGATGTCACCCTGGATAATCTAATTTGTACATCAATAGAGTGCGTGTTCCGATGTAAGCTACCAAAGCGTCAAATACCGCAGCGTGAATGCCCCAGTGTTTATTCAACGACATCATTTGAAAATATAATGTTCTCGTAAACCTAAGCACTGCTGATTAAATTTGAATATCTCTGCAATGAAATAGGTTTAGAAAGAAACAAGTGACCTCTATACTAGTCTAAATGGACGTCCAATGGAGATGAATGCTCAAAATATACCCTAGGAAATTGAAGATTAAAGAGACTTTTATCGTAAAATCAGTAATCCTAAAAACTGGAAAATTGTGCATGAACTTAATATCGATAATACGTTTAAGTTGGCTGTGGCAAATTACTTGAAGCGGTAATGTGTTGATGCTCATCGACATTTTATCTTCTCAAGGCATAATTAAAGATACACAATGCAACAAATGGCTTATAAGCATCCCTGCCTCCTCTCTCTTCTCCGTGTACTGCCTATTTGTTTTATAAGGCCATCCTTGGTCAAGTTCCCAGTACGCGCTGCTTTTTGGATGAAAGACCAGCCAATGGGAAGCAGGAATGTATTGGTCTTCATTTCAGTGCGCTCCAATGATACTGGACCTTGCAGCGGTTCCGCTTACTAATGGCGAATCTCGACGTGCTGTGCCCCTCTGCACGGTGACAATGTCTGCCTCATGTAAAATGGGGCGGAGCAGGAAAAAGAAGCACATAAGCAAGTCTTTATGCTCTTGCACCGTGATTTCCCGCTCTTCCCCATTTTGCAGCACTGACAAGAAGGAGGCAGGATATGGAGCCGAGACAACAACTTGCCTGTGCTATCCACCCCCTTTTCTTGAGGGCGTATCTTTTTTGCGTCTACATCGGGTTTTCAAGCAGGCGTACAACAAATGGATTCCTGTGGAATTCCCCTCAGTTTTCCACCTGATCACGACCGTACCCAGTGATAATGTTGCTGTGAAAACGGCCGCCAGATGGCGAAATTTCCCTGAAAATACACCCTCCAACACTTTCCTCAAATACTCTAGGGTTGGAGGTAATACAAATAATGATACCCCTCCTAGAATATTTGGGGAAAGAATTGTATGGGCCAGGGAAAAAAAGTCACCTACCAGGTGACTTTATTACGGCAGCATTATCACCTGGAACCATCAAGACTAGGTGGATTCCATAGCAATTCATTAGTGAATACCGCCTGCTAGCAGTGGTGGAAGTGAGAGGGAGCGGTCGGGAGCGGTGCTCCTCTACTTTTTTTTAATTAAGTTTTACTGTTCCTATACTTTTTTTTTAAAAAAGAAACCGTTCCGGATTCGTTTCGTTTTAAAATACACGTGTACGAAGAAGTTGAAACTTGCACTTTACTGAACGTTGCCTTAAGCAGCAGGTGCATGTGTTTGGGTGTTTGTATTGTGTGTGGGAGGGGGCGTGGTGATGGGGTTTGTGGGGAGTGGGTGCAGACCATCAGGGAACATAATGACACTACTTCTTTTCGTACACTTCAACCACTGCCTGCTAAGTTTGCTTGGAGGGTTTGTTGACATTTCCAAGTGACAGAGTGGAACATAGGAGGAGTAAGAGCGAGTTTGGCTTTTACTCGTTGCTTGTCCACTCTGCCTCAAGGACCTGTGACATTCCATATAGGGGAACCCACACCATGTGATTTAACGTTGATTGTCCCCTGCATGCAATGTACGATTTTGATCAAAATGACCCCCACATGTGTTTGTTTATATTTTTTAGTGTTTATAGAACCACTTAAAAGCTCATTAATTGGCTGCTTCTGGTCACTGATGTTGTAACTGTTTCCGGTATATATGTTTGCTGCAATCTATTCATTTTAAAACAAAAGTTCTTACCAAATTATAAATAAATAGCTAAGCATGCACGCAAATAATATTGTACGTAGGAAAAGTTAAAAGTTAAAAGATGATACAATTGAGGCTATGACCCTTACCTAATCCAGTTCCACAATGAGACATAACAGTAAGCAGTCTAGATTGACAGCTGGCATGTGCTGTTAGGGAGCACAGTCATGGTTCTAAAACATGGGTCCACATTACAAAAACTCGGTGCAAGTGCAATTAGCTGTAGCGGAAAAATTACCCTAAAACAAAAATAAAATGTGAACGTATTTTTGCAAGGGGGCAAAATGTGCACTATTGTTAAGAATAGGCCAAACATTAACCTAGTGCAAACATGCTTTGAACGAATAAGGGCCTGATTCACCGCTTTGTGAATGAAGCCCTTGTTTTGCTCTTGGTCAATCTATGCACTGGTGCAAACATTCTGCAATATCACCCCACAACTGTCCGCATTGCAAGGGAGTGGACACCACCACTGCACTCTGATCCAGGATTGCTCTAGGGCTTCGTAACCTGCAGATCTCCAGATGTTTTATACTTCAATTCCCATCATCCCTCACCATTTACTATTGGATAGGGCTGATGGCAATTGTAGTCTAAAACAAATGTAGAGACGAAGGGTACAGGTCCCTCTCTATTTTCTGTTTTCACTCAACTCTTCAGGGTGTGGGTTCAACAAATGGACGCACCATCATTTTAGGAGGGTTCCTGCTCTCCTTATTTCTTTTTGACTGCTGGTAGCTCTTTAGATTTGGACTTCACCTTCTCAGTCTGGGATATAGAATAGTTTACAGTTTGTAGCAGAAGTCTCACACTGCAACTCTTTATAAGGAATGTGTGGCACTCTACATGCTATCTGATTTTCAAAAAGCGTTATCTCTTAGAATGCCGTAATCTTCAATGGAATGAAATGACTTCTGTCCTGCTAGAGTACAAGGGTGAGTGAGGGCTAAGGAGCCTTCCCATCCCTCGAACTGCAACAGCACAAGAGTGATCCCAATCATAAAGGTGAAACAGATCTCCGCCTTTTGTGGTAATGTGGGCTGAGGGAAGGCGATACTTTCAAGAGTGGTGTGAATGTGATCCAGGAGCACTCCAAACTGCAACATTACAACAGAACAAATTAAAGTGCTCAATCAAAGTTCTATAAATATAAATATGCTTGAGTTAAACAATTCATCTTCAAAAAATAACTAAATAGGAAAACACTACACACAATTTACCTCTGAGAGAAGAACACAGAGGGTCTAATTCAAAGAGAGTTTGCCAATGGGGTTCTGTCATTATAAAACCTTTCTTTGAATTAGGCCCTGAATGTGCAAAGAGCGCAACATGCAGCACTCTGGGTAGTGAATCAGGGGTAAAAGGCATGAAATAACCTCAGTGTTCTGAAAAGGAGATGTTTTTGAGTGCAAACAGGGATCAAAGGGAGCTAGCTAGTCTCTAAGCTCCAAAGAAGGGCCAAGGGGCCAGTTATCAATTAATAATACCTTATGCTTTTCTCAAAAAAAGAAAAGATAGACAGAATCTTTTCAAATACATACCCCATTTTCATAGAAATTAGAAGAAAGGTATGCTATGATATCCAGAAACTAAATATCCTCTAATAGCCTACACGTGTTTCACTCATATAGGGTCATATTTATAACGATTCACTTGAGCTTCTTCAGGGCTAATAAGAACACCAATTAAGTAAAGTGTTATGCAGCCATTTATATCTTCAGTATTACTTTATGAGTATCAGTTTTTTATTCATCCTAAGTCTCATTAAGTGTGAATGCTGTCAATATCGCTTATTTAGCATTCGACTTGTAAAATATCGTCTTGTGTGTGTGCTTTTTTTTTTATCAAGTTCGTTATATAAGTGAGGTTTCCTCCTTAGATATGAAGCTGTCATTGCTAGGTAGCGTGTAAGCTGACTTCTCTGGATGTTTCTCCACGTGGTTTTGGCATGCCAGAGGAATTCAGTTTACAAGCTATGTAACAATGATAGCTTCATATCTAAGGAGGAAACAGCACTTATATAAATAACTTTATAAAAAAGGATACCAAGAAGAACTTCAATTGAATGGTAATACATATTATCACATGTGAGGGAAACACGTGTAGGCTATTATAGTATACTTTGTTTCTGGATATCTTAGCATGCTCTGGTCTGTCTTTTCTATTTTGACAATTATTAAATGAAGTTAGTCTCGAAGAGACTGTGGGGCCGATTCATGGAACAAACGTGCGCCGAAAATCTTCGCACAAGCAGGCGCAAGCAGGCGCAAGCGGAAAAAAACAGGCGCACGCGCACGCGTGCGATTCATGGAAGTCCCTGCGCGTGTTTACCTCGGGATGTGCGCCAAACCCGTGCATGGTGCACACGTCATTGCAACATCCCGAAAGACGTGCGCAACGCGCACAGTCAAAGCGCACAACCTCGGCGCATACACTAGAAAGTGGGCGGAACACGGGGCGTAACGCGCGGAATGGGGAACAACTCGCGAAAACAAGGGCGTAACTGGGGATGTACTGCAGGGAAGCAGACGGAACTCCCACACGCACCCGAACCACACGTATCCATGGAATCGAATAGGGCAAAGCCACGCACAGCGAAAGACACGCACAAGCCGAAACACGTCCGCCACACAAAGGCAGGCGGTAGCGTCCCTGCGCATTACAAAAGTGGCAACATACAGCAATTGGGCCTGTGCGTGTGGGGCACGTGTATATCGGGGGTTCGCGTGAACTTTCTCACGCGATCGGGTCTGGGGGAGCGGGCTACGTGTATAACAGGGGTTCGCGTGAACTTTTTCACGCGATCGGGCCTGGGGGAGCGGGCTACATGTATTTCACGGGTTCACGTGAACTTTTTCACGCGATCGGGCCTGGGGGAGCGGGCTACATGTATTCCAGGGGTTCGCGTGAAGTTTCTCACGCGATCGGGCCTGGGGGAGCAGCTACGTGTATTCCAGGGGTTCGCGTGAACTTTTTCACGCGATCGGGCCTGGGGGAGCGGGCTACGTGTATTTCAGGGGTTCGCGTGAACTTTTTCACGTGACCGGGCCTGGGGGAGCGGGCTACGTGTATTTCAGGGGTTCGCGTGAAGTTTCTCACGCGACCGGGCCTGGGGGAGCGGGCTACGTGTATTCCAGGGGTTCGCGTGAAGTTTCTCACGCGACCGGGCCTGGGGGAGCGGGCTACGTGTATTCCAGGGGTTCGCGTGAACTTTTTCACGCGATCGGGCCTGGGGGAGCGGGCTACGTGTATTCCAGGGGTTCGCGTGAACTTTTTCACGCGACCGGGCCTGGGGGAGCGGGCTACGTGTATTTCAGGGGTTCGCGTGAAGTTTCTCACGCGACCGGGCCTGGGGGAGCGGGCTACGTGTATTCCAGTGGTTCGCGTGAAGTTTCTCACGCGACCGGGCCTGGGGGAGCGGGCTACGTGTATTCCAGGGGTTCGCGTGAAGTTTCTCACGCGACCGGGCCTGGGGGAGCGGGCTACGTGTATTTCAGGGGTTCATGTGAACTTTTTCACGCGATCAGGCCTGGGGGAGCGGGGTACCACTCACCGTCTGCCTTGCGTGTAGAAGAACGCGTAGCCAACACCCGCTGTGAAGTAATAGCGTGTGAACCCCAACGGATGGAAAACACACGCACCGCACGAAAAGCACGTACAGAACATAAAGGCACGCGGGATCTCCAAGCCCTGCCAGGGCAACGCCCGTGCGCAAAACGTCACAGACGCGTTTACGCTGTAAGGGCCTTTGGTCCAATGAAATTGCGTACGCGTGCTGACGCGCTTACGCGCTAAGGGCCTTTCCTCGATTTTCACGCTGACGTGCAGGATTTTCACGTGCCAAATCACTCCGTATCAAGCTGGCCACGCGAAAACACACGGAAGACCACGCTCCTACCCAGAAGGCCGAATTACTGCCCCCCAGTGCCCCGAGCAGCCTCCCACGTGCCATCTGCTGCTGCCTGCCTGCCTGCCTGCCTGCTGCCACCGTGCCCTGCCATTTGGTGCCTGCACATCAGCCATCTGCAGGTGTCCAGTTGCTGTGTCCACCCCTGCTGGAACAGAAGACTCCCGACTCGGATAACATCGCTCCACAGCCCAGCCCCAGGACCCAGTTGCCCACCCACTCCTGCCCCTGGGGTTGCCATGTCGGGCACATCAACATCTGGCACCAGTGGCAACCCCCGGCCAGAGGGGCAGAGGGGCACCAGCTTCACTACCACCGAAGTTGGTGTCCTGGTGGAGCAAGTCCTGGGGCAGTATGATGCCCACTTCGGATCGTCCCGCGCCAACAAGGAAGGACGGGAGAGGATCTGGGCCGACTGTGTGGTTGCCATCAACGCGGAGGGGGTGGCAACCCGCACCATCCAGAAGGTCAAGAAGCGCTGGGAAGACTTGAGGTCCAGGACCCTCATAAAGGCCCGGCGCCTCGTGGAGGGGGGCCGGGGCCGCATGAGTTCCATCCAGATGAGGGTCCTGGAACGCGTACACCCAGCGCTCCACGCCCAGGTCCTTGAGAAGGAGACCCGTCTGGAGTTGAGCGGTAAGTGGCCAAGCATTGCTGTGTGAGACAGGGCATGTTGCAGTGTGCTGGTTGTCTGATACTTGCCTGTATGTGTGACATAGGCCATGTACGCATGTATGTGTGCAGGGACATCATGGTAATGCATGTGCGATCAGCAATGTGTGAACCGCACGGTTGTTGCATGTGTTTAAATGCGACGTGGGGAGCCCTAGGCAGATTGCACACATGAGAGCATGGCAGTCTCTGTTCCTGGACATGGGTGGGGGTGAGGGATGGGTGCTGATGCCAGGTACATATATGGTATCCATGTCTGTGTGCCTGACCTGCGTGTCTGTGACTTGTGAATGCCATGGATGCATGACACATGTCTGTGACAATGTACAGATTCACTGATGCAGCCTAGTCATCCTTGTATCCACTGTGATTGGGGTGTACGGGGCCAGATGGATGTGACTGAGGTGAAGTGTGTGCATGTGATAGGCATGACCCATGATGCATGTGAGTACCATTACATTGTATGTTTCGAGAGTCCATTGGACATTTATGGAAATGTCCATGGCATGCACCATGACTGTCACTGTGTGTGTTTTGCCTGGACTGACACATGTGTTGTGGAGGGACATGATGGAAGTGTACTTTGACAGTGGCACTCATCTGCTATTGCTTCCTGTCTAGGGGACCATTGTACAGTACCCTGATGCTTGTGTTCTATGTCTCCCTCTACGCAGCGGCTAGTGAAGAAGAGGGCGGAGACGGCGCTGTGGAGCAAGGCGGCGGGGATGCCCCCACGGCTGCAGCGGAAGGGGTGGGTGAGCCCCCACAGGGGCCTGCTACGGCGGAAGACGGTGAGGAGCCATCCAGGTTGGTGGTTTCCACAAAGGAGGAGGAGGCCGCCACTGAGGCGTACATGGGGCCTGGTGGGGGCATCCCTGCTGGTGCAAGTGGTGCAGTCCAGGGGCAGGGGCAGGAGGCAGCACAGGTCACCGTGGAGGGGCCTGTGCATGTCGCTGTCCCTGACCCTGTGGGTGCACCACCATGCACCAGCAGGGATGCCCCGTCCCAGGCCCGTCCGCAGGTAGAGGGGATGTCCATGTCATCTGACTCCCCTCCACCTGCGGACGAGGGGACCCCTGGCCGTATGGAGAAGGTCCTGATTGGGGTCGCGATGCGCACGGCTGTGATTCGTGATGCCGTGCGTGCTTCCCAGGAGGAGCACGCACGTCATCACGAAGAGCACCGTGCCGACGTGGCCCAATTGGGATCGTCCATGATCGGGGGATTCCTGCATGTGTCGGCCAATCTGGCGGCCCTCTCCTCCTCTGTGGAGACTATACGCCAGTCGTTCGCCTTGCCGTCTTCCGGCCCAGATGCCACCAGGGCCCCCTGTGGACCTGCCCTGACCAATGCAGCCAGCTCGGTGGGGATCCCATCCCTGCCACAGTCGGGAGTCAGAGGTCCAGCAGGGGTGGACACACCAGCAACTGGACCCCAGCAGATGGAGGATGTGACGGCATCATCGGGCAGGGCACGTGCACGACGGCGTCGGTGGTTTCCATCAGCCTGGATGCCGTCGTGCTGGCACAGGCAGTTGCGTCGGAGGCAGCAGCAGGCTCAACGTGGGAGGCATCATGGCTCGGGGCCATCAACATCAGGGGTGCAGGCATCGGCCGGAGGGCAGGAGAACCCTGGAATGGGAGTGGCTGCCATGTGGGAGCATTTGTGCCAGCAGATAGGTGCGGAGCGGCAGCGGGCAGAGGAGGAACGGCTCACAATGGTCAGGGCGGAGGACTCCATGCGGAGGGCGCTGAGGCGGCCTGAGTGCCTCGAGGGTCTTCGCAGGGAGTTGGAGCTGGACACTGCATTATCCCTGCGGGACCTCGGGGCCAGGGAACATGCCCGCCTCCAAGCCATTGAACGGGAGTTCGATGATGCCCTGGCCCATGACAACAACCAGTGAGCCGTCGGACTAGCCCGCTGCCTTTGTATATAGTTATGTAGTTAGTGGTAGGTTTCCTTTAAATTATTTTTTTTTTATTTGGTTGCGATTGGACAATGCGCCACTTTTTTGTATATAGTTCAGTTTTTAGTTAGTTGACATAGTTAGGTTTCATTTGGTTGGGCTCATGGACCCGGGATTGTCTTGTAAATAGTTCTTCTATGGATTTTTTGATTTTTTGGATTTTTTTCATGGACATTCATCTTCTTTTTGTTGTTTTGCTTTGTGGTTTTTCGCATTTCATTTCCATTCTAGTTGATTTTCAATACATTTTTATTTTCATACTTCAATGTGTCGTATCATCTCATTACTTTCATGCATGTCATGTTGGGTGTTTTAACATTCACTTGCAGCCATTGTGTGTGACAGACATGTGTTCATTTGCATTATTTACATTGGGTGTGTAACATGTAATTGCCTTTGATATGTGGGTGGATGTGATAGTTGGTTGTGCCTTTTGGCAGGGGAGGATGGCCATTAAGGACATGATTGGGGATTGTTGGGACCCAGGTGCAGGGGGGCATGGATGGGACATGGGCGAGGGCCTGGTGGATGCTGCCCCTGGTGGCTGGGGGGAGGGGGTGGTGGGGAACATGAGTTGGACATGGGTGGGGGCCTGGTGGCAGGTGCCCCACAGTGCTGGGGGGTGGGGGTGGTGGGGAACATGAGTTGGACATGGGTGGGGGCCTGCTGGCAGGTGCCCCACAGTGCTGGGGGTGGGGGTGGTGGGGAACATGAGTTGGACATGGGTGGGGGCCTGCTGGCAGGTGCCCCACAGTGCTGGGGGGTGAGGGTGGTGGGGAACATGAGTTGGACATGGGGGGGCCTGGTGGAGGCTGCCCCTGCACTGCTGGGGGGTGGGGGTGGTGTGAGACATGGGTGTGGGCCTGGTGGATGCTGCCCCTGGTGGCTGGGGGTGGGGGTGGTGGGGAACATGAGTTGGACATGGGTGGGGGCCTGGTGGCAGGTGCCCCACAGTGCAAGGGGGTGGGGTGGTGGGGAACATGAGTTGGACATGGGTGGGGGCCTGGTGGCAGGTGCCCCACAGTGCTGGGGGGTGGGGGTGGTTGGGAACATGAGTTGGACATGGGTGGGGGCCTGCTGGCAGGTGCCCCACAGTGCTGGGGGGTGTGGGTGCAGGGGTACATGAGTTGCACATGGGTGGGGGCCTGGTGGCAGGTGCCCCACAGTGCTAGGGGGTGGGGGTGCAGGGGTACATGAGTTGGACATGGGGGGGGCCTGGTGGAGGCTGCACCTGCACTGCTGGGGGGTGGGGGTGGTGTGAGACATGGGTGTGGGCCTGGTGGATGCTGCCCCTGGTGGCTGGGGGGTGGGGGTGGTGTGAGACATGGGTGGGGGCCTGGTGGTGGGTGCCCCTGCACTGCTGGGGGGTCGGGGTGCTGGGAGACATGGGTGGGGGCCTGGTGGAGGCTGCCCCTGGTGGCTGTGGGGTAGGGGTGCTGGGAGACATGGGTGGGGGCCTGGTGGAGGCTGCCCCTGGTGACTGGGGGGGTGGTGGGTGGTGGGAGACATGGGTGGGGGCCTGGTGGATGCTGCCCCTGGTGGCTGGGGGGTGGGGGTGGTGTGAGACATGGGTGGGGGCCTGGTGGTGGGTGCCCCTGCACTGCTGGGGGGTGGGGGTGGTGGGAGACATGGGGGGGCTGGTGGAGGCTTCCTCTGCACTGCTGGGGGGTGGGGGTGGTGGGGAACATGAGTTGGACATGGGTGGGGGCCTGCTGGCAGGTGCCCCACAGTGCTGGGGGTGGGGGTGGTGGGGAACATGAGTTGGACATGGGGGGGGCCTGGTGGAGGCTGCCCCTGCACTGCTGGGGGGTGGGGTGGTGTGAGACATGGGTGTGGGCCTGGTGGATGCTGCCCCTGGTGGCTGGGGGGTGGGGGTGGTGTGAGACATGGGTGGGGGCCTGGTGGTGGGTGCCCCTGCACTGCTGGGGGGTGGGGGTGGTGGAAGACATGGGGGGCTGGCGGAGGCTGCCCCTGCACTGCTGGTGGGTGGGGGTGGTGGGGAACATGAGTTGGACATGGGTGGGGCCTGCTGGCAGGTGCCCCACAGTGCTGGGGGGTGGGGGTGGTGGGGAACATGAATTGGACATGGGTGGGGGCCTGGTGGCAGCTGCCCCACAGTGCTGGGGGGTGGGGGTGGTGGGGAACATGAGTTGGACATGGGTGGGGGCCTGCTGGCAGGTGCCTCACAGCGCTGGGGGGTGGGGGTGCAAGGGGACATGAGTTGGTGTTCATTAGTTCAAGGAGACATGTGCCTTTGCTGGGGGGCATGCCCATGTTGGGTGGGCTGCCTGCGGGACATGACCAGGGATGCAGGGTAGTCCCCTGTGGTGTGGGCTGCCTGCAGGGGCCGTGGAGGGTGTACAGGGAACACCTGGGAGGACCCACACTGTCAAATCACATGTAGGACTCCCCGGCACCCCTGAAATACACGTACCCTGCTGAAATCGCGTGTAAAAATTTCCGCGCACCCCTGAAACACACGCACCCAGGCCATTCGCGTGTGGAACTTCCCGCGCACCCCTGAAATACACGCGCCCAGGCCAATCGCGTGTGGAACTTCCCGCGCACCCCTGAAATACACGCGCCCAGGCCATTCGCGTGTGGAACTTCCCGCGCACCCCTGAAATACACGCGCCCAGGCCAATCGCGTGTGGAACTTCCCACGCACCCCTGAAATACACGCGCCCAGGCCATTCGCGTGTGGAACTTCCCGCGCACCCCTGAAATACACGCGCCCAGGCCAATAACGTGTGGAACTTCCCGCGCACCCCTGAAATACACGCGCCCAGGCCATTTGCGTGTGGAACTTCCCGTGCACCCCTGAAATACACGCGCCCAGGCCATTCGCGTGTGGAACTTCCCGCGCACCCCTGAAATACACGCGCCCAGGCCATTCGCGTGTGGAACTTCCCGCGCACCCCTGAAATACACGCGCCCAGGCCATTCGCGTGTGGAACTTCCCGCGCACCCCTGAAATACACGGGCCCAGACCAATCGCGTGTGGAACTTCCCGCGCACCCCTGAAATACACGCGCCCAGGCTATTCGTGTGTGGAACTTCCCGCGCACCCCTGAAATACAAGCGCCCAGGCCAATCGCGTGTGGAACTTCCCGCGCACCCCTGAAATACACGCACCTAGGCCAATCGCGTGTGGAACTTCCCGCGCACCCCTGAAATACACGCGCCCAGGCCATTCGCGTGTGGAACTTCCCGCGCACCCATGAAATACACGCGCCCAGGCCATTCACATGTGGAACTTCACGCGCACCCCGAAATACACGTACCGTGCTGAAATCGCGTTTGTAACTTCCCATGCACCCTGAAATACACGTACCCTGCTGATATTGCGTGTGTAACTTCCCCTGCACCCTGAAATACACATACCCTGCTGATATCGCATGTGTAACTTCCCCTGCACCCTGAAATACACGTACCCTGCTGATATCGCGTGTGGAACTTCACGCGCACCCCGGAATACACGTACCCTGATGGAATCGCGTGTGGAACTTCACGCGCACCCCGAAATACACGTAACCTGATGGAATCGCGTGTGGAACTTCCCGCGCACCCCTGAGATACGCGTACCCTGCTCGCACGGGCCCAATCGCGTGTGGAAATTCCTGCGCACCCCTGAAGTACACGTACCATGATGAAATCGCGTGTGGAACTTCCCGCGCACCCCTGAAATACGCGTACCCTGTTCGCAGGGGGCCAATCGCGTGAGGTACTTCCCGCGCACCCCAGTGATACACGTAGCCCGCTTGCTGTGCTGGTACAGGGTTAGCGCAGCCCTTTGCACTGGATTGGGTATGTTGATGGCTTTTCCCTGCGCGGGAGGAGTTCTTGGGGGCGTAACTGGCGCTGCTGCAGGGTCGCTGCGCCACTGTGCGCCACGGCTGGTTTTGGTGGCTGGAATCCATGAATACGCTGTGCGCGGAAATGGATTTCAGCGCACGCGGCTGGCGCAGGGATTCGCACGCGCACACTGTGCGCCAGCCGCGTGTGCCACTTGTGCTCTGGATTCTATGAATTACCCCCTGTGAATCCAAGGATATTACATACCTGCTTGTGTGAATTTGCAACAGAACACTCTTTTCTTCGCTTGTTTGTGCACTTAGACTCTCTGGGCCTGATTCATGGAATTGTTTGCACTGTGCAAATTGTCTTTTCACTGGTGCAAACTGACTTTGCACTGCCAACAAACACCATGATTCATGGGAAGACACTTTGCACGGTTCCATGAATCAGGGTATTTGTTGGCATGGCAAAGTCAATTTGCACCCGTGAAAAGTCACGTTGCACCGTGCACAAAATTGCATGAATCAGGACCTCTGTGTCTTCCCTTTTGCAATGCCTATTCACAAGTAATGTGCTGTTTGCAAGGCAGCAGACGACGTCCGAGTCGTATTCTGATTGGCTGGGGGCGCACCATTTCACCACATGATGTCACCCTGGATAATCTAATTTGTACATCAATAGAGTGCTTGTTCCGATGTAAGCTACCAAAGCGTCAAATACCGCAGCGTGAATGCCCCAGTGTTTATTCAACGACATCATTTGAAAATATAATGTTCTCGTAAACCTAAGCACTGCTGATTAAATTTGAATATCTCTGCAATGAAATAGGTTTAGAAAGAAACAAGTGACCTCTATACTAGTCTAAATGGACGTCCAATGGAGACGAATGCTCAAAATAATACCCTAGGAAATTGAACAGTAAAGAGACTTTTATTGTAAAATCAGTAATCCTAAAAACTGGAAAATTGTGCATGAACTTAATATCGATAATACGTTTAAGTTGGCTGTGGCAAATTGCTTGAAGCGGTAATGTGTTGATGCTCATCGTCATTTTATCTTCTCAAGGCATAATTAAAGATACACAATGCAACAAATGGCTTATAAGCATCCCTGCCTTCTCTCTCTTCTCCGTGTATTGCCTATTTGTTTTATAAGGCCATCCTTGGTCAAGTTCCCAGTACGCGCTGCTTTTTGGATGAAAGACCAGCCATTGGGAAGCAGGAATGTATTGGTCCTCATTTCAGTGCGCTCCAATGATACTGGACCTTGCAGCGGTTCCGCTTACTAATGGCGAATCTGGACGGGCTGTGCCCCTCTGCACGGTGACAATGTCTGCCTCATGTAAAATGGGGCGGAGCAGGAAAAAGAAGCACATAAGCAAGTCTTTATGCTCTTGCACCGTGATTTCCCGCTCTTCCCCATTTTGCAGCACTGACAAGAAGGAGGCAGGATATGGAGCCGAGACAACAACTTGCCTGTGCTATCCACCCCCTTTTCTTGAGGGCGTATCTTTGTGCGTCTACATCGGGTTTTCAAGCAGGCGTACAACAAATGGATTCCTGTGGAATTCCCCTCAGTTTTCCACCTGATCACGACCGTATGCAGTGATAATGTTGCTGTGAAAACGGCCGCCAGATGGCGAAATTTCCCTGAAAATACACCCTCCAACACTTTCCTCAAATACTCTAGGGTTGGAGGTAATACAAATAATGATACCCCTCCTAGAATATTTGGGGAAAGAATTGTATGGGCCAGGGAAAAAAAGTCACCTACCAGGTGACTTTATTACGGCAACATTATCACCTGGAACCATCAAGACTAGGTGGATTCCATAGCAATTCAATAGTGAATACCGCCTGCTAGCAGTGGTGGAAGTGAGAGGGAGCGGTCGGGAGAGGTGCTCCTCTACTTTTTTTTAATTAAGTTTTACTGTTCCTATACTTTTTTTAAAAAAAGAAACCGTTCCGGATTTGTTTCGTTTTAAAATACACATGTAGGAAGAAGTTGAAACTTGCACTTTACTGAACGTTGCCTTAAACAGCAGGTGCATGTGCTTTGGTGTTTGTATTGTGTGTGGGAGGGGGCGTGGTGATGGGGTTTGTGGGGAGTGGGTGCAGACCATCAGGTAACATAGTGCCACTACTTCTTTTCGTACACTTCAACCACTGCCTGCTAAATTTGCTTGGAGGGTTTGTTGACATTTCCAAGTGACAGAGTGGAACATAGGAGGAGTGAGAGCGAGTTTGCCTTTTACTCGTTGCTTGTCCACTCTGCCTCAAGGACCTCTAACATTCCATGTAGGGGAACCCACACCATGTGATTTAACGTTGATTGTCCCCTGCATGCAATGTACGATTTTGATCAAAATGACCCCCACATGTGTTTGTTTATATTTTTTAGTGTTTATAGAACCACTTAAAAGCTCATTAATTGGCTGCTTCTGGTCACTGATGTTGTAACTGTTTCCGGTATATATGTTTGCTGCAATCTATTCATTTTAAAACAAAAGTTCTTACCAAATTATAAATAAATAGCTAAGCATGCACGCAAATAATATTGTACGTAGGAAAAGTTAAAAGTTAAAAGATGATACAATTGAGGCTATGACCCTTACCTAATCCAGTTCCACAATGAGACATAACAGTAAGCAGTCTAGATTGACAGCTGGCATGTGCTGTTAGGGAGCACAGTCATGGTTCTAAAACATGGGTCCACATTACAAAAACTCGGTGCAAGTGCAATTAGCTGTAGCGGAAAAATTACCCTAAAACAAAAATAAAATGTGAACGTATTTTTGCAAGGGGGCAAAATGTGCACTATTGTTAAGAATAGGCCAAACATTAACCTAGTGCAAACATGCTTTGAACGAATAAGGGCCTGATTCACCGCTTTGTGAATGAAGCCCTTGTTTTGCTCTTGGTCAATCTATGCACTGGTGCAAACATTCTGCAATATCACCCCACAACTGTCCGCATTGCAAGGGAGTGGACACCACCACTGCACTCTGATCCAGGATTGCTCTAGGGCTTCGTAACCTGCAGATCTCCAGATGTTTTATACTTCAATTCCCATCATCCCTCACCATTTACTATTGGATAGGGCTGATGGCAATTGTAGTCTAAAACAAATGTAGAGACGAAGGGTACAGGTCCCTCTCTATTTTCTGTTTTCACTCAACTCTTCAGGGTGTGGGTTCAACAAATGGACGCACCATCATTTTAGGAGGGTTCCTGCTCTCCTTATTTCTTTTTGACTGCTGGTAGCTCTTTAGATTTGGACTTCACCTTCTCAGTCTGGGATATAGAATAGTTTACAGTTTGTAGCAGAAGTCTCACACTGCAACTCTTTATAAGGAATGTGTGGCACTCTACATGCTATCTGATTTTCAAAAAGCGTTATCTCTTAGAATGCCGTAATCTTCAATGGAATGAAATGACTTCTGTCCTGCTAGAGTACAAGGGTGAGTGAGGGCTAAGGAGCCTTCCCATCCCTCGAACTGCAACAGCACAAGAGTGATCCCAATCATAAAGGTGAAACAGATCTCCGCCTTTTGTGGTAATGTGGGCTGAGGGAAGGCGATACTTTCAAGAGTGGTGTGAATGTGATCCAGGAGCACTCCAAACTGCAACATTACAACAGAACAAATTAAAGTGCTCAATCAAAGTTCTATAAATATAAATATGCTTGAGTTAAACAATTCATCTTCAAAAAATAACTAAATAGGAAAACACTACACACAATTTACCTCTGAGAGAAGAACACAGAGGGTCTAATTCAAAGAGCGTTTGCCAATGGGGTTCTGTCATTATCAAACCTTTCTTTGAATTAGGCCCTGAATGTGCAAAGAGCGCAACATGCAGCACTCTGGGTAGTGAATCAGGGGTAAAAGGCATGAAATAACCTCAGTGTTCTGAAAAGGAGATGTTTTTGAGTGCAAACAGGGATTAAAGGGAGCTAGCTAGTCTCTAAGCTCCAAAGAAGGGCCAAGGGGCCAGTTATCAATTAATAATACCTTATGCTTTTCTTGGCGGCTCAACAGTGTTGAACCAGGCTTCTCTGTGCTCTTTTTGTGGTTTGAACAGGCTTGAATGCATTGGTCGTGTTGTTTGGGGAGCAGGTGTTGAGCCTGGGTTAAGCTGAAGTTCTTTGCGGTTAGAAGGCGTGCAGATTGTGAGGGTCACCAGAGTTTGTTTGACTGTCGAAGATGCTGGTGACTGGTTGCAGAGTTCGAGATGGGTGGCCTGATGCAGCTTTGAGGGTCGCAGCTCAAGGCAGCCACCAGGGTTGGTTCAACTGTTGATGAAGATCAGCAGCAAAGATGCTAGCGGTTCGAAGGCAGCTCGAACCAGCATTCAGCGAAGTGCAGATAGGGAGATCCACCAGGGTTGGTTCAACAGTCAATTTGAAGATGAAGGTGCTGGTGACTGGATGCGCAGTTCAAATTGGGCAGCTCCGTGTGGCATTCAAAGGTCACGGTTTGAAGGATCCACCAGGATCTGGTTGAATGTTGATGAAGATCTGCATAGAAGGTACTGGCAGTTTCAAGAGGTGGTTCTGAAAGATGGTTCAAAGGCGGCGGGTGCCGCAATGAGCTTGAAGTTTGAGATGGGACAACAATGTGCTCAGCTGGCCCAGTATGGCAGCAAACTGGCTCAAGAGGACAGAACAATATCTCAAAGATGATCAAGTGCCAAAGGCAGCTCCGGTTTGTCCTGGTGGTTTGACTGGGTTGAACAAGCTTGAATCATGGCTTGAAGCAGTTTCATCAAAAATAAAAAAAACAAATTGTGGTTGTCTTGACTCTCAGGTTTCTGGGAGTCCCAATCCAGGAACTCAAGTTTAAGATGGATCCTTGTTTGCGAGATCTCAATAGCGGTGAGGCTGGCACACACCTTCAGGGGTCCTGCAACATGGTAAGATCCTAGGCAGCAGAGTTGCTGGCAGCAATGGAGGTCTTTCTCCAGCAGCAGGCCACCCCCAATGTGCCCTGGGATCATGAGAGAGCAGATTGCCTCTACCTTTAACACTCAGTCTTCAGCTCTGACTAAAGGCTTTGGGACAACTGATTCCTCAAGAGAAGTCAAATTCATTATTCTTCAGCTTGTTGTTCAAGATTCAATTCTGTGGGAGGTACCTTCTTTTGAAGGAAAATGTCCACGAGTGATTGGACTAAAGCCCTGTCCTGGGAATCAGTGTACTTTGCCTTCTGATATCACACCCAACGTTCCTTGAGCTACATGAAATGGAGGGGCAGGAAAGTAAGATAGAGGCAGAAAAACAAGATGACAAAACCTTCCTCAAGCTGTAAAGAGCTCCCTCTGTCTATGCTAACCCAGCCCCTTCCTTTCTCAGTATAATGAAAGGAAATGTTGGTTGCATCACACTGGTATGAGGCCACAGCTTTTGTGAATGGGTGTGCCCTTTAATTCCTGTTCCCAGGACAGGTTCCTGTTGACTGACTGTCTCTTGAGAGGGTGTTACTTACCCCCACAAAGGAACAAAAAGAGGAACCCAGACCCCAGAACGGCAGTCTTGCTGGGAGAGCAGGAACAGCTTTGCTGGGGGGAACACCACTGAAACATGTGTGATACCAATGTATTGTAACTGTAATAGCTATGGGAAAAAAAGCCACCATACCTTAACTCATGTATGGCTTATATGTAAAGTGTAATATGGCACCAGGACAGCAGGCTCATATTGAAGAGGTTCTGTAACAGACTGCAGCTGTCAAATATGCTACTCTGACCTCTGAACCCGTTCTGTGCAACTGGTAGAGCATGTACTGACGATCAGACAACTGATGCAGTGGGACACAGGTGTACACTATGCTTTTGGCCTCAAGTTTATGGAAGGGGAATCTGATTAACATATTTCACTTCCAAAGATGGAATTACCCGAATCATGTCATTATTTTAAAAAATCAAAAAAGGCAGAGCTTCTACACCATTGCAAGATGGCAACCCGTCACATTCAGGATGTGAAAATACAGGTTTTATTAACTCTGATGGTAGTTTTGTATCTTATGCTTGCACAGCAGATTTGACAGGGAAAGGTGCATGATTACCACTTATGAAATTGTGTCTGCCTGAACAAAGGTGATCTGATCTGGAAATGTTTATATGGTATGGTAATGTTTATAAAGCGCTTATAAACAGACAGTGTTTCAAAGCGCTCAATGAGGGTGGTAACAGGGGGAAAACAACAGTCACTCAGAGCCTTTGAAATTCTGAGACAATAATTGAATATGATACATTTAACAGTAGAGATACAGCAAATAGGCCTGACAGCGATTCTGTGTTTTTTACAAGTGCACATTAAGGGGTGAAGACAAGGGAGAACAGTCAGCCGATCTTCAGGTAGAGCAGCATTGAGATTGCGCAAGTGCAAGATGGGCGGGAGAGCAGGGGGTCCAAGGGCACCCAGTTGGTAGAATCTGGGGTGAATGCGGAGAGAGAAGCTCTCTTAGATTTATCTACAAGTGCAGTGAGGGGGGTGCAGGGCCCTGAGGCAAGTGCAGAGAGGACTGGTGGGGGTGCCATTGATGGACACACCTTTAGGTCATTGATGGACACACAATGTGAACTCTACATGACAGTGGCAAAGCACTCCTGCCGCAGAGGTCATGTAATGTTCCATCTGGCCTTTTAGTTCATATCTGTTTTGCAGGCATGCATGCATTCAGGGTTAAACTAAAACTAAAACTAAAAGCACCATAATGCAGTCTTTCTAATTAAATAGTGTTTGAAAAAATGAGCCACAAAAGCATTTTACAACTGCATCCTCGGTCTTCGAGTTACACATTTCAAATCATAGGTTCGTCTGGAAGTCCCAGCCTGCACAATTAAAAAGCCTGGGCTCCCTCAAGTGTCGCACAGGACATGAGCCACTGGCCATGTATGTAAATGTCCAGCACCTAACTTAACTTGTAGGAATGTATGATATCTGAGGGAACAAGACAAGGTTACACTTCAGTATCAAATTGACTTTGACATTGTAAAGCTGCAGGCATGACGTATGCATGCACTGTTTACCTGCACTCTACCTTCTGTATGGCTCCGGTCAGTTCTTCATGGAGGCGTATCAGTTAACCCACCCCAAGGTCAAATTGTTTAAAAGGCAGCATTAAACTTAATAACTCAACCAATTCAACCCAACATTGAACAATGCAGGCAGGTTACACAGCTTAAAACCTCTTCAAATACCTCTGAGAGGTTGTCTGGGAGAGGTAATAAAGCAGGGCTATTTCGAAGCCAAACACAAGGTCGCCTTTCAGAAATCTATGTGACTTACTTGTGCATTTGCAGAATGTTGGGTCGGGGGATAATAGGTCTGTAAACTGCATAAACCAGTTGAAGTAATTGAACTGGGTATTCAATAAAGACACTATTGCCTGAGTGTGGTTTATTGTGTGCTTCAGGATAATGTTGCTTAAGACCTCAAGGTTTGAGGGTTGGTGTCCAATGTGATTCTCCATAATTTCAAATGGTCTGGTTGCAATCCCACCTCAGTGGCTCAGTTTTCTCCACCATAGCATTCTATGCTTAAGGAGGCTGTGCTGGGTGTTCCTTCTGTTTCTGATCTGAAGTCGCATGGTGGCATGGAATCTTGGTCTACAAACACAAATACCTTAGGACGAAAGACATAACAGCTCTGTGGGTTATGCACAGAATATTATGTGTTACCTTGTGTGCCAGTCTTAGAAAATCTCAGCACACATGATGGGGTCTTGCCTTTTTAGACCAAGTACTAATCTAGCCTCTCAATTTAAGGCGAGTTGCAATTTTCAGTGAGAGCCTACACTACATAATTTTACTATTCCATGCACAACAGCAAAAAAGTGTCCTGACAAAAGCATACATTTGACTTTCTTGAACATATGGGCTTTTTGGTGAGCTCTCTTTAATGTGTTGTGACCCTGTGTTATGAAAGGTAATGTGGTGTTACGCATAATGCCTTTCTTTGTCATTAGGGTTCCACAGGGTTTCACAAGGATGATGGCCAACTGATTAGAAAGCAGTTCAAGATGGCTTTGCAGAAATGTTGTTCTCCCATCTTGGAACCATCAAGGCGGGATTTTCTTAGCCTTGTCTCCTCATCACAAGTTGGGCTGTAGCCCTTAAAATGTGGCCGTAACGGCATTACTGCTGCATTTAAGGGCTGGCCCTATCACAAGGTGGATGCCGAATGGGCTGTTTTACCTCCAGCTTTCTTCTGTAAGTGAAAATCCCATTTAGCGCCCTGTTTTTGGCAGTATTACCGCCGGCTGTATTAGCGTGTGGTATTAGTGCCAAAAATGCCCCATTGGAAACAATGGACCCAATGGGGAATGGGGATTTACCATTAGCGCCCAACCCCGATCAGGCTGTAATAACGCCAGACTTGTAGGCACAATTGTCAGGTATGTAAGAAGATTCAATTCAACACTACAGCTAAGTCAATGCCTAGTCTGGGATACTGAATGGAAACCCTTATTGATATATATTTATGTCCAGTTCATGAGTTCTGGATGACTACCCCTATATAACACCCCTCTCTTGGAATCCCCCTGACCCCACTGAGCCAAGAATTAGTTCTGTTTTGCAAGTTTAAAAGGTGTATTTGAGAATTTAAACAATATACATATATATCAAACTTTTATAATGAATTAATAATTGAATATCACACTTAATCTGAGCAGTAATCAATAATGGATAGTCTGGCACTAGCACACTTCTTTATAATCAATGATGAGTGGGTATAGGATGGATAAGATAGCAACAATACTTTTATGGTTTCAAATAGATGCAATGTGGAATGAAAATGCAGTGCAGAAAATAACTTGATAGGATTTCAGCAAAAGACAATGTAATCACTTTCTTGGACAATTCACCCCCCCCCCCTTTATGCAATGTAAGGAGATGAAGATGAGAGCACACATTTATTAGGAATGCAATCAAATAGAATTCAGTTCAATTCCACCCCAGCAGCTTATACAACAGATAGGAGTTTTGAAACACAGGCAAAATGCTTTGAATATGGTGACAATGCAGTGAGAAATATGCTGAAAATGCTTTTAATTCCCTTTAGGAGGTTCAGGGTGAGTGATAGCTACTTTATATGAGTTCAGGATCACTTTAACAATGCTCTAGGAGTAACTAGCAGGTTAAACGAGTTTTTGGCAAAGTAAAGCAAGGAAGCTGCCGCTTTTCACACGTGAGAGAAATCAGCTGAAATCGCAAATTGCGGCAAAATTCGCGAATGCGTGAATCGCGATTACGGCAAAAGTATAAGGAGTAGCAAGTCGGTTTTAGATTCGTTGAAAAGCTGAGATTCTAAGCTTTCAGAGGAAAGTAAGTTTCTAGCCCAAACGGTTCCAAAGATATGAGCGATTTTGTAAAGGTCGTTTTTCGAATTTAAAGTAACTCAAATTGACAGGTGACAGCTTTTAAAAATGACAGGTGACAGCTATGCGGCTGCAGAATTGACAAGTGACAGTTAGGAGGCAGTTCTACTTAGATTAAATAGATTGAATTATATCACTGGAAACTAAGAGATTTGGTTTCACACTGTCCTAGCTGTACTCACAATGTATTTGGAAGGTCTAGGTCTCACGGATCGGGTCAAGATGGCTTTGGTTCTGGTTTCGCCCCGGACGGTCTCTGCGCACAGCGTCTGGTCTCTGCTCTGCTGGTCTGGTCTGACACTGCTCCTGGCCCAGCTCCTGGATCTCTGGGTACAGCGTCTGTGCACAGCTCCTGGATCTTTCTGCACAGCTTTCTCTGGACACAGCGCTGATCTGCACGGCTCCTGGATGCTGCTACCGCTGTTAGGTTTGCTGGATGCTGAGGCCTGCTGAAAAGAGTTCTCAGTTTGTGGGTTTAGGCCCTTGCTTTGAGTTCTGAATCAAGTTCTTTGGAGTTTTAAAGTCTAAGTGTTCGATCTGGTATCTTCTGGATGTTGTGTGGTCCGGCAGAGCGCGTTGCAGCAACTGGATTTGAATGTCTCTACCTGTCCCAGCAGTCTCTTTTTATGTGTTTTGAAAGTGGGTGTGTGCCTGGGCCTAGCTAAGCCTGCCCCTCTCTACCTGTCATTGGCACAATTCTCCCCTCTCCCATGATTGGGGGAAGGAAATGTGAGTCAGAGTGATGCTGTAGATTTTATGGGTCAGAGGATCCTCCCCTGGTCAGTTTGCCCACAAATCTATATTTGATTCAAACACATATTGCACAGATACACAGTTGTTTAAAATTACATGCACCCATCACATATCACATGAGGTATACTCTGTTCAAACTCTGCTCTTCCTGGGAGCTTGCATTCAGAAATGGCAACATTTTGCACTTTTTAACTGGTTTTGCAATATCGGATATTTACCCAAATTTACACACATGTGCGCAAGGAGTGTGGACATTAATTGATGAAGTGTCAGATTTTTAACATGCAGACATTTGGAGTGAAACTCTATTTTCCGCTAGCAACCCCCCAGATCATACCACCAGGTCCTAAAACCTCTTAAAATGTGGGCAGAAAAATCACAAGAATTATGGTATCATTTAGATAATTTTGACAAGTCCGCACCATGAGCTATACATCTTTCTTAAAATCATATTCTGGACAACAGGGGTGTGTCTTCCCAGGTCACATGGTGGAGAAACCAGTCTATCCACTTTCTTGAAGCTCAGCCTGTCCTCAGAGGGGCTGCCCCTCCCCATTTCTGCCAAGAGGAAGCCACTTTACGACCTCCACTATAAACCATCTGCCTGAGTCAAGGAAGGGCTTTGTTCAAAAGGAAGCCATTTACGACCACCCTAATAAACCATCTGCCTGGGCCTAGGACAGGCCTTTGTTCAACTCCCTGTAGCTGCTCCACCCCTAATCTAATCAGAGAGGTGACAACTCCTTTTGGCAAGGGGAAGAGTGGCTGAGCAGGTTTTAACTCCTGTGGGGGTAGATGTCAGGCAGAATTCAGTTTCATTAAGCCAGGTTTCAGCTAAATGTCACTTTTTGTCCCCCAGTTTAAGTCTATTACGATTTTTACATACACATTAAATAATTACTTCCTTCAAGTCATTTCAGAGTATAGTTTTACATTGTATCCACCTCTTAGCAAGTCTTTCCTTGGTCTGGTTTTGTTTCATTTGTTCAGTTTTACACAAAAGTCTGGTGGTTTTAAAACACCGGCTTTCTGATAGTGGTGAGTACTGGTAATGCAACCATTTTTGGGATTTAAGAAAATGAATTCCCCACAGTTCTAGGTTGCTTTTGGCAATCAGTATTGCCATTCCCAATGGTTTCAGGCTGCTGTGTGGGTAGCCCAATGGTGGTTTTAGGCAGTGCCCTCCTGTGCTCACAACCTAGGCAAAAATGGGTGGCAGCCTATTCTTCATGCATTTCCCTGTGCATTTTCTGGGAAGTTCTGGCCATCATGATGTTTTCCATGCCAGTACTGCACAGTTTTCCTATTCTGGCGTACATGTGGGCTTCTTGGCCATCTTAGATTTTCTAAGCCCACAGCACCAAATGTTGCAGCATGATAGCTCAAACGTGGGTCAGGACACCCAACAAAGCCCCCCCACGCGACTGCACTTTGTATTTGAGTCGATGGGGAGTCGGGTGCACAGAAGGTGATGACCCACGCACTGGTATGTCCGCATAATCTTCTTCCAATTCTGCAAATGGCACAGTTCAGCATCTTTTCCTCCATCCGGTACTGATCGATCGGTTCTCCTCGCCGGTCCTGATGGGAATATTGGGCGGTACCCCGGGCCCCTTGGGTCTCTGCTCCCGGTCTCCGGATCGTCCTCCTTGGCCAGTCTCCAGGTTTTCTTTCTCCTAGGACGACAAAGGAAAAGCGGCAATACCTATTCATGGACATTTCTCCCCCACCATTGATATAGTGGGGTGGCATATATATTTTAGAACTCAATAGATATGAACATGCACATTTTTTTAAATTAAGCGACAGAACACATAAACTTGAGAAACACAGAATTTTATCGGCTATATGTAGGATATTTTAGGGTTGGAACTGAATTACTCTGGAGCGGCCCCCTCTGGTATTGCAGAGGACTCTTCCAGTTGCTGCAGAGTGTGCCTGGGATGGCAACACTTTAGCTGATTTATATGTACCCACTTGTCTTCCCCCTCTGCCAAACCGCCTTTGGGGATGCGGCTCTTGTAGGCCACAGGGGAGATCTTGTCTATAATCTCAAAGGGTCCCTTCCATGTAGGCAAGAATTTTCGCTGTTTTGCCTGGTTTCTTTGGAAGTTGTATAAATAGACCCGATCCCCCACCTGATATTCCTTCCTGGAAGTTTTCAGGTCATTGTGGGTCTTCATACTCTCGGCTGATCTTTCTAGATTCCGCTGAGCATAGGCAAAAGCATGTTGAAGGTGTTTCCTTAAATTCTCCACATACTCATGAGTTGTGGAGGCATTTATCAACGTTTGCTCTTGGGTTCTGTAGAGCAAATGCTGGGGAAGCACCATCTTGCGTCCAGTCATCAACTCAAATGGTGACATTTTGGTTGCAGATGAAGGGGTAGATCTGATGGCCATTAGGACCAGAGGTAATCGGATATCCCAACTTGGCCCAGAATCTGCCACAAACTTCTTTAATATGCTCACAATGGTTCGGTTGTATCTCTCCACTGCTCCAGAAGAATCTGGCCTGTAAGCAATGTGTAGCTTCCTTTTAACCCCCAGTATCTCCCACATCTTTGTCATTACTTCACTGGTGAAGTGGCTACCCCTGTCTTACTCAATCCTTTGAGGTAGACCAAAACGGGAAAACATGTGGTTAATCATCAAGGCAGCTGCTGTTTCTGCCTTGCAGTTTTGGGGCTGGGAGACATTCCACCCACTTGGTAAACAAGCATGTAACGGTCAACATGTACTTGTTTCCTCTGGACAAGCGGATTACAGGGCCTACAAAGTCGATTTGCAAATCTGACCATGGCAGTGTCATCCCCCTCTTTTGGAGAGGTGCACGGTGCGTGAGGGATGATGGCTGAAATTGTGCACACACAAGACACTCCTTCAAGTATTGGTCGAGGTCCTGCCCCATGTGTGGCCAGTATGCAACCTCTCTTAAGATTTCCAATGTTGTGTGAAAACCCCTATGACCGGCGGTGGCCGCATCATGGGCGTGACTTAGCATCAGGTTTCGGAATGAGGTAGGAACCACCCACTGATCGTGGCCAGCTTTGGATTTCCTTACCAACAAACCGTCTTGGATCCGGAACATTTTTGGACATTTCATCAACACTCTTAGGTCCTCTTTCCCAATGTAATCGGTATCCGTCAGGGGAAAGTTCTCATGGTCCTCAAGGTGTTGGTAAAACTTACCAATAATTGGATCCCCCTTTTGAGCTGTAATCAAATCAGCATCAGGGGTCTCCTTGCTCCATTGGGCAGTTGAAAGATCATTGTGAGCATTTGTCTGGGACCTAGTGATAGCAGTGACCTGGATTTCCCCCCAACAGGGACTCTATTTCGATTAGATCCCCTTGGATGGCCCCGGTTTTGGTGAGCTGATCGGCTAAGTCATTTCCAGTTTTGTCTGGTCCCTCTACTTTGGAATGACCCTTGATCTTTTTCCAGTAGATGGTCATCCCATTCGATGTGACCAGATCATCAATGTTTTGGATTAACTTCCCATGTTTCAAGGGTTTGTTATTAGCACATAACATGCCTCTGGTTTTCCAATTAACCAGGTGCTCCACGAACCCGTTCCATACATAATCCGAATCTGTGATTATGACCAGTTCGTGGAGTTGATGCTGGACAGCAGTGAGGATGGCCTGATGCTCAGCCATCAATTCTGCCACCTGACTACTTCAGGGACCAATTTTGTATCCAGCGGAGGGTTCTGGGAACTCCTTCACCCATGCATTCCCTACGCCAGCCACCAGTTCTTTCTCCCCGTCGTTGTCATCATGGTAAGAGCATCCATCCACATAGACAGTGGGCATTCCCTCACACTTGTCTTCTTCAAAGACTTTGTGTGGGGAATTAAGGTATGCCTCCATGTTGTCCTTGATTTTTAGACTTTCGTCCTTGAGACAGTTTTCTCTGGCACAATCATGCAAGTCAGCCAGACCTTGCGCGAGGGGACTCTTCTTGTTTTGCCCATATCTGACCTCCACAGGAAAGCCTTGCATTGACAGAATCCAGGAAGTAATTCGGGAATTACTCACATTCCCAGCCCGGATTCTGTCACTTTGGAGATATTGCAGAGGCTGGTGTGGAGTCTCCACTATGATGTGTTCCCCCTGGATAAACGGGCGGTAATTCTTCAATGCCCACACCGTTGCCAGGAGTGCCTTCTCACAATCGTTGAATTTTTCCTCCACAGAGGATAAAGTTTTGCTCGCATAGGAGATTACTTTATTGACCTTGTCATGCTTTTGATAATACTGCCGTCAAGCACGTATTAGAGAACCCCGTCTCCAGGAAGAACTCCTTGTTTCTGACAGGGTAAGCTAGGCAAGGTGCTTGTGAGAGGCTTCTTTTGAGTTGTCTTACCGCCTCGGCTTGTTCTGGACCCCATTCCCACTTGACCCCCCCCTTCAGGAGATGAATCAGGGGTCTGGTGATCTCTGCGTAGCCCTCAATGAACTTTCTGCTGTAATTAGTCAGTCCAAGGAGGCTCCTTAGTTCCCGCAGAGTTGTGGGGTCTTTCAGTTTCTGAAGTGCTTCCACTTTCTTTTCCTGGGGACAGAGACCCTGAGGAGTAATCTCATGCCCCAAGAAATTAACACGGGTTCTACACCACTGTGCTTTCTGAAAGGAAAGTTTTGCTCCGGCGGCCCTCAACTGGGTCAGAACATAACGGATCTCCGCTATGTGTTCCTCCACAGATGAACTTTTGATGAGGACATCATCTACATAAGCCAGGTTACCCCTTGCACCCAGGTCGGGCATGGCCTTGTGTAGGAAAATGTTGAATTTATTGCCGGAGTTGAGGTATCCGGGTCCATGTGTACTGCTGGCCCCCAAAGGTAAAAGCCAGCTTGTATTGGTCCTCCCTACTGACAGGCACAGTCCAGTATCCATTGGTCAGGTCTATTGCAGTAAATACCTGTGACCCCTGGATCTGGGCCAGCCCTTGGTCAATGTAGGGCAGAGGCCATCGGGAAGTATGGACCTGTTTGTTGAGCTCTCTGAGGTCGGCGCAGAGTCTCCACTGTCCGTTTGGCTTCAATATTCCCAGCACCGGATTATTGAAGGTGCTGTGTATTGGACGAATTATTCCCCGGGACTCAAGGTTCTTAATTATTTCAGTGAGGGACTCCATGGATGCGAGAGGCAAACGATATTGCTTCACAACACTGGAGTCATTCCAGGGTCCGTGGGAATTGTTGTTGTGTGGATGTCGGTGCGACCACAGTCATATGAGTCTACCGCAAAGAGATCTTGGAAATCCAAGAAAACTTTTTTCAACTTTTGCTTCTGTTCCAGAGTCACACAGGCATCAGCTAGGTTGACTCTCTCTTCCACCATCTGCCTGACGCCTGGAAAGACTTCTGGTTTGGCTATCTCAGCAGCCTCCTCCAGCTGGGTGGAGAAGTCCCTGGTAAGAGTTCTGATTTGGACTGGAGGCTTCAAGTGGGAAAGGCAGCCCTCATGGACCTGGAAAATCACCTCATCCCTCCTGAAGTCACAAGTCACATCTTCCTTACCATAAGGGCAAGACGTGTGCACCAGGAAGTTCCCCCCATGCCGGGTGAAAATCCTGTCTGGTGTTGTATTGTCCTCACTGTCACTGTCAAAACAGTCCTTGGGGATTGGTCCTAACAGTTCATTTCCTAAGTCAATGGAGAAATGCCGGTCATCAATCGCCATTCCAAAAATGGTGCCTGTGGCTATAGTAATACTCTTTAAGTCGCTGTTATCCACCTCTATTGGAATGGTGTCATGTTCTATGTTGACTAATGGTGTTGGGTTTACCCCCAACCCTTGCTGTTGAAGAGAAGCATTTAGATGTATATAAGCATCAGGGTTTTGCAATTTTTGTCCTCTTTTAACTTTCACTTCCAGGGAGAATTGTCGGGTCCTTTCTGGGATGGTGAATTCCTCTTTAATCTGAATTTCAACTGCATAAGGTAGCAATTGAGCTGACCTAAATGCTTTTTCTGGATCATCAAAACCCATGGGATTATCCGCTAATCGGGACCAAGCTTTGAAGTTTATTAGGTCCAAACTAATGGCAAAGCGATTGAGAATGTCACTGCCTAAGTAAAAGGCGGCAGTGACGTCTCGCACGACCCAATAATTATGGACTATGCTCTTGTTGCCAATGGAGATTTTGAGCATACACCTGCTTGGCAGGAGATGTTTGGAATTAGGTGCTTCCAGGTTCATTTCCCATTTGTCTATCAGTTTGAAGGTGGGAATGGCTGGATCTTTTGGGAGTTGGCGGAACATGGCTTTGCTGATGAAGCTCTTACCGTTGTTCATGCACACTCGAGCGAGAACATAGTCCTTCCCATCATTTAACTGAACAGGGATGAACAACTGCTCTCCAATTTTCTGAATATCAGCCAGGCTCTGAGCTGATCTCACATCTTTCTGGACTATAGGAGTGGGAGTTTCTGATTGTGGATTGGTGAAGAATTTCAGAGTGTTTCCTTCCAGTGTGGAATACCACCTTAAACTGGAAGGAAGGTTGATTTTCATAAATAGAGAGGACCCCCATCACCAGTCTGTTGTCCTACTGCTATTACTGTCACGTCTGGAGTTTGGTTATTCTGGAAGTGAAATACTACTTGGCCAGATGTTTGTTCAACCATGTGGCAGGTGCCGTTGAAACTAACATGGTTGACACTCTGTTTTAATTTTATTGGTCGGCTAGTCTGGGTCCAGAGGACCTTGTTTACACAATCTATTAGGGGTGACAACCTTCTCAGGAGGTCATTCCCTAGTAAACAAGGGGTGCCCTCTGGAGTCACTACTATGACCGGGTGTTTCACCTTGTGTCGCCCAATTTTGATGTCCAAGTCTGCAGTCCCCTCAACGGGAATCTCCTTCCCGTCAAAGTTCTGCAGTTGTCCAGGAAGAGAGGTGAGAGGAATACGGTAATTTTCCCCCCTTCCTGCATTTAGTTCCTCAAAGGCCCTTTTGGATGGAAGGGTAGCTTGGGATCCAGTGTCCACCAGTGCCAAAATTGTACCCTGCCCCTGTACTTGTATCGGGGCATAGTATCTTCCCTCCTTCTCCTCAAGGGGGCACAGCTAATGCACATTTTTGGACAACTGGTGGGCTAACTTTCTGGTTTTGGACATTGCTAGAGAAGAGATTTGGGCAGAATTCTGTGGAGAGTCTTGGGAATCTGAAAGAAAAAGTTGGCAACTGGAGATCAGAGCCATTGTGGGTTCCCCTGGTTCCGGTTCTGGCCCCCCCCCCCCTTTTTGGAGGCAGTCACCAGGATGGGTTTGAACCAGGGGATTTTGGTATTGTGGATTCTGGGATGAGATGATGGGCGGCGCTAGCTCAGTCTCCATATCTCCCCAGTCTGGATTGGAATCCCTTGGGACCCATTTTTCTTTGGGAGGAGTTCCCCCATCTCTGAAGGAGAAGATCCTTTTCCCAGGATCTTCTGAGGATCCCTCTCCCTCAAATTGGAAGATCTGTACCTTCTCCACAAAGTGGGTCTGTTTGGGTCCTTTGTTTCTCCTACCCCCCCTCTGCTCCTTGGGAGGCAGGCTTTCAGGGGTAGGAGATTTTGTTTCCGGTTCCTGGTTTTCCAGGGGCTGTTTACAAGTTGGGAAGGAAGCTTCCTCCAAGGCTTTACACCCCCCTTCCCCTTGTGCCTCCTCCCTGGGAACCGGTCTGTTATCGGGGTGCTGCCCCCGTCATTGTTCTGGAGCACCAGGTCCAGAGTTTGGGGCATTCTGCAGTGGCATGCTCATCTGAGGGTTAAAGTGAGGGACGTTAGGCTGGTCCTCGAGGGTAGCTGATTTCATCATCGAGATTTCAGCACATTTCAGCACATAGCACATCCAGCGCATCGTCCTCAGTTACAGTCGCAATATTTATTGAATCTTGAGACGTCCATGTAACATCAGGGCTATCAGAAATCACAATTGCTCCACATGAGGTATACAACGCCACATCACTCTTGATCTCTGCCCCTTTTGAACACCTTTCTGAATTTAGATGGTCAACATTTCTGGTACACGCAATCTTCCGTTGGGGAACATCAGATAATGGTTGATTTATATAATGCAGTATTTGCCCATGTGGCTCCAATATTCTACACATCATAGTATGCATTATCCTCTGATCTGAGGCGACAACTGTTCATAAAGCGAACTCTGCTTCAATTTTAGCAAGCAGTTCTGGTAGTAGGTCAAAATGGGGCCTCTCGTGCTGAGACACCCTGGTTGATGAAAAATGAGCTTGACAAGCGCTACTTTGCGGTTCCAGGATTCCCCTGGGAGACTCCAACATATCTAGATAAGGGCTAGCTGACAAATTAAAAGATGCCCCAGTATTCCTTGTCGTTACGGTCGTTCCCGAAGATTTTCGCCTTATGATTTTGCACAAATTTAGAAGGGACCCGTTATTTTCCAAAGAATGCTGTGACCAAGAGAGCAGCGGATCTTGTGCCAACGCAATAGGAGCCTGATCCATAGGTTGAAAGCTTGAAGCCAATTCCACATATTTCACCTTACAAAAAGCAGGTATACAGGTGTAACAGCATGCTCATCTAATTGGCCCTTCCGAGTAAAAAAGTCAGTGATACTTGTTTTTGCAGCACCACTGGCCTTTCCATTGGTTACTCTGTCTCTTTTCTCCTTTTTTGACTTAGAGCCACTTTTTAATGTTTTTGTTATTTGCACCAGGCTTCTTCGGCGTTTTCCCTTGGTCGCCATTTCGCTGCACAAACCCCGTCTTCATGATTGCTCGTTTCATTCTGCTCAGGTAAAATAGAAAGTTTTCACAATACATCTAGCGAGACGTCCTGGTCAAAAGGCATGAATGAAGTAGGCAAAATGATATGCAGGTGTTTTCTGAGGCACACCAGACCAAACAAACTCACACTAAAGCTTATTACTTACTGTCATGCATAAGTGCGGGGCATAGACGAGCATAGAGTGAGCATAGGCAACCCCCAGTCGTGTGGCCAACACGAAGGAGTCCAGACAATATCAATGGCAGACCACTGTAGACCACAAAATACATTGCGGGCAGGCTCAGCAACCGTCAGTACACGCCTGTACAGCGACGTCTTACCTCGAGGGATGGACTAACTCCGTTCTGTGCTGCACTACTTCCCACACCACAGATCCGTTTGGCGACCGTGGATCCTTCTTTCACCGGCAGCAGGGTCACACAGCGAGTAATCAGCGTTTTGGGCCTGGCTGTCCCACAGCCCCCAGAACACTGAAACACACTACCGCATGCCACTGTGCTCCGCTGAAGCAGGAACTTTTAATGAGAACTCCGTCCCTCGATCAGTAGAAAGTATGGGAAGACTCTGGCAAGCTCCAACACACTGAATACACTTTTCAGAAATTTCAATTCGGTCTCGTTGCAACAGTCCTTTACATAAACGACTGCATCTGTATTTGAATAGTAACAACGCCACTGTGGTCTTAGACGTGTTTGGCCGCCCAGTTATCTGA
Source organism: Ambystoma mexicanum (assembly GCF_040938575.1). Lineage (NCBI taxonomy): Eukaryota > Metazoa > Chordata > Amphibia > Caudata > Ambystomatidae > Ambystoma > Ambystoma mexicanum. The sequence goes on from NC_090938.1 coordinate 453,242,555, forward strand.
ATTTCAGGTTTTTGCAGGTTACTGTTTCAACATTGAAGCCGACCAAGAATTATTGTGACAACCTCTTCAATCTGTAACCATGCAGAATGGTAGTCTTTCCAGCACCATCAAGACCCACAATCAGAATTCTAATTTCCCGATTTCCAAACAGGCTGGAGGAGACGCTGCAAAAAAGCCACCCATGGTAAAGCTATGCTCCCTCGCAGCCTATACCCTTGTCTTCCCCTTTGCTGTTCTCCACAGCTGGGTTGCCTCCTTCCCCTCAGTGGGACTTCCACACCACGGGACCCCCTGAGATCTCCACCGCAGACCCAGCATACATGCTAACAAGATATGCTATGGTAAATAGGTTTTTGTTAATCACGTCAACTGCTGCGTGGTTTCTAGGCCCTTGAATGATGGAACTTGAATTACACAATTTGACAGAGAATCCAGAGCTAAGACTAAGCTGTAAACAGACTTCTTTTCAGCTGTTATTAAAAAGCATCCTTGTTAGTTGTGGATTATAGAGCAAGGTGAGGTTGTTCCAGGCTGAAATGCTTCAATGACAAAAGCACCACGAGCTCATGTTTTGCTAAAACGTATTGGTTCAAACAGGCAGCAAGGATTGTAGCGTTTAAATCAACATTTCGGGAAATCAAGACCTGAGTCACAGAACGCTCGGGGTGCTGTACACATGGCCATCGAGACCTCTGGCTTGCACAGGGGGAGCCCGTGCAGATGAATGATGGCTTTGGAAAATGACACACAACAACGCGTCGAGGTAATCAATCAGGCAATGGCGATCTATAGCCTCCGTAAGCGGTGATTCAAATAAACTAGGCTGCTGAGATGAAGGTTTGCTTAGTCAATGGATTTTATGTTTATAAAAGAGAAATATCATAAATCATCTAAGTAGGGCAATGCATGGAATCCTGCCTTTAGTAAGGCAGAACACGGTGGTTCTAGTGATATGATATGTCATTTATAACGCGTCTGCACACAGGTGTTTCTAGGCACAACGAGGCAAGAAGGGGGAAACGGAAGGAGAACACAACAACGATCTTACTTGACCTTGCGTCATTCAGATCGTGCAAGTGCAGGGGGGAGGGAGTGCAGAAGTGCCAGGGGGGACAGGTGAAGGAGAAGTGAGTGCCGGGGTGGGGGATGCCAGTAGATAACTGCAGGTATACAATAAATCAATAAGTGTAGCCAGAGGGTGGCTCTTAAGTGCAGCGAGAGTAGGGACTGTAGGGTGACAGACATAAGCCCTTAAGTGCCGGGGGAGCCGGAGGCAGTGCAAGGGCAACTGGGAATGCAGGAGCCTGGGTCCGAGTTCAGTGGGAGGCCAGATGACCAGTGCGCGGAGCAGTCAGGGACATCAATGAAAGTGTGTAATCATTGATAATGCCCAGATAACGCACCTGAGCAACTGGTGATGGACATAGGCCATGAGAGTTGGGCCAGCTATTTAAGGGCCATCCAATGTTTGAAGCGCCTACCATCAAAATTCTGTTTTTTGAGGAATTCCGTTTTGGCCTATTGATCACCATCTAGCTATTGATGCACATCATGCACATTGAACCGTTGTTTATCTCACGAGAGACAGTAGCGATGTCTTGGAGGATTTGGATGTTGTTGACATAACTTAACTTTTTCATACCACAAGATTCTAAAGGTTTCATCAATGGAGAATGACATATATTATGCCATCACTCTAGCGCATGGAAAAGTTAAGGTTAGGACCAACTGTCAATGGCGTTTCAGAAAATAACTTTTCCTAACGACTCTAGGACCCTTCCATGAAAACATTCCGCTGTCAAATTTCGAGAAAGCTGCCACTACATGAAACATTTCAGAATTTGTTTTGGACATCTTCATGTTTTGTTTGCTTTTTTTAACTTGTTTTGATCATATTTTAACGTGAATTTTTCACATAAGGACAAAATATGTTTTCACGCCAAAATTGCCAAAAGTGCATCATTGGATTTTCAAGGTCATTGGCATGCACCTAGACATATCATTCCAGTCTGTAACCTCATATAGTCTTGGGGTCAGTTCAGCCCGGTATTATATTTTCCCTTCCTTGGGTTTCTCTTCTCTCATCTGCGGTTGGGTTATAGCCTTGCTCAGTCTGCTTTGGTGATATTTGTCCACCCCCTTGCATCATCGTTCTACTCTCGGGCCCCAGTGTGCTGTGGGCTCCATCAGCCTAGTTAGTTTGTTTATTCTATCCCCTTGCAGGTTATTACCTTGCTTAGCACCCAATGGGCTTTTGGCTTGTTTAGCCTGGTTCAGTAGGTTTATTGTATCCCCTTGTGGGGTCTTGCCTTTCTCAACCTTTTTGAGCGTTTGGCTGATTCAGCCTTACTTTATTTATGTCACTCCATCGCAGAGTCTTGCTTTTCTCAGCCCTCAGTGGCCCTGTGACAAATCAACTTCCAGGGCACCACTGATCCATGGTTGAATATCAGTTTCTAAACCATCAATCAACCCCACACCTCTAGTACACCAGAAGGGAACTGAATAGATTGGAAAACAAGGACATTTCAAGAGTTACTTGTACAATTTTGGTAACGTAGACTGAATGGAAGGCTTATCTCCGCAAGGTTGTGGATCGTTGGTTAGTTGCAACACAGCGAAAATACAATTATTACCCAATGATAAAAGGGTTTGTCCAGTCAAGGTTGTATAACAGTATCTACTTTATTATTACTACAACAGACCGTTCTAGCACACTACAAATACGACCACCCTGTAAAGGAACAAAGAGGACAGAAAGTTTCATGAAGGAAAAGGGATGCACTCTGGATACTGACAGGAGGGTAGTTGGTAATGTAATCAGTCTTACTGTTCAATGTTATTGGTTTCAGCACCACAGGGGCAAAAGGTTGTGGATGTCCTAAGGGATTTTGGGAAGGACCAGGGTGGCAGAAACACAATGTATACGGTGCTGAAGGTGTTCTTGGTGATCGACAGTGTTGAATCGGTTCCAGGGTGCTTCACAGCCCTTGAGACAGAGTTAGTGGCTGGAGACAGCTGCAGGTACCTGGCAGCAGGCAGTTCAGCAATTAAGGCTGTACGGATGTCTACAGGCTGTCCGGTGTGGCGGCTTGGGCCCATGAATCGTTGTCTCTGTGCTGGTTGGCAGATCTGGATGCTGGTCGAGGCATCTCGGATGGCTGTGGTTGTTAGGAAAGATTTGATTCCAATTTATGTGAAGTTTTCCCTCCAGTAGTGTAACCCCCCAACTTTCTGCTGCTGTTTAAGACCATAGTGTGACTTTGCCAGTGGAGAATAAGAATTCTTATAAATGGCTAATTTCCCTTACCTAATGAGTACGTCAGCAGCTTTGCTGGATTTCTTGGATTTATTTTTTCCCCTGGTAAGAGCGTGTGCCTTTTTTCCACTCTTACAAAGTGTTTTTGTCTATGTGTGTTTTTACCATTTAGGTGATCTTGGGCTCTGGAGCCTCATCTACTCCAAGAACACCATTTGTGTGTGTGTTACACAGCACCTTCAGTGCAGTAACACAGGGTTGTCTTTTAGACTTCCCACTGACTCAATTTTTCTGTGATTGACTACTGTCTCCCAGGAACATGTAAAGTTGCCATTAACTTTATGTAGTCTTTTTAAACTACAGACACAGTACACCCCATCTTACACGGAGTATTGGAAAGGGTTAATTCCTATCCCTTTTTGTTTGTATCTCTTGGAGCACTGTTTTGCTCCCTTTACATCAAGACTTGGCTGGTGGCAGTGGTAACTACCCTAACTTTTCTACCGCGGTTATCTTATATAACCATGGTTTTGTTTTAGGCTATCATATTAGCCTCAAACATAAACCCGCTTGACCAAATACATTTTATTTTGTCTCCGGTTGGGTTTAGTCGCCATTTCTTTTTGTTAAAGTCGTTCTCGTGTTCTTCTCTGCGCCCCAAACCGGGGTTGATTCCTTTGTTCGCCGTCTTTTTGCAGGTTTCTGCATAGAAGCCCTCCTTAAGGCGCCTGAAAGTCTGGGTAGGAAGGATGTGAGGGAGGGGTCTTCGGACCCCTCCCATGGGTTCCCTTGGTAACCCAAGTCGCACTCCTATCTTATTGGCTAATCGGACTGTCCTTGCCAGGACAGCCACCATGCTGTGTGATTGACAGCCAGGTTGTGTGAATGGGGGAAAAACTGCATAAAAAGCAGGTCTCTGCGAATGGATAGGCAGAGTCGCCACTGGAACAAAAGAACCAATGAGGAGCTGATGGAAGAGGACCCCTTCAATGACTGAACCGCCCGGTGAAGGCCTGCTGCAGGTCCGAATCGTTAGAATCCGCTGACACAGAAGATCCTCCAGGAAACTTCTTCTCTTGAGCTGGTGGGACCAACCAGTTCGCCTAAACTGCAAGCCAGGACCCCTCCTCTGGTCGAATTCGCTGTACAGAGCTACAGCGGGCCGGATAGCCAGGAAGGTCGGACCCTGCTTGAGTTTTAATCAGCACACCTTTTATTCGTTGCTTTGCTCGGCTGCTGGTTTCTTCCCTGGGTAGTGCAGGAACCTCCAGTCTTCCTACTTCGTGTCAGTACAACAGTCGCTTCAGGAACCGTGAGCCTGCAGAAACTACCAGGAACGTCCGCCTCAGCTACAGCTTCCTCTCCGTTTTAAGGTACTGCGCAAACCCTGTTGCCAGTTTCGTTCAGCCGCAGGGAAAGTGTGTGAAATCTTTCTCCAATCCGAGTGCTTATCCTTCTCTTCTCTTCTCTTTGAACTAACTTTTCTACCACCCAACCTCGTCTGAAATCCATGGCACAAACTTTACCGCGAATTACCCTGAACCGTGTGATCTGGAGCAAAAGACTTTTGTCCTATTGACTTTGGCCCTAAGCCTTTTCTACCTGATGCTATCACAGTAGTTCCTCTTGTTCTATTGCCCTGAGTACTTACCTGTTGGTGTGGTTCAATTTCTATTAACTTTGTCTTTCCCTCCCTTTTAAATTGCTGGAGTGCCATTTTGCTCCAACTTCATTTTGTGAGCTTAACTTGTCTGGGATTTAAGGGAAGTGGTGTGGTGTATTAAGAGTGTTATTTTTAAACTGCTTATAATGGTGTAATGTTACACAACTGAAGAGTGAAATAAATGTATATTCTTTTACTTGAAAACCATGAGTCAGTGTTTGCCTGAATCATAGAGATAGCTGTCCTTTGTGTAACTATTTGATACTGCTCACTTACCCTTGAAATAAGTCGGGCTGCTCAGCCATCACTACCACTTTAACTGTGTAGTACAGGCTTGTACCAAAGGTGAATTTGTACTGTCACTTATAGTCTTAATTGTGTGTGGTGTTCCCAAAGGGTACTGCATATAATTCTGCCTAACACTGACCAACTTGCGCAGGACCTTTGCTCTGACACCACCGCCATTTCGAGGAGACCCTTGAAACTTGGTACATCGCAAGCTCTGGGTTCACAACACTCTAACACTGAATTTCGTATACTTGGCATTCCCCGGTCTGAAGTAAAGAGAGAGCGCCGGAACCGGAGTACACACGGTTACTGTGTCGCCCAGCCATGGTGACAAACTTTGCAGATGCCTTGCTGCTGTACCCACTGTGCCCTGAAGCCTGCTACAGTGAAACTGGCCTGATCCATCCACCAGCAGCGGATAAATCGCCACTGTCCTCTATGGGAATCATCACTGTAACTTCGCCGTTGAAAGCCGCAGAGCCACACAATTGTCGCATTTGAACCTGCAACTGAACTGAACTCGACTGCCGAAGTTTGGTTCGGAGTGCACCAGGGGTCGGTGAGTACTTGCAACCCTTACAAGTGACCCCTAGTGCATCCATCCATTTTTATGCACAAGTGGCCTCTGAGGGCCCCTCTCCTTTGCACAGATAGCCTGAGCTATTGAGCTATTCCCAACTCCTGGAACCTGTTCTGCCCTCTTGGGCAGACCCTCCATGAATAGTGGGAATGTGTTCTACATCATCTCACCCACCTTCCTGAGCTGCTACAGACCCTACAAGAGACCCTGTTTTGGCCCATCTGCACTACTGCATTCGCCAGCATTGCAAGCACATTTGAGCAACAGGCTCCACTCTTCTTAGGGACTGGACTGCCTTTCAGTTAGGATTGTGATCACTGCAGAACTTTGCACTGCCTGCTTCCTTTCCTTTTCAGGTTGTGGACCCATTTCGTGCATTAACCCTTTTGGCCACTTGCTCTTGTATATATGTTTTTTAGTAGGATTGTGTTGTTTTAAAATAATTACTTTAGATAACTACTGTGTGTTGAACTTCAAAGGCCTTGAATACATGTATGTGTATTTCTGATGTATATACGCCTGACTGGAAGTGATTTGCAAGTGTCCTTTACTCTGTGTGCTCAGTGAGGTCCTTCAGTCACCCTCACCCCTCCTGAGACCTTGTCTTGACCGCCGCCAATGCTACCTTGATAAGTCTGGCTTGTCCAGAAGGTTACCTTGTTCCAAGGAACTAGGCTGGCCTTCTGAACCTCTGCCCACCGCATCACAGTTCAGAAACCCATCTCAACACTGGTGACTGCGGCATGACAACAGTCAGAGGTGCAGCCAGATGCGGTATCAGCAGTCGACTGTCTTGAAAATGTCCTTTAAAGATGGATGCTGGATGATGCTTGTGTGACACTCCTCCTAGCTTCTTTGCAGGGCTCATGTCCTTTCAAGGTGGATGGCCCAAAGCTCAGGAGGGTGATTGCAGGCAACAGCACTGTACTTTGTCCAGAGACTCACTGGCATTTCCGAACTAGGAAGCTTGCTGGCAGAACCTAGCAGGACACGCTGTGTGCTGGCTGGGTACCGGTACTGGAGCTGCTGGATGGGTCCTCAGAGTCTGGTATATCCCTCTGTTCCCTGGGAGATGTTTAAGACGGAATCTTGCTTCCCTCTTGGAACATCTGGCCTTCCTTCACTGGCGGAAGATGTAAGATAGACTGTATCTTCAGCTCAGTTCCAAATGACCCCTTCTTCTTACTCCTTTCAAAGTCTTCAGATGATCTGCTAAGTGAGGGTTTCAGCACTCTTTCAAAGCCAAATGGGCCTCAGTGATTGGTGCAGGCTAAGCCCACCTTAATGAACCAATCCTGGGTCCTCACCAACAATCTTCTGTTATGCATGAGGTCAGGACGAGAGGGCCTGCAACAGGACAGACAAGGGGGTGACAACATATACCTAAGTCTCACCCATCCCCCTGTCTGTTTTATATCAAAGTGTCTCTCTGGTTAACTGAGCTCTCTTTTACTTTTGATTAAAGAACAGAGTTCCCTTGAGGTTTGTGCTGGGTGCAGACTTCCTGACTCCCCAAAACCTCATACTTCTCCCCTCTGAAAGGGGTCTGCCCTGCAGGGACACCTGCAGTAACTGCTGGACCCAGACAGGCCATTCACGGCCTGTCATACAGAGAGGTGCGAACTAGCTTCAAGTTGACACATTGCATACCAAAGGGGTGTCAGTCCCGCCTTCCCCTTGTCTCTTCGGCAACCAAGCCCACTCAGCAGGCTTGCCTTAATTATCTCGTTAGTATGCACTGCCACCACCCGGAAGACAAAAGAAATGCAAATCCATGGAGTCTCTGATATTTAAATTAGACTGCCCATGCTGGCATAAGGTGTACCTTCCCCTCCTTGAGATGTTTTGATCCACCCAGGGCTGTCACAGTTTAGCTCAATATGACACAGAAGATGACGATTGTAGGCTGTGTCGTCTTGGAGCACATGTGTCTATGCGTTTCTTGTGGGAATCAGCTGGCCAGTGTGCTGAATGGCCTCACACAGTCCTCAGAGGTTGATCTCCCATCATTCATTTTCATCTATCAAAAAATCAAAAATCCCAGGTGAGTGCACTCTCCTGTGCCAATGTTTGAATTCCTCACAATCCCCTCAAGCCTCAACATGTGAACCAGCACTCTACTGAGGGTTTGGTCCGTCATCAAGGTGAAAGTACTGGCTGAAGCCATCTGCATTTCCATTCTGGGACCCTGGCTTGTGGTGGATGTCCATATCTAATCCCTGTTGGGATATGGCCCACCGCAAAAGCTTAGGGTTCTTCCCTTGCATGGCCATTAACCATTGCAGAGGTCTCTGGTCCATCTGGATTGTAAAGTGAGACCCAAAGATGTAGGGTTTCAGCTCCTTTATGGCCCATATGACCGCATCCACCTCTTTTTCTATGACATCCCAGTTCCTTTCCCTTTTTGTCAACTGTCTGCTAATGTAGGCTACAGGTTGCTCTACCCCTTCAGAGTTTAACTGTGTGAATCCCAAAATTACAGGTGTCTTTCTGGATGATGAATTCCTGACCATAGTCTGGCACTTTCAGAACTGGGGCCCTGCACAATCCATCCTTTAAGTCCTAAAAGGAGGTTTGACAGACGGGGGTCCAAGTTACCTTCTTTGGCATCTTTTTAGACATTACATCATTCAGGGGCATGGCAATGGTCCCATACCCTCTGATGAACGACCGGTGGTACCTGGTGAGATCTAGAAAGGCTCTCACCTGCGTCTGTGTGGTGGGGATCTCCTAATCCTGCACAGCCTCTACCTTCGCTTTGAGAGGTTGTTTCTTACCCCCACCGACCAGGTGGCCTATGTAAGTCACAGTACACTACGCTATCTGGCACTTTATGGACTTGACTTGATAGTCATGCCTGCATTCTGCAGCACCTGAAGTACTTGTTTCACTTGGGATACATGATACTCCCAGATGTAGCTGAACACAGCAATGTCGTGTAAATAGGCAACACTGAAGTTTGCCAGTCCAGACAAAACCTGGTTAACCATTCTCTGAAAAGTGACAGGGGCATTCTTCAATCCGAAGGGTAACACAGTGAACTGATAATGTCCTTCGGGGTTGAGAATACTGACCTCTCCCTCGCTCCATCTTTCAAACTGATCGGACAATACCCCACTGTGAGGTCAAAAGTACTCATGTATTTGGCAGAGCAGAGCTTGTCAATGAGCTCATCTGCCAGAGGAATGGGACAGTGGGACCTGTACCACTGGGCTAGCTGAGGGGCTGTGGGATGTCTCTATCACTCCTAGGGACAAAATATTGGAAACTTCCTCCTTGAAGGTGTCCCGACCTTATTGGACAACCAGTGAATTCTACTCTTTACCAGCTTACTGTCTCCAGTGTCCACATCATGGGTGCACCGATCTGGGAGACCAGGAGTCAGAGAAAACAGACCAGCGAACTGTCACAGTAACCAGCGACAGTCTGTTAGTTACTGTTCTGACAGGTCTGTTGCAAGGTTGACAGCTTCAAATGACCCATCTGATGCTACAGAGTGCAGGAGGTCTGGGAGGGGATTAGTCTTTCCGGCTATAATGGGGTTTTAGTCCGTTGACAGGAAAGACCCTGCACATTTGTTTAGGTCCTTTCACGTCAATGAGATAATTCACCTCACTGACCTCTTCCAGCACACAGTAAGGCCCAGTCCACTAGTCTTGAAGGGCACTTGGTTTGACAGGCTCCATAGTCCATACCCACTGGCCTGGAGAATAGACTGTCACTGTGGCCTTCTGGCCATTACAGTACTTCATCAGCTCCTTACTGGCCTTTAGATTCTTTGTTGACTGTTCCGCGTACTTTGCCATTCTAGACCGAAGGACGAGTACATAGTCCACCACATATTGTGATGGGGATGAGGGTTTGCTTTCCCATCTTTCCTTCACTAGACTCAGAGGACCTTGTACAGGGTGTCCAAACAAAAGCTCAAAGGAGCTAAACCCTACTCAATTCTGTGGCCCCTCCCTGTAGACGAACAGAGGCATGGCAGGAGAATATCCCATATCGTCCTCAGGTGCTCTTCCAAGACACCTATCATGCCTTTCAGGGTCTTGATAAACCACTCAACAAGCCCATTGGTTTGTGGATGGAAGGAGGTAGAGAGCTGGTAGGTGACTCCACACTCTTCCCACATAGCCTTCATATATGCTGATATGAAGTTTGATCCCCTGTCATAAACAACTTCCTTCGGGAATCCAACATGGGAGAATATCTCAATCAGAGCCTTCGCAACAACAGGTAATGGAATTAACGGGGCCTTTGTGGCACTACCTGACTTGCCAGAAGCTTGACGAGTTGGGCAGGACCAGACAAATTCCTTAACTTTTACGCCAAACTGTGGCCAATAAATGTGCGCAGACAACCGGTCTGATGTCTTAGTCACTCCCAAGTGACCCGCTAAAGGGTTTTGGTGAGCCAAATCCAAAAGGAACTTTCTGTGGCATTGGTGAACCTTCTGGTGTCCTCACCCTCAGAATCCTGTGGCTCACTGTACAGGAGTTCATTCTCCCAGTACACTTTGAACAGTCCAGAGGCCTTTCCCTTAGCCTGGTCCTCCACCTGTTCCACAGACCCGCCAGAATGGAACACTCTTTCTGCGCTGTGTAGAAGTCCCCTTCTACCAAAGTAGGGTATTTCGTGGATACAGCCCCTCTCTCGCAGGAGTAGGCGACTCAGTAGTCTGAGGAACTGGACTAGGGACTACCTCCAACGCCGGTACTTCCAGCAAGCCCTCTGGAAACACTCCAAGCCTTAAGGCTTTCAGATCGTTCAATTTGGTGTTCTCTTTGGCCCTCGATCGTGTAGCCGCTGCGACTATTTCAGGATCAGTAAGATCATTACCCAATAAACATGGGACAGGGATGGAGTCTTTCACCGCAAGACGGCGCTGGATCATTATACCTCGCCAGCAGAACTCTACTATTGCCAAGGGGCACTTACTCTTACCATCAAATCTACGTATGCACAAACAAGGCCCATCAATATACTGGCCTGGATGTACCCACTGCTGGGTGACAGAGATGACGCTAGCCACAGTGTCTCGGACAACAGAAGTTTTATGTCCCTTGATGTACAGGTGCGAGATATAGAGTTGAGTATTTCTGGGAACTGGGGTCTCTTCTGGAGATCCGCTACCATTCCCACTCAGTGTAACCAAACCACATTCGGCCACTCCATGGCCTAGTGGGAAATTCTCCTCTGATATTCACACACTAATGATGGCCTCTTCCATGAGTCCAACATTCACTATGGCATGCTCGGGTAAGCGCTTGCAAGGAGGATCCCCTTTCCTATGGCCCAGCTCCTTACACACGAAACAACCTTTGGGTGGTGAGAACGCAGGTGTCCCAGTGTTAGGGGTGCATGCACTCTTCTTTTTTCTGTGTATGGCTGAACTAAAATTTTTGGGTTTCCCTTCGTTCTTTTCGGGACCTGACTTTGAAGAGGATTGGGTTGGACCTTTGTCCTTCCCATCCTTGTTTACTTTTATGTCTGCTGATTTCTCCTCCGGTTTGGGTGTGCTCGTCTAAACCTTTTTCTGGACTTGAGTACTCACAAACCTGTTGGCAGCCATCACAAACTCCCTAGGGACTGTGATAGTCTTGACCACAAGATGCTGGTGTAGGTCAACCTCACAAGTTTTCAACACATCCTTACACGCTATCAAATTGAACATTCCTTTAAATGTGTCAACTTTTTTACCTGTCACCCATCCCCTCAGATATTTCAACGACAATTGTGTGAACACTTGAAATGTCTGCCCACTTTTCTTTCCGTGCTCTCTTAAGCTCTTGAGATAGTCTTCTAGGGTTTACAGAACTTCCTGAGGAGGGCTGCCGTCATGCTCTCATAAATTGGCCTTTCCTCAGGAGTTAACTGAAGAATTGCTTCAGTCCCTGTGTCGGTAAGCGACTCATCAGAGCTGAACCCCACAGTACCTCATCCACCTCCTGTAGCTGCAATGCCAGCTTGAGTACTTCAAACCAGTCGAAAATGTCCTTCCCACCTCATAAGCCTGCACTAAGTCTTTGTGGATGTGCCATCAGGGCCTATCCGGGGCACTCTGTTTTGAGCCACTACTGCTGTTCTCGCTAGAGGCAGACCTTTTGGCCTCTTTTTGCTCTTCAAGCACCACCTTGCGCATCTCTATGGTGAACTTGTCCAGCTATTTCTGTTCCTCTAGCGCTAGTCTCCTCTCCTCGAGCAGGAGCTTCTTTGCCGCTACCTCATTTACAGCCGGAACAATTACTGGGCCACTTATAGACTGTGCTAAGGCCTAGGACCTTCGGGATGCCGCACTAGCCCCTGTCCTCACTAACACTGTTGATTGTAGAGAAACCACACTTGCCCCACAGTGGGATGATTGGCGAGAGACACAGGTCATGCGGTCGTCCTCATCAGTTTCCCCTTCTGGAAGGTCTTGTCCTTTTGGGTACAAAGGGACTAGCCCGCCTCCTGGGGTTTTCTCCCCAACCACCCTCGTTTTTACCCAAGGTTGAAGGCTGGTCAGCAACTCAGGTAATTAACATTAGTGCTCTCTTAACATAAGACACACAGGACAGCCTTGGTTATGCCTTGTATAGTCTCGATGTCAAGCTTCATGACTATTACTATTACCTAGCAGTGACTAAACGTTGCCTGCTGGTTAACTAACAAAGGGAAAATCCACGTTTGAAACCATTTTCATTTCATTGTTATTTTTAAAACATATATTTAAGGAGAAGGGCTTAAATTGGTGATTGAAAAGTCACTGAGGGAACAGCAAGCGCAGTGAGAGTAAACTACAATAAAATCGAAATGTATTGTTAATGCAATTAATTAAAGGGAAAAACACCAACAAACACAACCATACATCATGGTTTGTTAAGGGCACATATATAATTAAAATATACATGTTTATTTAGACTGATTCAAAAAATAAAGAAGAAGAATAGAACCAGTGAATGAAAAAACACAATCAAAAGCAAAGTTTTTGTGAACAAAAATTTCTCAGGTAAAGGAAACAGAGAAATTGAAGTATTCATAGCAATCATCTACCAAAGTTGTCTGATTTGCATAGTGGAACAATTCCTACTATTAAAAAACAAACATCAGGGTATTATTGTGTGTTAATCCTGAAAAACTGTAGTCAATTATTCTAAACTATGGACCTGTTCAGTGTATGGACAAGTCTCTTAATCTGCCAAACTGCCAATGTGTAGGGATTTTAAATCTAATAGAAATTGCACAGTGCTATACAGAGAGTGCTGTTGGAACGTAGTCCTGTGTTGGACTGATGAGCACTGGAAACACGTTTCGGCTTTGCCAAAATTGGCGGCATCTATGTACAGCCTTCCTCAGGGTGAAGCAGCTTCTTATCCGTGTATAAGAGGGAGGCAGAAAGGAGATACATATATGTATCAGTGGAATACCGACACTCTACTGTTAGAAAACACCCTAAACCAATTAGACTGATTGAGCTTAAAAACTCAGAAGAGAGCCCACTGTATACTTACCCTGTTGTTTAGGCAGGGATAAATAGGATGTGTGACTTCCTTTGCAAATGTACAGAGTTGCATCACTCAGACCTGGGGCCATTCTCAAAGACACTTCCGCATCGCAGGAGAAACAGGTAGCTGGAGTGGGATAAATTTATAATGGACAGTATAGGTAGTACTGTTGGTGATTGACACACCCACACATAGACAAGGGTGACACATTTCAAGAATATTTGTGTCAACAAGGATGACATGCCAGTGACTGTAGTCACATGCCCTAGTCAGTGCCACATCTAATAATGAAGTGTGCCATGTGTGGTACATGCTTGGGATAGATTGGTAAGGCATGCATGGACTGCTAGGCACAGGGTTGCCTACCTTTGGGATTGGTGGCATCCCTGTTATTTTGGATGGTTATGGATTGTCTCTTCCTCGTGGAGGCAAGTAGGACAGGAGGGCTTGGGTGTGGAACAGGTTTCGTCCATCTAGGCAAAGACAAGCAGAGGGAGACAGGAATGCCATAAAATGGCTGCATTTAGTGCTGAAAAAATAGCCTTGATTGCCTAAATCAGGCCTCTAAAGTACCTGCTAAAGTCTTGCAGAAGAGCATGCCTGGATACCTGCTAGAGGCTGGAAAACAGCTGCTTCTCTATCGGGCGTGTGAGCCCGTCACTGCTCGCGGGTGAATGCAGCACGTTCAGGAGCAAATGCGCGGTCCAAGTTGCGAGGGAAGCTTTGATCGTTGCTATGGCTACCTCCCAGACTCCCGACCGGCCTGTACCAAGTAGTGATTGACCGGAGGGGGGTTGGAAAAGGGAGGAAATCAGAACAGGAAGAGCGCAAGAAGGGGCGCTCATGTGTATTGAGCCTGTGTGTAGTGGGGCTGATATTGGCAGCTGCGTTATAAGGAAAACGGGTGCTGCCCACGGTGGTTGTAAAGGGTTTGGTTATGAATCGGTGGACCCAAATGGAGGCGTCCAACAGAGGGGACCTAATGTTAGGTTCCTGTGCAGCCATGTTTGGCTAGGTCACCATGGCAACCAGTAGGGCATCTGGCCCCGCCAAAGCGAGTGTGATGGTCTATGGATGTAGCCTGCCATGGCGAAATCCCGGCTTGCAAAAGAAAAACAAAAAAACAATAATGGTAAAAATGAAATAGATGATTCAGAATAGAAAACCACTATAAAGTGAAGCCCATTGCTCCGGGATGTTCCAAAATGGAATGGGACAGATGCAGGGGATGCTGGGTCCCGTAGCCCAATCAAATGACTGGGTGCAAAGAAACAAATCAGGCACAGAAGGATCCTGATGCTGGTCAAAATGCTCAACATCGGAGTGGCAAGGTAAATGGAAAAGTAAGAATGGAGATGTGTAGTGAATTATGTGGTCCAAAGATGCAATTTCAACCTGCCTCAACTTGTCCTCACTATAAGATGCAGTTCAAGGGTAGCTTCATAGCCACTGGCAAAGAGAATAGGAAGAAGAGAGGGGAGGTTTTAATTCACCGCAGTCGGTCGGTGGATGGGTATTACATAGGCCATATACGCTCCTCATTAAAGCCATTGTAACAACTGTCTAGATGATGCACCCATCTTGCTTCTTTTTGTAGGAGGCTCCTTGTGATGTTTGTGGAACTTGCAATGGTATCGACAATCCACCACAGCATGTCATTTGCTGTGTGGTGTGCTTCAATGTAGTGGGATACCAGGGGTGGTGACAGGTTCTTGCACCTAATTCGAGACCTGTGTTCACTTATTCTCAAATGAACCGGTCTTTGTGTCTGGCGCACATACCACAGGCTGCACGGACATTTAATGACATAGATTGCCTGTTTAGTCTTGCAATTTGTTAGATTGCGAAGGGTCCACACTCGTTCATTGATTTAAAAATCTTTAATTTTGCGAGTGAATTTGCAAGAGGTACAGTTCCCGCAAGGGAAGTGGCCCTGTGTCGTTCGTAAATTCCACAATCCTAATCTAGTGGCTGGTTTAGCAAATCTTGAATGGACCAGTGGATCTCTCATAGTTTTAGCTCGTTTATAAGCAAAATGAGGCAGAGGTTCATTGGGTAAACAAAGTATGGTCAGGGCCCAATGCTTGGATATATGTTTCTGAATCTGCGAGGTATGCTTGCCATGCGTAATCACGCAGGTAGTTCTGGATTCTTTTATACTAGTATTTTCTTTGACGGCTAGAAGGGAATCTCTATTGTGAAACTTAGCTGGTTTTTTGGATTGTGCAATAATGCGATGGGGGTATCCACGTGCTGTTAACCTAGCATCTAGATCTGCTGCATGTTCATAGAAATCATTGAGATCAGAGCAAATTCTTCTGATGCAGAGATAATGACCGTAAGGTAGGTTTTCCCGCAGGTGTTTAGGATGGTCGCTTAGGAAGTGCAACAGGGTATTCCTGTCGCTAGGCTTCCTAAAAAGGTTGCATTTAAGACATCCATTGGCATGCTCAATTTGTAAATCCAGGAAGCTGATGACTGAATTCCTTGATGTCATGGTGAATTGAATATTAGGATTTATATTGTTCAGCCAAGTATGAAACAATTTGAGGCCTGATTCTGTGCCTTCCCAAATGCACAGAATGTCACTGATACATCGCTTCCATTCATTGATTTGTTTGCTAAAAGTGTTGTTTGCAGACAAGGTATGGGTCTCTTGAAAATCGGCCATGTACAGGACTGCCAAACTTGGGGTGAATGTGGCAACCATTGTGGTGCCCTTTGTCTGAAAATAGAATTGACTATCAAACTCAAAGTAATTCATAGATAGAGCTAAGATTAGTAATTCAATTATGAAGTTTTCTGGAACTCTCTTCTGTAATTGAAACTGTGTTAGGAATTTGAGCATGCACTTTATGGCGTCTGTCTGTGGAATACTTGTATAGAGTGAGCAAATGTTCAGCGTGACTAGTAATTGTTTGTCATCATCAAAGTTCAATCCTTCAAGATCTGAATGGTCTGTGTGGTGTCCCGAAGGTACTTTGAGGTTTTAATGCTTATTGGTTTTAAGAAAGTGTTGATGATTCGACATAAGGGTTCAAGTGCTGATCCGCATCCAGAGACAATAGGTCTACCTGGAGGGGTTTCCATGTTTTTGTGAATTTTGGGGAATGCATATATGGTAGGAGTCCTCCCTTGGTTGGTGGTTAGACACTCCCATTCTTTCGCTGAAATCCACTCTTGATCTCTCGCATATGTTGCTATTTCCCAAATTTCTGCCACAATATCTTTAGTAGGATCATGTTTGATTTTCTTGTAGCTCGCATTGTCCATTAGGAGTGCATTAACCATGGCCTTGTATTGTGACGCTGTTATAAGCACACTACCGCCTCCTTTATCTGCTGGTTTTATCACTAATGATCTATTTTTGGACAGGTCTGATATTGCTTCTCTTTCTCCCTTTGAAACATTGTGATGGTATTGCAGTTTTTTGGTCTTAGGTTTCTTGAGGTCTGCCATAATGCACTTTTCAAAGGCAATAATCTCAGGTGGTACCTGGTTGTCTTGGGGACAGAAAGTAGATGGGACATGAAGTCTAGAGTCTTCCTCATTTTCCACTGGGTTTTCATCATCAAAGAAAACTTTCAGCTGTATTGTTCTAAAGAACTTTCAAATGTATGTTTCTGTATTGAACCAGTCAGTTTGGTGTGTTGGAACAAAGGTCAGGCCTTTCGATAGAAGGGAGGTCTGGGTTGGTGATAAAACAGTATTTTGATTAGACTGAAAATGGGGATGGACGGTTGGTTTATCTGGTCCTTTGCCTGCGTCCTCGTGATCGCATCATGGGGGTGAATTGGTGGAACCATGGTGGGCCCCAGCCTGGTGCCCTCATCATGCCACCTCCCCTAAAAATGTTATTGAGGTAATTGCTGTGGCTGTTGGAAATTTCCATAGCCCTGTGATCGAGCTCAGCGACTCTGATCATCTGATCCACTGCTGCTCGAGTTGGAGAAGGAAAAATATTTTTCCCTCGGTTGGTTTTGATTCTGTGAAGCCTGATTCGCTTTGGCTGCCTCAATTGCTTTATCAGTGGTGTATGGAAAGACAAGGTCTAATTTAAAGTCTTGGATATCTTTATTCAATTCCTTAGTTTTTTTGGCAACATTGGTATTCTTGAATTCTTCCAAAAGTTTATTAGTTGCGACGAGTTGTTCACATGCATCAATAATGGTGGTGTAATTGAGGAATTTCTGTTCCTCTTTTTCTAGTTCCTTTTGGATGTCCTTACTGATTCTTTGAGCAGTTGTAATAGTCAGGACCATAAGGTCACGGCTGCATTTAACTGCTATGTGGCTAAAAGTAGTAATATATTCCTTATCACCTAGAAAGAGACATGGTTCATTCCTTATGATTAGACCTGCTCGGATGGTATTGCTTCAAAGATATTCTCGCAAAAGTGGCCATGCAATTCCGTTCTAAATAGTTTTTTCTTTAATTTTAATAGATCAGTGCTTCCTGGCACTGTTGCAATATTGATATTGGGACCGGTGGGGTCGAAAATTGAAGGTTCTTTAATAATATCTGCAGTTTCTGTCAAGGTATAGCTGAAGTTTTGTCCCTCAGCCATGCTAGTTATTTACTATGGATTTTGCAAATGCAGGAATGTAAATAGCAGAATGACCCGGTCGACCACCAAATGTGGGGGACTCTGTACCAGAGATTTTTATGAATAAGCAGTTCTAGTAAGCCAGGTATTACTCTTGGCTCCTTCCTCATTAAATAAGGCTATTAGTTATAGCAATCCCTAGGCAACATACGTTGCTTTACACACTGAAATACAAACAATAGGGGTACCCCCTGAGGCTAATGTGGATTTAGAAGTAGAGAATACTGGTTAACAAACAAAGGGAAAATCCACATTTGAAACAATGTTCATTTCATTGTTATTTTTAAAACAACCTGCCTGCAACAGTACTTTTATCGTTGGGTGACTAAGCTGTGCACAGGGCTACAACTGATCGGACTGATTGCCACCAATTTGACGAATCAACTTCCGGGGCACCAGTGGTCCAGGGATAAATATTGGTTTCTAAACGATCAATCAATACAACTCCTCCATTACACCAGAAATAATCCAAACAGATTGGAATACAAGTGAATTATAAGACCTCCTTGTCCAATTTTGGTAACATGGATGGAACTGCAGGCTTATCTCCGCAAGGCCATGGATCGTTGGTTAGTTGCAACACAGCAAAAATATAATTATTACCCAATGATAAAAAGGACTGTCCAGTCAAGGTTGTATACAAATATCTACTTTAATATTACTACAACAGACAGTTCTAGCACACTACAAATACAACCACCCTGTAAAGGAAAACAGAGGACAGACAGTTTCACGACAGAAAAGGGATGCACTCTGGATACTGACAGGAGGGCAATTCATAAAGTAATCAGTCTTACTGTTCAAGGTTATTGATTTCAGCACCAAGGGGGCAAAGGGTCGTAACTGTAACTAGGGGCCTTCAGAGAAGGACCAGGGAGGCAGAAACAAAATGTATCTGGTACTGTAGTTCTTGGTGCTCGACAGTGTTAAGGCAGTTCCAGGGCACTTCACAGCCCTTGAGACAGAGTTAATGGTGGGAGACAGCTGCGGGTACCAGGCGGCAGGCAGTTCTGCAAGCGAGGCTGGACGGATGTCTGCAGGCTGTCTGCCGTGGCGGCTCAGGGCAAAGAATGGTTGTCTCTTTGCTGGTTGGCGGATCTGGAATGCTGGTCGACGTGTCTCGGACATCTTTGGTGACTGCAGCGTGACAACAGTCAGCAGTGCAGTCGGATACATTTTGAGGACTCGACTGTCTCGAAAATGTCCTTAAAAGATGGACACTGGATGATGCTTGTCTGGCACTCCTCCTAGCTTCTTCACACGACTAGTGGCCTTTCAAGGTGGTCGGGCCAAAGCTCAGGAAAGTGATTGCTGGCAATGGCCTTTTCCTTTGTCCAGAGACTCTCTGGCACTTCTCAACTAGGAAGCTTGCTGGCAGAACGTAGCAGGGCTTGCTGCTTGCTGGCTGAGTACCAGTTCTGGAGCAGCTGGACATGTCCTCTGAGTTGGCACCTCCCTCTGTTCCCTGGGAGATGTTTAGGGGAGGGATCTTCCTTCCCTCTTGTAACTCCTGGCCCTCCTTCACTGGCCGATGATGTACGGCAGACTGTACCTTCAGCTCTGGTCCAAATGAGTCTTTCTTCTTACTCCCTTCAAAGTCTTCAGATGATCTGCTAATTGAGGTTTTCAGCCCTCGTTTAAAGCTAAATGGGCCCCAGTGATTGGTGCAGGCTAAGCCCACCTTAATTAACCAATGCTGGGGCCCCACCAACATTCTTCTGTTATGCATGCGGTCAGTACCAGATTGCTCTGCAACAGGACAGACAAGGGGGTGACAACATATACCTAGGACTCACCCATTTCCCTGTCTGGTTAACTGAGCCTTCTGTGACTCTTGATTAACACACAGGGTTCCCTTGCAGTTTGTGCTGGGAGCAGACTTCCTGTGTCCCCCAATCCACATACTTCTCCCCTCTGAAAGAGGTCTGTTCTGCAGGGACATCTGTGGTAAATGCTGGACCTAGACAGGCCATTCACTGTCTTTTATACAGAGAGGTGGGAACTAGCTTCAAGTTGACACATTGCATAGTAAAGGGGTGTCAGTCTCTCCTTCCTGTTGTCTCTTCGGCAAACAAGCCCACTCAGCATGCTTGCCTTAATTATCTTGTTAGTATGCACTGCCACCAGCTGGAGGACAAAAGAAATGCAGATTCATGGAGCCTTTGATATTTAAATTAGGCTGCACATGCGGGAGGAAAGTGTGCCCTCCCCCTCCTTGAGATGCTTTGATGTACCAAGGGCTATCACATTCCAGCTGAATATGACAGGGGAACACGGTGCCTGTAGGCTGTGTCTTCCCGGAGCACATGTGACTATGCATTTTGTGCGGGAAGCAGATGGACTGTGTGCAGAATGGCCTCCCACAGTCCTCAGAGGTTGATCTCCCATCATTCATTTTCATATATCAAAAAATCAAAAAGCCCAGGCAGGCGAGCACACTCTCCCCATGCGTATGGTCAAATTCCTCACAGGGCCCTCCATTTGCAGAGCCTTATTTTCCACTGGGCATACCACCCTCCTACCAATTCACCCTCTCAGCCGCATACGTTCTCTGCTCTGGCGGGAAATGTGGTTTGCATCAGAATCGCCAGCCCCAGCAGTTCTGCAGCTTTGCTTCCTCTTCGGTTTGTGCTTGTGCATTGGTGGTTCCTCGGTTACCCTTTTGGTATTGTGGACACTAGTACCTTGGATTAAGTTGCGGCACGCTTCCTGTTTCAGCTTCCCTGTCATCCTTGGGATCCCTGCCTTCATCAAAGCTGTTGCGGTGGTCACTGAGATTTTGCTCTCCACCCAACATGCCTGTGGAATCGTTCTCCTTCTTCTGTCAGAGTGTCTGCCTCCGTCTTCTGTGTCTCAGCACATGCTTGGCCTTCTGGACTTCCCTCTTCTGGATTTTCACTCTCTGATTTGCTCTTCTATTTTGTTTAAATGGCTCATGGGAACTGAGGAGAAGATGACATTGGTCATCAGCATTTTCAGGATTTGGGAGTGGGAACTGAGGAGAAGAATCCATTGGTAATCAGCATTTTCAGGATTTGGGAGTGAGCAGAGGTCAGTCACCAAGCCATCCACCTTAAAGGAGCCCAGCCTATTAAGGCAGGATCACTGCCCATATACCGAATACACACTTGAGTCTGGTAGGGAGAAAGAGGTAGGGTAGAACTGTGACTTTAGTAATCCTTGTCCACATGGGGCGATGGGGTAATGCCCAGTAGGATGCCGCTTGTCCTGATCCCTAGGGAGGGTCTTATGTTGTGGACTCACTTCCTTAGTCTTAAATGGCGTGGCTCCCCTTTGGCGAGAAGGGGCGAATTCCCTGCATTCATCACGTTATGCAATGTAAAACTTCTATAACCCTCTAAGATGTGTTGAAAATTCACATCAAAGTTTTCACTTTATTGTGAGCTTTTATACATATAGGAGGTGTATAATACAAGAGCAAAATCAATGTATATTTTATATTCAAACTATAGATGTACGTGTGGGGGGTGTACATTACTCACATATACACTTATATACATCTGAAAACTCGCAACAAAGTCAGCACTGACATTGATGTCAGTTTTCAGGAAATGTAAATTGCATTCTTAAATGAAGTATAAAACTCATATGCACTTCTTGTACATATTGAAAATGCATCGAAATTAGAGCTCACTTTAAAGTGATCTTTATTACATATAGAAAGCACATAATACATGAGCAGAATTCATTTTATGTGCAAAGTTTTGGTGAGCATGTTCACCAATATGCATCTGAAAACACACATCACAGTAAGGACTGACTTTGATATCAGTTTTCAGGGGATATAAATTGAGTACATGTATGAACCGCAAAACACATATAGACCTCCTTTAGGTACTGAAAACACACATCAAAGTTAGAGCTCAGTTTAATGTGAGCTTTTATGTATATAGTTGGTGTAGAATACCTAAGCAGAATGAATGCACATTTTATATACTGTAAAATATAGTCTAAAGAACACAGCAACTCCCAGAGATTGTTCAAGGTTTTTTTTTATTAAAATCTTTAGCAGAGCACTAATGGCTATGACTTGAGATATGTTGTAGAAAAGCATGACTTCAAAATGATGGATCTACAAAGCATCCTTGATGCCGGCGCGGTCCACCTGTAGATAGCACTTCGCCCGACTGATGAAAATGTGTTACTCTAAATGATGTCATTCCAAAGGCAGAAGCTTTTGTGAACAATGTAATTTTGTATAATAGGATCCCTGATTGAAAAGAAAAAATCTGTTCTGCTTCCTGTCGACAGACATTCATTTAAATATAAGAAAGTCGTGTCTGATTAAAGTCTTTTTTCTTTCCGGTTCAGTCAAGCCGCAGAGGGCCAATGAAAAATGATCTCTACTGAAAATAAAGAAAGAGGCTATTGAGTTAAATTACTGCCTCGCTAAGCTGGCACTGAGTTCAATTAGGCCAGAAAAATAACTTAATAAGACTGGCTTTGCAAATTCAAATTGCTCTTCCAGCCACGGAGTCGTTCTACATTATTAATTTGACGTTACATCGCTGCGGATGGAGCTCGCGAAAGGTGCGAAATATAGAAAAGAAAATGGAAAGCACTGCTGTTCTGTTTGAAAGATCACACAGGGTTGGTGAAACCACACTATTATCTGGAGCAGGATAAACAGGGTCCCCTATGCAAATGGAAATACTTTCATGCAAACCAGATGTTTTAGCCAACACCACTTTACATTCTGGGACTTGTAGTTTTGTTTCCTTTCAAATGTATAAATATGATCCTTTTCTTCTGATATGAAGTAATAATACACCTCACTGAAGGTAACTTGACTTATATAGTGTAATGATGCAGCAACTTTAGCTTGCCTCCCAGCTTCTTTGTGGCGTCTCCCGATCACCCAAGCTAACATCCAACCATTGATTCTAGCTATTCACATTCCAACTCACAACCACAACATTCCATACCATCAGCATGTCAACAATTCACTTGATATCACAATGCTTCTCAAAGAGGCAGAGTGTGTCACCTGAAACAGGTAAAACAAGCTACCCCACAGGGTTCTAAATGTCCGTGACCAAAGACAGAATACTCACGAAGGTGAAATGAGTGCATTAAAAAGTCTTTGTAATGTTTTGGCGTTCAGCAATTTCTGATGACATGATTGCTTTGGAATGGATCTCCCCATCAGATCGACCTTGGGATTCTCAACCTTAACCCCACAAAATCATTTGCCCCTAATATGCTCTCTGTGGGTAGCTATTAAGAAATCATTGCATGGCACTGCTATGTCACGTCGACTCCCATCAAACTCGTTCCTTCTTGGATCAGAACAAGCTATGACCCATCTGAAACTCACCTTTGATCCCTCTTCCAGTGCATCCACAGAACCTACTAATTTCTTCATCATAAACATCTCTGAATACACAGAAGACGTTTTTTTTTTTTTAAATATATCCTGGCTTCCATATTCTCACCATATCCCCACTTCAGAATTGGTGTTGTCTCACCCCTGTTCTCGCATTGTATCTTCTGGCTTTCCACCACATACTTCATTGCAGTTTCTTGACTCTCCATCTGAGGTCCTGGAAAACCCAACCATTATGGTATCAACGCACAGGTTTCAACTCGTCCCCTTAGAGCCACAAATGGCAAGAGCGCTGTCCGTAAAATAGGGAGCTGTTTGGCAGATCTCTATTGTATTTTTCAATGCCTCGTGCCAGTCCAATCTCAATGACATAAACAGCTGTAAGCTTCCATTAATGAAACAGTTGAATCACTCCAGTAAACAATTATGCTGTGGATTACAGAACAAAACATTTTATTTATTCATTTTATTGATCATTTATAACACGCTTAATACTAGCGAGTGGTTTTCTAAGCACGGGATCGGGATTCGAACCTGCGTTGCGCCGCGCTGTCTTGCTTCCAAGAGAACCGCGTTGCCAAATACCCTTTTCCTTCAATAATTGACATATCTCTTTTTATAGCAGTTGGGCACTGTTATCCATTCCAATATCTTTGCACATCCGCTCATAATGATAAGTTATTTTTATAGTGCTTTGTAGAGAGAACATATTTATATACAGTTACCACCCACAATTAAATCAAAAATGCTGTTGCCATTTTTGTACAACTCGCCCCCACCCCCGCCTCTTCACAAACTGGTCATTTGGACAGATATCCCATCAGTACAAGGAGAAATATCTTCCCTTGACCAGGTCCTTCAAACCGATCCCCTTTGTCTAAAGATATTTCTCTCATGTCCCCTTAAGTATTATAATAGACAGCAATGGATGCTTGAAAGCTGTATCAGGGGTGTCGCTAAGTACACATATAATGCACTTATTCCACACCATCTCACTGTGCCCATCAATTCCCAGGCACCAGGAAAACGTGTTTGCTCTTCTCTGCATCATTCACATCCCAAATGCCCTTTGTGTGCCAAACCAGTTACTACTCTCTGCATTCTCTAAGGCGGAGTTACTTGTTCTCCTAGAAATAGTACATCTTCAGCAATGCACATCTCATCCTTAAATATCCCAAATTCTTCATATTCACTGCTTTCATCTTTAATATCTGGCAATCTTTCCCTTGTATGCAGCTTAACCTCCTTCCACACCACGGCATCAGCGCTTTTGCCCCCTATTGCAATTACTTATGCATTGAACATTTTTCTCCAGTGCTTCCCTTGTAGTGCACGTTCCCTGGGTATGGACTGAAGAAGCAAAGGTGGGGCAAATTAACTCTCTATCTTCTTACTTTAAATGTTTAATCCACATGAATGGGCAACATTGCTGTAGTTCAAGCCACAAATGACAAACACATGAAAACTTGGCCACAACTGTAACAGTTCATGCTTCTTCATTTTGATTTACTCCCTCAATTGGCAGCATATCTGAACCAATGCACCGTGCTATATTTCACTTTAATTGCCATGAAATACTTTCTTGTTTGCCCTGTGTAATAATATGGCATTCATAACGCGCCTATGCATGAGTGTTCCAAAGCGCTCCAGGGCAAGGGAGGACAGAGACAACAATCTTACTAGGCCAAGACATTGAGATTGTGCAAGTGCACGGGAGATGGGTGGAAAAAAGTGCGAGGGGAAGGGGAGTGCGGAAGCGCAGTAAATGAGATCAAACAATAACAAGAAGTGCAGCCAAAAGGTGGCAGGTGCAAGGGTAAGCGCAGACAGCAGGTGTCCAAAGTGCAGGTAGGTGGGCTGTAGGGTTACAGATACAGACCCAAGGGCAAGGGTTGCCGAGGGCAGTGCGGGTGTGCAACTGGGCGGGAAGGGACCTGGGCCCTAGATCAGGGGATAGCCAGGTGACCAGTGCAGTTTCAGCCAGGGCATCAGCAGGGGAGAGGAAAAGACAAGGCAGAAGCGAAGGGGAAAGTCTTGAGGTGCTTCCGTAACCAGAGACGGTTCTCCTCAGTTTTCAGAGAGGCAGGGAGGCCCCAGCCGAGGAAAGAGATCTACCACCAAAGCGTTGCTTGGAGAAGCAACTGACCCTGTGGGAGTTAGGAGGCGGAGGAGCAAAGAGCTCGAGTAGGATGGCATTTACGAGGAGAGAGTTGCAGGTATAGAGGCCCCAGGCGGTCTTGTGTACAATGCAGAGGGTCTTGAAATTAAATGGGAATGCTGTTTCTCTGTCAATCAAGCATGCTAAATGAAGAATTCAGTGGAGCGCTTTGTGAGAACACCAAGTTTGAGAGCGCTCCTCACCGGGGCGCGCACAGCAACCTGTGTTCCCTGCCTCGTTTTCACAACGAAGGCAACATACCTGCTTTACTCACCTTATGGACAGGCAACGTCTGTCAGAAACACGACTTCTGTGGCGCAATGCAGACTTTTCCTGACATTTCCACTGCTCAGACTCAACTCATCACCAATGCACATCTGTATCATCTCACACGGCTCCAGAGCATCACCCACAGCAGCCAGATTGAGGAGAAGCGTTCAAGAAACACTGGTGGCTGAGCAGTTTGGGATGCCAGCTTGGCTTGATTGGGCTCCGCCAAATCATTTCAAGAGATACCACCACCATTTGCATTGATACAGAACTTCAAACCTCACCTCAGCTTAAGGATTTTGTGGTTGTCTGGTTCACTTCACGGATAGCACTTCTTAGCCCATGCTCATGGTTTTATTCCGCCGCAAGTACTTACAAGTGTTTTGACAAGAAAATGTGTGGAGTCACAAACAGAATACTTGTGCGCTATTTATCACTACTATATTCAGAAAAGGCGTGTCTAGCAGCAATTCCGTACCCACCAACCCATCCACAAAGGCTGGCAAAAGTTAACAATAGTATAATGAAAAGAGGGGTAGGAATGCGCTTGACACTGTTAAACTAAAGTAAATCAACAATCTTGCTGAATACAATGTTTTTAATAATAAAACTTTCTTTGAAGAACAGCCGACACGTGTTTCGACACTTCGGTCGTTTTCAAGGCTGGTTAACACACATCGTAAATAAGAATAATATAGATGTTCAAAAAGATAACAAAGAAATAATCATTGAATACATAGCAGTAGAAAAATAATCGTTAAAATAAAGTACACATCGATATTCCAAAAAGAAAACGGAAATGCAAAAAATAAAATAAAATGAAAAAACATACCAGGAAAACATGCAGAGGGCGAGGTACAGCAGTTGTGAGTCAGTAAAAACACAGTGAAATCAAAGATGACAAGAAAAGAAACGATTTAGAAAAAGATATAGGCAATGTTCAGATGAGAAATCATCCATACATATTATAGTTGGTACTCAAATATCATCTTAAAGCTAACTGTGGCCAGCACCCCGTGGCACAACCACATGCGAGCCCAGACACCAGACAAAAACAAAGTGCTAATCACAGTCCAGAATAACCCAAAATTAAATGGAGGGATATTGTAAATACAGCATCAGCTAATATTACGTGTTACTAAATAATTAAAAGATACCAATTATATAGAATAGCATAAGGATAATGCAAAATTCCTATCGATGATAATATGATACAGAAAAGTCACTTACCACACATACTTACAAGTGTTTATTGTACTTAACCAGTGAGACCAGAACACCTGTCAGCTTCTTCACAGCATTTCACAACTTCTCAGTTTCCACCCACAGAACCCCTGATCTTCACCATTTTACATTCGGCTTCTAAAAATACAACACCATCAGCGTGTTGCCATTTCACTTCATGCCACAACAGTGGCAGCCTGGATAGAATGCGAAACACTGTTTTCCCAAAAGGTCAATCATTATCGACGGGGACTCCTGATGACATGGGGTCATTTTGAAATGGGGCTCTTCTGATCAGCTGGCCTTGCCCACCGTGGCCAATTCACCTCCTTCGCAGGGTCTGGTTGCGTCCAAAATTAGGTGCAGGTACCCAAAGGAAAATGGAAAGGAAATGCACGAATCGAGAGACGGCATAATGAGGGTACTGCCTGGGCTGCGTATATAAATACATTTTTGGTTGGTGGGGAATTTTACAGCACTATACACCAGTAACACTAGTCAAAATTGAAAGACGTCAACGATATTACTGTGGTGCTGATGGTTATCCCCAAAATATTGTTTGCAAAGTTTAAAAATGGTGCATTTTAAAGCGCACAGGGCCATTAATATTGTCTGCAACAGGATATGGACAGAATAGGGTCAAAATGTCAGCAAAATCTCGATTGCATGTGGTTAGCTCTATTAGCTGCAGGCAGCAGAAAACCGTAGCGTATACTTATCTAAGCACAAAAAATATAATACCATTTATCCCGAATAGCCTGACCTTGAAAGAGGGGATGGGAATGGGGGTTTGCCTCTATGTCTGGGGTCGGAGGTTTACCAGGGTAAAAGCCAGGGCAGGTCCCCCTTTTATGTGTCTGTTCACTTATGATGCCTTCCCTGGGTAGAAGGAAGACATCAGTTGGCCCGCGGAACCAGTTGAGGAGCCTAGTTAAGGAAGAGGGCAAGGGGTGGATACAAAGGGGTACAGGAAACAGAACTGTGTTGTTTGTTTTGGTGAGGTCGTAGGAGACAGACCAGTGGGAGGAAGGATAGTGTAGGAGATGTAAGGAACTCATAGTGGCAACAGTAAAGACAGACACATGTGATCACAGTTCAAGGGTGTTTATTAAACTGTATGCAGGATGGAAAAATGCGTAATCTCAACCTAAATCTGAGATGGGAGCAAACTTCGACCATCAAATGAAAAATAAGGCAGTCCTTGTGGCGTCTTGTCAAAGTAAAGGGCCTATATGAAAAAAAAGAAACTATTGGCAAATCCTAACAACTAAATATAGAAAGAGTCTGGGATAGGGTTTTCAATAAAGAAAGAAGTGTTCATAAATAATAAGTCAGGATGTGGTTACGAGGGGCCTCCCTTCCCCACGTTTTAACCACAGGACAAGGCGGTTCTCCTGAGCACTGCACACACTCGAGCTTTCCCAGCACAAGCTGACAGTTACATTCCAGCTATTAGGTTCTTCGATGGTTAAGTCTCTTTTCAATAAAAAGTCTCTTGCCTTTAAAGACATGATGTATTCCAATTAACAAATAACTGTTTGTTTCCTTATGGCACTTAGGGTGATGATTTCTCACTCCTGGGTCCCCCTCTTCTGGGAGCAGAATCCTCTCGAATCTCAGCCTCCCTCCATCCGGTTCACTATGGTTTTCATAGCATTCGCAAATCTTAATGTCTTTTTAAACAGTTCTCCGTGGACATCCCTGTGGTGGGTTCACTTTTGCCAACACAGTGTTTCTTGGGACCTTAGACTACATCCCTCTTTATTGGCATCCCTCCATCGGGTTCACTCTTGCCACTTGACATTTCCTTTTGCTTTCTCTTCATGCAGGATTCACTTCCCATGCGTTCTCACAGGTTTGTCAGTCAAAGACTTTCAAATGTATGGGGATTTTGCTGGACCCCGTTATGACCACTTTGACCTTTCTTGGTGGCTCCCCTACGACCTTCTGGTATCAGTAGTTTCAATCACCATGGGAGCAACCAGAATCTCTTGAGTCAGCACCCATTAGGTGCAGGTCTCCTCTGCAGTTGGTTTTACATTAACAATTAACAGTTCTTTGAACCTTCAATATGCCACTTTGCGACTTTCATTCAACACGGTTCGGTGTCTTATCGGTTCCCGGTTCGACTCACCCACTGTGATGAACCGCTTGGCTTTACTTTTATCTGGAGTCAAAACCGGTACCATGGTAGCAGGAGTGTCCCTCGGTCCTGCTTATCAGCATAGGCATGGTCCATGCTCCTTTGACATCTGTTCCAACACACTTGAGCGATTGTTTGCGGTCTTTTCTTTTTCTTCTACAAAGTGTTCTCGACACCTTTATCCTTCTCTTGGTAGGATGTCTTGATAGTATGTCTCCTTGTGCGGTCTGCCTTGCTCGTAGTGTGCTCTTGTGCTCCACCCAAAGTGCCGTCAGGTCTGTGTGATTCTGGTCAATTGCCTGACTTTGTCTGACCCTTGTATTGGGACATGTCAGATAAATGGCACTGGTGTTAGTCCATTGTCTTTCGTGTTGTGCGAAAGTGCTTGTGTTGGAAAACGGGGGCGGGAAGCAGTGTTTTTGAATGTCCTACGTGGTAGGATGGGGAAAAGGTGTTGAAAGGAGGGGGATACCACGTCTCACCCTTTGGTGTCCTGCCCCTACTCCCGAGGACCCTCCATGAAGGTGATCCTCCCTCACTGGGCCATCCCCAGGAACTGGATCCAATAACGATGACAGTGTCCTGGACACCGGGATGACAGATCCCTGGGGACTAACTAGGGTGACACCTTCAGATTTCTCACAGAGAGAACGGAGAAGAATTACTGAATGAGTGTGCAATGTGAAATATTGACTGGTGAGAGAAAATGGTACTTGGGTTTGAAGGTGCATGCAAGGTGTGTGGGTGGAGTAGGTAGCAGAGATTAGGAAGAGAGTGGCAATGTGACTCAGGGAGTGAAAGGAGAGTGACTAAGGGAGGTGTGTGTAGTAGTGTGTGGTTGCACTAGTGTGTGGAGTAGTAGTGTGGAGAGAGGTGAGTAGCAGTAGTGTGGAGACAGGAGAGTGCAGTGGGCTAGAGCAGGGAGAGTAGTCTTGGTGTAGAGAGAAGAGTAGTCACTGTGTGGAGAGTGAAGAGAAGGGAGTAGTATTAGTGTGGCAAAGAGAGTAGTACTGGTGAGGAGAAGGGAGTGGAAGTAGTAGGAAGAGGAGAGGGTGGTGAGGAATAACATTGGAGGGTGAGGGAGACAGTAGAGAAATAAATAAACAGGAAGGAAAGGTAGTGTCAGGGAGAGTGAGAAGGAGACAGTGGGTGGAGTAGGCTGAAAGGAAGAAGAATGAAAATAGGGAGAGAATGAAGGTCTCAGGGTCAGGAATGAGAGGGCATGGAAGTATACAACCAAGTGGGGCCTGGGTGTCAGAAAGGCACCTATTAATATAAAGTATCTTTGGGGATGTTGCATTAAGGACCACCTGGAAAATTCCCTTCATGAGTTAGAGAGATAAAGGGTTTGGTCTTTGGGCCATCACCATAAGATAATGGAGTTACCAATCTCTAGTGACAGTCCTAAATAAAGCAGGTTTGAGGCTCATTAAGATTTCTTCATGTAGGTTTTAATACTGGTTCCTTAGTTACTTTTACAGATAAGACACAAGAAGGTAGATAAAAGACAACACCGGCTCCCATCACCCAGGCAGGCAAGATCCGACTGCCACCACAGGGCCTGCCCATTTATAGGTTAGATCCAGAGGAACAGCCATTAGAGAGCCTCTTGATGAAAAATAAAGTAAAATATCATTGGACTGTCTTTGGGAGGTTATGTGTTGTTTTGACCTTCTTTGACACAGCATATTATACCTCAGTCCACAAATGGCATTCCATATATGTCAGCATTTCCACAATTTCAAGCTGCAGGCATTATCAAGCTTAATATCTGTAAGCCAGTTTTGAACATGGGTTTGCTTGGAGGATTTATTTCATCTTTATGGCATTCACCTTTAGGTAAGCACTTGACATTGAGGCATATAGGAAGGAAAGACAGATTTTCAGAAATTGCCTCCCATGAACTTCAGGAAGATATGTGTGTCATTTGTGCATTGGGTCTATCTTGATGTTGTTGGCCAGAAGAAGCCCTTTTGGTTCTATGTATATATAGATTGAAGTCAGGGGAAATGCTGGATCACTGTATAGCGCCTACTGCCATTGTTATGGCTTTGAAGTGCTGTGGGGATGAACGGGAGCTATTTGATCACTGAGAAAAAAATAATTTGAATACAAAAATACTAATACTTCTGGGAGGAAGGATAGCTCAGGGGCAACACGTTTATCTTGGAAGCAAGAGAGCGCAGTGCAACACAAGTTTGAATCCTGATGCTGTGCTTAGAAAGAACTCCTGGTATTAGGAATGTTATAAATTTACAATTATAAGTATAATATTGTTTTCCGTGCACATTTCCCCGCAATTATATGCAGGGGAGACCCCCTGCAAGTGGCCCCATACTCCCATTGTTTTTTTTATTACCCTATACCTCCCACAAATATTACATTCTGTATTTTCATGTTCAAAATGTTATTCAGCTCAGTAATTGACTGAGGCCAATGACCTCCCTTCGGAAGACCCTAGTCAAAGATGTGAAGGAAGGATTTCTAAAATGCATGTGTGCATTGTTTGCCTGTATCAAGGTAGGTAAGGAGTGGCTAGGTCCCTGATAGCAGCTCATAGATATCAGATGAGAGGACCGGTGCCATGACAGATTGTCAGAGGAGTGGGAGAGTCCTCAGACTGATTATGTGAATAGCTGGACCGAATGTTTTCGTGGGACCCAGCTGCATTCTATTGGATGTGGTGATGTGTGTTTGGGCGGTTAAAGTCAAGCAGTGTTTTTGGTTGACATATGGAGGTGGGTGGACCATGCCCCGGGTGGGATACAGCTATGTTCTGCTGTTATCGAGTGCTTGACGTTCCATCAAAGAAAGGCTGACATCTAGTTAGATGTAGTCTTGCAGATCTTATCATAAGACCTGGCTGAGATGTATTTCATGGGGAGGCTATGTCCCAACATGTTGACTCCTCAGGTGCCCCTTCATTCCTTTCAGGGGTAGGTAATAGTTCACCCAGGAGATGGACTAAGTCTGTGAAGAAGCTGAAGAGAAAAGCCACGTCTTGAGAGCCTTCCTGAAGGAAATGTTATTTTCTATGTGTTGGGTGGTAATTGGGATCAAGTTCCATATTATGGATACTTGGACTGAGAAGGAGGAGCCTCTTATTGTGGTTGATTTCACAGAATCGGTAGAAATTACCGAAAAAAAGTTCGACCTATACAAAAATGTCATAAATGCATGCCACCAAAGGTTCGAACACCAAAAGTTCAAACCTTTGGAGGCATGTATTTAAAAAAAAACACTGTGGGGGCTGCAGGGGTGTCCCCGCAACACCCCGCTCACCATACTATACAGTATGGTGAGTGGGGATTTCAGGGGGAAACCCGTTCAGCTGCCCCAAAAAAAATAGATAAAAAGAAAATGACCCTGCGGCCCCGGTTGCTGATCACGGAAGTGAAAGGGGACTGGTGCCGCTGGGACACAGAGCATTTAGAAAGGTAAGTAGGGTGTGCAGGTGTGTGTGTTGAGGGTGTGAGTGGGGTGTGTTGTGGGTGTTTTGTGGGTGTGGGTGGGGGTGTGGGTTTTGTAGGGTTTTTAAAATTATGTTTGCATGGGAAATGTACGAACCTTTTGTGGTGCGTACATTTCTCATGCAAACTTTTCCGTCACAGACTTTTACCAACGGAAAAATCACGTAGATCCAATTTCACTACTGGCATGACAAGGAGGAGTGCTGTGCCAGATCATAGTTTTCTGATAGGCCTATGGCGTGTACGTTTATGCTGCAGATATTCTGGTCCTATGTTGTTGAGAGCTCGGTGGTTGATGCACATTGCATTGAAGGTGGACCGGAAGGCAGTAAACGATGTGGAGGGCAGGTGTGATGTGTTCTCTATGTCCTAAGGCTAGGAGAAGAGTTGCAGCAGTGTGTTGTACCCATTGCAGTTTTCTTAGTTGCGATTCATGGGCCATAAGGTGTGCGATAGCCAGCATAGTCTAAGCGTGAAAGGATGTTAGCAACAATCGCTGAAACTCTGTGTGGAAGGTCAGGTAGCAAAAGATATGGCAGAGAATGTGCAAGTGAAGGTAGCAGCTTTTTGTCACAGAGTTGATGGGATAGAAAAGGGTCAAGTCTGTGTCCATAATGCATTTGAGGTTATTTACTGTGTTGCAGGTGGAAGGGGTGGGTCTAGAGAGGGTGGCCACAGGTGGGTTGAGGGAAGAGATTGGTCTTCCCACAGAGCATGTTTTTTTTTTTTTTCCTGGGTAGATTAGGAGGTGGTTGGTGGTCATCCAGTGTTCTATTTCTAAGAGATATGATGCAAGATGGGGGAGGATGGAGGCGGGGTCCTTTGGGATTTTGAAGATGACTTTGGTGTCATCTGCATAGTTGTAGCAAGAAAGGGCATAGGATTGAATGAGTGTTGGGAGGGGGCAGGTTCGGACTGCCATATAGGGCAATAGCAGGGGTGTTGCTAGGTCTGGAAAAGACCAGGGGCTAAGCTAATGTCGGGACTGGCGGGACTCGGAGCTAGCTAGCATTTTGGTTGTAGCACCTGAGCTTCTATTTGGGGCTACAACCAAAAGACCCAGGGCTGTAGCCCCCAAAGCCCCCCCCCGCAGCAACGCCTCTGGGCAATAGGCCCGTGGCCGAACCAAAAACCCAAAATGCTGGTGTGGGCCAGTTTTTTGGGTCAAAGTGGGCCACTTTTTTAGCCAATGTAGGCTAATTTGATGGGTTACTTCACTATGTGGCTAATAGTTTCGACCAGTGATGCTGAATAAATATTCTTTAAAATGCACAATTTGCATCACATTTTATCCAACAAAAAAAAAAGCCTTGGGTACTATTCAAACAGTCTGTCACGAAAAAGGAATGAATTTCCATTTGCAACGGTGGGCCACTTTTTTCATTGATTCCCGAGACAATTTTATGGTCCACTCCGACCCTGGCCGAGGGCTCAGGCCGAGGTTAAAGAGCAGAGGGGGTGAGAGAGGCACCCTGAGGCCCTCCTTGGGCAACTGGGCGGGAGTGAAAGAGGAATGAGGAATGTGTATTATTTAGGAGGTGTGGAGAGGAAGGAGGATATCCACTTCAGAGCTGCATCCCTGCTGCAGTGAAAGTGGAATGTGTCTGTGAGGGTCAGGTGGTCAATGCTGTCAAGGGCTGCCGAGATTTTGAGTAGAATAGTGGCAGCATAGACTTCCGAGTCTGCGTGCCGTTAAAAATCATCCAAGGTGGAGATGATGCACAATTCAGTTCCTCATAAGCGTCTGAAGCTGGATTGGCCCAGCATCGAGGATCTGGTTGAATTCTAAGAAATGGCAAAGTTGTGAGTATGCTATTCGGTCAATTAGTTTAGAGATAAATCAGTTGTTTGAGATGGATCTATAATTTGTTGGCATAAGGGGGTCGAGTGAGTTTTTTTTAGCAAGGGCATGATGTAGGAAGTTTTGAATTCTGCTGGGAAGGTGCCGGAAATGAGAGAGGGGTTGATCGATCTTGCCATGTTGTCGGTACAGACGGAAGATAGGGTTTCTTTGAGTCAAGTAGGGGGGCAGAGGTCTCCAGGGCAGCCTAAGGCATGGCTGTTAGTAAGTAACTTTATAAATTCATGGTGGCAGAGAGTAAAGAAGGACGGAAAGAACGGGAGTATGGAAGGCTGTCCTGATGTCCTGGTCGAGGCTGCAGGAGTCAGGGGGTGAATACTGCTATTTTACTGGTGATGGAGATGTTTCTTTCTTTGGCTATGTTGCAGAAGTGATATGAGAGGGGGTTGCAGAGGGTTTGGGTGTGGAAGGGGCTTTAAGCGGTGCATGCTGGGGTATTTAATTCAGAGATATGATTTTGGAGTTCCCTTGAGGGGAAAAGCGCATTGGTGATTCCATTCTAGTAATAGGATTTTTTGGCCTTGTGTATTTCTGCCTGGTAAACTTTGAGCTGCGAGGATTTGACTATTCTCTTCGATGGCAATGTGTCTGCACACCATCTGCATTCTAGGAAGTGGTTCTGGGATTTGAGAATGTGGGGGGCTGAGCTCAACCATCTGAGAGAGAGCCTTAGTCTGCTAGAGAAGAATCTGAAAGGGATGAGAAGGCTGAGTGCTTCTGAGAGCCAGAGTTTAAAGTAGTGGAAGGAGATCTGACCTAAATAGAGGGTTGTGGAGGCCAGGGATGTGAGTAGGGAATCTGCCAGTTAAGGAGTTACTTTGACATTCTTCCACAGGTGGGGGTGGGTAAGTGGCCCGTGGCTGCTGGGGATAGGGAGGGTCTACAGTGGAAAGAGTGAAGAGGATGGTTGAGTGGTCTGTCCAGACACATGGGTGAGGTAGATGTGTGCTGATGAGGCCTGATTAGCCGAAGATTGCATCTAGGGTGTGGCCTGGAGAGTCTGTAGGGCCTGAGACTAGTTGTGTCAGATGTAGGTTTTCTAGGTCATCAAGTAGACATGATATTGAAGTCCGCCAATATTGTGACGAAGGGTGCGAAAACTGGATGGCTGCTAAGGAGTCGCTAAGGGAGCCTGCAAAGCATCTATTGTACCCCTGGGCTCTGTATATTAGCAGGAAGATGTGTGTGTATGAGGGGGTGAACAAACATTTTACCAGGAGGGATTCACAGTCTAAGTTGCAGGCTTGTTCAGCTGAGTGTGAAATGTGGAGGAAGGATTTCTAGAGGATGGCAGTGCCACCTGCCCTGCTGGTCCTGTTATGCACAATAAGATTGTAGTCTGACTGGAAGGCTTCATCTTCAATAGGCAGGAAGTCTTGTGAGAACCAGGTTTTGGTGATTAAGAAGATATCAGGGCCTTCAGATGAGATGAGATAATAAATGCTGTGTTAATTTTTATCAATTGATCTAGCATTTGTCAGAATGCACTTTAGACCGCTGATTGGTTGGTTGGTTGTGAGATAGAGGGTGTAGATTCTGGAAGGAGAGATTCAGTGCCGGGTCCAAGATGCGTTAGAATGTGAGGTGTTTCTCAAGAGAGAGGCTGGGGGTTTCTGGTGGAAGGGAGGAGATGTGGTCTTTTGCATTGTTGGTGTGTGTGTGTGTGTGTGTGTGTTTGTGTGTGGGTGTGTGTGTGTGAATGGTGCTCATAAGAATCCCTTTGGGAAAAGATGGGCATATTGGTTACTAGGGATGGGAGTGTATGTGGGGGTGAAGACTGTAATCCCTTTTTTCAGGGTAAGGAGGGATGCTGAATGTGGAGTCTGTGGTGTATAATGAGTTGAGAAGGACTTGTAAGGCTCCACATAGGTTTCCCAGTCTTGTTTTGAGTTAGGGTGCATGGAGAGTCTGGTGAATGTCTTCTAGAGTTATGAGGAGTGTGGTGCCTGACATGTGTGCTTGTGGGCTAGTTAGCAGGTTGGCAAGCGATTTCACAGGGTCAGCTGACTTGTGGTAGGCAGGTGTAGGTGAGCAGGGATGTCTTGGGTTTGGAAGTGAGGTAGGGGAGCTATGTTCTACATTGAAGGCATGGGAGACACAGTGGCTGTTCTTTAGGAGTTTAGCGGGAGCTGGTGGCATTTTTGTAAGGGTTGGATGGGCTGTTGAATGCAGGTAGTGGCTAGGATTCCATGTACAGTATTTAGAGATGCAAAGAGTGTATCAGAGAGGTGTGATTGTGGTGTTGGAGTCGGTGGGGTTGGTGGGGAGGTCCAGAGAGGGTAGATATTGATGGTTAGAGAGTGCTGGGAAGGCAGCCTGGGTGAGACGGGGGGTGGTTGAGTGTGTGAAATGGGGTAGGATGGGTGTCTTGGCTTGATGGAAGGGTAGGTTGTATCCTCTTGTCAGTGGTAGATTGGGTGGGTGGAAGTGACATGTAAGGGTGGGGTCTGATTGGGGTAGTGGAGGCGTGTATAGGTGCCTCTGACTTTGGAGCTGCTATACATGGCAAGAGCAGGCACAGTGTGGCAGAGGTGAGAGTCAGTGGCCCACCCCCAAATGGAGTAACCTGAGGAAGAAATGACGTAGGAGCAGTAATCAAACATCTTCGATATTCAAGGCTGCAAAACCAGGGTTAGTCCACTTCGCAGGGAGAGAGAAATTCAAGTGTATGCAATCACAACACCCACAAAGGTTACAACGGGAAATCCACCCCGTGGTGCTCCCAGCAGGAGGGATGCAAGTTTTGCAAAACACAACTGAATCAAAGCTTAAATTGCAAAACTGCTCCTGGAGAACTCTAGGAGGAGGACATGTGGGAGCGGATGCAGAGCAGCAGGAGAGCGCTAAGCGGTAAGCCCGATTCTTGAACTTTATGGGAGGCCAAGTGCAATTGTGGAAAAGTTGAACAGTGGCAGCTTTCAACTGGGAGACCCACACCCTGGACCCTAAGGGAAGAAAAGCAAGCATGGCAGCGCAAAAACACCAGCAAGTTTCAATTGTCAGGCCTACACCCTGGATCCTAAGGGAAGAAATTGCAATAATGGCAGCATACAACAAAAGCAAAATTAAATTGTGAGACCCAGACTATGGATCCCAAGGGAGGGAAACACAAGAATGGCAGTGCAAAAACACCAGCAAAATTAAATTGTGAGACTCACACTCTGAACCCTAAAGGAAGAAAATGCAAGAATTGCAGCGCAGAAACACAGCACAATTCAATTGTGAGACCTAACCATTGACCTCAAGGGAAGAAAATGCAAGAATGGCAGTACAAAAGAACAGCAAACTTCAATTGTGAGACCCTCACCCTGGATCCTATGGGAAGAAAATTCAAGAATGGCAGTGCAAAAACACCAATAAAATTCAATTCTGAGGCCCACACCCTGGACCATAAGGGAAGAAATTGCAACAATGGTGCTGCAGAAGAGTTGCAGGAATTTCCATTCTTCAAGGCATCCAAGAAGGTGCCTTTAGAGAGGGAGGAATTAAGGTTGTCTAGGAGAGTTGTAAGGGTTTTCCTCTTGGATTCACATAGGATGCTGTTTTAGTAAGTGGTTGCTTTGATGGTTGGTGCTGTTCAGGCCTTTCAGATGGATAGTTTTCCGCTTGGTCTACCTATAGGTGCTGCACCCTCGGGATGGCGGTAGTGATGGAGGCATTATCAGTGCTGTTAGTGTGTCATTTGAATTTGTCTATTTTGTCTGTGGAGAACACACTAATGGCGTTGTCCTAATCTATGGTTTTGGAATTGTTAATTTTGGCACAGGGTTTATGCTATGTTTGATGGCCTAAGATAGGGTGCTGCTTTTGTAGGATGGCTTGGCAAAGGTACAGTCATGCAGTCTAATCTTGGCTGAATAGATGATGAGTTTGCTACATTCTGAATAGAAGGATTTCACGATAGCAAGAGCTTCTTTCAGTTGTGATTTGCCACATACATTTTTAGAAGGAGCATTTGCTGTCAGCCAATTCCTGTGAGTATTATCGTCCAAAGAGCTTTTAGTTTGATGAGTGGTTTTAGTGGGGCAAGAATGTTGGCTGAATCCATCAGGGTGGTCGTTTATGGTTGGTGAGGGTTCGAGGATGGCTGCCTGAGAGGTGGGGTTGACTGCTAATATTTGTATTGTTTCTAGTGGGGAGCGCTTAAATGACAGGTGCAGTGTCTTGACTACTTGAATTTCGTAAAAGTGGTTGGTCCAGTTGAGTCGGTCTATTATACAACAGTATTATCATGCAGGGTTGCTTGATTGTATCAGCAAGCACTAATATTCTGCGTGTAGTGTTCACATTACCAGTGGTTAACCGGCCAGGAACTAATCCATGCTTGAAGATGGTACACAAACATGGAATGGCAAAAATACTCTTTCCACGGTACTGGGAATTGCTCCCATTATATATTGATTTTTAAGAAAGCTGGATTTCTTCAATGGTTTTTCCTGACATTGCTGGCGATACCATTCCCCTGTCTCCAAGACTACACTTTTCCGCCTTTTGTGGATTCACTTTGTTGAGAAAGCTCCCATTCCACTTCCATGCTTCAGTCCTACTGTGGCTACATAAAGGATGAATCTCTCACTCTCCCCCATTCCTTCAGGATATCATCTTGGGTAGCCTCTTGCCAGAGGACATCTGTCTTTCCTGTTTTTCTTCCAATATACACTATTGCTGGAAATGTCAAGTCACTTAAGGATGAGAAGAAGATGAGATGCACATAACTGCAACTAAAATTCATCTTTCGCATATGTGTTCATACTGTCTGCATTTCGGATATCTTGCAAAGCCAGATGGATTTCACTATCTTGTGGGTCAGTAAGTACAATCATTGTCAAAGATATTTCATGTTCCCTAAAATCCGTGTCCGTATTCTAGCTTCCGCTAATTAGGGTAATGGTGCTGATCATTCAAATTAGTTAAGTTAGTCTGCTTTAAGTAATAAGTAATAGAACCAGTCGTACTCTTGAATCTTATTTAAATATTTGCTGTATAAAATAAAATGCCTGGACTGCACCATCGTAGCCTCAGTTGGGAATACGCCTCCGGCTAAACCAGTGGATTCACACGACGATACCTGTAGGTGGCAGTGCGTATTCGAAGTCCAATGAGCATACAATGCATACGATACTCCTCCCAAAGCTACATCTCATCGAGCACAAGCCAACAACAGATTTTAACACCAACCTTGTATTTCATATTCTGCACATGCATCTGAACTCGCTGCCAATCTTCATTGATCAGCCATGCATATTCATAAACGGGTGTCCGGTCAAAGGTTCGAATCCAAAAGGATCGAATGCCATAGAGCCGAGTCAATAGGAGCTAAAACAAAAAGGTTGAATTTTTTTTTAAATACATTTTTTTGGGGGTTTCCGTATACGAAAAAAGTGTTTTTTACCACAAAAAGGGGGATTGGGGGGAGACCCCCCCAAAAGAAAATCGAACCTTTTGTTATCAGTCCTTTTGATTCGACCCTTGTCATTCGATCCTTTTCATTCGAACCTTTGACCTATAACCTTCATAAACTCTATGCATATTAATACTCTTCAAATATGTTTAGCATGTA
Source organism: Ambystoma mexicanum (assembly GCF_040938575.1). Lineage (NCBI taxonomy): Eukaryota > Metazoa > Chordata > Amphibia > Caudata > Ambystomatidae > Ambystoma > Ambystoma mexicanum. The sequence continues at coordinate 453,282,471 of NC_090938.1, forward strand.
TTGATCAGTAAGTGAGAGCTCACTGCTGGGGACTCCACAGTGGGCTGTCAGCTACAGATTAAACATGTTCAGGTATCTTCAAAGGCTCTGATAATATCATAAAACAAACCAAGCCCTTGTTGTCACCATGGCTACTGTGAAGCTAAAGGACACAGCCAGGTGAGCAAATGCCTTCTAAACTTGGGTGACAACAAACCTGGCATCTGAAGTTTGTATACATGTGCTCACCATGACCACTCTTAGATCGACACTAAAGAAAGAACAAATTAAAACTATGATTTACCAATGTAATTATTTATTTATATTGTGAAGAACTGAGTTGTGCACCTTTTGACCATTTTACAGCATGAACAATGTTGTGGTCATGTCCCTGTGAAAGGTTAGAAGGTTAGGGAACTCTGAGGTGGCTTGCAATATCCTTTTTACAAACGTAGGGGTGATTTTATTCATTATAATGGATGGCCACAAACTGCCCTCCCCTTTAATAACTGGCGTTGTACTTAATCTAAGAGATCTTCTATCTGCTGATCCATATGATCACTGTACAATAGGCAGAGGCTAATGTGTCACAGAAAACTATTTTATAAGCAAAGAATTTGCAAAGCGTGTCACAGCTTATTCACGTCCTTCAGAGACAGCTGGAATTCTGCTCTCTGGTGGCTGAACAGCGGGCATTGTGATGCCACGACTAAAGTGCGATAACTGATTGCAGATCGGTTGTGATGTCCATTTATTACGACAGGTCACCTGTAATTTCAGCACTAGCCTCTAGTAAGAACATTATTAGTATGCCTTTTTATTCTGATATCACAGCTGCCATGCATTTTAAAGCAATTCCGCACCCTACTAAAACAGAGACACCAGCTGAGGAAGAGAGTAGCATAGAGCACAACTTGACATGTTCCGCAATTGGTGATGAGCAGGCTTTTGGAAACTGCAGCATTGTCAGTATGCGGGTTTGCCTCCGTTTCATGTTTGTAGTGAACATTTTCAATGTAGTGAACATTTGTTGATATTGTGGGACGATTTCGACTCTTGAATTCAAGTTGAGGTGGAACACTATTGAAGTTTTTTTTTCTCCTTTTTCTCAAAGCGATTAGCTATTGATGTTATGAAATTGGATGACTGTGTAGGAAAGAAATTAAGTTGATATTGCTTTTTTTCAGTATTTTGTATTCTAGGATATTTTTCCATTTCTGTGATTTTTTATGTTCATTGGAAAGTCTTTTTCCCTTGTCTGCTCAGTTTGTCGATATCTATTTACCATTGAGAATTTTGTTTTATTTGGATTACTTTTCTCTTTTTATGTTTCCTTTCTCTTTTGATATATGTTTAAAATTTAGTTTGTTTTAAACATCATTGTGATATGTTTTGCAATAATTGCAAGTTTTTGTACTAAGAATTGATATATGTGTTTTAATAAATTGTGAAAAGCACGTTGGAGTTCATTGTTAACTTTCATACTCAATGAAGTGAAAAAATTGAGTGAGATAGCCCAGACAAATTTACAGATTTTGGGTATATTTATGTGATGTTATTTTAAACACACAGACAACAGAGGTATACATTTGGGAATACTGATTAGAACATCCAGCTAGGAGTGATCCTTTTGTTTTTTACTGTTTAGTGCCTTTTGCTGTTTGGATAAAATCGGACTGTAGATAATTCATATATTACATTCCCATTCGAGTCCCATAGGACTCAATCGGAATGTGGAGGACAGATGCTCCAGCCCTGTGTAGAACAGTGCCGGTGCATCTATCAAAGTCTGCGATTGGGTGCATTTCTGCCCGCCAGGTCAGACCTGGCAGGCGGAAAGGCACCTGCACGCAGAACTCGGAGTGTGCCGGTCCGGTAACAACGGTGCCGGTAGCTTACCGGCACCGTTGTTACCGGACCCGCATACACATAATGAGACCCTTTGAGTTCCTGGATGAAATCAAAGGCACTATAGCACGCATATATTTAATATTCCAGCAAATCAAACAAATAATTGAAAGGGATTAAGACCGCCTACAAAAATACATGATTACTACCAGAGGATCCTTAGCTGTCGTTCTTGTGGTAGGAATGGAAAGCAGCATTTACCGTCTATGGACCACAGTAGCCAGAATAACACACCTACGAGCAATGGCTCAAATAGAACTAACTGCCAACGGATAATTGATGGCCACTCTCACAAGACACAGATGGGCAACTAGAGACTGGGGTGCTAAACAATGTGCAAAGTAACATGGGAATTGAGGCGTCAATGGCATGAATGCCTTAGCAGGTGGCAGCCACCTACATCAATAATGGCAGTGGTTCTTAGATATGAAGCACACTTTGGGTGACTCACAATGGAAAGATATACAACAAATACCACATCTACATGGCTCATAAACAGAGAATCTGAATAAGTGATGATTAAGCCTTAATAAAGCATTAGGATGTCACCATATAATGATGTAATTTTACCCAATAATATCACCAATTCCATTAAAGATTTTTCATTTAACCTGCTGTTCCCTCCTGTCATGGGGTTTTTAAGCCATGTCAATTGTGGTCTTATACACCTTCCCGATATTGTGCGATCCCTTCGAATCATACTTTTGCACATGTTATTATTCATTTTTATAAAGGTTCTTTCCTTCGGTCCCATTTCACAATATTGATATGTGAAGCGTGTGTCCGATTCCCAGTCATCAACGGCAGAGATTTACATGGTGGTAACCTATGAAGCACTGGCGAAAACGCGGAGAATGCAGTAAGAGTACACATTGAGCAGAGGGGAGTGGTAGTGCCATTGAGAGTCAATGGGAAAAGGGCTGATTTTGGAAGAGCAAGAACTTTAATTCCTACCTGAATTTGGGGATGGGCAAATATGAAGTTCTTTGGCATGTTATTTCTAAGTCTGCATGTGAAACAGCCAAATGTATGTTTGCCTAGTTCTTTCCGATGTGCATGTTGTGGATTCTGGTGCTGGGGAAACCTCAGAAGATGGTGAGAGTTTCAGTCAGGCAGGGTGAAGCGTTTCCATTGCCTGGAATGTGACACACAGCATTGTGCGGGTGATGTGAGATTGAAGGGGTAACCAGTACAGCCACCTGAGCGCTGGAGTGATGTGCTCGTAGTTCTTTAGTCCTGTGATGAGACAGACTGCAGAAGACGCGTCGGATTTCACTAAGGCCAGGTATGAGGTTGTGACTCCGGCAAAGAGATATTTGGCCATGACCTTAGCTTTATCTGAAGGTCAATTCCATCAATAATATCGATCAACAAAAATTCAGCCTTTTACCCGTTCAAGCATGGATGGCAAGTACCTACCTGAAGCTGTAGGAATGTATGCTTTCTTGGGGATCTGCTAAGGAGACTAAGATCCGGAACTGGTTGATGGACATGAAACCTGATGACTTCACTACTCCCTAAGATTTCATTATTAACAACAATATGATAAACATGAACATAAATACACACAAAACCTGGTACCAGATCTCTATCCTTCACAAAGCAAGCTGTCCATTCCTGCCACAGACTTTGGAATGGTTGCCCAAGCCAGGTGCCAGTATTTGGAGTAGACTTACATACTGTCCTGATGTCCCCCCGTTTCTGGGGATGCCCAATGGGCTTCCCAAGATGGCCAGGTACCTCCACAAAATAGAGAACGATGAGCCTGGGGGCAGTATGAAGGAGAAACCTCAGATATCCTGACTTGAACCTTATCCCAAAGCAGGATTCAGTCATATGAGGTCTGATAGATCGCTTTCCCCTTTGGGAAGAACTGCTCCTTTCTAGGAGGACCGAATTGAATGCAGGTTCAGGAAAGTTATGAAACTCCACTACCAAAGGGTTCCCAAGGTACTTGATCAGGGGCCATGAACCCATCACAGAGGCATATACCTGGGAGGTGTAGACCATCTGAGAGAAGGGAAATTAGGCTTACCCCAATAATAGTAATGTGCAGCAACCACAAAGCTAGCCCCATGGTCGATGGAGACGGGTAAAAGGAATATGTCTCCCTAAACCCAGTAATATGGAGGACAGGACATGGACCCATGATTTGGCAGGTCCCAGGCATTTGGTAACTTGAAGGACCTTTTGTTTGTGCAATAGACTTTTGCCAGATCGAGACTTCGTTTTGTTTGTATCACAAGTAGGGAACCTGAAGACAAACATGGTCTAAGAAAGTCAATTTCAACTCCCCTGAACGTTCAGTTGTTCACAGCCACGGGAACTATTCTAACACTACTGTGGCACACCCAATTTTGTATTTTGCACACTTGCTCTCAAGACACACAAATATCATTACAGTCATCAATGACCAGGTGTACACCATTACTGTTACTTTTCAAGTGATGCTGCATTTTTAATCTGATTCATCTCAGTACAACATGGCATCTTTTTTGCCATTACACATTGGCAACATCTCGTGGTGTCATCACGTTGTGCAACATTAGGATGTGCTGTAGGACCAGCGCTAGCTTTGTGCAGCATCTTATTGAGGTTTAAAGAATGTTCAGGATCAACAGCAGGAATTTCCAAGTTATATTCCAGCAAGTTACTATAAAAAATGGCTTTTTTTTACACTAGCATCTAAGGACAAAACTGGATATTTTGTTAATTTCGAATGCTTTCGAACAGGAGATACTTCGAAGCTGTTGCCAACATTAACAAGGCACACGAGCCAACGATAGGCACTTAAGAGTTTCCTTTAGGTAATTATCCATTAGTAACAGCAGTCATGTTTAAGTTGCAATAGCACCTATCAATAGAAAATGAATGTTTTGTCAATTTACACATTTATTTTGATAAAAGTAATCCTGAACACTTTTTGTTAGAAATATCAAGCCTACGAGCCAATGCCCATTGAAGCACAAGGAGGTATGTAATATCCATTGTGTGCATATTACTTACTGTAACAGAAAACTAGCCGGTCTAGTGGCACAGCGAGTAGATCGCTCGCTTTGACATCTGGGCAGAGCCTGCTGATGCAGGTTCGAATCCCAGCAGGGCCAAACTCAGCCTTTCATCCTTCCGAGGTCAATAAATGAGCACGACACTCCGTGGGTAATAATAAGCAGCTCTCAGATACCTGAGAGTTTGCAGCGCTATATAAATGTGAAATTATTATTATTAAAACGCTGCACAAATTCCATAAAGACTTAACCTATATATATATATGTCATGGGTGTTAGTCCTTGCAGTGCACAGGAGTAGCGCGAGTTATGGTTGCTTAAATTTCTGGGGGTTTTCGGCTTGACCTGTAACCACAACATCCCTGTAACAAAGTTTGTCCATTGAATAGCAAAGGTTTTTACTAGTGCAACTTAACCATAACGTCCCTTTAACAATGTTTTTTGTCAGTGAATTTAATTGGTTTTTAGCAGGATACCCTTAGTTTGTAAAGAAGAATTGTACAACATAGTGAAACTGCTTGCACCATGTTAATGTGGACAGCAGTCGCGGACAATGCGTCTGTTTGTAGAGATCGGGTGGCATCCAACCTGCTGAGGAAGGCAGGTGCTCTCTTACATAGTGGCACCAATCACGAAACGCAAAGAACATAGACGAACAGAACCATGTGCAAGAATTGCAAGGGAAAATAGAGTAGGTTTGCAAATTGTGTACTTATGAAGCAAACAGGACAATGGCATAGGGAGTACACCATAACGGAATACATAAACAACAGAAGTGACGTCTGCCTTCAACAATCTTACCACACTGCTACTGTAAAGGGGAATAAAGAACAAACAGCCAGACTAAGGACTGGAAAGTGCTAAAACCTGAACGTCACTACAATGTAGTAAGAACACTAAACTTTGTCTAATAATTGCACAGGTGCTGCAGTATGCAATAGTACAGAAGCGTAACAGGTCTTTTTGTAACGCAGCAATGGCAAGCACCTTAGAGTGGCAGGAAGAAAATTTCCCTCATGATGCAATTACTTTCTATAATAACCCCATTGGTACGCACAGTGCTGTGAACTTTAAATTATGAAATATATATATTGCTGCATGTACACCAAACACATACTCTATTCCGTAAGAGAACATATTGGAAAAGAAAGCAATCCAGTACAAGCGGCAACACTTCCACAACAACATGTGGGCATAGGAAAGGAAAGAAACTCTGTGCATACGAAAATGGACAGCGTGGAAGTGAAAGTGGAAAAATTGGTGAACAATTGTGCAGCTTTAAAGGGTGCATACAAGTATATATTTTGGACAAAATTGAACAGCATTGGGAAACCTGCACATGTACCCCTTCCCCATGTCAGAGCCCGCCATCCCCTCAAAAACCTTTTCATGAGAGACGTTACAGTGATAGATCAATCTCTTCCTCCCCTCACAACCAAGTTGTGCAAATCCCCATTTCCCCACAATAAGTTTCCCCTTCTGCTACCCCTTCCCTATCCTAATGGGGTGTATGCATGAGTACAAGTAAACGGTAATAATGAGAATGTTACTGAGTGTTTGTGTGATATTCTTTTTTTCCTGAAATGGGGTTCTGACTCAGGGGCACACAGTCCTTGTTGCAATTACCACAATTAAGAAAATGGTAGGTGTCCTACGGACACCGCAGATGTCCGGCTATCCACAATGACAATAGAGGCATCCTTACGCTGCCAGCAGGCTCTGCATGTCTGCATGTTGTCCATCGTCTATCAATGCATTTGGGAGCAGACGTATGTGTGTAGTGCAAGTACATGCATGTGTATCGGTTCCTCTGTGTCCTGGTAACATTGCCACTGTGTAGCATATGCAAAGGAACGTTAATTAGGTCGGGGCATCCACCCACGTCCTACAGGTAGCTATACAGATAAACATTACAACTGCTGTACCCTATAAATAGCCAGTGTCTCCCAAAATGGTTGGCACATGTGTGGCACACTATTAGTCAGTAGAGAAGTGGCAACGGTGTGCATAGGACACCCAGGCACATGCGCACAATGTATTCCATCCAAAAGGCGTCCAGCGGACAGCCGTCCCAAGGAGAACAGTGGCGACGTCACCATGCGACTGCACCCACAGCGCGTGGGCCCTTATTTCGGAGACAGGAGCTGGACCCACGAACAGCGCCAAAGTGCAAGGTTGAGCAATGTACATAGTGTTTTTTGGAAAGTACAACTTACAAACACACCACAATGTGGGGTTGCACGTGTATGTATGTTTTGGAACAATGTAGGCCTGCTTTCCTGGTGAAAGTTGTCCACAGCAAACCTACAAAAGGCCACACCCCAGAAGTGCTGTGCAATATGTTTGCAGATTTTCAGAACAGAGTAGCAGGCCACATAGGTTTTCCCAGTAAGTAATGGTGTACCAAATCTGCTGTGCTACAGTGTGTCTGCAACTAATAGCAACCGTGTTAGTCTGGCTGAGAACGCACAGTAATGAAGAAAATTATTAACGGGCCTTGCTGTGACCCACACCCTCAGCAGCGATAGTCCCCATTGTCCCAATGTCATGGGTAGGTAGCGGAAAACAGGAGTATGCGCACGTGCATTTCCCCAAGGACGGCAAGGGCTGTGTCCCAATGAAGAGAAGAAAAGAGGATCCAAAATGGGAACCCTCCCGTCCCCTGCACACTATTGTTGTACCACCATAAAACGGTTAACCATTCAATAGTTAAAGATAACACTATAAGTCATAAAGTGTCAATTTAAGGAAAATACTGGTTATTCATTTGTTGTAAATAAGGAACACAGAAATGTAATAAATGAATAATATTATCAAACAAGCTGTACGTATAAAGTTCAAAGTAAATGGCTGACGCGTTTCGAGATCACAATCTCTTCTTCTTCAGCCAAATTTGAACGGTAAACAGACAATGGGAAAAAAACAACATAATAATAATTCCTTACAAGCAGGCATGAGTAGACCAGAAAGGCACAATCTGGTATTGCAATATACACATTAGTCACAATTGATAACCCCAAAAGATGCTCCACATTAAGGATCAAAACCCTGTAGCCCTTTTTAGAAAATGGTTGGAAAATGGCCTATGGTAGCATATGTAGGGTAAGAGAAGTTGCAATCTGATATTGAGATCTATACATTAATCACAATTGATAACGCAGAAGGATGCTACACATTAGAGATAAAAATCTTTCGCCCTTAACAGATAGTGTTCATAAACCATTACTTCTAAATGTGGCCGATGGAAGATAGCTCACCATGTCTCACATCATACTAATGTTCCTGAGTCCTTGGAATAAGTACATCCCATTCCCTCTAAGGTAATTACCTCTAAGGTAATGGGATGCATCCAGAAGAGAAGTGCGCGACTTGGGAGGGTATCTCTCCTGCACTGAAATGTTGCCAATAGCTCCCAGTGACTGCAAAGAAAAAAGTGAGAAGAGTCTGCATTATTCAGAAGGCCTTCTGGGCCCTGGGCCCTCAATACCTTCAACTCTAAGTCCCTATATATCTTCATGCGCAAGCTCTTCCCTCATCCGCTTCCAACTCCCTAAGAGTCAGGCGCTTCTGCAAAAAACAAGTTGGTGGTAGAGGTGCTTTTTCACTTGAGGCTTCCCTCTGCAACAGTCTCTCGGCCTCCCTGACACTTGAGGGAAACTATTGCCGGTTCCAGAAGCACCTAAAAGCCTTTCTCTCAGCGTCTGCTGTTTCTGCTCCTCTTCCCAGCTAACTGTCTGATGTAAACTGATTCCGCACTGGTTACCTGGTGACTCTGTGATGTCAGGCCCATGTCACCTCCCCCCACCAGGCGAGCCCCCGCACTGGCTTTCTAGCATACCTGGCACTTGAGGACTGTTTTCTGTATGCCTAACAGTGCATTCACCACCTGTTGTGTGCACTTATACGTGCACTTGGCACACTTGGCCCTTATTTTTACTTATTGTCATTTGTTCTTCTTCCCATGTACTGTACCTTCCCCTCCCTCCATCCATGCACTTAGGGGATATAAGTCACACCTAGCCTAGCAGAGTCGTTGTCTCTGTCTCCCCTCTGTTTCCCCTCACTTGCCTCATTGCGCTTTGCTAGACGTTGTGTAAGCGCATTACGAATGCCATAGCATACAAATGCACATCATATGATATCATACACACAATGCATGCACAACAGTAGGTTGCCTGCCACTTACTGTGTACACTGCAAAGTAGTTTTTTGTATTTCGCAGTAGCCCACTTACTGCACACTTTTCAAACAATATCGCGTAAACAGTACAGCTTGCATGTTACTAACTGCAAACAAATACATACAGTTCATGCATACACCCAGGATGCCTGCCCCTTATCACGCACACTTCCACCATAGCCTTCTGAACTTCTTTATGCAAAGAGACCTTCTGGCACAGTTTTTGCATATACACCAGACCCACCAACCTTATAGAGCAGTGTCTTTCACTCCACAGTTTCATTTCCATGGCTCCCATCCAAAAAATGGCTGGATGTGGCACATGGAAGCGTGAAAGTACAGCTTAATCCACTGAGTTGTCATGCTAAGAAGCGAAGAGGGTTCGTGGGGGGGTTGGGGTGAATGTGTAAAACAGGATAGGGGTTTTGGTCAATAGTACTGTCTCAGAAAACACAAGGTTGTTTTTGTATTTTTTTTGGTCCTGTTTTTGTTATGTCCGTGATTACATACAATATTTTTCTTTTTATCTCTTTCAATGAGTTTCTGTTTGCTTCTCCTCCTGACATTTTTACGGACTGAACGTCAACGCTTCTCTTACAGTTCTACAGGATTGTCTGCAACGCTTCTTGCAGAGTGGCAAACAAAACAGCATTGCCAATGGAGGTCAAAAAAATGCCATTTCATTGGAACCACTGCAAATCTTGCTCGTTAATGCTGTCATAGTCAGTGCAGAACATCCAAGAACTGCACATAAAGTCACACATGCTTCTGTTTATGAAACACCTCCCAACTCTGGCTGTGGGAAAATTAAACCGGCATGGTCCAATGTACCTCTTGGTGGTATGGAGGAGAAAATCACCTTGGCAGTAGGAAGATTCTGCATCACTGCTGTCATCAACTTCTTGAGGTGATGGAGCAAACGTGAGCACGACATGTACCCAAAATTTAGTGCTCCATAATGCACAACCACAACATCTACAGTACCGACAGAGGCCACACATGTACAAAGGAGAACCTAGGCACCAAAACCTCACTCATAGACTGTGCCCCAAAAAGCCTACACTCCTTCCAACTGAAAGTTAGTATCAAAGCCTCTTTCCAAGGCATACCTATGCATATCTTGCACAAAGGTATCACCCACGATGAGCACTCTGCATCTGCCCATCTCTGTCAACCTCACTGCATTGAGGTTTGCGGAAATATATCACTGCTCCTTTCTGTGAACAACACCCTCAACAATCGGATAATCCCCACAGTTCCATTTGCAAAGGCACCACGCTCAGAAGGGCAGATTGTAGCAGGTGTGCCTTCCCAGCTACAGTGTGGGCTACACCCCAGTAAAGCAGAGGCACTCCTTCTTTCATTTCCTCTATTGTATATGCGAACCTCTTGCATTAGGTAGTATTAAAAAGTCACACACGCATGTAGCATTCACATCCAAGACCTCCACATCAAACACTATTGTTTCTGCAGTGAACTGCAGATGGACCTTTACACACTCACAGTACAGGTCTTGTGTCATGTGAAAGCACCTCCAGGTAACAGCTCTCCAAACTGATGCACGCTTTCAGCATCCACATTCACCCAGAGTGGCACCCAGCACCACAAACTGCAGGGAGCCATAGTTTTTTTCCTCCCAGCACTCCACCAACTCCAATGATATAATACTTCAAAGTGCAGTACAGTAGTTAGTACTCTGCACAATGCACACTACTCAAGCACATAAACTATGCAGTTGAACACACATTTTCTCACCACAGCACTCAGTGGACACACTGCAGAACTGTTCACGCCATAAGCTCTGGCATGCACTGGAATATGTACCATGTGCGAACAATGAGCACTCCCATGGAATCAACAATGCATGCACAACTCATAAACCACACACGAAATGCAACAATCTGAGGAGTAGTTGCAAGTAACCCACATAGTTGTTTGTGTAAGGCTTCCAGCCATGCATCCAAGACGCTAGGGCCTCACCACTCACAGCACACCCTAGTGCACCCCACATTTTACTCCTCATGTCATGTGCAATGCATTCCCCATGTGCAATTGCACTTGTCACCTTTCACCCTGGCCATATACTTGCATGCATGCATGTTGGCTTTGCTGAACGGTATGTGAGTGGCTCTGTACATTGTGCATATTGCATCTTTCTGATGCTGATGACGTCCTTTCATGGCACAATATGTTAACATACTTCCTCAAGCAAGGGTCTTGTAAAGGGCATCCCATATAAAATGGAAATGCTAACATATGGCTCCTTAATGTGTAACACATGCAGTGACCTACACCATGTGCTCGTGAACACATAGCACCTCACTTTGGTTGTTCCACCAAGTGTTAAATGCTCTCTGCACCCATTATTCAAAGGTCACCATCCTCAGAGAGATGCAGAGGCAACTCTGCATCGCTGCATTACGGTGTGCTGGCTGTTGTCAAGGGATAGGCTCTTGGGTGCATGGCCAACGGCCTACGCCCTTTGGCCATGTACCCAATAATCTAGGCCTTACCCACTCCCAGCACAACTTAATGGCTTCATGAAGGGGAACATTTGCCACATACAAAAATCCACAAACATAACATAGGATGGGTGGTGCAAAGGGCAACTCATGCCAAACGCAATTAGCGCCATGTGCCTCCCTAACGTCCAAGGTCGTGGCATAATCTACACCATAGGGTACTGGACGCATATCAGGTCACTTGTTCTACACATCTACACAGTCCTGCAGAACCATTTTTTGAGTGTCACCACCATCGGAGACATGCGTACTTAAAACTGGATGTCTGTGTTATGGGGGTGTGCTATGGTGCAGGCCTTAGCTCTTTGGTGCCTGGCCTACGGCTTATGGCCTTTTGCCATACACCCAACAGTGTAGGCCTTGGCCACACCTAGCACAACAGTCATGCAGGTGAAGAAGTGTCCAGGTACATGCAGGTCACCCCTAGCCACTTCTAAGCATCCACTACTTCACCACCGCACCCCCATGGCACACTAGAGGATTTGTCACTCCATCAGGTCCTGGCATGTACTACACAGTGTAAGAATTGCAACCAATCGCCACCAATCGCCACAACCATGAAAGCAACATTTTATGCAATGATCACAAACCTCACACCGAAGGCAACAATGTGAAACCTACTTCACCCCAGGGCACATATTTGGTGGTGCAATGTGGCCACCCATTCATCGAAGGGTCTATGGCCTTAGCACACGCAACACACCATACTACAGTGTAAGTTTAAAGTTTCATGTGGTCTTCATTGTACTCCCCTTCTGCCATTGCTCTGCCATCACTGACCGCTAGGGCCTCACCACACACAGCACACTCTAGTACAACCCATGTTTTACTCCTCATGTCATGTGTAATGCATTCCCCATCTGCAATTGCGCGTGCCAACTTTCACCATGGCCACATCTTTACATGCATGGCTCCATGCCATTGTGGTGCCTGTGCTGAATGGTATGCGAGTGGCTATGTACATTATCCTTATCGCAACTTTCTGATGCTGATGACTAATGACGCGTAAATGTGTTCAAACACCTCCTCAAGCAAGGGGCTTATAAGGGCCTAACCATAGCAAATGCAAATGGTGACATGTGGCTTCCTATTGTGCAACAGGGGCACTGATGAACACCATATGCTAATGTACACATTGCAGCTCACTTCTGCTGTTCTACCAAGTGTACAAAGTCCTCAGCAATCATTGTGTGCTACTCACCAACTTCAAATGCATGCAGAGTGACAACTGCATCGCTGCATTATGTGGTTGTGGCTGTGATGAAGGCCTAAAATGTTGGGTGCATGGCCTATAGCCTACAGCCTTCGGTCATGCACCCAACTGTCTAGGGCTTGGCCACATTCACCCCAACTTAACAGAGCCTGGCAAGCAACCATGTAGGCATGTGCCAGAAATCACAAAGGCAACATACGCACCAGCACTTCCACCCAACCGCCACAACACAAAGCAGGGAGGCAGGACACGTGTTCCACTTACTATAATGCAGAAACATATTGCTGTGTTTGGCACCGCTATCCACTTCCAATCACAAACCATTATAAGCATTCCAACCAAACAAGACAATCTTCACAACATTGGGCCTGCTCCCAACACTCTAGTACATGCATAGAACCAATGGTGCGTAGTGCACTGCAACACTTACTAATCTGTGCAATGCACACTACGCAAGCACATATAAGAACCAGTTGTGCGGTGACCTCTTCCATATGTACACTATTCTGTTAGTACACCCATTGGATACACTGCACGACTGGTCACTGCAGCATCTCCACCCATACACCGACAACTGTAGATTGCTCTACCTATCACCACACCCATGCAACCAACATTGTGCGCACTGCAGCCAAACCACACACAAAAAGCAACAATGAGGCACCTACTTTTAACCTGTGGACATACCTTTTCAACCAGTGTACATACTTTTCTGTGCTAGGGCTGCAGCCATGCATCGAAGGGGCTACGGACTTACCTCACACAGCACACCATAGTACATGCTATGTTTAAATCCTCATGTCTCGTGGAATGCACTCCCCTTCTGCAAATGTGCCTGCCACCACTCATCACAGAAAGGCGTCACCCCTGCAGCTGGCATGCCATAACAAAGGCTGCCTGCAATGAGCACACAAGATTGTTGCCTGTTGAGGTATCCGTGCCATGGCCGCGCATGCACCGATAGCGCTGGCACACCACTGTCTTCTTCTAATCAGACATATCACATTTAGAACTTCTCACTACTGCACCTTTTCCATCCCTTCTTCCCACCACCAGATGCCGTACACCATATTTTTCCGGCCCTTTCGCCGCTGCATTGTCCTCCGATACAACATGCCGCCGTTATGGACCACTTTTGACACACATCCTGTCACAGCACACTGCTGTGCAATCACGATTTTGACCACGCAGCAAACAGGGAAATGGAATGCTGGAACAGAGTCAGATATAACTAATTTTGGTGCGCACACTGCTATGTACAAGAGGCCCAGCCATGCACACAATAATGGCTTAGAGGGAGGGTAACTAGAGGGATGACCCGCTACAGGAACAGGACTATGGGCTATGAATAGATTGACACTGGAGGTTGGGGCGGGCGTTCTGCCTGTGATAGTCAGTAATTGCAATTATTTAAATGCAAGTTGATTCAGCTGTGTCAAAAGCATCCAATGCAAACAATACTTTTTGCCAAGTAATGAACAAACATACAGTATTAAAACATGCACTCAATTTTGGTCATGTAATTTAGCTTTTTATATTGCTGTGCCTTTTATTATTTTGAGCATTCTAAGAACAGCAATTTTCTGTTATAGAGATTAAACCATAATTCCTTTGTCAGGGGGTAGCATAGCTATTTCCCTCTGCAAAGGTATACAATTCAAATGGTAGAAAACAAAGGTGGACAGTAAGTACAAAAGGAATAGTCCACAAAGTGCATCACTTAATACAAAAAAATGAAATTAGTGCGAAGCAATGCATCAAATAGAGAATAGAGACAGGAATACACAGACATAGATAATATTCTAATATATGTTGGTATCCTATGGTTACATTACAATCTTGATCCAAATTTTAGCAACCCAGAAAAGCGTATATGATGTCGTTTATCTAGGTGAGAGAATTTGGGTAGGTCTACCAAAGCCAGGCTAAAGGATGACCTTGTGGTAGGTCGACATCAGGAAAATAAATCATAGTCCAAAGTTCAAAGGAGTGGAACATGAGGGCACCAGATGGTGCAGAAGTCCACTTTCGGATTTGAGTAAGTAACAGCCTTCTTCTGGAGCCAAGGTGTGGTCTCCCCAACAAAATGTCAAGGGGGAGGTAGATTAAAAGATTTGTTTAAAATGTGCTGCAAAGTGCAGTTAGTGAAATAGATGTTCTGAAAGTGTGTACACAGAAACAACAAATAAAGGTAATATCTAGTATAGACAGTTCCGGTCCTTCACTGACCTTAAAAAGGGCTGCATCCAGAGTGGGCGCCTTCTGGCTTGAAAGGGGTAGTGTTGGAAAACAATCACTAGAATGGTGATATCGCAGATCCTCGCATATTCATGCGGGTGGTGTGGCTCTGGAGATATTAGAAATATGTGCCTGTGTGTAGTTGGAAATAGATGCAAAGTAATGCACTAATGTGAATACGGGATAAGGGGACCAAGGGAACCAAATAGAAAGCGGTTACCTTCAGGCCATGGAAACCGATGTACTTTGGTCAGCCTGCTTCTCAGTGGGGCACTGAATGTATACACGAGCTGCTGGAAACAATATCCATGAGCAGAAAGCGGGGTGTTTCTGCAAGTAAAGCACAGAGGAGAAGCCGTTTTAGATTGGATAGACACACGGCTGTTGCAAAGTAGGAGTAGTTCCCCTTATCATGCAGATGAGCTCTTACCTCAATAGTAGAACGGGAAGTGCACTAAGGGAGGCATCTGTACTGCAGCATCAGCAAGCACAAATGGAGATGTGGCAGGCGGGTGACTGCGCATGTGTAGAGGAGTGCAGTGACTTCTATGTGCTCATGTGCACCGTTGTACCTCGTTCCGTAGTCATGGGAATGGGTAGAATGCAACGGAGGCTATCAGGAAAGGAAAGAAGGGGATCTGTGCGGTCCACATACAGGGGCAGAATGCTGGATCACTTGCAGGTAAAGCCAGCATACCTGTCAGCTAACTACAGTATGTCTGGGTCCATGGGATGAGAATGCTACAGCCGATCTTGGCATAAAAGATGGGCTGTCTGGCCCTTCACACTGTCAGCGCTTTAGTATAGGCAGGGTGTTGTAAAGAATATGAGCACCCTGCGGCACACACACTAAGGCGTGAATGGAATGGATCACTCTAGTTTGGAAGAAGGGTCCAGATGCGAGTTCCTGGTGTAGTGATACAGCATGAATGTGTAGGCAGGGTGCACTAGTCATGCCATATAACCAGTATCATATGGGGCAGTGGGCCACCCGGAAATGCAGGGTGTGCAAGGGTGTGGGTGCCAGGCACACTGTTCAGATGCAAGGGCCTGATGGTTGTGCCTCATTGAGTCCTGTGGATATCAATTTGAGCTTAAACAACCACCAAGATTTTTTAAAGTTCAATGAATTAGTGGTCTTGCTGGTATTGAGCACTTTGTCCACCAGGCACCATACAAAATTGTCTGGTCCATGCTGGAATCTGAGTAAGTGGGACACAAGGGGAGCTGTGTGAGTTTTGTACCGGATTCTCAATCTATGCTCGCCAATTCTTTTATGGATTGGTCTAGAGGTCTGGCCCACGTAACGTAAGCCGCAGGGGCATTCAATAATGTAAATGGCATTGAGTGATTTACAATTGGAAAAGTGGCGTAATTGCCATTCCTTGCTCCCTATGAAAAATTAGTTCATTTTTCTCATCAATTTACATGCAGTGCAATTCCCGCATGGATAATGTCCATGATTTCTCTTAGATTCCACATGGAAGATCTGATGTTGCTTTTACTCATTCTGGCCTGAGTAAGTATGTCCTTGAGATTCTTGGATGTCTTCAATGCCATTCTCGGTATCAGTTCATTGGGTAGACTTAATTGTACCAAAGGCCAGAATGTTCTTATCATGCCTTTTAGTTTGGTGGTTTTGGGTCCAAATGTAGTGACACATGTCATGATGTCTTCTTTGGAGGTAGCCTGTATTTTTGGTGAGAGTAACAATTCTCTTGGCGTGAATCTTGCCCTCTTTAGTGTGTTTTTTAACAGTTTCTTGGGGTAGCCTCTTATGGTCAATTTGTAATGCACTGATGACGCGTGGCTTTTGAATTCTCCAATATCTGTACAGTTCCTTCTGTCTCTTAAAAATTGACCATATGGTAGGTTGTCCCAGAGGTTTTTGGGTGATGGCTTTTATAATGTAAGACGGTGTTAAGTCTGTTTCTTTTTTGAACATGGTGCACTCCAATTTGTTGGAACACACAAAAGCATGTTTTCTGACCCAAGCCCCCTTTCCTGCTGCAAATTTGGTGAATATCTGTCAAGCCATTCGGTCTGTAGATGTCATGATCTCTGCTTCCAAAAGGTCAGGGTTTTCCCAACTCCCTTGGAAGCAGATCCATAACCCAGGTTCCGAGTGCCAACCAGTCCCAATTGGGACCTTTTGGACCCAGTCCTGGCGCCAGTGGCACCAGGCTCATAAATATGCCCAGTCCCAGCGCTGGAAGCGCCGGGCTCATAATGCTTGGGTGGACTTACCTGCAGCAGACCATGCTGCTTACTTGCCTGCCAGTTGAGCCTCTGATCCTCTTCTGTTTGGAACTACTTTTCCTGTTGGGTGGGGCAGGAGCCACTCCCTAGGTTCAGAACACTGGAACTCTTCTGGAAAGCAGGAACTCTTTTCTTACCTAGGCGTGGCTGTGGAAGGAGAAACCTAAGCACTACAGGAGGCTATTTAAACCACACCCGATGGATGAATCTTGCTTTGCGTTATTCTGCATCCTCTGCAGCAGAACGCTCATCGTGTCTTCTGCATCTGATCCTGGGCCTAAGGAAAAAGGCTTACCATCCTGAATCCAGTCTTCAGCAACACCTATAAAGACAAGAAAGAACAGGTTAGCATTACGGTCTTCAGTGACAGCGCTTCACTTACCTGGTCCATCGGCTGTCACCAACGCCTCGCGCTGCATTCCGGCATCTGAAAGACAAAGGCTTACCTACTCTTCATGCGCTCCGGAGGTCTTCGCACTGCATTCCGGCATCTGAAAGACAAAAGCTTACCAACTCTTCGCACACTCCGGAGGCCTTCGGCGCTGCATCCCGCATCTGAAAGACAAAACAAGGTGCGTTTAAAGACATTGGGGAACTTTAATACTCACGTGCCATTACTCCTTTCCACATCTAACCCAGTGGGTATTCCGGCACCCTGCAGCTGCTCCGAACTTGTACCTGCAAAATAAAAAGACAGTTAGAGCGCATCGTGAAGCAGGCAGCAAGCGCTTACTTACGTGCTTCCAGGCGCTTCTATTCATCACACGGGCTCCATCTTCAACTCACTTCAGCCCGTCATCCGCCATCGCCGGAACCCTGCAAAACAAGAGACATCATTACTAAAGACTTTTAAAGACATTAGAATTACTCGAAACTTACCGTTCGTGCAGTAAACGACGGACAGCAGTCCTCTGAAGTCAAGAGGCCTGCTCCCCTTATCCAGTGAAGAAACTGGTTACAGCACCCTGCCCCGAGGCAGATGGAGAGCACAGCGTTCACTTACCTAAGGTGAGAGCGTTAACCTTTGGGGGTTCTACAGGAGAAGAGAAAGGGAAGAAGAGAGAGACATTCAATAACCCAGTTCATTAATCCCATATTTTCTATCTGCAGACATCTTACCCTTCGAGTCAGACATACAGTGCACAGAGGTCCAGCCCAAAGAGCCAGCCGTGTGTTACACATCACCTTTGAAGATACGGTATACGCCCAGTCAAGACCGGCGCCTCTACGGGAATCAGGTGAGCGTTACAGTAGAAGTGTGCAAAGTTTTTCCCCATTCAGTCTGTGGAACCCCCCTATTCCTTTGCCCCCCGCACAAAACCTCACCTCACTTGGTGAAAAAATTCAGAGTGGGCCAAATACTTTTTTTGCAAAGTTTGGTGACTATTCCTCCAAGAGGAGCAAAGTTATAAGCCGCCGAAAAAGTGTTCTTTCTATGAGTTTAGCAACATAACCATAACGTCACGGCCGCTACTGCGGGCCGTGTTTTATATATATATATATATATTTCTCTGATTTTTGCTGTCTGTGCTAATAGATCATCCAACTAAAGTTCAATATTGAAGCACAAATATAACAGATCAAACATACACACCAGAAGAACTTTACATACTACCTAAGGTAATGGGTCTGATTTTTTTCATGGTCACAAAATTTGCCTTTCAACCATTTCATTCATTTTACAATTTCCCAGATATCATTTGTGATCATTGAATATATTGCAAACTTTCCTGAATATTTCAAGTAACTATCTATGGAATGGGGTAGCTTATCCAAATTCACATGAGCATATTGTAACTGAAATTAAAGTTGATGTTATGATACTTATGTGTGATTGGAGGTTCAATTCAAAACCAGCATTACAGTAATTAGCAATGCAATCCACAGTGAATAGTTTGGTGAGGTGCAGGATATTACTAAAGCTCCCATAACATCCTTAAAAAATGATGTGTATTCAAATAATGTATTTGTTTGAAGTTTTTGTATATCAGGAACCAGGTGCCAATGAGCATTAAACAGGAGAGCTTTTGTAGTCAGTTATAAGTTGTTAAGGGAACGGGATATTCAAATAACCATATGTACGTGATAAACACAAAAGGAAGAGTAGAGTATGGAATAGCTCCAGCACAATCGGGCAGCAGAGCTTGAACAGGAAAACAGTAACAGTCAGTATCTTGTAAATATACAATATCAATCAATTAAATCTGCTTTATAACATAGTAATCATATGGCCATGTACCTATAAAAATCATGAAGATAATCGATTGTAAACTGTGTGTGTTGTCACTAGCTGGGATCCAAACTAGGACACAGATGATAGAAGAAATCATATTTATAGATGAATATACAGCACAAGAGTATACAGAGCAACAAGGCTAGTCAAGGAGTAAATAATGTAACCTTAAAGCCCGCAGAAGCAGACTATATCAAGTAGTAAAGGCACATAGATCGAGTTCACTCAGGCATTTAAAATGGTCTTCCCTTCCCCTAATGCTTGACATAGCTGGCCTCAGTGGGCTCTACAGTTGTTAGCCCCAGGGCTAAACAACACAGATGCTACATTTACTGTTTTTGAAACTTGCTTGCTCTTGGCCCGTAACACGCTTAGAGCACAAACAACTTCACAAAAAAGAAAACACTAAGAAATCTTAGGGAGCTATTCAATAAATAAAGGTGTATCTTTCTATTTACAATGCAAGTGAATGCCTCGTCAACGCCAGGCGAATGCCTGAATGCCATCGTGTTGAGCATAGAAGGATCGGACCCACTGAGTGGCCCAATGCACCATTCACTACTCAGAATGATGTGAAATGCTGGCGGTTATTGCCCACATTCTGACCAATCTGATTGTCTTGGATGCACCCCGTGAATACTATTAGCAGTCAAGATATAAGGAGGAAAAGTTGTGTTTCAATTCTGATGACTGTTCTAATTCACAATGAACAAGACAAATGACAGTGGCACTCAAGAAGACCGCAAGATTGAGCTTACTGGAGTCCAGGTGTGAGGTCTCTCTAAGGTGGGGGGGTGGCGAAAGCGTAGCAAATTACCATACAGTCTTAAGTAAAGGAACCTCAGGCCATCATAAAGCAACTCCCACCAGGTGTGAGCACAATTTTTTATATTTGCACTATATTTGCACTAGTGTCTGAGGGCTTTACAAGAGCATGCAAAAGGACAAGTAGTGTCCAGTGGAGACAAAGAGATAAGTAGGCTGGTGCTAATAAGTCAAATGTGGGAGAATCCTAGAGCCCAATAGATGGCAATGTCAATAACGTATAAATTCATTAACAACTGACAGATAAAATGAGACAACTGAGTATTGTAGAGGAGGTTGCAGCTGTAGTTCTTCTAGCAGATGACGGATGTGGTTAAAGGTTAATTCTGAGGAACCACATATAACGCAGTGGGATTTTTTAATTAATAAAATAATACTGTTAATTCCATCCCGAAAGGGTAATCTGCTGATCAGATTCCCTTTTTGTAAGCTCCATGCCAAAAGTGTAGTGTGTACTTCTACCTTGATGCACCGGCATCCTGATCTACAGAACATGCTGTACCAGTGGCACATAGCAGGTTCAGAAGTCCAGGTGGCCATTCGACAGCTGCAGTGACAGCCAAGTCTGCAAGCATGGGATGCATTTGAGATATGCACCACTGCAGCATATGTATGATGATCATAAGTAGCCTCTGCTGGCACCAGCATAAACTTTGAAATAAGTAATGCCTGAGTTAAGGCATGGTGCATGGCCCTACTGACGTGTGTCCACTGTGGTAGGTGATGTCTATTCTGGCCAGACGGCTGATCCGCCCAAAGTAACAGGACATGAACCTAAATGTCCATGCCTCCTCTTTGATCTCCTTGTGAGGGTATGTATGTAACACCTTCCTCCAGAGAAAGCCACACAACAGACAGCTGTCCTGGGTCCAGGCATCAAAGCAGCAAACCCACTCAAAGGGGGTGGCCTCACACTAGGTTGCTGCCTTTCTAAGGACCTTTGATCCTAGTGAGAAGGGAGAGGACAGCTTAAGTGTAGACAGGAAAGCTCTATGCCATTGGAGAGAATTTCCATTATCCAATTTATCTCTGCCTCTCTCTCTCTCCGAGCAAAGCACATTTGGTGTGTGATCTTTAAGAGCAAAGCCCACTTCTTTTAAGAAACAGGCCCCTTCACTTACTTTACATCAAAGCACTTTGGTGTGTGATGTTTAAGACAAAGCCCACTTCTTTCAAGAAACAGGATTGTACCACTACGGCATATTTGATTTTGTCTAATCACCTGTGGGCTGGTGACAACCTTTAAACAAAGGGATCTCACACCATTTCTTTGAATCATTATCAATGGATTTAAACCTTGAAGAATTACTAATCTTGGTGTTTGACATACTAGCTTGGGACTAACAGCTCCTTAAAATCAGAGCAGCAAAGCCCCCTGTGTTTTTTCGATATCAACCTCGAACCAAAGAAGTACTGCTGCCTTGCATTGCTGGGAGCACCATTCAGACCCCTAGCGTTTTCATTGCCATTCCTCCCAACCCTGGTGTACCCTGAAGAGGAGCCTCCACTTCAAATGAACTCATCTGCGCATCCTGGTACCAGCTCGCCGCCGTCAAACCTCGACCTTCAAACTGAACCTCGTGACCGTCCGATCCACGCAGCTCGAGTAGTCACTTTGAAGCTGCAGCGGCCTCCCATTCGACCCCGACTCGATCCCAGCTTGCAGCTGGATCACAGGGACTGCAGCATTCTCAAACTAAAACGAACCCATGAACGACACTGAGAAGAATCGATCAATGCTGTCTAACAATCAAGAAATTTGCAAAGGTATTACTGACTGATATGTTCCCCTCTGCCCCATCTATGGGTCCCAGGGACTGGGAAGGTAATGTTAATGCCTTGTGCAACCTTAAGAAATATCCTTTTTGAAATTGGTAGTTTTTAATTGCCTTTTGTCCTATTGCATCATTACCCAGAGTGTTTTATCTGTTCTATTTTTGCATATTCTGTTTTCCTTCTACAGGGATGAGTTTGTACAGTGTTTTATAGTTAGTTATTATTGTACATTGTCTGTTTGATTAAAGTATAAATAGTTTTATAAAATCTTGATTGGACATTCCTTTTGTTTGGACTGTTATATTTTGCTTTTGTACATAAACATTTGTTGAGCATTTGCGCTACACCCTTACTTTTATGAGACACAAAAGTTGTGTTTTTTTTGTTCTTCGTTAGTACATTAGCAAACAATGTTACACAAAGTCGGTACGCATCCATTTTTTACATAAATTTGTCTTTACTAGGTTGCCACCAACATGTGTTTCGACCTATACAGGTCTTCTTAAGGGCTTTTATACCAATGGGCACACCCAAACTGTAAAAAAGTTATTAATTTAGGCAACATAAAATATTCCATGTTATATATTACCTCCAATTTAGAAAACTGAAATCCAAATGAACAGGTACATCTATGTATATTTGCAAAGTAGACCCAATACAATTCCCAGCCCAGGTTACAAGGAGCAGGGAGAAAAGCATACAGAAAAATGGTGTTACTTTTGTATGTCAGCATCAAACATTGTAAAATAAGCCCGGAGTCGCGAAAAGGGCGGAGGCAAAGTCTGTTGGGAATCTGTGGAGCTGTGACCCCTTTGCCATTCCTGTGCTTTACCTGCGTGTGCTCGTGGTGCAGGTTGAAGGACTGGAAGTGAGGTGAGCTGCATCTACGCTGCATCTACGTATTAAGGTTTGGACTAGGGCTCTGGCCCTTTAAACAAGTGCATCCTGAGCCTCTCAGCTGCGTATTCCTTCGCAGCTGATCTTGCTTTGGAAAGACCAGCGGGACACGTGACTGATCACGTGACCTGACCAGCTGGATAAGAAGCTGGCCGCGGCACCCTTGCGGCGATAAGCCCGGAGTCGCGAAAAGGGCGGAGGCAAAGTCTGTTGGGAGTCTGTGGAGCTGTGGGGCTGCTTGTGGCTTGAGGCAGCAGGAGGTAAGGATGAGTCCCGCTTCACCAAAGGAGATGGTGATTCCACTACATATCCCAAGATGCAAATCAGGAGCTGACCGAGAGGTGGGCGTGCACTCGGAAATGGACAGGCTCAAACGTTTGGAAGGTAAGAAATTAAATGAAAAGGAGGGTTCGGGAGGGGCCGAAGACGGGGTCCCCGAAAAGGAAGAAGTAGGGATCCTGTTTCCCTCTGAATTAATACCCCGAGAGAACATGGAGGAAGGTAGAGTCTCTCTGCTGCCTCTACACCCTCCATCCCCCATCCCCTATGATGCCGTTTCCACACATTTGCCAGTTGACATGTCTCTGCTACAGGTGACTGCACAGTGTCCAAGTGGGAGGAGCGGAGACATGCTGGAGGGGAAATCAAAAAGGGTGATGAGACACTCGAAGGCCCTGATGAGGGACCCGATACAGTCCAAAATAAAATGGCCTACTGCTAAGAGAGGCGAGACCTCATGGCCCGCGAGGAAAGCAGAATCCATACTGGGGCAGCTGGAAAAAGAAGGGGGGGAAAGTGGGAAATCAGGGGCCCTTACTCAGGAGCGCCCTGAAGGGCACCGCCGGAATAGGACCAACGGATTTCAGGGATAAGGAGGGGGCCAGCCACGGGGGAGTTCCTTCTTGTGACACCCATATAGGGGTGAAGCATGTGGAACATCTAGTCAATGAAGGGACAATCCCACGCATGGCAAGAGATGCTGAAAAGGCAGGAGCTATCCTAAATACTGACTTAGCAACTAATCCTTTTAATAGAGGAAATAATAACGGAAGCAAGAGCAGAGATGATTGAAGAGCCTCAGATGGCACAGGATGCGGAGACTATTTGCAAAGGCCTGAATGAAATAAGGCAAAAAATACAGCTTGAGGAGGTGGAGGGAGAGAACAACATGGCTGAATTATATATAGAAAACACAGCTAAATTGCAAATATCAGATGAGGAAACCTTGGAAAAAGGTAACATATTGATCTCGCCTGTAAAAGACGATAACCCTTCTGAGCAAACCCAGATACCAAATCAAAATGTGAAAATCATAGTGGAATTGCACTCAACTCCTAGGCAAATCCCAATCGGCAAGATACAAATTCCAATTAAAACAACGGCAAAACAACGGCAATCACGGATGAGTCATTAGAAGAAATAACATCGATACATGACGCTTTTAACATTGATAACATCGCTGCAACTCCAAACGCGACCTTATATGATCGTCTGCATCAACTTCTTAACAGCAAGATGGATGAATCGTTAGATACAAATACAATAACTGACAAAACGTCTGGAGAGAAAAATTTAAGTGGAGGAGCCGAAACGATGCATGAAATACAGACAGGATCAGATAAGGAGGATAATTCCAAGAAATGTGAATCGGAAGATCAAGTAAAAACAAAGTCCACATTAGTGGAAAGTGGAAAAGGTGGTAGATGGAAGCAGGGAAAGAAATCCCAAAAACAACAGTATTGCAAATTACTGATTAACCCACCTAAATTTAAAGGCCAAAAAAAAAAGTCTGCCTATAAAACGACTTTGCTGAATGAATCTAACAAAGGCAGACTGTATAAAAAGCTACTTTGGCCTTAAAGAACTTAAGGAAAAGCATACAGAAGAAGAAATATCTGACGCAGATCTACTAAATAGTGTATTACAGACGGACGACTGTGATACCATGCCAGTCACACAGAGAGAGGATATTAGAGGGCAAGAAGCGAAGGAAGTTAATAACGCCCCGGTTAGATGGCATTTTAAAAAACCGGCCGTTAGACACAGACTACCCAGTGGAAAATCGATCTTATCTACCATGCCTTCATTGCAAACGCAGGAGATCGAGACTCTTAGGCCTGAAACATCAGCTACCAGCACCCAGACCACCCTGCTTTTAACAGAACCGATGGGAACAAAAAAAGTGTCAGTTACAACGCAGACAACAGTTTTAATACGTGAAGCAAATTCTGTGGAAAAAGTGACAGCCGGGATACAAACTGAATTAAACCTTAGTAAAAATGATGAAAAGGACAGACCAGCTATAAAACTAAACAGAAACATAAGATCGTCACAAACAAAAACGTCTGTACAAAACAAAACAATAATTACAAGCAGAAGAGGTAGTGAAGAACCCTCAACTTCAAGTATCGACTCAACACAAAAAATAGACTTAATGTCTATAATGTCGACTTTAACCATAGCTTTAGCACCCTTCACAAAGCTATATGAGGCTTTAAATGATACAGCAAGGGACCAGACTTCTTTGATCGCCCTCATGAACACGAAATTAACATATCTGGAAGGATATGTAACAGCAAAAGACAGGTTATTGAAAATACAAGAAGACGGGCGGATAGAGAAAGAGAACGGAGGAATTTTACCGACGAACTCAGATCTGGAGAAGAAGAATGTGATAGAGGGTGGGAAAAGAGTGTCCTCAAAAGAACCAAATGGAAACATTAAAATAGTACGAAAGGAGACCCAAGATGGGTTGGAAATAAAGAATAAGCAGACAAAAAAACAGAAAGAAAAAGTGGTTATAACCCAGAAGGGGAAAGAGAAAGAGACAGGAACCAAAACAAATTTCACATTTGGAATATTCACTAACCAAAAATCAATTGTGAGCAATCCTCAATCGTTAATAAGTACAGCAAACTCTAATGGCCAGTCTAAACAAATAAGAAAAAAAATGTGCACAGAAAAAAATGCCAATAAGACAACAAATAAAATTATTACTAACTGTAGTCAACCAGCTGACGAGACAATAGACTCAGGAACTGACATAAGCGAATGGAGCGTATATACAGTGGACGAATACGAAACAGAAAATAATGCATCTCCAAGATTTAAAAGAAAAGCAGTCATACTGGACCTCTCTAATATGGAAATGGAACCTAAGAAGAAGGTTTGTATTATAGGAGAGAAAGGTAAATCTGGAGAGGCAGAAAAGGTTGCAAACAATTAAAAAGAAAATCAAGACGAGAGGTTGTTTACAAAAGGGAAAGGAAATTTAACCCTAGAGGTAAGCAAGCGGACACAGAAATGCACAGCAGGCCGGAAAGAAGTTCAAAGAAAGAAATCCGAGCAGAAGAAGGAAATAGGGGTTACTCCACCTAGAAATAAATCCAGGAACATCATGGATAGAAATTCTTCTCCGACAAGCCAGAAACAAAGGTGGAGTAACGAGCAGTGGCAAAATACGCCAAAAAAAGACCAAACTGAAAAATCATATCCATCTAGAATACAAAGCTCTTGCATATTTCGTTTGGAACGGAAAAAAAGGTCCAAAGACAATTTGATTCTAAACAGAAATACAATCATCAACCTATTCAAGCAGATTCCAAGATTACGATGCGTCCAAAATCAAGATTTATGGATGGTAGAACCTTGTGAAACTGGGAGAAAAGACTGTTCATATCTACATATTAAGTCAGAAGTTATCAAAACGATGCTTCAGAACGAAACAGCAAACTTTGATATCCTGGGATATGATCTAAGGAAATCATGGACTATGACGTCAAGACAAGAGGACGAGATAAATGATATTGCTCATAAAACCTCAGGAAAAACTCAGTAGGGAAACCTAAAAGCAAGGGAAAGGATGGGTGGAGTCGAACAAAATCAAAAACACCCAGCAAACGAGAAAAAAGAAAAGGAAAACCAACACGGATTAAGAGGAAGTAAAGATTCGGCCCGTGAGAGTAACCATGGGTCGGAACAGCAAAGAATATACCAAGATCGTTCTAAGGACAAAACGGGTATAAGGTTAAAAGAAAAACGAGGAGACAGATCTTCTTCACCTAGGGACAACTATAACAGGGATTTGGATGACAAACTATCACATAAAGAAAGAAAGGAGGCTAAATCAGAAAAGGGAAAAGACAATGCTTGCAATCGTGCAGCGGAAATTGTGAGGAGATCACCGCCAAACTGGTCATGGAAATCGTCGGACATACATATAAAGAAACACAACTAGCAACCAGAAAACTCGATCGGGATCCTCCAGGTTGACCAACTGGCAAAAGCATGTTCCTTAGTGACATGGGGACACTTTTTTATAGATATGGCCTCTTGGAATACACGAGGGTTCAGTCACCTAACTGCAAAGAGTGATGTGAATCTGGGGCAATGGGATATACTATGTCTACAGGAGACATGGTTAACACAGAAATCAGAAATGAATGGATATTCAACATTCGCTATACCCGCAAAACAGGGCTTAAAGGGTCGTCCCACAGCCGGTTTACTTACAGCAATAAAATCAGGTATTGGATTGGAGGTGATAGAACAAAAAAACTCTTGCGATCAATTCCAAGTTCTAACAATATCCTGGAAATATATAGACAGCAGTAGTAGAAAAAAGGAAGAGCGCATACTACTAATTAACACATACTGGAATCCAGAGTCAAGTAGGGACGAGCTATATCTGGAAAATCTCATAAGCATTCTAGATGATGATGCGGAAAACCAAGCGTGTAATCAAACAATAATCACAGGGGATTTCAATGCTATATGCAAGAATATCAGAAACCAACGACCACATTTACCAAGAACTGCGCCAATCTAGAAAAGAGGTGAGCACCTCGAAAGAATATTGAGATCAAGAGACCTGCACAACCTGCATTGGGTACGATCAGATAAAAATCTGGAGATCCCTTCTTGGCAAAGAATGGAACAATCAGGGACATTAGACCATACATTTGTGTCCAAGGAGCTGCTGGGAATGACAGTTAGTTTTGCGATGGTAAGGACTTTAAACAGTGATCATAATTTACAGCATATAAGATGGGCGAACCTACAGAAACCCCAACAGCTCTTTAACCAAGATATAGATGTGAACATCAAGGGATCCAGGTTAAAACTGACGGAGAACGCAATAAAGCAGATTTCTGAAAAATACTCCATGATAATGGATGGGGAAGTTAATATAAAAAAAAAAGTCAGAGAAGACTATACACTTCTGTTAAAAAAATACATGAAGACGACTAATAAAATCAAAGAGACCCCAATGAATCATCTTCATGCCTATAACCAGGAATTAGTAACAAGAAGAAGAAATTTACGAAAACTAAAACGGATGTCGATCAGATCCGGTACACAAGTGGCGCATGAAAGTTGGAAGAGCGCCAATAGGAACTATAAATCCTGGATAATACAAAAAAGGCACTCCCTTTACCAGGCAGACTCGGAGCTAATGCTAAAAACATTATGCGGGAAAAAATCAAGAGACTTTTGGACCCTTATAAAGGGCACTATGATGTCATGTACCACCGCACTACAAAACAGTGTGGGAGAAGGGAGGTGGATCTCCCACTTCTCCAACCTATATGCACCACTGCCCGCCATAGAGAGTGCCTGCCTGCGAAAAAGGAAAAAGGGGACTGAGTCGCCGTGGGAGATCACAACAAAGGAAGAAGATATCCTGGCAAAAATCAAAAAACTTAACAACTCAAGGGCCCCGGGGCCTGATGGGATCACAAATAGTGACCTAAAACAACATCAAGAAATATGGGCTCCCATGATTAGTAACATCTTTAAAACCTGCAACCAGGAGCAAAATATACCAGCTTCATGGAGAAAAGCGATAGTGGTCCCAATCTTTAAATGAGGAAATCGAGAAGATCCATGCCACTACCGCCCAATATCCTTGTTGGATGTCATTGGGAAAATATACGGCGGGCTCGCCTTGGAAGCATTTCAAGCCTGGCTCAAAGCTGAAAACGGGGGAGATCCATTCCAGACAGGATTTGTAAAAAATGCAGGAACGTCGATCAATATATTGACGTTAACAACAATCAAGGCCAAGGCTATGCAGACCGGTCAACCCGTATATATGGCATTTGTTGACCTGGTACAGGCGTTTGACCAGGTCAACAGGGACATACTATGGGAAAAGCTGGACGCTATGAAATGCCCTCCAGCTATTATGGGCCCGATTTAAACATTGTACCAGGATACATCTATTAAAGTAAGGCTTGGGCAAGATGGACTATTGTCGAGGGAAATTCCGACTTTCAGCGGGGTGAAACAAGGCTGCTCCTGGCCCCTGCATTATATAACGCATATATCGCTGATTATGCTGAGTACGAGAAGGCAATAAGATGCTTCCCTCCAGCTATTGGTGGTGAAAAAATATCGCGCTTGTTATATGCAGACGATATTATTCTGTTGGATAACACGCCAATAGGTCTGCAAAGACAGTTGACGAACCTGATCATATATTTAAAGCAGAATAACCTAAAGCTGAATCCAGAAAAAAACAAAATAATGACTTGGGAAGGCAAGAAAAAGAAGAAACAAAGCAAACAGAACTGGTTCGCGGAGGGGCTAAAATTGGAAAAAGTAAAAGACTTCAAGTATCTGGGAGTCACGATGTCAATCAACGAGTCCGAAATAACAATGCAAAATCTGCTATGGACAAAGATAAAAACGTTAACAATACAAGCAAGGATGATTGACAAAAAATACGGGAAATTTTCATTATTGGCAGTAATCAACTTTTATAAAGCAAAGGTGGTCCCTGCAATCCTTTATGGAGCGGATGCAATGTCCCTAATACCTGAAGTACTGTGGATTAAATTAGAGAGCTATTGCTGGAAGAAAGTGCTTAATCTGGCACAATCTACACCGATGCCACTGTTAAGGAGAGAGCTATGTCTCGTGTCACTAAAAGCGATCCAGGAGAGAAACATGCTAATGCTATATCGAAAACTCCAACTGGAGAATAAACCAAAACCTTTGGAGCTGGTGAAGAACGAGATGACAACGGATAAGATCCAGGCACTAAAAGATTGGAAGCTGAGAAATATGAAGTTATTGAAAGATCTAGATGTCGCGGAAAAGACACTTGAAACAAACCCAGCCAAAATATCCAAAAAAACTATTTGAAGCAGATTGGATTAGGACAGAGGACATAGCGCGATCATATAAGCTGATGAAAGATTTCCCAACGGTCCCGAAAAAACTACACGACACAAGAGGTTATCTGAAAAAGTTCCCGGACAAAAGGCTGGCCAGAACATACTTGAGATTTCGATTAAACCAACTACAAACTAACGAAATCCAATTCATAAGGAAATTGTCATCAGATAATAAATGTAGATACTGCAAATCAGAGGAGACAGTAGAAACTAGTCGACATCTTTTACTCGAATGTGAAGGTACCAGCACATCGAGAGCAGTCTATCTAGGGAAAATAATGCAATCGTTTTCCACACTGACAGAGGATAACTGGTGGCAGGCCTTTAACGAAGGAGAAAATACTAAAAATGTGATTGCAGTGGCATCCTTCTTTGAAAATCTTAAGCTAACAACTAAGTAAAAGTAATAGGAGGAACTTCTTTGTGGCGTAATGTGTCAAAAAAAAAAAGAAAAAAAAAAAAAAATTCATCGAAGGGAAAGACTTCATATGTGAAAATGTCTGAGTACATGAAGAGACTGAAAGGATTAAATAAATAAATAATGGAAGGAAGCTTGACAACAGAAACTGGTTAAAGACCTTGAGAACAACTACAATTACGTAAGGAATCCAACAGGTCAGGCAGTGGAATCAACAATAAGGGTCAAAATGAAGGACATGGAAGGGACTTTCTTTTCGTGCTTTCTTTAGGATCACTTAAGGCTGAAGGGGACCTCTTTGAAACTTATGGAAACATTGGACTTTTTTTTATTTTTACCTTTGAAAAAATTGTTTGTACAATTAAATCAAATTAAAAAAAAAAAAAAAAAAAAAAGATCAGAGGACACTTAGGACCTGATTCACAGAAGCATTTTTTAATGGCACAATCCTATCGGAAAACGTTTTGTGAATCAGGCCCTTAATGTGCTATTACTTAACACCAGGACATCCTATTTTATTAGTGTCTGTCTCCACCACCATGATCATACATCTACCACCAAGGCACCAACCCACAGTCCTGATTCGACATACCTAACAGTGTGATGCCTTATTGTGCTTCACAGCAAGTGCTTGTCTGCACTTGTAGCATTAATATAATTACCACTCTCCATAGTATAATTTAATCATATCTTTTCTGCCAAGTAAACAAAAATAGGTCAAATATATTTGTATTTCATCGTAAAAGGTCTTAATTACCATTGGTAAAGTCAATGATCCCCAATTCTCATCACATCATTGTCATCAATGCACAATGAATACTGTTCAAAGTCCTACCATTGCATCACACCCTGCAATGATAATTTTCCACTAACTAAGTCACCTTTCTATATATAATAATTTCCAGATTTCAATTAGCATTCAACTCATCACGAGTTGGGCTGTATTCCCGGCTGTAATACAGCCGTCTGTAATAGCCCTAACACCGACCAGTCCGGTGGTATTACCACCAGATCACGAGTTGGGCCTTAACGGTAAATCCCCATTCCTGATTGGGTCCATTGGATCCAATGGGGAATTTTCGGCGCTAATTATGCGGGCTAATAAAGCCGGCTGTAATACAGCCGAAAACAGGGATTTTCACCTCCAGAAAAAAGCTGGAGGTAAAACAGTCGATTTAGCGCCCAACTCGTGATAGGGCCAGCCCTTAAATGCAGCTGTAATAACGTTACCACCGCATTTAAGGGCTACAGCCAAACTCGTGATGAGGCCCAATATATGGTAATTACCTTAGTTTCAATATGGCAAGGTCTATTCCTCATCAATTATACTTGAGGACTATCCCCATTCCAAATGGTCCACTCAATCAATCTTCATTGTGTAGGTAACCTGGAATTGTTTAAATTGCGGGACTTATTTATAAATCCTACTGTAACACATGGGTTACCCGCTACCAGAACACCTCCTGGAGCAGGAGGTGGGCAGGCTGAGGTTGGTACTCAGTCAAGCAGAAGTCCACAGCAAAGGAGTCTTGCATGTACTGTGCCCTACGTTGATCTTCAAATATGGGAAAGAGGATTGATATACAAAACAGGTCCACCAAACGAAAAGCTCATGTTGTTAAAAAGTGAAACCCGTCCACATGCATTATTTCCTCATTGTACAAGAGCAGGATTTGGCTAGCATCCTTCTAGCATCATTTTTTTTTCATTTTAACCTCTTGCCTGTTAAGAGATGTGACAAAAAGGTTGTTCTGTCAGACCTTTCCTTAAGTAAACTCAAGTTCAACTGTCGAAAGAAATTTAGCAATTACGCACAGAACCGAATGCAGCTGGGGTCAGCCAGATGCTCGACACGAGCTCTTTTTGTCCCACTTGCTGTCAGTCCATCACGCAGCACTTTGCTCATGGTTGAGTGCTCAGCAGCCTCATCCTTTGTTGCTAATACAGCTCACCATCCCTTTAATTTACTGCCTTCCTTTCATCATTGTTTCTTCTTCTTCCCAGACTGCCCATTCTGGCAAGCTAAACTGAGAGAGATTTTAGTTTAACTATTTATTTCTAAAGCAATGCACTCTTTGGTCATTGTCTGCAACATCAAAAGGTAAACATATCATTCTAACATCCCAGCATCCCTTTAGTAATACAATATTGAATGGAACATGCAGCATCACCCTTGCAAAAAAAGAAAAATAATGACTGGCTTATACAGCAACAGCTCTTGTCCGGCAGCTCCACCCAGACAGCCCCTGAGACGTGTGGCTCCCACACAGTGATGTCTGTGATTGTCAGTTCGCACAAACAAAGAGTCATACGATGTCCGGCTACATATCCAACCAAATGGTGCCTGTAGTGGCCACCACTTTTCACGTGCGATAGGGAGGATAGAAGATTTTGTTGAAGAAGAATTCGTTGAATTGTTGAGAATGGATTTTGCCCCAAATATATGAGGGGGTGGGTTTAGGCTAATACCTAATGTAGGGGTATTAAAGGGGAGAATGGGGGGAAGCCTACCCAAGCACATCATTGGAGCAAATTCTACCAGAAAAAAATAATTCAATGAAAACCTTTCAATCAGATCATATAGAACCTTTCATACAGGGTGGGATAATCCTGACTTTCGTCAGGCAGTGCGTGCCACTGCATGGTCTCACCAATTACGCTAGTTTGCACCCCTCTCTTCATATTATTTATTTGTTATTTATATGTTATGTTAGCGAAAAGTTGTCTTACAGTGCCTGAAGCTTGTCTGTGAGGTAGGGTATTGTGATCATGCCAAGTCACTCAATGCCAGACTCCAATAGCTTCTATTAGCCTAACTGGGGAACAAAGGAAAGTTGCATGGAATTGTCTTGTTCCCAAGGTTGCAGCTACCCTCTTGTCCTAATTAGTGAATTGTTAATGAACTGCAATAAGCATTTCAGTGAGATATACCATCCGTACTGTAAATGTAATGCTGACTTCACTTCTCTAGTGATATGGGGCCTCATTACACGGATGGCGGAGAACCATGGTGCTATTAACACCATGGTTCATGCCGGTAAAATACTGACACCGCCTTGGTGGAAAGGGGAATTACTGCCCCATTCCAAGGTTGGCGGGGCGGTAATTCCCCCTTCCACCATTGCCCTTTCCCATTCCCATTTTTGGCCTATAGGGCTCAATGGGAATGGGGAAGGCGCTAATTACGGTACCGCAAATTGCAGTACCGTAATTAGCTCCCTGGGTCCCTTTGCGGGTTGGTTTTTAACACATGCAAAAAGCAGGCGTTAAATCCCCCAACCCGCAAAGGGACCTCGTAGTAAGGCGGTAAGGATTTACCGGTACCGGTATTTTACCGGTACCGGTAAATCCTTACCGCCATCCGTGTAATGAGGCCCATGGACTCACGCATTAACTATATGGTACTACATTATGGCTGTGATGCCCCTGGCCTTAGATTTGCAACTACCAGAGTAATCATTTCAGTCTACCCAAGATGCAAAAGTCAAATTGCAATTTTTTATTGAAATTCCATAGACTAAATGCTTTACTCAACCTTCTATTAAATGAAAACATATAAAACAAACTGGAGCCTACAGAGTCCCCTGTAACATCCTCCTCCTGCTGGTTTGGGTCTATTTGACCAAAAACATTTGACCTAATCACATCTGATCATATTTAGTTGACCTTTTTCAGTCTAAAATACAAGAGGAGACCCCCTGCAACTCTCCCCTCCAGCTCCCCTAACCTAATCTATACCCTTACCTACCCCCATATATATGTATTTAATTAAATTGGACTGAAACAAAGGTCAAAGAAATTTGATTAAATGTTTTAGGTCAAATGTTTTTAGGTCAATTATGCTAACACCCTCCAACTACATTATGGCATTAGAGGTCCTTTTTTGAGGACCACTTTCGTTCTTTTTGCATTGAAAATTGTGAGAAACTGCACTTAAAACTCTTATACTCTCCAGTTTGCTTTTGTTTTGCATAATTCCCAATATGATAGAGTCATAGATGAGCACCTAGTGAAGTGAGCATGTTGTCACTGGCTATTTCATTGAAGAAATGAAGAAAATGGTTTTTAGCTCTTGGAATTGTCCTCACATGCTGTCCTATTCCCTTACACACTGGGGGAAAAGTGGACCCAAAGGTGAGGATAGTTTAGCACCCACATATTTAAGTGCTGCAGGGTGAGAATTAAAATGTTTTGCACAGTTCAGAATGCTAACATTACCTTTCACTTGCTTTACTGCACTCCCACACACCTGTATGTGATTCTTGATACCATTCTTCAAGAAGAGGATAGACACAATGCATTCCAGTTGAAATCATTGCTGTCCTCCGTTCACAATAGTGAAGCCATAATAAAAGTGATATGGCATGCATGGAGAGCTCTGAGTTTTAAATGGTAGACTGCAATGTAAGTCAGACTTCACTGTTCTTTGGCTTAGAAACAAACCTCTCTTTTCCATAATAAGGAAAGCAATTGTAGTATGTGTACTGAATGAGTGGTGGCACATTTTTCAGTATTTACCGCCAGAATACCGGCAAACTCGTAATGATCCTCATAGTCACCTTTGAGGGGATAATGGACACATTTTCTCTTGAGAAAAACATTGTCTGTGGAGCGCTTGGGCCACATGTGATGACATTCTATAGCCAGGATCCCTTAAGTGCATGCATAATTATGGATGATGACCCAAAATATTCCTCATCTGGGGTATACATACTATGAGGTGCTTTAAATGGGTCAGCACTCTGCTTAAGTCTCCAGATCTAAATTCATTCAACATGGCTTGGGTGCAACCCTAGAGACATTCTGAGTGTATTCACAAACACATTAACAAGGCTGAACTAATGGTTGGCATTTTGGTCATAAACACTTTCAGGGCAACTGCCCATGTTAATCTGCTTCCTGTTTTCTCTGAACAGAACAGAACCACACCAAATGGGTTAGCATCATATGTTATCACTGTACTATACACTCCCACCCCTCTGCCTTTGACCTTGACAGTAATGTATTTGAATTGCAAACATTTCATTCTTTTAACTAATTTCTTCAAATACATGCATATTGTGTAGAGTCATTAGTCAGTGGTAAAGCATCAAATAGTGCTTCCAGTGTCATTACACGTCCTGTCTTCCCCGAACTACCAGAGACAATAAGAGATTGCATGGCACTAATACAGTAAAAACCTCCCACGAGAGTATAACTTAAACCTTTCAGTTACAAAATGCAACTTGCAAGGCATATGTCTTGGAGGCTTTGAACAGCCAGAACTCAGAAACATTTGGGCCAAAATAGTGGCAATATGTGATGATCAAATGTCCATTTTGTGTGCAAAATAGAGTGATATGTCTAAATGCTGTCTCTAAAGAACACGATATGTAGTGGAAATGTCTCTTCTGTGAAAGGATGGTGAGCTAAAGACTCCGGTTGAAACTCTAACCTGGGATATAGGCCAGTAGTAGAGAAACTCCAAGATCCCCCCTTGTTTTTGCATATTAAGTAGCTTTTGGTTTTCACCCTAAGTTACAAGGGTAATCCAGACGTGAAACCCTTGCTCACTGTTCTTAGAGAGGCACGGCTCCACCACACTGACAAGGCCCAATCAGGCTGAAACACGTGTCTGTGGTTTCTGTTGGTACTCTTGTTCAGAAGAGAATTGCCAGGCATTTCGGTGCTGAACTAAGACTGATATGTAGTGGACATTTCTCTTCAGTGTAAGGATGGTGAGCTAAAGACTCTGGTTGAGACTTTAACCCCGGATATAGGCCGGTAGTAGAGAAACTCCCAGAACCCCCCCCCCCTGTTTTTTCTAAAGAACATGAAGCTTGTTGGGCCCACCATGGTGCAGACATCTGCGTTGGCTCCATATTGCACAGGGTGCTCCTCACAGCAAACCTTGACACAATGAATAATGCCTGTTGCCCCATTTACTGTTGCTATAACAGATGGAAAAGGGAGCAAATACTACATCTCCCAGAGTTCATTTATTTATATATGAAAGCCAATGACTTGAAAAATGGTGACCTAATGACATCATCTCATTTGGTTTTTTGGGAGGAGCCACATGAGCAGTGGTTAGTGACACTTGGTGCACTGCACAAGGTTGGCCTCTGCCCCATAGAGTCCATTCCCACAGTATGTTTTTCCAAACTAAACAATTATAATAACAACAAAAATCTATGGGTCTTTTGGGAAACAATACAAGTGTGTTCTCAGTTCACCTGATAGTTCAGTAATGGCCAGGAGAATGCCATACCATGGTATTAGAATGAGATTCAAGTTGATAGCATTGCCGCAAATTGGTCTCCCTAATACAGCACTCAATAACCACTTGTAAACTGTGGCCTGTCATAAAGCCACAACATTGCCCCTAAATCACTTGCCAGATCTCTAGAAGTTTCCTAAAGAAACTAAGAGGAATTAACAATGAAATAGCTTCCCTGGGATCACACAAACTCTGTATCCCAGTATCAGTATGTTTGCACGTCAGGTTTACATGCTAACTATATAATTTTCATGCCCTTAATCCGGGGATCCCTGGCCAGGAAATATCCTCACTTCTCACTAATGAGTAAGTGTTGTGTTTTCCCTTGGCTTCAAGTAAAAAAGACTCTGTATTCAATACAGTCTATACCAGGTCCTGTTATCTTCAATCATTCCTTCACAGCATGTCCTCCTTTTCCAGTAAATCACTTTCTAGAGGTTTGAGTCTCAGCACAATTATTTACTCCTTGATCTTTTGGTTCAGCCCCATCTGCTTCTCGTTGTAGACTCTTGTCATACCCCTTCACCTGCACCCCATTCACTTGTGCTTTGTGGACCAAATGTACCTATACATAACACCTGGGAGGGTAATGCCATACTGACTCCAGAGCTCTAACTAAACAGCTGGTCACCTGCCTCAGGGTCTTGGTTCTAATCCCCAACACACACTTTTCATCCAACTCTTTACCGAGTTGCAATCTTCTTGTGCTTGAGGGAACCTCTCCTGCCATGGTCCTCTGCTGCACCCTGTGAGCTTCCTATCCCTTCTCTTGTACCTATTCAGCATTTCACCACATGCTCTTGACTCAACCCATCCTCAATTCCCTCCCATAAGGTTGGAAGCCTACGTACTTCTTCTCCTTCGTAGGCTTCCTCTGAGCTCTCCCTTGTTATTTCTGCCTTCGTTCTGTATCCTTTTACTCCAGTCATCTCAATAATGTTGCCCCTTGTCCCTCCAGGTGTCTTTTCTAACTACCTCTTATGTGTTCCTCGATTCATTCATCCAGATGTTTCTAACGGTTTTCACCTTACAACTATCCACCTCTGGTAATTTACTGTTTCTCCCAACCTCCTCTGTAAGACTCTCCACTTTTCCTTCTGCTTTAGTGTTTCTAATAATCACCTCCAGAAAATGCTCTTTATCTTCTCCCATGTTGTTACCACCAACCTATATATTTAATGTTCTCACCTATCTTCCATTAACTTCCTCTCAAACCACCTTCACCCTTTTGATGTTCATCCCATTCTCTCCCTTCTTGATCGTCACCATATGTCTTTACTCTGCAACTCCTCCTTGCACTACACCTGCCCTCAAGCTTCCCTTCTCCCATTTCCTTCCTGTAGCTTTTAACACCAATACCCTCCTAAATTGCTACTCCATTGCCTTCATATTAAAACAATGCTATTTGAATGCAGGAAGTTTTGTTAGGAGAATAGCTAGCCCACTGCGACCTGTTAGTGTCGTAGTTGTGCAAATCAATTAGTGTATTTCAAACTGAGGGAGGTTCTCCCACAATCCCGCCACTATGTCTCCTACTGCTCAGTAACATGATATGATTCAAGCCTTCC
The DNA here is from genome assembly GCF_040938575.1 of Ambystoma mexicanum. Classification (NCBI taxonomy): domain Eukaryota; kingdom Metazoa; phylum Chordata; class Amphibia; order Caudata; family Ambystomatidae; genus Ambystoma; species Ambystoma mexicanum. Next base: position 453,320,934 of record NC_090938.1, read on the forward strand.
TGTAAGCTGACCACCATTTTGGAATGCAACTTTGTGAATACTTGAAGTGCAGCTATGAACACAGACATGCATCATTTGTACACATCTTAGAAGGAATGTACCACTTCATGTTAGTTGCACAACTGCTAATGGGACACACACTCATCCTCTTACCAATGACATACACTGATCTGCCCAAAGGTTATCATCGTTATAGTAAGTGGGTAGTTTTGGGGGGGTGGAAACAGGACATAATGAATCTGAGAGTGGAAGATATTACTGTCATGCACTGTTGTACTCCAAAGAATGGACCAAGGATGATGCAGAATGGCAGTGGATGGGGCCAGATCATCAACACAACACTGTATAATTTGATCTCTAGCAATGTCAAGTGGCAGGCCCTATTTGGATTTTCCACAGATATTACCGCTGTAAATCGTGCTTACAGAGTAAAAGCATGCAAAGTTTTACTGTTTGTTTTATGTTCCATTAAGGGGATCTTGTGCATCACCTGAAGATCCTGCCTCAAATACAAAGCTTCCTGGGCCTACAACAAAAATGACCCTGACTGCATTCTGCCTGGAAGTCTGGAAGCCACCTTGAGCAAGCAGATTGGCTTACTGAGGGTTATGTGATCTCATCATGTGACTGAAATTTCGTTTTGAAATCAAATCCTGCATTCCCATAGGATCCTGCACACCATCTGAAAGTTTGGCCTCAAAAACCAATCTCCGTGGATGTACAGCATCCAGGAACCTTCACATTCCTGCCTGGGATTGTGGACATTAGTAAGAAGGGGTAGATAAATACTACAACCTGTATTGTGATGCAGTAGGTCAAACAACTACAAGTTAACAAAAATAAACTTTATATTGAAAATTACATCGAGTAAAATATCAATGAACTAAGTAGACAGTTTATAGATAACTATTGGTAAACAAGACACAACAATGTATATTGTACAGTATTTATACTGTGACCGTGACTGTATACCCTGCTAGGTTCTGCAACTCTTCTAAATAGAGGCTTTTATGGTCATAGGGACATATATTGTTTATGATCAACGGATTAGTGTTGATAACTCTGTATAATTGGATTGTAGACACACATACTCTCTGCTATTAGGCTTAGGCACATTCTCAACATGTTTCTGTTCACGTTCCAAAAGATGGTGAACATTCGTCAGGAAATTGATGGTGGTGTCACTAGTAATAATAGGACTATGGAGTTTCAAGTCCCATCAGTCTATAATGGGTCAATATCCAAATTCAATTATGCTTGTCGCTGCTATCACATTACAGGCTGTTGATAAAAACAAAAACAACAAAAGCAGTTCATGTTATATCTACAGTTGGAGATTAAGAACAATCTTTTAACTAACTAGTGGTATATAATTTACCTTGGTTGCTTAGTTGGGGTAGCCAGGTAGTGTAGAGTCTTTTAGTTAGACCACGATCTGTGTACACTCTGAAGAAAACACACAAATATTGGGGTTTAGGTGCTACCTTGTATGCATACATGCTCATAACCCTATCATCTACTCCTAAGTCAAGCAAAGTATGGGAGGAGAATTCTCCTGAAAGGCTCACCGCACGAGGATCCTTGAGTGAGCCTCAGTGTGTTAGCTATAGCGCGTCTGCTAGTTCAAACCCCCTAGGTGTTCAGCGAAGGGCAGTAAGACAGTGGGAGCTGTGTGAAAAACCTGCTGCCTAATTAGTCTGAGGAATAATAACACTTGAGGCTCAAGGGAAAATGGAATGAGCATTACTCTGTGTAGTAGTACATTTCCAGGTATCATTGAATGGATTTTAATTACTCCTGAACTTCGCTGTCCTGGAGTTGGGTAAGAAAATAAATATGGTAATACCTAGAACCTCGATTAAAGAAGATATCTAGTTCTGTGGCTTGTTAACTGTTAAAAGTGTATGCTACTCTCGTGATGGAGGTAGACTAAATCTTAAACGAGTGCCATAGCGGCTAGGATTAACTAGAGCATGCAGGACACATGTTTAAAAAGCAGTGTCTTGTGGCTTCATAAGGTGTTAGTATAACTCTTCATGACTTGAGCATGCACGTATCACATAATAAAACAATGGGGGTCATTACGAGTTTGGAGGTAGCCATGGTGCTATTAGCGCCATGGCTGCCTCCAAACCCGGGTCTGGGTCTGGTCTGGCTGAATGGGGACTTAGCGGGACATTACAACCTAGGCAGACCTGGTAAATCCCCATTCAGTTAACCATTCCCATTTGAGCCCTCATAGGGCTCAATGGCAATGGGGAAGGCGCTAATAATGGGCCCGCAAATTGTGGGCCCGTTATTAGCTCCAAGGTCTCTTAACGGGACCCGCAGAGAACGGCTGTTCAGACCAGCCGTTCCTGCTGGGACCCGCTAAGGGTCCTCGGAATAGGGCGGTAAGGGTTTACCGGCACCGGCATCATTACCGGTGACCGTTAACCCTTACCGCCCAACTCGTAATGACCCCCAATGTATAGTTATGTAAACATTTGAAAATTGTTACAGGCTTTACACTTGACCATAGGGTTATAAGGTGAGTGTGTGTGAACGCCATAGGCTAGGTAGCAATTAGTACATGATGGAGCCTCAAATGCGTTTATATAAACTTTATTTAATGGTTGCGTGTATTATATGTGGGGCAAATGTTGGTCATTAACTGCTGCGTGGAGATGTATCGTGGAATACTTACCTTCTGTATGCATCTTGCGCGCTGCTGTTCCGTAATGTCTGGTAAAGATTTGTGTTGCAAGGATTGCTTTGGTGAAAAAGAACATAGAAATAGACAATGGCTCAGAGTTGTGAACTCTATAGTGGCCATTTTGTAATGGTGTCCAAATAAGTAGAAAAGCATACATTATATATAAGACCAATGCCATCGGCCGTGGGTTTATGTTATTAAGGTGGTTTTGACGGTACTAAAATGATATCTTAAATGCCATGTTGGTATTACGCCCGCGTGAGGTATTGCACCTATCTGTATATAATGAGTGGAGTTTATCTGCTAGAATAAGATATTCACTGATAGCCACAGGTGATAAAATAAAAGTAAATCAGTCTGGCATCTTAATTGCATGTGTCTTTGACCCATATTTATACCCCTCGATGTGAATGGAATTTAATGGATCTATTCTGAAAATATATAGATGGGGGGAAAATCGCAAAGGTTTTTACATGCCCTTGAAGTGCTTTTAAGCTAGATCCTTAGGGTATTAACAGTATAGGGCAAGGTAGGCAAAGATTTAGATAAGTCCAAAAAAGCGTATTTAAGGTAGAAATGCAGGTAGTTGGAAAGGTATAGGTTACCTCCAGTGTATCTGACTTCTGTTTACATGAAATCCGGGAGTGACAAAACGTTTACATCTAAATAGAGATAAAGCCTAGTTTTGTGGATCAATTGTGGGTGGATATGTTGACCTAATAATGCTTATAATTTGATTTTATGCTATTCCACTGGCTCATTCGGTTCTTAAATCCCCAGATTTCTTTTCGCAGAGTTTTTTGCCAAATATTTTTTTGGCTGAAAAAACTCATCAAATTATTTTTTTAAAATATTTTGGGGGGATTCAAACACTGGATCTGTTTGAATAACACCAAAACCAAACTAATGATTTTCGGAACACGACAGGCCAGATCCAAACTTGGTGAGGAATACAAAGCTTTTATTATCAAAGAGGCTAATATTCCTGTTATGACTCAAGTTAAAACAGTCAGGATGATGGTTGAAGCCTCATTAAGGTCAGAGGTACAGGTTAATTACCTGCACAAAAATAATGCTTGTTACCTGCCTCTACTGAGGGCTATTAGACCATTCGTTAACGAGGGAAATACGGCCACTATCGCTACGGCAATTATATTGTCACAACTGGATTATGCCAACGCCTTGTAGCTCGGAGCCACTAAGAGAGAAATTGAGAGATGCCAAGTAATGGAAAACAATGCAGTTGGCATAGTAAAGGGAACTAAAAACAGAGAGCACACAATGACAGGAAGTAAATCCTTACATTGGCTTAAAGTTGAAGACAGAGTCATATTCAAGTCTATGACAATAGTCCACAAGTGCTTATTTGATGATGCACTGAGTTATTTTAAAAACCAATTTTCAATTTACACTCATCAGAGACTTCTAAAATCAGCTGATTTAGGCCTGCTTAATGTACCACGTGCAAATCGCACTACATGCAGGGGTAGATGTTTCCCAATGCGGGCTGCACAACATTGGAACAAGCTGCCCGCTACTCTCCGGCAAGAGGAAAATTATCAGAGTTTCAGGAAATTACTGAAAATTCATCTGTTTCACTAAACCACCCCATCAGATAAAAGTCAGTTAGCCCCCCGCTATTATTGTTAGCTAAGCTTTATGATGTTTTGACTTTACTGGGTTCGCCGCGCCCTGATGCCTGCAGGCTTTTGGCGCGTCACAAGCATACATAAACATAAACATAAACATAAACATCAAGTTAGCTTTTCCAAAAACACTAGGAAAATGAGTGTGAAAATGTCCATGTGCATGGGCCCCATCCATGCCTGAACACATTCATGCCCATTCACCCACCAGCCATCCATCCAGTGGCTGCTGCTGAATATTTTTTAAATTGGAGGGATATAAACATGTTCCACAATATGTCAGAGCAACCAAGCATAGCGAAGGAGCCCAAACCAACTCATGGAGTTTGAGGGGGTTTTCTCCCCCCACTCTTGGATAATATTTGATTGAATAATGGGTGAAAATGGTGCATTACATGCAACACTTCAAATCTGACTCTGAAACAGATGCTACTACTAACAGCCACAACGAGGCAAACATCACTGTACTCCACAAAAGAGGGTCCCACGACTAATTCCAAGTAGATAAATTCACCCAGGAGGGCACCTACCACTGAAATATATAACGCAATCCCTACCCCAGAACAGTAGATATAGACAACAAACATGCCATGTTATAAGAAAGGCAAAGAAATGAGAAAGGAAAAAAAGAAACAGGAAGGAAACCGCACCCCCACAGAATGGAAAGCAATCAGACTAACAATATGAACCAAAAAAAGTAGAAAAACAGAGTGCATCTTTGCTACCTCTCACCGATGGTCCTACTTCAACGGAAAACAAACAACTGACAAACGACCCTAACAATCCACAAGCAAGGTCAGAAGCAAACCAGGACCCCAACTGGACACCAAACCTCACACCTCAACATGAACATACAGAACAGAGTAACTTGAAAGTCATTTTTAGTAAGACCCCACCAAGAATATAATTAATATAATATAAGTTAGCATTTATATAGCGCTACGAATCTTCAGGTATCTGAGAGCTGCTTATTATTACCCACAGTGTGTGGTGCTCATTTATCAACCTCAGAAGAATGAATGGCTGAGTTTGGCCCAGCCATGATTTGAACCTGCGTTAGCAGGTTCTGCACAGATTTCAAAGCGAGCACTCTACTCGCTGTGCTATCAGACAGGCTATCAGAAACAAGCTCAAATTCCTAATCTTCCACACCCCTTACATAACCAAAGATGGGGAAAACTCACACATAAAAACAAGCAACTCTTCACCACAAACCAGACAGAAAACAACACTCTGTCAACTGAATCGAGCTCCTCAACAAAGAGACAAAGACCCCAACCAGAATATCAGGAAACAACTACATCATCCAAGAGTGAACCTCAGGAAAAGAACATCCAACAAACACCACCCTTTGCATGGCACAAGAAAGGATAGTCAACAACAGACAAGGAAAACACACACACTACACGGCAGCTTACTCAAAGTAAGATCTGTGGCAAAACACAAAACAGAAATGTATAACCTTCTAAGCGAGGTTGACACCAATGCAGTCTTCTTCACAGAGACATTGCTATTGGACAATTAGAAAAAAAATCTCCCACTAAGCCATACCAGACAACTTTAAACTAAAACATGACAACAAAGAAAACCTAAGGAATAGATGGAATCACAGTGGCGCACAAAGACCACATCTGTGCCAAACCACTACCCTCAACTGACATAGAAGACTGCAAATCCCTCCTAATCAACATCAAGCTGAAAGACCAAGCCAGCGTACTGGTTCTTCTGATCTACAGACCGCCATGTGACAATCCAAATTTTCCGATGAAGCTCACTGATTCCATTGCACAGGGTCTTGGTTCTAATCCCCAACACACACTTTTCATCCAACTCTTTACCGAGTTGCAATCTTCTTGTGCTTGAGGGAACCTCTCCTGCCATGGTCCTCTGCTGCACCCTGTGAGCTTCCTATCCCTTCTCTTGTACCTATTCAGCATTTCACCACATGCTCTTGACTCAACCCATCCTCAATTCCCTCCCATAAGGTTGGAAGCCTACGTACTTCTTCTCCTTCGTAGGCTTCCTCTGAGCTCTCCCTTGTTATTTCTGCCTTCGTTCTGTATCCTTTTACTCCAGTCATCTCAATAATGTTGCCCCTTGTCCCTCCAGGTGTCTTTTCTAACTACCTCTTATGTGTTCCTCGATTCATTCATCCAGATGTTTCTAACGGTTTTCACCTTACAACTATCCACCTCTGGTAATTTACTGTTTCTCCCAACCTCCTCTGTAAGACTCTCCACTTTTCCTTCTGCTTTAGTGTTTCTAATAATCACCTCCAGAAAATGCTCTTTATCTTCTCCCATGTTGTTACCACCAACCTATATATTTAATGTTCTCACCTATCTTCCATTAACTTCCTCTCAAACCACCTTCACCCTTTTGATGTTCATCCCATTCTCTCCCTTCTTGATCGTCACCATATGTCTTTACTCTGCAACTCCTCCTTGCACTACACCTGCCCTCAAGCTTCCCTTCTCCCATTTCCTTCCTGTAGCTTTTAACACCAATACCCTCCTAAATTGCTACTCCATTGCCTTCATATTAAAACAATGCTATTTGAATGCAGGAAGTTTTGTTAGGAGAATAGCTAGCCCACTGCGACCTGTTAGTGTCGTAGTTGTGCAAATCAATTAGTGTATTTCAAACTGAGGGAGGTTCTCCCACAATCCCGCCACTATGTCTCCTACTGCTCAGTAACATGATATGATTCAAGCCTTCCTGTAAGCTGACCACCATTTTGGAATGCAACTTTGTGAATACTTGAAGTGCAGCTATGAACACAGACATGCATCATTTGTACACATCTTAGAAGGAATGTACCACTTCATGTTAGTTGCACAACTGCTAATGGGACACACACTCATCCTCTTACCAATGACATACACTGATCTGCCCAAAGGTTATCATCGTTATAGTAAGTGGGTAGTTTTGGGGGGGTGGAAACAGGACATAATGAATCTGAGAGTGGAAGATATTACTGTCATGCACTGTTGTACTCCAAAGAATGGACCAAGGATGATGCAGAATGGCAGTGGATGGGGCCAGATCATCAACACAACACTGTATAATTTGATCTCTAGCAATGTCAAATGGCAGGCCCTATTTGGATTTTCCACAGATATTACCGCTGTAAATCGTGCTTACAGAGTAAAAGCATGCAAAGTTTTACTGTTTGTTTTATGTTCCATTAAGGGGATCTTGTGCATCACCTGAAGATCCTGCCTCAAATACAAAGCTTCCTGGGCCTACAACAAAAATGACCCTGACTGCATTCTGCCTGGAAGTCTGGAAGCCACCTTGAGCAAGCAGATTGGCTTACTGAGGGTTATGTGATCTCATCATGTGACTGAAATTTCGTTTTGAAATCAAATCCTGCATTCCCATAGGATCCTGCACACCATCTGAAAGTTTGGCCTCAAAAACCAATCTCCGTGGATGTACAGCATCCAGGAACCTTCACATTCCTGCCTGGGATTGTGGACATTAGTAAGAAGGGGTAGATAAATACTACAACCTGTATTGTGATGCAGTAGGTCAAACAACTACAAGTTAACAAAAATAAACTTTATATTGAAAATTACATCGAGTAAAATATCAATGAACTAAGTAGACAGTTTATAGATAACTATTGGTAAACAAGACACAACAATGTATATTGTACAGTATTTATACTGTGACCGTGACTGTATACCCTGCTAGGTTCTGCAACTCTTCTAAATAGAGGCTTTTATGGTCATAGGGACATATATTGTTTATGATCAACGGATTAGTGTTGATAACTCTGTATAATTGGATTGTAGACACACATACTCTCTGCTATTAGGCTTAGGCACATTCTCAACATGTTTCTGTTCACGTTCCAAAAGATGGTGAACATTCGTCAGGAAATTGATGGTGGTGTCACTAGTAATAATAGGACTATGGAGTTTCAAGTCCCATCAGTCTATAATGGGTCAATATCCAAATTCAATTATGCTTGTCGCTGCTATCACATTACAGGCTGTTGATAAAAACAAAAACAACAAAAGCAGTTCATGTTATATCTACAGTTGGAGATTAAGAACAATCTTTTAACTAACTAGTGGTATATAATTTACCTTGGTTGCTTAGTTGGGGTAGCCAGGTAGTGTAGAGTCTTGTAGTTAGACCACGATCTGTGTACACTCTGAAGAAAACACACAAATATTGGGGTTTAGGTGCTACCTTGTATGCATACATGCTCATAACCCTATCATCTACTCCTAAGTCAAGCAAAGTATGGGAGGAGAATTCTCCTGAAAGGCTCACCGCACGAGGATCCTTGAGTGAGCCTCAGTGTGTTAGCTATAGCGCGTCTGCTAGTTCAAACCCCCTAGGTGTTCAGCGAAGGGCAGTAAGACAGTGGGAGCTGTGTGAAAAACCTGCTGCCTAATTAGTCTGAGGAATAATAACACTTGAGGCTCAAGGGAAAATGGAATGAGCATTACTCTGTGTAGTAGTACATTTCCAGGTATCATTGAATGGATTTTAATTACTCCTGAACTTCGCTGTCCTGGAGTTGGGTAAGAAAATAAATATGGTAATACCTAGAACCTCGATTAAAGAAGATATCTAGTTCTGTGGCTTGTTAACTGTTAAAAGTGTATGCTACTCTCGTGATGGAGGTAGACTAAATCTTAAACGAGTGCCATAGCGGCTAGGATTAACTAGAGCATGCAGGACACATGTTTAAAAAGCAGTGTCTTGTGGCTTCATAAGGTGTTAGTATAACTCTTCATGACTTGAGCATGCACGTATCACATAATAAAACAATGGGGGTCATTACGAGTTTGGAGGTAGCCATGGTGCTATTAGCGCCATGGCTGCCTCCAAACCCGGGTCTGGGTCTGGTCTGGCTGAATGGGGACTTAGCGGGACATTACAACCTAGGCAGACCTGGTAAATCCCCATTCAGTTAACCATTCCCATTTGAGCCCTCATAGGGCTCAATGGCAATGGGGAAGGCGCTAATAATGGGCCCGCAAATTGTGGGCCCGTTATTAGCTCCAAGGTCTCTTAACGGGACCCGCAGAGAACGGCTGTTCAGACCAGCCGTTCCTGCTGGGACCCGCTAAGGGTCCTCGGAATAGGGCGGTAAGGGTTTACCGGCACCGGCATCATTACCGGTGACCGTTAACCCTTACCGCCCAACCCGTAATGACCCCCAATGTATAGTTATGTAAACATTTGAAAATTGTTACAGGCTTTACACTTGACCATAGGGTTATAAGGTGAGTGTGTGTGAACGCCATAGGCTAGGTAGCAATTAGTACATGATGGAGCCTCAAATGCGTTTATATAAACTTTATTTAATGGTTGCGTGTATTATATGTGGGGCAAATGTTGGTCATTAACTGCTGCGTGGAGATGTATCGTGGAATACTTACCTTCTGTATGCATCTTGCGCGCTGCTGTTCCGTAATGTCTGGTAAAGATTTGTGTTGCAAGGATTGCTTTGGTGAAAAAGAACATAGAAATAGACAATGGCTCAGAGTTGTGAACTCTATAGTGGCCATTTTGTAATGGTGTCCAAATAAGTAGAAAAGCATACATTATATATAAGACCAATGCCATCGGCCGTGGGTTTATGTTATTAAGGTGGTTTTGACGGTACTAAAATGATATCTTAAATGCCATGTTGGTATTACGCCCGTGTGAGGTATTGCACCTATCTGTATATAATGAGTGGAGTTTATCTGCTAGAATAAGATATTCACTGATAGCCACAGGTGATAAAATAAAAGTAAATCAGTCTGGCATCTTAATTGCATGTGTCTTTGACCCATATTTATACCCCTCGATGTGAATGGAATTTAATGGATCTATTCTGAAAATATATAGATGGGGGGAAAATCGCAAAGGTTTTTACATGCCCTTGAAGTGCTTTTAAGCTAGATCCTTAGGGTATTAACAGTATAGGGCAAGGTAGGCAAAGATTTAGATAAGTCCAAAAAAGCGTATTTAAGGTAGAAATGCAGGTAGTTGGAAAGGTATAGGTTACCTCCAGTGTATCTGACTTCTGTTTACATGAAATCCGGGAGTGACAAAACGTTTACATCTAAATAGAGATAAAGCCTAGTTTTGTGGATCAATTGTGGGTGGATATGTTGACCTAATAATGCTTATAATTTGATTTTATGCTATTCCACTGGCTCATTCGGTTCTTAAATCCCCAGATTTCTTTTCGCAGAGTTTTTTGCCAAATATTTTTTTGGCTGAAAAAACTCATCAAATTATTTTTTTAAAATATTTTGGGGGGATTCAAACACTGGATCTGTTTGAATAACACCAAAACCAAACTAATGATTTTCGGAACACGACAGGCCAGATCCAAACTTGGTGAGGAATACAAAGCTTTTATTATCAAAGAGGCTAATATTCCTGTTATGACTCAAGTTAAAACACTCAGGATGATGGTTGAAGCCTCATTAAGGTCAGAGGTACAGGTTAATTACCTGCACAAAAATAATGCTTGTTACCTGCCTCTACTGAGGGCTATTAGACCATTCGTTAACGAGGGAAATACGGCCACTATCGCTACAGCAATTATATTGTCACAACTGGATTATGCCAACGCCTTGTAGCTCGGAGCCACTAGGAGAGAAATTGAGAGATGCCAAGTAATGGAAAACAATGCAGTTGGCATAGTAAAGGGAACTAAAAACAGAGAGCACACAATGACAGGAAGTAAATCCTTACATTGGCTTAAAGTTGAAGACAGAGTCATATTCAAGTCTATGACAATAGTCCACAAGTGCTTATTTGATGATGCACTGAGTTATTTTAAAAACCAATTTTCAATTTACACTCATCAGAGACTTCTAAAATCAGCTGATTTAGGCCTGCTTAATGTACCACGTGCAAATCGCACTACATGCAGGGGTAGCTGTTTCCCAATGCGGGCTGCACAACATTGGAACAAGCTGCCCGCTACTCTCCGGCAAGAGGAAAATTATCAGAGTTTCAGGAAATTACTGAAAATTCATCTGTTTCACTAAACCACCCCATCAGATAAAAGTCAGTTAGCCCCCCGCTATTATTGTTAGCTAAGCTTTATGATGTTTTGACTTTACTGGGTTCGCCGCGCCCTGATGCCTGCAGGCTTTTGGCGCGTCACAAGCATACATAAACATAAACATAAACATAAACATCAAGTTAGCTTTTCCAAAAACACTAGGAAAATGAGTGTGAAAATGTCCATGTGCATGGGCCCCATCCATGCCTGAACACATTCATGCCCATTCACCCACCAGCCATCCATCCAGTGGCTGCTGCTGAATATTTTTTAAATTGGAGGGATATAAACATGTTCCACAATATGTCAGAGCAACCAAGCATAGCGAAGGAGCCCAAACCAACTCATGGAGTTTGAGGGGGTTTTCTCCCACCACTCTTGGATAATATTTGATTGAATAATGGGTGAAAATGGTGCATTACATGCAACACTTCAAATCTGACTCTGAAACAGATGCTACTACTAACAGCCACAACGAGGCAAACATCACTGTACTCCACAAAAGAGGGTCCCACGACTAATTCCAAGTAGATAAATTCACCCAGGAGGGCACCTACCACTGAAATATATAACGCTATCCCTACCCCAGAACAGTAGATATAGACAACAAACATGCCATGTTATAAGAAAGGCAAAGAAATGAGAAAGGAAAAAAAGAAACAGGAAGGAAACCGCACCCCCACAGAATGGAAAGCAATCAGACTAACAATATGAACCAAAAAAAGTAGAAAAACAGAGTGCATCTTTGCTACCTCTCACCGATGGTCCTACTTCAACGGAAAACAAACAACTGACAAACGACCCTAACAATCCACAAGCAAACCAGGACCCCAACTGGACACCAAACCTCACACCTCAACATGAACATACAGAACAGAGTAACTTGAAAGTCATTTTTAGTAAGACCCCACCAAGAATATAATTAATATAATATAAGTTAGCATTTATATAGCGCTACGAATCTTCAGGTATCTGAGAGCTGCTTATTATTACCCACAGTGTGTGGTGCTCATTTATCAACCTCAGAAGAATGAATGGCTGAGTTTGGCCCAGCCATGATTTGAACCTGCGTTAGCAGGTTCTGCACAGATTTCAAAGCGAGCACTCTACTCGCTGTGCTATCAGACAGGCTATCAGAAACAAGCTCAAATTCCTAATCTTCCACACCCCTTACATAACCAAAGATGGGGAAAACTCACACATAAAAACAAGCAACTCTTCACCACAAACCAGACAGAAAACAACACTCTGTCAACTGAATCGAGCTCCTCAACAAAGAGACAAAGACCCCAACCAGAATATCAGGAAACAACTACATCATCCAAGAGTGAACCTCAGGAAAAGAACATCCAACAAACACCACCCTTTGCATGGCACAAGAAAGGATAGTCAACAACAGACAAGGAAAACACACACACTACACAGCAGCTTACTCAAAGTAAGATCTGTGGCAAAACACAAAACAGAAATGTATAACCTTCTAAGCGAGGTTGACACCAATGCAGTCTTCTTCACAGAGACATTGCTATTGGACAATTAGAAAAAAAATCTCCCACTAAGCCATACCAGACAACTTTAAACTAAAACATGACAACAAAGAAAACCTAAGGAATAGATGGAATCACAGTGGCGCACAAAGACCACATCTGTGCCAAACCACTACCCTCAACTGACATAGAAGACTGCAAATCCCTCCTAATCAACATCAAGCTGAAAGACCAAGCCAGCGTACTGGTTCTTCTGATCTACAGACCGCCATGTGACAATCCAAATTTTCCGATGAAGCTCACTGATTCCATTGCACAGGGTCTTGGTTCTAATCCCCAACACACACTTTTCATCCAACTCTTTACCGAGTTGCAATCTTCTTGTGCTTGAGGGAACCTCTCCTGCCATGGTCCTCTGCTGCACCCTGTGAGCTTCCTATCCCTTCTCTTGTACCTATTCAGCATTTCACCACATGCTCTTGACTCAACCCATCCTCAATTCCCTCCCATAAGGTTGGAAGCCTACGTACTTCTTCTCCTTCGTAGGCTTCCTCTGAGCTCTCCCTTGTTATTTCTGCCTTCGTTCTGTATCCTTTTACTCCAGTCATCTCAATAATGTTGCCCCTTGTCCCTCCAGGTGTCTTTTCTAACTACCTCTTATGTGTTCCTCGATTCATTCATCCAGATGTTTCTAACGGTTTTCACCTTACAACTATCCACCTCTGGTAATTTACTGTTTCTCCCAACCTCCTCTGTAAGACTCTCCACTTTTCCTTCTGCTTTAGTGTTTCTAATAATCACCTCCAGAAAATGCTCTTTATCTTCTCCCATGTTGTTACCACCAACCTATATATTTAATGTTCTCACCTATCTTCCATTAACTTCCTCTCAAACCACCTTCACCCTTTTGATGTTCATCCCATTCTCTCCCTTCTTGATCGTCACCATATGTCTTTACTCTGCAACTCCTCCTTGCACTACACCTGCCCTCAAGCTTCCCTTCTCCCATTTCCTTCCTGTAGCTTTTAACACCAATACCCTCCTAAATTGCTACTCCATTGCCTTCATATTAAAACAATGCTATTTGAATGCAGGAAGTTTTGTTAGGAGAATAGCTAGCCCACTGCGACCTGTTAGTGTCGTAGTTGTGCAAATCAATTAGTGTATTTCAAACTGAGGGAGGTTCTCCCACAATCCCGCCACTATGTCTCCTACTGCTCAGTAACATGATATGATTCAAGCCTTCCTGTAAGCTGACCACCATTTTGGAATGCAACTTTGTGAATACTTGAAGTGCAGCTATGAACACAGACATGCATCATTTGTACACATCTTAGAAGGAATGTACCACTTCATGTTAGTTGCACAACTGCTAATGGGACACACACTCATCCTCTTACCAATGACATACACTGATCTGCCCAAAGGTTATCATCGTTATAGTAAGTGGGTAGTTTTGGGGGGGTGGAAACAGGACATAATGAATCTGAGAGTGGAAGATATTACTGTCATGCACTGTTGTACTCCAAAGAATGGACCAAGGATGATGCAGAATGGCAGTGGATGGGGCCAGATCATCAACACAACACTGTATAATTTGATCTCTAGCAATGTCAAGTGGCAGGCCCTATTTGGATTTTCCACAGATATTACCGCTGTAAATCGTGCTTACAGAGTAAAAGCATGCAAAGTTTTACTGTTTGTTTTATGTTCCATTAAGGGGATCTTGTGCATCACCTGAAGATCCTGCCTCAAATACAAAGCTTCCTGGGCCTACAACAAAAATGACCCTGACTGCATTCTGCCTGGAAGTCTGGAAGCCACCTTGAGCAAGCAGATTGGCTTACTGAGGGTTATGTGATCTCATCATGTGACTGAAATTTCGTTTTGAAATCAAATCCTGCATTCCCATAGGATCCTGCACACCATCTGAAAGTTTGGCCTCAAAAACCAATCTCCGTGGATGTACAGCATCCAGGAACCTTCACATTCCTGCCTGGGATTGTGGACATTAGTAAGAAGGGGTAGATAAATACTACAACCTGTATTGTGATGCAGTAGGTCAAACAACTACAAGTTAACAAAAATAAACTTTATATTGAAAATTACATCGAGTAAAATATCAATGAACTAAGTAGACAGTTTATAGATAACTATTGGTAAACAAGACACAACAATGTATATTGTACAGTATTTATACTGTGACCGTGACTGTATACCCTGCTAGGTTCTGCAACTCTTCTAAATAGAGGCTTTTATGGTCATAGGGACATATATTGTTTATGATCAACGGATTAGTGTTGATAACTCTGTATAATTGGATTGTAGACACACATACTCTCTGCTATTAGGCTTAGGCACATTCTCAACATGTTTCTGTTCACGTTCCAAAAGATGGTGAACATTCGTCAGGAAATTGATGGTGGTGTCACTAGTAATAATAGGACTATGGAGTTTCAAGTCCCATCAGTCTATA
Source organism: Ambystoma mexicanum (assembly GCF_040938575.1). Lineage (NCBI taxonomy): Eukaryota > Metazoa > Chordata > Amphibia > Caudata > Ambystomatidae > Ambystoma > Ambystoma mexicanum. The sequence goes on from NC_090938.1 coordinate 453,336,271, forward strand.
ATGGGTCAATATCCAAATTCAATTATGCTTGTCGCTGCTATCACATTACAGGCTGTTGATAAAAACAAAAACAACAAAAGCAGTTCATGTTATATCTACAGTTGGAGATTAAGAACAATCTTTTAACTAACTAGTGGTATATAATTTACCTTGGTTGCTTAGTTGGGGTAGCCAGGTAGTGTAGAGTCTTGTAGTTAGACCACGATCTGTGTACACTCTGAAGAAAACACACAAATATTGGGGTTTAGGTGCTACCTTGTATGCATACATGCTCATAACCCTATCATCTACTCCTAAGTCAAGCAAAGTATGGGAGGAGAATTCTCCTGAAAGGCTCACCGCACGAGGATCCTTGAGTGAGCCTCAGTGTGTTAGCTATAGCGCGTCTGCTAGTTCAAACCCCCTAGGTGTTCAGCGAAGGGCAGTAAGACAGTGGGAGCTGTGTGAAAAACCTGCTGCCTAATTAGTCTGAGGAATAATAACACTTGAGGCTCAAGGGAAAATGGAATGAGCATTACTCTGTGTAGTAGTACATTTCCAGGTATCATTGAATGGATTTTAATTACTCCTGAACTTCGCTGTCCTGGAGTTGGGTAAGAAAATAAATATGGTAATACCTAGAACCTCGATTAAAGAAGATATCTAGTTCTGTGGCTTGTTAACTGTTAAAAGTGTATGCTACTCTCGTGATGGAGGTAGACTAAATCTTAAACGAGTGCCATAGCGGCTAGGATTAACTAGAGCATGCAGGACACATGTTTAAAAAGCAGTGTCTTGTGGCTTCATAAGGTGTTAGTATAACTCTTCATGACTTGAGCATGCACGTATCACATAATAAAACAATGGGGGTCATTACGAGTTTGGAGGTAGCCATGGTGCTATTAGCGCCATGGCTGCCTCCAAACCCGGGTCTGGGTCTGGTCTGGCTGAATGGGGACTTAGCGGGACATTACAACCTAGGCAGACCTGGTAAATCCCCATTCAGTTAACCATTCCCATTTGAGCCCTCATAGGGCTCAATGGCAATGGGGAAGGCGCTAATAATGGGCCCGCAAATTGTGGGCCCGTTATTAGCTCCAAGGTCTCTTAACGGGACCCGCAGAGAACGGCTGTTCAGACCAGCCGTTCCTGCTGGGACCCGCTAAGGGTCCTCGGAATAGGGCGGTAAGGGTTTACCGGCACCGGCATCATTACCGGTGACCGTTAACCCTTACCGCCCAACTCGTAATGACCCCCAATGTATAGTTATGTAAACATTTGAAAATTGTTACAGGCTTTACACTTGACCATAGGGTTATAAGGTGAGTGTGTGTGAACGCCATAGGCTAGGTAGCAATTAGTACATGATGGAGCCTCAAATGCGTTTATATAAACTTTATTTAATGGTTGCGTGTATTATATGTGGGGCAAATGTTGGTCATTAACTGCTGCGTGGAGATGTATCGTGGAATACTTACCTTCTGTATGCATCTTGCGCGCTGCTGTTCCGTAATGTCTGGTAAAGATTTGTGTTGCAAGGATTGCTTTGGTGAAAAAGAACATAGAAATAGACAATGGCTCAGAGTTGTGAACTCTATAGTGGCCATTTTGTAATGGTGTCCAAATAAGTAGAAAAGCATACATTATATATAAGACCAATGCCATCGGCCGTGGGTTTATGTTATTAAGGTGGTTTTGACGGTACTAAAATGATATCTTAAATGCTATGTTGGTATTACGCCCGCGTGAGGTATTGCACCTATCTGTATATAATGAGTGGAGTTTATCTGCTAGAATAAGATATTCACTGATAGCCACAGGTGATAAAATAAAAGTAAATCAGTCTGGCATCTTAATTGCATGTGTCTTTGACCCATATTTATACCCCTCGATGTGAATGGAATTTAATGGATCTATTCTGAAAATATATAGATGGGGGGAAAATCGCAAAGGTTTTTACATGCCCTTGAAGTGCTTTTAAGCTAGATCCTTAGGGTATTAACAGTATAGGGCAAGGTAGGCAAAGATTTAGATAAGTCCAAAAAAGCGTATTTAAGGTAGAAATGCAGGTAGTTGGAAAGGTATAGGTTACCTCCAGTGTATCTGACTTCTGTTTACATGAAATCCGGGAGTGACAAAACGTTTACATCTAAATAGAGATAAAGCCTAGTTTTGTGGATCAATTGTGGGTGGATATGTTGACCTAATAATGCTTATAATTTGATTTTATGCTATTCCACTGGCTCATTCGGTTCTTAAATCCCCAGATTTCTTTTCGCAGAGTTTTTTGCCAAATATTTTTTTGGCTGAAAAAACTCATCAAATTATTTTTTTTAAATATTTTGGGGGGATTCAAACACTGGATCTGTTTGAATAACACCAAAACCAAACTAATGATTTTCGGAACACGACAGGCCAGATCCAAACTTGGTGAGGAATACAAAGCTTTTATTATCAAAGAGGCTAATATTCCTGTTATGACTCAAGTTAAAACACTCAGGATGATGGTTGAAGCCTCATTAAGGTCAGAGGTACAGGTTAATTACCTGCACAAAAATAATGCTTGTTACCTGCCTCTACTGAGGGCTATTAGACCATTCGTTAACAAGGGAAATACGGCCACTATCGCTACGGCAATTATATTGTCACAACTGGATTATGCCAACGCCTTGTAGCTCGGAGCCACTAAGAGAGAAATTGAGAGATGCCAAGTAATGGAAAACAATGCAGTTGGCATAGTAAAGGGAACTAAAAACAGAGAGCACACAATGACAGGAAGTAAATCCTTACATTGGCTTAAAGTTGAAGACAGAGTCATATTCAAGTCTATGACAATAGTCCACAAGTGCTTATTTGATGATGCACTGAGTTATTTTAAAAACCAATTTTCAATTTACACTCATCAGAGACTTCTAAAATCAGCTGATTTAGGCCTGCTTAATGTACCACGTGCAAATCGCACTACATGCAGGGGTAGATGTTTCCCAATGCGGGCTGCACAACATTGGAACAAGCTGCCCGCTACTCTCCGGCAAGAGGAAAATTATCAGAGTTTCAGGAAATTACTGAAAATTCATCTGTTTCACTAAACCACCCCATCAGATAAAAGTCAGTTAGCCCCCCGCTATTATTGTTAGCTAAGCTTTATGATGTTTTGACTTTACTGGGTTCGCCGCGCCCTGATGCCTGCAGGCTTTTGGCGCGTCACAAGCATACATAAACATAAACATAAACATAAACATCAAGTTAGCTTTTCCAAAAACACTAGGAAAATGAGTGTGAAAATGTCCATGTGCATGGGCCCCATCCATGCCTGAACACATTCATGCCCATTCACCCACCAGCCATCCATCCAGTGGCTGCTGCTGAATATTTTTTAAATTGGAGGGATATAAACATGTTCCACAATATGTCAGAGCAACCAAGCATAGCGAAGGAGCCCAAACCAACTCATGGAGTTTGAGGGGGTTTTCTCCCACCACTCTTGGATAATATTTGATTGAATAATGGGTGAAAATGGTGCATTACATGCAACACTTCAAATCTGACTCTGAAACAGATGCTACTACTAACAGCCACAACGAGGCAAACATCACTGTACTCCACAAAAGAGGGTCCCACGACTAATTCCAAGTAGATAAATTCACCCAGGAGGGCACCTACCACTGAAATATATAACGCTATCCCTACCCCAGAACAGTAGATATAGACAACAAACATGCCATGTTATAAGAAAGGCAAAGAAATGAGAAAGGAAAAAAAGAAACAGGAAGGAAACCGCACCCCCACAGAATGGAAAGCAATCAGACTAACAATATGAACCAAAAAAAGTAGAAAAACAGAGTGCATCTTTGCTACCTCTCACCGATGGTCCTACTTCAACGGAAAACAAACAACTGACAAACGACCCTAACAATCCACAAGCAAGGTCAGAAGCAAACCAGGACCCCAACTGGACACCAAACCTCACACCTCAACATGAACATACAGAACAGAGTAACTTGAAAGTCATTTTTAGTAAGACCCCACCAAGAATATAATTAATATAATATAAGTTAGCATTTATATAGCGCTACGAATCTTCAGGTATCTGAGAGCTGCTTATTATTACCCACAGTGTGTGGTGCTCATTTATCAACCTCAGAAGAATGAATGGCTGAGTTTGGCCCAGCCATGATTTGAACCTGCGTTAGCAGGTTCTGCACAGATGTCAAAGCGAGCACTCTACTCGCTGTGCTATCAGACAGGCTATCAGAAACAAGCTCAAATTCCTAATCTTCCACACCCCTTACATAACCAAAGATGGGGAAAACTCACACATAAAAACAAGCAACTCTTCACCACAAACCAGACAGAAAACACCACTCTGTCAACTGAATCAAGCTCCTCAACAAAGAGACAAAGACCCCAACCAGAATATCAGGAAACAACTACATCATCCAAGAGTGAACCTCAGGAAAAGAACATCCAACAAACACCACCCTTTGCATGGCACAAGAAAGGATAGTCAACAACAGACAAGGAAAACACACACACTACACGGCAGCTTACTCAAAGTAAGATCTGTGGCAAAACACAAAACAGAAATGTATAACCTTCTAAGCGAGGTTGACACCAATGCAGTCTTCTTCACAGAGACATTGCTATTGGACAATTAGAAAAAAAATCTCCCACTAAGCCATACCAGACAACTTTAAACTAAAACATGACAACAAAGAAAACCTAAGGAATAGATGGAATCACAGTGGCGCACAAAGACCACATCTGTGCCAAACCACTACCCTCAACTGACATAGAAGACTGCAAATCCCTCCTAATCAACATCAAGCTGAAAGACCAAGCCAGCGTACTGGTTCTTCTGATCTACAGACCGCCATGTGACAATCCAAATTTTCCGATGAAGCTCACTGATTCCATTGCACAAATTTCCACTTATCATGATAACATAATCATCCTGGGGGATTTCAACACCTGTTTTGAAAGAGAAAACACAACTACACCAACTCCCTCAATGCCCTCCTGGAAACTCTCCCCTTCAAGCAAATAGCTGAATAGGTGAACTGGAAAACACCAGTCTAAGCCGAACTGGTAGGCACGGAAATCCAACACCTATAAATGGAAATAGTCACAGTAAATGGCAAAACCTGTTTTATTAACAACCCACCTAAAGCAGGGACAGCACATAAGTATACACATCTCAAACACTTTCACCCTTTCTCATGCACGACAATGGGTTATAACTTAAAAATATGTCATGATTGATGGCATTCTTCTGTCTTGGTTACCAAAACCTAGAGGAAACTAATTGGTTAAGGGAATGTATACAGCTATAGGGGTCCGTTTTCTCATTGGTCAGATGACTCCACCTGAAACCACCTCTTAATTGATCATTTAGAGCTTCATATTGGTTGGCATCTACCTCACCAACCCTGAGCACTTGGCAGGCTATCAACACATGAGCCAAAAATGTAATTGGGGAGTGGTACCCAGGAACTTCTCTTCTGTCAATTAAATTAAATACTGCCTCTTATCCCAAGGCCACGAGCCAGAATAACCCCTTTGTAGTCGAACTTCATAGGCACATTGGTTTTGAGAATATGAATAGACACTGTTCTTAAACTATGGGTCACGTTTGGGAGGACCATGTTCTGAATGATTCCTCTCTGTACTTATTGCAATTTTTAGCTAATATTAAGGTGACTATTATTACCTTTCTGACCACTGGAGACTTAGCGATCCATTCTTCATGGCGTTTTAGCTTCTAGTTGTTCAGAAGCTGGCATTCAAAGGCTAGTCATTCTTTATTTCATCTTAGAGAAATATGCCTTGCCCTTGGGAATTATTTTCTCGTGTTCCATTCTGAACCATCCATGTACTCACTAATGTCTTTTTCCCTTGGTGCAGCTCGAAAACTATCGTCTGTGCTCTGCACAGATCTGTATTTCAGGGTAATCAGCAATCTGAATTTTCATGATGCCTCTAAGTTTTTATTCGTTCTAATGCATGCTGGACTTCCATTTTGGCAAAGATGGCTGCCTTTTAATGTTACATTTCTATGTTAGTAAACTCTGTAAGTATATCGTTTGTGTTGTATTTCAGCATATACATTGCTTATGTTATGTTCTTCATGCCTATATGGTTGCAAGCAATAGTCTTCAAGTATAAATGCACAATTGACATAGTGTCTGCATTTCTTCAGAATGAATGCATATTTGTTTCATGTCTATTGCATGCATGTATGTCAGATAACAGTGAGTTTGCCTACTGTAGGCATCTCTAGATACATCAGGTTAGTTTCTTCCTGTATCTTTAGCATTTTTCACCTATGTGATATTAGGGAATAGGTGGGGCCATATGCCATGTTCATTTGCCTGTCAACATTGTGAACGGATCCACCCACCTTGGATTCAATTTTCTGCCAAAACAGACTCTCGACCACCACCCCACTGGTACGATCATATGGAGTGATCGCCAGTTGGTCCAATTCACCGTGGAACTCTCTACCCACATACTGCCCTGAAGCACAATACTGCACGGTACTAACAAAAGAAAATGGAAGAGACTCTATCTGGAATCCCTAACATAACTGGTGGAATCAATTAAACTAAACATCCCCCAGCTAAACAGAATGATTCATGACTAAACAGAAAAGAAATTGTTGCGTGGTTCACAGAAGCCCCAGACCAATTAGCACCTTTCAATGCCACTGGAAACTGGAAAATCTATGAAGAAACCATTACAATCAATTGGACACAATTAAATACCAATGACAACCCAGAATGTAAAACTCAGCAGTCCTTAAAGCAAAATAAAAAATACTATGCCACAAGCAAACCATCGGCTACAAACCCATGAAAAAGAACTATTCAAAATAATTAAAGAAATCAAAAACCCAACATCTTACAACAAAGGCATCATACCATCATAATCACTATGTGACAGCATTACTAAAAACCTAAAAACAAAATTGAAACAATTCAACAGACTATTGACACAAGCCACCAACAATAAACATAAATACGGAACCAGCACACCACCAACCGCAGCAACACTCGACCAATACAAACCCATAAATGAAGAAGCTTTCACCACACTAATAAAATACACCACGCTTGTGGGATCCCCAGTGATCCATGCCCTCTAGTCATCTACAAAGAAATCCTCAACCACAGCACCCCAGCATCTTACTTCTGCCTACTGCTGAACCAGTACCTAAACACAGGAATAGTACCTATAACCTACAAATCAGCAAACATCAAGCCACTCCTAAAAGATGAAACAGGAATTGCAGAAGATCCCATCAACTACAGACCTATATCGAATCTACCCTACCTGACGAACTATTGGAGGACCACATCTACAAAATCCTACTTAACCACGTAGAAACAAATGGAATATTAGACAATTGGCAAGTTGGCTTCAGACACATGAGATGAACAGAATCGGCACTTCTATCCATATGGAACGGCCTAAAAATAAATGCACACAACAGCTGCCGATCGGCCCTCATACTACCGAACATATCAGCTGCCTTTGACACAATCAGATACACAACACTAATCCAGAGACTAGAGGAATGCAGAGTAAAAGATTTGGCTCTACAATGGCTAGAACCTCTCCTCACTAACTGATCCAAATGAACCTACATTCTGCCATTTACTTCTAACACCAAAAGCATCTCCTGCGGCGTAGCACAAGGTTCTAGTCTCACTGCACTTCTCTTCAACATATGCATGTCCCCCCTAATGAAACTCATTCGAACCCACATGCTGACCACCTACAACTATGCAGATGATACTCATCTTATCTTCAAGAAACCTCAACCGAAGACCCAAACAACACCCTCAACAAATGCCTCACAGACATATACACCTGGATGATAACAATCTCAAACAAAACCTAACCAAAATGGAAATAATGATCTCCCGCCAAAGGATATCACAACTGAGACACAACTGAACTGGCCACAGGTGCAGGGACACAACCAAAAGTATCTGCCGTGATGAAATACCTGGAAATACTTATGGACAACATACTCTAACAAGAACCACAAGTTGCCGCAATAGCAAAATAAATGCTTTTACCTCCAGTGATTAATTAGAGGCATTCTACCCTACCTCTCCTTCCCACACAGAACCATTGCAATACCTTCCTTAGTGTTATCAAGAATCAACTACACAAACAGCCACTACCTTGGAATGCCGGAATGGCTCACAAGAAAACTCCAACACATCCAAAAAACTGCAACAAGAATACTCCTGAGACTAAATAGAAGAGACCATATCACACCCACATTGGCTCCCAGTAAAACAATGCATTAACTTCCAAAGCCATCTGCATTGCCCACAAATCACTAGATGGATAAAGAGCCAAAATCCTCCAAGCCATAATCAACCACTACTAACCTGGAAGAAACCTAAGATGAAGCAACAACCTGGAAATTGAAAGAAACCACTGTGAAAAAAGAAATTAGGAGGAACCATATTCTCATACCTAATATCCAACCTATGGAACTCAGTCCCAATGGAAATAAGATAGACTGAAAACGACCTCACAGTCAGAAAATAATGGAAAACCTGGCTTTTCAACTCACTGCGATTAGCACAAAAAAGGGAACATCCCACAACATCACCGTGACAAACAACTGACAACACAGATCCTCTAACCAACAGCAAAAAAACATACCATACTAAACACTAACCATCCCTGCTCCTCTCTCCCCTCCAACATACCCAACATGCTATGTACACAAACTAACAGGTCAGCCCCACCTATCGCAAACACACAACTCACACAGCCACTAAAAGACCAAACTGCCACAAACAAACAACCAAGACAGTGGATGTTGCCCCTCAGGACACTATGACCCCAGTGCATGTAATTCCCACACACTCAGAAAGCCAACGTGCACAGATGTCAGTTTCTCCTTGTTCTACAAGCACCAACAGAAGAGCACAACTTATATCCTATACTTCTCCCCTTACTAACCTACCCAATCCGCTTTCTTACATAGACACGTGAGTGCCTGGGTCCTATGCAAATGGTAACGGTGCATGTTACATATCCACTTAACATAACATAACATTATACAGCACGCTTTCTGTGAAGAATTGGGTCAAAAGCCAGACAGTTTGCCATTGGTTTTGTAGGGAATCTCCAATTAAAAAATCCAACAGATGCAACTCACCAAAAGTGCACAGGAGCATTTCCCAACGCATTTTCATGATGGCTTTATCCCCAATATATGCCATAATACAATGAAATACATGCAAGCTGTGCCCATACATGTCCATAAGGGCTGCACCAATATATGCATCATTCCCATTATATGAGAGCTGTTACAGGGATTCATACCTTCACTACTTTCTATTTCCATTGCGATGTAATCTGAAAGAATGGATTTGAAACACTCCCTGCCTGGTAGAAAACTAATTAAGAGGCCACGTGTTGATTGTTTACATCTAGGGAATGTTTTGGCGACTAGATCAATCAACTTAAGTTGATAGCACAGCGAGTGGCAAGTTTCAATCCCGGCAGGGTCAAACTCAGCCTTTCATCCTTCCGAGGCCGATAAATGAACACCACACACCGCAGGTAATAATAAGCAGCGCTCAGATACCTGAGGGTTCGTAGCGCTATATAAATAATCAATTATTCATTATTATTAAAGATGCCCTCTGTGCAATGATAATAATGAAGATCTAGCGCATTTTGTGTTTTTTCCCCTCTTATAGGCAAATTAGCGCAAGAACCTTCTTGCCAATTCAATGAAGGTTGGGTTTTTCACAATATCGTTCAGCCCTGCATTTTCTGTTGAAAGCTGATACCCTATTCCTTGCTTGGGCTCTTTTGTCATATATATATATATGTATAACAAGCATGGCTATTAAGTGATATGTTTTATTTTTGCTGTTAAGAATATCATCATTTCATTCATTTGATTATTATATGTTTACATAATAGGCGAAAATCCTATCGCATTTCCACATTTTAACACGTTTGAATTTGAGTGAACTAAACTAACTGCAAATTGACATGAATTATGTACTATCTGTTTTTGTTATATTCCTGTTTGGATATTTTCTCAAACGGTAGCTTTTTGATTGTATGTATACTTTCACATAAAATAAAGTGAAATGAAATAAAGGAATCGTTCATGTACACTCAAAATAAGCTTTAGTTAAATTGTTCAGATTTATAAAGCATATTCTTTTGTTCAGCTTTTGTTTAACATAAAATAACGACAGGATGCATAGCTTGTTTAAATTCGGTCGACGGAATGTAGGTTAGGATTGAATGGGTCAAAGATGCCTTTTGGTTAGACCAGCCCTTCAGCCACAATTTCATAGATCCTATATGTATGTTTTCCTCAAGGAAGAAGAGCCAAACCTTACTATGTACAGCAAATGTAGGTGCAGAGTAAGGAAGACCCAAGGATTATTTAAAAAAAATGTATTTTCTTGGTCTTGAAGCATAGATTTGGCCACAAGCCTGGTCATTATCTGGTTAGTGATTTACTTTTGACTAAATACACCCTAAGCATCAGGTCAAATGGGCCCGCATTATAAAAATCCCCAAACTGTAAAGCTCCCTTCAAGACCTGAGAAATTCTGGCTGATTGCTTTTTATATGATATGCGCCATCAAATCTAGATGAGAAAGAAATACCTAAATATACAAATGCTGTAGTGGTCATAAGTGATTCTTTCCCTCCAAAAAAAACAAAAAAACATCTGCAGCATGTTATGTATATTACTCTTAAAAAAAATCATGACCTTTGGGTTTGAAACATTTACATTAAGGGGACGGTTGTTCATAGATTTAGAGTAAGCAGCGGTAAAACGATGAAGTGAGACAGTAGTTCTTGCTCTCAGTAGGATATCATATGCATAATGCAAGAACAAAAATGCTCAGGTTGCTGAATTGGGGCAAATCAGCTTCACAACTCAGTACATGTTTAAATAGATAGTTATTTTATAAGGAGAACAATATAGGGCTGAGCACACAGCCCTGTCTTACACTGCTTTTAACAGAGGACTTGGGAGTGCATTGTCCTCTACTACCTAAGCACACACAACCCTTTGTGTCAGAATGTAACAGTTCTAATTCCCATACCAGATCTACCGGGCAACTCGAGTCCTTTAACTAGGTCCGTAGCTCTGTAGACTTCATCAAACATGGTTTGCAGGTTCATGGAGACTAGGCAAATGTTCTCCTTTTTATATACAAGGCATTAGAAATGTTTGAAGATAGATTCAATGCCAGTTCATCCATTCCCAAGTCTTCACCGAAACCCAGTTGGATGCTGGATGAAATAATTTCATAATCCACCCATGTAAATTACTCTTCCAAAGATTTTAAATTGTGAGTCTAACAATGCAATTGGTCGATACACTGGTGGAGAGGATTTAGACCCCTTTTCATGTAAAGGAAAAATGATCCCTGTTTCCATGATTCTGGGAATTTGCCTCTCATATGGTTCAAGATGCTAGGTAGAAGTGGTACCCAAAGCTCACCTATGGACCTACACAGGTCCTCATGGATGCCATATAGACTCAGACCTTTATTAAAGGATTGTTTGTGGAGCGCCAACATAATTCCAAGTATAATATTCCTATCAATTGGCTATGGATTCTGTCAAAACCCAAAAGTAATCTGTTACTTCTGTGTTACACCCATTTGGAATATAATTATATAAATCCGAGAGTTGGCCAACACACTCGAAATCTTGAACAGGGTTTGAGGTTGATTGTCCATGGCTGCTTACCTGGGGCCAAAATGTATCAGTTCCCAAAAACATTTGAATTTGGTTTGATCAACAGCAATAACAAGTTCTTCCCAGGCCAGTCTAGCTAATTTCTCTTTGTACATTGAAATAACGTTCTTGTATTTATCCCAAGCTTTATTACCTCTGCTTTGTCAATATATGGAGCTTTTAGGAGACGTGACAGCTCATTCCTAGCTGATCGACAACTTTCAATGAACTAACCATTTGTAAAGTTGTGATTTCTGCTATTTTAAAGAAACTTGAGGAAGCGTTGAATTTCCCAAGTAGTGGTTTGTCACCTAACACAGATCTCAATACATTATATATTAGATCCAATATACAACTAACAATTCTCTCCTGAGTGGCTAATTCATTAGAAATATCCCAACTAATCTTTCTACTACACGTAGAACCATTAATGCTAGGCACAGATACACTATTTTGGATCTTACACAACCAATTTGGTTTAGGTTAATTTCATTATGGTCATTAAATAATTAATAAATTACTATGAACTCAATTTCAGTATCCCATCTACCATCCTCAACACAATAATAACCAATAGTCGATTGGCCTTATTGACCCTTGAATGTATATGCCTCCGGTTTGATGGTACATTAATACCTTGCAAACACAAATACGTTTCTAGATGTATTATTAAAAAAAACATACTAGGGACTAACCTCTTGGGAGGAGAGATGCCCTAGCTCTTGTTGTACTTGCTATCAGAGAGATAGGCTGCAGGACTATATTGAATTTTAGAGCTAAGGTTCCCAGCAATAATAACCCAAGAAGAATGTGTAGTTTTATCAATATTTTTTTTCCTTTATTGTGTTTTAGTTCAAAAGAACTTTTCACGAAGAATGAACATAGACAGAACAATTAGATAAGAACAGAAACAGAATAAGAAAGTACATGCTCATTAGCCAATAAAATGCAATAAAATAATACTGCATTTAAATTTATCACCAAAATATTATATACATTATTAAAAGAAAATTGATTGCATACTTTACATAGACTTATTATAAAATACTATAGAACAAACATACAAAACACACACCACATCTAAATACATCTAAATCTCATTCAATTCATCAACTAGGAGAAGACGGTGACCATAATAGAAGCATCGTAAGTTAGCGCAACCCCAACTAAAAAGGAAGAAAAATCAAATATAATTATAATTCTGTTAGTAACTTTACATTTTCTTCAAACTGCCTAAGGCGAAAAATGTGCCTCCTTCCATATCTGGGTTGTTGCAATTATTAAACTCCTATTCCACCCTGCTAAACATCTCAGCCAAAACCTTTCACTTTCAATGTAAGTCAGATCATATTCATATTTTTCCAAATATTTTTCAAAATATTTGTCATAGATGGAGCTCATATTCTTACAACAGGTAAGCACATGTCTTATAGTTTCTTTCTCATTTTCGTTACAGCACAGTCTGTACATTCTCCTTTCCTCCGGGATATTCAACCATGCCCCCCGCACCCTCAGAACATTTAGTTGATTTAACCTCATATCCAGGAATATTTTCCGATTTACCTTCGAGGGCAGAAGTTTTAGATAGAACTGAGGTTTTTTATACAGGAAAGGTACTTTTGCAAACGACCCTAATGAGCCAAATTCAGCAACCCTATCATTGCTGTAAGCCCAGTCCCACTTTTCCAAGGCATTTTTCAAGGTCTTCAGCACCACCCCCTCACCATATTCCCATTTTGGAACAAAAGCAATTCTCTCGAAAACATCCTGGATTTTTTTCTGGAATTTATTCAGGGCCACCATATTTCCACCCTTTAAACCTTCATGTAATATATGCAGTAGTGATCCTTGCAGTGCATACCTTATTTTGAAATATAACTTTGCCCTGTTATAGTCAATTTGGGTAGATAAAGAAATCAGCCCCATTTCGAACCCAATGGCCTGGATAGGTGTATAATTAGAGAGACCTAACATTCTCTTCTATATCACACCTTCTGTCAGATCTGCCCATTCAGACCAATCAGAAAAGGAGGCTTCCAAGGCATACGAAAACATTGCAACCAGGTTTTGCTAATAGATGTTAATAATTCCCAGTAAGCTAAAGCCCGCTGTTTTCTTAGAGAAGCTTACAACAACTGCTAGGGTTGCCATTATCTTACTTTGTTTGCTCTTTTGAACTAGTGGGTTCATTTTCTTCCTCTCACCACATATTTCCTGGCCCATATATTTGTAGCTGTTAACTTTCCTTATTGATCCAGTGAGCATAATATGGTGGTTTTTTTACAGCAGTGTACCCCAAAGCTCATACATTGTGTTTTTTTCAGGTTAATTATGAGACCGTTCTTTTCTGTGTATTCACACAGGGCTGATGCACTATTACAAATGCCCACATAAGTATTGTCCATGATTATGATATCATCTGCATAGCAGATCCACCCACCTTATGTGAGCCGATTTTGGGAAAGGCGTTCATTTTATCTTTGAAGATATGACCAAAATCGGACATGAACAAATTGTAAAAAGTGGGCGCTAGCGCACATCCCTGTCTTCCGCCTTTAGAGATGTTAAATGGTTCAGATAGGGTACCTTGATTATCTAGGCGTATCCTGGCTTTGCTGTCAATATATATCATCATAAAAAGATATAACAAATTTGCGGGCATACCACAAGCTTTAAGTTTGGTCCAAAGTCGCCCCCGCTCGACCGAGTCAAAGGCGGAGGTAAAATCTACAAAAAGTACATATAAAGGTAGATTTTTATCTTGGTAAGCCTGTTCAATTAGTGCATGTAGTATGAAGATATTATCTACCGTTGCACATCCTTTCCTAAAGCCTGTTTGGACTTTATCTAGGGTGTTTTCCCTAGCAATCCACTTATTGATTTCCTTTAGTATCCTAGTGCAGAAAATCATGCTAGGGACATTGGTAAGGGCTATTAGCCTATAATTCTTGGGAAGATTGCGTAAACCACATTTAAAATAGGTATAATATTAGAGGTCTTCCAGGAGTTAGGCATCCTTCCTGTATCAATAATTTTTTGGAACATTATTGCTGGAATATACGCCCAGATTTCCGGATTTTCTTTTAGAATAATATTGCAAAGACCATCAGGTCCTGGGACTCGAGAACCCTTAACTTCTTTATTATTAACACAATGTATTCCCTGCATATGTTCATGTTGGTTAAGGGACATATTTCAAGCTTTAGAGATTCTCCTTGAAACTTTTCTATTAGAAAGTTTACCCAAGTATGGCTGTCAATAGGAATTAACAGCTCTGGGTTACCTGCATTATTCATATTTCTAATGCAGGCCCAAAACTTCCTAGAATCACCTTCATTTAACAATCGAACCATAGATTGCCAAGTGGCATTCCTCTCTGATGTCCGATAAAATGTGATCGCATTAGAATACTTTTTACGAATCTCCCTTCTGCCTTTTTGATTTGCTTCCGGGCTCAAACCCCGCTTATTGCATTGTCTCAAATTTCTTCACATCAACCTTTTCATATCCCTTATGTTTTTAACAAACAATCTGTTCTTTCTGACCTCGTTCTTTAAGGGACACACATTCCCTTGATTTGGCATCAGAACAGAGATATGATTAAAGATCCAGGCTACTATATTGTCCACAGAGGCATATAGAAACTGTTCTGGATCAATTTTTTCGCACCACCTTCTTCCTTTGGCCAGATTAGTATCAGACCATCGAATTCTAGTGCCATTACTACAGCTGTGTACCTCACCCACAGTATCAATAATAACTTCATCAGTGTTACGTTATAGCTTGACTAATGCTGGGCAGTTAATCCCAAACTCGGGACTATTGTAAAAATTAACAAGAAATAGGGCATCATTTGGTCAATTTTTCAATAATAAAATCAACACATATGATTAGTCTGAGGTCTAATGCCAATGAAGATTTTACAAAAGTCACAAAGCAGCCCATGTATCTCAGTCTCAATTTCTTTGAAGCCATAATTTGATATGTGGTGAAACGATCCAAATACAGATCACGGAAGCCCAGCTGTTCGTGCAAAAGAATAATAGCCTAGTGTACAATGTGTTTGCATTGTCTATTTTTCCTCTATGTCAATCAATATTCGAGGACTATAAAACGAAGCTGCCTAATGGTTGTTGTCTTATGATCTCAGGGATCACTATAATGTTTCTTTGAGAGCAAAGAGACTGATCTTTAATGGCATCTACATGGGTAATGTCCACCTGTTACTAGTTGATCGCTTGGTAGATGGAGTGATTTGCATTATTAGTGGTCAATCAATCTTTTCAATTGAGAAAAGCATTTGCAAGTGGTTTTCTGGATGAATCAGTCCACTGAAAGGTGTTAGGTGAGTCATGAGTGCTTCCTTTACAGTACATTTTAAGGCTCCATCTCCCTGTTGAGTCCTGGCCTCAACAATGGACTGATTGATTGCATCCTTAGAGCTTGATGTTTTCCCTCGCATTCCTGAGTAGCCTGGGCCTTGTCTTGCACTAGTTCACATCAAGGTAATATTAGGATTTAAAAAAAAGAGAGGAACAAGCCTAATCTTCCTTGTGAAGGTACTGAGAGCCAGGTTGGACCTTAATAAGTAAGAAAACTGTTAATGATCAGCAAAAGTGACTGTGACACAGTCTCCCACAATAGATGTATTAGTTGTGCCTATCCAGGTTATGCACCTGAGCATGGATATTTCCTGTGGGTTTACATTTGTATCCCCTTAGATTTATATTAATTTAATGAATCACTCTATTTAACAGGGAAGCTGTTGATGCATCACCATTTTTTGAAACTGGTTCGAAATTGACCAACACTCCGACTAGAGGCACGTCTTTCACCCTAAAGGGGTGGTAAATACAGATTGGGAGAGTATCTAGCTACAGGAGAAGTTGCCTTGGTTAGACTCCAACTAGATAACGTTTTGGTTCCAGACGTAGAATCTACCTCTTAACTGGGGGATGTGGGATGTTTTCCGAGTCTTCTAATTTACTTTGTCCCTTAGGCTCTTGTTCCTCTTTCAAGTCATCCTTACCATGGAATGGTTCTGTCATTTAAGGAACAGGACGGCTTGTCAGATGTCTGATAACATTGGCAATAATGGAAAGAGAGCCCATCACAGCTTGTTTAAAGTTGTTTAGAAAATCTAGAATGTATGTTACATTTTCTGCAATGGAATCTAGCTTGGATTTTATTCCCAGGCATAAGTTCATGCAAAGATTATTGTTGAGCTGTTCATCTCTTCATCCAGAAATAACCTCTCTTGTTTTTATTTAACTCACCCAGAACCTATTCAGAGCTTGTTCCACTCCAAGGCACGTCATTGTATGTACACAATTGTTAGCACCCCCCTCTTCCCCAGCACCCGAATGGATTCAGCCTACATTTTCCATTCTAAACGAGTGGATAGGAATATGCTGCAGTTTTGTTTCAGTTGGAAAAACTCGATCAGACGGAAGTTCCTCTACCCACTATGGTAGTATTTAACATCTAGTTTGATATCTATCATCCAAGATGGCCAACAGGTATATTGCACCGCAGCCTCTGACACAATAAGTGAAGCATCACACAACACAATGCCAGGTCCAACGGTAACCTCCAGCCAATTCAAGGATAACAACAAATTGGTCTCAGCACTGGGAAAAACGCTGCATCTTGATAGACAGTATATCATTTTTTAGAGGGTCAACAGAAACAAGGTTCAAATTATATCGAGGGGTTTTCTGCTAAGAAACTAAGTAGAATTAGATAAAACAGTGATCTAATTTAAATTAAATACAAATTAAATTCGAAAAACTGCTACATTTTCGAACTTGCAATGACATTTCCGAACATAGGTTCTTGAACGTAGTGGTTTCAAACTTTTAACTCATAACACGTGACATAGCAACTCTTTCAGTTCTTCAAATTGTAAATATCTTTACTGTGATTTTCGTCCCCAAAAAAGAGGAGTGGGAATTTAAAGGTCCCAGATCTGGAAGGACGGAATGTAGACAGCTGAAGGTTGAAAACGAATGACTTCCTCCTGCTGGAAGTCAAGGACAATATGCAGTGGCTATTGTGTGGGGGTGTTTACCGGGGCTCGGACCCTGCACTGGTTTCTGAGCCCCAGCACTTATTGTCTCAGTCTAATTTTGATTATGATGTGGTGTTTTGAGCACTTTTTTTATTTTAACTGGCAGTCACTTAAGAAGCACCTATAAAATCATAGCAAAATGGTAACAATGGGCCTCATTACGACTTATAAGGGCATGGCTGCCTCCAAAACCATGTCCGGGTTCCCTGAATGGGGAAATACCGGGCCATTCTGAGTATGGAGGGCCCGGAATTTCCTCCTTCAGGGAACCCGGGCCCGGTTCTTCCCCATTCCCATTCGAGCCCCCATAGGGAATGGGAATGGGTGCGGGAGCTAACAACAGGCCGATTACGACCGGCCCCTTGTTATCTCCGTGGTCCCCCCGCGCGATCCGGTCTGGACTGGTAAAACCAGACGTCCAGAGCGGGTCCCGCGAGGGAACCTCGTAATATTGCGGAATGGGTTTAACGGCGCCAGCACCATTAGCGGCACCGTTAAACCCATTCCGCAATAGTTGTAATGAGGCCCAATGAGTTTAAAGACACACTTAAGCATTTGTTGCATGGCAAGACACAATGAGTGTGATATGTTATGTTATGTTGATTGGTTATTGTACATCACACATCTGCCATGGCCAGTGCACCCATCAACCCATGACCTGGTAGGAGTTGCATCTTTAACCCTGCTATATGTTGGCACTGTGGGGACAGCCATGGGTGGTGGCAACAGTGGGTGGGGAGGTGCCCATCCTGATGCATCACATGAGGACTAGAAAACATTTCATCCCTGGCACTTATTTTTTTACGAATTAAACACTGTCGATATGCCAATCCCGCCTTCCGGCCTACCAAAAAACATGGGTCATCTGTGAACAGGTAATATCTCCCCATCGTGTTCATTCTGTTACTGGGGAGTTTTCCAGATGTGCTCTTTGTTGCAATCGCTTGGTTTCAAACTTGCTTGTGGATCACCCAATGCCAGCACGAGTACGCCTCTCAGTTTATAATAAACAGTCCTATTAGCACGATCCCCCTTGTCCATCAGGGCATTCTAGCAGCGCACAGCGATTAGTATCCTTCACAATGGAAATGGCAAGGTTGTCCTTGCTGCTTCTCCTCCCCTCCCCAAGCCTGTGTCTAATGGTTTCCTTACAAAACAGCAGGATCCGAGTGAGCAGGTGTGTCCTAGTTTGGTAGAGGGAAATTGTATATCTTACTTGAACTGAAACTTACAGCGATGTATCTTACCTCTCAACCTTTTGGGTCAGCAGAGTGGGTGAAAACAGTGAATTTCGTGTGGTAGCTGAGAACCTACCAAAGTCTATGGAGGGGTTACAGGCTTGACGGTGGGTGAATGAAATCGCTCCATGTTGGGTGTAAGCCCCGCCCAACAGAGTGTGAGTTGGAATCTATGATGTTACAAGCTGGATCATAGCTGAACCCTTTCACTGCCAGGATATTGAAGCTTTCGTAAGGGCAGTGAACGGGATAAACACTTCATCACACTTTCATTTCCCTGAGCTCTGAGCTGCAAGAACTGACAAGGGCGCAGCTCGCTGCGCGCATGCAAGCAGTGGAGTGTAATAGAGTGCTGTTTATTAAACACGTTTAGTTTGATTGCCTCGCAACACGAGGCGCTGTCTGACAGTTTCATCAGTTACGTTTCCCTTCATGCATAATCAAAGATGAGATTTGCCATGAGCAAGCTGGCCGCTCTTTTTTTTCCGAAGGTCAGACTTCGGCAGCAGGCCCGCTACCATGAGACACGTATAAGTAATGACGGCTGTCATTTCTGTAATCCAATTTCGTGTGCTGTGCATACTGGTGAATATTAGCAAGAGCTGCATAATCCCTACAAGCGAGTTTATACCGAGAAGTCACCGGGCTGATTTGTGGCAAAATGAGATACGCACATGCTGCTGACCTTTGAAGTACTGTTTTGACACAAAACAATACTTGATTGGTCGATTTCAGCTGTGCTGGCGATCAGTACCACGTAATCACCCAACCAATCGGACTCGCGAATTGCTCAGTTACAAAATATACACACAACTCACTGTTCAGTGCAATGAACTAACAATGCCTTTCTCTTTCTCGAAATATGTGTGCAGAGACACACACGTGCACACAGAAACATACAAACGTAAATACAAACACACACCCACAAGCTACTGGAATACCCACACCCAAAACCTAGACACAAAGGTAAGGGAATACAGACACGCATCCAGACACCTCATATATCCAAGAACACTGGCACACATAAACACCCACAAGTAAACCAAAATACAGAGGAAACTGATATTAATGGCACATAAAACACTCTGATACTTGAGGACAGTTCAAGGGCTCTTATTCTCATTAGAGGGGCCTATGGCCTTGCCTAGCTCTCTTGTCTTCCCAAAAACCTCCTCCCTAATATGGGCGTCCATACCCCCTGCTTAGTTCTGCTGATCGTTTACCATTAATGGCTACGATCTGCTCTTCCCCTATGTGTGGCTTCCCTACAATCAGGCTGCCTAGACTCCATCAGGGACTTCCTAGCTGTCCCCACTCTAGCAATATGTTAGTACTCTAATGAGGGTTAGGTCAGTGTCTTGCACTTGCTCTGGTATTCACGTTAGATTGGTCTCACCTATTCACTTCCTCTCCACCACTCATTCTACTACTCTCCTCAATGTACTCTTCCTACCAGATCTTCATCTCTCCAGCGCTACAGTTCTCCTACTCCTCGCGGTCCCATGGCATTTCATGGCAGGATGTTTTTTCGCGGGGGTTTTTACAGTCAATTTTTTAATGAAAAAAGTCATAGAATCTTTTTACATTATTTTTGGGTGGTCCCTCCCCATACCCCCATTCCCTTACATTTTGTATCTATTCCCAAACACACACATCCCATATATATAATTTTCTAACACTCCAAAAAAATGTGATGGTTTTTTTTGGTTAAAAAATTTGCGGTAAAAAACCCAGGGAAAAAACATCCCGTGATGAAAGGACGTTGTACCCTCCTCGCCTCCATCCTTTTATATAACCACTCCCCTCCACTCCACTAAATATTCTTTCATTTATTACTGCCCTCCACCTAATACTACACTACTATTCCCACTAATACAGTCCTCCTCAGACTACTGCACCCCTCCTCTCACTAGTACCCTCACCCTCCCACGCCACTACTCAATCACTCTCTACTGACATTCTCAAAGTCATATCTTGCACTACCATTTTTACGCACTTGTCTCACATACCAGCACACTCGCTCTGCAGATCCACTACCACTGCTAAGTCAACCCCCTTCACATTACCACTGGACCTTTCATACTTTCATACTCCTGCTGGTCTCTTGGCCATCCTTCTTCTACACCACTGACCTTAACTGGTAAACCCACACTTGCTCCTTCCTGTTCCTGTCATATACTGCCACTCCCCTTAAGGGAGTGCACCCCTTTCCCTAGTCATTGGTCTGTTGACTTTTCCCCATGGTGGGCCATATGCAAGGGAAATGTATTAAATGGGTGCTAAGCACCACCCACTTGTTCCCAGCATTCCTGCCATTGAGTGACGATGGACGCTGTGTCAGACCAGTGTCCCAGTTCATGGGTGGGATATGGTTCCCCGTGCCCTTGAAAGTAATCTTTGGGGCTAGGAGGATCCCAGGCTGAGAGTGTCCCAGTTCCTGTCACTGGTGTTCTTACGGATCCAAGGAAATAATACTGCGACAGACACTGGTGTGCTGGTTGAGTAATTTCTGTGGCTTAACTCTCTCTCTTGCATTCTGGCACAGAGGTGGGGAACATGAATTCGTGTCCTTTCTGCTGCAACCTTTGACTTCAGGGTTAGGACTAGCACTGGATGACTGCCTCAAATGCCTCTCACCCCCAACTGAGAGAGGTTCTCATCCCCTCTGGACAAGACCTGATTACTTGCCTGGTCACATAACATAGACACAGACACAAACACTCAAAAACAAACAAGAAACACCCATCCACACAGACAACTCTCTTTCTCTTGCACACATAAAAACTCACCCTGGTGAAATGTTTCCTTGAATTTAGGAGATTATTAAAGGATGCTAAAACCAACACAATTTCTTTTTAGGTCTGGTGAGACTCAACTCTAGCTCTCTGCCAGACATCTTGCAGCAGTATTTAGAGAGGCTGTTGTGTCAATCAACTTTTTAGAAAATGTGCATCATGGCTTTGCTATAGTGGCAGACATTTTGTAGAAGCAAGTGCAGTTGTTTAAGTTGGAGAACAAATTCTCTAATTTTACTTTAAGACATTTTTTGTTCCCATGCTATATGGTATATTGTTGTTTTTCAGTTTTTGTGCCGTGTTACAGTGTGGTAAAATAATTTAATAACATGTCTCTTAATCGATAACAAGTGTCTGCTGCATGAGGTAGGAAGCACCTTCCTTTGGTCCACTGTAGGTAAACTAAGACATATTTTCACAGACGTTATTGTCTAAATGTAAACTGCCTGACTCGAAAGTGAGAACCACCTGAATGGTGCCTTGCTACTTAATGTGGGCTCTACGATTCTGTAAGGTGTACCTGTAAGATGCAGGTGACTACCTTCTGGCCTAAGAGACAGCACACAAAAAATGACATTGACTTCGTCATGAACATCAAATCAATATGGAACTGCATAGGCAAAATGCGCTAAAGGGTCTGGCTTGTGGCCAACTTCAATCACACAGCAAGACATTCTAACAGCCCCTTTTGCAAAATACAATGTTCTGCGTTCATACAAAACATTGTACCTTGCTGGATTGAGATAGTGTACTGTACAGAACTCTACGGATGAATAGATGGGGAGTCTGCAAAATATAACGCATCATTTCACCTAATCACTACTAATTGTCCTCCCTACAAATAGTGGCGAGCAAAGTTCAAAGAAGCCTAAGATATTGGTACTATTTTTGACATTAATTGCAAAACTTTGTGAAGCACTTAAACAGATTGCAATGCATTCATCTGTGATTTCATGAACAAAAAATACCATGTTTCTTTTCCAACATTAAGCAGAATTTGATACATTCTCCTATTAGTAATATATATGTCAGAAAAATACAGTGATACACTTGTAAATGCAAATAGAAAACCATTGTAAAATGACTAAGTGTTATAGTATATGTGACACTTTAAAAGAGGCAATACACCACTGTTTAAAACTGCGAGTTATGATGTTCTGATTTGGCTTTGACAATGCTGGTTTTCTAGCTTTCTAGTGAACCTGGTATAACTCATTTCTGTTCAGCTCTGCCTATTGCTCATGGGGGTAGGGCTGAATTAAGAGATTAGTGTTGCCATCTACAAACAAACAAGGCTCATGTATGTTACCTAAGAAAAGAACATTACACATCCTCTAAAAAAGACCATCTGTTCAGAGCCGGTGAGTAAAACATTTAATGAGATGCTCCTACTCACATGGTTCCATCTAAAGGGACATTTTCCTAATGAAAAAATACATTTAACATTCCAAAGAGGCCGCAGCCATGGTCCTTCTGGAAACATAAACTGATCGTGGTATTTGCAGATCTGTGCTTCAAACGCAAACTACATACATTTAAAGTGTGACATTTTGACATCAGTTTGATAATAAAGTCTACCATCTGCCGAGCCATGAACGACTTCTCAAAAAAGGAGGCATGTCCGTCAACCCTATTAGTCATGAACTGAAAGGAATGCTGGAACAAGGTTTCATAAATCAAGCAAATTAAACTCATTTAAAATTAGCACTAAAAATCAATTAAAAATGATTTTCAATATAACTCCATAACAATATAACATATGATCAAAAGAAAAATGTATTCTGAAAATATGAGATACGACAGAACAAAATTAGAAACATATCTGCATACTACTTTTTATGATGTTATTAGTGTGGATTTTGATACATGTTAATATGTTTATTCACAATAAATGTTATTGTCCACATATTTATAATATAGGTATGACTATAGTCTAAAAAGATGAATACTCAAACTAATGTTACAATTTTGGCGTGTCTTCATTTATTTCTTTGTAAAACTGAAGATATAGTTATGTTATATGTCTTGGTTTCGTGGTGAAGTTTGCATAAAGTAATCTGTAAATAAGTCATCATGTAGTATAAAGTAATATTTGTATAGTATAGTAACATCTGTGCATTGTAGTAAAATGCATGTATTGGTGTACAAACTATGCGTGTTAAGTATTTTAAATAACCGAACAGGTTTTTTTTTCTCCATTTAGAACTTTTTTTCCTCTATAGCATGATTAATGAACACAACATAGTAATGGTTGTATACTTGGAACACAATGAGTATTCCTTTAGTATCATTACTAGAAAAAAACATACATCATTTTGTAATTTTGTCTTTATTCTGTTATGATGAACTTTTAATTGCCTTTACCAATAATTGTAAGTACATTTGTTTTCAGAGATTATATGTGGAAGAAAGACACAAGGGCATAGATATTTGGTAAGACTTTGGATAAATATATATGTGTAATATATATATATATATATATATGCACATACAAAGAATTGTTTATTTTTTTAAATAATTGTATATTAAGCCACGGTTACCGGACCAGCCAATAAATAGTGGGATCGTTTTTACACGGATAAGGTGAGCAATGACTGGTGGGCTTTTACTCGCGGCTCTGATTGTCCCAGCTACAGGCAACTATTGACCAGTTTCAGTACTGAAACTACATAAAATAAATTACAATAGATATTGTAATATATGTTTGCAGTCTGTGTTTAATTTGATCTATTTTTGTACCATAAAAGGTGGCCTTTAACAGGGCAGTTTTGGGGGATGGAAAGAGGTGGGTGGAATAGGTTAGGAAAATGCATAACAATGAACCAGTTAACAAAGGGAATACAAATAAAATGTAACATATATTTTTTAATTTTTTTTTAGAAAAAGAGGAGGAAAAAACTAAGTATGACAGGTAATCTGATGTTGAGCAATTAACTTTATCCATTGCTCAATTGTGGCATCTCCCCTGACTACCCATGTGCAGAAACCTTTACACATGAGTTGCATCCTGGAAAGTTTGGGTGTCGGCAACAGAGGAGTCAGTGTAGTGGATACCAGTGCTGATGTAGACGCTTCATTTCGACTTGGTGTTGTTGCTGTACTGGTGGAAAGAGGTTTTGCAGGTGGTGCTGATCTTCCTCTACACAAAGAATGTGTCCCATGATTTTTCTTTTGTGATGTTCATGGGTTTTACAATATTCATCATCAACATCGTCCCAGTGGACTCTCACCATATGGTTAATCATTATCGATGTTCCCAGACATTGAGAAGGAATATTAGAAGGCTACAGCGTAGAGTCTTGTTGTAGAAGGTGCAAAGTACCTCTTCCACCTCTTTCCTGAAGTGGTGTTCTTTCACTTTAAAGAAGTGCCAACTGTCTGCAGTTTTCTTCATGCCTGTGTGCTTCTTCCCTGGTGGCGAAGGATTGTCCACCCAAATGTCATCCTCACTGCTCCTACTGTCATGGTCAGACATGTTGCAATGTCCAACCAGGGAGGAAAATATAAAATAATAAAAATGACAACACGAAAACGACGATGCTGCAAAAAATGAAAAAGTTAAAAAAAAGAAAACAAAAAATAGACAAACTAAACAAATCACAAGACAAAGGAACATTGGATTTGGGAAAACTGGGTAAAAAGGATGAGGAGATTAATGGGTAAAGTGCCAATAGTGCTTGCAGTTACTCAGAAAACCTTTCACTAGCAAATACAGAAAGCAATGATTAATGTAAAGTTATGTTTTTGTGGGTGTGGTAATTATTTCCGGCTACAAACTGCCGCGCTGCCTGACTGGACAGTCTTGCATGCCAGATGTTGTCGAACAGCATGAGCGTAGCCGCATCGATGCAGCACAACATTTGAATGGATGGTTCAATGATGCACGTACAAGTCACATGTAGGCGAGGAGCCAAAGCGTGTGGTATGATTGGCTGATGCATGTTGTGAGAAGAGGCATAGCCGCGTCACAAGAGTTCTACATCCCATTGGCTAATTCGTATGCGTGGGTTATGGTAAACTGCATGGGCGTACTCACGGCCATACTTCGCAAACTGTGATTGGTTTGTTTATTGGCACATATAACTTGTATCATGGAACTTCTCTGTAAGCGAACAGCAGGCATGACAAGAGAAGATCCCATTTCCTCTTTAGGGGCTCTTCCAAAGCACCTAGCATTCCCTTGAGAGTTTTATTAAATCTCTCAACCAGACCATTGGTCGAGGGTGGTAAGAGGTGGAGAACTTGTAGGTTAACCGGCACTCTTTCCACATCTTTTTCTTGTAACTCGACATAAAGTTGGATCCTCTGTCAGAGACAACCTCCTTACTGAATCCAACCCTGGTCAAGATGCCCTGGAGAGCCCTGGCAACCACTTTGGCAGTAACCGCCTGAAGGGGTATATCCTCAGGGTACCTGGTTGCATGATCTACCAAGACCAGGATGAACCAATGTCCAACTGAAGTGGGAGGGTGAAGGGGACCAACAATGTCAATGCCCACCCTCTCAAATGGTGTGCCAACCACTGGCAATGGCTGCAGTGGGACAATGACACTGCCTCTAGTCTTGCCAGAAAACTGACAAGTTGGGCAGGTCCTGCAGTGGGACTCCTTTTACTCCACCCGGGGCCACTAGAAATGGGCAGAGAGCCTTTGCTTTGTCTTCTTGGTCCCAAGATGACCAGGCAATGGCACCTCATGCACCAACTGCAATAGGAAGGGACTGTAAACCTGGGGTACCACCAACCTCTTGAGGGCAACAGGCTCAGGCTTAGTGGGCTCATTGACAAGGAGCTCACCCTCCCAATATATCCAGAATGGCCTAGGCTCATCTCCTTGTGCCTGGGCCAGGGCCTGTTTCCTCAGACCCCTACAGAAGTCACCCCTAGAGGAGGGCCCCCCTTCAGCCAGCAGGCATTGAAGGTCGGGTGATCCTCTGGGTTGAGCACCTCTCCCACAGGAAGGTCTTCTGCCTCTTCTCCCTCAGGAGTTGAGTTTGGGTTCACCTCTCGACCCAGCCCGTCCGGAGCATGAATCCCTGTGGGTGCTGCTGAAGCAGCGGGAAGAGAAGGGGCCTACTTTGTGGAGATGACTTTCTTACTCTTCCATCTTCTTGCCTTGGGTTTCCCCGTCGGCTTGGGTACCGCACTCACAGCTGGACCCAGTGTGACCTGTTATCGGGTAACCACCGCAGAAGCCTGGGTAGACCATCCGTGATCATCCCCATTTCCACCAAATCATTGCCTAACAAAATTTTAGCAGGCATGTTGTCCTGAACCAGGGCAGGAAGCTTTGCTATCTTGTCTCCAATCACATGCACACCAACCAAATCTTTCATAAATTTGGTGGCAGGGGACCTGACACTCTCAACTGGTTTCGCTGAAGTCTCCACTATGGATTTCTCTAGCTGGATTTTTTGACATTCAGTGTCCTTGTTTTTATGTTCAAGATCCTTATCTTTGAAGATCACTTGTTGTACCAACTCCTCTTTGTTAAGTTCAGCTTCAGTTTCCAACTTTTAGATATTCAAAGGCCAATTTCATCCTTAATAATTCAAGTTCTAAAACATTCAAAAACAACCCCATTGCAGGGGTCTCAATGGTTGCTCCCCACCCGTTTTTAAGAGCTTCACAATCGGTCTGGTAGTCCACCAGGGCAGCTATCAGCTCATTCCTAGACTTATACTCAAAGGCTAACTCCCTGGCTTCACAAGCACTCTGGAGAGCCTCTAAGATCTTCCTAGTCAATGTACCATTTCCAATAGATTCCATTGCTTGTAATGTAGTTATCTAGTACACAACTTAACCTCAATTTAACAAAGTGTAGATATTGTGTAAGTTGCAAGGTTGCACACTGATTCTTAAAACCATTAGCATCCCACCTCTGCTACCAGTGTAAATACTGGAGGGGGTATCTGTACTCCTGCTCTCTCAGAGGCAGAGTAGAGGCATAAAGCACCCCAGCCAAGATTCTCTATTGGGTATCAAAGGTCAAGCAATCAAGGTTCATGCTCTCAGGAGGTGATGGAGGCTAGTTCTTAAGTACAGTGTATTCCCCAAGCATCCACAAAGGAATGTTCACACACTATGTTAGTGAACACACAGTCGCTATATAAATAAGGTTTAAGGTTATAGACACAATCCCAATAACACACATTCTGCTCAGGTTAATCTACAATGGCAAATATATACAGTTTCTATGTGGTACCACAATTACTCTTGGATTCCTTTAAAATGCATTATCTGTACTCAGTTCAAATGTCATACTAATCAGTTGATAATGTGAACCAACAATAGATAAAGGAGGAAAGGAGGTTGGTTAAAACAATAGGCAGAATACTGGGCCCATACCACCAGGCTCAATTCGGTATGAGGATCCCCACACCTGGGCAACCTGTAAATAAAGACGGCGATAATTTGTTGCCGCAAAGAGTCAATGAAGAACTTTGGCCTAGCAAGAGCATTTTGTCGTCAGCGTCTTTGTGGTCTTCGGGTGGAGGGAAACCCACCAGCGGATTCTCCTCGGCATGTCGGCGACCTAGACTTTCTCCGGCAGGACAAAGCTGTCGGCAGTGCTGGCGAGAGAATCCTTTGATTAAAATGTCTTAGGCAAAGGAGCGTAGTGGTTGCGGTAATCGGCGGCACAACGTCAAGCTGTCCCCGCTTTTAGGCAACACGGCTTCGCTGGGCCTCCAGAGGTTACGGAGGTCCTCCGAACCCTGTTTGATGGCAATGGACTTTGATGGCCTCAATGTCCAGGTGCTTTACTATGGATTCCTCGTGGTCCCCATCTCCGGTCGACAGTCTTTCGAAGGCTGGCTTCCAGGGTGCTTCGGGGAAGGTAAGTGGTCTGCACGATGTTCCATCATAGCTCAGCGAGAGGTCTCCTAGCCAGGTCCTCTCTCGGATCAGTTCTTGACAAACTCGACAGCTGTCGGATTGGGTTGAAGCAAATGCAGCAGCAAGTCTTCTTCTTCCAGCTGGGCTTCAAGGATAAGCATCAAGTGTAAACTTCAGCTTCTGAACGATTTCAAGCAGTGAGAGGCCACCAGATATACTGTTCTGTCTCCCATTCACTCTGCTGGTTCACACTCAGGCAACCAATCCCACATGGACTCCTGGGCAGAAAACAATACAGAACACACATGAAAAAGGACTACAGAACAAGGACAGGGAGGCCCTGTCCTTCTAATGCATTTCCAGCATCACAGTAACAATGCCTCATCACTAGCTAATATGATTACAGAACTAGCCTTCCAGAATCGTATTACAAACACAACTCACAACAAGGGTAAAACCCTTGATTGGATTGCTGATCTCATTTGTAACACTGAGATTCTCTCAAATACCCCTGGCGCCTGGTATGACCACCATGTGATCACTTTCACCATCCAGGTCCAGCCTACCTCAAACCTTGCCCACAGTATGGCTCCTCCAGCCTTGGCTAGAAACAATCCTAATATCACAGCTGAAAGAATACTACCCTTACTGCACCTTATTATTAACCCTCCCAACTTTGACAATTTAGACCCAACAACAATGGTAGCGTTGTATAACCAAACTCTATCTCAGGCTATAGACAAAGTGGCTCCTATAAAAATGTGCAAAGCTAAACAGTCGGCTCATCTAAAAGCTTGGTGTACCATAAGCCTAAAAACTCTACATAGTACTAAGAGAGTAGCAGAAGGATCTGGAAAAGAAACCTGTCTACCATTAACAAAGCGAAATTTGCTACAGCCTCAAATAACTATACAAATGCTATCCACCAAATGATAAGTGACACATACAATGAAAGGATTTGTAATGCTAAATCAAGTACTAAAGAATTATTTACCATCCTTAGAGAACTACAGACACCAGTGACTAAGCAGGAACACTGCGTAAAAGACTCCACATGGTGCGCTAACATCCAAAAGTACTGCTTGATAAAGTCTCTCTCCTTCAAACTAAAATTGATAATGAGGGAATCCTTTCACAGGTACAGGGATGAGAATGTACCCACAATAGGACATCTCACTGGGAGACTTGATGCGTTCAATACTATCAGTGACGCCAAATCCTCAAGAGGAACCAAGGGTTGACGCTATTATAGAAGGAAAATCTTTTTTGTTTTTAGTAGACACAGGTGCAATGCGCTCTTGTATACGAGAGGGGAAATTTTCTATGTCTGGAAATGCCATGAATACTCAAGGATTCACAGGAGCTACTAACAGAGTTCCTTTTTGCTGATGCCCTATCAATCTCTATAGGAGTGTGTGACATATCTGTACCGTTATTATTTTCAAGACAGACATCTGTTAATATATTGGGTCGAGACTTAAATGACCAAATTGAACATGATCATTTTGTTTACTGATAAAGGCATTGTGTGCTCAACAGTAGGAATGTATTATTTAAACGTACCTAAATGCTGATATTTTCAACTATCAGTGTCTAAAGAAGACAAGGCAAGACGCTCGATCCGACCATGTTGCCGGAATAACGTCACACAGAGGTGCAATTTGAAATATAACACAGGAGTAAAAGAAAATACAAAGGAAAAAACAAATTAAGTAACGAAAGCACCTAGCTGCAAGATACTGGCATACGTATCCTTTTATGCCCACCCGTCTGGAAATTGCAAAAGAATACCTGGTCAACCATAACATCCTCTGCAAACATTTGACCTCAGCTGCACACTTCTAGGCGAAAGCCACATCCTGGCTCAAATGCTCAAATCTTTCCTCGCCAACAGGATAATGAGAGTATTTGCCCCAACAGCAACGGCTGATCTGGCTCCAGTTCTGTGCGGAGTTCTGCAGGGCTCATGCGTCTCTCCGACTTTGGACACCATTTTCACAAAGCCACTATTTGACCACCTGGACAGTTTGGGTGTCACCAACTCTAACTACGCCATTGACACCCAAATACTCATACCCCTCTCAAGTTCCTATGATACTGACTCTAAACTCTTTAATGATATATACCAAGTTATTCAGGCATGGATGGCCATTCATGGCCTCTGTCTAAACGACAACAAAACTGAGATACTATTGATTGGTTCCCAAAACAGATTAAACAAACTACCTGAACAATTTAAAACTTTTATGATTGATAACATTACCAAGTTGCCAAAGAAGTAAAAACACTAGGGATCTACCTTGACTCGACACTCTGCTTAACCAAACAAATCAACGCTAAAGCTTCCTCGGTGGCCTACACGACTAAACTCATCACTGCCTGCCGGCTATTCCTCTCTCCTGACAGCTGCATCACATTAGCTACAGCCCTCAAAATATCGAGACTAGACTAGTGCAAGGCCTTATATATCGGTACTAGTAGCCGTGATCTAAACAAACTACAAGTGTACAGAAAGAGTGCATTAAGAGCGACATTGAACAATCTAGGAGCTAACCACATCTCCTCTGTCAGACAGAAGGTTCATTGGCTTCCAGTGAAGAACAGAATCACCATCAAAACATTATCGCTCACCCTTAAGTGCTTCGCGAACAAAGCCCGAATTACCTAAACTGCAAGTTCACCAAGAGCCAAACTAACAGACCCACCAGAGCCTCTCAGGTCAACCAACTAATGATACCCAGATACAAACTTGTAAAAAACAGGGGGTAAGAGTTTTCCAGTCCTAGCCTCAAAACTCTGGAATACCGTGCCTTCAGACCTAAGAACAGAGCCAGTTTACTGGGCTTTCTAAAAAAAACTAAAAGCATGGCTGTTTGCACAAGAATAATAAAGGCTCAAGCTATATTCTATGGACAGATGTTGTGAACCTTATGCACTCCTGCATTGTAACTGAGTTACGCCTTGTTCTACAACTGTATATCCTCTACTGTAAGCATTGTATGTACTTTGTCAAATGTTATTGTAACAACCTGTAATTCACTTCTAACTTGTAAACTTGCGCCCAGATACCTTTGAGTTAGGAGCGCTATATAAATGAACAAATACATAAATAAATAAATTATAATGGTTGTAGTGAGGGGCCAGATTTAATTACTGTAAACATATCATTATAATGGTTGTGGCCTATGGCCTACGGCCAAGCACCGAAGAATCTGGCCACTGGCACAACCACCACAGCATAATTGAACCATACATAAGAAAAACATAGAACACAAATTGAAATAACACAACTCACCCTGGAATCCACCCTCCCAATTCAAATAATGTATGCAAACATCTAAATGAACCGCCTACCCTATTTTTCACCTGTGAAAACATCCCCATATCATCTATATTCCACTCCCCTACCACTCCCTTACCCTGACCATGCCCTCTTTCAGTCACTAAATAACCCCAAATGTGATTCTCAAGCTGTCTGCCCACAACGCTATCTGTGGACTACTGCAGTGTCTGCAGACTACCGCACCACCCGTACACTCTTTTCCCACCTATACAAAGAGCCCCATATCATCTTTTTTCCACTCCACCACCCTCCCCAGTCCCTCTTTCTACCACCAAATAGCCCTAAATGTGTTTCCCATGCCTTTTCCCTCACCACGCTGTCTGTGGACACAGGGCTGTCCACGGATCCAACATGGCGAACATTTTGGAAAATATGACACACCTCACACTCTTTACCGTCAAATCAGTGAGCACATCTGGTGTTCGCGGACATCACTTCATGCCCTGGACCAATTGGAACTCGATCCACGGAGCAAACAGGGAAATGGGTCAGCGGACTGAACCCAGATATCAGTAATTATTCTTTACCTACTTTTAGCCAATTTTTTTAAAACTACTGGACGGATTAACGCCTAATTTACAAAAACACGCTTTTGGGACCAAGCTGCCTCTCCTGCCGCATATTTGGTAAAAATTCGTCCAGCAGTTTGGGCTGTAGTCGTAAGCATTTATTTTTTTCATCGTGTCCATACAAAAAATACACCTTTTGGGACCCCCCCCATATATCTTTGTACCCACTGCACGAAACCTCACCAAACTTTGCAGAGCCAATCTGACTGGGCCATATATTTATGAAGTTTTTTTACAGTTTTGTCCAGGGAGGGCGAAGTTATAAGCCACCAAAAAAGTGCTCCTCCTATCAGTTGAGCAACTTAACCATAACTACAGGGCCACTACCACATTCCCAGTGATATATATATATTACATGGCCTGCGGTAGCGGCCATGTAGTTATGGTTAAGTTGCTAAACCCATAGGAAGAGCACTTTTTTGGGCAGCTTATAACTTCGCTCCACCTGGACGAATCTTCACCAAACGTATGCATTATTTTGCAGTTTTTTTGCATTTATTTTTTATTTTATTTTTCCTTTCTCCTTATTTAGTAATTTTATATCACCATATTAGCACATATGTTTGGAAAATAAGAGAGGTTGCTTTACATGTATGGGAATTGTGTTCTGTTTTTATAAACATGCTAGGTGTACTATCATTAAGCAATGGACGGTATGGAAAGTTTAAAATCATCTATGAATTGCATGGCTTGTGTCAACGATAATCAATAGAATATAGACTATGGACTAGGTAATAACCTCAAAGTTGGAAATACTGTGACCCATATTCTCAGGATTATCCTGAGACACGAAATACTAACATATGAATGTAACATCCAGCACCTAGTATTTTGGATCTTTTTAGCTGTAGATGCTATTTTATCAAGTAACATATTTATATAGTGTGGATTGTTTTTAAGATGTTTGCATTTAATACATGAGATGTGATTTTAAACACATAGCACACCTTAACATATCTGACATGTCATTAGAATAATGTGAGTAGGCAACATATATATTTTTTTGTACTTACATTCTTTGCCCCATTTATCAGACAATCTAAGATATGGGTTGGCTAAGTCACAATATACAGGTGCCTGCAAGGGTAACATACTGCCTTTAGTGACTTTTATATGGCACATGGCACTTTAATACACATGAATTGTCTGTATTTTTAATAAGTAAAAAATGTTTTTTTCATGTAAGCACTTGGCACTTTACAGTACTATAAGCTATGACAACATATTTGCCCACTTGGGCTGAAATAATATGGTCATTGTAAATAGGAATTGTTGAATAATCATTCATTTAAACAATTTTGTGTAACGGAGAAAAAACGGAGTGGAACGATTATGAAAGCGACAATCCTGTG
This sequence comes from Ambystoma mexicanum, assembly GCF_040938575.1. Taxonomy (NCBI): domain Eukaryota; kingdom Metazoa; phylum Chordata; class Amphibia; order Caudata; family Ambystomatidae; genus Ambystoma; species Ambystoma mexicanum. The sequence continues at coordinate 453,370,206 of NC_090938.1, forward strand.
CTATTTGTCCATCTTTAACCCACTTGGGATAATTGGTATTTGAGGCAAGTGCAAATGAAATTATAACATTATAGTACTGTATTTTTCAAAAAGTTGTAACAAATGACAGCACACAAATGAGCAATCACACATTTACAACATGGCCGTGCTTTTAACAGGCAATTGCTATTTCACTCTAGTGCTAAACATTGAAAATGGACTTACACACTATTGCCTATAAAGCTATAGTCCTCTCTCTCTGTCACATACCAGACGAAGCCCGAGTAGGGTGAAACGCGTTGTTCTTTTTTTCTGCACTGGAACTGCTGCTGCCTCCTTTGCCCATGCACTTTTAACTAATAAAGGACAGTTGGCTGCACGGAACACTTTGACTGCTTTTGGATTTGTTTTTTGTGACTTCCAGTCTCTCACCAAAAACATCGCCAGAGTGCTTGCAAAAAAAGTGTATGGTTCACTCTGAATTGGTGAGGTGTTTCCAGAGGGGACAAAGTTATAGGTGGGGAGGTCCCAAAATTATTTTTTTCCCACAGACTGAATGGAGAAAACATTTATGTCGCGCCTACAGCCCAAACCAGTGGACGGATTCAGAGGAGAATTGCCTAGCATTTCAGTGCTGTACTGCCCCTGGGCAGGACAAAGACTGATATGATTGGGATATTTCTCCTCTGTGAAAGATAGTGAGCTAAAGAATCTGGGTAAGGCTCTCGTACCCAGGACTAATGTCTGGCAGAGAGACTCCCAGGAACCCCCTTGTTTTTTGCAGTTTTTTCATTACATGGGCAGTTGGAGCAGAGTGTTTTTTTCAATCACTGTGATAAAAGAAAAAAACACATGTTAATGTAGACAGTTTATAATGAGTATTGCATTGCATAGCAGCCTTTTCTGTATTTTGTAGACCCTCATAGTTAGCACTTTGGAAGTACTATAGTTTAAACCCGTGTACTGTCCAATTTGCTCAGTTCCTGTGTTTGTTGATTAAATCATTGGGTGTGTGGGAAAAAAATCCTTGCTGGATTAAATCAAAACTTTCTACGTTGTGGTACAATACATTTCTTTGATTGAGTTCAGTAGGAGGAAATGAATATGTGTATGGTTTTTAATTTGGAAGTAGTGGTAGTATTGTTGCAATTAGATAGCAGTTGCTGTATTTTATTTGTTTATTTATTTTCCCATTTTAGTGGTATTCATCTTATTGTTGACTTGTTGCAGATTTTTGGGGCAGTTAGATACCTGTTGACATCGTGTAACTGTTCATTTCTTGTTTCATTTTAATGGTATTCATTTATTTGTTGGCATCTTGCAGAATCTTGGGGGAGTTAGGTACCTGTTTGCGTTTTCTAACTGGTCATAATTTTGAAGTTCAAGTTTTCTTCAAGTTCATACACAGATTAGTTAGTACATTTTGGTTTTAAGAATATTAAGTACACCTTTACAAGATTTGCTGGTAATCTCTGTTTTACAGTAATGTTAGTATCATTACATTTGACCCATCCACAATTCCTTTTTATATATGCAGTGTAGTGACTTGCATTGGTTGTGGCTCCTGCGTGGTAGATTACACCTATTGTTGTGTAGGTTTCCTTACCAAGTGATACTTTACCATGTGTGAATCCACTTAGCTTGCCATTGTTTTTGGTACCATCTGCATTATAACGTTAAAGCATTACTATTACATATTTACTATGTGTCTGTATTTGTAAGGTGGCAAGACCCGCACACCGTTCACCTCGCTAGTGACCCAAAGTGGGATAGTACAAACACACGTGTGTAAATTACAGGCCTCTAATATATAACTGCGGTCATGGGGTCAAGGGGCCGCGGCCTGGCCGCCGGGGGTTGCAGTAGGGTTTGGTCGGAAATTTTCATACGAGCACGTTTTGTCAAAGCTCGAGACTTGCTCTTTGTGAAGAATGCTTACATGATTTGCCTTGTGAAGAGCAGATGAGTTGAGCTGACAGGTGGTGTGGCCTGGCTGTGGGAGTTGCTGGTAGAGTGCAAAGTTCTCCAGAGGAACAAAGTAAATGCGAAGAAATGGTGCCCGCATTGGTGAATGGTAGCAAACAATTGATATCTTTTTAAACAATATTTCTAATGCCAGTATGGTGTGAAAGGCTGTTGCCTCTCATTTTGAGTGAAGGTCAGCACTGTTGAATTTTTACTTCCGAGGTGAGCAAACCCACGCATCGTACACAGTTTAGGGTTCAATTGTTTTTTGACCTTGAAACAAAAGGGGATTGCAAATCGAATGCAAGAAGGGAGGGATGTAACACTGTTAAACATGATAAGGTTCCCCATTCCAAAACTGGACAAAGGTTCATTTTATGAACATATGTTGACCTGAACGGAGTGTCTGTGTTACGCCGAGAGAATGGAATGCCAAATATTATGTACGTTTTACTTTCGACGATTTTATAGACCAACGAGTCAACTTATCATTCGCCAACCATTATTGCTGGCTTATATTGTACTCGGTTGTTGTTTGTGTCATATTGCAACGACACGCAAATACAACTTGTGTGTGTATCAATCTTTGTCTCAGGCACATGGGCAATATGGCGATATTTTCGGATCGCAATATTTTTGCAGTGGAATTGACACATGCAACCGTTCCACTAGTGGGATTCCCCAGGTTCCATGAACGCCTAATTCAACGCTAATATTTAATTAAAATTCTGTCTATGTGTACTTCGAATTGTGGCGTAAGCCTCCTCATCCCATTTCATGCTGAACATACTGCATAGCACTAAGCTTTGAAGTAAATTGAACACTACTTTCCACGTTGTTTTCTCTGTGTTCGATTTGTTTCACGTCTGTATTCATCATTAGTTTTAACACAGGGCCGAATTAATGGGTAAAATTATGAACTGTACTAAAGATCAGCTACTGAGACACATTTCTGTTGTTGTTTTTAAACAGCTACGTCCTGCATTTCTGCGATTGTCATCGATTCCAGATACCAACTGATAGGTTTTTCAACCGGCAGTTGCAGATACACGTGAATGGCTGGATAGGAATGACTCTTTTTTGAGATGATCGCCACGGGCCGATATGCCCTTACGTGGTACCAGTGATGAGGAGCAACCTAACATCGTTTACGGTGGCCTTGCACCAAGCTGATGCTAAAGCCTTGCGATTCACAGTGCGTCCAATGCGCTTTTTATACCCCAAAGGAGCACTGCGTGAGTCACAATAAACATTTGTGGATCGAGACTGAAGAAAAGAAAATCCCATTTGTTTGAATATGGCTATCGGCGGATGTTCTCATAGCGTTTATTGTGAAATAAAAGTACTTAAAATTGTACAGTTTTGCTATTTTCTTCAAAAATATGGTTTTATATTCAAAATTGGGATGCACTGTGTTTTGAGATGATGTGTGTTGATATTCCGGGTTCTGTGTCAACTAAAGTTATGACGTAGCTGATAACTGGGTGTGTTTGGCTACAGTGTCCAGTAACGTCTTGGAGATAGGCGGAGAATATCTGTAGGTTTGGTGATGTCAGCCTCAGGGGTGGGGCATATGAATTAGTGCCGCCAGGGAAGTCCAGCTTGGGTGATGCGGCAACGGATAAGATTATCACAAGATGGCCGCACCCTGCTGCCTGATTTTACATGTGTAAAAAAGAGGAAAACTACGGTAAGGTGCATAGGAAATGTTTGTACGATCAATCAACGTATGCCTAGAATCACATGCCCGAAGCCTTGGGACAATAATATTTCTGAGCGCACTTTTCCTTTAATAGATCAATTTTTTGCTCCATTTCTTGCAGATGATTTTCCAAGGTGTCTGTTTCTGTATTATTTTTTATGTCTGTATAGTGTGTTAAAAAAAAGATTTGGTAAGTACGCATTAAGTAATGAGTAATAATTGGCTTATATAGAGAAGTGTAATGTCTACCATTAGTATCACTGTTTTCACTCTTTTCATCCCGAGGAAAATGTTCTTCCATCCATTCCAAAGTACTAGACATTTCTATTATCTATATATCTACATTCAGTGAAAAAAACTTTGTTACAGGAATGTTATTGTTTAAGTAGCGCTACTAAAAACCTATGAAATTCAGTGTAAAAATCTTTGTTAAAGGGATGTTATGGTTCCAAGTAAAACTGAAAAACCCCTGAAATTCGGCAGTTATGGTAAGCTAAGCAACCATAACACGTGCCACCACTGTGCACTGCTAAGACTAACACCCAGGACATCGAAGATGACATCACAAATGTCATTGATGACATCACTGATGAAATCACATGTCTGGCTCCCTCTTTTTTCCTTTACTGACATATCTAGGCCAGTAACAGTCAGGAACTAAAAATTCAAAAAAGTACTATTTCCCCTATTCCCCTCCTTTTAAGTAAATTGTTCTACATACTGTATCATTGGTTTGTCTCATGTTTCTAAATATGCTTCTTTCTGTATTGTACCTTGTTGTTATACTATAAAGCGCTTTGGATTAAAGCCCTATATAAACTCAATAAACATAACATAAACATAAACATAACATGAAAGATAAATAGATGTTCTTTTCTCCAGCTTCCTGAGCTAATACATGGGGCCTTAATGCTGTCCCCCTTCATCAGTCTTTGCTTGGCAATTGAGCTTTTTATTTATTTTCCATTGGATTCCTGCTTCCTTCATGCCAGGCTGTTCATATCTTATCACATAATCTCAAGTGTGTGGTCTTTCTCTTGTCTTTAAATCTTGCACATAATCATCTTCTTTTGGGGCTATCCATTCAGTTGCCCATACCAAAGATGCTGTACGACCTTGAAATTGACCTCTTGTATGGCAGAGTGCAAGGTGAGTCAGGCAATGAGCCATTTGGACGTCTATATCTATAGCTATGAATATCTTAGACTTTCCCATAGCATAATGTAGGCGAGCACAAACATAACAATCCTCCTCAGAGGTTCTCTTTCCTACCTCCCTTTTGAGTTAATACCACATGTTGTTCCCCAAATGTGCTGTACTGTCTAGATAATCATTTAACTCATAATCATCTTTCCTTGCACTTCTCTTGGGTCTCTTTCTTTCCAGAAGATTAAGGGCAAAATGCTCATGGAGTACATAAAACATCATCCTTCCTACAGGAGGAATCATAGGAGCACTTGTGAGAGAAATGGGTGTCTTCACATGCGTCACTGGTGTAGGAACAATCACATGTGGCCTTGGCCTCCTTACAACCTCTAACTCTGGTTACTGGAGTGGGAAGAATCAAAGGAATTTCTGCCTTTCTAGAACCAACAATGTAAGCAGAATGAATTAATAAAAACAGGAAATTAATGACAGATGTTGTGCACACATAAATTATGCACCAATACATAAAACCCCATCATTGGTGTCTTTCTACACGTCATTGAGTCTGTTCACTTTCTGGAACTGCAATATGCTTGATAGACCACATTATGCCTGTGTATTATTTTTAAGGAAGGAAAACAACTTTTTAATCAGGCAGATTCGTTAAGTGCTCTGGTAGTTGGCAAATGTGCTCGATTATCTCCACAAGTAAACGACTGATTGTTTGATGATGTATAGGATCTTACAGGAACACATAAGTGTTGGTGTTTCTCCAAACAAGATAAGGATGAACTCGAATTAGGTAATAAAAGACCTTAAAAAGCAGTCTATCAGCATCAACATCAGATAGAACCATTTGGGTGTCCAAAGAGAAACTCAGTGAAAAACGAATAAGGGAACTGTTCGCTTTTCCAATCGTCAAAAAGGAAATCAAGATCAGGCATTTTTCATTTATATCATCACTTTCTAAAGTACAATTTCAACAAGTTCCTGTGGCTCAAGAACAGTTACTTTCTCACTCTTGCTAAAATATCTATAAAGAGTGTAAGGGGAAGCCACAGTCTAAATGCGCACTTGCATTTATTTAAACTGTAATCGTTGATCGAGTCTGCATGTGCTGAACTTCTTCTTGACTTGCTTCCAAATCGGGTTGGGGTGTTACGGACTCACCAGCATATGGCTTGACGTCACTGAGGTGAATCAATGCGTGTTGTTCTTGGACTTTTTCTGCAGATGGAGTGAAATTCTCCGCAATGAAAGGACCACTAAATCGGGGCTCATGCCACTTCCTATTCAAGTTGCGAATTAATACATGATCACCAATAAAAAATGTTGGTACTGATAATAATGTTTTTCAAGTCTGGTTGCTGAATGGTCTTCATCTGTGTCCTGAGACGGACACCCCTTATGCCTGAGTTGATGTGAAATGACAGAGATACTAGCGGTCATACATGTTAAATATTCATGTAGCTCATTACCTAACAATTCTGCAGTTGTCTTGGCATCACTACTACTCCTCATTGGAGGTGATATGGGCTTTCTCATTTGCCTTCCTGTAACTAGCTCATGGGGCATGAGGTGATGGTCAGACCCAGGCTGATATCTTAATGCATATAATGCAAGGGGCAGACAGTAGCCACCCCTTCTTTAGTGTCAATTTAGGTTTGGCGATTCTTTCCTTGAGAAGACTGTTGAGTCTCTCGCATATCCTGTTCTCTTACGGCTGATAAGCAGAAGAACACTTCTGTTTAATACTAAGTAATAAACTGATTTGTTTAAATACTTCATTTACAAAATGGAGCCCATTGTCGGATCTTAGCACCTCACATACTCCCCATCTAGGAAATACTTCTCAAACTAAAAGCTTCGCAGCACAAGTGGCATCAGAGTGTGTACATGTATCTGCTTAAATCCATCTCGAAAGGGGACACACCAACACTATCATATACCTGTATCTACTACCTACTTGCAGCCAGTCAACATAATCGATATGTAAATGCTGAAAAGGACCATTCGGTAGAAGAATTACTCCTCTGATTGTTCGCAGTGTGTGCCCAGCAGTAAACTTTTGACATACAATGCAAGTTACTACATAAAATGCTACGTGTTCTAACAGGTTTGGTATGAGCCAGTCCTCCGCAATAGCTACTGTAAGGCTTTCCCTAGTTACATGCACAGGGTAGTGTAGCTATTCTAATCCTACCCTTAACAAGGCTACAGGCATTACCAGTTCGCCAGTGCTGTCCTGCTGCCTCAATGCTTAAGAGGGGGATTAAGAACACCTCCTCCATCTCCATAGCTCCTTTTCTTCCTGCGGAGCACTACCTTGAACTTCCATCAACTGCGTTCTAGACAAATGATTAATTCCATCATAATCATGACAATTATTTCCTTTAAATTAGGAGTATCAAAACTAAAGACATCAGGTAAATTATACAACCTTTTTGGCCGCTTCATCCGCGGCTTCGTTCCTGCATGAGATAAAGTCAGTTCTCTTAGTATGTGCTGCACATTTAACCAATAACAATTAAAATTACAATTACAACTATTGTAATTACTACTGGGAGTTGTACTGCTTTAATAAGCCTGTCCAAGAAAAGCAGTGTGTTGCACTGGAGTGGCATCTGTTCAGAGCTAGCCCCTCCTTTTCCAGTCTACTAGCCCTGCTTGCACGGTTGATGTCACATAGGCGGAGTAACTGTACACTGTCACTTCCTGCCCTGCATGATTCTCGAGTGCGACAAAAAGCGCCACCAATTCCGCAGCCGGATCTTAGCACCCCACATACTCCCCATCTAGGAAATACTTCTCAAACTAAAAGTTTCGCAGCACAAGTGGCATCAGAGTGTGTACATGTATCTGCTTCAATCCATCTCGAAAGGGGACACACCAACAATATCATATACCTGTATCTACTACCTACTTGCAGCCAGTCAACATAATCGATATGTAAATGCTGAAAAGGACCACTCGGTAGAGGAATTACTCCTCTGATTGTTCGCAGTGTGTGCCCAGCAGTAAACTTTTGACATACAATGCAAGTTACTACATAAAATGCTACGTGTTCTAACAGATTTGGTATGAGCCAGTCCTCCGCAATAGCTACTGTAAGGCTTTCCCTAGTTACATGCACAGGGTAGTGTAGCTATTCTAATGCTACCCTTAACAAGGCTACAGGCACCACCAGTTCGCCAGTGCTGTCCTGCTGCCTCAATGCTTAAGAGGGGGATTAAGAACACCCCCTCCATCTCCATAGCTCCTTTTCTTCCTGCGGAGCACTACCTTGAACTTCCATCAACTGCGTTCTAGACAAATGATTAATTCCATCATAATCATGACAATTATTTCCTTTAAATTAGGAGTATCAAAACTAAAGACATCAGGTAAATTATACAACCCTTTTGGCCGCTTCATCCGCGGCTTCGTTCCCGCATGAGATAAAGGCCCTCATTACGACCTTGGCGGAGATCCATGGTGCTATTTGCACCATGGTCCATGGCGCTAAGCTGCCAACTCCGCCATGGTGGTTGGCGGACTTACCGCCCCATTCCGACCTTGGCGGGGCAGTAAGTCCCCAATCCCCATTTACCCTTCCCCATTCCCATTTTTGCCCCATAGGGTATAATGGGAGTGGGGAAGGCGTTAATTACGCCACCGTAAATTACGGTGGCGTAATTAACAACAAGGTCCCTTAGCGCCATGGATTTTTCCGCCTGCAAAAAGCAGGCGTAAAAATCACCATGGCGCTACGGGAACTCGTAGTCAGGCGGAAAGGGGCGCCATGGTTTACGCCGGCGACAAGTTGAATTGGAGCTAAAATGTGAACTGGAATTACCACAGGATGGATGAAGCCTAAGGGAGTGCATAGAGAATCCCTGTGGCAACAGTAATTAAGTGGGCAAATAGAACTATATAAAGGTTGCATGTAGACTGGTATGACCCCATGTAAGACTGTTAGTTTTAGCTTTCAATTTTTCTTTTTTAATGCTGATGTTATATTGCAAGTATGATTCTATTAGTACATATGTGTATACGGTTTGAATTGAATATAATGTAATGTTTGTATTATATGTAATTGTAATATGTAAATTATATGTGTAAAGTTTGAATTTATTTCATACTGTATCACATTAAAGAATTTGATTTGATTTGATTGGTTTACGCCGGCGTAAACCCCTTTCCGCCAGGGTCGTAATGAGGGCCAAAGTCAGTTCTCTTAGTATGTGCTGCACATTTAACCAATAACAATTAAAATTACAATTACAACTATTGTAATTACTACTGGGAGTTGTACTGCTTTAATAAGCCTGTCCAAGAAAAGCAGTGTGTTGCACTGGAGTGGCATCTGTTTAGAGCTAGCCCCTCCTTTTCCAGTCTACTAGCCCTGCTTGCACGGTTGATGTCACATAGGCGGAGTAACTGTACACTGTCACTTCCTGCCCTGCATGATTTTTGAGTGCGACAAAAAGCGCCACCAATTCTGCAGCCTGTGCCGAAAAGTGAGATGGTAGTCTTGCACTTGCTACCACTTCAAATTCCCCATTAGCTCGGTGCCTTACCAGAGCTGAACCTGAATGCCTCTCTCCATCAGTTTGATCAATTTTCAACAACCCATCAATAAAGAGAACCTCCCCTCCACTAGAGCATTCTCTTTTACCCTCAGGATCTCGTCATAGAACTCCTCCTAATTTGAGCAGTCATGCACTTGCTTGTCCTCTGTCACAGGTTCAGCTAAAAATGTGGCAAGGTTCACTATTTTACACCTGATGATTTTGATTGCTGGATTCGATATAACTACCTCATATGTAGAAGCCCTACCAGATGTCATTGTATCCTTAGGTTTCTCTAAAACAGCAAACAAAGCATGCTCGACAAATAAAGTCATAGAACACACAATCACAATGCTTGCAAACTTCACAATAGCGAACGCAGCTGAAGCCAGTGATTGTTCGCATGGAAAGTGTCCTCTCATAACTGGATCTAGAATCCCACTATAAAATGCCAAAGGTTTATACCCAAGTGTGGTTCTCTGTGTAAGCACTGCTGTCATAACTGTTCCATTCGTGTGAACAGGATGAACCCCTAAGAATAATTAGGAATTCCTAAAACTGGAGCTATACAAATTGCTTTCTTCAACTCCTCAAACCCTTCCTTCATTTCCTCAGCCCATTCATTGTTCTCATTATTCACTTGGCTTTCTTTAAAGCCTGCAAACAAGGTCTTGTGTCCGAACTATAATCAAATACCCATGCTCTGACATTGTTACACAATCCCAAAAACTGCTGCATTCGTTTTATCACGTGCGGTTTTGGTGTTTTCATGATCGCCTCAGCCCTATCAGGGGTAACTTTCTTTGCTTCATGCAAGATTAACTGACCTATGTACAACACCTCTTCCTGGCAATATTGTAATTTCTCCTTGTCTACCTTGTATCCTTTGTCTGCTAAAATAGTCATTAACCGAATCAAATCTTGTCTACTCTCATCTTCTGTCATGCTACAAACTAAAATATCATCTACCTTCTGTAGAACAACATTTGGCAAATAAATGATGCTCAGGTCCAACTGCAGGACCCTATTAAAGCTCGACAGAGACTCACAAGACCATTGAGGTAAGTAAGTACTTTTCAGCTTATTCTGGCGCAACATAAATCATGTCAACTATTGAGAATCCTTATGCAACAGGATTGAGAAAAACACATTTTTCAAGTCAATCACCATGAAATATCATGCCTTTGTAGGAATACTACATAACATCATCACAGGATTCAGAACCAGAGGAAACTCTGCCTTTGCAATCTGGTGAATTGGTCTCATGTCCAGAATTAAAAGCCACTACCTCCTTTGGATTTTTCACAGAGTAGACAGCAGAATTACACAGTGACTGTGAGCTCACCAAGAGGCCCTGTTCCATCATGGCTGATATAGGGGGACATTATGAGTCGGGCGGTAGGGGATATCGGGCACCGGTAAGGAGACCGGTGCCGGTAATCCCCTACTGCCCGATTCCGAGGTCCCCTAACAGGAACCGCAAGGGACGTGTGGTCGGACGACACGTCCCTTACGGGTCCCCAGACCGCTAAATAGAGCCTTCCCCATTCCCATTGAGCCCTATGGGGGCTCAGATGGGAATGGGGAATGGTTGGTGCAATGGGGACTTTCCGGTCCCTGCAGGGTCGGACTAGACGGGTAAGTCCCCATTGCACCACACCGGACACGGTCACGGTATGGGAGGCAGCCATGGAGCTAATTGCTCAATGGCTACCTCCATACTCGTAATGACCCCCATAGTCTTAAAAATATCCTCATCTGTCCCTCGAAACACTGGGTATCGTCTTGCTTGAGGTAAAATTGCTCCTGGTTTCAGCTTAATCTTATCTTCTCCCACCCCCCTCAATAGGCCCACATCATATGTGCCTGTAGTCCGTAAAGGGGATGGCACATTTTCCATGTCTTCATCGAAAAAACGTGGGATGCTGCCGCACTATCACCATTCACTGTGGGATTTCTCTTCTCTCTATTCTGATCCAATATGCAATACTCATCTCGAATATTAATTCATTGTCTGACAGATCGTCTTTAAACCTATCCTCATCTGTGGCGTCAGTCAATCTAAACTCTTCCCAAATGGTAATTACCATTCTCCATGGCCTGCCCTCGTCCTTCAAGCATGACCAATTCCCTTCACACTATGGCTGTCTGTAACTGTAAGGGAAAAAGCTGATCCCCCTCTTTGTCCATGGGTATCTGGGGCCTGAACAAAAATGTATCAGGTATCCTCGTAATCCTTCCTACTAAGCCGGGTAGCTATGTTAACAAAATGTGCACCCCGTAAAGGAAAACCTTTGGTTCTAATGGCATTCCTCATAGAACTATTTGCCCTGTACATTCCATGATATATTCACCCACATTTAAATAATGTATACCTGTCGTGGAACACACTATGCCTTCATCAGTGAAAGAAATTGTCATGTTTAGCTTTGTCATTAAGTCTCGACCCAGAATATTAACTGGTGTCTGCCTTGAATACAATGAAGGTACAGACATGTCAAAACTCTATTTGTAGCTCCAGAGAAGCCATGCACATTCATGGCATTTCCTGATAACGAAAACTTTCCCTCCCGTATACATGAGCGAGTTGCCCCAGTGTCTACCAAAACAGAAAAAGATATGCCTACTATGGTAGGATCAACCCTTGGTTCCTCTTGAGGATTTGGTGTCACTGATAGTACTGAACACATCAAGTCATGCCGTGAGCTGTCCTATTATGGATACATACTTATTCCTCCCATCCCTGTAAAAGGGCTTCCTCCCGCAATAGTGACACCCCCTACTCTAGGCGTCAATAACTGTCCCGTGTTTGCACTCTGTTGTATCTGCATGGGTGTGTGCTGTGACTGCCCTTGTGGCAGATTCAATGATGCTTGCTGTGGTTGCAAAGCCTGTTGTGTTTGCGGCACTTGTGCTGTCTGATCTTGGGCAAACACGTCCCTATTTTGTGAGCTATATGCAGGAGGATAAGCTGTCCCCCATCTTGTGAATTGGCCATTCTGCACATACCTTTGGTTCCCACATGTTTGTGAGATGTACCCTGTCATACCACATGCCCCCTTGCATACCCTGGTTATCATTCTGCACATACTGAAACCTGCCTGGGTTATTTTAAAAGCCACCCTGATTATTCCGGAAACCAGCTATTCCTATGAACCCTGTACCTCTGCCTCTCAGTACAAGTCCATTCCCTCCTTGATTCGATTGGCATTGATTACTCGCCTGTGACATACCCACCGCTTGCTGCGTTCCCAGCCCTTCTCCGCTTACCAGTACTGCACTTTCTATGGCGTACTTTGATCATTTCTTCTGGACTAACTTAGCTTCCTCAATTTTCCTAGCATCCTCTTTCTTCTTCTTTTTCTCTTGCAGCAGTCGGCAATGATGCATTATAGTCAATTGTATTTCTGCCCAAGGCTTTGCTTCCATTCCCACTAGTTTCTTGCGCTACCTCTGTACCTGTTCTGGCACCCCCTGAAACAAAATGTGGTAAAATACTGGCACTGATTTCCCCAAAGGCTCTTGAGTTTCCAAGGCCCACCGTCCCTGAACATTTTGAATGTAAGCAAGCGGACCCTTGTCATCTTTCATTTTACGTGCCATAATTGCACCCATATCTGACGTATCAGGATACTGAACCCTAAGCGCTTTTCAAACAGCTGCCATGCATTTATTAATTGGTGCTGCGTCATGAGCTGTGTTCTGTGCTGTAACACTCAAATAACCTGCTCATGTCAAAATGTCATTGGCTCTTTTCTCAAGAATGGCTGCTAGGAGACCCTTATGACTAAAGTATTTCCTTCTGTCATATTTTATAGCTCATAAATCCATTTTCCCAATACCCGCCGTTAAACTAGGGAGTTTGCATCTTAAATTATCCTTGTACTTTTGGGGCCAAGGGATATACTGCGGTCTGGCCCCTCCTTTCTCCAATAAAGGGAATTGTGTGAACCCAAATCCACAATCTGCTCCCATTGTTTGCCTACTCATAGTGGGGACAATGGTTCCTGATTGCCTTCTACCTGGCAATGATCTGAACCTGTTTACATATGGTGACGATTCCACCTTCTCACTATGTGATCGTACTTTAGGTCGCTCTGCATACACCATGGGGTCTGGCATCCTATCTTTAGGTTGGTCTAAATCTGACCATCTTACTTCCTTGTCCGTCTGCAGACATCCCACAGGAACATATGCACTTTCTCCCTCTTCCTCAGGGAAGGTTTCTCTGTCTTTGTCTGACATATCTAGTCCCCAACTAGTGTAGCTTTCATCTTTCTCATTTCTGTTTAAAGTCAGCATGTCCAAAGACAAGGCTCTATGCTGGAGACTAAATGGGCTTCCTTCTTTGCCACGTTACTGGACACCGGTGGATCAACCTTCTTTTCCCTTGCCTCTTGATTCACTTTTTGTCCTCAACTCCTGATAAGCTTTATCGATCCTACCCTATATGATCCTGGCATTGCTCTTTGCGACGGGAGGAACTTCTCTATGTTGCCCATGATATTACTGGAATTGGTTCCATTAGTTCTTTCTCAATGCGATCAATGTTGCGTGCCCTCTGTCTCCTTTTTCGTTCCATTTCTTCATCTAATTCCCTTTGCTTCTTCACTTCCCATCAAATTCTGTCCTCCTCCTGTCTTTTCACTTTCCTTCTTTCATTTGCTCTGCGCACTTCTTCATCTCTTCATTTTTGCATTCTTTTGTCTCGTAATGTCTGTTCTTCTTCCTCTTCTCTCTTCGTTTCTAGCCTGTCTCAATCTTTGATTACTCTCTGCCTGTTGTCATACTTTCTCTGCTCTTCTGCACTTTCTTCCATTCTAAATTGCTCCTCCTGATACATCTGCTCTTGCTTTTATCTACTCTTCCTTTTATGCTCATCCTCTTTTAATCGTTTCTCTCATTCCCTTTCTTTTCTATCTTGTTTTTCTTGATGTTCGCCTTGCCTTACTTCATCAATGCTTTTCCCATTGAGTTTGAGCAATATCTGTCCACCCATCCATTCATTCGATACAAGCGTAACCTTGTCAGATTTATCCCTTTGTCCTTTCCATCTCTTAATCTCTCGTTCTATATCTATGGATACATTTGGTTGTTCACTCTTCTCTTTATCTTGTATGATAATGATATCATTGGTTATTTACAACGTGCTTAATACCGAGAGGTTTCTAAGCGCAGAACCTGTGTTGCTCCATGTCGTCTTGCTTCCAAGGTGAGCCCATTGCCCCTGAGCTATCCTCCCATGACTTGTAGGATGTTAAAGGTCTCCTCCTTTCCTTTAACCCTTTCTCTTTCTGGACTTTTGTCACTGCTATAAGCAGTTGGTTCAGATATCGGATTACTATGTCCTATTGCCGCTTTTAATTCCCTTAATGTATCCAATCCTTACCTTTTGTACTATCGCCATTTACTTCAGGTGTGGTAGGGCAGCAGAAGGCTCAACACCTTCCTCCCTGCACTGATTAAGCATACAATCCTCAGGAGGCGGATCTTCTCGTTCCTCCTGATACATCTTCCAAAGCTCTAAGCTGGCTAACCTTTTCTTCAATTTCTTCCCTGCGTACGCAGCGTGCATGTATATGATCATGTGCTGCAAAACTGATCCACCTTGTGGCCATTGCATGAACATTTTATCTGCGGTACCCTTAACCCATTCTGTATTATACTTTTTAAGCCTGGTTGTGTGTTTTGGCAGTTGCTTGCACAAATGCATCAGTGGGGTAACAATCCCCATTTTGACAAGTCTCAATTGACTGCAGATACTTACTGATGCTTTACACAAGATACGTTTCAGAAAAACAATAAATATGAGCGTGCACCAATAGTCGTCGCTCAAAGCCTCTAGTTCACAATTTTACTCCAATCTACTCGTTTCGGTTGGCATGGAGAATGGCTTAAACAAATAAATAATATTCGGTCTCTACTCAACACAACCTATCCCTGTCGCTCTTCGACACGTGACTTTCTCTAATACATAAAAATAAATAAACAGACAGTGCGCCTAATAGCTACCCTGTGCCAAAGTTTGAACTTAGAAAGTATGCCTAATAGCGTCTCTGTGCAAAAACCTGAACTTAGAAAGTGTGCTTAATAGCGTCACTGTGCCAAAGTTTGAACTTAGAAAGTTTGCCAAATAGCGTCTCGGTGCCAAAGTTTGAATTTACAAAGTGTGCCTAATAGAGTCACTGTGGTATAGTTGAATTTAGAAAGTATACCCAATAGCGTCACTATGGTATAGCTGAATCCAGAAAGGGTGCATAATAGCATCACTGTGCCAAAGTTTAGAACTTAGAAAATGTGCCTAATAGCATAACGGTGGTATAGTTGAATTTAGAAAGTGTGCTTAACTAGCATCACTGTGCTAACGTTTGAATCTAGAAAGTGTGCCTAATAGCGTCACTGTGCCAAAAGTTCGAACTTAGAAAGTGTAATAGCTTAGAACTTGGAAAGTGTGCCTAATAGCATAACAGTGATATAGTTGAATTTACAGAGTGTGCCTGACTAGCATCACTGTGCTAGTGTTGTATATAGAAAGTGTGCCTAATAGCATAACTGTGCTATAATTGAATCTGGAAAGTATGCCCAATAGCGTCATTCTAGAAAGTGTGCCTAATAGTGTCACTGTAATATAGTTGAATTTGGAAAGTGTGCCTAATATCATCACTGTGCTAAAGTTTGGCGGATGGAGTGGATATATTTCTGTATATCTCTGTATTCTCTTATTTATGCTATGTACCTGTATCCCCATGTTATCTGTATCACATGCTTACCCCATCCATCCTGACGCTTTATATACGTATGCCACTATGTACGCCCCCTGTCCTGCTCTCGTGCTTGGTCGCAGGTGCTTTACTGAAAACCACCATATCACACTACTATGCTTACTCACTCCTATACACCATCATTCAACTAAAACACAGCTATGCTATGAAACATAGCTGTTCTCATACTAACATGACCCCACACAAAACACAGCTAGCTGAGCACATTCCAGCTATCTCAGGCGTCTCCTCAGGCCTAACACAGCCAGAACTCAGTCTGGGTGTCACAGTCCAGACTGAACACATCCAACTGATCTCCTCAGCACCACACCTACTGCTAAGAAGCGGCTATCATGCAACAAACGCACCAGCTGCACACATATCCGGTGCGCCCACGTACCATATGACGCTCTCTCTCTCTACTGACTTGAACTGTGGTTCCAGAGGGCGTTAAACCTACCAGCACTTTGAGGTCATACCAATGATACATGAGGCGCTATATAAATGCCAAGTAACATAACATAACATAACAAACTAGTTGATTTTTCAACATATACTTCCTCAGCGCTCTTCGCGGCTATTACTTTCCCCTAACTACTTGGATAGGAGTTTGAATCGTCTCCTCTCACAAATCTTATCTGTGTGCAGCCTAGTTTACCCACTTGGATTTTGAGACAACTCCTTTGAGACGCTGTTTGAGCGTAGGACACTGGGCTTATCTAGAAACTCCTTGTCATTGATGCTCCTCGTCATAAACTTACTCAATAACCCCCCATTACTCTTTACTATTACCACAATCCCCTGTCCTCTACTTCATTTGGTAATCTTCTCAATCCACTCACCATTCACCTTTCGGCTCTTGACACTCAGGATTGTCTCCTTCTCCAATCAGCCACATTCGTCTTTGGTCCGCTCAGCGCCTGTGGAAACCAGGAGGGATTTTGTGAAAGAGGGGCCCGCCCTATCTGTATCATCTTTACTTGAAAATGTTCTATATCAGCTGCTCTCCACAGGAAACCTTGCGTTCTTCCAGGTAGAAGGCGGAGGTGCCATATGTTGCGCAATTTCTAAGAGCTGACAGGTCGATGGGCCTCGATAACCATTATCACTCTGCTAGCAAAAAATAAATCCAGGGACCATGTCCTTTAAGACAAGGTAACAGTATCTGAGCTGGATGGGGATGCAGATCATATTCATACTTCAATAATCAGACTGACTCAGGAAGTTGGCAAAAGTCAAAGCTGTTTTTAATAACAAGTCATTAAAACAGGGAGTACAACGGACATCAACAGACGCCGCACAGAATTATCTCAACATATTTCATAAAAAACAGTGCCTTTATACTAAATATTCGTTATACTTGAGGTCATGCTATGTGGCAAATAAAAAAAACTACTAGAGGTTGTGGTTGGTTAACAGGGAACATCTACATATATTTTCTATGGGATACAGGGACACAATTGGGTCTAAATTCAGGTGGACAGTTAAGCCCATCCCAAGTGCAAGTCATTTGCGTGTCAGACTAATACATGACATGCTATTGGCTTCTCAAACTATAGGGCTCCTTAATACGTGGCCCTCTATAATTGGTTGGCACGCTTGTACCCTTCCGGAATATTCCACGTGCTAGCAATAAACAAGCTGGTACCCCAGGTGCCTGGGGTTTGGCCTGGTCATGCCTCCCACTCAATTAGCACAACATCCATCATCACTCCTGCGGTCTGCCATTCAATTAGCTGTTGGGTGTCCTGACCCACGTTTGAGCTATCATGCTGCAACATTTGGTACTGTGGGCTTAGAAAATCCAAGATGGCCGAAAAGCCCACAAGTGCGCCAGAATCCAGGAGAACCACGCAGTTTGTGCGCACACCAAAATGGTTACCTCACTTGCCACCCACCAGTGTAAAGAAAGATCTTTGTTAACAAAATCCACTGTTACTGATGTCAAAAAGTTGCTGAAATCGTGGCTCACCGGACCACTTTAAAGATTCAACCCTTTTGTGGGGTTCCACATAACCATTTTACTGTAAGGAGTCCCATCAAAACAATGTTAAGCAAGGATTATTTACTACCATGTAAGAACCATTCCTGTTTGGAATGCATTAATCCAAGAAAGATCCCAAAAATGGATGCAGTACCAACAAAATCCCCTGCCGCGGCGCTAGAGGTCTAAACTCTGAAAGGAGAACTAAGTGCAGTTGCTGACAAAGGGATTTGACTCAGCTGACTTCAAAGGCTGCATTTTAATTAAAAATTAGCCACCTGCTGTTCCCAGAGGCCAGAAGCCTGGGAAACCCTCTCACCTCAAGAGATTCACACCACAGCCCAGGATATCACATGGTCATAATAACCAAATGCAAAGTGACCCCCTGGTCTGCTGACCTCAACCTCCTGGAGACCACACAATAGGCTATTGCACTTGAATAGAATATGTTGATTTTGACTGTTTCCTGTCAACAAAGGCCTGCCTGCCAGAAGACACATGTGATCACTGACCCACCCAAGTCTTGGAGGCGGACTCCAACACTCTGAGAACTGAATTGAAAGCAAAATATATATTTTACAGAAACACTGATAACTCTTTGTAATCAAATGACAGGAATGTATAACTTTGAGAGCCTTCATTTAAAAAATGTACCTTCGATTCAAGCCCAAACTCCAATGTGTGTGATGTTCTGGGGCAAAACCCTGCTATTTATGTATACTACAGACTCTGTGTTTAAGCTAGAGACATGGTAATGTACTGGAGTATGTATGGACAGGCCGTGTACATGTGTATAAATCTGGAGAAAAATCCGATGTTGCAAAACCCACTAAAAAGCACCAAAGGTTGCCATTTCTGAATGCAAGCCCCCAGGAAGAGCAGAATTGGAACAGGGGCTAGCTCATGTGATATGTGATGGGTGCATGTAATTTCAAACCACTGTGTATCTATGAAATATGTCTTTTGGATCAGATATAGATTTGGGTGTCAAGTTGACAGGGGTGGGTTCTCTGTATCATAAACAGACCTCATCATGATGACACTTCATTTCATTCCCCCAATCAAGGGGAAGAGGAGGAATTGGCCAATGACAAGTGGAGAGGGGTAGGGCCTAGAAAGCTAGCCTCTCCACCCACTTTCAAAACACATAAAAGCAGACAGTCAGGACAGATAGGGACATTCTATTCCATCTGCTGCGGGACGCTCTGCCGGGAAAATCCATACTTTACCTCCATCAACCTCCAGAGAGCCAACATAGAGACTTCAATCTATCCACCTTCAGAGACCAAGTCTTTACTTCAGAATGTGTAGCAGAGAGGTCAACTACAAGCTAAATCCCTCTTTAGCAGGCCTCAAATCATTGCAACTATTCACAGCCAGGCAAGCTGTTTGAATTCTTTGCAAGAACTCTTGCCATTTGCCAGAAAGCAGTGTTGTATCCAGAGAGAGACCAGCTGAACCGGAGACCGCTGTATCCGGACCCACAGACCTGATCAGAACCAGAGACCGCTGTTAGCAGAACCAGAGAGCTGACCCAGATCACTGTGAAGTGCCGAGACCAGACCAAGTGCAGTCCAAAACCTGACCAGATCTGTGGCGAGGCCTATTTCTAAATATATTGTGAGTACCTAGCAGAACTGTGCAGAACCAATCTCTTAGTTAAAATAATATAATTCAATCTATTTTAATCTAACCAGAACGGCCTCCTAACTGTCACCTGTCATTTGCAAAGCTGTCACCTGTCATTTTCTATCTGCAAGCTGTAACCTGTCGCTTTGAACTTTTAAAATTTAAAATCCGAAAAACTACCTTTATTTAATTGTCTGTATCTCTGGAACCGTTTGGGCTAGGAACTTGGTTTAACTTTCCTCTGAAAGCTTAGAATCTCAACTTTTCAACAAGCCTAGAACCGACTTCCTACTTTTTCCGTAATCACGATTCTCGCACTCGCGAATTTTACCGCGATTTGCAATTTGGTTAAAAATCCAGCCACGTGTGAAAACAGCAGCTTCATTGCTTTCCTTTGCCAAAAATTCGTTTAACCTGCTAGTTACTCCTAGATCCTTGCTAAAGTGAGCCTGAACTCATCCCAAGTATATTTCACTCACCCTGAACCTCCTAAAGGGAATTAAAACCATTTTCAGCATATTTCTCACTTCATTGCCAGCACATATAAAAGCATTTTGGGCCTGTGTTTCAAACTTCTGTAGTCTAAGCTTGCTGGGGTGAACTGAATTACATTTGATTGCATTTCTGAGAACTGTGTGCTTTCCTTCCATTTCCTTGCATTGCATAAAGGGGGGAGTGGATTGCCAGAGAAAAGTGATTACATTGTTTTGTTGAAATCGTATTGAGTATTTCTGTACTGCAATTTCATTCCACCTTGCATCCATTTGAAACCATAAAAGTATTGTTGCTATCTTATCCATCCTATAACCACTCATCATTGATTATAAAGAAGTGTGCTAGTGCCGGACTATCCATTATTGATTACTGCTCAGATTAAGTGTGATATTCAATTATTAATTTATTATAAAGTGTGATATATATATCTATTGTTTAAATTATCAAATAAACCTTTTAAACTTGCAAAACAGAACTACTTCTTGGCTCAGTGGGGTCAGGGGGATTCCAAGAGAGGGGTGTTATATAGGGGTAGTCATCCAGAACGCATGAACTGGACGTAAAGATATATCAATAAGGGTTTCCATTCAGTATCCCAGACTAGGCATTGACTTAGCTGTAGTGTTGAATTGAATCCTCTTACAAATTGGGGGCTCGAGCCGGACGTTTGGGTTAGATCTATCACTTGTGCAGATTAATACAGCGTGCCAGCTGACCACATACACATATCCGGTCAGATCACCACGCTGTGTTACGCTGTAAAGCACTCCTCAAAGGAACGCTCTAAGGAAAAGGTCTGTTTTGCAAAAATAAAATACAAACTTCTGTAAGTCAGGAGAGAGACCAATCTCTAGAATTACGACCTTGGTAGATATGAAAATAGCCAGAGAACACTTCTTACATAAGCTATTTGTGAGAGGTGAGTGGACTCATCAGGGCCAAACGGTCTGGTTGCAGGCAATCGCGCAACAGGTCACTGAAACAGGGTCAGATATATGGGGAGATCAGGGTCCCCTACATGTGGCCCTGAGTGAACTATACATGGCCCCGAAGGCCAAAGATGAGCACCACAAGATTGCCAGGGTAGCGGCATATTTATATTTACATATGGGAGCCATGCAGGACAAATGTGCTGAAGACCAAGATCTGGCGAGTAGGCAACTGCTGGCATTACAGAAGGCCCAATTTGATCTGGACTCTTCTGAGCAGAGGCTGCTCAGGAGCCAGGAGTCAGAAAATGACAGCAGACGGTACATCACTAAAATCAAGGAGGATATGGATGTGCTGCAACAGGAAAAGGTGGACCAGGATACCAGATTTCTGGCCTTGCAGAAGGAGTACCAAGAAGGTTTGGACTCCCTACTGCAGAGCCAGAAAAAGCTGGAGCAACAGTTAGACTTCAATAGGGCATGTCCTGAGCAGGTAGTCACCCTGCAAAGCCACCTAGATAGGGAGAAGGCAGAGAGCGATAAACTGATTTTGAAAGACCTGGATACCCAGGCAGAGTTTGACCAGGAGCGCCAGAAAACTGGTGCCTTCCAAAGGCAAAGGGACGACCTGGCGGCACAGATGCAGGCTCTTAGTCAGGAAAGGGATAACTTAGGCCAGGAAGTCTGCCACTTAAAAAGGAAAATGGAAGAAAATCACCTGGCCCTCCAGGGACTGGGTGACCTCCAAAAAGAACACCAGAACTTGTTAGAGCACATCAGGAAGGTGGAGGATGCTCTGGCAAGAAAGGAGCAGGCCAATAGGGACACAGCTCAGGAGGTAACCCTCCTGCAGCAAAGACTGGCCCAGTGCTCCAGGACCAATCAGGAAACGCAGAGAGAGAATGAGGCTCTCTGCCAGCACGATGATAGGCTCCAACAACAGGTAGCGATGCAGGAGAGACTGATAGAGTCTAGTAAGGCCTTAACTGAGGAACTGAAGGCGCAGGCTCTTGCATTGCAACAGGGAGCAGGGGCGGATAGAGACCAGGTTCGCTGGGAAAGGGAAACTCCTGAGCATAACCTCAGGAGCCCTAGTACCAGAGGCATTTATCTCTCTCAGTCCCTGGACTCTGCCACCCCCCTGTCCCCTGGCCCACCTGAGCACCGGGCCACAGGGATGGTAGATTACTATCCAGCCAGAAGCATGGCGCTCATAGGCCAGTACCTCGCAGGAATGGATGGGCGGGCATCCGGGTATGGGCACCCAAGCACAGTGCAATTTAGTGGGGAACCCCAGGAGAATAGGCCCATTAAGGGCATCCTGAAAACTTCTGCCCAGTTAGGTCAGTGGGGGGGGTACCCATCAAATCCTGGCAGCAAGGAGGAATCTGAAGACTCCTCTGAACGGCGCAGGACACAGGAGACCAGGTCCCCACATTCTGCCAGCCATTCCCAGGCTCGCAGAATCCGGGAAAACCTGGAAGATCAGACAGGAACCTCTGGGAGCAGTGCCTCTGAGTCAGAGGATGAATGGACAAGGGTTACCCGAACCAAAAAGGCCAATAAGGCAAAAAGGGCCTTGCTTAAGGACCCATTGAAACAGATTAAGGCAATCAGGAGTGTCATCAAGCCTTATCATAAGAACACCAAGTACTCTGTTTGGGAACACTTGGAGCTCTATGAGCAAATGATGGAGACTTTCCATTTGAAGGACAGCAGTAGCTGCATCCAGTACGTCAAATGGACATTCTCCCCAGAATACTCCAGTTTCTTTGCGGGGCTGGAGGACCAAAATCATTTAAGATGGTCCACCTATAAGGCGGCCATCTTGAAACATTTTCTGTTCACAGAAATCCTCAAGAGGCTCGCAAGGCAGCCTACAATTTGCAATGTGGGGAGGATCAGGCCCCACAAGAATTCGTGCAAGAACTGAAACGTGCCTTTGCGCAGACCACCAGAAGGGTGCGCACAGACAGCAGAGAATTTGTCAATACATTTTTCTATGCCTTGCCCAAATATATAATGACCCAGCTCGTGAGAGATTTTCATGAGAAAAGATCTTTAGACTGGGTCATTGAACAGGCTACCCGGACCTATGAGGTGCAGAAGCCCATAGAAAATAAAAGCAATACCCAGAAAAATCCCAAAACCAACAGCACCCCTGCTGCTGCCAAGGTGGCAGAGGTAAAGGTCACCCCCGTTTTGGATTTGGAGATGGGGGGGCCTAAAAACCTACCTGCACCTAATAATGCTAGGCCCAGAAGGTCCTCGGGCCAGTCACAGACAGGGAGTGAAAGAGGTAGTCCCACAAATGAGGTCCCTCGCTCTCCTGACTATGTAAGTCCCCGTTACAAGGGAAACAGACCAATCCTGGGTTATGTGTGGACTCCTCCAGCCCAAGGGCGGGGATCCAGCCAAGCACCTAACCCGGGGAACTTCCCTCCTAACTTCCCCAAGGAGGGCAGAAATTCTCCAAATCCTGGGCAGAACTTTTTCCCCAGGTATCCACCCAAATTCCAGCCCCAAAATCATCCATCCTTCTTTCCCCAATTCCCTGAGCCCAGACAACCTAATCCGGGAGAGGGGAGGCCAAGGGTGGAGGGGTACCAAAATCTTCCCAACCTGGGGTACTACCAGAGAAGGGATAGCTACCCTTCCCGGGATCAGCCCAGGGGAGAAAATAGAGCCCCGTATCAGCCTGAGCGGGTTTCCCAGTTAGAGCGCCAGGTCCAAAATATGGCACGGGATCTGGGTCACATACTGAGGGCTCAACAGAACCCTCAGATGAGCATGCCACCGCAGAATGCCCCAAAGTCTGGACCTGGTGCTCCAGAACAATGACGGGGGCAGCACCCCGATAACACACCGGTTCCCAGGGAGGAGGCACAAGGGGAAGGGGGGTGTAAAGCCTTGGAGGAAGCTTCCTTCCCAACTTGTAAACAGCCCCTGGAAAACCAGGAACTGGAAACAAAATCTCCTGCCCCTGAAAGCCCGCCTCCCAAGGAGCAGAGGGGGGGTAGGAGAAACAAAGGACCCAAACAGACCCACTTTGTGGAGGAGGTACAGGTCTTCCAATTTGAGGGAGAGGGATCCTCAGAGGATCCTGGGGAAAGGACCTTCTCCTTCAGAGATGGGGGGACTCTTCCCAAGGAAAAATGGGTCCCAAGGGATGCCTATTCAGACTGGGGAGATATGGAGACTGAGCTACCGCCGCCCATCATCTCATCCCAGAACCCACAATACCAAAATCCCCTGGTTCAAACCCATCCTGATGACTGCCTCCCAAAAGGGGGGGGCGGCCCAGAACCAGAACCAGGGGAACCCACAATGGCTCTGATCTCCAGTTGCCAACTTTTCCTTTCAGATTCCCAAGACTCTCCACAGAATTCTGCCCAAATCTCTTCTCTAGCAATGTCCAAAACCAGAAAGTTAGCCCACCAGTTGTCCAAAAATGTGCATTATCTGTGCCCCCTTGAGGAGAAGGAGGGAAGATACTATGCCCTGGTGCAAGTACATGGGCAGGGTACAATTTTGGCACTGGTGGACACTGGATCCCAAGCTACCCTTCTGTCCAAAAGGGCCTTTGAGGAACTAAATGCAGGAAGGGGGGAGAATTACCGAATTCCTCTCACCTCTCTTCCTGGACAACTACAGAACTTTGACGGGAAGGAAATTCCTGTCGAGGGGACTGCAGATTTGGACATTAAAATTGGGTGACACAAGGTGAAACACCCAGTCATAGTAGTGACTCCAGAGGGCACCCCTTGTTTACTAGGGAATGACCTCCTGAGAAGGTTGTCACCTCTAATAGATTGTGTAAACAAGGTCCTCTGGACCCAGACTAGCCGACCAATAAAATTAAAACAGAGTGTCAACCATGTTAGTTTAAACGGCACCTGCCACATGGTTGAACAAAAATCTGACCAAGTAGAATTTCACTTCCAGAACAACCAAACTCCAGATGTAACAGTAATAGCAGTAGGACAACAGACTGGTGATGGGGTGTCCTCTCTATTTCTGAAAATCAACCTTCCTTCCAGTTTAAAGTGGTACTCCACGCTGGAAGGAAACACTTTGAAATTCTTTACTAATCCACAATCAGAAACTCCCACTCCTATAGTCCAGAAAGATGTGAAATCAGCTCAGAGCCTGGCTGATATTCAGCAAATTGGAGAGCAGTTGTTCATCCCTGTTCAGTTAAATGATGGGAAGGACTCTGTTCTCGCTCGAGTGTGTGTGAACAACAGTAAGAGCTTCATCAGCGAAGCCATGTTCCGCCAACTCCCAAAAGATCCAGCCATTCCCACATTCAAACTGATAGACAAATGGGAAATGGACCTGGAAGCACCCAATTCCAAACATCTCCTGGCAAGCAGGTGTATGCTCAAAATCTCCATTGGCAACAAGAGCATAGTCCACAATTGTTGGGTCGTGCGAGACATCACTGCCGCTTTTTACTTAGGCAGTGACATTCTCAATCGCTTTGCCATTAGTTTGGACCTAATAAACTTCAAAGCTTGGTCCCGATTAGCGGATAATCCCATGGGCTTTGATGATCCAGAAAAAGCATTTAGGTCAGCTCAATTGCTACCTTCTGCAGTTGAAATTCAGATTAAAGAGGAAGTCACTATCCCAGAAAGGACCCGACAATTCTCCCTGGAAGTGAAAGTTAAAAGAGGACAACATTTGAAAAACCCTGATGCTTACATACATCTAAATGCTTCTCTCCAACAGCAAGGGTTAGGGGTAAACCCAACACCATTAGTCAACATAGAACATGACACCATTCCAATAGAGGTGGATAACAGCGACTTAAAGAGTATTACTCTAGCCGCAGACACCATTATTGGAATGGCGGTTGATGACCGACATTTTTCCATCGATTTAGGAAATGAACTGTTAGGACCAATCCCCAAGGACTGTTTTGACAGTGAAAGTGAGGACAATACAACACCAGACAGGATTTTTACCCGCCATGGGGGGAACTTCCTGGTGTACACTTCTTGCCCTTATGGTAAGGAAGATGTGACTTGTGAGTTCAGGAGGGATGAGGTGATTTTCCAGGTCCATGCGGGTTGCCTTTCCCACCTGAGGCCTCCAGTCCAAATCAGCACTCTGACCAGGGACTTCTCCACCCAGCTGGAGGAGGCCGCTGAGATAGCCAAACCAGAAGTCTTTCCAGGCTTCAGGCAGATGGTGGAAGAGAGAGTCAACCTAGCTGATGCCTGTGTGACTCTGAAACAAAAGCAAAAGTTGAAACAAGTTTTCTTGGATTTCCAAGATCTCTTTGCGGTAGACTCATATGACTGTGGCCGCACCGACATCCACACAACAACAATCCCCACGGACCCGGGCATGACTCCAGTGTTTGTGAAGCAATAACGTTTGCCTCTCGCATCCATGGAGTCCCTTACTGAAATAATTAAGAACCTTGAGTCCCGGGGAATAATCCGTCCAGTTCACAGCACCTTCAATAATCCGGTGCTGGGAATATTGAAGCCAAATGGCCAGTGGAGACTCTGCGCCGACCTCAGGGAGCTCAACAAATGGGTCCATACTTCCCGATGGCCTCTTCCCTACATTGACCAAGGGCTGGCCCAGATTCAGGGGTCACAGGTATTCACTGCAATAGACCTGACCAATGGATACTGGACCGTGCCGGTCAGTGGGGAGGACCAATACAAGCTAGCTTTTACCTTTGGGGGCCAGCAGTATACATGGACCCGGACTCCCTTCGGATACCTCAACTCCGGCAATGAATTCAACATTTTCCTACATAAGGCCATGCCCGACCTGGGTGCAAGGGGTAACCTGGCTTATGTAGATGATGTCCTCATCAAAAGTTCATCTGTGGAGGAACACATAGCGGAGATCCGTTATGTTCTGACCCAGTTGAGGGCCGCCGGAGCAAAACTTTTCTTTCAGAAAGCACAGTGGTGTAGAACCCGTGTTAATTTCTTGGGGCATGAGATTTCTCCTCACGATCTCTGTCCCCTGGAAAAGAAATGGAAGCACTTCAGAAACTGAAAGACCCCACAACTCTGCGGGAACTAAGGAGCCTCCTTGGACTGACTAATTACAGCAGAAAATTCATTGAGGGCTACGAAGAGATCACCAGACCCCTGATTCATCTCTTGAAGGGGGGGTCAAGTGGGAATGGGGTCCAGAACAATCCGAGGCAGTAAGGCAGCTCAAAAGAAGCCTCTCACAAGCGCCTTGCCTAGCTTACCCTGTCAGAAACAAGGAGTTCTTCCTGGAGACGGGGTTCTCTAATACGTGCTTGACGGCAGTATTATACCAAAAGCATGACAAGGTCAATAAAGTAATCTCCTATGCGAGCAAAACTTTATCCTCTGTGGAGGAAAAATTCAACGATTGTGAGAAGGCACTCCTGGCAACGGTGTGGGCATTGAAGAATTACCACCCGTTTATCCATGGGGAACACATCATAGTGGAGACTCCACACCAGCCTCTGCAATATCTCCAAAGTGACAGAATCCGGGCCGGAAATGTGAGTAATTCCCGAATTACTTCCTGGATTCTGTCAATGCAAGGTTTTCCTGTGGAGGTCAGATATGGCGAAAACAAGAAGAGTCCCCTCGCGCAAGGTCTGGCTGACTTGCCTGATTGTGCCAGAGACAACTGTCTCGAGGACGGAAGTCCAAAAATCAAGGACAACACGGAGGCATACCTTAATTCCCCACACAAAGTCTTTGAAGAGGACAAGTGTGAGGGAATGCCCACTGTCTATGTGGATGGATGCTCGTACCATGTTGACAACGACGGGGAGAAAGAACTGGTGGCTGGCGTAGGGAATGCATGGGTGAAGGAGTTCCCAGAACCCTCCGCTGGATACAAAATTGGTCCCCGAAGTAGTCAGGTGGCAGAATTGATGGCTGTGCATCAGGCCATCGTCACTGCTGTCCAGCATCAACTCCACAAACTGGTCATAATCACAGATTCGGATTATGTACGGAACGGGTTCGTGGAGCACCTGGTTAATTGGAAAACCAGAGGCATGTTATGTGCTAATAACAAACCCTTGAAACATGGGAAGTTGATCCAAAACATTGATGATCTGGTCACCTCCAATGAGATGACCATCTATTGGAAAAAGATCAAGGGTCATTCCAAAGTAGAGGGACCAGACAAAACTGGAAATGACTTAGCTGATCAGCTGGCCAAAACCGGGGCCATCCAAGGGGATCTAATAGAAATAGAGTCCCTGTTGGGGGAAATCCAGGTCACTGCTATCACTAGGTCCCAGACAAATGCTCACAATGATCTGTCAACTGCCCAATGGAGCAAGGAGACCCCTGATGCTGATTTAATTACAGCTCAGAAGGGGGATCCAATAATTGGTAAGTTTTACCAGCACATTGAGGACCCTGAGAACTTTCCCCTGACAGATACCGATTACATTGGGAAAGAGGATCTAAGAGTGCTGACGAAATGTCCAAAAATGTTCCGAATCCAAGACGGTTTGTTGGTAAGGAAATCGAAAGCTGGCCACGATCAGTGGGTGGTTCCTACCTCATTCCGAAGCCTGATGTTAAGTCACGCCCATGATGCGGCCACCGCCGGTCATAGGGGGTTTCACACAACACTGGAAATCTTAAGAGAGGTTGCATACTGGCCACACATGGGCCAGGGCCTCAACCAATACTTGAAGGGTTGTCTTGTGTGTGCACAATTTCAGCCAACATCCCTCACACACCGGGCGCCTCTCCTAAAGAGGGGGATGACACTGCCATGGTCAGATTTACAAATCGACTTTGTAGGCCCTGTGATTCGCTCGACTAGAGGAAACAAGTACATGTTGACCGTTACATGCTTGTTTACCAAGTGGGTGGAATGTCTCCCAGCCCCAAATTGCAAGGCAGAAACAGCAGCTGCCCTGATGATTAATCACATCTTTTCCCGTTTTGGTCTACCTCAAAGGATTGAGTCAGACAGAGGTAGCCACTTCACCAGTGAAGTAATGACAAAGATGTGGGAGATTCTGGGGGTCAAGAGAAAGCTACACATTGCTTACAGGCCAGCTTCTTCTGGGGCAGTAGAGATATATAACCGAACCATTGTGAGCATATTAAAGAAGTTTGTGGCAGATTCTGGGCCAAGTTGGGATATCTGATTACCTCTGGTCCTAATGGCCATCAGATCTACCCCTTCATCTGCAACCAAAATGTCACCATTTGAGTTGATGACTGGACGCAAGATGGTGCTTCCTCAGCATTTGCTCTACAGAACCCAAGAGCAAACGTTGATAAATGCCTCCACAACTCATGAGTATGTGGAGAATTTAAGGAAACACCTTCAGCATGCTTTTGCCTATGCTCAGCGGAATCTAGAAAGATCAGCTGAGAGTATGAAGACCCACTATGACCTGAAAACTTCCAGGAAGAAATATCAGGTGGGGGACTGGGTCTATCTATACAATTTCCAAAGGAACCAGGCCAAGCAGCGAAAAGTTTTGCCTACATGGAAGGGACCCTATGAGATTATAGACAAGATCTCCCCTGTGGCCTACAAGATCCGCATCCCCAAAGGCGGTTTGGCAGAGGGGGAAGACAAGTGGGTCCACATAACCAGTTGAAGTGTTGCCATCCCAGGCACACTTTGCAGCAACTGGAGGAGTCCTCGGTAATCCCAGAGGGTACCGCTCCAGATTAATTCAGTTCTAACTTAAAATATCCTACATATCGCCTATCAAATTCTGAGTTTCTCAAAGTGGGTGTTTTCGTTTTTGAATGCAAAAAGAAATGTGCATGTTCATATGTTTTGACTATAAATTTATATGCCACCCCACTATGTCAATGGGGGGAGAAAAATGTCTATGAATAGGTATTGCCGCTCTTCCTTTGTCGTCCTAGGAGAAAGAAAACCTTGAGACTGGCCAGGAAGGACAATCCGGAGACCAGGAGCAGAGACGCGAGGGGCCCAGGGTACCGCCCAATATTCCCATCAGGACTGGCGAGGAGAACCGATCGATTAGTACCGGATGGAGGAAAAGATGCTGAACTGTGCCATTTGCAGAATTGGAAGAAGATTATGCGGACAGACCAGTGCGTGGGTCAAAACCCTTGTGCACCCGACTCCCCATGGACTCAAATTCAAAGGGCAGTCACGTGGGGGGATTTGTTGGGTGTCCTGACTCACGTTTGAGCTATCATGCTGCAACATTTGGTGCTGTGGGCTTAGAAAATCCAAGATGGCCGAAAAGCCCACAAGTTCGCCAGAATCCAGGACAACCACGCAGTTTGTGCGCACACCAAAATGGTTACCTCACTTGCCACCCACCAGTGTAAAGAAAGATCTTTGTTAACAAAATCCACTGTTACTGATGTCAAAAAGTTGCTGAAATCGTGGCTCACCGGACCACTTTAAAGATTCAACCCTTTTGTGGGGTTCCACATAACCATTTTACTGTAAGGAGCCCCATCAAAACAATGTTAAGCAAGGATTATTTACTAACATGTAAGAACCATTCCTGTTTGGAATGCATTAATCCAAGAAAGATCCCAAAAATGGATGCAGTACCAACAAAATCCTCAAGGCGGCGCTAGCGGTCTAAACTCTGACAGGAGAACTAAGTGCAGTTGCTGACAAAGGGATTTGACTCAGCTGACTTCAAAGGCTGCATTTTAATTAAAAATTAGCCACCTGCTGTTCCCAGAGGCCAGAAGCCTGGGAAACCCTCTCACCTCAAGAGATTCACACCACAGCCCAGGATATCACATGGTCATAATAACCAAATGCAAAGTGACCCCCTGGTCTGCTGACCTCAACCTCCTGGAGACCACACAATAGGCTATTGCACTTGAATAGAATATGTTGATTTTGACTGTTTCCTGTCAACAAAGGCCTGCCTGCCAGAAGACACATGTGATCACTGACCCACCCAAGTCTTGGAGGCGCACTCCAACACTCTGAGAACTCAATTGAAAGCAAAATATATATTTTACAGAAACACTGATAACTCTTTGTAATCAAATGACAGGAATGTATAACTTTGAGAGCCTTCATTTAAAAAATGTACCTTCGATTCAAGCCCAAACTCCAATTTGTGTGATGTTCTGGGGCAAAACCCTGCTATTTATGTATACTACAGACTCTGTCTGTGTTTAAGCTAGAGACATGGTAATTTACTGGAGTATGTATGGACAGGCCGTGTACATGTGTATAAATCTGGAGAAAAATCTGATGTTGCAAAGCCCACTAAAAAGCACCAAAGGTTGCCATTTCTGAATGCAAGCCCTCAGGGAACAGGGGCTAGCTCATGTGATATGTGATGGGTGCATGTAATTTCAAACCACTGTGTATCTATGAAATATGTCTTTTAGATCAGATATAGATGTGGGTGTCAAGTTGACAGGGGTGGGTTCTCTGTAACATAAACAGACCTCATCATGATGACAATTCATTTCATTCCCCCAATCAAGGGGAAGAGGAGGAAGTGGCCAATGACAAGTGGAGAGGGGTAGGGCCTAGAAAGCTAGCCTCTCCACCCACTTTCAAAACACATAAAAGCAGACAGTCAGGACAGATAGGGACATTCTATTCCATCTGCTGTGGGACGCTCTGCCGGGAAAATCCATACTTTACCTCCATCAACCTCCAGAGAGCCAACATCGAGACTTCAATCTATCCACCTTCAGAGACCAAGTCTTTACTTCAGAATTTGTAGCAGAGAGGTCAACTACAAGCTAAATCCCTCTTTAGCAGGCCTCAAATCATTGCAACTATTCACAGCCAGGCAAGCTGTTTGAATTCTTTGCAAGAACTCTTGCCATTTGCCAGAAAGCAGTGTTGTATCCAGAGAGAGACCAGCTGAACCGGAGACCGCTGTATCCGGACCCACAGACCTGATCAGAACCAGAGACCGCTGTTAGCAGAACCAGAGAGCTGACCCAGATCACTGTGAAGTGCCGAGACCAGACCAAGTGCAGTCCAAAACCTGACCAGATCTGTGGCGAGGCCTATTTCTAAATATATTGTGAGTACCTAGCAGAACTGTGCAGAACCAATCTCTTAGTTAAAATAATATAATTCAATCTATTTTAATCTAACCAGAACGGCCTCCTAACTGTCACCTGTCATTTGCAAAGCTGTCACCTGTCATTTTCTATCTGCAAGCTGTAACCTGTCGCTTTCAACTTTTAAAATTTCAAATCCGAAAAACTACCTTTATTTAATCGTCCGTATCTCTGGAACCGTTTGGGCTAGGAACTTGGTTTAACTTTCCTCTGAAAGCTTAGAAACTTTTCAACAAGCCTAGAACCGACTTCCTACTCCTCATAATTTTGCCGTAATCACGATTCTCTCACTCGCAAATTTTACCGCGATTTGCAATTTGGTTAAAAATCCAGCCACGTGTGAAAACAGCAGCTTCATTGCTTTCCTTTGCCAAAAATGTGTTTAACCTGCTAGTTACTCCTAGATCCTTGCTAAAGTGAGCCTGAACTCATCCCAAGTATACTTCACTCACCCTGAACCTCCTAAAGGGAATTAAAACCATTTTCAGCATATTTCTCACTTCATTGCCAGCACATATAAAAGCATTTTGGGCCTGTGTTTCAAACTTCTGTAGTCTAAGCTTGCTGGGGTGAACTGAATTACATTTGATTGCATTTCTGAGAACTGTGTGCTTTCCTTCCATTTCCTTGCATTGCATAAAGGGGGGAGTGGATTTCCAGAGAAAAGTGATTACATTGTTTTGTTGAAATCGTATTGAGTATTTCTGTACTGCAATTTCATTCCACCTTGCATCCATTTGAAACCATAAAAGTATTGTTGCTATCTTATCCATCCTATAACCACTCACCATTGATTATAAAGAAGTGTGCTAGTGCCGGACTATCCATTATTGATTACTGCTCAGATTAAGTGTGATATTCAATTATTAATTTATTATAAAGTGTGATATATATATCTATTGTTTAAATTATCAAATAAACCTTTTAAACTTGCAAAACAGAACTACTTCTTGGCTCAGTGGGGTCAGGGGGATTCCAAGAGAGGGGTGTTATATAGGGGTAGTCATCCAGAACGCATGAACTGGACGTAAAGATATATCAATAAGGGTTTCCATTCAGTATCCCAGACTAGGCATTGACTTAGCTGTAGTGTTGAATTGAATCCTCTTACATAGCTCCTTTAAACTCGACCTTGCAAAGACTCACTATGCCTTAGAATAAAAGGGAGTGTGGCATGGCCTTATGTTCTGGTCTGGGTGTAGACCATGAGACTGGACACCACGGTTTTGCGCTTTTCATTGTATTAAATACTATTGAATGAAGCAATCTTGACACCCTTTGTGACTTTCGTTCCACCTCAAACAGGAACTCAGCTTGCTTCTCACGTTATTGTATCTTCTTGAGCACATGGCAAGGCTCTTGACGACCCCAACTCTTGACACTGGGCCAGACAAGCCTTTCTGGAATCTTTCTTCACCATCAGCTATTCTATTCTGCTGCGCCACACTTCCATTCATGGGGTCCAAGTTTGCTAAAGTGCATCATGGAACAGCCAGATTTTATACATTCCTATATTTATACATTGGTGCATCGCCGAAATCTATTCACTATGTAGCCAGCCTTATATGACTTCTTCTACTTTCGTTACTGCATCTGTACAATTGTAAAATGGTTTTGCATTTTCTTCAGTGCTTCTCTGCATGTGCAATCTTCATTTTGCTCCTGAAATGTTGCTCATTTCGCTATTTCATTATCATATTCTATAAGGTCTATATTCTTTCTTTATTAGCATCTCTTCTGGGTGCGTCACATCTTCTTCATGTGACGTCACCAGTCTTCTTTTCCCTTTATTTTCACACTTCTTCAGGAATTGCCTTCAGAAGATTGTAATTACTTCATCGATACATATAGGGTTTTCTCAATGGATACCTTGTTTCAAGGACTTTTCGCGATATATATACAGCATTATTGGCTTTGCGCAGGTCGCAATTTCTGGTTGCCAATATATAGGCAAAATACGGGCAGAACTTCCGGTAGAGGTACTTGGCTCCTCCTCTACACTCCTATTACAAAAATTGGGACGAGGATAAATGTTACCCGTTGTTTTCTTGCCCGTTATATGCAACACTAGAATCAATGGGCTCAGACAGATATTACATTCATTTGGCATATGAAAGATGTTAGCATGCAATTCACAAATAATGACTCTCTAATTGTGTTTGATGCTACCATTTTTTCTTTTAATGAAAACACTTGCTCATACAATCCAATAAAAAAAAACAATACCTAAATGATTGTGTGTTGATATACAATTGTATCAACCCAAAAAAACTGAGTTAAGTAGCACGGATCATGTTGTGACAATTGGAAGAACATTTTTTTACAGATATGTTTGTTATCTGTACTTCAAAATTAAAATTTTATGTGTTTCAATTCTACACAAAGAATGCCAATTTAAAAATATGTCCTAATAACCAATAAAAACAACATTGGTAAAACTAAATTAGGACACCAATCTGGAAATGGAAAATGTATGGTAGTCCCAAAAACTGATTGGAAAACACAATTCAAGGAAGTAATAATGTAATACACGATTTGCAAGAAAAACTGATTTAACACATGCAAATTATGGCCGTGGGGGTGTCAGCTATGTAGAACTGAAAACATTCTCGAGCCACCCTCATTGAAATACAGTATTAAAAGACACAAACCACAAAATTAGAATATATTACAAATATCAAGTACATTTTGATCCCGTGTTCCCTATTGGCTACCACATATAGAGAAATCTAAACAAAATATACATCATCACCACCCCATTAGTTAATATACTACCCGTGATCATCCTAAGTGCAGCCCCCTATGAATGACCTAATTGTGAAGTCAGCAGAGAATACTTCATCCTGATTGGCCAAACATTTACTGAAATGGCATACACTCATTGGTCAAAAAAAGTTCATGTAACTTCTTTTGTGCAGTCCCACCAAAACGACCCAATCATGTAGTGAGAGTTGTTGAAGATTGTTTGGGTTATATTTAATATCTTGTGGTATTTTGTGGTATTTTGCTATGTTGGTATTTTGTGGTATTTGGTGGTACCATATTTATGTAAACTTACTGGGGGGTATTGTATAGTGGTGAGACTAATTTCAGAACACTGCCTAATACATATTTCACCAGGTTCACTAACGGTAAAAAAATACTGGTCTTAGTACACGCTGAATCATTGACTTATACTCTCCTGTGATATTATGGAGCTCATTACGACCCTGGCATTAAGGGTTTAACAGTGCCGTAAAAGGTGTCGGCGCCGTTAAACCCTTAACGCCTGATTACGAGGTCCCTTTGCGGGACCCGACCTTAACGGGTGGTTTTTCCAGCCGTTAAAGTAGGGACCCGCAAAGGGACTTTGGTGCTAATAACGGTACCGCAATTTGCGGTACCGTTATTAGCGCCTTACCCATTCCCATTGAGCCCTATGGGGCAAACATGGGAATGGGGAAGGGCCATGGCGGCATGGGGAATTACCGCCCCACCAACCTCAGAATGGGGTGGTAATTCCCCATTCCACCATGGCGGACACCGGCATGGACCATGGTGCTAATACCACCATGGTCCTCCGCCTGGGTGGTACTGAGGCCCTATATCTACAATATCACTCATATGCCCTTATGGCTGTGTTTCAGTAGATATGAAACATGCAAATGAAATACAAAACATTCACTCAGCCTCTCTTGGTAAAACTATTTACTGTAACTAACTTTGCTTTTTTCAAATTATTTTTCTTAATCATAAACTAGAAATATGCAAGTTAAACAAAATGACATGTGCACTCACGTTGTAATTCACAACATAAACAAGGGTTTATCTGCGATAAAGTGCAGAGCTCTGCCTGTCACCACCCTTGACTTTGCAACAAAGCTGGCAGGAAAAATACACTCTGAATAACAGCAACACTTATAAACACAATTTTACATGCACGTTTAATTATTTTTACTAGTTTAGCACTTCAAAATGAACTGAATTATATAACCTATCCTACATAGTATCAAACATCCTCTTCACGCACTGCTGAATTACAGCATAATTATCTAGGTTTGTTGGCGATATTCCCTGACTCAGCTTGGCAGTGGTCCAGGGTCAATCACAGATAAGGTAGCTGGAGACTGTGGCTCTTCTTATGACTGCCAACCAAGGAGAGAGACAGCGTTAGCCCTAAAGGCTCAGTCTGCCCAGGAACCAGCCCTCTCTTCCTTCCAGCAATTCTGCCTCCTTTGTCAGTGAGTGAAAGAAAGCCCCAGCCCTCTCTGCCTCATACCTTATTCACAAAACCCTCTCTCACTTAAAAATCACCACCCATTGACAAGATTGTCCCACTAAAATAGCACATGGTTGCCTATGTGCCTTTACCCGAAACACAAACTGCATTGCTGCATAGAACCTGTTACATCTTTCTTGCACTTCCTGACTCACGACAATCCACTCTTAGCAGAACAGACTTTCACATTCCACACCTTACAACATAGCGCAGCTTCCATCCTGCACATTGAAAGTTTTCAATTTTCAGAGCATCATGTATTTTCATTAACCTGCATCCAGTTTATATGATGGATTGATTTGCACTACATGTTATTATGGGAGTTATATGTTAAATGGGTTTGGGTAAATGAATATGTTAGTTTTATGTTAGTGTCATTGTTTAATGTAACTCAGCCCATTAAAATAGCATCATGGAGCAAAGTGATCATTTTCTAGCATGTGTTCCGTGCATAGGCATCTATTTAAATTCAGCCTGAGACTCATACTCTTGAGTAATATATATGAGTCTCACACCCTTGGACCTAGCTAAAATGCAGACCTTCGCTAAAATGTGAATGATGAAATGCAGAGCCTACATTCCTCCTAAACCATGAACAGTGAAATCAGGAAAATGAGACACAGCAATATCCTCTCCCATTAGCTCACACAATTTGGCAATCCCAGGTAGTTCTCAGGCCCTGTACTCCCGTTTTGAAAAAAGTTGCTTTCCCTAGCACACATTTGTCCAGCTTTCTCTTGGGAACAGATGGCTTAAAAAGAAAAGAAACTGAGGCCCCACTCCTTGGAAAATAATGTCTCATATGTATTCATGCTACCAAGCCATTCTAATGAAGACCCAGTTGTGCCAACACTCCTTAGGGGGAAGTACGACCATGATCTAGTTTTGGCACTTTGGAAGGGCTTCAGTCACATGAAAATGTGTCCCTCACAACTATTGCATTTTATCTATCATTGAGAACAAAAACCATTATTCTACATTTCACTTTAAGCCCTGCGAACAGCTAGGACCTGCTACAATATGTGTGCTGCACCTCACCATTCCTCCACAGACCTTGGCTTGCTGAGTACTTGCTGGGGGAAGCAGGAATAACATTTAATTAAATATAAAGACAGAGGCTCAGAACAGTGGCCTAGTGCGCCAAATATCACAAATCTACACACTCTGAAGGGGGCTAGTTCAAAATGGCAACCCCGGGCTACTGTGGCAGGAGGACCTTATGCTAAAGGAAAGCATAACACTATTGTTGCTGCCCATCATTCCACCATGTGGTTGGTGGCCTACTGCTCTCTAAAATGTGGCAAAACTAATGCAAAACTAAATCCTATTTGAAAATGAACTGAAACGCTGCGACAAATGACTAAAACACTTACCATTAAAATTACTGAATCTCCATGCTAATAGAACTTGCAGCCTGTATTCCACAAGATTTAAACGCAATGTGTTCCTGTTTTTAAGTTTAACGTGTAACTATAACTCTTACTGCATTTACAATAGGCTTCTTTTTATGTTTATAAAAGCACAACAGTATTTTTTTTCCTGACATATATTCTTGAACTGATAGTCCACTCATTTGTCCCTGCTGTTGGAAAAAGGAGAACACTATGTATAACATGATCTCACTTTTTCCAAATTGAATAATGCAAAGTAAAAGCATGACGATTCATGTGAAATTGCATGACACTTTCTATGTAAATGAAGAAAATGTTATTAAATGAAGGGGCTTTATTTAAAGTTGGTCAAATCCCAGTTCTCGGGCCATCTAACATTTTTGCTCTCCATTGTAGGGAATGATGTTGCATTGTTTGATTAAATGCTCCTCTGGTGGTTTTCACAGACCCCATGTCTTTATTATTATTTCAGCTAAATATGTCACAATTTTTAAGATGAAAGCAGAAAAATGGAAAGTAGCTTTCAGCATCCTTTTGTGGGAAATTAAATCTCAACAGGTCTCAATCATTGGACTTTTTCAAGTTTTTGCCTATGCAGTTCCAATACTGAGTCAAGGTTCCGAGTGAAATTAGCGTAATTTTTCTTGTCTTACCTATCAGGTGAGAAGATAGCTACCTGAATTTTACAGGTTCACCTGTTCCTGTTATTTGAAGAAAAAGACGACACAGATAAATGAAGCAAGACATCATTCCGGCAGCTCTCACTTTAGTCACAGCTCATATGCATTTCTTGTGCTGTCCCTTACAGTCTACTGTACAGCAACTCTAGCTGTAAAGCATGCATTGACTCCTAAACTGCGGTCTTAACAAAAGGGTGAAAACATCATAAAGTCTTCTCCTCTTATTGTCCTTATTAGCTAAGGCAATAAAGTGTGGCCACACGGATGGGTAAAATGAACAGCCTCTTGCTGCACTGATACGTGCAAGATAGCAAAATGGTAGATTTCATCATTGGGATCATTCATGTCCATTTCATTTCAAAAGGTGCTTGTAACTTAATGTTCCTCTATCATGACAAAGTGGGCCTCATCACGAGTTTGGCCTGAGCCCTTAAATGTGGCGGTAACAATATTACTGCCACATTGAAGGGCTGGTCAAATCACAAGTTGGGCAGAAAATTGCATTTTTACCTTTTTGCTAGAGGTAAAAATGACAATTTCTGGACAGTTTTTGGCACTATAAATGTGGCTCAATTACCGCCAGATTGTATAGCACTCCCCAACCCCATTGGGGAGTGATATACAATCCTATGGACCCATGTGGAATGGGCATTTAACGCCCCCAGCAACTCGTGATCTGGTGCAAATTGCAACGGACTGAGTTGCGATACAGTTATTAGCATTGGGCAGTATCCCAGCAGTATTACCGCTGGGATGCCGCCCAACTCTGATAAGGCTTGAGATTGGGTCATGGTGCAGTTCTGCAAGCAAGTTGAAGGCAAAAGAGAGCTTTTTTCATTGCTTGGTTTAAGGATACAATAACCATGTTGAAAACAATGAATCACACATTGTATTTATCATCACTTTTGTAAACTGCATTGCTAGGACATTGGGCCTCATTACGGGTCCGGCGGTAACCGAGCCGGAAAAAATGGCAGGTTACCGCCGGACTCGTATTACCATTCCGCCTCGGTGATTCCCGGAATTACCGGGGCATTACGATCCCGGTGACCCAGAATTCCGGAGGCGGAATTCTGTAAGTCGCCTACAGGAGTCCATCGGAGTGGGGAAGTGGAAACACCGTGTTGTAATGGTGCCGGTGTTTCCATGTTCCCCTGCAGGCGGGTGGTGTTAAACCTGCCAGGTCAGACCTGGTGGGAGTGACACCTCCCGCCTGCAGAATTCGAGATCAGTCGGTCCGGAAAGAACAGTGGTGGCGGATTTACCACCACCGTTCTTTCCGGACCAGCTGACTCGTAATTAGGCCAATTGTGTCTGTCAGGGTGGTCATAAGATCGGATGGGCTTAATAGAACTTGCATTGCTGATCACAGAGATCTATGGAAGAATATTTGGGGTAGTGGTATGCAGGATCACATCATGATTCTGTGGACTGGAAGTGCAATTGATATGCTCTCCTGGGTCCCTTTCCTGTGCCACAGGATGTAGAATCCTGGCATAGAAGGAAATTGTATCTCCTAGTTAGGATGTACGATAACACGTAAACTAATGTAACGTGAAGCTACCGAACAAAAATAAAGCGGTAAATCAGCATGCTGCAAAAACGACAGTAAATCTTGACTATCTGTAATTCCCTTGGATTTGGTGAGGAATTTTGATTACAAAGAGTTCTGAGGGGGCCTCGTTGTCACATACAGCAGCAATACTCATATGATATCTAGATAGTGAAGGAAAGTGAAATGAATGCACATCTTCCATCCATTTCCATGTGGCAGAAGCTCTTTCAGGTACTCCTGGCTCAGTTGTGTGGGTGTAACAAGACTTATCCTATCAAGGATGGGTTCAGCTAATCTGTGATGAGCAGTGTGTGCGCCACACTGATCTTTCCCATAAGAGCTTTGAGCACATAAAAAAACATGTCCTTTTTAAATGCCAACACAAGAAACAATGGGGCTCATTATGGGTCTGGTGGTATCCCGGCAGTAAATCCACCAGAAAACCACCAAACTGTAATTTTACTGCCACTTGGTCCAGGGGTATTACTGCTGGATTAGAAGTGGTAGTGGTGGTGTTTACCTAGTTACTTTGAGTCCATAGGGGTTTTTGGCAGTAATTCTGCCAAGATGTGGTGGAAAGGTGGTGGATTTACCTCCAGCTCATAGCTGGAGGTGAAGCCTAAAACTTTCTGCCAAACTCATCATTGGGCGGTGCAATAATGCAGCGGTAACCGTTCTACAAATGCATTTTCAATTACCAAACTCATAATGAGGCACAATCGGCATGATTCTCGGAATGATTCTATGCATCTCTGTGTGCAATACGTATCATAGCTTTATTGCAATGCAAATGCGGGCTCGAGGCAGAAAGAGACATGACAGTGCTCTGCAAGGTGAATCCCAAATGTTAAAAAGATTCACTAAGAAATGTGTCTATTCCCCTGCGATTATCATAAATTCCAAGGAAAGCAGCATGATGTGACCCTGGGTAGCTTTCCCATGGAAAGAATCTAAACATTCATGCTGTGCATGGGCGTTATTATTCATTTTGGTCTTTTGAGCTCCAAAACAGAGCATGAAACAGAAAAAACAAATATACAATGGTGTCTATGTGGTCCATAACTGTAAATGTGACCTGGGATGTCATTTCACCAAAATTCAAGGGGTAGCGAAAGTGACATCACATGACCTTTGACCTCTGGTGACATCACAGGAAGTGATGACATTTGACCCACCCCCAGTGAAATCACAGGAGGTGATGGCAAATGATCTTTCACCCCTTGATAAAACGGGAAGTGGCATCACGTAGCATTGTTCCGCAGTACACTAAGAAAAATATGGTCGCAATATCACTGTAGTGTGATATACTTTTAGTATAGGAATGGATCACCATATGTAGGATTAATATCAGTGTCTATAGGCCCATATCACCAAATGACTGTGAATGTAAGCATTTGCAATTACCTTGGCTTGCCTGCAGTTACAGTCATCTCGAGGTTCTGGACAAGGCAATACAAGCTGCTCCCGCTTGTTGCTGGTGTGCTCCGGCCAGCTTGGTCCCTTTCCTGTGCCACAGGATGTAGAATCCTGGCATAGAAGGAAATTGTATCTCCTAGTTAGGGTGTACAATAACACGTAAACTAATGTAACGTGAAGCTACCGAACAAAAATAAAGTGGTAAATCAGCATGCTGCAAAAACGACAGTAAATCTTGACTATCTGTAATTCCCTTGGATTTGGTGAGGATTTTTGATTACAAAGAGTTCTGAGGGGGCCTCGTTGTCACATACATCAGCAATACTCATATGATATCTAGATAGTGAAGGAAAGTGAAATGAATGCACAACTTCCCAAAACACTTACCACTGGACCCTGAGATAGCCTGCAATGCATCTAAATGCAATATAGCCACTGGTTCCATGACCATCAGGATGTATTCATCCATTTTCTGGGCTAGTCATATGCAATGGGATGTGGACGCCTGCACTGTACAAGTATTTCCCTACCACATTAGAATAGTTAAAGCCTAGGCATAATCTAACAATGTCACTGCTACATTTGTGGTACTCAGGCTTGGACTCGCCCAAAGGGCAAGGGCTGAAGTGCAGGCACAACACGCTGTAGTGGAAATTTTATTTTGGTCGAATTTGGCCAGTTTCTAGGGCCACAGTGGGACAGTTTGATGAGGTACGTATGCAGCTATTCATTTTCATTCAGTGTTACCGAACAAATGTTCTTTAAAACGCACAATTTTAAATACATTTGTATTTAAAAAAAACTTCTTCGGTGCTCCTCGTGCAGTCTATTTGCATTTCTATTTGCGACTGTGGGTGACTTTTTCAGCCTGGACTGCACAGCTACTGCCTGCCCTACATTTGCATGCAGCCGCGAAGGAAGAGCCAGTGCTTGCCTGGCCTTTCTTGATTGTGCTCCTGGTAGTGGCACGATCAGTGCTACTGCTTCCTGAAGTGCAGAGGTCATTACACAAGTGCAAGGTGACACCCCGTCCCCCCCACAGGAAGCCTGCACCTCCACTTCCTTAACACAACACTGCATGCGCTGAGAAACTGACATGGGTGCAGAGCAGGAGTGGGTAGATTGCACCTGCTATTCAATGTCCAGCTATGCATAAATCCTGGTGCCATATTAAAAAGAGTGACCCAAGCCCCCACCACTCCCAGCACCACCGGAACAAATACCCATTCACACCAAAGATTAGCGAGGCTCCTATGTGACAATCCCCCCACCCTCAAACTGTCACACAATGCAGGATGCCACATGCAATACAAGGTATCCCTCAGAAACGTAAAACAAGTCCTCGAAAGCCACAGCCCAACTTGAGAAACAGCTTGGGGATACATTGCACTCGAATAGTTCAAAATACATGCACTAGACTTCAAACTTGGTCATGGTCTTACAGTGGTGGAGGCCGGTTTTGATGCTTGAGAACTCACATGGGGGCACTGGGAAATAACATTTCCCAACTTTGTGGATGCTGCCTCATCTGAAAGGAGCCAGATGGAGTTGGGGTGAGTCCCAATGCTCCCAAACTCCCCACCTCCGCTTTATCTCCAGGATGTGCCTCTGGCTCTGAAACCACAGGCCCATGTTCACTAAATACATACTATCAGCCGCCAGAGGTTAAAACAGACAAGGGGTTGAAACACATCAAACACAACGATCAAGCCTCTCCATCTCAGGCATGAGTTGCTCATCCAGTCCTATTTGGCACATTGCATTCAGGGATTTGGAGTCATCCATGTGTATCAGGGAAAGCAAAACTACAACTCACAGAATGCAAGCGAGCCCTGATGGCTTCCTCCCTCTCAGCGGAGGGAAACCTGGCAGATCTGTACCAAATCAGAAACCGGAAGGGACCAGTGTCTGCCAACAGAGGGGAACGGGAGAAGGGCAGACTGGGCGACACCATCTCTTACACTTACCAGCACACTAGGGCAGTTAGACCCCCCCATAGCCCTACAAACTGCAGCAGAAAGGCGCACATTCCGGGGGAGACAGGGAACGCAATACTATGTTGTATACTCGGGAGAACTGCGGTCAGAATAAAGTATTCAGGCCAACAAAAAGAGGACAGGCACATAGCAAGAAACAATGATATTTCACTAGGAACCTAATACAAAGGACATAGTTCATGAATGTATCATTTATGTGCCCCACAAAATGTGCATTGGCAATGCCTGCTATGCCAGTAATGTGTTTGGTACTGTATTTTTAAGTGTATTTAGAAGGGTACAGTGTAGAGTGCATTTTTTAAGAAAGGCAGTATTAATGACATTGCCAGATGCTTAAATAGTACACGCTCACAAAAAGTGCCCATCAAGGCCCCACTGATCCCTGTCGAAGAACTGGCATTATTCCAATTGTACTAAAAGGGTACTACGTTGAAGTACCAATTGCAAAGAGGTCTCCAAACGGCAGAAGTCGCACCA
This sequence comes from Ambystoma mexicanum, assembly GCF_040938575.1. Classification (NCBI taxonomy): domain Eukaryota; kingdom Metazoa; phylum Chordata; class Amphibia; order Caudata; family Ambystomatidae; genus Ambystoma; species Ambystoma mexicanum. The sequence continues at coordinate 453,414,156 of NC_090938.1, forward strand.
TACATGACCAGATTAGATCACATTACAAAGTCACAGGGGGTTCATGAGAGTGTTAGTCCAGTACAGCTCTGCCTTCTCCCCAGCACATATTTTCCTACCTTCCCTGATTTCATAGACACAGTCCAGGTAGTTGTGAATAAGCCAGAACCAGATCTCTGACTTAGCTTTTTCATCGAGGGGTGTGTACCTGCATTTGGGGGTCCACTTCCTCCTCTTTATGGGGCACAGGCACGGGGTCAAAGTTAACTTGTGGAGAGGAGGTGCGATGCTGCAATGCTGGGATACCTCTGCCCCGCGTAAGATTTTGCTCTTAAGGAAAGAACCTCCTTCAAAGGAAACATTACGCACGTCGAGCGATTTGAGTTCATGTTTTGTAAGCAAAAAGCACACCCAACCCTTCACACCCAACCCAAGACACAGTGGTGCTGTGCCCACGCTCCTGCTGCTCAGGCATGGAGCATGCACTTTTTAAAAAAAATAGGTTGTTGTTTTGAAAACAACAACTATTTTTAAAAGGTGCAGGGGCCACAAAGGCCATGCTGGGGGTCGCAAGGGAGATACTGGGGGTCACTGTTATAACTCTTGGTGACCCCTACATGACATCCCTTAATGTGACTAGGCATCACAATGATATCAGGGTAGGGTGATACCGGCTCTCCACCATCAGTGGTTACCCCAACAGATCAAAACATTAAAGGAGGGGCGTGCACAGTTCAATGTTGTATTTTTAAGGGAGACAGCTGCAGGTGGTACACACCTTCAACACGTCCCATGGAGCAAAATACACAACCCTTTTTGAACAGGATCTCGCAACTAGCAATCTACACACATACAGTGCAAATCACAGATGCATTGTGACTCGTTTTCACACTGTTCAAGAATCTGGCTCAGGGCTTTGTGATTAGCAATCTGCACACACAAAATGGGAGAAACAAATGCCCCTCACATGTTGAATGCTCTGATTCATCAGGAATCTGGCCCAACCGGTGGTTGTCATCCAAACAGTCCGTTTAGGCGCATCAGTGATGTGGTAATACGATTGAAGCAAACATGTATGCTGTGTAGAGATTTATCAATTGGGCACTCTTTTCTGGGGTGATCCAAGAAAGGCTGGAGTCAAGCAAGATGTTTCCATTTTAGCTTGGAGAAGAATGTGTTTTGTGCAACTCACAAAAAACAAAAACATGACATTACTTCTTTCAACACCTATATGCATTTGCACTTGATGTGATCAATGCATGGTGGAGGGAGCGGTCAGGGTGATGGTTCGTAATAGTTGCAAGTTAGTGCTTTTTTATGAAATAAGAACAAAAACAGTTGGATTTTCAGTCATGTGCAATAATTTGGGATAATAACTGTTTCAGCTGTTTTGCTGCTTTCAAATGTGTTATACTGCTTTAGAATCTCTGTTATTCACCCTGCCTGATTGCTGACTTCTGCTAGTGTTATCTGATTGACTAAGTAGTGCTACTGTTTAACCCTACGTGTTTGTGCCTGATCTGAATCATGATTTATCAATTTTCCTCTTCCTTGAGTGCTATGGTAAGAATATTTAATAAAGGAAATAGAATGGACCATGTGAAGGTTTTTTTTCAATGGGTTTGTGCCATTATAAAAGGTTTCTGTGAATCAGGCCTGTGAGAAGTAACGTGTTTAAATGTTTTGTGATGATATCTAGCTTGCCCAATTTGATTGGTGAAAAAACACGACTGAACAGTCTCGGAAGAAATCATGGATCTCAAATTCTATATCATTTATCCAAGCGAAAACCATTATGGGATAGAAAGGAGTCTGTACAATTTAAAAGGTTTAGAAAGAAGTGATGTCAATTAAGCAGCTATACATTGATGTTTACTCACAACGGAAATCCTACCAGGGTTAATGATTACAGGTGTAGTGTTGGGTGTCCTGACCCACGTTTAAGCTATCATGCCACAACATTTGGCGCTGTGGGCTTAGAAAATTCAAGATGGCGGAAAACCCACATGTGCGCCGAAATCCAGGAAAGCTGCGCAGTTTGTGCGCACACCGAAATGGTTGCCTCACTTGCCACCCACCAGTGCGAGAACGAAAGGCCGGGTTGCCATGAGGGAAATGGGTTGCCAAAGGAAAAACAGTAGCGCCGGTTAGCTTCAAAGCGCTTTAAAATCACCATTGGACTACCCGCACAGTAGTCTGAAACCATTGGGAATGGCAATGCTGATTGCCAAAAGCAAACCCATAATTGTTGGGAATTCATTTTCTTAAATCCCAAAAATGGGTGCAGTACCAGTACTCACCACTATCCAAAAGCCGGCATTTTAAAACCACACCAGATTTTACTTTTTTGTGTAAAACTGAATGAACCCAAAGCAGGCTAAAGAAAGACTTACTGAGAGGTGGATCCAATGTAAAGTTATATTCTGAAGTGACTTGAAGGTTTATAACAAGACTGGCTGTGCTGTGGATTTCAGCAGTTTAAGTAAATTTGGACTGAAAGACACTAAAAAAAATCTAAATGTTTAAATTGACTGAGTGACCTACTTTTGAGTGTCACATAGGTTGCAATTGTTTAAATGTCATAGTTTTAAACTTAGAATCAGCCTTCTAGCTGCATATGTGAAAATGTTTAGTTTTATTTGAATGCAGAAACTGGGGAACAGAAATGACAGCTTAAAGAGATTCCAATTTGCCTGGCAACTACCCCCATCAGGAGTGAAACTTGAGTCACAGCTGTGTTCCCAGGCCTAGCTGCCCTTTTGCTGCTCACACTAAGGATATGCCATCTATCTGATAATTGAATTACCTGTGCTCTGCAGGAGAGTGAACAATGCAACTCCCTTCACCCAGGCAGAGGGTTTATTGAGAGGATCATAAATGGCTTCCTCTTGAACAATGAGCCTCTCCTGACTCAGGCAAAGGTTTTATTACAGCAGTCGTAAAATGTAGCTTCCTCTTGGCAGAAGCTGGGAGGAGCACTGCCTGTGAGAGCAAGCTGGCTTGGCAGAACTGGATAAACCAGTATTTCTACCTTGTGCTGAGAGGAAACCACACCCCTTTGGAGCCAGAACATAACTTTAAAAAGATGGATCATTCATAGAGCGGACATGTGAAAATTTTATAAATGATACCATAATTCTTGTGATTTTTCTGCCCACAGTTTAAGAGGTTTTTAGAACCGGTGGTATGTTCAGGGGGGTTTTAGCGGAAAAGTGGATATTACTCTAAATGTATGCATGTTAAAAATCTGAAACTTCATCAGTTAATGTCCATACTCCCTGCACACATGTATGTAAAGTTGGGTCAATGTCAGAAATTGAAAAATCAGTTAAAAAGTCAATTATGTGCCATTTCTGAATGCAAGCTCTTAGAAACAGCAGATTTGGACAGAGACATGGCTAAATTCAGCCACACCATGTATATGTAATTTCAAGCAACTGTGTAACTGTGAAATATGTCTTTTATTATCAAATATAGAATATGTGCAATCTGACAGAGGAGTGTCCTATCTGCAAGCCATAAAATGACATCACTCTGACACAACTTAGCTTCGCCAATCAAATGATAAATGGAAGTTTGACCAATTAGAAGCTGAGAGAGAGGTAGGGTCAGTGATGCTAGAACACACCCACATTCTAAACACATAAAAGCAGACAGACAGGACAGATAGGGACTTTCAAATCCATCTGCCGCTGGAAGCTCTGCCGGAAAAATCCATACTTTACCTCCATCAAACCTCCAGAGAGCCAAACTAGAGACTTCAATCCATCCAGAACTTGAGACCCAGACCAGAGAACCAGAGAGAGCTGACCCAGATCACTGTGAAGTGCAGAGACCAGAGGCGAGTCTAAAACCCTGACCAGATCCGTGATGAGGCCCATTTCACTCAAGAATATAGTGTGAGTACCTAGAAAACTGTGCAGAACCAATCTCCTAGTTAAAATAATATAATTCAATCCTATTTTAATCTAAGTAGAACTGTCTCCTAACTGTCACCTGCCATTTGCAAAGCTGTCACTTGTCATTTTCTAGTTGAAAGCTGCACTTGTCTTTTTGAACTTTAAAATTTCAAATCTGAAAAACGACCTTCACAAAATCGCTCATATCTCCGCAACCGTTTGTGCTAGAGACTTGCAATAACTTTCATCTGAAAGGTTAGAATCGTGGCTTTCCTACGAACCTAGAACCGCATTCCTACCCCTTATAGTTTTACCACAATCGCGGAACACGCATTCGCGAATTTTACCGCGATTTGCAAATTTCTTCACATGTAAAAACTGCTGCTGCTTGCCTTCCATTTGCCAGAAATTCGTTTAACCTGCTAACTATCCCTGCCTCATTGCTAGTGTGAGCCTGGACTAATATTAACTAGATACCACTCACCCTGAACCTCTGAAAGGGAATTAAAAGCATTTCCAGCATATTTCTCATCCATTGCTAGCACATATCAAAGCATTTTGCCTGTGTTTTCAAAACTCCTATCTGTTTTCTTTAAGCTTGCTGGGGTTTGAACTGAATTACATTGATTGCATTTCTGAGAACTGTGTGCTTTCCTCCCATTTCCTTGCATTGCATAAAAGGGGGGGGGGTGAATTGTACAAGAAAGTGATTACATTGTCTTTGCTGAAATCCTATCAAGTTATTTTCTGTACTGCATTTCATTCCACATTGCCTCCATTTGAAACCATAAAAGTATTGTTGCTACCTTATCCATTTCATGTCAACTCCTTAGTGATTATCAAGACGCGTGTTAGTGCCAGATTCTCCGTTGTTAATATTTATCATATTAGATTAAGTGTGATATTCAATTATTAATTTATTATAAAGTGTGATATCTATATATATATTTTAAATTATCAAATAAACCTTTTAAACTTGCAAAACAGAACTACTTCTTGGCTCAGTGGGGTCAGGGGGATTCCAAGAGAGGGGTGTTATATAGGGGTAGTCATCCAGAACGCATGAACTGGACATAAAGATATATCAATAAGGGTTTTCATTCAGTATTCTAGACTAGGCGTTAACTTAGCTGTAGTGCTGAATTGAATCCTCTTACAGTAGCAAGAATGAACCAGAGCTGAAACTAAGCCAGGGTTCTTATGCACTGCAAGAATACTGATCCCAAAACAGAAACAGCATTTGAAATGAAATCTGACCATGAGCTTAAATGCAAACAACAAGTCTCATTATTAGTTAACAAGCACCAGTAGTTACGACCACCATCTTTCAAAGGTATTTCCTTACTTTTGGCATAACCCAAAAAATATATTACCCTCATGTCCCACTTCCTTATTCCAGTAGAGGCATTTAGTAAGTACTGTGATGAGGAACCCTGGATAAAGTTTGCAGACCTGGGTTCTCATGCCATAATTGTGGGTGCCATTTTGAATGCAGGTATTCCTCCTGCTATGAGGTGCAGCAACCTTAAGGCTCAAGGATTTCCTCATTTCTTGCTTCCAGAAGCAGAACACAACCATAGGGCGTTGTGAGGGCCTACTTCTCACATTGTAATTACAACTGTTTCTTATGAAGCTCGATAGGTGGGATTTTATTTTGCATATGAAGCAAATACCTGAAAAGGTGGCAACCATGCCCCTGCAACTGGATGGCTGTTTAGAGGCAGAAGAAAGTTGTCGTCAAATGGAGGTTACCAGAGACCATGGACATAATGAACAGGTTCTTTTCTTTCTCACTGCAGTTCACTAGTAAGACATGTAATGCAAAGTGATGAGTGAGCTACAAGGGCTGTCAGATGAAATCATCCAGAAGAGTAAACAATGCTTAGCCAATGACAGGTAAGCAAGCTACCAAAAGAAATGGTTGACTATATCCTTTTTTGGATATGGATTGTCCTCAGTGGATGCGCCAGGCAGATAAACCAATAATTTCTGATAGAATTATTTAGTTTTTATTATCGATTTTGTTCTCTTCAATTTTTTAGAACTTTTAACGAAAATGTCATAGATCCATGTGATCTCATCAAAACAAATAATGGTTAAATTATTGCACCCTTGTTCATTTGACACATGTTTCGGCGAAAAGGCCTTTCTCAAAAACCAGACTGGTTAAAGTAATAACAGGTCACATTGACTCTTTCCAAAACACAGACTTTTTTTTCTTTTTTTTTATTCATTTAGCTGACTTAATAACTTTTCAATATACATAATAACAAAAGTTTCATTTGAATATGATCATACAAGATTTAAAGCATTACATAAAATTGTTGACATGCATATAAACTGATATAATAATGCAACAAGATTAAAACAAAACAACAAAACAAGACAGATGCGACCACATTCAGAGCATCCTATTAGATAATAGTTAGAACTAGTGCAGTTTGATTTTACAGTTGTATGTGATCAAGATGTAGAGAAAGTAAAAAATTGACGATCGCAACTTGAAGACCCAGATGCATCGAGCCATAAATATATTCCCAACATTCTTTGGAATCGAACATAGAAAGAGTCGAACAGTACTTATGGAAGTGCAATTGTCGCTGACTACTTAATTTAGGACATTGAGTTATGAGATGCTCTACAGTTTCAGGACATTCAACAAATTGACAAAAGCGACACAGATTCAGAGTAGGCAAAATTAGTTTTCGCATACAAAGAAGATCTTTGGTTTCCCATATGTGTAATCGAAAACGTAGAATTAAATTTCTATATTTAGGAGATGGAGCTTTTGAGAGATAGTTTATTGTCGCACCTCTCTTGTGAGGAGAAAAACGTTGGCTAGAGGCGTATTTGTATAAAAGACATGTCTGTTGATTCACAATCCACGTAGTTTGGTAGATTTTTAATTTAGCCTTATCAGGATTCTGAATCAAGAGTTCGATGGAAATGTCTGCTTGGATCAGAATCGTGTATACTGACAATAACCATTTTTGCACAAAGGAATAATCAGTGCTGAATAGTTAGCTCGCTAAGATTGTAAGAAGGGAATCTGATCTCAAAGATGTTAAACATTTCCTTAAAAAGGGCATTGTCAGCAGTTGAAGATGGCTGACAGGGGAGTTAATCCTAGTTCGTAGCGCAGCCATGATATGGGAATGCATGAGGGTAGATTTAATATATTCTTCCAATATTTTGCTTCCCATTTGTCAAATATGCTGGCGGCAAGGGGTGACCCAGTTTCCAGTCCATAGAGAATGGTGGGAATGACTTTCATTTGCCAAAATGTTAAGGCAGGAATAATGGAAAACTTGTCAAATTTGGCGAGAAGGATACGTGACTGTGAGATAGCAGTAAGAAGTTTGGTGTTTATCTGATTTAGATGTTGGGAAGGCTTCAGGGAGGCTTGAAAAGTGACTCCTAAATATGTATAAGCTGAGACCATGGTCAATTCTGTGTTGTCACAGATGGACCAATGTTTTAGATTATGGAGGCCTCGATTAGGGTTATACATCAATACTTGTGTCTTTGCAGTATTAATTGTTAGTTGATTTTCCACCGTATAGGAGTCCAGGGCCGATATTAGTTATTGTAAGCCTCTCTGGGTCTTAGAAATGAGCACAATGTCGTCAGCATAGAAGAGTGCTTTTATGGAATGACCATGAATTTTTTGTGAGTCAGACAGAATATTTGCAAACCTGTATTTGATGTCATAGATGTAATAATTGAAGATTGCCAAAGCCAGTAGGCAGCCTTGTTTAAGGCAGCGTGATGTTGGAATGGATCGAGAAAGAAGGCCATTTAGAGTGAGTCGAATTTGAACTGAAGTACGTGAATGAAAATTATATATTAAGTCACAAATTGTTGGTGGACATTTCTCCCTGATAAGTTTGGTCATGAGTTTGACTCTCGAGATGGAGTCAAATGCCGAATGAAGGTCCACAAATGCAAAGTAAATCTGCTGTTTTTGAGTATGACAGTGTGACTTAATAGCATTTAACAAAAAGAGGTTCACAGTTGTGCCCATGCCGGCCACGAAACTGTTTAAAAAGGATTCCAGTAAAAGTGATTTGTGGTCCAGACAGAAAAATCGTGAAGGAGAAATTTTGCAAACATTTTTCCTGGTGAGTCTAGAAGTGCAATGGGCCGATAGTTCTTAGGAGAGGACCGGTCCCCTTTCTTGAAGATTGGCACAAGAATGGAAGAGTGCCATGACGGAGGTAACTGTTTAGTATTCAAGATAGTTGGAACAAAAGAAACATAATTCGGGCCCAGCACTTTGGATTGTGCTTCAAGGTTAGGTTACTAATACTATCAGGGCCGGCTGCTCTGGAATTTTTAGACAATTTGATGTAATGAATAATTGTGTCTATATCACAGTTGAGAGATCACTTAGTGGTAGATTGCACTTGATAAATTAATTTATCAAAATCGGGATCGGAGTATAGCTCTGAGAAATGATCGACCCATTGAACTTCTTCGACACCATTCGCTTGTGAGGCCAATTGATGTTGACAATCTGTATGCTTCAGTAATTTCCATATGATTGCAGAATTTTTAGTGCTTAAGGTGTTTAGCATGAGTTCGCTATCTTTTTGGAATAGACCAGCTCTGTGTGCACGTACCCAGTTGTTATATCGGGTTTTTGCCTTTCTTGCTGCATCAAATCTTTAACAAGATGAAGACGATAGCAAAAGTTTGCACTCTTTTCTATAATCTATTCTCCTCTGATGCAATTCGAAATCAAATGAGTGTAAATGAGTGAGGGGTTGTTTTTTTGTAATTTTCAGGTTATTGTGGAATTGTTGCAATATATGAGTTTACTCTAAATTAGGTTTGCTGCCCAAAGATGGTATGAGCGACTGTTCTAGGGCAAGGAGCCTGCTTGGAGTCCAAGCAAGACGATTTCTTGACTGATTGATGGTCAGGGGTGCTAAAGACCATTTTCGTTGGAATGGTATTGGAGCAATCAGTCTGGCAAATCGTAATGAGAGAAATTTGTGATCACTGTGCACTTCTGGTGTTATAACTAGAGAAGTAAAAGTATTAAACAGCTTTGAATCAGCATAAATGTAGCCTATGGTACTTGAACTGGCATCTCTGCACCAAGTGGTTGAAGCCTGGAGACCTACGGTCACGGATCCATTAACCATGATAAAATTATGATTGGACATAAAGGCAGACCAAATTGCGACCTCCTGAACAGCTGCCTCAGACCGGGGCTGTAGGCAGTCAAGATTGAGGTCACCAACCAGGAGCGTAGCAGTAATATCAGGCGAGAGGGAGATCAGTTCAAGCATAAGTGAAAGCACTCTAAGAAATGTATTGAGAGTTAATTTTATTGGATTTCTGTAAACATTAAAGAGAGCAAGGTTACCACCACAACCAATTACTTTGACAAGTTGAATAAAGATGTCAAAAGCACACCAATGGTCGATAGAAAGATTAGAGGTTAGTCGCGCAGCTATCAGAAGTCCTGACATTGTTCTGCCCTTATCTCCATTTAATGCATGAATCAAAGCAATGGAATAGTTGTCCCAGACAGGGGGTGACAAGAGCCAGGTTTCTTTGAAAACTAAAATATCATAGGACTGGACAAATACATTGATGGATTGCTGGAGGTGTGCATGTCCTCTAGTATTCCAACAACCCAACAAAATAGAATGGGACTCTAGAACAGCTTGTCGTTAAAGCCTCCCTCTGAGAGGTACTTTTAGTTGGCAGATACAAACGTGAAGTGACATTGGTTTTGATAGTAGCACTTGAGGGAACATTTTTCGGAGTAAACAAAGATTGTGTTTGATCGGGATCTTGGGAAATGAGGAACCCCATATCGAACAATTGAAGGTTGGCGTTCCGTAATGTTTTTGCAACAGTTGCAGAGGGTATCCAAAGACGGACAATTGAAAAGTCAGTGCCAGCAATTAATTCTACTAGATCAATGTCATTTGAGGAGATGTGTTCAAGTGTATCTACATCATTAAGGATGTTTAGGATGCACTACCTGTTTAAATCATAGAGTGAGAATTTGCCTCCTCTACATTTTAAAATGAGAGAATGACCATGAAGGATGATGAAGGAGGCGATGTTTTGTTGGGCAATCTTCCAGAGTTCGACCCTTGAGGAACCAGGGGTGAGAAAGAGTGAGTGAGTAGGTGGACAAGTACTCTGTTTCATTGAGGAAGGCAGACTCGAGGGCCCATTCGAAAAAGTATGCTTATTGGAGGACGCGTCATAGGATGTGTGAGGCGCCATGATAGATGAAGTGGAGCTTTGAACAGGCCCACTGAACATTGAATGGACGCTAGAAGTACCCACTAGTGAACTCAATTGAGTCTCGAGAAACACATCCAGTATAGATTTTAAATGAGACATCATTGCATCAGGATGGGAAGGTGCATTGGAGACTAAAGAGTTGGGCAAGGTGAGATCAACGACCTGGGGTGGAAGTGTTGAGAGGTCTAAGATTTCATGTCTGAATGGATTGTTTGAAGAAGGGAGGGAAGCAGCAACAGGGTTTAGGAAAGTGGGTTGTAAATTACCAACAATTTTAGCAGACAAATATTCATCAACAGCAGTTTTGAAGAGTGCAATGTTGGCAGAGGAAACAGGAGCAATCTCAGAGGTAATTCGAGTCTCAGGTAGACGAGAAGTACTGGAGATAGGACAAGAAGTGTCCGATCCTGTCAAAGCCAAGGGGGTTGCTAAAAGCCTTGACCAAATTGTGTAATGGTGAATAATGAAGATTGCTTGAAGATATCAGCAATGCATGTTCATTACTATGCACCTTTTGAATTAAAGGAATCGTTTTTGGTACTGCTTGAAGCCTGAGAAGGAACAGAAGCAGGGGTTTTAAAAAAAAAGAAGCTATGGAGTTTTTTGGAAGCTTTGGTGCAAGCATATTTTTAGATTTCCTGATCAAAGTTTGACGGGTTGAGATTTCTTTTTGGAATGTTGTTTGGTCTTTTGTGGAACTGAAGCATGGGCAAGGGAGATGGGAAGGGGATGAATAGAAGGAAGAGTAACAGGAAGGTCCACTACAAGCACTGGAACCAATGCTTCATTGGGGATGACGCTGTGAGCAATGGACATGCTCACCCATGACAAATCACCCATCACTGGGCCTGTGACAGGAGTCTCAGCCTCAATGGGGCAAATGATGTCAGCAAAGGAGGGCACAGGCTGAAAGAGACTGGCCGGGTTACTGAATAAAGATGACGGCAAGTGGAAAGCTACACCTGGAACTTCCGTGGGGTGTCTAGACGAGATGATCCAATCATGGATGATATCAATCTGTTGAGATTGCATTGAAATGTTCTCGTCCAAACGTTCAAATAGTTTATACATGCTCACAACAGTGGTGTTTAATGCGGCGAGCGTAATCTCTAGCATTGTTGGAAGTTTAAAAGCTTCCGATAAAGGAGACCGGCGAGGGGGGGCACGGGGAGTATGCTGGGCGTATTGAGAAGTGTTGCTTGAAGCACTGCTTATGGAGGATAGGTTATGAGGAGCAGCTTCGTCAGGAGTGCTAGATACTGAAATAGGTGAGTTATGATGACTCACATGATGACTCACATGTGGTGGAATGGAGTCGAAGTTAGTGGGGGAACAACATGAGTGGGTCGGCGTATGGCACTCAAAGATCGTCTGAAGAGTGCCAGCCGATGGGTCCGTATGAGTGTTGATGTGTGGACCCTCCACCGTAAGTAAAGTAGAGTCGGAAATCAGTTGTGGCATTGGATTAATATGCAATGCAGCAGACCATTGGCGATGTCCGGCGATGCGACAAGGAACGTGCGCCATCTCTGAAGAACTATCAGAAACAACGGGAGCAATGTATGAGGTTTGACCAAAAGACCTGCTCGTGTTAATGCGATCATGCCTTTGCAGAGGGTTGCTGCCGGTAGTCTGCACTGAGGGTTCAACAAAGATGGTATCAGTGGATAAGACCTACGTGAAATGCGGTGGTTTTTTGAGACTGCAGCCGTCATGTTTGAGCAAATAGCCGCATTATCCAGCATGCCTGACTTCAGGGTGTGTAGGTGATTGAACATAGTGGAAAAATTGCAAACACAAAAAACTTAAAATATATGTAAGCAAATATAAATAACCACCTTGCACAACCAAATCAAACAAAGGTATGAGAGACCAGCAGCGCCCGCTAAGCGATACTTAGCAGAGGTACTTCGTCAAGGAAAATGGATTAGGCAGAGAAATCAATGATTGGACTTTCTTGGGTGCATTCAATAGTGTATAAGGAGATGCCTGCACAAGAAGCTGAGCTTGACTGCTCAAAGGGACTATCCACGCAGTCACAGTCAAGCAAAATGAATTAGGCAGGAATCAGCAATTAGTCTCTCTTGCGTGCATGCAATGGTGTGTAAGGCGATGCCTGCACAAGAAGCAGAGCTTGACTGCTCAAAGGGACTATCCCCACAGTCACAGTCAAGCAAAATGAATTAGGCAGGAATCAACAATTAGTCTCTCTCACATATGTTCAATGAGGCAAAGCGTGGAAAGGGAGCTAAGGTTGCCTACTCAAAAGGTCCTGCTTCACAGATACCCCCACGGAGTCCACTAGCTATTTGAATTGGAGACCATTGATGGTGCCCAACAGTAATTTATGTAGCTTTAATAAACTGGCGCACAGTCAGTAGTATGCAAGCTTCAAAGATTTTACGTGTAGAATCTGCTCACCTTTTCAGTTACTGCTGTTTATAGCACGCTTGCGTGCACTGTCCTCAGGGCACGTAGATAGAGTCACAGACGAGGAAATTTTACGGCTTGCACATCACATAAACATAAGGAATCAGGGAGGCTGATGTGAGCATCTGGGACACCCGACGACCACTCCACAGGATCCTCACGGAGTCCACTAGCTATTTGAATTGGAGACCATCGATGGTGCCCAACAGTAATTTATGTAGGTTTAATAAACTGGCGCAGTCAGTAGTATGCAAGCTTCAAAGATTTTGCGTGCAGAACCTGCTCACCTTTTCAGTTACTGCTGTTTATAGCACGCTTGCGTGCACTGTCCTCAGGGCACATGGATAGAGTCACAGATGAGGAACTTTTACGGCTTGCACATCACATAAACATAAGGAATCAGGGAGGCTGATGCATGCGTCTGGGACACCCGACGACCACTCCACAGGATCCTCACTAGTGCCGCATCCCGCGCCTCCAGAGCCAAACATCAGCCTAACAGCTTCACCTTACAAAAAAAACGCTGCCCTTGACACCACATCCGGGCTTCACACTACGAGGGCTGGGTGTAATGCTTTTAACTTCCTGAAAGGTCCAAGGGGCGTGGGTTTGTGCTTGAAGGAATTCTTAAAGATGTAGGCAAATCTAATTAGGTATTGTTATATTTATAAAGGGCACAGGGGATTTCCAAATGTCCAGTTGTTACAGGTGCGACACAATGCCTTCAGAGAGAACACAATCCTAGCAGTTCACAGCAAAATTGAAGCTCAAACACTAGAGCCACAGCAGCCTAACAGCTTCACCTTACGAAAAAAACGCCGCCCTTGACACCACAGCCGGGCTTCACGCCACGAGGGCTGGGTGTAATGCTTTTAACTTCCTGAAAGGTCCAATGGGCGTGGCTTTGTGCTCGAAGGAATTCTTAAAGATGTAGGCAAATCCAATTAGGTATTGTTATATTTATAAAGGGCACAGGGGATTTCCAAATGTCCAGTTGTTACAGGTGCGACACAATGCCTTCAGAGAGAACACAATCCTAGCAGTTCACAGCAAAATTGAAGCTCAAACACTAGAGCCACAGCAGCCTAACAGCTTCACCTTGCGAAAAAAACGCCGCCCTTGACACCACAGCCGGGCTTCATACAGACATTGAAATTCAAATTGATATAGAATGGACATATATAAGAAATTGCATAATTAGACAGAAAATGTCGGAATGGTATTGGGACGGATTGGAAGGAGAGAGAAAACTGCGTCAAAACTTATTAGTTATTTCTTCAACACATAAAATTGCACAGTTCTAATGTAAACTTAACTTTATTATATAATTAAGTTGCTGCCACTACGTTGTGTAGTTAAAATTGGTAAGGTCTTATTGAACATATTATTATTTAATAATAAATTAACCAGTGTCCATAGTCTCAATCAATTGATCAAGTCTTAAAACGATACATAGTCAGGTGATCTCCTTATCATGCAGTGACGTAATATCATTCCCCTGCTGATTTATATACTCTCAGTATCTAGAATCTGGAATATCTCTCAGTGTAATGCCTTCACCCACTATGGTGATTTTAATGCTTGGGAGGGTGCATATCCATAGGTGAGAGTAATATAACACTAATCACCATTGCATTTGTATTCTGAGCTAATCATTAAATATCTTATGAGTCTTGCATCCTAACTCATGATGTTCAGGTTAGATCCCCAATTCCTATAAAATCTGATCAAATCCTGATCAAATATTATATTGAATATCATGCACCCATATATTAAAATTAAATAAATTAGCGACTCTGTGTCTTTCCCTTTAAATGAAATGACCAAACAGTTGTTACCTGCAGGGTTTCCCAATCTGCAGGTATTCGTAACACTCTCACCGCGATTGTAACACCGTGGTCAGCCGTCTATGATGTTATGTTATGTTATGTTATGTTTCTTTAATTCATATAGCGCCTTATGTACCATTGGTATAGTCTGAAGGCGCTGGTAGGTTGAACGTCCTTGGGAACCGAAGTTGAAGTCAGTAGAGAGAGTAGAGAGAGTCAAAGGTGCGTGTGAGCACCGGATATGTGTGCAGCTGGTGTGGCATTCGTGAAATAGCTGCTTCTTAGCGGTAGGTGTGGTGGTTGCGAGGTCAATAGTATGTGTTCATTCTGGCAGGATTTATCCAGACCGATTGTGGCTGCGTTGGGCCTAAGGAGAACGCCTTACTGGGGGGTGTGTAACCAGCAGTGTTTAGTTAAGAGTGATGGGGAGTATGAGGCAGATGTTGGTATGAGAACAGCTATACCGAATGGTGTCATAGTAACGCTGTGTTCTATTTGAGTGGTGGTGTAAAGAAGAGAGTAAGCGTGGAGATGTGAATATGGTGGTTTACTGTAGGTGCTTGAGATCGTGCCCACTCCAATAGTTCCATGAACTTCATCCGTTCCATGTATTCTGACTGTTCCATGCATTACATCCGTTTCAAGCACTCAGACTGTTCATTTTATTTTTTATTTATTTAATATTTATATTGCGCCGGTAGCTCGCGAGCCTCGGGGCGCAGAAACAAGGACACGAGAACGGACGGAACAGATAGTGATTAGACAGAGCAGACGGGACAGTCACATAGAATTAAGCTAACTGAGGCATATGCCGTGATGGCCATTTATTTGAAGATATGGGTTTTTACCTGTTTGCGAAAACGCGAGTAGTTGGTTTCCAGTCTAAGGTGGTCTGGTAGGTTGTTCCAAAGGTTGGCTGCAAGGGTTGGAAAGGCTCTACCTAAGCCACTTTTGAGTTTGTGAGGTGACGTAGCAATTTTAACAAGTTGGGATGATCTCAGTGTTCTATTAGGAACTTATGGTTTGATCCTAGTTTTTAAGTAGGTTGGTGCCTTTCCGTAGATGCATCTGTGAACGATGGTTAAGGTTTTGAAATGCACCCTATCTTCGATTTTCAGCCAATGAAGCTCTCTTCTGGAGTTTCTGATATGTTCTGTTTTAGTTTTGAGCTTGACAATTCTTACCGCATTGTTCTGTACAATTTGGTAGCTTTGTAGGCATTGCTTGGAGGCACCCAGGACTAGAGCGTTGCCATAGTCAAGGCGCGATAAGATGGTGGCTCTTGCTATGGTCGCACAATTTTCCTCGGATATGAAAGGTCTGATGGCTTTTATTAGACGGAGGTGGTAGGCACAGTTTTTTTTTGATGAACTGTACTTGGGCGTTCGCACCCAACGATGCTTCTAGCAGCATACCTAGGGTTTTAACCTTGCTTAGGACCGGAATGGGGGTATCTTTAATGTGGAAGGATGTGTAGGATGAGGGTAGCTTAGCACGAGCAGAGGATGAGCCGAAAATCATGAGTTCCGTTTTTTTTCCGTTTAGGCACATCCAATTGGAGTCCATCCATTGCTCCACGTGGTTGTATATCGTGGTAAGTTGCTCGCTATCTTTCTGATAATTGCCACTTAGTTCGAGTACAAGCTGTGTGTCGTCAGCATAGTTAGTGAAATAGGTGTTTATGTGGTCTAGAACAAGGCATAGGTATTTTAAGTAAAGATTGAACAGTAGGGGTGACATACTGGCCCCTTGGGGAACTCCACAGAGGATTTCTTTTTCAAGGGAGAACTTGTCCCCCCAGTGCACTCTGGATATTCTGTTTTTTAGAAAGGACATTATCCATCTGATGGCTTCATCAGAGCAGTTGGTGGTCTTTTTTAGCGCATTCTGGAGTAGGTTATGGTCGAGGAGATCAAATGCGGCGCTGAGGTCGAGTAGAACGAGGAGGCCTGTCTTACCCTTGTCAATAATAATGTTCCTTTCGAAGCTCATTCAGACATTCCATGCCCTCCAAACCATTCCATGTATGTCACGCCATTCTGTGCACTCCAACCCGTTCTATGTACTCGCATCCGTTCCATGCACTCCAACCCGTTCCATACACTTGCATCCGTTCCATGCACTCCCATCCGTTCCATGCACTCCCATCCGTTCCATGTCCTTCAACCATTGTATGCACTCCACCATTTTATGCACTACTCCTTTCATTTGTTCTACCCAAGTTATCCTTACTCCAAGCATCGTCCAACCACATACGTCATCTTCACACGTTCCATTCACTTAACTAATTGCACCCATTTAATTTGTTCCATGCACTTCATTAGTTCCGCCCACTTCGCCGGTTACAAGCACATCACCTGTTCATTCACCTTCTTCATCCGTTCTACCATTTCACCCGTTCCACCCACTTCACCCATTCTACATCAGTTCATCCGTTCCATCCTCATACTTCACCCGTTCCATCCACATACTTCACCCGTTCCATCCACATACTTCATCCGTTCCAACCACATACTTCACCCGTTCCATCCACACACTTCACCCGTTCCATCCACACACTTCACCCTTTCCGTCCACATACTTCACCGGTTCCATCCAAATACTTCACCCTTCTGTCCACATACTTCACCCTTTCTGTCCACATACTTCACCCATTGCATCCACATACTTCACCCATTCCATCCACATACTTCAACCAATATAGGGCATCCACTTCACCCGCTCACTCGATATAGGGCAGACTTTCCAGACTTTGGCACAGTGACGTTATTGTGGACACTGTCAAATCCCGCTATTCCAGATGGTGTTCTTATATACACTTCTAGAATCAGCTTTGTACCGAGAGGATATTAGGCACACTTCTAAAATCAGCCAAGGCACCCTAAAAGGCACACTTCTAAGTACAACCAGGGCACGCTATCAGGCACACTTCTAAATTCAACCAAGGCACGCTATTAGGCACACTTCTAACTTCAACTTTGCACAAGAGGATAATAGGCACACTTCTATATTCAGCTTTGCAGAAAGAGGATAATAGACAACCAAAACAACTTTGCAATGGGGATGATATTAGGCAACCAAATTTAAAGTTGCACAGTGAGGATATTCAACTAAGGCGCGCTAATGGGCACACTTCTAAGGTAAACCAAGGGCACGCTATCAGGCACACTTCTAAATTCAACCAGGGCACGCTATTAGGCACCCTTCTAAAATTCAGCTTTGCACAGAGAGGATATTAGACGCACTTCTAAATTCAACCCAGGCGCGCTAATAGGTACACTCCTAAATTCAACTTTGCACAGAGAGGATATTAGGCAACCCAATTCAACTCTGCACAGAGAAGATATCAGGCACACTTCTAAATTCAACCAGGGCGCGTTATTTGGCACACTTCTAAAATCAGGCAAGGCACGTTATTAGGCACACTACTAAATTCAACTTTGTAGTGAGAGGATATTATGCATACTTCTAAATTCAACCAAGGCACGCTAATAGGCAGACTTCTAAATTCAACTTTGCACAGGAAGGATATGAGGCACACTTCTAAATTCAGCCAAGGTATGCTAATGGCACACTTCTAAATTCAACTTTGCACAGAGAGGATATTAGGTGCACTTCTAAATTCAACCAGGCACGCTCATAGGCACACTTCTAAATTCAACTTTGCACAGAGAGGATATTAGGCGTACTTCTAAATTCAACCAAGGCACGCTAATAGGCACACTTCTAAATTCAACTTTGCACAGAGAGGGTATTAGGCGCACTTCTAAATTCAACTTTGCACAGAGAGGGTATTAGGCAGACTTCAAAATTGAACTTTGCACAGAGAGGATATTAGGTGCACTTCTAAATTCAACCAAGGCACGCTCATAGGCACACTTCTAAATTCAACTTTGCACAGAGAGGATATTAGGCGTACTTCTAAATTCAGCCACGGCACGCTAATAGGCACATTTCTAGATTCAACTTTGCACAGAGAGGATAATAGGCACACTTCTATATTCAGCTTTGCAGAAAGAGGATAATAGACAACCAAAACAACTTTGCAATGGGGATGATATTAGGCAACCAAATTTAAATTTGCACAGTGAGGATATTCAACTAAGGCGCGCTAATGGGCACACTTCTAAGGTAAACCAAGGGCATGCTATCAGGCACATTTCTAAATTCAACCAGGGCACGCTATTAGGCACCCTTCTAAAATTCAGCTTTGCACAGAGAGGATATTAGACGCACTTCTAAATTCAACCCAGGCACGCTAATAGGTACACTCCTAAATTGAACTTTGTTCTGAGAGGATATTATGCATACTTCTAAATTCAACCATGGCACGCCAATAGGCACACTTCTAAATTCAACTTTGCACAGGGAGGATATTAGGCACAGTTCTAAATTCAGCCAAGATATGCTAATGGCACACTTCTAAATTCAACTTTGCACAGAGAGGATATTAGGTGCACTTCTAAATTCAACCAGGCACGCTCATAGGCACACTTCTAAATTCAACTTTGCACAGAGAGGATATTAGGCGTACTTCTAAATTCAACCAAGACACGCTAATAGGAACACTTCTAAATTCAACTTTGCACAGAGAGGGTATTAGGCACACTTCAAAATTCAACTTTGTACAGAGAGGATATTAGGTGCACTTCTAAATTCAACCAAGGCACGCTCATAGGCACACTTCTAAATTCAACTTTGCACAGAGAGGATATTAGGCGTACTTCTAAACTCAACCAAGGCACGCTAATAGGCACATTTCTAGATTCAACTTCGCACAGAGAGGGTAATAGGCACACTTCTAGATGCAACTTTGCACAGAGAGGATATTAGGTGCACTACTAAATTCAACCAAGGCACGATAATAGGCAAATTTCCAGAATCAACTTTGCACAGATAAGATAATAGGCACACTTCTAGATTCAACTTTGCACAGAGAGGATATTAGGAACACATCAAAATTCAACTTTGCACAGAGAGGATAATAGGCACACTTCTGGATTCAACTTTGCACAGAGAGGATATTAGGCACACTTCAAAATTCAACGAGGGCACGCGATTAGGCACACTTCTAAAGTCAACCAGGGCATGTTAATAGGCACATTTCTAGAGTAAACCAGGGCATGTTAATAAGCACACTTCTAAATTCAACTTTGTACAGAGAGGATATTAGCACTTCTAAAGTCAACCGGGGCGCGCTATTCGGTACACTTCTAAAGTCAACCAGGCACGCTATTAGGCACACTTCTAAAGTCAACCAGGGCACGTTAATAGACACAATACTAAAGTCAACCAGGGCATGTTAATAGGCACATTTCCAAAGTAAACCAGGGCATGTTAATAGGCACACTTCTAAATTCCACTTTGCACAGAGAGGATATCAGGCGCACGTCCAAATTTATTTAAACAGAGATATGAATGTATAATTCTACGTGAGGAGCGTGTGACATCATCCCGTTACGTAACGGCGAAGGCATACGCAATTCTGGCAATGCTCAATTTATTGGTGGCCATACTTTGGGCTGTAATAGCCCATTTCAAGCCACATTTAACACAATTACTGAACGTATGAACTATAATGTATGAAGATGCAAAAGATGTGTGTGAGTTTGACACCTTCCTACTAAGACTAAACGTAAACAGAAATTAATATATCAATGAACATTAAAGTGACGACAGTTTGCTAGATTGACCATTTGTGAATGATAGAATACATCATTTGGTAATGATTGCTATTGTAACTCCATTAGAGAGCAAATTATTTATGTATTGACGTTATCAGGTCTACAATAACCATACTGTGAATTTCGAACAGTAGATCAATCATGTGGCTGTCCAGATTTAGCTATAGGTTAATGTAATTGGGTATGTTGAAAATGGTACAGCCAGTAAGGATTTTACTTTTGATGAAATTAAATAAAACAGGGCTATAATTTAGTTTAAGCTTCCAAATAGAAGGAAATATATATAAATTAGTCACCAAGTTTGGTTAGATACGTAATTCCAATTCATGTGTCATTAGTTCATAGTTAAAGCCTTACTACTATGCATTATCTAATTCAGATAAAATATGCAAATATCCATCATATTTGAATACCTATAAAAATGAACTCATCTCTTGATCTGTGCTTAATCCAAATCTGTTGCTCTTAATTTACATATCAGCCTTGCTTCCATGTGGCGTAATACTGGCTACTTGGCACCTCTCCTTTTACCCACAGAGATTTTCTTCAATCATATGAATCTCAAATCCTTCTTATGTTCAAGTTGGTAATGTTCTGCCATTGCAGGCCAATAGTAGTTTAGGATCTTGGCTGCCAATGGTCGAGAAATGCCCCCATAATCCTAGTCCTTAAATCACGGATAGTGCGTCCTTTATAACATTTTCCACAGACGCATATTATGGCGTACATTACATGCTTTGATTTGCAATCAATGTTTTCATGAATCCGTAATCTGATTCCTCTTTGGTCAATGAATTTCTCAGTACCTGTGTGGGCATTTGTGCACATAGTGCAAATGCCACATTTATGGAATCCTTTTCTTTGCCGGTTGTAGCCATGTTGGTTTGGTACTAATACTTAATACGTATGATGGACTCAGTTTGTTTTTTAGAGTTACAGCCTTTTTTTAATGTATGTGTATTCAAGACACTATTGGTCTTTTTGCACCATATAATATACCAATATAGCCAAAGGTTCATAAAGATTATAAAAAAAGAAACACCAATAAAAATACATCATTAAAATACATCAACCATGGCTGCATGGCACAGGTTACAAAACATTGCACTTCAAATACAATTGACACTTATACATTTGTTATAAATGTACATTTGGTTGGCAAATCATTCCCAAAAGGTTGTCTAAAAAAGATTACTTAAAAATATTATATTGTTTGTTAATATTGAGCCACACATGAAAGGCCGAAGCAGAAATGACATGGGATTCAGCGGAGTATTGCATACTCCAAAACTGATTGGATTCAAAATTAGCAAATTTGGTATAACCCCTGCAATATAAGGCATACAAGGACCTTGAATTGGTCAACAGTCGACAGAGGCAGATGTCCTGAGTGTTATGATATGGAATTTATAACACGCCTATACACAAGTGTTTCAAGGCGCATGCCCCTGTGGAGGCTAATATCGGGAGTAGATCAAAGCGTAAATAGAGTAAAAGTCTAGTGAGTGCCGGGAATCAGAGTGACACTTTGCGGGGAGTATCCCCGAATTAGCCTTGTTGGGTGTAAATAGCATACTTGCGTGTCTCTGCCATTCTGCTAAGGGGTGCGATCCGATCAGCTGTGCAAGATTTAATGCTAAGTTTACTCAAGAATTAGGGAATATCACTCTTATTGTGACAATATAAATTAATATCTTAAAAGTGCAGGCCTACTGTGGCATCCAATATCCTAAACCATACACTTTTTCTTCAGCAAACAGTGTGTTCCATTTTGGAGAAGAGCAGAGAAGGTAAAGCACTTCAATTATATTTGATCTCTGCCCATAACCTACAGGACGCAATTTTCCAGAATGACAGGAGTGAGTGGATGCCCAATTCAAGTCTTACTGCCTCAACAGGGACACAACAAGGAAGATCCATAATGGACCAGAGGATCTTGGCGTCCAAGATCAGAAGGCAGGAGAGAGCTTTGCATGGAAAAACCTTAAGGGCATACATAATTGTGGGTATAATAGACAATCTATATGCAATCACAAGTGCTTCGATCGATGATCCCTCATTGTCCAGAATGACCCGCCTAACAGCCAGCCACCTGTACCAGGTTTTCAATGCAATACCCTCCTCCAAATGAGCCGGGCATGGGGAAGCCCACCAATGTTCGCCCAGATACTTGAAAGTGAGGACAGGTTCAAGCCTGTCGTTTCTCAATACCCCCGGTAATGGCTTCCTAGCCTTAATCCTACCTTCACAGCTCATAATCTTGGTCTTGGTAATATTTATTTGTAGGCAATATAGATTTGAATAGGCCTTGAGTGCATTTAACAAATGTTCTAGTCTCAGTGCTGTCCTGTCCATTACCACCGTGCCATCAGCATACATGAGACGTGCTATCTGTGTCATGCCATACATACGAGGAAAATTGCGGGCCAATTTTAGGAACTGGTGCACATCGCCAAAGTTTAGATTATATAGGAGTGGTGCCAATGAACACCCCTGTTTGAGGACCTTTTGTGCTGTAAGGTCTTGTCAATGCCCCCTCCTGTGATAATCTGACCCTCACCCTAGTGTAAAAGTACAAGAGCTTCATACAGTACAGTACAGAAAAGAGGGATCTATACCCCATGCTGTCAATTTCTCCCATAGGCGGGAACAGATCACACTGTCAAAGGCAGCACTGTAATTCACGAAACATAGATACAATGGCATGCCCAGGTAAATATATGCATCCAATATGAGTGTCTGGAGAATCCAAATAGAATGGAAGGTGTTGAAATCCTTTCTAAAACCTTACTGATATGGGGTAAGTAGGTTCTCTCTCTTTACCCACTTGGTAAGCATCTCAAGAAGTAATACCGCTAAATATTTGGAGCTTCAATCCAGCATAGCTAGAAGGTGATAACAAGTGGGATCCTCCCAAGGTCCCCATTTAAACAACAGGAACAGGATTGAGTGCTACCAAGATTGTGGAATATCACCATCTTTGCATATGCGTAAGAAGAGTCTTTTTAATAGAGTAGCCCAGAATGGGGGGTTCACTTTTAGAACGGCATTACATAGACCATCCGGGCCAATGGCCAATTAAGATTTAGATTTTTTAATCATGCCCTCTATATTAGCTGTCAAAATATAGAACCAGACACAGGTGTTGGTCATAGAGGTTCTAATATACATGCAACTGTGCTCACTGAGAGCGTAAAAATGTTCAGTAAGACAACTGCCCCAGACAGCCTTAGTGACACACCAGACTTCATGGGGTGCACCATTAACTCAAAAAATTCTTAGCATATGCCAAAACTTTACGAATCATGAGTTGTTACCCAAAAATGAATTAAATGCTATATGACAGAGGTGTAACTTGCTTCATGCCCCTTTACCCAAGCCCAAAATAGCTTTTTAATACATGTGACTTGTCCAATATAGGCTACAGGTTGGTTAGCCATATCGTGTTTCATATGTCTCATTATGACTTTCATGTCTCTTTTCTTGGCTGCAATAATAACATCATAAGGGGCACCAGATTTGGCTGTAACAATGTGTTGTGCCAGTTGCTTAAGCCCTAGAGGCCAATGGAGATCCATTGGATGACTCATATCCCATTGACAGTGCTCCATAACAGAATCTATTGGAGGATCACCCCTGGTTAATGCCGGTTAAAACCAGCAATTTTGTGGATAGACCAGAATAGTCTGTTACCTGCCAAGTTCACCTGCCGATTAACCTTGAAATTATCAAGAGGTTTGATGTTAATCATATTGCATTGCATCTTCAACACAATGTGATCACTCATATTGACCACTTGTGTATGCAGCTTGGACGCAAATGACCTAATGGTCTCATTTATAAAAATGAAATCAATTCTACTACAACTGATTCCATTAGACAAGGTAAAATTTACTGCAGGAGGTCCTACCAACAAAGGGACAAGCTCAAAAACAGACATTAGAGCACACCATGCCCTAGTACGTTTCTTTATATCTATGCACCCTTGGGCCTTAACTGAGGATGTGGGCTCTGCTAAACAGTCCACATTAAAGTCTCCAATAATGATGACGCCCCACCCTTCACTTGTTGCAACCATGCCTGAAAGATATAATGTACATTATCCACAAGGTTAGACCTTTTTTTTACCCCCTGGGGGTTGTATAACGTAATCACCAGGATGCCCCCTTACTTGCAAGTAGGTCAGGTATAGAAATGGCCAGACAATTCTCCACCTCCCTAGTAACCAGGAAGGGAATCAGAGAGTAAGTAGTTCTAACACCAATACATAATCCGCTTTAGGGTGGCCCACTGATGTGGGATGGGAGAGGCAAAAGAACAAGGAATAGCCATCTGAGGAAAAGGGAGAGGTGAGTCATGTTTCCTGGAGACAGAAAATGTGGATGAACAGTAGTTATTTTGCCCCCATGGGATTGGTGAGTAAGGAGCAGTGGCCCCGTGAATTCCAGGAAAGTAGAGTAAATGGTACTGGATTGCTCACTGGTAATCAGGCCGAAGTAAACACCTGTGCCCACTCGCCATTTTATCTACACTTACGGTGTAAGTACCCTGTAGCCGGGCCCTTAGCCAAAGATATGCCGGGGCCTGAGCTTTGGGGTCATTATATGACCCACTGCCTGCCAAGGCTTGTGAGGCTTTGGGAAAAAAAATAGAAGATATCAAAACCTGCATCATAGAACAAGTTCGCATTTTTACACACAAAGTCAGCAAAGACAGTGGAGTCAAATTTCAAAAGTGCCTATAATAGAGCGGAAATTCACTGCTCACTACGTCCTCCGAGGTAAGTCCCTAGAGATACATAATAAGTTGGAACAACTGGAGTAACCAAGATCGATTCAAAAACAGGCTTGCTGCAGAACGTTCAATTTCTACAATCTTGATAAATTTAAGGTAAACCCGTTTCCTATCAGTTTCGAGAGAAGTTCCCACTTCCAAAGGAATCTGGATCCCGGGCTCCACCAAAGATTGCCAGACTGTCCGGAGAGGGTTAGCTCTGCCTACCGCTGACACCTTTCGATGGTGGTTGCATGAGGGTGGTTCCAGGATGGGGGCGATGGAAGAATGCCCAGTGTGATGCCCCTGCCCAATATGGAGATGCACAAGAGCAGGAACTTTAGGGGGGCTTATGTTATCTGAAGAATCGTTCCGGGTAACCATGGTGGCAGAAGTAGGGGGTCTTTTGTTCAGAGGACCATGCAATGTCACTTGACATGTAGTTCCACCCAAGAGAGTCTTTACTGGCATGTATTTGCCTGTGCCAATAGAGGCTGCCTGGGGGTTCATCAATATGGAGGCCACTGCCCTCATCTCGGTCGCTGCTAGATGAGAAGTAGACCATAAACCGGATTTTGTCCTAGGTCTCCTTTTTCTAGGGGGGTGTGAGCTCCCGAATCATCAAGGAGAGACCGCTCAACATCAAAAGCCTCCAAAGCTTGTTTGTGTGATCAGATTGTTACTCTCAAGGAAGGGCCCTACAGGACAACCGGATTAGGTGGTCACCTTCTTGTAGGGCACAGAAACCAGAGAAACACTAGGTTTAGCAGCCCTAACTAGTTCAGCCTTATCTGGGCCGTTCTTTCTCTCCCGTAATTTGTTGTATGATGTGTCACTGATGAGAAAGGGCATTGTTCAATTGGTCAGAGGTTCTTCTTGTCCAACAGAAATGAGCTTGGCTACCATACATTTAAGTAATGAATTATCCTCAGCCAGCTTTGAGCAGAGTAAAAATAAGGCATCATGTTTAGCTAAAATCAGCTCCGAAGGGGAGGGAACCAGTGCGCCCTGGGGTCTCCCTGAGGGGACACTTGGGACTAGCCTTTTGGGCAAATTCAGAGTCACCTCCAACCGTGTTGAAGTAATATGAACATTCCGGTGAGACCAGTTGCTCCAAATTGGTAGTACCAGATAGATTGGAGATCTCAGAATGTATTTGACTGCAAGCATATGGAGTCAAGGAGGTTTGTTTCAAATTTAGACAATGTTTCAAAAGGGATTGTTTGTTATCAATCAAGAAGGAGCTTTGCAATAAGTTGACCGAGTGAAACTCACACGGCAGTTGCGTTGAGATTGAACTAGTCTCAGTAGAGTTTATGGCTTTTGGGGGGATTTTCCCAAAAAATGTGGTAATTTTCTTTTGTGCAGAAGACAGTATTTCAATTCCCCAGATTCTGTCTTGGAGATGGTTAGCTTGGCTGCTATTATGGTGTTTAGTGCACTAAAGCCACGTGCCTGCTTTGTAGCCTGAGTGGATATCCTGTGAGGGACAGATTTGGAGGGCTTTGCTTTTCCCATGATATATGCAGCCCACCCCTCCAGTCTGGGGTTGTGCGCTAGCTCAAGTGGCCCGAGATGCATCCTGGAAGACATATAAGCAACCTAGGCAATTACACAGAAAAGGATCCCTCCAAGCTCTCCCAGTAGTTGACTTTCTGGGTCCCCTTAGGGCTCACCTGCTCATGGCATGCCCCAGATGGCTGTAGGATCCACAACCAGAGTTCTGATGGGCTCTGAAATGAAGCCAGCTACTAGGAAAAGAGGGGGGGCAAGAGGGGATGGGGAAATGGGAGAGGGAAGAGGACAGTAATCCCTGCATACCAGGAACTGAGCATGAGCCAGACAGGGTGCGGTATGCACTCACAGCCGCACACCCACAGTACAGCCCATGCTTTCAACCGGCATTGCCCTCCCACTCACAATAATTACAGACCTGCTTTGTGTGACAAGCACACACCACCAATCTGCAGGGTAGAAGGGTGTCACTGTCGCAGGGTCTCCTTCTTCCACTTCCTCTGTCCTCGCTCACCAAATACACGAGCCCTGGACGAAACGAACGACAGGCTAGCAGGCAAGGCACAGAAGCAGCAGTGTTTGAACAATCAGAGGAAAGAACCCTGGAGACATGGAGAGACATAGCAGGAACGTATACAGTACGTGTCAAGCCGCACTGCTGACAGGAGAAAACAACACCCTCGCAGCAGCCACTTCTGGCACTATTCACAGCAAAATCAGCTCAGGTTATCAGCAATTGAAATCGTTATTTTGGGCAGCTGAATAGCCTTTTTAAATAACGTGATGGGCTTGTTGTCTATGTATATTGAAAGGTCCTTGTCTAGGCGTAGGATATGCCAATTTGTATTGAGTACCTTCTTAATTTCATGGTGATTCTGACAGTACTTAGTTATAAATCTAACACTCTGTGTGTTCGAGCCAGTCAGTTTGTTTTTCTGTTTCAAGGTTTCACTTCTAGGCATTGCTAGTGCCTTGCTAGTTGCTTTTTGTAGGGTGGTTGCCAGATACCCTCCTGCTCGAAATGTCTGTAAGTAGGTTAGATTTCTCCTCAAAGAGTTCTGTTTCTGCGCAATTGTGTCTAGATCTGAAGAGCTCCCCAATTGGTATATTCTGAATCACTGATCTGCAGCGGCAGCTACTTGCAAGAAGAGTGGAGTTGACTTCTGTGGGTTTTCTATATGTTCTTATAAGTAACTGTCGGCTAGATACGTAAATTGTTGGATCTAAAAAATCTATATCTCAGTTAATGGAATTGCCTCTAAAAGAAATGTCAAAGTCATTTTGATTAAGTCTTTGGATAAATAAATACAGTTCACTCTCTGATCCTTTCCATATTCGTAGGACATCGTCTATGTATCTGGACCATAAGAGAACCTTATTCGGAAAACCTTGGTCAGTGTACATGACAGTGTCCTCAAATAGGCCCACGAACAAGTTGGCCAGTCCTGGTGCATATTTAGTGCCTATGGCAACACCTTTAGTTTGTTGATATTAGGTGTCGTTAAATATGAACTTGTTGTGGTCCAATGTAGCTTGCAACGTTTCTTTGAGCATTTCTGCATGCTGATAGTATAACGCTGAGTAATCTCTACAAATATATTCCAGTGTTTTGATTGCCAGAGTATGTTTGATAGATGTGTACATTGCCCAGACATCAAGTGTAACTTAAAAGTAATGGGGTTCCCATGTTATTTCTTTAATCTTTTTGAGAACACTCACAGTATCTTTCAAATGAGCAGGTAACTGACACACCAATGGTCATAGAATATTTCCAGATATTTTGAGAGTTGCTCTGTTGCCCATCCTATTCCACTTAGTATAGGTCTTGCCTCTGGAATATTTTGGTATTGCTTGTGCATTTTGGGCAAAAAGTACATAGTTGGTAAAGTAGGTTCTTTAATACTTAGAAATGCCTTTCCTGATCTGTAATGAGTCCTTGTCCATGACATTTCAGAATTAATGTGTGTAGTTCTTTGGTTACTTCCTTCCTAGGATATGATTTAAGGATCTTATAGAAATTCAGGGTATCAAGTTGTGTCTGAGCCATTGACATATAGTCACATCTGTTCATAATCACAATATTCCCCCCTTCATCAGCTTCTTTGAATACTATTGAGCTGTCGTTGGCTGGAGTCTCCAGTGCTTTGAATTCCTGACTGGATAGATTCTCATTATATTTGAATTTCCTTTGCTTTTGTTTTTCATTAATTCTATTGATGTCCTGAGCTACTGCCCTTTGAAAGGAATCAATAACATTATCTGTTGGCATTGGAGAACTTAACAAAGATTTAGGTCTAAGTTCCTCTGTATCAAAATTCAGCAGTCTTATATGTAGTTTCTGAAAAAGATCTATCATATCAAATTCATAATTTTCTTCGAAAGATCTCAGTAGAATTATGCCTTTAATATCACATATAGTAAGATGACTTGGTGCTCCCAATTCTGTGTTGCTTAAGTTGCAATTTTTTTTTCAGTTTTAGTTTCCTAGTGAATTTAAAAATATCTATTTGTAAATCAATTGGGTCATACTGGGAAGAAGATGCAAAACTCTAACCTTTACTAACTACTAATACTGCAACTGCTGATACCTAGCTTAATGATAGATTAATGAGAAGGTTATTTATCTGTTCTTGTTGTTGAAAACCTTCGTACTGGCTCTTGTTATCTGTCTGTTTGGATCGTTTAGTGCATCAGGGTCTGCTGTGTTGCTTGCCCCCTCCTCCTTCCTCTCCTCCTAATACTTGTGTAGGAGGGCTTATAGTTGTAGGTAATTGAAAACGTACTTGTTTGGTAATGGTGTTCCTGTTTCCCTTTTTGTAATATTTAATTTGTTTCAAAAAACCTTCACTAGGTGCTAAATTAGTAGGTACATTATCCTAATTAGTATTACTTGGTCCATCAGAGCCCCTACCCCTACAGCACATAAGTTCACCAATTCAGGGAAATTTGGCTTGAAATGGGCTATTACAGCCCAAAGTATGGCCACCAACGAAGTAAGCATCGCGAATATCACGTACGTTATTGCTGTTACACAACAGGATGAAGTCACGAGCTCCACACATAGAATTACACATTCATATCTCTGGTTAAATAAACATCCTAGACCAGCAACTGTGATTAGGATTACAATCGTGGTGACAATGTTACGAATATCTGCAGATTGGCAAACCCTGCAGGTAACAACTGTTTGGTCATTTCATTTAAAGGGAAGGACATGGAGTCCCAAATTCATTTAATTGTAATATATGGGCATGTGATATTCATTATAATATTTGATTGGTATGATTTTCCTTTATAGGCATTGGGGATCTTACCTGGAAATCATGAGTTAGGATGCAAGACGCGGCAGAAATTTAATGATTAGCTCAGAATACAAACGCAATGGTGAATAATGTTATATTACTCTCACCCTCAGATAAGCACCATGCCAAGCATTAAAAGCACCATAGTAGGTGAAGGCATTACACTGGGAGATAATCAAGATTATATATATACTGAGAACATATAAATCACAGGGGAATGACATTACGTTACTTCATGATAGGGAGATCACCTCACTATATCTAGTTTTAAGACTTGATCAATTGATTGAGACCAAGGACACTTGTTAATTTATTTTTAAATAATAATAATTTCAATTAAACCTTACCATTTTAACTACACAACATAGTGGCAACAACTTAATTCTATAATAAAGATAAGCTTACATTAGAACTGTACAATGTTATGAGTTGAAAAAGTAACTAATATGTGTTGACACTGTTTTCTCTCTCCTTCCAATCCTTCCCAATACCATTCCTACATTTTCTGTCTAGTTATGCAATTTCTTATATATGTCCATGCTATATCAATTTGTATTTCAATGTATGTGTTTTGTAAAGTGTCAATGTGACATGTTATTACTTTAACCAGCGCGGTTTTTGAGAAAGGCCTTAGTGGTCGAAACACGTCTCAAAGCGAGAAGGTTGCAATTATTTAACCATTATTTGTTTTGATGAGATCACACGGATCTATGACATTTTCATGAAAAGTTCTAAAAAATTGAAGAGAACAAAAATGATAATAAAAACTAAATTGTTGTAACAGAAATTATTGGTTTCTCTGCCTGGCGCATCCACTGAGTACATTCCATATCGATCAAGTTTTCTAAGTCTGGGTATACCCTTAGGTATTCAAGGTTGGTGCGACAAGCGCAACGTTGATGCCTCCGCCGTTCGTAGGGTCTGAGACTGTTTCAATGTTACAGGGAGGCAGCTCTAATACCCACGGCTTAGCTCCGTATTTAAACTATATCCGTTTGTGGTCTACATTTTGACTACTGTGCAAATTCATAACATTATTTCTGTGTCCTTTTGGCTATCTTGCAATGATTTGAGATTGTAAGGGCTTGCTTCACAGCACCACTCATATTCACATGTCTCAACAGAATATAGTTTGTGTTGCTTCCAGACATTGAGAAAGTAATTCATGGAATAAATGTGCGCCGAAATTTGTGTCGCAAGCGTGAAAAAGCTAGTGCACGCATGCTAATCGCATGCGTGCGATTCATGGAAGGCTCTGCGCGTGTTTCTCCCGGGATGTGCACCAAATCTGTGCTTACCTTACACGACACTGCAACTTTTCAAACGTGTGCGTGACAGGAACGGAAAAAGCACACAATTTCTCACACACACACCAAAAAAGGG
The DNA here is from genome assembly GCF_040938575.1 of Ambystoma mexicanum. Taxonomy (NCBI): domain Eukaryota; kingdom Metazoa; phylum Chordata; class Amphibia; order Caudata; family Ambystomatidae; genus Ambystoma; species Ambystoma mexicanum. Next base: position 453,445,223 of record NC_090938.1, read on the forward strand.
GGCGGAACACAGGGAATGGGGAACAACTCATGAAAATGTAGGTGTAACGTGGGAAGTACTGCTGGGAAACACATTCAACACCCACACGCTAGTGAACAACACATATTCCTGGAATCGAATAGGGAAAACCTGCGCACATCAAAACACACGCACAAATACGTCCTCCACACGAAAGCAGGCAGAAGCGCCCTCGCTGCATAAAAGTGTGCGCAAACAACAAAGCAGTAGCAGCAAAGCAGTATCAGCAGCAGTGATCGTGGGACACCGCAGGAGGAGGAGAATAGCCAGGCCCTGCATTTTTTTGCCCAGGACCAGCCTTTTTGGGATGCTTGATGAGAAGGTCTATGGCAGGTCTAGGGTTCCACCTCATATCATCCTAGAGCTGGTCACTGAGTGAGAGGATGAACTCACATCACCTACCCTGTGCTCCCAAGCATTGAGTCCCTTGGAGAAGGTGCTCAATGTACTGCATTTTTTGGCCACTGGGTCATTTCAGCGGACTACTGCCATAGTGGGGGGTGTCTCACAGCCCACGCAGTCACATTGCCTACACCAGGTGTTGGCAATCATCACTGTGCACCCCTCAGTCCGCAGGCACATATTCATGCCCAGAACACCCACAGAAAGGCAGGCCGTGGTCCAGGACTTCTACAGGGTGGCACACTTCCCCAAAGTGCTTGTGTCAGTAGGGACATGCATCAAATACATGCATGTGAAATGAAGTGAGCCTCAGTGTCCTGTACACAGCACATGTGAACATTGCACTCAAGGACCCCCTATGTGTTAAACCACACCAATCCCCTGACACCTCAAAATCAAAACCAACATAGGATCAGCCATTGACCAGCAGAACAAATCATGTACAGAGTACCGCACATCGAAAATGTCAAACAGTGAGCAATCATTGATTCATTGAAAATCCTTATAGGGCCTACACACAAAGTGCATCAAAGCGCCTCAAGGAGGGAGGGAACAAGGGAGAATAACAATACATTCCTGCAAGTCCTTCAAACAGTCCAAAATGTGAAAATGAACTATCAAATCAAAGTACATAGTACAAGTGCTTGTAACAATAAGGGAGAGTCTAGGGAGGGAATTTGTGAAAACAAAACTAGAATCAACATAGCTATGTCTGACGGCAATAGTTGCAGTGCAGGAGTCACATACGGAGGGGGGGTGAGGGAAGAGGAGGGAAGAGGTTAGGAGAGTAACAAAACAAGTGACAAACTATGGAAGATCGATGAAGAATCAAGATAGTGCTGGGGAGGGGGAGAAGAAACACAGAAGGGAAAGGGGGAACAGACGACCTGTAATCAGTGGTGGAGGGACTGATGATAAAATTAAGTGCCAAAATAAAACTCAGAAAGGTGAAGGTGGGGGGTGGATGGACGGTGGAAGAGGGGGAAGTGTCTGCAAAGAACAAGCGGCTACGTATCACCATGCCTGATGGCAATTGGGGTAGTGCCGGAAAAAAAACAGACAGAGGACAAGGAGGAAGGGAAAGGGTGTGGAGAGGGAGAGGGAGAAGAGAAGGGAGGAGGGGGGCAAGATGTAAAGGCAGAAAGGGGTATAGGGGGAAAGAAAGAACACACAGGGGGCAGAGGGAAAGAAGACAGTGCAGAAGGGGAGGGGGTGTGATGGTGAAGGGGGAGACAGAGGGAGACTGGCGGGAGGCAGGTAGAGACTGGCAGGGGGAAAGGGAGGCAGGGGGAGACTGGGAGGGGGCAGGTGGAAACAGGCGGGGAGGCAGGGGAGACAGGGGGAGACTGGCAGGGAGCAAGTGGAGACAGGTGGGGGGCAGGTGAGACAGGGGGAGACTGGCAGGGGGCAGGTGGAGACAGGGGGATAATCAAGGGACCCAGAAGGGTGGTGGACAGGGATGGACAGGGGTAGACAGGGCCTCCAGTGTGGGCCTTTGGTAGTGGTAGCGGGCTCCAGCCTCCTGGTTGGCCAGATTGTCGCAAGTGCCAAGTGCAACCAATGGGAGGGAGGAGCAGGTCCAGGTCACAAACATAACAGTCAAGTCAAAAGCAATGTGGCCATATTTCCAATGGCACAACAAAACACCAGGCAGTGCTGTAAGATGGACAAAGCAGGGAAAGCAACAAATTGGGGGTAGTTGAAACGCGTGGTGACAAGGATAACTCAGCATGCAGCGTTCCTGTGGCATATCAAAATCACTGTAGTCCAAGTGTCCCAATGCAACATCGTCAGCACACGGACCCCTCCCACCATCAGCGTGTGTTACAAAGCCAAAGGGTGCATGGTACCACCGCAGGAAGTGCATGAACATAGACAGTCAATGAATAAAAAAATCATAAGCAACATGATGAAATGCACAGTCAACAGAATACTCACGAAAATGAAGTACAGACATGCATTGGAGAAGCCATCCGGAATACCCTCTAGGGGTGTACACACAAGTAGGATTGCAGGTTGGCCACAGATATGACAGAAGCCCAATGTCCCTGTGCGAGATGCTGACACACCGAACCATCCTTGCGAGCTCATTGAAAGGGGAAACAGGAGTAGCATATGTGTCAGGACCCCAAGCAAAACACATACACGAGACAAGCTTGAATGGGCCCTGCTGGAACACACAGTGGATGCCATCAAATGCCACAAAGCACCACACTGTCACATGAATGCACAATAGACAAAAAAAAATTGCAGGAACAAAATATATATTAAAAAAACTGCCACATATGATCCGGGGGGGATTGCACCCATTAGGGGGGAGGTACAGGGTGCACCTCAACACCCACATGTGTAGATGTTGAGATTTAAAAAAAACCTTCACTGGGCTCAGCGCCTGCATGGCCTGACCTACGTGGGAGATAGGTTGTCGTTGTCACCATCTGAATGGAAATCACAAGGTGGATGCAGCACAGTTGCCTCACCAGGCCTAGCCACGCCTTGCCCCTCAGCGGCAGCAAGCATGTGGTTCTGGTAAGCCAGGTCCTGCATAGCAATGACACGTAGGTCTGCATGCATTACCTTACGTGTCACACATGCTTCCTCCTGCAAGGAATCACGTGTAAGATGGAGTTCAGCCTGCATGGCCTCACATGACATACAGAGTACCTCCCGGCTTGCATGGAGTTCAGGTGAGATGGTTCTTTCAAGCCGCTCTATCCTGTCTTCTGCCTGCCTACTGTCGTCCATCATGAGAGCACCCAGAGTAGATCGGAGGGTTTGGTGTTCGACCCTCAGGGCCTCACGATGTGCCTCTGCCTGAGCAGAAATAGCTTGATGCAGAGCCACCATTTCAGCCAGGTGTGCCCTATCAGAGGCCGCCATGCCCAGCCTGAGTGAGCAAGACATGGACCGCATAGCCTGCTGCTGGAGCTGCACTTGCCTTTCAGGGGGTAGGATGGAACGGGCCACACTTTCCATACCTTGAGCCATCATCTCAACTGCTCCCCCCTGTTGCTGTGCTATGGCAATAACGGCATGCTCCCACTCAGTTGACCCCGGTAGCGCACGGCCACTGCGTTGCCGGACACAACACCTGCCGGGCCCAACAAGCCGTTGTCCTTGCTGGGTTGGTGCTGCCCGCGGCTGCAGGACTGCATACCTCCATCGACCTGATGCCCCAGGAACATGGCCAACTGGTGTGGAGTGTGACCCTGCACCCGTAACCACCACAGGCAGACATTTCAACCCCGCCTGGCCCCTTACTGCAGGTGTTGCGGACAGAAGATTATTCAACACAGAATCACTTACCGGCGATGACACGTCATGATGCAGATCCGGCTCAACATAGTGGTCAGAAGATACATCAGAACCTGACTCAGTGTCCGCTCTGGACACCATGGCCTGGAGAACCAGTGGGTTTTCGTGGGCTGCCACCCCACGACCACCACTGATGCGTGGATGGTCATGTGAACTGACCACCGTGTCTGGTAGACATCTTCATCCTCTACCTCCAGTGCTTCATCACCTGCAACATAAACAAAAGAAACAAGAAAACGCATGTCAGTAGCACATACCACACACATACAGATCACAACATTGATAGCCAACACATGAGGCAGACATGTCACACGCAACTCAAAGCCCAACATTCATCCAGTGGCATTGCAATGCAAGGGTACCCCGAAAGCAGAAAAGGATGTGTGCAAAATGTGAAGCCAAAACATGTTTTGCGTGTTGCCCATCACCTGCATTACACACAACCTCTAGCAGGCACATATCCAATGCAGAAATGAGAGATGGCAACAAAGAGATGGCACTTAGTATAAGCATATGAGAACACACAAATAGCCACATCTGGCAATCACACCAAACACACCATGACACATGTAACATGCATGTTCACGTGCAGCACTCAACAACCAATGACTATGTGGAGTACATTTGTCACAGGAGGCACCTACGCTACTGCATTTCGATAGAGTGAAAGGAGGGACATGGGTGCAAACATGGCAGGTCACTATCACACAGACGCATTGTGTTGCCATGTTGAAGGGCTGAACTTGGCACAGGAGTGGGTGTGTGCGGTGCAGTGCATGTGTAGCCCCTCAACTTCCAACATCAACATGTATGTAGTGATGTAAATCCCCAAACGTGACAGCAGTGTAAGTGCAATTGCAGCCATCATGTGCAAATGGCATGCACCATGTAGCATGGATACCGTGAAACACCCACCCTCTGGGCCATAGCAGGGAGGCACTGCATGGCAATGAAAGGTTCACCACAGACCTGTGCGTTGGCAGACAGTGTTGGTATGCGTCTATTGCATGTTGTCAGTCAAATGTCACTACAGCCAATGAGAAGTGTACATGAAGCAGGAAAGATGAGAAACCATCAGTAGTACACCCATGCATGCAGAAGACACAACACCAGTGGAAAAGAGGTGGTGGGCCTGTAACAGGGGGAGCCATGTGCACAATACAGATGTGGACACCCTAAAGTTGTGCGTGATAACACACAGACCCACAGTGAACATGAAATGGCTGGCCAAATAACATGACACTTGGATCATCCTGGAGACATACCACAATGAGCAGGTGGTCAAGGACACCTAGGGGCATACATGGAATGCACATGGAACATGAATGTGCACACATGTGCACGAGGAGCCACTGCTATTAGCACAGTCAGAGTGAGACACGCTGCACCAAGGACAAAGGATGTATATGACATGATATGACATCTCATCAAGATTGCCCTCGTACACAAGTGGCTCACAGCGCAACCAAGCAGAGGGAGGGGAACAAGGGAGAAAAGGAAATGAAAACAACAATCATACTGGGCACAGTGACATTGAGAACACGCAAGTGCATGGAGAAGGGATAAAGGGTTGAAAACCCTGGAAGGGGGAGAAGTGGAACGTGCCAAACAGAGGAGGCCAAATAATGAAAATGAAGTCCAATGATAGAATAGGCATTCAAAAGGTGGAAGTGCAGCCAGCAAGTGGCAAGTGCAAGATCATTTGGATAGGGCAAATCTGATGAGTGCAGAAGAAGAGTGAGGGACTGTATGGGTACACGTACAGGACCCATTGCAATTGGAGGCCTGGAGGCAGTGCAGAAGGGAGACAGGGTAAGCAGGTACCTGGTTCCGAAGGACAGAGGGTGTCCAGGTGTAAAGTGCCAAGAGAGGAAACTGTTCAGCTGGGGAGAAGAGGGACTATTGCACGAGCAAATAGGAAGGTCTTGAAGTGCTTCTGGAAGCAGAGATGTTTCTCCTCAAGTTTCAACATGGCAGGTAGGCTGTTCCAAAGGGAGGTCCCAGCCATAGACACAGATCTGCCCCTAGCTTCTTTCTTCGATAAACGACTGACCCAGAGGGAGTGTGAAGTAGAGGAGCAAAGGACTCGAGAGGGGAGGTATTGGCAGAGGGATAGTTAAAGGCATTTTGGACCCAGGCCCCAGAAATCCTTTTGCACTATGCAGTGGGTCTAAAGTTTTATCCTTGCATCCAATGGTAGCCAATGAAGGGATTTCAGAGCTGGAGACATAGGATCCCAGGACTTGAGGCCAAGGACAAGTCTCGCAGTCCTGTACTGGATTAGTGGTAGAGGGCATAGTGTGGAGGCAGGTAGAATTTTGAAAGAGCCTGTCACAGTAGTCCACCCTTGAGACAACCAGAGCTTGAGAGACTGTGAGCTTGTAGGTGAATGAGAGGAAAGGCACAGTACCCCTGAGGAGGTTAAGCAAGAAGTTAATATATCTCAAGAAACATCAGAAATGTGTGCAGAAAAGGAATGTGTGGAGTCAAAGGTGACCCTGAGGTTGTTGGCCTTGCAGATGGGGGTAGGAGGAGGGCCAAGGAGGGCCGGCCTGAGAGTGAGGGGAAAGGATGGTGAAGGTGTACCGATGAGGAGGATGTCAGTCTTGCTGGCATTTATACAGAGATCGTTGGCAGTACACCAATTTCAAATGTCAATGAGGCAATCAGAAATGAGGGAGGGAGAAGAGGTGGCCAAGGGCAGCCTGGAAATGAGATGAGTGTCATCAGCATAGCACTGAAAGTTGTAGCAGAAAGTGAAAATGCAGTAGGCAAAAGCTGCCAGGTGCTTTTTGGAAAGCCAGACCGGGAGGTCAGACATTTGGTGAACACCACAGTTAGAGAGGGAGATTGATGAAAGGAAGGACCCAAGTTGTAGCTGAGAGGGTCACACATGCCAAACCCACATGTCATTGAGTAACACGCATCAATACTCACCGGACGATGCATCATAATCCATCCACTCTCCCACTCCACAGATTTGTTCTTCCGGGATGAACTCTGCAGCGATCGCCTCATGCTGAGTGAGTTTATCCTCCTATGGTGCTGGCCCACTACCAGTCACCAGAGACATGGAATAATTGGAGGCAAGCTTTTGTTTTGCACTGCATCAGAGGTTATTCCAACGCTTGTAGCAGTCCTGAGCCATGTCCACCTGGAATCCCATGGATGTTTGTTTGTTTGTTTGTTTGTTTATTTATTTGGTAATGCGCGCCAAACCCTTAGGTAGCCGGGCACAACAATATACACAAGAAATCTTAAGCTTCATTACAGTGTTTGGCATGAATATATAAAACACATAGTCAAGAATATGTACAGCGATATATGCAGAAATATATACAGGTGCAGGACATAAATTGGGATGTCCACGACACTCTAGCAAGTTTATCAAAATAGGCAATATATAATCAAGTTTATGAGTCAATCTAGTCAGTCTGTGTAACATCTTGCACCTAGTTCGTGATGGTGCATGCTCAGTGACCTAGAGTACACAGTAGTTCATGGATGCAGAAGGTTCGATATGGGCCAGGCGTAGAGGGCTCAGTGTAAGTCAGGTTATGTGTTGTTTGCACATAGCCATTTGAGTATCTTGTATCTGAATATAGGGTAAGGTTGTTCAGTTCTGAGGTCAAGGGGTAACTTGTTCCAGCATTGTGTAGCTTTGACAGGAAAGTTGGTTCCTCCCGCAGTCGAGCGTTTGAACCTAGGAGTCTCTAATTTAAAGGTGTTAGTAGATCTTGTGGGGTGGGTGGATGTTTTCCTATTGATTTTTTCCATAAGATACGGGGGAGCTAGGTTGTTAAGACATTTAGATGTGAGGGAGGCTGTTTTGAGGAGCATTCTGTCTGTTATCTTCAGCCAGGTTACCTCTTTCCTGAATTTAGTAATGTGCTCTCTATGAGGGATGTCTAATGCTGCTCTTAGGGCATTGTTCTGCAGTCTTTGGATTTTGTCTGTGATGTCATTATTGGCTCCTGAGTACAGGGCATTACAACAGTCTAATCTAGACAAGATAAGAGCATTGGCTAAGGTGGTACAACTAGCACTGGCGAGGTACGGTTTAGATGCATGGATGAGTTTGCAGGTGTAAGTGGTAGAAGAGGCAAGGGAGTTAACTTGCTTCTTGAGAGTGAGGGAGGAGTCCAGATAGAATCCAAGGGCTTTAACCACAGACATCACCTTGGTTTGGGTTGTTATCAATGCTGAAGGATGTGTAGTCTGGGCTTAATTTTGGGATGTTTGCTTCAGGGCCTAAGATTAGTATCTCCGTTTTATCGTCATTCAGGCAGGGGCCACGTGAAACCATCAATGCCTAAATGAGGGTGTAGATCTTGTTCACCAAGGCTGAGTCTGCCTCGAAGTCGCCCAAAAGGGTTATGAGGATCTGGCTGTCATCTGCATAGTTCGTGTAGGTGAAACCCAGTCTGTCGAACTTGTCAAACAAAGGCTTGCTGAAGATGTTGTACATGGTGGGGGAGACACAAGATTCCTGTGGGACGCCACAGGTTATTTTGATGGGGTCAGCAGAGTTGGATGTGGAAAAGACTTGCATAGTATGATTCGCTAAGAAGGATTGGACTGAGGCTGTAGCATCTCCAGAGAAGTTGGAAGCAGATTTGAGGTGGTTGCATAAGACTGCATGGTCCACCAAGTCAAAAGCTGCCAAGGAGGGGCAAGGCTAATTTTCCATTGTCCTTTAGTTCCTCAATTTGTGTCTTGAGGTCTAACAGAGCTATTTCTGTGCCATGGAGTGGACGGAAACCAGATTGCCGTGAGCCGAGCAGGTGGTTGGCTTCCAAGTAGTCCTGGATTTGTATGTAGGCAGCTCTGTCTAGGATTTTGAGTAAGAATGGCACGGTGGTGATAGGCATACAGTTGGTAGGGATAGTGGGGTCCAAGGTTTGATTTTTAAGTAGTGGGAGGGTCCAGGATTCTTTGAGGTTGGTGGGTACCATGTTCGATTTGAAGGAGGAGTTTATAAGCTTGGAAATAATGGGAGCTAGGTCTCTTGCTGCATCCTTTATTATTTGTGCTGGGCAGGAGTCACCCTTGCAGTTTGAGGGTTTGAGGGAGAGTATTATTTTTTCAGTGTCAATTATGGAGATACTCTTGAATTGAAGGTTGTGGTTGTCCTATTCTCCTGAGGTTGAGGTATTTGTTGGCCCGAGGGTGACAGTGTGGCTTTTTTTTTGCAATTTTGCATTGAAGTGAGGAGATTTTATTTGATAGGGCATTTTGTATATTGGTGCACCATTCTTTATTTTTAGGGGCGTTGTCTATCGGTTGAATTGGGCATTCCAATTCGCGGAGGATGGCGAATAACTCTTTAGTATTGGAGTAAGCTTTCACAATCCTGTCATTGAAGTTGTTCTTCTTGGTTTTGATTATTTCTTTTTTGTAGAATTTGGCGAATTCAGTTAGGTTTTTTTTGTTATTTTCAGAGGGTGAATGGTGCAAAGTAGATTGGAGTTTTCTTTTTTGTAGTCTTAGAGATTTGAGGTGGGGCATAAACCAAGTGTTTAAATGGACTTCCTTTTTAGCTTTGCGCAGTTAGGCTGGAGCAATTACGTCTAGTGCTTTAGTCATAGCATCATTGAAAGTATTTACTAAGGAGACAGGATTGTTACTTTCCGATCCAGAAATAGCTGGAAGGAGAAGAGGGTTAAGGTTTTCAGCAGTCATATCCTACTTACTTCTGGTCAGGAGAGGGGGTGCCATGTTGTTAGTCTTAGGGCTAAGAAGATCTAGTGTGGTAGAAAAGGTTATTAGGTAATGATCAGTGCATGTTTGTGGGACAATATCGGTAATGCTGATATTGCAATTCAGTTCAGATACCCAGTCAAGGGTCCTTCCTTTGATATGGGTAGGGGAGAGGACTTTCTGGTCAAGACCGTGGTCCTTTAGCAAGGCTAAAGGCTGTCACACCATCCGCAACATGCTGCCAGTGGACCCAACGCTGGTGATGCGTTGTATGGCACTGTGGGCCCACAAGCATATCGCGTTGGTGTGCCGACATGTAGTCCATAAGGAAGTCCAGTTCCTGCTTGTGGAAAGGCTTCTTCCTCGATGTGCCAGAGGCCGGAGCCGTGTCTGGGGTCTCAGCCTCTTGCTCAGGAGCATGCTTCCTCCTTTTGGGCAGTGGTACTGACCCTCAGTGGCCAATGTGGCCCTGATCAGTGGGGGCAGTGGCGCTGGTGGACTGGACCAAGGGAGTGGGTGTTGGAATGAGGACGGAAGGTTTGGCTTGGGTCTGACTCACTGCCGGGGTGGTGTTGGCTGCATCTGCCCATGCAGTTACCACCACCTGGCTGCTTGGGGCAGCAGATGTCCGAACTGTTCCAGATATGTATGTCCCAGTCACAGCTACACTGGACACACGTGACCCGCACCTCCGGACAAGATGGAAATTGTACTGGGAGTCCTCATCACGCAACGCAACATGCGCTGCCCGACCCCGAGCCTGGGTGTTGGTCCCCACAGCTGCACCTGCAGCTACCACCACCGGTGTGCCTGTGACAGAAGATGTAAATTGCTGTTGGGTCATACGGGCGCCAGGTTGTGATGCAACAGCTGCATCTTCAGGAGCCACATGGGGTGGTGTCATGTCTGCACCAGCACATCGCTGGGCATCCTGCCCCAATGGGGCACCCCTGCCTCTTCCCCCTCTGAAGCCACCCTGGCCACCCTGGACTCCCTGTCCCCCCTGATCTCCGCACCCACATGCCCGACCATGCCCAGCCCTGGGAGGATGCCCAACTTTGCCACCCTTAGCCTTTGGTGGCCTCCCCACCATGGCACAGATGGTAAATAGCCGATGGGAGGTGCACTCAACAATTGTCCTGGGCAATTGGGCTGAAGGGGCAGGGTACTGGATGGAATAGGTACCGCTTTGCTCCTGCAAGGCTGTCTGTCACCCCTGGAGAAAAATGACGGGTCACGCAATGCTCAGCACCCCCCAAAAAAAAAACACAAAAAAAAATTGAAAAAAGACATTATAAAAAAATAGTACAATTTCAAAAGAAAAACATTCACGCGTGACCCCGGTAGCCCTTGTGCGTGGATTTTATGTCCAGCAGTACTGTGTGGCACCCAGGGGCACAAAAAACACATACACGTGGAACACGCGGGCTACTATGACCTCGAAAACGGTACGCGATGCACAGGGGGAACCACAGTGAGAAAAATAGCATGCGCGACTCACCGTCTGCCTTGCATGGAAAAGAAAAAGAAAAACACATGTGCTTGTGCGCATAAGCAACACCCCTACAAAATAAGAGGTACGAACTTCAAACACTGAAGTAATCATGTGTGAATCCAGAAGAGTAAACAGACACGACGGTATCCACGAAAAGCACGTACAATGAACTGCTGGTCCGCGCTCACCTTTAACCCATGCTGAAGTCAACGCCCCCGCATGTAGCGTCACTGGCGTGCTTACTTGCTAAGGCCCTTTCCTCAAATTACACGCTGACTTGCGCCAGCAGGGATGCCCCATCACAAGCCTGTCCGCAGGCAGGGGGGAGGTCCACATCATATGGCACTCCTCTACCTGCGGATGTGGGGACCCATGACAGGATTGAGTCCGTCCTGATTGGTGTCGCGTTGCGCACAGTTGTCATTTCTGATGACGTGCGGGCTTCCTGGAGCGACCAAGCATCACAGTCATCACGAACAGATGTGTGCCAATGTGGCCCAGCTTGGAGGGCTCATGGTTGGGGGTTTTCTCCATTTGTCGCTCTGTCTTGCGGCCCTCTCCTCCTCTGTGCGCACTATACGCCAGTCATTCTCCGTGCTGTCTTCCGGCCCAGATGCCACCAGGGCCCCCTGTGGACCTGCCCCAACCAACACAGCCAGGCTGGTGGAGATCCCATCCCTGCCACAGTCAGGAGTCGGAGCTCCAGCACAGGTGGTCACCCCAGCAACTAGACCCCTGGCAACGGACGATGTGCAGGCACATACAAGCAGGGCACCTACACGACGCGACGGCCCCGGGTGTTGCCATCTAATCGGAGGCAGTCGTGGTGGTGGCGGCAGGCCGCAGGCTCGGCATAGGAGGCATCAGGCCATGGGGCCTTCTACATCATCGGGGCAGGCATCGGCCGGCGGGAAGGAGGACCCAGGATTGGGATTGTCTTCCGTGTGGCCGCTGTTGGGCCAGCGAATAGATAAGGAGTGGTGGCGGGCGGAGAGAGCACGGCTCAAAATGGTCAGTGCAGAGAACTCCATGCACCGGGCTTTGAGGTGGGCTGAGTGCCTTGAGGCAACTCGCAGGGAGTTGGGGGAGTCCATGGCTGCATCCATGCGAGATCTCGAGGCCATTGAACAGGCCCGCCTCCGGAACATCGATATGGAGTTCAATGATGCCCTGGCCCGGGACATCAATAAGTGAGCAGTCGGACTAGCCCGCCGCCTTTGTATATAGTTATTTAGGTTTAGGTTTCATTTGGTTTTTATTATGAGTTGGAGTCCACTGACTTTGCTCCCTTTTTGTATATAGTTGTATTTTAGATATTGTTTTAGGTAGGATTTCTTTTGTTTTGTGATAAAGGACCCTTCAGACTTTCGTTTACATTTTTTCCAGAAATGTACATGCTTTATTTTTTAGATGTTCACATGAAGTAATGTTTGTTTACGCTTTTCAACTTATGATTTTTTCCTATGGACCACTTATATTTTTTCATGTTTTGGATTTGTTTTTTTTCCTTGGATTTGACTTTCTTTTTCTTATTGCACTTATTATTTCTTCATTTGCATGTGTGGTTTTCATTTTGTCATTTGTTTTACTTTTTAATACATGTCATGATTCAGCATTATTGGTGTGGTGTACTATGATTTATTTTGTGCATGTCTCCATGAGCATTGGCTAAGTCATGTGTTGCCACTGTGTGGCTCTGTAGGACATTTGTTGATGGGCATGCTGGTTCTTTTCAGACTATCATGCAATGGGTAATTTACTAGGGAGTGGGTGCAGTGGATCGTTGGGTGTTTGTACTGAGGGTTGGGGGTGTGGGATTTGGGTTGGCATTAGGGCTATGGGTCTGTATAGTTATGACGTGGTGTTTGGAGAGACATGAGTCGGAGCCTGCTGGCAGGTGCCCGTCAATGGGGTTGGGGGGATATGAGTCAGGGCCTGCTGGCAGGTGCTCATCAATGGGGGTGGGGTGGAGGGACATGAGTCGGGACCTGCTGGCAGGTGCCCGTCAATGGGGGTGGGGTGGGCTGAGGGGACATGAGTCGGGGCATGCTGGCAGGTGCCCGTCAATGGGGGTGGAGTTGGGGGACATGAGTCGGGTCCTGCTGGCAGGTGCCCGTCAATGGGCGTGGGGTGGGGTGACATGAGTCGGGGCCTGCTGGCATGTGCCCGTCAATGGGGGGGGCATGAGGCAGGGCTCCCATGTTCATAGTGTCATGTGGCCTGCCTGCAGGACATGGGGAGGGTGGATGGGCTTCCTGCGGGGCATGGTCAGGGTGGATGGGCTCCCTGTGGGACATGGTCAGGGTGGATGAGCTGTCTGTGGCTCATGGGGAGGGTGGATGGGCTGCATGCGGGGCATGGGGAGGGGTGATGGGCTGCCTTCGGGGCATGGGGAGGGGTGATGGGCTACCCTGTGGTGTGGTCTGGCTGCAGGGGGTGCATGTGGCTCCTCAACACACTGCTCTGTGAATCTGGGGGTACAGGAGTGAGAATTACACGCGATTTTGCTGGCGTGAGCGGGATATGCATATTCCGAGGGGTGCACAGGGAGTTTTACAAGCCATTTCGCTGGTGCGAGTGGAGAACGCATATTACGAGGGGTGCGTGAAGAGTTTTACATGCGATTGTGCTGGCACGAGCAGGGTACACGTATTCTGAGGGGTGCGCAGAGAGTTTTACACATGACACTGGTGCAAGCAGGGTACGCCTATTCCGAGGGGTGCGCAGGGAGTTTTACACGCAATTTCACTGGCGCGAGCGGCGTACGCGTATTTCGAGGGGTGCACAGAGAGTTTTACACACGATTGTCCTGGCGTGAGCGGGTACACGTATTCCGAGGGGTGCACAGGGAGTTTTACACGTGATTTCGCTGGCGTGAGCAGGGTACGTGTAGTCCGAGGGGGGGGGGGGGATTTTACATGCGATTTTGCTGGCACGAGCAGGGTATGTATATTCCGAGGGGTGTGTAGGGTGTTTTACACGTGACACTGGTGCGAGCAGGGTACGCGTATTCCGAGGGATGCGCGGGGAGTTTTACACATGATTGGGTTGTTGCGTGAGGGCTGAGTGGCATTTTTAGCGCATTTTTGTGGTTGTGGGGCTGTATGCTGGTCCACTGGCCTTTGCGTCATGTAGGGGATTTGTGTGATGTTTTTGGCACACGGGGTGGGGTTGGGAGCATAACTGGTGCTGCTGCAGGTTTGATGTTTAAATCCATGAATACGCGGTGCGTCAAAATGGGTTTTGGCGCATCCGGCTGGCGCAAGCTGGCACACGCTCCCTCTCTGTGCCAGCCGTGTGCGCTACTTCTGTGTGGGAATCTATGAATTATCCCCTTGAACTAACTATGGGCCTCATTATGGGTTTGATGTGTGTGGAAAACAAGTGATGATAATTACAAATTATACATTTTGGTGGACTTACAACTGGCAGAAATACTGAGTGGTAATATTGCTGATTTCTTTAGGAAAAGTGGAAGATTTAACTCCAGCTTAATGCTGGCAGTAAATCCTCTACTTGTTCTCCAGCAATCAGCAAAATTAGCGCGTGGTAATTCCATCGGTGGTAATTCTACCAAAACTCCCCTAATGTGCCTTTGGATTCCATAAATGGGGATTAACACTGCATCAGCACCACTTGTAATCCCCTGGTAAACCCACGCGAGCAAGTGGCAGTAACAGCAACCAATTCTAACAGTATTTCAGCATATTTACTACTGAAATACAGCCAAATGCGAATGAGTCCCTATATCTTGTGATGTCAGGCCTGTGGCAGCAGCACCAATTGCACATCTTTTGGTGCATCCCCATTGTTGAGGGCAAAGCACTGGAGTGCACATCGTCCGATTCCATGCACAGATTATCAGGCCGATTCATGGAATCAACGTGCGCGGAAAAAACGGCGAGTGCGTGCGAAAACGTGCGATTCGCAGTGAAATAGCAAAAATCGCAGTGCAAGTGCGATTATCGCACAGAAAACATCGCACATCTATTCATGGAAGTCCATGCACGTGCATGTAAAACCACCCGTGAGCCCCTGAAATACATGTACCCCGCTCCCCCAGGCCCGATCGCGTGTGAAAACACCCGCAAGCCCCTGAAATACACGTACCCCGCTCCACCAGGCCCGATCGCGTGGAAAACCACCCACGAGCCCCTGAAATACACGCACACGCTCCCCCAGGCCCGATCGCGTGTAAAACTTTGCGCGCACCCCTGGAATACCCGCACGCAGCCCAATTGCGTGTGAAACTTCCCGCGCACCCCGGAAATACCCGCACGCAGCCCAATCACGTGTGAAACTTCCCGCGCACCTCTGATATACACGCACACGCTCCCACAGGCCAGATCGCGTGTGGAACTTCTCGCGCACCTCTGAAATACACGCGCCCAGGCCAATCGCGTGTGGAACTTCTCGCGCACCCCTGAAATACACGCACCCAGGCCAATCACGTGTGGAACTTCTCGCGCACCCCTGAAATACACGCGCCCGGGCCAATCGCGTGTGGAACTTCTCGCGCACCTCTGAAATACACGCGCCCAGGCCAATAGCGTGTGGAACTTCTCGCGCACCCCTGAAAAACACGCACACGCTCCCCAGGCCAGATCGCGTGTGCAACGTCTCGCGCACGCGTGTTCCCGACACCCGTAATACGTGTTCCCCGCTTTGCGTTTGCTGTTTGCCAGTCCGCTAAACTGGTACAGGGTTGGCACAGCCCTTTGCGATGGTTTTGCGATCTTGATGGCTTTTCCTTGCGCAAGGGCGTTCTTGGGGGCGTAACTGGGGGCGTAACTGGCGCTGCTGCAGGGTCGCTGCGCCACTCTGTGCCAGGTCTGCTTTTGGAGGTGAGAATCCATGAATACGCTGTGCGCGGAAATTGATTTTATCGCACGCGGCTGGCGCAGACATGGGTACGCTGTGCGCCAGCCGCGTGCAACACTTTTGAGAGGAATTACATGAATCGGCCTGTATATGTGACGGTTGAGGCTGCAAAGTGACTGGTCATCTTCATGACACCTAGTCCTGCATTTCCTCACCACAGTCCGGTCAGCACTGGAACGAGGAAGAGGAGGATGTAGTGGTAATACAAGTCTTTGTTCTCCTATGACGAGTTTGTATATTATCTTGTCATTAAAACATCCAAAATACCTCTTCCTGCAGACATTATGCCACATACATTTCTCTCCCATGAATGGTGAACTACCTAGTACTTGTGAATATTATGTATTTCATTTTATGAGCCCGAGTGCTGGCAAAGAACATACAACATTAACTGCATTCATGAATTGAAGTTTGAGGATATCAAGGCCATGCGTAAACAGATTTGATTTCTGATAAGGTGCCAAACACATCAACAGTTTTGCTTATTTTCTTTCTGTGATGTAGTCCAAACTGGAGTTCACCATGGAGACTTCCACCACAGCACAATCTGTGGGTGAGATAAATGGAAGAGCATTTTGCTCTAAGTGTAAAGAATAGTAAACAGAGTGTTCCTTAACTCCAACTTGTATGTTACATCCAAGGTTAGATTCCCAAAGGCATCCCAGGTTCTTCACTTTAGAAGAGAAAACCATAGGTATACCAAGGAGGCAAGCAGGTGATGGGATACGAGTGGAATCCCTGAGCAAGTGTTTTGGCCCGAGAAAAATAAGCTCTATTTTGTTCGAGTTCAACTGAAGCTTATTGGTTGTCATCCAGTGATAGACTGCATTGATACAGTGTAGTAGATTGTGCAGGGACTCAGTAAATGCTGCGGTTTCATATGGAATCCGCTTGCATTTTATACCAGCAAACCAGCAAAGTGCAGGCAGATTCCATAGGAATACATTGAAAACGTTGCCAGGCATGCGTAAATGGCAGGTGACATTTACTCCATTTGAATAGTGCAGGGCATATGAGAGTATGTCAGCATTGTACACATCCCTTTTACCCTCCAAAGTGCAAATGTTGAAAATTACACAGAGGGGACATGTCTACGCCAAAGTGTAAATGTTAGAAGTCGCCTACACGTAAAGTAGTCTAAGTGAGTTAACATTTTGCGCTTAAATAGTAAACTGCACACATCCACGTCTGCTTCTATCACCAGTGTGAAATCTGATACTGGTGGTATATAGACACCAGTGTATGGCAATTGCAACAACGTGCTACTGGAAAACACGAAAGACTCGCACGCTGCTGAGGAGAAATGGACACCAAGACCATCTGCGCCGTCCAGGTAGAGATGACACGCCACCCGTACTCCCTTTTGCGTCCTGAGATGCCACATCCCTGGAGATGTCATAACATCTTCTTCACATTCCCAGGATTGTGCCCCTATTACATTTACCCTCCTTTTATTGGTTCCTGCAATTGTGTGTTTGATTGAAGCAGAAGCAGAAGATGTGGGCATGGTTTCCTTTGCTCGTAAATGGTAACTGTATTTTCTGCACTGCTATTTCATTCGCAGTGCAACCATTATTGCCTCTCAAACTCAACTTTTTTAGAGGGCCTTTGAGGTGGAAACTGACACTGCCAGTGATAACCACAGCATTTGTCACTATGTCTCTCAATAGGTGTATGACAACCATGTCAGTACAACAGAAACGTTGACTGCAACTGCTAGCCTCCCGCTCAAACCAAAGGCCTCGTATATGGTTTAGGCGCTAAATATTATTTTTAGAATAATAATAATAATAATAATAATAATAATAATAATAATAATAGTAACTATGATTATTATTAGAATATTTTAATTTTTCGTACTATTGTTATTATTATTAGTGCTGTTTTATAGTGCTTCATGCTGGACTCTTCCAGACTCTAAGCACTTGCCAGGGATAGAACCCATATTGCACAGCATCGTTCTGTACCCAAGGCAAGCAAATTACCCCTGACCCATTCTTGCAGTAAAATAAGTAGTATTTTCAAATACTACGGTTTCTCGTCGCCGCCTTTGTATGAGTTATTTACTATGAAAATGTTATTCTTAATAATACAGCATTCTGTAAATAGCGCCTTATTGTGCATATCAAATACCCCAAAAACACGTCCACGTTTTACCCCTAACCTAGAGCTGGAGGTAAAAATTGTAAAAGCTCCACAGCAGGATAGTTGCTAGGTCTGGAAAAGATCCGGGGCTACGCTGATGTCGGAACTGTTGAGTCTGGGGGCTAGCTAGTCTTTTGGCTGTAGCTCCTGAGATTCTATCCGGGGCTACAACCAAAAGATCAGGGGCTATAGCCCTCTTGGCCCCCCCTAGCAACGCCCCTGCTCCACAGAAGTTGTTTTTTAGTTTTTTTTTTTTCCTGCAGTGAGGGGAAATGCTTTTTCAGGAAAAACATCCTCCTTGGGGAGATTGAAGAGGTTTAAGAAAGGGGCGTCTCTTATGCCCTACTTCTCTACGCCTTGTCCATGCAATACACAAAAGGGTCAGGAATGAAACTTGTGTACATTGATTTTTTTGTATACACTGGCTTTGTTAACTACTACGGAATACAACTTATTTCTGTCCTCAGAATGAGGACTAATGAATTTTCTAAAATACTGCATACAGTAACATTAAGTATTCTATGCAAAATTCCCAGCTGAAGACCCACTTAAGTTCAGATGAGGCCCTTCGTTTTTAAATGGTGTTTTTATAGTGTTTGATAACTATACCTAGTAGTCTTCATATTCCATAGCAGTCTGTTTGTGAAGATGGGTGAATGAAGAGTATTCAAGGTACTCAACGCTCATCAGTTAGTGACCGAGGACTAGTCAAATACGTGTCTTCTAGTCTTCGAGTCTACATTTAACCAACATTTATGCAAAATACCAAATGGACCATCGCGACAGCAAAACTTTTGACTATTGTTCTTGATAAAATGAAGGCACATGAAATATAGAGGCGGGCAAGCCGCTGTGCACAGAAACACTCACTGCTACCTTTTACTTATGTACCTCTACGAAGAAAATTGTAAAAATCACAAGTTGATTATATGCACACAAAAAAAAAATATATGCAAAATAGATCTTCTATTTTCGTGAGGGTGGGCCTCTTAGAACCAGCTGGTAGCACTATTGGAAATGTTCCCCCTCCAACAAACTCCCCATTTACCTGGAAGTTTGGGGTCTTTCTTGCAAAATCTTTTACCGGACCTTCTCTTTGAAGCCATCAAGGAGCAGGCATTTGAGTGAGTGGACACTTTTACAGTGGGCCTTATTACGGCCCTGGCGGTAGGGGGTTAACGGCGCCGGTAGTGCCGTTAACCCCCTACCGCCTCATTACAAGGTCTGCTCGCGGGTCCCGCAAGCAACCCAGGATGCTAAGAACGGGCCTGTCATTAACGGGCCTGTTGTTAGCATCCTCCCCATTCCCATTGAGTTCTATGGGGTCTCAAATGGGAATGGGGATGTACCGGGTCCGGGTTCCCTGAATGGGGAAATACCGGGCTCTCCAAGGTCGGAATGACCCGGTATTTCCCCATTCAGGGCATGGCTACCTCCATGGGTGTAATTTTAGGGGGGGACAGGGGTGTTTGTCCCCCCCCAACTTTCATGGAACACTATTGTGTCCCCATTCATTTGGCTAGGGCACCTTTTCTTCAGATGTCATGCCCCCCCCCAACATTTTCAGAAAAGTTACTCCACTGGCTACCTCCAAACTCGTAATGAGGCCCAATGACCTTTGTGAATCTTATAAATTCTAAGTAAACTTTCCAAAACCAGAATATAGATGAAAACCCTGGTTTAACATCACATACTAACGAGAGCTCGTCACGTTACCAGACAACCAATTTCGAATTTTGTTTTTATATAATGTTTTTGATTTTAGTTTTATTTAGTGAGATAATGATTATCTCATATTGAATACACATTGCTTAAAAAATATACGTTTCTCTCTTTCATGCCAGACATATTTTGTACAAGATCGAAAACTTGACTGTATGAGATAGGCCACTCCTTAATATGCAGAGGCCACGCCTCTTTTAAAGGGTCCTTATTGACTACCGATTCTTAGGACACAGCAGACAGTTTTCAGGTCTGACACCAAATATTGCTTTGTGACTTCCTAGCACCTCATTTGAGCTGCAACCCTGCTTAAAGCACTGCATGTGCCTGCCACGTTGTCAGAGCAAAATCTCGTATGCTACTTAGGGGCATGCTCTGGGCAGCTGCCAATTACGCCTAACCCTGGAGTCCTGCAAGAAACATGAAGCTTTGTCGTTGGCGGGCCAGTCATCATGTGGTAGAAGAGTTGTCATCGATCCATGAATTAGACGTGTGACTGCGAGTACACGAGTTTGCAATTTAGCACAAAGTGCCCCAAGCCGGCTCCCTATTGATCTGCCTGTCATTGCTATGTCCAATGCAATACATGCAATCACAGGCGGTGGAGAGGAGAAGCTCTATAGGTAGTTAGGGTCTGGGACGTGTTGGGAAAGCTGCTGACATGAATACACCGTTTTGTATGTGTTCTCCTTCTGCTAATTAATCCTTGAAGAGCGTTTCTACATGTAAAGTCCACGTGAAGTGTGCGCCACATCTAGGACCAAAGAGGAACACAAAATCCTAGTTTCAGCTGAGCAATCAGAACATTTAAATACATTTTGACACTTAACTCATTGATCAGGATTGAACACCATTCTTGGGCTGCGTGTCATGTCGTGAAGTCGCTTATCAGTATTTTAAGATATATTAAAGTCAATGGGCCTCATTATTACTCAGGCGGTAGTCGTGCTGGTAGAAATGGCACGGCTGCTGCGAGAGTAATTTTTTTCTGGTGGCCGGCAATAGGGACTTACTGGGGCTCAATGGGAATGGGGAGGACATTAGCACCGGCACAATTCATGAATGGTGCCGGTGCCACCGTCCAGGTCTGCGAGCGGGTGCCATTCCGCCCAGACCTGGCAGGCTGAAATCCACCCGCTCACAGAACTCAGAGTATGCTGCTCTGGTAACAACGGTGCTCATAGCTTACCGGCACCATAGTTACCGGACCGGCATACTTATAATGAGGCCCAATGTATCATGCTAGTGTGCTTCCTGCAGCAAGGTGTGGGTTAATGAATGCTCTGCAGGATCCTAGTAACACATGGACCCTGTATTTCACCATTAGGAGTCAGACGGGAAGAAAGGGAAATGTATAGGATAGGCCTGTTGGCTCCTATGTCCATTTGTAATTGAATTGCACAATGCAGCTAACATTTTGCTGTGGCAATAAATACAGCTTGCTGCAATGCATTCCATTGTGTTTGTTCCACCCTTCCCCGATAGTGCCTTCTACATCAGAAGTTTAGAGTCCACTAATAAGATTGCTCCATCAATGCAACCTTCATAACAGTGCCACACTTCAACCAGAAACACTAATTCCTGGCAGCCAACATATGGAATTTAATGCTCAGGAGACTTGACACAGAAGATGTGAGGAATCTGACCATCCACGCGGTGGGCGTGTGCTTGTCTGGACTTTTTCTGAAACATGGAATAAAACGGAATTATGGAAGACCAACCTCAGGAAAATGTGTGGGGCTAACCCACACACATTTTCCTATGCGCATGCCACGACAAACACATTAAAACCTGTGTATTCTCGGTGGACACAACATACAGGCACAGTTCACCCTCTCATATTTAATTGGTATGTGCCAGCAGGAATACACTATCTCTTCTCCAGGAACAGGGAGGAAAAAGCTTCCCCCTGCCATGTCCAGCCTGATTAACTAATAAAGGCTCCATGGATCCACTGTGCTCTTTTGTTAGGCCCTGCAGCTGGTGGCAGTGATTACCATGCTAATAGAATGCACTCCAAACAGGCCCACATGGGGCCTGGCTGCAGAAGTTAACAAAGGAGACAGGAAACCCCAACAACCTTCCATCTGCAACTGTGTCAGCCTGAATCCATTGACAGTGAGCTGTCATGTCTCAGACTGTTTGTTTACAGTAGTCTACCCCAGTAGGGGGACCCCATTCATAAGGTATGAGAATGTGGTTGGCAGGTGCCAGAAAGTTAGGTCTTGATGCAGCTTCAAGGGGGACAGGCCGCTTTAATCAGGAACCATAGAGAGATCCATTAACCAGAGAGACTCTTTGATCAACAATAGACAGGAAGATTGTTGGGACTTAGTATCACACATTTTCACACCTTTACCTTTCCTGCTATAAAAGCACTTAAGATATGAACTCATGCATACAGGAGATCATTGGTGGGGACCCCAGGATTGGCTCATTAAGGTGGGCTTAGCCTACACCAATCACAGTGTACCACTTGGCTTTAAAAGATGGCTAAACCCCTCTTTTGGGCAGATAATCTGAAGATTTTGCACGGTGCAGCAAGACGAACACATCATTGAATCCTGGCTGAAGGTGCCGTCTGTCTTACATCTTGAGCAGGTGAAAGAAGGCCAAGAACTCCAAAGAGGCAAGCAAGACCCCTCCC
The DNA here is from genome assembly GCF_040938575.1 of Ambystoma mexicanum. Taxonomy (NCBI): domain Eukaryota; kingdom Metazoa; phylum Chordata; class Amphibia; order Caudata; family Ambystomatidae; genus Ambystoma; species Ambystoma mexicanum. Next base: position 453,467,548 of record NC_090938.1, read on the forward strand.
TTAAACATCTGCCAGGGAACAGAGTGAGATAATGACCTCAGAGTACCTTCCGGCCACTACAGAAACCGGTACCCAGCCCACACACAGCGTTCCCTGCCAGGAAATCTTTCTAGGTAGGAAGCGCCAGAAGGTCTCTAAAGCTACAACAAAGGACAATGCATCTGCCTGCAACACATTCCTCAGCTTTGGGCTGCCTGACTTAAAGGACGACACAAGCCCATTGAAGAAGCTGGAAGGAGTGCCTCAACAAGCATCTACTGACATCTGCCTTAAAGGACATTTTTAAACCAGTTGACTTCCTCGATCTGCAACGACTTTAACACTAACCGTTGTCAAGCCACAGTCGCTTAAAGACATCCAAGACATCTCGACCAGTGCTTTAGAACCACAGACCAGCACTGAGACAATGATTCCTGACCCCAAGCCGCCATGTAGGCCAGCCTGCAGCTGTTTGTCCAGCTTTGCTCACCAAACTGTCTTGCCATCTGATATATGCAGCTGACTACTATCTTGAACTATGTCACAGAAGCCTGCAAAGTGCACTGAAGCCGGCTCAACCCAGTCAAGCATCAAGAACACCTACAGCACAAGGTACATTGTGGTTCTGTCCTCCTGGTCCTTGCCGGAAGGTACCTCGTCCTTGGCACTTAAGGGGTTAATGAAGGAGAAAACGTTAGAAGGCATTGAATGGTGAAATACTGAAATCACCAAAAAAGGCCTTGGCACTGCGGGGGAAAACCCATGGCAGTTAAAACATTAAGAGCCATTGCTCCCTTTGTCCTGAAGCCATAAAAATTGAAACTGTTGTGGTTATTAATCATACCGCCTACCCTCCTGTGAGTATCCAGAGTGCATTCCTTTTCCTTCTTTGAAACTGTCTATCCTCTGCATTCCTATAAAGGGTGGGTTGTATTTCATAGTGTTGCTCGAACTGTCTGTTGTGATATAAAGTCAATATTTTCATCATTTTATCATTGGGTAATAATTGTATTGTTGCTGTGTTACAACTAACCAACGATCTACAACCTTTCTGAGATAATCCTGCCGTTCCATCCACGTTAACAAAATTGGACAAGGAGGTTTATACTGTGCTTGTTGTGGGGCAGATTAATGAGTTAGAAACCAATATTCACCCCTCAGCCACTGGTGGCTCAGAAGTCGATTTATCACAGAGGAAGATCACTTAGGCTTCAGGAAAGCTGTAAATTGAAAGGAAGTGTGCTGTTGGGCTGGCGAGAATAGAAGTAGAGGAATCTTCTTGGAACCCCTGCTGCACCCTTGTTGGACCCGCACTGAAGCCTCACGTCCTCATCTGTAAGAGGAATCATTGGTGGCTGACAGTGCGGCAAAATGCGCCTCTCATCTGACTTTGGCAAGTAAATAAATGTTTTCGGACTTTAGCTCTCGGAGCTTGGACTTGTTGGGCTAGACTCTACAGAGACGTTTGTACTACCGCTCACGTCACTTTTCCTTTTCTCTTTTTGCAGCGTTACATTGTGTCATCTGATGCTTTGCCCCTCCCACCCCACCTCCCAGCAGCCCTATAATTTGTGCATTCACGCGTCCCTGTGTGCGCACCCTAAGTGCACCGGAAGTGCGCTGTTGGGCTGTTAGGCTGGGAGTTGGGAGGTGCGTATGCTCCGGTGAGTGTTGATAACAACTCTCTGTGACGTCCTTATAAATGATGACGTGTGGGTATAAACTTATCCCTTGAAAGTGTGTGCTGCTGTATTCTGACAAAACGCCCATTTACTGTTTATTATATTATCCGGGGTTTATGAGTAAACACGACTGCAGACTCATATCGTCTGCCTTGTTGGATTGATTGTGTTGGAATTTCGAATCTTGAGGCAACAGTTTGCACGTATTGTTTATTTCCTGTAGGTTTCTGAGCCCTAAAATTATGGCATGCGGCTTACGTAGCGGGAGATGTTTGGAACCTACCACATCCTCCAATTTTATCCTTGATACCCCAGTAGATGTAGTTACTGCTGGATCAGGCTCTTTAGATCAGGGGGCTGCCAGCGAGCCTAATATGGCTGCTAACCCTTTGCCTGATTTGTCATCACAAGGACAAGGAAATATAAACCGGACGAATTTGCATCCAGTTAATGACGTTAGTCCTATAGTAAAGTGTACTCCTAATTGGCAATCTAACATTATGGCTCAGGTGCACCGCTTGGAAGATGCAAAATCTTTTTTTGATACAACTTTATACTCAGTGCAGGAAATCCAGGATATAGAGAACTAAATCCTTCTGGCCCAAGCACATAATGTCACATTTCCTTTGAGATGATCCCATTCATTGAGTTCCTAAGGATCTTAATCATGGTCCCTCCAATGATAATTCCATTCTGGACCCTGTGGTTATGACGGAACTTGACAAACGGGTTAGGGTTTCTCCTGGTCCAATTACACCCTTGAATCATCGCCCAAGAGGCATGGATGATATCAGCCTCTATTCTGCTAAAAACCCCTTTGTCAAACCTCCAAGAATCACAGCGGCCACAAACATACTTAAGATTGGTATGCGAGAGAAGCACTCTATTGATCCCTGTCACAATAAAAGTGGCAGTAATGATACGTTCCCAAGGCAGTTACCTAACATCCCTGATAATATTCCTATGCTTGGGGAAGGAGGTCGACTTAATCTTTCCATAGAAGATGATAAACCTTCTGCCCCTTCCTTCGCTCTTAAGACATCTTCAACACCTCTTCCAGAGGATTCTTATAGCTTCCCTGTCATTATGCGCATTTTGGATTTACTTGATGGGCCACGAGGTCACGCACCTTGAGACTAGGGACATAAATTCTTCTATCAATGATATACTTTTCAAGCTTAATCGCTTGGAAGGATACGTTCAATTCAGAAGTGGATGCTCAGAATTTTCTTCAATTTCAGGAAGTCCCCCTACATACGGAAGAGGCGAGCAATACAGGAGGAACAAATGGGCTAGCGCAGGAAAAGGAAGCAATATCACAATTTCTTTCTATGGCCAGTAATATTTAGGACTGGTCATGGATAGAACCAATTATGAAAGCCCTATTTGTGGCTAAACCATCTCCGGAACAAACATAGCATGATTGTTCTCATAAATCTACTATATTGCCCTGGAAATCTTGTGGCGTTCCCAACCTTCTGGACTGTTTTAGCTCTATTGCATCTGGTGATTTACCCGAAATTATCATCCTACAGGAAACCATGAAAACTGACCATTTAGCCCTCCAGGGCTTCAAGACCTATTGCTCATATGCCTCCAAAGCTATCGAAGGTCGTCCATCTGGTAGCCTGGAAATTGCTATTAATAATTCTATTGACTGTTTCTATAGTCTGATATATTCTTCTGACCATCTGTTAGTGGGAGATTTATGTAGAATGATCTGGCACGAGACTCTTACCTTTTAATGAGCTTATATTGGAATCCTGCTAAAGACTCTTCATTTAACCCCATCTTAAAGATGTTGAAATGTCTAAAAAATAAGGAACTTTCAAAGTTCAGAATCCTAAGATTACCTACTGCTCACTACCATTCGCAAAAAAGCAGATCTGTCAAACTTATAAGAATAAGGTGAAGAGCATCAGGATTGAAAGTTATAATAAGGATAATCTCGAGATGATTAGGTATATTTGTCAGCAGGACACTAGATCGATATAGTCATTACTCAAAAGGTCTGACTCGCAATTTAAACAGGACTCTGCTTATACCATCTCGGAGGATGTATGGAAGTCCCCATTATAGGTACATTTCTACATCCAAATAATTTAAAAAAAAATTAGCTATGTGAATTATCTAAAATGGGGAGCTGCAATTTGACTGAACCATTCAGTAAATTGTGTGGTAATTGGGAGACTTAACCCTTCTAGAGCAGCCGGTCCGGATGGCATTCCACCTTGTGTTTACAAAGCAGACCCATTTTTATGGGCCACTATTTTGAAATTTAATTTGACCTTATATTTAAGACCTTTTCTTTTCCGGGCACTTGGGTGACTTCAGTTATAGTTCCATCTATAAAAAGGGGGATCCCTGGACAATTATCACCCCATTGCCCTTACAGACGCTGCAGCTAAAATATTTTCCATTCTGTTGTTATACGAGTTGGAAAACTTCATTGCAGCTCATGAGATCTATTTGAAATTTCAGGTTGGTTTTAGTAAAGGCATGAGTACAGCACTGAATGCCACTGTAATTGCACATCTTTAGGCGCAGACTAAAAAGAAGGGCTCTACTCCGGTGTATATGGCACTGATAGATATGATAGCTGCATTTGACAAAGTCATTAGGAACATACTATGGAATAAGATGTCTACGTTAGGGATCCCTTCTGCTGTAATCTTTGGATCTCTTTGCTCCATACTGACACCTCATATAGAGTTAGAATCACATGAGAAGGTGCTTCTACGGAATCTATTCTGACTTATATTAGACTGAAACAAGGTTGTAATTTGGCAGCCACATTATTTAACCTTTATTTATGTGATCTGGATGAGCACTGGATAGGCATGAATATATCTGCGGTTAAATTAGGGGCTATGCGGATGCACTGGATTGCTTTTGCAGATAACATCATTTTACCTGATCCTACCCCTTCTGGGTTGCAAAATAAACTCCATATTTTGAGAACTTTGCAAAACTGCATAATCTCCGACCTAACCCAGCGAAAACTAATGTGATGGTCTTTTCTTCTGGTTGGAAGTTGAAATTCCATAGATGGAGGATTGATGGAGCACATATTGAACAATCATCCAACATTATCTATCTAGGATATCCATTTAGTCATGAATCGTCTGTTAATAAGTGGTCAGAATATCTTGATGACAAATCCTGTCCTTTGCTTTCTCAAATGAACGTTATTTTTACAAAATACTGTACATTTTCTATGGTACCGCTAATTGAATTTCTCACCCTAAAAGTTGGACCAGTACTATTATATAGCTTAGATATGCCCTTGTTTAATTTAAAATCTATTCTTAATACTCTTCAGGGTAAACTAATGAAGTCTACATTACATCTTGCTCTTTCTATTCCAAACCAAATAATTTGTCACAAATTTAGTTTAATATTATTGGCATTCAGATTGGAATGGAGAGCATTGTGCAATTGTGCAATTTTGCAAAAATACTTAATCCACCAAGGAATTCATTGTACCAAGACTTCCATTATATGCTCCTGTGTAAAGGACCTAGGTCATTCATAATACATTGCAGAAGAATCTAGGCGTTTTTGAATGACCTAGGAGTGACTCAGTATGACTTATGTATCCGGCCTGCATTTATTAAAAAGAAGCTGTATGAAAAAGATTGCATTGATACTATCAAAGGATTGAATAAATACAAGACTTATAAGGAGTATGCAAAATGCCAGAAGAAAATGGAGCATCGCTTCCCCTATCAAATCTCATTCCCCTGTAACTCTACTCGAGCAGTATACCGTCGCTTTAAACATAATCAAATTCACACCCGGGAGAGGGTGAGTTGCTGGGGAAGTGTAAAAGGTCTTAAACCCAATGTATGTTGTAGATTTTCTAACTGTGTAGCAACTAATGAGACATTGAACCATCTGGTACTTGAATGTTGCCATTTTAGAGTTGTAAGAACAAATCTCCTAGCCACATTTGTAAACTTTGAATTTGAGGAAGCGGGAGAGTTTCTCTGAGATAGAATGATGATAGGAGAATGTAGACCTCTTAATTTTTGCACTTGTTAAACTGCTGAGAAGAATTGAATCTGAATTGATGCTTATGAGCGTAATTGTTGCTTGAGTGACTGTTACCCTGGGTGTTAAAATGATCCGTATTTCTGTGAACTGTCGACCTGACTTTTTCTTTTGTACTGCACATCTCTATATTACACTGAATTTTCAGTTTGGATGGATGTTAAACTGATCTTTTATCTTAATGCACTTTATGATCGAAATTTGTGATAACTATTTTTTTGTCTCTCATAAATGTCACTGATTGTGTTTCCACTCCAAATTATTTATTGGACTTTACGATAGAATCCTAACCTGATTGGTATTGCGATGAGAACTCAATTTTGATTTGCACTTTCTATTCATTTTTGTGGAATTTGCACAGCTTATCATTAGATTTGTGAATTTGCATAATTGCACAATGTTCTGAAAATTGTCTCAGGAATTGCATGATTTGCACAGCATATTATTATTAGATTGGTGAATTTGAATATTTGTACAATTTTCTGAAGACCGTTTTAGGCTTTGCATTTCTAACTAAGTACTGTGATTTAACATACATTCCGAGTTTTACTATGATGAAAACATGTTGGTTTTAATGTTGGTTGGTTTTAATGTGTTTTAATGTTGGTACTTAAATGTGTTATGATTATTATATGTATAAAAAAACTCATGTAAAGGTTTTGTTAAACAAAATACAATAAAGAAGAAAAAAAAGAAAAAAAGAAACTTGTAAAAACCTGGTTGTTTGACTACACTGCAACAGACATACTTGCACAGAGCCCAGAAACAGGGGACCCTTTAAACCTCCTTAATCTACTAGAGACCACAAGTTGGTTCAATAAAACCCACATGAACCTCTTAGACAAACCAGCACAGATAATCCCAAGGAACAGACCATTTTGATGTTAATAATATAAGTCATCTTACATTTCAAACCAAAGTCCAGTCCGAACAGCAGCTTCAAGAACAAGTATATGTATTTGTGAATAAACTGCAAAACAGTGGCATCACTGTCATGACCAAATTTAGGAGCCTCTTTTATCCACAAAAGCATGTGGATGTGTGGTACTCATCTGGATTGATATTCTTTTTGCCAAAAGAATGCTCGACTTCTCCGAAGGCAGGGGTACTTTTATACAGATGAAGTGCAGCATGGCAATAAAGCGGTGATGTCCTCACAGTCCAGTGTAGTTGCGCTCTGGACAGGAGCCCATGGTTTTTAATGTTTTTATTCAAATTTTGTCTTTTACTTTGACATAGTGACTGAGGAATTGGTGTTAAGATTTGAAGGATTGTTTCCGTATGTTAAATATTGAGGTGCATGGCCATTTGTTGACTGGATGGATTGGTTCGGTGGAAGGAAGAGTTGATTGTATGTTTGTTGGGGACATTTTATCAATAAGGGTTTCTTGTACCATAATGGTGTTGTCTAGCATTTCATAGCCTTGGACACTACTATGTATCGCAATTGGGTTTTTCTGTTCTTGATTATAAGCCTCTTCATTGAAATATGGTTCTGTGCTGCTTGTGTGAATCCATTTACCTGCACAGAGGTACACTAAAATATTTATGTTGACATTTGCACATTTTCATAAATACGTTTTGTAGTTTACTGATTCATTTTGTTAGTGGTTTTGTTCTGGTTAAAATTAATAAAAACAATGTTCTTTTGAGGAGCATTGTCAATTAGAGCTTCCAGGATTACTGGACTTTTCTGTTGTTTTTATAAGATTTTGAAGTACTCTACGGTAAAACATTGTTTGTAAAATTAATTTTTTGGAATGCTTCACTCTAGCTACTTTAACATTGGAATATTTAGTGGTAGCGTTATTAACAGTTTTATTCCTGTTTATACATGTGTTTTTATTTTTACTTTTTGGAAGAGGAGCCATAGTTTTTTTAGTGCTAGCTGGTTCAGTTTTGTTTACTCACTGTATTAGCAAGTTTGTTTGAACATTTGCTATACATTTTGCTAGAGGTAGATGAGTATTTTTCATGTTTTTATTTGGTGTCCGGTCAAAGTTTCGAAAAAATAGTTTCGATAGGTAAAAGTTTTGACACAAAAGTGCCAAAAACAAAAGTTTCAATTTTTTTTAAATAGTAAAGAGTTTATTTTAATTTGGTATAGTTAAATAGGTGTTAAAAAAAACAGGGGTTTGGGGGGCGGCCCATAAAAAAAAATCAAAACTTTTTTTCAACACTTTTGTGTTAGAACTTTCATCAGTCGAAACTTTCACTGTCGAAACAGTCACTATGTAGCTTTTATTTTTATCTGCTCTATCTTTTCATTGTTTTCTACAGAGTTGCTTTTTAGTAGGCATTCTGTTCTGTCTGTTGAAGAAAAAGGAAAGTGCGGGTTTGAAACTTGTGGAATATATTTGTATTCATTGTTTATGAGTGTGTGAATATGAGGGCCGACATAAATAGAGGGCTGTGTGATTGTGCAATGGGTTGCCAGTTCTGGTTAGCAAGGTTGTAAGAGTAGCTGTGCGTGTAGATGTGTGAAGGGCTTGGGTTAGTGTGCATGAATAAGTTGGGACATTACAATGTTTTCATGATAATAGTGGGTGTTACGATAATGGTGTTCAGATGAGAATACAAAGAGTGTACCTGCTCAGGTGCAATTAATACAAGTGAAGTAAATGTTGTTGGTGTGGAAGGAGTTTTGTAGGCTAGTATGTGGCTACACTGTACTGTATGAGTAACAGCAATAATACTACTTCACAAATGCACTTACTTTGTAGGATGTGAAGAGTAGTTTTCTTCAGGTTGTTGTCTTCTAGGTGGAAGGTTGTTGTAATTCAGGAGGTTGTTCTTTACTGCAAATTCGAAAGAACAAAATTATTGGGTAGTATGGTAATGGTGAAGTAATTTTAGTACAAGATGATATTATTGTGCAATGTAGGAGGAGTTGTTGGGAAGAAGAGTTAGTAACATTGAATGTGATTATGAGTATGCTGGTAACCCTGCCATTGCTGCAGATGGGTTACCATCAGATTCCTAATTATTGTTCGGCAGCTAGCTTCCCAGTGGCACTAAGACATTACAGGTCATGTTTGCCTGGAAAGTCAGGTGGTGGAAAATGTTAGTGCATATTATTATGGAGTTGTGTAGCACTATATGGGAATGGGCACATGGGAGCACCAGCAGCATTGATAATGGGGCCAGTGGTCCGGTGATAGTTATGTCCCACGAGGCTGGAGCAAGAATGTGTGACATTTTTATACAATTGAAAATGGAAATTGTTGAGTATTTAAAAAGCTGTACTTTTTGGGAGGCTGGACATGAAAGGTAAAAATGGTTTGTAGATTTATAGCAGTGCTGTGTGTAACATTTCTTTTACAAATAGATATGGAAAATATTTGTGGAAGATTTTTAAGTGGCACTTGTGTGAAGGTTTGTTATGTTGGCAGTACATGCATACTTGTAAATGGGATGTATTGTAATGTGTACTTGCTTATTAAATGATGGTTCTTTTTCTTGTATTGTGGGAGTTGTGGTTGCACTATTTACATTAGAAATGGTGCACTGCTTATCCCAAAATGCAGAATGAACTCGAGAAGCTAAGACGCATGTACAAATTTGAAAGGAGAATGTCAGCTAGCAAGTATGCATGTGTGGGATAGTTAATGAAATTGCACACACTGAGTTTTATTTCAATATGTTGGACCAATTGTTTCCATTTTGTTTAATTTATGTATTAAAAATTACACATAGCACTGTTGTAAATGTATACATCCATTTATTTGTTTTACTTGAAATGGTGCTGAAATGAATAGTTTTAAACACATTGCATTTTGCCATTTTTCATTCCATGTACATGACATGCTTTCATAACATACATGCAGTTTCCGTTTTCAGTATGCATTGTGGGAGTTTTAGTGCAACTTTGTTAGTGGGAGAGGTGATTTTAAAAGTGACAGAATGAAAAAAGAAAATAACACTTCATACATTACAATGGATGATATGGGGAAGTATGCATGTCTTGGTAATATAGTGAACTTTCACACAGGATTTGGCACTTAAACATGCTGTGGAAAAGTTTCATATGTGGTTTTCTTTTCTTTCACAAAAGACATAAACATTGCTGCTGAAATTGGAAATATGTGTTTTTAAACTGTTAATGAAATGCTCATTAAAAGAACACTTTCCAAGCACACAGCATTGTAAGTAACTGCCACTTGATGTCAAGAGGTGGGACAAAAGAGTATGATTATTGAGTAGGTTATGCAGGGTAAGTGGCAGGAATGCATTTGTAAAAGAGTTGGAAAGTTACTTTTCAAAATATATGCATACCTGTACTTTGTGCTGATGGATGCAGATGTAGTTGAATCTGCAAATAGAAATCTTGGAGATTTTTAAAGTAGTTTTTGATGCAGCTGCTTGGGAGTAAAAGGAACCATGTACTCTGAGTGTTCAACAGTACATCTAAAGTGTTGTACTCGGATGACAGAGTTTGATGTAGTGTTTTAGAATGTGCGACTACTTGACAGTAGCCAATGAAGGAGTGCTACAAAGATTAAAGTGGAAAGGGAAGAAGGACTGTCCTGTGTTATGGTGTCTGCAGACACTGCAGTAGTCCGCAGACTGGGCATGCCTCATCCAGGTCTTTTCAGGCTGCCTGGCATGGAAAGGGGACTGTGGGGATTAGCCAATCAGGTCTTCTAGTTGTGCTTTGTAGGAAGAGAGGGTAACAGTTTGTTTCATTGCTGTGTGTGTGGCTGTGGTTGCAGAGATGAAAAGCCTTACTGTGTGGATGGTGGGAGATTATTTTATGGTTAACTTGCAGAGGTACACAGAAATATGTGACATTTCTGGTAACCTTCAATTGGAAGGAGTAGAGGCTTTTTGGTGTTGTGTGCCTCGATGAAACTTGAAGGGTTTATTTGCACTTTGCAAAAATATGTCTGTTTTCCAAACTCCAGATGTCATTGTGGAGGAGAGAGTTTGGGGTAGATAAGTGCAACAAGTTTGCTGAGTGCTGTGAAAGAATTGCCAAAGGCACTAGGGCAGATCTTTCCATGGGGAAATGTGATATGTTCACATATACTACCTAGGGCACTATGGACCTGCCCAATATATTTTGTCCTCAACAAGATGCAGGAAGGCACCTTGTTAACAAAGGGGTATCTTCATTTTTGTACAATGTTGGGATGTCTTTGTTTGAAAATAAGAGCATTCTGGAGGATGGTGGATGTCCTGTGTTTATTGATGGAATCACTTTTACAGATTGTGGCAATGCAATCTTTCTTGCCATTATTCAGAATGCACCTAGAAAGTTCTTGTAAAATCATGTAGAGTGCATCTGAGTAGCTATAGCTAAAATAATCTGAAAAGCCCACCCATAAATCCCCCAGCCCAAAAAAAGGTTCTTTTCAGAGTCACCACTAAAGAGTAAATTACGTACATTGCATTTAATTTCACTCACCACCCCCTTCATTTGGATGATCTGTCCGCAGACACTTCGGTAGCCGCAGACGGCACGTGCCACATATGGGTCTTTCGAGGATGCCAGGCATAGAAATGGGATGTGCAGCCCAGGGGATTGGCCAATACGGTTTCCTAGGTGTGGTATGCAAGAAAAGAGTTTGGCAGAAGGTCTGTTTTCTGAAAGGAGTGCAGATGGATATGGCTATGGATGTGTATGTCGGGAGGCAAAGTGTGTGGATTTTGGGGGACCCATGGATCCATTGGTTGAAGGTGTCTGCAGAACACTGTGGAGTGACTGAACATCTTGGATTTCATGGTGTTCACATGGAATGGCAGGGAGTGCGCTTCATGAAGTGGGTGGATTTGGTCTCATTTTGTGTCAATTTGGTCATGCTCCAACATCCGGACATTATCATTGTTCATTGTGGAGGGAACAGTTTAGGTTATGTAACTGGAATTTCATGTCAGTTTGCATTGAACGAGACATTTGGCAAAATAGAGGAAATGTTCCCAAACTCTCGACAAATTCGTTCTCGCATTGCCCAGAGACAGATGTGGATGTGCTCCATTTAGTCCGTAAATGGAGAAAGCGAGGCACAATGTCAACAAGGCTGTGTGTGCATTTTTGATAGATGTTGGAATTCTGTCTTTCCAGAATGAAAATATAAATTTTGACTATGTCAACATTTTCCACAGAGATGGAGTAAATCTTACTGATGCTGTTAATCAGCATTTTTTTGCAAATTATTAAAAATGCGTTCAAGCACTTTTTGTAAATATGGAAAGCGTTTTGCAGTAGGTGAACACAAAATGTATGGAAGCATGATGAAAACAGAATGCTTACTGTTTTGAAGTTGAAAGAAAAAGTTTAGTTCAGTAGAATGTTGCTTACCTTACTTTAAAACTTGAAAAAAACTTTTTAAAACAAAAAATACAAAAAAGACTCCTTTCAGAGCCACCATTTTCCCACGCAAAACTGCAATGTTTTTGATGCCACCCCTGCCCACATTTTTTAGATGTCCTTAGACTACCACATTGTCATCGGACTTTCTAGGCTGCATAGGGTCCTGTAACTTGTTTTGGTACTTCTTTTTTAAAACTGTGAAAGTTGGCTCTGAAAATAACCTTTATTTTGTTTGTGTTTTACATATTTTTTTGGCTTCTTTCACGGGAGACACAAGGGAGGGGGGGGAGGGGACGATAGGGGCACCAACCACATGGATGAAGGGTCAGATGGAGTGAGGAAGATGTTGGGTTGGCCTTAATTAGGTAGGGGCAGTGTTTCTCATGCTCCCTGACCATAGCCTGAAAGCACTTCAAAACTGCTCCCCCCTACAGAGTAGTGTCACAGTACATACAGAGTACTGTCACCCTCGAAAAGTAAGGGTCGACTGAATCGTGTATGGCCTTTGAGGCTTCCGCAGGGATCCTCTGCCCCACAGCAGTGTTTCTTGTGGTGGCAGGGGCGGATGATGAGGGTGTGGTAGTGGATTTCAACCTACTTGCCCCTTCAAAAGGTATGACCTTTCGCTCTGCTCCCTTGTGATTTGAGCTGAGGTGGCACCGCATAGAGGTGGTCCCGTAGCTGTACAGACCCGGTTTTCTGTGATTGAGGACATCCTTGAACTCAGTGCATCTAACCTTGTCTGCAGAAGCCTTAGGTACCACGCCCCCCAACAGTGGAAAAATGTTTCCACACCCAAGATGCACATTGGAAGCCAGTGAGATGGATTTACACTACCTCATCCTCCTCTTGATCCACCTTTGTATCATGACGCCTGTTCCCCTCTCCAGGCCCTCCAGATGGTGGTGTTGGTGATGGTGGTGGGGCAGCGGCAGTGGCCATAGATGCCATCCTCTCAAAGAAGCACAAAGCACAGATAGCTAATCCCAAAATCAGCAGCAGGTGCTCACTCCTGGACAGTCAGAAAGACGATGAGGAGCAATTGTGGGTGGGTCCCTTTAGAGGGGCTGCCCACGATGGCGCGAACCTCCGCGGAATTAGATCCACAGATGGGGTTCCAAAAGTTATACAAAGTCACTAGATCAACTAAGACATGGTCTAGTACCTCTTCACGGGTGAAGTTTCATCTTAAAACATGCTGGATTGGCCACAAATGCAGTTTGAAACTGTCCAGGGGCACGGACAGTGTTCGCGGATACTCCCAATGTGCAGCATGGGTGCGGTCACATGATGACATGCGCAGGACCTATTGCACAGGAGATGATGCACACATGCATGCCAGTGTCCGTAGGGATTTTTTGATTTTACTTGTAACCATAATAACCATTTAAAAAAGTGTTTCCACTGATTTTGTTAGGTTTTTACTAGTGGAATGTCACTAGTGGCACATAACCATAACGTCCCTTAAACAAAGTTTTTTCACTGAATTTGATAGGTTTTTATTAGTGCACCTTAACCATAACCTCCTGTTATCAAAGTTGTGTTACTGAATATATATATATATATATATATATATATATATATATATATATATATATATATATATATATATCGAAAAGCACAGCAGAGGAAAGAAACCGCACTCCACCATGAGGTACTGCTGGTCCCATAAATGGCAAACTCGAATCAAAGTAAAGACACAAGTTTTCGCGCTTCCCTGAGCACTTGGTCACGTTAGGGAATGGAATGAAAAACACAATACATATTGCACAGTTGGCCCTCTTCCATTTTGCCTGTCTACACAAGTCAACCACTATGCCATAAAAACCAGGGCAGCCATATTAGACTGGAGTAAAGTCTAAGACATATCAATGATATAAACAATTAGATATGGCAGTATAATACATTGCACAGTAAAGTAATTCAAGAAACATGTTTAAAATGTCACAAAATAAGAGGTAATCATAATACTGAAATATAAGTCCCATGGTAAAAAATAAAGGATAATGGATATGGAGGCATACACAAAAAATGTCTTTGTTTGGAAATGAAAACATCACTTTCCGAAACGTGCAGTCAATAGCTATAACATAAAATGCAAGTGCAATATTATGTTAACATAGTAACATAGCAGCAGTATAAAGTCAAAGAAAGCCATATATAGAATAACAATATAGATATGAGGCCAGTGGTGGCTTGTTAAAAATAAATGCATCACTATCAGAAAAATGTGACCATCGAATTAAAACATGTTTCTAAAAATGGGCCATAAAGTGCAAGTGCAATAGCGAGAGATCTGATGAGTAGGGCAGCCCACAGCTACAGCAAAAAAAATATCTTGTGAAAAGACTTTAGTTACGAAAGAGTTAAGGTGATCTGATTTAAAACAAAAAACATAGCACCAAAATCTTAGAAATTCAGTGTAAAAACCTTGTTTAAGCGAGAGTTAAGGTGATCAGCTTTAATACCACATAGCCCTTGATTTCAGTAGTCACATTCCTAGCAAGTCCACCTTAACTTTGCAACCCCCTGTTGCGCAGCATAAGACCACAATGATGTCACCACATATGACACCACTGATCACATCACTGATCACATTACTGGTGATATCACTCATTGCATCATACATGACATTACTGATGGTATCAATAATGTCATCAAACGTGACATCAATTATATAACACTGGTTTGATTCATTACATTTTTAAATATGACAACTCTGCTTTGTTACATAACATAAATGTACATATATCATGCACAGTACAAGTGTACAATTGTAAGCACATACCGACATACTGAAACACTTGTGTATGAGCACGATATAAATAAAATATCCAAATCCATCAATATCAAGACATTACAAACAAGTATAGTGTATAAGCATGTATGTACTTTGGAAGAAAATCTGTTATATTTGAATACAAATTCATAATTTATTTTCAAAAGACATGCCAAACAATATTAGTAATAGGGTTGCTATGTCTTTAATTAAGTATTTACATTCTAATCTTCATTTCTTTTCTATAAATGTAATGATATAATGTTAGTAACTGATTTTCTGACTATTAACCAAACTTTGCATTCTTAGAGTTTATACTATTGCAATGTAAAAAGGCACATACTTTCTTTTGTATGTGATTATTTTTTATAAATATTGTCAAGTTGTTATTATGGTTAAGTGTAATACATTAAAATATGTATCAAAAGTGGGCAACAAAAATATTCTAATTTATATAATTAGTAATTTCATATATGATGCAATTGTTAATCTCACCAATAATGTGAATGATGTCATTAGTGACACCATCAGGGATATCATCAGTGATGTCATGTTTGATGAAATCTGTGATGTCATCCCTGATGCCATCATTGTGGTCATAGCCTGCATTACAGGGGTTGCAAAGTTAAGGTGGAATTGCTTGAAATGTGAGTGATAAATTGTAAGGGTTTTGTTGTGTTAAATCTGATCACCTTAACTCTCTACTAACTAAAGGTTCTTTCACAGAATTTCAAAAGAGTTTCGTTATACTATATTTTTTTTTGGGGCCACCTCACCATGGCCACTTCCCATATTGCACCAATATATTTTTTTGGGGGCCGGTAGCCGTGACTTTTTGGCCATAGCCACTGTACATGTTGCACCAATTGGTTTCTCAAAAGGGGGCAACTAGTCCTGGCCTATGATAATGGCCAGTGAATACAGCCTTGGGTTGTGCCCACTGTACATGCTGAACAATACATTTCTTTGTGACCCATTAGCCATGGCCCATGGCCATCGCCGGTGGCAAAGGCCTGTGGCCATGGCCTGCACCAATAGGTTTCTTTGAGGGCCACTGACCATGGCCTTTACCTGTGGCCACTGCACATATTGCACAGATATGTTTCTTTGGGGCCCACTTGCATGGCCTTTGGCCATGGCCAGTGGCACAACAACCCATTTCACCCAGCCTAGGAGATGTGATCACTGTAGGTGTAACATTTCCTTTATTTTTCACTCGCTCCTGATTCCTGTGGGATTCGCCTGATAATGGCAACAAACTTTACATATAACATCAACGAACTACCCATGCCAGTGGGATTTCCCATGTATTCCCCTGAAAATGCTCACAAACGTCCCAGTCCTCACAGACATACCTCTTTCCATGGTTCCTCCACTCCACTAAGATGTTTTCTCCCTCCCTGACCCTCTCTCTCACTACCCCCTTTCACTCTTTCGTTCCTGTGATGCATTATCTTCTGCACGTGTGTTTTGCATTATTGTCGCAGGAATCTTGCAAGGTTTTCCCAGTATTCCCTTGATAATCTGAGATTTTTTAAACTGTTACTGGCTCCCTAGTCTACCCCCAACTCCCCAATTTCACATGGAATACTCTTTTCCCCTCCCCACATCAAGCCTGGTGCAATTGTCTCCTTTTTCCTCCTCCAAATAACTTTTTGGGCACTTTTTGTTTTTGCATTAGCCTAATATTACCCAGTACTCACTTGCATCGAGCTAAAAATAATTGCAGATTTTATTTCTGAAAAGCCTCTGTGCTGCAAAGCACCATGGGAGATGTAGCAATTTTTTTTTAGTAGGGGCACCCACTTCCACATCAAATATTTTAAAAATTATCAGATGGATTTAACCCAAACCAGCCCGGATATTAAGTCAACGCTTCATGCCCAAATTGCTTCTTATTTGGTCGAAATCCGTCAGCAGTTTTTGCACTTCTGCTTTACCAAATTTTCACTTTTTCTATATGGGAAAATGAAAGGGAGTAGGATGAAAAACATGTTTTTTAGGCTTTCTTAATAACTTTTTTTATTTTTTAACAAATCATTCCCCAGTCTGGAGGTCTGTGACAAACATTTTGTATGGGAAATATCAGCCAAGTCCATCTTGCAAGTCAAAAGTAATTAGCAGAGATCGCTAGGGGGCGCAGGCAAGATGGCTGCTTGACATAGTGGCTCTGTGCTGAAGCCCCTTGTGATGTGAGCGAGCCGAGCAGTGCACCCGGCACTGCAGGTGCTGGACAGCAAAAAAGAGAGAGGATCTTGCGGTGCACAGGGAGGAGTGCTTTATGGAACCCGGAGAGGCCTAGCCTAATGGCTAACCCCAAGAAAGAAAGTGAAAGTGCAAGGTGGGTCGGACCGGTAGGTGCAGCAACCGCATTTCAGAGTGGGGGAGGGGCCCATCTGGGACCCAGTGAGTTGGCGCACTACGAGCAAAGGAGGCCTCGAAGGGCTGCGCCCCTACCTGGAAGGGGTCGTGGAGAGAACCCTCCCTGGAGTTGACTGCAGAACTGGATGACGCGGGAGTGGCCGCGCCAGCGCTAGTGTGTGCACTGCGACCACTGCAGGAACCAACTCTGCGTTGTAGAGATGGACAGAGCCCAAGGAGGAGGCCTGGAGTGTCAGAGATAGGGGTGGCCCGGTGCTGCACCCTGACGCATGGAAGGAGGAATAGCAGTCTGTGCCATGGAGATACAGAGGTAGGCAGAGGTACTTCCTCCCCCCAGAGGTGAACATTGCTACTGTGGAAGTTGGAGGAAGGAGTGCAGCAGGGGGTGCAAGGTGGAGCTGACGTGGCTGAGACTGACACAAGGTTGGTGCCTCTGATAGGACCAGAAGCGGACCCATAAGTCAGTGGGAGGTGAAGAGGAGTGGGCCCTAGGATGTGTACAGACCCCATATCGTGGTGAGGAGGCCTAGAGGCAGGAATGAGTGAATGGAAAGATGGGAAGCGGACCCCAAGCATTGACTGATGTGAAGTGAGCAGCAGAGGACCCATGGCACAGTAGGACCCATAGGTGCAGAGATGGGATCTGAAATGGAGAACACGGTCACAAAGGTGGACTTTATTGCGCTGACTGGGGAGGTGAGGTCCATCAGAGGGGACATCCAGACCTCACTCCATGCCATGGGAGGCCGGGTGGACAAGCTGGAGGAAAAAGTGGAGGAGCTGTGACATTTGCATCTATCTGTGGACCTTCTGGAAATGCAAATGGAGGCACACAAGAAGGAACTAGAGGAGAAAGAATACGAGACCTCCCTAGAGATTGACGATCTTGAGAACCGTGCACGCAGGTGCATCATTCACATT
Source organism: Ambystoma mexicanum (assembly GCF_040938575.1). Taxonomy (NCBI): domain Eukaryota; kingdom Metazoa; phylum Chordata; class Amphibia; order Caudata; family Ambystomatidae; genus Ambystoma; species Ambystoma mexicanum. Next base: position 453,485,657 of record NC_090938.1, read on the forward strand.
TTGGGGGTGAAGGAAGGGGAAGGAGAAGGGGCACTTGGGCTGGAGGTAAACGTTAAGTCCATCCTGGAAGCGTTGTCCAGAGGAGCGACTGAAGGATAGGCAGAGATTTGCTTTGACAGAGGGCACAGAGCCGGGGGGGGGGTCCATGATCCATACTTGCTAAATCCCACAATTACAGAGAGTACAGATCTTGAAGAAGGCCAGACAACAGATATATCTGACTCATGGGGGGATTCAAGTGGTGATATATATAGGTCTGTCTGCCTTCACATTGGCCAGGTGTAGAGGCTGCCGAACTCTTACCCAATGTTTGCGAGATCATGACTCTAGGTACCGCTGGGGCTTCCCCTTTTCACTTACATTTGAAAAAGGCGGAGACAAATTTCACATCACCATGAGAGAGGAGGCGGAGTGGGCGCTGGCTCACCTGCAGGACCAGGAAACACACCCGATGGAAGGAGGTACTGAAGTACCAAAAGACCGGCTGCATAGGGGCCCAGGACAAGGAAGAGGGGGATCAAAGAGGCCAGGCAATCACAAATTCAGAAGGTTGAATACTCCCTCCCCACAGACTTGAGATGGGCGGCTGTATCACAGATGTTGACAATTTGACAATTTGACAATTTGCTGAAGCTTTCTATGATGAGATTGACAGGAAAAGAGGCTCGCTGCTCGGAATTCAACTATTATAATGTTGATAAATGATGGGGGTGGGGAGTAGGTATGGAGCTCCCCTGGTTTCCCTGACCTGTTGTTGGGGCATCTCAGCTAGTTCACCTGGTGGGGCTCTGTGGAGGGAGGGCGGAATGGGACCAGTAGGGGCCACATGTTTTTTGGTTACTGGTTGTTCGGGGTTGACTAAAGGGGAGTTACAGGGAAGGGGGTATAGGGGGCAGAAAATGGGCATCATTGCAGGGCACTGCGATATGGGATGGTGGGGTAATGGGTAGTATATGGCAGGGACAATACATGAGGGGAGTAGGAGTGAATGCTGGCTGTGGGCACTCTTAATGTCAAAGCCCTTAACTCGCCCACTAAGAGGTCCCTGGTGATGCACAAATTCCATAAAGCAGTCCTGGATATATTATTCCTGCAAGAAACTAGGCTGAAGACTGTGGAAGAATACTCCCTGAAGGGAGGTGCTATAGGACAGGTATACTGGCCCTTCGGCGCAACCAAGAAGGGAGGTGTGGGCATTGTCATTGGTAAACACTTGCAGCTCTTGTATATCTCGAAGGTGAAACGGGTGGAGGGGAGGCTATTGATACTACAGGGAATGTTGGAAGGGATTAGTGTGGTGTTCGCGTCAGTGTATACCTCAAACCAGGGCCAAAGGGAATTCAACTCATATGGAGAGTTGACAATTTTGGGTGGGGACGTTTACTCCTGGGTGGACCCTGTGGTGGATAGGGTGCCCATTGGAAAACATGATGAGTTGCTGAGTCATGCAAGAACAGGTGAATTTGGGAATAGAATAGAGGGTCAGGCCTGATAGATGTCTGGAGAATGATGCACCCTAGTAGATAGGGCTATACCTTTTACTTTGTGCCACACGCAACATATATGCAAATTGATTAAATACTGGTCAATAGGGAGCAAGGGGCCAGGGTTCGTCAGTGCGATATTCACACAGTAAGTTGGTCAGACCATGATATGGTCCAAATGGCAATAGACGTAGCCGGGTTGAGCAGGACCGATTCAAAATGGAGGCGCAATGACTCACTATGGTGGGACCCATTGTTTGCTGAGAGCTTGAGTGCAGATATTATTGATTATTTCCGCATCAACGATACTGTAGAAGTAAGGGTAGGAGGAAGAAGCACGAGCAACAGTTAAAGGAAGATGCATTGCATAATGACATTGCCAAGAAGGAAGACACCATGCTGGAGGACTGGGTATATGAGGAAAAGGGCTTGCTGAGTCTGCAAGAGAAACATATGTAGTTTAGAGCATTGGGTCTGGGGGATGTAGCTAGGAAATTGAAATTCCTGAAACAAAAATACTACGAGAAGGGGGATAAGGCAGATGCAATGTTAGCAGCTTGTCTGCGCCCACAGACAGCAGCGAGATGGGTGACAAGGACCCGAGACGCAGGAGGTCAGCTGGAGAGCATGCCCAGGGGAATATCGGAGTGCTGTGCACAATATTATTGGGGGCTCTAAACAAGTGACACTCAGCAAAGGGAGGAAGAACTGGAGAGGTATCTGGGAAGCATAAATGCCAGAGGAAGTACAAGGTAGCATCGATAGACTAACAAATGAGAAGGCCCTGGGGAAAAATGGCTACACCATTGGTTTTTATAAGAAATGTGTGTGTATTCTCCTCCCTGACCTGATTAAGCTGTTTAATCACATGATGGAAACAGGTGTGCCCTGCCCCCCTCCTTTATTAAAGCCCTGATTACGGTGATACCGAAGGAAGTCAGGGATCCTGAGCATTGTCTGTCCTACCATCCATATCGCTCTTGCATTTAGATGAGAAGATTTACACTAGAATGATAGCCATGAGAATGGAGAACGGTCTGTCCTACCATCTGTATTGCTCTTGCATTTAGATGAGAAGATTTACACTAGAATGATAGCCATGAGAATGGAAAGGTTGATGCCATACCTGGTCCACCCAGATCAAGTGGGCTTCATAGTGGGGACACAGGGACCTGATGCAATACGCTGAACATAATGGAGAGCATGGGGGCGAGCGGGATGACTGTGTGCTATTAAGCCTGGATGCTGAGATGGCCTTTGACCAAGTGGAGTGGGGGGATCTTATTTGCAGTCCTGAAAAAATTGGATTTGGTCCTAGGATCTTGAAGAGCATACAGGCCATCTATAGAGACCTGTTGGCCCAGTTGGTAGTGAATGGCAGGGTATCTGAGTCATTCCGCCTGACCAGGGGGACTTGCCAGGGTTGCCCCTTGTCGTTCCTGCTATTTACACTGTCCATTGAACCCCTGGGAATACAGTTCAGAAAGGAAACAGAAATAAGGGGGATAACGATAGGATAAAAAGAGTATAAGCTTGTAATGTATGCGCAAGATGTTCTGCATATGTCCATACCAAAAGCGATTCAAGTGTTGACTGACTATGGAAGGCTCTCAGGCTTTAAGAGTAATAGTGGGATATTGGTCATCTTCCCTTTTGTTCGCTCGGAAAGGCAGCCGTTAGTGGGCCTGGAGAGGTATGGCATGCATATAGAACACACCGCATTGAAATATTTGGGGATTTGGATAACGCAAACAATACCAGACCTCTATGAGGAAAATTTCCCAGCGCTGTTTAGTAGGCTTTTCTCTGACTTAGAAACATGGTCCTCCCTGATGCTCTCTTGGCTGGACCACATGAACGCAGTTAAGACGAATATAATACCCAAGGTGCTATACCTATACTACTTGTTGCCTATAAAGATGCCGGAGTAACATTTTACAGAACTCACTCACAAGATAATAAGATTTATATGGCAGGGGCAGAAGCAAAGGGTGGCTTGGAAGATCCTAATGCAGCCCATAGACAGGGGAGGTGTGGCCTTACCGGATATGAATACTTATAACAGTGCAGCCCAATTCTGTGCATTGATTACTCATCTGGGGATGGATAAGGACAAGCATTGGGTTGATATGGAAAATCATATGCTCTGTCCTGTGACAGTGCGAGAATGGTTGTGGGCACCGTTGAGCAATGTTCTGCATAAGGTTTGGAAGCATTATATATTGGTCCCACTCTGGCCATTATGGAATGTAAAGCACGAAATGACGGAGGTCATGACTTGGCCGTTACCCTTGAGTCACATCTGGGCACCTCCATTTGTAGAAGAGATCCATGAGCTGTTGCGATTCCTGACATTGTTCAAGGCAGAGCTTGAAAGAGTGGGGCAACTGATTAAAGGTGAGGTGTTCATTACTATCGAGGAGCTTGAGGAGTGTCGGGAGCTGGAGAGGCTCTCAGTATTCCACTTCCTGCCATTAAAAGTGGTGTTTATGGCAGAGAAATGGAAAGGGGGTTACAGCGGCGTCTGCCCGCTATGGAATTGATACTGAGTGAGAAGCGGATGAGTAAGGGGTTAACTTCCAGTATTTATCAGATGTAGTTAGGGCGGGGGGATTTGAAATAAAACTGAAAACGATTTTTGCACTACTTGTTATTGGATGGATACCCTCTCCGGTTGAGGGGGCAGTTTGTTAAAATGACATGCAGAAGAATAAATAAAGAATGTTATTTAAAAAAGTTATTAGCAATAGAATGTTCAGGTTTCCTGTGGCTCGTGGGTATCACGTTAACCATAGGGAGGCGACCTTTAACCTTTACATTGTGTTTTTGTAACGCTATCATGTGCTGTGCCGGCGGCTTCACATGTTTTGTAGTGGGGATGTAGGGGAAGGTACAGATAATGATGAAGTAATAAAGCTACCCCCTAAAGTGTTGAAGGACCGAGAAGTGGCGCGTGTGTGTTTCAAACCATGTGTACTTCTGGGTAAAGGATGTTAGCAGGGAAATCCCTAAGGATATGTTATAAGAAAGAAGGATCACTCCCTAAAATGTTGAAATTTCACTGCATGCACACATCAAGCACTAAGCATGGGTGTCGGATTGGTTGGCATAAATAGAGCAGGTCTAGAAGGTTGGTTGGGATACGTCATCAAGTGCTTTATGAATGAGACAAAGGGTGTGGTTTCTTGACAAGTGGCCAATTATTGCGACAACAATGCTGGGGTAATGTGGTGGTCTTACTTAGGCTGAAACTTACTATGGCGGTGTATTGATGTGTTCTTTGGTAAAATATCCAAAAAGTGGCTGGATCGTATAGGCCCTGCATCTAATTGCATAGGCCTCACCTCTTATTAAGGTTCATTGGCTAATTACACTTAGTAGGCAGTGGCAGACACGTTTAAAAAAATAACCATAAATACCCATACATATTATGGAGCGAATTGACTGGTCCTTGCTTGATTTTTCATCCTTCTAAAAGCACTATAACTGTCAGAGGTTCACATCCAAATCTCGTATACTACTAAGGGACATGCTCTGGGCAGCTGCAATTATGCCTACCCCCTGGAGTCCTTCGAATGAAGAGACATGAAGCTTTGCCCTTGGCGTGCCAGTCATCATGTGGTAGAAGAGTTGTCATCGATCCATACATTAGATGTGCGACTGCACGGCCATGGGTTTGCAATCAAGCACAAAGTGCCGCAAGTGTTCCTCCTATTGATCTGCCTGTCATGGCTATGTCCAATCCAATACATGCAATCACAGGAGGAGGAGAGGAGAAGCTCTATAGGTGGTGAGAGGTTGGGATGTGTTGGAAGAGCCGCTGGCATGAATATACCGTTTTCTAATGTCCTCCTTCTGCCGATTAACACCAGAAGAGTGTTCTACACCTGAGGTCGGTGTTAAGTGTGCGCTATATAGTGTACCTAAGTGGGACGAAAACTGAAAGTTTAATCTGGCCAATCATGTGAAAAAATGCGGATGCTACATCAATCGGAGTTGAGCAACATTCTTGGACTGTGCTAGGTAGTGGAATCACTTATATATATATAAATAACGTTGATGGGCCATAACACAAGGAGTTTTTGATGGAAAAAGCCTGTATTCCTCGCATTCCAATTGGCTGCAATTTACCCAATTGTAGTTTAATCTCTGACGGTATTCTACAACACCAACCAGTCTCACCCCGGCTGCGTGCCCCACACAACGCTTTCTCTTCCTTGACTGGCTTCCCTCTCCTGTTCCCCGAGCATCCACATCTCTGGTGACCTCGTTTTGGCTTTCCCCTCAATTTCCAACTCTCCCTGATCTGCCTGGTCGTGTATACACATCGCTATCCCGTCTCCATTATTTCCTCGCCTACATCGCAGGTGCCGCACCACACACACATCTCAGGGTCACAGGGACTCTCCTTATTGCCCCTTCTTATGCTTTACGGGTGCATTTTGGCACCTGCGAAAGGTGTCAATGGCATTATGCCTGGAGGGCAGGTTGTACTTCTTCTGCCCGTGGTAATTGTTGACGGTTCACCATCAATGTGTCCCGTGAGCCCCCCACCCTCACATGACACAGACACGGAGACAGGCCGTTGTTTGTGTGGGCTCCCCGGTGGCTTTGCCGTCCGCCGGGAATGCCCCGTTTATTTATAGATGCACGCGACGGAGTGGACGTCACTCCGTCGCGTGCAAGCCCTTAAAGGGGCAACGCCACACTCCTCCTTTTCCATAACAACAAACAGGAAGAGGAGGATCTAACTACTAAACATTGCACACCAAACATTAACACCCCAAATGGTCCCTCGTTTAATAACAGCCACCCTGGATCCCCCCATGACTGCTGTTACCCACGGGCGGACCCGTCGGTACACCAACCTTGCACCCCAGTCCATCACGTAGTCTGTGAGACGGGCAGGTTTCCCATGCGCTGTTCTCAGGGGGTACCTCCTGCCTACGTCTTCGGCCGGTGTTCCTTCTCCGGCCCCCCACGTGAGGGTGAATTCACTGTGAAGTCCTGACCACCACCTTCATCCAGGGCGTCGTCCAGACCCCGGTCCTCGATGGTCTCTGGCCTGGGCTCCCCCAGTCTCTTGAAGAAACTTGCGTTCCTGGTCACTGAAGCAGTTCCATCTGACGCGGTCACCATCAAGCCCTTGACCGCCACAACGTCCAAAGGGACGGGTTCGTACATGAGGGATAGCTTCCCGTGAGGGTGTCGATTTTTCACAAGTACCTTGTCCCCGGGTGGTTTCAGACCTCTCCTGTTGTTTTTCATTACAGTCCTTGCCCTTATCTCCTCCTCCACTCGCTCATTGTCGATGACAGTGGGCTCTCGCTCTCCCACTTCTGGTATAATGTCCCTTGGGCACCGTTGGAAGAGGGCCTAAGCTGGTGCCACACCCGTGGACAAGTGAGGTGTCGTGCGGTAACCTCTCAAGAACACGTAGAGCGCCCTTTGCAGGCATTCACCCTTTCCTTAAGCAATTCTGAACACCTTGTTCAGGGTCCGCATCATATGCTCTGACTCCCCATTCGCTCGAGGCCACAGCGGCGTGACTTTCCTATGTTGGATGCCATAGTCCTTCATGAGGTCTGCGAAGCTTTCTCCCTGAAATGGAGCGCTGTTATCAGAACAAAGCACCGTGGGTAGGCCGTGAGTGGCAAAGACCTTCTCCAACGCGATTACCACCTTGTCAAAAGCCACCGATTCCACAAACTCGACCTCCGGGTATCGAGACCACTCATCAACCACCACCAGGAGGTGTGTGCCTCTGGTTGTCGACCCGAAATCGGCGTGCACCACTTCCCACGGTCTGGTTCCTCTCGGCATCGTCTCAATGGAGGGTTCCTGCTGGGCCTGTGACGCTGCCTGGCACCACACACACAATGCTACGAACTCCTCCACTTTCCGTTCTAGCACGGGGAACCACACCTTCTGGCGGAGACGAGCTTTCGTCTTCGGGGTGCCCTGGTGGCCTAGGTGTGCCAGGGATATCAATTGCTGAACCTTGGCCTGAGGAACCACGATTCTGTCTCCTCTAAGTAGGAGACCGGATTCCGAGAAGGTCAGTTCTTCACGTACCCGCCAGAGATGCTCCAGCACGACCCTGGCCTCATTTGTTCTTCGGCCAAGAGCCTCCAGCACGGTCTTCCAGGCACCCACTTCCATGGCCGTCTTCATTATGTTGAAACACTCGTCCTCTCTTGATGCCAGCTCCAGCTCCTCCACCTGCATAGCGTTGGGGGTCGCAGTCTCAACGACAAGATGGACATGTTCGTCTGCTTCCTCGGCCGGCCTGGACCGCTGGGCGTCCCCTCTTGGATGTCTGGAGAGGTAGTCTGCGGCATTGTTAGCCCCAGGGCGATACACCAGGGACACTCCGTCTTCGAGGAGTGTGAGCATCCAGCGCTATATTCTCACTGGGGGCCTGAATGAGGACCCCGCCATGATGGGTAGAAGAGGCTTATGATCCGTAACCACTGTTACCGGACGTCCAACGATATACAGGCGGAAATGTCTGCAGCCCCATAGTACCGTCAAGGCTTCCTGTTCAATTTGCGAATAGCACTGCTCAGTATTGGAGAGAGCCTTTCTTGCATACGCAATGGGGCGGACTTCTTGATCACTGCCAATTTGGGTGAGGACTGCCCCCAACCCGTAAGGGCTAGCATCCACAACGATCTCCGTCTGCAGGCTCGGATCGAAAAATGCCATTGTATCATCGGCAGCAAGGGCACACTTGATGTCATCGAATGCCGCCTGTTCTAGGGGTCCCAACTGCCACGGGGTGTCCTTCTTGGCCAAAGTCCTCAGCGGTTCCGAGCGGGATGCCAGGTTTCGGATGAATCGCCACAATACGTGACCATGCCCAGGAAACTTCTGATCTCCGCATAAAATATTTTCTGGTGGTCTTGCCTCCTTTATGTCCTTTACTTTGCGGGGATCAGGCGACACCCCATCTGCCTTGAAGATGAAACCAAAGAATTCAATGGTGGTTTTAAGGAATTCACATTTGTCCTTGTGTAAAGTGAGTCCCAGTGAGCGAAGGCGCTCGAATGTCTTTGACAGGCACGCCAGGTGTTCCGCTTCAGACTTGGCATATACCAGGATGTCATCACTGATATTAAGGACTCCATCAAGATCTGCTAGTGCTCCCCTTATGATGTTCTGGAAGACTTCTGATGCCGAGGACACTCCAAAGCTTAGTCTCTTGTATCGATACAACCCCCGGTGGGTGGTAAAGGTCGTTATGTATCGAGACTCGGGGTGCAGAACCACCTGATGATAACCGGCTCTCAGGTCAAGTTTTGAGAAGAATTTGGCCCCCTGTAGTTCCGCTATGATATCATCGATGGTGGGAGTTAGATGTCTCTCCCATTTGATAGCCTTGTTGGGGAGGCGCATGTCCACGCAGACTCTGACTGCATCCAGTTGCTTGGGCTTGTGGGCAATGACAATGGGGGAAACCCATGGGGTAGGGTCCTCCACTTTCTCGATGATGTCGAGGCCTACAAGGCTGTCCCGCTCCTTGTCCACCAGGTCTCTGAGGTGGAAAGGCACTCGCCGATGTTTGAGCGCCACTGGCTGGATTGACTCGTCGATGTGTAGCCGTACTGGTTCGCCCACCATCTGTCCAATTCCTTCAAACAGGGTACTGTGTTTGGCTAACAGCATCTGTATGTCGTCCAGGTACACTGAGTAAGCAAATGTCACAATGCCCTGAGCCTCAGCCGCTGCACAGCACAGTATTGTGTTACCACTCACAGGCGTGACGTAGAATCTCTTTCGGACAGATGAGTCGCCGTATTGAACCCCCGCCACAAACACACCATCCAGGGGAATTGGCTGGTCACCTCCAAAGGTGAAAATGCGCGTCCTTGGGGCAGCCAGCGTCAGTGTTTCCTGCATGGAGTCATAGTGCTGCCTGGCCATCACATTGACAGATGCCCCAGTGTCCACCAGCATAGGTATGGAATCCCCATTGACCAAAACGTTGCATCTGGGCTGTCTCTTGGAGCGACTCCTCAGGACGCCAACACTGGATACAAAGAAGACGTTCTCTTTGTCTTCTTGCTCGTCTATGTCCTCCTGAGGGGTCCCGTCATCGCCCTGTTCTACCTGTGCAACATTGGAGGCCCTCTGGGGTCGAGAGAAACCAGCACGAACCGGTCCCCTGGGAACCACCTTCGGGGCCGTAATCCTGCACATCCTGGCATAGTGATCCGTACCTCCGCATCGGCCATACTTCACACCCTCGGCTGGGCATTCTGCTGGGTGCGGGAGATCATAGCACTGGAGGCACAAATTGTTTGTCGCCTGAGGTCTGGAAGCCTGCCCACTCGCAGGGCGTCAGAAACCCCTGCCTCTGCCAATCGCGCACACCTCCTCCATCTTGCTGGGGCGTGCTCCGGCCTCCATCCGGGTTGCTTGCAGCTCGGCCACCTCGTGGCATCTGCCAAGTTCTAGAATGCGGTCAAGAGTAATGCCAGGCTCTAGAAGGATTTGGCGCATCAGTTTACCAGATGCACACCCTTGTATAAGTTGGTTCCGAATCATCATATCTGGATCATTCCAAGCACATGGCACCACCAGCCTGCCTAGGCTCCCGTAGAAAACATCAAGAGTCTCATCGTTCTTTTGTCGGGCAGCCCCATGAGAAAACGTTCATAGTCAGCATTTGCCATCGGCAGAAAGTGGTTGTGGAGGGCATCCTTCGCCGCCGCAAACGACCCATCAGCTGGTTGTAGAGACAGAAATATTTCATGGACTGCAGGGCCTGCAGAATACAAGAGTGTAGCCAGCTTACTGTCATCGCTAGTCTCCATCGTGGCCCTGAAATACATTTCAAGTCTGTCCATCCACATTTTCCACCTTGGGCCTAGACTGAATGGTGTGCCTGAGACATCAAACTCAGGCATTGGGTGAAGAGCCCCAGGTGGCTTAAGCAAAAGTCTGTGCGGAATGATGGGTGGAGGCTGAGGCACAGGAGCAGCTGGTTGTTGTACAGCAGCCGCAGCTGCAGCAGCTTGGCTCATGGTGGCAAGCGCACAGGCACCTCAGGAATATGAAAACAATGGGGCAGCAACTCACCACCAGAAACAGGGCGAATTCTCTCCCTGCCGTGGATGTTCACATAGGCCTGTCCTCAGGCATCTCGCAACTGGTATTGCACCTCCACTGCAGTTAGGCACAGGCAGATCCACAGGACTAGATCTTGCATTGGGTGAAGAGTCCAAAAATTGAGCAGGGTGGGCCTCCCACGTGTCTCCAGCAGGCTTCCTGGGGTGCCACTCCCCTATACTCGGACGCAAAATAGTGAAGGAAAAGTCACCAAATCACCAAAATAACACAATGTGCTTCCAATGACCATTTGCCACTGGTATTTCCAAAAATTGACTTCGGATGGCTCACCGACGCCTCATTACGAAGCCGCAAACCTTCTGGGCCTATTTCTCAAAATGGCCGCCGATCGCGTGTCTCACCCCCTCTCCGCAGTCCGATTTGTCACGGTGCGCTCACATTAGATCATTCGCGCAACCGCGATCAATCACTGCCCGGCCCGGGGATGGATCCGATCCTTCGTCGCCACTGTTGACGGTTCACCGTCAGCGTGTCCCGTGAGCCCCCCACCCTCACATGACACAGACACGGAGACAGGCTGTTGCTTGTGTGGGCTCCCCGGTGGCTCTGCCGGCCACCGGGAACGCCCCCCTTATTTATAGATGCACGCGACGGAGTGGATGTCACTCCGTCTCGTGCGAGCCCTTAAAGGGGCAACGCCTTTGCTCGGCAATTATCTCAGGACTGTGGGCCGTTATCACATTGTACAACCCTTCAACGCTGGCATTGTGGCCTAATTCAACTTCTTAGAACATTAGAATGCTAGTAGTTCCATTGAAGGCAACGAAGCCGCAGACCTGACAAAATGGCTGATTTAAGCCTTTCGCCCAATTCCATTTTCTCTCTCACTCTCTGTTGCTCTCTTTCGCGCTCTCTCTCTCTATTTCTCTCTCTCTCTCTCTCTCTCTCTTTGACATAATCTAATATTAATGTGCAGGGGCCTAGAATCAAAGCTACCTTGGTATATGACCATTATGAGGAAGCAAGGAATATAAGCACTGTGACAAGCATACCCGGACTGCCCGAGAAAAAAAAAAAAAAAAACGTCAAATGCTGGTGTGGGCTACTTTTTTGGGTTAAAGTGGGATACTTTTTTGCGACCGTGTGGGCCAGTTTGATATGTTCTTTCCTATTTGGCCAGTACTTTTGAGCATTGTTACTGAATACATATTCTTTGAAATGCACACTTTGCATCATCTTGTATCAAAAACCTCCCCCTTGGGTACAATTCAAACAGAGTGTCACAAAAGGAATGTATTGCCATTTTCAACTGTGGGCCACTTTTTTCCATGGGCCCGGTTTGGAGACAATTGTATGCCCCGGTCCTACTCTGGTGGCAAGTGTATAAACCTATTGGCTCCGGCCTCCATCTGTTGCTGTTAAAACCACCAGAATTGGCTGAGATGGCTACAAATTGTGCCCATCCGGACGTCATAGACACACCACAGAGGCTTCTTATATGAAACACCTAACTTAAACAGCCACGACTCATTCATTGCACATTTAAAGCTGTGGTCGAAGTGAGTGGGAACGGTCACGAGCAGAGTTCCACTACTTTTAACTTTTACTGTTAACAACTCCACTACTTTTTTCAACCATTTTCTCCCAGTCTGGAACTGCTCTTTGTGAAGTTAAAGCTTATTTCCCCACTTTAACAACAAATAGCAGTTAAACCTAAACTGAAATCTGATTCAACTCAATTGGCTGTCAAGCAGCTTGGCTACAACCCTGAAAACATGTGTTGCGCGTTGCCCCCGGCCGGGGTCACAGTTCCACTACTTTCTTTGGTACACTTCTACCGCTGCTTTAAAGCCTTCATTAGTTGGTTATGTGAGTGAAGGTGCAGGTGTGTGAGGGTGCCTTTGAGTGTGCATGTAAGGGATTGTTGCAATGTATATAGCACACACTGTGGAGTGCAACCAGTGATTGCACCAGCACCACAAGCTCTTTTACAAAAGGCACATGGGAAAAAAAACTTTGAAAGGATGCATATGTATTATATGATTGTATTCTTTTCTGCATCATAAATGAGGTTGGGTGGATTTGCTGAGAAGTAAAATAAAACAGACAAAATGTGTACCCAATTTCACTTCCATGCATTTTGTGGGAACGCAAACACCCCGATTCATGGAACTGTGACAAGTTTATTTTTGCAGTGCAACGTCAGTGTAAAGTCAATGGGCCTGATTTACAGAAATGTCTGCGTGGCGCATCAGCAATTTACGGCAAAAAAGGCTTGATGCATTGCACAAAATGTATCCACTGATTTAAAGATCGGCCTCTGCGCAGGTTCCCAGCTCCAATACGGCATGTTCATGCGCCCTGCACGATACTTGAGGCAATGTCCAGTGCAAAGACAAAAAGGGGGTGGAATATGCAAACGCCCTCATTAAAGTACAGAAATTAGGGATGACATCAGCGTGGTTATGGAAGCACTGTGCAAATGTACAAACACGCCCCATGAAGTGCAAACAAACACGTATTTACAGATTCACTTATGCATCTGCGCTAACTAAAAAGGAAACAAATTCTACCGCCACCCATGACCAGGTGCAAGGTGAGACTGTGCTCTGCAATCCCAGGTTTAAAAACCGCCATGCAATCGTAGAGAAATGTTGCCACCATGTCCGTTCCTGCATTGCTTGCAGATCTACTGCTTCATGGAAGGAGGAGAAGAAAGAGGAGGAGGCCCGAATCAATCATACATGCACAACAAGATTTGGCATGCCTGATGAGGAAGTATATGGCGCATACCGCTTCCCCCGCATGTCATCTTTGAATTGGTCAGGGAGTGGGAGAATTACCTGGTCTCCCCAACCATATGCTCACAGCCAATAACACCCTTGGTAAAAGTCCTAACTGCCCTCCACTTCCTGGGGACTGGCACATTCCAACGGACCACAGCCATTGTTGGGGGTATTTCACAGCCTACACAATCATGCTGCCTCAAACAGGTCCTAAGCTGCATCATAGCATATGTGTACACCCACACAGACATGCCATGCAACGTGCAGGAAAGGCAAAGAGTGGCTCAAGAATTCTATGCAGTTGCCCAGTTCCCAAGGGTACTTGGGAATATTGATTACAGACATGTTGCACTAAAACCCCCACGAGCTACAGAATATATATATTGGAACCGAAAAAATGGGCATTCACAGAACATGCAAGCCATCTGTGATGGAAAGGGTCACATCATGCATGTGAACGCAAACAACCCTAGACGCACCCACGGCAGCTACATATGCCTCATGCACCAGGAACTGACATTGGGAACTTTAAGCAACAAGTGGCTTATTGGTGACTATCAGCCAGCACACACCACAAACACACTGATTGGGGGTCACATCCAATACAAACCACAATACCATCACATGCCATAACACAATTTGGTTTACGCCATTTCCAGGTGACAGTACATACCAGCTATCACCATTCCTGATGATGCCTATCTGAAATCCCACCACACCAGAAAAGACCTGCTACAATGCTGCCCACATTGCCACTAGAAGCATAATCAAGCGCACATTTGAAGTGCTGAAATCACAGTTCCGCTGCCTGGACAATTCAGGTGGAGTACTGTTGTATGCACCAGCCGTGTCATGTAAACTCACGGCATGTTGCATCTTGCATAATATAGCCACATATTGTGGCATACCAATAAAGGTGTATGAGGGGTTGCGGTCACAGGCAGTACCCATACTATTGGCAGGCCAAAGGGTGAAGGGCCAACACATACACAATCAGCTTGCCCGGACATATTTCATATGAATAACATCCAGTGTGAAAGTCACACTTGAGCCACATCCCTAATGGCCTTCTATGATGAAGCATGGCAAGTACAGTCGGACCATGAAAAACAAGCTGAGAATGGCAGTCCAGGGTGGACATTGGTGTGTGCCTCATACTCAAACAATCACACATATCCTCCATCTACATCCTTCACAGAGAAACCTGAAAACATGGGCAGGGCCCTGAGTATTACGCATTGCATTCCCCAAGTCACTCACCCAAGCATACAAACACAGATAACAGGGTCACTTGGCTACACAGATGAACTAAGAAGGGAACATGGGCATGACCCATCGAAAAATGCCAAACTAAGAGCATGGCACACCATCCCATATTGAGCCACAACCATTACACGTTACAGACGCATGAACCCTCATCAAGTACATTGTAAATGACTGATTGTCTCCCTGATAATAAGTATGTATGATTGAAATGCCACTAAAAGCAGTCCCCCTCCCCGATGGAGGGGCCACAGGGACGGGCGGGATGAGAGGTGCCAGTGCAGTGGGAGAACTGGCGGCTGCAGGTAGCAGCCACCCAAGACAGGCAGGGGGCAGCATGAAGCCTGTTCATGCACAACAATGCAAGCGCAGAGGGTGGGCCAGGTCCCCATCATACTGGGCGGCCTGGGGGGGTCATCTGCAGGGTCACATGACTACAGATGCCTCCACAACACGCTCTCAAGGGCTACTCATAGGGCATCCGGGGCCTGGGGCCATGATGCCGGGGGGGGCATTACCCTTTAGGGGCAGTGGGTTGCAGTGCCAGTGAGCACTGCCACACTAGGTGGTCCACATGGCATGTGACAGGGAATTCTCAAACAGGGTGGACTTGGCCCAGCACTCATCCAACAAAATACAGCATAACTCACATATTAGTGTGACAGTGAATGTCACGAGGCTATATTCGCGCTTGGTGCAAATTTTGTGAAATAATCTTTTACAGATAAAAATAAATCCATTAATAGTTGAAATGACTAAGCAAGATCTTGAAATAAACAATATCATAGAATGCGAGTAATATTGTGTTTTTATTCCTTATTGTTCAGCAGAACAGCTGACACGTGTTTCGACCATCTTTGTCGTTATCAAGGCTGTATGTTATCGTTGCTCCAAATTAATGAAGACAAAGTGATGAAGGCAAAATAGCCAGCAAAAAAAGAAAGAACAAAGATCACAAAACATTGTTCAAATGAATAGAAAATTAAAATGACACATACCACACAGGATGTTGGCATTATGGAAAGCAAAACACATGGTCGTGATTCAAAAGAATGAAAGAAAGTAGAATTTCAAATCCACATTGATCTTAGTGTCATCGTCAATCGATTATATATCACATTCATTAAATACTGTAGTCCCAAATCCAAATACAAATATATACACTATATGTACGTACCAAACAACTGAGAGATCAAAAAAGCTAGTGAGAAATCCAGTGTCCAGACACATTAATGATTCACCATTTTTGGTACTAGGTGAGCAATTCTAATTAGTACCCGGCACGCGCGGCGCAATGGGAATTCAGCATGGTGATTGGCTCATTTGCGAGCCACACCACAAGGTATTCCCTTTTACGCCGTGCGTGCCGGCTACTCTGTTCCCGGTGAGGGGCGTGGCAGCCCCTCAGCCAATGAGGAGGCTCGGAACAGGGCAATCCCCACTCCGAGCCTCCCCATGGCTGGAGGCTTCCCTCGTCCCCTGCCGGGGACTCAGGTAATACATTGTTTTCCCCTTTCCTCCTCCCTCCTCCCACCCCACCCCACCCCACTTACCTTCTATCTTGCAGTCTCTGGTGGGGGACGATGGAAACCTCCAGCCATGTGGCGACTCGGATCGGGGCCATCCCCGCTCCAAGCCTCCACACGGCTGGAGGCTTCCATCGTCCCCCGGCGGAGACCGCGGTATGTTTTTTTTTTCTTCCTCACCCCACTTACCTTCTTTTTTCTTCTTTTCTCTGGAGCGGACGCGCTGGGAACAGAGTGTTTCCAGCGCGCCCACTCCCGATGTCCACCCTGGAAAGGGAAAACGGACTACGGGTTCCCTTTCCGGTGGCCATTTTGTTTTCTTTTTTTTTTCTGTTTCGGAACAGAAAAAAAAGCAATTAGTACCCCGGTCTAACGGGCCGGGGTACAAATGGCAATAAGCCCCACGACTGCGGGCCAATACCACCTGCGGTAATGCCCCCGGGGCTTCGTTAAGGCCCTTGCTACGCTCGGGCCTGTAACTACGGCCCGGGGGCATTACCTGGGGCGGTATTGGCCAGCAGTCTCGTGTCTTATTGCCACATTAATCCCCATTAGATAGATCTGTGTTAGTGTCAGTCCCTTGTGTTAATTCTCTTCCCAAAAGCATGCTGCTACACTCTTATCAGGAGTGACCAAAAGAACCTTAGCTTACCACGAATTGGATTACGTTATCTTAAATCTGAAAACGAATCACAAGTACATTGGTTATTTATTGCCTAATTTATTGAAACTGTTTAGAAAATGTGTATTGGTGATAAATCAAAAATGAGTATGCGTCAGGTTGTATCAATAATATGAAAAACGCCTACCTCAGGGACCAGTCCGTCGCACTTCTGTATAATTGTGGTGTCACTTGGAGATCACTTTTACCAATGTGAAATGCCTCTTCATCACAAAATAATGGCAGGTCAAGAGTCTTGGTGGGTGTGTATATACACAGACATCAAAGAGTTGATATCTCCATAATAAGTATTTTATATTCTTTGAAAAAAGGGAAAATGAATTAAATAAATATGATTCAGCCTTGTCACCTTATTGGTATTCTCCTATAACTATGTGTGCAGCCAAATCTAAGTTTTTTTGAATTATTCCAAAAAAAGAGAGAGAACCCCCTAAAGTTTGTAAGTTCAATGAATTACTAGCATTGTAGTCGACCATTATAATACGGAAAATTAAAATTACCCAATGATTGTGGTTAATCCAGCATACTGCATATATGAAGGGTTGAATCCCCAAAAGCACTCTCTATGCTTGTTTGCGTCTGCAAGGCTGATGCATCTCGTGTTGCTTTTGGCAAAAGGACGCCACGGCAGCGGCATGATGACGTCATGCGTAACATGCGCATGAAGTCATAAGGTAAATAAGACCGTCATTAATTCACAAAATCATGGCATATTTGATTTAAGAGCGAACTGTTAGAAATTAAGTATGGCCTCATACTTAATTATTATCCTGTGTAAATTGCCACATGTTGTGATGTTTAAATGAGGATTGCTAGATCATTTAGGGTATCTTAATGATGTGTCAATTATTATTTGTATACCCATTGGGTTTTCCTGTTAGTAATACTGTCAAATTGAGTCCAAATTTTTTAGAACCATAGTGGGTGGCTCTCAGTTATCAAGATTTTCGCTGCTGGTCCTTTAGTTTCATTGTTAACATAGTTTGGAGAATAGCACACAGTCACTTGTATCTAACCCACGCTATGTGTATCCACCAACTAACATATTAGGAACATGCAAACACGTGAAAAATCAGAATACTGCTGCTGCATGTCACAGAAAACATCCCCCTACGTGGAAGGACAGACCCATTTGTGCAGGATGCACATGAATGATGGGGTTGCTACTTGACACCAAATAATTCAGGATGTGGCAGGCAAGGCTCAAAGGACATGACAACTAATTACCCAGTAACAAACACAGCGGTCAGTACATGTCCCAGCACCAGGAGCACGTGCACATACGCACCCTCAGTGGACATACTCTGACCAGCATGCTGCAGAGGTCAAAACAACATCCACAATCCTGTGAATTGTACCACTCGCATGTCCTTAGACTGGGAGAATCACCCACATGTCACCAGATTGACTCCTACATGCACAACCCTACTTGTGCCACATCAGGACACTACTGAAATGCATAGGTCAACAAACATGCAAATGTGTGATCGTGTACTCCCTTACCTTGTGTAACTGCTGTTGTGCTGTGTATTCCTCACCACTTCCACCTAACACTATGCCTCCTCATTTGTGTCAGGAGTTACAGTGTCCAGCAGAGGGAAAGGGGAATTTGAGAGAAAGACTTGGTTCTGGGTGCATTCACAGGGTGCAAGGGAGAAGACTGTGCAAAGTCACCTGAAATTACAACGGATATACATTCAGCAGAGTGCATGGACCCTGTCGTACATACTCTACATATAATGCATATCATGTGTTAACATAATGTTTACCTGAATGTCTGACCATGTTCCCGGTGAATCAGCATGTCGGTTATCATAACTGAAGATGACATTATGTACATGCCACCTGCAGAATCACTAGCAAAGTCCCATTTGAAGTGAACTAACTGTGCATGATGCATCATGGCAATGGCCCTCATTAGGACCCTGGCGCTAAGGGGTTTGCGCCAGCGTTAGCTGCGCCGACCCCTTACCGCCAACTACGAGTTCCCATAGCGCCATGGTCATTTTTCCGCCCGCTTTTTGCGGGCGTAAAAATCCATGGCGCTATGGGACCTCGGTGTTAATTACGCCACCGTAGTGTACGGTGGCGTAATTAACACCTTCCCCACTCCCATTGAGCCCTATGGGGCCGAAATGGGAATGGGGAAGGGTAAATGGGTCAATGGGGACTTACCGCCCCGCCGACCTCGGAATGGGGCGGTAAGTCCGCCATCCGCCATGGCGTAAAGGGACTTTGCGCCATGGCGGAAAAGTCCGCCGATGGCGGAAAAAATCCGCCAGGGTCGTAATGAGGGCCAATGTGTGCCATACAAAGAAAAGGAGTCCACCTCGGACAGCAAAAACAAAATATCAACTAAAAAACCAGCACTGTGCACAAAGTCAGCGGGGGAATGAGAAAGGGGCATAGTAAGGTGAGAAGCAACACAAGAATGCAGTGCAGGGAAAAAAATAGTATCACTTGCAAGAAAACTTGCTAAGACCCACCCTCTGGGTCATCCTGGGATGCAGGGCCCTGGCCACGCAAGACCAATACGCCTGGTCCTCGAGCGCAGCTGATATACGTGACACAGAAGCATGCAACAGTCTGCCAATTGCAACCAGGTCCTGATGACGCTCCTTGTGTGTCTCCTTCATGTCTGCCTGCATGGCAGCCCTTGTTGCATCCATCTGGATGTTGATAGTGCCCCTCAGGGAGGACATCTCAAGACTGTGATGCTCCTTTGAGGTCTCCAACTGCTCATGCAGGATAACACCCAAGTCTGTCATCTCCTGCCTGCGCTGGTCCCATGAGGTCTTCATCTCCTCATGCAGGCATTCCCTCAATGCAGAGATCTACCCATGCAACCGTTAGAATTTCGTGCACATCGTGACATTAAATGTTATGACATTGTCTGCCAGATGATGCATGTCCTTGCCAATCTCCTGCACAACCCCGCCCTGTTGCACAATTTCATGTATCACCTCCTCGTCCCAGTCAAATCGGGAAGCAGGCATACGTTCCCCAAGTGTGCGTGCTGACAAAAATGCGACGAGGCAGTGTGTCCCTGTCTGAGTGAGCACACTGGCATGGGCTGCAGGTCCACATGCATCCCACTCCCAGTGCACACCTCAGCTGCCTCCAGGATGGGTGTGGGCAATGTTGCAGGCACAGTGCCGTCAGACGAAGCATGGCTCACCACTGGTAGGGGCACAGTCTCCTGTCCCCCTAAGGCTCAGTTGCCTACAAGATCCCCCGGAGAAACATGGCATTGGGACTGCTGAGTGGTGGTTGTTCCAGCATCTGTCTCAATATGGTTGCAACATCTGCAACATCATCCTCCTCTGATGATGCCTGTGCAGGCATGCTGAGGATGGTCTGCAGCAGCCTTGGGTTATCACCAAGCACAGCAGCCTGACCTCTGCTGGTGCCTGGTTGCGCATCCGTGACAACTCCTCTGCTACCTCCTCGCCCTCTACTGCATTATCACATACAAAAATCCAGACAACAAAATTCAGAGAGCCATCTGTATATACACATATACCTCACATGTAATGCATGCAGAAACATAAGGACCATCTACAAATGCATCAGAATCACAAACTGGCCATGTAGACTTGTTCTACATCCATGCTAACCTTAGCAGAAGCACCATGCCACCCTAGACACCCCACATGAGACATAAATCATGGCAGTATAAACCTGATGAGTAAGGAAAGAGGTATCCATGCAACTTGGACATGTCACAAAAGCCATCAGGATGTGCATGTAGCACACTGACAGCAGCCTGCAGATATTAGCTATACATATTCTTGTGATGCTAGTGCAATGTCCCATTCAAGCAGACATCATCAGTTTGCCAATAAGTCATAACAGTCATGTACTTGCCAGCAGGACTTGATGAGTTTTGCAGAATGAGCTTGTATGTTTTGTCATCAGTATTGACATGTGTGAGCAGCATGAAGTAGCCACAATGCCAGAAGAAGAAACAAATTGATGTTGCAGCTGCAGAGGCAAAAGGTAGGGCAACATGTACTAGGTGTTGTATATGTTGGCCATGCAACAATGTCATAAACAATGGAACATGCAAGTAGGGAAATGATGCAGGCAGGAGTAGGATATGGAGTCATAGCTGTATTGCTGAATTTGGAAAGTCTGTGGGCAAAGGTGGCAAGAGACTGGCAAGAGACTGGCGATGTTGATAACAAACCCTGTCACCTGTCCAATCCAAAGGCACGTCTGTGTGTGGGTGTGGCCATGTTCAGTAAGTGACCATGTAATCCCCCTACAAACAGAGGGGAAAGGCTAGGCCAAGGTTTCATGCAGCTCCACTACAAAGGTAAAAGTCAAATGCACACATGCATCACTGGTATGGCTGGCAAATCCTGACGTGGCTGTCACCTGTGTGTACTTACATGGACACTCCAAATACACTGGCAACATAAGAAGACATGTCTATGCATTCTGTTTCCAGTAAAGGGCTGCAGTAGATGTGAACTCCTGTACATTTTGCTGGCAGTGCACCCCTTACCACAACACCATCTGACCGGAATGTTGAATGAATCACACATGCATGACCCATTGCTAGTAGAGGAGCCATGTGAGTGCACCCAGTCGTGAGAGTACACTCTACACAGGCATGCCACTGATACTGTGTTTATATATTGTCATGTAGGCAACGCCAATCACATATATACTTGTAAGGTGCAGTGAAATGACCATCATGCATCCAACAGTCACACTGCATATCATGTGGACAGGGTACACATATATGCACAGCACAAATTCGAAACGCATGACGTGAATCTCCTTGGACAACATCAATACACTCATCCATTGTCATGTACAGTAGTGTCATGGCGATATGTATCAGTCACACATGTCACTCACCTGCTGCAAGTCCATATGTGGCATAACGTCCCACACCAACAACCTATTCACTCATGATGAGTCCAGAGCCAACTTCCTCAAAACATGTGGAGACCCACCACCAGTAGCCTGTGCAGAGGACACATTTGCACCAAGTATTTCTTTGGTACGCTTGGTGAGATTGTCCATCCTCTTATGCACTTCTGGTGCTGTGCACTTCTCCACCCCACAGGCATTGATTAAATCAGTGACCCCTTCACCTACGGCGCTGCTGCCCATCTGTGCCAGTGGTGCCTCCCCAGCACGTGGTGGTGGTGCTGTGTTCCTGGCACGTTTTGGTGGTGGTCCACTCCTCTTCACTGGTCTCCCAGTCCGTTCCCCTTCCATCCATGATACGGGTGATCCAGATGATTCACAGAAAATCTTGCTAGTTTGCACTTGTGTTGCGTAAACCCAGGTACCACACATCATGCTGATTTCTGATGTCCTCCCTCCATTAGGATTTTGCAGTGTAAATAAATTTGTATTAAGCTGTTCATGCACAGTTTGGTCGGCGCGACACACGTAACTCATGTGACATGGGCCTAGCTTGAATAACAAGCTGTTGCCGCCGTGCTACTCTGCCTGCTTCCTGTTCCTGCTCCAGCTTGGCTTGACTTCACACTCCTTCCATTCCTTCAGTAGCAGTCCTGGAACTATTTGCTGAACACTGCCACTGCCTCATCTGGGCATCAACACCTCATCACTGCTCCACAGTACAGGTAGGTGGGGAGTTGCCACAGAGGAACTAGTGGTTCTGTGTCTGCATCCAAGTAGGTGGGAGCAGGATGGCAGCATTTATGGGGAGAGGGAACTGATGTGGGGGGCACATTGCGTGTCTGTCGATGCTGGGTGTCACTTCGACATTGGCAGTTATTTATTGTCCATGCCCAGCTGAATCTTTATTTGGTCAGGGATGATGTGAAACATCCCGGAAGCATTCTTGAGACTTTGAACAGTGGTCACGTTCTGTAGGGAGCAAACAGGGTGGTGGTACAACATACCAATGATTAATTTTACACTTCCATCTCTGCTACAGGTGCATTCCCGGCCCAGTTCCAGGCCACAAGCATCAGCTGCAGCATGTCACCTAAATCAGCACCACCAAGCTTACAAGGATGAGGGCTGCTAACTTCTTGGGGGCAGAAATTGCCACCTTCAGGCAACAGGTGCTGCTACACTATGATGCCCTCTTCCATCCAGAGCAGCAGTTTAGGTCCATTTGATGTAGAAGGATCTGTCAATGTTGAGGGGGTGTATAAGGTCAGACTTTAGCCGGGCACAGGAGACCTAAATTCACTGTCTTCTCTTCTTACACTCTCACAGCATGTTCTTCATTCTCAATGACATGGGACACTTTGTTTTGTAAGCTGTTGATCATATGCACAAATGACTAACCCACATCGCATGTCATTGAGTACAGTTTTTCTACAGTGAATTTTCAACTATGTATGTTATTTCATGAATGGACATCATGGATTGTTATGCAAAGAAACAACTTGAAATTGCTGCACAAAAAAATGAAAACATTTTAAATTTGTTTTATATATTTTTTGAGTCATGTGTTTAGCATCAGCAAGCATGTTTCTTTTCTCAATGGTTGCCCAGAATGACATGTGCTCCCATTAGGGTCTAAAAAAAACAGTGTACACTGAACTTCCTCCGTACACCTCTCAGATTTATAGAGGGTAGGACAACCCCCTTGTTATAGCTTCTCCAGCCCTCCAGTCCTTCCCGCTTCAGGGCAGCCTCTTTTCGTTGCACAATGTTGAGGGGGTGGCCATCTGTATCCCAGGGAACATTAAGAAAAGGTGGGATGACTTGAGGAACCGTAGCCGAGGAGGGCCAGGTCAGTCATCGAGGCAGTTCCCAACGCAGAGGTGCACTCTGGCGGGTGCCATCAGATTTTGCCTCTACACGTCAGGATCTTGCAGAGGGTGAACCGGCTCTTCACGCCCAGGTCCTCAAACTGCAGGTCCAGGTCCATGCTGTAGATGAGTCCACACTGTCAGTGCTATGGGGCTGAATTGGTATGCCATGTGTAGAGGATGTATGTTGGGAGGACGCTGGTCGATGTACACTGCAATGTAGTGTAACATAATGTGACATGCCATTTTGTTCTGGTGCCATTGGCATGGCTTATATGTGCTGTTTCCATGGTACATACAAGGTTTCACACTGTGTGGGTGCTATGGCTGTAAGGGCCTGAGGAGGGTATGCAAAAGGGTCCTAGTATTCCGCTTTGGGCTTGCAGAGTAACATGATGGTGTCAATGGTGTCGGGTCATCATTTACAGGTCAAGCGATATTCACCCTTCAGGTTCACTTCCCATTTGTCTTTTGACTGATGGACATATGTGGTCCAATTCAGGGGTGAGGGTCTAGGCTGCCTTCTCCGTTGTGGGATGTGTGTTTGCTTTTGGGGGATTTGAGGGCTGGAATGACACATCTGGGGCAAGGGCATTGTCTGTGGGTGGCTGATGTGTTACTTGTGAGGGGGTTTTGAGCCCTGGATGTGCATTCATTGAGATGGCTGATAGTGCGTGCCACTTCCATCCGGCGTTTCACTGCGAGTGCTGTTGCTTTTAGGACGCTCCTGGGCCTGAAAAAATCCTTCTGATATATTTTATGCCCCCTCAGGCCCCGGGGTCCATGCTAGTTTCCCCGACCCTCTCCTTCTCTCTCGCCTCCTTCCTCGCGCCTCCAGGTCTACCCTCCTCCCCTGATTGGACACTGTGTGTCCTTGGTTCCTGTGGTAGCAGCCGGCACCCATGTGTGCGCGCCACTTCCATCGGGCATTTCACAGTGAGTGCTGCTGCTTTTAGGACCCTACTGGGCCTGAAAAAATCTTTCTGATATATTTTAAGCCCCCCTACGCCCCAGAGTCCATGCAAGCATCCCCGACCCTCTCTTTCCCTCTCCCATCTTTCCTCCCACCTCCCAGCCCGACCTCCTCCCCAGATTGGACAGATGTCTGCAGGTGTCAGCAAAGAAAGCCAGTGGCCAGCCATCTATCAGCAATGACTAAGCAAGGTAAGAGTGGCCGGGTTAGGAATAGAGCCTGCACTCTACCCTGACAACCCTGCCACATAGCAGACTCTCAGACTTAGTTGTTTTTTCTCCAGTATTGAAAAATTGCATTGTGAAAGTATTTAAAATTGCATTGTGAAACCCAGGCCTTTTCCCCCTTAACAGGACTTTCAGACTTAGGCGTGTTTTTCTCAAATATTTAAGCGCCATTGTGAAAGTAGTGCCATTCTGTGGTTCTGACTTCTTAGCAAAGCATTCATCTAGCAAACTTTCTACCACTGTATGAGCGCCTGTTGTCTTGTCCAATTGTCTACTACTGTCTCATCTCTCTCTGTCTAGTCTGCTTCTGCCAATCCCTGCGTCCTTCCCTAGTGTTCTCTCCTCCCCAAACCCCCTCTCTTTCCCATTCCTCTTCTCGCCTCTCACCACCTATTCTATGGTGCTCTCTGTCTCTCCTATCTTTTCCAACTGCTTCACTATCGACTATCCTACTCTCCTCACTAAATCTGGTAGGAAGAACTTTAAAAAGGACATCCTGGTGTCCAACACAGTCCTCCCTATTGCTGACACCTATACCAGTGCCTCCTCTAGGCAAACCCTCACTGGCACCTTTGTTATTCCCTCACCAGACCTCTTAACTCTTCATGTGGTCTATGTGCTTTCTCCTCTCTCTTCTTCTCCCATTAATGGTGGCACCCGGTGGGAGGGTCTCCTGGCCTTCTTAGACTCCTCTACGGTCATCATAAATGTTTGCCTGAATGGTACCGTCTTGGTCCAAGGCCCTCAGGCCAATCTTCTCCTCTTTGATAGATGCTTCCCGTACCTCATCAACTTCCTTCCTTCCCCCGCTGTCGCCTCTCTTCCCTCCACAGTTTCCTTGCCTACCCCTGCTCTCTCCTCCTTGGCTACCTTTTCCTAATCACCTTCTTCTTCTGCACCCCCTCAGGCTTCTTCTACACCTCTGCAGGCTGTACCTCTGATTTGTACCCCTCCCAGGAAGTCCTTCAAGATGGCAACCTTCTTGATATTTCCACTCTTAACTCTCGCTCAGCTGTCAAACACTCTTCTGACATCTGCAGCATCCTGGTAGAACTTGATCTTGATGTCCTCGGTCTCACCGAGACATGGTTCATGGCCAGCTCTGTCACAAGCTTTGACACGGTCCTCCCTGACAGCTGCAAGATCCTCTCTGTGCCCAGGTCCAACCGTTCTGGAGGGGGTGCAGCGCTGATCTTCCCTGAGTGGATTCCTGCCTCTGTCATTCCTGCGCAGGCCTACTCCTCTTTCTAATGCCTCATCTGCAGGCTCACTCTCTCTCCTAGCCATTCCCTTTCTGTGGCTACCATCTATCGGCCACCTGGTCAGATCTCCTCCTTCCTCTCTGAGTGGGTGGAACTCTCCTCTTCCCTCCTCGTCTCGACCACTCAACTCCTCCTTCTTGGAGACTTTAACATTCACCTGGATGCTTCCTGTCCTTCCTATTTACTTTTTCACGACCTCTGCAACTCTTTCACTCTCTATTCTCCTCTCTGGCCCAACTTCCCCCTTCCCCTTTCTATAACCCTCACCACTCCTCTCTCCTCGAGTGAACACTTTCTCCTTTCCTTCCAGCTCACCCTCTCTACCCCTCAGTCCAAGCCACCTACAGCACTGCCACCCATCTTCTTGGTTATCCTACCCATGAAGCGTGTGTCAGCTGAGGGTCTCGCCGCCACTTTTTCAACCCCACTCCCACTTTGGCTGCCTCACACCCTGACACAGCCCTTTCCATGCTACACTCTTCTATATCTGATATGTTTGATGTTCTTGCCCTGTCCTGAGGATACACTTTAAGCCTAAAGCCAAGTGCAATTCCTGGTAAGACTCAGACCTCATAACCCTCAAATGCAAGTGCAGGGTGGCTGATAGGAAATAGCGTCTCTCTGTCCGCACCAAGAAGCAAATTCATATCCAAGCCTGCATCTCTGCGGCATCTAACAACTCGGCCAAACTCTTTCAGATCTGCAAGGAACTGGCCAATCCTGCTGCAGTCTCTACCTCTCCTATCCCCTCCCAGGCCCTCTGCATGACTCTCATTTCCTCTCTAAAACTCAGGACATCCTGTCCTCTCTCTCTTCCTCTCCCCCTCCTCCCTCTAATCTCTGCTCTTCGTCTGGCCTTTCTTCAGCCATCTCCCACCCTCCTTCTCTGCCTTTCCCCTGTTCTCCCCAGATGAGGTTTGTAGACAAGTCCGATCTATGAAAGGCTCATCAAAACAGGTTCACCCCTGTTCCTCCAAAACCATCAAGGACCACATTGATACCCTGGCTCCTGCTCTGGCTGACATCTGAAACCACTCCTTCACCACTGGAGTCTTCCCTTCCCCCCTGAAACACTCCCTTGTGCACCCTCTTCTTAAGATACCCTCTGCCGAACCGTCCTCCCCAGCTAAGTATCGCCCAATCTCCATCACTCCTTTACTGGACAAACTCCTAGAAAAGCTGTCCATCTTCCAGCTTAATCTTCACACTAAATCTGTTGGTTGTCTCCATGACCA
The DNA here is from genome assembly GCF_040938575.1 of Ambystoma mexicanum. Classification (NCBI taxonomy): domain Eukaryota; kingdom Metazoa; phylum Chordata; class Amphibia; order Caudata; family Ambystomatidae; genus Ambystoma; species Ambystoma mexicanum. Next base: position 453,512,925 of record NC_090938.1, read on the forward strand.
TCAGTCTGGCTTCAGAGCTGCCAGAAGCATGGAAACTGCACTCCTGAACATCTGTGAAGACCTACTCTCCAACCTTGATTCCAACAGCCCCTGTGTCCTCATCTTACCTGATCTCTCTTCTGCCTACGACACAATCAACCATGCCATCCTGCTCACCCGTCTCCGTGATAACCTGGGTATCACTGGTCAGGCCATGGCTTTGCTGACTTCTTTCCTCTCTGATCGACCCTCCCAGGTCCAACTTGGGTCCTTCCTCTCCTCTATCTCTATACCTACCTGTGGTGTTCCCTAGGGGTCTAACCTCTCTCCCTGGCTGTTCAACCAATACCTGGCATTTCTTGCCCACTGCAATGCCGCTCTCTAACCCAACTCTCAGTGCTATGCGGATGACACTCAGCTCATTTTTAGGCTCCCTTCAGCCACCTCTTCTCCATCTCTCATCTCCCACTGTCTGTCTGCTATACAGGAGTGGTATGCTTCCAATGATCTCTGCCTTAATGCCAATAAGACTGAGATTCTCCTCATCGGCACACCGAGTCCCTCCGTTCATTTCTCTCTCTGGCCAGCCTCTCTTAGCTCTCTTCCTGCTCCCACCTGTGAGGCTAAAAACCTATCGGTCATCTTCGACTCCACACTCTCCTTCTCTCCTCACATCTCTGATGTCTCTAAGAAGTCACACTACCAGCTGCACAACCTCAGAGGTATTCTTCCTTTCCTCTCCTTACCCCAGAACCTCACTGTCTCCAAAGCTCTGGTTCTCTCTAGGCTGGACTACTGCAACAGCCTATTTCTAAATCTGCCTACCTATACTCTCCGCCCTCTGCAACTCATCCAGAACAGGACTGCAAGACTTGTCCTTGGCCTCAAGCCCAGGAATCGTATCTCTCCAGGACTGAAATCTCTGCACTGGCTCCCAGTGGCTACGAGGATTAAGTTCAAAACTGTCTGCATCGTCCACAAGGTCTTCTGGGGCCTGGGGCCTCAATACCTTCAACTCTCTCTTCCTAAATGTCTTCCTTCTCGAGCACTCCGCTCATCCGCCTCCAACTCCCTCAGGTTCAGTTGCTTCTCCAAGCAACGAGTTGGTGGTAGATCTCTTTCTTCGGCTGGGACCTCCCTCTGGAACGGCCTCCCTGCCTCTCTGAAAATTGAGGAGAACCATCTCCGGTTCCGGAAGCACCTCAAGACCTTCCACATTGCTTCTGCTTTCTCTCCTCCTCTCCCCTGCTGAACTCCTGGCTGAAACTGAAACTGCACTGGTCCCCTGTCTACCCTATGTTCTCGTGCCCAGGTCCCCTCCCTGCCAGTTGCACACCTGCCCTGCCCCCCTGGCAACCCGTGCACTCTGGGGCTGGTTCTGTTTCCCTAGAGCCCCCTCCAGCATTTGACATTTGATGCCTGCACTTACTCTTGCTCCTGCCACTAGCTGGCCACATTTCTTATTTATTGTACCATTATTTGTTTCTATTTATTTACTGTTTATCCTATGTACTGCACTTCCCATCCCCCTTCCCGCTCGAAATGTTCCCCTTCCCCACCTCCCATGCACTTGTGCAATCTAAATGTCACCTGGCCTTGTAAGATCGTTGTCTCTGTCTTCCCTCTGTTTCCCTCCCTTGCATCGTTGCACCTTAAAACACTTGTGTATAGGCGCGTTATAAATGCCATATCATATCATATCATATCATATGAGCACCACACACCATGGGTTTAGCAGCAATCAGATACCTGAGGGTTTGTATCGCTATATAAATGCAAATTATTATTATTATTAGTATTATTATTATTATTATTATTATTATTATTATTATTATTATTATTATTATTATTATATCATATCAAAGCTGACTAGCCTGGAGGCTGTCGGAATCTATGGAGGAAAGCGGGGATTCTGCCAGGTCCAGTGTTCACCTGGCCATGTACCATGGTTGAAAGTGGGAAGAGTGTCTTTGGTCAGTGGAGGGTGAGGTATGTTGCTGTTGATAGTGCAATGATGATGGCTGCATGTCTTGCCAATATGCTACAGTCCCCATATATGTCCGATCCATGTGCCCAGTTGGCCCTGGTAAATATTGTGCCCTTGGAGTGGTGACTGCTCATTCTATGCAAATCCATGCATGCAAATGATGAGGATGGCATCATGTATTACAGGCTTACATATCTATTTGTTCAGGGTGATTCATTGGAGTTGTGATGTGATGGGGCAGTGGCATTTGTATGTGAAATGGTGGCATGGCACCATGCCAATCTTTAGACATGCACATGTGTACACACCTATGCTGAACTATCTCTCCTCTCTCCCGTTATGTTATGTTATGTTATGTTATGTTATGTTAAGCACACTTCTAAAGCGCAACGTACACACAAAGGCATCTTGGCACTACAAACCATTCAGGCCAAGACCAGAGTGGAGCGACAGAGGGGACACACCTAAAACAAGTGGGTCTTTAGTAAGAAGCAAAAGGATAAATGAGGCATCACAGCCAGCAGAGCATGGGGGAGGGAGTTCCACGCTTTCGAAGCAGCCACAGAAAAGGCTCGTCCCCCTACATGAGAGCGCTTTACAGAAGGCATTTGAATTGTCAGAGACAATTGGGAGAGAATTATCCTAACATGAATATAGGGACAAAATATGGCCGGAATGTATTCAGCTCCAAGTTTATAGAACACTCTGTGCACAATACATAGAGACTTGAATGGAGCATGGTTCTCTGCCAGGAGAGAGTGTTATTGGTGTAGAAGTAGGGTCATACGAGAGCCAAAAGGAAGATCAAGAATCACCCGGGTAGCCATGTTTTGTAACAACTAAAGAAGGAGAATCAGATAAAGTGGCTGTGCCAGGTAGAGGGAATTGCAGTAGTCAATACAACTAAGAACCAGAGAGGAGACCACTGGGTCATGAAAGAGGGGATACAATAATCTTGATGCAATTGCACTACACACCGGAAAACTACATAGCTTGTATCCCAGAGTGTCACCCGAATGTTGGAGAGGTTGTAAGGGGAAAAGTGACAGGGCCCACATTTGTTGGAACTGTCTGGCTAACACCTCCCCGATAGGAGACACGTTCACCCTAGATAAGAGCTTTGGAATAAGAGAGTGGATGTTTGGCTTACTAGATGGTGAGCTTAGTTACTGTCCAAGGCACAGAAGAATGCCTTTATGGTATTGCTAATAGCAGCATGGTTGGTACTCACACAAGGTGGAAACAAAAGCAGCCCCTGACAGAGATTGACTGGCTTCATAGAATCTGGAGAATTCTTGCGATGGAATGGGTCACATATAGAATCCAAGGGGGGAATACAAAGTTTAATCATCAGTGTTGGCTAGTAATAGCTTAACTCCAGTGGTAGTTTAAATTACAATGGTGCCCACATAACCTGCGAATCTTAGAATTTCTGTAATTTTGGTATGAAGAATGAAGAAGGTTCACAGCTGTATTGGGAACGAATAGGTAGCCTCCTATGGTTGTCCTAAGAGGAGTGGGAGGGAGGGTGTTGTCTGTTATTTGCTTACTATAGAAAATGCCAATGAAAATACTTTTAATAAAAAGAATAAGGGGGTCCCCTCTCTCCCTTACTTCTGAAACAACACATCACTCATGACCCTGACACCTTGCACCATTCCATTGCCTGACAGATCAGTTTATTTGATTAATGTGTCTAAAAATGAACCATACACCTAATGAAAGAAGGGATGTATAACTGTGCCATTAAGGTTATTTTTCTGTGTGAAAGTATGAGAACAAATTATGTTGACATTCATTACCTTTCTTCTCCTTTTCCCCTTGACTGTCGTTGAATGTTATTATTGTTTAGTCGGTGTTTTGCCGTTTGACCATTCGTGTGTGTGCAATATTTGTATGTTTGGAAGCGCCTTTAAGTAAGAAATGAAAGAAGCCACTTAAATAAGCTAGAACAATTTTAAATAACTTCATTGCATTGAATGGCTTTTTTTCCTGGTCACTCATGTACACACATTTAATATTGTCCTTCTCTCTTGTAAGTAATCATATCTATTTTAGATCAGAGGATGCATCAATGCTAATATTTTTTGACATTTCATGCATGAGCAGTTTAATATGTTTTAGGTTTATGAACAATATACGATATAATAGTTTAATATAAAATATACACACAACACATTTCCCATCCTCTCTCGTAGCAGTAGAAGGCAGACAATAAGATCCGATTGTGTACAACTCAAAGTAGTTATAGCTTTGGCAGGAGACAAGCAGTGACTCTGGTAAAAAATAAATCAAGAATGAACCTGACTTTCCTGCTCTAACCTGTAGGCTCAGACTGTAACCATCAGTATCCCCTCTTTCCATGACCTTCCAAGTGTCTCCGTGATAGTCTATCCTTCTAACTAAATATATACTATTCTAGCCCCCCTTATCACCGCAGCAGCGAGGAGTCCGCAGCAATCTTCACCACTGCTGCCTGCCTGTAATCATGTGAGGTATGTGAAAACATTCCTGAGCACTCTGTGGCCATTTTGGGAAGAAGGCATCGCCCGAAAAAGCATTCCCTAAATTACTTTTCTCACTGCCCACTTTGGAGTGGATGCAAGAGCATGCTGGAAGAATTTGTTTTGCTGCAGCTTTTTACTGATGCCCATCCAGCACCACAGCCTTGCTGATATTTGAAAATGGGCGCCGCCATTTCCTTCCTTGACCTTTCTTCTTTGTGGCCTGCTGGAGCCCACCTCACCTAACATGATTGGCTGGCCTACCTCTCACAGGCCCACCAGAGGAGCTGGCAGAAGGTTAGCCAGCCCCTCTCACAAGGCCCGCAACCTAAGGCCCAGGGTCTTTCCTGTCTGGGCTGGTGCTGGAAGGTGCCCCCCATGCTGCCGCACTGACGATCCAACCATTACAGAATAACCTAACTGCTCTCTGCACCTAAGAGAAGAGGCGTAGACACGGTAGGGCCTGAGCGGGCAAGGCCCACCCAAAATCTCTAAATGCCCACTCAGGCGCACAGTGTGGGCATGTACAGATGTTAATGTCACTGCGGTTCGCCGAACTACATTAGCTTCAGGCTCCATTTCTTAGACAATCCTGGATATGCCTCTGCCCAAGACCATGGACAACGTGCCACCACCTTGCCCCGGTAAGCACACCGGGTCACCTGCCTTGGGCAATAACTCTCCACCTGACTGCCTACTTACTCTTGCCTCCCTTGGCCCACAGCCACACTGCTAATGGTGTCCTCCTCCAACTTGCAGTTATAACTTCCTTTTTACCTGCGTATGCTGCCTACTGTGCCTAACCCTTTTAATACTGCACTGGCGCTCTTTCCCTAAGTCAAATCTAGATGTGCTTTTTATATTGTTGCAACCTCCACTTTTGTGATATTTAATGCTTCTGTGCAAAGTCAAACCTAGGTGTGCTTTTTCTACCTACCCACTATCCCCAGCTGCTCGGCTGCCTGTTGAGCTGTCTCAGCCTGTGCAGTATCTACTCCTGTCCCACTCGCCCCTCTGTCTCCCTCTATGGCTCTCTCCATCTCTCCTATCTACTTTAACTTCTATGCTATTACCTATCCCCCCTCTCACTAAGTCCTGAAGGAAAAAGTTCAAAAAAGTTCTCCTTTCTTGTAATCCTGGATTACCTATTTCAGACACCTACGTTAGTGCCACATCCAGACAAATTGCCACTGACATCCTCTTTTCTGTCCCCTCTTCTGACCTATGGACTCCACATCTGATTTCCATGCTCTCCCCTTCCTCTTCCTCACTCATTAATGGTGGCAATAAATGATAAGGTCTTTTGGCTGGCTTCTCATCCTCAAGGTGCATCATTAATGTCCATCACAAAGCCACTATCATGGCCCAGGGTCCTCAAACCAATCTCCTCGTCTTTGACCGGCACCTGCTGTGTCTCATCAAATTTCTTCCTACCCCTGCTACCCCTCCTTCCTCTCTCTAAGCAACTCCTTCACCACCTCATACGTGTATACCACCCCACTGTACCCCTCCTTGTAAAACCTTGAAGGGTAGTGACCGGCTTCACTTAGCTACACTTAATGCTTGCTCTGCTATCAAACATTCTTCCTAGATTTGCCTCATCCTTGAAGACTTTCATCTCAACGCCCTCGCTCTCACCAAGACGTGGTTCAATTCCAGCGCAGTCACTGCTTTTCACTCCTTTCTCCCTGATGGCTACAAGATCATCTCAAAGCCTCATCCCATCCACACTGGCAGTGTTGTAGCCTTAATCTTCTCTGAGTGCGTCCCTTCTTTCCTCATACCCACCCATCTGTACTCCTCCTTTGAAAGCCTGGTCTGCAAACTTGCCATCTCTCCCACTTCCTCATTGATCATTGTTACTATCTACAGGCCCTCGTGCAACATCTCCTCTTTTCTTTCAAAATGGGCACCTTTCTCCACCTCTCTCCTGACCTCCACCTCCAATGTCCTCCTCCTGGATGAATTCAACATCCACTTGGACTCATCAATCACGGCCTCCACTCTCTTCTGTGACCTCAGCACCTCTCCCACCCTCTCTATTATCTCCTCTAGCCCGCTCCACTTGGCTGGACACACTCTCAATGGTAAACATACTACAACACATACATGTGGTGCATTCCATTTGATCTATGGAAAAAAATCACCTAAAGGTGATTGTTGTGCATATACAGCAAACTTTACCAACACTGTTGTGATTTAGTGTAGTGCAAAGACGATGCTTGCTGAGAAAATACACCATATGGTTTCCGTTTTATTTGTAGGCTTTTAGTGTTCTTGTTTTTCCACCTGATTATGTTCAGAAGATATTTTTAACTCTCATCTACTAGTATGCCAAAAACAAGGGTACCGCCGGGGCCATGTACGCTCTTTGCGTGAAGCACCTATGGCAGATGTGGGCCTCTGACCTCGCTTAAAGCACTACTACTGCTTTATCACAGCTCTTGATCTTTTCTTCAGAGCACTTCATGGAGTTGCATGAAACAGCTGCAGGCTAGCATGAGTGCTCTATAAAAACAAGAAACAAATAAAAAACACAATTTCTGGAACTAGACCAGCATCCATCGCTTTAAAGAACAGTTCTAAAACTCAAGCACGTTAGCTCATAGTAGGACCTATATGACGCAGAGAGCACAATGGACACTTTTCAAGCACAATGCAATCTTAAGATTGCCGAGGACACAACACGTGGTGGAGTCAATTGCACACAGCTATGCATTAGCCTTATCAACACTTTCCCAGCAGTTCTCGCGATATATAGATTCCTGTCACAAAGCACAGGAATGCATTTCATTATTAAAGGCAAGCGCACTCTTGGAGCCTTCTTTGAATTATGTGCACTTTTCTTTTTTAGTAGTCATATCATTTTACACTGGATGAACATGCTGCAAGTGTGTTTTTACAGGCACATGAATCTCAGCTGAAGGTAGAGATGTGCTGGCTTTCTGCACAAACAGAGCCATGCAAATGATTTAGGGATACCTGTGCCCCTCAGAGAAAGGGGGACCAAGAAAGCTAATTCTCATCTTCGACAAGTGTTTCCAGAATATTATGCATATGAGGTATTTAAGATTTCAATAGACAAGATGCAATCATGAGAAAATACACTCACCCACAGAGGAAAACCATTGGAACATCTGTGGGGTCATAGGTGAATTCATTCGCCGTGCGAATTGGTTCCCAAATGCATTCTGCTCGGACTAGCGAGGCGTTCATAACAGGCAACAGCCCAGCACCGTCAAGGTTGCAGGGGCCCAGGTCACTGTAGGGAGAGCAGCGTTGCCATATGAAAAGCGCAGCAGCACTAGTCCCAGCTGCAAATCTTCAGTCTGTAATTTACTAATATCTAGCTGAGCGTGGACTGCTCCCCTGACACCAGCCCATGCATGCGCACCAAAAGAAAATATAACAATGATGTCAAAGCGTCCTCACCATCATGCGCATCAATGAGCAGGTTAAAGTGCTTATTTGATTCTTTTTCATATACATACAGTAGCACTTAAATGCAAACTAGCCACATTGCACTTACACTATTTTAGTGCAAAGTGGAGTGTGCATGCATCATTACAAAAATCGGCCCACAGATTCGCCATGAAAACCGCCCCATAATTTTATCAACTTTTGCTGGGCATTGGCCGAACGCCCGATGGGACAATCCAAGCCCAGTGCATTTTCTAACACAGTTCCATTCGAATTGGAAAAAGAATGATTGTATATATTTGAGTACGTCTTTTCTGTTAGAGATTGAAGTTTCTAGCTAATTGTATAGTTAGTATTATGAAAAATCGAATAATACAATGTTTGCTTTTTATTAAATTGAAATGTGTGATCTCACTGTGGATCATAATTATATTTATGAACATGTTGTGTTAAAGTTTTTTTTTACTATATACACAATAACAAAATGAAAAAAATAAACACTATTCAGACAGACATCACAGGAGTATGAAGGGAGGACGGGGGGGAGGGGTGGATTGTAAGGGAGCGTGATAGAGGTGACAGCCAGAGGACTAAGGAACCTTGTAGGCCAGCCAGACCCAGATCAGGACAGAGGCGCATCAGGGGAGACTACGCAAGACGAGCGCCTCAATTCAGGACAGAAATGCAAACTAACCAACCGCACTAACAATTTCCCTTTCTGCATACACCTCTCAAACTCCAAACCAACACAACCAAAACCTACAACACAACAAACTGCACAAACTTCACTACATTGCAAAAACAAAGCAGAAAACACACATAGACTCGCACAACAGTACATGACGACTACCGGCCACAAACACCCCAGGCCCAGCCAACGGACCCACCAGGCTGAGGCCGCCAACAGCACATCACTGCTCTCTTGCACTTTTCCTGCTTCCTCCCACTAACTCAACCCCCCCCCCTCTTTCAGAGCCGCCAGAGTGCCAGGAGACCACTCCAGTGGTGATAGGGCGCGGTACAAATGTCCTTTAACATTAACATTAACATCTTAAAGTGGGTGTGGCCTTGATTCTCTGGAACCCCTCCCAAAGTTACAGAGCAAAATAATACTGTAGCTCCACTGTGTATGGACCCCAGCCCCAATGAAGGAAGACAAACAGTCACCTACAGCTCCATATAGTGACGTAACTAGCAGACCCATACTAAGGTGCGAGTCTCTGACAGTCACCCTCAATTCTGACCCTGCCGGTTCGGAAACAAGTGTGCCGGTAAGTTTACCGGCACTGTTGTTTCTGGACCCGCATATTACAGGTCTACCTGCCCGAGCTGCCGTGCCTAACAGGTCTGACCCTACCGGGCACAGCGGCCATGGTAGGCAGACCCATCACAGAACCACCAGCACTGTTAACAATGGTGACAGTGCTTCCGTGTCCCCATTCCCATATGGGAATAGGGACTTACAATTTACTGGCACCTGACTTTCCGGGCCGCCAGGGTTGTAATCTCCTGGTGGCACCGGGAAGTCAGGCGCTGGTAAATATTTACTGGTCTGGCAACAACCCACCAGTAGCACCGGCACGGATACCACCGGACCGGTAATGAGGCCCAGTAAAAGCCTACCTTGTTCCCCACGAGAGGGGAAGTTGCAATCCCACTTAGAAGAGTAGAGGAGCTTACCAGGGGCGTATAGCTCCATCCAGTCCATTAACAAACAATCCAGATGATATTGAACAGCCCTACATCCTGAAGGTTTTCAAACATATGCTTTTGCTAATAAGATACATCTGCCAGTTGAAAAACAGCCAGTGTTAGAAAGCTACATCAGCATGTGTCGTAAACATTTCCCAGAAAGAAGGAAGTCAATTCAGGGATGAAAAGTTTCAAACACCATGTAAAAATCCCTTCTGTATTAACCTAACATCAGTTCCACAAACACAAGAATAACATTTATATTTATTTATATTTATTGATAGAAATCACAGGAAAGCAATGCATTTTTTGCACAAAAACATGCACAAAACGTAACATTGAGAACAGACCGGTGGACATGTGTCCTTGACAATAGGGTGAGAGGATGTGACTTGAAGACCAGATGTTGGTGGAAACATAATCCAGGGATGAGGACAGGACAGAATAACATAGCAATGGAATGGTGTAGAAAATACTAAATTAAGCACGGAGGGGTGATGGAAAAGGTCTGTAGGGTTGTTTGTGAGGGAAGGAAGAGAGGGAAGTAGAGTTATGAAGTAGCACAGAGCCCTAAGAAACAGGTTCTCAGAAAGGAAGAGAACTTCGAGGTTGGATTTTAATAGTGGTAGAGTTGGAGTAGCATTGACTGGGAGAGGAAGAGATTCTAGAGTAAGGTAGCGAGGAGAGGCAAAGAGGGCAAACGACAGGGAGCACAGGGGGCTCGAGTGGTGGCAAGAAGGTGAGCCGAGAATGATCTTAACAAGCGAGTGGGAGAGAACGGTCAAGAGGGATGGGGAAGCCTACCATCCCCTCCACCTTCTAAGAAATTCATGACAAGGAAGAAGGCCAGGAAATACTGCAAGGAGCCATTTTATTTCAGGCCAATTCCTAGTGGTACAATGATTGACAAATATGTCGAGATATACCCCCTCAGGCATCCTTAACCCCCCTCAACCAGCCCTACAGCACAATTGCAATGCAGTTTTACCTTTGGACTTAATAACTCTATTGCATGCGTTATGTATCAAGCAATGTTGATGTGCCGGAGTACATTATTTGATCTTCTCTGTCCACTCATAAAAGGGATAGTTCCCATCTAAAGAAATGTGTTTGTTTGTGCAAGATAATTAAATCTCATATTCTTTTACTCTAAGGGAATGTGGCGAGCTTTTGTGCAAGCCACATCCTATCTATATATGTCCTACATTTTATTCTTCTAAAAAAAAATATCAACCAAGATGCATGTTATATTATTCACCTGAGTTATAACAGATAAGTCTTTAAATTGACTGTGCATTATTAGTTAGTTACTCCTCTCACGTGTTCCCACAACTTCTCTTGTATAAGGAAAGAACAACTTGCCTGAAATCTCCATGACCCACCTTAGTAGACGCCCGCGTTTGTATGATGCAGCACGCCTGCCATTTTGAGAGCTCTCTTTAAACTTGTGGGACTTGTCAAGTGATGCATATTCCTTTACATGCCTAATCTTCAAGTTGCCGCAACTTCGAATCCCATTCACTGGTACCTAGAACCAGGAAGAAATTAATTTCTTATATTTGACAATTTATGTGTCAGAAGCTTGGCTCCAATCCTAATCAATATACAAAGGAGACTGACGTTAATTCAACATTGTATGCTATCGGTTGTCATCTACAAAAAGTGATTAGTAAAATTACGGTACGTGAATTTATAAGAGCTTGTCAGAACTGTGAAAATTCAAATATCTTTCTAGCAGGAATGTAAAATTACTTGAAAGTCATTTCAGGGAAAGGGGCCATTCAAGCCGAAACATAGATAAAGTACCGAAAAAAGCAAGAAGGATTCCCAGGGACAAAATACTTCAACAAAAGAAAAGAAATACAGTCATAGAGTCTTTCCAAATCAACTTTGTGACACAATATTGTGAAAATCATTACTAATCAAACATATCTTGAGGAGACATTGGCATATATTGTTATTGAACGAAGATCTTAAAAAGAATTTAGAAGAGAAACCATATGTTATCTTCAAAAGAGCACAGCCACTCAAGAATAATCTCTTCCCATCCTACCCATTCTTTACCCAGTGAGAATATCCAACCAGTATTAACATGGTTACAGCTGCCGAGGACAGGCTTCTAGAAATGTGGAATGCGCACTATGTGCAAATATGCATACACGAATATACAAATACTTATTGACTCACGAGGCACAAGATTTCAAAGTAAGGACTGCATTATCTGTAAATCTAAATATGTGCTTTATACATTGGTTTGTATATGTAAAAAAAGTATACATTGGTAGTGCTATTGCAGAATTAAGAACTAGAATTAAGGAACATATTACTTCCATTGGTAATCCAGATTCTAAAATCCAGTTTGCCCAACACTGGCAAACAACGCACCAAATGAAGTACAAGAAAGACCTAAGATTCATTGGTCTAAAAAGAATAATATTGGGCAAAAGAGGTGGAGATAGAGCGAACCGAGAAGTCACTAATTTTTTTGCCATACATTTTGGTCATTTTAAAAAAAAAGCTACTGGACGGATTTACACCAAATTTGCAAAAGCACACTTTCGGGACCAAGCTCCTGCTGCAAATTTGGTGTCAATCCGTCCAGCGGTTTGGGCTGTAGGCGTGCACAAAGTTTTTTTCCCATTATGTCAATAGGAAAAAACAAAAGTTTTGGGACCCCCCCTATAACTTTGCCCCCCCTGGACCAAAACTCTCCAAACTTTGCAAAGAAATTCAGAGTGGGCCATATACTTTTTTTGCAAAGTTTGTTGAGGATTCGTCCAGAGAGAGCGAAGTTATAAGCCACCCAAAAAATGCTCTTCCTATGGAAACACCAACTTAACCATAACTACATGGACGCTAACGCGTCCTTGTAATATATATATAAATATACATTTAATCATTGACTAGCTTCTTATTAATAGTATAGATCGCTCAAGGATGTGTAATTATCGAATTGTCGCCCTATTCATTTGAGATGATGCTGTGTTGTTGTCAACGACACCTATGGGACTGTGTTTTGTATATCTAGCTTTGCTAGCAAGTGTGACTGCTTAGACTGGAGATCACTGAGAGCAAGACTAAGTCCATGATCTTCAGCTTGAAAAATTCAAAATGTAAACCCTTGAAAATGATGGTGTCGGGCACTACGCTGGAACACGTGCCCTGATATGATTTTTTGGGTGTGCGGTTTTCACGTGGTGCTAGTTGGGCCAACCAGCTTCTAAAGGCCAAGGCCACTCTGGAGAAGGACAGCATGAAAAGCTTTTACTTTAAACATAGTGGGGGAGTCATCAAACCTGTCCTCGAAATCTATAAAGCGCAAACGAAGGCATCCGCTCTGTATGGACGAACATTTGGGGTTATTCAGATAGTGCCTCTATAAATGTTATTGAAAACAAGTTCCTAACGAGCACTCCTCTGCTGCCACAAAGTACCCCTAGTGTGGCAATGTAAATGGAGTGCGACCTGGGACATATTGGTGAAGAGGCAGGCATCAAACCAGTATATTACTGGCTATGCCTATGGGGTAACCCGGGACTAGCCAAATATTGAGGGGCCTTGAATACCCAATGTCATTGGGGGGCAGTGATAAATTCCAATGGCTCACTCATGTAAAAAGTGGGTCATGACATTGGGGTTAAGCATTTACTGGGATAACCCAATGAGAATACCTGTAAATGCCAAAATAAATGCAAAGACAGCTTACTTAAGATACCAGAGGAACAGGGTAAGGATAATGTGCTCTGCTTTGGGCTGTGGGTCAAATTACCTAAAACAAAAGTGGATGCTGGGATATAAAGAGTATCTGGATGTTATTATCCCGACATATGCATATGCCTTGTATATTAGATTCAGGATGGGCTGCCTCCTGGTGAGGCCTTATGCCTGTCATTGGAATAAAAACTTGGGACCAGGCTGTTTGTTCAGTGGTGCTGTAGTTGTAAGCCCCCTTCATTTTATGCCTATTTCCGGGGACATCAAAGATCTTAAGAGAAGATACCAAAAAACGTTGTTCCGATTGCTTAATACCCAAATGACAAGAGATGTAGATCACCAGACAATTTGAATGTGGTATTCTTTTTTTCGAAATATATACATCGGGCATGGCTAAAAGGGAACAGCTTAACAAGCATGCAATGAAGCTCCATTTATCATGCAATGTGTGCACCAGCACGTTATAATCCATGTACTAAGCTTATTAATTATATATTTTAAACAGTTTAGTATTGATTCTATAGAGATGTTGATGCAGTATTATTATGCTGTTCCTAAAGGCTGAAACCGAATAAAGGTTTCCATCAATCAATCAATCAATCAATCAATCAGAAAGAGAACGAGATGGGGAAACGTAGTCGGAGAAATATGGACGCAGTGGGGGTGCGCGAAGAGGAAGTGTAATGAAAGTGAGGGTTGGCGCATGTTTTGTGAATGGAGAGAGTTGTGGAGTGAGTAGAGGAGTGGTGTTGAGGAGAAGAGGTGATAGGGATGGGAAAGGCGGTCAATTGGTTCTGGGTACAAGAGAGTGCAGAGAGAAATAGAAGGGAAGGGAAGAGATAGCATGAGAATTGTATAGTGAGGGCAAGGCTGAGAAAAAGCAATGATGAGTATTTACAGACATGTACCATGATACAGCAAAGCAAAGGCTAATAGGCAAGAGTCTGAGGGAAGAAGGTTGGGAAATTGTCCTTTACTTCAACGCTCTTAACTGAAGATGCCGTTGGGCTGGATGGTCCTATCTAGCTACTATAAAAATGTGACACAGCAACATCCACTTAAGATCACTGCCATTTTGGCTCCAGGACCCATGTCACGTGATCTGAGACCAGTACCCCCAATTGACAGTTAGAATGGAGGCAAGTCTGCGACAAACTGCGAGCAGTCCTGTCTGGGATCATGAGTTGTTGCTGGAGGTGAAAACACCTTTCATAGATGGTGCTTCTTGGGTCGGAGTACACCTGAGCAGCCCCTAGATCAATCCTGCATGCTTCTTGTAGGCCCCTCTGACCACTGGGGGCAGCCTCAGGCAGAATGAATGAGTGCCTCTGGTGGTGTTTTACGAGCTCTGTGTTGCTCTCAGCCCAGTTGAAGCCATTTTTTTTAAAATGGACAGACCTTTCAAGTTAGTGGTTTCTGGGGTCAGATGCCTCTTGAGCAGCACCTGCAGTGATGCTGGATTATTCTTGTAGGTCCCCTGACCTCTGGATGCAGCCTCAAACAGATGAATAAGTGCTTCTGGCTGTTTTGCCAGAAGCACGTATTCATCCATGTTGCTCTCAGCCCAAATGTCTCAATCCATTGGATTCCCTCCTTGAAGAAACAAAGTTTTAGTTGTCTTCCCAAAAAGCATTGTTCTTACCATTTGAATTCTTAGAACACATGGGAACATTTTATCAGTGACTGAAATACGTGCTGCAGGCACAGATACAATGGGGCTTTCACAAGCACTGCTAGACACTCAGTCAGAAAGGGAAACAGTCCCATGTAGAGGTTAGGCAATGTATAACTATAGGACACAACCCACAGCCCACAGCCCAAAGCATGCACAGGTGTGTCCAGAGACAACAGATAATCACAGTCCGGCCCCAATTATCATACTCAGGTAAGTCCTTATATTGTGGGGGTGTTTTCCAGGGCTCAGCACTGGCACGTATTTCTGAGCCCTGACACTTATTTTCTCAGATACAGTTTGATTATGAAGTGGTGTTTTGCCCACTTTATTATTTTAACTGAAAGGCACATAATAACCACTTATAGAATCAGTGCAAAATGTAAATGATGATTCTGTTCAAGACACAATGAGTATGTTATTTTATGTGTATGTTGTTTGGTATTTGTAAATTACACATATGCCATAGTGAATACATTCGCAAACCAGAATAAGCCGGTGGTGTGAAAACATAAAAATTGATATGAGGCTGGGAAGCCCAAAAGAAACACACCAACACAGGTTACAAACGACATACAAGTGCTTTATTTAAAAGCTACAACAGTTACCAAAGTCAATTGACAAACGGATAGCTATTCGGCTCTCAGAGTAACGTAACGAACTTCAATGAGGGTTCGATGGATTAGTAGAGAGACCGTACATTGGAATACTTGGGCTTTTATATCCTTTATCCAGCCCTTGGCCAACCCCTTCGCGGGTTAACCATTCTTGGGATCAGGCCTAGGGTTCCTTGCCATGTCAATCCTATAATGTATGCATTTGGATCAGTTCCGCTGATACAGTTGTTCATTTACACATAGGTCAGTAATAGGACAAGGTCTCAGTTCGCGACCCCGACGAGTGGCCTGCAGGCATATTAATTATTTGTGTGTGCGGAGGTCACAACGACCAGAATCTCACTCAGAATGTCATTCAGCCTCCATTTTGATGTTCAGGGTGACTTCCACATTACAAGAGAACCTAAAATGGCGGCTAAATTCAAGATGGCGACTTACATTACTTTTCGTTAAGGTCAAGACCTTGCCGCGGAGTCTATTAACATGATATTTTAGACAACTTGGCATAGGCCAATACACATTCAATTACTGCGATTGTAGGCATAATATTATTTCAATTCCAACAGACCCTCCTTTTGGCCTACGCCAAGTGAAGTGCTAATATCATTTCTAATACTTTTGCAAATAACTCCATGTATTGTCATCCATACATCCCGAATCATTGTCTGTAATATCTATAGTCATTAGGTCGTTCATCAGAACCTCTTGTAACACAAACTCTTTGGATGCTGTATCTGGGGCATACATTCTATGCCCTATTGTGCTCACTGCTTGGGCACAACATCCCCCTAGCATCCCACATATACTCGGAAGACATTGAAAACAGCAACAAAGAAATAGCAGGATCCCCAAAATAACCAGAATAACAGAAAGCACCTTCCAACCCCAAGATCGTAAAGAATCCCAGAACCAGGTGCTAAGATTCCAATCTCCTACAGGGATATGTACTTCAGAACTAAGAATATGCAAGTTCTGTATTGCTTTAAAAATTGTCGGCGAGGAATCTGGTACGAAAACACAGCAAGCGGACCCCACCAATTTGCATACTCCACCTCGTTCTGCCAGAATGACATCTAATGCCATCCGATTTTGAAGTGCTACCAATCTTATTGCTTTTTGTTCTAGTGTCATATTGTAGAGTATGTCCGTGGTCCGGTTGATCGCTCTTTCCAGTACCCTTGCTAATCCCCTAATGTTCTCAGAGTTTGTTATTTGTCTCCAAAAGGGCACAACTGATTTTGCTATATCTCCCAATATTGCCCAGGGGTATCTCTGTTCTTGTCCCGCCGTGGGCGAGCCTTAGAAACCTCCAATGTACTAGCTACAAATACCCCTGGTAACAGGATTCCTAAATAACAGGTTCCCTGCCAATCCTTGGGCAACCAGGGAAATGCTAAACTACCACAAACAAAATAAACAGGCCCCCCTACATACAGAGGCCTGTTTTCTCCAGTCAAATTTACAATGTTCACACAACCTTCAAAATCTCCCATTGGCCGAGTGCCATTTCTTTGTACACAAAAGGGGACCGAATCAGGGCTATGATTTATAGAGTAAGAAGGAGTCACGGCGTCCTTATTGCCTATCAGAGCCATTTTAAAGGAAATTAAAGTTTGAAAAGGAAGAGACAGTTTATCAGACGGCCTAATAGAAGCGACATTAGGTTTATTTCTATTTGCAAAAAGCGAGCATCCCAGGGGAGTTAATTCACGTTTCTCGAAATCATTCAAATTAGTTCCATCAAAGTTCCCTGAGATGCTATCATTCCAACGGCCAAAGAATAGTGCTCTAAGAGAGGCATAGCAAGCAGTCGTTAAAGGTAAAGGGTGAATATGCCATCCTAATCCCTTGTTCCCATGTTGCGGTAAATGAGTGCAAATCCAACAATTACTCTTATTAAAAATGGCATGTGTTGCCTTCATTACTATCATTAGAGTGTTATTATGATACTTGTGTCTATGTTGGGAGTCTCTAGGGGACAGAGTGTGAAGGTGTACAGAGGGAGTCAAAGCAGTTGGTACAATCTCGGTCGGTAGTAGAGGTTTTAGAGGATAGATTTCTTCAAAGTACCAAAGTCCTACAGCAATAATTGCAAAAATAACAATTATCATTATCAAAACACAGCAATACGTTTTCGGGGCCCAGGCACATTGTTCATTGTCCAAGTTGGTCACCCCCTTATTCACAAGTCCAATGCGGGGAGCAGCAGTGGAGGTGGCAGGCATTGTAGTTCCTCAATCGACGACCCCAATGTTCGTTGCTGGCGACGCTACGGTGGCGCGATTTCTTAGTCCTTCCCAACCCTAGCCAGCAGAATCCCTTTTTCTTCCTGTTGTTCAACAGAAACTTTCTTATACAAAAGAAAACTTTCAATCTCTTCTCTTTGCCAAATGCACGGAAAAACCCGTGCCGTAGTTCTATTTTCTTCGTCGGAGGTTGTACCTGGTGGTACCCAAAACTGTTTGATCCGAAAATAAGGTGTCGTCACTTCCTGAGGGAAGCGACGTATCAGAGGCGACGGAAGTCGCAGAACTTGAAACAGTGTTTTCCGGAAGTGATTTTTCAAAAGAGTGCGGAGACGAAATGGACTGTTCCCCAAGCTCCACATGCTCAGAGAAATTCTCCGACTCACAGCGCTGTTTGCTACTCCAAGATCAGGGACTGTAGCATCAGCGAGGGGATCTGCTTCTTCTGTAACGTGTGGCATCGGGTGAGGAAGTTTCTTGACATGCGTTGCGTGGATCCAGTGTTTCTTCCCAGCCACCCGCAATGCTGTCCGGGTGACCAACAGCACCTGGTAGGGTCCCTTCCAACGAGGAGCGAGACAGGAAGACCTTTCGTAGGCCTTCACTAGGACCCAACTTCCAGGCTGTATATCGTGTCCTGGGTCCGTGAACCGTACAGGTAAAGCAGAATATACCTGGTGATAAATGAAATACAGGTTTTTAGTTAACTGGTTACAGTAGTCTACAAGCAATAGATTTTCCACCTCTCTCAGGGCTTTAGGTTTTGGGAGACCCCAAATGTTAGCAGGTCTCCCCATCACTACTTCAAATGGAGAAAGCCCAGTCTTAGTTTGAGGTGTGGTACGCATAGCCAATAATACAACAGGTTAGGCATCTGGCCATTTCAGTTTGGTATCGGCACATGTTTTTGAAAGCTTATTCTTTAAGATACCATTATGTCTTTCCACCAACCCAGCACTTTGAGGATGTCTAGCTGAGTGAAATCGTTTCTCAATATGTAATGCTGTGCATATAAGCAAAATTACTGTTGCAACAAAATGAGGACCATTGTCCGAACAAATTACCCTTGGGAGCCCAAATCGAGGAAAGAATTATTTTACCATAATCTTTGCAGTGGTCATGGCGGTAGCATCTTTAATGGGGAAAGCATCGACCCATTTACTAAAGGCACAAATAATTACAAGAACATATTTCAGATTGTTAAACCGTTCCATCTCAATAAAATCAAAGTGAATGACCTCGAAGGGAACAGAAGGGGGCCCAAAGCTTCCCCTTGGAGTTACTGTCCCCTTACCCACATTGTGCTGTAAGCAGATCATGCAGTTCCGAACATGACGTTTTGCAGTCTCCAGAATCTTGTTATTCACCCAAACTTGTTCTAACATTTTCATGATCTGCTGAGCACACACATGTGTAGGACCGTGTGCCATCGTAACCATTGCCAGTACATATGAATCAGGGAGCAACCATTTTCCTTCAGATGTATCCACCCAACACCCATCATCATCTAGTTTCCCCATTCCTTCGGCCCACCTTTTAGATTCTTCTACTGTAGCATCAGTTTCCCGCACAGACCCAATACCTTCATCCATTACATAGGCATCTTTTGTTTCTCTTAGCGCATACATGTCTGTGCTAAGGTCTGTGGCCGTTTGCCTGGCTATCAGGTCCGCAAAGGTGTTCCCTCTTCCCACATCATCTATGACCTTAAGATGTGCTGCACATTTCATGATCGCTAACTGCCTAGGGAGCGAGAGTGCTGAGAGCAATTGCACTATCAAGGGGCCATGCTGAATCTTGTTCCCATGTGAGGTCAGGAACCCTCTTTCGGACCAGAGCCTCCCAAAGTTGTGAGCCACCCCAAAGGCGTACTGGCTATCAGTATATATATTTACTATACGCCCTTCGGAGAGTTTGCAAGCTCGGGTCAATGCTATAATCTCTGCGGCCTGCGCAGAGTTATGTGAAATTCTCTTAGTTTTAACAACTTTACTCAATGTAGTAACTGCGTAAGCAGCTGTAGATGTACCATCTGAAAGTTTGAAGCAGGAGCCATCACAAAACAGCTCCCCTTCTGCATTGTCCAAGGGAGTATCTATAAGATCTATCCTTCCCTTCGTTTCTTGCTCAGTGGTGTACAGACAGTGATGTAATTCTTCGTCACCGCAGACAGTGTTTTGCAGGAAAGGTAAGAGTTCAGCCGGATTAAGAACACAACACCTCTTAATTTGAATGTGAGGGGCAAACAGAATTAATTCATACCTTGTTAACCGTGCAGAGGTGAGGTGTTGCGTTTGGGTTTTGTGCAACAGGATATCTACAGAGTGAGGTACCATCAAAATCAAATCATGGCCTAGGACCATTCCCTCACTCTGTTTTACAGACGCGGCAGCCGCAGCGACAGCTCGCAAACATCTTGGCAAAGCGCATGCGACAGGATCAAGGGCGGAGGAGTAGTAGCCGCACGGCCTATCCTTCCCTCCGTGTTCCTGTGTTAACACAGCCAAAGCACATCCATCACATTCATGCACAAACAACACAAAGGCCTTATCATAATTTGGAGTACCCAGAACCGGTGCAGAGCATAACGCGGTTTTGAGAAGCTCAAATGATCGTTGATGTTCCGATTTCCATGGCAATGGCAGAGAAATGCCCTTCTTCGTCAAAGCCAACATAGGTTTTATCACTAGCGAAAAGTTCGGGATCCACAACCTACAGTAAAAAGCCATACCTATTAAGGCTCTGACTTCCTTCTGTGTATTTGGAACAGACATGCCAGAAATGTGTTTTATTCTTTCAGGTGTCAATCTTCTCCCCTCCTTTGACAGGAGGTAGCCTAAATAGGCGACCTCCTGACAACAATATTGAAATTTTTTGAGTGAAGCTTTATGACCATTTTTGGCTAGATGAACAAGCAACAGTACAGTGCCTTCTTTACAAGCACTTTCAGAGTCTGCAGCCAAAAGCAAATCATCAACAGCAATGTACAAGTAGGTGGCAATTCAAGGGTGTCGAGCTGTTCTTTCAAAGCTCTACTATAAATACTTGGACTTTCAGTATACCCTTGAGGTGCCCTAGTAAATGTAAAGGAGCCTCCCCCCAAGGTGAACGCAAACAAATATCTACTTTCCTTATGTATAGGAATGCTAAAGAAAGCATTTTTTAAATCCGCAACACTGAAGTGCGTAGCCCTAGCAGGGATCATTGTCAATATCGTCGTTACATCGGGCACGATTGGGAATTGTGGGGCGACAACTCTGTTAATAGCACGAAGATCAATTATGAACCGATATGGGATTGCATTGTCGCCTTTCTTATATACAGGCAAGATCGGACTGTTACACAAACTACCTGTAATCTCCTCGATCACCCCACGATGCACAAAATCGGAGACAATGCATTTCAAAGCACGCTCGCCCTCAACTGATATTTTATACTGCGGAATGCGTGGCAGTTTAACTCCATGTTTCAAAACTATTTTAACGGGCTCAATCTGTAGTACCCAGACATCATTGTCGTCAACCGCCCATAAACATTCCGGGACAGTGCTAAACTCAGGAGGTAAAGGTCGAATCAGAAACTGAGAATTAGGAAGTTGCTGTGGTGAAACCGTCAGCCGTACTCCATCAGAGGAACAATGAATTACTGCATTCAATTTCTTTAACAAATTCAACCCCAGCAAATTCTCTCCACAGTTCGAAGTCAAAAGAAAAGGGCAATGGTCCGTAAAGGGACCCAAAGAAACAGACACCGGTGAAGAAACCGGACAGACAATTGGTATACCAGAAAACCCTACAGAAACATTTGTTTGCCCTGACAGTGGAATGTTTGGAACCCGAGAATGATCAATGGAGCACTTCTGTGCTCCAGTGTCTATCAAAAACTGGTGTTTCCTATTCCCTACTAATAATTCAACGTAGGGGCCTTTCTGATTAACGGGAATAGGTGAAGGTTCCAAACCCTGCTTCGGGCAGTCCTAATGAAATAGAGTATCGTCGGAAGGAAGCTCTTCAGAAAGGTAGGCAGCAGAAGGGTGATCAAATATGTTCCTCGAGTCCACACTCGAGGTCTGATTTTCCCGTGAAAAAGGTTGCTGAGGATCTTGCAAAAACTGGCCTCTATCAGGGCCCCCTGCTCCAGGGAGGCCCCTAGGTCGTCTACCCATACTCCCAAACGCACTGTTTGACCTTTGTCGAAGGACGGGGCACTGTGCTCGCCAATGACCTTCCTGGCAGCAATAAGCACATTGATTAATATTCACAGAACCCAAAGGAGCATTTCTTTTTGGGAGATACTGACCTCTAGTCTGTGTCGTGCCTCCTCTGGGGTTTCTAACAATTTGTTGTAATAATACTTTGGTTTTCAAATCTCCTTTCCTCTTTTCTATTTTCTCCTTCTCATTATTAACACGGTTCTCATAATACTGAGCCATGTGCAAAACCTCAGATTGAGATTTTGCCTGCCAAGCGCTCTCAGAGGACATAATCTGTGACTGGATGTCAGGCAACAATCCACGTACAAATTTGTCCACAAACAACCTTTTCCCAGACTCTGTACCCAAATCCTGCCCACTGAAGTCAGAAAATACCTGCTCGAATCTGTTAAAGAATTTGGTGGCGCCTTCAGTTTTCCCTTGAACACAGGCCGTAAGCTTGTCCCAAATAATTATTTTCTCTGGAATTATAGTTTTTAATTTTGCGACAATTCTATCAGGCAAAGTAAGTATTACCTGTGGTGGTTTCTCACCTGCTGGTCTTTCCCCATCAATCCTAATCATATTCGCTCACGTATCTCTCAACCATGGCACATCGTCTATTGTCCGAACCTGCTTCCATACATCTACGGGCAGGAGTACAGGGAATAGCAAGTCAATATCACTTAAGGTGAACACAGAGGACTGCAAGACGGACTCTATCTCTTTGTAAAACCCAGTCGGGTTTTTCCTGATATCAGGAACTGATTGTCTAATAGTGTTCACTTCCTGTCGTGGAAATGGGACGTGAACGAATTGCGATACATAATGTGCAGGGATATCCACAGCGGGTGCACCAGTCCTAGCGTCGGAGGAACCTCTCTCTTAGGCAACTGAGATATAGGTACCTCCGGCCGCTTACTAAGCAACATAGCCAGGTCGAGCGCTAAGGCAGCCGAAGAAGTGTCGGGCGAAAAAGCCCTTTTACAAATCCCCAGCAACTCTATGGGGCAACTAACCTTCTTTCTTACACATTCTTCTTGCAGGTACTGTACCATTACCTGAATTACCTTTCTTTGCATTTCTACTGTATACTGACTATACGTGCAATATACTTCATCTGGCGGAATCGATGAATCCGAGATCCATCGAATCGCATCTTTGGTACAAATTCGTACTTCCTCAGGTGCCGATCTACGACACGGAAGGAACCGTTTCTGTACATACATACTATAGTCTTCATCATCGTCATCTCGTGACTTCTCAAAGTCCTTCTTATACTCAAACAATTTTTCAACATGACCATGTACTTTCTGCTCTGTGTCCCTTGAAAGTGCCAAAGCATTTAGATCTCTTACCCCTTGTGGAAGATCCGAATTTTGTAATCTACCCCACATCACACATAAATGGGTCCCCAAACCTTCGATAAAAACATTTTTCTCGGGAAAACTGTTCAAATTAGATAATGTGGAAAAAACATTAACTTGATCACCTTTCTCCATACAGTGCTTAGCCCATGCAAACAATTCCTGTTTCTTATCTGCAGAAACAGTATTACGAGTGACGATCTTTGATCCTGCACCTTGATCAACTTCAGTCAATACGGGACCACTCGGGAGCGGAGGTGCAGGTAAATTTAATAAAGGTGCAACTATCGGCGCAGGAGGAAGGGGCGGTGCGATAGGTGGAGGAACAACAACTAGAGGAATAGGAACAATAGGTTGTACAGGGGGAACAGGAATAACAGCAGGAACAACAGCAGGAATGGGCAGAGCGCCCAAGAAAGGATCATACGGTGGTGGCGCAGAGGCACCGGGCCTGCGTTCGTTTAACAATTATTCAATAAATTCTTCGGAAACATGAAAATCTTTAGAGGGGTAATATTTCTGGATTCCAAGTGAAAAAGCCCTATCCATATTTTTAACTGATTCTGAATGTTTTTCTTTATCATATAACAACGCTTTTTCGGCATTTGTTTTATGATGGCGTGCATGTTTATCCCTACTTTTAAGATGCTGTAATGCTTCTTTTTTCCAATTCTGTAAAACATCAAAGGCTGCAGGTCTAGCCTTCTTTTTTAGCAAGACCGATTCTAGGTATTCAATACGGGAGATCTCAAAACTGCCATTGATTGGCCACTGAAATTCAGAGGCATGTCTGGTCTGTCTGTGCCAAATATCATTAAATACTATACTACCAATGCCATACTTACAGTACATAGTACATGCCGGCGACCCCTCCTGTGGTGCCGGGCGGCTAAATTCCAAGGATTGTCGATCGCTGCGGAACAGAGCCCTAAAGCAGCTAGACAATTTCCCAGGCATTTCACAAAAAATTGGTGTTACCTGGTCAATAATTGTGTCTGCAGATACAATACGCCAAATTCAAATTGTCAGGGTTAAATTAATAGCCGGGTCACGACTGCACCTGACCAAACCTAAGGAGGACCGTACGGTTTATCAAAGAACTTACCTAACGAATTTTACCTTGTGTTTGGTGGTTTCGACAAATCTGCCCACCTCAAAAAATGGACCCTCGTCAAGATGCCTTGTCAGACCACACGACTATCGTCCAAGGATCGGATTGTTCAGCGCTGCCGAGGTATCGCGTCTCGTTCTGTCGGGCCCGCAGAATCACACCGTCCGATCCCGGTTCGATAGTCTGCGTCAACCTTCAATGATCCGGCATCAATCTTGAGGGTCCCTATTCAGGCGCCAACTGTGAAAACATAAAAATTGATATGAGGCTGGGAAGCCCAAAAGAAACACACCACCACAGGTTACAAAGGACATACAAGTTCTTTATTTAAAAGCTACAACAGTTACCAAAGTCAATTGACAAACGGATAGCTATTCGGCTCTCAGAGTAACGTAACAAACTTCAACGAGGGTTTGATGCATTAGTAGAGAGACCGTACATTGGAATACTTGGGCTTTTATATCCTTTATCCAGCCCTTGGCCAACCCCTTCGCGGGTTAACCATTCTTGGGATCAGGCCTAGGGTTCCTTGCCAGGTCAATCCTATAATGTATGCATTT
Source organism: Ambystoma mexicanum (assembly GCF_040938575.1). Classification (NCBI taxonomy): domain Eukaryota; kingdom Metazoa; phylum Chordata; class Amphibia; order Caudata; family Ambystomatidae; genus Ambystoma; species Ambystoma mexicanum. The sequence continues at coordinate 453,537,986 of NC_090938.1, forward strand.
TGATCAGTTCCGCTGATAAAGTTGTTCATTTACACATAGGTCAGTAATAGGACAAGGTCTCAGTTCGCGACTCCGACGAGTGGCCTGCAGGCATATTAATTATTTGTGTGTGCGGAGGTCACAATGACCAGAATCACACTCAGAATGTCATTCAGCCTCCATTTTGATGTTCAGGGTGACTTCCACATTCCAAGAGAACCTAAAATGGCGGCTAAATCCAAGATGGCGACTTACATTACTTTTCGTTAAGGTCAAGACCTTGCCGCGCAGTCTATTTACATGATATTTTAGACAACTTGGCGTAGGCCAATACACATTCAATTACTGCGATTGGAGGCATAATATTATTTCAATTCCAACAGAGGGAGTTGCAGCTTTAACCCCATATATTTTGACAAGATGGGGAGCAGCCATGGGTGGTGGCAACAGTGGGCATGGAGCTGCCCATCTTGACATGTCATGAGAGTGTTAGAAAATATTTGAGCCCTGGTACTTATTTTTTTACAAATTAAGCTCTGAGGTGCAGCCACTCATTAACAAACCAGATCAGGGAGAAGCATATACAATGCAGCTACACAAGTCAGTCTGGGAAAGTAATTGGAGAAGGAGGCAAGGGGTTGGAGTTGGTTAGAGTAGAGTAGAGAAAAGATTGGAGAGTGCATAAGGAGGAGAGGCAGAGAAGTTTGGAAAGACAGAGGAGTGGAGATACAGGAAGATTTGCTGAGTGAGGTATAGAAGGTGAAAACTGTATTAAAGAGGGGTTATATCAATAGAGTATAGGTGTGACCTTATGGAGGATATCAAGCAGTACAATGGAAGTGATCGGCTTCCCCTCCAAAGGGACAATCAGCCTCCCTACCTTATGGGGTAAACAAATTTGTCTCAACAAAAAGGTAAGCTCCACAAATAATTGATCTCAAGGGTACTCTATGTGATTGAATTATCAAATCATGTGTTCATTATCATTAAATAAATTGTATTAAACATGTATGCACTTGGTCATAAAACATGTATAAAAATATACAGTGAAAAACAACAATAGACAATAATTTCATCTCACACACATATTTTAAAGCCCCAAAAATTCGTCAATAGGTGCTGTCTTTTCATTAAGTTTTATAAGCCAAATACAGGTAATGTGCAAATTCTCACTCATTCACAAGCCCAAACGTGTCCAAGTCTCTGTTATTGTAGCTTTGTTACGCTGGACATTCGTCAGGGGCTGAACATTTCTGTACGTGTGTTGTGATCAATGTGTTCATTGCATCCCAATCTTAGCGTAGTCCCCTGAAATACATAAACTATTTAATTTAGTTACTAACTCTCCAAATGACTTCCTTATAAATTCATCAATAATCCCTTAGAAACTTGGTATCGCAATTTACTACTACATATCTTTCCACGGGGTCTAAGAGTTCTCTTTACAACCTCCTTCAACATTAAATGTTGACCACACCCCCAGTAATATTACTGGTGCGTACTTTAAGGAAACCAAACCTCTATTCAGCAAAAAAACAATAAAAACCAATCCTCTTTACCCAACTGTCCACAGTGAAACACCATTTTTTCTAGTCCCATATCCTAGACAGGCATGTACTCGTGAGGACTTACATCTAACGATCAGTACCCAGATTTTCGTCTTTGTATATTGGGGCTACTAAATGCTCCCTCTTGCTCTAAACATGAGCCATGTAACCTATGTAGGAATAGATTATAGTTAGGCTATTAATCATGGAAAAGGACCACAAAGTAGCCTTCCCTTCTCTCTACCTAACTTCCGTTTCTCAGATGTAAAAAGGTGAAACAAAACTGACTTACTTGTAAAAAACAACTTGCAGGCATCACGTGACATCACTGCTTCTAACAGGGAAATAATGACGTCACTACGTTAGCGTGTCCCTGTTCGTTTCCCTGAGGATTGACACCTAACTCTCCACATTGGAATGGTTACGTGTGTCGGTCATGGTGTAAAAGAATATGGGACACTACCACAATAATTAGAGACAACTATTTCCATCTAAACTACGAGGGGGAATTGCTGCCTTAAAGTCTTCTCACTCTAATCCCATCACTGATCGTGTCTAGGTTGAATCCCGGTTCACTAACCTCAAAGCCTATCTGAGCACTCAATATACCATCTTGATTTTTAACCAATCCTGGCCAATGATCTAAACCCATGTACCATACGCTGTGTTAGGCGGAAACCTGTGCAGTTCCCTCTGGGACCACTGCAAAAGATTTAGGACTACAGGTGTTTGGCAGTAAACCCACTTGGTAGCAGTCTGTACCACACAGATTCACTTGGTAGCTGTGGCTGAGCAGTCAGACTTCCCTCAAGAAGAGTTAGGCAGTATGTGGAGTATACAATATAGGGCAATTCTACACAGTAAGACAAGCAAACACGCAACAAGGCTTCGGTGTAAAGATATAAAGGTATTTATTTATAACAAAACATCGATAGAAAACACTCTGGCACTATCACGGCAAACACTTCAATTACACTTACTCTACGAAGGAAAACAGATCAATCCCCCTAACAATAGTTCGACAAGTCTAGGTTCTACCAGCATCACTTATTTGCAGACATAGGTGTATGCTTCAACCTAGATGGCACTCTAGTATTCGTTAGGACGGGAGAGAAAAATAAGCAGGTTATGAAATCAACACAGTTCAATACTTCACGGGAAAATGCAAGGCAAGAAGACAAGAACCACAATAGATCATAAAGTTCAGAGGTCAGGCCCACTCGGAGAGAGGCAAGGCGATATGTCACAAAAAGTCTCTTAGTGGAAATGCGTTCGAGTCTTTGTAGCAAATTGTTATCGGAAGGTTGAACCAGTTCAGAACAACACACTAAAGAAAGCTTGGAGGCGACCCAAAGGAAAGGCGAGGATTAAGACACCCCACTCGATCCGGCAGGAAGGGAAGCCAGGTGGACACGGTACCTTGATTGTGGAGAGACAGCTCCGGCGGGGGCAGTTGTTCCTGGTGGTGGATGCACGTCGGGTCTTTGCCAAGAGTAGATATGATCTCGTCGTCGAAGAAAAGTGAAGTCCGGTGCACCACCAGGGAAGAGACCAGCCGCGGAGTGCTCCGTCACAAGGCACCACCTTTTGGTCGCAATACAGGGGTAGTGGCTATCCGGTTGTTGAGGTGCTCTGCACGGGCAATTCGACCACTGCGTCCTGGAGCGAAGAAAAAGCAAAGGGGGACTGGTTGTTCCCACCAGTCAGGGGAAGAGACTCTCCGGCAGGGAGATCTCCTCTGTCGTCGGGAAGTGGTGAGTTGGTTCTGCAGGGCTCCACCGGAGGTGTCGTCGTGCAGGTCGGCTCAGCGTTACCCTTGTCGGATTCTTAGGTCCTGTGGGGACTTCTGAAGATCCAGTCCCAAAAGCCCTGCTTTTATGCAGAAAACCCCCATTCATTCAGCCTAGCTGTCAATCAACACATGCTAAGTGGTGAGCGGGGATGCTCACCACTTGGGCCAATCACACCAGAGTGCGACCGGAGTTGGCAAGGCAACTCGGTCCATGGTGCCTAAACCTCCTCCCACACCCCTGTGGTAACCCAGACAGAATGGCACCACTTTGGAGGGTCTCTGTACAGAAGCCCGCCAAATGTGGAACAAAGGGCTCAACCTTTGGTTTAGGAGTCACAGAGACGAACACAGTCGCTATTTTAAAAACCGAGTTCTGGCAGAAAATACCATCCGGTAAACTTATTTAAGATAAGTAAACTCATGGTATGCTAGAAATTAACGAGGAAAAGTATCAATCTCCAACAATGGGAAGAATCCCATCGGGTTATGTCCGGGGTCGAACATAACAAGTAGTTTCCACTGCCACCAGCCAAAACTCGACGAGGGGGGACGGGACAGTGCCCCCTCGAATAACAGACCTAGGAGTAATCCAATTACCCCTACTAGTACGTCCACAATAGGATGGTCTGTACTAGTTCTGTTAGTAAATTTAGGTCTAGTAAAGCCAATGGTGACTTTACATGCCCGGGGAGACAGTAGTCAGTCCCCGGGTATGGAGTCTATGATGGAGGTCCGCTAGGACGCCCCAGTGTTACGGCACGTAGGGTGCGGTGTAACACACATAGCCAAACATATGAGACCCTATGGAGTAAAAGACCCCATAGCCCATAGAACACATTGACATTCAAAGGAATTACACACATTCATGTCCAAGAGTGGTAGAAAAAGAGTCTCACTCTTGGCAGGATGGAAAAAAACAAACTCCAGAAATCCAGCAAAGCTGCTGGGGGACTCACTAGGTTAGGAAATTCAGCCTAAACACAGAATTCTCCCTAACACTCGCCCCCCCCAGACTAAGGGACAGGAGGATTTAATCCACTCCTGGATGAATCTCATACCTCTAGTCGATGACATACATCCAAGAGAGACCATGAGCATTTTGGTGGTGACATCCTGACCTGTGCTTAATGGTGAAATCAAACCCTTGCAGGCAGATCGACCATCTCAATAGTTTTGGGTTTTCCCTTTCATTTGCATTAACCATCTCAAGGGTTGGTGGTCAGTCTGAATGACAAAAGTAGAACCATGCAAGTACGGCCTAAACTTCTTCAGAGCCCACACGATAGCAAAGCACTCTCTTTCGATTCTTGCCCACCTTGTTTCAGGATCCTTCAGTTTGCGGCTGATGAAGCAAACAGGGTGCTCCCTACCTTTCCCATCCAGTTGACTGAGTATGGCACCTATCCCTACATTTGAAGCATCTGTCTGCACAATGAAGTGTTGGCGGTAATCAGGAGCTCTGAGTACTGGGGCTTGGCAAAGAGCCTTTTTCAGTTTTTCAAAAGCCTGATTGCACTCCGCGTTCCATCTAACCTTTTTAGGGAATTTGGGCGAGGAGATGACATTCAGTGGAGAAGATATGGTCCCGAAGTTCTCTATGAAATTCCTGTAATACCCAGTGAGGCCTAGGAAGGCTCTCACTTGGGTTTGAGTAGTAGGTGTTGTCCAATTTTGCACAGCTTCAATCTTACTGAGCAAAGGCCTTATTTCTCCACCTCCTACCTCATGTCCAAGATAGACTACCTTACTCTGCCCAATTTGGCATTTACTCACCTTTATGGTCAGATTGGCTCGTCCAAGAGCCTGCAAAACATCTCTCAGGTGGGTTACATGTTCTTCCCAGGAATTGCTGAACACTGCGATGTCATCCAAGTATGCCATGCAGAAGTCCTCCATCCCGTTCAGAACCTGGTTTACCATCCGTTGAAACGTAGCAGGTGCATTCTTCAATCCAAAAGGCATTACCTTAAACTGGTATAAGCCAACGGGGGTAGAAAATGCAGTTTTCTCCTTGGCATGGTCTGTCAGGGCTATTTGCCAATAGCCTGACGTCAAGTCAAATGTGCTGAGGAACTTGGCGGCACCAAGTTTATCCACAAACTCATCTGTTCTTGGCAAAGGGTGGGCATCAGTCTTGGTGACTGCATTAAGAGCTCTATAATCCACGCAGAATCTAAGCTCTTTAGATCCGGCCTTTGGTACTAACACAACTGGGCTAGACAATGGACTAGTAGAGGGCTCCATTACCCCGAGATCAAGGATCTTGCTGACTTCACCTTTGATATGGGTTTGTACGTGTTCTGACATTCGGTATCCTCTGCTTTTGACTGGCAGACAGTCACCAGTGAGTATGTCATGCTGGCCCCAAGGGGTCAAGCCTGGTGAAAGCGAGAACAGAGAGGCAAACTGATTAAACATGGATTTGCACTCTTCTTGTTGCTCGGGTGTCAGATTGGAAGAGAGATTTACTCCTTCAATTTTTTCATCCAAAGGCAAGCCTCTGAGGAGATCCGGAAGAGCTTCACTCTCTTCTTCTTCCTCGGATGATGCTAGAAGCAACGCTCCTACATCAGGTCGTGAGACATACGCTTTGAGTCGGTTGGTGTGGAAGACTGTCGGAGCCTCCTTGGGATTGCCCAAGTCCACCAGATAGTTAACTTCTCCGAGTGTACCCACAACTCTGAAGGGTCCCATCCATTTGTCTTGCAAGGCCCTCTGCCTTGTTGGGATCATAACGAGAACAAGCTGGTCTTGAGCGAACTCAACCATGTTAGCCTTTTGATTGTGCCAGTGCTTGATCAGTTCTTGTCCAGCTTTCAAGTTATCACTTGCTTCTGTCATCATGTGCGACATTCTCCTCCGGAGACCTATCACGTAGTCAGTCACTCTGACTGGCTTGGGGGAAGGAGCACTCTCCAACCCCTCCTTAATCAGGGCCATTGGACCTCTGACGGGATGACCATAGAGAATTTCAAAGGGAGAATAACCTACTCCCTCCTGAGGGACTTCTCTATAAGCAAAGAGAAGGCATGGCAGTAGAAGGTCCCACTTACGCTTAAGGGGTTCCTCTAAAGCACCTATCATGCTCTTCATGGTTCGGTTGAACCGTTCTACCAACCCATTGGTTTGTGGGTGGTAAGCCGTTGAGAACATGTAAGTAACTCCACAGGTTTTCCACATGGCTTTCATGTAGTGGGACATAAAGTTTGACCCCCTGTCAGAGATTACTTCCTTAGAAAACCCGACCCTAGTAAAAATACCAAGGAGGGCCTTAGCCACAGCCAGAGCAGTAACAGTCCTCATAGGAATTGCCTCAGGATACCTAGTAGCATGGTCTACTACAACAAGTATAAACCTGTTGCCTGAGGAGGTGGGAGGATCAAGGGGACCAACAATGTCAATCCCTACTCTCTCAAACGGGACTCCCACAACTGGGAGAGGCACTAAAGGTGCCATATTCTTGGAGCCAACCTTACAAGAGGTCTGGCAGGTGTGGCAGCTCCTGCAGTGTTTTTCTACTTCGGCCCCCATCTTTGGCCAATAGAAGTAGAGGGAGAGCCTTTCCTTAGTCTTCTTGAAACTCAAGTGACCAGCCAAAGGAATCTCGTGGGCTAACTGCAAGAACTGTGGTCTGTTCTCTTGGGGTACTACGAGTTGTCTGTAGTCTCCAGGTGCAGACTCGGTCGGTTCACTGTAGAAGAGGCCATCTTCCCAGTGCAACCTGTATTTTCCAGGCTCTTGCCCTTCAGCCTGAGCTTCTGCCTGGTGGTGAAGACCTTCCAGAGTTGGACATTCTCTCTGTCCCTTACTGAAGTCTGTTGGTTAGTTGAGCATATAACAATTTATTTGGCAAAGAGGAAAACAAAATTTGCCAAAAGGCACATTCTGTTGTACAAAGTAATTCGTGACGTTTAACATATTAAAACAAATTGCGAAGAAGCAATAAATGATGGAGAGGTGATGCTGTCCAATTGTGGAGTGGCCGACGCGTTTCGAGGGTAACCTCTTCTTCATAAGGGCCCAATTGAACTGTTGACAACATTTCAAGGAGACAAAAAGTAAAATCTTTTATTTTATTTCCATAACAGTCAAGGACTGACTGACAAGCTGTACATAACTCGGGATGCTAGCGAGATGGTGAAGAGCAGAATACTGGAGATCTAGTATGGTGAAAAGAGTGAACTAACAGATCAAAGAGAAACACTCTATACTAATAGCTAAACACATAACAAAGGAGATGTATTGTGTGAGATCCACCTACATGGTGGGATCTAGAAAATGGCGTGATGAAGAGTCAGACAGATCGAGATAAGCCAAAAGCGGTAGTGGGTTCTAAATAGCAAGGACCACCCTTGAATAGTGAAAAAGCTGAGTCAATATGGGGAGCGTGTTTAAGAAAAAACCATACCCCTCCTGTGGACGGAGAAAGAATAACTCCAAAAGAGCGCTACTGAATAAAATAAATAATACTTAAAATAAACCGGAATTGGTTTTAAAGAATGCACTCACTCGAGTTGCGGGACGAGTAGCCAAGGCAACAGGGGCATCCGTGTGGTCAACAAGTATTCGAAACAATTATACGATGCAGGGCATCTGCAAAGAGACACGTACTGCTGGCACCTAAGTGGGGACATATACATTTCTGTTATACTGGAGAAAAATAAACCTGGGGTCTCCCAACCGGGCAAAGGGACCCAAGTAGCGGTAGCTTACCTGTACAGTGCGGGGAACACTGTTAGTGGAAACTGAAACCGGCAGGCAGTGGCTCCGCGCGGTCGTAACCTAGGTAACGAGCTGTGCTGGGGACACGCCGTCAGACGTAGAAAGGAAACTAAATAATAAACATAGAAAAGGGCATAGAAGCCGGTGAGTGAGGAATATGGAGGCCATCATGCAATGGCGCATAGTGCAAGCGTACTCATAGGGACTGACCAGAGATCAGGATAAATAAGAAAAGTAGAGTTAATATGTTCCATAATGAAACATAAGAATTCTGGTGTTCACCATCGCAACGCATTTTATAATTTTGGTTCTAATGGAACAGAAATTTGTGAATAGTACAATAATCGTTACAGTCATGATAGATAACACAAATGGTACATGCAGTTTACTCTTAATAGTCCAAAACAAATCATGTAGAGTCATGAGGCTACTCATTATATAGTGAGACAAGTATAATTCAATGGCAAGGGGATAAAAGATTGCGATGTAGCCTATTACTCATACAAGGTTCGAACGAATGGAGAGATGGTTCAATTGGTCATTCGTGAACAGGTGCAAACATTTAAGTGAATATAGGCAAGTCAAACATAGGAAAATACAGTTCCCTTAAAGAAAACATCAAAGTCACAACACTTGTAATGACAAAGAAAAAAAATTTTTTTTAAGGTCCGGGATACTGACACTTGTGTATAGTAGTTGGCGATGTAACATGTGAGTTTCACAATTCACTATAGAAAGCAACTCAAAGAGAATTCATCATTCAGACCCTTAGGTTGCAAAGTGTCAAGTGTGTGGATCCAGTACTTCTCTCGCTGTGACAACAGGGATTGGTAATTGCCACCTCTGTGTGGACGTTTGACAATTTCTATGACTTGAAATTTAATTTGTGCAATCGTATGTTGGAATTCGATGAAGTGCCTTGCCACTGGGGATCTGAGATTCTTACATCTGATGGTGGATTTGTGTTCTGACCATCTTTCTTTGACGGGTCTTGTGGTTTGTCCTATGTATAATTTACCACAGGGACATTTCAATGAGTAGATGACACCTGCGGAGAGGCAGGTGGAAAAGTCTCTGATTTTGAATTTCTTCCCAGTTTGTGGGTGAGATATCGTTTCACCTTTTATAACATTGTTACAGTTCGTACAGTTCAAGCAGGGAAAGGTACCCTTCTTTATGGTACTCAGTACAAGTTGTTTGTCTTTAGGAGGTCTTTCCGCTCTCACTAGTTTATCTTTGAGATTATGTCCACGTTTAAAGGCCATCATTGGTGCTTTGGGAAATAATTTCAGGAGAGAGGGATCATTGTGTAGTATGGTCCAATTTTTACGCAGAGTTTTGCTGATTTGGAAACTCTGTCGTGAGTACTTTGAAATGTAGAGTAGCGGTGTGGACTTATCCTTGACTTTAGGGATGCGTAGTTGTTCCTTCGTGAAGGTCTCTGATCTGTTGCGGGCTTCTCCTGTGATAGTATCTGGATACCCCCTAGATCCAAATCGTTCAACTAGAAATGAACATTCTGAGTCAAGGCCTGCTGGGTCTGAGATAATTCTCTTCAATCTTAACATTTGACTGAATGGTAGGCTTTTGAGCATGGGTTTAGGATGGAAACTGCTGAAATGTAAAAGATTATTCACGTCTGTTGGTTTATGGTACACCGTGGTGTCGATGTGACCCTCTTTGATCTGTAAGCTCACATCCAAAAAATGTAATGAAGGGTCCCCTACTTCCATTGTGAATTTGATTGTGTTGTTCACTGAATTCAGATGTTCCAAAAAAAGATCCAATTCATCTCGTGTACCACACCAGATACCGAAGATATCATCTATATAACGTTTCCAGGTCAAGATTTTAAATGACCAAAATGGGTGATCCAACACGTTTTCTTTTTCAAATTTATACATGTAGGTGTTAGCATAAACCGGAGCCATGGCCGACCCCATTGAAGTACCTGATGATTGTACATAGTATTGGCCCTGAAATCTAAAGTAACTGTTGTGAAGAATTATTTCCAGTAATTCCACAATAAATTCTTTGTTCCCTCTTATATGTTCATGATTCAACAGGAGCCAGAGTACAGCATCAACCCCTTCGATGTGGGGAATAGAGGTGTAAAGGCTGCATACATCCATACTAAAGAGAATGCAGCTAGTGTCCAGGGCTATGATTTCTTGTAGACAGTTGAGGAAGTCTGTAGTGTCCTTCAGGTAGGTTGGTATTTCCTGGATTAGAGGTTGAAGTAAACGATCCACATAGATGGCCAATGGGTCAAATATGCTATCAGTTCCCGCAACTATTGGTCTGAGTGGCGGATTAATGTTGTCTTTATGAACCTTTGGTAAGCCATAGAACACAGGCGTGATTGGATATTTGTTTATAAGGAACTGACTTGTTTTTGAATCAATCCAGTTGTTTTCCAAAGCATTGTCAATAGCTTTCTGGATGATGGCTTTGATTCTAAGTAGTGGATCATTATCAAGTTTTGTGTAAGTAACGGTGTCGTTAAGTAGTTCCAGACATCTCCGTGTGTAGTAGGATGAATCCATGATCACGATTGCCCCACCCTTATCCGCAGGTTTGATAGTTAAATCTTCATCTTTAGCCAGCTGTTCAACATGTTCAAGTTGGCTATTCTTAATATTAACTGGTTTAGTGCTATGGTAATTAATTCTTTTGAGGTCATTAATGACACTCTTCTCGAAGAGATCCAAGATCGAATTTTGAATCTGAGGGTCGAAAGTACTCTTGGGGCGCATCTGTAGGATGTCATCCTCTAGGGCCTGTGATTCTGTATCCAAATCGGATTCGAAAAACATCTTCAATCTTAATTTCCTCAACAATCTGTGAAGACAGATTTTTTCTTCAAATAGTGATGTGTTGCAAGTAGGAACAAAGGAAAGACCACGGTTTAAGATATCAAGTTGGCCACTCGTCAGGTTTTTGCTTGATAGGTTGATGACTAGATTTTCACTTATTTGTATCTTCCTTTTTGTGTTTTTCTTGCCTCGTCGTGTTTTTCTTTTTCTTTTTGTCTGTCTCTCAGGCCTAAAAAAACACCTGTGGTACTAGCAACTGTCCCAGATTGAGATGGTGTAAGGTGGGGAATTGTGGTCCCAGGTGTTGGTACTTGCTGTGGAATTTGTTCTTGTGATAATTCTTCACAACAGTTACTTTAGATTTCAGGGCCAATACTATGTACAATCATCAGGTACTTCAATGGGGTCGGCCATGGCTCCGGTTTATGCTAACACCTACATGTATAAATTTGAAAAAGAAAACGTGTTGGATCACCCATTTTGGTCATTTAAAATCTTGACCTGGAAACGTTATATAGATGATATCTTCGGTATCTGGTGTGGTACACGAGATGAATTGGATCTTTTTTTGGAACATCTGAATTCAGTGAACAACACAATCAAATTCACAATGGAAGTAGGGGACCCTTCATTACATTTTTTGGATGTGAGCTTACAGATCAAAGAGGGTCACATCGACACCACGGTGTACCATAAACCAACAGACGTGAATAATTTTTCACATTTCAGCAGTTTCCATCCTAAACCCATGCTCAAAAGCCTACCATTCAGTCAAATGTTAAGATTGAAGAGAATTATCTCAGACCCAGCAGGCCTTGACTCAGAATGTTCATTTCTAGTTGAACGATTTGGATCTAGGGGGTATCCAGATACTATCACAGGAGAAGCCCGCAACAGATCAGAGACCTTCACGAAGGAACAACTACGCATCCCTAAAGTCAAGGATAAGTCCACACCGCTACTCTACATTTCAAAGTACTCACGACAGAGTTTCCAAATCAGCAAAACTCTGCGTAAAAATTGGACCATACTACACAATGATCCCTCTCTCCTGAAATTATTTCCCAAAGCACCAATGATGGCCTTTAAACGTGGACATAATCTCAAAGATAAACTAGTGAGAGCGGAAAGACCTCCTAAAGACAAACAACTTGTACTGAGTACCATAAAGAAGGGTACCTTTCCCTGCTTGAACTGTACGAACTGTAACAATGTTATAAAAGGTGAAACGATATCTCACCCACAAACTGGGAAGAAATTCAAAATCAGAGACTTTTCCACCTGCCTCTCCGCAGGTGTCATCTACTCATTGAAATGTCCCTGTGGTAAATTATACATAGGACAAACCACAAGACCCGTCAAAGAAAGATGGTCAGAACACAAATCCACCATCAGATGTAAGAATCTCAGATCCCCAGTGGCAAGGCACTTCATCGAATTCCAACATACGATTGCACAAATTAAATTTCAAGTCATAGAAATTGTCAAACGTCCACACAGAGGTGGCAATTACCAATCCCTGTTGTCACAGCGAGAGAAGTACTGGATCCACACACTTGACACTTTGCAACCTAAGGGTCTGAATGATGAATTCTCTTTGAGTTGCTTTCTATAGTGAATTGTGAAACTCACATGTTACATCGCCAACTACTATACACAAGTGTCAGTATCCCGGACCTTAAAAAAAATTTTTTTTCTTTGTCATTACAAGTGTTGTGACTTTGATGTTTTCTTTAAGGGAACTGTATTTTCCTATGTTTGACTTGCCTATATTCACTTAAATGTTTGCACCTGTTCACGAATGACCAATTGAACCATCTCTCCATTCGTTCGAACCTTGTATGAGTAATAGGCTACATCGCAATCTTTTATCCCCTTGCCATTGAATTATACTTGTCTCACTATATAATGAGTAGCCTCATGACTCTACATGATTTGTTTTGGACTATTAAGAGTAAACTGCATGTACCATTTGTGTTATCTATCATGACTGTAACGATTATTGTACTATTCACAAATTTCTGTTCCATTAGAACCAAAATTATAAAATGCGTTGCGATGGTGAACACCAGAATTCTTATGTTTCATTATGGAACATATTAACTCTACTTTTCTTATTTATCCTGATCTCTGGTCAGTCCCTATGAGTACGCTTGCACTATGCGCCATTGCATGATGGCCTCCATATTCCTCACTCACCGGCTTCTATGCCCTTTTCTATGTTTATTATTTAGTTTCCTTTCTACGTCTGACGGCGTGTCCCCAGCACAGCTCGTTACCTAGGTTACGACCGCGCGGAGCCACTGCCTGCCGGTTTCAGTTTCCACTAACAGTGTTCCCCGCACTGTACAGGTAAGCTACCGCTACTTGGGTCCCTTTGCCCGGTTGGGAGACCCCAGGTTTATTTTTCTCCAGTATAACAGAAATGTATATGTCCCCACTTAGGTGCCAGCAGTACGTGTCTCTTTGCAGATGCCCTGCATCGTATAATTGTTTCGAATACTTGTTGACCACACGGATGCCCCTGTTGCCTTGGCTACTCGTCCCGCAACTCGAGTGAGTGCATTCTTTAAAACCAATTCCGGTTTATTTTAAGTATTATTTATTTTATTCAGTAGCGCTCTTTTGGAGTTATTCTTTCTCCGTCCACAGGAGGGGTATGGTTTTTTCTTAAACACGCTCCCCATATTGACTCAGCTTTTTCACTATTCAAGGGTGGTCCTTGCTATTTAGAACCCACTACCGCTTTTGGCTTATCTCGATCTGTCTGACTCTTCATCACGCCATTTTCTAGATCCCACCATGTAGGTGGATCTCACACAATACATCTCCTTTGTTATGTGTTTAGCTATTAGTATAGAGTGTTTCTCTTTGATCTGTTAGTTCACTCTTTTCACCATACTAGATCTCCAGTATTCTGCTCTTCACCATCTCGCTAGCATCCCGAGTTATGTACAGCTTGTCAGTCAGTCCTTGACTGTTATGGAAATAAAATAAAAGATTTTACTTTTTGTCTCCTTGAAATGTTGTCAACAGTTCAATTGGGCCCTTATGAAGAAGAGGTTACCCTCGAAACGCGTCGGCCACTCCACAATTGGACAGCATCACCTCTCCATCATTTATTGCTTCTTCGCAATTTGTTTTAATATGTTAAACGTCACGAATTACTTTGTACAACAGAATGTGCCTTTTGGCAAATTTTGTTTTCCTCTTTGCCAAATAAATTGTTATATGCTCAACTAACAAACTGCTGTTATATATCTATATCCATATATTTGAAGGCCCTATGTGGCATCAGTAAACAGTGTGCAGGGGACGGGAGGGCCCCACTTTTTGGGTCCTCTTCTATTTTCTCTTTTCTGATTTAGGCTTTGTGCCAAGGCCTTTTTTCCTCCCCCGCACCTTTAAATTCTTAAACCAGCTCTTCTGTACATATAATGATGATTTGAATTTCTATATCAATTGTTACCAGGTGTGCACCACTGTCAGCATTTTTGTTTCCTTACTGAAGTCTGCCCTGCTGGGTCCACCTTCTGCCAGTAAAGACTGCATCTCAGGATGGTCAACAGGATCCAGATCTCCAATGAGTTCCTGGCCTTCCATTAGCTCTTCCTCAGAGTCTAATTCTACCACACAGGGTTGTACCTCCCTCTCAGCCTCAGCTGGAGGTGGAGTTACGGGTGTAACTTTGGACAACCGCGGGGAAGTCCGTGTTGGCTGCACTGAAATGCTGGCTGCGGGTTTCGGGGTCGAAGTCTTAGGTTTCCCTTTTGCTTCTGATTTCTTCGAGACCGCGGCCGACAATTCCAGTGGAGCAGGAGTGATCTCTTTCTTCATCATCTCCTCGAGAGTACCGCGCATGGTCCTCTCTCGTGCGGGTCTGGTTAGCTCCTGTAACCGTTTACTAGGAGGTCTGGGAGTATGCGATACAACTCCGAGAGTTTTCAAATCGTTACCCAACAGTACGCGTCCTGGTACCTCACTCTGTATGCTGACAGGTATCTTCACAGTCATGTCGTTACACTGGATGAGAACTGGTAATTGGGGAAGCATCTGCACAGGCCCTCCAGCTAACTTGGTGAGGTGTTTGGGTGCCTTAGCAACATCCTCAGCCTGAAAAAACGATTTATCCACCACAGTTATGCTGGCCCCAGTGTCCCTAATGGCAGGAGTCTCCTGACCATTCACCTGGACACTGTCCTTATAATACTCTTTAGTATTATCTGGGATATAGAATTATAGACATCTAAATTCTGTTGTTCCCACAACCCCAGAGATACTAAAGAAACGCTGGCTGAGACTCCAATGGGTTCGTCAGCTAGCAGTAGAAAGTTTCCACTTGCCATTTGGACTTCCTCCTCTGGAGTGAAGGCTAAGGAGACAAGCTGGACCCCTGAATGTTTACCCTTACATCTGGGATCTCCTTTCAAAGGTCAGTCGAGCCACAAACAAAGCATTTAACGAATGCTTTTTGGAATGGTGGCTTGTTCTGGCCCCCTTCCGGTTTGACACCAGAAGACACACTATTCTGCTGCGGTTTTCCTTGTGGCTTACCCTTCTGGTTTTGTTTGGGGCCCTCTTTGGAATTTGGGTTATTCGAATTCTCTTTTGAGTCTTTTTTAGGCTGTTTTCCCTCATCCTTCTTCGGAGTTGCCCCAGAATCCTTATGAGTAGCCCTGTTGGCAACCCATAAGTCAGCAGCCTTAGCCAGCTTCTGGGAATCCAATTCCTTCGAATCAGCCAAGTGCTGTCTGAGCTCAGGAGAACAGGCATCATAAATCGACTCCAACATAAAAAGATTCTTCATACCCTCATAAGTGTTCACTTTGGAACCCTTAATCCATCCCTCTAAGTTTTTCAACCCTTCACTCACCCAGGTAGCCCAAGGGGTACCATCATGCTTTTTGAGGGTTCTAAACCTCTTAAGATACTGGGAAGGGGTCTTCCCGAATCTAGCTATTAAAGCTAGTTTCACACTTTTGTAATCCATCTTATCTGCCTCCCCCAGCTCCATTACCACATCAGTCGCAACAGGGGGGAGCCTAGAGAACAACCAGGGAAGTAACTCATTCCCGGTGATGTCCTGGAGCCCATGATTGTACTCAAACAGTTTCAACCAATCCAACACATCCAATCTCGGTTCATACATACCCACTAATTCCTTCGGCATCCGGGGTCTTTTGGGACTGGAGCTCCTAGAGGAACCAGAGGAGAGAAAAGCATTTTCCACAGACAACTTTTTCATCTCTAACTCGTGATTAAGTTCTATTTCCCTGAGTCTTAACTCAGCTTGCTTCTGCTCAGCCTGGGCATTCATCCGTCTGAACTCGAGCTCTTGGTTTCGTTCAGATTGAGCCAAGAACCGTTTGTATTCTAATTCGAGCTTCATTTTTTCAAGTTCAAAATAAGCAGGGTTACATGTGGGGCCTGGTATGGGCCCCGTAGGTACAGCTGGTAAGGCAGGTAGAGGAGCAGGGGAGACAGTTTTGTTAGCCTCTCCTTCCTCTTCAGCCTCTTCATCACTATCATCACAATTACGATTTAGATCAACACCATCACTGTTATCTACATTTGCTGGAGAAATTGGTTCCTCTCCAGCAATCTCGCTATAAGTTCTAACTTCTTGCCTCTTACAGAAAGATTCTCTTGCCTACAGAGAGCTCGTAAACTCTCAGTATTTTCACCGGACAAGGACTCTTGACTGTAAGCTTCCATAGTAGACATGTTTTTGAAAGTTGCTTTTTTAGTGCGAAGCTTTGTGGTTAGTTATCCTAAAGTGTCGAAAAGCACTCTAAACTGTATACTCGATACAAATCCCACCGCTGTACACCAGTGTTAGGCGGAAACCTGTGCAGTTCCCTCTGGGACCACTGCAAAAGATTTAGGACTACAGGTGTTTGGCAGTAAACCCACTGGGTAGCAGTCTGTACCACACAGATTCACTTGGTAGCTGTGGCTGAGCAGTCAGACTTCCCTCAAGAAGAGTTAGGCAGCATGTGGAGTATAGAATATAGGGCAATTCTACACAGTAAGACAAGCAAACACGCAACAAGGCTTCGGTGTTAAGATATGAAGGTATTTATAACGAAACATCTATAGAAAACACTCTGGCACTATCACGGCAAACACTTCAATTACACTTACTCTACGAAGGAAAACAGATCAATCCCCCTAACAATAGTTCGACAAGTCTAGGTTCTACCAGCATCACTTATTTGCAGACAGAGGTGTATGCTTCAACCTAGATGGCACTCTAGTATTCGTTAGGACGGGAGAGAAAAATAAGCAGGTTACGAAATCAACACAGTTCAATACTTCACTGGAAAATGCAAGGCAAGAAGACAAGAACCACAATAGATCATAAAGTTCAGAGGTCAGGCACACTCGGAGAGAGGCAAGGCGATATGTCCCAAAAAGACTCTTAGTGGAAATGCGTTCGAGTCTTTGTAGCAAATTGTTATCGGAAGGTTGAACCAGTTCAGAACAACACGCTAAAGAAAGCTTGGAGGCGACCCAAAGGAAAGGCGAGGATTAAGACACCCCACTCGATCCGGCAGGAAGGGAAGCCAGGTGGACACGGTACCTTGATTGTGGAGAGACAGCTCCGGCGGGGGCAGTTGTTCCTGGTGGTGGATGCACGTCGGGTCTTTGCCAAGAGTAGAGATGATCTCGTCGTCGAAGAAAAGTGAAGTCCGGTGCACCACCAGGGAAGAGACCAGCCCCAGAGTGCTCCGTCACAAGGCACCACCTTTTGGTCACGATACAGGGGTAGTGGCTATCCGGTTGCCGAGGTGCTCTGCACTGGCAATTCGACCACTGCGTCCTGGAGCGAAGAAAAAGCAAAGGGGGACTGGTTGTTCAAACCAGTCAGGGGAAGAGACTCTCCGGCAGGGAGATCTCCTCTGTCGTCGGGAAGTGGTGAGTTGGTTCCGCCGGGCTCCACCGGAAGTGTCGTCATGCAGGTCGGCTCAGCGTTACCCTCGTCGGATTCTTAGGTCCTGTGGCGACTTCTGAAGATCCAGTCCCAAAAGCCCTGCTTTTATGCAGAAAACCCCCATTCATTCAGCCTAGCTGTCAATCAACACATGCTAAGTGGTGAGCGGGGATGCTCACCACTTGGGCCAATCACACCAGAGTGCGTCCGGAGTTGGCAAGGCAACTCGGTCCAGGGTGCCTAAACCCCCTCCCACACCCCTGTGGTAACCCAGACAGAATGGCACCCCTTTGGAGGGTCTCTGTACAGAAGCCCGCCAAAAGTGGAACAAAGGGCTCAAACTTTGGTTTAGGAGTCACAGAGACGAACACAGACGCCATTTTAAAAACCGAGTTCTGGCAGAAAATACCATCCGGTAAACTTATTTAAGATAAGTAAACTGATGGTATGTTATAGATTAACGAGGAAAAGTATCAATCTCCAACAATGGGAAGAATCCCATAGGGTTATGTCCGAGGCCGAACATAACAAATAGTTTCCACTGCCACCAGCCAAAACTCGACGAGGGGGGACGGGACAGTGCCCCCTCGAATAACAGACCTAGGAGTAATCGAATTACCCCTACTAGTAGGTCCACAATACGATGGTTTGTACTAGTTCTGTTAGTACATTTAGGTCTAGTAAAGCCAATGGTGACTTTACATGCCCGGGGAGACAGTAGTCAGTCCCCGGGTATGGAGTCTATGGTGGAGGTCCGCTAGGACGCCCCAGTGTTACGGCACGTAGAGTGCGGTGTAACACACATATCCAAACATATGAGACCCTATGGAGTAAAAGACCCCATAGCCCATAGAACCCATTGACATTCAAAGGAATTACACACATTCATGTCCAAGAGTGGGAGAAAAAGAGTCTCACTCTTGGCAGGATGGAAAAAAAACAAACTCCAGAAATCCAGCAAAGCTGCTGGGGGACTCACTAGGTTAGGAAATTCAGCCTAAACAGAGAATTCTCCCTAACACGCTGCACCTTAATACTTTGCAACATTACATTGTTTAAACAACAAAACACCTTTGGGATAATAAATATCATCCTAGGAACACATCACATTCCACATCGTAAGTCATACATAGTTCAATAAAATGAAACTCACAGTGCATTAATGTCATTTCATTCCCCACATAGTAAATCTTGATTGATAACAGGTTAAGATCAACAAGACCAATAAAGCACAGAAAATGCCTGTCACCTACGATCTCTTCTAGGTCAAATTATATCACTCAGCAGACTCATTAAGTCCTGTCTGATGGCTCTTAGTCAGAAAGATCAACCCTGCTCAATCCTGTTTTGATGCAGCTCCTATGCTCTATTAGTCTTGTTTTACACTTTCTACTTGCCTGCCCAATATAGTTATGTTTGCATGGGCAAGTGATCAAGTATATGACATTTGCTGAATTACAATTGGTATGTTCCTTCATTTCCCAATCTTCGGCTAAACCAATTTTCACAGTCTTTGTTTTTTTGGTAAATGTACAAATAATACAATTGCCACAAGGATGCTGTCCTACCGGCAGGAGCCCCCACAGATTGCCTTGTTTCAGCCCCAATTCATGTATGGCTACACTATCATTCCTCATTATGGTATTCCTAATGTTGGTACTTCTCTTAGAAGCCATCATCGGCATGGGCATGGATTTAGAGGGCATGGATTTTCCTCCGATTCCTACTTATAACATTCCTAATTTTATAGGATAAGTTGCTAAAAGTACTGACAAAGACCCGTTTTTGCATATTTCTCCTTAGGCTGTTGTTCTTGTAAGGCCTCTCTATTGTTGTTAAAAACACTCTTAGCAGATCTTTTCATCAATTTCATTGGGTAAGCTTTATTCAAGAGTGTGTCCGAGAGTTTAACGGCTTCAACCTCATACGAATCTCTTATACTGCTGTCGCGTTATGAGCCTAGGAATTGACTGAAGGGTAGGTTATGCCTCATATATTGAGCATGATGGCTCCTATAATGTAACAGTGCATTTGTATCTGTGGCCACCGTAAATGGTATTACCAACAGAGTCCATTCAGAGTGAAAAATTGTGATATCTAGATATATTACTTCAGTATTGCTCAATGTAGTTGTACATTTTAGATATCTATTTTGATCATTGAGCCACTTGACGTAGTCTGTTGCTTCTCTTTGTGTTCCAGGCCAAAACACGAAAATGTCAGTGATATATCTCAGCAAACCTTTTATATGACCTCTGTAGGGATTGCTCTCTGAATATACAATGGTCTCTTCAAACATGTTAACATAAATGGCTTGTGAATGAGTGCGAATGTGCACATTACATGTGTTTGGCTTAAAAAGCTTGAGACAAAGACACATTTTTCGGGTTTTAAAGTATCTGTGTGAGATTAAATAATTGTCTATTGTATGTTTTTAACTGTATATTTGTATACGTGTTTTATGAACAAGTGCATATATGTTTAATACAATTTATTTTATGATAATGAACTCATGATTTGATCATTCAATCACATAGAGTACCCTTGAGACCAATTCATTGTGAGGATATCAAGAGGTGGCATGAGTGGCTTTGAGAAGGAGGTGGCTTTACCAAGACCGAAAAGGAGCAGGTTATTAAACTAGGAGGTAGGAAAGAGGATGTTGAGGAGGCAGAGTTAATGGTGGATATAAAATGGTGGTGGGCATGCCAGTGAGAAGGACATCACTAGCAATATTGACACAGTGGATAGTAATAGAGAAGAAGCACCTGTAGGAAAAAGCCTGAACCCTTGTGACATGAAATAGGGGAGAACAGAGAGGGAAGGTGGTTGAATACATATCATTTTCACTGAGTTGGTATTGAGAAAGGCATAGGATTGGAAAATCAGTAGAGAGGAAAGGGTTAGCAGATAAAGAGAAGTCTTTAGAGGCAAAAATGCTATTATGAAGGAAGTGGGGATAACATCGAGTGGCATTATGGGTGATATTGAGGAGAAGGTGGTGTAGGGGGTAGTAGGAAGGAAGAGATTACACGAGGTGGTGCGCAAACCACTACAGAGATGGTGGTGGTACCAACATGAGGAGAGGAGATGCTAGCTCATCAGGACAGGAGGGGAAAGTGGAAAACATCATAGAATGTTGAGAAGGAAGTCCCATAGACAGCCAAGGAAGGACTGTTCCATCTGGCCAGATTGGCCGCAGGCTAGACCAAATGAGATAGAAGGAACGAGAGTAGAACAGGGAAGTTACTCCATGTGAGAAACAGACCGATGAGCCCAGGGCATGGTATGTCAGAAGAGACTTCTCTCTATCTCTCACCTCATCTTCCTAAAGAATCTGTTACTGTGCAACAACCTGCAGAGAAAACAGAAAATATTAGTTAGACCTGGGTTGTGGGATCCCCAGAGAGCTCATAACTAGTTTGGACAGAAGAATTTAGGCCATCCTACAGTCTTCTATGGCCAGTGAACTGTTGAGGAATCAGGGAAACCCTATGTGGAATTTGCCATAAAATGAGAAACTGTGTTGACCTTGGGGTGGCACAGAACAGCAGATGGACGTAGATCCGCTGCTCATCCTAATGAAGAAACCATCCTTTTTTTTTATATGACATGTCCTGTCCACATCACTTTATGAAACAAGTTGAACAAATGCAATTTTGGATTGGATTTCTTATAGATCATTTGCAATTATGTGATAATGCTAATAAGGAAATACATGCCTTAGTGAACTGCATACATATAGCATCAAAGCTAATAGAGGCGCCACCATGGTCTTGTAGTTGCGGCGCCAATAGGGACTGCCTGGTGGGCCATGGCGCGGGCCGCAGTGTTCACTGGGGCTTCCAGGAGGGAAAAGGGAGCAGGGAGCAGCGGTAGGTTGGGGCAATTTATCTGGATCCATCATGGTCTGGGTATATAAGTAAGGCAAAAACAGGCATTCTCCTCTTCTTTTCCATCGCGTCCAATGCATTTCTGGATGAAGCTAACCCACCCACCCAACTCCCTTTTTTCTGTGCTGTCAGCTGTTGTTGGCGGTGTGTTAGTTATGTATATTTTCCAAGTGGTGGGATATCAGTGTGCTAGTTTATACAATGCGTTTATTTGAATATTGCATTTTATTGGCGCTGTTTCCGGGGACCTACACAATGGATTATGTAAATGTTCCGGACATGACCAAAATGTTGAGCTAAGAGAAACTATGATTTTGCTACCTGGGTTTTGGGTTGAGGGGTCCACTCACATTCAATAGGGTAAGCACGCGAGGAGAGCGGGGGTGACTGCTTGGGTTGCCCATAGGGTGGATTTTTAGCGCAAGCTTGGGCGTTAGCACTGTCCAGCTGGACATTGGATTTTCTGCAATTAACTCTGGGACAGCTGAGCCAGCCAGTAGGCCAATCAGACAGCTGGCGGGTCGGCAGGGCTGCAAAGGTCAAGGTCATGGTAACTGATGAAGCACAATATAAAGACCTCTGGGTCCCCGTCAGAATTGTTTTGTGGAATTTTGTCTGTAATAAAATGCAGACTGTTTACCTCTCAAAAATTGGTGTCACATCCTTAATACAATATGATGAGCCTCATTGCAGTGTTGCTGGTTGGGAAACAAGGGTGCCGGTAAGCTTGCCAGGAGCTGTGTTTCCGGACTGGCAAACTACAAGTCTGCCTGCCGGAGCCGCTCTGCCTGACGGGTCTGACCCTGCCGGGTGCAGCAGTCGCGGTAGGCAGAGTTGTCACAGGAGCACCGGTACCGTTGCTAACGATGCTGGTGCTCCTTTGTCCCCACACCCATAGAGTCCGGACTCTATGGGAATGGGGATTAAAAGATTTACCAGCGCCCGACTTCCCGACCGCCGGACTTGTAATAGCTCAGTGGCACAGGGAAGTCAGGCACCAGTAAATTATTACGGGTCGGTCGGCACTGCCTGAACCGTAATGAGGCCCAATGTCTGCTTGATGTTATGGAGACACAGGCATATATGAGTGCAACCCTATTCAAAAACATTTCTTCATGACTGGTCTTCTCTTTGTGCCTCCCGTATTTTGTGGGGAGGTATGCCTATGGGAAGTGACTGGTCCTGGCCCAGTTCTAAAACTTGAATAGGGACACATATGCACATACTTTCTTTTCACCCTGGATCACACAGACATGATTTGCAGAGGGTTGGTGCAGTCATGAACTAGGCAGCAGTGAAGAGAGCAGGGTTAGAGACTGCCCTCCCAATGGCGATCCCCCCCCACAAACCCGCTCAAAGCATGAGGTGTACTCATCAATGAGTGTGTCACCCTTGGTTTGCTGGTTTATATGCAGCACCCTTGCAATTGTGGTCATGTTGCATAGTTTGTGGTCATGTTGCATAGGTGCCCGCGGCGGGGCAAGGGCGCAGTGTTTGGCGGCCCCCACGGAGCCATCCTGCAGCTTCCTGGTTTGGCCACGCACCCCCTGGACTCTTAAGCCGCACTGGAGCCCCGCAGCGGTGAAGCCCGTGGCGGGGCAAGGGCGTGGTGTTTGGCAGCCCCCACGGACCCATCCTGCAGCTTCCTGGTTTGGCCACGCCCCCCTGGACTCTTAAGCTGGACCGGAGCCCCGCAGCGGTGAAGCCCGCGGCAGGGCAAGGGCGCGGTGTTTGCCGGCCCCCACGGACCCATCCTGCAGCTTCCTGGTTTGGCCACGCCCACCTGGACTCTTAAGCCGCACTGGAGCCCCGCAGCGGTGAAGCCCGCGGCGGGGCAAGGGCGCGGTGTTTGGCGCCGCAGGTCTTTGGCGTTGTAGTGGGAGGCCAGCCTTGGACTCACCCGAGAGAGGAGGGAGAAGCAAGTGACAAGAAGTAAGTGCAGACGTGGGTCTGTGTGTCCTGGCTAAGTGAAGCCAAACACTGTTGTGGGCAGTCGCTCCCGGCCCTGTTGAGCCTACAATGCCTCTTCTTAAGAACCTGAGAACACTGAAAGCCCATGGCCCCCCGAGGAAACCCCTTCCTACGTCACCATCGCTTTCACCTCTTCTCCTGCCCTCACTTTGTTCCAAGGTGTGTCTTGATCTGCCCTCTACGAGAGTGGGCCTAAACCCAAGCGAAAGGTACTGGTTGTAAAGAGGACACGTCCTCAGGTCCAAAGGGGAGTGCCAGCTAAAACCCCCACTTTGGACGCCACAAACATTGTCTTAATTCCTGGGGGTGAGCCCTCTTCATGTTCCCCCCACCCTCCCAAGTGAGGATAGTCAGGGGCTGTAGGGCACAGGAGCCACGGGGGAGCAGCATGGACACTGAACAAGGGAGCAGGGAAGGATCCACATCCATCAATCGAGGCAGTCTGTCTGATCCATGCAATGAAGAGGGCCGCATTGCTAAGTCTCAGGAGGCCCAGGCCAACGGAGGAAGGTCAAGCCCATTCTCTCCAGAAGAGCCCTATCTCCCTGTGCTAACCTTGAGTTTCAGCCACCCCAAGGTGTTCCCCGTCCATGGAAATCTCTGTGCCGGGACAGAGATGCCGGTGTTCTATGAGGGGGGCATCGCAGGATTGGGAGAACTAGTCAGCAGCTCTCCCCCAGTGAGTTCCACCCCTGCAAGCAAGTTGGCGGTTTTCACTGCGCTATCGGACTCTAACAATGGTGTTGGCCCGGGAATGGCTCTATCCAGTTTGGCCATGGTCTGCACAATGGCCGAGGGCAGCCTACCCATTGATGCCCTTGTGCGCAATCTCCCCATGTGTAACAGAAGCCTCGGGAGTGAGCCTGTCTCTACAGTGAGCCCATTGGCCAGTCTATCTCTTCACCCTTCCCCACTCAGGGTGTCCAAGCTCCAAAAATGCGAATCTTTCGTGGATGTAGGGTTGGCTATTAACCCCCCATCCGAGGTTGATCTTTCACACGGAGAGTGTAAATGTAACCAAGTCCTGGCTGAATTGGTTGCCATTAGAAATTTGCTCACATCCCTTATAGCCACTCAAGCGAGTGAGCAGAGGGAGGGGGAGCCCGTTCATATCTCGACTGCTAGTAAGGGTGAAATTGACAAACCCCTGGCACATCCCAAGAACCAAGTCCCTCTGAGACCCGAGACTATAGCCTCAATATTTTCCTGCCCTTGCCCTGGCCTGACGTCTGGGTATGTACAACCGGCCATTGGAAAAACTCCCAGTGCAGGGGGCATTAAGCACAGCAAGCACATTGGGGTGGCGGACTCGGCATCAAGTCAAGCAGGTCCAAATTGCCTTAAACTTGGGGGGAAGAGCACCTGTGGTTCACGGCATGGAGGCGGCCCATCCCAGCCCCCCGCTCAAGGCCGGACTGGACGACCTATTGTGTATCTTCATGGGGTACCAAAAATGGAAAGGAACACGCAGGAGTCCAGGGAAGCTCTTGTAAACAAAAGCCTACACTGGCTACGGTCTGTAAGAGGTTGTTCTTTTGTGACCAGGGAAACTTTGGCGGGTTGTCGCAGACTGGCCAGTTTGGGTCAGAGTTCGGGGGACATAGTGGAATTGGCCTTCTGGGACTGGAGTCTGGCGAGCAGGGTCTTAGGTCTATGGGGGGGAGCGGGAGTGACACCTAGGAGCGGAATCCTAACCAGCCCACTTTTGCATTTAGGCTCTGAGTTTCCCTCGAGGCCAATTCGGAGGACCTACCCCCTGTCTGGGGCTAACCTCATTCTGCTAGGCCGCGATCGGTCCGGCTCCTCGGGGGTCAGGACCAGGCAAGGGGAGTTATCTAGAGGGTGATGGGGTCTTTTGTTTCACCCTCTCTTTCCCATAAGCAACTTTGTGATACACCATTTTTTTTTTATATGATCTAGTGATTGTAATTGCTTTTGTGTGTTATTTTTGCTATGTGTTTGATGGATTTTTTCTTAATCCGAATAAACTTGTTGACTGACTGTAATACCCCTCAATGCGGTGAAGTGAGGTGCGCCTTACGGTGTTCACCTTGCAGCTGCAAAACATTACCAGTGCATGCGTGCACTGTAACAGGGCTCACATTTCTTCATGAAATCCGACAGTCTACACAGTGGTTAGAATGGCCCTCACATCTCACAGTGCAATAGTTATTTAGTAGATGCAGTTGGCTTGTCTGCACACTTTCATTAATATATGCATAGCTGTCAAGTTGGGTTCTGCCAGGTGCAGTGCTGGGTGAAGTGGTTTGAGCAAAACTCGAACCAACGGAATGTGGGTAGTTCAAGGTGCTGCGCATGTTTAAACTTTGCATTAACCACGGGTTAGAATGGGGCTTTCTCACTCATTGCATTAGTAATTCTCGAGTCATGTATGCGATATGCAAAAGGGAAACATCCCCCCGGCACCCGTTTGTAACAGCTGGAGGGGGTGTACAATCAATAGAAGACCGACCCGTTGTTTACCCTCGTGTGCATTTTCACAATTGGAAAACTAGTATTGCGAGATGCTTTCCTGGTTGCATGTCTGCCCCTCAAACTCGTAAAGAAGTGATCTTTTCTTTTCTTATCGATTACATGTTGAAATGTGTGCCAAAAATCCATTGTGGACCAAAGTGAACATGCGCCTTGCACTTATGTATTTATAAGAACCAGAAAGCACGGCGTCTCTGCATTCTCATGCACGGCCCCTGAGAAAGGCATAGGTCCCCTTAAAGGGCGCGTGGATCCGGTCTTTTACGTTTATAATGTGGAAGCTAAGTCGTAACCTCCTGTGATCCTCCTTGACTCGCAGGAACTCGCTATTACGCGGCATTACATTAGGTAATAATAATCCCCGCAAGTAAAGAATTGAAGAATTAACGTCTCGGGAGGATAGCTCAGGGGCCACGTGCTCGCTCTTGTAAACAAGACGGCACGGAGCATCACAGGTTCGATCCCCGTGTCTGCGCTCAGTAAACCTCTGGGTATCAAGCGCGTTATAAGTAACTGAAATTATCAAGTGGCCGGAATCCGGCATGATGCACTATGAAGATCATGATGTGGATGGACTTTCTATTTTATTGTAGGGAAGGCCCTTATGTCTTATTGAGGAATTATAGAAAACAAAGCTGCATCCACGTCACCTGCCATGGCCGGGACTCGGAAGCTGGGCATGCAGCTAGGAGGCCAAACACTTGGTTCCAAGACCACACACAAACAGTGGTGGACTGGGAACTAAAAGAGGCCCTGGAAATAATTACTGGGGACCAATAGAGGCCCTGGAAATCATTTTCAAAGTGGCCCCATATGACACATTTTCAGCAAGCCCAACCCTTCTCCTATGAGAACATTTGGAACCACCACACAAAAGAGGCGCAGGTTGCAGAGGCCCACTGGGAAAGCTCCAGAGTTCCCTATAGGTAAGTCCACCCCTGCACAAATACCTTGCTCTAAAAATTCTGACAAGGCTCATATTGACATTCTGCTAATGGTTACAGATGGGCACCTTTTATACTTAGCTAGATATGTCATAGCGCAATCTGTTCGCTTGGCTTATTCTTGTAGCCTTTCTTCAATAAGGAAAGACACATTTAATGAAATAGGAATATATTTCCTTCAAGACATTCTCACTTCCTGTGATGTCACCTCCCATTGGGTATGTCAGAGCCGCATTGTTTTATTTTTTATTTTTATTTTTTAGGTCTTGAGCACTAAACTAATGTTGCCATTAATATTATGGTGCCTCTAACTCTGCTCAGTTGACTGGCCAGTGTTGCAGTTCTCGAAATCCATGCATCGGCTAAGCGCGTCACCTTCTCCTCACCTGTTAGTCAGCGTTTTCGCAGCTTACTTTAATTGAACTGCCACCTTGGTAGCTAATGCAGCCGGATCGTTACCATCTGTTTCTGCCCGCAAGCATGAATTTAAAACCCATATCGTGTGGAGCGCATCACTCTGCATTACTCGGCGGTTTTTTACCTGTCATTGCCTTTGATTTCTCAGAATATGACCCCGCCTGATGACTGCAGAATCTTACAGCGGTACCCTCAAGAGTCAGCTATTAATAGCGCCAAATGCATTACAGCTATAGATTAAAATCAGTTGATTGACCGGCTGACAAGTGCCAGCGAGTGTTGGGAGCGTCCCGGTGTTGCTTAATGAGTGTTTTCATTTGATTGTTCTGACAGAATTGTAATACGTTTTTTTTCTTCTTTAATTTTAATACAGGAAACAGACCAATCAATGATCTATCTCATTTATCTCAGGGTGCATGTATGGGGGTGCTGAGAGGAAACGGGGTGGTGGCGAAAGCAAAGAAGCGAGATGCTTAGGCGAGCAAGACAGGAAGGGCGAGGACCAGAGTTAATGAGGGATGAGGGGTTTACAGAAGAGAGGTGCAGGATTTTTCGAAGACATCAAGTTGCATAGGAAAGTCTAAACTACCGTGGTTTTGACAATCGCAGCACCACTCTCTCCACAGCTATCTTGTTCCAGCCCAAAAGTACAAAAAGGGACGTGTTTCTTTCTACAGGGTCAACTCTGAGAGCACCTCAGCACACGAACTATGCACACAAGGTGGGTACCATATCTTTATGGAGCCATATGATGCAACCCCATGCACAGAACCGGTATTAACCGAGAGGACCGCTACTGCAGTTCTGCCACCAGAAGCCTGTCACAGTAAGACCCGGTGTCCATTGTGTCACCACAGAAAATACTTTTGCTATAGTGCAATATTTTTAGTTACTGACTGAACTCGGGATGGCTGCCTGTAGTCGTTATTGGTGCCATAAGCATTTGTCTCCTGTCCTGTTATTGAATCCTGCTCATGCTATTTTACAACCACAGTAATGCAGAGAGACCCACCATCCAACAGAGCAGACAGTAGTAAGTATGCCATGCATTTCAGTTCCCTCTGTGAAACTTAGAACTCTCAATGTTAGTCGTTCCAGTCCTGGCTGCTGTAGGAGAGCACAACTGCCGGATACTTGTGATGGGAATTTGAATTGCAATTGATTACTGTGGTGCGTGTTCATATTCCACATCCTCAATTATTTCCTTGTGCTTTGCCAACATTGCAAATATCAAAAATGTTACTTTAGAAAAAACACAGTTAGCCCTAATACATTTTTAAAATCTTTTGAAGCACGCTCAGTACTAGAGACCAGTCTCTAAGCACAACACTGGGATTCAAAACGTGCTGTCCTGTTTACAAGACAAACGCTATCCAGCTCTTGGCAATCAATAACACACATTTAAGCTCAGATATAGCTAAGAAACCTATCACAGGTCCATGCAAATGAAGACGTTTGGTAGTAATATCTGGGATACTGCTGAATCAAGGCTATGAAATGAACTCTTTATTTCCCTCAGGGTAGTAGTTAATAACAGGCCTTACCACAGCGATCTCAAGACGCATCATCTTAAAATGACACATTATCCTTCTCGGGCAATATGCCCAACAAGGCTGAAACATGTCTGGGGATGCTTGTGGTCCCGGGCAGAAGGGATGTGACCTAGCAGTTTGGGCTTCTGTGATGGCTTGGCAGGCTTAAAAACGACGGTCTGGAGGTTTCCCAGAGCTATGCCAGTGGTTATGATTAATTCAAAATCTTCCAGCCATCACTTTTTTTTTGCTAAAGTCACCCCGAGTGGGACGGGTATGCCCAGATGTGGGACGCGAGTCTGCTCGGCCTAGAGACCCAAGCTACTCCTCACTGATGATGCCCAACAAGGCTGAAACATGTCTGGGGATGCTTGTGGTCTTGGGCAGAAGGGATGTGACCTACCAGTTCGGGCTGGACTGTCACTTTTGGGGTAGGACCAGTTCTGATTTGCGTATGGTTTTTCCCATTCTGTAATGGCTTGGTGTTACAATTCCACTTAACACCACAAGTAAACCAATTAAAAGGATACTGATGGAAAAGGATAGAATTGGAATTGCCCCGAAGTGAAGAGGCGTAGGGTGACGTCCATTGATATTAGACCTTCTGTAAGAGGATTCAATTCAACACTACAGCTAAGTCAATGCCTAGTCTGGGATACTGAATGGAAACCCTTATTAATATATCTTTATGTCCAGTTCATGCGTTCTGGATGACTACCCCTATATAACACCCCTCTCTTGGAATCCCCCTGACCCCGCTGAGCCAAGAAGTAGTTCTGTTTTGCAAGTTTAAAAGGTTTATTTGATAATTTAAACAATAGATATATATATCACACTTTATAATAAATTAATAATTGAATATCACACATAATCTGAGCAGTAATCAATAATGGATAG
Organism: Ambystoma mexicanum; assembly: GCF_040938575.1. Lineage (NCBI taxonomy): Eukaryota > Metazoa > Chordata > Amphibia > Caudata > Ambystomatidae > Ambystoma > Ambystoma mexicanum. Next base: position 453,567,923 of record NC_090938.1, read on the forward strand.
TCTGGCACTAGCACACTTGTGAATAGGAACAGAAGAATAAGGTGGTAGAGAATGCTTTATATAAGTTCAGATGAATGTAATGTTGAATGAAAATGCAATACAGAAAATACTCAATATGATTTCAACAAAACAATGTAATCACTTTTCTCTGGCAATCCCCTCCCCCCTTTATGCAATGCAAGGAAATGGAAGGAAAACACACAGTTCTCAGAAATGCAATCAAATGTAATTCAGTTCACCCCAGCAAGCTTAGACTACAGAAGTTTGAAACACAGGCCCAAAATGCTTTTATATGTGCTGGCAATGAAGTGAAAAATATGCTACAATGCTTTTAATTCCCTCTAGAGGTTCAGGGTGAGTGGTATCAAGTTAATATTAGTCCAGGCTCACTCTAGCAATGATTCAGGGATGGTTCTTAAGAGGCAAACAAATTTTTAGCAAGGAAACTGCTGTTTTCACACGTGGAGAAATTTGCAAATCGCGGCAAATTCGCGAGTGCGTTTTTCGCGATTGCGGCAAAAGTGTATGGAATAGGAATGCGATTCTAGGTTCGTTGAAAAGCTAAGATTCCCAGCTTTCAGAAGAAAGTTACTGCAAGTCTCTAAGACAAACGGTCACGGAGATATGAGCGATATGGTAAAGGTCGTTTTTCAGATTTGAAATTTTAAAAGTTCAAAGTGACAAGTGACAGCTAGAAGCTATAAAATGACAGGTGACAGCTTTTAGGCAGTTCTATTTAGATTAAAATAGATTGAATTATATTATTTTAACTAAGAGGTTGGTTCTGCACAGTTCTGCTAGGTACTCACAATATATTTTTGAATTAGACCTCGCCACGGATCTGGTCAGGTTTTGGACTGGACTCCGGTCTGGTCTGGGTCTCTTCACAGTGATCTGGGTCAGCTCTCTGGTTCTGCTAACAGCGGTCTGGGTCAGCTCTGCTCTGCTGGTCTAGCCTCTCTGGATTCTGGAGATTGATGGATTTGAAGTCTGGATCTCTGGATGTTGTATTGTCCGGCAGCATGCTCCGCAGCAAATGGAATTGAATGTCCCTATCTGTCCTGACTGTCTGCTTTTATGTGTTTGAAAATGGGTGGAGAGGCTAGCTTCCTAGGCCCTACCCCTCTCCACTGGCCATTGGCCACTTCCTCCTCTTCCCCTTGATTGGGGGAATGAAATGAAGTGTCATCATGATGAGGTCTGTTTATGATACAGAGAACCCACCCCTGTCAAATTACACACAATCTATATTTTGACCCAAAAGACATAATTGCACAGGTACACATTTGTTTAAAATTACATGCACCCATCACATATCACAGGAGGTATACCCTGTCCAAATCTGCTCTTCCTGGGAGCTTGCATTCAGAAATGGCAACATATTTCACTTTTTGGTCAGGTTACCAATATCAGATTCTTACTCAAATTTACCCAAATGTGTGCAAGGCATGCAGGCATTAATTGATGAAGTATCAGACTTTTAACATGCATACATTTTAATTAATACCCTCTTAACTGCTAGCTTGCCCCCAGATCATGCCACCGGTTCTAAAAACCTCTTAAAATGTGGGCAGAAAAATGACAAGAATTATGGTATCATTTAAATAATCATGACAAGTCCGTACTATGAGTTATTCATCTTTTTCTAAAACCATATTCTGGCTACAGGGGTGTGTCTTTTCAGGTCACATGGTACAGAAACCAGTCTTTCCACTTTCTTCAAGCTCAGCCTCTGTCTCCAGTTTCTCCCCCTCCCAGTTTCTGCCAAGCCAGCTTGCTCTCACATGCACTGCTCCTCCCCTTTCCTTCCCGGAGGAAACCACATTTACGACTCCCACCAATAAAACATTTGCCTGAGTCAGGACAGGGCTTTGTTCAATTTCCTGCAGAGCCCAGGTAATTCAATCAGAGAAGTGTCAGATCCCTTTTGGTGGGAACAGCAAAAGGCAGCCGGCCTGGGAACACAGCTGTAGTGCAAGTCTCATCTCCTGTCGGGGGTAGCTGGTGGGCAGAATTCAGTTCCTTAAGCCAGGCCCCAGCTAATGTCACTTTTAGTTACCCAGTTTTCTGCATTCAAATAAAACTAACCATTTTTACATATGCAGCTAGAATTCTGATTCTAAGTTTAAAACTATGACATTTAAACAATTGCAACCTATGTGACACTCAAAAGTAGGTCACTCATTTCTTTTAAACATTTAGATTTTTAGTGTCTTTCAGTCCAAATTTACTTAAACTGCTGAAATCCACAGCTCAGCCAGTCTTGTATAAACCTTCAAGTCACTTCAGAATATAACTTTACATTGGATCCACCTCTCAGTAAGTCTTTCTTTGGCCTGCTTTGGGTTCATTTATTCAGTTTTACACAAAAAGAGAAAAAAAGTCTGGTGCTGTTTTAAACCGCCGGCTTTCTGATAGTGGTGAGTACTGGTAATGCACCCATTTTTGGGATTTAAGAAAATGAATTCCCCACAATTCTAGGTTGCTTTTGGCAATCAGCATTGCCATTCCCAATGGTTTCAGGCTACTGTGTGGGTAGTCCAATGGTGGTTTTAGGCAGTGCCCTTCTGTGCCCATAACATCGGCAAAATGGGTGGCAGCCTATTCTTCATGCACTTCCCTGGGCATTTTCTGGGAATCTCTAGCCATCATGATGTTTTCCATGTCAGTACTGCACAGTTTTGAGGTAGGGCTTGGATGCGTGGATAAAAACATCCCACAAGCCCCCCTCTTGCGATGGCCATTCTGTTTCACTGATGGGACTCGCAAGACCTGGGATGTTTCCTCATCTTCTTCCAATAGATGGCACAGTTCAGCACTTTTCCTCCATCCGGTCGGATTGATCGGTTCTCCTCGCCGGTCCTGATGGGAATATTGGGCGGTACCCTGGGCCCCTTGCGTCTCTGCTCCCGGTCTCCGGATCGTCCTCCTTGGCCAGTCTCGAGGTTTTCTTTCTCCTAGGACGACAAAGGAAGAGCGGCAATACCTATTCATAGACATTTTTCCCCCACCATTGATATAGTGGGGTGGCATATAAATTTATAGTCAAAACATATGAACATGCACATTTCTTTTTGCATTCAAAAACAAAAACACCCACATTGAGAAACTCAGAATTTGATAGGCGATATGTAGGATATTTTAAGTTAGAACTGAATTAATCTGAGACAGTACCCTCTAGGATTCCAGAGAATTCCTCCAGTTGTTGCAGAGTGTGCCTGGGATGGCAACACTTCAACTGGTTTATGTGGACCCACTTGTCTTCCCCCTCTGCCAAACCGCCTTTGGGGATGCGGTTCTTGTAGGCCACAGGGGAGATTTTGTCTATAATCTCAAAGGGTCCCTTCCATGTAGGCAAAAATTTTCGCTGTTTGGCCTGGTTCCTTTGGAAATTGTATAGATAGACCCGGTCCCCCACCTGATATTCCTTCCTGGAAGTCTTCAGGTCATAGTGGGTCTTCATGCTATCAGCTGATCTTTCTAGATTCCGCTGAGCATAAGCAAAAGCATGTTGAAGGTGTTTCCTTAAATTCTCCACATACTCATGAGTTGTGGAGGCATTTATCAGTGTCTGCTCTTGGGTCCTGTTGAGCAAATGCTGAGGAAGCACCATCTTGCGTCCTGTCATCAACTCAAATGGTGACATTTTGGTGGCAGATGAAGGGGTAGATCTGATGGCCATTAGGACCAAAGGTAATCGGATATCCCAACTTGGCCCAGAATCTGCCACAAACTTCTTTAATATGCTCACAATGGTTCGGTTATATCTCTCTACTGCCCCAGAAGAAGCTGGCCGGTAAGCAATATGCAACTTCCTTTTGACCCCAGTATCTCCCACATCTTTGTCATTACTTCACTGGTGAAGTGGCTACCTCTGTCTGACTCAATCCTTTGAGGTAGACCAAAACGGGAAAAGATGTGGTTAATCATCAGGGCAGCTGCTGTTTCTGCCTTGCAATTTGGGGCTGGGAGACATTCCACCCACTTGGTAAACAAGCATGTAACGGTCAACATGTACTTGTTTCCTCTAGTCGAGCGAATCACAGGGCCTACAAAGTCGATTTGTAAATCTGACCATGGCAGTGTCATCCCCCGCTTTTGGAGAGGCGCCCGGTGGGTGAGGGATGTTGGCTGAAATTGTGCACACACAAGACAACCCTTCAAATATTGGTTGAGGTCCTGGCCCATGTGTGGCCAGTAGGCAACCTCTCTTAAGATCTCCAGTGTTGTGTGAAACCCCCTATGACCGGCGGTGGCCGCATCATGGGCGTGACTTAACATCAGGCTTCGGAATGAGGTAGGAACCACCCACTGATCGTGGCCAGCTTTGGATTTCCTTACCAGCAAACCGTCTTGGATTCGGAAAATGTTTGGACATTTCGTCAACACTCTTAAGTCCTCTTTCCCAATATAATCGGTATCCGTCAGGGGAAAGTTCTCAGGGTCCTCAATGTGCTGGTAAAATTTACCAATTATTGGATCCCCTTTCTGAGCTGTAATTAAATCAGCATCAGGGGTCTCCATGCTCCATTGGGCAGTTGACAGATCATGGTGAGCATTTGTCTGGGACCTAGTGATAGCAGTGACCTGGATTTCCCCCAATAGGGACTCTATCTCAATTAGATCCCCTTGGATGGCCCCGGTTTTGGCCAGCTGATCAGCTAAATCATTTCCAGTTTTGTCTGGTCCCTCTACTTTGGAATGACCCTTGATCTTTTACCAATAGATGGTCATCTCATTCGAGGTGACCAGATCATCAATGTTTTGGATCAACTTCCCATGTTTCAAGGGTTTGTTGTTAGCACATAACATGCCTCTGGTTTTCCAATTAACCAGGTGCTCCACGAACCCGTTCCGTACATAATCCGAATCTGTGATTATGACCAGTTTGTGGAGTTGATGCTGGACAGCAGTGAGGATGGCCTGATGCACAGCCATCAATTCAGCCACCCGACTACTTCGGGGACCAATTTTGTATCCAGCGGAGGGTTCTGGGGACTCATTCACCCATGCATTCCCGACGCCGGCCACCAGTTCTTTCTCCCCGTCGTTGTCAACATGGTAAGAGCATCCATCCACATACACAGTGGGCATTCCCTCGCACTTGTCTTCTTCAAAGACTTTGTGGGGGGAATTAAGGTATGCCTCCATGTTGTCCTTTATTTTTAGACTTTCGTCCTCGAGACAGTTTTCTCTGGCACAATCATGCAAGTCAGCCAGACCTTGGGCGAGGGGACTCTTCTTGTTTTGGCCATATCTGACCTCCACAGGAAAGCCTTGCATTGACAGAATCCAGGAAGTATTTCGGGAATTACTCACATTTCCGGCCCGGATTCTGTCACTTTGGAGATATTGCAGAGGCTGGTGTGGAGTCTCCACTATGATGTGTTCCCCATGGATAAACGGGCGGTAATTCTTCAATGCCCACACCGTTGCCAGGAGTGCCTTCTCACAAGCGTTGAATTTTTCCTCCACAGAGGATAAAGTTTTGCTCGCATAGGAGATTACTTTATTGACCTAGTCATGCTTTTGGTATAATACTGCTGTCAAGCACGTATTAGAGAACCCCGTCTCCAGGAAGAACTCCTTGTTTCTGACAGGGTAAGCTAGGCAAGGCGCTTGTGAGAGGCTTCTTTTGAGTTGTTTTACTGCCTCGGCTTGTTCTGGACCCCATTCCCACTTGACCCCCACTTCAAGAGATGAATCAGGGGTCTGGTGATCTCTGCGTAGCCCTCAATGAACTTTCTGCTGTAATTAGTCAGTCCAAGGAGGCTCCTTAGTTCCCGCAGAGTTGTGGGGTCTTTCAGTTTCTGAAGTGCTTCAACTTTCTTTTCCTGGGACAGAGACCCTGAGGAGTAATCTCATGCCCCAAGAAATTAACACAGGTTCTACACGACTGTGCTTTCTGAAAGGAAAGTTTTGCTCCGGCGGCCCTCAACTGTGTCAGAACATAACGGATCTCCGCTATGTGTTCCTCAACAGTTGAGCTTTTGATGAGGACATCATCTACATAAGCCAGGTTACCCCTCGCACCCAGGTCGGGCATGGCCTTATGTAGGAAAATATTGAACTCATTACCGGAGTTAAGGTATCCGAAGGGAGTCCGGGTCCATGTGTACTGCTGGCCCCCAAAGGTAAAAGCCAGCTTGTATTGGTCCTCCCTACTGACAGGCACAGTCCAGTATCCATTGGTCAGGTCTATTGCAGTGAATACCTGTGACCCCTGGATCTGGGCCAGCCCTTGGTCAATGTAGGGCAGAGGCCATCGGGAAGTTTGGACCCGTTTGTTGATCTCCCTGAGGTCGGCACAGAGTCTCCACTGGCCGTTTGGCTTCAATATTCCCAGCACCGGATTATTGAAGGTGCTGTGGACTGGACGGATTATTCCCCGGGACTCAAGGTTCTTAATTATTTCAGTAAGGGACTCCATTGATGCGAGAGGCAAGCGATATTGCTTCACAAACACAGGAGTCATGCCAGGGTCCGTGGGGATTGTTGTTGTGTGGATGTCGGTGCGGCCACAGTCATATGAGTCTACTGCAAAGAGATCTTGGAAATCCAAGAAAACTTGTTTCAACTTTTGCTTTTGTTCCAGAGTCACACAGGCATCAGCTAGGTTGACTCTCTCTTCCACCATCTGCCTGAAGCCTGGAAAGACTTCTGGTTTGGCTATCTCAGCGGCCTCCTCCAGCTGGGTGGAGAAGTCCCTGGTCAGAGTGCTGATTTGGAATGGAGTCTTCAGGTGGGAAAGGCAGCCCTCATGGACCTGGAAAATCACCTCATCCCTTCTGAAGTCACAAGTCACATCTTCCTTACCATAAGGGCAAGAAGTGTACACCAGGAAGTTCCCCCCATGCCGGGTAAAAATCCTGTCTGGTGTTGTATTGTCCTCACTGTCACTGTCAAAACCGTCCTTGGGGATTGGTCCTAACAGTTCATTACCTAAATCGATGGAAAAATGTCGGTCATCAACCGCCATTCCAATAATGGTGCCTGCGGCTAGAGTAATACTCTTTAAGTCGCTGTTATCCACCTCTTTTGGAATGGTGTCATGTTCTATGTTGACTAATGGTGTTGGGTTTACCCCCAACCCTTGCTGTTGGAGAGAAGCGTTTAGATGTATGTAAGCATCAGGGTTTTGCAAATATTGTCCTCTTTTAACTTTCACTTCCAGAGAGAATTGTCGGGTCCTTTCTGGGATGGTGACTTCCTCTTTGATCTGAATTTCAACTGCATAAGGTAGCAATTGAGCTGACCTAAATGCTTTTTCTGGATCATCAAAGCCCATGGGATTATCCGCTAATCGGGACCAAGCTTTGAAGTTTATTAGGTCCAAACTAATGGCAAAGCGATTGAGAATGTCACTGCCTAAGTAAAAGGCGGCAGGGACGTCTCGCACGACCCAACAATTGTGGACTATGCTCTTGTTGCCAAAGGAGATTTTGAGCAAACACCTGCTTGGCAGGAGATGTTTGGAATTAGTTGCTTCCAGGTCCATTTCCCATTTGTCTATCAGTTTGAAGGTGGGAATGGCTGGATCTTTTGGGAGTTGGCGGAACATGGCTTCGCTGATGAAGCTCTTACCGTTGTTCACACACACTCGAGGGAGAACAGAGTCCTTCCCATCATTTAACTGAACAGGGATGAACAACTGCTCTCCAATTTGCTGAATATCAGCCAGGCTCTGAGCTTATTTCACATCTTTCTGGACTATAGGAGTGGGAGTTTCTGATTGTGGATTAGTATAGAATCTCAGAGTGTTTCCTTCCAGCGTGGAGTACCACTTTAGACTGGAAGGAAGGTTGATTTTCAGAAATAGAGAGGACCCTCCATCACCAGTCTGTTGTCCTACTGCTATTACTGTCACGTCTGGAATTTGGCTATTCTGGAAGTGAAATTCTACTTGGTCAGATTTTTGTTCAACCATGTGGCAGGTGCCGTTTAAACTAACATGGTTGACACTCTGTTTTAATTTTATTGGTCGGCTAGTCTGGGTCCAGAGGACCTTGTTTACGCAATCTATTAAGGGTGACAACCTCCTCAGGAGGTCATTCCCCAGTAAACAAGGGGTGCCCTCTGGAGTCACAACTATGACCGGGTGTTTCAACTTGTGTCGCCCAATTTTAATGTCCAAATCTGCCGTCCCCTCGACGGGAATTTCCTTCCCGTCAAAGTTCTGGAGTTGTCCAGGAAGAGAGGTGAGAGGAATTTGGTAGTTCTCTCCCCTTCCTGCATTCAGTTCGTCAAAGGCCCTTCTGGACAGAAGGGTAGCTTGAGATCCAGTGTCCACCAGTGCCAAAATTGTACCCTGCCCCTGTACTTGTACCGGGGCATAGTATCTTCCCTCCTTCTCCTCAAGGGGGCACAGATAATGCACATTTTTGGGCAACTGGTGGGCTAACTTTCTGGTTTTGGACATCCCTAGCGAAGAGATTTGGGCAGAATTCTGTGGAGAGCCTTGGGAATCTGAAAGAAAAAGTTGGCAACTGGAGATCAGAGCCATTGTGGGTTCCCCTGGCTCCGGTTCTGGGCCGCCCCCCCCTTTTTGGAGGCAGTCATCAGGATGGGTTTGAACCAGGGGATTTTGGTATTGTGGGTTCTGGGATGAGATGATGGGCGGCGGTAGCTCAGTCTCCATATCTCCCCAGTCTGGATTTGCATCCCTAGGGACCCATTTTTCTTTGGGAGGAGTTCCACACTCTCTGAAGGAGAAGATCCTTTTCCCAGGATCCTCTGAGGATCCCTCTCCCTCAAATTGGAAGATCTGTACCTCCTCCTCAAACTGAGTCTGTTTGGGTCTTTTGTTTCTCCTACCCCCCCTCTGCTCCTTAGGAGGCAGACTTTCAGGGGCAAGAGATTTTGCTTCCGGTTCCTGGGTTTCCAGGGGCTGTTTACAAGTGAGGAAGGAAGCTTCCTCCAAGGCTTTACACCCCCCTTCCCTTTGTGCCTCCTCCCTGGGAACCGGTGAGTTATCGGGGTGCTGCCCCTGTCATTGTTCTGGCGCACCAGGTCCAGAGTTGGGTGCGTTCTGTGCCGGAATGCCGATCTGAGGGTTCTGCTGAGCCCTCAGTATGTGACCCAGATCCCGCGCCATGTTTTGAACCTGGCGCTCTAACTGGGAAACCCGCTCAGGCTGATATGGGGCTCTATTTTCTCCCCTGGGCTGATCCCGGGAAGGGTAGCTATCTCTTCTCTGGCAGTACCCCTGGTTGGGAAGATTTTGGTACCCCTCCACCCTTGGCCTCCCCTCTCCCGGATTAGGTTGTCTGGGCTCAGGGAATTGGGGAAAGAAGGATGGATGATTTTGGGGCTGGAAGTTGGGTGGATACCTGGGGAAAAAGTTCTGCCCAGGATTTGGAGAATTTCTGCCCTCCGGTGGGAAGTTAGGAGGGAAGTTCCCTGGGTTAGGTGCTTGGCTGGATCCCCCCCCTTGGGCTGGAGGAGTCCACACATAACCCAGGATGGGTCGACTTCCCTTGTAACGGGGACTTACATAGTCAGGAGAGCGAGGGACCCCATTTGTGGGGCTGCCTCCTTGGCTCCCTGTCTGTGACTGGCCCGAGGATCTTCTGGGCCTAGCATTATTAGGTGCAGGTAGGTTTTTAGGCCCCCACATCTCCAAATCCAAAACGGGGGTGACCTTTACCTCTGCCACCTTGGCAGCAGCAGGGGTGCTGTTGGTTTTGGGATTTTTCTGGGTATTGCTTTTATTTTCTATGGGCTTCTGCACCTCATAGATCCGGGTAGCCTGTTTAATGACCCAGTCTAAAGATCTTTTCTCGTGAAAATCCCTCACGAGCTGGGTCATTATGTATTTGGGCAAGGCATGGAAAAACGTATTAATAAATTCTCTGCTATCCGTGCGCACCCTTCTGGTGGTCTGTGCAAAAGCACGCTTTAACTCCTGCACAAACTCTTGTGGGGCCTGATCCTCCCCACATTGTAAATTGTAGGCTGCCTTGCGAGCCTCTTGAGGATTTCTATGAGTAGAAAAATGTTTCAAGATGGCCGCCTTATAGGTGGACCATCTTAAATGATTTTGGTCCTCCAGCCCCGCAAAGAAACTGGAGTATTCCGGGTAGAAGGTCCACTTTACATATTGGATACAGCTTTGGCTGTCCTTCAAATGAAAAGTCTCCATCATTTGCTCATAGAGCTCCAAGTGTTCCCAAACAGAGTACTTGGCGTTCTTATGATAAGGCGTGATGACACTCCTGATTGCCTTAATCTGTTTCAATGGGTCCTTAAGCAAGGCCCTTTTTGCCTTATTGGCCTTTTTGGTTCGGGTAACCCTGGTCCATTCATCTTCTGACTCAGAGGCACTGCTCCCAGAGGTTCCCGTCTGTTCTTCCAGGTTTTCCCGGATTCTGCGAGCCTGGGAATGGCTGGCAGAATGTGGGGACCTGGTCTCCTGTGTCCTGTACCGCTCAGAGGAGTCTACAGATCCCTCCTTGCTGCCAGGATTTGATGGGTACCCCCCCACTGACCTAACTGGGCAGAGGTTTTCAGGATGCCCTTAATGGGCCTACTCTCCTGGGGTTCCCCATTAAATTGCACTGTGCTTGGGTGCCCATACCCGGATGCCCGCCCCTCCATTCCTGGGTGGTACTGGCTTATGAGCCCCATGCTTCTGGCTGGATAGTAATCTGCCATCCCTGTGGCCCTGTGCTCATGTGCGCCAGTGGACATGGGGGTGGCAGAGTCCAGGGACTGAGAGAGATAAAGGCCTCTGCTACTAGGGCTCCTGGGGTTATGCTCAGGAGTTTCTCTTTCCCAGCGAACCTCATCTCTATCCGCCCCTGCTCCCTGTTGCAATGCAAGAACCTGCGCCTTCAGTTCCTCAGTTAAGGCCTTACTAGACTCTATCAGTCTCTCCTGCATCGCTACCTGTTGTTGGAGTCTATCATTGTGCTGGCAGAGAGCCTCATTCTCTCTCTGTGCCTCCTGATTGGTCCTGGAGCACTGGGCCAGTCTTTGCTGCAGGAGGGTTACCTCCTGAGCTGTGTCCCTATTGGCCTGCTCCTTTCTTGCCAGAGCATCCTCCACCCTCCTGGTGTGTTCTAACAAGTTCTGATGTTCTTTTTGGAGGTCACCCAGCCCTTGGAGGGCCAAGTGATTTTCTTCTGTTTTTCTTTTTAAATGGCAGACTTCCTGGCCTAAGGCGTCTCTTTCCTGGCTAAGAGCCTGCATTTGTGCCGCCAGGTCATCCCTCTGCCTTTGAAAGGCACCAGCTTTCTGGCGTTCTTCATCAAACTCTGCCTGGGTATCCAGGTCTTTCAAAATCAGCTTGTTGCTCTCTGCCTTCACTCTATCTAGATGACTTTGCAGGGTGGCTACCTGCTCCGTGCATGCCCTGTAAAAGTCTAACTGTTGCTCCAGCTTTTTCTGGCTCTGCAGTAAGGAGTCCAAACTGTCTTGGTGCTCCTTCTGCAGGGCCAGAAATCTAGTATCCTGGTCAGCCTTTTCCTGTTGCAGTATATCCATGTCCTCTTTTATTTTAATGATATACTGCCTACTATCATTTTCTGACTCCTGGCTCCTCTGCAGCCTCTGCTCAGAAGAGTCCAGATCAGATTGGGCCTTCTGTAATGCCAGCAGTTGCCTACTCGCCAGATCTTGGCCTTCAGCACATTTGTCCTGCATGGCTCCCATATGTAAATATAAATATGCCGCTACCCTGGCAATCTTGTTGTGCTCATCCTTGGCCTTAGAGGACATATATAGTTCACTCAGGTCCACATGTAAGGGACCCTGGTCTCTCCATTTATCTGACCCTGTTTCCGTGATCTGGGGTGCGATTGCTTGCAACCAGACCGTCTGGTCCTGATGAGTCCACTCACCTCTCACAAATAACTTATGTAAGAAGTGCTCTCTGGCTATTTTCATGTCTACTAAGGTCGTCATTCTAGAGATTTGAGTTCCTTCCTGACTTACAGAAGTTTGTATTTTATTTTTGCAAAACAGACCTTTTCCTTAGAGCATTCCTTTGAGGAGTGCTTTACAGCGTAACACAGCGTGGTGATCCGACCGGATATGTGTATCTGGTCAGCTGGCGCGCTGTATTAATCTGCACAAGTGATAGATCTAACCCAAACGTCCGGCCCGAGCCCCCAATTTGTAAGAGGATTCAATTCAACACTACAGCTAAGTCAATGCCTAGTCTGGGATACTGAATGGAAACCCTTATTAATATATCTTTATGTCCAGTTCATGCGTTCTGGATGACTACCCCTATATAACACCCCTCTCTTGGAATCCCCCTGACCCCGCTGAGCCAAGAAGTAGTTCTGTTTTGCAAGTTTAAAAGGTTTATTTGATAATTTAAACAATAGATATATATATCACACTTTATAATAAATTAATAATTGAATATCACACTTAATCTGAGCAGTAATCAATAATGGATAGTCTGGCACTAGCACACTTGTGAATAGGAACAGAAGAATAAGGTGGTAGAGAATGCTTTATATAAGTTCAGATGGATGTAATGTTGAATGAAAATGCAATACAGAAAATACTCAATATGATTTCAACAAAACAATGTAATCACTTTTCTCTGGCAATCCCCTCCCCCCTTTATGCAATGCAAGGAAATGGAAGGAAAGCACACAGTTCTCAGAAATGCAATCAAATGTAATTCAGTTCACCCCAGCAAGCTTAGACTACAGAAGTTTGAAACACAGGCCCAAAATGCTTTTATATGTGCTGGCAATGAAGTAAAAAATATGCTACAATGCTTTTAATTCCCTCTAGAGGTTCAGGGTGAGTGGTATCAAGTTAATATTAGTCCAGGCTCACTCTAGCAATGATTCAGGGATGGTTCTTAAGAGGCAAACAAATTTTTAGCAAGGAAACTGCTGTTTTCACACGTGGAGAAATTTGCAAATCGCGGCAAATTCGCGAGTGCGTTTTCCGCGATTGCGGCAAAAGTGTATGGAATAGGAATGTGGTTCTAGGTTCCTTGAAAAGCTAAGATTCCCAGCTTTCAGAGGAAAGTTACTGCAAGTCTATAAGACAAACGGTCACGGAGATATGAGCGATATGGTAAAGGTCGTTTTTCAGATTTGAAATTTTAAAAGTTCAAAGTGACAAGTGACAGCTAGCAGCTAGAAAATGACAGGTGACAGCTTTTAGGCAGTTCTACTTAGATTAAAATGGATTGAATTATATTATTTTAACTAAGAGGTTGGTTCTGCACAGTTCTGCTAGGTACTCACAATATATTTTTGAATTAGACCTCGCCACGGATCTGGTCAGGTTTTGGACTGGACTCCGGTCTGGTCTGGGTCTCTTCACAGTGATCTGGGTCAGCTCTCTGGTTCTGCTAACAGCGGTCTGGGTCAGCTCTGCTCTGCTGGTCTAGCCTCTCTGGATTCTGGAGATTGATGGATTTGAAGTCTGGATCTCTGGATGTTGTATGGTCCGGCAGCATGCTCCGCAGCAAATGGAATTGAATGTCCCTATCTGTCCTGACTGTCTGCTTTTATGTGTTTTGAAAATGGGTGGAGAGGCTAGCTTCCTAGGCCCTACCCCTCTCCACTGGCCATTGGCCACTTCCTCCTCTTCCCCTTGATTGGGGGAATGAAATGAAGTGTCATCATGATGAGGTCTGTTTATGATACAGAGAACCCACCCCTGTCAAATTACACACAATCTATATTTTGACCCAAAAGACATAATTGCACAGGTACACATTTGTTTAAAATTACATGCACCCATCACATATCACAGGAGGTATACCCTGTCCAAATCTGCTCTTCCTGGGAGCTTGCATTCAGAAATGGCAACATATTTCACTTTTTGGTCAGGTTACCAATATCAGATTCTTACTCAAATTTACCCAAATGTGTGCAAGGCATGCAGGCATTAATTGATGAAGTATCAGACTTTTAACATGCATACATTTTAAGTAATACCCTCTTAACTGCTAGCTTGCCCCCAGATCATGCCACCGGTTCTAAAAACCTCTTAAAATGTGGGCAGAAAAATGACAAGAATTATGGTATCATTTAAATAATCATGACAAGTCCGTACTATGAGTTATTCATCTTTTTCTAAAACCATATTCTGGCTACAGGGGTGTGTCTTTTCAGGTCACATGGTACAGAAACCAGTCTTTCCACTTTCTTCAAGCTCAGCCTCTGTCTCCAGTTTCTCCCCCTCCCAGTTTCTGCCAAGCCAGCTTGCTCTCACATGGAGTGCTCCTCCCCTTTCCTTCCAGGAGGAAACCACATTTACGACTCCCACCAATAAAACATTTGCCTGAGTCAGGACAGGGCTTTGTTCAATTTCCTGCAGAGCCCAGGTAATTCAATCAGAGAAGTGTCAGATCCCTTTTGGTGGGAACAGCAAAAGGCAGCCGGCCTGGGAACACAGCTGTAGTGCAAGTCTCTTCTCCTGTCGGGGGTAGCTGGTGGGCAGAATTCAGTTCCTTAAGCCAGGCCCCAGCTAATGTCACTTTTAGTTACCCAGTTTTCTGCATTCAAATAAAACTAACCATTTTTACATATGCAGCTAGAATTCTGATTCTAAGTTTAAAACTATGACATTTAAGCAAATTGCAACCTATGTGACACTCAAAAGTAGGTCACTCATTTCTTTTAAACATTTAGATTTTTAGTGTCTTTCAGTCCAAATTTACTTAAACTGCTGAAATCCACAGCTCAGCCAGTCTTGTATAAACCTTCAAGTCACTTCAGAATATAACTTTACATTGGATCCACCTCTCAGTAAGTCTTTCTTTGGCCTGCTTTGGGTTCATTTATTCAGTTTTACACAAAAAGAGAAAAAAAGTCTGGTGTTGTTTTAAACCGCCGGCTTTCTGGTAGTGGTGAGTACTGGTAATGCACCCATTTTTGGGATTTAAGAAAATGAATTCCCCACAATTCTAGGTTGCTTTTGGCAATCAGCATTGCCATTCCCAATGGTTTCTAGGCTACTGTGTGGGTAGTCCAATGGTGGTTTTAGGTAGTGCCCTTCTGTGCCCATAACATCGGCAAAATGGGTGGCAGCCTATTCTTCATGCACTTCCCTGGGCATTTTCTGGGAATCTCTGGCCATCATGATGCTTTCCATGTCAGTACTGCACAGTTTTGAGGTAGGGCTTGGATGCGTGGATAAAAACATCCCACACTTCCAACTAATGTCACTCTCTAGCTGGGTGAAAGGACAGCTAAAGAGAGTCATTAGTGTAAAGGGCGTGTAAAAGACCAAGATCACCGGACTGTGAAAAGAGATGAATATGACTTTAGTATTTAACCAACTGCAATTAGGAATTATTAACCTTTTGAAACAGCACTAACCTGTGATGGGAACAGTCACCAGTAGAATCCAAAGTCCATTTATCAACCAAGATGCAACGAATCAATGGAAAGGAAGTTAGTATGGGAACTAACCCGAACGGACTAAGGGCCGCACTAGAATCGGGTTGGTGCACTCCGGAGAGCGTCCATAGAGTTCAGTGCACTTGTCATGTTTGGAACAAAGCAATTGGATATTGGAAATAGATGATCCAGGTCCCAGATGAGAACTGCCAGGTAAGCCCCAAAAGGATTAAATGAGAAATGTGTTTTCACAAGGATGATGTATATGTTGTAAGGAAGGATGACTAAATGGCTGCTCCCAGTTGGATTAGAACACTGGAAACAAACACTGCAGGAAAAAAGTATTAAATTGTTCGACTGCGCGATCCACCGGTGACTCCGTATAAATGGGAGTGTTGAGAAGTAGATTATGATGCACCGCTGAGGGCTGCGGTGTAATGTCAGCAGTGGAACTGGCTGACAGCTCTGGAAGAAAGCGGAGCGCCGAAGAGTCTTTAAAGAAGTACCGCTGGAGGCGTGGTGGACGTCGGCTGGGCTCCGGATTAATGCGGAGCGCTGAAGAAGAGGTAAGGTGCACCGCTGAAGATGCGGTGGATGTCGGCTGTGCCAGCCAAATGCTCCGAGCAAGAGTAATTGGAAACTGCCACAATATGCATCGCAAAAGACGCGAGGAAAGGACTGGAGCTGCGGCAACAAACTCCAAACTCCGAATGATAAAACGATCAGAAGCGAGGATCCCGAACCCCTTCCGGGTTAAATACAAATCACGATAGACTTGCGTGAGATGCGTATGTCCGACAGAACACCACGTGACAAGACCCTATTGAAAAGAAAGGAAAACATATCCTGCACCACCCATCAGTGTACATTGCACATGTAAAAGAACAATGTTTATTAGGCGCGTGCTTTAAAAAGGACACTTCTCCGGGAGTTTACTGAAGAGACTCCAACGGGTAAAAAACAGTTTGGCTGTTCTACAAGCCATGTGGGCATAAGGTCTATGTTGTCTGGGCTGGCAGGCATGACAGTGCCATCCCCCAAAGGGCGCCCCACTCCTCGGGCGGCATGAAAATGGCGCAACAACAATGGAGCATGGATGTTGGATAACGGCTCCCAGGAACAATCCTCAGGTCCGTACCCCTTCCAATCAATCAGGTAATGAGGTACTCCAGCCTTCACTCTCATGTCCAAAATAGCATGCACCTCATATTCGTCTGAGGCTTTTATGGAGACGGCCAAAGGTCACACAGGTAGGCGAGTGCCGGGTACGTAAGGTTTTACAAGGGAGACGTGAAATACCGGATGCATTCGCCAACGTGAGGGCAGATCCAAACAGATGACTGCGGGATTAAGCACCCTGTTGATCCTATAAGGCCCAATGAAACGTGGTAGGAGTTTTCGTTTCCCTGGAATCTTAAGGTTTTTTGTAGACAACCAAACAGACATGCCAGTTTATAGGATGGAGCAGCAATTCTATGTTTGTCCGCGTAGTACTTAGAGCGGTTTTGTGCCTTTTCCAGATGTTTTTTTGCCTTGGTATGCAAAGTGGTTAACATGGCCAATTTGTCAGCTGCCCCAGGAACGTTTCTAGGCAGTTCTAAATCCAAGGGTATGGACCTTGGATGTTGACCATACAAAGCATAGAACGGAGTAACGCCAGTTAAGGAGTGCTTTGAATTATTGTACGCGAACTCTGCCGCGGGTAGCACGGAATGCCAGGTAGTTTGGAACTGCAGACATAAACATCGCAGGTATTGCTCCATAGTCCTGTTAACCCGTTCCGTTTGTCCATCAGTTTGGGGATGGTAGGAACTGGACATGCGCTCATCCATAAGAAGGGCGGAAGTCAGTGCCCTCCAAAAACGGGACGCGAATTGCGATCCCCTGTCGGTAATCACCACAGACGCCAATCCAAAAAACCGAAAGACATGTCTCAAGAACATATCGGCCATAATACTTGCAGTGGGAATACCCTGACAGGGTATGAACAAGGCCATTTTAGTGAAGTAATCTACCACCACCCAAACTGTATCATATCCATGACTGGGAGGTAGCTCGACCACGAAATCCATGGATACCATGTACCAGGGTTTGTGCGGCACAGGTAAGGGACGCAGCAGCCCCACATGTTTGCTTGGTGAAGTTTTGCATTGTGCACATGTGGCACAGGAAGAGACGTAGTCTACCACATCCCTTGCCATCTTTGGCCACCAACACCATCTCTGCAATAAATCCAGTGTCTTCTTTTGGCCCGGATGAGCTGCAACCAAGGAGTCATGACCCCAACTTAATGCCTTACTGTGGGTTCCTTCTGTGGGTAAGTACAAAACGTCATTAATATAAGGGAGACCGCCTCTGATTTTCAAATGGAGATTATGTACCTCCGAAGGGTTTTGCAAAACCCATTCTGTTATTTCTTGTTTCAATGAGGGCCGGACAGAACAACTGCATATGACATTGTCTGCCAATAATGGAGGATGTTTTGTGTCTGTTTCAACTATCCCCATGTGAAGACGTAATAGAGCGTCTGCTTTGATATGGTCTTTGGAAGGCCTGTACAATATGCGAAAATCGAATTGGCCAAAAAACGAATGCCATCGTGCTTGGCATGCTGTTAGGCATTTCATAGTCTTGATGGCTTGTAGGTTGCGATGATCGGAATAGACAGACACAGGATGCCTGGCCCCAAGTAAGTGATGTTGCCATGTGAGAAATGCATCTTTGATATCTAACAGCTCCTTCTCTGTTACTGTATAGTTCCTTTCATAAAAAGTAAGTTTACGCGAAAAATACGCCACCGGGTGTTCTGCCCCAGTGTCTATGCACTTCTGGGATAGGATAGCACCGATGGCCAGATTTGAAGCATCTGCTTCTACTATGAAAGGCATACCCGGATTAGGGTGTTGTAGAACCGGAGCCGTAGTAAAAGCATCCTTGAGCTGATCAAACGCCTTCTGTGCTGCTGGCGTCCATTGGAAGACCTTTTTCGAACTAGTTAGAGCCGTAATAGGTGCCAACACTTTAGAGAGGGATTGGATAAATCTTCGGTAAAAATTTGAAAAACCAAGAAAGGATTGTAGGGTTTTGATGGAATCAGGTACCGGTAAATAAAGAACGGCTTTGACTTTTGAGTGACTCATTCTGACTCCTTTGCTGGTGATGTCGTATCCCAAAAACTCTACTTCTTGGGTGTGAAAAACACATTTTTCTGCTTTGACAAACAGATGGTTGTCTCTCAGTCTTTGAAGAACTTTGGAGACATGTGTGACATGTTCTTCAAGAGAGGTGGAATAAATCAGTATGTCGTCTAAGTAGATAAGTACAAACTGATCAATGTAGTCTCTGAATATGTAATTTATAAAATACTGGAAAGTCACAGGGGCGTTACACAAGCCGAAAGGCATGACAAGGTATTCATAAAGACCATATCGTGTCTTGAATGCAGACTTCCACTTGTCTCCTTTTCGGATACGAACAAGGTTATACACTCCCCGTAAATCCAGTTTTGTGATGATGAACGAAGAACCTAATTGGTCCAAAAGGACATTGAATAAGGGCAATGGATACTGATTTTTTATGGTTATAGCATTGAGAGCCCTCTAATCAATGCAGGGTCTCAAGTCCCCTTCCTTTTTTGGGACGAAAAACAAAGGAGAGGCTGCCGGTGACCGTGAGGGTCGTATGAAACCAATTTGAAGGGCTTTATCGATATACTCCTTTAGAACTGCATCCTCCTGCTGAGTAAACGAGTACACCTGTCGTGTGGGTATCTTAGCACCGGCAACCAGTTCGATTGGACAATCGTATTGTCTTTGAGGAGGTAACAGTTCCGCCTTGCCTTTGTCAAACACATCTGCATATGTGATGTATTCTCTAGGGACTAAATCTTCATTTGGAATGAGTGCCCATATTGTTGGTGCTCCATCAAGAAAGGCCAAGACAGGGGTGTGTACTACCTTTGTCTCCTGAAAACATTTCTGGTTACAATATTCAGAGGGGTAGTTGATGTGACCAGTGACCCAATCTATGATGGAATTGTGTAACCTAAGCCAAGATAGACCCAGAATCAACGGATACTGAGGGGCAGCGATCACATCAAAAAACAGATTTTCGGTATGACCATCAGGTAGGGATACCTTAATAGGTATGGTTTCTTCCATTACCAAACCGGAAGATAAAGCACAACCATCCACGGTTTGACTGACTCAGGTACTGGCTTGACAACCATGGGAACTGCAGACTGTCTGGCAAAAGTAATGTCTATGTAGCTGTTAGAAGCACCAGAGTCTATCATTGCCTTAGTGTGTACCGTAATGCCATGGAAGCTAAGTGACACTTTCATATTAATGGAAGAGGTTGAATACAAAACGGAGTCCGATTTAACACTTGACACAGGGACCCCCACTATTGTCGAGCTTTGGCATTTCCTGTCTTAACTGGTTTTTTGGTACATGCTACAAGTAAATGTTCGGCAGACCCACAATACATGCACAGATTGTTTCTGCAACGGTCTTCATGCTCCGTGGCCGAGAGAGGACCAATAATAGCTCCGATTTGCATTGGATCGGGTTCATTAGCCGTGGACGGGGGTGTTTCGGAACACCCAGTCGCTGTCAAAAAGGGCTTCTTTTCCCCCTTTCTAGCAGATCTTCGTGCATCAATCTGAAGGATGAGATCTACTAACTCTGTGAACCCTGTAGGGGCTACAGGAACTGTTGCCAGGGCATCTTTCAGTTCTTTTGACAAGCCTTTATAAAAGACAGCAGTCCACTTATCTTCTGGCCATTGTGTTTCTGCTGTCAGTTGGTTGAATCTAGCCAGATAAGCCAACAAGGACTGAGTACCCTGCTGTAGATTCAATAGTTCCATGTCTGTTGCCTGCATTGAGTAACGCATATCAAAAACTTTATTTATTGCAGATAACAATGCATCACAATCGTACAATAGTGGACTGTTGGTTTCGAGTAACGTATTCGCCCATGCTGAAGCAGTGCCCCCTAGATGCAACAGCACAAAAGCTGCTTTTGTAGTCAATCCGGAAAGGAACTGGGTCTACATAAGAAGTGGAGATGACACTGATTTACGAAAGTCCGGTATGTCTTGGGGTCTCCTGTGAACCTCTCTGGTGGAGCCAAAGGGAATTGAGTCAGCATCAACACCTGTACAGATTCCCTTTGAGGCGCTGTGAGACCCGAACTAGAGGCAATCGTTTCTGGACTCACCATCCCTTGAGGGGATGCGTGCATGGTGTCTTGTAAGACGTCCATGCGATGGCGCAGAGTATCTTGGGCCGTAATAATTTCTTGCCTCAAATCCGCTACCAGCTGAGTGAGGACAGTTAAGGGGTCGGCACCCTCCATTTAAGGCTTCTGATTCTGTTACAATTCCACTTAACACCACAAGTAAACCAATTAAAAGGATACTGATGGAAAAGGATACAAATGGAATTGCCCCGAAGTGAAGACGGGGAAGCTGACGTCCGTTGATATTAGACCTTCCAACTAATGTCACTCTCTAGCTGGGTGAAAGGACAGCTAAAGAGAGTAATTAGTGGAAAGGGCGTGTAAAAGACCAAGATCACCGGACTGTGAAAAGAGATGAATATGACTTTAGTATTTAACCAACTGCAATTAGGAATTATTAACCTTTTGAAACAGCACTAACCTGTGATGGGAACAGTCACCAGTAGAATCCAAAATCCATTTATCAACCAAGATGCAACGAATCAATGGGAAGGAAGGAAGTTAGTATGGGAACTAACCCGAACGGACTAAGGGCCGCACTAGAATCGGGTTGGTGCACTCTGGAGAGCGTCCATAGAGTTCAGTGCACTTGTCATGTTTGGAAGAAAGCAATTGGATCTTGGAAATAGATGATCCAGGTCCCAGATGAGAACTGCTAGGTAAGCCCCAAAAGGATCAAATGAGAAATGGGTTTTCACAAGGATGATGTATATGTTGTAAGGAAGGATGACTAAATTGCTGCTCCCAGTTGGATTAGAACACTGGAAACAAACACAGCAGGAAAAAAGCATTAAATTGTTCGACTGCTTGATCCACCGGTGACGCCGTATAAATGGGAGTGTTGAGAAGTAGATTATGATGCACCGCTGAGGGCTGCAGTGTAATGTCAGCGGTGGAACTGGCTGAAGGCTCTGGAAGAAAGCGGAGCGCCGAAGTGTCTTTAAAAAAGTACCTCTGGAGGCGTGGCGGACGTCAGCTGGGCTCCGGATGACTGCGGAGCACCAAAGAGTAGGTGAGGTGCACTGCTGAAGACGCGGTGGATGTCAGCTGTGCCAGCCGAATGCTCCGAGCAGGAGTAACTGGAAACTGCCACAATATGCGTTGCGGAAGACGCGATGAAAGGACCGGAGCTGCGGGAACAAACTCCCAGCTCCGAACGATAAAACGATCAGAAGCGAGCATCCAGAACACCTTCCTGGTTAAATACAAATCACATGAGGACTCGCGTGAGGTGCGTACGTCCGACAGAACATCATGTGACAAGCATCTATTGAAAAGAAAGGAAAACATATCCTGCATCACCCATCAGTGTACATTGCACTTGTAAAAGAACGATGTTTATTAGGCGCGTGTTTTAAAAAGGACGCTTCCCCGGGAGTTTGCTGAAGAGACTCCAATGGGTAAAAAAACAGTCTGGCTGTTCTACAAGCCGTGTGGGCATAAGGTCTCTGTTGTCTGGGATTAAGGCTGGCAGGCATGACACTTGGCAGGCTAAAAAATGATGGTATGGAGGTTTCCCAGAGCTATGCCATTGGTTATGATTAATTCAAAACCTTCCAGCCATCACCTTTTTGTTTTGCCTAAAATTCACCCCGAGTGAGACGGGTATGCTCAGACGTGGGTCCCGAGTCTGCCCGGCCTAGAGACCCAAGCACCTCCTCACTGATGATGCCCAACAAGGCTGCAACATGTCTGGGGGTGTTTGTTGTCTCATGCAAAAGGGATGTGACCTAGCAGTTCGGGCTGGACTGCCACTTTTGGGGTAGGACCAATCCTGATTTGCATATGGTTTTTCCCCTTCTATAATGGCTTGACAGGCTGAAAAACGATGGTTTGGAGGTTTCCCAGAGCTATGCCAGTGGTTATGATTAATTCAACACCTACCAGCCATCACCTTTTTGTTTTGCTAAAGTCACCCCGAGTGGGACGGGTATGCCCAGACGTGGGTCCCGAGTCTGCCCGTCCTAGAGACCCACGCTACTCCTCACTGATGATGCCCAATAAGGCTGAAACATATCTGGGGATGCTTGTGGTCTCGGGCAGAAGAGATGTGACCTAGCAGTTTGGGCTGGACTGTCACTTTTGGGGTAGGACCAATCCTGATTTGCGTATGGTTTTTCCCCTTCTGTAATGGCTTGGTAGGCTGAAAAACGATGGTCTGGAGGTTTCCCAGACCTATGCCAGTGCTCATGATTAATTCAAAATCTTCCAGCCATCACCTTTTTCTTTTACTTAAATCTGTGACTTAGACCTCTCAAATTCCTGATTCATGAACATGGTGATTGTTTTCCCTTCTAATATCCAGCTGTGACAAACTACATGTTCCCTCAAAGCACATTATGTGTAATATGCTTATTTGTATATAATACCGTTAAGCTGTGTTCCAAGTAGGACTTCTACCTAACCTTGTATCAATTACCTGATCTGGAATGCTCCAAGTTTGTGAATTATAGGTCTCTCTCTCTTTACCTCCCTCCTTGCTTTTTGCTCCTTTACTCTTAGGGCACTACACAAAATGAATTGCAATTGCAGACAGCACCATACAAATCACCAATAAATGAAATAGGAATAAATGGCAAATGTTTAGAACTAATAAAGTATGTTGTTTACGCTGTGTTATTTGACTATCTTTAGCACAATTTTGACTCACATCTTTGTCAAAGTGGTACATTTTTGGTGTATAATTTATCCAGTCCAGTTAAGACTGACTTTGAGTTCATGGTTGTTTCATGAATTTTGCATAAATCTCGATCATGTCAAACAATTAATCAGTCAAGGCATTGTAATGGTTTATTAAGAAGCCATCCCCAATGTGGGGAGTTCCTTCCCTCCCCAATGAGATGTCACACAACAAACTGTTTAGTGTCAATTCTTTGTTCAGCCCTTTTTCAGATTCATCTCATGCCCCTTGGATCATTCCCCCTCTGCCACCCATGAGCCAGAACCCATCCGGTGTACAGGAAATATATTTCTATTTATTTGAATGATAGGTAATGGAGATCTCACTGAATTAGACATGCCACAGTCTTGGTGGAACACAATTAAACTTCTTTTTACATACATAAATCACACAAGTTTGTTGGGACAAAAACAAATCACAATACTGTACTTTACACCGATTTTAATTCAAGAAATAATAAACACTGGTCATTGAACAAAATCAATTTACATATGCAGTGATGTGCAATTACGATTGTCCTGCACACTTAAAAAGTCTAGCAGTTTGGTTTACAGAATTGTACAAATGCATAGGGCAATTATTATTTCACCCACACTTTTGCTTTAAAATAAACACAGGGTGAATTTGCAATTAGTTTTTCAGACTCCCCCCCCCACTTTGGTCTATGTTGGGGAAGTCAGACAAAAAAATTGGGATGGTTTAGGAATTTTGGATTTCAGATCTCCCTCCAGTTAAAGGCATGTGTTGGGGGAAGCTGTACTGAAAAATTGGGATGATTTAGGAATTTAGGATTTCATGCCCCCCCCCTCTACTTACAGGCCTTTGTAGAGGAAGCTGGGAGTTTGGGGATTGCTCTAGTTTAGGGACAAGAAAACCCCTCGTCCCTAAAGAAGTCAAGGTCAACAGGATAGATAGGATTACCCAAAACAATTACAGGCTATAGTTTTCAGAATACACTGGGATTGAGGTTTGTTAATTTCGAATGTTCACAAAATCTCACCCCAGAGTGTTTTGCTAAATGGTAATTAATTAATTTATATTCAGTCAAATAGTCTAAGGATCTACACAGTTTTGCCTCCTGCCCCGCCCACTATAAAGAGCAAGGATTTAAGGCAAGCAGATTCCCCCGCCTTTAGATTGCAAATGGCTCACTTCTACTTATAATGAAAACCTCTGTTTAAAGTTTAGGAAAGTCAGCTGCATTTCAGGACCCTCTTTGGGGACAGGGTAGGGTTCTGGTCACACCACTCTCAAGGATGGTCCCCAGTTCTTCACCATAGGGCCAAGTCGGCTGTTAAGCCTGCCCAGCAAAAGACAGCTCAAGCCCTCTTCCGAGCTCTACCAGGATGCAATTTCAGCAAATCTCCTGTCAGTTGATAACTTGTAGCCGCTGTTTCCCTCTCTCATGGTGATCCACTGTATATACCAGTGATGACACCATCACAATTTCAATATTGGGCAGTGCCCTGCAAGAATTCTTGCAACCAGGATTGGACAGTTACCCTTCTCTCTTCCCCAAAGTCCAGCCTCTCTCTAAGGATTGGTTTAGGTCTCTAGAACAGAAATATGGCAACTTCCATATGAAATCCCCTTTTTGTCATGTCAACTTTTGGGCAAAAGTAGGTATGTGGCAAAACTTAATATTTTACTAATGACTGCCATAATATATATATATATATATATATATATATATATATATATATATATATATATATATATATATATATATATAGTAAGGCGGTTAAGCCCTCATAGTATGGAGCTGGACTCCCATCAGCCTGGAATTACACCAAACAGCGGCTCCAATTGCTGCAAGTAAAAGGCTTCAGAAACAACAAGAAACTGCCCAAAAGACGGTTGTAGAAAAGTAGAAAAAGAATTGTTATTAAATGGTAGCAGTTTTAAAAAGGCTTCCCAAGATTGGAGAGGCTTGCTGACATGTTTTGCCACACTCCTGTGGCTTGTTCACAGTTACTCCTCCCTGTGGTTGGAGCCCGATTTTAAACACACAGAATAGTTGGTGACTTACTGGCTATTGCAAATGCAGTCAGCCATTTTGGAATGGGTTCATGAAGTTTTCAGCATTTCTGTGCATTAAGTTCACTGTATGAAATTGCCGGCATCCAATGTATGTTCATAAAACAGAAATGTACATGGCTTCATTAACTATAAATTAGTAAGTTTCTCAGTTATTTCTAATTGCATCCGTAGTGGATGCTAAATAGTAAAAATATTCAGACATGGAACTAATCATTTGAGCGCATGAGGCAGACCATCATGTAAAGTGTCAATGCATAGTGCAAAAGTGAAGAAAAGCCAGCCCAATTGTCATCA
This sequence comes from Ambystoma mexicanum, assembly GCF_040938575.1. Taxonomy (NCBI): domain Eukaryota; kingdom Metazoa; phylum Chordata; class Amphibia; order Caudata; family Ambystomatidae; genus Ambystoma; species Ambystoma mexicanum. Next base: position 453,593,503 of record NC_090938.1, read on the forward strand.
TTTTGCAAAGAAACATATACCTATAATATATAATATATGATAAAAGGCAAATGCCTGTCATCACTATGATATTCATATACATAATACTAGCAACCAATAATAAAATTGCTGCATCACACCTCCGATGGATCTATACCAGTAATACAAATATTCATAATATGTTGATTAAATATCATGGTTTAATGACAATATGACGATGCATAATTCATTGCGAAACATCATAATTGTACAGCTAAGTGGCGTATGTCCATAAACCATATTGGGATATTAAGGCTGAAAAAGAAAATCAAACATTCCCATATTTATAAGAATAGATACTGATATGTCCATCAAGGAGTAAAGTGCATGTGCATGATACAACTACAATATGACAACATGGGCTAAACAATGCTGCTAAGCATGCCTCACTGTGTCTTAATGCGCCTATGATAATACCAAGTCTATCAGCTTTTTTAATATATATAAATATTGTACTTTCCATGATAATAGATGATACATTGAACCCTAGACCCAAATGTCAAATGTAAGTCAAGTAAATGAAAAAAATTTAAATAAGTCTAAAAAGATCTCAAACCCAGAAAGAAAACAGTATGAAAAGAGAAAACAAAGGAGATAGGGAACCGAAATGGAACACCTTAGAAAAAATTAATTTACTAATCAGCAAGCAAGTTCTCATATAATTTTTCTACAAGAAACAAACTTAAGGTGTCACGATACAGGAATAGAGAAAAGTAATTGTAGGTGAGAAAGTCTTGATAGTCTAAACTCCTAGAAAAGTATATCATTCCTCATCTATATTATGCCATTTCGGGTATTTGCTTTCAAAGTCAATTATGAATTTCATCTCTTCTTGTCTCTGTAGCTTTTCACTGTCACCACCTCTTGGACCAATAACAACCTTATAGATACCAAAAAATGTAAGGGTCTTCCGGTCACCATCGTGAAACTCAGAAAAAGGTTTGGCCATCGGATATGCATGGTCCTTGTTGGTGATAGCTCTGATATGTTGCAAAATCCATACTTTCAGTTTACATTTCGTGCTGCCAACATACCACTTAAGGCATGGGTATATCAGGACATATACAACTAACGCACACTCACATGTGATTTTACCCTTAATGTGCATGGGTGTTTTGAGAATTGGGTGAGTATAGCTATTACAATTAAAAGCATATTTACAAACTTTGCATTTGCTGCACTTAAAAAAGCCATCTCGTCCCCCCGAGAGCCAATTACTGCCTTTTGAATGTTGTCTGAGACCATGATACTTTGAACTACTAGATCTTTGATAGACGTACTCTTTTGGAAGGTTACATCTGGGCGTTCTTGTAATACTTTGCCTAAGTCGTTGTCCACAGTCAAAACTTTCCAATATTTATTGATGATGTTCGGTATGATTGGTGAATGACTTGCAAAAGTTAGAATAAGTCTAATAGTACTGTCTTCCGTAGTGTCCATAAAATCAGATTTGGATATCATCAACAGGTCCTGTCTTTTCATACCCCGAACTTTGAGATACGATCTTTCAATGACTGTTTTCGGGTATCTTTGGTGTAAAAGGTTTGGCACGCTGCATCGAAGTCTTCTATGTCAATGCAATTTCTTCTTATGTTTATGAATTCGCCATATGGAATGGACCACAAAAGACTTTTGGGGTGAGCACTGTTCACATGTAAGGGAACTTTGGCACCTGTGATCTTTCTGTGAAGTTTGCACCCTAATTTTTGTTCCACAACTTTGACTTTTATATCAAGAAATACAATATCATGTGCGCTATGCTGTTCAGTGAATTGTAATTCAGGTTGTTGATATTAAGTAATTTAACAAATTCTTACCATGATTGTGCTGTACCATTCCAAATGATAAATAAGTCGTCAATATAGCATAGCTATAATATTATTTTGTCAGTGAAAATTTCATTTGCTTCCGTCCACACCACTGATTTTTCCCATTTGCCCATCATGAGATGGTGCACATGAGGCTTCCATGGTGGTGCCCTGGGTTTGACGAAATAACTCATTGTTAAAATGAAAGAAATGATTCTCTAAGCAGAGTCTCAACATTTCAACGATCATGGTAGAATGTTCAAGATAATTGAGAGAACGAGTTTTCAGAAAGATTTCACAATCCCTTATGCCATCCTCATGTTGAATTGATGTATACAGAGACACCCCATCCATGGTAGCCAATAAATATGTAGGTTCCGAAGGCAATTCATCGATTTTACATAAAAAGTCTGTGGTGTCTCTGATATATGAGGGTGGCATAGAGATATATATATTAAATGAAGACACTTTGTTAAAGGGACGTTATGGTTAAGTGTTAAAGGGACATTATGGTTAAATTGCACTAATAAAAACCTATCAAAACCAGTGGAAAAAGTGTGTTAAAGGGATCTATGGTTACAAGTAAAGTAAAAAAAAAACAGAAATTTGCCAGTTATGTTAAGCTAAGCAACCATAACTCGCGCCATCACCGTGCACTGCTAAGACTAACACCCATGACATCAAAGATTGGTGCATTTAAGTGTCTGCCAAATCAAGGGTTTAGCAGGATTTACCCCCAGCTCAGAGCTGGGGGTAAATCCACCACAAATTTGCCAATTTTTGGTGCTATCACCATGCACTAATACCGCTGACAGTAGTAGTGCCGGAAATTCCCCATTTGGCCCAATGGGCAATGGGGAATTCCCAAATGGGCCCAATCGGGAATGGGCAATTGCCATTCTGCCAAACCTGTGATCCGGCACTAATAGCACCAGGGGTTTGACGGAAACAATGTTGAAAAAAGAAATGCAAGAACTAGTGCAAATCTACTCCACAGACAAAATAGATGTGCACGGTATGACAGTGCCTATGTGTCAACAAGCTACAGCACGACTAAATACCTTAGAACACTCTATATATAACATAGCTGGTTTGGAGAAAATGTTAACATTGTGATTAAACTGTAGATTAATGCTGAAGCGTAACCTTGACGTAGAGCAAGGGTTAGTTAATGGAGCACTTGGTACAGTTGTTGGCTTCACACACACCCACGTGACAACAGCAATCAGTATTCACTTTATAAACTTTCAGAAGTTAAAAGGATAGGACGCTCAACAGCCTGATTCCTTCTTTTCAAAGACATGTATGTACGCAGAGAACAGTTTTCTCTGTCTCTAGCATACGCAGTCACTATTCATAAATTACAAGGTCTAACCCAACATCAAGCATTGATTGTTATTGGCAGCACAGTCTTTGAAGAAGACATGAGTTACATAGCACTGTCATGCCTAAGTACACTTGAAGGACTATTTCTAGTCAATTTTAATGCAATTAAAGTCAACGCTGACATTCCTCACATTATAGAGTACAACAGACTACGTGCACTCTACACACCCCATCTCAAAATGTACCCTGTTCCTCAAAAAAGCAAAATGTGTAAGAGAAAACTAGAGCAAACTCAATTTATACATGATCTCACAACAGTACCACCAAAGAAATTGAAAGCAGCTGGTATTTCATCAATTACCACAACCAAAGAATAATGTACTGAAAAGACAAATGCATACCCAACTGCACAAACAATGAGAACTACCACTTAAAAGAAACTACATGCACTTCCATCAAACGACTTAGGCACAGAACTGTCTGGTCCATTCAGATGTTCCTATATAACTGGTGTAAATTGCTATGCAAAGGTAGCAATCAATGTTCTATTCCAATTGCCACCAATTGTTGAAAACATGTACACAAACGGTGCAGACCAACTGTGTTTGCAAATGTTACTCCTTCACAGAAATGCAACAACAAATCCTGACAACAATTACAGTGTTTCTGGAATAAGGCAGGAATTGGACTACTGTGCAGGAATGGTGAGATTCACTATAAACACACAAGAAGACCCACAAGCATTTCTAATGTATTTACTACAATAACTGGAAAACAAAAAACATACCTATAAATGAAACCTTCCAGATTTCACACATGTGGAAACATACATGCACTCTCTACAGCCATGTGATGCAGGAACAAGTCCCTAATGAGCGCTGTGTGTATGCATATATGCTTAACAGTGAATCCATTCCATTTCAGAAGCTCATACAAAATGCAAACCATGGCATATTATGTACTACTTGCAATTTTGATAATCGCTCCACCTTACAGATACAATCACATAGCAAATATGTAATAGTAATGCTTTTACGATACAATGCAGATGGTACCAGAAACAACTGCAAGCTTACTAGCTTCAAACATGGGCAAGTATCACTTGGCAAGAAAACGTTCACAACAGTAGGCATAATCTGCCACATAGGCGCCACAACCTGTGCAGGTCACTATACTGCATACATTAAAAAGAAATGTGGATGGTTTCAATGCAATGATACTTCCATTACTCTGAAGCAGAGATTATTAGCCAATCTTCCAAATGCTTACTTAATAATCTTGAAAGCAAAATGTACTCAATGATCTACAAAAGTAGAAAAACCTACTGCCCAATACCCAACATCACATAAGTAATTGCAAAATGAAAACAACCTTCAACCCTGTGAAGGTCAAACTGCCAAAATCAACCTTCAGCAATCACAGTGCTACAAACATATCCTCAACAACCTCCAAACTATGAACAGTTAGAATATGCCAACAGGTATCTAACTGGCCCCACTGTTCTGCAATATTACTGTGCAATACCACAGTACCTAGAAAACATCAACAGCAACCGAATGCATATATAAATACTGCTAGAAAGAGGAAACAGATAAACAGTTAGAATATGCCAACTGGTATCTACCTGCAACCATAGCACCACCACTTCCAAAACGAAAATCATACACCATTTCAATTCCTCCTACTAAAACAGTGCACCATCAACATTGCTATAAGTAGTGCACATGTCACTAAAACAGACTGTACGACATAACAACAAATAAATATAGAATTTATTTTTAATCCTGCATGGATTATTTATTCTCCCACACACACAATGATTATACGAACAAACACAGGAACTGAGCACATTGCACAGTACAGTTGTTTAAAGCATAGTACTTGTAAAGTACTAATTATGAGGGTGCACAAAGTACACACATGTCTGCAAAGCAATGCAATAGCACATTACAAAGTACCTACCCTAACACGTTATGTTTTCTATTATCACAGAGAATGAAACAACACTTTCTACTGTATTCCCACATACCATGCAAAAAACGGCATATGGCCTCAACAATACAAACAGTAAGCATACAATTATTGGTGTCATACCTCTTTGTAATCTGCCAATTTCATTCTGTACATATATTTGTGCAAACCATAAACCAGTATCACAATCTTGAGTGCATGGTTGTGTTATGGTGCAGTGGTTGTGGCCAGGCCCTAGACTCTTGGCTGTATGGCCTATGTCCTATGGCCTCCAGCCATACACCCAAGAGTCTAGTAGCTGGTCACAATCACCACAAACTAATAAAACCATGCACCCAACAATCTATACAGTGCTACAACCCACACACATAAGCCAACCACCTGAGGACCCGTCCACTTTGGTACACATAGTATGCCAGTACATACAACCAGTCGGCACACTCTTGGAACCAATAAGCAGGCCACCTGAGGTCCTGTGCACTTTTCTAGACATACTATTACAGGACTTAAACCAGTGGGCAGACTCTTGGGTGCATGCATAAAATACTATAGTAACTGGCCAAAATTTCCTCCCACTATATAGAATATCATACACCCGACAATCTCAATACAGTCCAACAAGCCTCCTGCCACACACCCTGTCCACTTTTGTACACATACTATTACACTACTTGCAGCCAGTGGACAGGCTCTTGGGTACATGGCCTCCTATGCAATCCATATGCCACAGTCAAAATGTTTGCATCCATGGCTGTATTATGCTGCAGTGGTTGTGGGCAGGGCCTAGAGTCTTGGGTGCATGGCCGGAGGTCTACAACCTCCGGCCATGCACCCAAGACTCTAGGCCCTGCCCACAACCACTGCAGCATAATAATGCCATGCATGCAAACATATGCCCACTTACCACAACCCACAAACATAACACAGCCACCAGGGTCCATGTCCACTTCAGTTCACATACTATTACAGTACTTCCAGCCAATGGATAGACTCTTGGATGCATGGCCTGTGCACCCAACACTCAACTTACTGCCCGCACCCAATACATCAAACACGTAAGTCACCCACTTGAGACCCTGCCCACTTCTGTATACATAGTATTCCAGTATGTGCAAGAAGTCAGTACACTATTGAGTCCAATAAGCCAGCAGTCTGAGGCCCTGTCCACTTTTCTACACATTCCATTACAGTACTTCAACCAGTGGGCACATTCCTTGACTCTTGAGTGCATCACCTCCAGCCATGCACCCAAGACTCTAGTAGCTGGTCACAATCACCACAGCATAACACAAACATACACCCAACAATCTGTACACTGGCCACAACCCACACACATAATCCAGCCAACTGAGGCCCTGTCCACTTCTATACACATAGTATTCCAGTATGTGCAGCCAGTCAGCACACTCTTGAATCCAATAGGCCAGCCACCTGAGACCCTGTCCACTTTTCCAAACATACCATTACAGTACTCCAACCAGTGGACACACTCTTGCACTCTTGAGTGCATCTCCTCCGGCCATGCACCCAAACTGTTGTACCTGGCCACAATTACTCCCACTGCATACAGTATCAACACAGTCCAACAAACCACCTGACACACATCCTGTCCACTTTTGTACACATACTATTACACTACTTACAGCCAGTGTACAGACTCTTGGGTACATGGCCTCCAGCCATAGACCCAAGAGTCTACTAACTTTACAGTACTTCAACCAGTGGGCACACTCTTGGATTCTTGAGTGCATCGCCTCCGGCCATGCACCCAAAACTATATTAGCTGGCCATAATTACCTCCCACTGCATACAGTATCATATACTTAAGAATCTTGAGACAGTCCAACAACCCACTGACATACACCCTTCCCACTTTTGTACACATACTATACACTACTTACAGCCAGTGGACAGACTCCTGCATACAAGGCCTCCAGCCTTACACCCAAGTGTCTAGAAGCTGGTCGCAATCACCACAGCATAATACAGCCATGCACCCAACAATCTATACACTGCTACCAACCACACACATAAGCCAACCACCTGAGGCCTTATCCACCTCTGTACCTATAGTATTCCAGTATGTACAACCAGTCAGCACACTCTTGGATCCAATAAGCCAGCCGCCTGCAGCCCTGTACACTTCTCTACACATACTATTACAGTACTTCAACCAGAGGGAAAACTGTTGGGTGCATGGCCACAGCATAATACAGCCAATACAAATATCCTCATATTATCTACATTCCACTCCCCTATGCTAATAAATCCTGCCTGCAGTCACCACATAAGCTGCTCACCTGAGGACCTATCCGCAAACTGCTGCGGTGTCTGCGAACACCTCAAAAACAACACGGTCTTCTTCCACCTAAACAAATACATCATATGATCCATTCACTCCCCTACCCTTTCCAGCCCATCTTCCCACCACCAGATGCCCCAAAACATGTTTTTGGGCCCTGCTCCCCAAACGCTATCCTTGGATATCGGCGGATACAACATGGCGGCCATTTCTGAAGATTATGACACTCATCACACTTTCGTTCAGCCAATCAATGAACATGACGCATGCCTCTGGACAAATCGGAGTCCGGTCTGCGGAGCGAACAGGGATAGGGGTCAGCAGAGAGGTGCCAGCTATCACTATGTTTTTGGCACCTACATTTTACCTGTTTAAAAAAAAAACGACTTGACAAATTTTCACCAAATGTACAAAAGCACACTTTTGAGACCAAGCCGCCACTCTTGCCATATATGTGGTGAAAATCCATAGGTGTGATCAAAGTTTTTCTCCATTCAGTCTATGGAAAGAAAATATAACATTTTGAGATGCCCCTACAACTTTGACCCCCCTTGACAAAACCTCACGAAACTTAGCAAAACAATTCTGTGAGGATTCGTCCAGAGGGAGCAAAGTTATAAGCCGCCAAAAAAGTGGTCTTCCTATGGGTTTAGCAACATAACCATAACTACATGGACTCTACCGCAGGCTGTGTAATATAGATATATATATATATATATTTCCATTTAGAATAGCATGTTGGTACGCTATTCCCTCGAGCTGCACTCCTCACCTTGAAGTTCCAAACAGGAGGTTTGAAAATGCCTCGTTACGGACCGAGAGTCAATGAAGAAACTGCTCAGGTTGTGTACATTTTAACAACCTTTATTGATTAATTGCAGTTCTTTTAAAAAAGCAGGAAAGTTCCCAGTTAAATCATTTGCCAGACGGCAGCCTGACGCGTTTTGCCACAACCTAGTGGCTTGCTCACAGTGACTCCTCCCCATTTGGGAGTTTTTTTTTAAACCCAACACCAAACACCCTGGTGACAAACACAAAAGAGGTGACTCGCAAAAAAGTCATACTATGGTTAGTAGCCATGTTAGATTGGGCTAACAAATCCAAACTGCCCATATCATAAAAAATGAAGAAAAAAAACTTAGAAAGTAAAAGCATTATTTTCAACATTTATAATGAAACGTGCAGGTTCATGTCTTTATTTAATTGTAAAAAAAACATGGTATTTAGCATAAAACCCCATGCTAAATTAGGTGGTCCAGGCTTCATATATTGTGTGCAAAAGGGCTTCTATATTTCTCCTATTGCGTAATAAGATGTATTACTTGGTTTAAAAATGCGTAGTGCATTTCTAAGGGTCATATTGAAAGTGCATAGTGCATTAAAAAACAAAAATTATGTTTCCCTCTTAGAATGTTCCCAGCCCATAAGTATATAATATGGGTACAGGGCTCCTTAATAATCTAAAAATGCATATATCAACAATGGGACAGTTTGCCAAGAAAATTCTATAAACATATACATATGTGATATAATGCCATGTATTGTATAAAAATTATTATACCAGTGCATACATTGCAGACTATATATATATATTCACTAAAAAAAACGTTGTTAACGGGACCTTATGGTTTGAAGTAAAACCGAAAAACCCTTGAAATTTGCCAGTTATGGTAAACTAAGCAACCATAACTCACGCCACCACCGTGCACTGCTAAGACTAACACCCAGGACATCAAAGATGACATCACAAATGTCATTGATGACATCACTGATGACATCACATGTCTGGCTCCCCTTTTTTTTCCTTTACTTGCATATCTAGGCTACATGGTTTTCTTCAGGAACAAAAAATGTAAAAGGTACTATATTTGTACACTTATCCTTCAAGTATGTTCTTACAGTAATACCCTTAGGGTCCAGTCACATCATATGAAACATATACATAGGAGAAGACACAGACTTGAAAGACAGCAATCCTTTCTGTGCATGAAGATAATCAGTAGGGTTATCAGCACTTTCTGATAGTTCTGTTGTTGTTTTATTACTGTACTTTCCCTGTATATGCTCATATTTGTGTGCATTGTACTCACACTACTTTCCTTAGGGTCTGTAAGGATATTTGGCATGTTACAGCACAGAGTACAGCACTACTGCACAGGTAGCAAACAGCACAGAGTACAGCACTACTGCACAAGTAGCACATTTTTTTGCAGCACCACCACAAGGGTGCGGTGCATTGCTATATGGGTTACCAGATTAACAAGGAAAGACAGGCTATTCAGTCAAAAACGATTTTAACATATAAGATGCAAATCTATTTTTACAGTTAAAAGCACACGTGCTCATTTAAAAATGCACACTATTTTCACCTGAAATGCCTATGGTGCGAGAGACACATTTGAAAATTAACAGCTAACCTTTTAACCATTAACCTGACTAATAAAACCTTATTTAACATAACCCACTAATAAAATGTGTTCTCCACTGCAGAATTAGGCATACTCTGAAAGCCATTTAAATGTGTGTGCAGATTTTTTTTTTCTTCTCTTCTCTGCCTGCTTCTCCGTGTTTTTGTGCACAGTAACTGCAGGAAGAAGGAAGTCAGATTTGCAACAATTGCAAATGTATAAGCGAAGCTATTGTTGAGAGTAGGAGGATGAGAGATGATGGATTTCATTGGGACACGTCATACAGAGGGCTGAGATGAAAGTTTTAGTGGGCAGTATCGGGGAAAAAGACAGGCAGACATTTTTCTGCACTACTGGGGAGAAGACCTGGCTGTGGGACTCCTGACTGAATGCAGATTCCTGCGTCCTGCTACAGTCCAGATTTGGCAGAGCTGGGAGGAAGACCTTTTCCTGGTTGGAGGCATTCCTATCTGCAAAAGCTAAGAATTCCAGGCAATGACCCCGGTTTGAAAAGGAAAGGCGATCCTTTTACTGGGGTTAATCTTCAAGGGAACCACACTCCGAAGGAGAACAGCTGAAGAAAACTCTGAACAGATAAGGTAATTACATAAGCGTGGGAGCCGTGTGTGCACGAAAATATACAGTCAGTGTAGGAAAGGGGATTCCTGTGCGTGTCTTAATCAAATACCAATGTTGCAATTTGAGTTCTGTTCTCCGCCACTCTCTTTACAGTGTGTCATAGACAATGCTTTTACTGTACCATTTTATTTATTTCTGTAAAGAATGAGATCGTGTTTAAATGCAACTTTTATAATACAGAAAAATATTTGAAAACAGACGGGTGGTGTATTTACTATTTACCATTACAATGCCAATGATGTGGGGAGATTTTTAAACAGTGCAATGGTCATTTTAAGACAGATGTGTGCATGTCAGAATCAGTATGAATAATTGTGAGTGACTGTAGCATAGCTCGTTGGAGGTACATGAGCCAACGGGAAGAGAGACTCTCTGAACATAGCTCCCTACCGTATATAAGGTAGTGGAAATTACCACAAGACTACCATATATAGCTCTCTGTCGTAAATAAGTCAGTGAGTTCGCCCATGGTGGCACACCAACACTATCACTGAAAATGTGGTATTCCTAAAATGTAGGTCTGAGGTCTCTCTAGTGATCACACGAAAAATCTAAGCAAAGATAAGGGATTCTGGACATTGGGGCCACAAATAAAACAAGGGAATTATGCTCACCAAAATACCACCAACCACGTATACCAAATATGCAGGTCTGGGTGCTGAAATAATGCATGTCCATTGTATTATTGTTGCACATGGCCAAATCTGAATACAAAGAGTGATTATTGCTAAGTTATTTTTCGGCGGTAATAAAATACCGTCAGGCCCCAAATCTCCACAAAATACCCTACAGGTCCAGTCACAACATGTGATACATATACATAGGACAAGTCGCAGCTTTGAAACAGAGCAATCATTTCTCTGCATAAAGACAATCAGTCACGTTATGAACACTTTCTGCTACTACTGCTGCTTTTTTGCTTAGTTCACTTTCCCTGTATATACTCATATTTGTATGTGTTGTTGTCTCTTTGTGTTTTGTCTGTAATAATGCAATTACGTAGTAAGTGGGTTTTATTAGCTACTTATTACATGTTTCACAGTACGCAAAACTCTAATAAGAAAGCAGTTATCATTTCATTATTCAACATGTCAAGATTATGAATAGTGCACCTTCATCATGTATGCTACACAGAATGCCTATGTTTCTACATGAGTAGCTTAGTATACTGGATAGAACTTCATAATAGAATGGTTTGTTTGTTTGTTCGTTTATTCATTTGTTTTGCGCACCAGACTCGTAAGTAAAAGGGCACAGTCGTATGAAAATGCAAAGCTTACAGAATTGCGAAAAAAACACCAGATGCAATAAATACATGCTTACAGAGTATAGAAAATGTACAGATAAGGGCAAAAACTGAAAGGCCTATGTAATTACAGAAATAAACACTAGAACATGTACAACATACAGGTTACGAAGGTGAAACCCTCTGTATATCACAATAGGAGGACTAGATTACATGTGGTCTTCAGGTAGTAACACAATATTACAGTGCTGATGCAGTGTGATTAGGTCTCTTCGGTTGCGGACAAATCTGAGACGGGTGCTAGGAGACTAAGGGTTAGTAGTAATGATATGTTTAATAATGTTTTTCCTGAAGTGAAGATAGGGTTGGTCGGCTCTCAGATCTTGTGGCAGTGAATTCCAGAATTTAGATGCCTTTACAGGGAAGCTATTACCACCAATAGTAGTGAGCTTGTATATAGGTATGGTCAGGCAGTTAGCGTTCCCAATTCTGGTAGGTCTGTGAGAGATTCTTTTCTGGATTTTATCTGTGAGGTAGCTGGGGGCCGCATTGTTAAGGGCTTTATGAGTCAAAGAAAGAGTTTTTAGTTGTATTTTATTAGGTGTGGATAACCTTGGGCTGCTCTTAGGGCATTATTCTGTAGTGTTTGGAGCTTTTGGATAGTAGATTTATTCGCACCACTGTATAGGGCATTACAATAGTCGATTCTAGCGAGTATTAGGGCTCTGGCCAGGATCAGAGAGCTGTCATCAGAGAGGAATGGCTTACCAGCTCTGAGTAGCTTGCAGGTGTACGCCGTGGAGGATGTGAGGGATTTTACCTGTTTATCATAGGACAGTGTGGAGTCCAGATAGAATCCAAGGGTTTTTACCTCCTTAGAGACTTTGATAGTGTTCCCGTCAATATTAAATGAGGAGAATTCATGGCCTATTTTTTTAATGTTGGCCTGTGAGCCCAAAATGATCAGCTCGGTCTTATCATCGTTCAAGCATAGGCCATGAGTGGCCATCCATGCTTGGATGATAAGGTATATTTTGTTCACCAAACCCGTGTCCTTGCTATGCTCCCCAGAGAGCGAGAAGAGAATCTGAGTGTCATCAGCGTAATTGGTATAGATGACACCCAGATGGTCCAGATCATCAAACAAAGGTTTGGTGAAGATATTGTATAGGGTTGGTGAGACACAGGAGCCTTAAGGAACACCGCACAGGATAGGTGTCAGGACTGCAGCTGCCGAGGGAGAGAAGACTCTCATAGTTCTCTCGCTCAGGAAGGACTCAATCCATTTGATGGCTTCCGGGGAGAAGTGGGCCGCAGAGTCAAGGTGTCTGCATAGGACCTTGTGATTGACCAGATCAAATGCAGCAGAGAGATCAAGTAGGAGCAGGAGTACTGTCTTACCTTTGTCTCTCAGCTCGTCTATTTGGGACTTTAGGTCGATTAACGCTGTCTCTGTTCCGTGTAGTGGACGGAAATCAGATTGTCTGTTACCTTTGAGTTTGTGCAGTTCAAGGTATTTTTGAATTGGAATGTAGGCAGCTTTGTCCAATATTTTTAATAGAAATGGGACTGTGGTAATGGGCCGGTAATTAGTAGGGATAAGGGAATCTAAAGTCTGTTCCTTGAGGAGAGGGAGCACCCATGATTGTTTAGGTTAGCCGGGATGGTGCCTGTGGCAAAGGATGCATTCATCAGTTTGGTGATAAATGGGGATAGTTCTCTGGCAGCGTCTTTTATTATTTGTGCTGGGCAGATATCACCTTTGCAATTCGAGGGCTTCAGTGACAAGATATTTTTTTCTACTTACAGGGTAGACATTTTGGAAAAATGGAAGGTGGCATTATGTGCCAGTGATGATACACTGGGCAAGAGGTTGTTGGGCAGATGCTGTAGGTTCAGTACTTCTTTTTTTTGCTGAATCTTATTTTGGATCATGTTGATTTTATTAGCTAGAGCATGTTGAATGTCTGAACACCAAGATTTGTCTTTGGTACAAACATCGGGTATGGCTAATGGGGACTCTAGTTCTTTGAGTATGGAAAAGAGTTCTTTCATACTAGAATTGGATTTAGCAATACGCTCATCGTAGGAGTTGCGTTTTGCCCGGCAGATTTTCTACTTTTAATGTGACGAAAATGAGGTTCATTTAGCTTTGTTCTCGCTGTAGGGGCAAAGTCTCCAGTTAGTTTCACTTTTTTTCTTTAAGCTGCGAAGGTCCTTAAGTTGTGGTGTGAACCATTTGTTTAAATGGGCTATTGGTTTGCTAGGTCTAAGTTTCACCAGGGCAATTTTGTCTAGAATGGTGAGCATAATATTGTTGAATACCTGAACTAAGATAGTAGGGTCAAGATTTTCTGGCAGTGCGTTAAGGGTGGGCAGGATAGCAGGGATGATTTTCTCTGCTGTGATGCTTTTTTTATTCCTAGTTGAGCATGGTGGCGCTAGTGACTGGGCCATCGGAGTAGGTCTTATAGTGGAATGACACCAGGGAGTGGTATGTCCATGATAGCGGCAGAATGGATAGGATGGTGGCTGAACAGTTATGATCCGCTATCCAATCAAGTATTCTCCCTTTTATATGGGTAGGTTTGTTGACTTTTTTGGAAAGATTATGTTGGCTATATCTGTGGCATTTTTGTCCATTTGGTCGTTGAAACCTAAGTTAAAGTCCCTAACACAAAGTGTTACCCTTATGTGTTGCTCATGCGCCCAAGTTGTTTTTACTCCATACAGATGGAGAAGGAAATAAGGTACCACACAAGATTTGTGTTTTGATTCACCAATATTTATATAGAAAACTGTTGCCCTTTAGTGATGACACGTGTTTCAACGTAACCAACGTCTTTCTCAAATCAGGGCTGGTATCAACAAATGACAAGTAATATCAAAAACAGTGCATAATAAATTGATTTAAGTAAACACCAATATGGTCCACAAGAACGTTTGCACATGCATGAATTAAGAAATAATTAACAAAATCATAATAACATGGCCATGTTTGGGGGGGGGGAAAGGAAGGAGGTTTGTGGGAAAGCGAGAAAAGAAAAAATATAAAAACACATGATTGTTAAACAATATGTCAATGGTGTTAATCCTATTTTTTTTAATGAGTACATTGGTATATTTAGAATAATTTATTGTATGCTTATGTTCATTGTATTTCTTACCCAATGTAACCGTCCTCTTAAATGTTCTCAAAAGCTTGAATCCAGTCATGGGTTAAATCCCGTGTCCCTGTAGGGGAAGCATTTACATATGCTCGTTTAACTGCCTTGTATTATGGGCACAGATTGTGTCTCTATATAAAGTCTATCCAATGCTGTGTTCATGCTTTAAATACGTGCACACAGAAATTACAAGGATATGCTGTTCTCACCACGTTACATTGCATTCAAAAACTCTAGGGGAGGGTGTTTGTCCTTTCATATTTTTCCTTTTCCTTTTGTTTGTTATATCTACAGTCGTAAAACACGCAGGCCCACATGTCCGTGAACCTTATTCCTTTCCCACCTGGTGGGCTTTCCTGCTTACCTCTATTTCCTCAAAGTCGTCCCTTTCAGTCCTTGTATGATTGTGTCTCCCTATCTCGTCTTTTGTTTGATCACGTTACTAGGTTACCTATGTCCTACTTCTGTTTATATGTTGTCGGCCATATTTTGGGGCTGAAAACCTATGTCCTACTTCTGTTTCTACATTGTCCGCCATATTTTGGGCTAAAACTCTATATCGGTATTGTGTTTTGTGTTTGTTTGGACGCACGTTCACGTAATCGAAAATAGTTGCGCTCTTTTAAAGACAAAATGTTCTAATACTTTTTTAGTCTTAATGAAGCGGTGTGTAACACCAAACAGAATTCATAACAAATGTTATTCTAAATATTATTACAAGGACACTCCCTAAATCGTTGAAGACTCCTCCCCTTTTCTCCTTTTTTGACGCAAGTCATGTCAATGGGACACAAGTTACTGTATCTCCAAAAAATATATTGGCATCTGATTAATTCTTGCGTAATGTGACAAAATGTGTCTTAATCAGTCTTGTGATATTATAAGACACAATGTATCATGCCTCCGAATATCATTATGTTAATCTTTTTGATCAATGTTGATGCCTCTGCCTAAGTACATTTCGGTGTATATGTTATGGGACATGTGTACCTTTTTGTGTGTTGATGTTTCTGAGGTGATAATTCTTTCATGAAACCCACAAAACAGGATACTACATTTATAATATTTTCAGAGAAAAGAATACATCTCATTGTCAGAGTTTAAACCTTTTTCAACAGTTCTAAATTTGCAAATCATTCTGGCTTCTTCTTGTCGTAATTTCAGCTCCAAATTTCCTCCTCTTGGTCCTAAGGTTATTCTTTTTAGACCCAAAATTTTTAAAAGTCTTTTTTCATCGCACTGATGCTCTTTTTGCCAATGCTGTGCTAATGGTGAGTTAGAATTAGGATTCCCTATTCCTGAAAGGTGTTCTCTTATTCTAATCCTTAATTCTCTTATCGTACTTCCTATGTACATTTTGTGACATAAACATATAATGACATATATAACATATTTACTTCTGCAATTGATGTGTTCCAAAATTTGCTGCTTAATGCCATATGTATCCTGAAAACTTGCAGTATTGTCTATAGTGTATTTGCACATTGTGCAAGTCCCACATCTTCTGAAACCTTGTGTTTGTTTAGGTAACCAAGTATTCGAGCTCCCAATTTCTAGTATAGGGAGCAGAGATGGACTCAATACATTTTTTATGGTTTTGGCTCGTTTGAAGATTATAGTCGGGTTGTCCTTAATGTAGTTCCTGACGTGTGGGTCCAATTGTAGCAAATGCCAATTCCTTTTTAGGATCTTCCTTAAAATTCCATTATTCTTACAGTAAGTCGTAATGAAAGTCACTTCCTCTGTTTGGTTGTTGATTCTGGTTTTCGTAGTTAGGGTGTCTGCTCTGTTAAGAGCTTTGGCTTTCCTTTGTGCTTTGGCAATAATCTTAGTTCCATATCCTCTGGCCTTAAATCTTCTTGAAAGCAGTTGACATTCTTGCTCAAAAGTTTTTTGTTCCGAACAGTTTCGCCGAGCTCTGATGTATTCTCCACTAGGGATGTTCCTTACAACCGAAGAATGATGACAGCTGGTTGCAAATAAAGTTGAATTAGCCTCTGTAGGCTTCCTGAAGGTCCTAGTCAACAGTTGATTATTTTTCACATAGATATTTAGATCCAGAAAATCTATTTGTTCTTTGCTGGTAATCCCAGTAAATTCAATCCCCATAAGGTTATTGTTGGCTCTAGCCTTGAATTGTTCTAACTCCTCTTGTTCACCTTTCCAGATAAGTAACATAAGTTAAAGTCCCCTCATAGAAGTAATTGTGCAGAAGGTTTCAGGTTACTCGTGATCAAAGGTGCAGATCCTCCTCAAAGGTGCCAAGAGGACCAGGCGGTCTATATATTAAGTAAATGTTGAGTGATTGTGAGTTATTTATATGGAATTCGGCGGAGAGAACTTCACATGATTGTGACAGATGGATGGGGGCTAGTCTGAGGCAGAGATGAATTTTAGAAATAATGGCAATGCCGCCTCCTCGGGTGTTGTCTCGGTCTTGTCTAACTATAGTGTAGCCATCAGGGATAGCTAACATGAGTGCAGGTACTGCTGCATTATGGAGCCAGGTTTCCGTAATTGTAAGGAAGTCCAGATTACCTTCAGTTATTAGGATGGCAATGTCGGTGGCGTGGGCGACAAGCGATCTTGCATTGAGAAGCACTCCTTTAAGGGGAGGAGCCTCAGTTGCTTTGTTGGTTGGGATGGATTTGTCAGAGTTGTTATTACAAGACTTGTGCTTGTAATTATTGATCTGATGGGAATTTGTATTTGAGGTAGACAATGGTGGAGACAACTTTAGATGATTGGGTATCAAGGTAGACTTGTAGTTAGTTTTCAAGTTGGTAGCCAAAAGGGATCTTCTCAGAGGTTCATATACTTTAGTTAATCTAGCACGGAGTCTTGTGTTTCAATTGGGCGTGGCACAGGTTAGAAAGCATTGGGAAGCTGTTTCTAGGGCCCTGTTATGTGTAGGCTGACTCGTGGTAACAGGATTAGTTAGAGTAGACAGGCTAGGGTCTACGATAGGTACTAGCAGAGACTGAACAAAGTGGTCTTGACTTCTAGGGTTAGCATACATGGAGACAGCCATCGTACAAAACAGTATAACTAGATTTAACATCTTTCCAATTATAATGTCAGAAAGGATGACACAGCGCAAGGGGCCACAGAGTAGTCAGTTAGTCACTTAGGCCTAAGCAAAATTGAGTGGCCGACAGTTAAATGGCCGAAATAGGGCTAAGGTAACACAACCAGAAAATAGTACAAATCAAATGGTCACTTAATCAGAATGGTATTTATATCAATGCATTGCTTAATGCACTAATTAGCTCATGATATTTATTCCAATGACTCTTGACACTTTTTTGTCTACATTATAATATAACTGGCGAATTTCAAGGGTTTTGCGGTTTTAATTCGAACCATAACGTCCCATTAACAAAGTTTTTTTAGTGAATTTCATAGGTTTTTAGTAGCGCAACTTAACCATAACGTCCCATTAACAAGGTTTTTTTACTGAATTTCACAGGTTTTTAGTTGCGCAACTTAACCATAACATCCCTTTAACAACGTTTTTTTACTGAATTTCACAAGTTTTTAGTAGTACAACTTAATCATAACATCCCTTTAACAAAGTTTTTTTACTGAATATACACTTTCATCATGTGAATTTAGGAGACATTTACTAGGATTCCCTTACTTTATATACATGTAACATAGAACATAGTGAACCCCCCGCTAATGATATTTGAGGGCCATGGACTGAGCGTATGTCTGCGGACGGCGCGGACGAGATAACACTACCCAAACAATCAGGGGGTATCTGAACTTGTTTTATCATGCCATATAAAAATTGCACAAGTTTAAAAAGCAGCACATAAACACATTATAAGTAATAATAAACAAGCAGTGGAACCTGCACGTCTAACACATCACCCATCCATTTAAATACCATATATAATGAAATGGATTATACCATAACAAAAAAAGATATGCCTCCAACGTAATTACCTCACAGAAACTGCACAGCTAGGAGCAACAGTGGACGAACACAACACAACAAATACAAAGTACAAGAAAGTAGTAAGTGAACTTCATTTTTCTAATGTTTGTATACTTTTTGTATGAGGTGTAGAACAAATAGTGTTTTTCTGTTGTTTTCACACAGCAATGTGCAGTACTTTGGAGTGGCTGGAGGAGAATTTTCCGCATGACGAAATGTCGGAAGATAGCGATAATAATGGTACACATCTCTGCATAAGCAAATTAATAGTCAGTCCTTTATGTGTACTTATCATATATATATATATATTTTTTTTTTTAACAGACCATACAAAAATTGAAGAAATTCAAACAAAAGACATAGGGCCTCATTACGACCCAGGCGTTAAGGGTTAACGCCGTCGTTAACCCTTAACGCCTATTCTGATTTTAACGGCTGCTTTTAGCAGCCGTTAAAATCCATGGCGCTAACCTGCCATGATGCTAATTACGCCACCGTAATTTACGGTGGCGTAATTAGCGCCTTCCCCACTCCCATTATGCCCTATGGGGCGAAAATGGGAATGGGGAAGGGAAAATGGGAAATGGGGATTTACCGCCCCACTCACCTTGGAATGGGGCGGTAAATCCGCCATCCACCATGGTGTAAACGTAGTTTACACCATGGTGGTAAAGTTGGCGCAATTAGCGCCTGGGTTGTAATGACCCCCATAGTGCAAGACACCTCGAAACACATAGAAGAGAAAGTGGACATGCTCAAAGTGGAGGACAACGTCAAAGAAAAAAATTAGATACCATTGTACTACCTGTACCTGTCCCCCTTCTCCATTTCCCAGTGAACTATCCCCAAACCCTCAAGTACAACATAAACGTTTTGACGAAACTTCCATCCCTTCATCCCCTCATAAGCATCCTGTGGAAACCCCTAATTCCCCTATATTTATTTCAGTGTCTGCTTCCCCCTCTCTCTCTTAATTGATGTCTATGTGTTTAAGAAAAAAAATGTTATGTTAGTTTTAATGGAATTGTTTGCGCCCAATTTTCTTTTTAAAAAAGAGTTAAAAAGTCAGCGGACAGCGCGCCTGTTCGGCCTGTCCGTAATTAATAAAATATGGATGTCCTAAGTACAATACACCTAACCGTACCATTCACAACCAAGATGGAACTGTTCTTAGAACACACCAGCTGTCCGAGATGTCCGTAAATCAACAAAATGGGGGCGTCCTAAGGACATTATACCTCTCCGTACTGTTGGCAACCAAGATGAAACTGTTCTTAGAACACACCAAGTGTCCGGGATGTCCGTAAATGAACAAAAAGGGAGTGTCCTAAGGACACTATACCTGTCCGTACCATCCGCAGCCAAGATAGAACTGTCTGTAGAACAGGTGCCCTGTCCGGCATGTCCGTAGGCAAACAAAATGGAAGTGTCCTAAGGACACTATACCTGGCCGTACAGTCAGCAGAACATCTACGCACATGCGCACCACACCCGTAAATCCTCCGAACATCGCACCTGTCCGTAACTGTCCGTCTCACTTGTATCGCACTTTTAATTAGTTTCAGGACCCGAACATTATCCGTAGAACACCCATGCGCATGCGCACGACCGTTCCTATGCATTTGGTGTCCTGTGGGCACCCATTTCCTTCGCGGATGGGTTCACGACGTCATCATGTGACCGCACCCACGCTGAGCGTGTGTCCTAATTTGCGCACTTTGTCCGCTTCCCCAACATTTCAAAATAACTTATGCAGACAATCCAAATTATTTTACAATAAAAACTCACCATTTCACATGTCCCATACAATGGCCCTAGCTTTCCACATATTGTTTGGAACTTTTTGAATGCTTTTGAGTGATCGATATGGTCACGAGGAGCACCCCTCCACCCCTATAAAAGGCCACACCCCCAAGCTGTACTTCTGGCGATTGCAGATTGAGTTTTGCTGCCTTTAGTGCTCTAGCGGAGATTACCTCACCAACCCTGATGGCATCCATGGCTGCTGTTGCTACATCATCCTCAGCACCACCCCCAAACCCTCCACCACCACCACCTCCCCAAGGGCCTGCAGAGGGGAATTTGCGTGAGGATGTAGAGATCGAGGATGAAGAGGATGAAGAGAATGAGGTGGAGGAACTCCCTACTACCAGCACTCGCCGGGAGTCCTGGGTGTGGCAGTTGTTTACCATTTATGGTAACATACCAAAAGCATGTGCGAACCAGGTCAGCTGTAAACAGTGCAAATTGGTGCTGAGTCATGGGAGATCTGGTGCGTACAGCTTTGTACGACGACCATGAAGCGACATCTAACTTCGTTCCACCGTGCAGACATTCGCAAGGCTGTACCATGTAAAGAATGTAGTAGGTTCAGTTCCTCCGCAGCATCCTCCGTTTTCAATCCTCTCACCACAAGAGACACTCCTGTGGGAGAGCGCATCCCTCCAGCTGCTTCACAGGCCATTCGCGATGCTGTTGACCCTTACCTTTTGAGGGTCACAGTATTGTGTATGTACTGCGACGCAGTACTCTGCAGGGGGGATGGTCTTCAAAGTGCTTTCGAGACTACGGTCAGGGAGCACCAGAAGAGCTGCTACCTACCTAAATAAGACCCACCCTACATCTTTCTCTCTCCACCTGCCCTTTCTTATCCCTATGGTTGATGTCCCTTCCTTACCCTCCTTTCCCCTCCTCTCCTAGTTTGGTGTGTGTAAAAAATGCAAAAAAAAATAAAACAACAAACATTAAAAAAAATGGCTCTTTTCAGAGCCGCCTTTCTCAGTTTAAAAATGGAACTATCAAGTAAACGGTGTAGGCCCCCGCGCATTTTTCAAAAAGTCAATAGACAGTCATAAGACAGACAAAATTTTAGGGTGCAACCATAGCAAAACCAATGCACTTTTCTATGGGAGTAAGTGGTGGCTCTAAAAAATAGCCTTTTGGTGGTGTTTTGTGTGTTTGAAAAACTTGGATTCGTCAACATGTAATGTAAAATAGGTGACTATAACTCCAAAAAAGGTTGCAATGCATTTTGTACATTTCGAAGAAAAAGCTGATTGCCAGCATATGTAACATGGACTCAATCTCTGCGAAAAATGAATGTGCTACGAAACATAATAATTTCATTGTGGAAAGAGGACATGCCAACATCTCTTAGAAAGGCACAAACAGCCTTATTGACATTGCACCTCGCTTTCTCCATCTGTGGACCAAATAAAGAAGAACGGAGCCACATTGATCTTTGCGCAATATGAGAAGAAATTATTTGGCAATTTGGAAACATGTCCATGACCTTCTCAAGCCCTTCCTTCATTGCAAATTGCAAAGAAATTCCAGACACATGCCCTAAACTGTTTCCTCCACAATGAATGATAATTATATCAGGATGACGCTCTGCCTGTAAAGTAGCACAGAGAGGTACCAAGTCCAGCCACTTCATTTCACGCACTCCATGCCAGTGTACTTCCACCTGAGGGAATCCAAGATCTGCAGATATACTGCAACGTTCTGTATGCACCTTCAACCAATGTATCCATGAGTCTCCCAAAATCCAGATCATCTGTTTTCGAGCTCACACAGCCATAGCTGTCTGATCTCCTCTCAGGAAAAATACGTTCTCACTAAATCCCTCCGTTCACAACACACCCATTAAACTTTACTGACCAATCCCTAGCTTCGCTCATTCTCATTTGCATGCGTCTCCACCCCAGAATCCCTGTATGTAATACGCGCTGCCTGCAGACTACCGCCATGTCCGCAGACATGTACAGGATCTAAGCGTGACGACTGTACATTTAAATAGTGTTCCCCATTTCCCCTTTAAGGTGGGCTCTGAAAAGAGACTTTTTTTGGGTTTTTTTTGCAGATGCCTGACAGACACCTGTTATTTTGTATTTTTTTCTTTTTTTTTTCTTCTTACTTTACTCCTACAATCATCACATAACCTGCTCCAAAGCAAGCCTTACATTCCAAAAGAACATGGCATTTTCCCAAAAAAGATAAAGAAACACCATCTGCTTCAAAATAAGCCGCATTACTGGAAACAATGTTCTCGTGACTACAGAAAAACATACCAGCTCTTAACATGAAAGCACGCATGCTGCGATTGATTGCACACCTACCAATACTTTGATCAGGACAAAAAACAGAACTGTTGTCCCATTTTGCTCTAGGAAGAAATCCAGAAATAATTACTTTCGCAGTTGGAAAGATGTTGATGACTGCTTGAACCAACTGTTCCAAATCTCCCAACAAAGTAGGTGAACTGTCACGCATTGTGCATTGTGCTACACACACCTCTAACAACCCAAGGGTTCCCTTGGCCCGCCCATGTCCCTCAACCTCCCCAAATTCGCCTCATAAGGTTCGGGACTCACGTTTGCAGCTAGTTGCATTGCGCAGTCCCGTTTGTGCCCATTCTTTCATTGGCAATTGCCTTGGCGCTTGGGGGACGGGAGAATCAAACAAACACTTCCGCGTCACGTGACCACCGGCTCACGATCACGTGACAAGGAAGTAGCGGGTATTTAAGCGTTGTATTCCCATACGGTCACCGTTTCACAGCTGTTCTTTGAAACTCTGTTTGGCGTCACGTACCTGTTTTGGATCTTTTGGAAACTCGACCTTGGATTTTAACTCACAGACTTCTTTTGGATTACCCTTATTGGCTGCTGGTACTTTAACGTTCAACTGGTGAATGACTTCGGACTGGCTCCTGGACTTCCTTGAATTCCCCTCTTGTTCTGAATCTTGTTATCCTGACTTCCTGGGAACTGCTGTACAAGTACCTGACTCTTGACTTTCCTTTCAGGTGGGCCATACCACTGCAACACCTCAGTGGGCCTTTCCACCGCCAACACCGCAATAGGAAACTGCTGCCCATGTGAGTCCCAGAAACCCCTGATCCCAAAGGGTTAGCAGTGCCCTTACTGCCCTTCCTTGGTAAGCCATTTAATCTGCTTCTTTTTGCACTAGTATCAACTGTTTTTGCCTGGTACTTAATTACTGTTTCCTTTGCAGCGGTTTCGGGGTCTCCAGAGTTCCGTGGTTCAGGAGTTCAACATCTCCCACCTGTGGCCTCAAAGGCTGCGCAGGGAGTGGCTTTAGTTTCTTTCTGTGCAACACTTGGGGACGGAGGTCTGTCCTATCTACACAACACTCAAGGCACGACATGAACTCACGTATACCAAATGGAAAGCACCATAGTGCAAAACTACCACATAGGGACTGTTCATCCTACTCATATCTCTTCAAACTTGGAGAATTGCCTCTACATTGCACTCAGTCGCAGCACTCCACACCACCTCCACTCCTCTTACATCAAAATTGTTTGCCA
This sequence comes from Ambystoma mexicanum, assembly GCF_040938575.1. Taxonomy (NCBI): domain Eukaryota; kingdom Metazoa; phylum Chordata; class Amphibia; order Caudata; family Ambystomatidae; genus Ambystoma; species Ambystoma mexicanum. The sequence continues at coordinate 453,617,666 of NC_090938.1, forward strand.
CATGCCTACATTGAGAATAGTGCTGTAAACTATGGACAAAAATATCTCTGAGCACCAACACCCTGACTGTGTCCACCTCTGCCATCTTCACTCCACACACTCTCTTTCTACAGCAATCAACAATGTCAACATCTGATTGGCTGATCCCTACAGTCCCCTTTCCATGCTGGATTTGCTGTAAAACCCTGTATGTGGCACGCACTACCCGCGGACAGGCGCAGTGTCCACGCGGCACGTAACTCTTAGCCAGTCCTTCTACCCTTTCCACATCACCCGCGAATCCATTCCCTCATTGGACACAGCTAAGCAGTCACACAACCATCCACCAATCACATCCAAGACCTCTACATCTAACTCCATCATCAGAGTTCCGCACTTCAAATGTACTGTTGATCCCTCTGAATACAAGTCTCATATCATTGCAAAGCACCTACTACAAAAACTACTGTGCAAGTCTCGAGGATTTCTACTTACAGCTCCATGCATACCCACATGCATGATTACAAATGAAAGGTATGCATATTTTATTCAGAGTACATGTACAACTCCTATGATTCCATACAAACAAATTAATGCCACTAAATCTGCATTGCCAAAACATACATATGAACGCTCCCGCTTTAAACGCGAGACTCCTGATTTTTCATTGAAAAATAGCACTACTTCTTACTATCTCCCGCATAACCTATACATACGTAGCAACCCTCCCGATTTACGCGCGAAACTTGATTTTTCATTAAAAAATGGCCCAATTTTTCACTGTCTTCTGCCTCAATGCTACTTCCAGTGCGATCGTCTGAGAAGAATAAACGTTCTCGATTGATGTGATGACATCTCCCTCTCAGGTGCTCCCGATTTTTGGCATGCCTACTTATAATATGAACATATTCAAATTGTTCCCATCTACTATGATGACCTATCACTTCCAAACCTCTCTGCTATCTACAACACAGCTCCAAAAAAACAAACGGAATTTCATGAACTTAAAATTGTACTAATTTGCGAAGCCGGTTGAACTAACATACTGCAAATAAGATATAAAGCCTGCACATAGTCAAATGAAATGCACGAATACACTGTGTTGAGATATCAAAAGTGAATACTTCTACGAAAGCATAAAAATGTACGTGTACATTAAGATCACAGCTATAAACACAGAACATTACTAACTTTTTCCTTTTACAATTGCAGTGAAGACCACTCTCCTGAAAATCAACAGCATCTACACTACAAACAATATATCCAAAGAAACCTGCTCATTCCACAAAAAGAAGCAAGCACAATACTACCTTTATATTCTTACTGTTCCTCAAAGAGACTTTCTGGGTCATTCATGTAATTTGCGCACCAAAAAAAATATCGAATTCTGAACCATTCTGCCCACAAATCCCCATTTATTAAACAAAGATTAACAGGCAGAATGGCACACAAATCCCCGTTTTTTTGGAACACAAATAACATACACAAGCCTTAGAATGTTGGTACTACAAAACAAATACCTGTTTTAATGTTATACCATTAAGTTTACTATTCATGCTTCTCCTCACCACTACCTCACTTTCTACTCTCATCTGAAGCACAGTGTAGTAACATACAAACAGAAAAATAGCCTTCCCAACTCATTGTAAATGCCCAATGCACATTCACACACCACCACAAACATCCCCATCAAACTCATACATGCATGCACACAGCACACGTACATTGTAAAACAAACCAACCCATACCTTCTTTTTTTTAACAGATCCCAAAGAATGCAAAACGCAAGTCCGTAGAAGGGAACGCAGAAATAGAGCAAATGAAAATAAAAGTGTCCAAAGTAAGCATCCATCTCTACCAGAGTTTCGACAAAACGTTGAAACAAAACAGCTAATGCAGTCATTAAGCAAAATAAAAGAAGCTTCAACTACAGAAACGTGGTCTCTCTATCAAAATGTGGCATGAAACAGAAAAGGCTGAATAGGAATTTGGCTACCACTACTGCTAACACTGCTACTATAAATCCTCATATACTAGCAAGAAACCATAGCAAAAAAAGTATTTTAGCAAAAATGTTCCGCCACAGAGTCCTTTAGAATCTAATAAGAAGAGGAGCAAAATCATCCACAACCCTTAAAACCTACCGTAGAAAACTAATTCTAGAAGCTCTCGTAGACAGTGCAATCCTTATCAAAAGGAATTTATTTATTTTTGTTTTAAACAGGATGAAACGACTAACAAAACTAAGTACTAAATTACAAAAGAAACTTCTCAATAAACGGAATGTCAACAAAAATAACTTCTTAAATATTTGTGGAGCTGAATGGAATCACACGACGACCACAGAACCAAATTTTAATGAAGAAGCGTACAAACAAAATCAAACAAACACAATTGCCATCCATAGCAGTGGACGAGGATATGAAAACATCAATAATTCCATCATGGAACAAGAAAGACTGCTTACAAAAGTATCCCCAGAAAACTCAGAATTACCTCTCCATTCGACTGAACCAGAACGTCCAGCATAAAAATGGCCACATACGTCAATGTGTAACATTCCCAACAAATCTTTCAAATCTTTACGCCAGTTCCTCAATCAATATGTGAAATGTAAAGACGAAATCAAAATGAAAGTGCTGCAAAATATGGATACCTGTCCAGTGCGCAAATACACAGGACTACAAGGACATTCATTAGCCTGCATTTCAGGACCTATTTGCAAAAGCACCTTCCATGATATCAAAATTATATCAACACATCATTCAAATGTAAGAAATCTAGTGTATAAACTGTACTATGCTAATAGTCCAGCTTTAAAACTTACAAATTTAAATAATACTCTTCTGCATGGTACACCCAAATATCTACAAGAAGAAATCGACCGTATCCAGAGAAAATATTTTGGAAGTAAAAGCCACTTACAAAATGCAATAGCTTTAGAACAGACTAGCAACAATTCTGCACATGGCAACCTTCTATTACACACATACAAAAAAGAAATACTAACATTTTAAAGTACAACCAAACCATGTGTGTGTGTTGCTGCAGAACTTTTTACAAAAGTAACACAAACACTACAGGCGTAACATACAAAATAGAAGACAATCAAGATTCCAAATGGTATGAATTAGGTCTCTACCTTTCAGCAGAAAACAAATACGAAATAAGTGAACCCTTAATATGTTGCAGTTACTGCACTACAAAACTTGACAACAACCAAACTCCTTCACGTGCTATCACAAATAACTTGGAATTATTCCCACTACCAAAACCCCTGCAACAACTCAATTTGTATGAGAGCATCATAATTCAGTATACTCATTTCAAGAAATAATCCGCCTTAAACCAAAAACAGCAAAATGACCTTCCTCTAAATTGGTGAAAGGCATTTGTGGCAAAGTAGTTTATTTGCCATTAGATGTGACAGAAAATGTCCACACTCTAGGAGTGCAATGTCAAATAGAGCATTCTTTAATTTTCTTAGTAAATGGTGTACCAACAAAAGACAAAAATAATTGGCGACAACTCGTGGACTTACATAAAGTTAGACAAGCCCTGCAATATCTGAAAAACAATAATGACTATTAAAAAGAAATAAATATCGAAGAAAGCTTAAGGGAAACAACTGAAATAATTCAAGAATCCTCAGAAACTGGTCAATTTGAACTTCTGGATCCTGCTGCTGTATCCACTCTTTTGGACCATTATACAATTCATCCATTGCACTCTAATGAGAGCATAGATGATGCACTAGAAACTTACCAAATGCGACAACCCAAAGGTTCACCAATGAGCATATGGGAAAAAAGTATAAAAGCACATGCTTTTACACTACTATTTCCTACTGGCAAAGGAGGAACATACAATGATAGACCCACTCAGATGACAGCATCAGAATATCACTCACTATGAATGTATTCTGAAGATCCTAGATTTAGACAAAATGTGCAATACACATTCCACCTACTCTTTGAAAGTGAACTAGCAACCCTATGTTACGGAGTTGCACACATATTGAAATCTGGATCCCACTTTCAAAATATGTCAGCTACGCAATTAATACAAAAAGTGCAAGAAAAAGATGACGTTTTACATTCAAGCATAACTAATCTGTTTGCAAACATGCGTGGTACGAAAGAATACTGGTACCGATGTCACGGAGATGTCCGTTTTATGATCAGAAACCTTGGACCACCCACTTGAATTGTTACATTAAGTTGTGCAGAATATGCATGGGAAGATTTACATAATTTCCTACGCATATAAAACAATAACAAAACCAACATGGATATACTAACACCTGGAGAACTTTGCTCTCTACATCATGTTAATGTTTCAAGATATTTCCACCATTGTTTCATTGCTATGCTACACAATAAAACTGCTCCTCCCCTTGGAGAAGTGCTTTTATGGATTAAAGGTGCACCTAAATTTGGTCAGGGCAGTGATGCCGTTCATCCAAATATATGTCACTTGTGAAATCCCTTCACAAATGACACATAGTGACCTTCATGGACAAATTGTACAATTTCAAAGACGCAAATGTGGCAAATATTGCCATTGCAAATACAAAAACAAAGGGAAATATTACACCAAATGACGCTTTGGTTTCCCTAGACCAGTTACACAAACAGGTGAAGTGAACAACTTCATGTCTTCAATTCTACATAGTGTTAAAGGTAAATCACCTAAGAACACAAATTACATACAAACAACAGAAGAATCAAAATATATCAATGATTACAATCCAATCATTGCCCTCTTATGGAATGCAAACATAGATGTGCAGTACATTGCAGACAATTACACTGCAGTTGCACGATATGTTACAGCCTACTTAACAAAAGCAGAAAAAACAGAGGTGCAAGACCTCTGGAATGACGTATCATCAGATAAAACACTATCTCGGAAAATGTGCAGCCTAGGCATAAAAATGCTCTCTCATTGAGAATGTGGCGCCTATGAAGCTGCAGATCGTTTAACCGGTACCGCTTTGTATGGAAAATCTGAAAATATAACATGGCTAAGTCTTGGTCCTGCTAAATCTAGAAAAAGAGTTCTCAAATCATATGAGGACATAGAAACAATAGCCAAAAATGATCCCAACACCCAAGACATTTTGAAAAATAATTTACTAGACACATACTACCTGAACAAGAGTACCAATTTGGAAACCATGTGTCTATACCACATAGCCCAAAACTTTGCATACAAAAATAATATAAAACCCAATGAAAGCAAAGGTAGATATAGAGTGACAGATTGTGAAGGCAGCTTAGTGAAACTTACCAAACGAAGCTTAATTAATCATGTCAAATTGTCATTAAAAACTCCCAACAGAAAGAACTATATTACATGGCCCTGCTACAACTTTTTAAACCATGGAGAAAAGAAGAAGACATACTAGATAACTATGACTGCTATAAAGACACTTTCAAAGCAAATGAAAGCACTATCACCGATGTGAACTTTACGCAGTACAAAACAATGTTGCACAATGAACTCCAGGCCCAACTAGATAAGGACACTTTGGACAGTAGTCAACCTTCTGTAACAGGAAGCCAAGAACCACTAGGACAGCCACTAACAGCAAATGAGGTAGAATTAGCTATGACAGAAGTGGAAAACACCATGTGTCACTATGAAGAAGACACAGTAGTCTTAACTGTACTACAATCAAAACTCAACAAAGACCTGCGTACCATTTTTGAAGAAGTAACAAAAGAAATGGCACATGGTGTACAACACGAAAATAAAGAATGTATCTGCCAAAATTACAAACCTATACTGCTGTACGTCAGTGATGAAGCTGGGTCAGGCAAAACATTCTTAATCAAAATCATCAGCAAGTTCCTTCAACAATTGACAAACAAAAAACTGTCAGCTGTTGTAACTGCCCCCACAGGTTTAGCTGCCTACAACATAGGCGGTGCTACTTTACACCGATTACTACTCCTTCCAGTAGAACACCAAAACAAATGAGACTATTACAAACTTTCTATAGAAGCTGCAATAGAACTACGCAGAGTATTAAAACAAATGAAAGTGCTACTAATAGATGAAGTGAGCATGGTCTCCAACCTAATGTTGGCTTTGATTCACCTCAGATTGCAAGAAGTACTTAAAACAAAGTACGGAAAACTCTTTGCAGGAAAACACATTATCGTTTAAGGAGATCTTCTACAATTGACACCAGTGAAAGGTGAACCTATTTCTAAAACCTTAGGACACAAACTCTGCCGTACTACTGTTGGCAGCATAGGAAATGTCAACATTTCCAATACAGAGAATTAATTGAAAACATGCATCAATCTGCAGACCTCACTTACGCCAATGTTTTAAAATGTATTAGAATCGAAGTACTATCTCAAGAAGCACAAGCAATACTGAAAACCTGGCACATCCATGTGCTTTATGGCGATAACGCATGTGCTACTTATGTTATGGAACAATTAGTGCACAAAAATGTCAATTGTATGGCCTTAATGCCAGCTCTTGCAAGCTGTTCCGAATTCAATGAAACAATGTTAAAAAAAGAAATGCAACCAATAATTGAAATTTGCTCCACAGACAAACTGGACGTACATGGTATGACACTACCCATGTGTCAGCAAGCCACAACAAGACTAACTACCTTAGAAAATTCAATCTCCAAGACAGCTGGGTTGGAAAAAGTATTAAAATGATCCTTAAATGTTCTCTAACTCTTGCAAATGCAGCCACCATTCATAAATCCCAAGGTCTTACCCTAGACAAAGCATTGATAGATATTGGAAACACAGTCTTTAAAGAAGGCATGAGCTACGTAGCATTATCTCGCTTATGTACACTTGACGGTCTATTTCTAATAAACTTTGATGCAAGTAAAGTGAACGCTGATATTCCTTGCATTTTAGAATACAATAGACTAGGTTCACTGCACACCCCCCATCTGAAATCCTATCCTGTTCCACAAAAAGGAAAACATTGTAAAAGAAAACTAATTCAAACAGAAATGCAACAGAATCTGACTGCAAATCCTTCAAAGAGAGTAAAAGAAGCTAATACTTCATCAATTACCACAACCAAAGAAGAATCTATTAGTGAAAGTTAATCAGGTACTTCTTCAAAGAAGGAACACAAACTGCAAAAAAATCATTCGGACACAGAACTATCTGGTCAATTCAAATTTTCAAATGAAACTGGTGTAAGTTGCTGCGCAAATGTAGCAATAAATCTATTTCAATGGTCACCAATTGTTAACAACATTTACTTACACAGTACAGACCAATTGCGTTTGCAAATGTTAGTCCTTCATAGAAACGCAACAAACAATCCTGACAACATGTATAGTGTTCACGGAATAAGACAAGAATTGGACTACTGTGCTGGAATCGTGAGGTTCACTATAAACTCACAGGAAGATCCACAAGAATTTCTAATGTACTTACTACAAGTACTGGAAAATAAAAACATACCTATAAATGAAATCTTCCAGATTTCATACATGTGGAAACATACATGCACTCTCTGCAGCAATGTGACACAGGAACAAATCCCTAATGAGCGATAAGTGTATGTATCCATACCTAATTGTGAATCCATTCCATTTCAGCAACTTGTACAAAATGCAAACCATGGCAGATTATGTACTATCTGCAATTCAGATAATCGCTCCACCTTACTGATACAAACACATAGTAACTACATAATACTAATGCTTCTACGTTACAATGCGGATGGTTCCAAAAACAACTGCAAGTTGACTGGATTCACACACGGTCAAGTGTCACTTGGTAAGAAAACCTTCACAACAATAGGTATAATCTACCATGCAGAGCCACAACCAATGCAGGTCACTACAATGCATATATTAAAAAGAAATGTGGATGGTGTGAATGTAATGATAGTAGCATTACTCTAAAGCATAGATTACCAGTAAATCTTACAAACGCCTATTTAATATTCTTAAAGCCAAAATTTAATAACTAATGTGTACTACCACATTAACAAAAATTCAATTAAAAGACTGTAAACAATTAGAATACGCCAACAGGTATCTAACTGCCCAAGATTGTATAACAACCACACAGGTAAATGAATAACACGGAATTGTAATAAAAAATACACAGTTAGAATACGCCAACAGGTATCTAACTGTTTAAAAAATCTGCAACAAGTCAACATATAGAACATTAACCAGAAACAACAAATTAATACTCAAAGGAAACAAAGAAATAGTTTGTAGCACAGCAAAGAAAGTTTTTTTTTAATCAGACAAGGATTTCTTTTCCCCCAGACCCAATGATTTGAAAAACAAACACAGAAACTGAGCAAAATGCACAGCACACTGGTTTATAAACTAAATATGAGGGTAAGAAAAAGCTAAAATGTCTATTATACAATGTAATAAGTCTTTATAAAATACAAACACTAACATGCTCTTTTCACATAAATTGAAAAAGAATACTTCCTCCAAGTACTAAAGTCATGTAAAAAATATATTGAATCTCAACAAATGAAACAGTAAGCATAATTTCACACATTTCATACATATTCAAACAGTAAGTATAATTTCACACATTTCATACATATTCAAATCTATACGCGTGAGATCTGTGGCTGTAATATGGTGCAGTGGCTGTAGCCAGGGCCTAGAGTCCTGGAGGTATAACCTACGGCCTACGGCCTACAGCCATGCAACCAAGACTGTAGGTCCTACCCACGACCACCGCAGCATATCAAACCCATGATGGCTTATAACTTCACTGCTTATAACTTTGGTCTTGGGTGCATAGCCTGGGCCATGCATCAAAGACTCTACATTCTGGCCACAACCACCACATTAAATAAAACCCATCCTGGCTTATATCTTCACAGCTTATAACTTTGTTCTTGGGTGCATGGCCTTTGGCCATGCAGCCAAGACTGTAGGTCCTGGCCACACCCATTGTGCCTTATAACTTCAGTACTTAGTACTTTGGCCTTGGGTGCATGCACCGAAGACTCTAGGTCCTGGACACAACCACTGCAGTATATGGAACCCATGTTATTCAATTCTATGGCTGTATCTATGGGTGTGCCATGCTGCGGTGGTTGTGGCCAGGGCCTAGAGTCTTGGGTGTATGGCCTACGGCCTACGGACATGCACCCAAGACTCTACACCCTGGCCACAACCACTGCAGCATACCAGAACCATGGTGGCTTATAACTCATTATCACACCCATACAATGAAACATTTTAACTGCGGCATATACTCAATTTGCACCCAAGACTCTAGGCCCTGCCCACAACCACCTCATAGATATTTGAATCTATGGGTGTGATGTATAGGTGTAATATGCTGCGGTGGTTGTGGCCAGGGCCTAGAATCTTGGGTGTATGGCCTATGGCATACGGCCATGCACCCAAAACTCTACATCCTGCCCACAACCACCGCAGCATATCACACTCATGGCAAGTTATAAGTCAGGACCACACCCATAGAAAAAAAAATATATATAACTGCAGCATGTACTCAATTTAATGTTCGCTAACACCATGCGTGTCCTTAGAACAGTTTCAGCTTGTCTGCGCACAGTACGGACGTAAATACTATCCTTAAGAGAACCCTCATTTTCAGTAATTACAAACATGCCAGACAGCACCGGCATGGCGAATACATCATTAGCACCTGCCGCCTAAACAAATACAGTATTTCACCCATCTCTTACTCTCTAAACCTCCCCAAACACTCTGACACACCAAAATACTCCCCAAAACAGCATTTTGCCTATGTTCGCAGCCACGCTGTCGGCAGATCCAAGATGTCCGGCGCATCCAAACAATCTGACGCACATCACACCTCACTCCAGCCAATCGGAGGACATGTCGTGTGTGCACGGTCATGGCGCGAGCCCATTAGCCAATCGTTATCTTGTCCACGGAGCGAACAGGGAAGTGTGACCGCAGAGCGGACATAGATATCACTCATTTTTTTTAGACATACGTTTTGGTCGTTTTAAAGAAAACTACTGGACGGATTGTCACCAAATTTACAAAAGCATGCTTCCGGGACCAAGCCCCTGCTCCTGCCGCAAATTTGGTGAAAATCCGTCCAGCGGTTTGGGCTGTAGGCGTACGCAAGGTTTTTGCCCATTCAGTCTATGGGAAAAAAGACGTTTTGGGACCCCCACTATAACTTTTCCCCCCCTGGACTAAACCTCACCGAACTATGCAAAAAAAATAAGAGTGGGCCATATACTTTTTTTGCATAGTTTGCTGAGGATTCGTCCAGGCAGAGCAGAGTTATAAGCCGCCCAAAAAGTGTCTTTCCTATAGAAACAGCAACTTAACCATAACTACACGCCCACTACCATGGCTGTGTAATATATATACCCATATATTCCAATTCACCTAATCATGGGGAATTCAATAAAATGAGAGCCGGGTCTGCACAATGTTGCACAGGCATGTGGCAATTTTCTGCTGTTTATACAAAGAGCATAATAGTTATGAACATGCAATTTACTATCCGAATACCTAATTATACCCTCCACCAGCACAACAATTCCTAATTTCAGGACATGTTTAGAGCAGCCAGAAACACATTTTAGCTTGCCATTATGATTCCGTATGTCGCAGGTGAATGAATTTTATTTAAACACAATGGAATTTATCTTAAACATGACACATTAACAAATGCAGTACGACCTATGGATGCTGAGAAAACATTACTTTCTTCTATGCACTTACTCTATCAGAATTGTCCCTAGACCTAATATGATAGCAACCTCGTCTGTTTCCTCCACCCTCCCATTACTGTTTTTGTTCCTCCTCACCACGCCTCCAGCACTATCTGAAATGTTGTCAGGCCTAGTATGATAGTCGCTTGTTTTGTTCCTCCCCTACCTTTCTGCACCCCTCTCCTTCACCTTTTGTTTTTCTCCGGCTCTACCAGAAATGTCGTCAGGCCTAGTACGATAGTCGCCTGTCTGTTTCCATTTCCTTCCCACTCTCCCCCTCCCTTCCTTATCTATGTCTTAGCTCTTGCACTATCTGAAATGTCGTCAGGCCGAGTACGATATTTAATTTCACATCCTTACTGTTCATGGCCTGTAAGAATGTGGTTGTACTTTCCCTTGTTACCTCCCTTGCCTTTAAGCGCTTTGAAACACATTGTGTGTAGGCGCTATATAAATAAACAATCATATCATATCTATATATATAAATAAACGATCATATCCATCAGTTATAATAGTCCCTTTAAACTAATGGGAAATCTTCATGTGTATGGAAATCAGCTCCCTTTCCTCCAGGCCATTTGCCATTCCTGGACAGCATGTGCCCTGTTATCTATAGTTGACCACCATTTCGATTGGCAAATCTTTCCTTTTCCTGTAATTTTTTCAGAGCTCAGCTTCCCTTGATTGCACAGCTCCTCCCACATTCCAGTGCAGTGTGGGAAGCCTTTTGCAAATTCTGCCCTAAAATGCACAGATTGTACATGGCTGAAATGAACTTACATATTGCATTTCCTATGATCAGCCTTTATTCTTTAAATACAATGTATATCACTGATTTTTTTAAATGTATTTTATTGTTTGCTTGTTATTCACTTATACAATAATAAAATGCTGTTTCAAAGTGCCGACAGGGCAGGGAGGGAGCAAGGGCAGGAAATACATTTTAAAAACACAACATTTCAGAGCAGTGTGAGGAAAATGTTAGAGGGATGAACCTACAATGCCTCGTAAGTATTCAGAATGTGCAAGTGCAGCAAGGAAGAAGGAAGAGGGGGTAAGCAATGGGGAGTCCGAGCTCATGGGTGAGCACAGATGAAGTGCTAGGAATGCTGAGTGCTAGACGGACTGGGGCCCTGGGAGGTGTAAGTGTGAATCTCCAGGGCAGAGGGTGTTCAGAAGCAAGTGCTGTGGATAGACAGGAGCTGGGGAGAATTGGTGGGGGAGTTCATGGCCTCGAAGATGCATAAGAGTCCTGGACACCGATTCAGCAACTGTGGGATTAGCAGAGGAGAGAAGAAGGGAAGGAAGAGGAAGAGAGGAAAGTGTAAAGGAGCTTCCAGAATTTGAGAAGATCCTGCTCAAGGCGCAGGGGGAGACTAATCCATAGGTGGAACCCATTGAGGAATGTGAACAACCACCTGGCCTCTGTTTAGCTAAACATTTTATAAACTAAGGGTTGGTGCTAGAGGAACATAGTGGTCTAGAGGGAGAGTATTTAGTGAGATAAAGTTGAAGATAGTGTGCCCCCGGGCCCAGAAAGCCTTGTGGATGATGCAGAGGCATTTGAATGTAATCCGCGCAGCAACTGGAAGCCAGTCAAGATGTTTAAGTGCAGGAGAGATGCAGTCCTTGGCCTTAAGGCCAAGAATACGTTTTTCTGACCTATTCTGGATTAGATGGAGGGATTGCAGAGTGGAAGATGGTAAATTCAGGAGGAGACTATTGTAGTAGCCAAGCCGAGAGAGGACCAGGGCTTGGGTCACATTGAGCCTCTGAGGGAAAGTGAGAAAAGGTAACATTCTTTTCAAAAGAAAGAGCTGAAAGTGGGACTTCTTGGCAATGTCCTGAGTGTGAGGGAGGAAGGAGAGAGAGGAGTCAAAAATGACTCCAGGGTTTCTGGCTTCAGTCGACGGCGCAGGGGGAGAGCCCAAGGAGGAAGGCCAGAGAGAGGGGATGAAGGAGGGGGCAGGGGCCCTGAAAGGAAGGATCTCAGTTTTGCAGGTGTTGAGGCAGAGATCGTTCAAGGTGCACCAGGACTGGATGGCAGAAAGGCAGTCTGGGATTATGGAGGGTGCAAGAGGGTCAGCAAGGAGTTTGAAAAAGAGCTGTGTTTTGTCTGCATAACACTGGAAGTTGTAGGAGAAGGAGGCGATAAGGCTTCACTGTGCTTTTGCATCCATGGATGTCTTCTTTCTTTTCACGCAGCATTGATTTTTAGAAATTAAAGCGAAAAGTCCAGGGCTGTTTCTTTCAGTCATTAATAAAAATTCATTTTTAACTAGCTGCTGTTTGCTCTTCGTTTGTATGCTGAAAAGTGGGTCTGAGCTGTCACAGTGCACCACCTTTTTGATGGATGGCTGTTTCAGTGATATCTTTGCATGTGTCTCTCGCCCAGCAATGTGATGTGTTTTTCCAATCTGCACTCAGATTACATACTGCAGAAAGACAAGCACATAGTCTGCCTAAATAGGCCAATTTTTCAGAGTGAAGTTTTTTGAATGCTGGCAGGTCATTTTTCCAGTGGGCTATTCAGTTCTGTTGTTTTGGCGTCTTTGATTAAACCCCACAGTGTCCATTCCTAGTTCGGAGCATTTTGTATTTTGCTAATAAAAATGGTAAATATGTTATAACAGGTGCAATAAAATTCATTGCAATTCTGCCTTCAGAGAATTGTATTAAAGCGTTGCAAGCTTTCAAATCTCAAACATGTTCTAATAAGTGTTGCAACATGTGGTCCATTTAATTTGATTTGCAATTACCTCCTTTAAGTACAATTAACTTCCCAAATCATTTCTCAACTAATCAAGAGAACCACTTCCACAATATTTCAAGGAATATCTCAAAGGTTTTTGGGGATGTCACTAGAATGAAACTTTTCCTTCCGTCTTGTTCAATGCTCAGTCAATCACCTAAGAGAGGTTAAGCTGATTCTGCAGCATGTGTCTCTTCACAACGGCATCCCCTACGATCATGAAGGTCAGATTCCCTGACTGATGTTCACCATGCCTTACAGGTAGTGCATGCCAGCAATGTGCATCTGTCAGTGCAACTGTACAAGCCCAAACAACACCACATTCCTAAGGCTCTTTTACCATGCACCACATCTTGCTTGCTCATTTCACATGTTGTATATTGTTAAGGATTTCAATCAGGCAATACACCGGTTCTCGCCTAGCATGTAATGCACCAATGAAATACTTATTTATTGTGTCTATTAGTTCAATATTCTGAGTGATATATCACTCATATCACACCCCTCCTCAAAATACCCCTCAGGTCACTCTAGAGCAGGAATCAGGCTGGTTGGTAAAGGTAAATATGGATTTATTTATTTAAAATTCAAAATCACACATATGTTTTAATATATAAGGGGCAGCAATCACCAATGTGGTGACAATACAAATCAGAAAGTAAATAAAGCAATTGAATTCACTTTTGAGTAGCACAGCAGATAAAACACAGGTAAAAGAACATTTTTGGTCTGTGAAAAGATAGCTTTTAAGTTAAGATTTCCCCCAGCAAAGTTCTTAATTCAACAATGAGCAGTTCTACACAGATGTAAGTAAACAGCAGGTATTCAGGGGTAAAGAACAGTGTATAGGGTTTGAATGTACTCTTCCCTCCACAAACAAGAGCAAACATGTTTTTGGAACTTTTACACTTTTAAAATGACATTTGAAAAATGGCTTTGTGAAACAATGAAAAGTGTGCAAAAATCCTTAAATTGATATAAATTCCTATGAAAGTGACATGCAACAGGTCCTAGCAAACATAAGCTACAATATGAGCAACAGAACACATTTTAAATCAGAATGTGAGTTTGGAAATACTTTGAATGGGAAAAGACACATGGAAAACTTTTGCAAAATCGCGAATTCGCGCCTAATTTTCACTATGCAATGTTTGATAAAAACGGGTCAAATATACTGTTTTTTAGTTGTGGTTGTAGCTACAGGTCTAAGGTTTCAGTGAGAGTTGGAATTAGGTCTCTAGCTATAAAACCGGGGAAGTTATGCAAGTCTGAATGAGAGGTGGTGTTACAATGACAATTATGCTCTAAACTAGGGTATTCAGACTGGTTACCAGTTTGAAACACAGTAAGCCCCAGAGTGGTCAGCGGAAATCAACCCCAGCACCTCCATGTCCGCCTTGGAGGACTCAGTCGGATTAACCGTGGGAACATTTTAAGGGTTTGGGATTTTCAACAAAAGGTTTCAAGACTGGTGTGGCACTATTACAAGTTCTTAATTTAAGAGAGGATGGGTTATAGATTGGGATAGGACAAGGCAAATATACTATGGGTTACTATGATTCCTATTTATACTTACAGTTCACTGTAAATTGAGATTGGACTGTCAGGTTCTGGTCATCACGGATTGGGTCTACAGGAAGCAGGGCACTTCTGGCGGGATGGTCAGCTGGGTGGTTCTTGCCAATTGGACTGCACCTCAGATTGGATTGGATTGGATGGACCCTTTCGGTCACTGGACACTGTAGATTAGCAGGATAACGAGTTTCAGTAGGCAAGCATGAATGGTAGCAAGCCAGACTGGATCAGAATGATTTCCCTTAAGTTTGAGATGGTTTCAGGATTTGGGCCTAGCTGAAAATAGTTCAGCAAATGCTGGCCCTTGGTTTTGCAAAGTAGTCTGGATCAGGACAAGATGAAGAATTCTGGAACAGGATGAAGCAGTCAGGAACAAAGCGCTGCGCCGAAATCAGTTGTAGTCAGGAATCACTCTGTGTGTGTTCTGAGGTTCCCATATTTATCATGCCAAGTGACATCACTCAGTTTATGGTAGGGGCAGAATTACAATCCACACCCACATGGCTGTGATTGGTCAAAGGCACTTGCCTTCTTCTGGCTGGAAGCCAGAACGAGCTGTCATATTTTATGATGTGACTTGGGAACTCCTGCAGTTATTTGGACCAAGATTTAACTTTCCTACAAATACAAAATCCTATATTCATGCCCTCTAATAAAATCAGACACATACATTACAAATTTTGTGGGTTATATGTGCATCCAACTCCTACGTCAGTGAGAGCTGTCTTTGTCTTTCTGTGGAATTTTGTCAATTTTAATCATAAAGATTTGGCCTAACAATTCCTAATTCAGTATATATCTGTGCGATCACCCCTAGAACATGGTTATGCAATATTAGACTTACAGCATTAATAGTCCTGGCGCAATTAGGTCTTCAAAGAAAGAGCATAACATTAAATTTACAACCACCAACTTTTAGATTTATCCTCCTTCATGTGGCAAAGGTAAATATATTCAAAGCTTAATTACAAATAGGTATTTAAACACCAAAAGTCCTTAATCAGTTTTTTTTACTTTTCTTTCACTGGCAGCAGCTGTCAAATTCCTTTGATTAGGGTGGGGATCCTGTTCCTCGAGAGGGAAGTTTTCTGCCCCTCCCCTGTGGAGGTGAGTGTTCAAGGCTTGCCATTGTCTTTAGCTGAGTCCCAGTCAAAAGTGTGATAGGTTCTTTGTTATGAGTATGCAAAAACCTCCCAGAAGCAATTAAGCCTTTCCTGTCGGCAGTGAGGTGTTACCCATTCCCAGGCTTAGGCTGTCAGATCAGAATTAAATAGTTTATTAGCTCTGATTAGACTGGGTTTAAACTTTAAGTTACCTACATCTTTCATTAGAACACATAACTTGAACACAGTTTGTAGGTGGATTTTGACATGTTAGCAATCCTTTTGACATTTCTTACAGAATTAGGCCTTTCAACAAAACATGCTTTTAAACAGGCAATTTTGCACTTTCTTCAGGGGAAAAGCACATTTAAAGTGAGTCCTTTACATCAGATATTCCTCTGCAGCACACACATTTTATTCAGCCCCGGCCCTCTCCTTAATTGCTGGGATTTGTTTTGCAGTCTGGATATATGTATCCAGCCTTTTGTTTGGAGTTTCTGCCTGCACAGTTGAAATTGTTACATGTTGCCATATTAGCCGCATTTTTCCCGTGGAACTAGAAACAAATGTTGTTGGGCTAGTTTTCCATGAGATACATTTCTTAGCTGCTGTCAGTCAATGAGGCCCGGTTCCTCTGAACCACCTGGATGATCTGTAACCCTTTTAATTTCAATGATTCACTGGAAAATAAAATTGATCTAGTGCCAAAACAGCACTTTGAAGGTTTCAAAACTGCATTTTAAAAGGCATTTTTGGTTTTTAGCCTAATTCTGTGGCCTTGCTTCATGTTAAATGTAACAGCACCCACTGCCATGCTCCTGCAGTGAGAATTATGTTTTCACTCCCACTTTGACTGTGGGAGGCATGGGTATTCAGCATTTTGTGATTGTGACCCACACGCAGTTTTGCTGATTTATGTGCGCACCGGGGTTAGCACATCAATTTTTGCCTGTTTCTTTCCCCATTTGTAAATTGTTGCAGTGGGGCATATCGGAATGGATCAAAATATCCCACAATATCCGTGTGTCTTTGAGCAACCTAATAGCCTTACCTTCCAGCAAGTTGGTGTGATCCCATTCCCCTGAATGGGTGACTGATGCATGAGCTTCAGGTCAAGCTGTCCTATTTCCCACCAAAAACTCGAAAAAAGAACACATTTGACCGCCGTCACCTCTGTCACCTCCACCAGTTGCTCTAACATTTTCTGCAGCAGCACCTGCCGCCTCAACAAGCTCCGGTAAGTGCAACATCTCTGCTGACTTCCATTTACAGCTGCAAAGTTAATAAAGTCATTGCCCAGCAAGTACTTGAGCTAGCTACAGACGGGCACAAAGTCCACCACATACACCTCATCAGTTCCTTCCAACATCTCAAGTGGAAAGACTCCTTGCATCACATACTCTTAAGGCCCTGCCACCTCTACCTGCCCCTCTGCTACCTAATCCTCCTCTGGCACAGCCTCCATTGTTAGTATTGTCTCTTGTCCTCTTTCTCAGCCATCCACAATGACTGTCTCAGGCACCTTTCGCTGGTCGCTGTGGGCATCTGGCACCTAGAGGGCCCACCAAAACAGGTGGCATCTAATTGTCCCCCGAGGCATCCAACTTTAATGTAACATCATTGTATACCTGAGAAGTGAACCCCCTCTTCCTCCACTATATTGCGCTGCTTTGAATACAAATGCCTACCCTGCTTCATGAGTTCTGACTTTGGGAAAACAAATTCATTCACACAGGATTCACGAAACACAAAGCAAGATGCTTGAAACACAGCAACAGTTTTCTGATTCACACATAAATAGGAACTTTATTCAGAGTTCACACACAAATGATAATGCAAATTGAAAATGTTTTCATGGTTTATTTTGATTTTTTGCACACACACACATCCATCAAAACTCCTCTTAAATGCACGTTTTGGGCTTGCCTTGACACTCCGTTTCTTACAGACTAACAAAATCCACAAAGACAAAGTGAAAGTGATCTGGTGCAGTAGGGCCTGGAAACTTTCAGAGCACACCACATGTTGCTGGGAGGCAAGGTGATTCAGACTGGCCCACTGGATGGCGGAAGTGGGATCTGTCGGATGGGCTTGTGTGTTGTTATTGGCTGCAGGTAATTCATGCAGGATTCTGCGGTAACTCTGAACCCAGAAGGCTGGATTCTGTTTAAGCCGAGAGTAAGGGCGTGCAGAGACTCACAAAGTCTTCTTCTTCAAGTGGTGTGAGCTACCCCTTGCTCCTTTATTGCAGAGATGAGGACTATTGAGATAGATTTTCATATGCTTTGCAGTAGACCTTTCTAGATGATGTCTTTTCTTGACTGATTGCAGATTAGCTGTGTTGCACACCAAGCATGGATCGCGGCTAACTGCCTAATAGTTTTCCTTTCTGGAAACCAAAGAAGAAAAAAGACCCAGTATTGACCGGGCAGCCTAGGGGGGCTATTGGTTTTCTTTAAGACATTTTATTTTTAGAGAAAGCTACTGTTGCTTCCAGGTGCAGCGTCCCATCATTTTGATAGCAAATCTACGGCAGTAGCAGCAGCCTACCCTCTGGTTTGCAGACTATTACTGTAATCAGCCACTTTCTCCGCTGTAAGCTGCTTTTAATATCTGCCATCCATCAACCCCGCTCTTGGTGAGGTTCTGTGCTGGGAACGAACACTAGCTATGAAGAGGCCATCAACCATCGTGTCATTCTACAGGCTTTCCAGCGAATCATTAAATTATCTCATCCAATACAGTAAATCGGACTCCGGCCTCATTTATCAAATTGACTCTGAAGGTATCTGAATTTTAGAACTTATATTTTTCCAGGAGCCACAGCTGAACATGCGTAGGCATTTATTGTCATCTTGTGAAAGGTGCATGGGGAAATGACTCCCCGATTCCAAGAACAATTCTATGTGCGCAAAGTGTTGGCGAGGCACAGAGAATATCAATTGTTCAGCGCATAGAGGAGTTAATCTTATAATGCTGCAACTTTTTGGTTCATTTCATGGGTGAAGAGTTCAGCATGCACAAGGCTGGGAGAGAGAGTGGTTATGACCATGGCATATTAAGACAGAAACGGCGGGAACTCGATGGAGCGTTGAAGAGCACCATTCGTTCAAATGTTCACAACCTTAATGTAACCCCGCCCCCACAAACAAAAAAGGAGGCATCAGCACAAGAATAGCAAAATATTTAGATAAACCGTGACAAATAACAGCATCCATTTCGATCATCAAATTTGAAAAGCATAAGAAATAACTGTGATTTCATAAATTTGCACTGTAGCAAACCAGCAGATTAGCCTTTCTGCAGTATTTCCCCATCTGCGGGTGGTATTGCGGAATCATTACACGGTGCAAGTGCAATGAGCATTGCAGCAATGAACATGGGCAAAGTACTACAACTCGGAAAAAAAATTGCCTTGACCCGAAATTACATTGAAAGAATGTTTTTTTACAATTGGGACAATCTTTGCGCGTCTGCTAATTGAACATTTTCTGTAGTACCCCCTAAATCACTACTTACTAACCCGAGCACCCCACCCTCCTCTTCACCACAAAGCATCATTGTCTTCAGATGGAGACAGCCATTTCCTGTCAGTCATAATTTGAAACATCAAACACGCTCCAGCAAGTTTCCCGTTGACTGTTTCACGCAAGTTTCATGACGTGCGTGGCTGGGCTAGAAAAAAAGACAGCGTTCGTGCTTGCTTACTGCAAAGATTGGGCAAGAGGTTTTAAAGTTGGGGCTCTCGATCCACCAAACTGTAAAACTTTGAAACGTTTTCAGAATATATATGGAAAAATGTGCGTGTAATGAATCAGTGTTGAGACATTTTTTTTCTGATTGCCTGACTGGGATGTAATGCTCAGTTGGTTGACAGGCACCTTTGTAACTTCCCAACTGATGTGAATGCCGTTTAGTGTCGTTTTCTGATTCGTGGGGGAAAAATATCCCTTTCTCCTCTTAAACTTTGAAGATGTATATTAAATGTCAAATTATTTTTTTCGGACAGGGCAGCCTAAATTTCAGGTACTGTGTCAGGTACTTTGGTACTACAGATTAACAGAAGGCCTGGGGTTCTCACTATGCTTCCAGTAATACTGCAGAAGGTTCACCCTTCTTTCTATGTTGTGTTTTTATGTTGTTTATTTTCCCCGTTTGCACATTACTGACGCATTTCTTCTTTGGCCATTTTCAACAAATTTGTATATATGTATTATAGTGCAGCGAGTATCGAGATACATAGGAAACCCGAAAATAGATTTGCTAATATCATTTGTTTTGCATGAGGGATATCGCTGAAAATGTGCAAACAAAAAGTTCGTCACAGGCCCCACTAATCAGGACATTTTGGGAAAGATTTGTTGGAAAATGAAAAGGTCATTTAGAAAGCAAAAAAACCAACACCTTTACGGCCCACTCCCCAGTCATTTTCCCATAGAGAAAAATTCAAAATGTCTGTGCAGTGCACAGCAAAAACCACTGGACTGAATTGGACCGGGTACGAAACAACTTGGGCATGAAGCATTGACTTGATTACTCGAAGGGATCAGGGGTTATGCCGTCCAGTGTTTGGTAAAATATTCCACGGAGAAGAGGGTGCCCCCTTCTTCCAAAATTATAGCTATGTCTCCCATTGTGCTTTGCAGGAGAGAGGCTTTTCAGAAATGAGTAAGCTGCCATTTTTTTGTTCGATGAAAGAGATATTCGTGAATACAATGAGAATATTCGGGGTCAGCCGAAAATGAAATGTCGAAAAAAGCCAGTTGGAGGAGGAACATTTGGAAATGACATCAGACTAGATGTGGGATGGGGGAAAGAAAAAAAAAACTATTTGAAATTTGGACGCTGGGGCAGGGCTGTGAACCAAATATAGAGTTTGAACATTTTTGAATATTTGGGGGTATTTTCAAATATTCAGGTTTATAGAAGAAAACGAGATCAGGAAATTAAAGTGCCACCACAAATATTTGAGGGCGTTTATGGATATCCATGACTATTTCTAGTACACTTCTAATATAACCGCAGTTATGGGAAACCATGTGAAATTGGGGAGTGGTGTGGGTGGCTGGGTGCCAATTACAGAGCTCAAACCTTTTGAATATTAAGGGTTATTTTTCCATGTTCGGGTTATGGTAGGAAACGGGATTGGGAAATGAAAGTGCGTCACACGGATAACTGCATATTTTTGCATGCATTCATGGATATCTTTGAATATTTGTAGCACATTGCTAATGAAACCGCGTTATAGGAAAACAGTTTATAAAAGATTGAGTTGTTCTTTATCTTTATTCAGAGAGCATTCATTTCCATTATAGAGTATACAAGTTAAAAGCTCAATATATCATCAAAGATGAATGCATAAAATACATGTTTAAAATCATAAATTATATATTTAGATAGTAAAAAAAAATGTAGAAACTAATTGATTTAAGATAACTGACTGCGCAATTGAAGAGCACTTTCAATATATGAATAAACGCACTGTGCATTAAGCACGTCCGTAACTGATCAAAGAAACCTAAAGGCTGATAGAACATGTCTCACTCCGCAGGCCTTCAATAAAGGGAGGAGAATTTTCTTCCTCAATGCCTTAAAGGCAGGGCAGAAAAACATAACATTTTGCAAATCATCTTCGTTATTCCAAGAGCAAGGACATTTACGCTTGGTAGCAGTGTTGCGCTGAGGAAAAGCCGCAATATCATTTACAAACAGTAGATTTGTTCGGAAACATAGAATAATTGCCCTTTTCATTGGATTTATAAACCACTGTGCATAACCTGTTGGGAGAAACAGGGATGTTTTTATCATAGAATTGGACGTTTTGCATTTGGCATTCTTTCTTCCTCCGAGCATCTACTTTACAAGACAGGAAGCCACTAAGCAACTGCCTTTTTTTATATTACTAACAAGTAGTTCTTCACTGTCAAGGCATTTGATACCAAGGGTACGCAAGGATTATTTAATGTCGTTTAGCCAAGGGGTTGAATTATGAATATTTGAAGTTTCTGGTAAGTGACAGATGGGGATTTCCCCATAAACCGAGTCAGTGAGTTAAAGGTTGCAAAGATATGAGATCTTCAATTGTATTTATTTTATTTTATTGTGCATTTGTAAGGCGATTGTACATCAAAAAATGTGAGGGAACAAGGGAACAAAAGGCAAATAGAATAAAAGCGATGAACAAGAAAGACCCGGTCCTACTAGGCCTTGTTAGCATTCGGAACGTGCAAGTGCAGAGAGACAGAAGGGACAAGGGAAGGGGGTAAAGTACTATGAGTTCCACAGAGGGAAGTACCAGGGAGTCAGTTGGGAGCAACAGTTAAGTGCCTGGCAGAGATTGCTAGGTAAGGAGTGATCACCTGCCCATACAATAAATGCAGGCCTGTGAGACAACACAGGGCAGTAGGTGCCCAACCCAAAGACAAGTGCTGGGAGAGGGCGAAAGGCTGAGGGTGATTGGGCGGAAGGACCCATAAGGGCCCAGGCACAGGCCACCAATCTCAGTGACTGGGGGGTTTTAGTAAGGGAGTTGGAGGGGGAAGGAGGAGGTGAAGAGGAAAGTCTCGATGAGCTTCTGGAATTTGAGGAGATGCAGCTTCAGACGGCGGCGAAGGGTGAGGCTGTTCCAGAGGAGGGAGCTAGTCGAGGAAAGAGATCGGCCACCAGCTCACTGCTTAGAAAAGCACTTGAGATACAGAGAGTTGGAGCCAGAGGAGCATCAAGTTCTGGAGGGAGAGTATTTGGTGGGAGTAAATTGTAGATAGAGTGGTCCTCTGCCCCAGACAGACTTATTGATGATGTATAGGGATTTGAATTTGTTCCTTGCAGCAACCTGGAGCCAGTGGAGATGTTTTAGGGCTGGAGAGAAACGGTCCCTGGCTTGAGGACAAGGATAAGTCCTGCAGCCCTATTCTGGATAAGTTGGAGGGGGCGGAGAGAGTAAGAGGGTAGTATAAGGAAGAGGCTGTTGCAGCAGTCCAGCCTAGAGAGGCCCAGAGCTCTAGAGACATTGAGCTTCTAGGGAAAAGTAAGGAATGGGAGCATACCTCTGAGGAGGTGAAGTTGAAAATACGCCTTCATGACAAGGTCTAAGATGTCAGCGAGAAAAGGGAGAGAGGAGTCAAAGATGACTCCAAGGTTTCTGGCTTCAGATGCAGGAGAAGGTGGAGAGCCCATAGAGGGTGACCAGAGTGAGGGGAGGAGAGTGGGAGTAGGAGTCCCAATAGGAAGGATCTCAGTCTTGCTGGCATTGAGGCAGAGGTCATTAGAGGTTTCCCCCAGGACTGGATAGTGGATAGGCAGTCAGCAATATAAGTCAAATTGCAATCCCTGTGTAGCAAATACCCTGCAGAACACCTATGCTTTTCCCAAAAGAGATGGCCCCAAGAGATTTTGGGCCCAGAAGAGAAGTATAGTGGCCATGGCCAAAACCCGTGGCCACCTATTGGGTAAAAAAAACAAACATATTGGAGTAACATGTACAAAAACTATGGTATAACAAAACCCTCGAAATTCAGTGAAAAAAACGTAGTTAAGGTGCAGTAAAGTTGTGGAGATTTAATGCAACAAAACCCTGAAAATTCAGCAGATGTGGAAAGTCATGACAAGCTTAACTCTGGACGTTCCAGTTGCAAAGCCCATGTGTAAATACACATTATAAAAGAAGGGATTCACAATGACATACACAATGGCATTACGGGGGACATCAATGGGAGAGTTCCAAGTTAGTTAAGCTGGTCATGACTTCCCACATTGGCTGAATTTCAAGGGTTTTGTTGTGTTAAATCTGCACAACTTAACTGCACCTTAACTAAGATTTTTTGCACTGAATACATTTATTTTATATTGCGTGTTTTGGGGCTTGGGGGTGGGAGATTGGGGTGGTAGATGTCAGGGTGAAGTGGTTGGGTTATATGGAGGTTTGGGCAGAACACCTGATTGAAAAGAAAAAAGCAACAAAAACGACAGTGGGGATACATGCACTAGTAACACGCAAGTAAAGTGACCTTGCTAAAACGCGGGCAACCATGTCAAGTTACAAAGCTTTTCCATTTTGCTATATCACAACCGTCCTGGTCTCAGAATGCCCAGAATTGTCTGTAAATTGGTGTACTGTGCCCCCACAAGAGCTATGCAAACTGTACCCTACAAAGGGAAAAGATGGGGTGTTTGGGTTGCAGAACGAGGGGACACATAAAAGAACAGGGCTTGAAGGCAGGTTAAAGGGACAGAGGGTATGTTGGAAATAGATTGAGTGCACTGTTGATATGGAATGGGGAAAATGTTCAAAGGTAAATTCATAGGTGTTTGAAGGAGGAAAGAGTATTTACTTGAAGTTAGTTTGAACAAAGATAAATGCATGTATGTTTTTGTAGTGTGTTTGTAGTGTGCAACTGTGTGATGGACTCGAGATGTGCTGAAGCAAACACCAAGAAAAATGTAGCCTTTTTTGTTAGTTGGGAATGTGTTTAATTTCTCTAACCAAAACAAACTCCAGAATAATACCGGAACTGCCAAATCAAGAATAGACCATAAGAGCTGAGTGTGCACGGTAAAAAAAAAAGAAAGAAGAGAGGGAGAGTATCAGTGTTTTTCCCATTGTAATCAGTGAGAGCCTGTCATCCAAAATGTACGGACTGCAATATCCAGCTCGTCCAATAAGCAAAATTGGTATAAAGATCCAAACCCAGGATGCCTTGCTTATAGATTTCCAGATGGTAATGGTATAACCAAGGTTCACCTGGTATTGATGCAATAATAATGAACTTAGACTGCCTAATTGAATTCCAGCAATGTTGGAATGTATGAAGTAAAGAACTAGTATTAAACAATCGCAAGTGTTACCAAACACAGAAGAAAATAGAAAGACTGTCCCCCTATTATGTTAGGTAGTGTACACATTTGTAATTGAATATCAAAGCAATATGCCCCGAGAGGCGGGGGCATTACCGAATCAGGTAATGCATCGGGGCCCATAGTTATAAGGCCCCGCGGCATTACCAGAGTCGGTAATGCCCCAGCCGCGAGGGGCATATAGCTATTAGTGCCCCAGCCCGTAAAAACTGCGTGACCGGGTCACTAAAAGCTTTTTTTTGTCCCGAAACAATGCAACGTTTCAAAAAAAAAAAAAAGACAAAGAAAATGGCCACCAGGAAAGGGAAAATGGAGTCCATTTTCCCTTTCCATGGCAGCCATCGGGAGCGGACGCGCTGGAACCAGAAGTGTTTCCAGCGTGTCCGCTCCCGAAAAAAAAGAAGGTAACTTTGGTCGGGGGGGGGATCAGAAGGGAGGGGAAGAGGAAAAAATATACGTACCTGGGTCCCCGGCGGGGGACGATGGAAGCCTCCTTCATGTGGAGGCTCGGAGCGGGGATGGCCCTAATCGGAGTCTCCAAACGGCAGGAGGCTGCCATCGTCCCCCACCGGGAACCAAGGCATAGAAGGTAGGTGGGGTGGGGTGGAGAGGGCAGGGAGGTGGGAGGGAGGAAAGGGGAGGGAAAAAAAGCCTTACCTCTGTCCCCCTCGCTGGGGACAAAGGCCTGACAGAGGGACTCCCGGCCTGGTAATGACTCGGCGAGGGCCAATCAGAATGGCTCTTTCATTCTGATTGTGCCGTCGCCGGGTACTAATAGAACAATTCACTTTGAGAATGAATAACCTGGCAACATTGTCCAGTTCTCCAGAATCATGTGACAAACACTCATAGGCAGGGAAGAAGTGTGGTGTGATGGAGCTTAGGCGTGCATAGGTTAAGCTAAGGTAATGCCTTATGATGTGGTGATCTACTCGCAAACAGTCTAACCCAAAACATCCTAGTTTAGAAATGTGGAATCATGGTTACCTGAGGTCAGGACTGATAAGTGTCTTGTATATCCGCAGGGAAGCGGTTTTGTTGTTTGTCACCTTTGTTGGCAGAGCCCTTGCTCATGGCTGGCACAGATGCACCATCATTAGACAAACAAGTAGAGACAGCACACCTCTCTGTACTGATCTAAATATATGAAGCAATGAATTCACCCAGTGCCATCCTACACCTTAGACTATGAGGTTATATTCAAGCTCGAAAGGCAGAGTATGCTGCAATCCCTTACATGGAATAAACAGACTATAACTGCGGGGGCCGATGACCCTGCACATTAAACATAGATCTGCACAGCCATTAGGGATGGGTGAGATTGCATGGTTTGATGGAGTAGAGGAAAACCTGCAAACCAAAATCCCAGTAGGGGAGGAATTACTTGAGACACCAGGAGCAAAATGACAGTAGGGTACACCTTACACTGGGATGCCCAAGTGCTAAAACCGAATTAGATTGGTACACCCAGTGCCAAAGATCACAGATGATTAGAAACTACATTGTGACACCAATGAGAGCAATCACAACAAAGCATGAGTTACTTTTGGGCACCCAGGAGCTAAATCGTAGTGAAATGCACATTTAAATTGGGCACAAATTGCCTTGGGGCACCCAGGAACAGAGCCACATGAGCATGAAATACATTATAATGTATGGGATGATGACATTTTTATTATACAGTTTAATGGATCTTGACATTCTGAAATAAACTTCAGGATGATGATGATGATGATGACATTGGTACACCTGAGAGCATTCTAATTCTGGCTATGCCAAAATACATGCCAACATGCCACTGGAAGGTACCTGCATGATATCTCTATCCATAATGTATCCCAGAATCGCCCTGCAAAACCATGTCTTCTTACTTCCACACTGACTTTGCCCAAATATACCTCTGCATGACAATCAAGCCTGCAGCCATTGAGAGGCCCTGAGCCTGCCCTCCTCCTCATGAGAGATGAACTTGTGCAGTCATTCGACAGTAGCTGTCCTACTGCCCTCATCCAATCAATACTACAAATGTAAATGCTCTACCCCAAGGGTTTTGATTCTGAGGATCTCGAGATCGTGGGACTAGAGAATGTGGGTTCCTGTCTGTGGACTATAGATGATATACAATGGGCTGTTTCTAAAGCTAAACCTTCCCAAGCCCCTGGTCCCAATGGTTTGGCCCGATTGTCATTAAATGTGCTCCTGTTGTCTGGTCTCTCACTTTGAAAGCACTCTTTGATTCCATCTTCAAAACCTCTATTAGTCCATCTACTGGGAGTCTACTGTGATACCAATCTATAAAAAGGGTGATTCATCCAACCCCGAAAATGACAGGCCCATTGCATTGGTGGACACGCCTGGTAAGATTTTTACTTTGTTATTGCTGATAGACCTTAATAACTGTCTCAGAAACCTGGGCGTTCCCACTAAATTTCAGGTTGTGTTTAGAACCTAGATGGGAACTTCCTTGAACACCTTTATTATGGCACACTTACAGGCTTCCACTAAAAAATAAACTACATCTGGGACCTTATATATGGCCTCAGTTTACATGGCCAGCCCTTTGACAGAGTTATCAGATCTATTGTATGGTCAGAGCTGTTGGCCTAGCAGGTTACTTTACAGCTGGAGCAATTTATGGCCTTGTTACACACCAATACATCAGTGAAAGTTATACTTAGTAGAGAGGGA
The DNA here is from genome assembly GCF_040938575.1 of Ambystoma mexicanum. Taxonomy (NCBI): domain Eukaryota; kingdom Metazoa; phylum Chordata; class Amphibia; order Caudata; family Ambystomatidae; genus Ambystoma; species Ambystoma mexicanum. The sequence continues at coordinate 453,645,323 of NC_090938.1, forward strand.
TTTCTCTTAGATCCAATGATACTACTTTAGGACTCAAACAAGGATGTGTGCTAGCCTTTGTCCTTTTAAATGTATACCTGAGTGACATTAACCAACTTTGGGCTGACAGTAAAACGTATACAGTGAGTCTGGGTCATCTAAAGTTAAATTGGATTGCTTTTGCCGATGATATTGCCTTTTTTGACAAAACTGCATTGGGCCTGCAAAGGAAATTGGATCTGTGTTCCCAATATGCTGTCAAAAAAAACCATCATTGTTATTAGTGGGTCTAAATCGAAGATAATACTATTCACAGCTAAAACCAAGCCTAAGACCATCTATTGGTCTATTGGTACCAGTAGACTGGAAAGGGTGCTTTCTCTTTGATATCTTGGCTACAATTTGTTGAACTCTAGTTCGCAAGAGAGCTGGAAGGCCCACTTAAAGGATAAGTTGTGTCCTTTAATTTCTCAACTAAAGTAAATCTATCATCAGCTATGTAAATTCACCATTATCCGTATGTTGAGATTCTATCAAGCAAAGATCGAGCCCGTTTTAGTATATGGACTCGACATGGCTATTGTTGACTTAGGGGCTTATTTGTACTCTTTACAGGGCCAACTTTGGAAGAAAACCCTGAGCCTTGCTATGTCACTACCGAACGCAGTTGTGAGACACGAGTTTGAGCTAACCTCCCTGCGAACTAAACATCAATGGAGGCAATTGTCGGCTTATTCCAAAATTATATCACCTCCATCTGATTCCTTGTACAAAGATCTAAAAGTTATGATGGAGGATTGCTCAGTGGCCTCAATTACTGCATTTAAGAAAAAGATGACTTCTATTCTGCATACCATCTGTTCTTCTGAGGAAGTTGTTTCTCACTCTACTAAAGTTATTTACATTTGATTGGGCAATTACTTGTGACTAAATTGCAGCTTATTCAGGGCACAATTAATATGCACATTTTGTGCAGAAGAAAAGGTGACCTACCGAAATATCTCGAAACATGTCCATGTAATAAGGTCTGTGATCTACATATGAGATTTCGACTAAATCAGTAACCGACCACGGAGCTTACCAGTTGTTGGGAACTGCCACGGTGGTGTTTACAAATTGCTGCTTATGTATGGAGTGGGATACAACGGAAACCCTAAGACATTTGGCCACGAGGGGCATTGCCCTTACGGATCATAGAAAATGCTACTTTAAAAATTAGACCTTGCTGGGTCTGGATGTTGAGGGTGACTTCTGTTGGTCTAGAATTTTCGGGGGGAAGTGTGTTGTTCTATTGACAGCATTACGTCATTTCCGTACTGAGATATTATTGTTGAGTAAGGAAATTTGAGTTATGTTTTTAGACTGAGTTGTACATTTTCTAAGTTTCTTTTATTCCATTTCTGTTTGTATTTATTATGTGATTTTTTTCAAATGATGTTGTTTTCTACTAAAAGATGTTTGTAAACTTTTTTTTAAACCAAATACAAATAATAAAAACATTTTTTTAAAGAATTCTCCTTCCTTTGAAAATATCCACCATGGCGACCTTCTTGACTATCTGGAAAACATCATGGAATTGAATTGCCCTGCCTTTAAGTGGATCTAGTCCTCTTTCCTTGACTGACTAGTGAAGGTCAGTCGATGTTATTTCTTTACTTTCCTACCATCTCTAACTGTATTGCTCCCCAATGTTCCATACTCAGTCCTTGGCTCTTCAGCCTCTACGTAACACAGCTTGCTGCACTTATTGTCCCATTCTCCTGCTCCTTTCAGTCTTACACCGATGACATGCACATTAATTTCAGACTTGTAGGTGGTACATCATTTGAACATGACTTGATCTTGTCATGCTTTGCCCATGTCATGGATTTTCTCCACCTTTCATTGTCTTAATGCAGCTAAGACTGAAATTATTTACGTGTCCTCTCTCATGCTTCCTGCTTTCATTTTGAACCTGCCCACACCTCCTTTATAAGGGCCCTTCACCTGTGTTGGTCCCTTCTGCCAATACATGGGTGTTAACATTAACAGAGCCTTCTCTTTATTCCCCAAAATCCTTAAACTTTCTAAGTGATAAGAATTCCAACTTCACCTCCTCAAGTACATTTTTTCTTTCCTTAACTTCCCTCTTAGAGCTGACGCCAGAAGAGCTCTGGTCTCCTCAACACTAATCATCTGTATACATAATTCTATAGGTTCCCATAAGCAGTTACTTTACCAAATAGAGGTCATCCAGAATAAAGAATCCAGGCAAATGTTAGGCCTCATAGCACATGACTATATCACTCCTGTCCTGTAATTTCTTTACTGACACCCTGCTTAGGCCCGGGTAGCTTGCAAAGCCCTGTGCCTCATTCACCAAACCTAAAGGTGCATGGACACTTGTCTCCTGCACATAACATCAAAGTGCTTCCCTTCCAGATCGGCAAAGATTCTGCATTTCATATCGCAAATCAGACACTGAGGCAACATTATTAGATCTTCTGGCACCTGTCTCTGCAACACCCACCCCCTAGCCCCCCCCCCATTGGATTTCAGGGAAGATATGCACCTGTGCTTCATGAAAGGACTTATGATTCATCTCTTCACAGAAGACTTTGTCCCTTGGTATTTTTAGGTGGTATCCCCCTGGGCTAGGGTCTGTATTGACTCTGTCATGGCTTGCCCCCCCACTTGTCCTTTTTCACTGATATCATTGCTGGAAGTACCCCTTGATCCTTTGTGTTTTCTACCAGCCTGCAGCCATTACCTATGGCCTGCCTTGTTGCTATTTTTGGCTCCTGCTTTGTGCCCTACACTTGCCCTATTCCCCCTCACTTTGCACCCATCATACCTGCATGTGAGAAGTCAGTGACAAAGTGCTTCTTTCCTCCCCTCCCTCTTTGTAATCTTACACGGACTCAGGGATCGAACCTGTTGTGTTGCTCCATGGCGTCTTACTTCCAAGGCGAGCATGTTGCCCCAGAGCTATCCTCCCTTCCTCGTAGAGCACCACAAATTGACTTAATTTCATAGAGGATGCCTATAACAAACTATCAATGCACAAATGAATACATTCTCTTGATGCCGCTGTCCACAATATTTGCCACACGTCAAAAGTTAGAGAGATTTGAGCACGACTATTGGATGCTATGCATTAATGATTGCAATATAATGCACACTATATTTACAAATGTGTTTAACATCTGTCTCCTTTAATGTTTTGAATACCCACATATTTACATATATCACCAAGTGCAAGACACACTTGTTCCATATTCCATCCTTCCAATCATCTGTTTACTTAGTCACTCACTCACTCAACAGCTCATACATTCCCTTACTCCCATTCCCTTACTCAGTCACAACATTATTATCACACCTTCTCACTCGCTGACTCACGAAGTGATGCCATCATCGTTGATAAAACTACTGGTTTACAACATATAACAGTCCCCACGTTCAGGTCATATGAATACCACACTCAATGAAGGACACTTCCCATTCATAGGTGTATGCAGTGGGAAAGATACAAAATGAAAGCTCTGTTAGTTGAAACAGCATCTTTCTTTGCAGTGCCGAAACATCTTAGGTTTGAAAAACAAATATTGGCAATGCCAATAGTTTTGGCCCGTACTGTTGTTCTTTGCAACTATAAGCACTAGGGTGCAATGAGGGTGCACAAGAGTGCCAAGTTTTAAAGGCGGTGCGATAAGGGGTGCAAGCATGCAATGGAATGAGAAGGAGAATAGAGCAAGGGAGGAAGTCATTGAAAGAGGGTTGGGACGATGAGCAAGAGGAAATATGAGCGAGAAAGTGTGAGGGAGTGAAATAAAAAGTGAGTGTGAGAGGAAGGATGAGAGGAAAAGTAAGGGCTGAGAGCGAAGGTGAGATTTGGAGAGGACAGAATATGGGGATATCTTCAAGAGTGCCAAAACCAAAAAAGAAAGGCAAGCATTTAGCAGCTAAACGTCACCCATGGTGTGAGTTACATAATGGTACTCACAATGTTGACTTCTGACACCATGGCTATGCTGGTGATGCTTATGTTCATTCCAAGTGCAACTGGTAGCCCTGACACCATTTGCTTGGCTCGTGATGATATATATATATATATATATATATATATATATATATATATATATATATATATATATATATATATACATATATATATATATATGTTGAAAAAAGAGGAGAGGGGCGCACTCCAGTTCCCTGCACAGTAAACCTTCTCAGCCACAGGTGTTCTCCTCCGACCGGTTTCTATATCACGGCCATAACGTCCCCTTAACAAAGTTTTTTTTTAGTGAATTGTACGGGTGTTTAGTAGGGCAACTTAACCATAACGTCCCTTTTACAAAGTTATTTTTTACTGAATTTCACAGGTTTTTTGAAGGGGAACCTAATCATTACATTGCGATAATAACGTTTTTTTGCTGAATATACACTATCATCATGTGATATTGGGAGATATGTAGTATAATCTGCAAACTTTATATACATGTAACATAGAACATACAGCACGCCCTCGTTATTGATATTTGAAAGGCACGGACTGAGCGCCTGTCTGCGGACGGGCGCGGACAAGGTCAACTGTACCCAAACAGTCGGGGGGTATCTGAAATTGTACTATTGTCTTACACAAAAAATGCTCAACTTGGAAAAAGGACACATAAAGACATTATAAGTACTGGTTAATCAATACAGAAAGCTAAACGTCTGAAACAAGAACCATGCATTTAATGACCATGTTGAATGAAATGAATTATACCATAACAAAAAAAAGTATGTCTCCAACCTAATTACCTCACAGAATCTCTGCAGCCAGGACCAACAGTAGAGGCACACACTACAATGAAGACAAATTACAACAAAATAGTAAGTGAACCTCATTTTTCTTATATGTGTGTGTACTTTTTTTGGTATGAGGGGCAGAAAACATAATTTCTTTCTGTTGTTTTGACACAGAAATGTGCAGTACATTGGAGTGGCTGGAGGAGAATTTTCTGCATGGGGAAATGTCAGAAGATAGCAATAATAATGGTACACAGTGCTCTGCATACGCAAAATAATGGTCAGTATTTTATTTTTAACAGACCAGGAAAAAAAAGAAGAACGGCCAACAAATGACACAGAGGAAGACAGGCTGAAAGGATAGAATTGAAAATGGACACAGTAAATGACAATGTTAACAGTTTAAGTCAATTTGTGGAGGAATTTGTGAGAGGAAAAATACATTATCACTATCCCACCTGTACCTGCCCTCTTCTCCATTTTCTAGTGAACCATCCCCAAACCTTCAAGAAGAAAATAGACGTTTTGATGAAACATCCATCCCTCTTCCCCTCACAAATCATCTCCTCACAATCAGCGCGTGTTGAACCCTAATTCCCCTATATTCATGTCAGTATCTGCTTCCCCCTGTATTTCTGTTGATTGAAGTGTGTGTGTGTGTGTGTTTTTAGAAAGTGTTTGTATATTTGTTGTAGTCGAAGGGTTTGAGGAAAAGAAATGTTTTAAAAGATTTGAAATGTTTGTGAACAGCACGCCTGTTCGAGCTAGCCGTAAGCAATAGAATGTGGATGTTCTAACGGCAATACACCTACCTGTACCAATGTCAACCAAGATGGAACTGATCTTAGAACGCACCATCTGTGCAAGTTGTGCATAAATGAACAGAATGGGGCGTCCTAAGGACATTATTCCTCTCTGTACCGCTCACAAACAAGATAAAACATGTTTCTAGGACATACCACGTATCCGTGATGTCTGTAAATGAGCAAAATGGGAGTGTCCTAAGGACACAATACCTGTTCATATCGTCCGCAGCCAAGATGGAACCGTCCGTAGAACAGGCGCGGTGGCCGGCAGGTTCGTAGTCCAACAAAATGGAGGTGTCCTAAGGACACTGGACCTGTCCGTACAGTCAGCAGATCATATACGCACATGCGCAGTACACCCACAAGTACAGCGAACATCCCGCCTTTCCCTAACTGTCCGTCTCACTTGTGTCGCACTTTTCATTAGTTTCAGGAACCAAACACTGTCCATAGAACACTGGCGCGCATGCGCACGTTTGTTAGTCTGCATTTGCTGTCCAGCGGGCACACATTTCCCTCGCGGATGTGTTCAGGACGTCATCATGTGACCGCACCCACACTGAGTGTGTAGACTAATTTGCGCAGTTTGCTGCTTCTGCAACATTGCAAAAGAACTTATACATACATGGTAAATTATTTTACAGTATAAAATCACCATTTCACATGTCCCATACAATAGCTCCACCCGTGAACGTGTCTTTTAGAATTTTTGCAGCGCTTTTTAGTGATCAATATGGTCACGAGGCGCACCCATCCACCACTATAAATGGCCACACCCCCGAGCTCATCTTCATTGTGCTTCTGGTTATAGCAGTTTGAGTTGTGCTGCCTTTACTGCTTTAGCGACCATTAGGCAACCAATCCTTATGGCATCCATAGCTACTGTTGCTTCATTAGCCTCTGCACCACCCCCAAACCCTCCACCGCCACCACCTCCACAAGGGCCTGCAGAGGGATATGCGGGTGAGGATGTAGAGATCGAGGAAGAAGAGGATGAAGAGAATGAGGTGGAGGAACTCCATACTACAAACACTCGCCGGGAGTTGTGGGTGTGGCGGTTGTTTTCTGTTTTAGGGAATGTACCGAAAGCACATGCAAACCTGGTCAAGTGTAACCAGTGCCAGTTGATGCTCAGTCGTGGGAGACCTGGTGCGTACAGCTTTGGTACGACAACCTTGAAGCGACACCTAACTTTGTTCCACAGTGAGGACATTCGCAAAGGTGGTGCCATGCGAAGAACGTAGTAGATTGAGTTCCTCCACAGCATCCTCCGTGTCCGATCCTATCACCACAAGAGACACTCCTGTGGGGGAGCGCATCCCTCTAGCTGCCTCACAAGCCATTTGCGATGCTGTTGACACTTACCTTTTGAGGGTCACAAAATTGTGTGTGTACTGTGACGCAGTAGTCTGCAGGGGGGAGAGTCTTTGAAGTGCTTTTGAGGCTACGGTCACGGAGCACCAGAAGAACTACTCCCTACCTAAGTAAAGCCCACCCTATATCTTTTTCTCTCCACCTGCCCCTTCTTATCCCCGTGGTTGCTGTCCCTTCCTTACCCTCCTTTGCCCTCCTCTCCTATTGTGTCGTGTCATCAAAAGCAGTAAACTTGAAAATAACAAAAATTACAAAAAAGGCTCTTTTCAGAACCGCCTTTCTCAGTTTAACAATAGAACTATCAAGTGACCATTGTAGGCCTCCGCGCATTTTTGGAAAAGTCCGCGGACAGTCGTAGGACACACAAAAATGGAGGGTGCAAGCGTAGCAAAACCAATGGACTTTTCGCTGGAAGTAATTGGTGGCTCTGAAAAGAGCCTTTTGGTGGTGGTGTGTGTTCTTCTAAAAATGTAGGGTGGAAAAAACGGATTGCCAAATAGATCACTATGATTCCAAAAAAAGTTGCAATGCATTTTGTACATTGCGAAGAAAAATCTGATTGCCAGCATATGTGAGATGGACTCCATCTCTGTGAAAAATGAAAGAGCTGTGAAACAAAATGTTTTCATTGTGGAATGAGAACATGCCAACATCTCTTAGAAAGGCACAAACAGCCTTATTCACATTGCGCCTCGCTTTCTCCATTTGTGGACCAAATGCAGAACAACGCAGCCATATTTGTCTTTGTGCAATACAGGAAAAAACTATTTGGCAATTTGGAAACATGTCCATGACCTTCGCAAGTCCTTACTTCATTGCAAATTGCAAAAGAATTCCAGAGACATGGCCTAAACTGTTTCCTCTGCAATGAATGATAAGTATATCAGGATGACGCTATGTCTGTAAAGTTGCACAGAGAGGTACCAAGTCCAGCCACTTCATTCCACGCACGCCATGCCAGTGCACCTCCACATGAGGAAATCCAAGATCTGCACATAGATCGCAACTTTCTGCATGCACTTTCAACCAATATATCCATGAGTCTCCCAAAATCCAGATATTCTGTTTTCGAGCACACAGAGCCATGGCTGTCTGGTCTCAGGAAAAAGACGTTCTCACTAAATTTCTCCATACAGAACACACCCACTGAACTTTACTGACCAATCCCTACCTTCGCACATTCTCATTTGCATGTGTCTCCACCCCAGAATCCCCATTGGTAATACGCTCCGCCTGCAAACTACCGCCATGTTCGCAGACACTTACAGGATCAGAGCGTGACGACTGTACATTTAAGATTATTCCCTTTTCCTCTTTAAGGTGGGCTCTGAAAAGAGCAGTTTTTTTTTGGGCATATGCCTTACAGACACCTGTTATTTTGTTTTTTTAAATATTTTTTGTTCTTACTTTACTCCTACAACCATTACATAACCTTCTCCAAAGCAAGCCTCACATTCCAAAAGAACATGGCATTTCCCAAAGAAGATAATGCAACACCATCTGCTTAAAAAAAAGCCGCATTACTGGGAACAATGTTCTCGGGGCTGCAAAAAAACATACCAGCGCGTAACATAAAAGCATGCATGCCGCAATTGATATTACACCTCCCAATATTTTGATCAGTATAGAAAACAAAACTGTAGTCCCATTTTCCTCTAGGGAGTAACCCAGAAAAAATGTATTTCGCAGTTGGAAAGATGTTCATGACTGCTTGAACCAACTGTTCCAAATCTTCTAACAAAGTATGTGAACTCACGTAGCCCAAATGCAAGCACCGTAGTGCAAAACTACCACATGAGGAGTGGTCATCGTAGGCATCTCGGTGCAAACGTAGAGAATTGCCGCATCATTGCGATCAGTCTCAGCGCTCCACACCACCTCCACTCCTCTCACATCGAAATGGTGTGCCATATGCCTACTTTTGGCATAGTGCTGTAAACCATGGACAAAAATATCTCCAAGGACCAAAACCCTGACCCTCTGCACCTCTGCCATCTTCAGTATACGCAGCGTCTTTCGACACAAAAGCGCAATGTGAACATCTGATTGGCTGATGCCTACAGTCCCCTTTCCATGCTGGATTTGCTGTAGGAACCCGTATGTGACACGCACTACCCGCGGACAAGTGCTGTCTACGTGCGGCACGTAACTCTTAGCCAGACTTCTACCCTTTCCACATCACTCGCGAATCCATTCCCGCATTGGACACAGCTAAGCAGTCACACAACCATCCACCAATCACATTCAACATCCCTACATCTAACTCTGTCATCAAAATTTCGCACTTCAAATGTTTTATTGATCACTCTGAATGCAAGTTGCATATCATTGCAAAGCACCTACTTCAAAAACTACTGTGCAAGTGTCGCGGATTTATACGTACAGCTCCATGCATGCTGACATGCATGCGTATTAAGTACAGGTATGCATATTTTAATCAGAGAACATGTATAACCCTTATGATTTCATTTAAACAAATTAATGCCACTAAATCTGTATAGCCAATACATACCAACGCTCCCCCTTTAAGTGCAAGATGTCATATTTTTCATTGACAAACCACACTACTTCTTACTGTCTCCCACATAGCCTATACATACGTTACAACCCTCCCTATATACTGTGAAACCCGATTTTCCATTAGAAAATGGCACAATTTTTTACTGTGTACCGCCTACATAAATACTACTTCCAATGCGATCGTATGAGAAAAATAAATGCTCCCGATTGCTGTGGTGACATCTCCCTCTGAGGGTCTCCCGATTTTTCGAAATCGTACTTATAATATGAAAGTACAGAAATGTTTCCCATCTATTATAACGACCTATCGCTTACAAACCTCTCTGCTATAGATAACACAGCTTAAAAGAAACAAGGCATTTTCATAACCTAAAAATTGTACTAATTTCTGAAGCATGTGCAACTAACATACTGCAAGTAACATACAAAGGCAGGACATAGTGAAGTGAAATGCACACATGGCACTGTTTTGAAATATCAATGGAGAATACTCCGACGAAAGATACAAAATTAACGTATACAGTAACTTCCCTGCCTTAAACACACAAAGTTACTAACTTCTTATTTATACAATCGCAGTGAAGACTATTCTCCTGAAAATCAACAGCATCTACACTGCAAACGACATAGCTGAAGAAACCTGGTCATTCTGCAAAATAAAGTAAGTACAGTACAACCTTTATATTCAAACTATTCCTCAAACAAACTGTGTGGGTTATGTATTTAATTTGCACACCAAAGAAAACAGTTATTTCTGAACCATTCTACCCACAAATACCCATTTATTAAACAAAGAATAACAGTTAGAATGGCTCACAAATCCCTGTGTGTTTGCAACTCAAATAACATAGAGAAGCCTTTGAATATTAGTACTAGTATACAAATAACTGCTTCAATTTTATGCCATTACGTTTACTGTTAATGCTTCTCCTCACCACTAGCCCTCTTTTTACTCTCATCTGAAGCACATTGTAGTAGTATACAAAATAAAATAGCCTTCCCAAATCACTGTAAGAGGCCAATGCACATTCACACACCACCACAAAGAGCTTCCCCATCAAACTCATGCACACATGCACACAGCACACATACATCGTACAACAGACCAAACCATGCCTTCTTTTTTCAACACACCCCAAAGAATGCCTACCAAAAAGCAAGTCCATAGAAAGGAATCCAGGAATTTAGCAAATAAAAATAAAAGTGTCCAACCTAAGCATCCATCTGTAGCAGAGTTTGTAGAGAATGTTGGAACAAAACAGCTAATAAAGTCGTTTAGCAAAACAAAGGAAGTTTGAACTACCAAAACTTTACCTGCTCCAACAAAATGTGGCACGAAACACAAATTCTTCACAAAAAATCAGCTACCAGTACTGCTAACAATGCTCCTATTAATCCTGATATAGTAACAAGAACCTAAAGTAAACAATGTATTTTAGAAAAAATGTTTCACCACAGAGTCCTTCAGAATCTAATACGAAGAGGACTGAAAACATCCTCAACCCTTAAAACCTACCGTAGAAAATTAATCCTACAAGCTCTCGCAGACAGTGCAATCCATCTCAAAAGGAAGTTGTTTATATAAGTGATAAATAGGCTGAAACCACTAACAAAACTAAGTACCAAACTACATAAGAATCACACAACAACCACAGAACCATATTTTAATGAAGAAGCATACAAACAAAATCAAACAAACACAATTGCCATCCATAGCAGTGGACGAGGGTATGAAAAAATCAATAATAGCATCATGGAACAAGAAACACTGCTTAGAAAAGTATCCCCTGAAAACTCAGAATTACCTCTCAATTCGACTGAACCAGACCGTCCAGTATGGCCGTGCACGTCAATGTGTGCCATTCCTAACAAATCTTTCACATCTTTAGGTCAGTTCCTCAATCAGTATGTGAAAGGTAAAGACAAAATTAAAATGAAACTGCTGCAAAATATGGATATCAGTCAAGTGCGCAAATACACAGGACTACAAGGACATTAATTAGCCTGCATTTCTGGACCTATTTGCAAAAGCACCTTCCATGATATCAAAAGGATATCAATACCTCATTCAAATGTAAGAAATGTAGTGTATAAAATATACTATGCTAAAAGTCCAGCTTTGGAATTAGCCAATTTAAATAACACTCTTCGGCATGGTGCACCCAAATATCTACAAGAAGAAATGGACTGTATCTAGAGAAAATATTTTGAAAGTGAAAGCCACTTACAAAATGCAATAGTTGTAGAACAGACTAGCAACAATTCTTTACATAGCAACCTTCTATTACACACATACAATAAAGAAATACTAAAATTTAAAAGTGCATCGGCTGAAATACCAAACCATGTGTGTGTATTTTGCCACAGAAAGTTTTACAAAAGGAATACAACAAATATAGACATAGCATACAAAATAGAAGACAATAAAGATTCCAAATGGTTTTAATTAGCTCTCTACCTTTTAGCTGAAAACAAATATCAAATAAGGGAACCCCTAATATGTTGCAGTTACTGCACTACACAACTAGACAACAACCAAACTCCTTCACGTGCTATCACAAATAATTTGAAATTGTTCCCACTACCAAAAACCCTGCAAAAACTCAATTTGTATGAGAGCATCATAATTCAAACAGTTCACCCATTTCAAGTAATTATACGCCTTCACCCAAAAACAGCAAAATTAACTCCCTCTGAATTGGTGAAAGGCATTTGTGGCAAAGTAGTTTATTTGCCATTAGATCTAACAGAAAATGTACACACTCTGGGAGTGCAATGTTCAAAAGAGCATTCTTTAATTGTCTTGGTAAATGGTGTACCAACAAAAGACAAAACAATGTGGCAACACCTGGTGGACTTACATAAAGTTAGACAAGCCTTGCAATATCTAAAAGACAATAACAAATATTACAAGGAAATAAATATTGAAGAAAGCTTAAGGGCAACAACTGAAATAATTGAAGAGTCATCAGAAACTGGACAATTCGAACTTCTGGATCCTGCTGCAGTATCCACTCTTTTGGACCAGTACACAATTCATCCATTGCATTCCAATGAAAGCATAGATGATGCACTAGAAACTTACCAAATGCAACAAACCAAAGGTTCACCAACGAGCATATGGGAAATAAGTATAGAAGCACGTGCTTTTCCACTGCTATTTCCTACTGGCTAAGGTGGAAGATACGATGATAGACCCACTCAGATTACAGCATCAGAATACCGCTCCTTTGAATGTATTCACAAGATCCCAGGTTTAGACAAAATGTGGAATACATATTCCACCTACTCTTTGAAAGTGAACTAGCAACCCTATGTTACGGAGTTGCACACATTTTGAAATCTGGAAACCACTTTCAAATGTGTCTGCTATGCAATTAATACAAAACGTACAAGTAAAAGATGAGGTTTTACAATCAAGTACAACACATTTGTTTGCAAACATGCGTGGTACAAAAGAATACTGGTTCCGACAGCACAGAGACATGCGTTGTTTGATCAGAAACCTTGGACCACTGACTTGGTTTGTTACACTAAGTTGTGCAGAATATGCATGGGAAGATTTACATGAGTTCCTACGCATATCAAACAACAACAAAACCAACATACATTCATTAAAACCTGTAGAACTTTGCTCTCTAGATCCAGTTAATGTGTCAAGATATTTCCATTATCGTTTCATTGCTATGCTACACTTAATTTGCAATAAAACTGTTCCTCCCCTCGGAGAAGTGCAACACTTCTTTTGGAGAAAAGAATACCAAGCGAGAGGAGCACCGCATATTCACATGCTTTTATGGATCAAAGGTGCACCTAAATTTGGTCACGACACAGATGCCACTGTTTTGCAGTTCAAACAAAAATATGTCACTTATTTGTGGAGGTGAATGGAGTCACACAACAACCACAGAACCATATTTTAATGAAGAAGCATGCAAACATAAATCAAACAAACACAATTGCCATCCATAGCACTGGACGAAGGTATGAAAAAGTCAATAATAGCATCATGGAACAAGAAACAATGCTTAGAAAGGTATCCCATGAAAACTCAAAATTACCTCTTGATTCGACTGAACCAGACTGTCCAGTATACAAATGGTCGATAAGTCAATGTGTGCCATTCCTAACAAATCTTTCAAATCTTTAGGTCAGTTCCTCAATCAGTATGTGAAAGGTAAAGACAAAATTAAAATGAAACTGCTGCAAAATATGGATATCTCTCCAGTGTGCAAATTCACAGGACTACAAGGATATTCATTAGCCTGCATTTCTGGACCTATTTGCAAAAACACCTTCCATGACATCAAAAGGATATCAATACATCATTCAAATGTAAGAAATGTAGTGTATAAAATATACTATGCTAAAAGTACAGCTTTAGAATTAGCCAATTTAAATAACACTCTTCGGCACGGTGCACCCAAATATCTACAAGAAGAAATGGACTGTATCTAGAGAAAATATTTTGGTGTGAAAGCCACTTACAAAATGCAATAGTTGTAGAACAGACTAGCAACAATTCTGCACATAGCAACCTTCTATTACACACATACAAAAAAGAAATAATAAAATTTAAAAGTGCATCGGCTGAAATACCAAACCATGTGTGTGTGTGTTGCCGCAGAACGTTTTACAAAAGCAACACAAAAAATATAGACATAGCATACAAAATAGAAGACAATGAAGATTTGAAATCATTTGAATTAGCTCTCTACCTTTTAGCCGAAAACAAATATCAAATAAGTGAACCCCTAATATGTTGCAGTTACTGCACTACAAAACTAGACAACCAAACTCTTTCACGTGCTATCACAAATAATTTGAAATTGTTCCCACTACCAAAAACCCTGCAACAACTCAATTTGTATGAGAGCATCATAATTCAAACAGTTCACCCATTTCAATTAATTATACGCATTAACCCAAAAACAGCAAAATGACCTCCCTCTGAATTGGTGAAAGGCATTCGTGGCAATGTAGTTTATTTGCCATTAGATCTAACAGAAAATGTACACACTCTAGGAGTGCAACGTTCAATAGAGCATTCTATAATTGTCTTGGTAAATGGTGTACCAACAAAAGACAAAAAAAATTGGCAAAAACTGGTGGACTTACATAAAGTTAAACAAGCCTTGCAATATCTAAAAGACAAAAACTAATACTACAAGGAAATAAATATTGAAGAAAGCTTAAGGGAAACAAGTGAAATAATTGAAGAGTCATCAGAAACTGGACAATTCAAACTTCTGCATCCTGCTTCAGTATCCACTCTTTTGGACCAGTACACAATTCATCCATTGCATTCCAATGAAAGCATAGATGATGCACTAGAAACTTACCAAATGTGACAAACCAAAGGTTCACCAATGAGCATATGGGAAAAAGTATAGAAGCACGTGCTTTTCCACTGCTATTTCCTACTGGCAAAGGTGGAAGATATGATGATACACCCACTCAGATTACAGCATCAGAATACCCCTCATTACGAATGTATTTGCAAGATCCCAGGTTTAGATAAAATGTGGAATACATATTACACCTACTCTTTGAAAGTGAACTAGCAACCCTATGTTACGGAGTTGCACACATTTTGAAATCTGGAAACCACTTTCAAAATATGTCAGCTACGCAATTAATACAAAAAGTACAAGAAAAAGATGAGGTTTTGCAATCAAGTATAACACATTTGTTTGCAAACATGCGTGGTACAAAAGAATACTGGT
Organism: Ambystoma mexicanum; assembly: GCF_040938575.1. Taxonomy (NCBI): domain Eukaryota; kingdom Metazoa; phylum Chordata; class Amphibia; order Caudata; family Ambystomatidae; genus Ambystoma; species Ambystoma mexicanum. The sequence goes on from NC_090938.1 coordinate 453,660,504, forward strand.
TCTGACGGCACGGAGTCGAACGTTGTATGATCAGAAACCTTGGACCACCGACTTGGTTTATTACATTAAGTTGTGCAGAATATGCATGGGAAGATTCACATGAGTTCCTACGCATATCAAACAACAACAAAACCAACATACATTTATTAACACCTGTAGAACTTTGCTCTCTAAATCCAGTTAATGTGTCAAGATATTTCCATCATCGTTTCATTGCTATGCTACACTTTATTTGCAATAAAACTGTTCCTCCCCTCGGAGAAGTGCAACACTTCTTTTGGAGAAAAGAATACCAAGCGAGAGGAGCACCTCATATTCACATGCTTTTATGGATCAAAGGTGCACCTAAATTTGGTCACGACACTGATGCCACTGTTTTGCAGTTCATCCAAAAATATATCACTTGTGAAATCCCTTGACAACGGACACATAGTGACCTGCATGGGCAGATTTTATAATTTCAAAGACACAAATGTGGCAAATATTGTCGTCACAAATACAAAAACAAAGGGAAATACTATACCAAATGCCGGTTTGGTTTCCCTAGACCAGTTACAGAAACAGGTGAAGTGAACAACTTAATGTCATCATTTCAACATAGTGTTAAAGGTAAATCACCTAAGAACACGTATTACATAAAAAGAACAGAAGAATCAAAATATATCAATGATTACAATGCAATCATTGCCCTCTTATGGAATGCAAACATAGATGTGCAGTACATTGCAGACAATTCCACTGCTGTTGCACGATATGTTACAGTCTACTTAACAAAAGCAGAAAAAACAGAGCTTCAAGACCTCTGGGATGACCTATCATCAGACAAAACACTATCTTAGAAATTGTAAAGCCTAGGCATAAAAATGCTCTTTCATAGAAAATGTAGCGCCTCTGAAGCGGCAGATCATTTAACCGGTACTGCTTTGTACGGAAAATCAGACAACATAGTATGGCTTAGTCTTGGTCCTGCTAAATCTAGAAAAAGAGTTCTGAAATCATATGAGGACATAGAAACAATTGCCAGAAATGATCCCAAGAGCCAAGACATTTTGAACAACAATTTACTGGACACATACTATCCGAACAGGAGTAGAACTTTGGAAAGCATGTGTCTATACCACATAGCTCAACACTTTGCATACAAAAATAATATAAAACCCGATGAAAGCAAAGGCAGGTATAGATTTACAGATTGTGAAGGCAGCTTAGTGAAACTTACCAAATGAAGCTTAATTAATCATGATAAATTGTCATTAAAAACTCCTCAACAGAAAGAACTATATTACATGTCTCTGATACAACTTTTTAAACCATGGTGAAAAGAGGAAGGGATACTAGATAACTATGACTGCTATGAAGATGCTTTCAAAGTACTGAAAGCGCTATCACCGATGTGAACTTTACGCAGTACAAAACAATGTTGCACAATGAACAGCAACAAGAAGAACTTCAGGCCCAACTAGATAAGTACTCTTCCGACAGTAGTCAACCTTCTGTAACAGGAAGCCAAGAACCACTAGGACAGCCACTAATAGCAAATGAGGCAGAATAAGCTATGACAGAAGTGGAAAACACCATGTGTCACTATCAAGAAAATATAGAAGACTTAACTGTACAACAAGCAAAACTTAACAAAGACCAGCGCACCATTTTTGAAGACGTAACAAAACAAATTGCACATGGTGTACAACACGAAAATAAAGAATGTACCTGCCAAAATTACAAACCAATACTGCTGTACGTCAATGGTGAAGCTGGGTCAGGAAAAACATTCTTAATCAAAATCATCAGCAAGTTCCTTCAGCAATTGACAAACAACAAACTGCCAGCTGTTGTAACTGCCCCCACAGGTTCAGCTGCCTACAACATAGGCAGTGTCACTTTACACCGATTACTACTTTTTCCAGTAGAACACCAAAACAAAGTAGACTATTACAAACTTTCTGCAGAAGCTGCAATGGAACTACGCAGAGTATTAAAGCAATGAAAATGCTACTAATAGATGAAGTGAGCATGGTCTCCACCCTAATGTTGGCTTTGATTCACCTCAGATTGCACAAAGTACTTAAAACAAACTACAAATAACTCTTTGCAGGGAAACACATTATTGTTTTCGGGGATCTTCTACAATTGACACCAGTGAAAGGTGAACCTATTTTTAAAACCTTAAGACACAAACTCTGCTGCAAAACTGTTGGCAGCATAGGAAATGTTAACCTTTGGCAACATTTCCAATACAGAGAATTAACAGAAAACATCCGGCAATCTGCAGATCTCACTTATGCCAACATCTTAAAAAGTATTAGAGTTGGTGTACTATCTCAAGAAGCACAAGCAATATTGAAAAACCGGCACATTCATGCACTTTATGGTGATTATGCATGTGCTACTGATGTTATGGAACAATTAGCGCACAAAAATGTCAATTCTATGGCCTTAATGCCAACCCCTGCAAGCTGTTTCAAATACAATGAAACCATGTTAAATAAAGAAATGCAACCAATAATGGAAATTTGCGCCACAGACAAACTAGACATACATGGTATGACACTACCCATGTGTGAGCAAGCCATAACAAGACTAAATAGCTTAGAATATTCAATCTCCAACACAGCTGGGTTCGAAAAAATATTTTAATTATCCTTAAATTGTAGAGTAATGCTTAAACGTAACCTTGTTGTGGAGCAAGGGCTAGTTAATGGGGCATTGGGTACAGTTGTTGGCTTTCAATCATACCCACGTGACAACAACATTCGGTTTGTCAATATTCGCTTTGACAAACTTTCAGAAGTGAAAAGGATAGGGCGCTCAACTGCTCGATTCCTTCTGTTCAAAGACATGAATGCACATAGAGAACAATTTTCTCTTACTTTTGCATATACAGTCACCATTCATAAATCCCAAGGTCTTACCCTAGACAAATCATTGATAGGTATAGGAAACACAGTCTTTAAAGAAGGCATGAGCTACGTAGCACTATCACGCTTATGTACACTTGACAGTATATTTCTAATCAACTTTGATGCAAGTAAAGTGAATGCTGATTTTCCTTGTATTTTAGAATACAATAGAGTACGTTCAGTGCACACCCCCCATGTGAAACAATATCCTGTTCCAGAAAAAGTAAAACGTGGTAAAAGAAAATGAATTGAAACAGAAATGCAATAGAATCTGACAGAAAATCCTTCAAAGAAAACAAAAGAAGGTAAAGGTTCATCAATTACCACAAACAAAGAAGAACCTATTAGGGAAAGTAAACCAGGTACTTCTTCAAAGAAGGAAGAGACACTCTGAAAAAAGCACTCAGAAACAGAACTAGCTGGTCCATTCAAATTTTCAAATGAAACTGGTGTAAGTTGCTATGCAAATGTAGCAATGAATATTCTATTTCAATTACCACCAATTGTTAACAATATTTACTTACACAGTACAGACCAATTGTGTTTGCAAATGTTAGTCCTTCATAGAGACGCAACAAACAATCCTGAAAACACATACAGTGTTCACGGAATAAGACAAGAATTGGACTACTGTGCTGCAATGGTGAGATTCACTATAAACTCTGAAGAAGATCTACAAGAATTTCTAATGTACTTACTACACGTACTGGAAAACAAAAGCATACCTATAAATGAAATCTTCCAGATTTCATACATGTGGAAACATACATGCACTCTCTGTAGCAATGCGATACAGGAACAAATCCCAAATGAGCGATTTGTGTATGTATCCATACCTAATTGTGAATCCATTCCATTTCAGCAACTTGTACAGAATGCAAACCATGGCAGATTATGTACTATATGCAATTCAGACAATCGCTCCACCTTACTGATACAAACACATAGTAAGTACATAATACTTATGCTGCTACGTTATAATGCAGATGATACCAAAAGCAACTGCAAGCTGACTGGATTCACACACGGTCAAGTGTCACTTGGAAAGAAAACCTTTACAACAGTAGGTATAATCTACCATGCAGGAGCTACAACCAATGCAGGCCACTACACTGCATACATTAAAAAGAAATGTGGATGGGTGGAATGTAATGATAGCACCATTACTCTAAAGCAGAGATTGCCAGCTAATCTTACAAATGCGTATTTAATCTTCTTAAAGCCAAAATGTAATAACTAATGTGTACTTGAACATTACCAAAAAATGAAGTGAAAGACTACAAACAGTTAGAATACGCCAACAGATATCTTACTGCCCAAGAATGTATAACAACGACACAGATAAATGAATACCACAGAACCGTAACATTAAATGCACAGTAAGGGAACACACATAAAGGCAACACACATAACATTAATCAGAAAGAACAAGGAAACACTCAAAGTAATCAAAGGAATAGTTTGTAGCATAGCAAATAAAGTTTTTTTTTAATCCAACAAGGATTTTTTTCCCCAGACCCAATGATTAGAAAAACAAACACAGAAACTGAGCACAATGCACAGTAGACTCGTTTGTAAACTAAATATGAGGGTAAAAAAAAACACTAGACTGTCTATTATACAATGTAATAAGTCTTCATAAAATGCAAACACTAACATGCTTTTTTCTTTTTAAAAAAAGGCTAGTTCCGCCAAGTACTGCAGTCATGTAAGACATGTATGGATCCTGAACAAATGAAACAGTAAGTATAATCCAGTCATTTCATACATATGTGAATCTACACGGCTAATCTATGGCATTAATGTGGTGCAGTGGCTGTAGGCTAGGCGTAGCATCTTTGATGGGTAACCTACACCCTACGGCCAAGCCAGCAAAACTATAGTTCCTACCCACAACCAACGCTCCATATCAAAACCATGGTGCTTCTATTTTGATTACTTCTAAGTTTAGTTTTGGGTGCATGGTCTGCAGCTATGCAGCCAAGACACTAGAACGTGCACACAACCACCGCACCACGCCCATGTTCACTTATAATCTCACAGCTTATGACATCAGTCGGGGTCCTGGCCAGAACCACCAAAGCATATTGCAACCGTTGTGGCTTCTAATTTCACTACATATAAAGTTGGTTTTGGGAGCATGGCCTTCGGCCATGCTCCCAAAACGCTACGCCTTCCCCACAACCACCTGAATGATATTTCATAATACGAGTGTACCTATAACTGTGATAAGCTGCAGTAGTTGTGGACACAGGCTACAGACCTGGGTGTAAGGCCATAGATATTTCAATGTATATGTATTCAGTATATAAAATCCATAGTGGGATACAACTGCAGTGCTTATAACTTTGTTCTTGGGTGCATGCACCAATGACTCTACGTCCTGACCACAACTTCCACACCATTTCATAGCCATTGTGGCGTGTAACAACACTACGTATAAACGTGCTGTTGGGTGCATGGCCTTCGGCCATGCACCCATGACTGCAGGGCCTCTCCACAGCCACCTGAGTGATGTTCAATACTACGGGTGTATCTATAGCAGTGATATGCTGCAGTGGTTGTGGCCAGGGCCTAAAGTCTTAGGTGTATGTCCATACATATTTCAATGTATGGGTGTGAAGTGGCTTATAGCTCCAGTGCTTATAACTTTGTTCTTGGGTGCATGGCCTTCAGCCATGCAGCCAAGACTCTACACACTCCCCACAACCATCTGATTGATAACGAATACTACAGGTGTACCCATTGCTGTGACATGCTGCTGTGGTTGTGGCCAGAGCCTAGAGTCTTGGAAGTATGGCCTACGGCCTACGGCCATGCACCCGACTCTAGGCCCTGGCCACAACCACAAAGCTGTATGAACCAAGCCTCCCGCGACTCAGCACCATTTTGCACTGGTTGCAGGTGACTTTGTTCACACGCGCCTTGGGTACGTTACCATGAATGGTAAATAACCGCCACACCCAAGACTCACAGCGAGTGCTGGTAGTAGGGACTAGTCCAAAACCTCATCCTCGTCATCCACTTTATCCTCCTCTGCATCCTCACGCCTGTTCCCCTCTTCAGACCCTTGGGGAGGTGGTGGTGGTGGTGGAGGGGGTGGGGGTGGTGCTGAGGCAGATGTGGCACAAGGTGGCAGTAGAGGAGCCATGGATGCAATCAGGTTTCAGAAAAATCTGAAGATTGGCAGCAAAATACCAGCCAAGTAGACAATGCTTTGTCAAATAGCCAAAAGCACAATGAGGATGTGCTCTGGGGTGTGACCTTTTATAGGGGTGCGTGTGTGCGCTCCACGGACACCCGCGTCATCTGCGGACAGATCGAACATCCTTGGGGACCCGTACAATGTCCGCAATTCAGAACACACAATCAGCGTGGGTGTGGTCACATGATGGCGTCGCAAACATATCCGTGAAGGGAATTGGTGTCCGCAGGACATCAAATGCACGGGAACGGTTGTGCGCATGTGTGCGGGTGTTCTATGTACAGTGTTCGGGACCTGAAATTAATTAAAAGTGCGACACAAGTGACGCGAACATTTACGGACAGGTGCGATGTTCGGAAAAGTAACGGGTGTGGTGCGCATGTGCGTAGATGTTCTTTAGGCAGTTCCCATTTGTCTACGAACAATACGGACAGGTATAGTGTCCTTAGGACACCTCCATTCTGGTTAATTGCAAACATCCCTGACACCGAGTGCATAGCTCTCAACTCACACGCTTTTGGCGGGTGTCACCCGCCTTGTAAAGGGCTGACTCACCCGCCAAGCCTCCTGCACGCCCATTCATTCCAATGGGCGTCTCACCCACCAAAAACAAAATCGGGTGATTTCACCCGCCTTTGCAACACAAATGGTTGAGAGCTATGCGAGTGTGTTCTAAGAATGGTTCTATGTTACTTGCAAACAGTGCGGACAGGTATAGTGTCTTTAGGACACCTCCATTTTGGTTAATTACTGGCAACCCGGACACCGCCTGTGTTCTAAGAACGGTTCCATTTTGCCTGCGAACAGTACGGACAGGTATAGTGTCCTTAGGACACTTCCAGTTTGGGATTTACGGACATCCCGGTCACCGAGTGTGTTCTTAAAACAGTTTCAACTTGCCTGCGAACAGTACGGACAGGTATAGTGTCCTTAGGACACCTCCATTTTGGGTTTTACGGACATCCTGGACACCGAGTGTGTTCTTAGAACAGTTGCAATTTGTCTGTGAACAGTACGGACAGGTATAGTGTCCTTAGGACACCTCAATTTGTGATGTCATCTTTGATGTCCTGGGTGTTAGTCTTAGCAGTGCACGGTGGTGGCGCGAGTTATGGTTGGTTAGTTTACCATAACTTACGAATTTCAGGGCTTTTTCGGTTTTACTTGGAACCATAATGTCCTTTAAAAAGTTTTTTTACAGAATTTCATAGGATTTTAGTAGCGCAACTTAACCATAACGTCCCTTTAACAAAGTTGTTTTTACTGAATATATATATATATATATATATATATATATATATATATATATATATATATATATATATATATATATATTTTTTTTTTTTTTTTTTTTTTGGTTTTTTTGTTTTTGCTGCTGTTTTTATTGCCCTTAATGTTTCTCAATGCATCATAATGAAAGGGGAAGCTCAGTGGGGCTTGTGCAAGTTGAAATATTTTGGATCTTAGCAACGTCATTATGGCCGAGACATAGCGTAAGGTTCGGCTTGGCAGGAACTTGAGCAGCCATTTTCTAATACCAACGTGAAAAATATTACTTCCAATCTATGCATCTATGCATTGATTTAGGCAACAGCAAGACACACGTGCCACGTTGAAGCAACATCCCTGTTCCGAAATCCATAGCAAGAATGTCCATATGTTTTTCTCCAACAAACGAATTATTACAAGTGGATCTAGCCGTCCATTCCCTTCAATGTACGAAGCACATGTGGTGGCCCATATGTTTTAAAGTAAATTACCTCACCATATAACAGAAAGAGAAACAAATGCCTGACGAGTATCAATCTGGGGGAGTTTTTATGCAAGGCTTCTGTGCCTGTGTTTCGTAAATTTGCATAATCTTCCTGGATTATAGTTTTTCCCCTGGTTAATTGTTAGTTTCTCTAAATGAGATGCTCTTCATGAAGTGGTAAACGAGCACATGCCACTACTGATTGCGTAACACAGAAACACCTGTGAAGCAAGGTGTGCACACAAAATGTTTGCCTTGTGTAGCCATGTTACAAACGTGCTCTTTGTTCTTATAAATGCAAGTCTTATTGCATAATTCTCACGTGCTTGTTTCGTTTTAGTAACAGTGCGATATCGTGCCGCCTCCCCCTTTGGTTGCCCATCGAATTATCACTTCTGGAACCCAGGGTTTCAATTGACGCTTTCTGCACTTTTCTAATGAAGTCCAAGTCTCTCTGTGCGCACTAGTGGAAACCAGAGCATCCTAACTAAATGGTTCCCCCGGAAATGACAGGAAAGTGCTTCAGAGAAGAGTTTACTTGCATCTTTGTGTCATTGTGGCTGTGTAGAACTTAAGGTTTAGAAATGTTCAGTCTACTGTCCCCAGAACGCTTGGAGTGAGACCGCTGTAACCTGAGCTCTGTCACTGTATGCACAGCATAGTTGTTTATACGGATGATGCATACACTCACTGAGCTATCCCTACCTGGATTCCATTTGTGGTTGCAGGCCTTTTTAAGCTGGTCTGGGAAGCCCTCTAGGCTCAGAAACGGCTGGGAAGTAAGCCCTACCCCTTCCTGTTTTTTTGCAACAACTGTTGCTAAATGCTCCTGCAGCTCTCAGCGGTGCAAGACCCAGTAACCGTAACTTAGTAACCGTTGCCACCAAAAGTGAATAGCCAGTATTATTGCCCTTCTTGCCCCCAGAAGCCGTGTGCTGTTTTGCCAGTCTGCTGCCGGTAACCTTAGACACTGAGATTGCTAGCCGGTATTTGTTCGCTCACTTATACAAATAAATGTTTTTTGGATGAAATGGGCCTACTCTGAACGAGGATCCCGGAAACATTTTAGCTGCAGTGGAGAAGTTCTTCTAGAGCCGGCGTGGGTGATCAGGGAGCCCCACCCCTTTCTATTGGACTGCAACCAATGTGCCTGATGGCCCTGGGAATCCTTGCTCTGGCTGCGCTTCTTAGCAGCCGATCTGACTGCTGAGCTTATGGTATTCCTAAGCGCAGCGAATGCCGCTTTCAGCTCCCTAGCTCTGCGCTCGCCACAGACCCGACAACTCTTTCCTGAGGCACAGAGAAAGACACTCTTGGTGGTAACTCGTGTTAGGACGCACGCAGGACCCAATGACTCGCCCACCCATGCAGCCCTAGTCTCAGATTCCAACAATGAATTATTATTGCAGGATCCCAAGCACAAATGTATCCACTTGCTGCTGCTGCCTTCTTGCGGAACTCAGTAAAACACGAATGGCCGAAGCACATGGATTAAAAATAAAGCCAAGCAGGCTGGTGCTTTCGCCATTTCATCGCCAAGCATCGGCAAGTTGACATGCCAACGCCATACACTGCTCCCAAACTCCCCTTTCTCCTTTCTCTTATAGAGTACAAGTGTTTATTCGATATTGTGCCTTAAGCCACACAGCGCCAAACTCAAAAATTACAGGATAAGTCAAATAAGTCATCTGCTCAGAAGGGAGCAGAAGTACAACAGTTCCAGAGAGTAAATACACAAGCATTGTTTCTGCAGGAAACATCTATGGAGCTCATGTTCATTGGGGCCATAACGTGAATGAAAGGTGTAAAAGCCTTGAGTAATAATGTAGTGCCTTTCATTCATGTCAGGCACCATTTTCAAACATTTGTATGGTGGAGAGGAGGGGCGGAACACAACTTGTGTTTCCGCCACCTTCTTCCTCTCCTTCATAAAAATGCTCACGCAGATTTTAGTGGATTTTAATGGTGAAACAAATGCTGGCGATCCCTGTGGGTTCCGCCCGCTTTAGGCACCGGCATAAAGCAGGCAGACCCCATAGGGATCCATTGTACATGCTTCCTGCCATGTGAGCATGACACAGAGCATATACAATTGAAAAGAAACCCTACCCAGCAAGTAGTGTTACCAGTTGAAAGTATACCCTCCCCAACATGTGAGAATGTCGGGGAGGGTTTAACTTCGATTGGAAGTGCCACAAGCAGCACTCCCAATGAAAGGTAAAGGTTCCATGTGTTAAAATCGTGGCAAAAATGGACGTGGACATAAAATATCATGGCAAAAAGGCAAATGCTGCCTGCCATGCATGTACACCACCTTTTGCCCTTTACATACGCACTCCGCAGTGCAAATGGGAAGTTTTTGCGGTTGGGAGCCATTGTAAACGTAACTGCTCCCCGCTGTCAAATTCAGCATTTGATGAACATGAGCCCCAGGATGTATACGTTTTGGCCGTGTTTGCGGCTGAATTGCCCGTGAAACACCCACACCCACCCCCTACTTACCTTTTTGCCATCTGTGTATGTCATGTCAGATCCGTCCATCCTATGCGGGTCGGATCCGAAGCCGCAGGGTCTGCTTTTCTTATTTTTTTGTTTGTTTTTTAGTACCCCGCCTCCAGACTTCGGGAAACGGGGGACGCCCCCTCTACCTCCAAAGGCAATCCCTACCAAACATGGGGAGTTGGGGACACCTCTGCAACCCCTGCTCCTCATGTTTGGTAGTGATTACCCAAATTGGTTGTTTTCAAATGACCAAATGATACTCGACGAATTCGGCCAGTTGTACCATACGGTCAATTCGAAACTACCAACTTGGGTAATACCGAGCCCCAATGTGTTGATTTTGAGAGTGTTGATCCCATAAAATGGAGTTGTCTGATTCAGTTCAATGTGCACAAAAACGAACAGTTTATATATAGGTGGATGTCAGCATTTCAGTCTGAGGGGTCAGCGATGTGCTTGAAAACTCTATGCACCCAATCCTGCCCAGCATACGTTTGCTGCTCGCATCTCTCCCCCTCTCAGAACATGCTCTGTTCTGAACAATTGAGCATTAGACACAACCTGAAAGGGGCCCTTAAGGGTCCCTCGCGATATGGAAACAAGGCAATAACCATACACGAAAGGATGCGCCAGACACGAGGTTCAAATTCCCAATGCTAGGGTTTATTGCAAGCAAAATAGTCCCAATTGGCCAACTGTGGTCTCACGCCCCGCAACGTGTATTCTCTAGACCTCGAGGGACGCAAGAGAGCGAATTACGTACATCAGTTACATATATACAAAATGCATATCATACAATCAGCTATGACATGTTTAACACCCCCCTTTTATTGAGTTTCTTTGAACTCGGGATGATGATGATGGACATTTCCAACGAGTATGACAATTATGACACTTTCGATGTCTATTCTAGTAACAATGTGCAATTTAGAAAGTGCGGAGGCATCTTCTAGTTGTTGAACAGAACATGGTGCTTCTGTTCTTGGAAGTAAGCTGCACAAGGGGGAAGAGTCACATTCCAAGCTTTGCTATCTATGAGGTGCTATTCGTGTCCTGGGAGCCGACACGCTCTAAAGGGTTTTGTGAAGGGGGGCCATAAGAAGAGCATAATTCAAGCCTTTAGCTGCTTTATTCTAACATATTCTACCACAGTACGAGACTGGCTGGCAGCTGTGAAATGATTAAATGCCCTGCAGCTCTCCCTCAAGGCTACAGAGAGGGAGTGTGGGCATTCCTTTCTGGGCTGCTGATGAGGAGTTTCAACGAACTCCTCAGTCCCGCGGCCTTGCCCTTTTTATATTCAGACAACAATGTTAACAGTTGAGCAGAGTAAGCAGAATTCGCAAGAATTGCAAGCTGCAAAGCAGTTTGGACAGAAAGCAATGAGCAATGGTTAACAAGCAAAATGGCGATTCTTGCTACGTTTAAAATGACTGCTTGTTGGTCAAGCATAGCAGTCTGTATTTCTATAATTCTGTGCATAAGACGGTTGGCCTTCGGCCATCAAGAAAATTCTATCATCCAAATGAAGGGTATTCATTTTTCCAGATTGACAAACCCTCCTTTTGGGCGTATGCCAAACGTCTTATTCATTCATTGTATCCTCCTCTGATGAGGATAAGTCTGGGGTATCTATGTCTGAACCTTTCATGCTATCATAAGCATCATCTTCATCATTAATGTCTATAGCCATGAATTGTTTTACTGTTTTTGTTTCATCAGTGTCTCTGTTATTTTGGCCATGCGTTTGTATTCCTCTCGACACCATGTGCATACATCCCTTAGTACATCCCTCAGTTATCTCAGTGCAAACTATTGGTAGGCATTGTATGCAACAGCAACATGTTATGCATATACCAAGTACCACCACTAGTATCGAAATTAGCTTCCATCCCCAGGACCGCAATAGTCCCCAAAACCAGGATCCTATCCCCCAACCCCCTTCTTCAGTAGAGAGTGTGAAACTTAGGACATGTAATTTCCGGATTGCTTTAAATATCGTAGGGGAGTAATCATCTATAAACACACAGCATGCAGTTTTTACGAGTTTGCAAACTCCCCCACGATCAACTAATATTATATCAAGAGCCATTCTGTTTTGTAGTGCCATTAGCCTAATTCCTTTTTCTTCCAACGTCATGTTGTATAAGATATTCGTTGTGGTATCTATTGTATTTTTTAGTATTCTGGACAGTTTCCTTATGTTATAGGAGTTTTCTATTTGGGCCAAGAATGGTATAAACGATTTGACTACATCCATTTCTATCATTCCATCTTCACTACTCCTTCGGGTTCTACCTTTTAATCGCCTCACTACATCTGCAGTTTCTAAGAGAAACATTCCTGGGAATAGTAGACCCAAGTAACACGTACCTCCCCAGTTTCTAGGTAACCATGGATATGCTTTTTCCCCACATATAAAGTAAACAGGGTCCCCTACGTACACAGGTTCTATTTCGTGCTTTAAAACCACTGTGTTCAGGCAGCTGCTTAACGTTCCTACTTTATAGGAACTTTTTTTCTTTAAATATAGGGGAGCAGTTTTTGGGCTGTAATCCACTGTATAGGCAGGGGGCACAGCATCCTTATTCCATTCATCCCTTATTCGAAATGTCATTACTGATGTTTTTTCTGCTGGCGAGGTCGGTCTATTCTGCCTTTGTAATCTATCTAGTCTTGTTGTCTTTCGTGTATTTTTCCACATGGGATCTGGTGAAAACACGTGAGCTTTGTGGAATATGGAACAACCCACAGGTCTCTTGATCACTTCCTCAAATTCATTCATATTGGTCTCATCTAGCTGACCCGTATTACTCTTGTTCTATTTCCCAAAGAACATTGCACTCAACGATACTTCACATGAATAAACCAATGATAACGGTTGTACATACCAGCCTATCCCTTTCCCACCGTGCTGCGGTAAATGGGCACAAACCCAGCAATCTTTTTTCTTTAAAACCGCATGGGTCATGTTCACGATGAGCAACAATGTATTGTTGCCATATCCTTCTCTATGTCTTTCTTCCATTGGGGACAAAGTACCAGTGATTACATGAACCAGGCTTTCAGTAGCTGCTTTTAGCAAAAGTGTTTCTAATGGGTGCGCGGACTCCAGGAACCATAGTGTAATAGCTACTATTGTTGGTACTACCATACATAGAGAACACAGGACCAATGTTCAAATCAGTACCTTATTCCTTTTACCATGCTTTTTTCCTAAATTTACAGTCTCTAAAACTATCATCTTTTCAGCAGGGGTGCAGGAGGATGCTGAAACTGGTCTTGATTTGTTCTTCATAGTCCTTCTTCTTGCTGGCAAAGTTTGTCGCAAATGTCTCTCGTTCTTGATGCCAAAAGTTCAATGAAAATGTCACAGTTCAATTCTGCCATCTCTTTCACAGCCTAGATCACTTATCCCCTCCGAGCAAGATTAGTTGTTCTTTCTCCCACTGCTCAGATGATTTCTGAACAGTTCTTTATTGACAGAGTACTATGTGCATCCAGCTTGTCCCGCTCTGGCTTAGGACACATGTACTCTATTAGCCTTAGTACTTATGTGCGTCCAGCTTGTCCTGCTCTGGCTCCTGACACATGTACTTTATTATAAGCGCATCAAGGAGCCGTGAGTCTTGAATTGTCCGACTTGCACAACTGCTGGCGGGGTCGGTCTATTCTGCCTATGTAATCTATCTAGTCTTGTTGTCTTTCATGTATTTTTCCACATTGGATCTGGTGAAAACACGTGAGCTTTGTGGAATATGGAACAACCCACAGGTCTCTTGATCACTTCCTCAAATTCATTCATATTGGTCTCATCTAGCTGACCCGTATTACTCTTGTTCCATTTCCCAAAGAACATTGCACTCAACGATACTTCACATGAATAAACCAATGATAACGGTTGTACATACCAGCCTATCCCTTTCCCACCGTGCTGCGGTAAATGGGCACAAACCCAGCAATCTTTTTTCTTTAAAACCGCATGGGTCATGTTCATGATGAGCAACAATGTATTGTTGCCATATCCTTCTCTATGTCTTTCTTCCATTGGGGACAAAGTACCAGTGATTACATGAACCAGGCTTTCAGTAGCTGCTTTTTGCAAAAGTGTTTCTAATGGGTGCGCGGACTCCAGGAACCATAGTGTAATAGCTATTATTGTTGGTACTACCATACTTAGAGAACACAGGACCAATGTTCAAATCAGTACCTTATTCCTTTTACCATGCTTTTTTCCTAAATTTACAGTCTCTAAAACTATCATCTTTTCAGCAGGGGTGCAGGAGGATGCTGAAACCGGTCTTGATTTGTTCTTCATAGTCCTTCTTCTTGCTGGCAAAGTTTGTCGCAAATGTCTCTCGTTCTTGATGCCAAAAGTTCAATGAAAATGTCACAGTTCAATTCTGCCAGCTCTTTCACAGCCTAGATCACTTATCCCCTCCGAGCAAGATTAGTTGTTCTTTCTCCCACTGCTCAGACGATTTCTGAACAGTTCTTTATTGACAGAGTACTATGTGCATCCAGCTTGTCCCGCTCTGGCTTAGGACACATGTACTCTATTAGCCTTAGTACTTATGTGCGTCCAGCTTGTCCTGCTCTGGCTCCTGACACATGTACTTTATTATAAGCGCATCGAGGAGCCGTGAGTGTTGAATTGTCCGACTTGCACAACTGCTGGCGGGGTCGGTCTATTCTGCCTATGTAATCTATCTAGTCTTGTTGTCTTTCGTGTATTTTTCCACATGGGATCTGGTGAAAACAGGTGAGCTTTGTGGAATATGGAACAACCCACAGGTCTCATGATCACTTCCTCAAATTCATTCATATTGGTCTCATCTAGCTGACCCGTATTACTCTTGTTCCATTTCCCAAAGAACATTTCACTCAACGATACTTCACATGAATAAACCAATGATAACGGTTGTACATACCAGCCTATCCCTTTCCCACCGTGCTGCGGTAAATGGGCACAAACCCAGCAATCTTTTTTCTTTAAAACCGCATGGGTCATGTTCATGATGAGCAACAATGTATTGTTGCCATATCCTTCTCTATGTCTTTCTTCCATTGGGGACAAAGTACCAGTGATTACATGAACCAGGCTTTCAGTAGCTGCTTTTTGCAAAAGTGTTTCTAATGGGTGCGCGGACTCCAGGAACCATAGTGTAATAGCTATTATTGTTGGTACTACCATACTTAGAGAACACAGGACTAATGTTCAAATCAGTACCTTATTCCTTTTACCATGCTTTTTTCCTAAATTTACAGTCTCTAAAACTATCATCTTTTCAGCAGGGGTGCAGGAGGATGCTGAAACCGGTCTTGATTTGTTCTTCATAGTCCTTCTTCTTGCTGGCAAAGTTTGTCACAAATGTCTCTCGTTCTTGATGCCAAAAGTTCAATGAAAATGTCACAGTTCAATTCTGCCAGCTCTTTCACAGCCTAGATCACTTATCCCCTCCGAGCAAGATTAGTTGTTCTTTCTCCCACTGCTCAGATGATTTCTGAACAGTTCTTTATTGACAGAGTACTATGTGCATCCAGCTTGTCCCGCTCTGGCTTAGGACACATGTACTCTATTAGCCTTAGTACTTATGTGCGTCCAGCTTGTCCTGCTCTGGCTCCTGACACATGTACTTTATTATAAGCGCATCGAGGAGCCGTGAGTCTTGAATTGTCCGACTTGCACAACTCTCACACTTCTCGCCTCTACTCCCCTGGTTCCTACTCTGTCTGTGAGTGGAACCAAAGGCAAAAGAAAAGCACCAAATATCTGTGGATCACTTTGCCTGTCGAGGCCGCAAAATATAGTGTTTCACTCCTGGTATTGTATGATCCGTGAATAGTGCCATTGCACTTCCAGTATCAGGCTCAGTGTCAGCCTGCGGCACAATGATGGGTAGCGATGAGCGCCGTGGCAATGATGTAGTTTCTTTCTCTGGCCTTGGTGCGTTTGCAGAAGCTGGTGAGGGCCAAAGGGGTAGACGCGTTGTTTCTGCTCGTGTTTGCAATGCAGAGTTTGTGTCACTCGGCAGTGATGTTGTTTCTGCTGAGCAACGTTGGGGCACTTTTCGCCCTTTCCCCTTCCTGGCAGCCTCCTCAGGCTCTGTTTCGAGTTTCACTTCTCGCTTAGTCTTTGTTTCAATTTTCACTTCTCGCTCAGGCTGATGCTGTGGCAGTGGACAAGCAACAGTTTCTTTCGTTTCCAAGACCGTTTCCTTTCTCTGGTCGTTGGAAGTTGTCAGCAGTCCTGGGAATCTTTTGGCATGTGTCGCATGGATCCATGCCTTGCGACCGTCCACTCGAATGGCCGTCTGTGTCACCAAAAGTACTTGGTAGGGGCCGCGCCACCTGGGTGCTAATGATGTCTTCCGTTGAAAGTTTTTAATCAGGACCCAGCTTCCAGGCTCCAGCGCGTGCCCCGGTCCGGTGTATCACACTGGTAACGCCTCCTGCACCTGCTGATGAATCAAACGCAACTTCTGCATTAAAAGGCCACATTATGTGCTTAACACAGGATACTCGACCTCACATAATCTTTTGGGCTGCGGTGCGCACCATACATTTGCCGGTCTCCCCATTATAATTTCATAGGGGAGAGCCCAGTTTTAGCCTGCACAGACGTGTGCATGCACAATAGCGCTAGGGGTAATGCATCCACCCAACTCAACTTGCTCCCAGCACAGATTTTAGCTATCTTTGACTTTAAGATACAGTTATGTCTCTCTAAAAGCCCGGCAGAACTGGGATACCTGGAGCTGTGGAATTGCTTGTCAATCTGCAGACCTGCCGTTATCTGACCACAGGACACGGGGCAGCCCGAACCGGGAGAAATACTCCTTCAACATTACTTTTGCCGTTGACATGGCAGTACAGTCTTTTAAACGATATGCCCCCAACCACTTGCTAAATGCACAAATCACCACTAACACATATTTGTAGTTCTGGCACCTTTCCATTTCTATGAAATCAAAATGGATCACCTCGAATGGCACAGAGGGTGGGCCAAAACTACCTACTGGAGTCACGGTTCCCTTCCCTACATTATGTTGCAGGCACGTAATACAATTCTGCACTAGCCTTTCTGCATTCTTTTTTATGTGCTCATTTTTCCATACATGTGTGTAGGGCTATGCGCCAATGTAACCATTGCTGTTACGTAACAATTTGGCAACATCCAGTTCTTGGTCTCTTTGTCCACCCAACATCCTTCCAAATCTAACTCAGCAGAGCCCTCAGCCCACCCCTGAATCTCTTCGGTCGTGGCCTCAGCCTGCATTTCTTTGACTGTGGCAACTCCATTCTCTATCATACAAGGTACTTCCTCAGTCTGTACTGTCATCATTGTATTTCCCAAATCAGTGGCTGTTTGTTTCGCAATCCTGTCTGCAAATGCGTTTCCCTCTCCCACTTTACATGTTACTTTTTTATGCGCCTCGCATTTCACTATAGCTAGGCGCTTTGGAAACGTGAGTGCAGACAACAATCGTACAATCAAAGGCCCATGCTGAATCGTGGCCCCATGTGATCTCAAGAAACCCCTCTCAGCCCAGAGTTGACCAAAGTTGTGAACCACCCCGAATGCGTACTGACTGTCAGTATATATGTTTGCATTCAAATTTTCAGAGAGTTCACAGGTTCGGGTCAGTGCTATTATTTCTGTGGCTTGTGCCGAATTGTAGGGATTCTTCTGCTTTCTACAACACTCTCTAGGGTAGTAATTGCATATGCGGCAGTTGATGTGCCATCAGGTAATTTAAAACAAGAGCCGTCACAAAACAACTCCCCATCCGGCTCTTTTTGTGGGGTGTCGCTCAAATCAACTCTTCCCTTTGTCTCTTCTTCAGTGACCATTAAACAATCATGGGGTGGTGATTCGGTTTTACCAATTTCTGCTATGGGCAGTGGCATTAATTCTGCAGGATTCAATGCGCTACACCTCGTAATTTGGATGTGGGGTGCAAACAAGATGAGCTCATATCTTGTTAGTCTAGCAGAGGTGAGGTGTTGCGTCTGTCTTCTGTTTAATAGAACGTCTATGGCATGTGGCACCATCAGAATTAAAGTATGCCCCAATACCATTCCTTCCGTTTGTTTCACTGACGCAGCAGCTGTTGCAACAGATCGCAAACATCGTGGTAGTGCGCACGCTACAGGGTCCAGCGCGGAAGAATAATAGCCGCACGGCCTATTTCTTCCACCTTGTTCCTGTGTCAAAACCGCCAATGCACATCCTTCACTCTCGCTCACAAATAGTCTAAATATTTTCTGGTAGTTTGGTGTGTCTAAAACTGGCGCGGAACATAATGCAACTTTCAATTGTTCAAACGCTTTCTGACATTCCTCATCCCACTGTAAAGGCATCACTGCATCCTTTTTAGTTAATTTTATCATCGGCTTCACAATCAACGCAAAATTACTGATCCACTGCCGACAATAAGAGGCCATGCCTATTAAAGTTCTCACTCCTTTTTGAGTTTTTGGAATAGGCATACTAGAAATACTTTCTATTCGTTCTGGTGTTAATCTTCTCCCTTCTTTCGAAAGTAGGTAACCCAAATAAGACACCTATATTTGATTATACTGGAATTTCTTCAAACTTGCCTTGTGACCATGGTTGGCTAGGTGTGTCAATAGTAATATAGTACTTTCTTTGCAGATCTCTTTTGTGTCAGCAGCTAGTAACAAGTCATCTATGCACTGCAAGAGTGTGCAACCTGTTGGTAGTTCTAGCATATCTAGCTGTTCCTTTAGTGCTCTGCTGTAAATGCTCGGGCTTTCTGTGTATCCTTGTGGAATGCGTGTGAATGTGAATGCTCGACCTTCTAGATCAGTGGTCTTCAAACTTTTTTGGCTCGGGGCCCCCCCTGAGCCAAATTTGGGCAGGCCGGGCCCCCCTAAAAGTGCCGGACGGACAGTATGTAGAAATCGCCATGAACTTTTCCGTGCCGTCACCGCGCCCTACTCCCAGTACAGACCCTGGGCTCTCCCCCACCATACTCCCACCACTATCCCAGTTCTGCCGCCCATCCTGCTCCCACCACAGTCCCATAACACAAGCATGCACACATCCATACACATTTAAATAAAAAATAAATCGCCATGAACTTACCTTCTGCAGGGGCCTGCGCATGGTTGCTAAAACGCCCCGCTCCAGGTTGCTCTGCCCATATGTGCGAGGAGGCGCAGGAGCACCCCCTCGCACATACATACATGCAGTGCCCCAGCCAGCATTTCCAATGAGCTATGCAAGGCTGGCGAAGCAAAACACCCCCAACGTCCATGGCTCAGTGATCATGTGCGGCTGGGGAAATGAACTGTCAAAGGCAAACAGTGTTTCCCTTTGACAGTTCAGCCAGCCCAGAAGCACTCCCTCAGCTGGAAAAAGCAGCTGAGGGAGTGCTCAGTGTTTCACTGGGCTGGCTCCTCGGTTCCTCCATAATGGGTGAGGTGGCCAGTGGGTGAACGCCCCCTCACCCATTAGGGATGAGTCGGCAGGCTTGGACTGGCCTTCAGGGCAATAGGGCGATGACTGTACCAAAAATGCAAAATGCTAGTGTAGGCCAATCAAAATGGGCCACTTTTTTGGCCAGTTTGAGGAGTGTCTTCACTATGCAGCTAGTAGTTTTGACCATTGTTGCTGAATAAATATTCTTTAAATATCACAATTTGTTTACATTTGAATAAATAACAACCCCTTGGGTACTATTCAAACAGTCTGTGACTAAAGGACTGCATATCCATTTGCAACTGCTGGCCATGTTTTCATTGGTGCCTAAGACCGTTTCATGGTCCAGTCTGACCATGTGAGCTGCCCCCTCCCATTTACCCCAATCTAAAAAAAGAAAAAAAAACAATTTTTTTTTTTTTTTTACATTTCATGCTGGGCTCTGGCGCCCCCCCTAGGGGGCGGCCGTGCCCCACTGGGGGGGCATGCCCCACAGTTTGAAGACCTCTGTTCTAGAGTGAACGCGAACAGATATCTTTTCATCCGCTGGAATGCTAAAGAACGAGTTCTTCAAATCAACTACACTAAAGTATTCTGCAGTGGCCGGTATCATTGTCAGTATTGTTGTGACATCTGGGACCAAAGGGAATTGTGGGTCTACCACTTTGTTCAATGCGCGCAGATCAATTATGAAACGATATGGTACTTCATTGCCTCCTTTCTTGTAAACTGGAACAATCGGGCTGTTGCACGTGCAACCTGCAATTTCTTCAACCACCCCCAATCTCACCAGGTCAGTAACAATACTCTTTAATCCCTTCTTACCTTCAACTGAAATTTTAAACTGGGGAATTCGTGGTAATGTAACACCTTCTTTCAAAGTTATTTTTGCTGGCTCTATTTTCAAGCATCCTACATCGTTATCATGCATTGCCCACAGACAGGTTGGTACTCTACTTAGCTCTTCTGGTAATGCTTTTGACATAAATTCTGTCACCGGTGCATCGTGAGGCCAAATCGTGAGGAACACCCCATCTGCCGTACAATGTATAACTGCCCCCAATTTTCTCAACAAGTTTAATCCTAGCAAGTTCTCTCCACTATTTTCTGTCAGAAGAAATGGACACTGTTCCGTAAATGGTCCTATTGTAATTGGGACAGCTTCGGACATGGGGTTAATTACTGGTGTACCTGCGAACCCTACAGAAACACTATTTTGCCCCGACAGTGGGATCTCCGGAACCAAGTGGTGGTCTATCGAACACTTTTGTGTCCCTGTATCTACAAGGAAACGGTGCTCCTTATTCCCGACTCTCATTTCTACGTAGGGTCCTCTCTGATTCACGGGAATAGACATTGGTTCCGACCCCTGCCGCGGGCTGTCCTATTGCGAAAATAACACATTGTCCGATGTGTAGTCGCTGCTGCTGCTATAATACGTGTTTGGCTGTGTATCAAAAATATTCCCATTTTCCCCTCGGTGTCCTCCACTCTGATCATTTCTCTGTTGGCCCTGCCCGCCCTGATTTTGGTTCGGAACACTTTGGTTCAATGCCTGGTTCTGTTGAGCTTGGTTTTGACCATGGGATTGGTTTTGATTACCTCCATTGGTATATCCCTGCTGCTGCTGCATGCTATTTCTGCTTGGGCCATTTGACCCCTGATGTCCTCTATGAGGCCTTCTCTGGCCAAACCCACCTCTATTCTGTAGGTGCGGGCATTGCGTTTGCCAGTGTCCTTCCTCTTTACAGTACGCACATTGATTTAATCCCAATGACACCCTGTGCATATTATTCAAATTTTCCCTGCCTTGTGCATTTCCTCTACCTCTATTGTATCCAATTACCTGCTGCAGTAACACCCCTACCATCGTTCGCATTGCTTCTTTTCTCATCTCCAATGGGTACCCATTACACATCTCACTTACTTCCTCCACTGACGTTCTTTTGTTCGACATCCATCACATTGTTTCCCCCACCCATGCCTGCAATCTTTGTTTATTACCTATTTGTCCCGGTGCCGGCAAATGCTTTGCACCACCTGGAAAAACTGTCAGCCACGATTTTTGCATATACAAACTCGACGCCTCCTTCCTACCTTTCTTAATACACTCATGACTATATTCAGGTGTAGCAAACATTTCAGCATATCTATCTTCCATTTCATTTTTCAGTTCAATGAGTTTGTACACATGTTCTCTTACATCTTCATCTCTTTGCTCACTGCGTGCTAACTTATTCAAATCTAACAATCGTTGTGGCGGTAAATTCCCAAGTAACTTTTTCCATTCTCCCGCCAAAAATGTCCCCATGTATTCCAACACTACCTGTCTCTCGTTGCTTCTTCGGTACCCATATAATGAGGCCAATGCTGCGGTCCCATCATTTCCTTCTATGTACATTTCTGCCTCTTGTTGTAATTCAACCTTTCTTTCTTTGCTGATCGCGCTGCGAGTTACCCGTCCAAATCCTGTTCCTTCAGCCCCGCCTCTCGCCTCCCCGGTCTCAATTTTGACTTCGGGAGGGGCGGATGGTACTGAATCTATCTCTGGAGTGGGAGGTGCGGATGGGACAAGTGACACAGGTGGCATCTGTGAAGGGCCTTGATGGGTGCTGGGAAATTGCGCGTGTGCAGTCTGCGCTTGTGGGAGGGCTTGAGCTGTGGGTGGGGCGTGGGTTACTGCTTGCGTGAGGGGAAGTACTTGGGCTGAAGGAGGGGGTATGAGAGCTACTGGTTGGGCCTGCGTAGTCATTACTGGCGTGTTTGGTTTCGGTCCTGGTTTTGGGCCTCGACCCGTATGTGTTAACAAATGTACCATTAATTTGTCTGCTATGTGTAGTTCCTGCTGCAGGTATATTCCTTCTATGTTCATTTGCTCACGTCTCCCTTCCCGTCTTAGACTTGCCGTCCACTCCTCCTCCTCTTTTTCTTCTCCTACCTCAAGCTTCGATTTGTGCCTACGCGCATGCTTCTCTCTACTCCTAAGTCAGAGCATTGCTTCCCTCCTCTAATCTTTGATAGTCTCAAAAACTGCGGGTCGCGCTTTTTCCCTTATCAACACCCTTTCTAGGTTATCTATCCTCACAATCTCAAAGCTACCATTAATCGGCCACTGATTGTCCTGTTGCTTTCTAGTTTGCCTATGCCGAATTTCACAAAATATTATCGCACCCACACCATATTTTGCATACATGTCATAAGCCGGCGTTCCCCCAGGCGGTGCACTTTGGCCATTTTCCAAGTACTGTCTACCGCAGCGGAAAAGCCCCGCTAAAGTGGACAGTACTCCAGGCATGTTTTTAACCTTCCCCTTGGTTAACCAACCTTACTCTGGATGTTTGAATTTGCAAAATCAACACTCTACCAATAATCAGGGTTTCGTTTGAATCGGGAATGACTCACCTGATAAAACAAGTCGCCTGTGTCCTGATGCAACCTCTCCCAACGTCGTGTCTGTGCTTCTCTGGCTTCTGCCTCGTTTCGGGACCCTCGCCTCCTTTGCCCTCTGGACCGGTACGTCGATCAGGGATCAGATATGTGCAGATCTGAGAATGGATCTCTCCTCACTTCTACAGGGCGCCCCGTACACCTCTTGATCCCGGCTCGATCGTCCCGTCCTCGCCGTTCTCCGCCTCTACTCCGTTACAGCGTCTACGAAGGGACACGTGGGGAAGGGTCCCTATTCGGGCGCCATCTTGAAAGGGGCCCGTAGGGGAACCTCGCGATATGGAAACAAGGCAATAACCATACACGAAAGGATGCGCCAGACATGAGGTTCAAATTCCCAATGCTAGGGTTTATTGCAAGCAAAATAGTCCCAATTGGCCAACTGTGGTCTCACGCCCCGCGACGTGTATTCTCTAGACCTCGAGGGACGCAAGAGAGCGAATTACGTACATCAGTTACATATATACAAAATGCATATCATACAATCAGCTATGACATGTTTAACACCCCCCTTTTATTGAGTTTCTTTGAACTCGGGATGATGATGGACTTTTTCAACGAGTATGACAATTATGACACTTTCGATGTCTATTCTAGTAACAATATGCAATTTAGAAAGTGCGGAGGCATCTTCTAGTTGTTGAACAGAACATGGTGCTTCTGTTCTTGGAAGCAAGCTGCACACGGGGGAAGAGTCACATTCCACGCTTTGCTATCTATGAGGTGCTATTCGTGCCCTGGGAGCCGACACGCTCTAAAGGGTTTTGTGAAGGGGGGCCCTAAGAAGAGCATAATTCAAGCCTTTAGCTGCTTTATTCTAACATATTGTACCACAGTACGAGACTGGCTGGCAGCTGTGAAATGATTAAATGCCCTGC
Organism: Ambystoma mexicanum; assembly: GCF_040938575.1. Classification (NCBI taxonomy): domain Eukaryota; kingdom Metazoa; phylum Chordata; class Amphibia; order Caudata; family Ambystomatidae; genus Ambystoma; species Ambystoma mexicanum. Next base: position 453,684,637 of record NC_090938.1, read on the forward strand.
AGCTCTCCCTCAAGGCTACAGAGAGGGAGCGTGGGCATTCCTTTCTGGGCTGCTCATGAGGAGTTTCAACGAACTCCTCAGTCCCGCGGCCTTGCCCTTTCATTTTCAGACAACAATGTTAACAGTTGAGCAGAGTAAGCAGAATTCGCAAGAATTGCAAGCTGCAAAGCTGTTCAGACAGAAAGCAATGAGCAATGGTTAACAAGCAAAATGGCGATTCTTGCTACGTTTAAAATGGCCGCTTGTTGGTCAAGCATAGCAGTCTGTATTTCTATAATTCTGTGCATAAGACGGTTGGCCTTCGGCCATCAAGATACGTCTATCATCCAAATGAAGGGTATTCATTTTTCCAGATTGACAAACCCACAAAATCGGCACACTTTAACTGGAGCCAGAGCCCTCCTCCAGCCAATGTATTTGCCCTAATACATGTTAGAAAAAACTCCAGTCTGATGTATTCAATTGAGGCAAAAGATCAAACCGAAGTGAAAGCAGACTCTTCCACACACGGTTCTCAAGTTGTACACCAAACATGGTTATGTTCATACTCCATATTCGTGCTTGTGCTTCTAAAAGCAGTATATTCAGAGATCTTGTTATCTTACGTATTGAAGATAGAGGGAGAGTGTGCTTGAAGCTTCCCATGATATTTTAGATGGCCCCAATTATCATGCCTTACCTGTGTTCTCCGGGGAGCGCCACCAATGCCACCATTTAGTTGTGAAAATTCTTTTAATACCCCATTGAGATTCGCAGGTAACTATATAAGTACAGTGTCCTAACGAATCACCCAGGAGGAAAAGTGATAGGGAAAGGCTGACATTTAGCTTATTTCAGTCAAAGATTGAACGGTGCTTTAGTGTTCTGCAGGTATTTACATTGGTCTGAAATGAGAGGGAAGCTAGGGTTCATGGACATCATTTGGGGGTTGCCAGAGGTCTCCCTTGCAACCCTTGCGGTCTCCCTTGCTTCCCATATAAAAAAATATATGTTTGTTTATTTTTTTGAATTTTTTTTACAAATGAAAGCTCCTTGGCTGTGGCCAGGGTTATGTAGTTCTTTGTTTCGGGAGTGACTGTCTTTCTTGTTTTGTTCAAGCCGCTTTAAAAAAAAAAACAGGGGGTTCCACAAGTATAACACTTTGATAAGTGACCATAAATCAGAAAGAATAGGAGTAACAAATCATTTGTCTTTCTGGAATTCTGTACAATAATCACTAGAATCATTAAATGTTTATTTCAGGCACACTTCAGGTGGTGAGTCACTGATTTAGTCTGTCTTTAAACACCTCAAATTCACAATGCAGACAAAAACATCCAAAAAGCATTTACAATAGAATAAGCATACATTTCAGACTATGCATTTTGCTTTTGCAAGTTGCAGTTAAATTCTTTAATAAAGTATTATGAACCCTCCCAAAAGTAAATATTTTGTCAACCGCTGAAGCATGAAAAGTAGATTCAGGCAGGCTTGACATGTGGCCAACTTTGCACCAGACCTGCAGATGAACTGGCCTGCTGTTAAATCTCAATTGCCAGTTTAATGGTATGTAATTGCTAATTTTACTATAGCCGGTAAGATATCTATACCCGGTAAGATATTCAGTGGGTTGAGTGCTCGCTCCTGCAATGTGTATGTGATTTGCAGGTTCGAATCCTGGCAAATCAGCCTTTCATCCTTCAAAGGTTGTCAAATGAGTGACAACACAGGTTGGGTGATATTGTATGTATATGTGTTCTATATAAAGCGCTTACACATAAGTACTGTAATAACACATCATTTTTATTTGACGTTGAACGTCTGGTTGCATTCACAGTAATTTGGCATAATGGGCCTATACACACTGATATTAACGATACATATAGTGATCCATTCTTGTATGACGTGTATCACATTACAGTGATATCGTAACCATATTTTCCGTAGTGTACTGAGGAACAATGCTATGTAATGTCACTTCCTCGTTTGTCAAGGGGTGAAAGGTTGTGTTCCTTCACTTCCTGTGATGCCACTTCGAAGTGTGGTCAACTGGCATCACGTCCTGTGATGTCTTCAGAGGTCAAGGGTCATTTGATGTCACTTCTGCTACCCCTGGCATTTTGGTGAAATGATGTCCCTGCTAGGATTCATCTGTACCTAGCTCTTACCCCCATCCCCCAGGTGCCCTCCAGAATGCCTGATGTGTTCTGACAATATCAGTATCCCACAGTTTCTTCAAAGGCAGGGATATATAACATGCAGTTTGCTAACTGTGCCTATAAATGCATAGAAATACCCAATATGCAGTTTCTGCCCTGTGCCATTAAATGCAGAAATGTTCAATGTTCACGGTTTGTTCACTGTACCTTTAAATGCAGCAATGCTCATTAACGCAGAAAACAAAAAGAGAACAACACATTTTCTAAGTATTTAAATATTTGCAGGCCCAAGACTCCCTGTTTATGAAAGTGTCTTTTCAGCCCTATCCTTAGAAATTCCTGTTTCTTGTTGCCCCACCTGTGAATGCTGTATGCATGTAACATAGAACACTTTGCGTGTAAGATAATGAACAGATTTCACTGTCTATTCAGCTGAAAACGAACAAAGAGGCAGTTGTCTATGTATCCTCTTACGAGATGCCGATTTAAAAGTGTTGCAAAGGTAACGTTTCAGGATTGACACGAACCCCTTCTTTATTTGTTTTAAACGCCTTTACTGTGTTTGTTTTGCATGAAACAGTAAACTTTATATAAATGTGTTCAGATTTGTGAGTTCTTAACCGTCGTACAGAACAGTCAGCACTTCTGTGTACAATACGAAGGGGTATTACAATCAAGATCACAGATATGTTTCAAGTGAGTACTAAACATTCTATTCCCTTTCACTTCCCGCACTCCCACCTCACTCCCAACAAACACGTCTTTATTTGCCCATGAGCCACTCTGTTCAGAGTGGGCGTAAATCCGGTGTTGACATCAGTTCATTGAGCATTTGTCCCCAATCCAGTTCCACCGCCTCCCCTGAGTCTCTCTGTTTCCTCAAAATGTCTGTTTCTGCCATTCCCCAGCATTGCACATCCCCCGCCCAGGATTGCACTGGTGTACCTCAAAGGCATTTCCATGATACTGTGATCCATTGCTTGACCAATATTAACAGGAAACGCGCCATTTTCTTGTTTTTTTTGTTTTAGCATGTTTCCCCCTAGGTATCAACAGGGACGTCATTTCACAAGAAAATTCAAACACAAACTATGACATTTATACTCATTCACCCAGCAGTCACTCACTCATACACCTTCTTGTACATCCTGTTAGGGAGAATTCTCTGTTTAGGCTGAATTTCCTAACCTAGTGAGTCCCCCAGCAGCTTTGCTGGATTTCTGGAGTTTGTTTTTTTTCCATCCTGCCAAGAGTGAGACTCTTTTCCTCCCACTCTTGGACATGAATGTGTGTAATTCCTTTGATGGCAATGTGTTGTATGGGCTATGGGTCTTTTACTCCATAGGGTCTCATATGTTTTGCTATGTGTGTTACACTGCACCCTACGTGCCGTAACACTGGGGCGTCCTAGCGGACCTCCACCATAGACTCCATACCCGGGGACTGACTACTGTCTCCCCGGGCATGTAAAGTCACCATTGGCTTTACTAGACCTAAATTTACTAACAGAACTAGTACAAACCATCTTATTGTGGATGTGCTAGTGGGGGTAATTCGATTACTGCTAGGTCTGTTACTCGAGGGGGCACTTTCCCGTCCCCCCTCGTCGAGTTTTGGCTGGTGGCAGTGGAAACTACTTGTTATGTTCGACCCCGAACATAACCCTATGGGATTCTTCCCATTGTTGGAGATTGATACTTTTCCTCGTTAATCTCTAACATACCATCAGTTTACTTATCTTAAATAAGTTTACCGGATGGTATTTTGTGCCAGAACTCGGTTTTTAAAATGGCGTCTGTGTTCGTCTCTGTGACTCCTAAACCAAAGGTTGAGCCCTTTGTTCCACTTTTGGCGAGCTTCTGTACAGAGACCCTCCAAAGTGGTGCCATTCTGTCTGGGTTACCACAGGGGTGTGGGAGGGGGTTTAGGCACCGTGGACCAAGTTGCCTTGCCAACTCCGGTCACACTCTGGTGTGATTGGCCCAAGTGGTGAGCCTCCTCGCTCACCACTTAGCGTGTGTTGATTGACAGCTAGGCTGCATGAATGGGGGTTTTCTGCATAAAACGAGGGCTTTTGGGACTGGATCTTCAGAAGTTGCCACAGGAACTAAGAATCCGACGAGGGTAACGCTGAGCCGACCTGCACGACGACACCTCCGGTGGAGCCCTGCGGAACCGACTCACCACTTCCCGACGACAGAGGAGATCACCCTGCCGGAGTGTCTCTTCCCCTGACTGGTGGGAACAACCAGTCCCCTTTGCTTTTTTTTTCTTCGCTCCAGGAAGCAGTGGTCGAATTGCCCGTGCAGAGCACCTCGGCAACCGGATAGCCACTACCCCTGTACCGCAACCAAAAGGTGGTGCCTTGTGACGGAGCACTCCGCGGCTGGTCTCTTCCCTGGTGGTGCACCGGACTTCACTTTTCTTCGACGACGAGATCATCTCTACTCTTGGCAAAGACCCGACGTGCATCCACCACCAGGAAAAACTGCCCCCGCCGGAGCTGTCTCTCCACAAACAAGGTACCGTGTCCGCCTGGCTTCCCTTTCTGCCAGATCGAGTGAAGTGTCTTAATCCTCGCCTTTCCATTGGGTCGCCTCCAAGCTTTCTTTAACGTGTGGTTCTGAACTGGTTCCAAACTTTCCATAACACTTTGCGATTAAGACTCGAAGCGCATTTCCACTGAGACACTTTTGGGACATATTGCCTTGCCTCTCTTCGAGTGGGCCTGGCCTCTGAACTTTGTGATCTACAGTAGACCCTGCCTTACTTGCCTTGCATTTGTCCGTAACGTATTGGTACCGAGTTGACTTCATAACCTGTCTTACTTTTTCTCTCCCTACCTAACGAATACTAGAGTGCCATCTAGGTTAAAGCATACACCTCTGTCTGCAAATAAGTGATGCCGGTAAACCTAGACTTGTCGAACTATTGTTGGGGCGATTGATCTGTTTCTTCGTATAGTATTGTGATTGAAGTTGTTTTGCCGTATTAGTGCTAGAGTGTTTTCTATAGATGTGTCGTTATAAATAAATACCTTTATATCTTTACACCAAAGCCTTGTTGCGTGTTTGCTTGTTTTACTGTGCAGAATTGCCCTATATTGTATACTCCACATACTGCCTAACTCTTCTTGAGGGAAGTCTGACTGCTTAGCCACAGCTACCAAGTGAATCTGTGTGGTACAGACTGCTACCAAGTGGGTTTACTGCCAAACACCTGTAGTCCTAAATCTTTTGCAGTGGTCCCAGAGGGAATTGCACAGGTTTCCGCCTAACACATCCACTCTCACTGCATTATCTACACAGGCACACACCCAGCCATAAAATCCAAACACACACTATCACATTTCTTTTCATTCACCCACCACTCACTGACTCATAGCAACTCGATACTTCTGACACGCACTTCAAACATGCAAAATACACACTACATTTTTTTTTAAAAAGAAGAAAAACCTCTTACATGCGTTTCCAGCTTCGGTCCAGGCCACCCTCGACTCATCCGTGGTGCTCACAAACAGGAATTAGGAAGCTGGGAGAGCTTCCTGGTTCCGGTATATGAGCCGCAAGGAAGCCGCAGGGGAAGTGGGTTGGAGCTGAACGTGGCATGTTACACATGCCACATGTCACAGTCAGCTCCAACTAATCCTTCTCACGCTGCAAGCCCCAGTCCAGCCTTCACGCCGATTGGTGAGGACTGGGCCATAGGCCACCCAGACCTAGTGTGGCAGGGCACCCGCTACACCAGTGCCCAGGAGCTTCCGTTGACATTGTTTGTGTTGGCAGTAGAAAGTTACTTTCTAGCAGCGCAAAGTCACTTTGAACCGTGCAGGAAATTCCATGAATCGTGGAATTGTGCCCTCTGTCTGTAGGCTGATACTGTAATCTGTTCACCAGAACTCTGTAATCTGGTATGCAGTTTGAGGACAACTCTGATGGATTCACTCAGATGTTAATCAGTTAAATAGGTTCGATATTGTGATTTCAATAAATTCATATTAGAAAAATTACATTCACTGGCACTGAGCATCCCACTTGTGTGCTGTTGATCACATGTTTTTGTACTCCTTACTATGCACAAGTCTCTAGAAAGTGGTGTGAGATTTTCTGGTGTGAGAGGGTCAGGGACCCTGTCAATGAGGAATGGGGACCCCTCTCAACCTTACACAGGAGGCCTAGTCTGGTGTTTGCTAGATCCAGTACTGTGCCAGAGGTAGGGTGAGGGATTTGAGACTGCCCCAATAAGTGTCCCATCAACATGTGACTGTATGCAATTGCCAAGTGCCGCGTACGCTTGCCCCAGAGCTGCTGTGCCCCATTCTGGTCATACTTTTCTTTCTTATGTGCCAGGTCTAAAGAGCCCAGAAGTCCTCGCAGCAGAGGAGAAAAAGTGACAAATCTGGCAATGACCAGCAAGCAAACGGAACACCGTCCGGTGCAGTCCGGCAATGCAGACGTGTATCCCAAGTGGAGCATGATCTCGGAAACTCTAATTGAAGTGAGCTGCTAATGTGGCTTAGTAAAGTTCAACAAGGGGGTGGGGCTTGACTTTTTTTTTTGTATTTGTTCCCAAGTCTGTAAACCAGCCCCTGCAGTAGAAAAAAGTTAGCGATTGACCTTGTTAACCAGAAGAGAATCAGAACCAACGGGAGGTGTTGGGGGGGGGGGTAAAAGAAGACATAGGGAACAGTTCAGTGTGGGTTGTACAGGTGGGACATAGGAGAAGAGGGAGCACCTAGAGACCAGGCAGAGGAAGGATGATGCAATGGAGCGTGGAGGAGAACCACATAGAGAAAGTGCATGGGAGGTATTGGTTAGTGATAGCAAATGTACTTGGGTGTGAGAGTGTGAAAGTGCAGAGAGTAACAGATGTTAAGTGTGAGAGTAGGGGCTGTTAGGGTGAGTGAACCAGATGAACGGCAGATTGAAACAAGGGTGACTGTGAAAGCAGGAGTAGTGTTTGAGTATGGAAGAGTAGTGTGGTAGGGCATAGTTGGAAAGAGAGTGGAGTCGAAATTAGTGGGATGAGAGTGTTGGAGAGAGAAAGGGAGTTGAGAGTAGTAGAAAGTGTTGTGGAGGGAGTGTAGTAGAGAAGGGTGCGGAGAGAAGTCAAGAGAGATAGTGTTGCAGTAGTTGGAAGAGCATCAGAGGAACCATGAATGGAAGAGAGACAGAGAGGAAGAGGAGAGTGGGAGGAAGGGAAGTGTGGGGGTCAGATGAATGGAAAGTTATGAAAGAACATCAGGGTGAGGTGTACAATGGCACGAGAGATAAAGACCGAGGGAGATGTGAATGATTGGAAGAAACGAATACTTAAACCGCAGAGGGAGTAAAACGATAAGTTGGTCACCATTAGGCACTCACTGGATTCAAGCCAGATCTTAGATAGTAGGGGTTATCCATCTCAATGACCACCTCAGTCTATCAAGGTCAAAACCCATTGAAGGCAAGAGAGAGAGGAATGGCTCTGGGTGAGATCATACTAAATTCTTTTAATAAGAAGCCTTCTACCCTCTTCGAGAGTTAGTCTGTTCTTGAGGCTATCTGTGTCACTTGTTTATTACTGAATGCTACTATGAAGGCTAACAATCACAATAGCCATTGCAAAACAGTTGAGGTTGAGCAACTCATTCATGTTTTTCTGAAAGTTCATCAACATCAACTTCCATGAAAGGGTCTGAAGTGAACATAACACAAAGCTCTAGTTTCTCTAAGTCAATTAATCATTCAGTGAACTCTTCGTAGTTAAAACTACCAAGGATGCTGCTCTATTTATTGGTGATCTGGAGTCCAGTGCTATCTGTATTTTCTTTTTTTTTGAAATTCTGACAGCATTTGGAGAACAGAAGGAAAATGCTGCATTTTCTGTTTCTTTATTTTTCGACTTGAACATCTTTACTGCACTTATCTGTAATGGGAGTCCCTTTAGCTTGCAATTCACAGTTCAGGGTGTACCTTTTCTTTGTGACGTCTGTAAAAAATGCCAAATCAAGAAGCCACAGAATGCTGTGAAATGCACATGTATCTTCATTTCTTTATATGATGAAAGGTTTTATTTTCTGGCAGAAGTGAAATAAATTGACTTCAACTTTCCCCTTGCTAAATCACTGGATTTTAGTGAAAAACAGATGTTCCACATACATGGCAGGCAATTCATGCAGAAATAATTTCAATATTTTGTGCTGTAAATCAGATGAATAATTCTGATAACAGGAGTCATTACTTTAGCAGAAATGTCCTGTTGATGAAGGATGCAGTGGTAGCTCGATAAAGGTAGGACATCAGTGTCTATTTTACAATATGTAATGGAACTGAAATGGTGGCCTGTTACTGTTGATGCTCTATCAGTTGTTGTTGCCAGTAGCTTCTTCATTGGCAGATTTGTATTTTAAAAAAATTCAACAACGTAGTTGTGGATTTCATTGATTTTAAAGGCAACAATATCAAGAACTCGTCTTTACTGGTGATGTCTGGCGATGTCCTCAAATACCATTCAAATCATTGCCTTCTGTACGGTATGACTTGTATCAACTCATACACCTGAGAACTCCTTGATCAACATGCAGGGCAATAATCACCACAGTTAGAGCAAAATGCTTCACAACAACCACCATCAAAGCATCCAACAACAGCAGAGAAATCTTCCAGGCTATGAAGGACTGCATAAATCCCTGGCCAGATCCTGCAATACCGCAATCCACTGACAAATGAGCACAATCCGAAAAGTGTTCACAGGAAAGATAGTCATGATAAGGCAACTCATTGGGCCTCATTACGAGTTTGGTGGTATCTGGGTGGTAAATCCAGCCCAGATACCATGAAACTGAATTACTGTTACTGCCACTTGGCCCAGCAGTATTACTGCTGGATTACAAGTGGCAGTGGTGGTGTAACTCCCTATTTTTGTTGAGTACGTAGGACTCAACGGGGCTTTTGTGGCAGAATGACTCTGGCCGTAATTCAACCGCCGTAATTCTACCGATTTTGCTTATTTTTCAGCAGAGAGTTGCCAGATTTACCTCCAGCATAATGGTGGAGGTAAATTCTTCACTTCAGGGCCACACTCAGAGTATGGCAAAGCAGGAACATTGGCGGTAATTCCATTACCACCAATATTTTATACTTTACCATATTTGTAATGAGTCCCAATTAACAGTTAAAAACCAGAGAGGTCCAACCAATGCCCCTGCAGCATACATGGTTAAGACAGCTGCATCACTTACAAAGAAGTCAAATGGGCTGCATTACGAGTTGGGCGGTGTAGTAAAAATATGGTGGTAATACCATTACCACCGCATTACCACTCCGCCCAACTATGAGTCTGGTCTGGCAGAACATTGGGGGATTCACCTCCAGCTATAAGCTGGAGATAAATCTGCCAACTTTATGCCCCCAGTTTTGGTGGAATTACCACAGCAGAAATACTGCTGCGGTAATTCCTCCAAAAATGCCACATTTTGACCTATGGACGAAAGAAAATGGGGACTTACACCACCACCACATATAATCTGGCGGTAATATCGCCTGACCAATTGGCGGCAATGGTAATTCTGTTGGGCAGTATTCCAGCGGATTTACTGCCGGAATACTGCTCAACTCGTAATGATCCCCAAAAATCAAAACATCACTCTACATGGTTAAGAAATTCAGTTTCCTAATGTTCAGAGCAGGAAGCCTGTACCTGCAGGACAAAAGAAAAACCGTAAATTGGCTTTTTCCCTAATGGTCCTGTCTCTAGAACAAATAATCAATGTAGATCAGACTGACACTCTCCATCCTATACTTTAGGAAGGGTGTCAGAGAAAATCTCACCAATTGCTAATTGCTTCACTTAATGATTATTAACCTCCAGATCTCCCCCAGCTCCATCTACCAATGGTTCTCTGCTGCTACCTCCGCAATCTACATGTAACCTTCAGTGTATGTATCCTATGTACAGCGCTTCATTGCTTTCTGTCTATGATCACATTTTATAAATCCGATACACGCATAAATACATACACTCATTCATACATGTGTAGAGGAACAGGTAGATGCTTTCTCACTAGTTTCTGCCCCCTCACCACTGTCAAACTGGAACAGCATGAGAAGAGCTGCAAATGGGACCCCCACTATTGTTCCCATACCACATCAAGTGTATGAGAGACATTATGCACTCATACAGCCATACAGAATGTACCCTCACACTGAAAGTGTGGAAGGATTCCACATGGAAGGATGCATTATGGAAGGATGCCACGTGGAAGGATGTCAGAACGCACTTGTGGACATCATGAACATATGTTAAGTGAAATCTGCGAGGACAGAGTCAAAAAGAAGATAGATGAACCTATGCTGAAACAATAGGAACATGCTTAAGAAGTAACAATGTAACTGGAGCACCACGAGAAACATGTACCTAAAGCTAAAGTAATCATGGATATATAGAAGATAAGGGATTTACTGACCAATAACTGTAAATATGCAGTAACGCATGGTAGAAAGTAAACATACAGAAGCTTGCTATAGAGGAATAAATAATGTGGCAAGGTCGGCATTAATAGGAAAACAGACTCTGGCTTACGTTGAACTTAACCAAGCTACCTCAGAGACAGGCCAAGGCTGTAGAATCAGAAGATGCAGAAAAACAGCTCTGTGTATAGAGCCAACGATGAGTCAAGTTTGGCCCAGAATTACGGATGCTATTTTAAGGGATAAGCACAAAGCATAAAAGGGAGTTACATGGATACGCTCTGAATATGCAACACTCCTCATAAATTGAATAAAAAGAATACATCTGTGAGAACAAAACTGTTGTCAATTAAAAGTATGCAAGGTTCATTTGAGAGAGAGTGAGCAAGTCTCTAGAGACCAAGAGGAGCAACAGAAACCTGCATAATTAAATCAATTAGCAGTAAATAGAAGGCTGAAATTGACAATTTGTGGTCTCTTCACACGAAACTCAGTTGACAAAACAAGGGCTGTTGATTAGAGCCTCAAGATAGTGGTGTGCTCACACAACCTTTAATGTCCCAGGACAGTGAGCAGGCAACAAGGTCAACGACAAAGGGAAGAATTTGACTTATGACCTACCGATGAGAGATGATGGGCTAATTGGGAGAAAGCGCAGTAGTCTGACTGGAATCAAACACCTAAGTTCTGTTTCATGTACATGCTGCTAAAAGATCCAAACGTCCAAGGTTGGCATAGTACGCCAACCGATCAGTGGGATTGGGGGACAACCTAACATACAGTGTTTCATAGACCAATCCATTGTTGTTTAGTCCGCTATAATCAGTACTATATGTGTTTAGCGGTGGTTCAAGGTGTGCCCTAAAGATAATGGGCAGCCAATGATGTACTAATCCTTATATGTTCTATAGGTAGATATGTTCCTGTGATCAATCCCTTCCCCTGATAGGTTTTGTATTTTGCAACCTAGAATGATGTTATTGATGATGCATATTAAGGTATATGACCTCCATGTAATTAGGCTACTGTGCAAGTGTACAAGCATCAACCCGATGCCTGTGAGTTCTCCCTGCTTTATTAAAGAATAATTAAGTAGTACTTTGCCATATTGCTTGAGTCTGTCTGATTATTTGGTCTGAGATCATTATTTGAAATTCTATCTAGCACAAAAGGTGCTAGAGCACACATGCATGCATACATACATAAATATATGTATACATCTATACATACATACTTACATGCATACAAATGATTCATCACGTTGAGTGGAAATACATATGCACGATCTTAGATCTTTCCCCAGCTGCCCCATCACATTGGCATATGACGCTAATACCCTTCTTGTTATAGTATTAGCACCATCATTTCAGGGGTGTTTCTCAAAATGTTTAATACATTGTCAGCTGCCAGAAACACTGTGACCTTCACAAGCCCACCTTCTGTAAGAGTACATTTGTCATCAAATAATTATCTTTGTCAGATCCCTCTGTTGCGCAATTTGCTATCTTTGTTTGCTAAAAAAGGATTTTTACCTCTGCAGTGCAGCTTTTAGTTTGGTTACATTTTGCAAATACAGGCTGCTTCTCTTAGGAAAATTCTGTTCTTAATATGCATGTTTGCACAATGCATATTGACGTTTTTGTTAAAAACACACATGCTAGAAAACAAACGGACCCTTATTTGCCTTTTATTTGGTGGCCCATATTCTCCTGCATTAATAATTTCAACATGGGTAGATTGGATGTTTCTTTGGAACTACACATGCAAAAGCAACGAGAGGAGGATTTCAACCATAATGTATTATTAGGGTTTTAAAATTCAGCAAGTAAAAGGTTCCAGTTAGACAAAACGAATCTGCACATATAAATCATGATGTGCATCTTTTTAATAAAATAGCTAAACATTAAAAAGATGTTCTGATGAAATGCCATGCTCACATTGACTAATACAATTAATAACAATCATTGGCACAGCCAATATTTTAGGCTTTTGAAGTTGTTCATGGATTTTTTTAGTTATCAGGAATGCATTTCGGTAGCCCCCGTAAAGAACGGAACTAGATTAAAGAAAATGCAAGTTGAAGAGAAATAGAATAAAGCAAAGGCACAAGCCTGCAGATTACCCAGACTCCTGTGGGGGCCCACTAAATCCTTTGGATCTCCATACGATCCGGCTTGGAAACATCAACAATGTTAAAGGCACAACTTAAAGACCCAATTACCCAGGATCATAAACTATGTCCAACGGAACACTGTTAGCCACAAAACTCCAATCCACAGGACCATTGCACTCTGAAAGAGAATACCGACACACATGATACATGAGATCATGTGTAGGAAAGCATGTACCGATTGATAACTATTGTTTCAGCACAATGGGACTATTTTGCTGTACTAAGAACCAGCATCTTAACCAGCCATACCAGTGTAAAAAGGGCCAGAAGATGTTTGTAAACATACAAGTTGTGGCTAATATAAGACAGTCGTCGTAGCATGTAGGCGATGCGTCCAGTGCTAGCTGAGAAACATTTGTGCAGTGACCATGCCTTACCATTTACCTCTGGGGCAACTGAAGGGCATGCAGTACCGAGTGCTCTCTGCAGGTTTCTCATGCTATAACAGAGCTTCCATGCATCTCTTCAACACCTCCAACCAAAGGGGCCAAATGCAAAAACGTCCACATGCAGATCTATATAACGGCTTAGCAAATGGTTGGTTAAGTATAACAGCGCAATTTTTAAACCTATGCTGATGATCTGGTTTTATGAGATACATGCATAAATACAAATAAAATATCATGTATGTGTCCAGACGCCTATAGGTCTCCATCGATCTCTCAATGCTCTATCTGATTACGTGCAGAGAAACGACCTAGAATTAAATATAGCAAGATCGAAAATTTAGGAATTATCTACACATAATAATCAGAAACATTGGACATTTCAATGTATACGCAACAAAGAAGTCTCAAAGTGTTGAACTCTCCCATCTATCTTGAATTCTTTATTGCACCTAGAAGTTTCAATAGACCAAACACCAAGATACTAGCATTGGCTACTCAAGCAAGGAAAGTAACATAACATCCAGGTGTTTCTCTGTTCTTCCAGTGATCAGGTTCTACAAACAAAAAGTGGCACCGTGTATCACTTGTTTTGCAGAGCACTTACACACCGCATGAATTCCGATTTGGACCACTCTAGACAGAGTATTTTGGAGGTACGTGTTGAGACTCCAAAAAGGTGTAACAAAATGTATAATGCGTTATTAAGTGGGACTATGAACATTGGAGATGTCTGTGTCATGGAAACTGCTGTTTATATATACAAATTTTGCGAAAAATCTTGTACCCACTATCACACTCACTATTGAACGAGTTCTCTGTGCGTGTGCCCTTAAAAAAGATTCTGTAATTTAAGAACAGCCATCTCTTTTGTAGTAATCTTCTGTCAGATCTAAAGATTCCTTTGACATTTTTTGGAAATTACTACTAGAGATGCTGTTAGTAAGTATCCCCTTTTTGGATACATGAGCCTTTCTAAAAAAAAGCCTTAAACTCACTGCCACTTACCTAGATACATGTCCTAACTATCATTGGAGACAATTTCTGAGGGTTAATTTCAATGTGTTGCCTACCTTGGAGTTAATAGATGCAAGACAGCAAATTCCCTGTGAAGAAAGTTACTGTAGGCTTGTCAAAGAAGTCTCTAGTCAGGAAACCCTTGAGTACCTTTCAACTGACAGTCAAATTTTGGATGTGCTTAGAGTAAAAATGTGTTCAACTTTTGTACTTGTGTTTTTTTATACATTGTAAATACTTTTGTCATACAGTTGTAAATGGCAACTATATTTCTTTGATTGTAGCTGTAATTCGTTTAAAAAAAAGTATTTTTCATGATTAGTTGCTTTTTTGTTTTGGCTATTAGGTAGCACTGAAAGCGCTACCTATAAAGCCGAAACTGTGTCATTAAAATAAGAGCTTTAACTTAAGAGCTTGAAATAGGGTCTTTGAATGTAGGTTTGTAAAGTATATGAATTTGTGTTGCTTTGTATTTTTTTTAATTAACGTTGCAAATTTGTCATGGCGGCAGCTTAACAATATCAAGCTGCCGCCGGCACATATTTGCAACGTTGGTGCAATTGATTGAATGTCGGTGGTGGCTTGGCTTTTTCGATGTCGCCGCCCTAGAATTTGTTTTAATGTTGTTAACCCACCACCAACACTTCAATGTTAGTGAAACTAATTAAGAGCCAGTGATGGTTTTACTTCCCCATGCCACCGCGACCGCCGGCTTTGAGTTTGTTTTTACTAACGTTGTAAATATTTACAGAAACGTTTTTTATCCACAATTAGGCATTTTGACGATGGACTGTTAACATAGGACTTATGGCCAGCAAGCACAAGGACGCTAATAGGGCGTGCTTGGCTTTCTGTCTCTTGTTTACTGATCTCTTAGGGCATTGAGGATGCTATAATGCTAAAGTATGGAATGCTTTACTGGTCCTGCTATTCCTTGGCACTATGATTGTCAAACAGATATTATGGTTTGCCCAGGAAGCCGAAGTTAAAGACAGCAAAAAAGCTAATTTACAGGACTCCAATGGTGTGGTACTCCGGATCTCAACAGTAGTGGCAACCACCGTTCTTTAGACATACACATTCATTGTCCTTCATCGCATAACATGTACCAGGCATGGGAAAGTATTTTCATTTAGGATTGCTACTGCTTAAATGTAAAGGCAATGCACGATGTGCAATCAAAAGCAAATTATGGCCATATTGACAATACAATAAGGAATATATATACTTCTCAAGTCAATGACGCCAATCCACAACCAACTGTGGACGTATGGGTGTGAGGGAATCGTGCTGTTGTACCCCTGTGCCCATAGGTGAACCCATAACCAAGGTACGAGGCAGGACAAGATTCCCTCGCCCCTCTACATACACAGATGTTTGTGGATTGGCCACATTGATTTGGGGAATATTTCTGCTCCTCGTTGCATTGCCAATATGCGTACATTTGGCACCTGTAATTCAGGAAGGGGTCTTACATATGGAAGAAAGGGATTGATGTTGGCGCAAGGGACCAACAGCCGATGACTGCATGCACATTCAAGTATCAGCTGTGTTTCCGACACTCAAACGTGCATTGGATTACTCTACAGCCTACCCTTGCCTGGTCAGTGAAGGCCTTTGCAGTGGCAGACGTTTAGAGGCCCGTCATTGCAAATGCTCTTGTATATAAAACAAAATATAAACATGCTCATGTGAAGCATGCGTGTTTCTATTTTGGACAGTATAATGCTGCTATGTACCAGAAATGACAAGCCTGTACCCTTTTTTCTTGTCTGTGACATGGTACCCCTGCACATTCCTCTGTCCCTGACTGTAACCAGGAAATGAGGGCAAGCACTGGCACACATGCATAAGCAGAGAAAACATTTCAGTAAATCAGGTGCACTATACAGGACCCTAGAGTTAGACACATTTGCTGCATCATGTAGTGCCATGTCTTAGTAACCTCCAGTGATGCTCTCAGGCAGCACTGGGCCATTGCTGCATGTCTGCGGTCCCCCATTACTTCCAAGATGTGTACAATTTGACTAACATCCCTGTCTTAGGCTAGGGGTGGGGTACCTCTTAAAGGGAACTGAAAAACAATATATAACAAACACAGATATATGTGGCATCACCAATCAATTGCCTTCAAATAACACACGTTACAAAGCTACAAAATACACAGAAAAAAGTAACAAGAATTGGCAATGCCAATAGTTTGAGTGTCTGTGTGGGTATGTTCCAGGCACTGCTGTAGTGACATGAACTGGAAATAATGGTAATGGTAGGTGAAAAATTGTGTGAGTACCTGGGCATCTAATAGCAGTGCCTGGCAGATAGCTAATACATATACACAAGTCAAAACTGTTAGAATTGCCATTGCTTGATTTTAACAGAACTTCAGTGAAGGATACGCATGGTGCTTATAAACAGTGGCTGAAGGCAGACCTGGTTAAGACGTTTTATTACACCAGAAGCACTTTTCAAACTCCAATAAAGTAATTAATTATCAGAATACTGCTTTGAGAAAACACTCTCAGGCACTTCGAGTGCAAAGATTTCCCATGAGGAGGTGTTTGGGTGGGGTTTGGGCAGGAACTGGGTGGGAATGACTATGCGAATTAGCCTGCCCATGGGCAGTCAATGGGTTGGAAAAATACCAAACAACACCTACAAGCGTTGTGTCCCTCATATTCCATTTCTATTAACTGGCCATTGATGGTAGCAGCTGCAGAATGGTGTGAGTTCCTCTCCATATAATAGCAGTACTGACAAATGCCTAATATGTTTACAAGAGCAAAACCTGTTGGATTTGCCAATGCTTGTTTAAATAAGATATTGTTATACAATCACATTTTGTATAGTGAAATAAAAAGAATAGTAGCACAAAATTCTTATAAATTACTTGACACAGCCTTTACTTCTCACTTCACCAACTATTGTGCCATTTCCAACCCAACTGGAACCACATTCCCCAGTGAGATAGGGGAAAACAAAGAGCAAATAAGAAAGGGAGAGTGAGAGACAAAGAGCCATATGGGTTGGGAAGAATACAAGTAAGACACAGTGCTACAGAGGGAAGGATGAGAGTGTAAGTGACAAAAAGACCATGACAGACTGAGAAACTGACTGACAGTAGGCCTTAGATGAGGGAGAGCAAATCGGACGAAGAAGAGAAAAGGGAATTGGGAGGGAGAAGAGGGACTAGGATGATGAGGTTGAAGAAGAATGTCTGGGACGAGGAAGAGGTATTGGCATGCGTAAGGGCGATGGGGAATAAGGACCAGGATGAGGGAGAGGAATTGGGGTGAGGAAAGGGGACTGGTACATGGTGGTGGAAGAGGGACTGGGACAAGAAAGAAAAATAGGGATGAGTAAAAGTGACAAGGCACAAGAATGAGGGATGTGGAAGAGGAACTTTCATGAGGAAGAGGAACTAAAATAAGGAGGATGAAGAGAGAATTGGGGGATGAAGAGGTACTGGGAAAAGGAAGAGGTACATGTACCAGAAAGAAGGACAAGGATCAAGAAGAGGGTTCGGGATAAAGAATAGGAGGAAGGACTGGGGAAAGGAAGGTTGACTGTGGCAAGAAGGATGGACAGGGTGAGCATAGGAGCTTAATGTTTTCATAAATAAGACAATGAGGGGGGTTCTTTTGCAGGGGATCTTTGGGTAAAATCTATATGAACTGCAACATCTGCCTTGAAACTATGAAGTCATGTCACACATATGTCCTAGTTTTCTAGCCTTTTCTGTTAGACACCCCTCCCCATATTCACTGAAGTCACTACTTGTTTAACCATTTACTGAAGGATGCATGTGTACAAAGTATGAGGACTGTAGCCTCCCTCCCTTCTGGGGTTACAGGAACAAGGCCGCAAGTCTAAGCCCAGCAGAACAACCCAGCATGAACTAGCTAGAACAATGGTTCATTGATGGAAATCGCAAGTCGTCATGAGGGTGGAGGACCTATGCCCTTCATCAGAGGGGTAGGGGGGGATGGAAGCACCCTATTAGGTGGAGATCCTCATCTCTTGTTAGTTCATCCTAGACCAGAAGGACATCTTCACATGTCATTTCTGTCTATGAACATTGAGAATGCTAATGAGAAATGAATGAATGGGACTATTGTGTTGGCGGGTGGTGGATAAGTGAGTTGGAAAGGCCTAGTGATATAGTTCTCAATAATTCCATGGCCAGGGGACCCATAATCTATAAACATAATAGGTCTCTAGGGCGAGTCAGGTCATCTAGGTGAGTACTGGTCAGATGCAAGATGCTATGTTTCCATAACTTGTAACAGAGAAGGAGAGGGGTCACTTGGGCCACACCGCTAGAAAGATCAAGCGGTGTAAATTGCTCTCAATATAGGAGCTCAATGAGGGGATAGGCCAGGTCAAGGATGGTATAAAATCAATCAATCTTTATTATACACATATCTAATAACTTTACACATAGTGATGAGTCCATGGTAAAACAGCATTAAAACAACCAATCAATGTTAGGTATCTACAATTAAGGTGCATATTTATCTAATGGACATCCTATAATGTAGGATGGACATAAAGTGCATAATGCGGATACAATTCAGAAACATAGTGCACAAAAACAAAATCCAATGTCAAAAATAATGAAAAGATATTCCAAAACAAAAATATGCAAAGAAGAAAAAATAAAAAAGAAGAAAAAAATGTCCTTGGTCTAAACCATCCTCCACTCATATGGGAAAAGCTGCAGATCAAAAACCAAATGCATTGCGTTCTGGTGCTTTGATAAAACTGAAAGAGGATCTGCGTCCATCCCCATGAGCTCCAACCAACAATACCCTCCTACACACCACCACCTGGGCCCACATCAGTTGATCTCCTCCCCTATCAATTCCACACCATCCAACCCAGAGACATGAACCCAAGGCATAGGTCTGGCAAATAGTTGAACACATCTCTCTCTCTCCTCCCATCAATGCCCCAGGGCCCAACCCTAAACACAAAGTGATGGGTTATGTCTGCTCCAGACCAGTGCTAATCCCTGGTTCTCAGCCAGTCCATCTGCTGCCCATCCCATAGAAATCCTGCTCTCCATATCTCTCCTCAGTGGCCCAAATGAGGCCATACACTCCACCATGATGGTCCAAGCTCCTCTTATTTAAAACACTTCTAAAAAAGCCTGCCAATACCACCACAATCTGCTCCAACTGCTCACTTGCCAACCACCAAAGTAGGACCTCAGTCTTGCCAGTTACAAGCAACCTCACCACTCTTTCCCCTTAAGTATTCTCCAACACATCCAACAACGATTGTGCTGGCTTCCCCAATATGAGCAGGAGGCACATGAAAAGGGAGTGAAACTGGCTGTGCAGTCCGCCATAAGGGACCTCACATGCTTCCCCACAAAAGAAGGCCTTCAGATACCCTTGTACCCGGATCACTCTGTGTACCTCCCAAAAGGCCCTCAGTCCTGTCAGCTGCAAGCAACCTCTGCCCCTCCCTTTCACTGTTCTCTCTGTCAAACAGGATACGTGGACCAAGAGCCGCCACTGTACACCATGAAGCCTGTAATAATCAGCTACTGCTACAAGGCTTGTGCATCTCTGAGGACATGAAAAGAGCTAGAAGTGGCATCCAATTATATGATACCCATCAAACTAGATCATGTGGCAAATATCACGAAATCGGAAGGGAGGATTCGATAATGCCAAACAAATACACCCACCAAGCAGCACAAAGAAGGCAGGGAGGGCCATCGAACTGTGACCATCTCTTCAACAAATGTCTTCAATGCTAATGTGCATTCTATGTTGATCTGCCCACCGAATCTCATATAGGGACAATTCGTTCTTCTACAACTGGACTGATGTTTCTATATTTCTACTTCACATAACTGCAGGGAACATTTCAAGAGTTGCTGCATTATTTTGAAGTGTGCGAGCATAGAAAATAAGTGACTAAGTACTGGAAGGAAGTGGGACACTACCCCAAGGAGTGGTCAAGGTGTACAGCTGGAAACACACGTTTATTATTCCCTTTCTTGTTTAGACTGAGTATGCAGTTTTACTTAAGGTTAAATAATTAAGGGGTGATGTGGGGGATTATCTGTTCTGGTGGAGTTAATGCTCCTCTGGGACAGATTGGATTCCGCAGGAGCTGAACGTATTCTTTAAGGAAAAATCAGTCTCATCTTAAACATGGTGTCTCCAAGTCCAGGGCCTAAGAGCACAGACCTCACCAGGTTTTTGATGTCATGGCTCTGTACATTTCTATGATTTATCTTCACTGCATTTAAATTTACTTTGTTTGGATCCCCCTAAAAATATGAAGTATATTTGACACTTGAGGAGTAGACCTAAAGAACCCTGCCTCACTTTACCTCACATACTAAATCCAGCCCAAGTGTCATTTCTAACTACAGTGGCTTCGGTTATGTAACCAGCCAATCAACTTTAAGATTCCTGCATCTTGCCAGAACAATGAATGACCAAATACAATTTTAAAAATCCAGATATTGTAGTGGCACAAAAGCAGGGCTTGTGCAAGGATTTTTGTCACCAAAGGCAATCAAAAGGTAGTTATTCTGTCCCAGCCCAACATCACCTCCACACACCCCTGCATATTATGCCCAACATAGCCACAAGCTCCCCTTTAAGCAGCGTAAATGAAACCTGATGCTTCCATCACAAACATGTATTCCTCGCTAAGAGCAAGCAACCCTCATAAACGATATTTTATGGACAGGGCAAGAAGAGGTTTCCTTACAAAAAGTACAGCATGGGCCGCCCGAGTACATACTTCTTTCACAAATGGGTACAGGTAAAGCATAAGCTGGGCTATCCCAAGCTTCTCATAGCAAAACAACTGCATCTTCAAAGTTGAGTGTGGCCTTGGGATTCTTAAACAAAAATCCTAACCAAATGATTACAGGTACATTACTAGACCAGTGATATTTCTCTGTAAAAACAATCATGCATTCGAAATTCAGGAATGTAGATCACTATGTAAGTGACTTCCCCAGCATTGAAAGTTAAGAGGCCACTTTTAATGCACTTGTTTATTATTTTTAAATAAAACAGAATATTCAGATTAAAAACAGCCTTTTTCTTGTGCCAAACATCTACATTTCTAATGTTTAATTCTTTTTAGAGAGAAAAACCTCTGATCTTTTACCCCTCACCACAACAGCCATATACCATGAACTGGTGGCAAGAAACAGGCAGTGTTTAATATTGTGCTGTATTTAAAATGATGAATTACGATATTACAGACAGCCCCCTAACTGTCAATATTCCACATGAGTACAGGCAGCTTGTCTACAGAAATGAAACACAAAACTGCCCTCTATTGGCTTGATCATGTTTAAATTCACAAAACACAAACCTATTCCTATGTATACAAGCACATCTGAATAACTATTTAGACAAAAGAGTACAATTCTCAATAATATAAGCATACCAATTGTCATTACTTGTCTGTTTCAAAAGGACAAAACCATTCTTAGAAAACATTTTACAACACAATTCACATAGTTTTCACTGAAAACATTGACAAGTATTGGCATCAGAGACATGAGAAAACAAAAAAGATGTTCCTTTTATAGAGCTGATTCAACTCCAAAAGGTTTACCACCATTGGTGAATCGATAAAAGAATTCTTGGTAGGGTTGACTTGGTTATACTAATTAATTACACTAGCTCAGGGGGAATGCGCACGCCTTGGAAGCAAGACAACATGAGCAACACAGGTTCGATTCCCTGGTACCCGCTTAGAAAACTGTGGATATTAAGCACGTTGTAAATAGCCAATTGTAAATTGTAAAAGCTTGGGTTCAGGGTTGAAGCTCTGATTTTGAAGAACAAAATATATTAATGCATTGAAGGGTAACACGCACATGAGATTATAAAATTAAAAAGAAAAAAAACAAGTTAAATATAATTATCGTGAGGAGTCCACTTGAAGTAGAATCCTTCTAATTATGTGAATCAAAGGGAAAAAACGAACCTCTGTGCTATTCCGATCTCAGTAGAGAATGATAATTAGGAGTTTTATTTGATGGAAACTATGATTTTCACAGCTCAAGAAGATTATCAATACCTGCAAATCTTTGAGACACGCTGTACGGCATGCTGGCAAACACAAATATAATTTGCTCTTTTGAAACCTCAGGGGATTCATTAATAACTGGCTACTGTTAGAAACTAATTGTGGATTCTAGGTCACTCTGTTATAAAAAATACAATTTCACAAAGTTTCATTTACATGCTCAATCATTGCTTGGAAGCAGGGTTCCCCTAAAGTATGTTCAATTGCTATCTGGGATTTCATTAATTCTTCAGACAATTATCTAAATGATCTGTGGTTATTGTACTCTCTTTTAGTTTGTCTTATAAAGGCCCAGAACAGGTTGGGATAACAATAGGTCAAGGCAAGTCCACCAGTTAAGCTTTGACATTCAGACTCTAATTCATAGAATTCAGCGCACAAGTGGCGCACGCGGCTGGTGCACAGTGTGCGCGTGCGAATCCCTGCGCCAGCCGCGTGCGCCAAAACCCACTTCCGCGCACAGCGTATTCATGGATTCCAGCTACCAAAACCAGCCGTGGCGCACAGTGGCGCAGCGACCCTGCAGCAGCGCCAGTTACGCCCACAAGAACGCCTCTCGCGCAGGGAAAAGCCATCAAAATCCCCAATCTAGCGCAAAGGGCTGCGCTAACCCTGTACCAGCACGGCAAGCGGGCTACGTGTATCACTGGGGTGCACGGGAAGTACCTCACGTCATTTCAGCTGGGTAGGTGCATTTCAGTGGTGCACGGGAAGTTCCACACGCGATTCCATCAGGGTACGTGTACATCAGGGGTGCGCGGGAATTTTCACACGTGAATTCAGCAGGGTACGTGTATATCAGGGGTGCGCGGGAAGTTCCACACGTGAATTTCCTGGCTACGTGTATTTCGGGGTGCGCGGGAAGTTTCACATGCGATATCAGCAGGGTACGTGTATTCCAGGGGTGCGCGGGAAGTTCCACACGCGAATGTCCAGGCTACGTGTATTTCGGGGTGCGCGGGAAGTTCCACACGCGAATGTCCTGGCTACATGTATTTCGGGGTGCGCGTGAAGTTCCACATGCGAATCTCCTGGCTAAGTGTATTTCGGGGTGCGCGGGAAGTTACACACGCAAATCTCCAGGCTACGTGTATCTTGGGGTGCGTGGGAAGTTTCACAAGCAAAGTCAGCAGGGTACATGTATATCAGGGGTGCGCGGGAAGTTACACACGCAAATCTCCTGGCTACGTGTACCTTGGGGTGCGTGGGAAGTTTCACACGCGATATCAGCAGGGTACGTGCATATCAGGGGTGCGCGGAAAGTATCACACGCAATTCCATCAGGGTACGTGTATTACAGGGGTGCGCGGGGAGCACCACATGTGAATTGCACGTGTGGGTCCTCCCAGGTGTTCCCTCTACACCCTCCATGGCCCCTGCAGGTGGCTCACACCACAGGGACCTACTCTGCACATGTCCTGCAGGCCCCCCATCCACCATGGCCATGCCCCCCAGACAACCCACATGTCAACTTGCACTACTGCCCACCAACGCATGTCCCCCTGCACCCCCAGCCAGCAGGGGCACCCTCCACCAGGCCCCCACCCATGTCTCCCACCACCCCCACCCCCCAGCAGTGAAGGGGCAGCCTCAACCAGGCCCCCACCCATGTCTCCCACCACCCCCACCACCCAGCAGTGCAGGGGCACACTCCACCAGGCCCCCACCCATGTCCAACTCATGTTCCCCACCACCCCCACACCCCAGCAGTGCAGGGGCACCCTCCACCAGGCCCCCACCCATGTCCAACTCATGTCCCCACCACCCCCACCCCCCAGCACTGTGGGGCACCTGCTAGCAGGCCCCCACCCATGTCCAACTCATGTTCCCCACCACCCCCACCCCCCAGCACTGTGGGGCACCTGCCAGCAGGCCCCCACCCATGTCCAACTCATGTTCCCCACCACCCCCACCCCCCAGCAGTGCAGGGGCACCCTCCACCAGGCCCTCACCCATGTCTCCCACCACCCCCACCCCCCAGCAGTGCAGGGGCACCCTCCACCAGGCCCCCACCCATGTCTCCCACCACCCCCACCCCCCAGCAGTGCAGGGGCACCCTCCACCAGGCCCCCACCCATGTCTCCCACCACCCCCACCCCCCAGCAGTGAAGGGGCAGCCTCAACCAGGCCCCCACCCATATCTCCCACCACCCCCACCCCCCAGCAGTGCAGGGGCAGCCTCCACCAGGCCCCCACCCATGTCCAACTCATGTTCCCCACCACCCCCACTCCCCAGCACTGTGGTGCACCTGTCAGCAGGCCCCCACCCATGTCCAACTCATGTCTCCCACCACCCCCACCCCCCAGCAGTGCAGGGGCACCCTCCACCAGGCCCCCACCCATGTCTCCCACCACCCCCACCCCCCAGCAGTGCAGGGGCACCCTCCACCAGGCCCCCACCTATGTCCAACTCATGTCCCCACCACCCCCACCCCCCAGCACTGTGCAGCACCTGCCAGCAGGCCCCCACCCATGTCCAACTCATGTTCCCCACCACCCCCACCCCCCAGCACTGTGGGGCACCTGCCAGCAGGCCCCCACCCATGTCCAACTCATGTTCCCCACCACCACCACCCCCCAGCAGTGCAGGGACACCCTCCACCAGGCCCCCACCCATGTCTCCCACCACCCCCACCCCCAGCAGTGCAGGGGCACCCTCCACCAGGCCCCAACCCATGTCTCCCACCACCCCACCCCCCAGCAGTACAGGGGCAGCCTCCACCAGGCCCCCACCCATGTCCAACTCATGTCTCCCACCACCCCCACCCCCAGCAGTGCAGGGGCACCCTCCACCAGGCCCCAACCCATGTCTCCCACCACCCCACCCCCCAGCAGTACAGGGGCAGCCTCCACCAGGCCCCCACCCATGTCCAACTCATGTCCCCACCACCCCCACCCCCCAGCACTGTGGGGCACCTGCCACCTGGCCCCCACCCATGTCCAACTCGTGTCCCCACCACCCCCACCCCCCAGCACTGTGGGGCACTTGCCAGCAGGCCCCCACCCATGTCCAACTCATGTTTCCCACGGCCCCCACCCCCCAGCACTGTGGGGCACCTGCCAGCAGGCCCCCACCCATGTCCACCTCATGTTCCCCACCACCCCGACCCCCCAGCAGTGCAGGGGCACCCTCCAACAGGCCCCCACCCATGTCTCCCACCACCCCCACACCCCAGCAGTGCAGGGGCACCCTCCACCAGGCCCCCACCCATGTCCAACTCATGTCCCCACCACCCCCACCCCCCAGCACTGTGGGGCACCTGCCAGCAGACCCCCACCCATGTCCAACTCATGTCCCCATCACCCCCACCCCCCAGCACTGTGGGGCACCTTCCAGCAGGCCCCCACCCATGTCCAACTCATGTCCCCACCACCCCCACCCCCCAGCACTGTGGGGCACCTGCCAGCAGGCCCCATCTCATGTTCCCCAGCCAACATGTCATCACAATCTAGATCCCTGGTCCCTATGGTCAGCCTCCAAATGCAAAACACCCACCCGAGTATTGCATCCACCCACTCAGAAATGGCAATTACATGACAGAACACCAATTGCACGTTTCGAAACAAACACATGTCCCTCACATACACCCAATGGGTGTCAGTGAATCTCAAAACCCATATCATGATATGTATGAAACCAATGAGATGATACTACACATTGAAGTTCGATAAAAAAATATGTATTAAAGGGAACATAAATAGATTAAAAAATAAAGAAACAGAAATGGGAATGTAAAAAATGAAAAGAAGCATGTCCGTGAAAAAAAGCAAAACCAAAAATCATAATCCAAAGGAATGGTGTCCAAAGTCACTGTCCACAAAAGAAAATCCAATGGGAAATAATAATTGAAAGCCATTGCTCCATGGGTAAATTGGGAAAGAAAAATAAAATCAGTGAACTATGTACAGACGAACAAGCCGGGGTCCATTATCCCAACAAAAGAAATGAAACCTATCTAACTACACTAACTAATAAAATAAACTATAAACAAAAATGTGGCCAATGTCCAAAAGGTCCAAAATAAATTAAAAAAAAGGAAACCTAACACTACCTACATAACTATGTACAAGGGCAGCGGGCTAGTCTGACGGCTCACTTTTGGATGTCCCGGGCCAGGGCATCATCGAACTCCTGCTCTAAGTCCCGGAGGCGGTCCTCCTCCATGGCCCCGAGGGTCTGCAGGGCCGTCGACGTGTCCACCTCCAACCCCCTGCGGATTGCCTCGAGGCACTCGGCCCGCCTCAGGGCCCTACGCATGGAGTTCTCCGCCCTGACCACTGTGAGCCGTGCCTCTTCTGCCCGCTGCCTCTCCTCATCTATGGCGTGGCCCAACCGCTGCCACACAGAAGACACTGTCTGTCCTGGGTCCTCCTGCCCTCCGGCCGATGCCTGCCCCTCCGATGTTGAAGGCCCCGAGCCTTCATGGCTCCCACCACGTTGCTGCTGCTGCTGTGCCTCTGCCCGTGCACTGCCTCCTGCTGCCTGCACATCCTCCGCCGGCTGGGGTGCAGTCGTTGATGTGGCCACCCCTGCTGGACGTCCGACTCCCGACTGTGGCAGGGATGCCTCCTCCACCAGCCTGGCCGCACCGTCAGAGGCAGCTCAACAGGGCACCCAATTGACTGATGGGTGGGAAGATGGCACGGAGGACGACTGGCGCGTAGGGGGTTCAGTTGAGGAGGGGGTCGTAGCAAGCCCCATCAAACAGAGGAATCCGGCCTGCGTGACCTGTCCCAGCAGGCTTACGTGGTCAACGAGCCATTCGAGATGACGTGCAGTCTCCTCATGAAAAGACTGCAGGTCACCTCGCATGGCCCGTTGACGCAACGCCACACCAGTCAGGACAGGTTCAACCCGGACCCGGATAGCCACGTCCGCACGTCCGCAGGCAGAGGAAGGCCAGTTGTCGTTTGCTCATCCCCTGCCTGAAAACGGGTCTGGACGTAGGCATCCCTGCTGGTGCAAGATGATGCAGGG
Organism: Ambystoma mexicanum; assembly: GCF_040938575.1. Taxonomy (NCBI): domain Eukaryota; kingdom Metazoa; phylum Chordata; class Amphibia; order Caudata; family Ambystomatidae; genus Ambystoma; species Ambystoma mexicanum. Next base: position 453,711,858 of record NC_090938.1, read on the forward strand.
ACAGGATCAGGGACAGGATTGCACACAGGCACCTCCGTGGCGGCCTGTGCTGCCTCCTGTCCCTGGTCCTGCACTGCACCACTAGCACCAGTGGGATCCCCACCTCCAGACCCCGTCTCTGTTGCTTGCACGGCCTCCTCCTCCACCAAACTCCCCACCAACCTGGATGACTCTGTGCCATCTTCCCCCGTTGGGCCCTGTGGGGTCCCAGCTGCCCCTTCTGCTGCCGAGGAGTCCAACTCCAACCTCCGCCTCTTGGACCTCCCCCCGGCAGCTGCGGCCTGGGACGCGGCACCGGACTCCTCACTCCCCGACGAGATGACAACATGGGAGGGGAGCCGGGCCTTGCGTCTCCGGCTGGCGGTGGGATCCCCGCCGCTGTGCTCCACAGCACCTTCTCCGCCCTCTTCATCAGTTGACGCTGCAGACAGGGAGAAATAAAACATAGGCATCAGGGCACTGTACAATGGACACATACACACATGACAGTTGTACATGAGTGGCATTGGCAAACCTCAGACATGCCCTCACAATCCCCAACACACATGTCATTTCAACTCCCACACATGAGCCATACCACACCCATATCGCAACTGCCAGCACCATCCATACACATACAACAGCATGAGCAGGCAAAGCTGAGCCAGACATCACATGCAACACAGGAAGTGCACCACACATGTACACACACCACCACACTTGCATGCATGTGTACACCTCTGCCAAGTGTCGCAGTGTTCAGATGGGCATCCGTGTCACATCTGCCAATCAGGCTTCACATCCCGCTGTCACATGCATCCATGTTGCATCACTGTTGCACCCTTGTCAAATACACACAAATGCACATGTACACAGTGCTGATACATGCAGCTGAAAACAACATACATGTGTGACATCACGGACATGTCTACTTACATACACATTCATCCAAACATGTGTGCCCACACAACTGCATTTGGCATGCAAGCCTATACACACAAGCACCATCCATGTCTCACACATTCCAGCCCTCGCATGTGTTAGCACCACAGCCCTTTACACCCCCACCCATGCTCGACCCCATACAAACAGTTGTGCAACCTGCACACTACTGAAACATCACCACACGCACAGCTCACAATCAGGATGCATGTACACTTACCGCTCGACTCCAGACAGGTCTGCCTCTCAAGGACCTGGATGTGGAGCGCTGGGGATATGCGTTCCAGGACCCTCATCTGATCTTCCGACAAGTGGCCCCGGCGCCCCTTGGCATCCGCTGCCTTCAAGAGGCGCCGGGCCTTGTTCAGGGTCCTGGACCTGAAGTCCTCCCAGCCCTTCTTGACATTTTGGAAGTCGCGGACTGCCACCCCCTCCGCGTTGATGGCAGTCACGATGTCAGTCTAGATCCGTGTCCGTCCTTCCTTGTCGGCGCGGGAAGTTCCGAAGAGGGCATCATACTGCCCCAGGACTTGCTCCACCAGGACACCAACTTCGGTGGCACTGAAGCTGGTGCCCCTCTGCCTCTCTGGCCGGGGGTTGTCAGTGGTGCCAGATGTTGCAGTGCCCGACATGACAACCCCAGAGGCAGGAGTGGGTGGGCAACTGGGTCCTGGGGCTGGGCTGTGGAGCGATGGAATCCCAGTCGGGAGTCTTCGGTTCCAGCAGGGGTGGTCACAGCAACAGCACCCCTGGCTGATGTGCAGGCAGCAAATGGCAGGGCTCGTAGCAGCAAGCAGTCAGGCAGCAGCAGATTGCAGGTGGGAGCGTGCTCGGGGCTCTGGGGGGCAGTAGTTCGGCCTTCTGGGCAGGAGCGTGGTCTTCCGTGTGCTTACGCGTGGCCAGCTTGATACTGAGTGATTTGGCACGTGAAAATTCGGCACATCAGCGTGTAATTCGAGGAAAGGCCCTTAGCGCGTAAGCGCATCTGCACGCATATGCAATTTCATTGGACAGAAGGCCCCTGAAGCGCTAGCGCCCCTGTGACATGACGCGCACCGGCGTGCATGGGCATTTCAGCGCACGTGAAAAACTGCACGTCCACGTGTAATACGAGGAAAGGGCCCATGCGTGTAAGTGACGTGACGCGCGCGTGCGTTTCCCTCAGCACAGGTTAAAGGTGAGCGGGCCCAGAAGTTCGCTGTACGTGCCTTTCGTGGAGACCGACGTGTGTTGCTGCTTCCTGTTGTTTCGCGCGCCATCACAACTTCACAGCTATCAAGGACGTATCTCTTCTTTTGGCGGGGGTATTGGCTACGCGTGTTTTTCTGCATCGCGCTAGTCAGACGGTGAGTCGCACACGCTCTTTTTCCCACTACGGGTGCCCCTGTGTATCGCACCCATTTTCAATGTCATAGTAGCCTGCGTGTCCCACGCGTACGCGTTATTCGTGTTACTGGGTGCCACCGCGTACTGCGGGAGGTTGAATCCACGCACGTAGGCTGCAGGGTTGCGTGCACGGTTTTACTGCAGTTTTGGGGTGCCTGAGCGTTGCGTGACCCGTCACCACATCACCGGGGTCACATACAGCCTTTCAGGTGCAGGGGGGCTGTTAACATCTTGCTTCCCACCCCCTTCACCCCAATTGCCCAGGTCAATTGTGGTGTACACCTCCCATTGGCACCACTCCATCTGTGCCAGCACTACTACATCTGTGCCATGGTTGGGAGGGCACCAAAGGTGAGGGGCGCCTCAGCTGGGCGTCCTCCTCGTGGCGGGCGTGGTCGGGGACGTGGCCGTGGTGACCAGGGAGTAGGGGGACTCCAGGGTGTCCACGGCGGCCACAGAGGGGGAAGAGGCAGGGGTGCGCCACTTGAGCACAATGTTGTGCCATGTGTCGGTGCAGTCATGCCACCACCCCCTGTGGTTCCGGGGGATGCAGCTTCTGCATCTGGCACTCGCGCCCGTGTGACCCGGCAATCCGTTCCATCGACTGCCACGGGCCCAAAGGTAGTGGTAGCTGCAGGTGCAGCTGTGGACACCGCCACCCAGGCTTGGGGTCTGCCAGCGCAGACTGTGTTGGCACTTGAAGAGCCCTTGGTAGATCTCCAACAGGCCAGGGGGAAACCATAGGGGCAGGCCGGGCTGCTCAGACCAAGACACGTGTCCCTGGGGCAGTCATGTCATCTGCTGCCCCGAACAGCCGGGTGTTGGCAAGTGCAGGGGCAGATGCACCCAACAGCACCCCGGTTGTGAGTCTGCCAACCAGGACCGTTGCGGTCAATGACCCTGCCACAGCTGATGTTGCTGCGCAGGGTCCATTAGTGGGCAGCCAGCTGCCACTGACACAAGTCAGGCCTTTGGTCATCCCTCCACCTGCCACTCCCTTGGCTCAATCCACCGAACCCACTGGCCATACTGGTCAGGGCGGCATTAGCCAGCCAGGGTCTGCGCCACAGTCCAAGAGGAAGGTTGCACCTGCAGCACAGGCTGGGACCCCACACACAGCCACGACCTCCTGCACGTCGAGGAAGAAGCCTTTCTGTAAGCAGGAACTGTACTTCCTCGTGGACTACGTGCGGGGCCACAGCCGTGACATGCTAGTGGGTGCCAATAGTCAGACTACGGCTGCCCAACGTGACACCCACTGGAAGCATGTTGCGGAACATGTCAGTTCATTCGGCCATGAGGTGCGCACGGCGCAAGAGTGCAAAAAGCGTTGGAATGACATCAAACGCAGCACTAAGGCTAAGCGTGCCTCTAATTACAACTTGACTCTGGTGACTGGCGGTGGGCCTGCACCAGAGGAGGAAGAGCTCACTCCGCATGAGGCACTCGTTGCGGCGTTCATACCACCTGAATTGGTCGAAGGAGTGGGAGAGATGCTGGACTTTGATGCCCAGTCCAGTGAGTGTTGATGCGTGTTTGTTGAGGACGTGTGTGTTTCACTTGTGGGATGTGTTGTGCATGATTGCCGCTACATGTGACGTGTACATGGTTCTGATGTGTAAGTAATGCAATGCTTCCGTCATGCATGTCTCCTCTGCCTGCATGCGGGGACTCCATGTAGGCATGATCTCTTGCCCCTCCTCCGCCACTCTTCACCCCAGTTCCACCTTTGCACTGGTGTTCTTCAATCTTGCCAATGTGTACTTTCTTGTTCATGCGTCCCGTGTAGATGCTAACTTCCAGCGTAGAATCTGCCAAACATATGCCGTGTGGTACAGCCTTAGTACTTGATGCAGGGTATCTCACTTGTACTGTGCATAGGTCAGATCTCCCGCAGGGACATGAGTGCCCATTCATGCTCCATGTGCATTGCACGCAAGCCCCTATGTGTCCTTGACTGGATGATCACTGTAATACAAGTCCTTGGTTACATACATTGCCTGCCATCTCATCAGCCTTCCCATGTCAACTGTGGCTCAGTCCTGCGTTGCACACATGTTTACGGTCTGACAATCTGTGTGGCTCACAGGCCTCAGCCTGTTCAATGGCTAATGACTCTGTCCAACTGTTGTTGTGTCTTCTTCACACATGGGCGGAATCCAGAGTTTTCATCATGTGTCCTGCTTACTGTCCCTGCATCATTTGCAGTGTTGTCACTTGAATCACATTCAGCTGTTGATGCCAGTCAAAACTGCCTGTCAATACACAGGTGTATGGTCAGCCTTTTGATACCATACTAGGCATCCCTGCTTTGGTACTGGGGTGGTGGGGTGCCTGGCTTCTAGATATGGTACACATTGAATGCACAATGCACGTGATGTCTGAATTTGACATTGCACTGCCTTCACATTTCCTGGCACACACCGTGGAGTCCTTGTACATGTAGGTAGTGAGTGGCGTACACATTTTCTGCACTGCATAAACCCACTTCCATGGAAACTGCCACCTTTCAACAGGTCTGATCACAGAAGCAATTCATAGTTGACCCAGCATGCATGGCAGGTTATATGTTGTGTGTCACATGTCTGCCTGATGCGTTTGCTGTCGGTGTGTGTGTGTGTTGTGTGCTTCTGACATGTGTAGTGACCTTTTTTCTCTCTATTTTTCAGGTGATGACGCAATGGAGGCGGAGGATGGTGTTGTCATGCCAGACACAGGGTTGGTACCGCTACCTGAACCCGGCACCAGTGGGGGTCATGGGGTGGTAGGCCATGAAACCCCCAAGTGCTACAGTCCATCTTGTCTCTGGCTGCCTATGAGTCCAGCCTTGATGCCGAATCTGACGTCCATGTTGAGTTGGATGAGCATCAAGTCCATGTGTCAGGGGTGAGTGATTCTGATGTGGACACTCCTCTGTCTGCGACACCTGCACTGAGGGATCAGACAGTCTTGGTTCCACCGCCCGTGGTGGATCGGGACGCAGGGTCACCCTCCACACCAGTCACTGATGTGCCTGGGACATCACGTCGACGGGGGCATGTAGTCGTGCAGCCGCGGGCGGTCCCAACACAGCGAGGACACCCGGTCCTTGGGTCCCGCAGGGGTCAAGCCCGGCAATGTGGTCGCCGCGCGCAACCGCAGTATACTGAGTGGGAGCAAGACATGACTGCCAATTCAGAACGGCAGGGGGCAGCAATGGAGAACATCGCTGAGAGCATGGAGCGTGTGGCCCGATATGTGCTCCCCCCTGCTAGGCAGGTGCTTCTCCAGCAGCAGGCGGCACGGTCCAGGCCCGCTCGCTCAGGCTGGGCATGGCAGCCTCAGACAGGGCACGCCAGGCTGAAATGTCGACTCTGCGTCAAGCAATTGCTGCTCACACAGAGGTGCACATGGATGCCCTGAGGGAGGAGTATGCTTCCCTCAGATCCACTCTGGGTGTCCTTATGATGTCCCAGAGGCAGCAGGCAGAGGAGAGGTTTGAACAGCTTGAGTGTACCATCTCGGCTGAGCTTAAGGCTTGCCGGGAGGTGCAGCGGTTGTCCAGCCAGGCCTTGCAGGAGGAACTCCGTGTTACACGTGCTACCTTGCAAGAGGAAGCGCGTGTATCACGTGAGGTTCTGCATGCAGACCTATGTCACATCACCACACAGAACTAGGCTCACCCGTCTGGCAGACTTGCTGCCGACGAGGGGCAAGCTGCAGCTAGGCGTGGCCAGGCTACTGTGCCACGTCCTCCTTTACAGGATGAGCCAGACTCGGACGACCATCTATCTCCCACATAGGTCGGGCTGTGCAGGCGTTGAGCCCATGGAGGTTTTTTTTTTGGCTCAGCATCATCGCATGTGGATGTTGAGCAGCACCCTGTACCTCCCGCCTCCTGGGTGCCTCCCCTCCCCCCCGGGTCGTATGTGGCCATTTTTGATTTTTCTTTTAGTTTAGTTAGTTAAGTTTCTGTTTGATAGTTAGTTTAATTAGGTAATGTAGGTTTTCCATAGTTAGTGTAATTAGTTAATAGTTACTATAGTTTAAAATTGCCCGTCTATTGTGCTTTCATGTGACGGTGCAGTGCTTTGTGGCTTTTGAAGGCATCCACTGTCTGTTCCAGCTGGGCCCTTCAGGCTTGTCTTGTGTATGTGTTTGCTACTTGGGGTCCTTGACTCACATATGCCACTCCTGCCTCCCTTATCCATGGGCTCGCAAGGATGGTTCGGTGTTACAAAATTTTACACAAGGGCCTTGGACTGTCATATCTGTGGCATGTCTGGTGCTGTGTGACTTGTGTTTACACCCCTAGTGGGGATGATTTTGGTGTTATTGTCCACTGTTCAGCTTTTGCTAGATGGGGTGTTTCATGATTAATGTGTACATTCATTGCTATGCATTGTTTAGTATGTTTCTTATCTTTACTGTACACATGCTTGTTGCAATTCATGCTGTAGATAGTGTTACACACTTTGGATGTGAAAGACGGACTGATGGTGTGATTTATGCTGTGACTCTCTGACATGGTCAAGTAATGGGATGCCTGAAGAGACACACACAGATGACTTTGAAGCATTAATCATGTGTTTCATGCCCTTTCTGCAGGGGGATGAGCCTCCAGAGCACCTTAGCCAGCAGACATGGCCCAATGGACGTCGGAATTCTGGACACGTTTGTTGGTGCCCACATGCACATGTGTGCACAAGCAGAGGCACAGGGATTGCAGACCTACATCCTAGAACTGCTGACGTGTTCCAAGGAACTCCAGGCAAGGTGAGCAGCACAGGGGGGCCACTACACAGCAAAGCTTGCACCAGGCGAGTTGCACATGCAGGCTTAGTCACAGCACTGAGGGTGAGCTTGGACGAATATTGGTGTTGAAGCACACAATGCAGCTCAGATGTGTTGGTGGTCTGATGGCTGTTGATTGTAGGGTTGTCTGGGACACCTGCAGGGGCAGTGGCACATGCCCTCTGGTACACCAAGGTCCATTGAGGCACTTGTATCAACCATGTAGCCTTCTGAGACATGGAAAGGGGCAGCTCAAAGGGACATACAGCAAGGGACATACTCGGGTGCAGTGCATTTCATTTCCATGTACTTTATGATAAATGCACTGCCAACTTTGTTTCGGTCATGGTGGTACGCAACTTGCTCTGAAGTCATGGCTTGCTATATGGGTCTGTCTGCTTACCCAGGGAACATTGCATGTTGTGTGAATTGTGACACATTGGTGTTCCATTTGCCACGCACCCACCAGCGGCTGACTTACTGCATTGACTGTGTATGACCCGTCACAGGGGTACTGTTATATATGGGTATGAAGCATCTACACCAGATTGTCTGTTTGTAGAGTAGTTTGTTGCTATGGGGCATGTTTGGTGGTGTGTTTTTGTGTAATTGGCACGTACAGGTTGTTGACTGTGGCTCTCTTTGCAGCATTGCAGTGCTCCTGTAACCGGACCTGAGAGTGCGCAGGCAGGAGGCCAGCACTCAAAACCAGAGCTAAGTGTCTTGTTGTTTTTCTTTCAAACTTCTCTGCATAGGCTTGCTGGGGGGTGCACTAATGCATGGATGTATGTGTGATTCAATTTGGTATGTTTTTTTCCCCCTAATCACCCATAATCCTATGCAATTTTGAACCCTGTACCCTCTACCCGGTGTTCCTGCTTCCCGTACCTATCCAAGCAACGTTCCCTAACCCTCTTTCCCCGCTGGGGTTGCGGATGCCTGTGTAAGCCCCGAACTTGCAGGCGCCAAAACCCTAGAGGGGGTGGTTGGTTCGTACCACTCCTAAGCCTGGACTACAGAAGGCCATGACAATGATGTCCAAGTTTGTTTGGATTGTGTATGTGTTCATGCAGGTAGTACATTTTCGTGCATTCCCTACTTTCATGTGTCATTCCTCCTCCCCTCTCCTGCCACTCATTCCAGTTATCCAGTGTGCCAACACCTGTCCGACTGCATAGCCCTGAACATCCTTCCCCACCAGGGTCTCAGGGGCCTGTGTGAGTTTGACCTTGCAGGCACCCGGGACACGGTGGGGGTGGTTGTTTCGTGACACTCCCGCGCCTGTACACAGGACCTGTGACAATACACATCCGTTCATGATGCATCATCCTATGTTATGTACCACACATGGTTCACATCCTGTTGTGACATTATTTTACTGTGCTACCTTGGTTGTTGCATCATTGTGGTAGTACTTGGCCTTTGTGAGGTACTGCTACGTCAAGTCATCTACTGGAGGGTGTTCGGGTTCGTTTTTATGCCTTGTATTTTGTGATTTTGGAAATGAGTGTGGATTCTGAGGGTGCAGGCATCTTTTTACACACAAGGTGGGAGATGGTGACGAAGGGTAAAGGTGATCCTGTGGCCAGGTGGAATTGAGGGTTGAAGGCTCCATGACCAAGGTGCAGTTGTTCAGTGGGTCATGGTCATTTGTGAGGGAGGGGGGGTTGTTGTTGATAGTTGCCTTGCCCTGCAGTGTGATGGGAACTCTGACATTGTAATGGTGGTATCCTATGTACATGTTGTGTTCTGCTGATCAATGCCTTTTCATGTGTTGTGTTTAGCTTTCAGGTGCGAGGGGATAGTTGTGGTTTGACATGCTGGGGTGTACACAAGGTGAATGTTCACATGTGATGTGTAGAGAACACTGATGGTCACTTGAGTGCACATGCATATGTTGAGTGCATGTCCTTGCATACCCACACACTTGCACCTCTGATGCACTACATGTACTCCCACCCTTGAATATCCACATGTACACTGTTTGCCTTCTGGTGGCCACTGTGTCCCTGCAGCACATGTTCTGTGACCAATTATGGATCCTGTACATGCCTAATTTGCTTTTTGATGTGGTATGTCGCTTAGATGTGATGCTCAGGGTGTGCATCACACACAATGGCTGTTCACTGTGCTGTGCGCTGAGCAGTGTGTTGCAGGAGTAGGACACAGCACACAGAAGCTGCAGTGTTGATTTTGCAATGCACAATGTGCATGTAGACAGGCATTCATTGTTATGTTACGTCTACAACTCTTGTAATGCATTTGGAAATTACTTATTTTGGGTGGGAGGTTGTTGGTCTGTCATTTCATCTTATTCCGGTCAGGCATTATTGTCTGATGCCACTGTACATTTTGGACATGGCAATGTGTACCTTATTGTTACTGTGTTGGTGTATGGGTATTGCTTGCCATGTCATGTTGTGGTTTGGGAGGGTTTGAGTGACATAACAGTGATGGCCATGGCCTGTTTTGCAGGTGTGTGTGATGCACACCTTGCATGTCAGGGCCATCCGCTTCTCAGAGCAACTAGCTGGGGGTAGATCTCTCTCCGCGGCAGGGCCCTCCCTCTGGAACTGCCTTCCTACCTCACTTGAAATTGAGGGGAACCATCTCCGGTTCGGGAAGCACCTCAAGATCTTCGTCTTTGCTTATGCTTTCTCTCTGCCTCTCCCTTGTGGAATTCTTCACTAGAACTACACTGGATCTGTAACTAGGCCACTCTCACCGACCTCGGTCCCTGGCCCATCCACTCTCCACTTGCACTGCCTCCCTGGCAACCCCTGCACTGCGGTACTGTCTCTCTATCCCTACAGCCCCCCATTCCCAGCACTTGTCTGCACTTACCTTTGCAGTTGCCACCAGCTGACCTATGTATTTGTTTTTTGGTCTACTTCCCCTGTACTGCACTCCCCCCCCTTCCCCTTGCACTTTTCCCTTCCCCCTACCCCTGCACTTGCACAATCTAAATGACACCTGGCCTAGTAGTACCGTTGTCTGTCTTCCCTTGTTCCCCCCTCCCTGCCTCATCGCACCTTGATATACTTGTGTATAGGCCATATCATGTCATATGCCATATGTGTGCCTTTTGGTCACACAGGATAGCTTGTGTTTAAGTAGCTAGGGATGCAGACGATGTGGCACTTCCATGGCAGCTATCTCAGGGTGGTAGGGTTGTGACAGTTGACTGTCTCTTTGTCATCATCGATTGTCACCTGGTGTGTGCCAGGCCTGTGTGCACTCTGCAGGGGTGGGAGTTTAGGTGAAAAATGTGGCCACAAGCTGGGTCCGGGCTTCCTCGCCACGTGCCCTGTCCCCTCCCATGGGCAGCACCTGTGCCTGTGGTTGGGGATGTGCGGGCACCACCATGTCCACCGGGACGCCCTGCCATGTTGCAACATTGTGCAGGACACATGCTGCCACAATGATCCTGCACACTACTGGTGGTGCATAGAGTAGTTGCCCGCCAGAGCGGTCAAGGGAGCAGAAACGTGACTTGAGCACTCCGAATGTGCGCTCCACTATGGCCCTGGTTGCAATATGGGCGGCGTTGTATCTTACCTGGGGTGGTGTGGTGGGGTTCCGGATTGGCGTCATCATGTGGTTGCTCAGAGGGTAGGCACTGTCCCCTGGGGAGGTGATAATAGTTGAGATTGTTAGGGTTTGGGTATTTGTCTGTGTGTGACTTGCATGCATGTGCAAGGGCATTTGTACTCACCTAGGAGCCATGTGTCGCCATGCTGCCCAGCTTCCAGGGCCCGGCTCAGGGCGGACATTCTGTATATGAAACTGTCATGGGTGGAGCCAGGGTAGTTTGCATAGACAGAGGTGATGATTCCCTTTGCATTGCATACCACCTGTACATTGATGGAATGCCAGGGATTGCGGTTTCGGTAGATGTGCTCAGTGGCCCTAGGTGGACGTAGGGCGACATGGGTGCAATCTATGGCACCGAGCACTTTGGGGAAGTGTGCCACCCTGAAAAAATCCAGGACAATGGCCTGCCTTTCTGCGGGTGTTCTGGGCGTGTATATGTGCCTGCGGACTGAGGGGCGCGCTGTCATGATTGCCAGTACCTGGTGTAGGCAGCGTGACTGCGTGGCCTGTGAGACACCCCCCCCCCACTATGGCAGTAGTCCGCTGAAATGACCCAGTGGCCAAAAAATGCAGGACTTTGAGCACCTTCTCCAAGGGGCTCAATGCTTGGGAGCAAAGTGTGGGGGATGTAAGGTCATCTTCCCACTCCCTGACCAGGTCTAGGATGATGTGGGGTGGAAACCTATACCTGCCATAGACCTGGTCGTCAGGCATCCCAAAAAGGCTTGTCCGTGGTGCGAAAATGCGTGCCCTGGCTATTCTCCTCCTCCTGCGGTGTCCCACGATCAGTGCTGCGACAAATGGGGCATTCATCGTAGCTGTATATACGTGTTTGATGTTTGCGCGCACTTTTGTACTGTGCGCGGGGACGCTTCCGCATGCCTTCGTGTGGCGGAAGCGTTGACGCCTGTGTGCGTCTTTTGCCGTGCGCGGGTTTCCCGTATTCGGATCCATGAATAAGGGTTGTTCACGTGCGTGTGGGCGTTCCGTGTAGTTCCCTGCAGTACTTCCCCAGTTACGCCTTCTTTTTCACGCGTTGTTCTCCATTCCGCGTGTTACGCCCACTGTTCCGCCCACTTTGGTTGTGTGCGCCGCGCTATGTGTGCTTTTGCTGTGCGCGTAGCGCACGCCGTGTATGCCTGCGTGCGCCATGGCTGGATTGGGCGCACGGACAGCGGGAAACACGCGCAGCGTCTTCCTTGAATCGCACGCGTGCGCGTGCGCTGCATTTCTCACGCTTGCGCTCCCTTGCGCCTGCTTGTGCATGGATTTTCGGCGCATGTTTGTTCCATGAATCGGCCCCTCAGTGTCCTCTGGACAAGGACTTCTTATGAGGTTTCCATCAACTGCATCTAAGTGTATCCCCAATCATCACTTCTCCTGTTTGACAGGCTCTCTTCCTTCGCTGCTTTCCCAAACACTCTCTTCTATTCCTCTGTGTTTTTACAAAAATTGCTCAGCAAACTCCACCAATATATCATCATTTGAAAGAGCAATGTTGGATTGGACAGACCCAGTGATAGGTTACCTTCACTTACTCACACTGACTAAAATCTTCCTCTTTGCATTAATTGGCCCAATGTATGTTACCATGTCATAAAGGGATGATGTAACCCTCTGCTCAGAAATGATGATCAATTTCGAAATGAAATAGGTATTTCCCTTTCTACGGACCTTTGCCAATAATATGGACTATTTATTCAGAATCACAAGAAAATTATATATTCAGTGACAACCTTCATGTGTCTGTACCTACAGGCATAACAAAGCTATTGAAATACATGAATGTATTATGAATTCACTCATTTTAATATATCTTTCACATATATATGTGATTGAGGCTGCTCCAACTGTTTGACACCTTGTCTTGCTTTTTTTAATCAACTGAAGGGTTCACAAATCAGAGTGGAACATGTATTGCATTCATTTGTCACTTTAAGTGCATTTCTGTAGTGCATATTTTACTGTACAATTCAGCAAATTGAATTTTGTGTGTTTCTAGGATCCTTGTGTTAATATGGTATCTGCCTTCTTCAAAACAAACCCCTTTTTAACAGGTTCCTTATTGGACAGATACATATTTTGCAAGGAGTCTCCTTGCTCTGTCAAGTCAAAGTTAAGGGTTTGTGCAAACATGTGTTCCTCCGCCTCACTAGACTGCGTAACTTTTGTTTCCACCGTGCTTGCCTCTTAAAATATACAGTCCACTGAAGTGATCTGTATCCAATAAGTAGCTCACATTAAGCTCAATTGTCTTGGTATTTTAGGCAAGGCACTGGTCTTGAGTACACACAGGTGTGTCTTTCCATCCCTTTTAATGGCTTAGTCATTGATTAATAATGTGGTCTGTTTTGAAATAATCTGACATTTGTATTCCTTTGTTTTAAGAGAGCTGAGCACTGCATACGCATACAACTTCGATTAACCAGAGTTCATACTAAGTTGCTGTTCTCTGTGTAATTCGTGCTGATACTGACAACATATTAAAGTGTAGGCCTATCATCAAATCTATAAATATATTCTGTGTATCATCATCTCTGTACAGAATACTAAAACATAATGGGTATACATCTGCATGGTCCAAATAGTCATAATATACAAGGACATAACTTAGATAGGAGTGAATGAACAAAACACTCAATGAACAATATGGGGTTCATTTTTGCAGGGGCATAACATAAGCAACATGAGTAAAAAAACCTATTACGTTACCCCGTGGCCCATTTTCAATCATTAGCCGGTCAAATAGCAAAGCAAGTTGAACCCTTATATCTCTGCACAGCCTGTTGTGGCAGGTTGGAATCCTGGCAAAGCCAACTCAGCCTTCATCCTTCCGAGGTCGATATATTGAGTACCATTCTGTAGAGTAATAACGTCATTTCTTCTTTCAGCACTCCAAGACCCAAGGTTGTGAGGTGTTATACAAAACATAGATATTATTATTTGTATGGTGGAGAGGAGGGGTGGAATGCCACTTGTCTTACCGCCGCCTCTCCTCCTCTTTGCCATACAAATTCTCCAGCATTTGCATCAGCGTGGTTTTTCATGCAGGCAAAAATGCTGGAGATCCCCCTGGGGTCTGCCATCTGTATGCACCAGCATAAAGGATACAGAACCCATAGGATGCTGCTATACACGTTGTCCGACATCCAGGCATGTCAGAGACTGTTTAATTATCATTGTGAACACTGTGTGAACATTGATGGCCCCAGATGCAGGGGAAACAGGGTTTATATTATGAAGATGACAAAAAGGCATGCAATAACGAGTGGTCATAAATGTGGGTGAACAATGATGTGCAAGAAGGAGTTTGGGTAGATATCTGAATAACCAATGTGTCACTTCCTTTGCATGTTGTAGTGTTTATTTTTCTTTTATTCTTGTGGGCACACCATTTATTGGATTGAGGTCATTCTTGCCCCGAGGACTCTCTAGAGGGACATGTACTGTGGCACTGCTGAGGCGGCACTTTCAGGAGCTCCCGAGGGTACTGGGTGAAGGCCACCGTGCTGCCATTTTTGGATTCCATAGGTGCATACCATTTCAGACAATGGAGTCCTTTTCTTTGCCGGAAGTGCATCAGGGGACAGTGGTCTGTATGCCACTCACCAGAGGAGGTCAATGCTGGACATTGTCAGACAAGAGCAACCAATACAGAAGTAGAGGATCATGTGATGACGAGAGACAGAATGTAAATGGAAGATGATCTTTGGAAATATACAAAGAGTACTATTGTTATGCTTTGGGGTGGGAGAGGTCAAACAGAAGTGGCATGTATTGTAAGTGGCAAAAGCATGGGTTGATAAAAGGTGAAGGCAAATTGGAGGCAGGTTGGGTAAGTTTGGATGGTGGATTAGTGATGTGCTGTCAGTTTATTAGTTTGCAAACCCAAAATAAATGGCATCTTGCCTTGTCCATTCTCGATAGGACCGTTTAGCTTTGTTTTGTATTGATAGATGTTGACCGTGACTCAGCTCTGTCGCGCAACGCTTCAGTGTCCCGGATCCTGATGCCTCAATCTGGACACCCCCATGAGCACTATGCACAATAAGGTAGGAGACATACTTTAAAATCTCCATGGGGTGCTCCGGAGGAGGATACTGGGGCTGCTGAGCATGTATGTGGGTCCGCACAGGAAACCGAGGGTTCACTTTGGGACCAGGGAAGGTGAGAAGGGATGTTTTAAGGCATATGCTGACCTGGAATGCAGATTCTGGGCTGGGTAATTAGTATCAGTGGTAGCTTTTGACTGTGTCATAACTGTGGTTCTCTTAGTTCTGTCTCTCTTTTATCCAGAGAACAATTTAGCAAAATACTAAGGGTAGGGACTGAGCCCGGTAAGGGGCAACCCTCAAGAGTGTATGAGACTTTGGATAGCATATGCTGCTTGTGTCCTGGTTATAGTAACAATTTGGGGATAGGATAAGGCCCAGAATTAAATAGTGATAGGCGGATGATTGCATGGTGAGAGTATGTATCCCTGTCAGGACCACTCTGCAGTGTCTCTATTTGTTAAAAGTGAACCCCCTTCCCCTAATGACAGGAAACAAGTGAAGTCAAAGAACACATGGAAGAGCAGCGCCTGGGTAAAGGGGAAGTGATGAGTGAACGCAGACTTAAATATGGAAAGGAAAATAGACAACGGTACAGTAGGCCCAAAACCCGATCGGAAAACTCGATCCAAGGAAGCAATAATGGAGTGCAAAATGTTCATAGTAAACAGCTTTAATACAAGCAAATCATGGCCGGGACGGAGAGTCAGCCCCTTAGAACTGAAAACACTCTCAACCCGCCCCAACTTGAGTTACAGTAATTGAAGACAAAAGACTCCAAATTTGAATACATTACAATGATCAAGTACATGTTAATTCCCTGTTCCCTATTGGCCCTCAAATTTGTAAAACTCTAAACACAATATATGACCATATAACATTTACTAGACGGGCATGCCCTGATTGGTCAAAGCAAATTCATTTAACCTCTGATGTGCAGTCCCACAGAAACAACCCAATATGTAGTGAGTGTGGACAGTGAAGTCATCAAATTAGACACAGTGATAACCTCTCCCATGAGTTCAGTCAACTTGGCAATCCAGGAAGTTATCATGACTTGTAGTGGTTTTCTATGCAACACTTCTTGCAACTTCCGTTTTGAAACATGTTGCTATCCCTAGCACACATTCTTCTGGCTATCTCTTGGGATGGCAGATGGCTTCATGAAAAATATAGCTGGGGCTCGACTTTTTGGAAATCAATTTCTCCTGTGTATTTATTTATTGTAAAGGACACAAGCTGTTACTGTACATTTCACTCCAAGCTCCTGAGAACCACTAGGCACTGCAACAATTACTAATATGTGTACTGCACCTCACCCTTCCTCCAAGGACCTTTACATGCTGAACACTCGCTGGGGGGATCAGGAATACAGTTTAATGAAATGGAAAGACAGAGGCTCAGAACTGCTGCCTAGATATCTAAATGACATAAATCAATACACTCTAACAGGGTCTTCTTCAACATAGCAGGACTCTGGCTAACAAGTCTAATGGCTAACGGAGACCAGTAACACTATCTTTTGCTGCCCATCATTCCGCTACGTACTCGGTAGCCTAGTGCTCTCTAGAATGTGGCAAAACTAAATTCAACTCGAAAATGGCCTGAAATGCTTTGACAAATTACAAAAAGACTAACACTATAAGTGACTAAATGTGCATGCTAATGGAATGTCTGCAGCTTGTACTTTCGTCCACGATTATCGCATTACACCTGGACCCTAACTTTCCCCCTTTAGTTAATTCATTAACTATCTTACTGGCTTCTTTCATCTTGCAAAAATCAGTCTTTGGTACACATACCTTCCTAATATAACACAGGTTACCTCCTTGCGCTGCATATTCCTCTGGTGTACATGTCAAAAATAATCAGCAACCCCATTCCCTTGTGCAGTTGACATATTCTTCCCAATAGTTCTCTGGGTCAGGAGGGGGATAACAAAGTGTTCCTGGTGGACCAATTGGTTCCGACTTCCTAACCATGCAGTGCTTAATCTCACCATTCCATTGGCCTGTGTGTGTTCGTGTGTGTGCATGTTTCAAAAGGGGAGTTGCCTCACCTGTTTTAAGTGTCAGTGACATCATAATTATAATTATAATTGTTCATTTATAACATGCTTAATACCAGTAGTGGTTTCTAAGCATGGGATTGGTTTTCAAACCTGTATTGCGCTGCGTTGTCTTGCTTCTAAGAGAAATGCCTGGCCCCTGAGCTATCCTTCATCCCCATAGGCATTTCCTCTGCCACCCTCTTTCTGCAGCAAAACATAACCAGCTGGCAGGTACAAAGAAGGACAGAGATCAGTACTTTTAATATATTATCCATCCACAACGGTACTCATGAAAACAAAACAAAAACCAATGTTGATCTGTGATCCCCCATTTCTCCATCCTCTTGCGCAAAGTGTGTAGTGGGTGAATAGCTTGCATCAACCTGCCGTTCTGTGCATCATTGGAAGGTTTGTAAGGGCAACAAGAACTGCCTACAGAGACCACCCTCCATGACAGTCAGCAACTTGAGTATGCATCTATTTTGGACGGTGTTCAATCTAATTGTTTGCCATTCCTAAATAGCAGCATTTAGTCAAGACTTTGTTTTGTTTGCTTATTGGATTAACTTCCAAAGTGTGATTTGAAGCCATTTTGCAATCAACGCTGCCTTTACACCTGGAGCAAGAAGAGAGGCAAAGAATGTTTCAGCTATACTAAACAGCCATTGCAAGCTCAAAGAGTGCTGGGCCTGCTGATGCATGAGGTGCACTGGTATTGAAATGGGGTGCTTGCTGATTGTAGTGAGATTGACATCTGGGACAGCGGGCATGGGAGACTGCAATGTGGCCAAGGAGTACACACCATTCCATAGTGGCGGAAATTTAGAGTAGGAGAGGCTTCCACAAACGCAGTATATGTCCATGAGGGCTCCTTCCCACTGTTTGATGACTGGGAGATAGATGGTTGAGTCACACTGTGTGGTAGTAGCCATGTGCATGTTACCATTGCTTCTGAAACACACATATAATTGTGTGAGTTTCAGTATTTGGATAGGCGTTTCATGCTGATCAACCCATGTAATTTCATAACATACTTCTCCCAGACAACAAAACAGGTCTCCTTTATTTGCGATAGTGCACTCTTTGATAGTCCAACCATCCTTCATGCTTTTCACCCAATCAGTCCTTTTAACCCACTCATCTCCATAGTACACAGCACATTCCATCCACAATTTAGATCTTGTTTTGCATTGAAGCTGTTCCTGTCCTACATCTTTGGGACAACTGACCCGTGGTGGTATCATAAAAACAACTTTGTCTTTCTTCTGCCTGATAGTTTAGTATAAGACTCTTTGAACCTTCTGCCATAGTCTTTATTTTTATATCGTTATCTGTGTACCCTGTGGTGCCAGCTTCTACCCATTTAGCTTGGAGTATGTGTCCCTGAATCAATCCTCACACCCATAAGGCAAGATGAAACAACTTCGTGCACTACTTCAGGGGGAATTCTGGGTGTGCCAGTTGCATAGGGGATTAAAGAATGCACACAGAAAAAAGTATCTTGACTTCTCTCTTCCCACTACCTTCACATGGTTACACCACACATTGTTGGTTTTGGGTGATGCACAGCTTTAACACTATTTAACTAAACTCCTGGGTTTGAAACATCCCTTCGAACCCTTCTACTTCTTGTCATGAATACACTACTATTCACTGGCATGTATGCAGTGTTAATGACAACACTGGATCCACCCCTAGAAAGTAAGGTGCTTCAAATTCTGTCTCATTCCACTTCCGTAACACATTTCTTTTGAAGACTTCATTGCTGGGGAAGAGCTGTTGCTGCTGATATGGATGTGCTGAATCCTGTTGTGTTGTTGGTGTGTCTGTTGCTGGTGTAGCTAGCGTTCATGGGTGAGGCCTGAAATTCACCACCTAGTCTGTGCACAATTTTGTGCATCAGAGGCCGTGTGTGCGGGTGTGAGTGGAGTATGCAGCCTCTTGACAGTAACTATCTTGTGAGGAGTAAGATGATGATCTGACCCTGGCTGCTTACGATAAAGCAAATAATACTAATGGTACACAATAAATCCAATTATTTTACAATTTGTTAGACATTTTAGCAAGATGTTGTTTCAATTGGCCATTGTGGCATTCCACAAACCTGTTGGCTTGCAGGTGAGAAGTTGAGCAAAATGTCTGCTTTATCCCCAATAAAAGGGACATTTCTTTGAAGAGTCCATTAATGAAGTGTGTCTAATTATCAGATCTGATGACATCACATATTCCTCACCTGGGAAACACTTCACATAGTAGAAATCTAGCTTCTGATTTGGCATCAGAGTGGACACAGGAACCTGCTTCAAGACAATGTGAGAATGTGCACACCACAACATTTAGATAACAGAAGTTACTGCACCTGTTAACCATGTGCACATAGTCAATGTGGAGGTGATGAAATGACCCGGAGGGTCGGGGCAATGTCATTTTCAGTGTTTTGAGGCTGCGACCATAGTGTACGTTTGACATGTGGTGCAATTGAATATGAAATTATCGGGATGTTCTTCGATGTTGAGAACAAACCAATCTACCTGCAAATCAACTGCAATACACTGCTTTGATACATGAGTGGGGTAGTGCAACTGCTTGAGGGTAACTGCAACTAGTTCTTGGGGCATCACTGTTTTTCCTGAAATATTCTGTCTCCAAATTAAATCTGTGGGGATAAGGAACAACCTCTTTTGATCCGTAACTCTTTCTCTTGCTTGCGAGCCTGTGCCCTTATTTAGATTATCTGAGTCACTGGGATTTCATGGTAAGGAACCTTTAGTTCTATCGTTGTAATATTACCTTAGGGGACACAGTGGGATTTGGCACTTCCACATATGCTGCTTTTTTGCTGCAAAATCTGCTGCATGCTTACCATAGGATAGGAAATTGGGTCTGTACCCTTGGTATGGACTGTACACTTGACTACTGTAACTGCTGTGGGCAGTGCTAATGCATCAATTAACCTAGAAAGTAAGGTGGCATAATGCATTGGTGTTACATCAGACTTTTTTAACCCTTGCCTCACCATCTAGAGATGCATGAATGTTCTGTCCATGTGACATAAGCTGAATCTGAGTAAATGGTAGCAAAGCACCCTTTGGATATTTCTAATGCTGTCATTAGGAGTGTGAGCTCTTCTGCTTCAGCTCAGCAGTGCAAGAGCAGTCATGCCTTAGATACCACTTCATACTCACTTCTTCAATCCTCACTACTGCTGCCCCATTTGCCTGATTACAGTGCTCTGCTAAATCGGCTATAACCCATCAATGAAGAGCACTTCACCTTCTGGGTCTTCCATAACATGGGTAGTGTCATTGGCAGTACCTTCGTATGTAATGCAATCATGCACTTCGTCACATTGCTGTA
The DNA here is from genome assembly GCF_040938575.1 of Ambystoma mexicanum. Lineage (NCBI taxonomy): Eukaryota > Metazoa > Chordata > Amphibia > Caudata > Ambystomatidae > Ambystoma > Ambystoma mexicanum. The sequence goes on from NC_090938.1 coordinate 453,731,991, forward strand.
CTAGCACTGGCAGGAATGCTGCTGGATTGACAGTGTGACATAACACTATATGAATAAAAGGGTTGGACAAAATTACCACATGATGCTCTCTGTGTCATGAATGCAGATTTTTATTTCTCAATTATGGCAAAAAATTGTGTGTTGCATCTATTACGTGACACTGCATCACATTGTGATTAAGGAGGATTTTTGTATTGCAAAAGTAGCTGCTGCTAGTGCCTGTTCGCAAGGAAAGTGTTCTGACATTCCTCAGTCTAAGAAACCAATGTAATAAGCTAAAGGCGTGTGTCCCATCGATGTCTGTTGAGTGAGTACATCTGTTATCACTTGACCATTTAAATGTGAAAACTGGAAGAATATTTTTGTAATCTGGTGTTGCTAAAACTGGAGCAACAAAAAATGGTATGTTTGACTTCCTGAAAAGACTGGACCACCTCATCTGTCCAGGCAAGGGTGTCCTTAACTTCCTGAGGGTCTTTTCACCCTTCCAGTAGAGGTCTGATGGCGGTGGAGTTGTCAAATATCCAGACCCAACAATAGTTGCATAATCCTAGGAATTGCTGCATCTGATTGACTGTGATCAGCTGTGGGGTGTGGTGTACTGCTGCTGCCACTTCTGGTGTCACTCTCCTCCATGCTGCAGCTATTATCCGCCATAGATATAACACTTCTTGCTGGCAGTATTGCATTTTCTCTATGTCAACCTTGTATCCTTGCTCTGCCAATAAAGCCAAAAGTGTCACAGAGTCATTTCTGCACTGCTTTTCCGTCGTGCTGCACACTAGGAGGTCATCTACATGCTGGATTACTGTGCTCTGTACCCTAGGTCTGCTAAGTCCATTTGTAATACCCGATTGAAAATGATCACGGAATGAAAATACCTCTGTGGAAAAATGGTGAGTTGGAACCTCTGTCTTCTGTAGGTGAATGCTATGAGATACTGAGAGTCAGGGTGCAATGGGATGCAGAAACATGCATTCTTGGGGTCTATCACTGTGAAATGAGTCACTGCAGTGGGGATATTGATAAGGATGGAGGCAGGATTGGGAATTATGCCCCAAAATATTAGTCAACAAGCCTAAATCCTGAACCATCCTCCTTGATGACCCTTTCATTGTTTTCACTGGGTACACAGCCGTGTTGCTTGGGGACTTTAATGGCAATAATACACTCTGCTGCCATAATGCTAAATTGGAGGAATAAATCCCTTTGTCTGATTCTTTGGTCATGGGGTAATTCCTGACTTGGGGAAACACTGCCCCTGGTTTCAGTTTGATGCAAACTGCCCCTTTAAGAGACCAACATCATGGGTGCTACTGGTCCATATCTCTTTGGGTACCTTATCTAAATCATTCCTCAAATGTGGTGGCAGTGTTTAGCAAGGAGGGCAGTGTGACGTACTTCTCTTTTCTTGATAAATATCTGACAAGGTATACCAATTTGAAACACTGTCTCCCCTGTGTTATCAGTGTCTTCGAACAATTGCTCATCAGACACCTTTCGCAAATGCTGCGCAGGGTCATTACATGGAACTGTATGCCATTCAATTTCATTCCCATCTGTACCAGACTTAATTACTCTGTCTGACTTGGTTATTACTGCATCTAATTCCAATGTGATAATGGTGACTGGTGCTACCTCCTGGGGGACATCTGGTCTGAATAGCAATTCTGCAGGTATGAATAGGGTTTTGCTCTGAATACTGGCCACCCAACCTAACAGAACTGTTACCCAATAGAATGACAAATCTGGGTGCAGTGACACGTCCCACAGGGTGCTGTGGCCACAAAGCGCTTGTATTGCTGCAGTTTCTCTAGCATGGTATGTGTCTATGGCAGAACAGACTGCATCCTAATCAGTGAGTTAAATGGTCATGTTTAACTTGCTCATGATATTCCTTCCTAGAATGTTAACTGGTGTATCTTGTGAATACAATAGAGTTGCTGTCAATACTTGTGTGCCTACGGCGATGGATAAATGTTCAGTGACAGTAACTGTTACAACAGCCCCAGAGAACAACTGCATGTCCACTATTTCACCTGCCAGAGGAAACTTCCCTTTCTTAATGCAGGACTTGGTAGCTCCTGTGTCGACTATCACAGAAAATGTCCAATCCCATATATTCACTCCCACTCAGGGTTCCTTTACCAGATCTGAAGTTACTGATAGTACTGGGCATGTCAGATCTTTATGTGGGCTTTCCAATTGTGGGTGAACATCTGTGCCTGGAAGTGGTAAAGGATTGTCCACTATCACACTCACCCCTGTGTAATAAGTTACTGTGCCTTGTAGTAGGGTTTCTTTATCATAGGGCTGAGTGGGTGCATTTTGCATGTGTGTCTTAGGGAGATTTGGTGCTGGGTATTGGATCGGCTGCATCTTCATGGGACCTGTGGCAGGTGGGAAACCAGGGCTGCATCTTGGATGGTCAGTGGTAACTGACCCAATAGGCTGACGGCTAGGTTTGTTGTAGGACAGGGGTGGTCTACTTCTGCATTCTCGTGGAAAGTGCTCTATCTTCCCACAGGACCACCACTGCCTTCCAAACCTCAATCTCATTCCTCCCCATCTTTGGTAACTGCCCCTATCCCTCTGGAAACCTCCCATTTCCCATTGGCATCTCCTGTTCCTTCTTTCCATCCCTGCATGGGACCCTGCAGGCTGCTCTGTCCTTATTGCCCTTCCGTGATGTTAGTAATCACTGGTCCATCCATGCTGAATTTAGCTAGCTTTTTCTGTACTAGTTTAGCTTTTTCTGTGTTTGCTCTAATTTCTCCTTCTCCTTTTGTTGCCTCACTCTACTCTAATGTACCCTGTGTATTTAGACACCATGCCTCTATTTTGATGCCAACCACCTTATTCAAATCAGCTTGCACTTCTGGGGGAACACCATTGAAAAACATGTGATAAAAAACAGATGCATTCTTGTCCCCTGTCTCTCCATTCTCTGACCAAGACATTTCCTGGGCAAGGAGGGCAAGGTGCCCATTAAGTTGTCCTGATCCATGTGGGACCGGGGCAAATAATGTGCTCTCCTTTCTCCGGTTTGTAGCAATGGGAAATGCTTTCCTCATTTTTTTATTATGGAAGGCTTTCTTCCTACCCTTAATTATGGCAATTCATCTGAGCCGCCATCTGAGCCGGTGGCTCCATGGTGTTGTTTCCTGCTGCTCATCTGTTTCCCACTCATCGCCATCGTCCTCTTCTTCCTCTGGAGTGTATACTGACTCATAGTCCACACTATCATGGTGTTTGTTCTTATATTGTGGACTGTGACAGGGTATTGTCACTGCTCCCATGGGGGGAGCCCCTTCCCATGAGGCCAGGGAGATGAGGCCTCTATCTGCTAATCCCCTCAGAGGTGGTACTCAGCGGGTGGATATCATGGGGAGGGAAACCCTCCATGGGACCAGTGACGATAGCCTTGTGAGAACGTGGTATTCACCCCACCATAATACCTACCCCTCTGTAATACCTACCCCTTCTATGCAAAACTATCTTTTGTACACAGCTCTTGCTTGGAGCTTGAAGCTCGCAACCCTCACCATCAGGACTATCACATTGTCAGCAACCTCCCTCCCTGGCTGGTTACATGTCATTCCGCCTACGGATGGCTAACTATCAGTGATCAAATCAACTGACACTGATATGACTGTTTTTCAGTTAACTGGGCATCCAATGCCTTATGCTTGCGTATCTATCTGAAGCAGCTTGCAGCTTAACTATCACGTTCAATGCCCATCTTTATTGAATTAGCAATGCTGTTTACCTTTATGTTGATATTGCTTTGCCTGCTGCCATGTGATAATCTATCTCGCGCATTTTACCGTGAGCATGCATATTGCCTCTCATTCTGCCAGAAATGTAATTAACTACTGCTATGCTACAATTTCCCTCATGCATTGACTGTGATTAATTATATCTGTCACATACTTACCTTCACTGACTGACCTGCCAGCAATCACCTCACATTACCTTTTGATTGATTGTATAGCCCATTGCTATATACCTACCCCATTATGCTATTTAACTTCCTGCGTTGCACCTCCCGTGATGCTCAGAGTCAATGTTTGTTCTAATACTAATCCTCTAATTTACAGCTGCTGCCTTCCGCCTATGACATAACCTACTGCCTTTGATCCAAACGCGGCACCTATCAATCGAAGCACCTTCCATGGTGTAGTTGATGCTGTACTAACCAAAATATCAAATTAAACTGAGCGCTATGCCAGCCACACTTCTCATGCCCTTCCTCCTTTTCTTAACACTAATTATAAATCACCCAATGAAAAAATGACCCTACTACCACAACACAATGGAGTTGCCATGCACAGCAGGTGCCTATATCTAGCTAGGAATGGGTTTAGCATGTCTACATTGTGTTCACCATCACCCTACTGCCTGCCGTACTCCCTTCCTCAGTAATATCACACCCTTCCCTGCTATTTCATATCCTACCATATCAGAATCACCTAGAAAAAAACCGACCACACTTCACTCTCAGATTAAGGCCTTCCCATTACTGGCCTTGCCCCCTACCCTACCCACCAGAGCTCACCACCTCTCTACAAGAATGCAGCTGAGTCAGATTAAGTCCATCCCTTTACTTGCCTTGCCCCCTAACCTACCCACCAGAGCTCACCGTCTCTACAAGAACGCAGCTGAGTCAGATCAAGGCCACCCCTTTACTTGCCTTGCCCTCAGACCTGCCTATCAGAGTTCACCGTCTCTCTTCTAGAATGGAGTACAGGCATGCTCACACCGCTTCAACCCCTCTCTCACAAAAACACCATCTACAGTCGTCCCAGGCTGAACCTTTCTGATGCCTGCATGTCCCGTTACAGGACCCATGAGAACACACAGACTCTCCTCCCGTACTTGCCCACGGCTAAACAAACTTCACTCCTCTACGAACACCAGCCTCATTAGACCCCACATACCTACACCTATTGTCACGAAAACCAACAAAATTGTCAGCAAGACCCTCACCAGTATGAACTCCACAACCCTAAAGGGGGCCCTCATTAATGCCAGATTTGTCTTGGCGCACGCACTGGATGTAGATATCATCACTTCCAATGATCTGGAATACCTAGCAGTTACAGAAACTTGGTTACATTCAGCCTATGGCCCTCAGTTATCCTTAGCTATCCCAGAAGGCTATACCATCATCAGAAAAGAAAGAGACGCCTCAAGAGGGGGGGGGTGTTGCTATCTTTGCTGAAAACATGCTAAACATAAGAATATCTCCTGACCTCCCTTTTAGTGCAGGCGAAGCCACAACATTAAAAATATCCATTGCACCTACCTGTACACTCACCGTCCACATCATTTATAGGCCCCCAGAGCCATTTCCACCTTTGAAGCCGAGATCTCATCACTCCTGACTCATAATATGAAATCCCTTTCCAAAGCAATCATCATGGGCGACTTCAATCTAGGTCTGAACGATCCCAAGGACATCAGCGCTGACCTCCTAGCCAAGTCAATAGAAGCTCTGAGATTCACCCATAGGATTCTCGCACCCACTCATGAAAAAGGCTGAACTCTTGACTGGCTAGCTGAAACTAACTGCAACACCAACGTACTATCTAACTCCCCTACACCCTGGTCAGACCATAATACTACAATCTTTACCACTACCATCAGCACTACAAATCAAAATCTCTCTGTCTCAGCACATACAGCCCCTTCAAGAAGCCAAGAAGCTGCAAAAACATGAACAGAGACAACATATTACCGCTTCTCTTACCCTTCTTCGACTTCAAGCATCATTCCAATAACAACCCTTCAAAATTGGTAAGTCAATATAAGGAAATCATACTTGAAGTCATTCATTGAAAAGGTTGCTCCATTAAAGAGCAGAAAAAAAAAAAACATATAGCACCGTTACCAGTCATTTGCTCGAAAACCAAATGGTCGAATGACCATTTGATAGAAGTAAAATGGTTGAAAAAAAAAGGTCGAATTTTTTTATTTATTTATTTATTTTAATTTTATGGGGGGGTTTCCTCCAACCCCCCTTTTTCTTTATTAAAAATATTTTTTAAGCAACCAAAACTTAAAAAAAATATATAAATTAAAAAAAACAAATTCAACTTTTTTTTATTTTCGACCATTTTGATTCGATCAAATGGTCATTCGACCATTTATTTTCGAACATTTGACTGGACACCATATAGCACATATAAACTTCTGGTTCACCCCTCAACTCAAAGCAATGTGTGCGATTAAAAGATCTGATGAAAATAATTGGCACAAATCACCAAATACAGTCAATAAAAGCCTGTTTCAGGCAGCAGCCAATAACTATAGAAAATAAATTCTCCAAGCCAAAAGCGGAGTATATAACCAAAGAATAACTAAGGCACAATCCAATACTAGAGACCTTTACACCATCCTCCGGGAATTAGAATCCCCAGCACCTACCTCTGACTACACTGTGAAAGATGAACAATGGTGCACTAATATTCAAAATGCGCTATCAGATAAAAGCTCTTCCCTTCAATGCAAAATAGAACTAAAGAAAGCTAAACTTTGCCTCTCACAATATCAGCCTATCCTACCTCTACCAGCAGAGTCTAATACATTCTCTTTCTCGCCACACTCCATCTTATACACTATAAACATCATCAACAGCCTAAAACCTTCCAGATGCAAAGGCGATATTTGCCCGGCAACCATGATAAAAAAAATGTGCAGTAGAATTTGCACCCGTCATCACCAGCCTCAACAATAGCTCCTTCGCCACTAATACAGTTCCCAGTGACCTAAAACAGCCTTGGTCCTACCCCTTCTCAAGAAACCAACATTAGACACTAAAATCCCCACTTCCGTCCTATCACCACCATACCATTCTTATTAAAAATACTTGATCGTGCAGCCTAATTGCAGATACAAAAATATCTAGAAGAGAATAACATTTTAGGCTTAAGACAATGAGGCTTCAGGCCTGGTCATGGTACAGTGACTGCCTTACTAGATTTGAAGATGCAAATGGATCAAAACAAAGGCAAAGGGGAATTGTGCTTCCTCCTTCTCCTAGATCTCTCTGCAGCCTTCAATTTAGTTAACCACAACATTATCTGCAAACATTTAGTTTGCCTCTCAATTTTCAGCAGATTCTATCAAATGGATTAAATCATTCCTTACTAATCACACCATGAGAGTTTTCTCAGAAAACTCAGCAGCCCCATCCATCACAATGACCTGTGGCATACCGCAAGGCTCTTTTGTATCACCCACCCTATATCATGCCTTTACCAAGCTTTTGTTTGACAAACTAGACAATATGGGTATCACGTACACAAACTATGCAGATGATACGCAAATACTAATATCCATTACAGGATGCCACGACACTGACTGAAAAAACCTGAACAAGATATATAAGGCCATCCAGGTGTGGATGGTGCTCAATGAATTATGGCTAAACAATGATAAGACAGAGGTAATCATCTTGGCAATATAACTCAGCTCAGCAACCTTCCTCAGACCTACAAATCTTTCAATATTGATGGTAATAATATTAAAGTGGCCAATGAAATAAAAACACTGGAGTGTATATCAACTCATCGCTTACCCTAAACAGACAGGTTAATGCCGCCGTGCCCTCACCAGTCTATACCACCAAATTGATAAGAGCTAGCAGACCATTCCTCTCTGATAATAATCTCATCACCCTGGCCAGAGCCCTGATACTCTCTAGGATAGATTATTGTAACTCACTATTTGCTGGAACCAGTCTAAGAAACATCAAAAATTACAGGTTGTCCAAAACAACGCCATCAAAGCTGCCTTAAACATTCCCAAACAGGACCACATATCTACCACTAGGAGGAACATCCACTGGCTTCCAGTCCAAGACAGAATCAACTTGAAAATAATAACGCTCACCCACAAATTTATCTCAAACAAAGCACTTCTATACATCAGCAACCTCATTTGCAAAATGCACTCCAACAGAACCACACACTCCCAGTACACCAACCTCCTAGTCACCCCCAAATTTAAAGACAGAAAGCAGGTGGAACAAGCTTCCCGATCATACCCCCTAAATTATGGAATTCCCTCCTGGCCTACCTCAAAAACGACACCTCTTTATGGTCCTTCAGAAAAAGCCTAAAAATCCTACTGTTCAAAACTGACCTTATGTATTAACTGCTCTGTCCTTAGGTTAATATTTGCATGACTCACTTGCACTAAATGTTTATCGTATATATAGTTGTACAAAAATACCTATGATACCTGGTGTAAAATGTGTAACCTGTAACCGCTAAGCTGTGTGTAATAACTTTTAACCAAACCCTTACGTTTTTTGTAATAGCGCCTAACTGCCTGTGGGCTTTGAGCGCTATATAAATGTACAAATAAATAAATAATTGTATCATTGTCCTTGCACCCCACTCAGCCCCCTCTCGTCCACCATGCTGCAATGTATTTCAGTAGAGTAGAGGACTTCATTAATAATACTGGGATGAGAAAGAGTGAGGCTTACACGGGTAGAATACAAATCATCACTGGCACGAACACGATCGGGCAAAGGGGCTAAAGCCCACTGCTGAACCAAGATACATGGTACTTACTAGAACCAGCCTCCATGTTAAAAAGCAAGAAAGGACTGCATGCAGCAGCAAGCCAGCCCTGGATGAGTGAAAACCAGATGCTGGTTCTGTGGTGAGGGATCCAAAGGAAAGAAGCAGAGACGCTGTCAAGAAGGGAAGAGTTTCTACAGGAGGTCCATGCAAGAGGGACCTGGCCGGTGGCCGAGAAAAGCAAAATCTGACCAGTGAAAGCTAAACAAGAAGGAGAACATGTGCAGCCAAGGATGCAAGGGAGAGCCTAATGCTGCATAGCTGCCAAGCACAGAACACTGACCACGACCGCAACACATAATCCCTGCTATGAGCCCAGGACAGACCAGAAACTGCACAATCATTTCCCAAAGGTATAGAAAGGGTTGGGCTGGTTACTGGGGCATGAAGGGAGTTGAATTACAAAGGCACGTTAATACATCCTGGGAGGCAAAAAAAATAACGGAAGAGTTATACAGTTTGATACCAACTTTGTGAATAAACCCATGTGGAACAGTAACTAGCAGGAGAGTACATCATGTCTGTTCAATTGGGCATTAGGTGAAGCAGGGAGAGAGGTCCCCCAAAACAGAATATCAGGGACTTGGACACAAATGAAAATAGCGAAGACCTGCCAGTGTACATCATGGTCTGGGACCCACACGGAAGTGGGCGAAGCCCACAAGAGAAGCCTACAGGTGTCAAGGACCCACACAAGCATGTATAATCAATGGGCTGGGGCTCAGACTAAATTGGCGAAACCCTGGCATAATACAGAGGGGTCTGTAACCCAGAGAAAGGGGAAATAGGCAACAAACCAAATCAGGGAGACCCCGAAACAACCCAAAGGGATATGGGGCCAAAGCAAATGAGGAAAAGAGGCACAAGAGACCAGAACAAGGTTTGGGGTCCCTTTGCCAAAGAGAGAGACGCTTTATGGAATGCAGAAATATAGAATCAAGTCTGGCAGTATAGTGCACCAGATCTGATGCTGCATTGGTGATCTGGAGATATCTTGGACATTGTGTTTTTGTGAACAGACTTGCACTTCTGACCCTTACAAGACTTGTTTGACCTTTCTCTAAATTGGGGGATTCCTCAGTTGGGTACATCCTAATATCTTTGATAGAATTACTGTTGATCTAGAAGAGATTCTGTCCAGTCCTCCATTCCTCTGTGCCGATCACTGCGCACTGCCGCTCCCCTTGCCCCTGCACCGCTTTTGCTAGCCACTCTTCTGCCTTCTGCAAGGCCACCTCTAATTCTTGGCAAGCCTTATTTTCTATTTCCATAATTAAAGTTATCCCCAAGGTTTGTATATGGGAAAGACATACATTTTTCTTGGATAGTAGAATTTCTGGAAACTTTAGAGACACATTATTGGCAAAGAGCATTGAGTATTCACAGTTCTGTGCCATTAGTGGCAATCCAATACAATCTTGGTATTAAACTCACTAACTAGTAGAGCAAATTGGAGATTAATTAATATGTAAATGAGGATCACATCTCCTGTGCCTGAGTCCCTTTGCATTGACATGGCTGAGATGGTAACAAAGGAGAATCAGAAACCACTGAATTAGTTATCCAGTCATTGTTTAAATTTGTTGGTGGCTTTAAATCTTACGGTTGAAAATCTTACATCGAATCCAGACTAAGTTAAAGGTGTATTATATCAAAAGGATTTGAATGCCACAATGGAGAATATTCATGCATACAATTCATTAGAACATCTAAGTACAGACCATAAAAAATGTGGAACAACAGCACCATGGCAAACGAAATACCTGAGTCGAATTCAGGAGGCAATTTTGGAAATTCCACTAGACCTTACATCATACTGGCAAGTAACTATGAGATGTGGTTGTTTCCCGATGGAATTGCCTAACTGTAGATTCTGGCCACTACATGAGGTGACTGAGGATCTTGGACATTTGGTTATCACTTGACCTCAGCTCATGGGGATGTGAGAACTATATTTCAGAAAATTTAAAAACATTTGTACTACTTGGGGTAGGGACTTATTGTGGAATGAATGCTTGGCAGGCTGAACTACGTCAACGGTCCATGCTATGGTAGGATTTGTAAAAGCATTGAAATTAACAGACGATTGACACATAAGAACTTTAGAAATGTTATATCTAATTAAAATGAAGATGTGGTGGTTTTGTAGGGGGGGCTTAATTAATATTTCACTTTGCTCTTAATGTAGCAACTTTTCTTGGAAAATTCAATTGTATAACATTAGTTTTAGATCAATGAAATTAGGATACATCAATTAGCACTGTTTGCAGGAAATACGTTGGAAAAAGAGGTTTAGGCGTGGTGTTGTCAGGAGTTGTTTTGTTTTTATGTTTGTGTGGTTTTAGAATGTCGTGAAGGTGTTTCTGTACATATATGTTGTATATTCAATTTTATTTTTAACATTGTTTCTTGTTGTCAATTCTTTAAAGGCACATTTTGCCAAACAACAATAAAATAAATAAGTACAAATGTCCATACTTAATGCATCTCTGATGACTTCCTGGGGTTCCCTTGATGTTCCCTTTTTGTCATTTCAGGGCGAGAATCGGGGTTGGCGTACCCTGCAGTGTGCTGCAAAGGAAAGGACCCGTAAGGGCCAGGGCAGTGGCCTGTGCGGGCACTTGATTGGTTCACTATGTACTGTCATTGGGGGTGTTCTCTTCCTCCTCAGACATTTACCACAATTCACGTATACTATACATATTTTTTACCTTTTCTCCTTTATACATTGACAGCAAATGTGTATACATATGTTCCAATCCATTTTTAACATGAGTGCCCTCCACAGACCAAGGTTTAAACAATTTGCCCCCAGTTATCTGACCCTACTCGTTCATAGTACTTCAGGATTTTATCTTTATATTGGGAAGTGTTTTACACATGTGCTCCTACTGAGTACCCATAATACCATGAGGCTCTGACCTCCTTCAAAACAACATTAGTGCACCAACTACTCACACCAATATAAAAGCACCTGACCCTAAAACACCAACACTTACACACAATGGCCAACAACTCCCTGCCCTCAAAAACCTTTATATACACAATGTGCTAACAATGTCTAAGAATTAATACCACTATATGCATGCCCACTGCAAAAATACCACAATTATATAAACAATGATGTAGATCCTTCCTCTGCCTCATTTCCTCAAGGCAATGCACCACGCTCCTCCTCAAACTCCCCTTCTAGAGTTGAGAGAAATTCTGTACTTTCTTTATAGGAATTAAAGAAAATGGGTGCTGTAGGTTGCTTGTGCTTGGCCTTCAAATTCAACAGAAGTAGTTCAAAACGAAATGTTACAAAGATATTATTTATTGGTTATAAAGCAAAGTAGCATCTTTGATGGTTTAAAAAAGTGCCAACATACTCCATTTGGAAGCACCTGCTATAGTTGTGCCCTTGCTCTGGCTAATTGAAGGCACAAGTTGTGCATATATAGACAGTATTTACATGTGCAATATAGTAGGTATAATCCTATGCATAGATGTCTTACAATACATACTTCAAGCCCAGTGTTTTAAACAAAACTTTAATAGATCAAATATGAATTATCAAAACATTTTGACTAGCTCATTGGTTTCTTAAATATGCCTAGTAGTTCAGTCAGGGGAAGAAGGGGGACAAACGAGAGACAGAGTATACGCTTGTTAGTTTAGAAGAAAGGCCTGATCTTTGTCATGCACTGAGTTATTGGTGTTAGATATTGTGTTATGTCCGGGATGGGCCTTACTTACAGATTCCATCTGGAAATCTAATCTTCTTATAGTGCTTAGATCCTTGGGATTCAGGTATATTTGTAGTTACAATGTGGCCCTATTGCCTTGGTGCATATCAGTGCAATTCCTAGATGAAGAAAGGTAACATTTAAAGGCCTTTAACATTCTTAAGTGAGATTATGTGCTCATATTCTGATCACTCTATTTTATATTACCTTGTATGTTTAAGCAGTCAAGGTATCAGTTATCTCTGTCTGGTTGTTCTCTTGGATTAGTTCCTTTTTTATCCGTTGTATTCCTTATAGAATTATTGCCTGCAAGTAAATCAGTACATGCATTATCCCTGGTCAAATAATGTCACTAAATGTAGCATTGGCTCGCTTTCCTAGGTTCCCTTTGCAGGGTATCTTACCTTAAGTAGGCTTTAATCATCTGGATGGGGATGCACGCTTTCAGGATGGTGGCCTTACGTATGTGGCTCGATCGTCGCCATCCTGAAAGTGAGTATGCATGTGTTTGCGGCGCAGCAACATCATCTCTCATTGTGCGATGACGTCATCATTGTCGCCGGCAGTTTCGTTTGGCATGCTATGCAGGAGATCTTTTTATTAATTGGATCCTTGCACAAAAATGGTTTGGTAATCGGTTGGAGCATACATTTTCCATGTTTAGCCATACTTTTGAGGCTTTGAACAGTTTCTGAAGCGTGTGTAATGAGTACATGAGGCACAATGCATTCTATATGTTCGTGTTTTATTGGTTTGACACAATAACATTGTTTGTGAATGTATCCTGTTTCTCTTCTTCCTAGTGTGAATCACATATGCAACATATTTAGACACATTTATAAATATATTGAACCATGTTAGGTGCAAGTCTCTTTCTTCAATGCGTGTTGCCCTTGTAGGCCGAATAATGGTATAATGGCATTTAATTTCTATGTTTGGCCATCACTTTAAGGATCCAAATAATTACTGCATCATGTATAATGTTTACATGAGGCACATTACATTCCCAATGTTTGTGTATTGTAGGTTTGACCCAATCACAATGATTCTGGCCGTATGCTGTTTCTCTTCTTCCTAGTGTGGTTCACACATGCAATTGCATCAAATTTAGAGACATTTTAGAAATATATTGTACCATGTTTGTTGCGGGTCTGTGTATTTTATGCGTGGTGCCCTTGTAAGTGGGATAATGGTATGACTACCAATTTCTCAATTGTTCATTATACTAGCAGCACACGGCTATATTGGTCATAAATCGGTTGTTTCAAAGGGTCAAAGAGTGTGCATTTGATTTCTGAACTGCATGTTAATCATATAGTCCATAAGGCCATTGATCAGTTGGGTGAATGAGACCAGTGAGGGTCAACATTGATATCATGTGAGGAGTGCTCAGAATTCTGAGGGTTCTCAGGGAATTCTGAAGTAAGACAAATGTTCCAATTTGGGTTCAATGTTGGTTGTTTTCTAATTGTTGGTAGACTCCGCCCTTAATGGTGTTAGGGTTTTAGGAAAACACTGTTTTAGATTCCTATCCTACCTGTAGGTTTGTTCATTCGATACCACCATATCATCCAGTTACCTGATTAGAATTAGGTTGGGTATGTATTCCTTTATTTTAGACCAGTCGTATGATTGATCAGCGCTGTCATTTGTATACTTCTAAATTTTTTGGATCATTCACTTGGTTCTTCAGTCTTGTTGAGAATGGTTTGTTTTTAACAGGTAAAATTAGTGTATAAATATGTCCTGTACTTCATAGGTCCCTTTTTCTTGTAGATGGATTTTGTAAAAAGGAGTACCACAGTTTTCTAGTGGTTCCATGATATAGTATTGCAATAATTACAAAAAGTAGTGAATTTCATTATCAGCGTTTACACCTTCTGATATTGTTCTCAGATTACATATTGTTTCACCCACTGTTGGCGAACAGTTTTTTCTTGATCACCTAGTCTTGGGTCTGGTTTGATATATTTGATCCTGAAGGAGAAGCTTAGGGTTCCTGGTTGTGTGACCTGTGATGGGTGGACTGATCGGTCTAACGAACTGCACTTAGACCAGAGACTCCTAAATGATGACAATTAAAGGGCATTGGATATGATTCCTAAAAAACGGTGGAACCGTTGGTAAAACAAGTGAGAAGGTGGGCCAAGTAGACTTATTGTTTTCTTCTATTGAACATTAAGTGCATGAAAGCAGTAGAAATGCTGCAGTGACACCTTGGGAAAGGGAACCCTGAGAGTTGAAAGAACCACTGTCTTCGGAAAGGAATCCTGAAGTCCTCCTTTTAGTGTGAACTATATTGTATTGAACTTGGGGAAGGAAACCTCAAGATTTGACTGAACATTGTGGAGACAGATATCCATCATAGCTGTGTTCAAATTGGGAGAGGGAACCCAAGAAAGAACTCTGAGTTTTGAACTGCTGAGACTTTACTTTTCAACACTATTCTGTTGACAAAAATCCCACACCACATTTTCTCTAGATATGAGAATAAGTATAGGTTTTTGGCACAGACATACTTTTTGATTTGGACTTATAGACACCGACTTCTGTGAGACAGGCATGGTATCAAGAGAGAAACAGACTCCAAAGGAACAATTCAAGAAACCTTTATTTACTAAAGTTCTGGGGTTGGTTGGTGTAATACCTAACTGGCCCTAACTCTAAAGGGGTTGTTCCCTCAACTGATGTTTCTAAGGGTCGTTGATGTCTATAAGTCAAAACCCTAAATCTGTCTGTGTCTAAACCTATGCTTACCCTCACTTTTTGACAAAATTTGATCAGAAGCTTTCTTAAAGAAAAATAGTGGTCTGAGAAAAGAGAATGTACACCACAGCTGGGTTCAGGTAGTCTTACCAAGAGGTAAAGCCTGCTTGTGAAAGATAGTTAAATTCAAAAGGGGAGCCCCTGGAACCTTCCATGCACTGTTCTTGCAGCAAATCAAAAAAGTTCACAATGTTTTTAGGTCTCTTGGGGATCCCTTCCCCAAGCTTGGACTCCTCAGGTTTCAACAAAAATATCCAGTTCTTGTTAGGCCTGTCAGGGTTTTTGCGTTTACCCACTTGCACTTTATTTCACTCTTTCTGCTTTAGTGGTACACACTTGCACCTTCTTTCACTCTTTCCGCTTTACTTGTGCACACATTCTTCCACTATTTCTGCTTTACCTGTGCACATTTGCCCTGTCACTTGCTTTCTTTACACCTTCCTTTTCCTTCTCATGCTCCTGGCACACTTGTTTGCTTTCTGATTCATGTCACTTTACACTCTTTTCACTTGCTTTCTGTTTCAGGCTTCTTTCCAATCTATAATTTGCTTTTTTTCAGTGCCGCTTTACAATTCATGTCTTTCTCCCACTCCGCTACAGTCATACGCACGCTCCTGAGTTTCACTCTCATTGAAACTTACCGGGCATCGCTGCGTTGACAGGTGCTGCCTTCTGGATACACAGTGTTGAGGTCAGGGTTATGTTATGATATGTTAAGGACATTTATAGCATGCCCATTCACCAAAGGTATCTTGGTGTGAGGACAGCGACAGCAGGGGAGAGTGAAATCAGAAAAGTAGAGTCTTTGGAGAATGCCTGAAAGTCAGATGGTTCTCAGTACCCCTGAGGGCTGGTGGCAGCTTGTTCCACAATTTACCAGCAGCCACCGAGAATGCCTGGCCACCAGTTCTAACCCGGTGAAAGCTGGGGATAACTAGAAGATGAGCATTGCTGAAGCATAAGGTATGATCAGGGATATAATATAGACATTTGTCCTGTAGATTGTCTGTGCTTTGGTGGTAATAGGCGCAGTGAACTAGACACAGATATTTGAATTTGATCAGTTTAAATTCAGGGAGCCAGTGCAGAGACTTCAGCACAGGCTGATATGTGCACCATAGGGAGTCGCAGTGGCTAACTGGGCGGCCATATTCTGCAGGAGCTGAAGCTGATAAATCAGGCCAAGAGGTTGTGACAAATATGAAGAGTTGCAATAGTTGATCCAACTATTTATAAGGGATGCCACTATCAGAGGACGCAGGTGCTTGGGGATTAAATGCAGGGGGCCTCATTCCGACCCTGGCGTTAACCAAGGCGCTATTAGCACCTTGCTTGACGCCGTTATCTTTCCGACTCCGCCATGGTGAATGGCGGAATTACCGCCCCATTCCAAGGTTGGCGGGGTCGGTAATTCCCCATTCACCAAGGGCCCTTCCCCGTTCCCATTTTTGCCCCATAGGGCTCAATGGGAATGGGGAAGGCGCTAATTACGGCACCGTAAATTACGGTGCCGTAATTAGCTCCTAGGTCCCTTTGCGGGTTGGTTTTTTAACGCCTGCAAAAAAGCAGGCGTTAAGTACCAACCCGCAAAGGGAACTCGGAGTAGGGCGGTAAGGGTTTAACAGCACCAATCTCGTTAACGGTGACCGTTAACCCTTACCGCCCGACTCGGAATGACCCCCAGTATCTTACTAAGTGTTCTCAAAACGAAGTGACTTGTCTTATACACTGCACTAATCTGTGGGGCCATGGATTGTGAGGCTGAAAGAATGACTCTGAGGTTCTTAACTTCCCTCACTTGATTTGGAAAGCACCAAGTGATAGATGCCAAAAGGCAGGAGACCAACAACCCACCACCAAAATCTTTGTCTTGTCTCCATTAAGCTTCAGCCAATTCCAGTCCACCACAGCCCTTCACGTCGTGCAGACAAGTGCACAGATCTGAGGAAACCCGTCCTGATCACGATCATGCCGGACCAGGATCTGGGTGTCTTCAGCGTATGAATAGCACCGGAATCCATGAGAGCAGTTCAGGCTCAGCAATGGCTGAACATAGATGTGAAACAAGATTGGAGACAAGGCCGAGCCCTGCAGAACACCATAAGAATGTGAATAGAATGGGGAGTGAAAGGAAGAAAGAAGAAGAGATTGGCCCCTCTTCATCAGGAAGGATGAAAACCAGGCCAAGACGGGGCCAGAGAGGCCAGCTGCCACGAGGCAGGACAGGAGGATAGAATGATCGATGGTTTTGTATGCTGCATATAGATCAAGCAATATTAGGGCTCCTACCCTGCCCTGATCAACCAGCATAACTAGGTCATCCAGAACCAAGACCGGGACACTGTATGTCCCATGACCTGGATGAAAGCCTGACTGAAAGGGGTAAAAAACAAAGACGTTTCAAGAAAGGAAGAAAGAAGAGGTGCAATTAGTGATTCGAGCATCTTCATAGAGAAAGATAACAGATAGATAGGCCAGTAGCTTGTAGGGACCGACGAATCCAGTGAGGGTTTTTTCAAGAGAGGAATCACTGTAGCTTGTTTCAGTTCTACTGGGATAGAGCCAGTCTGACATGATAGATTTACCGTATTGATAACCAAAGGAATGATGGAAGGCATCATTTCCTTGATTACCATTAGCGCCACCGGGTCAGAAGGAGATGACAACCTAATACGGTTTAATGCATAGAGAACCTTTTCCAAAGAGAAAACAGGGAAGTGCACCCAGGAGTGTAAGGTGGGAATCTTTGAGGTAGATGGGGGTACTGTGAGTACCTGACAGCAGTTTTTGGAGATGGCTAAGTGAATATTATCAATTTTAGTGACACAGATTTTGGCCAAGGAGTTGCACAGATCCTAAGAAGGCGGGATACTAGAAGTGTATTGTGATCTAGAAGAGAAGGATGACACCACCTGCCCCTCAGATACCCTTGGGGCCAGCACAGGTCCCAAGGTGAATGCCGCCAGCAGGATGCAGGCAGCCTCACTCCGGCTCCTTCGAGGCATGGCTCCCTCGCCATGCTGCAGCACCTCACAGACGCCAGGCCAGCGTATTGGCTCACCATTCACTCCAGCCTTCAGCTCCTGCCCCTCTCTGCTCCTTGGCGTATCTGGTCTGGACAGCATCCGCAGCTCACTCATTGCTTTTGGCAAAACCACACCTTTTATAGTGTAGGCGAGAGTCAAGTGGAGTCAGGTGTGCACAGAGTAAAATGCTTGACCTTGCCAGGCTCTATTAATGGGACAGCCTAATGATTGTGCATCTCTATGTTGTTCCTTTGGGTAATTTTCATTGCTTTCGGTCGCCTCTTTCTCATCCCAGTTTTTGTGGGAAATGGGGAAAGGGAGACAGTGCAAGATGTAAATAGCCATAGCATCATAATATGATTGACAGGGGAAAGAGGGGAATCCCATGTCCCTGTCTTTATATACCTCGGGTGATTTCCTTTCTCGCTGGGCTAAACCAGGGGAAGACAAATAGGCTTTGAGATTAAAACTATGTGTTTGTCTTATCTGTCCTCTTTGTCTGTTTTTGTCTAATACGATACTTCCACCTCCTTCTTGGATTATGAACCCTGGTACCTGGATACCCCATGAAGGCTTCCAGCACTTCCTCCTCCTCCCTTGCGGTGCCCTTTGGAATATTGCGTCTCACCTGGGGTACTCCCACAAAAGCAACCCTGGGCTCCGATACTCAGTTTGGGGATCCAAGAGCGGTGGCCCTCCCCGGCCACCTGAATAGATGATTCTTGCGGTCTACATGGCAGAAAACCTCTCGGTTTCTCACACTTCCCTTAGTTTTATGTATTCAGGAGAGCTCCCTACCTTAGTTACAGAACAAGTTAGGCCTTAGACCATCCTGATATTTTAAATAAAAACATTTTTGAAACTTGAAAGCTGTCGTCTGTGTCATCTGTTGATACCATGTCTATCTCACAGGATGCTTAACTTGGATACATTGGGAGTATTAGAAGGGAGTTGGAGGTGAAAAGTACTAAGATACCAGCATTACACTGGGGAGCATTTTCCACGTAGCTGGAAGAAGCAACAGGGAGGAATGATGGGAAAATTAGAGGACTGAGGGAGACCAACGTTCGACTGAAGGGACAAATACAGTCTCTGAGATGTAGAAGGGAAATGGAGGCAGCTCAGATGAGCCCTCAAATAATTCAGAAGTAAGCAATGGATAAGGACAGTGGAGAAGAGCATTGGGAAGATCAGGGTTGTCAGATGCCAGAATATGTACTTGCATTTTTCACTACGATGAAACCACGTCCAGGGGCAAGGCTAGATGGGGCACATCAGGAGGTACCAGTGATAGAGACGTTTCCTTTGGGGGCTGTCTCACTCATATGCCCCCTCTATGACAAGTGGAGTTACGATATATGGAATGGATTCACATCTTTTTCAAGCTCCCCTCAGGCAAGTAACATCTGGTCATTAGGACAGAGAACAACATCAGGGTTTGGTCATTGTCCACATACCTTGGACCTCCGAGGACCTTAGGAGATTGGCAAAGGAGTTTTCCAATATAAGAGAAGATCCCAACAATTTGTGGAGGAACTGCAAACTGTAATCCATCATGGGCTGACATTAATCAGCTTTTGAGGCTAGTGATGCCACCAGATGTGAGCCAGAGGTGAGTAGAGCGGGCAACTTGGCATGCCGCTGATCCAGGCACAGAGGACACTCTCATGCAGCCAAGTGAAGGATAATGATGGTGGTAACAGAGGTGGGCCTTAGAAAGACTGATTGGTCAAAAATATTGAATTGCAAACAGAATAAGGGCAAATCTTCCACCAATTTCCTGGACAAACTGGAGGTGTTGTTCACTCAGCTCTTTGGTATTACAGAGCTGGAGGAGACAGCTCAGGGGGCTATAGCAAACGCATTAGTTTATGGCTTTTTTTCGAAGGCACAGTTTAAGTATGTGTGCATATGCTGGCAGACCAAGCCATTGGCAGAAGTGAATCATTGTGTCACTTGCCATAAGCAGAAGAAGGAAACATTCAAGAACACACTCATGACATTGAAGAGTATTTATGGACAGGTGCATGGACAGCTCCGAGGAATGGTACACTATCCAGGAAATCAGGCCCAAAGGGGGTCCAAAAAAGGGGAGGAGGCATGGGCACAGGTCAGGTGGATTACGAGGTGTACCAAACCCAGCAGGGGAGATATATGTAACAGCCGAAGGAACTGAGACAATTGGGATAGCTCGATCAACAGCAGGCAAGGGTCAGCAAGTGCAGGGAAATTGGAATAATCAGCAGCCTCCTAGAGCCATGGAGTGCCATTTAGACCACAGAGGCCACAGCCCCAAGGTAATACTGCTCCCATCAATGCCCAGATGCCACAGCTAGGAGGGCAGGTCCAAATGCAGACAGCACCAATAAGTGCTATGTCCCAATTTCCAAATTTAAACACTAACCCTTTCATCCCGGGGAACCCACGAGGGTAGGAAAGGGATTTGAATGTGTTCTGACTGTAAGACCATATATGGAATAAAGGCACAATAACCATATACTAATGACACGCCAGTCGTGGGTTTCGTTTCCTAAACAAGTCTGGTTTATTTTCAGAGTATCTCAGTCGGCCGACCGGGTCTCAACGCCTCACGATGTCTGTTCACAGACACCGTGAGATGAGAGAGAGTGAGCAGTGGTAAAGCTGTCATATAATACATCATCATTCTACAGCAATATTCGGTCCGCCCCTATACGTGACATACAAGCTAGGGTTCGATAATTGACAGTTACGCACGTAACTTCATTCAGTCTAAATATTTAGTATTTCTAGCCGAGGCTGCAGAGACAGTTTTTTGTTATGGGGAACACGGGGCATCGGCACAGGGAAGGATATCATGTTCTAGCAGGGAGACATTCCACTGACATTATCTATTCGCTGGGCTCATGGGCTAAGGGTCAGACAGTTCTGAAGCAGAGAAAATACCATCCTTTGTGAAGGAGCACTGCTAGTTGCATATAATTCTCATTTAACTGTCTTTTACAACAGCGCCTGCAAGACAGGCTGGCACCTGGGCTACTGATTAGTTGTGGCTTATGTGCAGCTTCAAGGCATTACCGAATAAGAAAAACAATGTATTTCTGCAGGGTTTCACATTCCTGTCTACGTTAGAGTTCAAGCTGTGGCCTCGCACCGTGAGTGGATCTGAAGCACAGAATATATTTGCCAAGCGCTACAGAAAAGAAAATGGCAGACAATTACAAAATGTACTCCCAATGGTCATATTCAGGTTTCATGGTTTGCAATGTTTGTCACATGATGTAATTCGCTTCTGGCCAACATACTATTCATACTATTCGGGCTATACGATTGCATTTACGGTTTCACATGACAACCAGGAGGGGAGCGGACTCTGGTAGCACTAATGAACTCAGTCAACCAGCAATGTCATTATGTACAATGTCATGTGCAAGGGATACCTGTGTCGTGTTTGCTGGACTCAGGGGCAAATATATCTGTTTTGCAAATTAATATTGTTCTCAATGTTCATATATCAAGACAATCAGTGAGAGCTGTAGGCATATTGAAAACTACTGTTGTACACGTGGTGACGGAGCCCCTTACTGTATCTTTGGTGCCCATTACAGACCCACATACTTTTCTTGCAAGTCCAACATCACCTGCACATTTGCTGCAGAGAGATTTGTTGTGCAAGATGCATTGCACTACCTATTGCACCCAGGATGGGTTGTTTTTGATTGTGCCCTCAGATAATGCAGTAGCAGTGATGGTTACATTAAGAGAAGAAACAGGAGGGAGCCCAGTCATTGAATCATTGCTGAGTCAGGGAATTATTGTCCAAATCAGTAGATCATGCGATTTTTCCTGTGAAGAAGCCAGGCAAGAAGGTTCATCATTTTGTGCAATACTTGAGGGCTATCTATTTTTTTAAAAAAATGTTTTTATTAATGCTTTTAGTTTATATTCAATCAAGAACAAACTTTTGCATTTAAATTCACAAAGTAAAAATCACAGTTCCTCAATAAAAACAATTAAAATCACTTTGATGGTGGTATGTGCATTATAGAGTCAAAGTTGCTGACCAAAGTTTTCAGATCATATCTACTTCTTAGCTTTTTCCCATATGTCGTAGGCTACAGCATTATGAACTATAGATTCGGCACCAATCAAGTCTGACCAGAACTGATCCCTGCTTTTATACTCCATGTGCTTGGCTCGCACTCCATAGCCCTTGATGTAGAGGGGTTTCAGCACTGTACAAGCAGTCAGTAAGTGTCGAGTTGTTTCCACTACTATTTTGCGATGCCTGCACATTTTGTCTTCGGCTTGGTGATCAGTCCTATTCCACTTGTTTGTATATTCTTTGGTCCCCAATATATTGAGCCTTAATTGCAGTCTTAATCTCCTCATTGAGGGATTGGACCATTTGTTAATAGGTTCTAGGTTTGCTCCTATCAAAACCTTGGTGAGTATACTCTCTGTATCTACTCAGCTTACACAGACTATCTACGTCTTTTATCTTATCCATCTCCCTGGATTTCATTTTGATGACTGTCTCATAGTCGTTGACATATTGTTTCTACTTTTAAACCCAAAGAACGCAGATAGAAGTCCGCAAAGTGGTTCTGCTCTTTCCTGAAATAGTTGGAGAAATCGCCTTTTGTTGTTTTTCCCATTAACCGAAGGAGAGGATTCGTACCTGCTATCCCTTTGCTGATTTTTAAATGGAGAAGTGTTTTTTTTTTAATGGACCAGCTTGTGAGTAAGGATTCTAATCCATACTCTAGTCTCAGGGTCTCCACTGGTACTCCCTTGGGCATGTTCATTATGGAACGAAGGATTTTCCCTTCCATTTTCGGTAAGCACCCAATTTCCTTTTCTGGCAGTGTCTCAAGTGCGTACAATATTGCCAGGCACACACTAGATTTGTATATTTGTAGAAAACCTTCAATGTTCCCGCCTCCTTTGTGCTCCACAAAGCTTTTCATGGCCAACCACCTTTGCCATATTTTGGGAACAGTGTATTCTTTGTGATGCGTTACAAATGGTGTTGTCCAAAAGAGAAAACCCAGATATAGCACTTTGGTTGCCCTTTCCAATTTTGTACCTTCCAAGAACCATGATTTATTTTTTGACTTTCTATGAGAGTCTTTCAGACACATTATCCTTGTCTTATTCTAATTTATAATCATGGAATTCTCTTTGGCATATTTTTCCATGGCGTTCAGGGAGCACTGCAAGCCAATTTGTGTCTGATCGAAAATGATTATGGAGTCAGCATAAGCCATCATAACCACTTTTACACCATTTAGGTAGGGCGGAAAGTTTCTTGTGTCCAATAAAGCTCTGCCGTATATAATTTATACAGGACAGGACCCAAAGCTCTACCCTGTTTTAGCCCCTCCAGTGTTTCGATACATTTTGTCACTACGCACTCTTGACTTAGATGGACAGCCACTGTGGTGTTTTTGTAAGGCTCCTGTATAAAGTGTAGTAGCACTGGATCGATGCCCCAAGATTTTAGTTCAATCTACTTCTTGACACTAAGTCAAAAGCGTTTGAAAAGTCCACATAGCAGCAGTACAATAAGTTTTCACCTTTTGGACGTATTGATCTCAAGAATTGCAGAGCTGTAATGTTAGTTGTTGAGGGCTATCAATGAAGTGGTGATACCACCCTTTCCCCTGCTGCATGTTGCCCTGTATCCTACCAGATGCTACATATTTTACTCTGGCCGATATGTGTTCACCTTTTTTCTCAGCTTCTTTGCATATCTTGTTTGGATTTTCACATTGGGGGGTCCAATACCATGGATCCATTTGCCCCAGGGCCATGAACACACTTCAACCCTCTTTTCACAACAGTTAAATACATATTCGGATGATATAAAGCTGCCTGAGGAGTCATTAGAGATGCAATACGTTGATGATTTGTTATTTGCCTCGCCATCATATGAATACAATGCTTGTAAGGAAGAGACCAAGGTACTGTTGAAAGCATTTGCAGAGAAAGGGCATAGGCTTCCAAGAAGAGGTTACAATTAAGTGCCCTCAAGTGTGAGAAACCTGAAGGCACGCTCACAGCTACTCCCCAGGGATCTTCTGTTCAGGTGGCTAGGAAAGGTCAATTGTTTTTGGATCCCGACCCTGGGGGTGGACTAGGGAGGGAAGATCACCTGAGTGGAGAGACCATGAAGATTGGGGAGAGGGTGCCAGAAGGCGAGACACAGTACCCCCCTTTTCCTGACGTTGAATTATCTAACCCTCCCTTTGTAGGCTATTGTTCATATCCCAATTACCCTCTGAAATTACACAAAGTACTGAGAAGGGAAAGATTCCACAAAGAGTAGTGCAGACTACCTATAGAAAACAGCACTAAAGTACTGAGATGATAAACAGGGACCCTGGAGACTATGGAGCTGAAGGTCAGGTATGTTCCACTGAAGAGGGACCCTGGAGATTATGGAGAACAGGGACCCTTGACACTATGGAGCTGAAGGTCAGGTATGTTCCACTGATTGGTTTAACTATAGTCAGTCAAGTCCAATCCAGGACTCACACCTGAAACCCTTTGAGAGGGTTCTGGTGCATAAAATGTAAAGCAGAAGACACGAGGAAGAGATAGCTGCCTTGGTCGAGAGGGAGAGAGCAGCAGGGAAGCCAATAGCGGCTCATCTGTGAGCCAGAGGAGAGTGGAACATGAGAATGCTGGAAACTTGCAGAGCAGTGTGCTCTGTAATAGCCCTGTAATAACATGGCAAGGGAGCCATGTCTCCAGGGAGCTGGTGAGGTCAAAGGAAGGAAGCTGTCTGGAGTGTTGATCCTTCCCATTTGGTTCTATGGATGCTCTATCACCTGGGTGGAGGAGCTGGCACAGGAGTGCCTGAGGGGCAGGTGACGAGACCCTGACCTCATTCTTTGAAAAGTCGTGACAACAGAGGAGCTGTGATATCCAGAAATGCGACCGGTGAGCTTCTGTGTGTTAAGAAAACTGGTACGCAAATGCAAGATAAGAGGTCACATTGTGACAGAGCAGGCATGTGCCGCCAGTATGCTTATGAATGACTACAAGCTGTGAGGAGAGCAAGAATAATTGAATGCTACGTTACTAATTCAATACATTGAAAGTTACTGCAACACTGGGCCTCATTACATTGGCCCTCATTACAGGTTTGCCGGTCTGGAATTAACAGTGCCGGTAAAACCGTACCTGCACCGTTTTCCTGAACAGCAAACCAGGTGCAATGCCACCCGGCCGCAGACATTCACTGAAACACTGGCACCATTACGAATGGGGATTAACAGAATTGCCAGCGCCAGATTTACCGGACCACCGGGGCTGTAAGGCCCCGGCAAGTCCGGCACCGGTAATTCATTGCAGGTCCAGCAGCAACCTGCAGGTTTTTCCGACACAGTTACCTCCGGACTTGTAATGAGGGCCATTGTTGCAGTTCTGGAAATGAAGGTGCCGTTAAGCTCACCAGCACCCTTTTTTCTGGACCAGCAAACTACGTGTTTACCTTCTGGAACTGCTGTGTCTGACAGGTCTGACGCTGCTGGGCGCAGCAGTCACAGTAGGCAAACCCTTTACGGTAGCACTGCCACTGATAACAATGGTGCCGGTGCTTCCATGTCCGCACTCTCATAGAGTCCTATGTGACTCTATGGGAATGGGGATGAACAAATATACCAGCACCTGACTTCCCTGCCACCGGACTCGTAATGAGCCGGTGGCACCGGGAAGTCCGGCGCTGGTAAATTTTTGTGGAAACAATATATCAGAGTTGTCATGTCTGATGAATCTGAGTGTGTTCAAAAGTCTCTGATCAATTAAGGAGACAGAGAAAGTAATAAGAACAGTCAATAATATTAAAAAGAGATGGACAATTGTGAATGAGCACCCAAGAGGAGCCAGTGAAGTGTCAGCAAAATGGAGAACTAGCAAAACAAATAGAAATTAAGGTTGTAAATCAAAACCTACAAAGTGGAGGTTGAGGAAAACGAGCCAAAGAAGTGGCAAGAAAGATAAATCAATATCCTCTGAACTTTTAAGTCTTCTGAGTTGGTTGTTAAACACCAAAGCAATTTAAGTCAAGATGAATCAGTGCTTGCAGCTTAGGAAAGGGAACCCTATGCTCCTTTGGAACTTTCTTTGGTGAATAAGTTCTTGATGAGTGGAAGGGAACCCTGAGCTCCTTTTGAACTTTGTTTGGTGAATCAGTGCTTGAAACTTGGGGAAGAGAATCCTGGGCTCCATTGGAACATTGTTTTGTAAACTAGTGTTCGAAGCTTGGTGAAGGGCACCATGAGCTTCTTTGGAACATTGTTTTGTGGACTATTCCTGGAAACTTGGGGAAGTGAAATCCAAGATCTGAAGGAATATTTGAAACCTATAATAGTTGGAACTGTATTCTTAACTTGTGAAGTGAGCTAGAGATTGCTTCAGACTTTAATTTGAACACTAAATGAGTTAGAATAACCCTACACTACATTTTAGATGTGAGGGCAGGCATATGTTTTGAGACAGATATACTTTTGATTTGGACTTACAGACATATACTTTACTTAGTTTCTTTAGGTAGTGAAAATCCCCACAATAGCTTTAAGGCAAGTTAGGCATTACACCCATCCTGATGGTTAATACATATGCTACTGTTGAATTTATAATCTTTTGTCTGTGTCATCTCTTGATAACATGCCTGTCTCACACAAGGCACATTATATGGGGCATTATATTATGAAGGGATGTTGGCTAATATCCACCTTCTGGACTACAACTCAAATGTGAGCTTTCTTAGGAGCAGTCCGTTTCTGCTGGCAGTAGATCACAGGATTGCAGAAATAGTCAAACCACTACAAGACTTTACCCGATTAAACACTATAGAGCCATCACAGTGGAGGCCAGAAGAAGATGAGGATTTTATTAAGAGTAAATGACTATCTGACAACGCTACCCTATTATAAGAAAGGATGGTCCTTATATTGTCACAAAAAGAATGAGATTACTCTTGCTATCCTTACTCAGAACTATGGGATCCATCATAGAGCCATAGCTTATTACTGTAAATAGTTGCATAGCGTATTACTGTAAATAGTTGTACACGGTTGCAGCATGGCTGCCACCTTGTCTATGATCCGTGGCTTCTGCTACTTGGGTGGTAGAACAAAGTGAGAATATCCTACAGAGATGTTCCACAATCTGTGGTGTCATTATTCATGAAGACAAAGAATCAGCACATGTCTGATTCGAGAGCAAATATGAGATGTTTTTACTGAACTGCCTAGTTACTGTCTGGTGATGTCACGTACAGACGTCTCCAATATGCCACTGCCTAACACAGATCTCAAGCATTTCCTGGAAGGCTTATTTTTAGAAGTCAATGCAGGCATGTAGCTGCAGGGTATGTGGTATGTGCCCATGGAGAGGTGGTGGAGAGTGGCAAACTGGCCAATATGACATCAGCACACGTGGCAGAATTAGTATCCCTTCCAATAGGCCTTCCAGTTGGAGGCTCAGCATTCTGTTAATGGTCATACCGAATCACGATATGCATTTGGCCTAGCCTATGACTTTGGTCAGCTCTGGAAGCAGAGAGGCTTCATGACCTCAAAAGGTACACCCATAACGAATAGTGAGTATGTACTGGCCCATCTAGATGCCATAATGTTGCCTGAGTGGATTGCTATCATTGAATGTGCCAACCACCAGGCTAGTTGTGGGAATTATTTTGCTGATCAAACCGCCAAATAGGCTGACACACTAGAGGACAGAAATGTATATGTTTTACCAGTTTAAACAGTGCTGGAGATTATTCTGTATAAAACACTAGACAACATTTTGCATATGCAAGAGAATACACCTTCTAATGACAAGGATAATTGGATCAGAATGGGTTGCCGGTTGCATGTGGACTCTCTGTGTTGAGATTAGAATGGTCTAATAGTGGTGCCAAAAATATTACTGTCACGCCTCGTCATGGTGTACCATGGGCAGGCACATGTTGGTAGGGATGGAATGACAATGTCAGAAGGATGTTCATGGTTTACACCCGAGTTCTCCACTTGCGCCCAATAATTCTGCCAAAGATGTGTAATTTGTTTGCAAAATAACATGGGGAAAAGTGTACCAATTAGACCGGGGGGCACATTTTTCCCTCTATAAACCATTTGTAGTGTTACAGATTGATTTTCAACTGCCAAAGTAAAATATGTGACAATACCTGCTTGTGATAGTGAATGTTTTTTTTCCGGTTGGGTGGAAGCCTACCCATGTAGAAAAGCAGATGCAGTGACTGTTGCAAACATTGATTTGTGAGTTTGTATCCAGATATGGACTACTTATATGTAGTAACAGTGATCAGGGAACTAATTTTGTCAACAAAATGGACTCTTGCAGAGTGCCTTGTGAATGCAGATTGCTGATTGCTAGCCATTGCATTGATTACTTGATTACCTGCTCCAACTTGTTTTTGAAAGCCCATACGAAATACCCGCTGTGCGATCTGGCAGGCACACTCTTGCTGAGTGCCTTGCGAGTGCAGTGGCTGATTGCTGGCCGCTGGACTGTTTACCAGAATACCTGCCTTGCTGTGTTTTTGGAACGTCCAGAAAAATCACGTGCTGTGCACTGTTGCATGTGTGGTCTTGCTGAGTGCCTTGTGAGTGCAGTTTGCTGATTTCTGGCCATTGCACTGATTGCCTGAATACCTGCACCACCTTATTCTTGGAAAGCCTATCAAAATCATAGGCTGTGCATGCTCTTGCTGAGTGCCTTGTGGGTGCAGTTTGCAGTTTGCAGCGATGGCGGAGAGGCATACGCCAGTTTCTTTAGGAAGTAAGTGCTTTGTGGCTGTTTTGTGGTCTTTTCAAGAGCTGTTTGCTGAACACCTATTCACAAATGCCTGGGAAAGCAGGTACAAAAACGTATAATTTAAGGAACACCAATAAGGTGTACATAATAAGTAAAGACACAATTGTTTGGGATGGTACTGCCAATCGTGGTAAACTGGCTATGCGTCTGTCCATGTCTCACATTAAAGGAAAAATTAAGCTGTGGTTAAAATGCACACGATTCCATGCAGCCATCAGGTAACTGATAACGTGCAAGCCTTAAGCCCAGCTGAGCTTTATACATTGCTCCGGTGGAATTGTCAATGATTATTGATAAAACTTTGACTTCGTCTATGGAACGAGCATCCTCGTCTAAGGGAAGGCTGTCTTGCTCCCCTTGCTTAACTGATATTGTTAATGTGTGGAATTCGCCCAAGTCTCCTGTGGCAGTACAGATGGTACTTTCTCAGAATACGTCTGATAGATTAAACTCTGTGGCAACTGGTGCCCTGGATTGTGTGGCTACGAGTTTCGCTTTACACATTTTATTTGCCATCACATTCACTACTTGGTACAAAAACACTTTGTGACCTTGAATAATTTGGAGAAAGATCTGAAAAGTGCAGGGAGCTGCACTAATGTGCTAAGTATCCCTGGTAAGCAAAGTAAAAGAACCTGTGAAGTGGCCGAGCTCATAAGACTACATCTCTGGATACCTCAGTGGCACCGAAGGTGGATATCCTGGAATCTACGAAGGTCTAGGACGGATTAGAGGATTCAGGGGCTACTGATGGGGATCCCGCTCCATTAAGGAAAAAAAAGGAGAACATTTAAGGAAAACAAGGTCATTGAAGGTAATCGTGGTGGAAGACGCCCACACATGGGACAGGATGAATATGTGCTTGTAAAATCGATGGCATGTATAAAAAAAAAGCCAGAAAAAAAGCCACGAGGCATATGAAGAGATACAACAATAGAACTGGTAATCTCACTCATTGGGTCTCATTACGACCATGGAGGTAGCCATGCCGCAATTTGCGGCATAGCTACCCCCATACCGGGTACCGGGTCCGGGTTCCCTGAATGGGGAAATACCGGGCCATTCTGACCTTGCAGGGCCCGGCATTTCTCCATTCAGGGGACCCGGACCCAGTACATCACATTCCCATGTGAGCCCCCATAGGGCTCAATGGGGATGGGGAGAATGCAAACAAAAGGCTCGTTAATGACGGGCCCGTTGTTTGCATCCTGGTCTGCTCGCAGGACCCGCTATGGACGCATGGTTTTACCAGGCGTCCTTAGCGGGTCCCGCGAGGAGACCTCGTAATGAGGAGGTAGGGGGTTAACTGGGCTGTTAACCCCCTACCGCCTAACGTGTAATGAGCCCCATTGACATTTGGGAGAAAAAGACAAGTCCTATATTAAAGATAACCATCATCAACCAGTTTGTGTTGCCTTAGATTCAGACCAAGATGAGAGTAGTCAGACATTTCTTTACCTGCATCTCCTTCGCCTTTCTTGAACACTAAGAAGAAGCAGCAGGTATTCAAGGAAACGCAGAAGGGACTGGTCGATGACAAGGGCATTCCGTGTTTGCCTATCCTGCATCTAACCTCGTTTACTATTTACAGTCTGTTTGAATACCTATATTAATCGTAGCTGTCTCCTGAAGCTTTTCCCTCATCCTCCTGCACTTAGAGTTCTAAAAAGTGAAGACTTTGATTATGGCAAACATATTGAAACCCAATCTCCCACCTCAACCAGAGTACATTGCCGTGGGTCTGAGATTGCTTCTGTAGTTAGGTGAAACACAAGTATCCCTTTTAAAACGGGGATACGATCTAGAGCATGTTGTGCCTAATCATGTAAGTAGCGCTGCAAGGGCTTGATGGATAATGGCGGTGGCTACTGAGTGTGTAACAACTCAATAAAGTGCAAATGCTGTGTGATGTTGTCAGGGCTAATGTGAGTAAAACTGCTCCCTCGATTAAAGCTCACCGGGACTGGCGGCTCTCTTTTGTTCCCTAGAGTGAATAACCCTTGATCCTCATTGTTGCTGAAAACCTGGAATATGTGTGGTTGTTCCCACTTGTTTAGGGATAATGGATCCATGAATTTGATTTTTCCAGCAGATCTCATGCTGCGACAAGAGACTTGGTTGGTTTTAATAAGAAAGCTGACAGGGAAGAGAGGGGTTGTCCATTGGGGGCTTAGTTTCATAAATTGTTAATTATTTAAGATTGTATGAAATCCCAGTCCATCCCGATAACCTACATTTGTTGATGGTGGAAATACCCCTGTCTGTTCATCCTTACATACTAGTGGTGAGTAGCTATGACACTCTGGGGTGAGCGAACAGAAATCATTCAACACTGTGTATACGAAACAGTGTGCTCCAGAGCTGCTCGGATGGGGTAGATTTTATCTAATGGAGAAGTTACCGCATCTATTTTACAGAAAATTGAAATTAACGTTTTACTTTTTGTTTTGTATGCAGGGGGAGAGTGGTCTAAAATCCTCAACCATAGGTTATTTCTTTGGGAAAATCTGCAACCGGGGGTGGGGCGTAGGGTGGGGGGTTGCTATGAATAGTCTATTCAATGAGCGACCACACTAGCGACCACACTGATGAGTATAAATTGCTGGAGAGCCTGAATGAGATTATAATAATAATTTTTCTTTTATAACAATACCAATGAGTGGTTTCTAAGCATGGGATCGGGATTCAAACCTGTGGTGGGCTGCATTGTTTTGCTTGCAAGACAAACACATTGCCCCTGGGCTATCCTTCCTCCCCAAGGAAGGGGAGGATAGTTAACTGGATAACCCTGATGACCTTTATATTATTACCTATGGGTAGGTGTAGGTTTTGTAAAGAGGAGATACATTCCAGATGTGTGTTTGACAAAAAGATTAGCTCCGAAAAAAAGGACTTGTGACAGGAACTGCAATACATTAGGAAATCCTGTCTGTTGGAGGATGTCAAAAAAGGAAAATATCAGGGCTTTGAAAAACAGATATAGGAATTGTGTCAACCGCCAAAAGGCCTTGCTACACAACGCTGCATGGCAGTCTATGTTTGTGATATTAAAATCAGTTGATAGCAAGAGACAATTGTCATCATATACTAAGAACATACAAAGAGTTCCATCTGAGATGGTCTGTTGTATAAATGAACATACCTCGAATAGTTAGTTAAACAAGAAATGTGATCCTGATAAGCAAGCCGATTTGGTCCAAACGGCCATCAGCTCGAAATTCAAACAATCTGTTCTGGTTGACATTCTAAAAAGGTCTTAAACAGTCATGGTCTCCTGAGCCCAACAGTGTTTGTAACTTGGTACTGAAGGCGAACACTATTATCTGGTTTGAGATCCAGAGATTGTTTTTTCATAAAATAATGGCAAGTGAGGAAGTCCCTGATTCCCAGTGTATATGTCCCATCTGATCCCCGTTTATAAGATGGGTAACACAGATGACCCTGAGAGATATCAGCTTTTGGCCTTGGCTGACAATGCCAGCAAACATTTTGAACAGTTTTGCTGAAAGAAATAAAGGCCCTTATTCAAAGAGCGTTTTTCAATGAATTTTGCCGTTATAAAACGCTTCTGTGAATTAGGCCCAAAGTGTTGGGTTGAAGCTTGTGACATCTTGAGCTGTTTTCAAACAGGATTCAGGAGAAGTCTATCCACTAATAAACATATCTTTCTAGTCAACTCTCTAGTCAACTCTCTAATTCAGCAGTCTAAACAAACTAAACTGCATGTTTTATATGTCGACTTCACAGCAGCATTTAATTCTGTTGATAGAATAAAACTGTGGGAAAAGCTGAAGGAGCTTGGAATGCCCATACATCTCCTGTATGCCGGCCAACATTTATACCAAAATAACTTTGTCTGTGTAACATTGAATGGCTTAGGGTAACTCTCTACTCCTGTCTCGATCTGGAGGAGGTAAGACAAAGTTGTGTACTTGCTCCCTCCTGTGTAACCTGTTTTTCTCTGACCTGGCGTCTTCCCATTCGGAGATTACTATTGCACCCCCCAGATTTGGGCTTACCTATATGGGAATGTGTTGTGGTGCCCACGCCATCCTGTCATATGCTGAAAACAAAGGTTTAAAGGTAAATATGAGAAAAACACAGTTGATGGCCTTTGCTAGAAGTAGATCTGCGTGTCCCCGTATCTCGTACAGAGAAGGAGACATTGGGCCTCATTGTGACCCAGGCGCTAAGTGTTTAAAGGCGCAGTAAAAGGCTGCAGCGCCGTTAAACACTTAGCGCCTAATTACGAGGTCCCTTTGCGGGACCCGACCTTAACGGCTGGTTTTACCAGCCGTTAAAATAGGGACCCGCAAAGGGACCTTGGTGCTAATTACGGTACCACAATTTGCGGTACCGTAATTAGCACCTGCCCCATTCCCATTGAGCCCTATGGGGAAAAAAATGGGAATGGGGAAGGGCCATGGCGGCATGGGGAATTACCGCCCCACCAACCTCGGAATGGGGTGGTAATTCCCCATTCCGCCATGGCGGACTCCGGCATGGACCATGGTGCTAATAGCACCATGGTTTAGCGCCGGAGTCCTAATGAGGCCCATTGAATGAGTTGACATCTACTGCTACCTGCATTTTGAGTTTCGTCCAGAAAAGGTGAAGACCTTCTTTTGTGTGAAAAACGTGCTAAAGCCTTGCCCACTATGTCAGCGATTAGACAATTTGCCAAACACACGGCTGGGTAGAGCATTATTGGTATTATCTGTATTCATAGGCAGAAGTTTGTTTCTTTATACCCTTGAGACATCTTATAGGGATTATTCAGACTGGTGCGAACAGAGTCGAGGGGGTTGTTTGGAGAAAGGTCTTGGGTTTTTCTAATGCTTCCCCGTGGAGGCAGTGAGAGTGGAGTTATTCTTGATCTCTTGCCCCATTTTGAGATTGATCAAGGACATAAATTATGTATGCTGATGAGAGCTTTCTATTGTACATAGTGACAAATGCACTATTGAATCAGAACAGCACTGTGTTGCAGACCTATACAAGGTTGAAAGAGTCTTTCTTTCTAAACGCAGTTTAGGTATTGTTTTGAAATCATTCTGAAACGCTGATGAAAATGGTAGGGCAAATAGCCAGAAAGAAATCACGTATACCTTTTTTGAAAAGTCTTTCCCATTTAATTAACCACAGTACTACATATGTCAAATTCCCTCAGTAGTAATTAGAATGTTGTTCATTTTACTTAATTTCAATACACTAGAAGTGTTGGCTAATATGGGTGCCTGGACGGGCATCCCATTGTACAATCGTACTTGTAGATTGTGCCTTGATCAGAGTCAAGTCTAGACTATTAAACATGTCATAACATCATGCCCTGCAATGTATAGGTTCTATGCTTTATATAACAGTAAACATGTCGAACACATGCAAACAATAAGGAGCAAGAAATTTAGGTTGAGAAGTGTTTCGGGTTTCAGCCTAGGCATAATCAAAACAATTGTTCAAGTTTGGAAAGTTTCTGACAGTATGCTGTCAAAAAAGGGGCCTGAATTAAGTTAGGTAATTGGTCTGTGGGAGGCCGGTTTATTTTGTCTGGCCATTCTAAGGTACGATAACTGTTAATTTTGCATATATTTGTGTTGTATAGAATATTGTGTATAGTTTTGTATTTATGTTTGGTTATCTATTTTCATCTGTTTTATGAAGAACCTATATTTGATCCTTTATTGTATTTTATTTTGTGATAATGTTGGGTGAACAGTTTGTAAATGTAACACACAAAACAAAATAAAAACAAAGTTATTAAAACACTGCTATCCATGTTGAAGGTACAACATAACTTGCATTGCCTCACTACCCCCAGTCAGCAAGGACATTAGAGAGACAAAAGGGGGGTTTTGAATAATACATTGACCAAACTGTGTCAGGAAACTGGGTTTAAGTGGCCAGAAGCCCTCCCACTAGTCTTTAGTATGAGAAGTACACCTAATAAGAAAACTGGTTTGGGTCATTGTAAAATTCGCTATGACCTATGAGATTACCTGTAGCAGTACCAGTAAAAACGGTACAGATAATGTTCAATTGTAGGATATTTCCACCGAAACCAGACTCTCCAGGTCATTCATTGAAGCCTGGGGAGAGTGTCCTGATAAAGGTTCACCAAAGAAAGACAGCTCTAGCCCCCAGGGCTGTACCTGGTGTTACTCACCTCAAACTCAGCTACACAGGTTCAGGAGCAACCAACATGGGTGCATGTGAGTCACTGCAAATGGGCTGTGGCACCTGCAATGAAGTTATGGTTGCTTTGCTAATCTGTCTATCTGTGCTGCCTTACACAAATGTAGTTATAGGAGAAAACGACTCTATTGTGCAAACTATTTTAGCCATGAAAGACTTGACTAACGTTGTGACATCAGCTGATGTCAGAGCTTGGCTATGGTATAAGAAATGGTAGATATTGCATTAGCAGGGGAACCTGTCATCTAAATAGAGCCATGGAATGTGGAGTGGACCTTTGGCTGGGATTTATAACAAGGCCCCCGAAGGTCCTGTAGGGGTAGTACCAAATCCCCGTAAGGCTATACCAAATTGGATGAGTAATAACAATTATCTTGAACTCTGAATTGGAAGAGTCCACAGTGAATCCCCTGCCTTATCTTGGTAATAGAGGAACAAGTGACACTACTAACATACCTAGTACTGTTACAGAAAGGTTGCCTGCATTATACCCAGAGCCTTCACATGTCTCTGATCTAATATATTACGGCCATTCTGTTCCTTTTATTAGGAGAAGAAACAAAATGATTTCGAAACTCATCTCATGCTATAAACAATGGAGAGGAACCACAGTAGTGACAGCTCAAAGAGAATTGGCAGTAATGGAAGCACAGCTCCAGACCAGACAAACCTTCCCATGATGGTGGTGCTAGGTAATTTTGAATTAGAGGATGTCAGTGCTGTAGTAGGTAAATGGGGGGAACGCTCAATAGATTCTGAGCATTATTGACTAACTATTGACTATTGACTATACTGACTATTGATGAATAGTAAAATGTAAGTGAGAGTTTTCTCAAATTCTACTGATGCCCAGTGCCAGTTTTCAGACAAGTTAGACAATTAAATGTATACTATACTTTAGCTTTTACCATCCCCGGAGATGGACACAGGGGAAGGGAATTTATTAAGTTTACTCAAGTGTATAATCAACGATTGAGCTATTTATTGTATTTATTTATTTAATGTATTTCTATAGCAACACGAAACAAGAGCCCAGAAGCTTGGGGGCACTTACCAGCACAAACAAAACAACAAAAACAAAAAACAAAAACAAATTCATCAAACAATGGCACAGTATATGTCAGAAATGGTGAACAGAAATGGTATTCAGCTTCTGTTCGAAAGCAGGTAGCGATGAACATGCTTGCAGGTCCGGTAGAAAGGCATTCCTGAAATAGCACATACTCAGTCCATTACAATTCTGAGATTTGAATTGGGCAGGACCTCTCCCATCTTATCACAACATCTCAAAAAGGACGGGAGATTGCTTTGACCAGAGCCAATGACAATGCAATCCAAGTCATGAGTGAAAGACCACTCCTTGATTTGTGCCCTCTGCACATGTTTTAGATCCTGGGTTCTAATACAACTCTGCCCCGTTTTAGATCAAAGTCACACCAACACTTTATTATGGAGGGCTTATCTTGGCCTGGATTTTTCTGGTTTGTTCACAATAACAATCACTATATTTCTGTCGTCCATAACCAACTTTTTAATAAATGGATCCAAAATATTTGGCATAATGGCCTTTCTGATACGTGTATCTCTACTACCCAAGCGGGGAGTCCGATGATTAGTGAAGGAGAGAGGTGGCAACCCATTTGAACTGTTGATGTTAAACATACCAGAAGAAGATTTAAGATTCAGATGTGGGATTATGCCCAAAACCAAATCCTGTGATGTGATATTGCTTACAGTCTATAACACTGGGTCGCTCTGGATAGGTCTGGCTATAGGTATATTATGTGGGATGCAACTGTAGTCACAGTTTTGTTTACTGTTCCTTTGTATGCTTTCCAAGTGACTACCCATTACCATCATTGCGCAAAGGGTTTGGAATCTGGCTGGCACAACAGTGAGAGGAGTTGTTTGAAAGACACTCGAAAAGGGAAGTACTGGATAAAATGTAGGGAGGGTCTAATACTGCACTTGCAACCTGGGGTATATACAAAGGTACACATTTAGAAGGTTGAGTAGACCGACTTGAAAAGGTCACAGGACTCATATCTGAGCCAGAGATTACAGGTAGAGAGGAACGTATCGGCGAGCTTCATGTAACAGATATCCTCAGTCACTTCACCAAGGCTGCTCTTCAGAGACTAGTGGATGTGGTGCACGAAGCAGAAAGGAGCCTGGAGTGGGACATTGTGTTTGAAGGGGTGTAAGACTATTCAAACACCCAATTGATATCGATCAGAGAAGATGTGTGACATTATATTTGGCCAAGAGTGTTGAAGGAAGACTCTGGGATACCTGTACCTCTATGGCAATGAAGGAACTTCTGGAAGTACAGTGGTTTGTATTTTAAAGATAAAGGGCCTCATTACACGGTAGGCGGTAAGGGTTTACCGGTACGGTATTTTACCGGTACCGGTAAATCCTTACCCTTACTACGAGGTCCCTTTGCGGGTTGGGGTATTTAACGCCTGCTTTTTGCAGGCGTTAAAAACCAACCCGCAAAGGGACCCAGGGAGCTAATTACGGTACCGCAGTTTGCGGTACCGTAATTAGCGCCTTCCCCATTCCCATTATGCCCTATGGGGCAAAAATGGGAATGGGGAAGGGCAATGGTGGAAGGGGGAATTACCACCCCGCCAACCTTGGAATGGGGCGGTAATTCCCCTTTCCACCAAGGCGGTGCCGGTATTTTACCGGCATGAACCATGGCACTAATAGCGCCATGGTTCTCCGCCATCCGTGTAATGAGGCCCAAAGAGTGTTCGTTCACAGAGAATGCGCCAAACAAAGGACTATGGGCGCTCACCAGCAGAACACTGCCTGGATCGTGGGCAGGATGAAGCTAGGAGTGGGTTACGCATCATGAAGTATGGGAAGTTAAACCACCTAAAATGTCTCCCGATACCCGATCTATGCCTACTGATTTGTGGGTTAGTCTTTAAATTATGTGAGAGACATATGGGCCCTCATTAGGACCCTGGCGTTAAGGGGTTAAAAGTGTCGGTGCCGTTAAACCCTTAACGCCTCACTACAAGGTCCCTTTTCGGCTCCCGACCTGAATGGCTGGTCTGGACCAGCCGTTAAAGTAGGGACCCGCAAAGGGACCTTGATGGCAATTACGGTACCGCAACTTGCGGTACCGTAATTGCCGCCTTCCCCATTCCCATTGAGCCCTATGGGGCAAAAATGGGAATGGGGAAGGGCCATGGAGAAAGGGGTAATTACCACCCCGCCAACCTTGGAATGTGGTGGTAATTCCCCCTTTCTCCATGGTGGACTCCGGCATGGACCATGGTGCTAATAGCACCATGGTTTAGCGCCGGAGTCCTAACAAGGGCCATAGTGTTGGTTGGAAACTGAGTATGCAGGGAAGTTGAGCTAGCTGGATATCATTTGATATAAAGAAGGTTGTTACGAGGGAAGGATCATTGTGCAGATTCAGTATCACGGCCAGAGTTTGATATGCATTTCACTGTTTATACAACTACTAAGCCATGTACTGTTTTCTGCACAGCAACAGAGAGAAGGATGGTTAAATTGTATATTGAGTTTTTAAAGGGATGGCCTGAGTTAGTGCCACACACATTTTAGGATGTAGAGGAGATGGAAGCAGTACGACATGTAACAGATCGGACAGAGTGCTGAAGGCAGTGTTTAAACACCAATTTGAGTAGCTCATCATACAGCCACGATATGTACTGCAGGAGATGTTTTGTATGCAGTAAATAAGGACGTGTCTGAACAGCCTTACATTACCACCAGAGTATTGTGTTTTTTATTGGCTGGGGTTAATCTGATGTTGCAGTAGATGCTGTTGCTGTCAGATACTGTGGTAATATGAAATAGACCTTCCAGCTCGCCTCCTCTTGGGTCACCACCTGATCTTAGCGCCTCCTTTACCCTGCTAGAAATACAGCAGGAAACTGTGATGCTAAAGAAGGAATTTGGGAACATTGTTGCAAATCCATGAGGATGATTGTGTGTTTGTAAAAAGGAGCTTTGATATTTTTATTTGTTTATTTGTGCTATTCTTTTATTGTGTTTATAGCTTTAAAATCCATTAAACGCTACACAAAGCAAAATTACTAAAAACATGTGTTAGTTAACATAAATTAAAATCTTCAGCATTTAAAATCACCATTTAATCATATTAATATGCAATTAAATCAATTTAGCAGCTATTCCTACCACTCCTTCTGTTCCGTCAACCTGATTAACATAAAGAATTGGTATACACATTTGCTTAGATGGTAAGGGATCCGAGACAACACCTATTCCAAACTATTAGACCAGTGTTGGTACCATAGTATTCTATGGGGGTCATTACAAGTTTGCCAGTCTGGGTACTACAGTACCGGTAAGCTTGCTGGTAACATAGTTCCCGAACCGGCAAACTACGAGTTCTGCTCGCGGGTGCCATTACAGCCACCAGGTCTGACTTGGAGGCTGTAACGGCACCCGCGAGCAGAGCATGTCAGATACACCGGAACCATTCTGAATGGTGCTGGTTCATAAGTCCTCCCCATTCCCATTGAGCCCATGGGTCTCAAATGGGAATGGGGAGCATTTCATTCCGGTGCCCGCGAATAGGCAATTACCAGGTCCGGCAGGGCCATAATGACACGGTAATTGCCCATTCGTGGGGGGCGGAAAAAATTGCAAGTTTGGCGGCAGCCTGGCGGTTTTATCGGCAAGGCTACCGCCAAACTTGCAATGAGGCCCTATGTATTTCTAAAAGCATATTAAGTGTTGGGCGTTTAGTGCTTTGCATTGCAAAAGCAGGTGTTGTGTTGTTTCATTTGGGGCAGAACATAATTTGGAGCAGTCTTTAGTTTCCTCAATTTGTTTCCATTTCACCCCATTTGCCCTTGTAGGTAGGATATGAAATCTGAATCTTATTAACGTATAGCCTACCTTCCAGGACAGGTTTTTACAAAGATATTGGGTGCATAGTCCCAATTTTTTATGAATTTTGTAATTGTCCTGATAATTCTTGTATTTCTCCAATAAGTCGCAGGTTCTGCACTAATCTGCCCGCCACATCCTATGCTTATATGTACTAGGGGTCTGAGTTAATAAAAATCCTCCAAGCACCCATTCAACCAGTGTCTGTTTGGTCCAGATTATTTTTTAGTTCTCCCCGTCCTCTGTAAATTCTGCACACAAAGTTTTTGCTGAGGCAGTAATGAATTGATAACAAAGCTAAATGTGCTTCCATTCTATGTGGGCTTCTAGGGATAATAGACCCAATGTGTGTCTAATTACACTTATAGGAATAGAGTGGGTGAAGTCCTAAAACAATTCTTCCAAATTAGGCCATCAAGATGGCAAAAATCTTCCTTCAGTAAACTATGGTGCATTTCTGTTCTATAGGTCAGCAAGGGTAGGACCTTTCTACAACTTTAAGAGTGGGATCAGGGAGAACTTGCCATATTTATGATTAACAATTCTCATCTGGGTCACAGCTTTAGATGCCTTTAGGTAAAAACGTTAGATGATTGATTTTTTACACAGGGTACTATGAATGTCAAAGCCTAAATATTTCATACTGTCAAGTTCCTTACTCGTTCATCATCTAACCAGACTGCTTTCTTCCCTCAAGGCCTCCCTGCTGTCAGAGTCATTATTTGGGTTTTCTTAGTGTGTATAATCAATTCGTTTTTACTACAGTAGGCACAGAAATCCTTCAGCAGTCTTAGAATACCTGCCCAAGTGCAGTCCATCAGAATAACATTGTCTGCATATGTTATCTAGAAGATATGTGTGCCTGAAACTTTAGACTTTAGTGGCAATAAAGGAGGCTTTTAACAGTCATTCTCCCAAATCCGCCATATATGCATTAGATAGGAATGGTGCAAGGGTACAGCTTTGTTGTAGGCCGTTATTAGTGTTTATCTTGTCTGAGAGGAGACCTTCCTGGTTTAGTCTGGTCCTGATGCACGAGTGGTTGTGTAAGTGAATCAGTGGTGCCAACAATCCCTTTGGTAAGCCCCAGTCCTCAAGTGTTTTCCATAGGGTATCCCTGTTTACATGATCGCAGGCTAGAGAAAGGTCCACTGACACCAGATAGACCTCTTTGTATGTTCCTTCAAATACCAAACACTGGACATGATTAATCACCCAGCCCACTAAGTTGGTATCTAGGTCAGGCCGGAATTCCACTTGGTTGGGTTTCAAGATGTTGTTAGTTTTGCCCCATTCTTCTAAGGAGGAGAGTAATAAACGTCCAAATATTTTGGAATCAGAGTCCATCAGGGCCACTGGCC
The DNA here is from genome assembly GCF_040938575.1 of Ambystoma mexicanum. Taxonomy (NCBI): domain Eukaryota; kingdom Metazoa; phylum Chordata; class Amphibia; order Caudata; family Ambystomatidae; genus Ambystoma; species Ambystoma mexicanum. The sequence goes on from NC_090938.1 coordinate 453,773,390, forward strand.
TATAGTTTTCCGGGTCCCCCCGATCACCTTTCTTATAGATAGGTACTATATGCCCTTCGTGCCAGGATTCTGCTTGACTTTTTAATTGTACAATCGACTGGAAATGATATTGAATATTTGCTGAAGGTTTGGGAAAGTCCTTCATTACTTTGTTACTAAGTCCATTAGGACCCAGAGCCCTGGAATTACTTCATTTGCCATTGCTACCAAGCATTGCCTCAATATGTTTAATAGTAAATTCCATGGACCAATCTTCTGTATCTAAGCCATCGCAATTCATAAGGGCCTCTAGAGGGCAATCATACAAAAGTGAAGTTTGAGGGCCATGTCTGCTCAGTTATAGGGATTGCTTGTACTATATTCTGTAATTGTTTTCCCTGTTTAATCAGCCTCAAGTAATTTACATCACTTTTTGCAACTAAGCAGGTGAGCAATCTCTCCCCATTCCTCTGGTAGTTCATTGCGATGATGGCCTTCAATATATGCCTGCAATTTTTCCTAAGTCTCCTCTTTTCCCTATAAAGCGAGGGTCCTGCGTCACTCTTGCGAATAATTCTTAGATTTGTCTAAATTCTCTCTTTATTTGTTAAATGAGAGGGTTATAATCGGGCCTACTGTTGTGCTGCCTGAATTTACTAGGACACAGAAGATTTTCTAAAATCCCCGGAAAGTGTTCCACTGAACATGTGCATTTGTCAACCTCTCCCTGAGGCGTTACGAGGTTTATCACAAGTTTCTTATTGAACTCGTGAATATTCCTCTGGGCCCAAAATATTCTCTTTATGCCCTATGACAATTAATTCATTCGTTTTCTTTGTATTACCCATGTTTAAGTCACAAAGTAGTACTGCTGAGAGTATTGTATGATTGCTTGATGAACCACATTTCACTTCAAAGTTAGTACACTTAATTTCCCATTCCTCAGGTACAAAAATAAAATCAATGATTGAAGACATGCCCCCATTGCTCCAAGTATTCCATTGTGACATCCTTTGTTCTCTTCCTCCTCCCCAACATATTCAGATTCCAACCTTCAAGGAAATCCCACCATTTCTTCCCCTTTGGGTGGGTCCTGAATAAACTTCACCTTGTTTGCTCTTCTAGAATTCACTCTATTTCAGGGGGGATTGGAAGTTCGTATTAAAATCGCTTCTAATTAGATAAGGCTATCAGGCCTCCTCTCCTTTCAGCCCATTAGTATTTCATTAATATGTTAAATTATTACAGATTCTGCATATTCTGCATAGGTACAGTACACATTGATAATTAGTATGTAAATCCTTTTGTCTTTTAATGTTAGAGAGCAGCCAACACTCCATAGAATAAATCATCTACCACTATAAGGTCAGATATGTATTTGTTCTTGCCCCCAATCAGTAGTCCACCCTTTGGCCGACCTGCTTTCCCACACACTGTCATTTGTTGGCAAATTGAATTTCCATCCACGGACACCTTTTTGTAAAGGAAGGTTTCCTGCAATATTATCAAGTCATACAAAGCCAACTTTCTCTGGGACTGGCCCAAACCGAGCTGATGGTAGTAACCCCTTGTGTTCCATTAGCAAATGCTAAAGATGTGTACTGATGCTTTGAACTGGCATTGGGGCCCTAACCGAGGGGGCCAACCACAGCCAGTCTTTGTGTTGCATTACTTGAGTTTGTTCCGGACCCTCCGTTCCCATTCTTTCACCATAGATTTTTCCTTCATTATTACTTTGTAGTCTTGGTGATTCACGATACTTCCATTCCAACTTGGGGCAAGTTCTTGACAGTTGCAATTTGGAGGCGTCAAATATAATAGCATTATAGACGTCAAAGCCCCTCTGACAAATTTCATCAATCGCAAAGAGAATTCTTTCTCTGATTAGCCTTGAACTGACCGTGACCTTTGCCGTGTCCCATCTCATCTGGTCGCAAAATTCAATGCAATCTATATCCCCTGAGGAAATCCTTTTAAGGCCCAGAGTATCATCAAGTATGGTTAAGATGCTTGTCCTATTTAGCAACTTAATATCAGAGTTGACAAATATTGCTTCCATGATAAAGCTGGCCAATAACTCCTTGCTAGTTTTCTGCTCCCGAATATAATATGGGGCTTTGGTGCAATGCGACTATTTGTACAGTGGAAACAGGCGTGTTTGGCTTTGGTCATACAATTCCTGAGGGTAGGAACCACTGATTGTTGCCCCCCCCCACTCATCTACAGATGACTGGGCTGAAATCATCTCTGCCAAAGCAAGACCCCCTTCTGAGATAGTGTCCCTGCCTATCCTTGGCTCAGCCATGATCCCTTCATCTTTTGAGCCCTTTATTTTCTGTGGGCCTATGGCAGTTTCTAGCCCCCTAAGAGCTATGTTGCCAATCAGATAGGGTGACTTAGACGGGAGAGACAGACCAGCACCCAAGTTTTTTGTATGTGTAGCAGTTCTCTCTGAGGAGGTACCTCAACTCGGAGGGACTGCTGGGATAGGTTGGGAGGCAGGGGTATGCCGAGCCAGAAAGTCTTCGTTCAAAGGAGGAGTGGGCCTCTTGTTCTTCTGTTTCAAGAGCCAGTTATCTAATATTGGTGAGAGGACCTCTCCTCCTTGTTTCTCAAGGGCTTCAGCTGAGGCTAGAAGCCAATTGTTGTTCTTGGCTTCATTAGAGGAAATGTCTCCTAGTGAGCATCCTATGAGATCCTTCTGAGGGCATTCTTCCTGGTTGACAGCAGGCCTTTCTGTACTGCTCAATGGATTTTCTTTATCCAGTTGGAAAAGGTTGCTTCCCTCAATGTCTTTTAGAGAATATTGTGAGAGAGATTCAAAGAGATCCTTGTTTTTCAAATTACTGCCTTGTTTTGAAAATATCTTGGCCATCTTCAGACTCTCTTTTGACTTTGTGTTTTTCTTTTAAAGTTCTTGAGGAGATGTGTTCTACGTAGGCAGCCATAGTTTATACAGATCTTCTGGTCACTTTGCTATTCACCTTTTTATTTATTAGATTCTTATTCTTTCTTTTTCATCCATATTGCTGGCTTTTTATTTCCTGTTCCCTTGTATTTTTTACCCTGGGTGCTTTCTTTTACTTGGTTTGCTAGTCTTTCTTCTGTTTGGGGGGCTCGTATATTATCACTGATTGATCTGGTTGTATCAGGTCTATTTCTGGTGTTTCTGTGTCTACTTCAATAGCCCCAGACCTTAAAATCTCCTTATCGGTCTCTATATTCAGAGGGGAGTCCAAAAGAGGGAAAGATCGAGAACTACTTCATCTAGGGTGCCGTTTCCAGCTCCTCCATAGGTCCCAAAATTGTTACTGTGATTATAGCTGTCTCATTTAGGTGCTGCGTTGCCAGAATGTTTATGGCCACTCCAGAGGGTGTTGTCTCCCTGCAAGACATAAATGTGTCCACATTTGTAATCTGGACTTTTGCATGGAATAGTAGGAAGGTGAATTCTTTCTGATCCCTAAGGTTGTAACTATTCCTTTGACTTCATTTTTGAACAAGCATTTTACCTCTTGTCTTTTTGGCATAGTCTCCTTAAGTTCCAGTAAGTTATTAGTTGAGTCAGTGTTTTTCTTGTTATCCTCTGTGTGCATGTCGAAAACTTTTACCAGTGAGGCCAGAACAAACTTCAGTGCTGATAGAGTGTTTAAGTCCAGCCGTGGAGTTTGCAGTTTGGAGTAACTTGAGGTATTCAGTTGGTTGGCAAAATCACAAGGGTCCAGTGGCAGTGCATCCACTTGAGTACCAAAGAGTTTGGGGGTATTCGTCAAAGAGTCATATACCGGGTTGTTCATGGGTGCCTGCAATGTTTTGTAGATTAGGTTCTCCTCTTCCTCAATGGCTATCATGGAAAGTGAAAGTAGACTTTCCGTTCATAGTCAGCAGTAGAATCACTCCACAGCAACCACCAAACACACTGCAGGCACACTGCACACGTTCCACATTGCCTGAAGTGTTTTGTAGATTAGGTCCTCCTCTTCCTTCAGGGCAGTAATGGAAAGTTAAAGTAGACTTTCCGTTCAGACCCAGTAGTAGAATCACTCCACAGCAACCATGAGACACACTGCAAGCACAGTAATTCTTGCATCATGTATTGGCTTCAAGAAGTGCCTGCTCTCAGCACTCTCTAAAGAGATGCATGCTATCTTACTGTTGAGGCACCGCTTTGAAGAGCACTCGGGGGGGGGGGCTAGGTGAAAGCCACTGGACTGACATTGTTGGATTCAACTGGTTCATGCCATTTCAGACAATGGAGACCTATTCTTTGCCAGAAGTGCATCAGTGGTAGTGGCCCCCACACCTCTCACCTGAGGAGGTAGACGCTGGACATTGTGAGACCAGAGTGAACAACCATAGGTAGAAGATCATGTAATGATGAGAGATGGGATGAAAATGTAAAATGGGTTCTGGAAATATTAAAGAGTAAATGATCGATTATAAATTATGATTGTTATGTTTTAGGGGGCAGGGGAGGTAAAACAGAAATAACATGTATTGTAAGGGACCAAACAATGGGGGGATATAAGGGTAAGGTAAAGATTGGGTTAGCTTGGGTGGTAGAGTTAAAGTATATTTCACATAATACCGCTTGATAACGAACATTGGCCCAAGCGCATTAGCATCGCACTGAAAATCACATTTAAATGAACCTGAATAAGGCTGACTACGCCGCCATTTAAGAATCATCCGCCATTTTGTTTAACTCCTGTTTTTGCCTCATGTTAAACTTTGTGTTTTCAGCTGCAGCAGGGAAAACATAACTTTGCACTGTGTCAACGCAGATGAACATGTTGTAGCTGCTGAGAGTGGATTGATTTTCCTGAATTAAGAAACCTTGGAGCTAAACTAGAGTTGAACTGAACATTAATTTAGAATTTGTCTGCACCAATAGTGTCATACTCGTGCAAACAATGAACAGAATGGTGAATAGCTAAAACCGTGTACCTCTGCAGAAATCTTTGTGATCCTTCCTTGAAATTGGACTTACTTTAAGCTTGAAAACAAATGTTGTCATTGCGCTATGTATGCAGAAAAGCATGTCTAGTGTTTGTGGAAAATATTGATTCTGTGTTAGTTATATGAACTGTCTATGAACAATTAATTCATAAGTAATGTGGAGAAGGGCTGAGTGATGTAACATGGATTGTGGCCAACTGTATAAAAACCTGTGTCTTTGTAATGTCCAGCGCTCTCGCCCCTCAGAATGTCTGCTGGTACACACTGCAATGCGTTTGAGAGCCAGATATCTATCTGTCAATAAAATTGTACATGTACCTCTGAACTCGTTACTGGCATATTTCATTTTAGGTGGTACTAATCTTCGATATTTCATTGGTCTTCCAGATGTTGCCCGACAAGGGACCCTCAAGATTTATGTCACATTGCTGAACGGAGACACGGCTACCGGACTGGGATCGGAGAGTGAAGGGGGCCCCTGCAAAGTGAGACACGATTCCTCCGCAGTACTGCACAACCTGATCCCTGGACGGTGAGCAAGTGGTTCAGGAAAATATCTTGAAGAGGGTCCCCATATGGAGGCCGGTTTTTCCCAAAATCGCCAGCCACGACGATCCTTTGAAATCCGATCAGACCCTTTGATTTGAAATCAGGTAAGTCGTGCCCCGATTGCTAAGAATCCTGATATTGATTGCAGATTTGTGTTTGTAAATACAAACGACGCCAGGTAACAACAGTAATCTGATATGCCTGGGAAATTGTCATCCTGTTTCAGGGGATTATTCCGCAGAGATAGACAATCTTTGGGACAAGGACAACCGGCACCACCTGAGGGGTTGCCGGCTTGTTTAATGTACTGTAAGTACAGACAAGGAGTTATCGTATTTAATGATATTTGGCACAGACAGACTAGACATGTTTATGAACTTCAGTGGCCAGTTTATGGCAGTTTTGAAATTGCCCACCTAGAGCATTTAGCATCCGTAATGTTGAGGAAAAAGGCTAGGCCTGCAGCATTTGATGCAGTTAAAGATTGGAGAAAAGAAGCTATGCAGCAACACACAAGTAAAGAAAAGCATGCACCTAGACACATGATGAGTTGAGAAAGCACTATTTCATGATCAGCAGAAACAGTCAGAATTTATTAGAAGTATGGATAGCGCTTTCCAACTTGATATGCAAAAAATATATCTGTGTCAGGATTTTCATACGTCAGATGAATTAATTACTACATTGTTGAATGAACGTAGAACTGTTTCCACTGCACCGCCTCCTTACCAGCCTCCTCCCGTTATGCCTCCTCTGGTTCTAGTTCCTCCTCTTCGCGTTGTTGTTCTTCTTCCTGTTGTTGTTCCTCTTCCTGCATCTCCACCCTTACCGACAGTTGCTATCCCTATAATTCCATCTACACAACCAGCGGTAGTGTCTCCTTTACCTATTGAACAGGGTCTGTCTAAACTTTTTTTTCCAAGTGGTTCTGCTCCACCCATAGTAGTTGTAGGGGCGGGAGTTGATTCAAGAATAATGACTTGTGGTACAGTATCCAAAGCAAGAAAAAGAGAATTTCATACTTGGGCTAAAAAGTACATAGAAGAGGGTGATGAATCAGCTGTTTTAGTTGTGATTGCTGTCCAGGGGGATATTCCCGAACAGACTATTTTGACAGAACAGATGGGAACGCATTTAGCTGATATATGGAGTGATTTGATGGACATGAATATCCCACAGGGGTTGAGGGACTAGAATGTCCTTTCTCGCTCAAGGGACACTGCAGAGAAAGTACATGATCATGTTGAGAAGGTATTTGAGTTTAAAAGGGAGTTAGATTGGTTAAAGATATATGAAATGGGTGATAATGGACGGGAAGCTTCATATGTGCATAAACAATTTCTTCCTCTATTGAAACCAATGAGTGAAGAAATGTGCATTTGCACAAGAGACGCTCTTAGATGGATTTCAGATGTTTAAATTTCTCCCATTGAAGTGCATGACACATTCAGTCAGTATGCTCCGGCAATGCAAAGGAAAGTGTTACAGGTGATGGTAGAGTATCTAAAGATAAATTTATGATTCTTGTCCATTTCTATTGATGACAAATTGTGGTGAAAATGTATGAAGAGAAAGGTTTTTTAAGCCCGATACTGCTTTGACTATTTTGTTGCTTGATTTAGTTTTATTGCTTAATGAACGTTATGATTTGCCTACTTTGCAATTGCGATGAGGGAGGTTCCTCCGACATTTGTTCCGAAAGTAGAAATTCCAGCTGACACTGCAGCAAGAACACCTGCCAATACTATTGAAGCACATTATGTCTCACAGTTTGTTCATGTCCCATTTTCTAGACAGGAAGTGAATACCATTAGACAAAAAATTCCAGACATTAGGAAGAATCCAACAGGATTCTATAAAGAAATTGAATCTGTCTTGCATTCGTCAGTTTTCACGCTGGGTGATATAGATTTGTTGCTTCCCATGATCCTTTCTGCTGATTTATTGAAGCATATTAGAACTGCAGAGTGAGACGTGATTCCTCTGCACAACCTGATCCCTGGACAGTGAGCAAATGGTTCAGGAAAATATCTTGAAGAGGGTCCCCATATAGAGGCCTTTTCTTCCCGAAATTACCAGCCACGGCGATCCTTTGAAATCCGATCAGACCCTTTGATTTGAAATCAGGTGAGTCGTGCCCCAATTCCTAAGAATCCTGATATTCATTGCAGATTTGTATTCATGAATACAAACGACGCCGGGTAACAACAGTATTTTGATATGCCTGGGAAATTGTCATCATGTTTCAGGGGATTATTCCGCAGAGATAGACAATCTTTGGGACAAGGCCAACCGGCGCCACCTGAGGGGTCGCCAGCTTGTTTAATGTACTGTAAGTACAGACAAGGAGTTATCGTATTTAATGATATTTGGCACAGACAGACTAGACATGTTTATGAACTTCAGTGGCCAGTTTATGGCAGTTTTGAAATTGCCCACCTAGAGCATTTAGAATCTGTAATGTTGAGGAAAAAGGCTAGGCCTGCAGCATTTGATGCAGTTAAAGATTGGAGAAAGGAAGCTATGCAGCAACTCACAAGTAAAGAAAAGCATGCACGTAGACACATGATGAATGCTGAGAAAGCACTATTGCATGATCAGCAGAAACAGTCAGAATGTATTAGAAGTATGGATAGGGCTTTCCAACTTGATATGCAAAAAATATATCTGTGTCAGGATTTTCATACGTCAGATGAATTAATTAATAAATTGTTGAATGAACGTAGAACTGTTTCCACTGCACCGCCTCCTTACCAGCCTCCTCCCGTTGTGCCTCCTCTGGTTGTAGTTCCTCCTCTTCCCGTTGTTGTTCCTTTTCCTGTTGTTGTTCCTCTTCCTGCATCTCCACCCTTACCGACAGTTGCCATCCCTATAATTACGTCTACACACCCAGCGGTAATATCTCCTTTACCTATTGAACAGGGTTTGTCTGAACTTTCATTTCCAAGTGGTTCTGCTCCACCCATAGTAGATGTAGGGAAGGGAGTTGATTCAAGAATAATGACTTGTGGTATAGTATCTAAAGCAAGAAAAAGAGGATTTCATACGTGAGCTAAAAAGTACATAGAAGAGGGTGATGAATCAGCTGTTTTAGATGCAATTTCTGTCCAAGGGGATATTCCTGAACAGACTATTTTGATAGAACAGATGGGAAGGCATTTAGCTGATATATGGAGTGATTTGACAGACAGGAATATCCCACAGGGGTTGAGGGATCAGAATGTCCTTGCTCGCTCAAGGGACACTGCAGAGAAAGTACATGAGCATGTTGAGCAGGTATTTGAGTTTAAAAGGGAGTTAGATTGGTTACAGAAATATGAAATGGGTGATAATGGACGGGAAGCTTCATATGTGCAGAAACAATGTCTTCCTCTATTGAATCCAATGAGTGAAGAAATTCGCATTTGCACAAGAGACGCTCTTAGATGGATTTCGGATGTTTAAATTTCTCCCTTTGAAGTGCATGACACGTTTAGTCAGTATGCTCCGGCAATGCAAAGGAGAGTGTTACAGGTGATGGTAGAGTATCTAAAGATACATTTATGATTCTTGTCCATTTCTATTGATGACAAATTGTGGCAAAAATGTATGAAGAAAAAGGTTTTTTAAGCCCGATACTGCTTTGACTATTTTGTCGCTTGATTTAGCTTTATTGCTTAATGAACGTTCTGATTTACCTACTTTGCAATTCTGATGAGGGAGGTTCCTCCGACATTTGTTCCGAAAGTAGAAATTCCAGCTTACACCGCAGCAAGAACACCTGCCAATACTACTGAAGCACATTATGTCTCACAGTTTGTTCATGTCCCATTTTCTAGACAGGAAATGAATACCATTAGACAAACAATTCCAGACATTAGGATGAATTCAACAGGATTCTATAAAGTAATTATATCTGTCTTGCATTCGTCAGTTTTCACACTGGGTGATATAGATTTGTTGCTTCCTGTGATCCTTCCTGCTGAATTATGGAAGCATATTAGAACTGCAGACGGTCAAGCAGGGATGGGTGATACATCGGATAACTTAGTACGAATAGATGGGGAAAGGAATGCTGGTGATAAACCGCCACAAGTTATACTGATGTTGCCAGAGAGGGTTCCATGTCATTTCATTGCAGGATTTGCTTTGCCTGTTTTTTTACTGCAATTTTTTTATCAAAAAAAACCATCAAATTTTTTTACAATTTATTTTTGCGGTTTCCCGCCGTAACCCCTGTTCCCTTTCAGTTTTTATCTATTATCAAATAAACAACTTCCCATAAATATATTTTTGTAACACCCCCCAAAAAAAGTGATGGTTTTTTTTATACAATATTTGCGGTAAAAAAAACAGTGAAAAAATGCCCCGCGATGAAAGGACGTTGTACCGCCAGAGAGAATAGTAGCTAAATTGGGAACTCCGGTTCCTGAGAAAGGACTCATATGGGATAAACTTACACCTTGCATACAATTGAAATCAGAGGGTGCAGCTGAATATTTTAATAGATTTGAACAAGTATTTTCAGATTTTAGTGGTCAAAACGTAAGTATAAAGTCAGGAAAAAGGTTGTTTGTAGATGAGTTTGTGCACAGATTATTGACTGAAATCCATTCAGAGATCTGAAAGTGCTTGGCAAGCGAAATCACAATCTGAAGTATTACATATGGCTCAGTACTATGAAAATAGGTTTAATACAGAAAAGGACAAGGCTTAAAAGAAAAAGAGAGACTTGAAAACTAGTTTATTGTTGCAGCAGATCACTAGAGGAGCCAGAGGTGGGAATACATAGTTTAGAGGCCAATTTACACCACAGGGTAATGCACAATTGGGTCCTGTACACATGAACCAATGTGCATATTGTCGACCTCAGGGTCATTGGGGAGCACAATGCCCGATCCTTCAGCAGAGATCAAATAGCACATATGGTGCCATGGGTAGGGGATCCAGAGGACCTCCTGGGATAGGGGGTCCTGGTAGAAGTCAGTTTACTCAGAATCAACAGGCACCTTCACAAGATAATCAGCGACAGAGTGTTAATAGTGGGAACATTTTAGATAATCCTTCAACTGTCTACCTATTCCAGTTGATCAAAAAGGGCCCTATTTTGAAATGAAGGTGGGGGTAGGGAGAATTTATTCTTGATAGATACAGGAGCACAGAAGTGTTCTAGTGATCATTCACGGGTTCCAGATATTCCACTGTCAGGGCAGAACAACATTTCTATAGGGTTTTTTGGTACGTCTGTGGTTAGTCCGGTCTCTCGGCCGGTACCGATTTCACTTGGGCAGTTTATTGATTCTTGTCCATTTCTATTGACTACAAATTGTGGTGAAAATTTGTTGGGATTAAATTTATTAAAAGAATTGAATGCTGTAATTTACTGTTCTTCAGATGGAGTGCATTTAACGATTTCGCCTCAATAAACTTATGTTCCACAATTTTTGTCTAGACCTTTACCAACTGAATTGAATAAGGTTCCGACATGTCTATGGGCAGTTAATGATAATGACGTTGGAATTTTACAAATTGAACCATTTAAAATTGTGTTGAAACCAGGTGTTAAATTGCCACGTATTAAGCAGTATAAGATTTCGGATGAAGGTGAACAGGCTTTGAAGAGTATTATTTCTGATTTTGTACACATAGGTGTGATTGGGGAAATTGCAGGGAGCGTGTGTAATAGTCTGATTCTACCAGTTTATAAGAAAGACGAGAATGTGATTCCTTTTTGTTTCATTATTGACTTGCGCGCCATTAATAAGGTTGCTGCTGCACAGTTTCTGATTGCACCTGATGTTACTACAATATTGACCATGATTCCAGCCTCAGCTACACATTTTAGTGTTGTAGATTTGAAAAATGCTTTTTTCAGTATTACTGTACATGTTGAAAGCAGATATTTGTTCGCATTCACCCTAGGGGGACGCTTGTTTACATTCACTTGTGTGCCATAAGGATACACTGAGAGTCCAATCATTTATAGTAGAGCATTGAAAGAACAGCTTGATACGCTTGAGATACCTTCTACTTGCACATTGTTGCAATATGTAGATGATCTACTTCTTGCTGCTGATTCTGAAGGTGCTAGCAAAGAAGGCACCGCAGAACATGGGCATAAGGCGTTGTTGAAGAAGTTTCAATATTTTCAACCGGAGGTCGCCTATTTATACTATGCCCTGTCAAAGTAGGGAAGAACACTGACACCTGAATGGATACAAAACATCTCTAGTATGTCTGTCCCAAATACAAAGAAAGAGGTCAGAGCTTTAATAGGCATGGCTTTGTACTGTAGACAGTGGATCCCAAATATTTCATTAAAGACAAAACCTATGTTGCCACTGACAAAGAAGGGCTATTCTTTGCCTTTACTAAGGAACATGGATTGCCAGAATTCTTTTGATCTGCTCAAGGCTGCGTTGTGTTCAGCACCGGTTTTGGGCACACTAAATTACGAAAAGATCTTTGTGTTGTATGCGCATGAATGTGATGGATGCAGTTTGGCTGTTTTGACACAGGAAAATGGGGGCAAGAATAGACTGTGCGGTTATTTTTCCTCCTCGTTAGACCCTGTTGCATGTGGTTTGCCGAGATGTTTGAGAGCTGTAGCTGCTGCGGCTTCATCCATGAAACAAAGTGAGGGTATGGTTTTAGGTCATTCTTTAACCGTGATGGTACTCCGCTCCGTAGACATTTTATTAAACAGAATGCAAACGCAACATCTCACATCAGCACGATTAACAAGATACAAGCTGATTCTATTTGCTCTGCATATGCAAATTAAGAGATTTTTCTCATTAAATCCGGCTGAACTATTGCCTCTTCTGCAAGAAACATACTCTAGTAACAAGATGTCACATGATTGCTTATATACCATAGAACAAGAAACTAAGGGCAACATTGACTTAAGTGATACACCCTTAAAGAATCCACAAGGGGAGATGTTTTGTGATGGCTTCTGCTTTAAACTTCCGGATGGTACATCCACTGCTTCTTACGCAATTACCACATTAAGCACTATTGTGGAAACCAAACGAATTCCGCATAATTCTGCGCAGGCCTCATTGATTATTGCGTTAACCAGAGCCTGTGAACTTTCTGAAGGGCTTAGTGTTGATATATACACAGATAGCCAATATGCCTTCAGGGTAGTTCACAACTTTGCTCTACTATGGGCTGAAAGAGGTTACTTGACCTTGCATGGTGCAAAGATTCAGCATGGCACCTTAATAGTTTGGTTACTTTCAGCAGTTGCACTTCCTACACAGTTAGCAATAATGACGTGCACCGCACGTTAGAAAGTGACGGATGATGTAGAAAAAGGAAACACTTTTGCTGACAGTATAGCTAAAGAGACTGCCACTGATTTCTATTCAAAGATGTATGTGTTAGATCCAACAAAAGGGGTCACTGACACTTCTATGATAGATGAAGGAATTTGTTGTATAAAAGAAATTCAGGCTGATGCTACTCCAGATGAAATCAAACGGTGGGCTGTGGGTCCAGCGGGTTTAGATGATGAGGGTTGTTGGGTGGATAATGAAAAACAAAGATGGATGCTACCCAATGTCTATGTTACTGCTATGGTTACAATGGCTCATGGCTCATGGTCCAACATATATATGTGCTAAAAAGATTTATAAACTGTAAGATCCTGCCTAGTATAATATTAATATTCAGAAAACTGCTGGGAGTTTTGTCCAGAGTTGCATGATATGCTTGCAACTTAATATTGGGAAAGGAACACCGAAACCGAAGGGTAATTTTGGCCCCCCCCCTCCATGCCTTTTGAAGTTATCCACTTGGATTTTATTGAAATGGAGCGTTGTCAGAACTATAAGTATGTTTTAGTTGTCATCTGTGCCTTCAGTAAATGGGTTGAAGCTTTTCCACTAAAAGATGCCACAGCAATGTCAACAGCATGCTTCAGGAATATTTTCCAAGGTTTGGCTTGCCGAGAGACATTTGGTCTGATAATGGTCAACATTTTATCGCTGCTGTCATCATGCAAGTATGCGCAGGATTACAGATTGATAAACGGTTCCATTCAGCCAGGCATGCTCAGAGTGCCAGACTTGTAGAACGCCATAACGGAATCTTAAAGAACAAAATAGAGAAAGTGTGCACACATAGTAATTTGAAATGGCCTGTCGCTTTGCCTTATTATCAATGCAGTCGACTGCACATTCAAAGACAGGGCTCTCCCCCTATGAAATCATAATGGGAAGACCAGCAAACGTGTGGAATGTTTCAAAACCCAAACAGTTAATAGAAACCCAGTAACCGCTTCTGTCTGATTACTGTGACCAGTTGACTCACAACTTGTATTTGATTCATCAACAGGTGCGAGCAGCCCTCCCTGTAAAATATGAGGGTCCAGGTCATCGATTCTGACCTGGTCAGTGGGTCCCACTGAAGAATTTTGAAAAGGGCTCCTGCCTTGCACCTCCTTGGAGGGGACCACATCAAATCCTTTTGGCCACGCAGACCACTGAACGAGTGACTGGGAAGAAGCGTTGGATCCATGCAACACACGTTAAGAGGATTCCTTTTTCTCTGCCCAATAACAAAGGGGAGAAGAAGAGAATTGGTGATCTTGATGCTCACAATTACCCTTCTTAGATAGACACCAAGGGTGTCACGGAAATCCTTGCTGAGCCAGTGGGATCTGGGGAGACTGCTGTTTCTTCTACAGAAATCCTCCCTGAGCCTGTGGGGCCTTGGGAGATTGTTGCTTCTTCAAATATTTCTTCACTGTCGATCGATCTTGCTTCTGCTTCGCCATTGTCTTCAGGAAACAAAAACACTTTAATACTGACCATACCATACCTGGAGTCTTAAGGTACGATCTGCGACCACGGAATCGGATTTAGATTTAGAATTGCTGGCATTATGTTAATGTAAATAGGATAGGAAAGTGCAGCTAGGCTGTGCCCACAAGAAACCACAGTTGAGCCAGCCCCTTGTAATTCCTCTGCTGCATCAAATTAGAGGCAGGGACCAGCAAAGTTACCTTCAATCAACAGAGGCCACGTGATCAGGGGGTACCCATGGATGAACTAAAACAACTTAACAGTGAGACCACCAGGGTGCGCAGGCAGCATGGAAGCCTGATCTCCAAGCTCTCCAGCAACCTCTGACGAAAAGTGAATTCCAGGCAGTTTGCCCAGCCCGCAAAGAGCCAGGACCATAAACTTTCCTTATCTGGCACTCCAACGGAGAAAGAGACCTAAATAACACCAGGGTCCGATCTGATCCGGGTTGCTGTGAGTAGTGTCTGCGGTAGCACCAGCGAATGCAAGTGCCTGAACGCCTCCCCATGAAAGAACATAACCAGTAGAAGGGGGAACCTGTGGCAGCCACGTGGAAAGACAAGCACTAGCACAGCACAGCACCACAGAAGCAGTACAGAGACGAGCGTTAACCAGATCTGGAAAAAAGCAAGAATTTTGTACCGGGCACAGATAAACTACGGAGCCCGATGGGAAGTGCCCACAGAGATCAGGCTAAAGAGCTGTTCCTCCCAAGACATCTGGCGGAGTGAAATCAGAGCTGGCACGGCAGCCCAGAGCTCCTAGCCTGCCCCCCCTCGCACAGCTCAATAAACTACACAGAGAACCAACAAGGGCCCAGAGACTGGGAGCCTCCCGCCACACAAGAACAACCATAACACAAACTGCATATCATGGGCCAGGATAATTACTGTACTAGCTGACTGGCATGTCTTCCAACCCAAGGCCTCAAATGCACACAAGCAGCCTGCACTCTCCCGCACACCCCTTGACTGAAAGGGGGTGCTTCAGACCCGCTGCGGAGTCCTGCGGCCCCAGGGGACGTCCAGCGCAATCCAGCAGCGGACATGCACTATTAGCCAGGTAAGGAGTGTGGGACCACTGCGATTGGCCATCGGATTAAAGACCTTGTCATAACGGCCCCAAAGGTGTAGTAAGCTAAGCTGTATTGAATCGCTCCTGTGAACAACACCCTGCTGCCGGAATTAGCCTCCTGGCTTCAAAAGGGAAATATAATATAGAGTGAAGCCGCTGGATTTACGAAGGCAAGATCCCCTTGCTAGCCCCCATATCCCGACTTCTGGGAGATACGCAGACTGGCCTGGAGATAAGAACTTATCTCTAGTGACATTTCACCTACCAGGCAGAAGGGAAAAGACTTTGCAACTGGTGCCCCCATCTCTAAGTTTACCGGTCTGTCATTTGAGGGGCAGACACTATACAGTTAGGCAGTGGGCAACATGAGCAGCGAACAAGTGACACAACTCTGGAGTTACTAGGAAAACTGTGAAGGGGAACCTCCACCAGAAGTAGCCCAGTGGACACATACCAAACTCAGAGCTGAATATATACCCTCGACCGGAAAACTCCCACATATCCGGACACCCATAAAACAGGCAAATAGAACTCCTCATATGGTGTAAACGAGCAGTAATTGGGAAGTCAGGTTCCACATCACTAGACTGTATTGCCATCAGCAGGTCAAGAACTATAGCTGTTAGAGGGGCCTCCCGGGGTGTTAGCAGGAAATCCTTGGGTAGGAGTCAATACATAGGAGCTTTTTTATAACCAGACTGAGGGAAGCCAAAGCCACAGCCCTGCATGCAGCCTACTACTGCTGCCTCCTCTGGCGAGAACCCACACAAATGGCCGCTCCGTCCCCCCAAGAAGCCCCATTGATTCCAGGAGGAGATCAAGAATTGTCTACTAAAGCAGACATATGCCTCCTATTTGGGGAAATACGGCATTCAGAATGAGCATGACCACGACAGTTAGCGTTTTACAGGACAAAATCCATAAGATCGAAGATGAAGTGGAAGTGCTGGAAAACTCTCAGCAGTCAGCAGACATACTCGAAATGAGGACTGAGGGCCGACTTCAAGAATTGGAGCAGAAAAATCTGGATTTGGAGGCAAAGGTCGATGACCTAGAGAACAGAGAACAAAGAGCGAATGTCCGAATACAAGGCCTGAAAGAGTCCCCAGGCGAGACACCAACCTCACTTGAGAAAAGAGTTAGATGCCTCATAACCCCTATTCTCCCTGCTACTATCACATCCTAACTAGAGTTCAGAAGGGTCCACAGGGTGGGAGGCCCACTGTCAGAGCCCAGCAGGGGCCTAGTGTGGCAGCCACCAGTAAGGGGGCCTATTTATCCAGTAGATGCCATCTCTGTCCCTCTTGTAGGAATATCAGATGGGGAAGAGTGGCATCTGCTGGGCCAAAACGGCATCAGGAGCAAACAAAGACCCGAAGACTACAACTCCCAGCAGCCCCGGGAGCAGCACACTCAGGGACTGGCACGCAGGGCCTGCAACCTGTGCGGACAACGCCCCAGTTATCGCGCATGCGCGAGACGGCTTCGCGCATGCGCAAGCCCCGAAACCCTGTTAGCGCTCGACTTCCTCACGGGCGGACGCATCCTGCAGAGCTCCGAGAGTGCACAACTCCTATGCGGAGCTCCGAAAGGGCACAACTCCTACCTGGGGCCATCCCTCGCCCAGACTACATCGCCGCGGCCCCGCGGCATTAAAGATAAGTACTTTATCAGATTTTCACAGTTCCGAACCACTAACTGCATGAAGCCTCGGGGAGAATTGAGGCCCGGGAGGCACCAGTTCACTGCAGGAGACTTACATGCCATTTTTGGGCATCAGGCGCATGATGTTACTAACCGCATGTAGAATTGTGTGCGAGCCAATCTGTGGTAGAAACAAGCTACGTGAACGCACGTACTAATTCCTTTTCATTTGACAGAAGCAGCTCACGGTTTCCAAGGCACCGCTGGGGGGGCCCGCAGACAAAACCGGACATCAGACAAGTACCAAAGCTAAGTCTTTTACAGTTTCTTTGAGAAATACGTTTTGTGTCGCTAACTGCCTGGTACTGGACCAGTACAAACCCAGACTGTGCTGTACAGGTGTTCCTAATGTGTAATGTTCCCAAGCAATGGGTGGGCTGAGAACACGCTCATGTAATTCAGTGCGATTGACACTGGACACTGAAGTAAGTGTCAACTAACGGAGTCATTGCTGGAGTAAGCAATGCTTGGCGTTAGCTTATGAATCAGTGTTAATAAGCTAAGCACATCACCCTACGCAGTGCAGTAAGACAGTGTATGATTGTTGAGATGCTCATGAGTGCATGCAAGAATGTATTGATCTAAGGTGTTTGGTGGGCCCAACCAAGCATCAAGAGATCAGGAGCATGTCTTTCCCCTAACCCCTACCTGACCATAACATCTCCCTTAACCTCTACCCGGTGATCCTACAACCCCACACCTATCCAACCCGTGGACCCTAACCCTCTTTCCCCGTGGTGGTTGCGGTTTCCTGTGTGCATTAAGTCCCAGGCGCCAAAACTGCTAAGGGGAGGAAGGAGTTCGTGCTACTTCTGCGCTGGATCAAGAGCCTACGACAGAAGCGCGAACCCACGTATTCTAAGCGCCCAGGTAGCACGAACTTAGCCGCCATCATGGAAGAAATAGCCCAAGCTCTGCACGAACTCAAGGCTGAATTAGCGGCCACTCGCCAGGACTACTTTAATCTCTCCACTCAGGTTCAGGGTCTGGCTGCCCAGGGGGTTCCTTTGCCTGAGGGGGCCCATACTCCCGTGAAGGTACATGTCACTACCGAAACTCCAGTGCCATTAGCTACCCCTGAGCGTTATGGGGGGGACCCACAGAGGTACATGACTTTTATGACACAATGCCAGTTACACTTTTTAACCAAGGCCGCTGTGTTCCGTTCAGATCAGTCCAGGACGGCTTTTGTTATTTCCTATCTCACGGGAGATGCGGCAGCCTGGGCAACACCCCTGGTCCAAAAAGAGGATGCAGTGCTGTATGACTGGAGTGGTTTTCAGGAAGAGTTTGGCAAGATCTTTAACCGCAAAGCAGCCTCTCTAGTGCGAGACAAGGAATTGTTGACGCTGCAACAGGGCAACAAGGAGCTGATTACCTATGTGACGTCCTTTAATCGGTTAGTGGTGGAGGCTGAATGGCCACATGAAAAAAGGTTAGCCCTTTTCTATCAAGGCTTAAGGGATGACCTAAAGGATCTCATAGCACAGGTCGATCCCCAGCCAGATACCTGTACTGGAATGATAGACTTAGCACTGCCTCTGGATCAAAGACAAGGAGAGCGACGTCTGGATAAAAAAAGATGGGAAAGCAAACAGGGAGTACTTCCCAGGTTAGATCATCAAAAACTTCCAACTATGGGGAAAAGCGACAAGGCATCAGAACCTGAACCCATGCAAATAGGTACCATTAGAAGCCCCATTACCAAAGAAGAAAGGGAAAAGCGGAGACGGGAGAAACTCTGCATGTATTGCGGGAAGCCAGGACATTTCGTTAAGGAGTGTGGTACTAAACCTAAAGGAAGTATACCGCAGGGAAACGCCAGCGCTCGTCAGTGAATGGGGTGGATCTGTCGAGCCCGAGCCTTGTTGACGCCCCTTCTCATGTCTTAGCTAATGCAACCCATATTCACAGTTCTCATGTCACTGTGACTGGACTTTTAAAAACCCGTTTGAAGAATCAGGTGATCACTCTAATGGTGGATTCGGGAGCCACAGGCAATTTCGTAGATGCCATTTATGCGCAAACCTTAAATCTACCCCTACGTCGGAAGGAAAATCAGGAACCAGTTTGCGCTGTGGATGGGTCGCCATTGAAATCAGGACCTGTGACCCAACACACAGAGGAAGCAGTATTAGATATACAAGGCCATAGTGAAATCCTCACCTTTGATGTTATCGCTGCTCCACAGTTCGGTTTTATTCTAGGTTTGCCTTGGTTGGCCCTACATAATCCTGCCATAGATTGGACACGTGGAACGGTCGCATTCACCTCTGAGCATTGTGAGCGGCGTTGTGTTAAGGATAAAGGGAGACCTGTACGCGTATTGGGTACAACACAATGGTCAGGTATAGAAGACTTGGCGGGACTTCCCTCGGCATATGCCGACTTTCGGGATGTTTTCAGTAAGGCTGCGGCAGAGACACTACCCCCACATCGCTCCTTTGATTTCAGGATTGATTTAGAACCCGGAGCAACGTTACCGTGTAGTCGGATTTACGCCTTAACAGAGGCGGAGAACAAACACCTGGAAGAATACATAAATACTAACTTGCAAAGTGGGTTCATACGGCACTCCACCTCACCTGTTTCGTCACCACTATTCTTCGTGCTGAAGAAATCCGGAGAACTTAGGACTTGTATTGATTATCGCGCAGTCAACAAAGTAACAATAAAAAATCGTTACCCATTGCCCCTAATCCCAGTCCTGTTAGATCAAGTGCGGGGAGCAACCATTTACACCAAGCTGGATCTTAGAGGGGCGTACCATCTGGTGCGGGTGCGTGAAGGGGACGAATGGAAGACCACGTTTAGAACAAAGTTTGGCTTATATGAATATCAGGTCATGCCATTCGGCCTCTGCAACGCACCCGCCGCCTTCCAGCATTTTCTGGACGAAGTCCTTCGCGGTCTCCTCGACCATTTCGTAGTGGTATATATAGACGACATCCTCATTTATTCATCCACTGAGGAGGAACATGTGCAACACGTCAGAACGGTGTTACAACGTCTAAGGGAACACAATTTATATGCCAAACTCGAGAAATGTTGCTTCCATAGTAATACCGTCGAGTTTCTAGGATTCATTCTATCCCCACAAGGAGTGAAAATGGACAATCGAAAAGTACAAGCAATTCTGGATTGGCCAGCCCATACAAGCGTCAAGGAAGTCCAAGCCGTCTTAGGATTCGCAAACTTTTATCAACGCTTCATTCAGGACTTTGCAAAAAAAGTGTTAGACATCACCAAACTGCTGAAAAAGGGAAGGTCATTTGCTTGGGGGCCAGAGGCTGATCACAGTTTTAACCTATTGAAGGAGGCATTCACATCTGCACCTATTCTGCTACATCCCGACCCCACGCAACCTTTTACTGTAGAAACAGACGCTTCCGGTTATGCGCTGGGGGCTATTTTATCCCAACGAGATTTGACGGGTCACTTGCATCCAGTGGCCTACTACTCCAGAAAATTAAACCCCGCAGAACAAAATTATACTATAGCAGACCGGGAGCTACTGGCCATTCGAGCTGCATTTGCAGAGTGGCGTCATTACCTACTTGGGGCACGACACACCATCACAGTGTTGACCGACCATCGTAACCTTCAATTCCTCAAATCTGCACGTGCTTTAACCCCACGCCAGCTACGATGGGCCATGTATTTTGCAGATTATGACTTCGTAGTCACCTACAGATCTGGTCTTGAAAACAAAAAAGCAGATATGCTATCAAGGTACCCCGAAGACCATACCTTGATATGTCCGGAAGAACAAGCGAAACCCATCATAGCGGCTGAAAAAATTGCAGCAAGCATAACGAATGGATTGTTCGAGCAGATCGGGGAGGCAATGTCAGCTCAGGACCTACTTCAATGGGAGGATCCAAAAAAGGAACAATATTTAAAGGACGGTATACCTTATCACGGAACCTCCGTGTATCTACCCTCAGCTGCTTTGCGAGCCCAAGCCTTAAAATGGTGTCACGATTCCCCCCTGGCCGGACATCCGGGGGTGAACAAAACTCAAGAATTACTGCAACGGCATTATTGGTGGCCCGGTCTTCTTAGAGACACACGGACATATGTGCAGCAATGCGAAGTGTGCGCACGAAGCAAAACTGACCATCGGAAACCAATGGGTTTTTTGCGCCCTTTGCCCACACCTACACAACCTTGGAACACCATCTCTATGGACTTTATAGTAGGATTGCCTCCCGACCAGGGTTACACAGTCATACTTGTAGTGGTCGACTCTTTTTCCAAATTGGCCCATTTCATTCCTTGTAAAGGACTCCCAACTGCGAGTGAACTGGTGGACATATTCCTGCAGCACATAGTTCGCTTACATGGAATACCTCAACACATTGTGTCAGATAGGGGGACGCAGTTTACCTCGCAATTCTGGAAACTATTTTGTAAAAAGGTGGGTGTTACTTTACAAATGTCTAGCAGCTACCATCCCGAAACTGACGGGCAGACAGAACGCTTGAGCCAGACCCTGGAGGGTGTTTGGATGGAAGTTCTCTGGATGGCCGAGATAGCGTACAATAATTCACACCATACCTCCACAGGATTCTCGCCCTTTCATACCACCTACGGATTTAATCCGCACATCCAACCCACTATCCCTCAAACCACCTCGAACACCGTGCCATCAGTACAAGCACAGGTAGAGTTACTAACACAGACATGGAAGAAGGTACACCAACACCTACTCACAGCAAAAGACACTAGTAAGAAATATGCTGATATGAAAAGACGAGCATGCCCTATCTACACGGTTGGAGACAAAGTATGGCTATCAACTCGACATCTGGAACTACCTGGATCACGAAAGTTCAACCCCCGTTTTATTGGTCCTTTTCGCATCACACATGTCATAAACCCAGTGGCCATGAAATGACAATTACCAGCCCATATGAAAATACACCCAGTGTTCCATGTTGCCCTTCTAAAACCCGCGGCACCCCACATCCGAATGGCACGACCTCCCCCGGTTCTGGTAGAAGGGTACCCCGAATACGAGGTGCAAGCTATCCTCAATTCCCGAAAAAGGGGCGGACAATTATATTATTTCATTAATTGGGTTGGGTATGGCCCCGAAGAAAGGTCCTGGGAACCAGCTTCTAATGTACATGCTCCTCGTCTCTTGCGGTTGTATCACCGTAATTACCCGAAGAAGCCAGGTCCTTCTGCGGGGAGGGGATGTACTGTCAGAGCCCAGCAGGGGCCTAGTGTGGCAGCCACCAGTAAGGGGGCCTATTTATCCAGTAGATGCCATCTCTGTCCCTCTTGTAGGAATATCAGATGGGGAAGAGTGGCATCTGCTGGGCCAAAACGGCATCAGGAGCAAACAAAGACCCGAAGACTACAACTCCCAGCAGCCCCGGGAGCAGCACACTCAGGGACTGGCACGCAGGGCCTGCAACCCGTGCGGACAACGCCCCAGTTATCGCGCATGCGCGAGACGGGTTCGCGCATGTGCAAGCCCCGAAACCCTGTTCGCGCTCGACTTCCTCACGGGCGGACGCATCCTGCAGAGCTCCGAGAGTGCACAACTCCTACGCGGAGCTCCAAAAGGGCACAACTCCTACGCGGGGCCATCCCTCGCCCAGACTACATCGCCACGGCCATGCGGCATTAAAGATAAGTACTTTATCAGATTTTCACAGTTCCGAACCACTAACTGCATGAAGCCTCGGGGAGAATTGAGGCCCGGGAGGCACCAGTTCACTGCAGGAGACTTACATGCCATTTTTGGGCATCAGGCGCATGATGTTACTAACCGCATGTAGAATTGTGTGCGAGCCAATCTGTGGTAGAAACAAGCTACGTGAACGCACGT
Source organism: Ambystoma mexicanum (assembly GCF_040938575.1). Classification (NCBI taxonomy): domain Eukaryota; kingdom Metazoa; phylum Chordata; class Amphibia; order Caudata; family Ambystomatidae; genus Ambystoma; species Ambystoma mexicanum. The sequence goes on from NC_090938.1 coordinate 453,796,289, forward strand.
ACTAATTCCTTTTCATTTGACAGACGCAGCTCACGGTTTCCAAGGCACCGCTGGGGGGGCCCGCAGACAAAACCGGACATCAGACAAGTACCGAAGCTAAGTCTTTTACAGTTTCTCAAGAGCCTACGACACCCACCAGGAGGTCCCATGTCAGTGCTGGCAAGATGCCACCATTACAGACACAATGTGGGGATCCTCCATAAGGCAAGGGAGCTAGACACCATTGACTTTGAGGACTCTAGAATCAAAATCTTCCAGGACCTATCAGCAGCCAACCTGGCTCAAAGAAGAGCATGCCGCCCCCTTACCACATGGCTGCGAGACAAGGGAATCAGATACCGGTGGAACCATCCGTTCGCACTGGTCTTCACACACGAGAATGAGGAATTCAGAGTCACTTCGGGAGAAGAAGCTGAAGAAGTACTCATGGGCATCCAGACAGACCAAGACAGAGAGGAAGGGTAAGAAGCACCATCCTCGTCACAATCAGAAAGGAAACCAACTGGCCCCTGGAGACAAAAAAGCAAGTCCAGAGGTGGCAGAAAATTCAAAAGACCAAACACTCCATGATTGGGACTGAAAGAAAAAAGGAGGAAAAAAAAGGTGAAAGAAATGGTTAAAAATTTAGCAACATCCAAAACTGCAGCCGGGCTGAGCACATAAATCCATCGACACTAAGCATTAGCTAAAACACAGCAATAATAGAGTAGATGTTTACCAGTAGGTGCTGGGGAAAGCACTCGTTGTGTGGCCCTATCTTTACACCTGCGGCCTCTCCACTGTTATGGAGGAAATATATTCATATTTCCTTTCCATTCTTTGTTCTTCTTAGGGACTGGGGTATGGGTGGGCTACTCAGGGCATGACCAGTTGGTAAAGACCATAAAATTTTAGTTAATGCAACAGAGAAATTTGAAAACATGGTTTCCAAAACAGGGCATCGGGGTTCAGGCAATACATCACAATGTCAATAATGATGGGGATTAGAGCAATCAAAGTGAGGTCACTGAATGTAAAGGGGCTAAATTCACAGCAGAAAAGATCCATGCTAAAGCAGACATAACAAAGAGCAAAGCTAGATATTCGATTTGTTCAAGAGACAAAATATAAACAACTTGGAGAATTTGCGATAAAAGGGGGCACCATAGGCGGGTCGTTATGGACCTCAGGACTGGAAAATAAGGGAGGAGTAGGCATACTATATCGCACCACCTTAGGTCTCCACATTACACGAGTGAGCAGAGATCAGAACGGAGAATTTCTAATAGTACAGGGCACACTAGAGTCTACCACGGTCACATTGTGCTCGGCATATGCCCCGAACACGCAGCAACTAACCTATAGCAAAGACCTATCAACAGTTCTGGAAGGAGAAAGAGTGGGCCCTCTTATTTGCGGGGGAGATTTTAACCAAATCATGGCCTTATCTTCAGACTGGGTCTTGTTCCACCCCGGAGCTCACCCCCCCCCAGATAGCATAGCATTCCAATCCTTAATTTCGGATACCCACCTCATAGATGCCTGGCGTGTAACTCACCCAACTAGAAAAGCATACACATTCTATTCACATCCCCACCAAAACTTCACGCGAATCGATTATGTACTACTAGGCTCCAGCCTGGAGCATGTGATCTCGAAAGCAGATATAGAAATAGTGGGATGGGTGGACCATGATATGGTGTCGGTCGACCTGAATCTGGGTGGCCACAGACCGACAAAGAGTAGATTGACGTGCAATGACACGCTGTTCAAAGACAAATTGTTTAGGAAGGGCCTAGACAAGGAAATACGGGATTTATTCATAAGAAACAACACCAGTGACACCTCCATTCCTACTATTTGGTAAGCAGCAAAGGCCACCATTCGAGGCCTTATAATAACGCAGGGTGCCTCAGTCAAAAGACTTAAATTGCTGGAAGAAACATGAGTCAAGCAATTAATATTGGAAAAGGAACAAGCCCTAGTAAAAAAAAGGGAGAGGCAACCGACTCTAGAGCAGAAATCAAATCCCTTAGACAGGAGCTGAAAGATATCTGGGTGAGCAAAGCCCTGACTAGCCTTAGATTCACTAAACAGAAATGCTTTGAGAGGTGGAACAAAGCTCACACTCTACTAGCAGCTAGGCTTCAAAAGGAAAGAGCAGATAGAGCAGTTTTTAATGTGAAGTCAACCTCTAATTTAATCTTGACAAACTGAACAGACATCACAACACGGTTCGCTATACCGCCGATACTCCCCCAACCCCTGAAAGCATTACAGAATACATGTAAAAGGTGGAGTTTTCCCCACTTTCAAGTGCAGATAGGGACCAACTAAATGGCTCCATAACCACAGAAGAGGTTGACTGTGCCATTAGCTCTCTGAAAGCGGGATCAGCACCAGGGGCAGATGGCTTCACCCTGGCCTACTACAAAAGGTTCAAAGGCACTCTAACTCTGTTCCTCACACTTCTCCTTAATAATATAATGGAATCTGGCATGGCTCCTCCATCCTTTATGGAAATCAGAATAGTAGTCCTCCCTAAAGAGGGGAAAGATAGTTTAGATTGTAACTCCTACCGACCAATCTCGCTGTTAAACGTTGATGCTAAAGTATATGCCAGCATCCTGGCAAAACGACTCAGCAGGGTCCTACCCCAATTGATTCACAGCGACCAAGCGGGATATGTCTTAAACCGTCAAGGGGCAGACAATGTCTGCAAGACGCTAGATCTCATGGCCCTCATTCCAGCCTCTGAGATAGAGCCCACGTTGGTCTCGATTGATGCCGAAAAGGCCTTTGACCGCGTGGAATGGAAGTTCATGACAGATGTCCTACACAAAGCGGGCTTGGGGCCGGAATCGATTAGAGGAGCCATGGCGTTATACCAGAACACTCGAGCCAAAGTCGTAGTAAACGGAGTCGCATGAAAACAGTTCAGGCTGACAAGAGGGACAAGACAAGGGTGCCCCCTTGCCACATTAGTGTACATTCTGGTTATGGAGCCGCTGGCTCAGAACATTAGGCAAAATCCCAATATCAGGGGCTTCCATAGATACAGGGTCGATTACAAATTAGCGCTATTTGCGGACGATGTGTTGGCATATGTCACTTCCCCTGAACAATCGATACCGGCTCTCCTACTTGAAATAAAAGACTATGGGGAGCAATCCGGGTCTAGTATAAACCGACACAAGACAGTAATCCTTCCTCTTGAAGACCCTTGTCCCCCCCTCGTAGCTGCCCCACAGACATGGGGCTTCCAAGTGTCACAAACCTGCTTAAAGTATCTAGGAATAACAATAACCAGAAATGTTCAAGACCTGTTCCAATCCAACTACAAAATGACATGGACTATTATCCTGAAAGACCTCAGTAACTGGAGTAAGCTCAACCTCTCGTGGGCCGGCAGATTAACGGCGATCAAAATGAATGTTCTGCCGCAACTCCTTTTTCTCTTTCAGTCTTTTCCTATCACCCTCCCAAGTGTGTTTTTGATCACTGTTAGAGACTCTTTGCTATCATTTTTATGGAATAAAAGCAGACCTCGCATCGCATATAAAACTTTGATTTTAGCAAAAGACAAAGGAGGCCTCGCCTATCCAGACATTCACTCTTATTATGCAGCAGCAGTGCTCCGCGTCTTGGTAGATCACATCTGAGAGACTAAAAGCAAACAATGGGTAGCCTTGGAAAATTGTCTTTTTGCCCCAGTGACCATGGGAGAATGGCTCTAGGCACCCCGAAACGCAAACCCACGTAGAGCAAGGGAACATCTGGTCCTGTCAGCCATCTGGGCTCTATGGAATAAGAAAAGCTTTGGCATGAGGGAGTGACCACATGGCCATCATCGCTTAGCTGTGTTTGGGCCCCCCAATCAAAGATGCCATAATAGACCCCCTTCGCTTTCAACCCCAATACGAGCAGGGCCTACTGAGAGTGAGATAGATGTGGAGGGAAGGTACCTTCCTGAACAAGGAGGAACTAGAAGCAGCACAAGGTCTGACCATTAGGCCCCTACCCCACCTCCAGTTTAAGGGAGTCCTCACAGATCGTAAATGGAAGGACCAGTTACAGCACCCCTTAACCGTCTTTGAAAACATACTGAACAAACATACAAGCTCCAAGGGTGTTCTATCAAGCATGTACAAAGCACTCTTAGACAGGGGCCATCTCTCACCTCACAAAACCAAAGCCAAATTGAATCACAAACTGGGGTGGGAGGACAATCAGGCAGGATGGGATGCCATAAACAGAGCGGTGTGGAAATCCTTCATTGATATGCAATACCAAATGCACAACTGTACGGTATTAGTACAATACATCACCCCAGGCGATGCAAACACGAGAAACAGACCCCTTGCATCATTCCCTCATGAAAAGGAAAAAAAAACAAACAAAAAAACTCATCATCTCATCATTGATGAAGCCAAGAAGCCAAGTAACCTAGATGTTCTCTCAACTCCACAATACTCAGCTAATCTATCATTGCCCCTTCTGGCCAGCTGCGGGGCGGGGGGGGGGGCATAGGGTATGGGCTATCTGTCTCACTTACTTCTTACTTTTTCCTTTATCCTTTTTTGCTATTCACTCTCTACCCCCCCTCCTCCACTCTCTTTAGCCTTTACGAGAGGTAGTGGTCCTTTCCTAATATCTCTCTTTGTGTAAAAGGAAAATGTTCTTTATGTGATCGGATTGTTCATCATGTAAAGTATTTTGGTCATCTTTTCTCTAAAGCCCCTCGGCCAATGTAACTCTTGATCACAATAAAAATATATATTAAAAAAAAGCTTAACAGTGAGGCTTCTTAACGAACGCTGAGAAACTATGCCTATCTTACAGGCCACTCGTACAAAAAAAGGTTGATGGTCACTTTTCTGATGATAAGTCTGCTCGTCAAGGGTCATGGTCCCCTCGGACCAAAAGGACACTGGTCACAATAACAGCTTGTTTTATAATTATAATGACATTTGGGTTTTGGTATTTGGAAAATGCACATCCGTTTGATGTCTTGTTACCGACTGCAAATATCCCCACTGTGTCAACACCTTATATGCATGTGCACACTCTTCATCCTCGAGACCTCCAACATAGAGGGGGCTATCATAATAACCCTTTTTAATGATTATGAATGCAACTCATGCCATTTTGAATAAAACAAATTTGCTGGGTGTGTTCACATTTGCCACAACATGGGGAAAAGGGACTGGGCTGGTATATGCATCCTCTCCCTTTAACTACTTCTTCCTACGCTTCGTTTAGGGCATTGTTCTTTGGCCGATGGAACGAATTTGAAAAGCAAGTTTTAACACCTTTCGGATGTTCTTTGTTTGTGAATAGGAGCAGGCTGAATGTTGCTTCTACTAGGCCTTCTGACGGACTCTGAGACATTTTCAATCATTGATTACCTTTTAAATAGCTCCTGTAGCTAATAGGGATGCCAATGTCTCCTTCCTATACCATCAACCACAGTCCACTCTCCGTTCCATTCTGCATACAAAGAGAGGGTTCCCAACCAATGGGTACATTTGAGGGATGTACGAATATTGCAGTACTAACTAGTGAGGATAGACCTTTGTATGTGGTAGATCCTGTGTACTTTGTCTGTGGCAATGAAGCCTATCCGTGGTTACCCAGAGATGGGGAGGGTACTTGTTATTTGGTTATATTGTTGCTAGGAGTATATGTTGCCACCACTGCTGAAGTCTCTAAAACTCGTCCCAGGGGAGATAAGAATGGTGATACTCCTTCACAAGTCTTGGGTGATGTTGCCAAATCCTTCGTGCCATTCTGGCAACAGATAATGAATTCCGAAGATATTAGAAATTTGGCAAGAGTATTGGAAAAAACCATCAATAGCACCACTGACATTTTGTATAACATGATGCTAGAGCAAAAGGCTTTTAGATTAGTGGCTCTCCAAAATAGGATGGTGTTAGACATGATTCTAGCTGAGCTTGGTGAGGTATGCAAAATGGTGTGATCTGCATGTTGCTTTTTTGTACCCGTCTCCTCCCCCACCATATTTAAGGCAATGAAGAATTTACATGTCTTAAGTACTGAAGTACACATTCCAGAGGGAAACTGGGATATTAGTAAATGGTTCTGGGACTTGTTGCGATCTTGGGGCTGTAAAATGTTTGCAGTCTTAATGGTAATTCTTGGCATTATAATCTTCTTCTGGTGTTGCATACAATGTCTGCCTATCATGTGTTCTATTATAGGAGGAAGTTGTGCACAGGCAATAGGTACACTAGAACCTAAGACACATTTCCAGGAAAATTACTAATGCCTTAGTAATGCAGGATATCAAGGAGTTAATGGGGATTAATGTCTCCGAAAATAGTGATTCGAGATGTTCAGATGATGATACATGGTCTTCGGATGATGCTAATGTTTAATGCTCTTGGCTTATGCCAAAAGGAGGGTTTGTTAAAGTATATTTCACATAATACCACTTGATAACAAACATTGGCCTAAGCGCATTCACATCACACTGAAAATCGCATTTAGATGAACCTGTACAAGGCTGACTACGCCACCATTTTAGAATCATCCGCCATTTTGTTTAACTCCTGTTTTTGCCTCAAGTTAAACTTTGCGTTTTCAGCTGCAGCAGGGAAAAATTAACTTTGCAGATGTGTCAATGCAGATAAACATGTTGTGGCTGCTGAGAGTGGATTGTTCGTCCTGAACTAAGAAACCATGGAGCTGAACTAGAGTTGAAATGAACAGTAATTTAGATGTTGTCTGTACCAATCCTCATGCAAACAATGAACAGAATGGTGAATAGCTAAAACCGTGTACCTTTGCAGAAATCGTTGTGATCCTTCCTTGAAACTGGACTTACTTTAAGCTTGAAAACAAATGTTACCATTGTGCTATGTGTGCAGAAATACATGTCTAGTGTTTGAGGAAAACATTGATTCTGTATTAGTTATGTAAACTGGCTATGAACACTTAATTAATAAGTAATGTGGAGATGTCAAATGAGAAATTATATCGTGCCTCCTATCGCAATGAATATATGTATATTGGCCTAAGCCAAGCTGCTTATAAATCACTTGCGAAGAAATCCGTGTTGCAAGGTCCTGACCTTAAAATCAATGTAAGCCGCCATTTTAGGTCAATCCGACATTTTAGGTTCGCTTTGTAACGTCACCCTGGGAGTTAAAATGGTGGACGATGTCATTCCAGAATACAACATGGCCGTCTTGACCTCTGTATGTAGCTAATATGTAACTTCCCTCCAGGCCACTTGTTGAGGTCGTGAACTGAGACCTTGTCCTTCGTTGACCTGTGTGTAAAGGATTACTCGTACAATGAAACTAATCCGCAAGCATACGTTAAGAACAATGTATTCAAATACTGAACATAGAACACTTGTTTAACTACATTGTATTAATGTTTGAGAAGACCTGCATGGAAAATCCCAGAATACACAGTTGCTGTATAGGCTGTTGATATATGTATTAAAAAGCAAACCAGTTATATGTGGATGTGGGAGACTTGGCATGAACCCTAGATCAATGATATGTTAGTGGAATATTAACCCGAAGTAGGGATGGACATCGTGTTCACAAAGAGTATAAAAACCAATGCATTCTAATGTACAGCGCCTCTCACTGAACACACTGAAGCACGCTGGAGTTCGTTGTGTTGCACTGAGGGCCGATAGCTATCTGATTTTGCTCTGTTCTTAGTAACTGGATTCAGTATAAAATAAAGTACTTTGTATGTTCCTTTGTAACCCGTGTTCGGTGTATTTCCTTTTGGGGTACTCAGCCTCGATATTTTGATTTTGTTTTCACAGAGAAGGGCTGCATGATGTAACCGGGATTGTGGCCAACTGTATAAATACCTGTGTCTTTGTAATGTCCAGCACTCTCTCCCCTCACGGTGCCTGCTGGTGCACACTGCAAGGCATTTGAGAGCAAGATAGCTATATGTCAATAAAATTGTACATGTACCTCTGAACTCGTGACTGGTGTATTGCTTTTTTGGTGGTACTAAGCCTATATTTCTTTGGTCTTTCAGAAGGTTAGTGATTGGATATCCGTATATTGGTTTGCAAACCCATAATAAATGGCATATTGATTTGTCCATAATATTCCTTAGTTTTTGTCTTGTTTTGCATTGATAACTGCTTATCATGTTCGCATGACAGTTGTTGTTTAAAATTACAAATAGACACTGTCCAACATGACTGCATGTCACCAAATTGTATCTTTAATTGTGAACACTGCTTATCATGCACGCATGGTAATCAGTTTTCACAATGATAATTAAACGCTGTCCGGCATGCCTGCATGTCGAACAGTGTTTAATTGTAATTGTGAGTGCGGCTTGCCCTGCCAGCATGGCAAGTGGTGCTCCCAATCAAAACACTTATACACTGCCTTTTTCTTTTTAAATTTGCACCCTGGAGTGCAAATGGACAAAATCTGATGGCGGGGACCCGATTACTTTTAAGTGTAAGTCTAACGGTTCCCCACTGCCAAATTACTCTTTTTTATCAAAATGAGCTATGAGTTTTGGCAACTATAAATGGGAGGGTTACCCTGACTTAAGTAGAAAGAGGTGGACATGGAAATGTTATCGTACATTTAGTCTATGACAGGAGTGGCAGAAACAGTCATAATCTAGTGATCAGGATTAAGCGTTCAAAGTGTGAGAACAAAGTTTACACAATGGTGATGTTAGCATGGAAGAACAGGTGTTCATATCTTTAGGCCACTATGGGACACCCTTTAATGGGCGTAAAGTAAGTTTTGATTTAGGTACAGCCCTCATCACAAGTCCAGCGGTAACCGTACCGTTAAAACGGCCGGTTGCCACCAAACTTGCAAATTTTACCAGTACCTGGCTTGCCAGAAACACCGGGGGATTACAACCCTGGCGTTGAGGGAAGTCAGGCACCGGTATTTGTAAATCCCCATTTCCATTTGGGAATAGGGACCACAGAAGCACATGCATTGTTAAATACGGTGCCGGTGCTTCCGTGAAACTCTGCAGCGGGTGCCGTTCCTCCCGCCAGGTCTGACCCTGGCGGGCTCGACGGCACCCGCCCGCAGAGTCGTACTGTTCCAGTCCAGTCTCAATTGTGCCCGTAGTCTTACAAGCACTGTTGTTACCAGACCAGCATAGTTAGAATGAGGCCCAGTATGTTTCTGGCTCTGACCATCCAGATGTGAGGGACCTGCTCCTGACACTGTTGTTTCCATCAAGATGCATGTCTTTCCTGACTGTGTATATTCCCTTTCCAGCCAGACCTTGTGGTAATGCAATATACATTCAGGTCTCAATCGGAGGTAGTGCTGCTACCACTAATAGAGTGGAGCCGAAAAAGGGATGCGTGTGCACCTGTGAATACTATGGTTTGCAAGAGGCACCACATATTTTAGGGAAAGACCCCTACAGCCTCTTTGCTTCTATTAGGATCCAGCTTTTTTATATTTAAAGTCCGCAAAAGGAATGTTTCTTTTTGAAGTCCCCTCCTGACTAGTGGACTATGGATGATCTTCGTTTTCCTAGTGCTTGCATGGCCTATAAAGAAGGTTGTGGGAAAACAATGTGGAGGAGGTATACCTTATGCTATTACCACCAGACAAGCAAACAGGGAAGGGGCTCGAAACCATGTGGGTTAATTAGAATGAGTAGCCTACAATGATTTAGTGCTAATTAGTGACTCAGTCACCTTTATCACTACTGCGTTCCCTCTTTTCTTTCCTATCCTTTTTATCCTCTCAGCTACATTTCGTTTTTGTTTTGCATTTTTCTTTTCCGACCGACTACTTGAGTAATACCAAATAGTGAGTTAGTTTGGCAAAATATGTTCCAATTGTACATCTTAAAGAATATTTGTTCAGTAATACTGGTCAAATCTACTAGCAACAAAGTGAAGCAGCTCATCAAACTGGCCCACTTTAGCCAGAATGTGGCCCATTTTGACCCCCAAAAAACCGGCCCCCACTAGCAAGTGGGGCCTACAATTCGTGCATTACCGTATAGGCCAGACCGACCCTGTGTACTTTTATGATAAATACAAGCTTAAAACACACTCTCAAAATGGTTACTGCGACTGTCGCTCTGTGTTGCCTTAACTTGCATTATAATGAACGTGGATTTAACAGTAGGTCATGACTCATGCATTGCAACTTAATACAAGTTAAAGTCTGCCCGACTTTAATTTTCTTCGGATTGTATCACTTGTGTATATCTTAAATAATGTTTACAGTCTGCTCACTGGCCCTTGCTAGGGTCCCTTCTCTATGGGAATGGCTTTGGCAATTTCAAAGCTATTGTGTTGCGAGGCAACCATATCGCCTGGGATGCTTCTACTGTGATAAAGCATGACATTTTTCCACATTTAGCAGCCACGCTCTCATTAAGAAACGGAATATAAATGAACGGATTCCTATAATGAAAATACTTTAGTTTGCCTGATAGTGGAAGACATGTATGGGCTCCGCACAATGGCAAGTTGGCTCCTTTTTGACCCCCTTGGCTTTCTCACTCTTTGTTTATTTTATTTATTTTATTTTATTTATTTGGATTTGTAGAGCACACGTCAGACCGGGGGCATCGTGGCGCTTGTTACAGACATATCTTAGTTGCATATACACAAGTAATACATAATTTACAGGAGCAGGTATGACATTTGTACAAATTTACAGTGCAGTATATTTACAAAGGTTAGCGAGTGTCACATATTATTGTGCAAGGAACGAGGTCTTAAGTTTCCTACGAAAAATCGGGAGTGAGTTCTCCGCTCTAATGTCTGCAGGTAGAGCATTCCAGGACTTGGCTGCAATGTAGGGGAAGCTTAGGCACCGGCTTTGGCTTTTTTGATGCGTGGGATATGGAGTAAGTTGGTGTATTGAGTCCTGGTGGGACGTGCAGAGGAGGGTTTGGAGATGGTCTCTGATAGGTAGGACGGGGCGGAAAGAGAGAGGCATTTGTGTGTGAGGGTGAGGATTTTGAGTGTGATCCGCTCTTTGACCGGAAGCTATTGGGCTGAGTGTCTGGACTGGGAGATATGCTCTCTTCTTGGGATGCTAAGAGCGTCCCAGAGAGCATTGTTTTGTGTGACTTGTAGTCTAAGGTTTTTTGCCGATGTTCCTGCTAGGAGGGCTTTGCAATAGTCCAGTTTGGCTCCAATGGTTGCTCTGGCTATTGAAAGGCAGTTAGGTGGCGTTTATAAGTTTGGTGGTATGCGCACATGAGGAAGTGATTGCGCTGAACTTGTCTGGTCATTGATAGTGAGGAGTCTAGGTATACTCCAGTGTCTTGACAGCTGTGGATACGGAGATGATGGAGTTGTCAATGGAGAAGTTGGAGTACAGTTTCTCCAGTTTGTCTAGGGTGCTCTGTTGACCTAGTATCATAATCTCAGTCTTGTTTCCATTAAGGCAGAGGCCATTAACTGCCATCCAAGTCTGGATGATGGAGTAGATTGTGTGGAGTGCCTTGGCGTCTTTGTGGTATGATCCTGAGAGAGGTAGAAGTACTTGTGTGTTGTCTGCATAGTTCGTGTACGTAATACCATGTGAGTCGAGTTTGTCAAAGCGAGGCTTAGTGAACAAGTTGTAAAGTGTGGGTGCAGTGCAGGATCCTTGAGGGACCTTGCAATGGATTGTAGTGGGTGTGGCGTTAGCAGTGTCCGAGAAGACTTTCATGGCTCTTCCCTCAAGGAAGGAGGTGATCAACCAGATTGAATGCGGCTGGGAGATCTAGGAGGAGCAATAGGGCTGGCTTGCCCTTATCCATGATTTGGGTGATCTGGCTCTTTAGATCCACCAGGGCTGTCTCGGTGCTGTGTCCTTTCCAGAAGCCTGATTGCCTGGTCCCGAGGATGGAGTGGGTTTCCAGAAAGTGTTGGATTTGGCAGTGTGCAGCTTTGTCCAATAATTTCAGGAGGAATGGCACTGTAGTTATCGGTCTGTAATTGTTGGGTTGAAGGGGGTCGAGGGTAGGTTTTTTAGGAGGGGGAGACCCAGGCATCTTTGAGGCTAGCTCGGATAATGCCTGATTTAAAGGACGCATTGATGAAGGCCGTAAAGAGGGGCGCAAAGCAGTCTGCGCAGTCTTTGATGAGCTTGGGTGGGCATATATCGCCTTTACAAGGGGAGGGTTTGAGAGTTTTTAGTAAGTTGATAACTTCTGGTTCAGTGACGTCTCTGAAGGAGAAGTCCGGTTTGGTGGGTTTAGACAAGGCGGTGTGGAGTTGGTAGGCCTGATTCCTGTCTGTTGAGATAATGCTTTGCAATGGTCTTTGATTTTATTTTGGAGAAGGTCCATTTTGTGTAGCATGGCAGCTTGGATACTAGCACACCAAGCTTCATCTTTGATTATTTCATCAGGTGTATTGGGGGGAGATGAGCTCTTTAAAAATGGCAAAGATTTCTTTAGAGTGCGATTTGGCATTAGAGATTCGTGTGTTGAAGGCGTTGGCTTTGGCAGCGCTGATGGCTGTTTTGTATTGGTGGGAGATTAAGTTGAATTTGTTTTTGGCACTGCTGCAGGGGTTAGTTTGCCAGTTTTTTAGTGCTTCTCTTTTGCGGGAGCACATTGGGCCTCATTACGACCCAGGCGGTAAGTTACCGCCTGGGTCGTACCCTTACCACCATGGTGTAAACTATGTTTACACCATGTGGATGGCGGATTTACCGCCCCATTCCAAGGTGAGTGGGGCGGTAAATCCCCATTTCCCATTTACCCTTCCCCATTCCCATTTTTGCCCCATAGGGCATAATGGGAGTGGGGAAGGCGCTAATTACGGCACCGTAAATTACGGTGGCGTAATTAGCACCATGGTCCCTTAGCGCCATGGATTTTAACGCCTGCAAAAAGCAGGTGTTAAACTCACTATGGCGCAAAGGGACCTCGGAATCAGGCGTTAAGGGTCGGCGCCGTTTACGGCGCTGTTAACCCCTTAACGCCTGACTCGTAATTAGGCCCATTGAGTGCAGTTCTTCAGTGAACCAAGAGTTGGTGTGTAGTGATTTCTTTTCTTTTTTTCCATTCGAGTGGTGCTATTTCATTAATAGCTTTAGTGATGACATCTTTGTAGATGTCTGCTAGGATATTGGGGTCATTAGCGAAAGGGGGTACTAGTTCAGGGGTGTTGAGGTAAGGGCGCAGGTTATCCTCTTTAAGCTTTTTAGAACTTCTGACTTGTGCAGCGATAGCAGGGGTCAGAGTTTTGTGGTTTTTAATGATGGGAACAGAGAATTCGATACAGTTGTGGTTGTTCCAGGGCAGTGAGGTGTTAGAGGTGATAGTAGCGAGGCAATTATGGTCCGCAATTCAATCTAGAATGCGCCCTTTGGAGTGAGTTGGACGTTCTACTTTCTGGGTGAAGTCTAAGTCACTAAGTTCCTTGGTGAGGGTGAGCGCAGGTTTGTCTTTAGCATCATTGAATCCCAGACTGAGGTCTCCTAGTAGAAAGGTTTCAGTGGAGCTTTTGATATTATTACTTAGAATGTGGATGATGTTTTCCTGAGAGTCTAGGGTGAGGTCTGGGGGACGGTAAAGTAAGTGAATATTGATGGTACTGTTAGGTGACAGTGTGAGTTTGGCCGATAAGAGTTCAGAGTTGCTGGTCGAGGAGTGACTGACAAGTCGCAGCTGGAGGTTCTCCTTGTAGATGAATGCTACTCCGCCTCCTATTCGTTCAGGTCTGTCTTGTCTGAGTATGGTGAAGCATGGTGGTTGTGCAATGGCGGGGCCTGATGCTTCATGTAACCATGTTTCTGTGATGGCTAATAGGTCAATGTTGTTGTTGGTTAAGAGGTCATGAATAACTGATGCATGAGCTGGGAGGGAGTGGACATTTGATGTGAGGCGTGCGTAGTTTGTTAGTGGAGGTGTGGGTGTCGGATGTGTCTGATATGTTATGTGTGGTGACATTGTAGGGTATGGTTTGGTTAGTGGGTGGTTGTTTGTAGGTGTGTGGAAGTTCAGTGCGAGGGATGTGTTTGGAAGTGGTGCGGGAGCTCAATCTATAGTTTCTGTGTTCTATGGAAGGGGGTTGTGTGCTGATTTCTGCAGTCAGTGTGCGAGCTCTAAGTCTTTTTAGGCTATACATTATTGTGATGCAGGGTGCAGGGGGTGTGTCTGTGAGAGGTGTGTTTGTGAGGTATCCAGGGCAGTGGTTTGAGTGGGATTGGGAAGGGTCTTTGTGGAGTGGGTGCGATGGGGCTGAGTGAGGTTTAAAGTTGGAGGGCAGTGAGTGTTGCAAGGAGAGTGAGCAGTGTGGTGGTAGCAGTGGTAAGTGTGCAGGAAGCTATGGGCATGTTTGTATACTGGGAGGGCTGCAGGTAGTGGTGGGCACAGTCAAATTGGGTTGGGTGGCCCTGGCCAGTGGCGGCAGGAACAGATTGGTTCAGAGTGGGCTAAAAAGCATGCTAAGGTACAGAGAAATGTCAATGTGGCCTACGAACAGCAAGAGACACAATCAAGAGGGCAAATGTGGCCTACAGGCGACCATAGGTACACTCAAAATGGCAGATGTGGCCTAGGACAGAGCAACATAGGCATATCATATAGTTCAGCTGCGTGAGTGCAGAAAAACAGTTATAGCAGGGGGGCTAGATGCGGTTTTTCCAAATGTACTATAGGATACAGCAGTTTCAGCACGGTAGGCAAGTCATGCAGTTTGGCTAGCAGAATACTGGGAGGCAGTTCTAGCAGAAGGGCTAAATGTGATTTGCCAAATGTTCAACAAAATACAGTTTCATCACGTGTATACAAGGTAGGCATAGTAAGCAATTTGGTTACAGTGACTATTATGATGAGACACCTTACTCGGATAGGCTTTGTGGGAGGCAGTGCTAGGCTAGATGCAGGTTCAAACAGGGTAGATACATGAGCATAGGTAAAACAAGGCAGTGTAGCGCAAGTAATCAATAATAAAATTACTAGACTTACGGCGACATGTTTGTATCAAAGGGTTAGTGGCAGTTAGTCTTGGCGAGGGCTCAGTACACGGTGCTGATGGTCACAGGGGTAGTGGACCAGAAAACGGGCAGAGGTTCTGGGCGAATGGCGAAGAAGGCTGAGGACAGGCTAGGACAGGTATTGGCCTTGTTTCCCTGGGCCTTGGTAGGAGTGGGCCGGCTTCGCCTACCGGCTCACGATAGGTGGCTAAGATCAGATCAATAGCCAATCGGTGCTCATGAGATATCATTTGCTTTCAGTTTACGTTAGAGATTACATGTTCGGCATGTAATATGTATTCAATGCATGTGTTTAATTGATTATGTAATGGTAATCATTGCGGTGCTATGCAGAGAGGACATACCTTGGGACTTATTGTAAAGGAGGGGGAGCGGGGTGGGTAGCATAGGGGCATCCATGAATAAGGAGAGCGTGAGAGGGCCAACCTCCACAGGTAGATACTTAGGGTTGAGTAGAAGGATATATTGATGTCTTTCACGGTATCACTGATAAGAGTAGGTTCACTATTTTTATTTTTTTATTTTTTTATTTGCATTTTTTAGCTTCAAAATCAAACCTTTTATGCTATACACTCATGGAACAGTAAAACTAATCATAAAAAAAACTGGTACAAATTAAAAAATATCAAAATAAATAAAAGGAGAAAGAATTGTTTTTAAAAAAAGACATGAAAGAGGAAAAATAAGGGGAATGTTCAACAAATACGTAAAACTTAACAGTCAAGTTCAAGTAGGTTCACTATAATTTTTAGAACCAGGATACAGACCCCACTAACCCTACATTGAAATCTCTGCATACACAACCCACCCAAAACTCACACAACCATCTCTCACCCAGCAATACGCACACACTTTACCACACTGCATCAACAACATACACACAACACATAAACAGCACCTACAGCACACAAGGTCTCGCCCGGTCTGATACTCGCACCAAAGCTTAGCGCACATTGTATACCGAATTTACGCTACCAACAGCACACCACTTCTCCCACTCTCCTACTCCCACTCCACCTGACTAATCCTACCCGCCCTCCTTCTTGTTTACAGATCTGCCAGAGCACCTGGGGACCAATTCCGTTGGTGATGGTGCGCTATATAAGTACCTTTAACGTAACATAACATGACCTAATAAAATGAACACTTTTTATAAGCACTCTATGTGTCTTGCTATTAATATTTCTGCTGGTGGGAGCCATTGCCGGGTCTGACGCAGATTCCAGCCATGCGCCTTCCTACAGTGATAGAGCAGGTGCATACTTTGGCACTGGTCCAACTTTCCGAAGTAGTGGTGCCCTGTCACAGTTTTGGCCACAACTGCCACTCTTTAAAACAGCATCAGCGAGGGACTCTGACCTTTAGGAGGTGTTCCAGGGCTAACAAAATGGTGGTTTCACTTCCTGAATATATCCACATATGCCCCCTCACACACACACCCATTTAAAGCTGACGGTGTGGTGGCCTGACAGCGACTTGCATTGAGACTGCTGCCTCACTGCCTGTCTCTGCCTCAGTTACCACTGGCTTATGGTTGGCAAAACAGTAGGTTTGCTATCTCCACCTGTCAGGGGATCCCAGCGTACATTACACACCACTCCAGAAACTGCATCACTCAAATATTCTGAAATGAAGTCTGTGGCCCGGAAAAGAGGCGCTCCCTTACTTTCATGGGGAATGCCCAGATGCAAATGTGGAATATCTATCCAATTAATGGGCAGGAAGGGGGGTCACAGCTGATACACACTGTTCTATATATGGGAATACATGACCTCTTTTATAATTGCAAAATAGTGTTATGTTGTTCGGTTGCCGTGTCTGCAGTATTTGTATGATAGGATCAGGTGCATATTGGAAAGACAAGGTAAGGCCGGTCATAAACCTGATTGATTTAATTGCGTGGCTGGTTTACAGGCATTTCAAGATGGAAGGCATCCTGGAAACCAAGGGAAAGGTCTGTCCAGATGGACCTAAGTGGCTATCTGATGGTGCCCATCCATCCTCCTTATTGGAGGTTACTGCATTTTCTTTGGGGAATTCATCTGTCTCTCTTTTAGCCTGGCCTCAATGCCTATGTTGATAGGCTAGTTGCAGCGTTCTTGTGCAGCCAGAGTGGAAGATGGATCATCTTTTATTACATGATTTTATAGTCTAAGAATAACTATCTTTTTTATGGCACATTCATTTAGCATCCGATTGTTTACAAAGCTTAGGCTTTCTCAACCCCCACAGGTTTTTTTGGCTTCTCACTGGAAACAGAGTTGGCTTCTCTGCAGCTATCTCTTGCAAAGATGATAGTGATCAGCTTGGTTCTGTGAAAGGATCCACTTTCCCTGAGGGAACTGGCAAGGGTAGTAGGTGTCTTGTCCTCTTTCCCATCTTGCATCTCTTCCAGACTTTTCAGAGACTTAAATACCGGCTTCTGATGGACATACCTTCTGATGATGACATTGTGTCTCTAGAGGCATGATATGGATGGTTGGAATGGCTGGTCAACCTTTGGCCCCACACTAGACTTCATGATAGTTGATGCCAGAAGAACTGAGTGAGAGGCAAGTGGGTGGGTCTCTTTGCTCTGGAAACCGGGTCCCAAGAGGATCTGGGCTTTCATAAAAAGTGATTGCAGCTGTTGGCCAGTTCTTTTGGCATCAGTTCTTGAATTAGAGTTCACATGGATTGATGCATGCTCCTTCTATGGATAATGTTTCAGCCATTCTGTACATCAGTTACCTAAGTGGCACTAATTAGCCAAGCACTCATGCTATTACAGTTTGGCCATGAGGTTTTCTGTACAGGCAAAGTATCTTCTAGACCATTCCTATGTGATTGTCAGATGCTGTCCAGGAATTGGAGGTATCTAAGTGACGCATCTGAAAAGGGAAATGTGAAGCTCTTTAAAACATTGGAGCAACTTTGGGTCAAAATCCTTTTTCCTTCATCCTAAATTGGCAAGAGGAGAAGTTCACATTTGGAGGACAGATCCGGTGGCAGCAAGTACATAGTTTGCTTTCTCCAAATGTGGGTTCCCTTCTTAGACTATGCTCCTCCATCCTTTTTGCCTGATAGCAATAATGCTATTGCAAATGTGGAAGGAGGCACTTGATCTAGTGATCGTGGATCTCTTTTGGACATTGCAAGCCTGATTTCTGGATCAGATCAAATTTACTGTGTACTTAGGTGGTTAGGATTTTCATGTTCCTAGTTATGTCCTGTCATAAGTACCCCTAGCCTGGAAGATCTTAGGGTGTGCTGGCATTTTCCACGATTTTCAAATAAAGCTGCCATGGTCCAAGGAGGCACCACACAGCACACACAGCTATAAGCATGGGCTGTGGCGACATGCTGGTGTGTGGAGAGATAATCCCATCCTGTTTTGACAACTTTAGCACTGAATGTCCTACTCTCCTTCTCAGCTGAAGGGATAGGCTTCTGCACTATCAGCTTCAATTGTTCAATTTCCAACAGTTACAATCCAGTAAGCATCAAAGCCTTTTGGTGAACATCATTTGTGTGCAATCTTCTCAAGGGAGTTTGCTTTCTTTATTCTCCTTTCTGTCACTATACCTCCCTCTAGGTTAATGTTTCCACATATTGACCGTTGTCCAAAGTGGAAGTGGGACACCTGATACAAAACAGCCTAGATTTTAAACCCTCACCTCTCTATCTATGCATGCATTCCTGCACCTCTTGCTTTGCCCACCAGTATCTCCCTTGCATTGCAAGGAACACTGGAGACTGAGTGAGATAAGCTGCAATGCAGACCTCCGAAGTAAGGGCGGCCGAGAAGACAGCAGAGGGTAGATGCCACACCGAAGTGCCGGGCTCAGCAATCTTCCACGTCAAAGCATGGAGTATTTGGACTGAGGCAGAGGCGCAACCACCAGAGAGCAGTAACAGCACTGACTTATTTCAGAAGAGAGAGAGAGAGAGAACTGCTGCGCTCCAGCATAACAACAGCCAGAATTGCGCTGCACCACCAGGTGGAATCAGGAAATCTGCAGCTATGAGATCTTCTGGATTACCTTCGGCAAGGAAAGGTCATGGGGCCTGATGTCCCGATACACAAACTGAGACCAGGTCTTGAAACCTGACCATGAACTTGCAACAACACTCTGGCTATCAGACAGACAGGCCACACAGAAACAGTGAGCGGGGCTGAGGACTCTCTTCAAAGCTTTCCCATACACAACACCTCTTGGGGCAGGAAGACAGATGAGATTCATTATGGAAGGAGAACCAGTCCCTAACAGAGAAATTTAAAGGGGGAGAGGAAGCAGGCAGGTGTGGGTTATTTGTTTGAGGGGAGGAGTGGAGGTGGACCAGCAGGAGGAAGGGGTATCCAGCAGATGGGGTATTGGCCTTGGATAGCCAGGGTTTTTTTTCAGTATGAATAGGCATGCATGGGTGACACATGTGTAGAGAGAGTAGTGTAAGTAGTGAATGTGATGTGAAGGGTGTATGTGTGGTTTGGGGAGACCAGTAGTAGGAGTAGTGGGGGAGAAGCAGTAGTAACAGAAGGGGGCCAGTGGAGCTGGAGGAGTAGTAGGGGTAGAGGAGGGGTTGTAGCAGTGAGAGGATGGAGGTGTAGCAAAGCTGGTAGTAGAGTAGTAGGACAGAGAAACATCAAAGGGTGGAGGCTATCATTAGGAGTGAAGCATTGAAGGGACATAAGAGCAGTAAGAGGAACAAGAAGAGGGGTGTAGTGGTAAGAGTAGAGAGGGCAAGGTGAGCATGGGTGTGAGTGAACATGAATTCAACACTCCCTTTTAGCACACTAATCTGTGGAAACAGTAGAGAGAGTCTAGGAAAACCGGGTGGGAGTTAGGTTTGCAGCATTTAGGGAAAACCCAATCAGTGACAGCCACATACTAGACAGTAGGGGAAGTCAATCAATGGCTTTACAGACCCCTGGATACAGAAGGAGATCCCAT
The DNA here is from genome assembly GCF_040938575.1 of Ambystoma mexicanum. Taxonomy (NCBI): domain Eukaryota; kingdom Metazoa; phylum Chordata; class Amphibia; order Caudata; family Ambystomatidae; genus Ambystoma; species Ambystoma mexicanum. The sequence continues at coordinate 453,816,159 of NC_090938.1, forward strand.
GGGAGATAAGAGAGAAAGGGACAGCCCTAGGGTTCTCAAATCAATATAAAGCCCCTTGGACCATCTTTGAATGTCGTTGAGCCTCAGAGTAGTTTTTGCCATCTGTGACACCGAACAACATGGAAGAAAACACAGTCTCTTCATAATCTTAACACTGTCCTTTCTCCATGCCTCTTTTCACTCCTGGCTTTTATTGGCTAAATAGCAGTACTATGCCAGTTTTCTTCTTACTCCTTATACTCATCCTTTATGTCTTTTTCAAGTTCTCAGTCATATTCTATCCCTCACCTCCTAGTCCTTCTCTCTAATCATGTTTTGCTGATTGCGATCTGTTTACTTCTGAAGTTGCTCTTCTTCATGCATTTTCTGTTAATACAACTCACAGATTTTAATGATCCTTTTCTTCCTTCCTTTCCTTTCCCAATGAGCTCTTTTTTCTTCCACTTTCTGGAAAAAGATGTTCCTACCTATTTAACTCTGGCTCAAACTAATGACACTCCTTTGGATCCTTTGCAATACCTCTCTATCCCCCACTACCCTTTCCACTGAATACAAACTTGTATCAATCTTTGCTAACCTATTACCATAATCGAACACCCTTTACTAGATCCCTATCTTTCATCCAATTTTTGTTTAATTTATCTCCTTCAGTTTATTTAACTTGTTTTTTATGTGCAAGTTTCTTTCTACCTTAATAATTCTTCTGTAATGCTTACTTGTATCAATCTGGTACCCATCCTTATCACTAGACTCAGAGCTCTTCTCTACATCCTTAACTCTCTTCTTTCAGTTTGGCATGCTAAACACTTTTCTCTACTTAATTTGTCCACAGCATTTGACAATATCAATCATTCCGTTCTCTTTTTTACTTTCTGAGTCACCTGAGTTTTCAGAAGTTTGTGCTCATATCTTTGACTGAACTGATGGTGCCACTTGGGCGAACATCACTTCTCTTACTATTCCTCTATAGCTTGTTGTACCGCGATAATCCGTCTGTTCTCACCTTCTTCTTACCCCTATACTAACCCACTTTCCTCTAATACTGCTTCATTCGGTTTCTCTCATCACTTTTACATGGACAACTCCCAAATCTTTCTCTTTCTCCGCTTTCACTGATTCTCTCGTCGCCTTCCTTTCAGAATGCATTACTGTCTGTAAACTACCTCAACCTCTTTCCCTCATCCTCTATTCCTCCTCCTCTTCCTGCTGCCTCCATTTTGTCCGGTTCCATGTAATATCGTCCGCTCAAAAATTTCCCCTGACAAAAAAGTATCCGTTTTTTGCAGAGAAATTATTACATTGAACATGCGGGGGACACCCCTGTAAGCCCCGATTTTTTTGTTTTTACAAGGGGAACAGTGGACATCCCTGCAATCCATACCCATACATAATGTCACCATATATAATGTCGCCAATGGCTTTTCTCTGAGACATTATGTATGTGGATACTATGCATGGGGACATTATTACCTGATAACGTTTTTCTCTCCCTCTTCTATTTCATTATCACATTATGCTTCAATCTTGGTGTAAATTTCAACTCCCCACTCTCCTTTGCATCTCCTATTTACCCCACTGCCCATACTTTATACTTCCAACTCTTTAACATTTGGAAAGCAGTCCATTTCCTTTGTTTCCATGTTACTAAGCTCCTGATAACAGCCCTTGTCTTCTTGACTATTGTTCAACTCTTCTCATTAGCCTTCCTGCTGATCAGCTAGCCCCCTTACGCTCTCTCTAAAACTCCTCTGTTCATCTTCTCTTTGCCATATCTCCTGGAAACTCCATTACCACAGCTCTGTCTTCTCTGCAACAAATGTCCTATGAATTCTGTCTGCTATTTCACTTTCTCTGCATCATGTTTAAATGTCTTAAATGTTGCTATGATCTTGCCCACACATCTATCTTCCTTGGTCTCTATTTTTATCCCCCCTCTTTCTCTTTGAGATCTGAATGACAATTTCTCTTATCTATATTTTTCCCTCCTAGTGCCAACCCCACTTCCATTCCTTTTCCCTTCCAAAAAATTGGAACAAACGCACACCAAAATAGATCACGCTCTTCTCTTCCTCCTTTCTGCTCTCGCTTAAAAGACCATCTGCTTTCGGTCTCTTCATTGCAAAATGTGTCAAGTCCTTCATTTGTTTGTTGCAAGCGCTTTGCAAAACTGCTATAGAAATCAAATAAATACAAATACATCAAGAATGACTTGCAGCGGAATGTCCCAGGCAGCCATATGTGGATGACAGTTCAGAAGGTTTTTCAATCATCATTTTCAGGTGCAACAAAGCTGCCACCAGGGTGCATATTAGCCAGCTTTTCTGGGTCCCACTTTACGTAAACATGGTACATTGTGTGCACACATGTAAGTGAATCACACTTTCTAGCTAATCCAAAACTGAAAGCTTTCGTTCGGGTGTTCAATCAGAAGCTTCTGAATGTGATTCAGGAGAACTTTCAGGCTGTATTGGTCCAACTGTAGCTCACTGGGCGGATTGCATTATCGGTCAGGGTGGAATTGATAGCTCTTTTGGGGGGCATTTTCAGCCTTGGTTGCTGGTGGTACAAAGACCTTTGTTGCAGGCGAACCACTGGATGATATTTTGAATGCACCAGACTAGTTTAGAAAATTCTGCTTTTAAGACCTATTTTAATCCAATGCATGGAGTCCCTTCATTGATGATGAATAGGCATTGTGCAAGTGTAATACTGACCTTTGTGTCTTTCCATAACTGCTGATTCTCTATACTGAATACAATGAGGAAGCCCCGGTTCTGTAAAAGACACATAGGTATATATTACCCCCTTGGAGGTTAGATTATCAAACATATATGCTGATGGTTTGTTGTCTCTGCAGTACATGTTATGCTCCCCCTCCTGATTACTTTTGTAGTTTGCTGCTCCGGACTTCAAGATCTCTTTAACGGCTGCCCATTTGCCAATGCATGTCAGCTGCCTTTTGCTGTGCCTCACATTTTTTTCTTCTATTGCGTCTATGGGAAAAAACACACATTTTGGGATCCCCTCTATAACTTTGCCCTACTTTGACAAAACCTCACCACTTTGGTTATGGTCAATCTGACGGGGCAATATACTTATTTTGCAAGTTTGCGTGAGGATTTGTCCAGGGCGGGCAAAGTTATAAACCACCCAAAAAGTGCTCTTCCTATGGGTTGAGCAACTTAACCTTAACTATGGGGCCACTACTGCATACCCTGTAATATATATGTTTGCTGTATAGCACAGCTTCCCCTATAATCCAGCCCTGAAGTCATAGCTGAGAAACAGCTGTGACAACAATCCATCCCTGATGAATTGGCAACTCTGATTGACATTTCTATAGTTGTGCTGCATTTAACTTTGATGATGCAAAGTACACAAATAATTGGCACTTTTCTTCTGACAGTTTATGGAATAACGTAAATGTGTGCTACATCAGACATTGCTTGAAATCCCTGTGATTCAGCCCAGTGGCGTGGCTGGCTGTGTATATTTTGCCTGGGAGGAAAGGATTCACAGATTGGATACCATGACTCCACATCATGAGAAAGCTTCTTCACAATTATTAGCGCATGAGCTACATCTGAGAATTGGGTTTAAGCCTTTTCTCCTATGTGAGTAGCGTAAACTCGGGCACTCTTGCTATGCCACATCTTAATCGCATTGGAGATCTGGCCCTGCACCTGTTGCCCCTCCCTCACTCACAAGTTGTGTCCTCTCCCCCTGCCACTCATTCCACTGTCAGTGTCTGCCTGCCCCTGTCTCTGTCTCTTTCACCCCCTCCCTGCTAATTCCTGCCACCCCACCCCGCACCTGACAGAAACACCTTTCAATCTTTCCTTCTCATCCTCTGCTCGTAACCTTGGCCTCTACTTCAACTATAACCTCTCATTTACTCTCCACATTTCTCTAACCTCACCAGCCTGCCGCAATCACCTCTTCAATGTTCATAAAATCTGATCTTCCCTCACCTTCCACGCTTCCAAACTCTTAATCTCATCCCTCATCTTTTCCCATCTATTCTACTGTTCTGCTCTCCTCTTTGGTCTCCCTGCGTCTTATCTTGCTCCCCTGAAATCCCTCTATCACTCTGCTATCCATACTCTTTGCTTTCTCTCCCCTCTTGATTCCATCTCCTTTTTGCTCTCTTCTCTTGGCTGGCTTCCCTTTCATTCCCATCTTAAATTCAACTTTCTCTGCCTTGTTTTTAAATCTCTTCATGGCCTTGACCCTCCCTACCTCTCCACCCTCCTTTCTTTCTATACTCCCTCTCGTCCTCCCCCACCCTGTGCCCCTTCCTGCTTCTGTTCTTTTCAGCTCCTCGCCCCCCCCTACATTGGAACTTTCTACCTCTCCATATCCGTTCTATCTCCTCCTACCCCTCCTTCCGCTCCTCCTTAAAATCTCATCTTCTTCATCCTCCTTCCTAACCCTCATTTCACTCCATTCTTACTTTCCTCCATTTCTCTCATTCCTTGTCCTCAGCTAATTGTTGTGCATAATGTTATTGATTGTTTGATTCCAGTTTGATATTCATGCTTCGATTGTAATTTTGTTGTTGTAATGCAAAGCGCTTTGGTGTAAAGCGCTGTATCAAAATGGATAAATACAAATACAAATAGAATTAACTCTGATTCCTGTGCCAGCCTTTGCAGTGACGTATTCCCGTCATCTTACTGGTGAACTCCTAATGAGCCCCAATGCATCCTATTCTACAACCATCCGTTGCTTCGCAAGATCCTGCATTACATTATTTTTTGGCTCACAGTAGAAACAAATCTTGCTTCCTTGCCACTCTGATTAAATAATCACTGGGACCTCCTTAAATGAGGGACTGACGAGCATTCTACAGATTTTTACGAAAATTTAAGACAATTATTGATGCATTTGGCAGTGCAATACTAAGATGAATAACTCTTCTAGGGAATTACATCTACATAATGTTTCCGAAACCTTGCGATCGCTCATGTTTCATGCAATACAAGGATGCCAGGCTCACTTTTTGCATCAGGCTGATAAAGCTTTGTACCTGGCATCTCGAATTCATGATGAAGAGCAATGAAAGGATGCATCTTGTCATCGTTATGCAGGTACTTCATCACATTCTTACTTCCCACAGTGCAGAATGAGCAGCCTTCTAAAAGTGGTTATTGAGCCCTGATGTTAGAATGCCTTCCAATTATGGGATGTCTGGTAACATCGTATTCTGGGGGCCACAGAAATCTGGAGAGAAACATTCCTCCTCTTACATGAGCATCTGTACCGGCCCCAGGCTGTCTTTTGCAACTGTCTCAAATATGCAAGATCACATACATTGTTAAAAGATATATTTTTCAGAAAATGAGTATGTTTGTTTTCTTTTTCTATGTGTCTGTGTTATGTTGTTTTCATCTGAAAATAAAGAGAACATTAAACTAATAATGCCATAAAATAGTTTTTAAACTTGTTAGGAAGAAATTCATCGATTTTTGGCTTCATTACGAGCTTAGTGGTAATTAAGCAATGAAGCACTGGATTATTGCCAATCTTGATTACTCTTACCACCACTTGTTCCAGTGGATTTATCACTGGATTACAAGTGGTGCTAACTCACAGATTTTCCTAGTCCATAGGCCACTGATGGTGGAATTACTATTCAGTAAATCCGCCGATTTTCAGTGGCAAAGTGGCAGATTCACCTCGAGCGTGTTGCTGGAGGTAAATTCTCCACTACTGATCATGCTGCAGCAAAAAAAGTGTCAGTAAACTGAATTACCACTGCTCTTTTCCTGCACCACCGGACTTGTAATGAGTCCCAAAATCTCTCTGTTGGCTTCAGAAAAGAAAATTGAGTATTCTCAGATTTACTAAGAGGTGGACGTGTCATATAAAACATTGGTACAGTGTACCACTAGTATAGGTACAAGTGAGGACCTTTAGTTCAGAGGCTTACGAAAAACATCCTGAATGCATTGTCTTTCTCCTGATACAACTATTGAAACAGATCGGCTCCGTTCAAGCCTTGTCCATTTTCCAAGTCACGGCCTGGCTGAGACACGCAAACAGCATCTGTGATTCTGCTGCCAGCAGCTTAACAAGCAACCTGCTTACAGATTTCGCTAGTCAGCAGCAGCAGAGCCTTTCCTAATCCATGGTGGGACATTTCCAACTAAAAGGCCCCCTCTTAGCACCAGTTACTTGAAAATCTGTGACAGTAACACAAAAAAAGATAGTGTTTGTTTATATACATATCTACTGGTTTGATATGCAGAAATATAGTCAAATTATTTTTAACCTCATGCATGTTTTAACAAAAGGATGTTTGTACGACCCAGGCGGTAAGTTACCGCCTGGGCCGTACCTTTACCGCCATGGCGTAAACTATGTTTACGCCATGGTGGTTGGCGGACTTACCGCCCCATTCCGAGGTTGGCGGGGCGGTAAGTCCCCATTAACCCATTTACCCTTCCCCATTCCCATTTTTGCCCCATAGGGCATAATGGGAGTGGGGAAGGCGTAAATTACGCCACCGTAAATTACGGTGGCGTAATTAACAACATGGTCCCTTAGCGCCATGGATTTTAACACCTGCTAAAAGCAGGTGTTAAATCCTCCATGGCGCTAAGGGACCTCGGAATCAGGCGGTAAGGGTCGGCGCTGTTTACGCCGCCGTAAACCCCTTACCGCCTGGGTCCTAATGAGGCCCAAAGAATCACTACACCTGAGTTTATTCCAACATTTCTTTTAGTGTGAGTCTTAAAGTGCAAAAGGTATAGTGGTTTTAAATAGATTTTTCAAGCTTGCATTATTTTGCTTTGAGAGACCATGATATTCATTTGGCATAACGTGCTTCTAAAAGGATTTCCATGTTGTTATTTTGCTTTACTATGCAATTTGTGTATTTAGCAGGTTAATTCTATAAGTCAGTACTATTATAGGCCTTGAAACCAAAACTTAAATGTGTGTACCTAGTAAAGCTTGGAAGATATGTGGACACTTGCCCACGTTGCAGAATGAGCTAACATCCCTGTTTCACTGTTCAGGCAAAATGTGTGATACTTGGAAACTAATGTGATCTCACGCTAATGTTACTGCAAACATTGTAATCTGTAGGAGTTGATGAGTTAAAGGGCCTTTGAATTTCAGGGGTTTATCAATTTGGCATGCACATTTAGTTTTACATGTAGTTTTAGTGTGGGCTTTATACAGAAATTAAGAAATGCAGAAATACAAACATATGCCGGGCATATGGTGCCAATGCAACGGTCACGCACCAGATGGGAAATGCACAGAGTTCAGAAATGCAGAGCATGCTTTAAATTAATTGCACATTATTTCAGGATATGTCAATTGATTGGTTTGTACTAAACCAAATAACTAACATACATTAACATTTTTAATCTGATCCCACCCAGTAAAATGTCCCATGTCCTTAACATTTAGTGCAATATATGGACATATCCTGAATCCAAATTTGAAATGCATGTGGCTCTGTTTCAATTGGGTTTTTAAACATGCAGTATGAGCTTGTGTGACAAGCTGTAATATGCGGAAATCCATTGTACTTAAGACAAGCTAATGCGGGAGCAGGAAGTGCAGGAAGAGATGTATCTTCTTGCTCTCCCACAATAAAATCACGTGGGTTTCAGTGGTATGATCTAGAGGGGAGATATTTTCTTTTTGAGTGGCAGCGAGAGGTCATAAAAAGTCTTTCAGTGGGTGTAGCAAGGCAGAACTCTTTGAATGCTGGGCTGAGACGAGCTGGCAGGCAGTCTGTTTCCAGTGCTGTGGGCCGTTTGATGTACTTATAGACGCAAGTGCTTATCTACGCAACCATAGGGCAGACCAGGCAAACAGACTGAGGGGATTTCCCAGGTCCAGTTGAGCCAGGAATATTGCCGGCAATTAGGTCAAAAGTGAGGGGGTTGTAGTGCCTGATGAACAGTTAGGCGGGAAAATAGGTCATTCCATGTGTAATATTTTGATGTTAAAAGTGAATGCAATTTCAAGTTTACATGAACGTACTTGCGCTTTTGTTCTTCTTGTTCTCATAACATCATTTTTGCCAAGTGCTTCACTTTCAAGGTCGGATTGGTAAGACTGGTCACAGCTCATTCAATTTTTGAAATGCGTCATTGTTCCTGTAATACATTTGCACTGAGAGATCTGCGCCATGTATTACTGTTCCCATGTGTATGTGGTAAGTTAATCTATTACGATAAAACAAAGTAACTTAAAATCTTTGTGTGTTCTGGTACATTTTTGCAGCAGTTGGTAGTTTTATTTGATCTGCACACACAGACAAGTGCCTGATACTATGTTTCAAGAGAGATAACTGTTGTGAACTATCTAGTTAGAGAGTGAATGAATGGTGTTTCAATTTGTTGTTTATAATTTTGCAATTCAGCCACAAGGGCATACAGCAGCATTGTAAAAATAATGCTGTGAGGCAGGAAGTATTAGTTACTCTCCTGAGTGTACGAAATCCAGTAATATGTTGCAAGGAAGTACCCTGGTAAAAAAACTGTTTTTAGGCTATATTATAAAGTTAGTCTCTCAAACGTAAAAAGAAACACCCCAACACGTTACCACAAGAGATAATAGCAGCACAAGATAACACAAAATTAGGTGTAACCCCCAAATATATCCTACACATCCTTATAAGTGATTGTATTCACACTATATGAAAAATGAGCGCCCTTAGAAAGCTGGTGTACTGTCATGCTCCACTGATAATGGGCCCCCGAGGCCTTCAACTAGAATTGCATTATTGTTGCACTGACCCTCCCTCAGTACCATAGCACTTGACTTGACAAGCAGATATATAGGGCCTGATTTACAAAGCATTTTCAAGGGGACTTTGCCAATGAAAAACACTTTTGTAATTCAGGCCCATATTCTCACCATCCAGTCAGTGCAAGTTTGGTGTTTAGGTAAATTAGTGCAAAGAAACAGGTGCCCTTTGATGGTGTATATTCTATTGTGAAACCTTATTAAATGGACAGGTTTTGTGTCGTAATTAATTATTATCAGTGTGGGTGAGAGGTAAAATGATTTTATAGTGATTATTGTCCTTCTCCAATCAGTGCTGAATTTGATTGCATGGACACAACATGTTAGCATGGGACTTTGGGGCTGTCTTTAGCAACAGCAGCTTCCATTTCTTTATGCCGGCAACTCACCATGGAGCTAAAGACCAGAGGGGGATTTGACATTAGAAGAAATGTAACAGACAGCAGAAGCGCAGAGGTGAGGGACCCACCTGACCAGTCAAGGATCAAAGGGGCAATGGATCAGAGCAGCCATGGACAAGAGGTGCAACTGAGAACATTGTTTTTACCTTCATTTTATGACAATCACAGTAGGAGGAAGATGACATATGAGAAGGGATCAACAGCTTGTTTATTGTTGGCTATTCAACCACCCATGACTGTCCCTGGCCATGTTAATCCCTATGACAATTCACAAAACAACACCTGCCTCTCCCCACCCACAACACATCATCCTGGGATCTCTTTGAGCTGGCTCTATCAAGCAGTAACATCAAATTTTAGCCTGCTAGTGTTGTTTCTAAGTAGTCTGCTGACAGGGAATGGTTTGATTACAGCTGTAAATGCGCTACAGGTGTAGTAAAAATGTCCTAGCAAAGTATGCCTTCAGCCACTTGATTTGCATCTAGTCCTTACACTGAGGTCCTGTTTAAAGAAGCATTGACAAAGTCAGCTGTCGGGGGGAAATTCTGCCGGGGTCGGCCGGGCCGTCCGCAGACCTCCGGGCAGGGAGGCCCCAACTCCTCCCGTATATCCCAGATGAGATAGAGTATGAGACACACACAAGAAGCAAGGTGACTCTGCTGTTTATTAAACAAAAACGGCAGGGATGGGTCAAGGATCGTACGCGTCCGTCCTGACACACACACACAATCGTGGGGCTCGCAGGCCCTTTTTACCTTAGTATGACGCGCTACTTAGAAAGTTAGCAGAAAACCTATCGCCACTCTTAATTGGTTGCTCGAGTGGTAGGATTAGTATAGCATACGTATAGAGAACAATATTAGTGGACAAGGGTTAGTCAGGTGATATACTGGGTTGTCCCTACAATTAGATACATGAGAATTGTTACATGAAGACTCCTGATGATCGGTCAATGTTAATGGCGTCAGTGATAGGAGCCCCATGTTCTGATTGGTGCACCCGCAAGCTTCCCAGCCTGGGACCATCGCTGTTCCCAGCTCTCGGTGTACCTGTCATTTGCAACAATGTTTCATTATGAGTACGTGCAGACAATGTGAGGACTTATTCATGAGCGAGAAGGCCGACTACTCCCACTGTCGCAGATGTCCATTGAGCCTTTTAAGTGTGTCTGCCTGTGTCTTGTACCGAGGGATCCAGATGCCTTCTTTCTCCTGGGCTTGGCATCCTGTCAGGTTCAGCTTGGTCACGTGAGGTGGGACCGTGTTTGAGGCAGACTTCTGCACAATTAATATTGTTTTTTCCACTGTGTGCCTGGTTTAATTTGCAGGTGTGACTTTAACGTTGGTGCGCGGCGTGCGAGGTTGCAACATCGTGCCCTTGATGGTCTGCTTTCGGAATGTGGGTTTGCAACGTTGCGACCTTGGCTGTCTGCTTTCACCGGGCTCTTTTTGCAGGATCAGCAACCTGACTCTTGTTCTTTTAACGTCCATGGAAGCTCTTGCTTGCGGCCTACTTAGGCCTGGTGTATAGGTGGAACCGTTTGGTGCACAGGCGCTTTAGGTTATAGTATCATATTGTCTTATGACCAGTATCGTGTCTTCGTTATATTTTTCATTATGGCACCTGGGTTTAGGAGAAGCGTAAGCAAGCTTTTTAGATGAGTTCATGATGCATCTTGCGTTTCTGCATTTTGAGGGCCTATGTGGAAAATAATAAAGATGCACGTCCGTGAGTATGTCTGTCGCCTACGTCATAGCACTGAGTGTATTCTTCGTGTAGATTGGTGCGGGAGTGTCCAGTGTGTATATTTGCACAGACCGTTGGCTAGGTCGTCATGGCATCTCTAACGACGTGTAGGTTTTAATCTAGTTGATCCGTGCCGCAGGTGTCGGCATGGGCAGGGCGTGCTGCTGGGCAGGCAGATGGACACATCCGTATGTTCCTGTACCAGGGTATTTGGTCGTCTGGTAGATGGGCAAACTCTTCTCGTGGCAGGTGCCTGGGCCGTGATCCTTTAGGCCAGGCGCGAGAGGGGAAGGACGGGAGCCTGTTTTTCCATTCTCCCACTTCAGTCCCCCCTCTGGTCGACTTGTCGACCACAAACATATCCTTTTCGTTATCTCCTCTTACTCTCCATATTTTAGTTATTCCTCCTAAATGTCCATAGTGGTTCAAATGATCTTCAAATGACCAGTACATATATTCACAGGTTCCTCCAGGAGTACAGTATACCCATTTCCCGATGTAACTCCTGGGGTTTCTTGGGTTCTCGATCTTCACCGATGGTGGGTCCAGGTGGTTGGTGATGATTTGGTTGCGCAATTTCTCTCTCTCTTGTATTATTATGCCTGTGTGTTGGCCGTCATCTGCTGGCATCAAGGGGTGCATACCGACCATTTCAAGCAACTCGTCGGTGGTGCGTGCCATCCGGGCCTTCCAAAATCTTATTATGATCAGTGTAGCTCCAGCCAAAATAGTACAACCAACTATGATTTTCAGTCCATCTGACAGCCAAGTTGGCATCCATGACCATAATAGCGAAAACCAGCTCTCATCCTTTTTCACACCATTACTTTCATCCATCATTTTGGAGTGCATCTGGGCCAATTGTGAAACTGCTTCTGTCAGTGTACCATTGTCAGCATCGTTGGCAGGAATGAACGTGCAGCATGATTGTCCTATCTTTGCGCAGACTCCTCCTTCCATGGCTGTGAGGAGGTCCAATACATATCTGTTCTGGAGTGCTACCATCCTTACAGCTCGCAGCTCCTCTTTTATTGCGTTGAATCCATTTACTGTAGAATTGATGGTCATCATTAGTTCCCATCTAGTTATCTGGAGCCATTTTGCGTTTGCGTAAGCCTGCAGTCCCGGATGTATTATTGAGGAGAAGAACATTGCTGCTCTGCTGACTAGTCTGTGTTCTGGCGGAATTGAAGTGAGTGCCGTTTCCGACCTTCCCCATAGGTAATTTCCAGTCAGAGGTTCTCCTTGTCTTTTCCTTCTATTTAGGACAGTATTATTGCCGTTGGTCCTGTTCCCTTGCTCCACCTGAGGTGGTGCAGATCTCTTCCTTCTCTTCTCCCCTTCATCCATTTTGGGAAAGTTCGCCTTATTCACATGCTTCTTGGGTACCACTAGTGATGGTACATTGACGTGCACCATCGTGCACACACCATTCCACAGAGGGGGCAGTGTGTGGTATGCCTTTTCTCCACAGGCCCAGTAATGGTCCATTATCACTGCTGTTCCTGCTCCCCCCTCAGGTAACTCCATCACGCTTGCACAGTTGGTGTTGTATCCTATGTCCACCTCTCCTTTATGTTGGTAGCATACCTTAGGCGCAGTCAGCGGCAGTATTGTTATTGGGTCTTCATCCGTCTCTATCCACGTGAGCATGGGCACGTACTTGATCCAAGTCGTCCAACATCTGTGGTTGTGTGCCTCGATAGTTGAGATAGTTTCCTTTGTTACCATGTTGCTGCCAATCACTCCTATCTCCCAACTGTTGTCCAAGTACACCTTCCCCGTTATCGTCACCAGTGGCCTCTCCCAGCATCCTAGTTTAGCAGGAACTTCAGTGGCGTACCAATCACATGGTAAATACTGCAGTGTTACTTTCTTTGTTTCCCCTTTTGCAGGACCATTTGTTATGTATCTGAATGCTTCAGCATGTAAACTGCTCTTGTGGTAACTCAAATAAGTCTTGAGGAAGTTGTTTTCGTATGGGTATGAGTTTCGGGTTTTCCACACCATATGCACCACTGTCCCTTGAAATCTTCCTTTCGTTTGGAACAGTGCCAAGTATATTATGCATCGTGCTGTCTTTTCATCTATTTCTGTGGCAACAAATGTTCGAGAAGCGCTCATGGCGTATGGTATTAAAGAGCAAACGTAGCAGCTGTCTTCTGTTGTCTGCTTACCAATACGGGTCATGTTTTGGTACCATATGTTGTTTGAGACGTGTGCTAAATCTTGTATATAATTGTCAATACCTTTATTATCTGAGTATGTGCTGCGTTTAACTCTATTTTGCTTGTGTGTAATTTTACTAGTATCACCTGACGTAACACCTGTTGCAGCTGGGGATGGGGGTGTATTAGGTTTGGGTACAGCAATAATATTTGTAGCACAGCTGTACTGCCATACAGAGGCAGCCAAGAACCCGGTGATCATCAAAATCCCTATTATTTTTATTACATATGCTAATTTCACCGGCATTTTGCTCTTACCTTGCTGCGGTCCGGCAGCGTATTCTTGCGACGTTAAAGTAGCCCGCCTGAAAATTCTCAATATGCTGGTTATTAAATGTTAGTTGTAGTTATTTAAGCTCTCCCTATCAAATAGTCATTCAGTGCCCAGGCGAAGAGCTGTTCCCATGCCAATCTAAGCGATCTATCTCTTAGGGCAGGCAAGTATGGGTGGAGGTGGGGCATTGAGTATTCTATGGCCAAGAGGAATGCTGTGTAGTAGACACGTACCCTTCTCCTTTTCAGGTACGTTGGCCTTTTTACTTCATATACAAATTGGTGTGACAATTCTTCTGGGTAGTTATCGTCTGAGGGTACCATCTACTCCTGGGCAGTGAATTTTGTTAGTTATCTATTTTCTTAGCAGTACAATAATACGCAGTTCCTGCATGTGTGAGAGAAAAGAAAAGAAAGCATTCACGTGTTTACATGTGTACTTGTGCAACACAATGTCTTTTAGTTCAGTTATTACTGGTAGTGGGGGTAGGGGTCAATGGGCAGGGGGTTTGGGCTCAACTGGTGGAAGTATTTTTACTCTTTGAGCGTGTGACCATGGGGTGGGCAGTGTGGAGGTCACCCTTTTCTTCTTCAGTTATTGTCTCTTGGGAATCTGGGGATTGACAGGGTATGGGAACACTTGGGTCGTTGGCTGTGGTAGAACTCTCTTCCTCCGTTGGTGATGTTGTTGCTGTACTCCCAATAGACCTGTCGGTGGCGCTGGGGCGGGTCTGGAGTTTGTAGATCTTTACATCGTGTAAGTGGTTCCAGGCACGCTTGTCCTGTAGCTTTACTGCTCTCGTTGATACCTCCTCTACCAGATGGGGGCCAGTAAATCGTGCACTATACCATTTCCTATTGAAATTGCGAAGTAGTACGTGGTCACCTTTAGCAATTTTACACAGTCTTTCCTTTTCCAATTCTTTATCCGCGTCTTCTTGTTGATTGCTGTTAGACCCGCCCCGTGTGCGCTCGAGCTGTTGAGACACAAACGCTACACTAGTAATCAAAGAAGACACATATTGGTACATTTCATCACCAAGAACGCTCGCTGTGCTTTCGTGGTCGGTGAATGCTCTTGATGTTGGCGTTAGGGGAAGGCGCATTTGACGTCCGGTAACCACCTCGTGTGGGGTGAGGTGGTGGTCGGACCCTGGTCTGTTCCTTAGCTCAAATAGGGCTAATGGAAGGCAATATAACCAACTCTTCTTTGTTGTTTGCTGTATTTTTGCAATTGCCTCCTTTAATAGGCAATTCAGGCGTTCACATACACCGTTGGCCTGTGGGTGGTATGCACATGCAAATTTATGCTTTATGTTCAGCAAGGAGGTGATGTGCTGGAACATTTCATTTGCGAAATGTGGGCCATTGTCTGACCTTAACACCTCGCACACTCCCCACCTTGGGAAGACCTCCCTCACCACGAATTTAGCTGCTCTAATTGCATCTGGGTGTTAACAGGGCCCTGCTTCAATCCACCTAGAGAATGGGCATACTACTACAATCATATACCTATTTCCTTGACATATGTTGATCATATCAACATAGTCAATATGGAGATGCCGGAAAGGTCCCTCTGGCCGGGGTATAGTACCTCTTACCACCTTTAGAGTATGGCCGGCCGTAAACTGTTGACATGTGAGACAATTACTGATAAAATTTGACACATGAGAATTTAACTTGAGGCAGAACCAGTCTTCCCTAATTCGTGCTGCAATTACTTCCTTGCCTGTGTGGGCTGGATGATGTAGTTGGCTCAGGGCAGTGTTCAAAAGTGCCAATGGTATTACAACCTTTCCAGTGCCACCCTGGCGCCATAGTGCGTCAGTTGGTGACATTGTGCATCCTCTTTTTACCCAGATTTCTTTTTCGGCCATTGGTGCAGCCGCTTGTAGCTCCATAATCTGTGTGGCTGGGAGATGGGTGTACCCTTCTCTTATCAACATCTCCTTAGCTATTCCCCTCCCTCTCCCTCTCTGTGACTCTGGGGGGTTCCATATCTCACCAAAGTATGCAGCATACTTCGCATGTGCGTCTGCTGCTGCATTCCCCTTTGAGACGTGGTCTTCACCATTGGTGTGTGCGGTGCATTTTACTAAAGCTAATTCTTGGGGGTCATTTATTACTTCAATCAGTTCAGCAAATAAGAGAGCATGTTGCACTGGGGTGCCATCAGCTCTCCTAAACCCTCTTCTCCTCCATTTCGCCAGCCCTGAGTGGACAGTGGATGTAACATATGCGCTGTCGGAGTATATGGTCACTCGTTTGTTAAAGCTTTCCTTCAACGCCAAGATCAGTGCTACCAATTCTGCAGCTTGAGCGGAGTAATGCTGTGGTAATTGCACACATTTAATTGCCACACACACCGGTACCTCCATCATTTTTACCACTGCTGCCCCAGTTCTCCTTATGCCATCCCTTTGATCGATAGTTGATGACCCATCAATAAATAAGAGCTCACCACCCTCCAGTGCGTTTTCTTCAACCTTTCTAGTACATGAGTACATTTCAGTTATTTCCGTACAGTCATGGGCATAATCTCCCTCCTCAATTACTTCTGCTAGGAACCTTGCAGGGTTGACAGTGCTGCATCTAACAATTGATAGTTCAGCTCTGGATAAAATGATCTCATAACCTGATGCCCTCTGCGTGGTTAGGGTGGACTTAGGTTTATTCAATATCGCAAATAGTGCATGTTCCACAAACAGTGTAGTTGTGCACCCCATGGTGATTGATGATGCCTTTTCCACCGCAAAAGCAGCTGCGGCAAGACCTTGTTCGCAAGGGAAGTGACCTAACATCACAGGATCTAAGTGGCCGCTGTAAAATGCTACTGGTTTGTAGCCCATGCTTGTTTTCTGAGCCAACACTGCTTTCATTACTGCTGAGTCGCAATGTGAAAATATAAATAATTGTCGCTCATAGTCTGGGGATGCCAGTACTGGAGCAGTTGATATCGCATCTTTCAATTCATCAAAAGCCTCTTTCATTTCCATCGTCCACCCCAGCTTTTTCTCCCCTTTATTAGCTTCCCTTAACGCCTCAAGCAGGGGTCCTATGTACGAACTGTAATCAAATACCAACGCTCTACAGTAGTTGCACAGCCCCAGGAACTGCTGCAGTTCCCTCACAGTTTGTGGCATTGGAGTGTTTGAAATGGCTTGTGCTCTTTGTGGTGCAATTTTTCTTCCATGTTGGGATATAAGATGACCAATGTAAAGTACCTGTTCTTGACAGTACTGTATCTTTTCCATGTCTACCTTGTAGCCTTTTTCAGCCAATATTGTCAACATCTTTAATGAGTCCTCTCTGCATGTTGTTTCGTTTGTACTGCAAATTATTATGTCATCCACATACTGCAACACTGTGCTTTCCACTTCAATGTTACCCAAATCCATCTTTATTACTCTGTTGAAAATTGAGGGTGATTCGCAATACCCTTGTGGCAATCTAGTGTGCTTCCACTTTGTGTTTCTGTAAGTGAAGCTCGTCAGATCTTGTGAGTCTGGGTGTAATGGTATTGAGAAAAAAGCATTTTTAAGGGCGATCACTGTAAATCGTGATGCCTCTGCTGGAATGCCACACAATATCGTGGCCGGGTTTGCTGCTACGGGATATTCCGCTTCTACTATGTTGTTCAAGGGCCTGAGATCCTGTATGAAGCGCCAAGACCCCCCTTTAGCCTTGCGCACAGGGTACACAGCCGTGTTACATGGTGATTCCGAGGGGACCAATATGCCATTATTTATAAGGGCCGTTATGGTTTCATATATACCCTCATCTGCCTCTTTTGATAGTGGGTACTGTTTCACTCTGGGGAGTATTGCACCTTTTTTCAATTTTATCCTTACTCCCCCTATACTTTTTTATGCACCCCATGTCATAGGGGCCAGTAGTCCACAATGATTTGGGTACCTTTGACATATCCTCCTTAAAGAATGGGACTGGGGTGCATGCGGGTGCCTCAAGTGCCATTGCAATTTTCTGTGCTACTTGTTTGTAAGCCACCCTTAGCCATATTTCCACACTCATCATAAACACCATTTCACCTTCTTCCTTTTCATCTGAAAACAGCTCCTCATCTGACACCTGAGTGAGCCTACATCCTTCCGTTAATGCTATCACGGCCCTCCATGCTCTTCCTTCTCTGTCTTGGGCATGTACAGCAATGTAATCAGCTGTTGCAATAATGCTCTCAATGTCCATTAGGACCACCTTTCCTTCTTGTTCATTAACAGGTGTTTCTGGTCTGAACAGATAGGCTGCTGGCCTCCTCCATATTTTCCCCTCTATCCCTGGCATCCATGCAATTGCCATATCTGTTCCATACTGGAATAGTTCGCCATCTATTGGCTCCGCTCTAATAGCTGTCTGTCCACAGTATGCTTGCATAATCTGTCGTGCTGTGAGCATGTTAATCCCTGGAGTAGAGCAAATTATGCCGTCCTCAGTAAAGGAGATCGTCATATTCAACCTGTTCATTATGTCTCTCCCCAGTATATTTACTGGTGAGGCACTATAATATAGAAGTGGAACTGACAGATCATAATCTCCAATAGATAAGGGAATGTTATCAGTAAAGGGAACCAACCCTCTAGCCCCAGAGAATCCTTGGGTGTTCATGGCTTCGCCTGACATCTTAAATTTACCTTCCCTTATGCAAGACCGGGTTGCCCCGGTGTCAACAAGGAATGATAATTTTTTGTCACCTATCGTTACCTCTATGCGTGGCTCCTCCGCACTATTAGGTGTTACTGACAGGATGGGACACACCAAGGCCGTCTGTGGGCTGTCCTATTGAGGGTACAATGATTGGCCATTTCCTGTGTAAGGGTTGTGTCCCAAGACCGTCACCCTACCCAGTTGTGTTTGTTGTGCCTGGGGTTGTTGTGTCATCGCTACCTGTTGTTGTGGCAGTGAATATGTCTGTGGTTGTTGTTGTGTTATTTGTTGTTGTTGTTCATTTCCCTGTTGCAACGGCTGCTGTTGTTGTATGCCCTGCTGTTCCTGTGAGGGCCTTGGTTGTCCCTGTTCACTCCATGATGGTGTTCCTGGTCTAACTCTACACGTGCGTGACATGTGCCCCAATAGTCCACAACTCCAACACACCGGTGGTTCCCTACTCTGCCATGGGAAGCTCCCTGTGTTGTCCTGGTATACTGGTTGCCCTGTGGGGTAGGGATTTCTAAGTCCTCCCACCTGTTGTTGGGTGTTATATCCGTATCCTCTCCCCCTCATAAATCCTCCTCTCCCCCTGTTATAATTATAATACCCAGCTCCCGCCATTGTATGTCCTCCTCCCATGTTGGTCGTGTATGGTTGTATTGGCGGCGCCTGTTGTGTTACAGTCTGTGAAGGTGGTATTTGGGCGGAATCTTGTGCAGCCACTACTTGTGTGGGGCTTTGGGTCATTGTTGTGGGCGTAGTTATTAGTGCCCCTTCCATTGTGTATTTAGTAAGTTTTTTCTGTACTAGTTTAGCCTCTTCTGTTTTCCTGTCCTCTTCCTTTTGTTTCATTTTTCCTTGCCATGTCCTGCAATGATGCACTATAGTCAGTTGTATTTCTGGCCATGGTTTTGCTTCCATTCCCACTACTTTCTTTAGTTGTTTCTGAACTCCTTCTGGGAGCCCTTGTACTAGTATATGATAGAATATTGCTGGCGTTTTATCCCACTGCTCTCTAGTTTCCATGCGCCACTTCTCTTGAATCTCCTGGATATAATCAACAGGGTCTTCATTCTCACGCATCTTGCGTGAGGTAATTGCTCCTATGTCTGATGTGTCTGGGTACTGTACCCTCAGTGCCTGCCATAGTGCATGCCTGCAGTTTGCGAACGGTGCCCCATCATGCGATGTGTTTGTTATTGTTACCCCATGGAATCCCGCTCTCTTCCAAATGGAATCCGCTCTATCCCCTAATATTGATATTAACAGGCCCTTTACATCTCCTACTGCCAGTTTCTGTCCTGCGGTGTGTTTTTCCATTTCATATATCCACTTACCCGCACCTCCACTTAATGATGGGAGCCTGCATTTTATATTTTCTTTATCGGTATGCTTCCAGGGGACATACTGCGGTCTAACCCCTCCTCTCTCTAAAAGTGGCATTAAGTTATAACTCGTTTCACCCTTTGTGTTCCATAATATCGAGTCCTCACACCCTTCCTCCTCTTCCCTTTCTTCACCATCTTCAATTTCGTCCGTATTTCCCCTGCTCGTAACTCTTTCTTCTCCATCTTTTCCCCTCCTCCCATCCTTTCCTGTATTTAATGTGGGCATGTGTATTTGTCTTTCCTGCCTGCGACTAGGGAGGTCTCTAAGCCGACATGCATAGGGTGTCAGTTCATCTGTGAAGGGCGCGAGTTTTATTTTGCGTAGCGAGCGTGAGGTGGTTGAGCATGTAGGGTGCGATGGGGGAGGGTGTGATGGGGATGGGGATGGTGCGGCCTCATGTGTCTGTCTTTCCACTATTCCTCGCTCTCCCTCCTCACTTCTCTCCAGCTCATCCTTTCTCCTACTGATCCATGGTGAGTCTGTGTTGGTCCGGGTGATGTATAGTTTATCTAAACTTTCCCTTTCACTGTTTCTTCCTTCCTTTTCCACTCCTTCTTCTTCCTCACTACAAAAGTCAGTCATAAACGGCAACTCCCACTCGGTCTTTTTCCCCTTGATTGTTACTGTTTGTAAGTCTATTAGGTCCAGTTCTCCTGCGTCTCCTTTATCAACCGCTCCCCTTTGTGCTGATGTCGTTGCTACTTCTGTGTTTCTATACACATCCCCCCATGCTCCACTCTCCCTTCTCCTATCTTCTCTTTCTCCTTCATTTCTCTCCTCCATCTCCCTACTATTTTCCTCCCTTTTCCATTTTAATTCCTCCATTACTTCACTTCTCATCTTTTCTAGTATTCTCTCATCCTCCTTCTTCCTTTCCCATTTCACCCTTTCTCTTTCTACTATACTCTCTATCACCCTCCCTTCTTCGTATTTCTTAGTTGTTTCTGATAGTAATCTCCTCTTCCACATTGCCATTTCTTTTTCTTTTTCTTCTTCTTCCCTTTTCTTTTCCCGCAGTACTACTCTTGAGACCCTTTCTGCTGCTGCTTTTACCCTTTCAGCTTCTCTTCGTTGCTCCTCCGTTCGTTCCCGTATTTTCTCCAATTCGTTCTTACCTTCTTTCCTTTTCCTCGCTCTCTCTTTCTCCTCCCTCTCAAGCTGCTTGATCAATTCATTCTGCTCATCCCTTAATTTTGCTAGTCGTTCCTCTAAAATCTCTTCCTTTTGTCGTAACAGCTCTTCCCCCCTCATTTCACTCTCCCTGGCATTATCCTCGTCTGTTGTCTTTACTACCTCCTTCTCTTCTCCTGTTAATGAACCTCGTAATTTTAATAATATCTGTGCAGCTACCCACTCATCATTTCCTATTTCCACAGTCTGGTCTTCTCCAGTCCTCCCCTCCCCTGCTGGCATCTTCCTATGAGCCACATATGGTGGAGGGCTGTATGCCGGGTTCGAGTATCCCTCAGCCGCCCTTAACTGTCCTCTTTCTATTTCTCCTAATTCTCTTAAAGGGTACAACCCCCCTCCCTCTGTTTTCACTCCCTTTGCTATGGGTATCTCGTTGCTCGGTTCCTTTTTTATCTCATCTGTTTTATTATTCTTTTCTCCTCCCTCTCCTCTGTTCCTCGTGTTCTTTGGGTCCTCACTCCCCTGTTTCCCATCCTCTCCTTCCTCCTTAATCTCTTTTTCTTCCGGTATTTCCCCCATAGTGAACATTCCATTTGGTCCTGGTCGGGACCCCTGGAACATCTTCCATAAGTTAAATACTTCCACGTGGTTTGCCAACTTCTTCCCTTTATATGTATTGTGCAGATGGTTTAATAGTGAATGTTGGGCATATGGATCGAAGCTACCATTAGGCGGCCACGGTATTAGCATTTTGTTATCCGTCCCCTGGGTCCATTCTATGCTATACTTAATCAGTTTCTCCCTATGGGGTGGCAGTGTTGTGCATATGTGTTGTAGTGGGGTAGTGAGGGTGTTCCCCCACCCTCCCGATCCTGTCCCGTCTGACATAGTAGCGCTCCACTCGCTACCCTTCCCCTTTCTGGTAGCAATTTATCTCACTAGTGGTTTACAATATACAGCCTTATATTGTTACCTGGCCCCGTAAGTTTGGGGACTTACGATAGTCCGCTAAGGAAAATTATAAAAAATATAGTATGTTACATTTGTATATTTCTTCTGTCTTTCTTTCTTTATACAACACCCTTACGGCCCCCTGCGGCCGAGGCGCACGTAGCCCCCTGCGGCTGCGTACCCCTTTATGACGGTCTTATACAGTCGTCCTACTTTCACGTGCTCCTCCCCCTTTTACACTTGGCCGTGGCCGGCGTTCTCCGTGCACAGCCACGTCCCCCGTTTCGCCTTTACCCGATCAACTCATTACCGTTTATCTCCGTTCCCACTCCCTTACCACAGTTCTCTTCTCCACCACTCTCAAAACAAATATTCCTTGTGCTCGCGATATCCTATGAAAGCCCTACTGGTGACGTCACCGATCTCTTCGAGCTACTGATAAGTTCTTCATATTTTCTTTAAGTTCAAAATACACTTGCAATCTACCCCCGTTAACCCTACAGCTGTCTTCCTGTCACTCCTGGAACAAGGTAACCAAATCAATAATATAACCGGACTGCGCACGCTGCGTCGCCTCGCGTGTAATACGCCCCTCGACAGGAGGGCTTAACCAGCCAATTATCTTCCGTATTAGGCAACTAACTAGCTACCGCCTACAGGGAAACGTCATCTATCTATCGAGTTTCCTGCTCGAACAATAGGGATCCTCATCTACTCTTTGATAAATAAATGCCAAATCGTAGGAAACCACACACACCCACCCTTGCACGTAGTCGCGACCTAGGCCAATCAGTCTCTACGAGCGGCCGCACGTGATGTTTTCGTGCTCCGCCCCCCTCTCTCGCGTAACGTAGTCGACTGCTCTCGCACTTGTTCGACTATCATTCATTCTATTTCCAACATTAAGTTGTCAAACCTTCGCCGCGCACCTGTGCAACACCTCCCGCCTCCCGTATTTAATTCCTCCCCCCTCCCTCACAATTTCACATTGCTTGTTGTGCGTGACATGCTCACCAAGTTCTCTTGATGCGGGGCCGCTCGACTGCGTGCACCCCTCCAAGCGGCTCGTCACCTCCCCTCGTCTGGACCCCGTCTGGACACTCGCCAACCGCGGGCGGGATACTTCTCAACCGGCTCCCGAGGGCCAATATCCGGATTGCGCTGTCCGGTCTTCTCGCAGCTCTGCGATGGTCCTGTAGTCCTCAGAAGGGGGCGACGGCAGAGGGGGCCGCGCCGCCGGGCCTCCTCACAACCGGAGTGCCTGGAAAAAGTAAAAAATAAAAAGGCGGATCTTAAACAGATCTCAGCAGTGCCTCCAACTTGTCGGGGGGAAATTCTGCCGGGGTCGGCCGGGCCGTCCGCAGACCTCCGGGCACGGAGGCCCCAACTCCTCCCGTATATCCCAGATGAGATAGAGTATAAGACACACACAAGAAGCAAGGTGACTCTGCTGTTTATTAAACAAAAATGGCAGGGATGGGTCAAGGATCGTACGCGTCCGTCCTGACACACACAGAATCGTGGGGCTCGCAGGCCCTTTTTACCTTAGTATGACGCGCTACTTGCGTCACCTTAGAAAGTTAGCAAAAAACCTATCGCCACTCTTAATTGGTTGCTCGAGTGGTAGGATTAGTATAGCATACGTATAGAGAACAATATTAGTGGACACGGGTTAGTCAGGTGATATACTGGGTTGTCCCTACAATTAGATACATGAGAATTGTTACATGAAGACTCCTGATGATTGGTCAATGTTAATGGCGTCAGTGATAGGAGCCCCATGTTCTGATTGGTGCGCCCGCGAGCTTCCCAGCCTGGGACCATCGCTGTTCCCAGCTCTCGGTGTACCTGTCATTTGCAACAATGTTTCTTTATGAGTACGTGCAGACAATGTGAGGACTTATTCATGAGCGAGAAGGCCGACTACTCCCACTGTCGCAGATGTCCATTGAGCCTTTTAAGTGTGTCTGCCTGTGTCTTGTACCGAGGGATCCAGACGCCTTCTTTCTCCTGGGCTTGGCATCCTTTCAGGTTCAGCTTGGTCACGTGAGGTGGGACCGTGTTTGAGGCAGACTTCTGCACAATTAATATTGTTTTTTCCACTGTGTGCCTGGTTTAATTTGCAGGTGTGACTTTAACGTTGGTGCGCGGCGTGCAAGGTTGCAACATTGTGCCCTTGATGGTCTGCTTTCGGAATGTGGGTTTGCAACGTTGCGACCTTGGCTGTCTGCTTTCGCCGGGCTCTTTCTGCAGGATCAGCAACCTGACTCTTGTTCTTTTAACGTCCATGGAAGCTCTTGCTTGCGGCCTACTTAGGCCTGGTGTATAGGTGGAACCGTTTGGTGCACAGGCGCTTTAGGTTATCGTATCATATTGTCTTATGACCAGTATCGTGTCTTCGTTATATTTCTCATTATGGCACCTGGGTTTAGGAGAAGCGTAAGCAAGCTTTTTAGATGAGTTCATGATGCGTCTTGCGTTTCTGCATTTTGAGAGCCTATGTGGAAAATAATAAAGATGCACGTCCATGAGTATGTCTGTCGCCTACGTCATAGCACTGAGTGTATTCTTCGTGTAGATTGGTGCGGGAGTGTCCAGTGTGTATATTTGCACAGACCGTTGGCTAGGTCGTCATGGCATCTGTGGGATGTTTTTATCCAGGCATCCAAGCCCTACCTCAAAACTGTGCAGTACTGACATGGAAAACATCATGATGGCCAGAGCTTCCCAGAAAATGCACAGGGAAATGCATGAAGAATAGGCTGCCACTCATTTTTGCCGATGTTATGGGCACAGAAGGACACTGCATAAAACCACCATTGGACTACCCACACAGTAGTCTGAAACCATTGGGAATGGCAATGCTGATTGCCAAAAGCAAACCCATAACTGTTGGGAATTCATTTTCTTAAATCCCATAAAGGGGTGCAGTACCAGTACTCACCACTATCAAAAAGCCGGCGTTTTAAAACAACACCAGATTTTACTTTTTTGTAGAAAACTGAATAAATGAACCCAAAACATGCCAAAGAAAGACTTACTGAGAGGTGGATACAATGTAAAGTTATATTCTAAAGTGACTTGAAGGTTTATAACAAGACTGGCTGAGCTGTGGATTTCAGCAGTTTAAGTAAATTTGGACTGAAAGACACTAAAAATCTAAATGTTTAAAAGAAATGAGTGACCTACTTTGAGTGTCACATAGGTTGCAATTGTTTAAATGTCATAGTTTTAAACTTAGAATCAGCATTCTAGCTGCATATGTAAACATTGTCTTGACTTAAACTGGGTAACAAAAAGTGACATTTTATCTGAAACCTGGCTTAAGGAACTGAATTCTGCCCACCAGCTACCCCCGACAGGAGATGAAACTTGAGTCACAGCTGTGTTCCCAGGCCTATCTGCCTTTTGCTGGCCACACTAAGGATATGCCATCTCTCTGATAATTGAATTAAGGGGAGCCCCCACAGAATACAGGAGCTCTGAACAAAGCCCTGTCCTGACTCAGGCAAATGTTTTATTGGCGGGAGTCGTAAATGGAGCTTCCTCCTGGAAGGACAGGGGAGGAGCACTGCCTGTGAGAGCAAGCTGGCTTGGCAGAACTGGAAAAACCAGAAATTCAACCTTGTGCTGGAGGGAAACCACACCCCTTTGGGGCCAGAACATAACTCTAAAAAGATGAATAACTCATAGTACGGACTTGTGAAAATTATTTAAATGACACCATAATTCTTGTGATTTTTCTGCCCACATTTTAAGACGTGTTAGGACCCGGTGGTATGTTCAGGGGGGTTTTAGCGGAAAAGAGGATATTACTCAAAATGTGTGCATGTGAAAAATCTGACACTTCATCAACTAATGTCCATACTCCTTGCGCACATGTGTGTAAATTTGGGTTAATGTCCGATATTGCGAAACCAGTTAAAAAGTGCAAATGTCGCCATTTCTGAATGCAAGCCCCCAGGAAGAGCAGATTTGGACAGGGTATACCTCCTGTGATATGTGAAGGGTGCATGTAATTTTAAACAAATGTGTACCTGTGCAAATATGTTTTTTGAGCAAATATAGATTGTGTGTAAAGTTGACAGGGGTGGGTTCTCTGTATCATAAACAGACCTCATCATGATGACACTTCATTTCATTCCCCCAATCAAGTGGAAGCGGATGAAGTGGCCAATGACAAGGGGAGAGGGGTAGGGCCTAGGAAGCTGCCCTCTCCACCCATTTTAAAAACAGATAAAAGCAGACAGACAGGACAGATAGGGACCTTCAAATCCATTTGCTGCGGGACGCTCTGCTGGGAAAATCCATACTTTACCTCCATCAATCTCTAGAGAAAGCTGTGCAGAAAGATCCAGACTTTAAATCCATCAATCTCCAGAATCCAGAGAGAGAGCAGACCCAGACCAGACCGCTGTTAGCAGAACCAGAGAGAGCTGACCCAGATCATTGTGAAGTGCAGAGACCAGAGTCCAGTCTAAAACCTGACCGGATCCGTGGCGAGGCCCATTTAATTCAAGAATATAGTGTGAGTACCTAGCAAGACTGTGCAGAACCAATCTCTTAGTTAAAATAATATAATTCAATCTATTTAATCTAAGTAGAACTGCCTCCTAACTGTCACCTGTCATTTTCTAGTTGCTAGCTGTCACTTGTCTTTTTGAACTTTAAAATTTCAAATCTGAAAAACGACCTTCACAAAATCGCTCATATCTCCGCGACCGTTTGTCTTAGAGACTTGCAGTAACTTTCATCTGGAAGCTGAGATCCTAGGCTTTCATAGGACCCCAAAACGATATTGCTATCCCTTGTAGTTTCTCTGTAATCGCGCCCGGCGCATTCGGAAATTTTGCCGCGATTTGCAAGTTTCTCCACGTGTAAAAATCTGCTGCTGCTTGCCTTCCGTTAAAGAAAAGTTCGTTTAACCTGCTAATCATCCCTGAATCATTGCTAGTGTGAGCCTGGACTAATATTAACTTGATACCACTCACCCTGAACCTCTAGAGGGAATTAAAAGCATTTTAGCATATTTTTCACTTCATTGCCAGCACATATAAAAGCATTTTGGGCCTGTGTTTAAAACTCCGATCTGTACTCTAAGCTTGCTGGGGTGAACTGAATTACATTTGATTGCATTTCTGAGAACTGTGTGCTTCCCTTCCATTTCCTTGCATTGCATAAAGGGGGGAGGGGATTGCCAGAGAAAAGTGATTACATTGTTTTGTTGTAATCATATTGAGTATTTTCTGTATTGCATTTTCATTCAACATTACATCCATCTGAACTTATATAAAGCATTCTCTACCACCTTCTTCTTCTGTTCCTATTCACAAGTGTGCTAGTGCCAGACTATCCATTATTGATTACTGATCAGATTAAGTGTGATATTCAATTATTAATTTATTCTAAAGTGTGATGTATATATCTATTGTTTAAATTATCAAATAAACCTTTTAAACTTGCAAAACAGAACTCCTTCTTGGCTCAGTGGGGTCAGGAGGATTCCAAGAGAGGGGTGTTATATAGGGGTAGTCATCCAGAACGCATGAACTGGACATAAAGATATATCAATAAGGGTTTTCATTCAGTATTCTAGACTAGGCGTTGACTTGGCTGTAGTGCTGAATTGAATCCTCTTACAAATTGGGGGCTCGTGCCGGACGTTTGGGTTAGATCTATCACTTGTGCAGATTAATACAGCGTGCCAGCTGACCAGATACACATATCCGGTCGGATCACCACGCTGTGTTACGCTGTAAAGCACTCCTCAAAGGAACGCTCTTAGGAAAAGGTCTGTTTTGCAAAAATAAAATACTAATTTCTGTAAGTCAGGACAGAGACCAATCTCTAGAATGACGACCTTAGTAGACATGAAAATAGCCAGAGAGCACTTCTTACATAAGTTATTTGTGAGAGGTGAGTGGACTCACCAGGACCGCACGGTCTGGTTGCAGGCCATCACGCAACAGGTCACTGAAACAGGGTCAGATATATGGGGAGATCAGGGTCCCCTACATGTGGCCCTGAGTGAACTATACATGGCTCCTAAAGCTAAGGATGAACAAGACAAGATGGTTAGGATAGCCGCATACCTGTACCTATATATGGGAGACATGCAGGATAAATGTACTGAAAGCCAAGATCTGGCGAATAAGCGACAGATGGCGTTAGAGAAGGTCCAATCTGACCGGGTCTCTTCTGAGCAGAGGCTGCAGGGGAGCCAGGAGTCAGAAAATGAGAGTAGACAGCACATCATTAAAATAAAGAGGGATATGGACATCCTGCAACAGGAAAAGGCTGACCAGGATACCAGATTTCTGGCCTTGCAGAAGGAGTACCAAGAAGGTTTGGACTCCCTACTGCAGAGCCAGAAAAAGCTGGAGCAACAATTAGACTTTAACAGGGCATGCACGGAGCAGGTAGCCACCCTGCAAAGTCATCTAGATAGAGTGAAGGCAGAGAGCAACAAGCTGATTTTGAAAGACCTGGATACCCAGGCAGAGTTTGATGAAGAACGCCAGAAAGCTGGTGCCTTTCAAAGGCAGAGGGACGACCTGGCGGCACAAATGCAGGCTCTTAGCCAGGAAAGAGACGCCTTAGGCCAGGAAGTCTGCCATTTAAAAAGAAAAACAGAAGAAAATCACCTGGCCCACCACGGACTGGGTGACCTCCAAAAAGAACACCAGGACTTGCTAGAGCACACCAGGAGGGTGGAGGAGGCTCTGGCAAGACAGGAGCAGGCCAATAGGGACACAGCTCAGGAGGTAACCCTCCTCCAGCAAAGACTGGCCCAGTGCTCCGGGACCAATCAGGAAACACAGAGAGAGAATGAGGCTCTCTGCCAGCACAATGATAGACTCCAACAACAGGTAGCGATGCAGGAGAGACTGATAGAGTCTAGTAAGGCCTTAACTGAGGAACTGAAGGCGCAGGCTCTTGCATTGCAACAGGGAGCAGGGGCGGATAGAGATGAGGTTCGCTGGGAAAGAGAAACTCCTGAGCATAACCCCAGGAGCCCTAGTACCAGAGGCCTTTATTTCTCTCAGTCCCTGGACTCTGCCACCCCCATGTCCCCTGGCGCACATGAGCACAGGGCCACAGGGATGGCAGATTACTATCCAGCCAGAAGCATGGGGCTCATAGGCCAGTACCACCCAGGAATGGAGGGGCTGGCATCCGGGTATGGGCACCCAAGCACAGTGCAATTTAATGGGGAACCCCAGGAGAGTAGGCCCATTAAGGGCATCCTGAAAACCTCTTCCCAGTTAGGTCAGTGGGGGGGGTACCCATCAAATCCTGGCAGCAAGGAGGGATCTGAAGACTCCTCTGAGCGGTACAGGACACAAGAGACCAGGTCCCCACATTCTGCCAGCCATTCCCAGGCTCGCAGAATCCGGGAAAACCTGGAAGAACAGACGGGAACCTCTGGGAGCAGTGCCTCTGAGTCAGAAGATGAATGGACCAGGGTTACCCGAACCAAAAAGGCCAATAAGGCAAAAAGGGCCTTGATTAAGGACCCCTTAAAGCAGATTAAGGCAATCAGGAGTGTCATCACGCCTTATCACAAGAACGCCAAGTATTCTGTTTGGGAGCACTTAGAGTTGTTTGAGCAAATGATGGAGACTTTCCATTTGAAGGACAGCCAAAGCTGCATTCAATATGTAAAGTGGACCTTCTCCCCGGAATACTCCAGTTTCTTTGCGGGGCTGGAGGACCAAAATCATGTAAGGTGGTCCACCTATAGGGCGGCCATATTAAAACATTTTTCTGTTCACAGAAATCCTCAAGAGGCTCGCAAGGCAGCCTACAATTTACAATGTGGGGAGGATCAGGCCCCACAAGAATTTGTGCAGGAGTTAAAGCGTGCTTTTGCACAGACCACAAGAAGGGTGCGCACGGATAGCAGAGAATTTATTAATACGTTTTTCCATGCCTTGCCCAAATACATAATGACCCAGCTCGTGAGGGATTTTCACGAGAAAATATCTTTAGACTGGGTCATTGAACAGGCGACCCGGATCTATGAGGTGCAGAAGCTCATAGAAAATAAAAGCAATACCCAGAAAAATCCCAAAACCAACAGCACCCCTGCTGCTGCCAAGGTGGCAGAGGTAAAGGTCACCCCCGTTTTAGAGTTGGAGATGGGGGGGCCTAAAAACCTACCTGCACCTAATAATGCTAGGCCCAGAAGGTCCTCGGGCCAGTCACAGACAGGGAGCCAAGGAGGCAGCCCCACAAATGGGGTCCCTCGCTCTCCTGATTATGTAAGTCCCCGTTACAAGGGAAATCGACCCATCCTGGTTTATGTGTGGACTCCTCCAGCCCAAGGGGGGGATCCAGCCAAGCACCTAACCCAGGGAACTTCCCTCCTAACTTCCCACCGGAGGGCAGAAATTCTCCAAACCCTGGGCAGAACTTTTTCCCCAGGTATCCACCCAACTTCCAACCCCAAAATCATCCATCCTTCTTTCCCCAATTCCCTGAGCCCAGACAACCTAATCCGGGAGAGGGGAGGCCAAGGGTGGAGGGGTACCCAAATCTTCCAAATCCGGGGTATTACCAGAGAAGGGATAGTTACCCTTCCTGGGATCAGCCCAGGGGAGAAAACAGGGCCCCGTATCAGCCTGAGCGGGTGTCCCAGTTAGAGCGCCAGGTTCAAAACATGGCGCGGGATCTGGGTCACATACTGAGGGCTCAGCAGAACCCTCAGATCGGCATGCCGGCGCAGAACGCACCCAACTCTGGACCTGGTGCTCCAGAACAATGACGGGGGCAGCACCCCGATAACTCACCGGTTCCCAGGGAGGAGGCACAAAGGGAAGGGGGGTGTAAAGCCTGGGAGGAAGCTTCCTTCCTCACTTGTAAACAGCCCCTGGAAACCCAGGAACCGGAAACAAAATCTCTTGCCCCTGAAAGTCTGCCTCCTAAGGAGCAGAGGTGGGGTAGGAGAAACAAAAGACCCAAACAGACTCAGTTTGAGGAGGAGGTACAGATCTTCCAATTTGAGGGAGAGGGATCCTCAGAGGATCCTGGGAAAAGGATCTTCTCCTTCAGAGATGGGGCAACTCCTCCCAAAGAAAAATGGGTCCCTAGGGATGCATATCCACACTGGGGAGATGTGGAGACTGAGCTACCGCCGCCCACCATCTCATCCCAGAACCAACAGCAAGAAAATCCCCTGGTTCAAACCCATCCTGGTGACTGCCTCCAAAAAGGGGGGGGCGGCCCGGAACCGGAGCCAGGGGAACCCACAATGGCTCTGATCTCCAGTTGCCAACTTTTTCTGTCAGATTCCCAAGGCTCTCCACCGAATTCTGCCCAAATCCCTTCGCTAGCGATGTCCAAAACCAGAAAGTTAGCCCACCAGTTGTCCAAAAATGTGCATTATCTGTGCCCCCTTGAGGAGAAGGAGGGAAGATACTATGCCCCGGTACAAGTACAGGGGCAGGGGACAATTTTGGCACTGGTGGACACTGGATCTCAAGCTACCCTTCTGTCCAGAAGGGCCTTTGACGAACTGAATGCAGGAAGGGGAGAGAATTACCAAATTCCTCTCACCTCTCTTCCTGGACAACTCCAGAACTTTGAATGGAAGGAAATTCCCGTCGAGGGGACAGCAGACTTGGACATTAAAATTGGGCGACACAAGTTGAAACACCCGGTCATAGTTGTGACTCCAGAGGGCACCCCTTGTTTACTGGGGAATGACCTCCTGAGGAGGTTGTCACCCCTAATAGATTGCGTAAACAAGGTCCTCTGGACCCAGACTAGCCGACCAATAAAATTAAAACAGAGTGTCAACCATGTTAGTTTAAACGGCACCTGCCACATGGTTGAACAAAAACCTGACCAAGTAGAATTTCACTTCCAGAATAGCCAAATTCCAGACGTGACAGTAATAGCAGTAGGACAACAGACTGGTGATGGGGGGTCCTCTCTATTTCTGAAAATCAACCTTCCTTCCAGTTTAAGGTGGTATTCCACACTGGAAGGAAACACCCTGAAATTCTTTACCAATCCACAATCAGAAACTCCCACTCCTATAGTCAGGAAAGATGTGAAATCAGCTCAGAGCCTGGCTGATATTCAGCAAATTGGAGAGCAGTTGTTCATCCCGGTCCAGTTAAATGATGGGAAGGACTCTGTTCTCGCTCGAGTGTGTGTGAACAACGGTAAGAGCTTCATCAGCGAAGCCATGTTCCGCCAACTCCCAAAAGATCCAGCCATTCCCACATTCAAACTGATAGACAAATGGGAAATGGACCTGGAAGCGCCTAATTCCAAACATCTCCTGCCAAACAGGTGTATGCTCAAAATCTCCATTGGCAACACGAGCATAGTCCATAATATTTGGGTCGTGCGAGACGTCACTGCCACCTTTTACTTAGGCAGTGACATTCTCAATCGCTTTGCCATTAGTTTGGACCTAATAAACTTCAAAGCTTGGTCCCGATTAGCGGATAATCCCCTGGGCTTTGATGATCCAGAAAAAGCATTTAGGTCAGCTCAATTGCTACCTTATGCAGTTGAAATTCAGATTAAAGAGGAAGTCACCATCCCAGAAAGGACCCAACAATTCTCCCTGGAAGTGAAAGTTAAAAGAGGACAACATTTGAAAAACCCTGATGCTTACATACATCTAAACGCTTCTCTCCAACAGCAAGGGTTATGGTTAAACCCAACTCCATTAGTCAACATAGAACATGACACCATTCCAATAGAGGTGGATAACAGCGACTTAAAGAGTATTACTCTAGCCGCAGGCACTATTATTGGAATGGCGGTTGATGACCGACATTTTTCCATTGATTTAGGTAAAGAACTGTTAGGACCAATCCCCAAGGACTGTTTTGACAGTAACAGTGATGACGACACAACACTAGACAGGATTTTTACCCGGCATGGGGGGAACTTCCTGGTGTACACTTCCTGCCCCTATGGTAAGGAAGATGTGACTTGTGACTTCAGGAGGGATGAGGTGATTTTCCAGGTCCATGAGGGCTGCCTTTCCCACCTGAAGCCTCCAGTCCAAATCAGCACTCTGACCAGGGACTTCTCCACCCAGCTGGAGGAGGCCGCTGAAATAGCCAAACCAGAAGTCTTTCCAGGCTTCAGGCAAACGATGGAAGAGAGAGTCAACCTAGCTGATGCCTGTGTGACTCTGGAACAAAAGCAAAAGTTTAAACAAGTTTTCTTGGATTTCCAAGATCTCTTTGCGGTAGACTCATATGACTGTGGTCGCACCGACATCCACACAACAACCATCCCCACGGACCCTGGCATGACTCCTGTGTTTGTGAAGCAATATCGCTTGCCTCTCGCATCAATGGAGTCCCTTACTGAAATAATTAAGAACCTTGAGTCCCGGGGAATAATCCGTCCAGTCCACAGCACCTTCAATAATCCGGTGCTGGGAATATTGAAGCCAAACGGCCAGTGGAGACTCTGCGCTGACCTCAGGGAGCTCAACAAACGGGTCCATACTTCCCGATGGCCTCTGCCCTACATTGACCAAGGGCTGGCCCAGATCCAGGGGTCACAGGTATTCACTGCAATAGACC
This sequence comes from Ambystoma mexicanum, assembly GCF_040938575.1. Taxonomy (NCBI): domain Eukaryota; kingdom Metazoa; phylum Chordata; class Amphibia; order Caudata; family Ambystomatidae; genus Ambystoma; species Ambystoma mexicanum. The sequence goes on from NC_090938.1 coordinate 453,849,276, forward strand.
TGACCAATGGATACTGGACCGTGCCTGTCAGTAGGGAGGACCAATACAAGCTGGCTTTTACCTTTAGGGGCCAGCAGTATACATGGAACCGGACTCCCTTCGGATACCTTAACTCCGGTAATGAGTTCAATATTTTACTACATAAGGCCATGCCCGACCTGGGTGCGAGGGGTAACCTGGCTTATGTAGATGATGTCCTCATCAAAAGTTTATCTGTGGAGGAACACATAGCGGAGATCCGTTATGTTCTGACGCAGTTGAGGGCCGCCGGAGCAAAACTTTCCTTTCAGAAAGCACAGTGGTGTAGAACCCGTGTTAATTTCTTGGGGCATGAGATTACTCCTCATGGTCTCTGTCCCCAGGAAAAGAAAGTGGAAGCACTTCAGAAACTGAAAGACCCCACAACTCTGCGGGAACTAAGGAGCCTCCTTGGACTGACTAATTACAGCAGAAAGTTCATTGAGGGCTACGCAGAGATCACCAGACCCCTGATTCATCTCCTGAAGGGGGGGGTCAAGTGGGAATGGGGTCCAGAACAAGCCGAGGCAGTAAGACAACTCAAGAGAAGCCTCTCACAAGCGCCTTGCCTAGCTTACCCTGTCAGAAACAAGGAGTTCTTCCTGGAGACGGGGTTCTCTAATACGTGCTTGACGGCAGTATTATACCAAAAGCATGACAAGGTCAATAAAGTAATCTCCTATGCGAGCAAAACTTTATCCTCTGTGGAGGAAAAATTCAACGATTGTAAGAAGGCACTCCTGGCGACAGTGTGGGCATTGAAGAATTACCGCCCGTTTATCCAGGGGGAACACATCATAGTGGAGACTCCACACCAGCCTCTGCAATATCTCCAAAGTGACAGAATCCGGGCCGGAAATGTGAGTAATTCCCGAATTACTTCCTGGATTCTGTCAATGCAAGGCTTTCCTGTGGAGGTCAGATATGGCGAAAACAAGAAGAGTCCCCTCGCACAAGGTCTGGCTGACTTGCATGATTGTGCCAGAGAAAACTGTCTCGAGGACGAAAGTCTAAAAATAAAGGACAACACGGAGGCATACCTTAATTCCCCACACAAAGTCTTTGAAGAGGACAAGTGTGAGGGAATGCCCACTGTCTATGTGGATGGATGCTCTTACCATGTTGACAACGACGGGGAGAAAGAACTGGTGGCTGGCGTAGGGAATGCATGGGTGAATGAGTCCCCAGAACCCTCCGCTGGATACAAAATTGGTCCCCGAAGTAGTCAGGTGGCAGAATTGATGGCTGTGCATCAGGCCATCCTCACTGCTGTCCAGCATCAACTCCACGAACTGGTCATAATCACAGATTCGGATTATGTCGGAACGGGTTCGTGGAGCACCTGGTTAATTGGAAAACCAGAGGCATGTTATCTGCTAACAACAAACCCTTGAAACATGGGAAGTTGATCCAAAACATTGATGATCTGGTCACCTCGAATGAAATGACCATCTATTGGAAGAAGATCAAGGGTCATTCCAAAGTAGAGGGACAAGACAAAACTGGAAATGACTTAGCTGATCAGCTGGCCAAAACCGGGTCCATCCAAGGGGATCTAATTGAGATTGAGTCCCTGTTGGGGGAAATACAGGTCACTGCTATCACTAGGTCCCAGACAAATGCTCACAACGACCTTTCAATTGCCCAATGGAGCAAGGAGACCCCTGATGCTGATTTGAGTACCGCTCAGAAAGGGGATCCAATTATTGGTAAGTTTTACCAACACCTCGAGGACCCTGAAAACTTTCCCCTGACGGATACCGATTACACTGGGAAAGAGGACCTAAGAGTGTTGATGAAATGTCCAAAAATGTTCCGAATCCAAGACGGTTTGCTGGTAAGGAAATCCAAAGCTGGCCACGATCAGTGGGTGGTTCCTACCTCATTCCGAAGCCTGATGTTAAGTCACGCCCATGATGCGGCCACCGCCGGTCATAGGGGGTTTCACACAACACTGGAAATCTTAAGAGAGGTTGCATACTGGCCACACATGGGGCAGGACCTCGACCAATACTTGAAGGGGTGTCTTGTGTGTGCACAATTTCAGCCATCATCCCTCACGCACCGTGCGCCTCTCCAAAAGAGGGGGATGACCCTGCCATGGTCAGATTTACAAATCGACTTCGTAGGCCCCGTGATTCGCTCGGCTAGGGGGAATAAGTACATGTTGACTGTGACATGCTTGTTTACCAAGTGGGTGGAATGTCTCCCAGCCCCAAACTGCAAGGCAGAAACTGCAGCTGCCTTGATGATTAACCACATCTTTTCCCGTTTTGGTCTACCTCAAAGGATTGAGTCAGACAGAGGTAGCCACTTCACCAGTGAAGTGATGACAAAGATGTGGGAGATACTGGGGGTCAAAAGGAAGTTACATATTGCTTACAGGCCAGCTTCTTCTGGGGCAGTAGAGAGATATAACCGAACCATTGTGAGCATATTAAAGAAGTTTGTGGCAGATTCTGGGCCAAGTTGGGATATCCGATTACCTCTGGTCCTAATGGCCAGCAGATCTACCCCTTCATCTGCAACCAAAATGTCACCATTTGAGTTGATGACTGGGCGCAAGATGGTGCTTCCTCAGCATTTGCTCTATAGGACCCAAGAGCAGACACTGATAAATGCCTCCACTACTCATGAGTATGTGGAGAATTTAAGGAAACACCTCCAACATGCTTTTGCTTACGCTCAGCGGAAACTATAAAGATCGGCTGATAGCGTGAAGACCCCCTATGACCTGAAAACTTCCAGGAAGGAATATCAGGTGGGGGACCGGGTATATCTATACAACTTCCAAAGGAACCAGGCCAAACAGCGAAAATGTTTGCCTACATGGAAGGGACCCTTTGAGGTTATAGACAAAATCTCCCCTGTGGCCTACAAAATCCACATCCCCAAAGGTCCTTTGGCAGCGGGGGAAGACAAGTGGGTCCACATAAACCAGTTGAAATGTTGCCATCCCAGGCACACTCTGCAACAACTGGAGGAATCCTCTGGAATCCTAGCGGGTACTGACTCAGACTAATTCAGTTCCAACCATAAAACATACCACATCTAGTCTCTAAAATATTGTGATTTGCATGAAACTGTCTCTTAGTTATACTGTTTTTTTTTTTCAAAATAAGAATGTAATGTTTCGTTATGATGAAATGCAGATGCTGCCCCACTATCTCAACAGTGGTGGAAAAATGTCTATGAATAGGTATTGCCGCTCTTCCTTTGTCGTCCTAGGAGAAAGAAAACCTGGAGACGGGACAAGGAGGACAATCCGGAGACCGGGAGCAGAGACGCGACGGGCCCAGAGTACCGCCCAATATTCCCATCTGGACCGGCGAGGAGAACCGATCGATCAGTACCGGATGGAGAAAAAGATGTTGAACTGTGCCATCTATTGGAAGAAGATGAGGAAACATCCCAGGTCTTGCGAGTCCCATCAGTGAAACAGAATGGCCATCGCAAGAGGGGGGCTTGTGGGATGTTTTTATCCACGCATCCAAGCCCTACCTCAAAACTGTGCAGTACTGACATGGAAAACATCATGATGGCCAGAGCTTCCCAGAAAATGCACAGGGAAATGCATGAAGAATAGGCTGCCACTCATTTTTGCCGATGTTATGGGCACAGAAGGACACTGCCTAAAACCACCATTGGACTACCCACACAGTATTCTGAAACCATTGGGAATGGCAATGCTGATTGCCAAAAGCAAACCCATAACTGTTGGGAATTCATTTTCTTAAATCCCAAAAAGGGGTGCAGTACCAGTACTCACCACTATCAAAAAGCCGGCGTTTTATAACAACACCAGATTTTACTTTTTTGTAGAAAACTGAATAAATGAACCCAAAACATGCCAAAGAAAGACTTACTGAGAGGTGGATACAATGTAAAGTTATATTCTAAAGTGACTTGAAGGTTTATACCAAGACTGGCTGAGCTGTGGATTTCAGCAGTTTAAGTAAATTTGGACTGAAAGACACTAAAAATCTAAATGTTTAAAAGAAATGAGTGACCTACTTTGAGTGTCACATAGGTTGCAATTGTTTAAATGTCATAGTTTTAAACTTAGAATCAGCATTCTAGCTGCATATGTAAACATTGTCTTGACTTAAACTGGGTAACAAAAAGTGACATTTTATCTGAAACCTGGCTTAAGGAACTGAATTCTGCCCACCAGCTACCCCCGACAGGAGATGAAACTTGAGTCACAGCTGTGTTCCCAGGCCTATCTGCCTTTTGCTGGCCACACTAAGGATATGCCATCTCTCTGATAATTGAATTAAGGGGAGCCCCCACAGAATACAGGAGCTCTGAACAAAGCCCTGTCCTGACTCAGGCAAATGTTTTATTGGCGGGAGTCGTAAATGGAGCTTCCTCCTGGAAGGACAGGGGAGGAGCACTGCCTGTGAGAGCAAGCTGGCTTGGCAGAACTGGAAAAACCAGAAATTCAACCTTGTGCTGGAGGGAAACCACACCCCTTTGGGGCCAGAACATAACTCTAAAAAGATGAATAACTCATAGTACGGACTTGTGAAAATTATTTAAATGACACCATAATTCTTGTGATTTTTCTGCCCACATTTTAAGACGTGTTAGGACCCGGTGGTATGTTCAGGGGGGTTTTAGCGGAAAAGAGGATATTACTCAAAATGTGTGCATGTGAAAAATCTGACACTTCATCAACTAATGTCCATACTCCTTGCGCACATGTGTGTAAATTTGGGTTAATGTCCGATATTGCGAAACCAGTTAAAAAGTGCAAATGTCGCCATTTCTGAATGCAAGCCCCCAGGAAGAGCAGATTTGGACAGGGTATACCTCCTGTGATATGTGAAGGGTGCATGTAATTTTAAACAAATGTGTACCTGTGCAAATATGTTTTTTGAGCAAATATAGATTGTGTGTAAAGTTGACAGGGGTGGGTTCTCTGTATCATAAACAGACCTCATCATGATGACACTTCATTTCATTCCCCCAATCAAGTGGAAGCGGATGAAGTGGCCAATGACAAGGGGAGAGGGGTAGGGCCTAGGAAGCTGCCCTCTCCACCCATTTTAAAAACAGATAAAAGCAGACAGACAGGACAGATAGGGACCTTCAAATCCATTTGCTGCGGGACGCTCTGCTGGGAAAATCCATACTTTACCTCCATCAATCTCTAGAGAAAGCTGTGCAGAAAGATCCAGACTTTAAATCCATCAATCTCCAGAATCCAGAGAGAGAGCAGACCCAGACCAGACCGCTGTTAGCAGAACCAGAGAGAGCTGACCCAGATCACTGTGAAGTGCAGAGACCAGAGTCCAGTCTAAAACCTGACCGGATCCGTGGCGAGGCCCATTTAATTCAAGAATATAGTGTGAGTACCTAGCAAGACTGTGCAGAACCAATCTCTTAGTTAAAATAATATAATTCAATCCATTTAATCTAAGTAGAACTGCCTCCTAACTGTCACCTGTCATTTTCTAGTTGCTAGCTGTCACTTGTCTTTTTGAACTTTAAAATTTCAAATCTGAAAAATGACCTTCACAAAATCGCTCATATCTCCGCGACCGTTTGTCTTAGAGACTTGCAGTAACTTTCATCTGGAAGCTGAGATCCTAGATCCAAGTTTCTCCACGTGTAAAAATCTGCTGCTGCTTGCCTTCCGTTAAAGAAAAGTTCGTTTAACCTGCTAATCATCCCTGAATCATTGCTAGTGTGAGCCTGGACTAATATTAACTTGATACCACACACCCTGAACCTCTAGAGGGAATTAAAAGCATTTTAGCATATTTTTCACTTCATTGCCAGCACATATAAAAGCATTTTGGGCCTGTGTTTAAAACTCCGATCTGTACTCTAAGCTTGCTGGGGTGAACTGAATTACATTTGATTGCATTTCTGAGAACTGTGTGCTTTCCTTCCATTTCCTTGCATTGCATAAAGGGGGGAGGGGATTGCCAGAGAAAAGTGATTACATTGTTTTGTTGAAATCATATTAAGTATTTTCTGTATTGCATTTTCATTCAACATTACATCCATCTGAACTTATATAAAGCATTCTCTACCACCTTCTTCTTCTGTTCCTATTCACAAGTGTGCTAGTGCCAGACTATCCATTATTGATTACTGATCAGATTAAGTGTGATATTCAATTATTAATTTATTCTAAAGTGTGATATATATATCTATTGTTTAAATTATCAAATAAACCTTTTAAACTTGCAAAACAGAACTCCTTCTTGGCTCAGTGGGGTCAGGAGGATTCCAAGAGAGGGGTGTTATATAGGGGTAGTCATCCAGAACGCATGAACTGGACATAAAGATATATCAATAAGGGTTTTCATTCAGTATTCTAGACTAGGCGTTGACTTGGCTGTAGTGCTGAATTGAATCCTCTTACAAATCTCTAACGACGTGTAGGTTTTAATCTAGTTGATCCGTGCCGCAGGTGTTGGCATGGGCAGGGCGTGCTGCTGGGCAGGCAGATGGACACATCCGTATGTTCCTGTACCAGGGTATTTGGTCGTCTGGTAGATGGGCAAACTCTTCTCGTGGCGGGTCCTTCAGGCCAGGCGCGAGAGGGGAAGGACGGGAGCCTGTTTTTCCATTCTCCCACTTCACAACAGTGTTGACCTCTGAATGGGTATTAGTCATATGCCAGGCACTTTCATCATGGTTGTTATGTTATACAGCATTTGTATAGTGCTGTAGGGATGAACAACTTTGGAGGACCATAGTCTGAGGTGTGAGTTGTGAAGGAAGGATTTCTAAAATGAGTGTGTTCATTTTTTGCCAGCACTAAGGTAGGTAGAGAGTGGCTAGATCCCTGGTAGCAGCCCATAGATATCAGATGAGAGAATGGGTTCCGGTGTGATGGAGTGCTTCACATTCCTACGAAGCAAGGCTAACACTAAGATATATGGTTTGGTAAGCACACCATTTTCCAGCTGTTGTCATCTTATGGGCCAGTTGTATGGCAGTTCCTGGTAAATGTCTATGGCATGCTCACAAAAAAGACCAATCTGTTGTCTTTGACAATGCGTGTATTCACTTTCAGTAATTGCAACGAGATGATTACTGGGAATTACCAAGTGCATTAAACTTAACGTATTGGACTGAGCTTGCTCAAAGTAATGAATGTCTGTTTTGCACAATTACTGTCATTTACAAATAAAATGATTCATTGATAGAAAAGGGTACAGTAAGAAATTAAAATGAACATTAAAAAGCCCCCAGTCATAGCTGATGACTTGCTATGCATGTCGAAAATTGACATTTCCCCCTGTCGACAGTGTGTAGAGCACTATGCACTTCTGATGTAATGTCAATCACAATATGTTTAAGCTGTGTTTTAATAGTGTATTTTAGTGTAAATTATAACTCACAGATAACACTCTTAAACATTTTCTAAAGAGATGTGTGTCAAATGCCTTGTTAAACTTCCATGCAAAGTTGGATAAAACATTTCAATTGATTGTTTTGATATTTCTGTTGAGGATGGATCATTGTCATTTTGTTTTTATTATTTTAATCAATGTCTAATCTAGTTACAATGCAACAAGTGGCAATGAAAATGACTAACTAAATTATGAAGGCCTGCCCTGCCTCCATCGCGGCCCTCCCACCCAGTCTCCCAAATTCTCCCAACATCCCACGACATCCTTTTGGGATGCATTGACAGTACCACTGTTTCCTTTTTTCCACTTCCAGCACTGGCTTTACTTGTTGTTCCTGCACATTGCCGCAGACACACTACACCTTTCATATACTAACATATCAATTAATTGACTTCTTTTGAAATGCCCATCAATTAAAAGAAACACAATACAAAATATTCTCAATAAAAGTACATTTCATCAAATATGAACTCATTGAGGTGCATACATACGTCACCAACATTACAAACAATACACTTAAGATACAACGAAGGGTACAATACCCTCAGAAATAGAAATCTAATAAGTAAATAATAATGAAGGACGGGGCTTAAATAAGGAAAACACAAATTAATGTAGCAGAAATCAACTACAATAGATAAAGGGGAAGGAAGCTGTTTGTAGGCAGCAAAATGTGTCTCGTGCTCATCATTAGAAAAGGGAAGAATATTAATTACAAAAATATGTATATTTGAAAAAAGTCATGGAACGAGATGCACTTAAAGAAGTATTCAACTCAAAGAAATATGAATGCAAAAATGTGCTTAATTGGATTTCTTTAAGTCAATTTATGGTGAAATAATATATTACAGAAATCTTCAAATGTGGCTTTAGTATGGCATATAAAAGAGGTACACATTTCTTAAGGATTAATTGAAAGTTATGTTCAGCGAGTGTGAATGGGGAATTATGTGTTATGCTATGGAACATTTTTAAAACTACATCTGCTGTTATGGTTCGATTCAGAACACTTGTCTCTAGGTATCAGCGTATAGAACTCTTAAATGCATATGATGAAAATGCAGAGAGATTGGAGAACATGATGCAGATAAAGGGAGCCCCGTATGGGTTACAGGAACGCCTGGTGAAGACTTCTTCAGTACACTGCGCAAAATATGATCTGAATGAATGCCAGGCTTTCTATTAACTAAGACACAACCACAATGGTTGTACATTGATATAGCATGTAATTCATGTTGAGCATAAGAAGATCAAACATATGATTGAAAAACAAATCTAGATAATGAAAACGAGCTTCTGTATGTATGTTGCTATGTAAAAAGTGAATATAATAAACTGGAAAACTTGAATTTTAGAATTCTGCAATAATATGTTAGACATAGGGCCTCATTACATGGTAGGCGGCGAGCCATGGCGCTATTAGCGCCATGGCTCATTCCGGTAAAATACCGGCACCGCCTTGGTGGAAACGGGATTTACTGCCCCATTCCAAGGTTGGAGGGGCGGTAAATCCCCCTTCCACCATTGCCTTTCCCCATTCCCATTTCTGCCCCATAGGGCTCTATGGGAATGGGGAAGGCTCTAATTACTGCACCGCAATTTTGCGGTGCCGTAATTAGCTCCGAGGTCCCTTTGCGGGTTGGATTTTAACACCTGCAAAAAGCAGGGGTTAAATCCCCCAACCCGCAAAGGGACCTCGTAGTAAGGCGGTAAGGATTTACCGGTACCGGTATTTTACCGGTACCGGTAAATCCTTACCGCCATCCATGTAATGAGGCCCATAGTGTATTACAAATCATCTGATAGATCAAGTTAAATATGTTGATAGGCCTGCACTTTATTCGATTCTCACCACCAGTAAAAATGACACAAAGACAGCATGTTTCTGTTGCATGTAATTTCAAAATTGTCAACTGAGATATGCTTTGAAAGGGTTGCTTGTGTAAGTGCAAGCTTTCTTGAAAACATGCATCATGTTCATAGTTATCAAAACATTGGGCCTCATTATGAGTATATGAGTATGCCGGTCTGGTAACAATGGTGCTTGTAAGCAACCGGCACTGTTATTACTGGACCGGCATACTCCGAGTTCTGCGGGCAGATGCTGTCCCTCCGTGATCTGACCTGGCAGGGGGGAACGGCACCCTCTCCCAGGCTTCCGTCCTCCCCATTCTCATTGAGTCCTATGGGAGTCATTTTTTCCGGCGCTTGGCAATAGGAAATTAGCAGGACCACCGGGCTGTAATTCCCCGGTAATTCCCCATTGCCAGGCACTGGAAAAAAACTTTGGTTACCGCCAGGGTCATAATGAGGCCCATTTAGTAGACTACTGAAGTAGGTATGTGCACCTAAATCAAGGCATATTTTCAAAATATGATAAATACGTCAACATAAAATAAATTAAAACCATAGTTTTCATGGTCTATTTTTGTAAGCCTATCTTGAAGCTCAACACAGTAAGAGATTGATTAATGCAGTGTGTGTGAATCATTGCCATCTGGCAAGGGTGTAGAAAGCCCTGAATGTTGGGATTTTTATTAATGACTAGCAAAAAGTACCCATTCTCCAAATGTATTATATGGACAGACATGAAAACACTCTCATCACGGTGTCTAGTCAAAGGATCGAAAAAAAAGGGTCGACAGGACAAAGGATTGATTTTATTTTATTATATATTTTTTTTAGGTTTTCGTATAGGTAAAAAAATGTTTTTCAGCAAAAAAACAGGGGTTAGGGGACCCCCCCAAAAAAAAAGTAAAAAAAAAAGAAAAGAAAAATTTGATCCTTTGGTTTTCGGTCCTTTGTGTCGATCCTTTGGCCATTCAACCCTTTGGTTGTCGATCCTTTGACCTACAACCTCTCAATTGATTGTTGAAAATCAATGATCCTGCAGGTCACTGTTCCGATTCGCTTATTGCTTGATGTGCTTTGCACTCTGAAGTAAACTGCACTGAGAATGAGCGTGTGTGGCTGGCTGGCATACCCTGGAGCAGACGTTGGGGGGAAGCGAGAGTTGGTGTGCTGCTGCATACTGGGTCCTACTGTGCTCTCTCCCCACCTGTTGCCTCACCCTGGTGTGTTGCAGTTCATGGCAGTGCATTGGACTGCAAACATCCAAGAAACACATTGATGTTCCGTCAATTTCAGGCCACCACTTCATTGGTGAAGGTGCTGAAATCTGGGGAAACGGGTAGAGTGTCCAATGTTATGTAGCCAGTAATGGCTGCAGGGTACTAATAGGTAACTATGCAAAATGTGGCACAGATTGGTCAAACGGTGTGAAATTGTATGAGGAACAACGATTTGCCAAGACACAAACACACAAACATTTGTTGACTTGTGCTTAAATACAGGGAAAGGGGTGGAGTCTCCCCATGTCATATCGCCAGTAATGTCCAGAGAGTCCTAACTGGTAACTGTACAAAATGTGGTGCAGATTGGTGAAACAGCATGGAATTGTATAAGGAACAACTCTTCACCAAGCCTCAAACCCACAAACACATTTAGAGTTTTGCAGAAATCCAGGGAAAGGGCTGGGATGTTCAATTGTAGTGGAGCCAGATATGTCTGAATGGTCCTAACAGGTAACTATGCAACATTTGGTGCATATTGGCAAAACAGTGTGGAATTGTATAAGGAACAACGCTTCACCAAGCCACAAAGCCACAAACACAATTTGACGTTTGCTGAAGTCTGGGGAACGGGGAGGGGTGTGCTAATGTCACCTAGCCAGTATTGTCTGAAGGGTCCTAACAAGTAACTATGCAAAATGTAGTGCAGATTGGTGAAACAGTGTGGTATTGTAAAAGGAACAACGCTTTGCCGAGCCACAAACCCAGCCACAAACTCACACTTTTTCAGTTTTATAATAATAGATACAATGATATGGGTAATCCTATTCCCCATGATTTGCATTATGCAGAAGTTGTTGAAATTGTATAATATAACAATTTGGTATAGATACATACACAAATCTTTCCTTGGGAATATGGTCTTGAGAAACATAGTTGCAGATACTACACTTATGTGGCCACATGTATGTAATCTATTGAATGTCATTAAATGTGATGTCTTCTTTGAGGCATTGTGAAGTAAGACACAGACAACAGATTCACTTTTCTAAATACATTGGTGTGTTTCTCTTAAATGTCAGGAGGAGGTAAGGTCTGATTTGCCACATGCTAAGGTGGGATTTCCCTACCTAAACAAACTAAGGATAGTCTGTGTCAGTAAATTCAACTCAAAAGTCTGGCTGTGTCCAAAACCTATACTCCTCACAATAAAAGATATACAACATTTATGGTTGTTAGCAACAAAAGAAACAGTGTTCTGTATACATTCTGAGCTTCTTCCACCTCCAGGCTTACTTTCCAGCTTCTCTTTCCCCAAGTTCAAAACAGTACCAAAAATCCTCAGTGTTCTCTTCTCCAATAGGTCAACACAGTTCAGAAACTCCCAGTGTTCCCTTCCCCAAGAAGTCAGTTCTTCCAGCTTTAAAACTACAATCAGTTAAAATCTCTTGGCTTTCACAAAACAGTTCCAGTTCAACTTCGTATTCATCCAGGAGTTCACACAGGTTTCTCTTTTTTTATTCACTTCAGCAACTTGTTATACAATACAACATGTTTATCTGGGCTTTAAATGGCTCTTTCCAAGCAGGGGTCACTCGGTCTAGGCGCAGTTGTCGGACAACATTGTCCATCTGTTACAGGTCACACAACTGATAACTCTTGGCAGGTTTTCTGTCTCTGGACCTGTATCAATATTCAGCACTCAATTCAGATTCTCCTTGGTAGTCTCTTGGCTTTGCCACAACGTGTATTTCACAAAATTCACTCTGTGGTGTTCATTCTTTTCCACCTTCTTGCTTTAAAATTATTCATAAATGCTCATCACTTGCTTTTCAGTTTTTTCATCAGTGATCATCAATTGTTTTCCACTTTGTTCATATGCTCATCACATCTTTCCTTTAGTTCTGTATTCAATAATACTTGTAGTACTCTTAAAAGTACTGATAACACTTTTTACCTTGTTTGGCATTCAAATACCCTCAATTCGGTCTCCAAAACCAAAATGTCAAAGTTTCCAGCTCCCAGAGTGCTCCGGTAGGAGTGTTCCCGTCTTTAATCTAACCTGTGTGTGGCCGCTCCTCTGGGCATCTTGTTTCTCCTTTCCCGCTTCCTTTCACTCTGCTTGTGCTTCTTGGGAGCCCCAGCGAGCAGATCTTGCCGTCCTCGAACCTTGCTGCAGGGGCCTGTGGCGATCGGGAGTCTCCAGTTTCTTACAGCTCTGGCTGTGGAGACACAGCAAAGGGGACTGCAGGTGTCTCAACCATCTTGCAGTCCGCTCGGACCTCAGCATCTCTTTCACCCTTCAGCTGCACACAGTGACCTACCCGCTGGCCCCTCTCCAGTCTGCTTTCCTTGGTGGTCTCCCATTGTATGAACCTCAGGCCTGTTAATTGGTTGCATGTGCAAGTCTTTTACTTTAGTTGCCTGACCATAGTAAAGCCTATTAGTGAGACATGCCTGGCTATTGCAATGGTACTCCTCCACAGCCCACTTCCTCCTCTCAGTACTTGCCTCCTGCTCGTTCCAGTCCTAGAGGGAAATAGATGTGGGACATGTTGTGTGTAAGGAAGAGGTAAAGACTGACAACAACCAGCAAAGGCAGCGGGAGGTTAGGGTTCATTCTGACAATGGAAAGGATGATACCATGTCTCACACAAAGGCATCGTCTCCTCACTCCCCAAGGTCCCCCCATCCAGATTATCCTCCCTCACATGTCCACCCAAAGGGTTGGGAACCAAGAATGATGGCCTTTCCCAAGCCACCTGAGAGGAGGATCCAGGGGGAGTAGAAGTGAAGATGCTCTCAGGTTTCTCAATACCGTTTCGCTATGCGGGTTATACCTGGATGTTTCACATGGAAACCGAGAGAGAAAGTCAACGCTGCCATGATCTCAACCGTTTCAGTGTTCCACTGTGAAACAATATGGGTTAAGGTACAGGAACCACTGCATGACTCTTGGATTCAACCCTTTTCTTTGACTAATCCACACTAACGGAAAGTGACCCATGATTAGTACAAATTTGCAGCCTAATAGGTAATATTTGAGATGGAGTAGAGCCCATTTAATTGCCAGTGCCTCCAGCTCAATAACTGATTAGTTCTTCTCTCTGGGAAAAACCTTCCTACTGATGAATAATATTGGGTGGTCAAGTCTCTCATGATTTTAAGAGAGAACGGCCCCTAGTCCCATTACAGAAGCACCTGTCTGTAAGATAAATTCCTAGGCGAAAACGGCTACTTACAAAATAGGGCTCAGGCACAAGGCCCATTTTAGTTATGTTTTAGGGTGCCCTAGACCCCTTGGATCCTCTGTGCAGGTGGCCATGGAAAGGCCATCGCTATTGGATCCCAACCACCGTGCCTAGAAGCGAGAGAGGATCACCAGGGTGGAGGGTCCTTGGGGACTGGGAGTGGGCTACTCTTGGGAGAGACATGGTATCCCACTTTCCCTATTGACAACCAACCCAACCCTCCCCCAACCTTTATGGGCTGGTATAAGCCAGCTCCCATCATTTCTCCACAATTGACACTTGACAGTACTGGGACGAAAAAGAGGCAACTAAGAGTAATGAAGACTATGCTCTTTTTCCACTCTAGTACTAGGAAAAGGAAGATGCCTGCTAAGAGTAGTGAAGGTCAAGCATATCCCTTTAATCGTGGTCATCCACACCTGCAGCCTGTCAAGGGGCTGCAGGTGTATAAATGAAACACAGCCCAGTGGCAGAGGAGAGCGGCAGGAGAGGGACCGGAAGGTCAGTGCATGAAGCAGAGAACCATACAGTGTGGTGTGGGAGTTGGGGGTCACTGGAGCAGATTGGAAAAGGTGAAGGGAGCCGTGCGGGAAGATTGCCCCTTTCCTTTCTACTCAAAGTGCTTGCTCCATTGTGTTGGAGGACCACCACAGAAATGTCTGAGGGGCTGGACTTGAAGCTCTGACACTAAAAGTAGAAGGCTGTGTGATTTGCACTGAAGCACAAACTCTTAAAGTGACGAGTGAGTTTCTGCTGAATGCGAAACAGGGTGCGAGCGTGTGTGAACTTCATGATTTATTGAATACTTAGTAGCGGAGCAGTTGCGTGCTTCAGATTAGCACTTTTTCAAAACTCTCTGATCCTTTCATTGTCATTTATCAAACAGATGGGAATACTTTGTATCAGAGTGGTCACATGTATCAAGCAACACTCTATTGAAGGTCTCTGAACATTGAGCTATTCAATTAAAGCGAAACAAACAAATATTAAACTGCAGATGAAGTGAAAATGAATCATAAGCAAGACATATAATTATTGAATATCGATCTGAATTAAAACCTTACTACTGTAAGGTAACATATAATAACATTTTTTTTGCAAGCATGTAGTGGCATTTTGCCAGTCTCTAATATGGCGTTTTGTTTTGCCAATATGAAATGTAGTGTTGTTGGTGGCATGCAAAGCATAGGATTTATAACACAGCCAAGCCAATTTAAAACTGCAGACATTCAGAGCACGTATAGAAACTTAGAGTGCTGCCAGGTCAAATAATGAAGTGCACCGTTTTTCTTTTTGGATGCTTCATGCAAGGAAACTACATTATAATATACATAACTGACTAACAACATTTAACATTACTAAACTACTAATTCTAACTTATATAACATTAAAATGCAGTCTTCTATGCAAAATGAAGTGAAATCCATGTTTTGGTCACACTGATGAGATTCATTTTTAAATGCACACTGGCGGTTTCTTCAGCTTGTGGAGAACAGAAAAAATGTGAGTGGCAGGAAAACAAAATGAAATATTAACTCTAGGCCTAAAGTTTTCATTGTTCAGACAAGCCACGTCAATAAGGGGTTGGATCAGAGTTCTCTTGGTAGCAAGGAATGAGGAGAGCAGTTAGTTCAGGGTGGGCTGAGGAGACCAAAAGAGGTTCAAGTGGTCAGAGCGCTAGCTTTGAGCTATTCAGCTGGCGCTCCCCAAACAAGATTACAGAAACATTTTGCGCTGACACTGGATCTGCATCTGCGAATGCCACAAGGTTGTGTAGTGGACTTCAAAGAAAAACAGACCTTGGTAAAATAGTACAAAGTGAGGGCAACACAAAAGACTGTGGGCCTCATTACGACCCTGGCGGAAATCGAAAAACGATGGCGGAAATGCAATACCGCCATCGAATAGCGCTCGGTGCGACTATGACCCGTCACCGCAAAGTACGATGCCATTAGCGACACCGTAGTGAACGCCAACGCTAACTGCACCAAGTACGCGCGCGCGCGCCATGCCAAACCGTAAATACCACCATGGCGCAACGGTACGCGAATTCCGACCCTAGCGGACATGTACCTAACGCCATCAAGCACGGCGGAAAGTACCATTCCGCCATGGTGAGAAGTACGACATCGCAAATCAACCGTAAACGGCCCCACTGAGTGCCTGTACACCGCTCCCTGCCCACAAAGTACAACTCCCCGTAGGTGCAATGAAGTCACAATGCAACCAGTGAAATGTACAAGTCACCCATGCATGCCAACGAACAAAAGAATCACAAGAGGGGCCAATGGGAGCTGCAGGGCACAGATGGCACGAATACAGAAGCCATTCCAATGGACATGACCACAGTCCCCCACCAAGAAACGCACGCAAACACAGGCACCTGTGACCAGCAATATTCCGAAAATCACATCATTCCACCAGTCCACCTGGCTGACCGGCATCTGTTACACAAAACCCAATCCCCCGCCCCTGAGCATGACAACATTCAAACAGTCATATTGGCAGCCCCCATCCCTGACCTCACTGGGCTTCGTAGGCAAACGCGCCCAGCACAGTACCACGCAACTAAACTCCGAAGCTGGAACCCAATGCAGATCTCCTCACAATACATCGCTCCCCAAATAGGAATATGCCACATCACTTGCAAAGAAGAACGCTACACGGCCCATATCAGAATAGAAATTTAATGCACAACAAAATCACCAAGCCCATACAGCCATTAGGCCATGAACTCCAAAACACATTTCACCATTGTGGGCTGCATCCGCAAGAAATGACCAGCTACTACTTGTGTGACGCCCTGTTCCATCATGGTACACAGAGCCACATTCACGTACGAAAAGGCAACATGGAAGCGCACAGAACCGCAGGGCCGTCCCAATGGGGAGGCACTAGTCCAGCTGAAAGGCCGAAATGTTGCTCCGAGCCACTAGTACTGCGTAAGGGCATGTGGCCCATTGGCGATCGTCCCATAAGATCGTAATGCTGCTCCACTGATTAACACGAAGCAGCAGGTGTCGGGAGTAAAAGCCATCTGCAGGAGTGGCATACAGATGGCAGTGGCAAAAGGGGAGGAGATACCTGTCAACCAAAAGAAAAGAAAAAGAACAGAATGGCCATCAGAACTACATTCGAACAACTCACTTCAATGATCACACTAAATCCACAGCCATATGCATGCTAGCCCACTCCAAAGGATCATCACCACCCCAAAACCACTTGCGACTCATAACCATCTATATCGAGGTGTAAACACCATCACAAACGAGTGTACCTGTGCATGCGTCTGTGAAAACAGAATCCATCAGATGGGAATGTTAACGTGCATGGACACAAGTGTCTGAAGGCGCGTCGAGACAGGGAGGGCTCAACAAGGCCAGATAGACGATGGTCCCACTATGGCAGCCCTGCATCACATAGCGCAGGGGAGGCGGACAGATTCCAAGAAGCCCTGTACATGGCAAACTCTGTATCAAATCATCTGCCCATGCATCCATTCATCATTCCCTCATCCCGGTATAAAAACGCCTGAATATTTACTCACATAACATTAGAAATATCCATTGAGTCTGTGCGTTATGCAGCCTGCAAAATCCACAGTGCCCCAGCCCGTAATTCCAGTGTTGTGAAGTAACATGTATTTGGGAACGTCCGGCCTCATCGCCCACGTCGCTATTGCGCATCCCAAACTATTCATATCAATCATTGCATCCTCGCCATGGCCCCTGTCTCAAGGACATTGAACAATAGAACGTTATATTTGCAGTCAGACCTGTGGGCATCTCCTCGCCGCTAGCTGAAAACCGAAAGCGCCGCCCTTCGAATTCCTCATTTGCAACATCACGTCGAAAAGGCATCTGTGGCCGTTTGAAATCACAAATTAATCCATCTAGTGCGGCTGTGTGTGAAAATGGCAACTGCCTTCACCCACAAATGGGACGCCCCGCCCGTCGTTGCAACTCGGTACAGTGATGCATGAGGGCCCACCGTTACTCGAGTACTACGTTCCACTGACCCTTCACAAGTCTGTTCGCGACTGCAAAGATTGTATGTGAAACAATGGGACCATAGCCGAATGTACATATCAACCAATGTTACACGCCCATCGGGTACAAATACATGATTGCAATAGCAAGATGCCATTACTCGAATTGCAGCGTTGTGTGCGGGACGTGCTCGGCCAAAGGGGAGAGCAGCTTGCACAGGTGGAATGAATCACCACAGGTGGAGGCCATACAGCCTGAAAACACATAAATTGCACACCCAGTCTCCTCCCACAACCACACCCACTCCGGAATGCTACCGGCAGGACTCGCGATGTTGGCCCTGGGGGACCTGATAGCACTGCAAGTACTCCAACTCCAAGAAGAAGACGAACACCAACTACAACCGGCCGCACGGAGGAGACGCAGGAGGAGGAGGAGGCCAAGGCAGGGCCAGCAAGGGCCGCCAGCACAGCCACTACCACCACGCAGGCAGCCCGCAATCCCACGCCTCCGAGCACATCCGTTCAACCTCACTGATGAGCAGATCCACACCCTCTACCGTTTGGACCGGGACACCATAGCCGCCATTGTGGACATGACACAGGCTGACCTTGTCAGCATGATAGATAGCCCAACCGCCATCCCACCCCTACTGAAGGTGGTGTCTGTTCTCCACTTCCTGGCCACAGGCACCTACCAGCACACAGTCGGACAGTTGCATGGCATTTCTCAGCCACTGTTCTCACGGACACTATTGCAAGTGCTCGATGCCCTCCTGCAGCACGCAGACGACTACATCTCTCTACCACGCTCGGAGCAGGAAATTACCAACACAAAAGTGGGATTCCATGCACTTGCCGGCATACCGGGTTGCATTGGTGCCATCGACTGCACCCATGTGGAATTGGTCGTCCCACATGCCATGGAGGCCCAGTACCGCAACCGAAAACAATTTCATTCCCTGAATGTACAAATGGTGTGTGACTCCAACAGGATCATTACACATTGTTGTGCCCGATTCCCTGGATCAACCCATGATTCTATGGTCTTGAGGAACTCTACAATACCACGCTACATGGAGCGACACGCAGGGAACAGATCCTGGCTACTCGGTGAGTCTCATTTCATGCATGATGATGTGGGGTATGTGATTCGGCAATGACCTGGCAGGAAGGGGGGGGGTGTGCGTACGTAGCAATGGCATTCCACATCATACGTTTATCGTCCACATACAGGTGATGCTGGATATCCACTGAAGAGATGGCTCCTCACACCAGTCCGGAACCCACGGGACCAGCATGAGGAGGACTACAACCATGCCCACTCACGTACCCGTGTAGTCATTGAACAGGCATTCGGCCTACTGAAGACTCGTTTCCGCTGCCTCAGCAGGTCTGGCGGGGCACTCCTGTACCCCCATGAGAAGGTTGCAAAGATGGTCATGGCATGTGTCATGCTCCACAACATGTGCGTACGTAGAAATGTGCCCATGCCCCCTGACGCAGAACTGCAAGCACCTGAAGATGGTCATGATGAGGGTGGGGATGTGGCAGCACCTCAAGGAGTCTGCGAGGCACCGGAGGGCCGTGACATTCGTCAGCATCTCATTGATGCATGCTTCTAGCACTCACGCCTGGTGGCTGATACATGGACACGGTACTCGTGGCACTGTGTGTGTCTGGTACATGCACAATATGGACTGTACGCCTATGATGGCCTAGTACACAAAGATCATTGTCCACACATCTCATTGGTTGATCGTGCATTGTTTATGGCATATGTGATATCATGTTGAACACCCTATCGACCCGCCACCCAAGTGAGCCCAAAACACCCCCTCCACCCTCCTACCTCCCCCCCGAACACCAGTGTCCAAAGATGCTCATTGTCAGTGGGCAGTCGCTATTGCAAGCCCCCTCTGCGGGAATCAGGGGCACCCCTGCCTGTGGAGCGCAGGTTCCTCCCAGATCTACGTTGGGGGCTGCCCTGGACGGAACTTGCAACGGATGATGTCTCTGCCTGCTCACGTCCATGCATGTCCCTAAGGGTTTGTGAGAGCTCAGTGAGCACACGGCGCACTGCGGCAAGTTCGGCACATACGTCTTTGGACGTCGCATGCAGTTCCCCCCTCAGGCTCTCGGTGCTTCTCTCCATTTGTACTCTCAGGCTCTCGGTGCTACTCTCCATTTGTACTCTCAGGCTCTCGGTGCTACTCTCCATTTGTACTCTCAGGCTCTCGGTGCTACTCTCCATTTGTGCCCTTAGTGTCTCTGTACTTCTCTCCATTTCTGCCCTCAGTGTCTCAGTTGATGTTTCTATGTCTGCCTTAGTGCCCCCACATTCATCGGCATGGTCCTTGAGGAGCGTGGCCAGTTGCTGCTGTTGCACGATTAACTGGTCGAGGGACTGTTGCCTCTGCTGGGCCATGGCCATTTGCGGTGGTGTCACAGAGGGGCTGGTGACCTCATGTTGCCTTGCCACAGGGCTTGTGGGGGATGGCCAGTCGTCGTCTTGAGGGTGCCCCTGCGTGGTATCCTCATGTTGTACGGGATGGGACAGACAGGGGGATTGGGACAGGTCATGGATGGATCTGACTTCGACATCCCCGTCTTCTGTGTCGGAGCATGCTGCCATCAATGGGGTGTCACCTATGGTGCTGCTGCCACCAGAGGCAGTGCCTTCTGTGGCATCCGTTGGGGGGACCTGTGGTGGTGGTGTTGTGGGCATGCTGGCTGCTGGGGTGCCTGTTGATGTTCCCTCCTCTGTGCTGCCACCTGATTTGTGCTGCTGCCGTGTCTTGATGCGTGCAGCTGAGGTGGAGGGTCTTTGGCCGTTGGTCTTGGCCCTCTTTGCAGGTGTGCTGGTAGGGGTGTCCTGATGCTCGTCGTTTGGATCGGACCCTGTGGTGGAGTAAAGGAGGGCGAGGGTTATTAATGGGTCTGTGGGAATTGGAATGGCATTGTATCACATGCATTGGGGTGGTACCTGAGGGTGATTTGGGTCGGGGCCTTGGAGGTGGTTTCATTTGTGTGTGGAGTGAGGGTGCAGTTGTTTGGCAGCCTGCAGTTAGGGTGTGCCTGCTGCACGTGTAGTGGGTGTTTTAGGGGTTTTTAATTATTTATGTATTTATTGTGAGTTTTAAAGTGCGCTATCAGGCCAATGTGTGTGGACGTTCTCCTGGACATGTGTTCCTGTTGCACTATGGGGACACATGGTACTTCACATGATTGGAAATTGTGGATTTAGCATTGTTTTATTTGGGCCACCTACCTGATTCTTCGGATGTCTGCACTCCTTTCTCCATCCCTCCGACTCCCTCTATGCTCTCCATTCCAATGGTGGAGGCACAGATTTCTTCCCAGGGGGTCAACTTGATGGGTGATTCAGGACCTCCCCCGGTGGCTGTGGCAATGTTGCGGTTGGCAGAAAGTATGCTACGGACGCGTATCCGCAGGTTGTCCCATCGCTTTCTGCATTGCTGTGGGTTGCGGGGTGCGGTCCCCACCGCACTTACCCGCTGTGCCACCAGAGCCCATATGGCCTTCTTGTTCGCAAGTGCCGTCCTGGTCATTTGCGTGGAGAAGACGACGGCAGCATTCTCCTGGAGGGTCTCTGTTAGCACGGTGAGTTCCTCACGGGAGAAGTGGACCTGCCGCTTGCGGTCGCACGCTTTCTTCGCTACTTTTCCCATTTTTCTTGGTTTCGCTAGGGTGGATGACGGGTTGGGGTGTGTTTCAGGGTAGTGTTTTTAGTGGTTGTGTGGATTTTGTGGTTTTATAGGTGTACGGCGGGATGTTTCCCGTTCCGGGCCCATGTTTTTACTTCCGTTTCCATATATTTACGGTCACCGTACTTTCCGGTTGGCGCTCACTGCGGTGTCCGCTAAGATGGGTGGCGGTATTGCACCTAGGGCGCCGTACGGCGGCGGTGTGGGCCGTTTTGGGGTCATTTCTGCCATCGCGGACTTTGCACTTCCGCCATGCCGTGGTGCTCGTGCCCGATGGGTCGGAATGGGCCGCACTTTGCTCCATCGTGCAATGGCGGAAACGCTATTTACGCTGTGGCGGTCCGGTCAGTCACTTTCCGCCAGGGTCGTAATGAGGGCCTGTGTGTGTGTGTGTGTGTATGTGTGTGGCTAAGGTTTATTGCATAGCAGAGAAGTTAGGGAATCATTGCATGTTTATTTTACATTATTTTTAGAATGTGGGAACATTAATCAGTGTGTAAAAAGAAATATCTGTGTTTTGTTTTGTTCTCTTGTATTACAGATGTTGCTGTAATTGAACTTATGGTAAGATTTGGTGACTTGTAAATAAGATAAAATACTTCTTGTTTTTATAAAAACCAATGGGATTTTGTGTCATTCAGGCACTATTTATTTATATAGGTGATATATAAAGGGGAGGCTCATAACAGCACAGAAGTGCATTTGCCAGTTTACCAATGCAAGCAAAATAGCAAACAAGAATAAGGCAGAGGTTTGTGTGTGCAGTTTGATGAATGTTTCTGAACTGATATACAGATTACTGGATGTAAAAAAGCCAGTAGTGTCTTATGTCACATAGATTACTGGATGTAAATAAGCCAGTAATACCAGCCATAAACTGTAGGTGGCACACTAAATAAAATCATTGGGTTCTGACAGTGCATAGGTCTGGGGTTCTCTTCAGACAACTAGGAGGTATTTTAATAGAAAGGAAAGGTTTGTTGTATGATGGGGTTATAGTATCAAAAAAAGAAAACAATGCTCACCACTATACCACAGGAATAAATACCGCAAACATAAAATACCAATAAAATTACCACCAATATAAGCTAACAAGGTATGGTCACAAAAATAATGTGATGCCAAACCCAATCCAAATGCAAGACTAATTTACTGGCAAATAACTGCCAATATTTTTACGGTAAGAAAATACTGCCAAATTTCGAATTTGCCCCAATAGAACAAAAAATCTTCTACACTACCAAACATATTAACAACCTTTGGAACCCAAAAGGATAAAGAAACTCTAAATCCAAGCAAACCATTACATGTTGAAGTGCTAAAATGAATATTCTAATCAAACCATTATATGCTGAAGTACTCACATGAATATAACACTAAACAAACCACAGTATGCTGAAATCTAAAGTGACTTTAAAGAACATGCAAACACAAGAAACTTAAGCCTGAATTACTGTGAAATGTTCAACCTGTGTGAAAGCTGAAATTTATCTGAACACATGTTTGAAACATTATCTGAATTGTGGAGACAAGGGGGGGTAATTCATAGAAGTCAGCGCAAAAGTGGCGTACGCGGCTGGCGCACAGTGTGCGCGTGCGACAGTCTGCGCCAGCCGCGTGTGCCAAAATCCATTTCCGCGCACAGTATTCATGGATTTTAACATCCATTACCAGCCGTGGCGCAGAGTGGCGCAGCGACCCTGCAGCAGCGCCAGTTACGCCCCCAACTCCTCCCTGTGTGCAATGTAGAGCACACAAATCCCATACATGGCGCAGAGGCCAGTGGACCAGCATACAGGCCCCCAACCACGAAAACACCTGTAAAACTCCCTGCGCTCCCCTCCGAATACACGTACCCCACTACGTGGGGAGAATCACACGCGAATGGGCCTGTGCGAGCGGGGTACGCGTATTACTGGGGTTTGCGGGGAGTTTCACACGCGATTGGCCCTGTGCGAGCGGGGTACGTGTATTTTGGGGGTGCGCGGGAAGTTTCACACGCGATTGGCCCTGTGCGAGTGGGGTACGCGTATTACTGGGGTTTGCGGGGAGTTTCAAACGCGATTGGCCCTGTGCGAGCGGCGTACGTGTATTACTGGGGTTTGCGGGGAGTTTCACACGTGATTGGCCCTGTGCGAGCGGGGTACGTGTATTTCGGGGGTGCGTGGGAAGTTTCACATGCGATTGGCCCTCTGCGTGCGGGGTACGTGTATTATTGGGGTTTGCGGGGAGTTTCACACGCGATTGGCCCAGTGCGAGCGGGGTACGTGTATTACTGGGGTTCGCAAGGAGTTTCACACATGATTTGCCCTGTGCAAGTGGGGTACGTGTATTTCGGGGGTGCGTGGGAAGTTTCACACGCGATTGGCCCTGTGTGAGCGGGGTACATGTATTAATGGGGTTCGCGGGCAGTTTCACACGCGATTTCGCTGTCAGAGCGGGGTACGTGTATCCAGTGGGGTGCGCTGGGAATCCCACACGTGAATTGGCAGTGTGGGTCCTCCCAGGTGTGCCCTCTACCCCCTCCATGGCCCCTGCAGGCAGCCCACACCACAGGGGACTACCCAACACTCCTGGTCATGTACCGCAGGCAGCCCATTCACCATGGGCATGTCCCCCAGCCAGCCCACATGTCACCTTGCACTAGTGATCACCAACTCATGTCCCCCTGCACCCCAATCCCCCAGAAGTGAGGGGCACCTGCCAGTAGGCCCCGACTCGGGTCCCCCAGCACCCCCACCCCCCAGCAGTGAGGCTCAGGCCCTTACTCATATCCCCCAGCACCCCCACCCGCCCAGCATTGATGGGCACCTGCCAGCAGGCCCCGACTCATGTCCCCCAGCACCCCCACCCCCCAGCAGTGAGGGGCACCTGCTAGCAGGCCCCGACTCAGGTCCCCCAGCACCCCCACCCACCCAGCATTGACGGGCACCTGCCAGCAGGCCCCGACTCATGTCCCCCAGGACCCCCACCCACCCAGCATTGGTGGGCACCTTCAAGCAGGCTTCGACTCAGGTACCCCAGCACCCCCACCCACCCAGCATTGATGGGCACTTGCCAGCAGGCCCCGACTCATGTCCCCCAGCACCCCCACCCACCCAGCATTGACAGGCACCTGCAAGCAGGCCCTGACTCATGTCCCCCAGGACCCCCACCCACCCGGCAGTGAGCCTCAGGCCCTGACTCATGTCCCCCAGCAACCCCCCCACCCTGCATTGACGGGCACCTGCCAGCCGGCCCCAACTCAGGTCCCCCAGCACCCCCACCCACCCAGCAGTGAGGGGCACCTGTCAGCAGGCCCCGACTCATGTCCCGCAGCACCGCCACCCACCCAGCATTGACGGGCACCTGCCAGCAGGCCCCGACTCATGTCCCCCCCCTACATGACATAAAGATGTATAATCATGGCCCACATCTCCACCAAAATACCACAGCACACCACCCCAGTCTTGAGACGCAATGATTTCCCAATCCACCCCACACTGAAATGCCTATCTCAAGACACAAACCAAAAGTCAACTATGTACATCAACACATGTCCATCACACACACACACTGGTTGGCATTGATTGTGTAAACCCACATTTTCACATGCATGAACTCAATGAGTGAATTACACACATGGAAGTAAAATATCAAAATGTATTATGGACAAAAAAGCAATGAAATGAAAGCATAAAAAAAGTGCAAACATGAAATGAAAAGCATGTCCAAAAGATGAGTACATGAAAAATATAACCAATCCAAAGAAATCCAAAAGAAAAATAGTCCAAACTCTCACTCCACCAAAGCAAATCCAAAGGAAACATAAAAAGTAAAATCCATTAATCCATGGTGAAATCCAAAGAAAAAGTTCCAATAAATCCATTGTCCAACTATGTACAATCAATTGTCAAGGGTCCATGAGCCCAACGAAAGAACAGAAACCTATGAAAAAAACTACCTAATAAAAAAACTACATACAAATGTGTGGGGCAAAGTCCAAACATCCCAAAATAAAGGAAAATGAAAATGAAACCTAACACTAAAAACTATATACAATGGCGGCGGGCTAGTCCGACGGCTCACTTTCTGATTTCCCGGGCCAGGGCATCGTCGAACTCCTGCTCAATGTCCTGGAGGCGGTCCTCTTCCATGGCCCCAAGGGTTCGCAGGGACGATGCTATGTTGACCTCCAACTCCCTGCGAATTGCCTTGTGGCACTCGGCCTGCCTCAGTGCCCTCCGCATGGAGTTCTCTGCCCTGACCAATGTGAGCCGTGCCTCTTCTGCCCGCCGCCGCTCCGCGTCTATGGCCTGGCCCAATCGCTGCCACACGGAAGACACTTCCAATCCTGGGTCCTCCTGCCCTCTGGCCGATGCCTGCCCCTCGGATGATGAAGGCCCGAGCCATTATGGCTCCCACCTTGCTGCTGATGCTGCTGTGCCTGTGCCCTGGCTCTTGCTGCCTGCACGTCCTCCTCCGGCTTGGGTGCAGTTGTTGAGGCAGGGATGTGTCCTCCACCAGCCTGGCCGCAGGGTCAGAGGCAGCTCCACAGGGTACCCAGTTGATACATGGGTGGGAAGATGGCATGGAGGACGACTGGCGCATAGGGGGTTCAGGTGAGGAGGGGGTTGGAATAAAGTCCAGCATACAGATGAATCCAGCCCTGGTGACCCATCCCAGTAGGTCAACGAGGCATCTGAGATGACGTGCATTGTCTTCACGAAAACACTGCAGGTCACCTGGCATGCCCCGTTGATGCAACGCCATCCCAGCCAGGACAGGCTCAACCTGGTCCCAGATTGCCACATCCGCAGGGAGAGGAAGGCCAGTTGTTGTGCGCTCATCCCCTTCCTGAAAACAGGTCTGGATGTAGGCATCCCTGCTGGTGCAGGATGATGCAGTCACAGGATCGGGGCCAGGATTACACACAGGCACCTCTGCGGCGGCCTGTGCTACCTCCTGTCCCTGCCCCTGCACTGCACCACTAGCACCAGTGGAATCCCCACCTCCAGACCCCGTGTGTGTCCCTTCCACGGCCTCCTCCTCCACCAAACCCCCCACCAACCTGGATGACTCCATTCCATCTTCCTCTGTCGGACTCTGTGGGGTTTCAGCTGCCCCTTCTGCTGCCGAGGAGTCCACCTCCGACCTCTGCCTCTTGGACATACCCTCGGTAGCTGCGGCCTGGGACGCGGCACCAGACTTCTCACTCCCCGACTAGATGACAACCTGGGAGGGGAGCCGGGCCTTGCATCACCGGCTGGTGGCGCAATCCCTGCCGCTTTGCTCCACAGCACCCTCTACGCCCTCTTCATCAGTTGACGCTGCAGACAGGGAGAGATAGAACACAGGCCTCAGGGCACTGTACAATGGACTGATACACACATGACAGTTGCACATGAGTGGCAGTGTAAAACTACAGGCATGGCATCACACTCCCCAACACACATGATATTTCAACTCACACACATAAGCAAATCAACAGGAATCTTGCACCAGGCAGCACCGTCCATACACAAACAACAGCACGAGCAGCTGAAGGTGAGCCTGACGTCACATGAAACACAGGGAGTGCACAACACATGCACACACGCCACCAGACTGACATGCATCTGTACATCTCCACCACTGCAGTGATAATGTCAATCATCCATGTCACATCTGGCAATCAGCCTCCCACATGTCAGTGTCACATGCATCGATGTTGCATCACAGTTGCACACTTGTCACATACACACACATGCACATGTACACACTGTAGATACATGCAGCAGGAACCCCCATCCATGTGTGACACCACAACCGTGCCACAGTACATACACATAATTTTCACATGTGTGCACCCACACATGCATTTGGCCAGCATGCTTGCCAACACATACACCATCGATGTGTCTCACACATGAGAGGAATAACATGTGGCTGGTTCACCTCCCTGTACATACACATCCATACATGGCCCTACTAAGACATATGTTGAAACTACACACTCCTGGCACACCACAACAGGCACAGCATACAATCAGTAGGCATGTACACTTACCGCTCGACTCCAGACGGTTCTGCCTCTCAAGGACCTGGACGTGGAGCGCTGGGTATATATGTTCCAGAACCCTCATTTGGCTGGTGGTAAGGTGGACCCGGCACCCCTTACCATGCGCTGGCTTCAAGAGGCGCCGGGCCTTGCTGAGGGTCCTGGACCTGAAGTCCTCCCAGCGCTTCCGGACGTGTTGAATGTCGCGGACTGCCACCTCCTCCTTGTTGATGGCAGTCACAATGTCCATCCAGATCCTCTTCCGTCCTTCATTGTTGGCGCGTGAACTTCCAAAGAGGGCATCATACTGCCCCAGGACATGCTCCACCAGGACACCAACTTCACTGGCACTGAAGCTGGTGGCCCTCTGCCTTTCTGGCTGGGGGTTGCCAGTGGTGCCAGATGGTGTAGACATGGCAACCCCAGAGGCAGGTGTAGGTGGGCAACTGGGTCCTGGGGCTGGGCTGTGGAGTGATGGTATCCCAGTCAGGAGTCTTCAGTTCCAGCAGAGGTGGTCACAGCAACTGCACCCCTGGCTGACATGCAGGCACCAAATAGCAGGGCACGTGGGCAGCAGGCAGGCAGCAGCAGATGGCAGGTGGGAGCGTGCTCGGGTCTCTGGGGGGCAGGAATATGGCCTTCTGGGCAGGAGCATGGTCTTCCGTGTGTTGTTGCGTGGCCAGCTTGATACGGAGTGATTTGGTACATGAAAAAATTACATGTCAGAGTGAAATCCGAGGAAAGGCCCTTATCGCGTAAGCACGTAAGTGAGGTTACGCGCGCGGGCGTTCCCCACAACACGGGTGCATAGTGAATCAGCACGTGAGAAAACTGCACGTTACCGTGCTATTGGAGGAAAGGGCCTGAGCGCGTAAGTGCATAAGTGATGTTGCACATGTGGGCTGGCTTAAAAGATACGAGTATCACGCTATTTTCTTGTACGTGCTTTTTGTGGAGAGCAAGCGGGTGATTCTTGTACTTCTTGTCGGTTCACACGCGATTACTTCATAACGTTTCCAGTTCGTACTCCCTGTTTCCTCAGACTGCATTCTTTTCTTCTTTTGGCGGGGGTGTTGCCAACGCGCACACGTGTGTCTTTTTCACGTTCTTTTTCAAGGCAGACGGTGAGTCGCGCACGTATTTTCAAACTATGGTTGCCCCCGTGTGTCGCGTACCCCTTCAGAGGTCATTGTAGGCTGCGTGTAACACGCCTATGCTTATTTTTGTGTTTCTGGGTGCCACAGCATAGTGCGTGTTCATTTTTCCATGCACGTGGTCTACCAGGGGTTGCGTGCATGTGTACTTTTGTTTTTGGGGTGCCTGTGCGTTACGTGACCCGTCATCTTCCCCCAGTGGTCACAGACAGCCTTGCTAGAGAACTAGGGTATGAATTCCATCTAGTACCCTACCCCTTTCACCCCAATTGACCAGGACTATTGTTTACTGCAACTCCCATTCGCATAACAACATCAGTGCCATGGTTGGGAGCCGACCAAGCAGTAAGGGAGGCAAAGGTGGCCGATCTGAAAGAGGTGGGCGTTGTGGGAGCGGTAGGGGACGTGGCCAGGATTTGCAGGGTGCCCCTAGAGCCCCGTGTGTGTAGAACCAATCGGGGACACCTATGCCCCCCCAATGGTTGTGGGAAACATAGCTGACACCATCCCAGCTCAGCCCTTGTTGGACCGGCCCATTTTGTCAACTGAACCGGCACAGGATGACTCCCAGGCTGACTTCCAGGTCACTAAGTCTAACCAACGTGTGGCGGCGAAAGTTGCTGTCACCAGGCCATGTGGAACTGGGGCAGCAATGTCATCTGCTGCCCCAAATAGCCAGGGTGGGGAGGCTGCAGGGGCAGCTGCAGCTCAATCCACCCCAGCTCCGAGTCTCAAAGCCGGCACAGTGTCGGTCAAGGTCCATCACACTGACGTTGGGCCTGCCAACATCACCCTGCAGCCAATGTCTGCACCAAGACCTTTGGTCATTGTGCCTTTACAGGCTTCAAGTACCCAGTCCACCTCCGCTTCTGCCCCTACTGTCCAGAGCGGTGTAAGCCACTCAGGATCCGCACCACCTTCCAAGAAGAAGAAGAAGGGTGCTCTAGCACTACAGGCTGAGACCACAGACACGGCTACACACTCGGGCACGTCAAGGAAGCCTAGCTTTAATGACGCCGAACTTTATGCACTTGTGGCCTATGTGTCGGCACATAGCCGCGAAATGGTGGTGACTGCAGGGTTGAAGACTACGCCTGGTCAACGTAGGGCCCACTGGCAGACCATCGCGGACCACATTAGTGCCATTGGATTTGTGAGGCGCACAGCTGATGATTGCTACAAGTGGTGGAATGAACTGAAACGCAGAGAAAAGAACATGTTGGCTTCAAATCATGCCTCTACTCTGGTGACTGGCGGTGGGTCTCCACCAGAGGACGACCACTTACTGAACATGAGTCTGTTGCTGGAACCTTTGACACAGAGGAACATATCGAAGGCGTGGGAGACCTACCAGATTACGAAGCATTGACCGGTGAGTGCCCATGCATGCGTGTATAATCCATGTGTATGTTGCTTGGGTTACGTGTTCTAATTGAGTGCCAGGTGAGGGTGTGTAGTCCTGAGTGGTATGGGTCACCCATGTGTTTCTCCAAACCATTCACCGCCCTTGGATTTGGGTATGACAGTATCACTTCTGACCACAGTTGCCAATGAGCTCCACATTACTGCAGTTGCCCTTGAACTATCATCTTGCAACAACATTGTTCAGAATTTTCAGTGTTCATTCAGCCTGATTGTTTCAATCCTCCCATTTTTACAACACATTTTTCAGCCCTAATGCCACATATGTGACATGCTTCTGTCATATATTACACCCCACAATGGGCGACATTTATTACCTTGTTATGGGAATGATTTGACCATTCAGGCTGATTGAGTAAGGGCCTGCTCACATGATTTTTGGGGCCTGTTTGAATGCTGAACATGATTGTTGTTTCCTGTCATGTTGAAGTGACCAGCCATTGATGTATCCATCTGCCTGCCATCACTGTATAATTGTACACTGAATGTGTTGCAGTGTTTGGCACATGCGTATTTTGTCACACAATTTAGCTTTTTTCATCTCATCATGTCCATCTCTCATGGCTGGGTGACAGTACTCATTCAGTTACATATGGCTGTACTTGTCAAATGTACCATGGCTATGCCATGTGCCATCTGTGTGCTGCCATGTGTCATGTATGTGGATTGCCCATGCCACTCACAGGCTAATGTGTGCTGCCAGTGCTATCCAGCATGCAGCACATGTGTTGCTTTTCCATCTTGGAGTCCTCAGTGTCTGCTTTTTGCCTCCCCTTCCAACTCAATGACAGTGCATGCATACCAGGGTTATAGTCATGTGGGACATGTGTAATTCATGTACTGGATCTCTGGCTTGTCAGGCCTATGTGTGTGCTATGGTGTTCATGCTTGTTTCCATTTGTTGTCTTTCATGTTTTTGCAGGTGATGACGCACTTGACGCTGTTGAGGTGGAGGAGATGGTACTGCTACCCGGTCGTGGCTGAGATTCCAGGACGGGTACCAGTGGAGGACGTGGGGTGGTGGTGGGTGAAAACCCAATCCTCCTGCAGACCATACTGTCCAGGGGTGTCTCTGGGTGCACCTCCCCAGACCTCTATGATTCAGGGTCTGGATCGGACGATGAGACTTATGTGCTGTCGCAGGTGAGTGTTTCTGGAAGGAATTTCAAAGAAGGTAGCAGGCGCTCCTCTCCAGAAAGAACATGGCATGATAACCTGTTCTGAGATGAGAGTTTGCAGCACACGCTTTTTGCTCACTGTACCTTTCACAGATGGGAAATATCCATTTGCATATCAGTCTTTGTCCCGCCCACATGGGCAGTCCAGCACCGAAATGCTATGGCAATTCCTCTCTGAACAAGAGTATCAAAGTACCAAAAGCAACCCCATACACGTGTTTCAGCCTTGTTGGGCCTCATCAGTGAGGTGAAGCTTTGTCTCTCTGGCAGGGATGCTGTTCTTTCCAACCCACCTGCACCAGGGGTAGACCCCTCTATGGGGATGTCAGTGTTGGTAACTCCGCCTTAGGCGGTTACGGATGCAGGGTCACACTCCACAACATCTGATCCTGTTCCTGGGCCAGCAGACCAGGGGGGGAATGCAGTCCTGCAGCCTCAGGCAGTGCCAGCACAGCAAGGTGCAGATTGCCTTGCCCCAAACAGGTGTGGTGCCCGCCGATGCGGTGGCCGTGCGCCACCAGGCAATACTTTATGGGAAAACTCCATGTACAGTATAGCAGCACAACAGGGAGCATCGGTTGAAATGATGGCTCAGGCAATGGATAGGTTGGCCACTTCCATTCTCCCCCCTGAAAGGCAGATGGAGCTCCAAAAGCAGGCAACAGAGTCCATTTGCCAATCACACAGGGAGGACATGTTGGCGTCCAATAGGGACCGACGGGCGGCACTGGAGTCTCTGCGCAAAGCCATATCTGTAGAGTCCCAGGGCTAGAGGGAAGCCCTGAGGTTAGAACTCCATTTCCTCAGGGAGAATCTAGTTGAACTTGAGGCTTCCCGAAATTTTAGGGCAGAACAGCAGCTGGAGCAGCTCACACATTCGCTCTCAGCTGAGCTCCAGGCAACACGTGAGGGGATCCGGGCATCACACGAGGGCATTCATGAAGAAATGCAGGCAACCCGTGAGGTGCTGCATGGGGATCTCCGTACTATCATCCTCCAGAACCAGACCATCCACACCCGCATGCTTGCTGCCATGGAGGACCATACCAGGGCTTTGCGTGGGCTGCCTCTCATAGCACCGGCACCTCCTGATGTAGCAGCAGAGGGTGAAGAGAGCGACAGCAGTTCTCCCACATTAGTGTAGCCGTGCAGGCCATGAGCCCATGGAGGTATTTTTTTTTTTTTGCAACATCCCCGGAGGTGGGTGTTGGGGTGCACCCTGTCCTCGAAACTCCTGGGTGCCCCCCCTGGCCCACACATGGCCATTTTTGATTTTTGTATTTTTTTTGTTTATACTGTGTTGCCTTGTGTGGCTTCCATGGACATCCACTGTGTATTCCAGCTGGGCACATGCAGGCTTGTCCTGTGTTTGGGTTAGATGCTTGAGTTCCTGAGACACACACCCCTCCTGCTTCCCCTTTCCATGGGCTTGCTAAGGGTGTGACCAAGTGACAGTAACTTACACAGTGACATTGGGCTTTCTTCAGCTGTGTGGGCAGTCTGTAGTCAAAACTGTGTGTACATCCCTAGTGGGGATTGTTGTTGGATTGAACACTGCATGGTGTATTGATATGTGCTTGTGCATCCACGTCTTTCTCCTTATTCACATGTACCTTCTTCATATCTTTACAAGGCCGTCTCCTTTGCAGATGCAGTTCATGTTGTATGCAGTACAATGACATAATTGCCGGACAGCAACACTCTGCAGTTGGAAGGGGTCGATGTGCTGGCTTAGTCAGGTTGTGAGACTTGCACTACTTTGATTTTGTATTGTTGTATTTTGACACTGTTTCATCCTGTGCTGCTGTTCTGTGTTGCTGGTAAGTATTTGTTCTTTTGTGATGTTTCTTATTGATTACTGGAAGCATATTGTCTGTGGCCTGTTTACATTTGGAACAGTGCACTTTGTGACACTTGTGTCATGTGTTGTTCATTCATTATGTAGCTTTCACATTGCATGACATGCCATGCTGTGTTGGGTAGCTCAGATGGGGAGGGGTTGTGTGACATGGCAGTATTTTCATGGTGTATTTTTCAAGGGGGTAGTAATTCATGCAGCAGGAATGTGTGTCTTTTTTTCACACGGCATTGGTTGTATTTTAGTAGCTAGGGATGCACACAATGTAACACTGCCAGGGGACCAATCTCAGGCTGGTATGGTTGTGACAGTTGACTGTCCCTTATGTCATCATCATTGATTGTCAGCTGGTATGTGCCAGGGCTGTGTGCACTCCACTGGGTTAGTATTTTAGGTGAAATAATTAGCCACCAGCTGTTTACGGGCTGCCTCATCACGTGCCCTTTCACCTCCCATGCGCAGCGGCCGTGCATGTGGTTGGGGATGTGGGGGCACCACCATGTCCACCCGCAGGCCCCGGCTGGTTGCAACGTTGTGCAGGACACATGCTGCCACTATGATCCTTCACACTACTGGGGGCATGTATAGCAGCTGCCCACCAGAGCGGTCAAGGGAGCGAAAGCGTGACTTGAGCACTCTGAATGTGCGCTCAACTATGCCCCGGTTTGCAATATGGGCTGTGTTGTATCTTACCTCAGGTGCTGTGGTAGGGTTCTGAATTGGCGCCATCATGTGGGTGCTCAGAGGGTAGGCACTGTCCCCTGGGGAGGTGATGATGGGTATCATTAGTGGGCTTGTGACATTACTCAGTATCTGACATGCATGCATGTGCAGAGGCAATTATACTCACCAAGCAGCCATGTATCACCATGCCGCCCAGCTTGTAGGTCCCGGTTTGGGGGTGACATTCTAAAAATGAAACTATCATGGGTGGAGCCTGGATAGTTGGCATATACTGAGGTGATGATTCCATTGGCATCACATACTACCTGCACATTAAACATGCAGGTGTTCTGGGCATGGATATGTGCCTGTGGACTCAGGGGGGTGCAGTCATGATGGTCAACACCTGGTGTAGGCAGTGTGACTGCGTGGCCTGTGAGACACCCCCCACTATGGCACTTGTCCACTGAAATTAACCAGTGGCCAAGAAGTGCAGTACATTGAGCCCCTTTTCCAAGGGGCTCAGTGCTTGGGAGCACAGGGTGGGTGATGTGAGGTCATCCTCCCACTCACTCACCAGGTCGAGTATTATGTGTGGTGGAAACCTGTACCTCCCATACACCTGGTCATCAGGCATCCCAAAAAGGCTGGCCCTGGGTGTAAAAATGCGGGGCCCGGTATATTCATCGTAGCGTCTGAGCTTGTTTGTTGTTTGCGCGCACTTTTATGCTGCGTGGGGCCGTGTACGCCTGCTTCCTGCTGGCGTACATGTTTCCGGATTAGCACATCTTTTTTGGCTGTGGGCGTTCTGCACATTTGCCTCCTGTACTTCCCCCGTAACGCCCACATTTTCATGCATTGTTCCCCATTCCACGTGTTACGCCCCGTGTTGAGCCCACTTTTGTTGTGTGCGCCGCGCTATGTGCACTTTCGCTGTGTGCGTAGCGCACAGCGTTTGATGACGTGTGTGCCCACGTGCGCCATGCACGATTTTAGCGCACAGACCAGGATTTACACACGCACGGACGTCCATGAATCGATGTGCGTGGCTTTCGCACGCTTGCGCTGCGATTTTCGCGCTTGCACTGCGATTCGCACACTTTCGCACGCTTGCGCTGCGATTTTCGGTGTACATTAATTCCATGAGTCGGCCTGAAGGATACTTTATGTTTGTTTTTTTTACTGTGATTTATAACTTGGGGAAGGAGATCCTTATTTCTGACCTGGGGTATTTCATTTGAAGGTTGTTTCAACTGTGTGACTTGGAACTTGGGGAAGGGAACCCTGAGTCGTGACTTGGGGAAGGAAACCCTGAGATTTGAAGAAGACTCCTTCACTTTATTTTCTTTTTCCATTCATATATGTGAACTCCTGTGAATTATACTATGCGTATTCTTCAAAACTGACTGTAACACACCGTGTGGGGGTCAAGGTCGCTTATCATGCATCGTATACTTTACTTCTACACTTCATTTTTGTCATTTGTCTTTAGAAGTAGTTACCTAGCAGATGTATTTGTGAAGTGAGTTCCAGTTTGTAGTTTGCAAGGGACTCCATAGCAAGGAGTTTCTAGTCAACTTTTAAAAAAAGTGGAAAATGTATTCAATGTTTTGATGCTATCTTGGATCTTCGGAATAAATTCTAAGACAATACTCGGATGCACTCATTTGTATAGGTGTTTGTTTATGCCTTCCTTCATTCCCTGTAGGGAAGAGTAGTAGAAAACAGCAAGCTTGTAAACTACTTGTTTCCCATGCATTCAATTGAGAATGTTTGATTTGATTTTCCAAGGCATCTTCCAGTATTATTCTGGAATGTAGTGGCTGGATTGTGTAATTGTCAATCATATTATCCATATCGCTCGGTTCAAACTATCAGTTTGTGGTGTACCTTAATACATTGTGTTTGTTTTTTATATT
The DNA here is from genome assembly GCF_040938575.1 of Ambystoma mexicanum. Lineage (NCBI taxonomy): Eukaryota > Metazoa > Chordata > Amphibia > Caudata > Ambystomatidae > Ambystoma > Ambystoma mexicanum. The sequence goes on from NC_090938.1 coordinate 453,884,921, forward strand.
GTTTTCTATATTTATATCTGGGTAGTATTCATTTTGATACTCTAGGACTTCTTTTTCTTTGCAACTAGTTGTTGTCAATGTCTTTCTCTTTTGTTGGTTCACCTTTCACCAGTACAATACAGATGACCAATAAGGTACTGGGATGAGGACGAGGGAAGTGCATTTAACGTAACATTTTCATAGTTATATAGTGGCATTGGGGAGAGGGAGATTGTGAGAATTCAACAGACTGCTAATGCTGTACTGGAATGATGAAGAGGAAGGAGATGGTTATATAATGCATTATTATTGGGGTTCTGGGATGAGAACAACTGAGTGCTCAGATTTGGAACTGCAATGAGGAGTTGTGATAAAGGTACAGATTATGTATGGGCTACTGGGATGATGAAGGAGTTGGGGTTGATGTAATATACTACTAATGAGTGTAATGATGAAGAGGAAGATATGCAAATGCAGTTGTCTGCTGTTGGGGTACTGTGATGAGGAAGAAGGTGATAGGGGTAGTTCCAGAGACTACTGTGGGTATTTGACAAGGAAAAGGAGGTGGTGATAATGTAACAGACTACTAATGGGGTGACAGGATGAGGAATAGGGAGTTTTAGTTAATGTAACATATTACTAATGGGATAGTGGCATGATGAAGAGAGAGATAGTGGAAATGCAACATACAAACTTTGTGGTACTGTGTTGAGGAAGAGGGAGTTGGGAGTAATGCCACAGAGTACTGTTGGGGTTTTGGGATGAGGAAGAGGGAGATGAAGGTAATGCAATGGTAAATCAATGGCTTACTTTTGCGTTTTTGAAGTGAGGAAGATGGAGATTGGAATAATTACACAGAATACTAATAGGATCAGGACAAAGAACAGCGTGTTTGAGGTTATGTTATAGATTATTTGGAGCACTGGGATGAGAAAGCAAGAGCTTTGAATCTTGGAGTACTGTCATGGGTAGAGTAGGGTGATGATAATGCAATAGATTATTATTAGACTTCGGGGATGAGGAAAATGGTTGTGGGGCAATGATTATGATTATTTGTAGTTTTCTAACAGGTCAGATTATATGTGAAAAGGTAGGTTTATTTTCCTACTATACGTTGTTAATTGAGATATTTTTAAATGAGGGAATTGTCCACTACCATATTTAGTAGGATGTTTTAATCACAAATGTGACTTAGAAATGCAACTATAGATAAATAATGCAGCAAATGAGGTGTTAAATAATATTACTAATTCATAACAGTTGTTTATGTGTACTTGCAAGTCAGTGTTGTTTTAGAATTACATTTTATAGTGAGCTTAATATATTATGAATGTACAGTTGTACTGCATTATTTATTTTTAATTAATTTACTATATTGTTTTAGCATACCTGATTACTTTTGAAAATTAAAACATACCTGTAGGATGTCTTCTTAGATAGGCTGTGGATAGTGATACAGTATGCTCTGAATCGCAGTACAAATTCAGTGGCAGAGTTGAAATATAAATGTGAACTTTTGAGCTGAGGTGAGAAGGTTGGAGGGAGGGTTTGTGAATGTGAATGGTGGACGGCTCTATGACTGAATGCATCCAATCAGTTTGTGATGCCGAGATGCAGGTAAAAAAGAAGAAGGGATGCCCTGAGCACCTTGCCGGATGTCCAGAGATACATGCAATTGTTATCAGATGGATCACACATGCTATCCAGGAACTTTATTTGTAACATCAAAAGAGAAATGCTGTGCTTTTCGACAAACAAGTTGTCTGCAGATATCGGAAGGCTCAGCCAATCAAGCGTTCAGTTTGTAATAGCAGTTTGTCATTATATAGCATCTTTATCCAATTACTATGGCCTCAACGCACTTGTGTAGGGAAGATCCTCGGGGGACTGAAGTGCACGATATGGGAACATTGTCAGAAGGATTAGAATGCGTGTGTGCATTTGGCCAAGATAGGGAGTTAGTTGGACTGGCTGAGCTCTAGTAGTAGCCATAGAGTTCAGGCATGAGGATGGATGCTGAGGTGGTCAGGAGAGTGCATGCGTGCAAGAAAGGTATGTGTCCAGCTTAACCATATTTCTTTTGTCATAGGACCTTGTTGCATTCTGATGGCAGATGTGTTGTGCTTTGTGTTTTAGTCTGGTTGTGGATGAAGAGTAAACTGGTTAGGGGAGGTCAGCAAATGCTTAATTATTTGCCTGCATTGCTGAAAGCATAGAGCTCAACAAGAAGAATGCTTGGATCATTAGATTTGTATGTTTTTTTGGGGGGGGGGTGTATACAAAGTACCTTGGAATCGCATATACACTTTGTTTTGAACCTTCTGGAGAATGATATGGTATGGAGTTTGTAATATGAAGCAGAAACAAGCATTGCCTATATATCAGGACATGGTGAACTGCAAACACCCACAGATGATTATTATTCTTTGTGGAGGTAATAAATCCATGTATGTAACTACAATAACCTTGCAGTTTCTCATGAAACATACTTTGATGGATCTTTTTCCACAAACCACTTTTCCTAAATTACACACAGACAAGCAAGGATTTTGTCTACAAATTTAAAAGGCCAGGAGTAATGTAAATACATCTGTCTGTTCATTTCTCCAAGATTTTGGTATGGCATCTTTTGAAAATGCATACATTCAACATGATGCACTGAATACTTATCAAAATGATGGATCACATCATACAAATTAGGGACATCAACATTTATGTGCAATATGGAGAATGTGGTGCAACTGTTTTTATGAGAAAGTAGTACTTACAATACCCAATATATAGTCACAAGCTACCATGCACTTGTAGAGATACTGTTATCAATATTGAAAAGGCTCTTTTAAGAGCCACCAATAAAAGGTGAAACAAAAGAAATTGTATTGTATTGATATAACTTCCATTGTCTGTTTTGTGAGCTTCTAGTCTGCAGACATTTCTAAGTTTCCATGGGCACCACAGGGGAGTACACAGGGGGTACATTCATTGAATTTAATATTTTATTTTGGGGGGCACCAACCAACAGAAAAGGAAAAGAAGGACAGAAGAAGGAGGGAAGAACTGGTATACTTCTGATGTTAAATTATGGGAGGGATGCATTGTTCTTGTGTGCCTTTATGAATGCCTCAAAGATGCTATAAAATTGTTGCCCCAAGCATATGAGTGCATCAGAGTATATACACAAAGAACAATTATCCAACTGCCTCATTTAAATCCTGTGATGTGGCCGGAGGAACGCTCTGCCTACACGAGGTGTTTCAAATATAGTGGAAGTGAAATGTACCAAGACCGGAACAGCCTTTTGTAATGCAGCCACATGGATTTCACTTGAGTAGCAGCGTTTTGATGTTTTGACAAAAGATTACTGTCCTTTTTGGCAATGACTGAGTATTTCAGCACACATTGACAAACTGAGTTTTGGCAAGTCTGCAACCATTGTGAAGAACAAACACACCCAAGATTATTTGGAGCCACCTGTCCATGGCAATGTCATTCTCCTCCTCTTCCTTCTGCAGCACATTTTCCCCAGCACCCTATCATTCCTTTCACTTGTATCCGCCAGGTGATGGTGATAGCCCTTGAAGAGAAGGTTTGACCATTACAGCTGCCAAGTTCCAGTTGCTCTGAGAGTTTTCAAGTCTATTTAGATGACAAGTCTGTTTGAAAATGGGTGGGTCCACCTGGGTGTGCTGTCACCGGGCTGTTTTCCCTCTATGCAAACTTCAGAGGTTGCAAAAAAGTGGGAAAAGCTGAACAATGTGGAAAGAACAGCTACAAATGCAATTACTGTTCAGGGGAAAGATGAAACTTTAAAGTTGTTAGTAAGTGAGTAAAATACTATTATATATGTCTGAGAACATCAGGCACTGATCAAGGACAGCCTCATCACACTGGATTGGCACGGTAGCATTGTGTCATTTGCGATCATCTGCGTCCATATCATGACATTTTTCGAACGTCATTGTGCTCAAAATGACATCAACTAGGTGCATTTACGTGACAGCAGCTCCACATTATGTTCAAGGACTAATTAAAAGTGCATCATAGAGTCACGGCCATTAGCACCTGTTTGTAAACACATCCATTATGAAGAATCATGTTTGTTGACTGCCAACATTGCAATATTGTGTGGGGACCAGCCTGCAAACGTTTTATAGTGATGCATAAGAAAGTATGACCAAGATGTTCTGTGACTTATTACTCTCAGACAATTTTTAGTGGCAATTGTTCACATGGATATTTTATACTTTTGCATTTATTTATTTATTGGGTATATATAATGTGCCTATAGACAATGAGTTTTGGAGCACAACAAGACAAGACGGTGGGCGAACAGGGAGGACAAACAAAAATATGTAGACTGGACTGGGAGGCCTAGTGTTGTGTAGGACTCTGAAGGAACCAGGCAGCCAGTCAAGAAGCAGATGGGGACATGAGCAGGGGAGGGGGAAAGGGAAGGAACAACATAAGTGGAAGGTCTTGAGGAGCCCTCAGAACTTAAGGAGATCTGGCTCAAGCCTGAGAGGGGCAGGGAGGTCATTCCAGATGAAGGCACCTGTGGAGGAGAGAGCTCTACCCCAACTCTCTACTTGGAAACGTGTTTGATTTGCAGAAAGTTAGATCTAGACAATCAAAGGGCTCTAGCAGGGAGGTATTTAGGGAGAGAGAGTTGAATGTAGCATGGGTCCAGGCCCCACAAAGCCTTGTGTATGATGCAGAGGGTGTTGAATGCGATCCTCGCAGCAACCAGGAGCCAGTGGAGAGATTCTAGGACTGGAGAGATGCGGTCCCTGGGCTTGAGGCCAAGGATAAGTCTCACAGTCCTGTTCTGGATAAGTTGAGGGTGGCGAAGGGAGAAGTTAGGCAGATTGAGGAAGAGGCTGTTGCAGTAGTTCAGCCTAGAGAATACCAGAGCTCTGGAGATATTGAGTTTCTGGGGGAAGGTGAGGAAAGGGAGAATGCCTCTGAGAAGGTGCAGCTGAAAGTGGGCCTTCTTGGCAAGGTCTGTGATGTGAGGTGAGAAAGAGAGAAAGGAGTCGAAGATGACACCAACGTTTTTTGCCTCACAGCAGGGCCGAGGGGAGGGAGCCCATGGAGAGCCTTCCATAGTGTGGGAGGGGAAGAGGAAGAGGGGTCTTAATGAGAAGGATCTCTGCATTAAGGCAGAGATGGTTAGCAGTGCACTATGCCTAAATAGCAGACAGGTCAGTCAGGAATGAGAGAAGAAGGGGAGAAGGCAGAGGAGGGAAACCTAAAGGAGAGCTGTGTGTCATCAGCATAACACTGCAAGTTAGGCAAGAAGGTGGAGCTCAAATGGGCTAGAGGGGTCAGGTTGATGTTGAAAAGCCAAGGAGATATGATACAGCTCTGAGGGACACCGCAGATAGAGAGTGAGATGGTGGCGAGAAAAGGGCACAGTTGAACCTGGGAAGGTCAGCCCGAGAGAAAGGAGGTCAACCAGACCAGAGCCAGGTCTGTGATGCCAAGGATATCACAGAGACAGTTTAGCATGGTGGGGTGATTGACAGTATCAAAGGCAGAGGAAAGGTCAAGAAGGACAAGAACAGATGAAGAGCTGTAATCAAGATTAGTGACCAAGTCTTCACAGGTGTTCGGGAGAGAAGTTCTCTGTCTCTTGCAGCTCGGAAGACAGACTGGTGGTGGTTGAGACAACCAAAAGATTCTGTGTGGTGGGTAAGATGGGAGATGGCCAGCTTCTCCAAGAGTTTACCCTGGAAGGCAATAATTGAGATAGGGCTGTAGATTTGCAGACAGGAAGGGTAGACAGAAGGCTTTTTGAGGAGAAGGTGCACAAGGGACAGCTTGAGGAGTGAGGCAAAGGATCCTGTGTCAAAGGAGTGATCACAGAACTGAGCGAAGGCTGGAGCAAGTGAGACAATGTTGTCCTTGACATATCTGGAGGAGCAGGGCAGCACATGTTTGGATGAGACTTTCATAGAGTGGACTTGTCTAGAAATCTCATCAGATATAATGGGAGAAAAAGAAGAGAGTAGGAGGGGAGTGGAAAGGGAGAGCAAGGGGGGCCTGAGAGCAGGTGAGGGCAAAGGGTATGGAGTAGAGGGGAATGAGAACAAAATGTCCTGAGTTTAATAAATAAAGTGAGAGCCCAAAGACATGCAGAGGGCCTGAGAAGGCAGAGGAGAAGTGGAGACTGCAGTAGGATTCATGAGTTCTTGCAGATCCTGGACAGTTCAGCCGAGTTGTAATCTGCTGACTAAATTTATTGTCCATGTGTACCAATCAGAATTTATAAAATCTATGTATATCTATGTATGTATTACAGGGCCAGTGGTAGAGAACCTGTAGTTATGTTTAAGTTGCTCCACCCATCGGAAGAGCACTTTTTGGGCGTCTTATAACTTTGCCTCCCCTGGATGAATCCTTACGAAACCTTGCAGAAAAATGTATATGGCCAGGTCAGATTGAAGTTTGGTGAGGTTTCGTCAAGGGGGGACAATGTTATAGGGGAGGTTTCAAAATGTGTGTTTTTTCCCATAGAGGCAATGGGAAAAAAAATGTTGCTCACTCCTACAGCCCAAACAGCTGGACATATTTTCACCAAATTTGTTCCAGAACTGTTGGCTTGGTCCCGAAAGAGTGTTTTTGTACATTTGTGTAAATCCGCCTAGTATTTCTTTTTAAAATGACCACAAAGTACGTAAAAAAATATTGTGATATCTCGGTTCGGTCCTCAGACTCACTTTCCTGTTCGGTCTTTGGACTGGACTCCAATTGGTCCAGAGGGTGGCGTTAGGTCCGCGGACATTGGACGTGCCCGCTGATTAGATGGTGAAAAGCAAGAGGTGCATCACACTTTTGGAAACGCCCATCACGTTGGATTCGCGGACAGCCTCCATAGTCCGCGAACATCGCAGTGAAAACATATTGAAAAACACAATATTGCACTTGTCAAACTAATGAAACAATATCTGGGGACATGAGGGGCGATGAGGATGGGATGGGATATGGCCGTAACAAGACATAAAAATGGTGTGTTTCTTCTCTGATGTCCGTGAACAGTCCGGGACAGTCCTGTGAAGTCCGCAAACATCATAGATGTTTGGGGACATGTAAGCTTACTTATGCATTACAAGGTTGGTGAAAATCAGTTTTTGGATGGCTTATAACTTTGGCACCACTCATGGAAACTGCATGACATTTTAGAATTTCATTATAGAGCTGACTCTGAATGGTTCTGCAAAAAGTGGTGCTGTTTTGTCAAGAGGGAACAAAATTAGAGGGGGGGATCCTGAAATATTTTAAAGGCTTATAAATGTGGTGGCATTTGACAAATGTGCACATGAGTTTGCAAAATGATTGTAGCCCTGGATATGAATGTTTTTGCAAGGTTTGGTGGGATTTTGACAAGAGGGAACAAAATTAGAGGGGGGATCCTAAAATATTTTAAAGGCTTATAAATGTGGTGGCATTTGACAAATGTGCACATGAGTTTGCAAAATGATTGTAGCCCTGGATATGAATGTTTTTGCAAGGTTTGGTGGGATTTTGACAAGAAGGTGCAAAATTAGAGGGGGTTCTCACCATTTTTTAGATGGCATATAACTTTTTTGCCATTTTACAAATGTGGACACAAGTTGTCACAAAGATTATAGACTCAACCATGAATGTTTGTGCAAAGTCTGAATAAATTTTGGCAAGTAGGGCTAAGTTATATGACTATTTTATGTGCATACATTTTTACCCTTTTGAAAAAATAAAACATGGGCGGATTTGCAGCAAACTCGTGTAAGGAGCCTGAAAGCATGGTTTTGCAAATGTGTCTGAGTTTTTTGTTGTTGATAAGTGTCACAATGTAGGTACAAAAAAATAGTGCTATACCTTTGGTGACTGAGGTATAGCCTGTGGCTTTGGACAGTGGCAAGATTGTCTGGGGCATGGCCTACGGCCATGAGCCGGACAATCTGGCTACTGGACATGACCACAAGGGAAAAGCAATGGGCTTAAAGTGGGCATGTTTTTTCGAAATTGTGATAGGTTTGAATGGGGAAAAAGTGCTTGTGGGTACATGTTGAAGTGCTGGATGGGATTGCATCTATATGCACGAGGACGATCAGCAAGAACTTGAAAGCATGTTTTTGCAAATATGTCCTATGTTTAATTTTTTTCAAAAGTGTAAAATGTAAGTTTACAACACAGTGATATAACATTGTCATCCGGGCAATGGGCCTGGCTGTTAGCAAGGAGAAATGTGTACTGCAATTTGGTTATTGTGGCAGGTGGCATGGTTGAAGCAGTAGATTTGAATGGGAACAAATGTTCTACTTGTTACAGCCTGAAGTGGTGGACTAGATTACAACAAACTTGCACGACGAGCATTAGCAAGGACCTGAAAGCATGTCTTTGGAAATATATCTTGTGTTTTATTTTTTTAAAGTGTAAGAAGATAAGTACAAAAACTAATGATATCGATTTGGTGTGTGGGTAGTGGGCCTAGCCCTTGGCAAATGCAAATGTGTACTCTGATTTGCTTATTGGGTAATGCTGAATGGCTGAAGCCTATGCCTCATGGATTTGGAGACTGGCCATGGCTGCAAGACATGACCACTGGCCATTGGTTACATTATGAGGTTATAGTGGACACTGAGCTAGGATGCAGGGTAGGTGCAGTGATTAATAGGGGTGATTTGGTGCTGCTGATAACGACAGACATAAGTATGTGTTGCAAAAAATATGTTTCTTAAAGGAGGTTTATAGTTCTTTCATAAAGATGAAAAAGGGAATTATTAATAACTTATAAACAGTGATGTAACACCATGAAACATTTTTGAGTTATAAAAGTCTATTAAATTGACAGAAAAAACAAACATTGTTAAAGGGATGTTAAGATGCATACCACCCTTGTGACTCATCTGCTCCAGTAGTTAGCCAGTGGCATTCCTTGGCATTTCCCTCTGGGATTCTCTTGAGCACTTGCCATTTGGACTGACACTTCTATGTATGTACTTCTCTCAAAACACAATACATATGTACATTTATAGGAGCATTGTGTAAACATGTTTTGTATAAGTAAGGGAAATGCAGATGCAAAAGATTTGTAGAAGATTGTTAAGTGGCATTTTGTGTGTGGAAGCTTAGTATGGTCATGGGGGTATATGAACAGTTGTTGGAAATTATTGGTTGACGGATGTGTGACTGTTTGAAGCAGGCATTGAGGGAGTGTTACAAATATAACATTAAAAAGGGTAGAAGGGCTGCCCTGTGCGATGGTGTGCACGTGCCATCTCAGTCTTTTAATGATCCATGGCCTGGGACTGTGGAGACCGTGGACAGTTAAAACGGTTCAACGATTATGGTCCTTATTGGATGCTAGAGAAATGTATTTGGGACAGAAAAGTGTTTCTGTTCCTTTATATTTTTCTCTAGTATACAATTATCCATTAGCACTATGGGCGGGGGAGACAGCCAATCAGGTGGGTAGGAGCGTGAGCTTGAACCACTGGTGGAAGCCTGTGTTCCAAGCCCCCTGATGGCCAGCTGGCACAGCCGCCATCCTCCCCACCCTCCGTCCCAATTTTTTTTCCACCCTCTACTTCTCCCCCTACTTACCTTATTTCGGCGGCGGCAGGTGCCACTGCCGCATTCACTCATTCTCTTCGCCTCCTGCAGGCCACCATGGAAAGGGAAAAGAGGCTCCGTATGGAGCCCCACCTCGCCTTTCCATGGCAACCATCTCGGAAAAGGATATTCCTTCCTATAGCAGGATGCTGTCTGTGTTTTTAATATCCTTTTTTTGGCATCCTGGGTTACCGTTTTGGCAACCCGGGGTTCTAATGGCCTTCATTGCTCTCTGCAGGTGCTGGAACAGGGATAACGGCCCAGAGCCCTTGTTAACCACCCTCGCTTTGCTTGGGAAGATAACTTGGGATACTGGGTCTTTATCCCGTGTTCCAGCCCCTAGAAGGGAGGATGAACATCACATTTTTACATCACATTATTCCCATTAGCATAACACAAAATGCTAATGACAATGTTGGAGAATTTTAATGAGTCTATCTACTTTATTGAGAAATGTAAAGTAGATGAAGTTTATAAGATTCTTTTTTTTTTGTTATATTTTTTAAACTGTGAAAGGTGGTTCCTAAACAAATCTTTTTTGTTTGTTTGCAGTAGAGGTCAGAAAATAAGATTGGGAGGGAAATGAGGGGCGAGGCACCAATTAATAATATGGAGGGGCAGGTTAATAGGGGAGATTGTTGCGCATGTGAACCCAAAGACCTGGGTCATTTAAGACGATGTAGCAATACTTAGAGAAGGATGGGGATGCAGAATTTAATACATCAATAATCAAACAGACTCAGGAAGTTTACAAAACTCAGTGCTGTTGTATTTGCAATTGTCTAAAACAGGGAGTTACAACAGACATCAATGGACGTCGCAAAGCACAATCTCGATGAATTTCATAAAAAACATAATGTTCATAGTCAAAATGTGTCATCATTGACGTCACACTATGTGGCAAACTACAAAAACCTACTTGGGGATGTGATAGGCTTACAGGGAACATCTAAATATATGTTCCATATTAACGGGAGTTGTGATTGGATCTCTAACATCAGGTGGACAACTAAGCCCTTGTCTAGTGCAAGTCATCTTCATTGTCAAAAAATACACAACAATTCATTGGTTGTACAAATTATAGGGCTCTCTGTGATGTGCATCTCTACAATTGATTGGCATGCTTGTACCTTTCTGGAATATTCCACATGCTGGCAGCATACAGGCTGGTACCCCAGGTGCTGGGTGGGTCGGCCTGTTCATGCCTCCCCACCCAATTAGCCCAACATCGATCATCACTCTTGTGGTCTGACATTCAATTAAGGCTTTGGACTTGGCCTTGACTCTGTGCCTGAGAATAAAATGGAGCGTGGCATGGTCTTATCTTCTGGTTTCGGTGTAGCTCAACCCAAAGTCTATTTTCATCTCACCTTGTGACTGGATACCACGTTTTCAAGCTCTTTGCTGCATATAATACTATTAAATGATGAACTCTTGACTCCTCCTCCAGAAGTTTGTTTCTTTCTCACGTTCATGTAAATGTTTGACAGAAAACCAGGCTCACAGTGGCCTCGACTCTTGGTGCTGGGCCAGTCAAGCCTATCTTGAATTCTCCTTTGCCATTAGCTATTTCTAACTGTGCCACACTGAGGCCCTTTTCATTCACGGGGGTCAAGTCTTGCTAAAGTGCATTGTGGAACATACAGTTTGTATACATTCCTATGCAAATACATTGGTGCATCACCGTGATCTATTCACTATGTAGCCAGCCTCACGATTAATTTGTCTACTTGCGTTACAGCATCTGTACAAGTGTAGAATGGCTTTGCATTTTCTTCAACGTTTCCTCACATGAGCATCTTCATTTCAATCCCGAAATGTTGCTTATCGTTGACACCTCCTCTTCAGATCTTATAGAATGACTATGTTCTCATGTCTTGTGTATCTTTTCAGGGTGTGTCAGTTCTTCTTCGCAGAATCATGGGTGTGGCAGTTCTTTACCACTATTGGGAATGGACCAAAGGCTAAATCTACCAAAGTAAAATGCACTGAGTGCACCATTATACTCAGTCGCGGACTACATGGGCAGTACTTCTATGGGACCACCTACATGTGCTGCCACACCAAATCCAACTAATGCAATGCTCTCAGAAAGGTTGTTCCTTTCTTAACAGGTAATAGGCTGTCTTCCTCCACCTTACCTTACTCAACCAATATTGTAACCACACAACCTACTTCTGTGGAACACAAATTCCCACCAGCTACCTTGCAAGCAATAAAAGAGGCTGTTGATCTATATCTTTCGAAAGCAACAGTACTCTGTATATACTGCAACACACCACCCTGCAGGGGGGTGCAATTTGTTTTTGAAGCTGTAATCAAGGAGAATGAGAAACACTGCCTTGTACCTTAGATTTAACACACACGTAACATCTTACCCTGTCCAACTGCCCCTCAATATATGTGGCTGGTACCCATTCCCTCCTTTCCCTCCCCACCTTACTTTCTGGCCCTCCTGCAAAATAAATACAAAATACAAAAACATTTAGGAACCACCTTTCACAGTTAATAAATAGAGGTAAAAAAATAAGCGTATAGACTTCATCTACTTTACATTTTTCAGTAAAGTAGTTAGATTCAATAAGATTCTCCAACGTCCATATTAGCATGTTTGACTATGATAATGGAAATAATGGACAACTGTATACTAGAGAAAAAGAAGAAAGCACAGAAACATATTTCTGTCCGAAATTATTGTCTCTAGTATAGAATAAACACCATATTGTTTTGCTGTTTATAACTATCCACAGTCTTTGCATTCCCCTGTCTAGCCCATGCCTTATTAGAAAACCTGAATTGTGCATGCACACCCTCACACAAAACAGCCCTTCTACTGTTTTTACTCTTATGTTTGTAACACAATCTCAATGCCTGCTTTAAACCATTCACACATGTATCAGCAATCACTTAAAACAACTCTAAAAATAACCCATAAACATATTAAACTTTCACCCATTAACACTTAACAATGTTCTACAAATGTTTTGCATCTACATTTCCCATACTTATACCAAATAATTGTACATAGTGGTCCCATAAATGCACATATGTATTGTGCAGTGAAAGAAGTGCATAAATAAAAGGGGCATTATGGATGGACAAGTGATCATGGGTGCCGAGGAGGGAAGAGCCAAGTAAGGCCAAGGTGGGAGGCCACTTGCTATCAGCTGGCACAGAGGTGGCCAAATGGTGGGGTACATCTTAACCATAGCGTCCATTTAACACATGTTTTTCTGTCTATTGAATACATTTCCATAGGTAAAAATGTTTCATTATAGTACATCACTGTATATAAATTATTAATAATTCCTTTTTTAACATAAATGAAACAAATATAAACCTCCTTTAACAAACATATTTCTTGCAATGCATATTTATGTGAGTCGTTATCAGCAGCGCATACCACAATAGGCAAATCAGAGTAGACTGTTGTCCTTGCCGAAGGCCAGGACCTCTGCCCATGGCAGAAAAGTGATATCACTATTTTTAGTACTTATGTTTTGACAATTTCAAAAAAGTGAAACACAGGACAGATTTCCAAAAGCATCCTTTCAGGTCTTTGCTGATGCTCATCGCACACCTTTGCTGAAATCCTGTCCAGCACTCTGGGCGGCAGCCGCAAGAAGATGTTTTCCCATTTAAACCTACACCTTTGGCCATGCCGCATTCCCCAATAAGTAAATCAAAGTAGGCATTTGTCCTTGCCGAGGGCCATTCCCATTGTCCATGCACCAAACCTATATCACAATTTTTTGTCCCACTGCCCATTGCAGAAAAGTGATATCACTATGTCTTGTACTTGCTTATCCACACTTTCAAAAAAAATAAAACACAGCACAGATTTGCAAAAGCATCCTTTCAGTTCCTTGCTGATGCTCCTCATGCATGTTTGCTGCAATCTCGTCCAGCACTCCGGACTGCAGCCACAATCAGAATTGTGTTCTCCCATTTCAACCTAGAGCTTTAGCATGTTCCAATAAGTAACCCAGAGTAGGCATTCATCCTTACTGAAGGCCAGGCCCATTTTCCATGCACCAAACTTACATCACTATTTTGTGTGCTTACATTTGGACACTTTGGAAAAATAAAACACAAAACAGATTTGCAAAACCGTGATTTGAGGTCCTTGTTGATGCTCCTCATGCAGGTTTGTTGTCATTCAGCACTGCACTCAGGATGTAGCCACAAGCAAAATATTTCTTCCCATTCAGACCTAGGGTTTGCCCATGCTGCTTTCCCTAATAATCAAATAAGAGTACACGATTATCAAGTAATTGCAAGGCGGTAGAAAGGTTAGAACACTGCGCTTCATCTAGTACTTTGAACAGATTACCCTGCTGCTGGTGATGGGGCTCTTTTGTGAAGGTGCCCTTCCTTCTTCCAGTGCTAGGTTTTGAATAGGAGAGTGAGCCCTGTTCACCTCAGCACTGGGTAATTCAATAAGTAACTGTTGTCGTAATGAAGCAGTCTTTGAAACCATTCTGGATGCTATATTTATTGACAGAACTCAGCCAGCATGTAATTCGACTCTCTGCAGTCTTTCTCAAGGCATGTGCATTGTGACCCAGTTTCAGTCATTGCTGCAAAGATGTGGAAATGAGTCCAGCATCCAATCCCAATATCCTGTTCCACTATGGTCACAAACAAGGGTGGGTCATGATTTCAAGGGATGCCTGGTGACCACGTGGGCACCTGGTTCGTCATGCTTGGTAGTTATATGCTGATTAGCATTGTCACAGAGTGTATGCAATAGTCACAGTGATCTGTTGATGCAATCCTATGCAGCACTTCAGGCTGTAGCCATGGACAATATTTTAGCCATGGGCAGAATTAATTTTTCATTCAATTCTATCCCGATTTTGAAAAGCGTCACCATGTAGCCACTCCCTGGTGGCAATGCCCACTTTAACCCCATTGCCAGTCTTTCAAGGTAATGGCCACTAGCTAGATTATCCGAGTCATGGCCTTTGGCAATGACTCACATCTGCCCACTGCCCATGGCCACCGGCTATACCTCAGTCATCAAAGGTATATCACTATTTTGTGGACCTACTTAATGACACTTTTAAAAAAATAAAACATACACACAATTGCAAAACCATGTTTTCAGGTCCTTGGCAGTTGAAGTTATTAGCCTCCTAAAAAATGTTCTTCGTATGGGTTGAGAGAGCACATTTGGATGGCTTATAACTTTGCACCCCGATGAATCCTCAACATACTTTGCCAAAAAAACTATATGGCAGTGTCAGAATGATTCTGCAAAGTTTGGTGTGGTTTTGTCAAGGGGAAGGGTGAAGTTACATGGTGGGTCCCAACATTTTTTAAATCCTCATAGACACAATGAACTAAAAATAGAATCTAAAGAAGACACTCCATGACATACCAAACGACTAACTGAGAGATAGCCATGATACGAAGACACTAAAGACTGAATACATAGGCAGACCAAGACGGAAGTACTAGGACGATTCATCAATAGCACCCTGGTCCTGAACCACACCCAAGCTCCAAAAGACCCATGTCAGATTAGATTGAAAGAGAATAGGGAACACCCATCCCTCAGCTCCTACACCAGAGGGAGAGAAATAGACATACCCAATCACATTATACTAAGTTCATTAGGATACACCAGGGAGCGTGCCGCACCATCACACACAACAGTCAGGTGGCCAATTAAGGAAATCACCAATCACCGCACCCATAGGAATACAATTTAAATGGAACAAGATGTAATAGCACCAGGGTGTAGACCTCACTAACCCAACTTTCAAATCTCTGCATACCAAACCCACCCGAAAATTCACACAAACATATCTCGCCTAGCAAACCGCACGCACTATACAACACTGCTTCAGCAAAAAACAAACAAGCACACAAGGTCTCGCCCGGTCTAATACTCACAACAAAGCTCAGCGCACAGTGTATACCGAACTGAAGCTGCCAAGAGCAGACCACTTCTCCCACTCTCCTACTGCTCTCCATCCACCTAACCTACCCGCCCTCCTTCTTCTTTACAGATTCCCCAGAGTGCCTGGGGACCAACTCCGTTGGTGACGGTTTGCTATTTAAATACCTTTCACATTAACACAATGGAAACTATTTTTTGCTCATGCCTACGCCCAAACCATTGAATGGATTTTCTCCAACCTTACACCAGGTGTGGTGGCTCGATCCCGAAAGCATGCTTTTGTATATTTGGTATAAATCCATCCTGTATATATTTTTTTAAATGGCAAAAAGTAGTTCAAAATAAATTAATGATATCTGGGTCCGGTCCGCAGATTCATTTCCTGATTTGGAGTCCGTGGACACCTCTGGACCAATCAGGGAGCAGTGTGATGTTCACGGACATCGTACGCATCCACTGATTGATCAAATAAAATGTCAACTATGTCATATTTTCTTTAATGGTCACCATGATGGATCCGTGGATATTGCCACTGACCATGAACAGCGTGGTGAGAAAAGGGTGTGGAAAGTAATTTTCACACCCTTTGGGGTGATTATGTGACCGAAAGTGAACAGGAAAAGGGAGGGGAAGTGGAAAAAATGTAATAGGGAGCTGTTTTATAGGTGAATACATGCGTTGCAGATGCCCCTGGGTCCGCAGGTACTGCGGTAGTCCGCAGACATGCACGTGCCGTGCAGGTCTTTTGAGAATGTCTGCATGGTAAGAGGACATTTGGAGAGTAGCCAATCAGGTTTTGTGGGTCTGGAGGAGTCGTTGAAGTGCACAGCAGTTTAGGGTAGGAACTGTTCTCTGTGTCGTGTGTAGTAAAGGAGGCTATGGCTATGGCTATGAAGAAGCAGAGCGTGTGGATGGTGGGAGATTCTTGGATCCATTCATTAAAAGTGTATACTTTATCTCATGGCATCTCTGCTACTTTTGGATTGGGAAACTTGGAAGTGTTGTGGTAGGCAGATTGTGGCTTAAAGTGTGTAACTTTATTACCATTCTGTGAGACTATGGTTCACTTTAAACATCAAGATATATTTATTGTGCATTGTGGAGGCAACAGTTTGGGCTATACAGGATATGATTAGATGCCTAATGGAACTGTATCCATCTGTGAAGAACTTTTTTTAAAGAAATCAATCTAAGACAAATATGGAGATGCCCAAACCTTTTTGTCCTCAAATGGAAGAAGCTGGACAACATGTCAATAAAGGTGTCTGTGTTTTTTATGTGCTTTCGGAATGGCATCTTTTGATAACAAAATGATCAAGTAAGATGGCGTAAATATTTTTCGATGAGTCAGATATTCCTTTTAAGTATCCAAAATGCACTGAAACAATGTTTGTGAACTCTTGAAATATGTAGTGAAGTATTATATAGTAGTTGCGGTAAATGAAACACAAAAACAGAAAAAAAAATGTGTAGCAGTTTTTGTGACAGTTCAGTAGAACTTTTGTTAGTTCAGTATATAAACCCCCATACATTTTTTTTTAAAAGGTTATTTTAAGTGCCACAATTTTTGAATGAAAAACAAGTTAAATGGTTTTAATTCCCCCACCCCACTCCTGGAAATTTTCAGATGCCAGTAGACTTTCTTACTGTCTGCGGACTATGCGGACTGCAAAAGGTCCTGCGATTTTCCATTTTTTTGTTTTCTGATTTTTAACTGTGAAAGGTGGATATTAAATAAACATTTCTTTTGTCTTTCTGTTTTTTGTATTTTTGGGGGATTTCGTTTTTTAGGAGAAGTAAGGAGGTAAGGTGGGGGAGGGAAGGGAGGGAATGGGCACCAACCACAGATATAGAGGGGTAGGTAGACTGGAGAAGATGTTGGGCATGTCTTAAATCTAATGTCGGTGGCAGTGTTTCCATGGACCTTGACCGCAGCCTTGAACGCACTCTGAAACTGCTCCCCCTGAAGAGCGGTGTGTCGCAGCACAGAGTATTGTGACCCTTGAAATGTAAGGGTCAACATTGTTCTGTATGACCTGAAAGGCAGCAAGTTGACTCCTCTGCCCCACAGAAGAGCGGTTGAAAAAGATGAGGTAGAGAAAGATAACCTAATTCTCCCTGAGAAAGGAACAGCCTTTCTCATATTACCAGGGTGGTTACCTCCTACCCTCTGGCTGTCTTCCTTGGGCCTTCTACCCTCACCATCCTGTGAGGCTAAAAACCTTTGGGTCATCTTTGACTCCTCTCTCCCCTTACATCTTGAAACTTGATAAGAAGGCCCACTTTCAGCTTCACCTCCTTACAGGCATTCTACCTTTCCTCACCTTTGCCTCAGAAGTTCAACATCTGTACAGCGTTGTCCTGTCTAGGCTGGGGTACTGCAATAGTCTTTTCCTCTACCTCCCCCTGTGTGCACTATGCCCCCTTCAGCTAAGCTAGAATAGAGCTGCAAGACTTAGTGTATGGCAGGTGCCATCCCCTCCCCCCTCGACTGAGTATAGATAACAGATAGGCATCTAGGTAGGTTCTATTATTGCAGCAATCAGGATTATAGTGCCTTTATTTAAGGTAAAAAGTGAACATGGCAATATGCATATTTGGTTTAAAATGACCCAGGAAGTGCAGGGTGCTTTCAATATCACACATACCATAAGTGTATAAAGATATATCATGAATAAGCGATACAAAGTGAGAGATGTACAAATAAATAATGAATAGCTCTCTCAAGGATTAAGGATTAATACAGTATCAGGCAAAGATAGATTTCAAAATGGGTGACTCAAGTACAAAATGGTGTCCAGTTTTAAGCGAGTTACAAAAAAAACCTGACTCCTGCAGACAAGCAGCAGAGACTGATACATTAGAAGAGTCTTAGGCAGCATATCACAGTGAGATACTTGGGTGTGGGAGGATAGAAATGTAACTTGGCAGGAAAAACAGACAAGATTAATGATGAAGTTAGATAAAGCAAGCAAACTTGGATACATTTATCTATGTTGTTAATGAGAAAAGCAGGACGAGCTTCATGTAGACCAATTTAATGGACTAGCTATATTATTTAGCATCATATAATAGAGCTTATTCATTTCTCCACAGCATAAGGCACAAACTAACAAGGCACGCCCTCGAAAATCAGATAACGAATTGACATTGATGTGATTAAGTTGTTTTTGGCAGAAGTTGAGAAATGTCATACATGTGTCTAGCAAAGTCTAAAATAAGCGTATTAGTTTTGTGCGTCAGAGAAAAGTGTGGATGAAGGCTATGCTAATGAGGGCCTGGTGTGCACCAGATAAGCCATCCAATTATATTATAGTGATGTTTCAGAGTTTTATCCATAGAGTGTCTTGAAACTACAATTAATTAAGACTACTGAGAAAAGCTCCCGAGTGCCTGATTTTCTTCTGTCTCTTTCTCTGAGAAGTGTTCATAGATGCCAGATGCTTGATGGGATGGTGAGAGGACCCCCAGTTCATTTGGCACCCAGCTGTGGGGCCCTAAAGTCTTTCTTAAGATTTAGGGACAAGGACCCAGGCTTCATGGTGACGTGCTGGTGGACAGGGGGAGATGCCTGAAAAAGATGATTAGGTGAGTGACAAAACTGCAATATGGTCTCATTTCTGTCAGGGGCATCTCATCAGGACCGCCAGCATGGCACACCTAGCATCTGTGAATTATGGTATGTATTTTGAGAGACAGAGGCAACAGAAAATATAACATGATCATAGACCTATTAAGGGGATTGTGATACATTTTGGAGTAACAGGAAATATTGTGTGAAGATAGAGATGGCGCCTAGAGTCCTAACTCAAGGGAGTTCGGAAGAAGATGTCTCAAACTCCAGTCAGAGTAGAGTGAAATATATAACGTACAAACAGGTTTCCATAAGGTGAAGTGGTAGGAGTTGTGAAATAAATTAAGGAGCTATAGTAACTACCCTAGCAGAGTGGTTGGTACCAATCCAGGTGTAGACATAGCTAATTAAGAAATTAAATGCTTGAGCGGTGATTGATGGTGCACGCTCATATTTGTTGTCTTCAAAATGTTAAAAGCAATGATTTAAGTTAAATAAATGGAGGCTTCATTTAAGGACCTGGTAAAAATAGACAGACAATTATGACTCTTCTCTACACTTTTTAAACAAGCGAGTGAAATTGAGTAAAAGTTTAAAATGAAGTAAAAACTATATACCCACAAAAATACGGCTCTTGACAGATTGAAATGCTTTGAAGGGTGAAATTCAACAGGCGGAACATAAACATGAAGACTGATTAAGAGACACTGGGAGATTCTGCCAGCATTTTCCTGGTTAGCAAAGTGCGCAGTTGGAAAGCATTCCTTACAACTGGGTTGTGAAAGTGATTTCATTTTATGTTTAAACAAATGACAACAGTGTGTACATGGCATGCTCTAAAATGAATACAAAATAGAAATGTATTCATTTTAAAAATCCATAATTGGTATGCAAAGTGAGATGTATGTTTCAAAACTGCGGTGCCTTTGAAGTTAGCCAAGGTTCCTTTTTAAAAACTAAGATATGGGCTCTCTGTAGTCGAAAATATGAGCTAGCCCTGCGAGGTAGCGGCTATGAACTAGTATTAGCATAGAGAAAGAGGAATATTCTGTTTTTTTGTTGTAAAGTGACAATACTTTTTTACAATACTAGCAAAATCATGGGGAGCTTAGAGAAATGATGCCTGTGTATTAACATTGAAACAGAATGATGAATTAAAATGCATTAAATATGATCAAAATGAGTGAGCATGAGTAGGGCCAGAGCTGATGCATGTATGAGCATGCATAGAATAAATGTAGTGATTTATTTTTGTAGTTTTTGAAATATTCATATTTATGTACAAAGGTTGTAAGTGAGCCAGGGCTGACTCACACCCTTGTGGAAATATAGCCTTGAACCAGAACTCATTGTATTGACTTTCGTTTTTTGGGAATTTTTGTGCTGAACACATGTAATGATTGTTATTTTTGAGTAAGGAAGCTCAGCTGTAGGTCCAAATGTCAAACACCAGTTGAATAAATTGACAATTGAGTACATTTTGAGAACAGCATACATTCATGGTATGCATGCATGTTATGTTGAAACCAGGTGCTAGAGAAGCACTTAATTGAATTATATGACATTGTGGGATAGTTAAGCCCCTGGTGGTTTAGTTAAGCAAAGGTATATATTTTGAAAGAATGTTGTTTTGCCAAAGAAACTATATAATTGAATCAGATTGTAAGTTTACTGTTTTATACTAAAC
Organism: Ambystoma mexicanum; assembly: GCF_040938575.1. NCBI lineage: Eukaryota > Metazoa > Chordata > Amphibia > Caudata > Ambystomatidae > Ambystoma > Ambystoma mexicanum. Next base: position 453,905,663 of record NC_090938.1, read on the forward strand.
ATTGTCCCCATTCATTGTACACATGTGAACTAGGCTGGTCCCATTAGGTTACTGTTTAAAGTCACACAAGCTACTCCCCATTTTAAAGGGTTTGTTGGTTATTTTGGAGTTAATGCTAGCTACTTTATCTGTTAGGCACACTAGATCACCACTGATTTGTTAATGTCATGTTAAAACAAAATAGGCATTTCTTATTAATAATGATAAATGGGACATCTTGAAAGAGCATATATCATAAAGCATACATGAGCCAATCACACAGAAGTGGAAAATTCAATGGAAAGGAACCATTTAAAAAATAAATAAAAAAATGAGATGCTTTAATGGGAAATAATTGGGAAAAAAGGAAATGTGCTTCGCTAAAAGGTTTCAGTGTGCTTCCAATTGGAAGAGCAAATGCACACAATTTGTTTTAATACAATTTGAAACAGAAGGCAAAGAATCATGTCAGCAGAAGGAAATGGGAAAGAGATTATAAAAGGAGAAAGGGAGAATGAGAAAGGGCCAAAAAATGATTAGGAGTGCCACAGCAAGTTAGACAAGCTTCAAGAGGGGAGGCAGCATTTCCCCCACGGCACAGCATAGAGGCATTAAACATATATATATATGTATATATATATATATATATGCCTAAAATCACACAATTTGTGAAAACATGAGACGCAATTACAAATTTAATTATGAATGCAAATTATTTTAAAAAATAGCTTAATACAATAGTAAATGATACTAGATTAAGCAGTGAATATGTATGGGGAATAGCAAGAATTAATAAGATAAAATACCTTTCAGCAACAATGATAAAAGTGCATGAATTGATGCAAACATTTGTATTTAGAATGGGGAAGCAATAAGTAATGAGAGGAAGTACTCTCAATCACAGCAAGGTTAAGCTTACACACAAGGTGGTCCATGCCGGTGTCTGACATGGCGGAATGGGGAATTACCACCCCATTCCGAGGTTGGTGGGGCGGTAATTCCCCATGCCGCCATGGCCCTTCCCCATTGCCATTTTTGCCCCATAGGGCTCAATGGGAATGGGGAAGGCGCTTATAACGGTACCACAAAATGCGGTACCGTTATTAGCACCAAAGTCCCTTTGCGGGTCCAAACTTTAACGGCTGGAAAAACCAGCCGTTAAGGTCGGGTCCCGCAAAGGGACCTTGTAATCAGGCGTTAAGGGTTTAACAGCGCCGACACCTTTTACGGCACCGTTAAACCCTTAACGCCAGGGCCGTGATGAGGCCCATTATCATGAGATTGGGGAAAAATAGTGATAATTAGATTAGAGTCGCTTTCATGATATGCTTATAAGGAGAGGGGGAGTGACACACACACACACACACACATACACATGCAACACATGCATGCACACACACACACATGCACCCACACACATGCACACACACACACATGCACACACACGTACACAAACACACACACATACACACACACACATGCACACGGGCACACACACACATGCGCACACAGGCACACATGCACATGCACACACACACACACAATTTTGTGGAAGTATAGGAAATCAGTGGATCACAGGTTCAATTCAGATAAAAACACATTTAAGTAGTCAGAGAAGGAATTCAATAATGCAATGAGAACACACACAGATCTACGCAACTTTTGCTTACATTAGGAATATCAGTTAGGACCAGTGTGTCTAGCTGAAGCACAATATACGAGTAGCTGGATTTTTTTGAGAGACTATAAAAGGAAGAGAGATAGTGATACCTTAAATTTACAAGCTCAAGAAGAGTCAGAAAGGGTACACACTACAAAGCTTCAAATAAGTTTGGTCAGGATGTCTACTGGCAAGGCCAGATAGGAGTTTGGGCATCAGATTCCCAGAAGGGGTAATAAAAAGAAAAGACAATACATCTACGAAGAGAGTGGTGGAAGAATGTACATAGGTGAACAGAAAAAAAAATAAGCACATATAAGGGATTATAATATGTAAAAAAAATAAAGTTTGTGTTGTGTTAGAACTAATTAATATAAGATAACAATAAACAGTTCAAACTAAAAGTGCTGAAGTAAGAAGTTCCTAACCAAAATATTGACATCAATACAGGGGTGAAATAAATAAATAAATAAATAAATAAATAAATAAATAAATAAATAAGTGAAACATGATGAATGAATGGATATTAAAGCAACAACAAATACAAGTTGGCAGAAGGTGTAAATAAAGGGAAAAATAACATTTTGAGACAAAGGTGATGGAGGAAGGTGCAAATAAAATATTCAGATTTTCAAAAAATGAGCAGCAATGGATGGTGCTTGTTTAAATTGATCAGTGTAGTATATTTGATAAAAAATAAAATGTGATTAATAAAAGGCCAAGAAGATATGGATGGCAAGATTGATCTAACAACATGAGCGAACTCTTAGTAGAATTGCACAAAAGAACATATGAGAGTAAGTAATAAGAACATTGTTTATGTTTATATGTAAATGTTGATTTATGTATTACAGATCAAAGAAATTGCCATTTGTGGAGCACAGGAAAAATGTCTATATGGCCTTAGTGGAGCATAGCGATATAATGGGGAGAAACATTATGACAAAGTAAGTACTAGTGGTCAAGCAGAGAAAGAAAGGTGAGTACCAGTTGACACGGTAAGTGTGTGAATAACCTTATTGATCTTTATTAGGAGTAAGAAGACCCATGTGAGTGAAGAAAAAAGGTAGTAAAGGAGACAGTGTTTTTAAATAGATAGCATTTTCCCAAGAAAGGTGCAAACAGGTGTGAGAACAGAATAGTACATATTTGCCAGTTTGGCCATAACTGATGAAGAGAATGAAGAAGACTTTTGGATAAAAGGTGGAGTAACCTTTTTGTAATCCTGATGACAAGGAATGTCCAATATGTACATTTGGCAAATGCATGAAACTTTAAGGATAGGCAAAACAATGTATGACTATATGCCACACTTGCACACACTTAATAGGATCAGTGCTGGTTTCCAAATACCATGGGTAGGTAACATTGATATGATATGATATGATATGATATGGCATTTGTAATGCGCCTATACACAAGTGTTTCAAGGCGCGACGAGGCAGGGAGGGGGGAACAAAGGGAGACAGACAACGATCCTACTAGGCCAGGTGTCATTCAGATCGCGCAAGTGCAAGGTTAAGGGGACCGGGAAAAGTGCAAGGGGGAAAGGGAGGGGGGAAGTGCAGTACACGGTTAGTAACAAACAAGATAAATAATAAGGGCCAGCTGGTGGCAAGTGCAAGATAAGTGCAGACAAGTGCTGGGCAGAGGGGCTGTAGCGATACAGAGACAGTCCCGCAGTGCAGGGGTTGCCGGGAAGGCAGTGCAGGGGAGAGTGGCTGGGCCAAGGACCGAGATTGGTGAGTGGCCCAGTTGCTGATTTAGTACAATTTCATTGATTTAGCAGGGGAGAGAGGGAGAGAAAGCAGAAGCACAGAGGAGGGTTTTGAGGCACTTCCGGAACCGGAGATGGTTCTCCTCAAGTTTTAGGGAGGCAGGAAGGCTGTTCCAGAGGGAGGCCCCTGCAGCAGAGAGAGATCTCCCACCAAATCGTTGCTTAGAGAAGCGGCTGACCCTGAGGGAGTTGGAGGCGGATGAACGAAGTGCACGAGAAGGAAGATATTTAGGAAGGGAGAGTTGAAGGTATTTTGGCCCCAGTCCCCAGAAGGCTTTGTGGACAATGCAGAGGGTTTTGAACTTAATCCTCGCAGCCACAGGGAGCCAGTGTAGCGCGTTCAGTCCTGGAGAGATACGGTCCTGGGCTTGAGGCCAAGGACAAGTCTCGCAGTCCTGTTCTGGATGAGTTGCAGAGGGCGGAGAGTAGAGGCAGGCAGATTTAGGTAGAGGCTGTTACAGTAGTCCAGCTTCGAGAGAACCAGGTCTCTGGAGACAATGAGCTTCTGGGGGAAGGAGAGGAAAGGAAGGATACCTCTGAGGAGGTGCAGCAGGTAGTGTGACTTCTTAGAAATGTCAGAAATGTGAGGCGAGAAGGAGAGAGTGGAGTCGAAGATGACCCCAAGGTTTTTAGCCTTGCAGGTAGGAGCAGGAAGAGGGCCAAGAGAGGCCGGCCAGAGAGCTGCAGGGAAGGAGGGAGTGGGTTTGCCGATGAGTAGAATCTCGGTCTTATTGGCTTTAAGGCAGAGGTCGTTGGCGGCACACCATTCCTGGATAGCAGAAAGACAGTCAGAGATGAGGGAAGGAGAAGAGGAGGCCGAGGGTAGCCTGAAAATGAGCTGGGTATCATCAGCATAGCACTGAAAGTAGGGGCAGAGAGCAGCGATGCGGTGGGCGAGAAGTGCCAGTTACTGGTGAACAGCCAGGGAGAGAGGTTAGAACCCTGGGGGACACCACAGGTAGAGAAAAAGATGTCAGACAGGGAAGACCCCAGTTGGACCTGGGAGGGTCGATTTGAGAGGAAAGAGGTCAGCCAAGCCAGAGCCTGACCAGTGATACCCAGGTTATCACGGAGACGGTTGAGCAGGATGGTATGGTTGACAGTATCAAAGGCAGAAGAGAGATCAAGCAAGATGAGAACACAAGGAATGTTAAGGTTCGAGAGCAGGTCCTCACGGATGTTTAGGAGAGCAGTTTCCGTGCTTCTGGCAGCTCTGAAGCCAGACTGGTGGTCATGAAGGCTACCAACAGATTCAGCATGGAGATTAAGCTGAGGGATGGCAAGTTTCTCCAGGAGCCTGCCCAGGAAAGGAGTGATAGAGATAGGACAATAGTTAGCTGGGCAGGACGGGTCGGAGGAGGGTTTCTTAAGAAGGGGGTGCACGAGGGAGTGCTTGAGAGGGGATGGGAAGACTCCAGAGGCGAAGGAGTGATTGCAGAAGTCAGCAAGGGCAGGAGCCAAGGAGTCGATGTGGTCCTTAATAGTTTTGCAGGAACAGGGGTGGACCTGTGTTGACAAGACTTTCATAGATCGGACTTGTCTTGAAACCTCATCAACAGAAAAAAAGGGGAAGGCAGAGAAGGAGAGAGGAGGGGTGGCTGCAGAAGGGCCAGAGGACGGGCAGGGAATAGAGGGGGGGAGGTGATGGGAGGAGAGTGAGGACAGGATGTACTGAGTTTTTGAAATGAAGTGAGAGGCCAGTGCCGTACAGAGGGCCTGGGAGGGGACAGGAGAGGTAGAGACTGCAGCAGGGTTGGCCAGCTCCTTGCAGATTTTAAAGAGTTCAGCCGAATTGTTAGATGCCGCAGTGATGCGGGCTTGGATAAGGGCTCTCTTTTTGGTGAGAACGGAGAGCCGGTAATGCCTTTGAAGCAGGCGACAGGCCAGTTTGTCAGAGGATGAACATGAAGCACGCCATTTCCTCTCTTCCACCCTGCACTTGCGTTTGAGGGTGACGAGATCCGAGTCAAACCAGGAGTTACATTTAGCTTTGGGCTTTGGGCTTCAGGCGGATTCTCATGACAGGGGCAAGCATATCAAGAGTATCAGATATAGCAGAGTAAAGAGTGGAGAGGGCTATGTCAGGATGGGTGTCAGCAGAAGGGGGAAGAGGAGGCGTGAAGGTGGCAGCGAAAGCCTCAACTGACACACACTTCATGGGTCGGATGACCGAGAAGGAGGATGGCAGTGATGAGGGTGGCTTTGCCTGTGGCGTAGGGAGGGTGAGGTGGGAGGAGAGGAGAAAGTGATCACTCCAGGAGAGAGGAGTGGAGAGAGGGACAGAGAGGGGAAGGTCAGAAGAGATCAGGGCATCAAGAGTGTGCCCAGCAGAATGGGTCGGCCCAGACGGGAGAATAGAGAGTGAGAGAGAGTCGCAGAGGTCGCAAAAGAGTCCAGAGGGGGGACAGGAGGCATCCAGGTGGATGTTGAAGTCTCCAAGGAAGAGGAGTTGAGTGGTTGAGGACAGGAGTGAGGAGGAGAGGTCCGCCCACTCGGAGAGGAAGGAGGAAATTTGACCAGGTGGCCGATAGATAGTAGCCACGGTAAGGGAATGGCTAGGAGAGAGAGAGAGTCGGCAGACAAGACATTCAAAAGAGGAGTAGGTCTGCGTGGGAATAGCAGTGGCAGGAATCCACTCAGGGAAGATAAGGGCCACACCCCCCCCAGCACGGTTGGGCCTGGGCACAGAGAGGATCTTGTAGCCGTCAGGTAGGAGTATGTCAAAGCTGGTGACAGAGCTGGCCGTGAACCATGTCTCAGTAAGACCGAGTACATCAAGGTCCAGTTCCTCAAGAAGGTGGCAGATATCAGAGGAATGTTTGACAGCAGAGCGAGAGTTAAGAGTGGCAATGTGGAGAAGGTTGCCATCTTTGAAGGACTTCCGGGGAGGGGTAAAAATCAGAGGTACGCCCTGCGGAGCAGAAGAAGGAGCAAGGGAGGGGGCAGGGAGGGAGGGTAGAGGCAAGGTAGCCGAGGACAGAGGGGGGGGGACAGCAGGAGAGGATAGGAAGTTGATGAGGCGCGGGAAGCGTCTATCAAAGAGGTGAAGGTTGGCCTGAGGGCCTTGGACCAAGACTGTCCCATTAGCGTAGACATTAATGATGGCCTTAGAGGAGTGGAAGGAGGCCAAGAGGACATCCCAACGGGTGCCACCATTAATGGGAGAAGAGGAGATAGGAGAGAGCAGAGACCATATGAAGGGTCCATAGGTCAGGTGAAGGCACGAAAAAGAGGATGTCAGTGAGAGTTTCCTTAGAGGAGGCACTGGTGTAGGTGTCAGCGATAGGGAGGCCTGGGTTGGAGACCAGGATGTCCTTTTTAAACTTTTTCCTACCAGATTTAGTGAGAAGAGCAGGATAGTCAATGGAGAAGCAGTTAGAAAAGATAGGTGAGATAGAGAGCCCCATGGGATAGGAGAGAGAGGGGGGTAGGACAAGCACGAGCGGACAGGAAGTGAGCAGCAAGCCCTAGTTTACCACAAACATTAGTGTAGGAAGGGCATCAAGAAATGTTAATTATGTCTCAACAGGACAAATACAGTAAAGAAAGAAGAGACTGTGGTCCCACGCCATCAGGGTGAGGACTTCAAAAGTACAGAGAACATTTTCAGCATAGCAGAGGAAATTAAAAACAGGCCTGTCACTAGACCTATGACATGTCAAGAGAGACTAAAAGCGCACAAATGTTTTATTTTTTCCGAAAAACAAACCTACATTTTATTGGACTGAGGATACCAAGAGATGACCCCAGCAACAACATGTTAAACAAAAAACAAAGGTCTATTTTAAGGAAATAACTAATCGCTTTGCCAGCTTATCATGACTTTACCTTTATTTATGCTTTCTACAAGGAGCAAGAAACCGCATCATCTACGGATACACAAATAATAAAGAAAGGGAGCGGCTGAAGACCACATCCTTTTTTCAAAAACATGTTTTGAATTTGTTATTTTGTCTGTTTTGTCTTTTATTATTTTCATCATAAAGAGGGAGACCATGTAATCTCCAATGGTGTGAAAAAAACACAACTGTGAAGTGAAGAAATTGTTTTTGGCAGAAGTTGAGAGATGTCATAAATGTGTCTAGCCAAGTCTAAAATAAGATTATTAGTTTTGTGCATCAGAGAAATGTGTGGATGCCAGCTATGCTAATGTGGGCTTGGTGTGCACCATATATGCAGGTTGAAGGCAAAATGTTTTAGAGCTTTTTTCAGAGAGTATCTTGAAATTACAACCAATAAAGCCTGCTGAGAAAATCTCCCGGGTGCCTGATTTGCTTCTGTCTCTGTCTCTGAGAAGTATTCATAGATGCCAGAACCCTGATGGGAAGAGGTCCCCAATTCATTAGCCTAGGCCTCAAGCACAGGGATCATATCTGTGGTGCCCTAAAATCTCTACACTGGCACATGGTGGCCACAAGGATGAAACAGAAAACCATGTGTATCATCGACAAGACTTTCTGGAGCCTGGGACCTTGCTATCTGCAACTTTCTCTCCCTAAATACTCCCTGCTAGAACCCTCCCCTCCTTTACCTCCAATTTTCTGATTGTCAAATGGTTCTCCAAACAGAGAGCGAGAGGCAGATATCTCTCTTCGGCTGCTGCCTCTCTTTGGAACTGCGTTCCTGCTCCTATCATACTTGAACCAGACTTCCTTGAGTTCTGGACATTTCTCAAAACTCTTCCTCTTTCTCTCTGTCCCTTCCTTGCTAACTCATATCACTGCCATTGAAACTGTGAAACTGGTTGCCTGGTTCCTCATGAACCTCACAGATTACACTCCCTATACCTAATTGACCCCAGTACCCCACCCTTCAGCACTGCCCTTGGGGGTGTACTGCATTGCAGCTGTGCACCCCACCCTTGGGACTCCTCTGCCCCAGCACTTAGCCAGTGGCCTCACACTTTGGCATACCTTGGCACTCCCCTACCGAGCTCCCATCAGTACTTGTGTATCCCTACTCCCCCTTCCATTCAGCCTGGAAAGGGGACTGCATGGACCGTGGATAGTCATGAAGGCCCACAGGGACTGGTCCTTATTATATGCTAGAGAAAATTATATGTAACAGAAAATTGTTTGTCCTTTTTTGTTTTACTCTAGTATTCAATTATCCATTACTTACATTAGCATAGTACAAAATGCTAATGGGAATGTTGGAGAATCTTATTGAGTCTAACTACTGTATTGAGAAAAAAGTATGAAATCTATATAATTATTTGTTTTATTTCTATTTTTTAACTGTGAAAGGGGGGCCCATAAGGAAACTTTGTTTTGGTGATTTTAGAATTTGTATTTTCTTTTTTTTGCAGCAGAGGCCAGGAAGGAAGGTTGGGGAGGGAAATGAGGGAAGGGCAACAAACCACAGATACAGAGGGGCAGATGGACAGGTGAAGATGATGGGCATGCTTTAAATCCAAATGAGAGGGGCAGTGTTTATCATGCTCTTCAATTACAGCCTTGAAGGTACTTTGAAACTGTTCCCACCTGGGGGGTCCCAAAATGTATTTTTTCCCATAGATTGAATGGAAGAAAAAAAATATCTGTCGTGCCTACAGCCCAAACTGCTGGACGGATTTTCACCAAATGTGTGGCAGGAGCGGCAGCTTGGTCCCGGAAGCGTGCTTTTGTAAATGTTGTGAAAATCCATCCAGTAGTTGTTTTTAAAAACGTCATCAATGACATTTGTGGTGTCATCTTTCTTGTCCTGTGTGTTAGTGTTAGCAGTGCACAGTGGTGTGGGCAGTTATGGTTGCTTAGCTTACCCTAATGGGGGAATGTGCAGTGTTTTTTGGTTTCACTGTGAAGTATAACATCCCTTTAACAAAGTTTTTTTACTGAATGTTCTGGGTGTTAGTGTTAGCAGTGCACAGTGGCGATTGCAATAAGGGGGCTCAGTTTGCCATAACTGGCGAATTTCAGGGGTTTTTCGTTTTTAATTTGAACCACAATGGGGAGGGCAAACATTTTTCTTGTAGTGAATTTTACAGGTTTTTGGGAGGGCAACGTAACCGTAACCTCCCTGTAACAAACTTTTTTAACTGAATGCCATAGGTTTTTAGTAGTATAAATGCATCAAAACATTACTTTAAGAAACATTTTTGACTACATTTATCAGGGTTCCAATAGTAACACGTAGGCATATGACTGTAAAGGAACATTTGAAGTAACTGCCCACCTTTCGAAGAATTCCACATTGTCATATGCTGACGTATAGCATGGGGGCGTGTTTAAACAGTCATTCACACTTCACAATGACATGTGTAACTGGTTGATAGTGCGAAAGTACATTGGGTATTGTTGTAAGAACTTTTAACTGCAACATTTCTGCCACAGAACTCCACAATGCAAATGTGCAACACAATATGAGCAAGAGTGCATACCGACGTTTCTGGACCATTCACCCCCATTCCTCCCCAAAGTGTGGGGGATGAATGCCACTGGCAATCAAGATTTTACAACAGTAATTCATCGTACCAGGAAAGAGGATTTTTTGTCTTCAACCGGAACGCCTCCGGCGTTCCCGGCTGAAGAAAACAAATCCTTTTTCAAGATGCCCACAATACAAAGGGAAGACGGACATTGGATAGAAAGCCTTCTTCGCTTTCCATTGCAGCATGCAGAAAGCAAAAAAGAAACTGTGTTACCGTTATGGCAGCACCACATTTGTGTTCCTTGATAAATATGTGGTAATGAGCAAGACTTTTACCAGAAAGGCAGTCCCTGGTGGACATGGCGACCTCAATGCAATGTTTTCTCCCTTGCAGTAAAGGCCAGCAGTCATATCCCCGACATTGTGGGCTCTACCCATACATAGAGGCTACCCCTCAGAGACGGAAGCTGTACCGTTACATATGAAAAGACTATCACATGCACAACACAAAGCTTTTCAGTCGTTGTCATTGACCTTTACATACATGTGTTGTACATGTACTAATTTTTTTCTGTAAAAATGTGCGTAAAAACAGCAAAGGAGTAGTGTACTTACGTTGACATAAAATGCCAAACAAACACTGTGATGCGAAGCGCAATGACATCAGAAATACTGGATACAACACCATTACCACTCACCTTTCGACACAAAATTTTGTAAGTGACATAGGTGCAAAGGTGTGAAGATATGTGTATTGGGAGGGTGTAACCATATATTATTGTACATACATTTCTGTGCATAGGGCATCTGGATGACAGAAATTGGGCTGACAGTGACAGAAATTGGCCTGACGGCACTAATGCATATGAGATGGGTCAGACACTCCCGTAGCCAATGCAAGTGGTATGGAGTACCTTTCTGCATAACGTTCCTTGGCAGCTTAAACAAGTGTGCCCATATAGACATCCTGCCGTGATGTAGCACCTACAAAAGAACACATTACGACCTGCAACGTAGCATGCCACATTGTGCAAACAGAGAGTACATTTGTAAAGAAAAGACTAACATTTAAAAATTCAAAATTCATCGCCTTTGCATGTAGTAAAGTAGTTTTGTTTCACAATGAACTGTACAAAAAGATGGCACTAATCACTTTTCCATAGAAGTATTACGTTTCTCTCTTTGGTCGACAATGACAATGTTAAAGGTCACGTTGTTTTTTTCCACACACAGAAAGTAAGCGTTGCGCCACAAAAGTCGTTTTCTTCCCACATTGATGTGCAAGACGAAATCAACTGCTGTGATCTACAGCACCAGAAAGGATGGAATGTTACTTATTATAGCTACAGCAGCGTAAGGACACAAAGGACCCACACGATCATCCCTCTGAATTATGATGCTGAGACAGCCGGTTATAAACAGTTGCATTTGACGGTTAAAGAACCCGTCACTTGGCATCTGTAATCCGTGACAATCGCAATAAGGAAGAAAGTATCTGAGGAGGAAATGTGAATTAAAAGATGTATGAATACACAACCTTTGGATAATCCACAGTTGTACTACATAACATTTTCAGTAAAAAATGTATTCAATAGGAGGAAATGCAGTGGGACCCTAAGGACGGTGACAAAGTGCAATGCCCAAAATTGGAAAAATAATCGAACAGCACAGAAAGCTGGAACGTTGTTATTAATAATACAATTTTTCTTTGGAAGTAGCTGCGCGGTGGAAGGGGAAATAAAACGTGTATCACTGCACACAACCTCTGCACAACAAAAAAATTGTAACACATACCTTTCTAATTGAATATTATTTTAATTTGGGGAAATGTAGTGGCACCCTACAAACGGCGACAATGTGCAATGTCCATAATAGGGAAAAAATTGCAACGGCACATAAAACTTGTAAAACATTAGGGAAAATATTTTTTTTTTTACAAAGTAAACCATAACGTCAATTCAGAATATAGGCGGCAAAAATACACTTACATGATGTGGAGCAGCTCCATTGCGTTCGCTATAGTCAGACACTAGTGTATCTGGAAGACTGCCTGTTCGGGAACTAATTTCTCATGGTCGGTGCAAAGGCTTTTTGAAGCATAACCTTATCAAACGATATGTTTTTCAAACTGTTACTCCCTACATTCTTTCTTCTCTTTCCCTGTACCTCAAGATTAAAAAACTAGGGACCCTTATGGGTGTCGACAAATATGCGGCCGTACTGAGCTCGTGTTGAAAAGAGAAAATGCAGTGGCCTTCACTTCAAATGCAAATACATTCTCATTTTGCATTAACATATCAGCGTCTATTTATGAGAACCGCTACTGCCGTACACGTGCAGAAGGGCTGTGTGTGCGAAATAGAGCAGGTGGCTGCCTCAGATTCCCACCACTCTGACCGCAGTAATGTTGTTTATGGATTGTAAAATGGACGAAGTAAGTTCATTTCGTACAATGAGTAGCAAGTCCCACTGTACCGAATGACAGTGCTAACAAGAATACTTCAATGTTTGTACTACCACGTCTCATTAACGCTCACCTTTCGAAACAGTGTTCCATAAGTGTTATATGTGCATTGGTGCCTTCTTCGTTTACGTATGTTAGCGCTGATGTTCACGTTCAACAGAAAACAAAGTAAACAGGGCGGAAGTATCGAAAGATTATGACGCACTTCACGCTGTGCCACAACCAATCAGTGAAAGCGCAACATGATCACGGGCAGCACGCCTCATAATAGCCAATTGCAATCTTCTCCACGGAGCGAACAGGGAAGTGTGACCAGGAGCGGACAGAGATATCACTAATTTTTACAGACATACTTTTTAAGGGAATTGCTGGATGGATTGACACAAAATTTGCAAAAGCATGCTTTCACACCCAAGCCCCTGCCACTGCCTCAAATTTGGTGCAAATCCATCCAGCGGTTTTGCCTGTAGCCGTGTGCAAAGTTTTCCCCCATTCAGTCTATGGGAAAAAAACATTTTGGGACCCCCCCCTATAACTTTGCCCCCCTTGGACCAAACATCACCAAACTTTGCAGAGTGGGCCATATTCTTTTTTTGCAAAGTTTGGTGAGGACTCGTCCAGGGGGAGCGAAGTTATAAGCCACCCAAAAAGTGCTCCTCCTATGGAAACAGCAACTTTACCATAACTACCGTGGCCGTGTAATTCTAACTTTTTACTTTCAGAACTTTATTTCGGTTACCAAGCCATAAAAGTATCACAACAAACATAAAATTCAGCTCATAACACAGGATGTGACTTGGAGCAATTGCTATTATGGCCAGTTGGGTCGTTCACTATCACAGTATCTCAGTGATCTAAGTCAAACCAAGGGCATCCCCATGGCCCAAGGGCGGAAGGGTTCTGGCAGATCTTACTCACAATTGGACGGAATTTTCCCCAGTCAGCAGAGACCTGTGTGACTTTAAAAGTCGAGGGCAGAGGCTCAGCTCTATTACACTGCCAGCCAGAGGATTATCTGAGTTTAAAGTATTCAGTATGCCCTTAGCCACATTAGAATTCCAGAGCCTAATCTCAATAGAGTCACAGTCATCCCCCCAGTAGGAAATCCTGGGTAAAGTTAACAATCTCCTCTCTCGGTTCACACCTCTTTCCAACTTGGGAACTCCGTGCAAAAATACAGTCCTGCATGCTAAAGGGCCAGAAAGCCTGAGAGAGCCACCAGGCGGATTAGATATCTCATGGACCTGTGCCTTACTTGCCCTCCCATATAGTCTACTAGCATTAGGGTTGCCAGAAAGCCTGCCTTCCATGAAGCAGGGATGCTGTGCATAAGGCCGTGGAATTGTGAGGCCCTTCACCCTTTCGGGGAAGTAGTTTATCTAGAGTGAGACTATTATTATCACGTGATTAATTCACACCCTCACCCTTGCAATTCTTTTTGCCTGTCTCTCCCATGTTCATCCCAGAAGGGTCAGTACAGGGTTCTTTTGCAAGACGACCCGCTGTTCTTAGGTCATTTGACCTAAACATCTCCCTTTCCTCTTCCCTCTGAACTAACGTTGGGGTCCCAGCCACTTCCAGTAAGCATAGAAGTAAGTTCTTTATTAGCAAGAGTTTGGGGAACACAAGACTGCAGCAGAAGCTCACCCGTATCCACAATCCCCCTACTCTTTATTCTGTGTGCAAGTGCTGCCCGCTTCCTTTGGAGCAGTAGATACACAGGAGAGATGGGAGAACTGCCCCACTGGGGCAGGTGGAGCGGCAGTAGATAATTCATGAAGACCGTGGGAACCTGGAACAGGGGTTGAGGGGGAAGAGGGTGGGTTACAGAAAGCGGGTCTACGCATAGGGACATAGATTTCCAGAAAGTCCCTTAAACCCTCTTGCTGGTTAACTTGTGATTCTAACCCAACTCGGAAAACCCCTCAATCCCTCCACAGCCGATGCCGGGACCATATCCGGGCTATGAGAAGATACAGGAGATGGAATCGCAGATGAAATTTCAGATGAAACAACAGAAGCAGTATTTGGGACATTGGCAGGGGGAGTCTCAAATGGAACGTCAGGTATAGTAGCCATGGAGGACATACCATTGAAATCAGTGGTAGCACCAATAGTTACTACATCCCCTTGTGTCACAGTGCTCAATATGGGAGGGGTGCCCAGGAACTCCTAGATTTCAGAGATTAGCAAGTGGGTGTTCCCAAAGCAAGAGACAGCACTAGTTTCACCCAAGACAGTAGCGGCAGCTGCTCCCGGGCATACAAAGAAAGACTGAATGGTAACTTGCTTTCACTTTTAAATATCAGAATCTTCCGTCTGTGTCCAGAATAAAAGTCAAGCCCAAGCCCATGTAAGTGACTCCGGGGGATCTTCAGCAGGTTCCGGGATAGGTTTCGGCATGCTTCCGAGTCAGGTGGTGCTGCCATAGTAAGTCTTGCGGATATTTCCAGGGTTGATAGCACAGTGTTTTGGTGACTCAGGGTGACTAAGAGGTTCACATGTTCAGGGTCAGGATAGAAAATGCTGCAAATAGCCCTGGTTGACCCACTCTGCATCGCTACAGGAAAAAAGTTATTGCCAGTTGCGATTATGCTGCCTCCGAACTTTAGCAAGAGTTGTACTTGGGCGATGGGTAGATGAGAAGCACTCTTCCAGTGGCCAAATTTAGGGACTCAGTGTTAAGGGGGCCAGGCTACCTCCAGGACATCAGGTGTGCTGAACACCTGCAGTGCCAAACACTGCACCCTTCGCCCGCCGCAAGCTTCACTGCTGTGGGGAGACCTGAGGTGCCTTATGTCCAGGGAACGTGGCCAAGGGACCAGAGAGTGGAGGAAGGTTGAGGAGGGCCCCAGCACGTTACCACAAAGGTTGCCCTTCCCCCGTTGCGGGCTTCACCGGTGTGGAGAGACTTGAGCTGCCTTATGTCCAGGCGGCATGGCCAAGGGACACAAGAGTGGAGGAAGGTTGAGGATTGTCCCAGCATGGTTCTAAACACTGCACCCTTCCACTGCCACCCAGCTATATATTCAGTGAAACACTTTGTTAAAGGGACGTTGTGGTTAAGTTGCTCTGATAAAAAACCTCTGAAATTTAGTGAAAAAAACTGTGTTAAAGGGACATTATGGTAACAAGTAAAATAGAAAACCCCCAGAAATGTGCCAGTTATGGTAAGCTAAGCAACCATAACTCACGCCACCACTGTGCACTGCTAAGACTAACACCAAGGACCTCAATGAGGACATTGAATATTGGATCACCGAATTTCATAGGTTTTTACCGGTGCAACCTAACTTACCTGAAACTTCATAAGTACTATTCACATACTTTTCATTTAAAATGCATTCGCCCCAGCCAAATATTAGCTATTATGTCCATAGACAGAATCTCTATTCTGCAGATGTGGAATCGATATTAACCAAAATCACATTGTAGTAGAAAAGGTATATGAACAGCAACAATGCATACAATTAATACAAACATGTTTTACATCCTTTATAACTTTGCAAATGTAAATACTGTATTTAAAATGATAACACAATATTTTGGATTGTACCATATATTGAAGTAAACCGTACACCCTTTATAAACAATTAACTTCAATACCAGACAGACACTTAAGCACAGCATTTGCTGCAGTGAGAAAAATAATTTAAAACTCTAGCAAGTAACGGTACATTTTCATTTAATTTATGAACATGCAGAATGCAATTGTAATAAATGTGTGAACATGTTGTATAACTAAATATAAACATGTTATAATGTATTAGAAATGGCAAGCAGACTGGAATGGCTAGGGTTATACTTCCCAAAAGAGCTATAACTAAAGAATAACATACTAATGATACATTATTTTATATGTTTTACAAAATAATATAATTCTTTAGCTTTAAACTATTAAACTTAATGTATTACATATCTCTCAATCTTCACAATCTAAAACAAGATGAGAAAGAAAGCAATCATGGCCATCATGAAGAAAAAAAGAAAAGAAATTGTTAACAGTAGGTTAGATCAAATTGAAAATCGGTTGAGCAAATTATGTGTAAATATGAAACGCATTACAAAATCAAATTGCAGAACTGTGTACATAACATAAGTCAAATATTCTGTGATTCAATGTACATGGCACCCTTTCCCCATCAATCACCTCAATGAGATCCCTATCCCTAATTCTTCTAATCAAGAACATATACCACTGCAAAATTCCCCTATTTTTGTTTCCCACAGTGATTCTCCCTCCTTATCATAATGTATTATAATTTAAATGTAATATAAATATGTGTAAATGTGTATTTTTAAAACACAATTTTAATTCTATGGACTATATCCATGTTTGTGTCTGCAACATCGTTTTACAGTGATGTCACGCACTGTGCTAAGGTTCCCGAACAGACCGTCACATCTCCGGTCCAGGGCGCAAGATTAACATCACTTCAGAATGTGATCATAGTCATTGTAGCGCACATGGGTGATGTCACAGAGGTGCGCTAACATTCATGAACGTTTTGACACGGCCATGGACAGCCGCAAACATCATGACGTGACCGCGCCCATGTAGCATGATGACGTGTCCGTGGTTAATGTCCATATTAACCAGACATTTTCAAATGCAAACGTGTCCCTTCCAAAACTGCTAAAAACAGTTTTTGTTGTTCTTAAAACTTTGAACAACTTTTAATGCCCTTTTATGGCCTCTGAAGTTCAAAGACAGTGTGGAAGACCGTGGACAGTTCCTCCAAGGGGACCCTCCGGTCATTCTCAATCTGACAAAGCAGATGGGAGCTGAACTCTTGGGAGCTTCCAACTGAGAAACCTGAAGTCTGCAATGGCATCAGTTATTTACATCCCTCTAAACCTGGGGTCGCCACCACCACCACCTGGAGGACCTGGAGAATGGAACTAGGGCACTGGAGCAGATGAGCTACAGGAGGAAGAGGAGAAGGATGAAGTAGAAGAGGTATCTTCTACATCTGGTGGTCGGAGAGAATTTTGAGTGTGGTTACTTTTTACGACCATTGATATGATATGATATGATAGTTTATTTATATAGTGTCTATACACAATGTGTTTCGAAGCGCTTCAAGGCAAGGGAGGGAACAAGGGAAAAAACAATGACATTCTTACAGGCCATGAACAGTAAGGATGTGAAATTAACTATCCTACTCGGCCTGATGACATTTCAGATAGTGCAAGAGCGAAAACATAGATAAGGAAGGGAGGGGGAGAGTGGGAAGGAAATGGAAATAGACAGGCCACTACCGTACTAGGCCTGACAACATTTCTGGTAGAGCCGGAAAAAAAACAAGAGGTGAGGGAGAGGGGTGCAGAAAGGTAGGGGAGGAACAAAACAAGCGACTATCATATTAGGCCTGACGACATTTCAGATAGTGCCGGAGGGGGTTTGGGGAGGAAAAACCAGTAAGGGGAGGGAGGAGGAGACAGACGAGGTTGCTATCATACTGGGTCTAGGGACAATTCTGATAGAGTAAGTGCATAGAAGAAAGGAAGGGGTGGAGATAGGAAAAGGGAGAAGGGAAAGGAGGAGAGAACAGAGAGTTAGCAGTCAAAAGAGTGGAGAAGCAAGAGGGGAGAGTGCATACAATTGCAGAAGTCAGTAGTAACACATAATGTTGCAAGCCAGGATACAAGATGAAGATGGGAACAGCATGATTCAGGGCCACCATGAGTACATGATGCAAAAGAAGTTCAGCATGAGAGTTGAGAAAGGGTGACGCACCATGAATGAATGAAGTCCATAAAAGTCAAATCCAGCATTGTCCACAAGACGGTATTGGTGAAACCAGAATGTATCAGGGCAGACTCCTGCAAAAGTAGGCTTGAGTGGGGTGAGGGGGGAGCAGGGTAGAATAATAAAGCAAAACAGGCAACACCTGTGTGCGAGAATGGGGGGGCACAAGGGAACATCACAGGGGGATCAGAGGGAGTGTGTGCCGAAGGCTCAGTCTGACTGTGTGCACTGCACTGAATGTGGTGTCATACTTAACCATGGCCAGGAGAGGCACTACTCCTTTGTCAACACCTCCGTGTGTCATCACACCCTGGCTTTGTACACTAGTGCCCTGGAATGGTAGTGCCGTAATTTACAGTACCGTTATTGCCGCCTTCCCCCTTCCCATTGAGCCCTATGGGGGCTCAAATGGGAATGGGAAATGGCCCTGGTGAAAGGGGAATTACTGGTCCCTCCAACCTCGGAATGGACCGGTAATTACTCCATTCACCAGGCCGGAGTTTGAACGAGTTCGGAGGCAGCCATGCCGCAAATAGCTGCATGGTTACCTCCAAACTTGGAATGAAGCCCATTGTGTGCTTAATAACCAGTAATGGTGCCAGCGATCATTGATTAATGAACCTCGACTCTCGAAAATGAAACAAGTGAACACCATATCCAGCGCCATTGCACAACAAGGATCCAACCCCACAAAAAAGTGTACCTTCCAAAATCGGGACTGCAGGAGCTCTTTCCCTTGGAACCTTATGCGCAGGCAACAGGAATGGCAATAAAAGGCAGAAAAAATACCCCTAATTGAGGGTTAATTTGAATATCATAAGCTAGCGCAGAGATTCACAGTTCCTTCAAGCTCCAAACACATAACTTAACTACTTACCATTAGACCTTAATGAAAATGTGGAAACACTAGGAGTAGGTCTTTGATTTTACTAGTTAACAGTGTTCCAACAAAAGATGAATATTTGGCAATGGCTAGTTGACTTGAACTAAGTTAAAGAAGCCCTTGACATTCATTAATAACTTTATTGGGCCATCAGGCCATCAAAGTTGATCATGACATGCAGAAGCAGTAACGGTAAAGAAGGAAAAGAAATACATAATTATACAATTCATCAATAGTATTTTTGAGATATCTGTTATAACCCCACAGCACCATTTTAGGCTGCAGACTCAGTTCCCAATTGATATTTCTGCATAAAATGATATTGAGCCCATAAGGGTAATTGAGCATGTGACTTGTGTTAAGCGGAAACCTGTGCAGTTCCCTCTGGGACCACTGCAAAAGATTTAGGCCTACAGGTGTTTGGCAGTAAACCCGCTTGGTAGTAGTCTGTACCACACAGATTCACTTGGTAGCTGTGGCTGAGCAGTCAGACTTCCCTCAAGAAGAGTTAGGCAGTATGTGGAGTATACAAAATAGGGCAATTTACACAGTAGAATAAGCAGACACGGAACAGAGCTTGGGTGTAAAAATATATAGTTATTTATTTATAAAAACACATCTGTGAAAAACACACTGGCACTAATACGGCAAACAACTTCAATTACAATTACTATAGGTATCTCACTCCTCTAACAATAGTTCGACAAGTCTAGGTTCAACAGCCCCACTTATTTGCAGACAGAGGTGAATGCTTTAACCTAGATGGCACTCTAATATTCGTTAGAACGGGAGAGAAAAGGCAGGGTATGAAACCAACTCGGTACCAACTCTTTTACGAAGCAAATGTAAGGCAAGTAAGGCAGGGTCTACTGTGGATCACAAAGTTCAGAGGCCAGGCCCACTCGGAGAGAGGCAAGGCGATATGTCCCAAAAGTATCACAGTGGAAATGCACTTCGAGTCTTTGTAGCAAATTGTCACAGAAAGGTTGGACCAGTTTAGAACAAAAAGTTACGAAGGTCTGGAGGCGACCCAATGGAGAGGCAAGGATTAAGACACCTCACGCTAACCATCACAAGGGAAGCCAGACGGACATGGTACCTTGTATGTGGAGAGACAGCTCCGGCGGGGGCAGTTGTTCCTGGTGGTGGATGCAAGTTGTGGCTTTGCCAAGAGATGAGATGATCTCGTCATCGAAGGAAAGTTGAAGATCGTTGCACCACCAGGGAAGAGATCAGCCGCGGAGTGCTCCGTCACAAGGCACCACCTTTTGGTCGCGGTACGGGCTAGTGGCTATCCGGTTGCCGGGGTGCTCAGCACGGGCAATTCGACCACTACGCCCTGGAAGCGAAGAAAAAGCAAAGGGACTGGTTGTTCCCACCAGTCAGGGGAAGAAGACTCTCCAGCCGGGAGATGTCCTCTGTCATTGGGAAGTGGTGAGACGGTTCAGCAGGGCTCCACCGGAGGTGTCGTCGTTGCAGGTCGGCTCAGCTTTACCCTCGTCGGATTCTTAGGTCCTGTGGCGACTTCTGAAGATCCAGTCCCAAAAGCCCTGCTTTTATGCAGCAAACCCCCATTCATTCAGCCTAGCTGTCAATCAAAACACGCTAAGTGGTGAGTGGGGTGGCTCACCACTTGGGCCAATCACACCAGAGTGCGACTTGAGTTGGCAAGGCAACTCAGTCCAGGGTGCCCAAACCCCCTCCCTCACCCCCTGTGGTACCCAGACAGAATGGCACCACTTTGGAGGGCTTCTGTGCAGAAGCCCGCCAAAAGTGGAACAAAGGGCTCAACCTTTGGTTCGGAGTTACAGAGGCGAACACAGATGCCATTTTAAAAACCGAGTTCTGGCAGAAAATACCGACCGGCAGATTTATTTTAGACAAATAAACCGGCGGTATGTTAGAGACTAACGGGAAAAAGTATTAGCCTCCAACAATGGGAAGAATCCCATAGAATTATATTCGGGGTCGAATATAACAAGTAGTTTCCACTGCCACCAGCCAAAACTCGACGAGGGGGATGGGACAGTGCCCCCTCGAATAACAGACCCAGGGGTAATCGAATTACCCCTACTAGTACGTCCACAATAGGATGGTTTGTACTAGTTCTGTTAGTAAATTTAGGTCTAGTAAAGCCAATGGTGACTTTACATGCCCTGGGAGACAGTAGTCAGTCCCAGGGTATGGAGTC
Organism: Ambystoma mexicanum; assembly: GCF_040938575.1. NCBI lineage: Eukaryota > Metazoa > Chordata > Amphibia > Caudata > Ambystomatidae > Ambystoma > Ambystoma mexicanum. The sequence goes on from NC_090938.1 coordinate 453,926,738, forward strand.
TATGGTGGGGATCCTCTAGGACGCCCCAGTGTTACGGCACGGAGGGTGCGGTGTAACACACATAGTAAAACACATGAGACCCTATGGAGTAAAAGATCCCATAGCCCCATAGAACACATTGACATTCAAAGGAATTAACCACATTCATGTCCAGGAGCGGGAGAGAAAAGAGTCTCACTCTTGGCAGGATGGAAAAAAACAAACTCCAGAAATCCAGAAAAGCTGCTGGGGGACTCGCTAGGTTAGGAAATTCAGCCTAAACAGAGAATTCTCCCTAACAACTTGTTGGGTGGTGTCTGAGTTTATGCATATAATGTAAGCTGTGTGATCTGGGCCATTTTTGGGTGGTCCCATCTACAACCCTGGAACCCCAAAGTGTGTAATCGCAGCAATCGCATTGGTCCTTTGAGGTTTCCCACTAACCTCCTCCCTGGAGCCACTGCATTGTCACCAGTGAGCCAATGAAGAGTTAGCCTGCTTTCTGGGGAACAAACTGCATTGTGATCTTATTTCTATCATGCTTTTTGGGGTTATTGAAACCTCATATACATACCCACTATCCCACTGATCACCCTCGAGTCCAGAAATGCAATCACTATAGTGTCAGCATCGCTTTCTCCCTGACAGTTGAATCTAGTACACCTGATAATGTCCTTGCAAATTGCAGCTAAACAGTCTTGCACACTAGGGTTTACCTGAACATTCCTCACAGCTGACTTGCCTACCGCAGGGCTGTTTCGTGATTTGACATCTACCAGCCTAGCGGGCTTCCAGGGGAATGCAACTGTCAGTTGTTTCGGTAAGGTTAGTGTGGGATAGAGGGAACCTACATAGGTTATTGTCTTGGCCCCCTTAACATCTGCATCGATTTTGGGCATGGTGCACTCAATATTTTCCCTGCTAGTTTCCGTTACAACTGATGTGCAAAATAACATAACATAACATAACTGGGACCCTACGTGCAATTTGGCAGCACCGCTATTGTTCCTAACCTTCCATTTGCTTCTAAAAAAAGGAATAGTATTTTATTTTTATTCTTGCAGTTTTGTTAGAACCTTGTTACATTGGCACCTACTGGTCGCAGAAACCCCCTCCTTATCTTGATCTGGAGGAGGTGGTGTGGGCAAACTTTGAATAACTTGTGGGCAGGTAAGGAAGAGATGTTATAGGACTGGGGATCCTGCTTAGCACACCCTAACTGCCCTTTCTGGGATTGGTCTGCGCTAGTATTGGTCGCGAGTGCACCCTGTCTCTCTGGGAGTGGCAGCATAACCCGGTTGTTCCCCACTCACATTTTCCATTACAAAATCTAGGGCACAGTCTAGCAGGGAGGTTGTGCACCCTGGTGGGCTGCCTTGCATGATTGCGTTCATGTTTAGTGTGTCAGCAATTTCTTCTTTAGCACTGTTTAAACTGATCCAACCCACCTTCTGCAGGTGACTCCTTTTCAGAGTTCATGAAGATCCATGATAGCGGGCCAAGGCAGGCCGGCTGGCATGCTGTTTCCTCCCCAATTAAGTTCGGGAAGTCGGTGTTACCAATAGTAAAGGGGGGGCCTATTAAAAGTGTTCAAAGCATAAGGTGATGGATGTGGAGCATCAGGCGGGCACGGATCATCTTAGCATAATTGCCTCCTGTGCCTCGCCTGGTTTGGGCCGGAGTTCATCTGGGCTATAGCTGTAGATTTATCCAGGTACATGGCAGCTGTTAACATTGTATTACACAGGGTTGCTGTGTCCTGTGCCAGGGGCCATTGCATAAAACACGGTTCTAATTCATAATATGTAAGTATGCCTTTGTTGTATCGCCGGTGCATGGGGCTGCTATATATCACTGCTCTCATTCATAATATTTAAATTCTCATTTGCATTTTCACCATTGACTAATTGCCCCTGGTGTGCAGCTCTGGTAGTTGTTAAATTGAGCACAAAAAGCCTTTTATTTCGGTGATCAAAAGGTTTGCCTCCTCCACCTGGATTGACAGGCTTTTGAGCGCTTTCTTGACAGCATTTTGTTTGGTTGAAATGTTGTGCTTCACCAAAATAACTTTTGCTTTGATATTAGTACTGGGGCAGATGGAATGGAAAGCCTCATGGTTTGCAGCAATTACGGGGACCCTCATATAATAGATCACCATTCAGTTATACTGTGTCTCACTTTATGTGGACGGGTGGGCGTGTTGGAGAAAATGTCCTTTCGATTTGCCAAAGTCCTTTGGAGCTAGTTACTTCCTCCCAAACCGGTCACCTCATAGCTGCAGACTTAACCCTTGATGATAACTGCTCTGCCATAAAAGTGCTGCGGGTGCCGTGCAGGTTCCTTATGATCCTGGGGGTGTAGCAGTGCGTGAAAAGGTTAGTTAGCTCCAGCAAGCCCCTGCAGGGACCTAGCACCCACACTCTAGAGTATCTTAAACAAAACAATGAATACTACAAAGAAATTATCATAGTAGAAAACCTAAAAGAAACAACAAAAATACATGAAAATACTCCACAAACAGGGCACGGCTAAGAAGCCATGTGAAGAGGGAGTGCTCCTGGAGGAGCTCCTGTTTATCCGACAATAATTTGCAACAAAAGTGCATCTGCATTGGAACTTCATGGCTCAGAAATGAGGATCGTGGACATGAACCCCTAGGGCACTAATAAAAGTGTCTAGGCACCCGCACAATGCTACAGAACGAAGACTGTGAGCATCGGAGGTCGAAAGAAGTTGGAGTTGCGCGGATCCAAAATGGCAGACCCTGAAACAAAGTAATAAGCCAGGGGTGCCTGAGGCCAGCTGAACGCACAACAGAACACAGGCCTGAGACATCTACAAAGGGACTGTTGGCATGAGGTCCCTGTGCGAGGAGGAATAATTCTCCACATGAAGGCGCCCGACGGGGGATCGCATGAGTGACACATTGCCCCCAGCCCGCAGAGCTGAGACACGAGTCCTGCCAGCCCTCTGCGGTAAGGAATAGAACGAACTGTAATTGCGGCCGTCAAATATCGCAGAGGAGCAAACTGCTGGCAACAGTAATGGCCTCCGGAGGTATTGGCCGACAGAGGATACATTGTGGCAATCCTGGGCATGAAGATTGCCAGGGGAACCGTGGCCCATTATGCACGCATGCAGTAGGAGGACCTTCCGATCCTCTCAGAAAACGCGAGTGTGAGATCGAAGGAGCCGAGGCAAAATAGGCACACACTTGCAGGCAGCTGACTGAGGGACTATGACTGAAACCGACTTCAGAGAAGATAACACTGCAGCGGATGCAGAAACAAGAGCATACATCAGGCAAGAACAAAGTCGCATGCCACAGAAGAAACGAGAGCCCTGAAGCATACGGCAGCAAAGCTGAGCCACACAGAGCTGGAGTTAGCCCCAAATTGTAATTGCACGACAGTTGGGCAGGCCATAAACAGAGGAGGACTCGGCGCAAGCCAGAGCAACATTAGACCCACATTAGACCCACACACAACAGACTGTGTGATAGGGAACAACGGAAGGGGCCAGAGGTACAGGAGGTCCACGTCACGAATGAGGGGCAACACATAGCGCGCAGGACATGAGAAGGAGGAATCAACCTCTGGGCCCCTGAAAGCTCAGATGAGCCGGAGGTATCCTGTGTGGTGAAGACAGTCGCACAGCTGTGCAGGGGGGGAAGAGAGTCTGTAGGGTGAAATGCAGCCAGCACCCAAAAGCCTAAGGGCCATAGACAATCAGGTGACAGAGGCAAAGAATGACAGCAAGCATCCAGAGTGGCAATGGCCTGTGGGTGATACCGTGGGGATAGAAGGGGACCCAGGAGGCAACACGACCCCCTTACCATATGGGGATGCGCACCAGCAACGGAGTCTTAAGTTGAAGCCCTGCCAACAGACACCGAGGATAGCGGGGCGCAGAGGCTGTGGACAGCACTGTACACATCTCGACATACCCCACGGAGGGGAGAGATCAGCATAGAGTGGCACGATGCAGGTCCCAAGAGGGCCTCCAGCCCGAAAGGCAAACTGCGAAGGCCAGAGGCATCTGCAATGAACAAAATGGCGACAAAAACAGGGAAGTCAAAAGGGAAACAGAGTTCGTTAGATATTTTCACAAAGCCCAGTCAAACCAAAGAAGGGGCATGCCCAGAGAGGCCGACCACGCCAAGCTGAAGGGACTCACCCCGAGGAGACCAACAAATCTTAGAAGCTATGGCTGCGCTGCAACTGGCATGGAATCGAAACTTGAAGCCACAATAGGCGAACTGAAAAGCCTATTGTGTCCACTGTAAAAGAATTGTGTACATGCAGAGTCATGACATTCTTAAAATGCACATTATATGTTGAGGCATTTAAATATGCCTTCAATGCAAAGTATTGTGGGTCTTCAAATATCCCAGTGGGTGTTTACTGCTACAATCCCTCACTTTTTACAGTGTTCTATCAACTAGTATTAGAGGCAAGCACAGGGGCTGGTGAAGGGTATGGGAGGATGCATCACTCCTTGCGGGTAATGAACGAAGCAGTACACAGGAGGAAATGTGTAGCGTGTTTGCTAAAGGATACGACATACTAGTACCCATCTAGACAACAGCACCTTCTTTATATTTCTAAGCTCAACTGCTGAGAGTTTTTCAATATAACCATGTGTTCTGTGTGTGCAGTCTCTAGCATCTCCCTGCATCCTATTTAAGTGATCACAATGAATTACTGAAGAGGGTTTCATAGTTACAGAAGAAGGCACTCAATCAGTTGTATCTCTGATGAATTGATGCAATTAACTTAAAAGGCATGTATGTGTGATTTATTTTCAATAGGGCTCCATAATAAATCTCCAGTAAGGCTCTTGTTTATTTTTATCTAGGTTGAGGTGTGGAAGGATGGGCAAAACTACACACTTTATTATCCGCCCTGTCATTTCACTCCCTATTTCAGGAGTACAAGCAGGGCTCTAATCAGATTTGGCTCCCTACTTGGAGTCAAATGCTTTTTCAGGGAATAAAAAAGTAATTAGCTTTTGCCAATAGGGATACATGCTTATTAAAAGATGATTTTCCCCCATAAAATTCCTTTTGAGATAGGGCATTAATATTATTAGAGTTAATTCCTTCCTATGCCACTGCTCTACCGGACACTAAATCGAGAAAATATCAGTGGAGAAGCACAGTTTCCTTTTTTAGGAAGTTAAAATGCATGGTGCTCATATCTCTTAGCTCTAAGGCTGGTGTTATCACTGCTCACAGGAGAAAATAATGTGTATCTTAAGCAGCGGCACAGGATTTTTGGATCATCATTTGAACTCCTTTCAGCATGTTTTCAACACATTGCTTTTAATTGCCATTAATCCATCGGCAAATGTATTCTGTCTGAGTTTCTTGACAGCCACATCAGTTATGATAAGAGATATTTGAGGGCCACAAACGCCAGGGACGTCGTTCACAGCAGTAACAGGCTGAAAGGCCAGCCTGTTCAAGGAGTGCAACCCACCTACCCCAACACACTGCCAAGAGCCAACCTACCTAACGGTCAATGGACAATAATGCACCAGCCTTGATAAAGACCCCTTGGGTTGAAACGCTTGTCGTCCGACCATGATATTATCGCATCAGGAATAAAATTCCCTTTTTTTGAAAAATAAGAATACAAAGGAGCATTTATTTAAGAATAAATATTGTTTGTGCAAGATATATGGGAACACAACTAAGAGATATTTGTGTTTTGTAATACAAATGAGTGATTTTCCAGTGGCATAAAACATACAGGGCCTCAATAAGATTGGGGGCGGTATTCTGGTGTGGGGCGGTATCCCGGTGTAAATCCGCCAGAATACCACCCAAACGAATTACTGTTATCACATCTTGGTCTGTAGGAATTTCCGCTGGATTACAACTGGTGGAGGCAGTGTAATTCCCCATTCATATTGCATCCACTGGACTCAATGTGGCTTTTTGGTGGAATTACCACAGCGGAAATTATGACGATTTCTGCGTTGAGTTGAGGATTTACGTCCAAGATTTTCCTGGAGGCAAATCTTCCACTCCAGGTCCGAAATCATAATTTGGTGTAGTGGTTAAGTTGGCAGTAATGGAGTGACCACCAACTTTACCACTTACCACCAAACTCGTAATGAGGCCGACATTTTTCTCTGCGCAGAAGTACGTTTGCAAGGTACTGTGGCAGATATTGCAGTCTTGGACTGATTGATGAGTTTTCTGTCCAATCACATATGACATATTTAATTTAGCCTATGTGTTTTTAAAAAGTGTTGTAAGGTTTTTAAAGAATTGCAGTGGCTGGGCAGAGGAAATAGCTTTCCAAACTCTCTTCTGCAATGGTAGCTCACAAAGTGACTTACCTCATTAGTCAGTTGCGCACATGGAAATAATATGCGCACAACAGCCAACCGTTTTCCGCACATTGAGAAAAATAATTAGAGGGAACATTGGTGTAGACCCCACAAAGGGTTGTGTTTGCCATAAGGTGGTCTTGCAGATGCATGACAGAGTAAAGGCGCATGCTACTTGTGATTGACATTTGTTTAGGCTGGGGTGTTGGTAGTAGAAGGACTCTACACAGACTTTTCTGTGAGTAATTGTGTGTTTCAGTTTGCCTTTAAAGTAAGAGTATCTGATCCATGTCAAGACAATGGTTTGCTACACAAAACACACATTTGGTAAGTCAACTAACATCCAAGGTTCATTGAAGTGGTTCACGTGAGTTGTCTTTCACTATGGAAGGACTGTAAAGGTTTGCCATGCGGTTAGTGTGTGAACGCCGACACACAGGGGAGCACTGCAGAGGGACAGTTTGGCCTCACCCATTGGGTCGTAATTTCTGCACAACAGCAAGGATGTTGGAGTAAGACTGCCTCTATAATGTTGTCTGGGCTGTCATAGGAGGATGGCAGGATGATCTGGAAATGGTGTTGCTATGCTTCACAAGGCAGGAATCTACCTTCGACATGTGTGGGGAAAATTAGGCACAGCATGTTGTCCATGTATGTTGCACTTGGTAGTGATGTGTTGAGGCATATGTGAATGCAGTGATGTGTGCGCTGGTGTGTGCATGCTGTACATTGTGGGTCCAGAGGGCATGCAGAGCACTTTGTCTCCTAGGAAGCTTGGCCATCGGACTGGGGCAAGGGACCACTGGGCTGTATGTGGCAGAGAACCCCTGAGGAATGTCAGGTGGGCAGTCAAGGTTTTGTGAACAGTTGGAGCTGGCCAGCCTAACCTGTTGGCCAAATCATTGAAAGCACATGTTTGACGTGGCCCATGCAGTGGAGCCTGAAGAGCTGAGGTACTCAGCTTTGGTGGGCGGAGCATGAGCAACTGGCTTTAGTGCTGGCCCGACACCAACATCAGGGCCAGAAAAAGGTGGCAAGTGTTGCATGATCCATGAAAGGAGGGAGCAGGAATCTGTGTTTCCTTTTCTCTGTTAGCTGTGCAAGGGAGAATGCCACCAATCTATGTGCAGCAGGGAGTTTGAAAGAGGGGGTGAACTGAGGTAGTGTGGGTGGGGGGGGCAAGCACAAGTGTCATAGGGTGGTTAACCACCTCAGGTGAACAGGTTGTTTTTGTTCAAGGGAGTTTGAAAGTGGAGCTGTGCCGCCACAGGCATCAGACACATTTGTACTTGGGCAGTGGGCAGGGGTGGATAGCAATGGTAGGGAAGGGCATGGACCCAGAGATTCTGAGCATCAACCTTTGTCACATTGGTAGGGCGTCTATAGGGCAGCTAGCTGATTTGGTGGCAGCCATGACAGGTGAAGTGGAGAGGGGATTACTCAACGGTGGATGCACAGAAACACAGCGTGTCAAAGTGGTTGCATGTCACCCCAGAGCAAGAGGGGGCAGCTAAAGAGGCAGGTTGACTGGGGCAATATGGCAGGGACATTGTTGCTGTTGAGGGCCTTGACAGGGGCTTGGGGTGCAGGCAAAGGGTGTGGGTCATGTGATGATGGATCATGGAGGCAGGAGGACGCACTGAGAGAGGTATGGGTTGAGGTTGGTAGAGGACTGCGGGGGTAGTGGTTTATGAGGGCCATGGAAAGGGGTTCTAGTCTTTACTGTAGTGGTAGACTGAGAAGGGGGTTTCAGGTAGCACACCAACACCTGCCATGAGCAGCAGAGTATTGGGTAGGCCAGACCACAACCAAGTATGAGAAGAGATGTGCGCCCCCCAACCCGTAAAATGTCAATGAGGCAGTCACTAAGGGTATGGGGGATGTGAAGTACTAAAGGCTGCTAAAGGACCCTTGATGGGTTATTGATGGATTTGGGCAAAGGGCGTGATGATGACTGGGAGGAGGAACAGAAGATTGAAGAGGTATAAATAGTGGAGATGAGGTAAGTAGGTGTCAGTGGCGGGGTAGGGTTGGGATTGGGGAAGAGGAAGAGGTAAAGGAAGGTAAATAGGTGAAGTGGCTGGGCAGATGTGTTTCCCCATTGAATGATTACACACATGGCAGAGGTGAGCAGGACCACCAGCAGTGATGCAGAGGGACCGGGCAGCAAGGTGGCACACAGGTGAACACGAAACTGAGCGGTCGAAGACATGGCACGCGGGGTGCAGTTGGGTGCACCAAGGATGTGTGAGGGAGGTTGGGGCCACTGTGGGCCTGAATGGCTGACAGAGGAGAGTGGTGCATCTTCAGGGTCATCTGGTGGTAAGGAGGTGGATGTGGAAGTGCAGGTTGAGGATTAGTGAAGGAAGGTGGACGTTGCAGGGAATATTGTGATAAGAGGGGGAGGGGTGAAGGACAGGGGAACACATGGAGGGACAAGGCAAAAGTAGCGTCTAGGGTGAAAGGTAGGGAGGGGGAGAAGGGACAGTGTGCAAACAGTGACCATGAACTTGGTCAGTGTAAGTAGTTGAAGAGAAAAAAGCCCTCCTGTCGCGCTTCTCAATGATACTAGATATTAACACAAGGTGAATAAGTTACAATGAATAGAAGATTTTTAATTTATTTTCATAGGTGTAAACACATGTAAGTCGAAAAACAAGTTTGTTGCACACATAAAAAATACATCACACATATGATATCTGTTGTCAAAATAATGTCCAGACGATGCAGATTGGTAATGACCTTAGCTGCTTTCACTAGGTCTTGGTGCTTGGATCAAAGTTTCTAATAGTACAGATTGGCTGTGGCCTTAGTTGTTATCACTAGGTCTTGGTTCTTAGTTCTTGAATCAGGGTTTCAGATGATACTAATGAGGTGTGACTTCAGTTGTTTTCACTGGGTCTAGGTATCCTTAATTGTAAAGAGCAAGTATTTTATAAGACAGCGTAGAGTTCCAAAATTTAGATCCCAAGAGCAGTTGGCTCTATGGTTGGAGTAGGTCCTTATTAGGGTTGTGACCTTAGTTAAATTCACTAGGTCTGCTTGATTATGAAGAGCAATGTCTTTTTTGAGAGTAGCTTGAAGTTCCAAAGTAGAATCCCAAGAGCACTTGGCTCTATGGTTGGAGTGAGTCCTTTTGAGGACAGCTCGTATGTACAGAAATTAACCTCAATTTGAGGAGTCCTATGGTGGACACGACTTAGAAGTAATTAAAATCCTCAACGCGTGTTTCCCCACCGCATGGTTGCAGTGGTTCTTCAGGAGGAATATGTCATGTGAGTACAGAAGTTGTCTGAGAGGAAGAAAGAAAAGAATGGTTTAGAAGAGCATTGGGTCTTGCACTTTCTAATCTAGTGGTGAAACACTGTTTAATTCGGTTAACACATCTAATTTGGTACTTACAGGTTTGAAGATTCAGTATTGTAAGGGTTGTTGATTCGGCTCAGTATAAGGACGCTTGCTGATTTTGGTAATAGGTCTGGTCTGAAATAATTGAATTGTACACTATTTAGAGTTCTCACTTCTTGATTTCTAAATGTTCTAAATCAATTACATACATTGTTGTCTAAGAATATGTGACTAGGAATGCATGGGTTTGAACAAAATAAAGATTTTCTAAAAGATGACTTTGAAGTCATTGAAAAATACAGTGGAAAGCAAGCGGAAATTATTAGCACAATGGGCAGCCGGCAGAAAGATAGTTCAATATTTAAGGTTCAAGGCCAAATCAAAGATGATAAAGTGGGCTAAAGTAAGATCATTGCCTTCTAAGTTAGATATCGAAGCGGGCCAAAGAAAAAGTGATTAAGCAAGATGCTAAGAAAATGTGGTTTCCGCTACTTTTTCCTAGGTCCTTCTCGTTCGTTGGCATCTGCCAAATTGGTCTAAAGCGGTATGTTTTGATGCATTACGCGGCATGATGGCATATGCGTGATGACGTCATATGCAGGCATGTTGATACATGATGACGTCATCACGTCTGCGCATGGTCACATGATGCCAGATTCGGCTGTAGAGCCGGCATATTGGAAAAGGTAAAGAGAGAGCTCAGAAATGGAAAGAAAAGAAAAGAAATGGGGTGTGAAAGATCTCCATTTACCAAGTAAAATGCTTAGTTAGACTGTTGGATAATGGTCACCAGCCAGAAGCCAACTGAGTCAATAAAAGATAAATACACATAAGTAGTTAAGATGCTAGTGGTGAGGATCAAGTAGGTAGTGCAAGACATGCTCTGTGTTGTGGAGGATAAGGCGATGGCTATTTTAGTAGTGTAACAAGGTGGTCATACGGACTATTGAAAAAAGGGTGAATGCTGAGAGTGTTGGGAAGCACACATAGTTAGGCAGTGATGGTGTCAGGCATACTGATAGTGCAGGACATGGTCTCTGTTTTAGGTAGTTTGGAAGAAGGCTGGTGTAGCATTGTATCAGTTGTATCATAGAGACTGATAAATATGGAAAAAAGTATTCAAATGTTGGAAAATAATTAGTATGTTTATGTTGCTGTAATTCATGTAAATGATGTGGTGTTACCTACATAGTGGAAATTAGATTTGTGTTTATGCTAATTTTGTAATTTTTGCTAAATTAGGGGCTTTACAGGAAGTGGCATAGCTCCTGGTCTGTATTTAAACCAGTGTTACAGGTGTCCATTAAGCAGATCCAGTGTGCTTCCTGTTGTCTTAACTTATGTTCCAAGTTGCCTCCTCTAGGAGCAGGCTTGAGTTTGTCGATCCCATAGAATTTAAGTTTACTGATCTGGGTCTATTGATGGGACTCCAAGAAGTGGTTGGCTATCGGAGATCTTGTATTTTGATTGATAATTGCTCGAATATGTTCACTGATTGTTGTTTTTAATTTTCTGATAGTGCTTCCAATGTAAAGTTTGTTGCAAGGACAGCTGATGATGTATATAACAAATTTGCTATTGCAATTGATAAAATGTTGGATGGTGTGGATGATGCCGTTAGGTTTGGTGATAGTGGTTCTTGCATTGTCTGAGTACTTACACATCGAGCATTGACCACATTTGTAGCTTCCTTTTAGTGGTTTTTGTAACCACATGGTCTGTGTGTCAGGATTTCTGGCAAAGGTATTGCTCACAAAGTGTGATGGATTTAGTTTATCTCTAAGGTTTTTGGCTTTCTTGAAAGTGATGGTTGGCTTGGCTTCCAGTATAGTTGTGAGGTCAGGGTCCAATTTGAGGATGTTCCAATATTTGGTAAGAGTTTTCCAAATGGTTAAGTTGTTGAACTGTAATTTGTGATAAAGTTGATTTTCCTGTCTTTGCTTTCTGTAGTAGAGTTGGTTTTAGATTTAACTTGTAGCAGTGATTGCCTGGTCATTTTGAGAGATTTCTGATAACTGCTGTTGATGAGTTTGATTGGGTATCCTCTTTCGATAAATGTATGTATTGTTGTTGTGGCTTTTTGTGTGAAATCGTCTTCTTTATTGCAGTTCCTTTTAACTCTCAAGATTTCACCATAAGGTATATTGCGGATAATATGCTGTGGGTGGCTACTGGATGCATGAAGTATGCTGTTGACGGCTGTGGGTTTGGTGTAGAGTGTTGTACAGATGGTGTCATTGTCAATGTAGAAGGTGATATCCAAAAAGTTGACGCTTGTTTGGCTTTGTTCCAAAGTTAATTTGAGGTTGTAATTGTTATGATTAAGATAGTGGAAGTAATCCTGAAATGCTGCTATTGATCCATTCCAAATGAGAAGGATATCATCAATGTACATGGCCCAGAAAACGATATTATTGAGGTGAGTGAATGATGGGTGTTGCCACGCAAATTCTAGTTCATAATGGCCCAAATAAAGGTTTGCATAAGCAGGGGCATATTTCACGCCCATGGCTGTGCATTGTATCTGCTGATAGAGAGATTTGTTGAAAATAAAGATGTTGTTCTGTAATGTGAATTATAATACATAATTACAGCATATAGCATCTCCAGGATCATGTTATTTTGATAGTGAAAAGAAATGGAACGGGTTTTAAAAAAATACTCGGCAGTTGTGAGTCCTTTATCATGTAAAATGCTGATGTATAATGATGTGACATCCATAGTTATCAGCCAGTAGTCTTTGTTCCATTGTAAGTAGTTGCCCTCATGGCCTTCTATACATGTGACTGAGTTGAAGATATTCAATGGAGACATTGTGCCATGGGCCAGGTTAGCAATATTTGCATGCTTGGGCCTGTGACATGGAAATGTTTATTTCCACAACAAATTAGTGTGGCTGTGGTTTGCGCACTTTATGGTAAGGATATTGATGGGTTAGCATTGTACGTACAAAGTTTTCGAGCAAACATTGTTTGCCAATCCAAGATACGTTCTCTCAGAATATTGTTATAGGCAAGCTGAGTTGCTAGATTTCATCATTGAAGGTCATCAAGGATGTGGCTTTAGTGTGTGTGTTTCACACAGGATTTCATTATTTGTGGAATATGATATGATATGATTGGTTATGTATAACGTGCTTAATACCGAGAAGTTTCTAATTGTGGACCCGGGGATTGAACCTGTGTTGCTCCATGTCGCCTTGCTTCCAAGTTGAGCACATTGCCCCTGAGCTATCCTCCCGAGTTTTGTACTGCTTGGTTGCATGTCCAATACCTGCACCCTTCTGGCCTGCTAAGGGATGGGTGGTGGCTATGGATGAGGGCCTATTCCCACCTGCACCTCTACTACTATTCCATGACGTGTGGCAATATTACGCAGTACAGAGCATGCCACAATGATTTTGGAAGCTACAAGAGTTGCATATATCAATATGTCACTTGAGTGGTCAAAGTAGCAGGAGCATGGCTTTAGCAGTCTGAATGTGTACTCCACTATGCCCCTAGTGGCTACGTGTGCTGAGTTGTTACGTGTCTCACCTGGGATGGCTGCATTCCTGATCAGTGTCAATGGAATGGTGACACAGGTAGGCACTGGCCCCTGCAAAACAGTAAACAGTAATGTAATTACCTGCAGTGTTATTTGGTGGATTTCTATATGGCATGTGACTGCTTGTGTGTGTGCGTGATGATTGACACTCACCAATGAGCCACATGCTGCCAAAGGTTCCCGATGCCAGGGCCTGGTGTACAGGGGAATGATGCAAGATGTATTATTATGCATGCATCCTGGATATTTCGCATTAAAATGAATGATAGGTCCCTTGGCATCACATATCACATACACATTTATCGAATGGAAATATATCCTATTGCAATAAATGTGCTTTGTGCCATTGGGGGAGGCAGATTGCAGTGATACATGGGTGCATTGGATGGCTCCCAGGACCAAGTGAAATTAGCCAACTGCATAAAAAGCCAGGTCCTCTCTTTTCCTTGCCTGCCAGTTATGAGACATACCAATGTGCCTATGCACACATGCTAGGATGCAGCACAAGACCTGGTGGAGGCACTTTGATTGTGTGCCTGTGATATATCAGCAACAATGGCTGTGGTATGCTGGAATGATCCACTGGCCAGGAAGTGAAAGGCTGATAGCACTTTAACCAGAGGTTTCACAGCCTGTGAGAACATGGTGGTTGATGCCAGGTAATTCTTCCACTCCCTGACGAGATCCTGAATGATATATGGCAGGGGTGCTACATGTTCCACACACCTACTCATCTGGAATCCCAAATATTGTTGTCTGTGTGTGAAATATTCTGTCCCCACGCCTCCATCTCCTCCTCCTGCCATGTAGTAATATCAGTGCTAGGAATGCGGGATCCTGCATAGTGGTAATTTTTCAGAGGAATTGCATTGTGTGTTTTATACGTGGGATTCCATTGCACATTTGTGCTTTGCGCTGGCTGATGGGTGGCCGTTAAACATTTCTGCTTTGAAGGCAGCGTGACAGCGCAATTGATATGGAAAATTCAGATTCCTTAGCTCTCTATGGGGCATGTGTGTAGGTTGCAAAGTGCCTCCCTCCCACCCCCATTTTATTCCTCATTTTCCCCATTTTAATTAGGACTTGTGCATGTTTCGCCCACTTCTCCTTCTTTGTGCTGGCCCTACCTTCTTGCTGATTTCACGCTCGTGCTAAGCGCTCGTGAAATATAATGTGGGAAGGGCTAGTGCAAAGTCAAATCTGGGAATTGCCAAAAAATGTTTACATGGCGCGAAGTGCAGTTTTTTGGCGTAGAGTCTCTTAGCGCTGCCCTAAATATTTTGTAAATCTGGCCCATAATCTTAACGCCCCTTAGAAACTGTTTACTGAATTAGCAAAGATTTTTTAGAGTTAAACTTAACCAAATATTCCTTTAAAAGGAAGTTATGTCCATTGAATTTTTACAGTTTCCTAATAGTATATCATGATGACGGTGGCGTGGGCAACCTGAGACACCTGGTGTGCCCACTTGGGGTGTCCTTTGGCCATGTCCAGTGGTCAGTCTGCCTTGGGGAGGACCTTAAAAGCTACTCTTTGCATTTCCCTCATGGGCATATAGCGTTATAGGTTTTAGGTGATAATGCTAACCATGTTTGAGATTATTGAATTTGAGAGCTTTCAGTTTCTTGCATGTTAACAGAAAAAAACGACTACATCCCTTGCCTGAGTGCTAACAGCCTGAGTGCTAATAACTTTCTAGCGCACTGTAGCAGGATATACCAGCCTTCAAAGCCACTGTGGACCGTTGTACCGGCCGTTTATTCCTTCAGGCCTTTTTTTAACGTTTCTAGAAAGCTAGAAGCGCGCTAAAATCAGGTTATATGGATTTATTACAGTGAACAAGAGTGTGAGGCTGATTCTCTTTCTGATAACCTTAAATAAACCAAACAGGGATCTCCAACCTTTGGGTCCCCAGATGTTTTGGACTACAGCTCGCCTTCAGCCTTATGCAACATGAACAATGCTGAGGGATCATGGGAGTCGTAGTATGAAACATTTGATCAGCTTCAGGTTGCCGACCCCCAACACATGACTTAAGACTGATACCGCTAGGTTTGGAAACCCCCTGAGGCCACAACAAAACAATATAGCAGTAAAGCTAAGGGGACCTGCTTTCTTCAAACTCAGCAGTCAAACTATACAATATCATTATTGGTTTCTAGTGAATTTAATAGACAAAAGGCAATATACAAACAGACAAATATGATATAGACATAGGGCCATGGCTATCCCCTTACCGCTTTCTGGGTCCGGGTTCCCGAAATAGGGACTTACTGGGTCATTCCAACCTTGGAGGACCCGGTAAGTCCCCATTCCGGGAACCATTCCCCATTCCCATTCAAGCCCCCATAGGGCTCAATGGGAAAGGGGATGGAGCAAATAATGGTACCGCAATTTGCGGTACCGTTATTAGCTCTGAAGTCACTTAACGGGTCCTTCCATAATGCCTGGTAAAACCAGGCATTAAGGAAGGGACCCGCTAAGGGACCTCGGAATAGGGTGGTAAGGGTGGTAAGGGATAACCAGCACCGGTGCCCATACCGGTGCCGGTAATCCCTTACCGCCTACCGCGTAATGAGGCCCATATTCTCCACAAATTAGTAGGTACAAGTAGCACACAATGGCAAAGACCACTTCATAACCCGCTTCCAGCTGCACGTATAGCAATACATTCCACACCATCAGCAGTAACATTCACACCATTACAATCAGTGCGGCAATTAAAAAAATAGGCTAACTTCAAGCGAAAAAAGAGAACAAAACAAACACGGTTCTGTTACACTTGGGGCATTTGGGATTGTTCACAATAAATTAGTTGCATGCAGAGGTAACCAGGTTTAACAACTAAAACAAACACACAGGGGGTAATTTCACATGGAGCGCAGTGGAAAATAAAGGCATTAAAGCACAGTGTAATGGGTTTAGACTTTGATTTACCGCTCTGGAACATTTTCAATTACTTTCAAAGGCAGACAAGGGGCACGAAGCTTAGTAAATATTGTTGCATGCTTTCCTCCTCTATTTCAAAACTACAATTTATTTTATGTATGCATGAGATTTTCATAGAGATGCAAAACAAATGGATTGCAATACAATGTGCCCCCATTTAGCACCTGCTAATCCATTGAAAGTGAACTCTGCAAAGCAGAATTTGCAGGCAGCATTTACATTTTTTACACGACTGACTGTAATTGAAAAGAGTAAAAGCTATTTCGTCCAGCTTTACTGTTTTCTTTTGCACTCCACTTTGCAAAAGTTGAAAATTGCATGAAAGGGACCCAACAACAAGTCAATGTTAACGCTGCTGGTCCCCTACATGCAAATACCCCTTAATGTTAAATGACTCCAAAAATGTTCACCTTTTAGGAAATCACAGCACCAGAACCATGCAAAAGGAGATATTAATGATGCATCTGTAAGGCTGATGTATACTCATACCTATTTGCTTCTTACCACTATTCAAGTAAAACAAAAATCGCTCCACCGAGAAGTGAAAACCTACACGTCTGGAGACAGCCTGCGGTCAATGCTACCGCTCCAACCGAGGACCGCCTGTGGCCTGAATGGCTTAGATTGCAGGCAGCTGTAAACGTCTTTGCATTTTTTTATATCACACACACGACAGCAGCTATACAAGCTGTATTATAAGGCCACGCATGGTTATATTAGTGTGAAAAGCAACTGTACCAGGGATTTCATTTAGGGATCACCAGGGGTTGCACCTGCACCCCCTGAGGTCTCCCTGGCTACCGCTGTGTCTCCCTGGCTCCCCTAAAGAAAGAATATTTTAAAAAAAAAACTTTTTTTATTTGAGGCTCCTGGGTTGTAGCCAACAGAATGTTGCTCTTTGTTTCTGGAGTGGTTGGTTTTCTGATAGCTCTAGCCGATAGGATAGCTCAGTGGGTTGAGGGCTTGCTGCTGCAATGTGTGTGTCAGCTGCAGGTTTGAGGTTCGAATCATTCCCGGCAAGGTCAACGCAGCATTTCATCCTGCTAAGTGTGATAAATGAGTACCAACACAGGTTGGGTGTAATTGTATGTATTCTGTTATATATGAAGCACATAAGCTTAAGTGCTATATAATAACACATCCGTATCGTTTGGCCTTGGACGTCTGTTTGCATTCACAGTAATTTGGTAATGCAGGTCTATACGCACTTATATTAACTATACATTTGCTGATCCAATCCTGTATAACATGTATATCACTTTACAGTGATATTGTAACCATATTTTTAGCAGTGTACTTAGAAACAATGCTATGTGATGCCACTTCCTGTTTTGTCATGGGGTGAAAAAACGTGTTCCATCGCTTCCCGTGATGTCACCTCAGGGTGGGGTCAAATTACATCACTTCCTGTGATGTCATCAGAGGACAAGTGCCATGTGATGTCACATCCACTACCCCCTGTCATTTGGTGAAATGATGTCCCTGAACTGTACACATTTATCTGGTGGAGGAAACTCTCTCTGACGCGAGCGTGCTCACACAAACACACACACACCTCTTCTGCAGTCAAGGGAAACAAGAGACTATGGGAACAACAATTATAAATGTATTACCGTGCCACATGTTTACAGAAAGGGAGCTTGGGCACATGGGAAACAAACATTTGGAATTCATGTTAGAAAGCCAGGTTTAGGACCCAAATGTTGCGGTAGCACAGGGGCTAATTAGCTGCAGGGCCACGCCTCTGGCAAGGATGAGCAGCACACTTAGCACGCTACCTGCAGCATGCAAGTAGCGTTACATGGATATTCTCCGACACACATCGCACCCATAAAGCTCTGCCGGGATCCTAAACCCAATGTTTTGCAAACTCTGATGACTCGCCTGAGGGTTGAGGAGCACTGCCTCACACCCTCAAAGTGTGTCCGCTCAGTTTGCGCAAGGAATTCGAATCCAACTGTGGGGGAGAGGGCATTTTCAGAGCGACTTCCGTTCTCTGACGCGCGTGTACACACTGAACATCGCGTTATTCCCGTCCAGCTGCACAAGTTTTTCTGTACGCGTTTATCATGCCATTGTACTGTGGTTTCTAAAGTATCCATTTTAATAATTTTATTTTTACGCCTAAATACTGTTATATATATATTTTTCATGCATGCACACAACTAATAACTAACCCGATCTAGCCTCCAGAATTAACCTGCCTAGATTATGTCATCACCATCAAACTACACATAACTTCCTCATCTTCCTCGGATAACTTAGTTATCACACACGCAACCATACCTCCACCCGCTTTTTTTTGTACTTCCCTATCAGTCCTTTCTCAATTTTCTCCTCATTCTCCATAACCCATGTCTATTGTCTTACTTTATTTGTATTCATGTATATGGTTATAAAACAAACCTTTCGCAGAAATAAATAGAAATGTAATAACATATACAAAGAACAACATATTGTAAATTCGTACTACAGATTGATACACAAATGATAAGGAAACAATTAGTATAAACAAGCATTAAATACAGGAATTGCCTCAGTAAACAATTAAAACGCCGTCAATATTAACCAAGGCGATTTGATTCAATGCTTCTTTCCCTACATGGAAAGCCACTGCAGTCATGACAATACTCTCAGCACCATATATTCAGCTCCAGAATTGCTCTTTCTGCATGGAGCAGATGTTGTTTACAAAACAGCTATAGCTCTTAATATAATATGCCATTAAAATGTGACATTTTAGGTGAGGAGATGGCGAGACGACTCGGGCTTCAGATTGCATAAGCGGCAAGTTCTTTCATGACGTGCTGATTTACTCCAGCGGCCAGTATGTTCCTGAGTAGGTAGTATATTTAAACAGGTATTAGTCAATTTGCTCTTTTATAATCGATCGAAAGGTACATTTTGATGATTATAAAAAATACTGAACACATGGAGCGGGGGTTGCAGGGATGTCCTCTTCTCCCCATGTTCAGTATTTTTGGCCTTGGGAGGTTGAAGGGGTGTCACCCGCTTCCTGAACATCGGAGGCATGGGACCCAAAAAAAAAGGGACCCTGCGGCACCGGATCCATCCTGCGTTAGAGAGGCTGATCTGACACTACAGAGGAAGCAGAGGCGAGCAAGCAGGTAAGTAGGGGAGGGGGCACGGGGTTGGGGATGGGAGTGAGGGTGTGGGTGGTGTAAGGGACTTTAGGGTATGTGTGGCAGAAGTGCAAAGCGATTCATGGCAAACTTGCCTACGGTCAATTCCGCCAAGAATAATTGCACTTCAGTGAAACAACCCAAATCCTTAAAACATATATATATATATATATATATATAATAAATCAGCAGATATATAGTGAGGATCATTTAGTTAAATAGGTAGGAAGATTGTCACAGCAAAATACTTGCACACTAAAAACCCTATAATTTACTCTTGACTTAATAAGGAGATGTTAGAGATACAATCATAATTAATATTCTTCTTTTTAAAATAATATGGGCATCAGGGACTGTGATGAAATTATCCAAATCAATGTCAATATTTTGGAAATGTTCCATTGATATTCAACTCAGTTGAATTAACAACCTGTTAGTACACTCCTTATTATATAGTCAGGCTAAATAGATTAATAGATTGTTTGCAACAGGGGGAGGAACAGATGGGGAGGTACAGCTTACATCGCTGATGCAACCAAAGGGAGCGGATGGATGGAACCCCGAGTTCACATCGAAGGGCCTCCACCGGGACTGAGGAAGGTACTCCTAAAATAGATCTTAACCTTTTCCCCTTCCGATCTATCTGCCCAAGTCATCTGCTCGGGAAGAATGGCCAAACTATTTAGGATCCCAGGAAGAATGCTCTTGCGGTAGATGGCAAGTAACCCCTTGTTGCGAATAAAATGCTTACGTATCAGCCATTTCTTCGTTATTTTGCCTTAGACAACCTTATCTACAAATTCTTGTAATTTACACGTAAACAAAGAAAATAAGTTGTGCCCACTCACTCCTTTCTCTGGACTTCGTTATTATTGTGTGCACCTAAGAGCAGAGGCACACTAACCATTAAAAGTATACTAATAATGTCATATGAAGAGTTAAGCAGTTTAACATATAAGAAAGCACAAAGCCTGGGGTTCACCCCAGAAAAGGCCAACGCCATTTTGAATTCAATAAGAGACACCAGGAGTAGCTCATCCACTATTGATCCCAACATAAGAATCAAAACACTTGAACGACTTATTCGTAAAGAAATACATAGGAAATTGCACGCTGTCACTTTAACCAAATTCAACAGAGCACAAAGAATTCCATGTGGTTTAAGAATCCCATTGAGACCGACCTTACGTAAGAGAGCAGAGACTTTGTCAACAAGTGGGAACAAATTTTGAGCAAGTGTTCTCTAGATTTAATATTGTTGACCATTCAAGAACTTTCCAAAGAATTGCATAAACTCACGACCGAAATTTCTGAAATACAAACAGAATTAACAACAGTCTTAACTGCGACAGATTTAGAGAAAATCTTGGAAGATATTGTCAGGTGTATTGACCCACGTTTGAGTCATTAAGCTGCAACATTTGGTGCTGTGGGCTTAGAAAATCCAAGATGGCCAAAAAGCCCACATGTGCGCCAGAATCCAGGAGAACTGCGCAGTTGGCAAAAGACCACTCTAAAGATTCAACCTTCTTGTGGGGGGGTTCCACATAACCACTCTAATGTCAGGATGCCTATCAGGACAATAGCAAAAATCTCCTGTCAAATTCAAGACAACTCAAAAATGGATGCAGTACCGACAAATTCCCCAAGTCGGCGCTAGCGGTCTAAACTATGACAGGAGAACTGGCTGACAAAGGGACCTGAGTCAACAGGGACTTCAAAGCATGTTGGTTAATTGAAAATCTTAGCCACCTGCTGTTCACAGAGGCCAAGAGGCTGGGAAACCTTAACACCTCAGAGATTCCCACACCAGGAGGCAGGATATCACATGACCCTGTTGATTGATTGAGGAGAGACTTCCAGGCAGCCTGCTGGAGCCCACACAAAAGGCTCTTTCTGTTGAATGGGGTATGTTAATTTTGAGTGTTTCCTGTCAACAGCCCTCTGCCAGCAAGGAGAGACATGTGATCACTGACCCACCCAGACTTCTGGAGGCGGACCCAAACACTTTGGGGAGTTGAATTGCAACAAATATATATTTTATAGAAACAGTGATAACTTATTGTAACCAAATGACAGGAATGTACAAATTTGAGAGTCTTAGTTTGAAAAATGCCCTCACGATTTGAGTCCAAACTCCAATTTGTACCATGTTCTGGGGCAAAACCCCGCTAATTATGAATATTGTAGACAATGTATTTAAGCTAGAGACATGGAAAGTTACTGGGATATATGTGGAAGGGAAATGTACCTTTGTATAATTTTTGATGAAAAACCAATGTTGCAAAACCCACTAAAATCGAAAATAAGTTGCCATTTTTGAATGCAAGCTCATAGAAACGTCAGAGGGGGAACATAGACTACCTTAAGCAAGGTGTAATATGTACATGTAATTTCAACAAATTGTGTATCTGGGAAATATGTATTTGAATCAAATATAGATTTGTGGGCAAATTGACCAGGGGAGGATCCTCTGACCCATAAACAGACCTCATCATGATGACAATCCATTTCCTTCCCCCAATCATGGGAGAGGGGAGAATTGGGCCAATGACAAGTAGAGAGGGGCAGGCTCAGTTATGCCACGCACACACCCACTTTCAAAACACATAAAAAGAGAGTGCTGGGAAAGGTAGGGAGATTCAATTCCATTTTCTGCGGGACGCTCTGCCGGGAGACTCCAGACTTCACATCCATCAATCTTCAGAGACCAGAAATTTACTTCAGAACTTAAAGAAAGGGCCTAACCCAGAAACTGAGAACTCTTCTCAGCAGGCCTCAGCATCCTTAAAATCATTTGCAAACTATTCCACAGCCGGGCGAGCTGTTTGAATTCTGTGCCAAGAACTTTTGCCGGAACCGCAGACCAGACCCAGACCCAGACCGCTGTGAGCAGAACCAGAGATCCGGATCGCTGTGAGCAGAACCGGTGCCTGATTGACCGCCGAGAAGAGAGAACCGCCGCTGGACGTGTTGACCAGATCCCTGACAAGGCCTATTTCAAATTTATATTGTGAGTACCTAGCAGAACTGTGCAGAACCAATCTCTTAGTTAAAATAATCTAATTCAAGCTATTTTAACCTAAGTAGAACTGTCTCCTAGAAATCATGTCATCTGTCATTTTTTTTTAACTTTTATTTTTGCTGACAGAGGCAAAAGGCATACACACACATCCGATCAATAGACACAAATTTGTTGCATATACAGGTGAATACAGAGCATATAGGCAAAATTATGGTAACAGCGGTTGAGTAATAACATATCACAGAGCACCAAGATGCCGAACAGCAATAGGGACGTTAGGGGGATTCATCCACCGAGGAAGTGTCATTTAAGCTAATCAAGTAGCTGTTGAATGCAGACCATATGTTTCGAGAACGAGAACGTACTGGGAGCATACCCAGAAACTCCTCCTCACAGTTTCGGGACCAGGTGAGTAAATTTAACCATTTCTGGAATGTGGGGGGGTCGGGGTTCTTCCAGCTTTGTAGGACACACTTTTTGGCTATGATACAGCTTACATTTAAGAACTTAATAATGTCTCTCGCATCCCCGGCCTGCCACACTCCAAACAGAACCCCCATTGGATCAGGGTCCACCTCAGTGTCAGTGATCTCAGACAGTGTCTCTATGACTTTACTCCAGAATTTGGCCAGTTCCGGGCAGCCCCAAAACATGTGCAAGTGGTCAGCGCCCTCCGCACCGCAGCGGAGGCACAGCTGAGGATCGGAGCAAGCAAACCTAGACACTTTACCTGGAGTGTAATACAGCCTGTTGAGCAGTTTATATTGTATGGTGTGGTAGCGTAAGTTTAGGGACACTCTGCTAGTATGGGAACACATCTTCTCCCACTGTTGATCAGTAAGTACCAGTTCCAGCTCGGAGGCCCAGTCATCACGGGCCCTGGACGGAAGTGGAGAGGGTGAGGTCAAGAGGAGCTTATATAATGAGGAAACCACCCCGCGGGCGCCACCCGAGTTGGCGATGTAAGCAATCGCAGGAGAGTCCCAGGGTTCAATGGGGAAGACAGGCCATGCATTTCGGAAGGCAGCGCGGAGTCTGTAGAACTGCAGGAGCTCCAGAACGGAACCCGAGTGCCCCGGCCTCCACGTCTGCGGTGTTATAAACTGTCCCTCTGGATAGAAATCGGTAAGGGCGCGGTATCCCAGGGCCCCCCAATGGCGCGCCAGGGCGGTGTCATGCGTGGGCTCCAGCCTGGAAAACCTCCAGGCGGGGAGCCATTTGTAGTACGGACATTGCTCATCGCAAGTTTTGAATATCTGGCCCCAAGCCTGTACCGTGGTCCGTACCGGATCAATGGGAGAGTCCGGCACATACTGCCGGTTTAGAATCAAGGACATGACATCAGTGCCTGCCCCTGCCAGAACCTCAAGTTTGACGTGGGGACGGGGTGGGGGCCAGGGTACCAGTAAGATGCGAACTGCGCCTGTGAAGCAGTCCAATATCGCAGCAAGTCTGGGCCTGTGAAACCCCTCTGTCGTAGGGTAGTGACATATCCGACCACTTTTTACGCACCGCGCCAGAGTGCCACAGAAATTGAGCAAACAATTTATGCAGGTTCGTAAAATATTTCCTACCCGGCCAGACAGGAACATTACCAAATATGTACAACAACTTGGGTAGCAGGATCATTTTTACCAGCGAGAGTCTGCCGGCTAGTGATAGTGGAAGGGTACGCCAGCGCGTGACTTTGGCCTCGGCTTGCTCAGCTACTGCCTGGTAGTTGTCTGCTAGTAGAGATTCTTTGGAGAGGGACACCTGGACTCCCAAGTACTTAATCGGTACTTGGAGCGGGTACTCGGTGGTGGGCTGGATCGTGGAGCTAGTGAGGGGTAGGATCTCAGATTTCGTATAATTTATAGTGAACCCTGAGTATGTGCCTATGCGGATGACGTCACGTAAGATCGGGTCCAGATGAACAGCTGGGTCTCTTATAAAGAGTAGCACATCGTCCGCATACAGCGAGATGATCTCAGGGGAGTCCTTCAACCGCACCCCCCTCCGCGCATGCCGCTCCCTGACGTAGTCGGCCATCGGCTCGATTGCCAAGGCGAAGAGGTTCGGGGAAAACGGGCAGCCTTGTAGGGTACCTCTAAAGAGAGGGAACAGACCGGACATCTGAGAGTTAACTCGCACCCTGGCTACCGGGGAAATGTACAGTAACCTAATGTATGCTATCATATTGGGCCCTACCCCCATATTTTCCAAGACCAACCAGATGTATTTCCAAGACACCATGTCAAATGCCTTCTGGGCATCCAGTGTGACCGCAACCGCACTCGCCCCTTGGTCAATACGTGCCATGATGTTAAGCAGCCTCCTATTGTTGTGGGATGTTGATCTTCCGGGTACAAAGCCTGATTGATCATCGTGGACCATGTACGACATGACCGGGAGGAAGCGGTTGGCAATCACTTTGGCAAAGATTTTGGTGTCCAAATTCATCAGTGAGAGGGGCCTATATGATCCACACTCGTTAGTGGGTTTACCGGGTTTGAGCAGGACCGTGATGGTGGCTTCGCGCAGCGAAGGGGGAAGAGTGCCCAGCCGAAGTGACTCGTTCCAAACCTCAAGCAGCTTGGGAGCCAAGATGGCCACATGATCCTGGTAGAACTCAGCTGTCAGCCCGTCGGGACCAGGTGCTTTTCCTTTAGGGAATTTAGATATAGCCTCAACTATTTCATCCAGCAGGATGGGGGAATCCAATTGGTCCCTGGTAGCGGGGGAGACGATAGTCATGGGGATCTGCTCGAGGAGGTCATGCATTTGGGACTCACTGTGCTCGGGGGATTGGGTGTACAGCTCTGAGTAAAAGTCTGTGAAGACCTCCAGAATATGTTGGTCAGACCACCGTTCCGACCCCAGGCTGTCCTTGATGCAAGTTATCTGGGTTTGGCCCCACTAACCCCTGTCCAACGTAGCCAGTGTCCTGCCAGGTCTGTCCCCCTCTCCATACCTACAAGCCGCCTGTGGGCGACTGAAGTATTGGACTTCCCTGGTGGCTTGTCCATTGAAAAATTGGAGTTCCTTGCTGATCTGGGATAGAGCCGCGGGGTCGATAGATGTAGGATGAGCGCTCTCAAGTTTGCGTAATTTGGCTTCAGAGCGGGCAAGGGCAGCCCTAATGGCCTTGAGGGTTCCCGCCTCCCTAGATATGGACATTCCCCTGATGAAGACTTTGAAAGCTTCCCACCGAACCCCTGTAGAGGTAGATTGAGGTGTATTAAGTTCAAAGTAGGACTGGATAACGGACAATATATCAGCCTTAAATACTATGTCCTGTAAGGCCAAGGACTTGAAACGCCAAGAGTTAATTGTAGGGGCGAGCACGCCCAAGTCTATAGATAGCCGGATCGGTGAGTGGTCCGACAGGGTGCGCGCCAATATTTGAGTTTCCAACACCCTCCCTAGCAAAGAACTAGACAGGAAGAACATATCAATTCTGGAGGAGCTGT
The DNA here is from genome assembly GCF_040938575.1 of Ambystoma mexicanum. Taxonomy (NCBI): domain Eukaryota; kingdom Metazoa; phylum Chordata; class Amphibia; order Caudata; family Ambystomatidae; genus Ambystoma; species Ambystoma mexicanum. Next base: position 453,952,519 of record NC_090938.1, read on the forward strand.
CATGCACCGAGGAATAATGAGTATATTCCCGCATCTGCGGGTGCATTACCCGCCAGGGGTCTCGAATGTCAAGGGCAATGCTATGTGCAAGGAGCTTGCGTGCCGCATTGGAAAGGAGTCTGGGGGCCGTGCCAGTTCTGTCAAGTGTGGTATCTAAGATAAAGTTCATGCTCCCCCCCCAAATGATCTGCACCCCTACGTATCCCAGCAGTATGGAAGCAATCCGGTCAATAAAGTCGGGAGAGACCACATTGGGGCCATACGTATTAACCAGTAAATAGTCCCTGTTCGCTATTGCGCAGTGTAGGATAATGTACCTTCCCTTTGGATCGATGTAGCTCTTGTGGAGTACAAACTTAAGTGACCTGTAGACCATTGTCAATACCCCTCTGGCGCGGTTCGAATAAGCCGTGCAGTACCTGTGTGGACCCCATGCAGGTGCGATGCACCTAGCTAGCGGGCCCCCACAGTGTGTTTCTTGCAATAGTAATATCTTGCAACCATGTCTGTTGGCGTGGGCTATGATTTTGCGCGCCTTGGTGTAGTTACTTAAACCCCGGATATTCCAGGACATCACTGTTGTGGACATTACAGGAGACTAAGGTACATCCCACAACCGCTGTAGGAACTTACACAGTGAATGAAGGGAGCCCCCACGAGGGTGCCCCGATGTCATGCGCTTTGCCAAACCGCCCCTGTCATTTACAATATTGTTACCCCAGACCCCAACCATACCACCCCCCCTCCCTCACTGCCCACCCACAAAGTGCAGTGGAAATCACCCCCCCCGGATGCACGTGCCAACAACTAACCCGACCATCACCAGGAAGTAAGGGTTGGTGGGCGAAATCCAACAGGGATATGCCCTTTCCAGGGCCCAACTGGGGCCAACTAGCAGTAGCATCCAATAAAACATAAACATTGCAATTGCAGTGAGATGCGCTGTTGCCGTGTGGACGGCTACTTAAACATTGCGTAAGACAGCATGAGCGGTCAAATAACAGGTTTCGGCGGAATACGGAGTTTTTGTAGGGTCCCAACGCTAGTCTCCAGCACCCAAGCCGGGCCACGGCCCGTAAGTAAATTAAGGGTACCCAGACCGCATGGTTGATGATAGAAAATTGCCATTGACCCATGCACATTGAAGGATTACCAGTCAGGTGAAGCAGTGACAGACTAAGCTACATCTGGTCAGTCAGCGCCGGCGTGGTCAGGCACCGGATTGTGGAGTGGTATGTGAGCCTCGATGAATTTTGCCGCTTCATCCGGGACAGTGAAAAAGTATAGTTTATTATTGTGAGTAATTTTGAGACGTGCCGGGAACAATAAGGCATACGGGACATTGCGTTCTCCAAGCAGTTTCTTAACCCCAAGGAATTGGCGCTGCTCCCTCTGCACCACAATTGAAAAGTCCGGGAAGATCCTGATGGTGTGGGACTCATGGCGCAAGTCTCCCCTCTCACGGGCCAGCCGGAGGATAAGGTCTCTGTCCCGATAGTTGAGGATCCTGGCAATGATGGGCCTTGGGATATCCCCCGGCTTGGGCCGCGGAGACAGGGCCCTGTGCGCACGCTCGACAGTAAAGTACGGTGAGAGATTCGGGTTGCCTAGTAGATCCTTGAGTAGAGCTTCGACGGCGTGTTCCATGCGGCCCTTAAGTGCGTTCTCAGGGACCCCGATTATACGTAGGTTATTCCTACGGGAGCGCGATTCTAGGTCGTCACACTTGGCTCTCACACTTTTCATGTCGCGCGACAGGGAGGCGATGGTATTCTGCAGCACATGAATCTCGTCCTCGTTCGTGGATATCCTACTTTCGGCCTCGGTAATTCAGGTGCCTGCCTGGTCCACTCGGGTTTTAAGAGAAGCAAGATTGGCGTTAATGTCGTCCAATTTTTTCGTGGAACGAGGCGAAGTTCTTGGCCATGGATTCCATAAGTGTGGTCAGATCGGGGGTTCTCGCCCCAGAGGGAGTGTCACTTTCCGGGTCCTCCTGCAAGGACGATGCGTGTCCCATCTCCTCCCTCGGGACTGATTTGGCAAATTTATCCATGGTTCCCCTCCCACAGACCCCCTTGGTTTTATTTGGCATTGTGGATAGAAACACAGAGATGGCGGATGGCCGCTGGGGCAGACGACGGAGTGGAGGGACCAGTCGAGGGATCCAAACAGTGAAAAGCCAAGGGTGCCGCACCAGTGGCCCCCCGAAGACCCGGCTCCGCGTGGCAGAGCGTGCAGATATGGTAGGTAGAAAAGGCAGCCCAGGCAGATTATAGAAGCAGTGGGGTCGGGGAGGCTGCAGGAGAGTAGGAAGCCAAGGCCGTGTAGGAGTCGACAGGAAAGGGCAAACAGCCCTAGCGAGCGAGCGGCTCCCTGATAATGAAGCCGGACAGTTGTTTTATAGAGGTCCCCCTCCAATCATGTCGGAGAATACTGAGTAGAAGCCGTTTGCCAGGTGGCCCCGGTGGAATGGGAATGTGCAGGCTCGGTACCCCACCGGGCCCGAGACACGGCGGCCCCCAGTAGCCCGTATATGGTGCGGTCCGGGCCCCCAGTATGGGAAGCGGTGCAGCAGCTTGCGGCCAGAGATCCAGGTCTTCCGGGGGTGCAGGCCGCTCAGATGACACACAGGGCAGAGTGAGAGGGCCAGGATTCACAGGAGCAGCCAGACAAGTAGATGGGGGTCCGCCCAGTGCACCCCCCCCGCTCCTCACCTCCTTAGTCCAGTAATGTGAGTCACACAAGCTCAGGGTAGCCAGGCTCCAGCCAGCCGCCTAAACGAGATGAGCGCTCCGGTGCTGTATGCAAGGGGAGAAGTGGCAGGCGGGGTCCCAGTCAGGTCGCCACGCCGGGGCGAGCTCTCCGGCGCTGATAGCAGGGGAGAGGTGGGGTCGCCCCCCAGCAGGCCGCGTGTTGTCAAGGCGGTCAGGCTCCAGCACAGCCGCCGCACAGAGACGAGCGCTCCGGCGCCGACTGTGGAGGAGGAGGCGAGAGCACGCGGGTCCCGGCAGCGGACCTCCGCTCGATGGTATCCTCAGGGGAGCTGCCGCACCCGGTGGCCAGAGGCCCCCCAGGCGGGCAGTCGAGGCCGCGCACACCGGCCCCGCGCCCCGCGGCCGCCGCCTGCGGCTGATGAAGGAGGGCAGGGGACGGGAGCCAGGCGCCCGCCAAGGCCCGGCGTGCCAACCACCAGCAGGCCCAGAAATCCCGTTCGCAGGCTTCCCGGGGCCGATTCGGGTCGGGATTGCAGCAAGATTGCCAGAAGAGAAGGGGTAACAGCTCCACCAAAGATAAGGCAGTGCAGGCAAAAGGAACCGCAGTTGATGACGGATTTCAGCCAGAGCCACACGGAGATCAAGGGCTAGGCAGCCATCTTGGGCTGCTCCACAGCGCCACCCCTGTCATCTGTCATTTTTAAAGCTGCAAGCTGTCACCTGTCATTTTGAGTTTTACTTTAAATCCGAAAATCTACCTTTATTAAATCGTCCGTATCTCTGGAACCGTTTGTCCTAGGAACACAATTTTCATTTTAAAGCTGAGATTCTAGGCTTTCCAACGAACCTAGAACCGACTTCCTACTCCCTATACTTTTTCCGCAATCGCGATTTACGCACTCGCGAAATTTACCGCAATTTGCGATTTTGGCTCAATTTCTCTACTTGTCAAAATAGCAGCTCCATTCTTTCCTTTGTTAAAATCCGTTTGCAACCTGGTAATAACTCATGAGCATTGCTAAAGTGAGCCTGAACTAATACCAACAAGCACCTCTCACTCACCCTGAATCTCTAGAGGGAATTAAAATCAGTTAGCACATTTTTCCATCCATTGCCATCACATTTAAAAGCATTTTGGGCCTGTGTTTCAAACTCTACCTGTTTTCTCTAAGCTTGCTGGGGGGGGAACTGAGTTCTGTATTGTATTTGATTGTATTCCTGAAGACTGTGTGTGTTACTTCCATCTCCTTGCATTGCATATGGGGGGGGTGAATTGACACCAGGGGAAAATTGAACATATTATCTATTGTGAAACCATATCAGTTTATTTTCTGTACTACATATATTCCACCTTGCATTTCCTTGAAACCATAAAGCATTTCAGCTACCTCATCCTCTATACTACTCCTAAGTAATCAAGTGTACCACTGTAACATTACCCATTGTATATCCACATCATATGTCTAAGTGTACTATCAGATATTTTGTTATAAAAGTGTGACATATATATATTGTTTAATTTTTCAAATAAACCTTTTAATTTGCAAAACAAACCTACTTCTTGGCTCATAGGGCTCAGGGGGATTCTAAGAGGGGGGTGTTATACAAGGGTTGTCATCCAGAGTACTGAACTGGACATAGAAATACATAAATAAGGGTTTTTCTCAGCATCCCAGACCAGGCATTGACTTAGCTGTAGTGTTGATTGAATATCGCTTACAATATCAATACCAATCTTACCGAATATCGAACAGAACTAGAAAACAAAATAATACGCAAATTCCGGAGGGACACATACGACTACCTGAATTATGAAGTTTACAGTTGGGTGAATAAATATAATCAGAAACCCACAACCAGAAACTCTACAAGTTCATCAGATCCCGCCACTAGTGGATCAGAGTCAACAAACACCGAACAACAAGACGCAGGAGAAGGAACCAGCAGCAATACCAGACGCCCCACCAGAAGAGGGTTTAATCCAACTAACACTTTTTTGGGCAGAGGCCCAAGGGGAAAAGGACCAGGAGGGGACAAAGACAGAAATCAACAGTGCCGGAATTCTCGGCAGAACCCCAGGAAAACCTAGTGGTCTACTTATCCAGTTATCAATTAAGCAAAGAAGAGAACAACCTATTACAAAAAGGACTCAATTTCGTTCCAACATATCACTCCAACTTATTTGAAAAGAAAATTGAACTCTTTAAGTTTTCTAGAAAACTCAGACTCAAAGCATTTTCGCAACAATGGAAGAGGAGATTATTGAACATCCATCTCAAGAAACTAAATACAAGGAATTCAAGCCAAAAAGCACCTTCATACCACCAGTTAATTACCCAATTATCGATTTATTTCAAAGGATGGTCACCACCGACTTCAAGAAACTTTCATACAAATCACCACACAACAACAATTTCAGCAGAAAAGATTTAAATATCATCCAAAAGTTGCTCTACAATGACAATATGACGTTCAAACCAGCGGACAAAGGGGGTGCCCTGGTTATACAAGATACTAAAGACTATGGTGGTCATTACGAGTCGGGCAGTAGGAGATACCGGGCACCGGTAAGGAGACCGGGAGACCGGTGCCGGTAATCCCCTACTGGCTGATTCCAAGGTCCCCTAACGGGAACCGCAAGGGATGTGTGGTCGGACCACACGTCCCTTACGAGTCCCGTTAGGGGACCAGGCCGCTAATTACGGGTCTGCCATTAGCAGGGCTGTAAATAGCGCCTTCCCCATTCCCATTGAGCCCTATGGGGGCTCAAATGAGAATGGAGAATGGTTGGTGCAATGGGGACTTACCGGTCCCGCCAGGGTCGGACTAGACCGTTAATCCCCATTGAACCACAACGGACTCGGTCCCGTTATTGGAGGCAGTCATGGCGCAAATAGCACCATGACCACCTCCAAACTCGGAATGAGGCCCTATGACCAGGAATGTTCACAACAACTCATGGATAGATCTATATACAGCCCTACAGAAAGAGATCCTACCAATTAAATCAATCAGAACTTGGTACAAATATTCGATCTGGCTGAACAGAATAACTGGATAACAGAAAAAACTTGCCGATTTCTAACCACAATAAATCCAAGGGTACCTGTGTTTTACACTATTCCAAAAAATTCACAAGACATTATCCAAACCCCCAGGCAGACCCATTTTGTCTGCAACAAATAGCATTTTACAACCACTAGGAACGTATTTGGACTACTTTCTTCAACCCATCATACACAATATCAAGACTTATATCAAAGACACTACTAATTTTCTCAATATTCTGGCAACCATAACAACACAAGATAATATCATACTTTTTACTGCAGATGTACAAAATTTATACACCCCGATACCACACAACCTAGGTCAGGAATTTGTTGAATGGCTTTTACTAAATACCGGTGATATTGGAGCATCCAAAGAATTTCTAATGATTCTACTAGAGTTCATTGCAGAAAATTCCTATTTTAGATACAAGGAACAATACTATCTACAGACAAGTGGTACCTCAATGGGGGCTATCATGGCTCCAAGTTATGCTAACAGCTTCATGTATACATTTGAGACAGAAAATATCCTGAACCACAACACCTGGAAACAACACCTCCAATATTGGGGAAGATACATAGACGATGTATTCGAAATCTGGCAAGGAACAGATGAAGAGTTCTCTCAATTTACGGAATTCTTGAATACAATTGATGACCATATACAGTTCACCATGACTCACAGCAAGAATAACGTCAACTTTCTAGATGTCACTGTGATGTATAAGAATTCACAACTTATCACAACCTTGTACCGTAAATCCAGTGATCGCAATAATCTACTACATCGTCTAAGTTTCCACCCACCAAACACTCTAAAAAGTCTTCCGTACAGTCAACTACTAAGGGTTAAAAAAATAGTACAAAAAGAAACCGAATGTCGCAAACAAATACAGGAAATAGCAACAAGATTTCTACAAAGAGGTTACTCATCAGAAGAAATCAATAACTCAATATCCAAGGTAAAAGCATCGGATAGAAAATAGATATTGGACAAAGTTCCCACAACAAAAGAAACACCATTAATTTACGTGACTAAATATTCCACAGAAAGTTACAAAATTTAAAAAAAATGTTTTGAAACATTTGCATTTTCTATCAGAAGACAGAATTTTGGGAAACATTTAAACAGTTCTGCCTATGTTTGCTTACACCAGAAGTAGGAACATAAGAGATATGCTAGTGTGTAGTGATGTTCCAATGTGCAAGCAAAGACCAAAAAAGAAAGGCACTTATCCATGCCTAAACTGCTCAAATTCCCACATGGTCCAGAAAGGAGACATTGTATTTCACCCCAACTCAGGACGATTTTTTTTCTAAAGAAATTCACAACATGTGATACCACGAACGTGATATACAGCATTATGTTCCCATGTGGCAAATATTATGTGGGTCAAACAACACGCAAGGCCAAGGTGAGATGGAACGAGCATCGATCAAACATACGCACAGGAAATATGAAATCACCTGTATCAAGACATTTCAAAGAAGCTAAACACCAAATAGCACAAATCAAATTCCAAATTATTGATGTTCTAGAATCACCACAAGGTGTCAAGGTGGACATTAACCGACTTCTGAGTGAAAAAGAAACTTTTTGGATTGAACAACTGAACTCTTTACATCCAGGGGGTCTTAACGAGGATTCTAATTATACATGCTTTCTTTAATTTGATATAGCAATCACACTCTCAAAAGAGGTTTTAAACAATTGAGGTAGAATATAACAGTTATGAAAGATAAGTATATGTACAGACATGCATGGGAAGAATACTACATTCACAGTCTACTCCAGCATATATAATGTTTTGTCTGTGTAGAATGTGTGGAGTCACCATTCGGATGGGGTGTCACGTCTCCCTTTGCTCGCCCCATCAAGAACCGCACAACCACACGCCCCACACCACACCTAACAACAAGAGCAGTCCTTGCACATAGAAGGAACCAGCAGTTTGCCTGGCGTAGGAGGACACCAGCCTGTAGCCCCGGCGTCTACCGTCCTTTGTTTCGCTGGCAGTTACCATGGAGGTGTGCTCACGGCTGGTCACGCCCACGGAGACTCCCACGGCAATGAACATCCAGCGTTCCGTGACCACGTGATCACGTCACGTCTCACACGTTCATGAGATTCATCACGTGGTTACTTAATCAGTTTAAAAGCATCTTGGCAACGTGGGTACAGAGCTTCACAGCTGATCTCTTGAGGGTTGTGTAGCGCTTTGGTTTACCTGTTTCTGATCACAGATTTTGCGACCTCGGACTGTTCTTCGGATTTGTCTTGCCTGCCCCTCGGATTTCTGTTTCTTGGATTCCGCCTTGTTACCTTGACTCCTTGACTTTGGAACTCTCTTGCACTGCTTTTGGATTATCCTCTCTGAACTTAGAATCTTGGAACTTGGTTTTGACCTTCTTGTCTTTCTGGTCCATCTACATCAGACCCAGGTGTGTCTCACCTTCGAGCCGTGCAGAACGCCTATTCACCACCATCAACTATCTGTGGCTCTTACCACACTTAGGACCCTACTTGCAATACTCCTGGATAAGCCTTGTTAATACTGATTGTTACCCGTATCAATTGCACTACTCCTGTTTAACCATTAACCATTGCCTTGCAGTGGTCAGGGGTCCTTCTCGCGTTGCTGCTACCTGATTGACGGCTCAACACACCTGTGGCCTCAAAGATTGCACAGACAGTGTATCCTTTCTGTCTGTGCGGTACTTGGGGATGGAGGTTCAATAATCTGCATGACCATCAAGACCAGAACAGACTGTGAAGCCCTCCTCGTCGTCCAGATTATGGATACCTCCTCCGGGGACCCTGTGGCCGCTCTAATGCAAGCGGTTGCGGCCCTTAGGACTGACATGGCCACAGCCACAACGGCTATCCGCCATAGACTCGATGCCCTACAAAGCACATGTGCCCCTTGACCCGCAGATGCCGAGTTTGGCGACCCCACCCCCCCAGATCCGCCTGCACATCCGTCCACAGCACCCACAATTCCCACTCCAGTGGTCCTTCCAACTTCCTTTCCTCTTGCTGCCCCCGAACGTTATCAGGGGGATCCCAGGAAATATCGTACCTTTCTCAACCAGTGCAAACTTCACTTCTTGTGTAGACCCCAGCTTTTTCCTGACTCTGTTACCAAGGCAGCTTTCCTTTTTTCTCACCTGTCAGGTGTAGCGGCCATTTGGGCGAACCCATTACTAGAGAGCAATCACCCTGCTCTATACAATTTTGATCTACTGGTGACAGAAATGGCAAAGGTTTTTGACACTAGGTATAAGGCACAATCCCGAGACCTGGAATTGCTTGACCTTACACAGGGAAAACAAACTCTGATTGAGTACATCACCTGTTTTAATCAATTGGCTGCAGAGACCTCGTGGCCTGAAGAAAAGAAAGCCATAGTGTTCTACCGTGGTCTCTGTAGCCACATGAAAGACGCTCTTTCTGTAGTGCCGGCTCTTCCCTCGGTCTTCTCTGAGTTAGTGGATCTGGCCCTACAGGTGGACGCTCGCAGGTCTGAGAGGAAAGCAGAGACGGCTTTTTCCAATCAGACACTCCCAGCCCCATCCGTCTCTGCTCCGGAACCCATGCAAATCGGCGGTATCCGGAGTCCCATCACTCAGGTCGAACGAGAACGTCGGAGAACCGATAACGCCTGTTTCTATTGTGGTACTTTAGGGCACTATGTTAAAGAATGTCCTCGCCGCCCTAAAAGTAAAACATCAGGTTTTCAGAAGGCTCTCCCCTAGGCATGGGGGTACGGGCGAGTCCTTCTCTGACCCCTAATGAACCTGTATTTGGTCCCATCAGACCGATTGCGGTCCAGGCCCAGCTGAAACCAGCCCGATATTTGGCACACTCAGTACAGATTGTGATCGACTCCGGGGCCACTGGCTGCTTTATTGATATTTCGCTGGCTCACGACCTTAATTTACCCTTGATCAAGAAAAAGTATCCAGAGCCGGTACAAGCGGTCGATGGTACCTCACTTGTCTCTGGTCCCATTGAGTACCAGACCGCTCCCATGTTAGTGGTGATTCAGGGCACGCATCAAGAGATGCTAGCGTTTGATCTCATTTCTACGCCGCAGTTCGGTATCATTTTAGGCATTCCGTGGCTCAAACAACACAATCCCTTGATTAACTGGGGCAATGGACAGGTCACCTATGAATCTGAAGTTTGCCCACACTTCTGTTTGATCGAGTCCGCTACGATTTCATCCCCGGCCACTGTCCTTGGGGCTATGGCCTCCGCCAGCCTTGAGGAGACAGATCCATCTATGAACATCCCACACACTGTAGGGGCCATTACAGCTGCGATTCCTGCTGTCTATCATGAATTCCGAGAGGTATTTGACAAAGTCACGGCAGAAGGCCTACCACCACATCGACCCTATGATTGCCCCATTGATTTGGTTCCTGGGGCAACTATACCAAACGGCAGAATATACTCCTTATCTCCATCGGAAGAGTTGGTACTCAAGGAATACATCAAACAAGCCCTACGCCTAGGTCACATACGACCCTCTAGCTCTCCAGCTGCTAGTCCGATTTTTTTTGTGCCCAAGAAAGAGGGTGACTTACGTCCCTGTGTTGATTACAGACGATTGAACGCCGTTACCATCAAGAATCGGTATCCCTTACCCCTAATCTCCACGCTACTAGACCGATTGACCAAGGCATCCATCTTTACTAAGTTGGATCTTCGGGGGGCGTACAACTTGGTTCGTATACGTAGCGGAGACGAGTGGAAGACGGCATTTTGTACTCGACAAGGGCTGTTCGAGTACACTGTAATGCCTTTCGGTCTCTGCAATGCCCCTGCTACGTTTCAGCGTTTTGTTAACGAAGTATTCTCTGACGTCTTAGACGTTTTTGTTGTGGCCTATCTAGATGATATATTGATATTTTCGTCCTCACTGAAGGAACACATAGGCCATGTCACAGAAGTCCTAACTCGGCTAAAAAGACATTCCTTGTACGCCAAACCCGATAAATGTGTGTTTCATACTAGGGAAGTAGAGTTCCTAGGCTTTCTTATTACACCTGGAGGTCTATCCATGAACATGTCCAAAGTCCATACCATCATCGACTGGCCCGCTCCAACCTGTCTCAAACAGCTCCAGTCGTTTTTGGGCTTTGCCAACTATTATCAGCGTTTCATTGCCGGTTTTTCATCCATTGTTTCACCACTGACTGCCTTGACCAGTCCTCGGGTCCAGTTTTGTTGGACCTCAGAACATCAGCGTTCTTTTGAGACACTCAAAGCTAGATTCACCACAGCTCCTGTACTACAGCATCCCGACCACGAACTCCCGTTTTTTGTGGAGGCCAATGCCTCTTCCTTTGCATTAGGCGCAGTGCTCTCCCAACCTTGTCCCTCCACGGGTCAGTTGCATCCCGTAGCATTCCACTCAAGGAAATGTACACCTTCCGAGTCCCATTACACAGTCACCGAGAAGGAGTTACTGGCCATTAAGGATGCATTACTGACCTGGCGAAACCATCTCATTGGGGCCAAACATCAAACCGTGGTTTACACAGATCACAAAAACCTGCAGGACCTGGCCTCCCTTAAATGTCTGAACAGCAGACAAGTGCGTTGGCACCTGTTTTTTGCCGCCTATGACTTTGTGGTAAAACATAGACCAGGGCTTTCACATGGTAAGGCCGATGCTTTATCTCGCTCGCCCGGAGTGGATTCTTTGCCCTTATGCCAAGATACTCTTCTGAACGAAGGTCATGTCATATGCATGTGCACTCCTCCTCCCTCCATGCTGACTCTCATCCGACAGTGGGTTTCACATCATCCACAAGCACTAACAGAATGGGATTTGGTACTTCAGGAAGGGTTGCCCCGGTTTGTTGGTCCCTACAAGATTTCACATGTTCTGAACCCGGTAGCCCTGCGGCTCTCTATTCCCTCTTCCTGGCATATCCAGGAAGAGGTGTTACACACTTCCCTACTCAAGGCCTGTCTTTCTGCCACCCGGATGGTCCAATCTCCTGCCCCTGTTTCTGTGTCCTCCCCGGATACGTATGAGATCAGTGCAATTCTGGGTTCTCGTCTCTGCAGGGGTCGCCTCCAGTATCTGGTTGACTGGTTGGGGTATGGCCCTGAAGAACGCTCATGGGTTCCCTCCCGGGACGTCCATGCCCCACGTCTGGTTGCTCGCTTTCATCGGGATAACCCGTCCAGCCCACGGGGTCGTGGGCCTTTGAGGGGGGGCTCTGTCACGTCTCCCGTTGCTCGCCCCATCAAGAACCGCACAACCACACGCCCCACACCACACCTAACAACAAGAGCAGTCCTTGCACATAGAAGGAACCAGCAGTTTGCCTAGCGTAGGAGGACACCAGCCTGTAGCCCCGGCGTCTACCGTCCTTTGTTTCGCTGGCAGTTACCATGGAGGCGTGCTCACGGCTGGTCACGCCCACGGAGACTCCCATGGCAACGAACATCCAGCGTTCCGTGACCACGTGATCACGTCACGTCTCACACGTTCATGAGATTCATCACGTGGTTACTTAATCAGTTTAAAAGCATCTTGGCAACGTGGGTACAGCGCTTCACAGCTGATCTCTTGAGGATTGTGTAGCGCTTTGGTTTACCTGTTTCTGATCACGGATTTTGCGACCTCGGACTGTTCTTCGGATTTGTCTTGCCTGCCCCTCGGATTTCTGTTTCTTGGATTCCGCCTTGTTACCTCGACTCCTTGACTTTGGAACTCTCTTGGACTGCTTTTAGATTATCCTCTCTGAAGTTAGAATCTTGGAACTTGGTTTTGACCTTCTTGTCTTGCTGGTCCATCTACATCAGACCGAGGTGTGTCTCACCTTCGAGCCATGCAGAACGCCTATTCACCACCATCAAATATCTGTGGCTCTTACCACACTTAGGACCCTACTTGCAATACTCCTTGGTAAGCCTTGTTAATACTGATTGTTACCCGTATCAATTGCACTACTCCTGTTTAACCATTAACCATTGCCTTGCAGGGGTCAGGGGTCCTTCCGGTGTTCCTGCTACCTGATTGACGGCTCAACACACCTGTGGCCTCAAAGATTGCACAGACAGTGTATCCTTTCTGTCTGTGCGGTACTTGGGGACGGAGGTTCAATAATCTGCACGACCATCAAGACCAGAACATGGGGTTAATTCATAACAATTTTGTTTTTGGGAAATTAGTTCCTAATAACACAATATGATACTAAACATGGGCTATGTATTTTTATCTATGATGGCTATAATTTGTAATATTTACATCACTAAGTATCATCAACATAGAGAGAGGTAAGATCTATTCCCTTAGAAATATACCCTGTTACACACTTTATTGGAATGTATTAACATGGTTGTCATTTGTAACATTCACATTATCAAGTGTCATCAACATGGAGATAGGTAACATCTATTTTTTTTTTTCACAGCATATTTCATTAGCATGCAAAACTCTCCCCACACATGATGTCAATATTAAAAACCTTTTAAAAAATGGCATCACGTTACGTGCCGACACCATTTTAAGTGTATAAAAACAGCAAGGGCAACCAGTAACACGTATCCACGCGAGCATGGTGCCCTGCTATTCAATGAGAGTTTCAAAACAGGTAATATTACCCTTGTGGGGAGGAGAACCGCTGTCAATTAGACTTTTGATATATGTAATTGTCGAACCCTACAAAATTCTAAATTTTTTCATCATTTAGATTACCCACCAGAAATTGGCTCCAGAAGAAAGTAACTACCATACTATAGAATTATAAAGAAACATTGTCTGAGTGGATAGTTACTTGGATCCTTTTTGAACAAGAAAGAATACATTAATAAGGCCAAAAGTTATATGCACACAGGTAAAACATTTTTTTACCCTTACATACTTTTGGACAAAGTATATAACATGTAATTGATTTATTTATTTGTGAACCAAGATGTTGGTAGTTTTTGATTTATTATTCCATTTATATCTTTCTCTGCAATAACAGTCCCCGAAGAAGGTCTTTTACAGGACGAAATGCATTGGACCATAAAATTGGTGCATGAGGCCTTTCACAAAGTGTAACCAAATACAGAATATACCTACATTTCAATATACAAAGTCTGGTGAAGAATGTTCTATGAACAATTACCATAATTAAAGTAATAACGTGTGGAAGTACCCACCTAGGTCCTTCCATTGTACTGGAAAACTCAATCCAGTCATTTGTGCCTTAGACATAATTGCCATAAAATTGCAGTGTTGGTAAATTGCAAACGGTTACCCCTAAATAAACATATTTATCAACTACTTCCAAGGATGAGCCTTTAAAAAGCCAACTAAACTGCTGATTTTTTTTATTTTTTATTTTTTACTAAATATCAAAATATTTTGTTTTCCAACTGTTAACTCGGAGGCAGTTATTTTCAAAGTAGGCCGCGAGTGTGTCTAGAGATCGTTGTAACCCAAAAGGCATTCTATCCTATCTTTGTACTGCCTGTTCCATCTCTAACTCCATTTCCACTCTTCTGAAAATTCAGAATTTGACAACACCCAGGCGGGGTCACAATATCCCTAATTTTTGGCAATACTTAGGCGCTGTAAAACCACTACGATACTGAAGGGGTGTCATGACCTACAGAACGCGCCCCTTTTGGACTTCCTGGTCCTTGTCTCAACGGGGCTTGCACTCCCTGGTACTCCCAACATGGCAGTCCAACGTGAAACACCTTCCTCGTTCTACACGTTGGACGTAGCGTGTTCTATTAATAGACCACACACCCCGCGCTCCGTGCGTCTCAATGCTATTGCGAAGTAGTGACCAGACGTGTGCTCCGTAGCTCGCGGTATTGCTTCCCTGATTATGTCCCTACTAACTCCATTCCTAGTCCCTCTCCTTTCTTTCTTACTTCCTGGACTTGTGTGCTGAGTAGTGCACTTTCTTAATTTCCCAGATTCCTGGATCGTTGCATCCCGGAACTTTGAACGCACGCAGTCGGAAGAGACTCGTGCAGCCTTATTCAAGACCCGATCCGTCCGCAAGAAGGCATCGGCCAAGAAATCCAGCAAAGATCGGACTCAGGTGAAAAGGGGGGAACTCCTTGACATTTTGAGACGCCACCCGACCGAACTCAATATGGACATGGAAGCGCCCGTTCAGGACCTGATGCGTGGCATGCAAGAACTAACAACCAAGGTACAGAATCTAAAGGTGGAAAACGCTGCTCTCAAACAATTAGTTCTATCCCGTGATTCTGCCACAAAAGAAATTGTGTTGCTGGGCGGCATAGTTGACAAATACGATGGGTCGGCAAAAACCCTTTGTGGGTTCCTGGATTCATGTTTGGTCCACTTTACTTTTAATCCCTACTACTTTTCGACTCCCAGGGCTAAGGTGGGTTTCATAATTTCTCACCTTTCAGGAAATGCCTTAACCTGGGCTTCGCTGTTAAGACGGATTTCTGAACTCTGTCCTGGAGGCGCAGAGGTTCAGAAGGCCAACCTAATTACTTTGAACAGGGTAACCTCTGGACAAGCCAGACCAATCAGAGTAGCGATCGTGGCGGTCAAGACTAGGTCTCAAGAGGGGTGAGGGTGACTGAAAGCCGCAATGAGCACACAAAGCAAGGACACTTACAAATTACTCCAAACAGGGGTTATATTAAAAATATATACACATTTATCCCAAGGCCTTTGCAACAATGACCGTAGCGAGCAATCACAATAAAACTCTAGTAAACCAACACATACCAAACCAATACAATAGATATACAAATACAAACGAGTCTAAGCGTTAGATGCACGAAATGTGTAGTCCACCTAGAAGGGGAGGAAAACAGGCAGTGCGAAATAATGATTAGACCCAGTCCGCCTTCAGAGGCACCTAACTAAAAGGAAGTCCAAGCCCTACGAAGAGTGGAGCCTTGTGCTCAAAAGTACCTGCACACGCTGGTGCCAACGGGCAAAAAGGCGAGTCTCTTCGAGGGAATCAGGCAGTTCAGTTTGGTGCACAAAAGAAGAAGAACAAAGTTCCGCGACTCCAGCGCAGCCTCCACTGTGGGCAGAAGCAGAGTGCGAATACGGAAAGGTGTGCTGTTTGACACAGCGGGGAAAAGCTATGGGCTCCTGCAGGAGGGCGACCAGTTCCTAGCTATGCTACTCACCGGTCCCGATGCAAGCAGACCCAGGCTTCTCCGCGTCAGTTTCAGTGCTGGCAGGTTCAGGGGAGCAGGGGACGTCTCGTCGTCGTGTAGATTCTGCAGCAGCAGAGTTCAGTTAAAGATGTCCCAAACGAAGTGAACCCGCACAGTTTGTTACCACAGCAGGGCAACGGAACGGCCGTGTGTATCTCAGCCAAATGTACACTACTCACTTCAGACCTAGGAATGCCAAGTATACGAATCGTGTGAGAGTGACAAGGACTCGAAATACAACACAACCTGGCAGCGGTCACAGAGCAAGACTCCTGGGTAGGCTGGTCAGTCTGCTGGATGGCCCAGAGACACTTCCAAAGGCTTACGTGCAGGAGATGGTGAAGATGCCGAGAATAGCTGTCCCTGCTATTCCAAGGGTCGAAGTACCAGTACAGGCCTTCTGGTTCGATCAGAGGTAGAAAGGGTTTCAGAAGGCAACAGCAGTGTAGAGGAGCCGTCCTTCAGCGGGTCACCAGCGATTCCTCGGTTCAGCCTCGTGGTTGCAGGATACTTGGCTCCTGTATTCCTTGGTTCGTTAGAACTCAGGAGATCGACATGGTAGTGGCATTTCCAGCCCCCTCTTATCCACGGTTCCCTTCGCGCCAAAACGGAGGGGACCCAATGGGAGATCCGCTCATAAAACACTCACACCATACGTCGACCTATCACGGACCACGGTGGTCCCAGGCATTCATTCCACACTAGACTCTCTGGCACCCAGGATGTGTATTGGGACCAGACATCCCAGCCCACATCCTGGAGGCGCACACAAGGCCTGTAGAAGCCTGCGAAAGCATCTGTGTTTCGCGGGAAAGTACATGCCCAAATAAGGAAGGCCCCGGGCCAGCTCGACCCGGGGAAGTTGAAGGGGGCAAGACGGTCAGCGGACAGGACAAAGGAGCCTCGTGGTCTGGCCATTTTGGGAGCCAGGCCACCATTTTGGGCTAAGCACGAGAAACGCGCTTAAAACGCCAAAAGGAGCACAAAAACACAAGAAACGATCGCTGCCACCATTCCCGTCTGTGATTCACTTGCACCGATCATTTACAATCCAAAAAGAGTATCTAGGGCCTGTAGAAGGCTAGAGACCCAAGAGAGCAGTAACTTAGCTTACAGTGCCCTCTTGTGTCATGTTGCACGAAAGCTGCAACATGATAAAGAAACTACAGAAAACAGCGTTTCCCGGTACTGACTGTCTGAAGGGCATGTCAGTTTCCCCGTAAGAATGGAGTGAAAGCCCAGAGGAGTGCGGCAGAAGGCTGCACTTCCCTGGCAAAGTCTAGATCATGGTGAAAACAACAGCAAAAAGTTTAGGGGTTGCCACATGGAAGGAAAATTACCCATAATTAAGAAATCTCTCCTAACACTCGCCCCTCCCAGACTATGGACAAGGGGAACTAATCCACCCCTGGATGAGTCTCTTGTTCAGGTCGGTTAAACATTCTGGACAACCCAACAGCATTGCTATGTTGGACACCGGGCCTCAGCCTCCATAGGGCCCACACAACAGAGAAACATTCTTTCTCCACTGTGGTCCATCTGAGCTCTCTGTCCTTAAGCTGGTGACTAATAAAACCAATAGGGTGTTCCATACCCTTCTCATCTACTTGCGATAGTACAGCTCCTATCCCAGTGTCAGAGGCGTCCGTCTGCACAATAAAAGGTCTTTGATAATCAGGGGCCCTGAGGACAGGGGCCTGGCACAAGGAGTCTTTTAAGCCGTTGAAGGCCTTCTCACACTCGTCGGTCCAAGTTACCTTCTTGGGTTTCTTCGGAGTGGTGAGGGCAGTCAGAGGGGCAGCTATGGTGCCATAGTCTGCCACGAAGTTGCAGTAATACCCAGTGAGTCCTAAGAAGGCTCTCACTTGGGTCTGTGTAGTGGGGGTAGGCCAGTCTTGTACTGCTTGTACTTTACTGGGAAGAGGCTGTATCCTCCCTCCACCTACTTCATGTCCAAGGTTAACCACGGAGCCTTGTCCAATCTGGCATTTACTAGCCTTTATGGTCAAGTGTGCTTTCTGAAGATCCTGGAGCACAATCCCGAGGTGTTTCACATGGTCTTCCCAGGTGGCACTGAAAACTGCTATATTGTCCAGATATGCAAGACAGAATTCATCCAACCCATTCAACACATGATTCATAAGCCTCTGGAAAGTGGCAGGTGCATTTTTCAACCCGAACGGCATTACCCTGAATTGGTAAAGGCCATCTGGAGTAGAAAACGCTGTCTTCTCCTTGGCATGTTCTACTAAAGCTATTTGCCAATAGCCAGCAGTGAGGTCAAACATGCTGACGTACTTGGAGGCACCCAAAGTATCCACCAGCTCATCTGTTCGAGGCAAGGGGTGTGCATCTTTCTTGGTGACAGCATTCAGAGCCCTGTAATCCACGCAGAACCTCAATTCAGAAGTGCCTGCCTTTGGAACTAAAACCACAGGGCTGGATCAAGGACTACTAGAGGGTTCAATCACCCCAAGGTCTAACATCTTGTTGACCTCGGTCTTAATGTAAGACCGTACTTTGTCTGACATCCTGTATCCCCTACTTTTGGTATGTACACTGTCTCCTGTGTCTATGTTATGTTTGCACCAAGGTGTCAAACCAGGTGACTGTGAAAACAGGGGGGAAAACTGCCTAAACAAACTTTTCACCTCAGCCTGCTGATTAGAAGTCAGGTGAGGGGCCACTCGGGCACCCTCAAAGGAGCTATCTGAAGGACCACTTTGGAACAGGTCGGGGAGAGGTTCAGACTCCTTTTCCTCAACGTCTGAAGCCAGTAGCAGTGCTGTGATTTTGACTCTTGGGACGAAAGCCTTCAGCCTATTTACGTGAAACACTTTTGGAGCCTGTCCGGGCCTTCCAAGGTCCACTAAATAGTTAACCTCACCCAGGGGCTCCACCACTGTGTAAGGGCCTGACCATTTGTCCTGTAAAGCTCAAGGCCTTGTGGGATTCATGATCAGGACTTGCTGACCAGGTGTAAAGTTGATGAGGGAAGCTTTCTGGTCGTACCAATGTTTCACCAGTGCTTGTCCTGCCTTCAATTTATCACTAGCCAAGCCCATCAGAAGTACCATCCGTTTTCTGAGCCCCAGCACATAATCTACCACGTTGGTAGTAACAGAGGGAGTGGGCATCTCCCATCCCTCTTGGACTATGGCTAAGGGTCCCCGTACAGGATGACCGAACAGAAGTTCCAAGGGGCTGAAGCCAACACCCTCCTGTGGTACCTCTCGGTAGGCAAACAGTAAGCATGGTAAAAGAAGATCCCATTTTCTTCTCTGAGGTTCTTCCAGAGCCCCAATCATGCTCTTTAACGTTCTGTTGAAACGTTCCACCAGACCATTGGTCTGGGGGTGGTATGCAGAAGTGAACTTGTAGGTGAACCCACATTCTTTCCACATAGCCTGCATATACTTCGACATAAAGTTGCTGGCACGATCCGACACAACTTCTTTTAACGCTTTTGCAACTGACTTGGCAGTTACAGTTTTCAATGGGATGGCCTCAGGATATCTGGTTGCATGGTCGGCCAGCACCAGGATAAACCTATTGCCTGAGGATGTTTGCGGATCAAGGGGACCGACGATGTCGATCCCTACCCTTTCGAATGGTATTCCCACAACTGGGAGTGGTACCAATGGAGCTTGGATTGTCGAGCCAACCTTACCAGATAACTGGCAGGAGGCACAACTCCTGCAGTGACTTTCTACTTGCACCCCCATCGTGGGCCAGTAGAAGTGCATGGATAACCTTTGCTTGGTCCTCTTAATACCAAGGTGACCAGCAAGGGGCACTTCATGCGCCAACTGCAGGAGGAAGGGTTTTACAGCAAGGGAAACCACCAACCTCCTATGGTCTCCTTCTGTAGACTCTGTGGGCTCACTATACAGGAGTCCACCTTCCCAATAAATCCGATGCGTCCCAGGAGGTTCACCCTCAAGCTGGGAGAAGGCCTGTCTCCTTAGGCCTTCCAGAGATGGGCACTCATGTTGGCCTTTACTGAATTCTTCCCTGTCAGGACCACCTTCTACTAACAAGTCTTTTAGTTCAGGATGGTTTTTGGGGTCAAATACTTCAGGCATCGCCACCTCCTCGTCAGGCTCCGGCGATTGACCAACTTCCTCCACCGCAGTGGTAGGCGAGCTTGGGGGAATGTTCTCTTTCCCTCGTCTTGACTTGTTTACTCCTTTCGCCTTGGGTTTCCCCTTTGGCTGGGGCGGCGTATTGGTCTTGGCCAATGCTGCCCGTGTTTGAGACCGTGTGCAGAGTCTGTCGGCAGTATCTCCTACGAGCCCTAAAGCTCTGAGATCATTGCCTAACAACACCTTTCCTGGGACGTTTCTCTGAATGCTCACTGGAATCCTGATGCTGTACCATTTAAAGTAAGATTTACAGGTATTACTAGAAACATGTGAGGTGGGCCGTCAGCCAATTTAGTGGGCATCAGAGTAGCTCTAGCAACTTCCTCTGAGACTACCAAGGTGGAATCCACTACAGTTCGACTGAACCCACTATCCCTAAGAGCTGGAGTGTCTACTCCATTGATCAGCACACTGTCTTTAAAGTAGTGCTTGGTATTATCTGGAATCCTAGCATAAGCCTCTGCGACTTTAGGCTCCCAGGAACCCAGGGAAACTAAAACTACCTCAACTTCTATCCCACTGGGGAAGGAGTCTGAGGAGAAGGATGCTCCTGTAATCTCTTCTTCCTCGTAGGAGGAGAAGGCCAGATTAGCGGAGTGGACCCCCAAATGTTTAACCTTACACCGGGGATCCCCCTTCACGTGGTCAGTTGCTCCACAAGCAAAACAAGATCCATTGGGTCTGTTTACATGGGGAGGCTTATTGTAACCAGAGTTCTGTTTCGGAGGCTGACCTCCATTACCCTGTGAGTTCTCTTGTGTCTTACCCTTATTTTTCTTTTTGTGGCCCTTTTGAGAAGAAGATTTATCAGATTCTCCACCCTCCTTATCTTTGGACTTTTTCCCTTCCTCCTGCTTACCAGGATGAGTTTTGTCCTTATGGGACACTCGATGTGACACCCATAAGTCTGCTGCAATGGCCAGCTTCTTAGGATCTATCTCCTTCGAATCGGCCAAATGCTGCTTAAGCTCTGGGGAAGAAGATGCAAAAATGTGTTCCAGCATGACAAGATTTATCATGCCTTCGAAGGTAGAAACCTTGTAACCTTCGACCCAGCCAGTCAAGTTTTTTAAGGATTCGGTTACATAAGATACCCAAGTACCACCTTCTTTTTTCTTGTACTCTCGGAATCGTTTTAAATATTGGGCAGGAGTCTTTCCAAACTTTAAAATGAGAGTTTGCTTTAACATTGCGAAATCAGCTTGCTCAGCCTTCGACATTTCCATAATGGCACTACAGCCAGAATGGGGCAGTCTGCTGAGTAACCAGGCAATCTTATCAGCATTGTCAACTTCTTGAACTTCACATGCATACTCAAACGTATTCAGCCACTCCATAATGTCATTCCTTTCCTCGTACACACTGAGCAGATCTTTCGGAAACCGTGGATGAGAGGAGGCTCCAGACCCATGTCCAGGACCCTTGGACCCATTTGCAACCTGAAGCTTGGCCAGTTCCAACTGGTGATCCCTGTCTTTCTGTTTTTCTGCCGGTTCGATTTTTAGCTTGACCCTATTGAACTCAAGCTCTTCCTGTAGTTTGGCCATATTGAACTCAATCTCCTTCTGCCTAAACAGCAGCTCTTGCTTCTTGAATTCAAGCATGGCCTCCCCATCGACACTGGCAGAGGAAACATTAGACATCACATCCTCCCTGTCCTCATGGTCGCTGTGGATCAGTGCAGTGGCAGAACCGTCGGTTCTACCAGTGAGAGCAGCCCCATCTCCTTCTGCACTGTCCTCAGAAGTTATAGCGTCAAGCTGCGCTTCTTGCCACGCCACGATTCTTTGGATCATATCCAATTTGGTGCCTTGAGAGGAAACACCTCTCTCCGCACACATCTTTTTCAATGTTTGGGATTTGGAAGCATTTACAGTTAACAAGGTATTTGTTTCCATACTGTTAGATAGGACTATGGCTTTTTTAAAGTTATACTACGACAATTCACTACGTGTCCTGGTAGGAATAACTTGAAATGCCTTAGTTCGTGCGCAACACTGGATACCTTCAGTCGTATCCCACCGCTGTACACCAATTTGGTAAGACGGATTTCTGAACTCTGTCCTGGAGGCACAGAGGTTCAGAAGGCCAACCTAATTACTTGGAACAGGGTAACCTCTGGACAAGCCAGACCAATCAGGGTAGCGATTGCGGCGGTCAAGACTAGGTCTCAAGAGAGGTGAGGGTGACTGAACGCCCGCAATGAGCACACAAAGCAAGGACACTTACAAATTACTCCAAACAGGTGTTATATTAAAAATATATATACATTTATTCCAAGGCCTTTGCAACAATGACCGTAGCGAGCAATCACAATAAAACTCTA
Source organism: Ambystoma mexicanum (assembly GCF_040938575.1). Taxonomy (NCBI): domain Eukaryota; kingdom Metazoa; phylum Chordata; class Amphibia; order Caudata; family Ambystomatidae; genus Ambystoma; species Ambystoma mexicanum. Next base: position 453,974,934 of record NC_090938.1, read on the forward strand.
GTAAACCAACACATACCAAACCAATACAATATATATACAAATACAAACGAGTCTAAAGCGTTAGATGCACGAAATGTGTAGTCCACCTAGAAGGGGAGGAAAACAGGCAGTGCGAAATAATGATTAGACCCAGTCCGCCTTCAGAGGCACCTAACTAAAAGGAAGTCCAAGCCCTACGAAGAGTGGAGCCTTGTGCTCAAAAGTACCTGCACACACTGGTGCCAACGGGCAAAAAGGGGAGTCTCTTCGAGGGAATCAGGCAGTTCAGTTTGGTGCACAAAAGAAGAAGAACAAAGTTCCGCGACTCCAGCGCAGCTTCCACTGTGGGCAGAAGCAGAGCGCGAGTACGGAAAGGCATGCTGTTTGACACAGCGGGGAAAAGCTATGGGCTCCTGCAGGAGGGCGACCAGTTCCTAGCTATGCTACTCACCGGTCCCGATGCAAGCAGACCCAGGCTTCTCTGCGTCAGTTTCAGTGCTGGCAGGTTCAGGGGAGCAGGGGACGTCTCGTCGTCGTGTAGATTCTGCAGCAGCAGAGTTGAGTTAAAGATGTCCCAAACGAAGTGAACCCGCACAGTTTGTTACCACAGCAGGGCAACGGAGCGGCCGTGTGTATCTCAGCCAAATGTACACTACTCACTTCAGACCTGGGAATGCCAAGTGTACGAATCGTGTGAGAGTGACAAGGACTCGAAATACAACACAACCTGGTGGCGGTTACAGAGCAAGACTCCTGGGTAGGCTGGTCAGTCTGCTGGATGGCCCAGAGACACTTCCAAAGGCGTACGTGCAGGAGATGGTGAAGATGCCGAGAATAGCTGTCCCCGCTATTCCAAGGGTCGAAGTACCAGTACCGGCCTTCTGGTTCGATCAGAGGTAGAAAGGGTTTCACAAGGCGACAGCAGTGTAGAGGAGCTGTCCTTCAGCGGGTCACCAGCGATTCCTTGGTTCAGCCTCGTGGTTGCAGGATACTTGGCTCCTGTATTCCTTTGTTTGTGAGAACTCAGGAGATCGACATGGTAGTGGCGTTTCCAGCCCCCTCTTATCCACAGTTCCCTTTGCGCCAAAACGGAGGGGACCCAATGGGAGATCTGCTCATAAAACACTCACACCATACGTGGACCTATCACGGACCACAGTGTTCCCAGGCATTCATACCACACTAGACTCTCTGGCACCCAGGATGTGTATTGGGACCAGACATCCCAGCCCACATCCTGGAGGCGCCCACAAGGCCTGTAGAAGCCTGCGAAAGCATCTGTGTTTCGCGGGAAAGTACATGCCCAAATAAGGAAGGCCCCGGGTCGGCTCGACCTGGGGAAGGTGAAGGGGGCAAGACGGTCAGCGGACAGGACAAAGAAGCCTCGTGGTCTGGCCATTTTGGGAGCCAGGCCACCATTTTGGGCTAAGCGCGAGAAACGCGCTTAAAACGCCAAAAGGAGCTCAAAAACACAAGAAACGATCGCTGCCACCATTCCCATCCGTGATTCACTTGCACCGATCATTTACAATCCAAAAAGAGTATCTAGGGCCTGTAGAAGGCTAGAAACCCAAGAGAGCAGTAACTTAGCTTACAGTGCCCTCTTGTGTCATGTTGCACGAAAGCTGCAACATGATAAAGAAACTACGGAAAACAGCGTTTCCCGGTACTGACTGTCTTAAGGGCATGTCAGTTTCCCCGTAAGAATGGAGCGAAAGCCCAGAGGAGTGCCGCAGAAGGCTGCATTTCCCTGGCAAAGTCTAGTTCATGGTGAAAACAACAGCAAAAAGTTTAGGGGTTGCCACATGGAAGGACAATTACCCATAATTAAGAAATCTTTCCTAACATACGCCCCTCGTTAATTCCAGCGATGCTCTCCTAGATGACTATGATGGGTTCATACAGGCCCTTAAAACCAGGTTTGACTGCCCAGAGCAGGTCTTTAGTGCCCAGGAACGCCTGTTAGACTTTCAGCAGGGATCCCAGGATATGCTCACCTTTGTAACCCAATTTAAGCAATTAGCCAAGGAAGCTGATTGGTCCCCTGAGGCGAGTTTTACCCTTTTCAGGAGAGGACTGAATGAGGAGATTAAGGATGAGTTGGCCAGAGTTGCGCGCCCAAACTCATTCCAGGCACTAATGGACCTTGCCATGCAAACAGACTTTCGTATCCAGGAAAGGAAGGCAGAGAAGAAGAAATCCAGAGGAAATCCACCGAAAGTGTCCTTTGAGAGCACCACCAAGACGGACACAAACCCAGGCACAGTCACTGAACCAGAACCCATGCAGAAAGGAGCCTTCCCTGGACCTATATCACCGCAAAAAAGGATGAGAAGGATTCATACAGGGTTGTGCATGTATTGTGCCTCAGATAAACACTTGGTTAGGGAATGTCCTCTAGCCCCTCCTCGGCGTTCAGGAAACGCCAGCTCCCGATCCTAGATGGAGCAGAGCTTCGGGAGAGAGATGTTTGCTCCACATCAATTCCATCCTTGAACTCTCCTGGACAAAACAATTTGGTGATACTGCAGGCCTTCCTATCACCCTCCAAGAATAAGACCTATTCCATTTTGGCCCTGGTAGACTGCAGAGCTATGGGAATTTTCATTGATCAAGATTGGGTTGTTAGTCATCACATTCCATACGAGACATGAAGCACTATGCAGTCGGTGGAAGCAATCGACGGAAGACCCCTCACTTCAGGGCCCAGAAACCTGCAAACTAAAGAGATCCAGCTTTCTATAAACCATCACCAAGAGCGGATTAGATTTGACATCATTAAGTCAGCTCATTACCCCATGGTATTGGGTATGCCCTGGTTACAAAAGCACAATCCGTATATCAAATGGACAGCAGGATCACTATTCCTAGGCTCAGAGTTTTGTATGTCTCACTGTCTATTTCTGGATCGCTCCTTGACACCCGCTAAAGAACCACCAAGAGACCAGCAAACACCACTCATTGTTTCCAATATCATCCAAGTCCCTGAGGCCTATCAGGGATATGCTGATATATTTTCAACTGCCATAGTCCAGGCCTTACCCCTCACAGACCTGAAGACTGTGCCATAGATACAGATCCCTCAGCAGTGATTCCCTTTGGCAGAATGTTCATCCTTTCCGAACCTGAGAAAAAGGCCCTCTGAGAATCTCTGGATACCATCATTGAAAATGGCACCATAAGACCTTCAGAATCCCCAGTGGGTGCTTCGTTGTTCTTTGTTCCCAAGAAGGACACCAAGAAACTCAGACCTTGCCTCGACTATCGTGGCTTAAATCAATGCACCCTCAAAGACCGGTACCCATTGCCCTTGATCTCGGATATCCTGGAAGCTGTGAGAGGCGCCGTAATATTCACGAAGTTGGATCTCCGGGGTGCCTACCATTTCATCAGTGTCCGGGAAGGAGACGAATGGAAAACAGCCTTTAGAACACCCTTTGGTCACTATGAATATCTAGTCATGCCCTTTGTACTAGCTAATGCCCCTGCAGTTTTTCAACGTTTCATGGATAGGGTGTTCTCTGAACTGTTATTCCTTTTCGTCATTGTCTATCTGGACGACATATTGATCTTTTCCAAGGATCTTCTAAAGCATGAAGAACATGTAAAGGCAGTATTACAACGACTCCATGAACACAAACTTTTAGCCAAACCCGAAAAATGCTTGCTTCACGTTACTTCTGTTCACTACCTAGGATTCATCCTTAGCCCAGAAGGAATTGGTATGGACCCTTCAAAGGTAAAGACCATACTGGCATGGCCCGCTCCCACATCCTTGAAACAAGTTAAATCCTTCCTGGGGCTTGCCAACTTCTACCGGAAGTTCATATCCACCTTTTCCGAGATCGTTCAGCCGATTGTTGCTCTCTTGAAGAAAGACACACCCTTTATCTGCTCTACACCGCAAGAAGAGGCATTCCAACATTTAAAGGCAGAGTTCACGCAAGCCCCCATCTTATCCCAACCCGACATAAATCGACCATTCCTAGTGGAAACGGATGCCTCTAACTACTCCATTGGAGCGGTGTTGAAGCAGGAATTTGAGGGTAAACTGGAACACCCCATTGCTTACCTTTCACGAACCCTGACTCTCAGTGAGACACACTACTCTGTCCTGGAAAAGGAACTGTTAGCCATCCGCCAAGCCTTCACTGAATGGCAACATCTACTTCTGGGTGCTAGACATCCAGTTCAGGTCCGTACGGACCATCGGAATCTTCAAATTCTACAGTCATTGGAGTGTAGGAACAGTCGTCAGGCGCGTTGGGCCTACTTCTTTGCCCAGTACCACTTTCACATCACTCATGTTCCCGGATCACAAAACCTGATTGCTGAAACCATATCTCGACGTCCTGACTATGTAACTACTGAAGATAGGGCCTATCCTAAGATGTTTCCCCACACGATCTTTGTATCTCAAGCAGTCAATCTCCTGGAAGAAATTCGAGTGCAAACCCAATCCTCTGATCTGTGGAAGGATATTTCAAGTAAGAATCAATGGAATCTAAGAGTCAAGGAAGGATATTTATTCAAGGACAATGCACTGGTCATTCCCACATAGAAATTACAACAAAGAATAATAAACCTCTGTCATGATACCCTTCACTCCGGACATCGTGGCATAACCAACACCCTCCGCCTCATATAAAGACAGTTTTGGTGGCCTGGAATGAAGACCGACGTACAGCAGTACATCCAAGCTTGTGCTAACTGTAGTCAAAATAAACATGATAACAAGAGACGGCGGGTCTTTTACTGCAACCTACACTGCCAACAAGGCCATGGGAATTCATTGTTACAGACTTCATTGTGGAATTATCACCTTCCCGAGGATCCACGACCATCATGGTTACCATTGACTTGTTCACTCATATGGCTCATTTTACACCCCTGTGTAAGCTACCATCCTCGTCCGAACTTGCTGGAATCTTTCTGGAACACATATTCCGTCTGCATGGACTTCCTTCCAAGATCATATCTGATCGAGGACCTCAATACGTCTCACAATTCTGGAAACATCTCTGTCGCATTTTGGGAGTCCAACACGCCCTCTCATCAGGTTATCATCCCCAAACCAACGGGGCCACAGAAGGTGCTAATCAGACCCTGGAACAGTATCTTTGATGTTTCGCCACCAAGGTTCAGGATGACTGGTCGCTCCTGATACCCGTGGCTGAATTCGCCTACAACAATTCCGATCATTCAGCACTTAAGACCAGTCCCTTTTATTGTAGCCAAGGTTTCCATCCATCGGTTCTACCCTCTGTTCTCCCTCATCCCACACTGGTACCTACTGTCGACTCCTGGATCGAAACCCTCATCAACGTACACCAGGAGGCCAAAGAAAACTTAGAGAAGGACAGAACACAGACTAAGAGGTAAGCAGATTCCAAAAGAAGACCAGGGCCTTCTTATGCAATTGGTGATCAAGTCTGGTTGTCCTCGAAATTACTATCCCGACATCTACGGCCAAACAAATTGGATCCTCGGTACTATGGTCCATTTCCCATCAAGGAAATTATAAATCCACTCTTATTCCGGATCAAGCTACCAGACTCCTGGAAGAAAATGCACCCAGTTTTTCACACATCCTTATTAAAACCCTAGAACCAATCCTCCCGGAAATCCTGCAGAAACCCTCCTCTGCTGGTCGACAATCAACTGGAATATGAAGTGTCCCGAATATGCGACTCTAGGCATAAATGGGGTCAGCTTCAATACCTGGTTGAATGTAAGGGATATCCTCCTAGTGAAAGAACCTGGGAACCACTTTCTAATCTCAAGGCCCCTCGACTGCTCTAAAATTTCACCTCATACACCCGAGCAAACCTGGAGGAACGGGTCTTCAGAGGAGGCATGCTGTCATGACCTACAGACATGCCCCTTTTGGACTTCCTGGTCCTTGTCTCAACGGGACTTGCACTCCCTGGTACTCCCAACATGGCCATCCAGGGAGAAAAACCTTCCTCGCTCTACACATTGGACGTTGCGTGTTCTATTAATAGACCACGCCCCCGCAGCTCTGCACGTCTCAATGCTATTGCGAAGAAGTGACCAGAAGTGTGCTCCGTAGCTCGCGGTATTGCTTCCCTGATTGTGTCCCTACTAACTCCATTCCTAGTCCCTCTCCTTTCTTTCTTACTTCCTGGACTCGTGTGCTGAGTAGTGCACTTTCTTAATTTCCCGGATTTCTGGATCATTGCCTTCCGGAACTTTGAACGCACGCTGGAGTCGGAAGAGACTCGTGCAGCCTTATTCAAGACCCGATCTGTCCGCAAGAAGGCATTGACCAAGAAATCCAGCAAAGATCGGACTCAGGTGAGAAGGGGGGGACTCCTTGACAAGGGGTCAGTACAAATGCTGGATAACATGACATAAAATACCTGTATAATTTGGACTCATCATGCCTGCTTCATTTTGCTTCCTCAATCATGCTGTGTGTTTTGTTATGGGGTGCACATTACATCCTTGCATTGGAGATTTACTGAAGCACACCTCTGCCACTAACATGACTACACTGTGCTGATGACACTCTTGTGTTATAGCTGATGGGCTGTCTGGACTGTGGTAAGGATGAAACTGTCTCTATCGTTTGTTAGGATGTGCGAGGTAAGCAGCTCTGGCAGTGGAGTCAGGTACCTGTCTGGTTTAGCAGTGCTAATGAATGAGCATCAGTATGATTACTATTCACTGCTATCAGCTTGGGGCAGGGAGGTAGGTACCGGTTGTCCCTGTGAGGAATTCAACCATCCGCAGAGGGAGTGTGCGCTCACCTGGGCTTTTTTGATTTTTTGAAAATGAAAATGAATGATAGAGATCAACCGCCGAAAATGTGTGACGCCATCCTGCACACATTTTCCCTGCTCACCGCACAAAATACATACTCACGTGTATTCCAGGAGGACACAGCCTACAGGTGCAGTCCTCCTCTGTCATGTTCAGCTGGAATGTGACAGCCACAGGTACATCAAAGCATCTCAATAAGGGGAAGGTGACACCTTCCCCCGGCCATGGGCAGCCTAAATAAAATATCAAAGGCTCCATGGATCTGGCTTATTATTGTCTCAACTACTGGTGGCAGTGCATACTAACGAGAGTTAATTGAGGCAAGCATGCAAAAGGGGCCTGTTCACAAAACAGACAACAGGAAGGCAGGGCTAACACCTCTTCGATATGCAATGTGTCAACTTGAAGCTAGTTCCAACCCCTCTGTATGAAGGACAGTGAATGGCATGTCTGGGTCCACTATCTACCCTAGGCAATCACTGCAGAGCGGACCTCTTTCAGAGGGACGAAGTATGTGATTTGATGGAGACAGAAGTCTATTCGCACCACAAACTTCAAGGGACACCTGCGCTTTGATCAAGAGTCACAGAAGACTCAGTTAACCAGATAGACACTTTGATCTACAAAGAGACAGGAAGATAGTGGGACTTAGGAGTACATGCTGTCACCCCTTACACAGCGTGTCCTGCTAGGTTCTGCTAGCAAGCTTCCTAGGTGGGAAGTGCCAGAGAGTCTCTGAACAAAGGACAAGGCTGTTGCCTGAAAACACTTTCCTCAGCTTTGGGCCGTCCTCCTTAAAGGATGACACAAGCCCTGCAAAGAAGTTAGGAGGAGTGCCAAACAGCACAGAGACAACAGTGCTTTACCCCGAGCCACTGTGTAGGCGAGCCTGCTGCCGTCTGTCCAGCCTTACTTGCTGAACTGCCTGCCGCCTGATACCTGCAGCTGTCTCCCGTCTTGAACTCTGTTGCAGGAGCTGTAAAGCATCCTGGAACCGACTTGATGCTGTTGAGATTCAAGATCATCTAAAGCACCAGGTGCATTGTGGTTCTGTCCTCCTGGTCCTTCTCTGAAGACCCCAAGTGACATTTACGACCCTTTGCTCCCTTGGTTCTGAAACCAAATAACCTTGAACCGGTAAGACTGATTACTTTACCGACTACTCTCCTGTCAATATGCAGAGTGTTTCCCCTTCATTTGTGAAACTGTCTGTCCTCTGTGTTCCTTTAATGGGTGGGTTGTATTTTGTAGTGTGGTAGAACTGTCTATTGTAATAATCATAAAGTAGATATTTGTATACAACCTTGACTGGACAATCCCTTTTGTCATAGGGTAATATTTGCATTTCTGCTGTGTTGCAACTAACCAAAAATCCACAACCTTGTGGGGATAAGCCTGCAATTCCATCCACGTTACCAAAAATTGGACAAAGAGGTTTATAATTTACTTGTGTTCCAATCTGTTCGAATCCCATTTGGTGTACTTGAGGTGTGGGGCTGATTGATTGTTTTGAAACCGATATTCATCCCTAGACCACTGGTGCCCCGGGGGTTGATTCGTCACATTGGTGGCAAGGGTTCAGATGAGTTGGAGCCTTTCTCACAGCTCAGTCATTCAACGATAAAAGTACTGTTGCAGGGAATATTTAGTCAATGCTAGGTACTAGTAATAGTCATGGATATTGACATGGAGACTGTAAAAGGCATGACCAAGGATGGCTGTGTGTCTTATGTCAAGATAGTGGTCTTCCCCACAGCACTAAGGTTAATAAACCTGAGTTGCTGACCAGCCTCCAAGCTTGTAGAAGCGAGGGAGGTTGGGGAGAAGACCCCAGGGGACAGGCTAGGCCCTGAGTACCCGAACAGACAAGACCTTCCAGAGGGAAAAAATGAGGAGGATGACCGCATGAGCAGTGTTTCTCGCCAAATATCCCTCCGGTGGGCAAGGGTGGTTTCTCAGCACTCAATAGTGTCGGTGAGGACAGGGGCTAGAGTGGCATACTGCAGGTCCCAGGCTTCAGCAGAGTCTCTAAGTGACCTAGTAATTGTTCTGGCTGTTAATGAGGTAGCGGCTAGAAAGCTCCTGCTCGAGGAGAGGAGACTAGCGCTAGAGGAACAGAAACAGCGGGACACGGTCATCATAGAGCTGTGCCAACTGGCACTTGAAGAGCAGTAGGAGGCCAACAGATCCACCTCTAGGGAAAGCTGCAGTAGTGGCTCAAACCAGAGTGCCCGGGATAAGCCCGCCGGCACACCCACAAAGACTTAGTGCAGCCTTATGAATTATGAAGTGGGGAAAGATGTTTTTGATTGGTTTGAAGTGCTCAAGCTGGCTTTCCAGCTACAGGAGGTGGATGAGGTACTGTAGGGTGCAGCCCTGATGAGTCGATTACCGACACCACGGACTGATGCAATTCTTCAGTTAACTCGTGAGGAATGGCCCATTTATGAGAGCATGAAGGCAGCCCTCCTCAGGAAGTTCTGTAAAACCCCAGAACAGTATCTCACGAGCTTCAGAACGCTTGGAAAGAAAGGTGGGCAGACATTTGAAGCGTTCACACACTTATCGTTGAAATATCTGAGCGGGTGTGTGACTGGTAATAAAGTTGACACATTTAAAGGGATGTACAATTTGATTGCCAGTGAGCATGTATTGAACAATTGTGAGGTTGACCTACACAAACATCTTGTGGACAAACCTATCACAGACCCTAGGGAGCTTGCAAAGGATGCTGACCGGTTTGTGAGTACTCAAGTCCAGAAAATAGCTCTGACGAGCACACCCAAACTGCGAGAGAAATCGGCAGACAAAAAAGTAAACAAGGATGGGAATGACAAATGTCCAACCCAATCCTATTTGAAGTCAAGTCCCTAAAAGAACAAAGGGAAAGCCCAAAACTGTAGTTCAGCCGTGCACACAGAAAAGAAGGGCGCAAGCACCCCTAACACTGGGAGACCTGTGTTCTCACCACCCAAAGGTTGTTTTGTGTGTAAGTACCTGGGCTATAGGAAAGCGGATCCTGCTTGCAAGGGCTTACCCAAGCACACCCACACTGCGAGAGAAATCGGTGGACAAAAAAGTAAACAAGGATGAGAATGACAAATGTCCAACCCAATCCTATTTGAAATCAAGTCCCTAAAAGAACAAAGGGAAAGCCCAAAACTGTAGTTCAGCCGTGCACACAGAAAAGAAGGGCGCAAGCACCCCTAACACTGGGACACCTGCGTTCTCACCACCCAAAGGTTGTTTTGTGTGTAAGTACCTGGGCCATAGGAAAGCGGATCCTGCTTGCAAGGGCTTACCCAAGCAAGCCATAGTGAATGTTAGACACATGAACAAGGCCATCATTAGTTTGGGCCTCTTAGAAGAGGACTTCCCTACTTTACTTTACATTACTTTACTTTATTTATTTAGCGCGGCCATGAACCCTAAGGCTTGAGGGCTCTACAAAACATAACATCACAATTAACAAATACAAGCCAGTGATAAAAGCAGACTAAACATCATAAAAATGGTATTCACAATTAAAAGCAGTATTAATTAAAAAGATAAGTCTTAAACCTTTTTTTTAAATCTCCAAAGATTCAATCCCTCTCATCTCTATAGGAAGAGAGTTCCAAACTTTGGGCCCTATTACAAAGAAGGCTGAATTAGCAACCTTTGCCGTTCTGCATTTTGGTACATTTAAAAGGTGCTAACTATTTGATCTCAAAGCTCTACCATTTATTCTCATGGGGAGTAGCTGTTGTAGATAATCAGGCATTTTACCCTGTTTGATGTAGTATAGTCAGGGTTCTAAATAAAATTCTGGTCTCCACAGGGAGCCAGTGGAGAGCGTGTCTGGCAGCCGTGACATGGTCTCTGCGCTTGACTCTCATGACAACTCGAATAGCAGCATGATGACACACTTGCAGTTTGTTATGGTCAGTTTTATCCAGGCCCATCAATAGACCTGAGCAATAGTAAATGTTTGCCCCTATAATTGCTCTGGCAATAGTTTCAGAATTCTCTTGTGAAATGAGGGGGTCTTAAATGTGCTAGTTACTTCATGTAATAAGCACATGAGGAGACCAGACTGCTGACATGTTGCTTCATGGTCAGGGAGTGGCCGAATGTGGATTGGTTTGACTGAGTGGGAACGGTACTGGGTCTCCAGAAGAGACCCCAGTTCCCAATAATACTCAACTCTTTCTAGAAAATATGCATACCAAAACAAAAATCTCCTGCGGTCCGAGACACCACGGCTAGCGTCACTGCTGGCACACGGCAGTGGGTACAGCCAGTATATGATGGGCCTGATTGTAGGGTAAGTGTGTTTGATGGAAAGAGTAAGTGCCCCTTGGTGATAGTAGAGTTCAGCTGGCAAGGTATAACGACCCAGCGCTGTGTAGCGGTGAAAGATTCCATTCCTGTCCCATGTCTGTTGAGTAATGATCTTCCTGATCCCGAAATAGTCACATTGGCTACATGATCAAGGGCCAAAGAAATTGCCAGATTGAACACTATCAGAGCCACATGGCCTGGAATGCTTCCAAAGGGCTTGTTGGAAGGACCAGCATAACTAGTAGTCCCTAGTGCAGTTTCTCAGACTACTGAAATGCTTAGTCCTGAGGGAGAGGGGCTAGTAGCCCCTGAGGACCCTTCTTTGTTAGCAGGGGACTCAGTGAGTTGCCTGGGGCAGCACTGGAACATGAGGTGGAGGACCAGTTTGGTACTGATCTGAAGGGCCTGCCCAAGCTGGATGAGTTTTCGTTCAACTGGGGGTCCAGGTCAGACTGATTTCTTCATGGCCCAGAATGAGTGACCCATTCTGTCGGGTCTGCAGAAGCAGGTGGAGGAGCAGGCAAATGGTGAAGCCCCTGACATGTTCAAAGTGTACTGGGAGGATGGACCCCTGTACAGTAGCCAAAAGACTCTGAGGGCAAGGGCACCAGAAGGTTGGTGATTCCCCAAAGCTACAGAAAGTTCCTTTTGAATTTGGCTCACCAAATTCTTTAGCGGGTCACTTGGGAGTGACTAAGACATCAGACCGGTTGTCTGTGTACTTTCACTGGCCACAGTTCAGCATAAAGGTTAAGGAATTTGTATAGTCCTTCCTGACTTGTCAAGCATCTGGCATGTCAGGTGGTGCCACAAAGGCCCTCTTAGTTCCACAACCTGTGATTGGGCGGCCTTTCCAGAGAATATGCATGAATATTGTGGGGCCTTTGGAGCCTCAAACCAGCTTAGGGAGCAATTACATCTTGTTGGTGGTAGAGCACGCCACAAGATACCGCAAGACGGTCCCTTTGAAGAGAATCAAATCCCCTGTGGTTGTCAATGATCTGATTGGGATATTCTCTGTGTTGGATTCCCTAAGGAAGTCATTTCTGACAAGGGATCAAACTTCATATCAGCGTATATGAAGGCCATGCGGGAAGAGTGTGGAGTCACCTATAGGGTCTCTACATCCTTCCATCCACAAACAAATGGGCTTGTTGAGTGTTTCAACAAGACCCTGAAAGGCATGATAGGCTGCTTGGAAGAGCACCTAATGAAGAAATGGGATATTCTCCTGCCATGTCTTCTGTTCGACCTACACGGATGCACCACAGCACATAGTAGGGTTTAGCCCCCTTGAGCTTCTATTTGGACACCCTGTATGAGGTCCCCTCAGTCTATTGAAAGAGGGAGGGGAAAGAAAACCCTAATCCCCTACACAAGATGTGGTGGACTATGTACTCAGCCTTTGGTCTAGAATAGAAAAGTACATGGAACAGTCGACAAAGAACCTAAGGGCCAGTCAGAAGCTGATGAAGCACTGGCATGACCAGAAGGCCACAGTGACAGTCTATTCTCCAGACCAGTGGGTGTGGGTTATGGAGCCTGTGAAACCCAGTGCCCTTCAGGACAAGTGGACTGGGCCTTACTGTGTGCTGGAAAAGGTCAGTGAGGTGAATTATCTCATTGACGTGAAAGGACCTAAACAGATGTGCAGGGACGTTCACGTCAATCGGCTAAAACCCCATTATAGCAAGGATCACTTGGTCATGGCATTAGTGACTGACAGAGAGACTGAGGAGGAGGAGACTGATCCCCTCCCAGACCTCTTGCACACTGAAGCCACAGATAGGTCAGTTGAAGGTGTCAACCTTGCAAAGAACGAGTCAGAACAGAAACTGACACACTGTCGCCGGTTACTGGGACAGTTTGACGGTCTGTTTTCTCTGACTCCAGGTCGCACAGATTGGTGCACCCATGATGTGGACACTAGCAGCAGTACTGGATGTCCGATAAGGTCAAGAACACCATCAATGAGGAAGTTTCCAAGATGCTGTCCCTTGAAGTGATAGAGCCATCCCACATTGCCCAGTGTTACTGGTCCCTAAAAAGACAAATGGTGGGAAGACTGAAGTACACTTTTGTGTGGAATACGTGGAGCTCAATTCTCTTACAAAGACAGATGCTCAACCCATTCCTCGGGCAAATGAGCTAATTGACAAGTTCAGCGCTACCAATTACATGAGTACCTTTGACCTCACAGAGGGGTATTGGCACGTCGGCTTGAAAGATGGAATGAGAGAGAGGTAAGCATTCTAAACCCTGGAAGGACATTCGCAGTTCAATGTGATGCCCTTTAGATTGAAGAATGCCCCTGCCACTTTTCAGCGGATGGTTAATCAGGTGTTGTCTGGTCTGGAAAACTTCAGTTTAGCCTATTAAGACGACATTGCTGTCTTTAGCCACACCTGGGAGGAGCACTTATCTCACCTGAAACAAGTGCTTCAGGCACTGCAGAATGCAGACTTGACTATCAAGGCCATGAAGTTCCAGATAGCGCAGGGCACAGTGACTTACCTAGGCCACCTGGTCGGTAGAGGGAAGAAACAACCTCTCGAAGCAAAGGTACAGGCTGTAAAGGATTGGGACATACCCACCATACATACACAGGTCAGAGCCTTTTTAGGTCTCCCTCGGTTTTACCGGTCGTTCATCAGAGGGAATGCAACCATTGTCATGCCCCTGAATGATGGAACTTTCAAGAAGATGCCGTAGGAGGTAACTTGGACTCCCGCCTGTCAAACCTCCTTTCAGTATTTAAAGGATGAATTGTGCAGGGATCCAGTTCTGAAAGTGACATATTGAGGTCAGGAGTTCATTATCCAGACAGATGCCTGTGATTTTGGGATTGGAGCAGTGTTAGCACAGTTCAACTCTGAAGGGGTAGAGCAGCCTGTTGCCTGTATTAGCAGGTGGTTGACAAAAAGGGAAAGGAACTGGGCTGTCGCAGAAAAAGAGGCATACACAGTTGTGTGGGACGTAAAGCAGCTGAAACCCTACATATTTGGCTCTCACTTTATGATCCAAACAGACCACTGGACTCTGCAATGGTTAATGGCCATGCAAGGGGAGAACCCATAGCTTTTGTTTTGGACCATATCCCTACATGGTTTACATATGCACATCCAGCACAAGCCAGGCTCCCAGCATGGAAACGCAGAAGGCCTTAGCCCGTACTTTTGGCTTGATGATGATACCTACCCTCAGTAAGGTTGTGTTTAACATGTTGAGGCTGGGGAGCATGTGAGGAATTCGACAATCTGCACGGGGAGTGTGCGCTCGACTGGGCTTTCTTGATTTTTTGAAAATTAAAATGAATGATGGGAGATCAACCTCTGAAAATGTGTGAGGCCATTCCGCACACATTTTCCCTGCTCATGGCACGAAATGCATAGTGAAATGTACTCCGGGAGGACACAGCCTACAGGCGCCATACTGCCCTGTAATGGTCAGCTGGAATGTGACAGCCACACGTACATCGAAGCATCTCAAGAACGGGGAAGACAACACCTTCCTCTGGCCATTGGCAGCCTAATTAAAATATCAAAGGCTCCATGGATCTGCCTTCCTATTGTCTCAACTGCTGGTGGTAGTGCATGCTAATGAGAGTTATTTGAGGCAAGCCTGTGAAAGGGGCTTGTTTGCAGGACATACAACAGGAAGGCAAGACTAACACCTCTTTAATATGCAATGTGTCACCGTGAAGCTAATTCCCACTCCTCTATATGAAGGTCAGTGAATGGCATGTCTGGGTCCACTATTTACCGTAGCCAACCCCTGCAGAGCGGACCCCTTTATGATGGACGAAGTATGAGATTTGAGGGAGACAGAAGTCTGTTCTCACCACAATCTTCAAGCGAGACCTGCGCTTTGATCAAGAGTCACAGAGAGCTCAGTTAAATAGATAGACACTTTGATCTACAACAGACAGAAAGATGGGTGGGACGTAGGAGTACATGGTGTCACCCCTTACCTTCCTGTTGCAAAGCACTCTGGTCCTGACCTCACTCATAACAGAAGATAGTTGGTAGGGACCAAGGATTGATTCATTAAGGTAGTCGGAGCCTGCACCATTCACTGGGACACATTTGGCTTTAAAAGAGTGCTGAGCTCCTCACTTAGCAGATCATATGACGACTTCAAACGGAGTAAGAAGATTGGACCCTGGCTGAAGGTAGAGCTTCCACCAGTAAAGGAAAGCCAGGAATCTAGATCCCTCCCCTAAACATCTCCCATGGAACAGAGGAGGTACCAGACTCAGAGGACCCATCCAGCAACTCTATAATTGGTACCCAGCCAGCACACAGCATGCCCTGCTACGTTCTGCCAGCAAGGTTCCTAGGTGGGAAGTGCCAGACAGTCTCTGAACAAAGGACAAGGTTGTTGCCTGCCAACACTCTCCTCAGCTTTGGGCCATGCGTCTTAAAGGACGACAAGAGCCGTGTGAAGAAGCAATGAGGAGTTCCACAACAAGCATCAACCAGCATTCATCTTTTAAGGACATTTTCGAGGCAGTCGGGCCCCTGAACCTTGACTGGCTGCACCACTGACTGTTGTCATGCTGCAGTCACTAAAGCCATTCGACACACCTCGACCAGCATTCCAGATCCACCAAGTAGCGCAAAGACAACCTTTCTTGATGGTGAGCAGCTGTGCAGGCCAGTCTCCAGCCATTCGTCCAGCCCTGCTTGCCGAACTTCCTGCGCCTGATACCCGCAGCTGTCTCCCATCTTGAACTCTGTCGCATGAGCTGAAAAGCATCCTAGAACAGACTCAACACTGTCGAGCATCAAGATCATCTCACGCACCAAGTACATTGTGGTTCTGTACCCCTGGTCCTGCATTTTAGATACTTATCATTATTAAGGTAATTCTTAGGCATGTATATACCTCTTATTTAACCAGTGTTCTTACATGTATCCATACTCTACTAATATCCACACAGGACCCTGCGGTCTTCTGCTATCTTAAAGAATATATGTGGTACTTGTATTTAGGGGACTTGCAACTCTACTGTTATCTAAGGGATTCTGTGTTCTACTGGACTGCACTAGTCCAATCTCCATTTGCCATCTACAGGAATGTGTATTCAACGATCAGCTACATGAGCATGCATTCTGCTGAAGTGTACAGGAATCTGCAGTCTATTGGTATCTGCACCACATTGTATTCTATTGGTGTATACAGGAACTTATAGTCTACTGGTATTTACATTAATGTATGTTCGATAGGTATCTACAGGAACCTGTATTATAATAATATCTACAGAAAGCTGTGTTTCCCTGATAGTTGCAGGAACCTCCATTGTACTACTATGCACCATAACATGTACACTATTGTTATTGATGGGAATCTGTATTCTAATGGGATGCCAAAGAACCTCTGCATCATTGAAATCTCTATGTTCCTGTTATTTGTGGGGTTATGTATTGCACTGGCCATTCCAGGAACCTGCATTCTAAATGCATCTAAAGGAATCTGTAGTCTACAGTTGCCAATAACAATATCCTTTCAACTGTTTCTGTTGCCTGCAATGAAATAGCAAAAGCTGTAGTTTTTTGCTACCTACTGGAATTTTAATTCTTCTACTTGGAAAATATTTTCGCTTGAATTCTCCTCAAATGGATGTTACTGGATTCAACTTTGGCATATCAATTTTTAAGGTTGGAGTACTTGGGAGCAGTTCCACATACACACAAATTCTGCTTGCTAAAACAAATGAAACCAGCAGACACTGTTAGTCCCCATCTAATCAACTAATGACACTTGTACATTATTGATCTGGAACGTCCGGGGGCTTGGATCCCAGATAAAGAGAAGAAAGAATATTGCCTATATTACTAGGCTGGGCCTCAGGCTAGTGTTCCTTCAAGAGATTCACTTATTGAGCCAGCAGTCAGAAAAAATTGCCCCCAACTGGAGACCACATAGATACAACACATCATATTCGAGCCCCGCCAAGGGCGTAGTAACTCTGATACATAGGTCTATCCCCATTACATGTCTCCATACGGAGATTGATCATGAGGGCCGGTATGTTTTGGTGCATGGAACCCTCAAAGAAAGAGAAGTGGTACTGCTGAATATATATGGACCCAATGTAGACGATCCTAGCTTCTACTCCACACTGTTCAGGAAACTGGCTCAATACCCCACGGCTCACATGATTTGCGGTGGCGATATAAATACCATTTTAGATACACATCTAGACCGCACATCGGATGGACCAAGGGTACTGACCAATTCAGCCCACAAGATATTAACCCACATGTGCGACCTCGCCTGTGGGACGCGTGGTGCTCCCTAAATGGCGCTAAAGGGGCATACACGTACTACTCATCGGTACATGATATGCACTCCGGAATAGACATATGGTTACTATCTCATAAGGCACTAGGCTGGATTACCAACACACTGATACACCCTGGACATACTCAGATCACTCTCCAATCCAAATAATACTACTGATCCCAGAGATGAAAATACATAGACCCCAATGGTGATTCAAGCCTGCAGCACTAGAAGATCAGGTCTATAAAACGTCACCGGCCCAACATATTGAGGAGTACTTTCAAATTAATGAAGGCTCGGTGTCTAGCCAGGCAGTATTATGGCAGGCAGGACTTCAAGGTGTGCATTAGAGGCACCGCAATGTCGACGGAATTTGGAGTGTTGAAAGACATTCGCAGAGAGTTAGCAGAGCGAGAAAAAGATATTGCCAGCAAGCAAGAGTAATATGCCCAATCCCTGTCCCTCCAGTTGGGATTAGATATCAAGACCCAGGTGGAGGAATTTAGGAAAGCTGCTGCGCGCGAGGTTCGCTACTTTGATAGGCCGGCCGCAGCACAGTGATATGTTATGTTATGTTATTTTGTACTTATATAGCGCCTTATATACCATTGGTATGGTCTGAAGGCCCTGGTAGGTTGAACGCCCTTGGGAACTGAAGTTCAGGTCAGTAGAGAGAGTAGGGAGATTCAACGGCACGTGTGCGCACCGGTTATGTGTGCAGCTGGTGTGGTATTCGTGTAATAGCTGCTTCTTAGAGGTAGGTGTAGTGGTTGAGATTAGGGTATGTGTTCGTTCTGGCAGGATTTACCCAGACCGACAGTGGCTGCTTTAGTGCCTGAGGAGAACGCCTGGCTGGCGGGTGTGTAACCAGCAGTGTTTACTTAGAATGATGGGGAGGGAGCGGGAGATGTTGGTATGAGAACAGTTATACCGAATGGTGTCATAGTATCTCTGTGTTCTAGTTGAGTGATGGTGTAAAGAAGAGAGTAAGCGTGGGGTGTGATATGATGGGTTACATGCTCTTTCAAACGTTCCCTGCATTCCAGACCATACTATTTACGTCACGCAGTTCTATGCGCTCCAGTCAGTTCTATGGTCTTTTATTTATTCCATGCGTCCCCGTCTGCTACACACTCCGGTCTACTCGACGCACTCATGCACTCCAGTCCTCCCCGTGCACTCACGTCTGCCCCGCGCGCTCCAGTCTGCCCCGCGCATGCACTCCTGTCTGCCCCTGTATTTCGCATTCACCCACCTTACGCAGTCACCCATTCTCCCCATTCACCCGTTCCCCGCATTCACCAGCTCCCCACACTCAGTCGGTCCATGCACTCATTCGCTCCCCGCATTCATCCGCTCTGCGCACTCATCCGCTCCCTGCACTCATCTGCTCCCCGCACTCATCCGCTCCCCGCACTCATCCGCTCCCCGCACTCATCCGCTCCCCTCATTCATCAGCTCTCCTCACTGGGGAGCAAGGACGCCCTGGCAGATTACTGGCGAGAATGGTAAGAGGTGAGCGAGGGCCCACGAATATACCATGTACAACAAGATTTGATAGAACCATCACCACGAAACAAAGGGGCATTGAAGAGACATTCTATGACTTTTATTAACATTTATATTCTCTGCAAAGCACTGCTACTAAACTCGAAATAACTAATATCTAGCCCAAATACCAACAACACTCCTATCCTCCACTACCAGAGAGGCACTAGAAGCACCGATAACAGTAACCGAAATATCCGAAGCCATCAAGGCGCTACCCAATGGGAAAGCACCAGGCTCTGATGGCATTAGCACTGAATTTTACAAGGAGTTCGCTGAACTCCTTGTTCCCAAACTACACGCCGTTTAGACAGAAGCCCAGGAAGAAGGGCAGCTACCCACGACTACCAGGGAGGCTATTATCACCTTGTTACTTAAGCCGGGGAAACCCCCCGAAGACTGTGGCTTATATAGGCCTCTATCTTTGATAAACACAATGCCAAGATATTTGCCAAGATCCTGGCCGCACGATTAACATCGCTGATGCCATATATGGTCCACGAGGACCAGGCAGGTTTTGTAACGGGCAGATCCACAGCGACAAATAATAGGCATTGCCACAAAATATTACAGGGCGTAGCAGTTACCCTGGACATGCAAAAGGCCTTCGATATGGTCTATTGGCCGTTTCTGTTCAGGGTCCTACAGAACTATGGGTTCGGAACTAATATAATTTAGTGGATTAGAGTGTTGTACACACGTCCTTACGCTAGAATAAATATTAACAGCACACTATCAGAAGTGCTGGAACTGCTGGGTGGCACGTGTCAGGGCTGTCCATTGTCCCCCCTATTAGTTGCATTGCTGATAAAGCCACTGGCTGATCTACTGAGGACTAGATATAGCAAATTAGGGTTTCTCCTCGAGGGTGAGCTACATATCATCACACTATATGCTGATGACATCTTGTTATACTTAAAAAAATCCCGGACAAACTCTGGGTAGGGTCCTCGCAGTGGTTAAAACATTTGGGCAATATTCGAGCTTGAAACTGAATTCCACTAAATCGGAAACTTTTCCCCTTACAGACACAAAAGTACAACCGTTGGAACTCCATGGACTTATCTGGAGTCCAGTTTATATCAAGTCTTTGGGGCTATGTGTAGCTAGAACGGCACAGCTGTCCGGCGTGCTGAATTACGAAGTTCTAATTATCGCCCTCTGTGTGAAGATGGAGCAGTGGAGAGCCCTCCCTTTATCAATGTTAGGCCGGATCGCCCACATAAAAATGATAATTCTTCTGAAACTATTTAACTTATTTAGTATGGTACCGGTATGGCCAGGTAGGGCACTATTTATGAAAATAAGAGGAGTATGCTCCACATTGGTATGGGCCAGACATCTAGATGAATTGGAGGGTAATTACCGACCAATATCCTCAAGGAGGCCTAACAGCACCAGATTTCAAAGTCTACTATTTGGCAGCTCAAGCACATTACGCAGCCAAATGGGCAGCCGACTACCTTGATCCCACCCCATCGTTAGACATGGCCTTAATAACGAACCCAGCTAAACTCCTCCATGGTTTGGTGACCTCTCGCCCCAAACGCTACAATGCCACTGACCCGGCGCTGGTCACGTGCATGGCTTGGGCCAAAATAGCCGATATACAGGGACTGGAGATGTTATACCACCCGAGTATGCCAATCTGGGGCGCTCATTACATTTCTCCCTCCCTGGATCCAGAGGTGGCAAAACACTGGGGTGCCAAAGGAATCACGCAACTGGGCCACTAATTTCACGATAAGAAATTTGTAACATGGGAAAAGCTCAAGGAAACAGTGGGGACACACCTAAACATAAACTAAACTACATGCAGATGAGATCTGCTAATGCAAAGGTATGGAGCAAACTCCCATCAGAACCAGTGATACACCTAGGATAAGGTTATATGTTCACTGCAGGGATAAGTAAAATATCTGCTTCTACACTATACAAGATCATAACCCAAACCCGGCCACCTGTCGCTCATGATGCCAAAGAGAGGTGGTAACGGGATCTAAGACACCTGATAAGTGATAAACAGTAGGTATAAATATGTGGTCTAACAAAACATGTCTCATTCAATACCAGATACAAACTGATACACTATAAGATCATACACAGGATACGCTACACTCCCGCTAAACTCAAACGCATATATCCAATAACAGACTACACATGTCCCAGATGTGGCAGTGAGGATGCCGACACCCTCCATATGTTTTGGGCATGTACGCTGCTGAGAGAATTTCGGGAAGGTGAATGCCAAGTACTAGATGGCAGAACGACCTATAGAATGGTCCCCAACGATATGCCTACTAGGGGCCACATGGAAGATGAACTTCATGTGGCAGAAACACTTGAATGTGGGACTATTACTGGCCAAAAGGGCAATACTACATGAATGGAAAAGCAAATCCCCACCCACCAAGAATGACTTAGACAGAGATATGATCTGGACTAATGACAACCAAAAACTGTACATAGAACTACAGCATGCTACCACACGGCCTAGAGACATTTGGGGCAGATACAGACAATAATTAACTGATACTGCAGAAGAAGTGCAATGATGAGGATCAACGTAGGACGATCTGTGGGAAATGTGATAATATTTCAGATGTGTGACCTGAATGTGATTAAATAATGTTATACCTGTTCGAAATAAAAATAAAATTTCCAAAAAATAAAATAACTAATGACACTTGAAACCAGAACCTGCATTTGAACTGGTGTGTGCAGGATCTACATTAGATGCATCTCTCTGGGAATCTACAGCAACCGTTCTCCTGCAGTTCACCTGCTAGGAATATCAAATGCAAAAACATAGTATGAGCACGTCACCCTTAAGCATGTTTTCAAAACTGTACATGTGTTTACTTTTTTGCAATGCATATATTATTCGTTGCAATTAGGAAGGAAGAACAGGCAATTCAAACGTCAAAGTTAAAATATGATAGTGCTTATTTTTAATCCAGCAGAGGTTGATTTTGACTGGAAAGAGGTCTACAAATACAAAAAGGACTGCCACTAGTAAGTATGGGGTGAATGCTCTCAACAAAGATATAGTACCTCATTACAAGTCTACTGGTCCGATAAAATGCTGATAATTTCGGCTTCTGTATTTTTACTGGACCAGCACATTTTAAGTTTGCTGGCGGGGGCCATGGATCTCCTGGAAAGCCTGACCTGTCCCGAGTTAATTCCCTACCAGCAAACAAATGCCAGGATCCCCCACACCATTACTAACGGTGCTGGTGATTCAGTAAAGCCCAATGTGGAACTTAGTAGCACTCCAACACCCATAATATCCGGGTAATACTGGGAAATCGGGCAGCGGAGGTGGTAAGTGCAGCTTGCCAGTATCCTGCTGGTAATACCAGCGGGATACCAGCAAACTAATTATCAGTGCCATAATGTCCCATATGGCAGTATACAGTAGAATATGGTTGTAGGGATAGTGTTATTGGGGTGCTCGTCAATATTTTCCATAGGACTGGTCTGATCTCACTGCTTATTCTGCTCCAAAATACGTCCCACTTTCTGTTAAATCAAGTCCTAGTGTCAGGGAAAGTTTAGAGAAAATCCAACAAGACTAGGGCACATCTAACCAACATGAAGAGGAAACGACCTTTTAATGGAGTCCTGATGTTAAAGTAAATCAAATTAGGCTATAGGGGCATAAGCTAAGGGGACACAATGGGCCTCATTACGACCCAGGCGGTAAGTTACCGCCTGGGCCGTGACTTTACCACCATGGCGTAAACTACGTTTACGCCATGGTGGTTGGCGGACTTACCGCCCCATTCCGAGGTTGGCGGGGGCGGTAAGTCCCCAATCCCCATTTACCCTTCCCCATTCCCATTTTTGCCCCATAGGGCATAATGGGAGTGGGGAAGGCGTTAATTACGCCACCGTAAATTACGGTGGCGTAATTAACTCCATGGTCCCTTAGCGCCATGGATTTTAACACCTGCTAAAAGCAGGTGTTAAAAGCGCCATGGCGCTAAGGGACCTCGTACTCAGGCGGTAAGGGTCGGCGCTGTTAACGCTGCCGTAAACCCCTTACCGCCTTGGTCGTAATGAGGCCCAATGTCTTTAATCCAATGCCCAGTCGTTATTCTAATCCACAGAGCTTGGTATGGCCACAGCCAGGAAAACATCCTTCAATGCGCTCAGAGTCTCCAGGTTAACATTATCATACTACACTTCTTTACTTTGCCTTGGCAGAGACGATCCACAAGAATGATCCATCTACGTTAATCTGAAACCATATGATACACTTCTACCAGGGCCATACTATGCAGTCTTCCCTTCCTGCTCTGGGGATCTCCATGAACTTCCACCAGGGCAAGAGCGTGCAATGTTCTTCCTCTGTCTCTAGGGGTGTCTCCTTGGGCAGATCTACCCCCTTCCTGGGTAATTTTAATGTTGAAGGAATTTTACCTCCTCACTCCTGCAGACAAGGGTTGTCAAACTAGGCTTGACCCTGAGGCTTCTCTAATTGTCGCCATTACAAGCTTCTTTTCAGCTTAGTTAGCTTTGCACCTACCACCAACATCTGGGCTAGAGCACCTAGCATGCTACTCTCTTGCCTCTTCAGCACCTAATGGAACATTCCAGCTTCTAGGTAAATTCCCCCATCCGGATCCATATTCTAATTTCAGTTGCAAGCCTTACTCTCCCTCAGCGTGGCCTGTTTGGCTTAGTCACATCCTGCTCTCCCTCTCTGCTTCTCCTTCTCCCCTTTCTGCTACAACACCAACTCTCTGAAACGCTGTCCGAACCCCCATGCTACTGGTGTGCTTCAGACTCTTTTTCTTACTCATGCCCCTTGCACAAGTGTTTTAGGAATGACAGCGAATGGCTGTGTTTTTTATGGGCATTGTGGCGTTTCACTGGATATGTACACATTAATCATTTGTGGTCATAACACATGGACGCACACTTAAGGGTGGGTTGTATAAATAAACATCCCCCTCTTAAATGCTAGATTGCTTGGTCCTGTGACAATTTGCCCCTTGTTTGTTCCTGTTTTTTCATGTTGTGATTTGTAGTCTTTTACTCGTCTGTACCATTCTGTCTGCTGGTTGGACAAATGGGTCGGTCAGGATCCGTGTGGCCGTGTTTTGCTTTTCACAGACTGCAGAGATATATTTCTATTTTTCTCCTAAGTACGGGGACTTAAAAACTTTGGATGCTGGAGGGCAAGTATCTACACACACACTCAACTAGGTTGTAAAATGACTGTCATACGGCCTCTTTATTTACCAAAACCATACATAAATGAATAAATGGAGCAAGAATAATAAATGACTAAATGAATAAAAGAAATCTAGATAAAATACAGCACCGTTGACACAGCTGCAAGGCACACCCTCATCTCACCAGCAGTCCCTGAAAAGCTCCTAAACAGTCAGGCAGAGAGATGTTGGCATGTGTGATGGCTTTTGTGAGAAACCTGAAGGTGTTTCACTTACTAGTCCCTCGGGATCGGACATCCAAATGGCCAGGACACGGCCATCGCTATTGGATCCAGTTCCTGTGGTGGACCAGTGGAGGAGGATCACCTGGATTGGGTGTCCTCAGGGAGTGCAAGCGGGACACCGATGGGTGAGATGTGGTATCCAGCTTCTTATAACACTTTTTACCCAACCTACCACATAGGATACTCAAACACTCTACCCCCCTCCCTTTTCCAACAAAAACACTTTCTGACACCACGAAGGACAATGGACTAAAACTAGAGACATTTACCTGACATGTCCCAACCCAAGGTCAGGTAAAGTCAGGCAATTGACCCGAATCACAGACACCTGACAGACCTTTCCCTTCCCCACAGGGATAAAAGGTGGAGCACAAGAGCACACTACCAGCAAGGCAGACTGCACGACGAGACAGCTATCCCAGGGGGGCAATGCAAGAGGAGAAAGGCAGCGAGAACTGAAGGGGTGACAAAGAGAGAAGCGACCTTGCCCTTTCCGACCTGGAAATGCAAGACCTCTGTGGAAGGAATAATAAGATTGCGAACAATAGCCAGTGTGTTTTGCAGCAGATGTCAAAGATACACAGAGAACACCAGAACAGGGAGAGACGCTTGCTACCGTGGTACTGTACTTGACTCCAGAGATAAGAAAAACCAAGCGTTCATCACAGCTGGTGAGTTGAGGGGAGAACCGATAAGAAACGTAACTGTGTTGAACAAGAGTCGCGAGCAGGCCAATTAGGAGAAGTTCAAGAACTGTTACCATTAAGGGAAAAACCATCTGCATAGGGGTCCAGCAACACGTCGGTACTCATTCGAGAGACTCTGGTTGATCCTACATTTGTTGAAACTACCGATACCAGAAGACACTAGGAGAGCCACATGTAAAAGATTAAAATGGTCATACGGGGTTCTAGCAAAAACCTCCTGTACAGTGGAACGTCTGTGACCTGCATGTAATTGGAAAGCTAAGAGAGACAAATCCCACATAGTGAGAGAAGGGAAAGAATTGCGTGATTTTCAAGAGTTGGCAAGAGCGAACCCGATGGAGGGATGCTGATAGAATGGGCGAAAGCCTGAAGCTCCAATAAACAGTGTGTTGACAAGAGTGAACCCGATAGAGAAATATCCAAAATGAACTGTTTAAAAAGACATTAAAAATTGGCAATGCAAAAGGGGAAATAGTTTTGGACCCCAATCCATATGATATGATATGATAGTTTATTTATATAGTGCTTATACACAATGTGTTTCAAAGCGCTTCAAGGCAAGGGAGGGAACAAGGGAAAATACAATGACATTCTTTCAGGCCATGAACAGTAAGGATGTGAAATTAACTATCGTACTCGGCCTGACTACATTTCAGATAGTGCAAGAGCAAAGACATAGATAAGGAAGGGAGGGGGAGAGTGAGAAGGAAATGGAAACAGACAGGCGACTACCGTACTAGTCTTGACAACATTTCTGGTAGAGCCGGAGAAAACAAAAGGGGAGGGAGAGTGGTGCACAAAAGTAGGGGAGGAACAAAACAAGTGACTATAATACTAGGCCTGACAACATTTCAGATAGTGCTTCAGGAGAGTGGGGAGGAAAAAAAACAGTAAGGGATGGGGGGAGGAGACAGACAAGGTTGCTATCATACTAGGTCCAGGGACAATTCTGATTGAGTAAGTGCATAGAAGAAAGTAAGGGGAGGAGATAGGAAAAGGGATAAGGGAAAGGAGGAGAGAACAGAGAGTTAGCAGTCAAAAGAGTGGCGAAGCAAGAGGGGAGAGTGAATACAATTGCAGAAGTTAGTACTAACAAGTAGGGCCTCATTACACGGATGGCGGTAAGGATTTACCGGTACCGGTAAAATACTGGTACCGGTAAATCCTTACCGCCTTACTACGAAGTCCCTTTGCGGGTTGGGGGATTTAACGCCTGCTTTTTGCAGGCGTTAAAAACCAACCCACAAAGGGACCCAGGGAGTTAATTACGGTACCGCAATTTGTGGTACCGTAATTAGCGCCTTCCCCATTCCCATTAACCCCTATGGGGCAAAAATGGAAATGGGGAAGGGCAATGGTGAAGGGGGAATTACCGCCGCGCCAACCTTGGAATGGGGCGGTAATTCCCCTTTCCGGCAAGGCGGTGCCGGTATTTTACCGGCATGAACCATGGCGCTAATAGCGGTGATGCACGGTGAATGAAGTCCATAAAATTCTAATACAGCATTGGCCACAAGACGGTGATAGTGAAACCCGAATTTATCAGGACAGACTCCTGCAGAAGTCTGCTTGAGGGGGATAAGGGGGGGTAGGGTAGAAGAATCAAGCAAAACAGGCAACACCTGTGTGCAAGAATAATGGGGGCACAAGGGAACATCACAGGGGGACCAGAGGGGGTAGAGATGGCCTGTGGGGACAGAGGGAGTAACACATGTTGGTGCATCCTTACCTGTTCTCTCAGCAGGGGGTCAGGCCCTGGGTCCTCCTGGTCCTAACAGGTCCAAACAGGAATTGCCCTTTTCTTCATCTGCACTTCGCTTAGGATGCCCAGGAGGGAGATGCCCTTGAGCAGGAAGGAAGAGGTTCCATCCACTTGCACCTGCTCCCCATCTGCAAAGGAAAAGAGGATGGAGGGCTCCTTAAGTAGGGAAAAAGAGTGGCAAGCAGGAAGGCACCAGGTGGGCGTGGCTTGCTAAGTGGTGAAATATAGTGGCTTGCATCGTGAATCCGACATTCAAAAAGTGTCTGAGCCCAGAAGAAGGGGATCCAAGGATGAAAAGCCATCACCCAAATATTTGTGAATACAAAAGAAGAAAGCGTGTAAATGAGAACCGTATTGAACCCGACAAACAGAGGTTACTATTCAAGAAGGGTCTGAGCCCAGAAGAGGGGGGTCCAGGGGTCACCCAACTACAATCAGAAAAGTACTTTTGTTTATAGTTTTGAACATACCAGGCCCTCTTAATCAAAAGATCTAACCACTGAAGAACCTAATATCACTAGGAACCTTTTGTGGATCTGAACCTGGAAGATGGGGACCCAGGGGTGAAAGGCCATCACCCAGCATACATACGGAAAATAACTTATTGTTTGTTACTTTGACCACATCATGTCCGCTGAGGCAAGACACTTTTTGTAGAAAAGAGACTTAACCACCGAAGGCCCTGACAGCTGAAAACAGAATTGTTGCCTCATGCTGGGAAAGATCAAGAGTGTGCTGTGCTCAGGAGTCCAGCCTTGTCCCTTTCTCAAAACACGGGGGAGGGAGACCCAGGCTACCACATCCTGACTTATTTGTGAACACTTCTTTCTTTGTTGTGAACCCTATTCCACACTATTTTTGTATTTAGTTGAAAAAATCGCAATAGTTTTTTTTTTGACGCCACTAGGACTGCCTTATTATTTGGTGGTCATAGCTTGCTCCGATCTTAGATGTAGGTTTGGATTAGGTCTTATTTCATCCTGCAAAAATAGTTTGAACTGTGATCACTTGTATCTGTCTTTACTGTTGCCACCATGAGTTCCTTACATATGGTGTCAGAATGGGATATGATTCAACTGATAAAAATTTAAACCCATGCTTACAATTGTAGTACCACCCAAGGGGGGAAAAAATAGTTGATATCCTTGATTATGACCGTGCATCATCACTGAACGAGGTGTTGTTCTCTCATTTGCATGTCCCAGCTGGACAACAAGATCTGTTCTTCAAAACTCAAGTACTGCTAGATACCCTTCCTCTCTCCCATTACCACATACAATGGTGACACCGGATAATCCTAAAGGTTCAACCTATTTTTTCCTTTATCAGACCTAGTGCTCTGAATCCCCCTCCGTCCGAACCATTTATTTTCATGATACCCAATTGTTATCTGTTGCACAGCCATCAGGCGTAGAGATTAATTCACTGCAGCTTGTTACCTCGACAAACTCAGAGTCAGAAAAATCAGACAACTTCAAGACCTTATCCAATAAAGTCGAGAGTTGTTTCCTTTCTAATTCAGAACCTTCTACAAAAGGGACTCTTACACTCCCAGAAGAAATGGCCAACCTAGCCAATGTCATCGCCCAGTTAGCGAACCATCAGATGCAAGCCGAGATTAGACTTCAAGAGAGTTTGGATAAGCTAATGGAACTGCAAGCATGATCTTTACTACCGCATGGGGTTCTTCAGCCATATCTTGAAGGCAAAGATTTAGGACATTTTTTCTTAAACTTCAAACACCTAGTTGAACAACTAGGATGGGGGAGAACCTTAAAGGATGCTATTTAGCCCCTTTAATGAAAGGCAAACTACACACCTCCTATCAGCTACTTAATCTTGCACAGGGAGACACCTTTCTACCATCAAAGAAGGGCTGTTAAAAAGAATGAGACAAATCTGTTAGCGGCAGAAGTTGAGGGCCATTAGATTGAACCGAGGAGAAACTCCCTTAGACATGGGTGAATGGGTCAAAAACACTCTCTCCCTGTGCATCAGTAACACATCCTTAGACAAACTGACAGAGATGATCACCCTAGAATAATTCACTAATTCCTTACACCCTTTTTTACAGAAGGCCGTTTTGCAGTTAAATCAACCTATCCTAGCCATGGCCATAGAACCTGCACAAAACCATTCAGATGCAGCTAAACATTTCCACTCTGTCCATCATTGGGAGAAACAGATATATCATAAACCTATCCACCGACCTCAACCTCAGGGAATAGATAAACCAGGGTGGTCATAACGAAATAAAGAAGGTTTGCCACGAGAGAGAGTAGAAATCAGGAAAACTAATCCATAGGGCAAAGATGAAAGTAGAAGGGATGAAGCAAAAGGGAGCAGACCACCTCCCCTGGTTTGTTTTTTCTGTAGAGAAATAGGGCA
Source organism: Ambystoma mexicanum (assembly GCF_040938575.1). NCBI lineage: Eukaryota > Metazoa > Chordata > Amphibia > Caudata > Ambystomatidae > Ambystoma > Ambystoma mexicanum. The sequence goes on from NC_090938.1 coordinate 454,004,185, forward strand.
TTTAGACGAACCTACGGAAATAGGTTGTTTAAAAGGTGAAGAATGGGAAGACCCCGAGGAAGAACTAGAGACCTTTAGCATCTGTTTATGCCAAACTTTGGTAAACAGGAGGCAAGTAAGGGCCTTAATTGACTCATGTAGTAAACAAACTGCTTTCTGAGCCGATTTAGTTTCAAGAGCGGACTTAGACAACGCGGCCCTAGGTAGAGTTACCTTTGTACAAATAGAGAATGAAATGTACCCTAAAAGACCTGTACACATCAAAATCTGGGGCAAATCCTGCAAAATATCTTCCGCCATAATTTCTGAGCTCCTCAAAGAAGGTATTCTGGGGCAGGATTTTCCCAAATTCTCTACTCTCTTGAAGAACAATCCACCTCCATAAGGAGATTTTTTACCCCAGATTTCCTGGCAGACAGACTACTATTCCCTAGGTTCTCCCGTATGGGGCTTGGAAGGCTCTGATCCTATGAAACCCAAAACAACCCTCAAAGCACAATTACTATATTATTGTAGAGAGACTGGTAAAACCACTCCATCACTACCTACACTGACCAAAACCAATCAGTGGAATATGCAAGAGTTCCTAGACATATCTCGTCCCTGTTCCCTTCCAGGTCTTAACAACAAGGACCCTGGACAAAGAACAGATATATCCACCTTGTATAGGGGAAGGGTATGTGAGATACCTGACGTCGTCTCACTTACTAGTCCCAGGATCTTTTATCCAGGTGGCCAGGACACGGCCATCGCTATTGGATCTAGTTTCTGGGGCTGGATCACCTGGATGGGAGTCCTCAGGGAGTGGAAGTGAGGCACTGATGGGTGAGACACAGTATCCCCCGTCTTATAATACCTTTTCCCCACCCTACCACGTAGGATACTCAGACACTCTACCCCCAGCCCCCTTTTCCGACACAAACACTTTCTTACACCATGAAAGACAATAGACTAATACTAGAGCCGTTTACCTGAAATGTCCCAACACAAGGGTTAGGCAGAGTCAGGCACAATCACACAAACCTGATGGCCCTTTCCTTCCCCACAGGGATAAAAGGTGGAACACGAGAGCACACTACGAGCAAGAAGACTGCACAAAGAGACAGCTATCCCAAGACGGCAATTCAAGAGGGGGAGAAAGGCATCGAGAACCCAGACCTGCGAAACCTCTGTGGAAGGAACCATAAGACTGTGAACAATAGCCAGTGTGTGTTGCAGCAGATGTCAACAGTACACAGAGCATGCCTAGACTGATAACTGGAACAGGGAGAGACGCTTGCTACCATGGTACCATCCTTGACTCCAGAGACAAGAAAAGCCAAGCGGTTCATCACAGTCAGTGAGTCGAGGGGAGAACCGATAAGATACCGAACTGTGTTGAACGAGAGTAGAAGTTCAAAGAACTGTTAACATTAAGGGAAAAACCAGCTGCAGAGGGGTCTGGTAACACATGGGTGCTCATTTGAGAGATTCTGGTTGATCCCAGGTTTGTTGAAACTACCGATACCAGATGGCCCTAGGAGAGCCACAAGTAAAAGTTCAAATTGATCATACAAGGGTCTATCAAAACCCCCTGTTCAGTTGAAAGTCTTTGACCTGCATGTAATTGGAAAGCTAAGAGAGATGAATCCAGCATAGTGAGAAATGAGAAAGAACTGCGTGATTGGCAAGATTGAACCAGACAGAGGGATGCCGATAGAACAGGGCAAAGCCTGAAGTCCCAATAAACAGCGTGCTGACAAGAGTGAACCTGACAGAGGGATGTCCTTAGTGAACTGTTTAAAAATACATTAAAACTTGTGAATGCTAAAAGGGAAATTGTTTTGGACACCAAGCCATAGTGAACCCGAAAGAGGGAGGCTGACATTCAAGAAGGGTTTGAGCCTGGACGAGGGGGATCCAAGGGTTGAAAGCCATCACCCGAAGATTTGTGAATACAGAAGGAGAAAGCATGTTAATGAGAACTGCAGTGAACCCGACAAAGGGAGGTTGCTATTCGAGAAGGGTCTGAGCCCGGAAGAGGCGATCCAGGGGGTGAAAAGCCAGAACCCCATCGACAAGTGAATGCAATAGAGAAATATTTTAAATACAAGCTAGAGTGAACGCGACAGAGAGAGGCTGATATTTGACCTGGATCTGATCCCAGAAGAGGGGATGCAGGGGTGAAGAATCCACACCCAACTACAATCAGAAAATAACTTTTGTTTATCATTTTGAACATACCAGGCCCTCGGAAGCAAGAGATCTAACAAGTGAAGGTCCCGATTTCGCTAGGGACCTTTTCTGGATCTGAACCCGGAAGAGAGGGATCCAGGGGTGAAAAGTCCTTACCCAGTATACATACAGAAAGTTATTTTTTATTTGTTACTTTGACCACACCAGGTCTGCAGAGTCAAGACACTTTTTGTAGAGACTTGACCACCAAAGGCCCTGATAGCTGAAAACAGAACAGTCGTTACATGCTGGGTGTGCTCAGGAGTCCAGCCTTGCAACGTGGGGAAGGGGGACCCCGGCTACCACATCCTGATGTATTATTTGTGAACACTTCTTTCTTTCTTGTGAAACCTATCCCACAATCTTTTTGTGTTTAGTTGAATCTTTGTAAGGATTGGCAATAGTTATTTTTTAGTATAGGCCCTTTTATTTGACAAGATGCCACTAGGACTGTCTTATTATTAATTGATTGGCATTGCTTGCTCCCATCTTAGAATTAAGTTAGGTTTAGATTAGGCATTTTTCCACCCTGAAAATACAGTTTCATAAACACCTTTGAACTGTGATCAGTTGTGTCTGTATTTACTGTTGCCACCATGAGTTCCTTACGCTTTCCATGTCTCTACCTGTTGACCGTTCTCATGGGCCCCGGCCGGAGTGCTCTATGGCAACCCCAAGAGGCAAAACTCTTCCCTTTCTCAATGAATCAGCAAAACAACTACAAAAATTCTCTTCGGCTTTAGCAAATTCCATAACAACGCTATCAGGTACAAGCTGGCACTGGTTCATTCTAGCCTATGTGTGCCTCTTCTCTCCGACGTGTCCTTGGAGCAATGCAGAATAACATAAGCGATAGGCAGCGCTGAAAACATGTTTACCAGTGGAATAACACAAGAAGAGTTTGCATCAAGTGCAGCTTCCACTGAGGTCAGGAGCAAATGTCCATTATGGCTCTGGGCACTGCCCAAAATGCACTGTACACAGGCGTCATGTTTTAGTCAACATCATTACGGCCCGCTACCTGTGTGGGTGTTTCTCCTTCTATCCCTGTTAGACAGGTGTTGCAACAGCAATCCCTAGGGTAATTTGGGGTTTCCAGGGAGAGCTTAGTTCTTCCTCTAGTGACAATGGGCTTCATTACGACTCAGGCGGTAAGGGTCGGCGCTGTTTAGCAGGTGTTAAAATCCATGGCGCTAAGGGACCATGGAGTTAATTACGCCACCGTAATTTACGGTGGCGTAATTAACGCCTTCCCCACTCCCATTATGCCCTATGGGGCAAAATGGGAATGGGGAAGGGAAAATGGGAAAATGGGGATTTACCGCCCCGCCAAGGTTGGAATGGGGCGGTAAGTCCGCCTACCACCATGGCGTAAACTTAGTTTACGCCATGGTGGTAAAGTCACGGCCCAGGCGGTAACTTACCGCCTGGGTCGTAATGAGGCCCAATGTGCGTTTAGTAAGTGATTTGCAGATTGAATCTAAACGGTATAAATTATTGGTGGTTTGTTTTGGGTCACCCGTGTGTGTTATGAGTGAATGGCTGTGAAGTTCCTTATTAACCAGAGGGCTGAGTATTAGCTGGTGCCCACAGGTCCACCTCACTATCGCAATAAGTCCTTCTGCCCTTCCTTATTATATTCCGACAGTGATCATTCTCCGATTTTTGTAGTCTAAATTGAATTAATTGTTTTCCACACATGGGCTTCAAAGGGCTGGCTGCCAACTTGGAATCAGGAAATTCAACATAGCAATTGGACAAACCCCAGGTTTGGCATTTTGGACAGCTGGCATGTGTCTCGCAGGAGTTTACAAGTCTTTATTGCTCCATATGTCCTGGTCCGTGCTGAACTACTGGCTTTCTGGACAAAGATGAGCACATCACAGGACTTTTTTGATCTGCCATTAATGTCATTGTGAGGCTTAAAAACAAGGGTCAGTGTTTTGTTTCAGCAAGAGGTTTTCACAAACATGCAATTGCACGTTTTGCCTGGATTGCAATGTACTGGGTTTTATATCTAAATGTTCTTTTTTCTTAGTGTGACTGTGGTGCTTGGGGCATTGCAGGGAGCGGAGGGGGGGAGGGGGTTTGCAAATGGACTCTGGTGAATCCACATTATACCAAATCCAGGGGTTGCATATTGGTATTTGAGTGGGCAGCTTCTCCTAACTTGAAGAAACCAGGTGGAGCCCTCCAAGAGCCACTCAAATGTGAGTTTGAAGTATGATAAGGAATGTGAAAATTGTGCTGCTTACCTTTCCTAAACGTAAGTGTACTCTTTTTAGTCAAATTCATATTTGACTAAAAACGGGCTCTTTTATGCAGCAAGAGTATACAGATTACATTCAATCTGTATACTGGCATTGTTCAGGTTGAGTTGCGTAGTTGTTGCTTCAGATAGTACTGTGCCGTCATTGGTAACCCGTGTCACTGGAGGACATACCACTTGCTCTCTCTTGGTGTCATTCAGATTTAGCAAGTGTGAAGTATTGAAAGCACTGAAGACAGGTCAGTTGCTGGAAGTCTTCTTGTATCTAACTGACTTGGCCAATTAACTTGATGTATGCTTTGCTAATTGTCAACAGAAATGCTGCATGCTGACTCTGCTGGTTGTCATATAGCAGCTCTGAAACATAACCTCTTTCTTTGAATTGCTCGGATATAGTTCTCCTACTGTGACTGTTAAGTGAAACGAAAGCATGGTGACCTGGACAGACAGAATGTTAGTACCATGCAAAGTGATGATTGAACACAGAAATGTACTGAATACATTGATTCACTACTTTCAAAATATCACGATCAGGTTTTAATGAGTTACTTTTTAATAAAACAAGAGAAAATGAACATTACATTGTGAAATTTGTCACTAATAGGTGTGAATTTTGTTTGGCCCATCCTTGTGAAGATAATTTAATTTCAACACCTTGTGGATGGAACAATTATTGCATCCAGCTGAATGCAATGTATACACATGATTGGTTTACTTGACAATAAATGCTGTCTTTTGCACATAAAGTGCCTGATTCATGGAGAAATGCGCAATTATCCTGCAAAGGCCAAGCACCGAGAAAAACACAGTGGCCCTCATTACGACCCTTGCGGAAATCGACTGACCGGAGCGCCACAGCGTAAATAGCGTTTCCGCCATTGAACGAAGGAGCAAAGTGCGGCCCATTCCGACCCATCGGGCACGAGCACCACGGCATGGCGGAAGTGCAAAGTCCGCGATGGCGGAAATGACCCCAAAACGGCACACACCGCCGCCGTACGGCGCCCTAGGTGCAATACCGCCACCCCTCTTAGCGGTCACCGCAGTGTGCGCCTACCGTAAAGTACGGTGGCCGGAAATATACGGAAACGGAAGTTAAAACACGGGCCCGGAACGGGAAACATCCCGGCGTACACCTATAAATACACTAAAACCACACAACCACTAAAAACACTACCCTGAGACACACCCCACCCCGTCAACCACCCTAGCGAAACCAAGAAAAATGGGAAAAGCAGCGAAGAAAGCGTGCGACCGCAAGCGGCAGGTCCACTTCTCCCGTGAGGAACTCACCGTGCTAACAGAGACCCTCCAGGAGAATGCTGCCGTGGTCTTCTCCACGCAAATGACCAGGACGGCACTTGCAAACAAGAAGGCCATATGGGCTCTGGTGGCACAGCGGGTAAGTGCGGTGGGGACCGCACCCCGCACCCCACAGCAATGCCGCAAGCGATGGGACGACCTGCGGATACGCGTCCGCAGCATACTCTCTGCCAACCGCAACATTGCCACAGCCACCGGGGGAGGTCCTGAATCACCCATCAAGTTGACCCCCTGGGAAGAAATCTGTGCCTCCACCATCGGAATGGAGAGCATAGAGGGAGTCGGAGGGATGGAGAAAGGAGTGCAGACATCCGAAGATTCAGGTAGGTGGGCCAGATAAAACAATCCACACAGTCCATCCATGTGAAGTACCATGCGTCCACATAGTGCAACAGAAACACATGTCCAGGAGAACGTCCACACACATCGGCCTGATAGCGCACGTTAAAAACCACAATAAATACATAAATAATTAAAAACCCCTAAAACACGCACTACACGTGCAGCAGGCACACCCTAACTGCAGGCTGCCAAACAACTGCACCCTCACTCCACACACAAATCAATGCACCTCCAAAGCCCCGACCCAAAACACCCTCAGGTACCACCCCAAAGCATGTGATACAATGCCATTCCAATTCCCACAGACCCATCAATAACCCTCGCTCTCCTTTACTCCACCACAGGGTCCGATCCAAACGACGAGCAACAGGACACCCCTACCAGCACACCTGCAAAGAGGGCCAAGACCAACGGCCAGAGACCCTCCACCTCAGCTGCACGCATCAAGACACGGCAGCAGCACAAATCAGGTGGCAGCACACAGGAGGGAACATCAACAGGCACCCCAGCAGCCAGCATGCCCACAACACCACCACCACAGGTCCCCCCAATGGATGCCACAGAAGGCACTGCCTCTGGTGGCAGCAGCACCATAGGTGACACCCCATTGATGGCAGCATGCTCGGACACAGAAAACGGGGATGCCGAAGTCAGATCCATCCATGACCTGTCCCAATCCCCCTGTCTGTCCCATCCCGTGCAACATGAGGATACCACGCAGGGGCACCCACAAGACGACGACTGGCCATCCCCCCCAAGCCCTGTGGGAAGGCAACATGAGGTCAACAGCCCCTCTGCGACACCCCCGCAAATGGCCATGGCCCAGCAGAGGCAACAGTGCCTCGACCAGTTGATCGAACAACAGCAGCAACTGGCCACACTCCTCAAGGACCATGCCGATGAATGTGGGGGCACCAAGGCAGACATAGAAACATCAACTGAGACACTTAGGGCAGAAATGGAGAGAGGCACAGAGACGCTAAGGTCACAAATTGAGAGAAGCACCGAGAGCCTGAGGGGGGAACTGCATGCGACGTCCAAAGACGTATGTGCCGAACTTGCCGCAGTGCGCCGTGTGCTCACTGAGCTCTCGCAAACCCTTAGGGACATGCATGGACGTGAGCAGGCAGACACATCATCCGTTGCAAGTTCCGTCCAGGGCAGCCCCCAACGTAGATCTGGGAGGACCCGGCGCTCCACAGGCAGGGGTGCCCCTGATACCCGCAGAGGGGGCATGCAATAGCGACAGCCCACTGACAATGAGCATCTTTGAACACTGGTGTTCGGGGGGGAGGTAGGAGGGTGGAGGGGGTGTGTTGGGCTCACTTGGGTGGCGGGTCGATAGGGTGTACAACATGATATCACATATGCCATAAACAGTGCACGATCAACCAATGAGATGTGTGGACATTGATCTTTGTGTACTAGGCCATCATAGACGTACAGTCCATTTTGTGCATGTTCCAGACACACACAGTGCCACGTGTCCCGTGTCCATGTATCAGCCACCAGGCATGAGTGCTAGAAGCATACATCAATGAGATGCTGACGAATGTCACGGGCCTCCGGTGCCTCGCAGACTCCTTGAGGTGCTGCCACATCCCCACCCTCATCATGACCATCATCCGGTGCTTGCAGTTCTGCGTCAGGGGGCATGGGCACATTTCTACGTACGCACATGTTGTGGAGCATGACACATGCCATCACCATCTTTGCAACCTTCTCATGGCGGTACAGGAGTGCCCCGCCAGACCTGCTGAGGCAGCGGAAACGGCCCTTCAGTAGGCCGAATGCCTGCTCAATGACTACACGGGTACGTGAGTGGGCATGGTTGTAGTCCTCCTCATGCTGGTCCCGTGGGTTCCGGACTGGTGTGAGGAGCCATCTCTTCAGTGGATATCCAGCATCACCTGTATGTGGACGAGAAACGTAGGATGTTGGATGCCATTGATACGTACGCACACCCCCCCCCCTTCCTGCCAGTACATTGCCAAATCACATACCCCACATCATCATGCATGCAATGAGACTCACCGAGTAGCCAGGATCTGTTCCCTGCGTGTCGCTCCATGTAGCGTGGTATGGTAGAGTTCCTCAAGACCATGGAATCATGGGTTGATCCAGGGAATCGGGCACAACAATGCGTAAAGATCCTGTTGGAGTCACACACCATTTGTACATTCAGGGAATGAAATTGTTTTCGGTTGCGGTACTGGGCCTCCATGGCATGTGGCACGACCAATTCAACATGGGTGCAGTCGATGGCACCAATGCAACCCGGTATGCCGGCAAGTGCATGGAATCCCACTTTTGTGTTGGTTATTTCCTGCTCCGAGCGTGGTAGGGAGATGTAGTCGTCTGCGTGCTGCAGGAGGGCATCGAGCACTTGGAATAGTGTCCGTGAGAACAGTGGCTGAGTAATGCCATGCAACTGTCCGACTGTGTGCTGGTAGGTGCCTGTGGCCAGGAAGTGGAGTACAGACACCACCTTCAGTAGGGGTGGGATGGCGGTTGGGCTATCTATCATGCTGACTAGGTCAGCCTCTGTCATGTCCACAATGGCGGCTATGGTGTCCCGGTCCAGACGGTAGAGGGTGTGGATCTGCTCATCAGTGAGGTTGAACGGATGTGCTCGGAGGCGTGGGATTGCGGGCTGCATGCGTGGTGGTAGTGGCTGTGCTGCTGGGCCTTGCTGGCCCTGCCTTGGCCTCCTCCTCCTCCTGCGTCTCCTCCGTGCGGCTGGTTGTAGTTGTTGTTCGTCTTCTTCTTGGAGTCGGAGCACTTGCAGTGCTATCAGGTCCCCCAGGGCCAACATCGCGAGTCCTGCCGGTAGCATTTCGCTGTGGTTGTGGGAGGAGACTGGCTGTGCAATTTATGTGTTTTCAGGCTGTATGGCCTCCACCTGTGGTGATTGATTCCACCTGTGCAAACTGCTCTCCCCTTTGGCCGAGCACGTCCCGCGCACAACGCTGCAAATCGGGGAATGGTATCTTGCTATTGCAATCATGTATTTGTACCCGATGGGCGTGTAAGATTGGTTGATATGTTCATACTGCTGTGGTCCCATTGTTTCCAATACTATCTGTGCAGTCGCGAACGGACTTGTGAAGGGTCAGTGGAACGTAGTACTCGAGTAACGGTGGGCCCTCATGCATCACTGTACCGAGTTGCAACGACGGGCGGGGCGTCCCATTCGTGGGTGAAGGCAGTTGCCATTTTCACACACAGCCGCACTCGATGGAATAATTAGTGATTTCAAACGGCCACAGATGCCTTTTCGACGTGATGTTGCAAATGAGGAATTCGAAGGGCGGCGCTTTCGGTTTCCAGCTAGCGGCGAGGAGATGCCCACAGGTCTGACTGCAAATGTAACGTTCTATTGTTCAATGTCCTTGAGACAGGGCCCATGGCGAGGGAGCAATGATTGATATGAATAGTTTGGGATGCGCAATAGCTACGTGGGCGATGAGGCCGGCCATTCCCAAATACATGTTACTTCACAACACTGGATTTACGGGCTGGGGCACTGTGGATTTAGCAGGCTGCATTACGCACAGACTCAATGGACGTTTCTAATGTCATGTGAGTAATTATTCAGGCGTTTTGATCCCGGGATGAGGGAAGGATGAATGGATGCATGGGCAGGTGATTTGATGCAGAGTTTGCCATGTACAGGGCTTCTTGGGATCTATCCGCCTCCCCTACGCTATGTGATGCAGGGCTGCCATAGTGGGACCATCGTCTATCTGGCCTTGTTGAGCCCTCCCTGTCTCGACGCGCCCTCAGACACTTGTGTCCATGCACGTTAACATTCCCATCTGATGGATTCTGTTTTGGCAGACGCATGCACAGGTACACTCGTTCGTGATGGTGTTTACACCTAGGTATAGATGGTTATGAGTCGCAAGTGGCTTTGGGGTGGTGATGATCCTTTGGAGTGGGCTAGCATGCATATGGCTGTGGATTTCGTGTGCTCGTTGAAGTGAGTTGTTCGAATGTAGTTCTGATGGCCATTCTGTTCTTGTTCTTTTCTTTTGGTTGACAGGTATCTCCTCCCCTTTTGCCACTGCCATCTGTATGCCACTCCTGCAGATGGATTTTACTCCCGACACCTGCTGCTTCGTGTTAATCGGTGGAGCAGCATTACGATCTTATGGGACGATCGCCAGTGGCCCACATGCCCTTACGCAGTACTGGTGGCTCGGAGCAACATTTCGGCCTTTCAGCTGGACTAGTGCCTCCCCATTGGGACGGCCCTGCGGTTGTGTGCGCTTCCTTGTTGCCTTTTCGTACGTGATTGTGGCTCTGTGTACCATGATGGGACAGGGCGTCACACAAGTAGTGGCTGGTCATTTCTTGCGGATGCAGCCCACAATGGTGAAATGTGTTTTGGAGTTCATGGCCTGATGGCTGTATGGGCTTGGTGATTTTGTTGTGCATTAAATTTCTATTCTGATTTGGCCCGTGTAGCGTTTTTCTTTGCAAGTGATGTGGCATGTGCCTATTTGTGGGGCGATGTATTGTGAGGAGATCTGCATTGGGTTCCTGCTTCGGGGTTTAGTTGCGTGGTACTGTGCTGGGCGCGTTTGCCTACTGAGCCCGTGAGGTCAGGGATGGGGGCTGCCTATATGACAGTTTGGATGTTGTCATGCTCAGGGGCGGGGGATTGGGTTTTGTGTGACAGATGGCGGTCAGCCAGGTGGACTGGTGGAATGATGTGATTTTCGGAATGTTGCTGGTCACAGGTGCCTGTGTTTGCGTGCGTTTCTTGGTGGGGGACTGTGGTCATGTCCATTGGGATGGCTTCTGTATTCGTGCCATCTGTGCCCTGCAGCTCCCATTGGCCCCTCTTGTGTTGCTTTTGTTCGTTGGCATGCATGGGTGCTTTGTACATTTCAATGGTTGCATTTTGACTTCATTGCACCTACAGGGAGTTGTACTTTGTGGGCAGGGAGCGGTGTACAGGCACTCAGTGGGGCCGTTTACGGTTGATTCGCGATGCCGTACTTCTCGCCATGGCGGAATGGTCCATTCCGCCATGCCTGATGGCGTTAGGTACATGTCCGCTAGGGTCGGAATTGGCGTACCGTTGCACCATGGTGGTGTTTGCGGTTTGGCATGGCGCGCGCGCGCGTGCTTAGTGCAGTTAGCGTTGGCGTTCACTACGGTGTCGCTAATGGCTTCGTACTTTGCGGTGACGGGTCGTAGTCGCACCGAGCGCTATTCGATGGCGGTATTGCATTTCCGCCATCGTTTTCCCCTTTCCGCCAGGGTCGTAATGAGGGCCAGTGCGAGAAAAACACAGTGTGACCCTGTGTGCAGAATATAAATGCGCACCTCGCGTATTCATGGAATGTTTTGTGCAAAGTAACCGTATACGCAAGTCGTGGCCGGAATGCCTGTGAGACACCCCCTTGCAAAGCAAAAACAGTCAGAACAGCTACCTTTGTGTGCTCCCCCTTCAAACAGTGTGTGGAGTCCCCTGCAAGCAGGCCTGCATCTCAGGGACCCTGCACGGAGTCCCCCGTAACTGGTACCGCCACCCCCACAACATGCGTAAAGCACTTTGCATTGGTCTGTGAATCAGGGTGTTTGTTGGCAGTGCAAAGTCACTTTGCACCACGCTACAAATTCCATGAATCATGCCCATAATGGTTTACCTTAGAATGTGGTGACCATGGCAGGCATATAACGAATTTGTTGGGGCATGCAATACTAGCCTTGGCAAATGACAGAACAAAACCGATAGTCTTTGGCATCTGATCCATTTGGGTGTAAATTAGCTGAACCAAAAATTGCATCGAGTGCACAGCAAAGCATAGCACGACAGACCATGGCTTAATACAACATGCAAACATGTTGGTTAATACCAATAACAATACTGCATTGCAGATGTTAACTAACATTTGCTTTAAACAACCAGGCATGAAAACCATTAAAATAAATCTTAAACACATCACAAATTCTAATTTCATCATCAAGTTTATTTTTGGATATTCATAGACAATCCATAAAAATAGTGCATAATACAAAAATATCAAACATGTGAGAATCAGTAAAAATACATCCATAAAAAACAGTATTAAAACAACCAGAAGGGATTACAAATACATTTCATTCGATGTTGTCAGTTAGCTCATTACAGGTGAATGACTGCAATAAACATTTCGTTTGATACAGAGCTTTATTCAAAAACAAGGCTAAGGACCGGTCCACACAAGGTGATTTTGCCCACAGTAGGTATATCAATGCTGGCTGATACTGCACGAAGCGCTGCTCCCACAGTATTGGCCAAATGAGATGTCTTCTGTGTGTCACATAGAAAGAGCAAGAAAAGATCAAGGGCCTCATTACGACTAAGGCGGTACGGAGTAAACGGCACCGTTCAAGGTGCTGGCGCCGTTTACCCCATACCGCCTCATTACGAGGTCCCCTCGCGGGACCCAGGAAGCAACGCCTGGTCAAACAAGGCATGCTTACCAGGTCCCGCGAGGGGAAGAGGGAGAAAACAACGGGCAAACTCGTAATGGCCCGTTGTTTGTTCCCACTCCCATTCCCATTCAGCCCTATGGGGGCTGAAATGGGAATGGGGAAGGACCGGGTGCGGGTCCTTGGAGGGAGTAATTACTCGGCCTTCCAAACTCGGAATGGCCCGGTAATTCCTCATTCTGAGGACCCGGACGCGGACGCGATTTCGGCGGCAGCCATGCCGCCAATAGCGGCATGGCTACCGCTGAGGTCGTAATGAGGCCCCAAGTGGGCTGGATACTCATAGGGAGTATCACATAACGGGCAGGATCGCTCTGCACCCCCACCCAGACCAAGCTGCCACCACAGCCCTCAGATGGAGACAATTGAACCTAGCCTGTGACAAAAGTACACAGTCTGTTGGGGATTCAGCACAGAGCAAATAACCTTGAACACCCTGAGGCATTATGGTCATCAGAACACAATTCTTGGGCTTCAGGAGTTCTAAGCCTTCCCTGTTCAGTCTTACAGACTCATACAGGCCACAGTCCATCGGTTTATCTCACTCCGGGCTAAGGTGCTGCCCGGGGGGTACAAATGTATAGACTTCATCCCCCTCAGCTGTAGTTTGATTTTAATCTAAACGTCACTATATTTTCTATGCATACATCTGACTTAAACCAGAAACACAATTTGCTAATATCTATTAAAACGGTATATTAGAACACTTCCCCAAAAAGGTGTGAATGCATCATTCACAGTTAGAGTATTAACGCCTTCACTGCGGAGGTGAGAAACGTGTATTGCTATATCAAATATGTACATGATTAAAATGAACATGTATATATGTGCGTTAAATAATGCTACTACTTCTACTGCTAAAAGTAATATTAATTCCAAAAGTAATATTAGTTCGAGCGCGCAGGACTTTGTTTTGTAATACATGATTGTCTTCCTTGTAAAAGCAGCTATGCGGCTAAACACAAGTGAATAACAAACAAAAATAAAATAAAATATTAATTCCATATCTGCACTTTATATTAGTGCTTCAAGCCTGAATTCGCCTGCACTTTAATATAAGGTATTATTATCACACAATAAAATGGCTTCTTTTCTTAATGGGAGCTGGGCGTTTCTTAAATGAGAGGAATACTAGACAGTGCTTCAACATACAATATAACTTATAAGTCAATGTCGCAAGTGGTTGTGCATCAAGCAGCTGACATGTCCTCGGTGGCCACTTGGCCCACCTTTCTGCCATTACTCGGGACAGCGGAGCGCATCTCTCTCGTGCGAGATGTATGGCTGATGTTAATATGGCGCAGCAAAGTGATAAACGACATGGGCTAGAGATATGAGGAGATGGGCGTCGGCGCACGTGCATAGCCCGCAGCCAGCAGGCCTGAACATTGATGGACGGCCTATGGCTCCTAAGAGTATGTCTAGCAGAGAACACACAGACTTATCATGTACTGCCAGAGGGCCAGGCACACATGCCGAGCAAGCAACACCATCACAGAGACAACATTAAGGAACAGTGGGCCTCATTGCACGGAAGGCGGTAAGGGTTAACGGTCACCGGTAATGGTACCGGTGACCGTTAACCCTTACCGCCTTACTACGAGGTCCCTTTGAGGGTTGGAGACTTTAACGCCTGCGTTTTAGCAGGCGTTAAAAACCAACCCGCAAAGGGACCAGGGTGCTAATTACAGAACCGCAATTTGCGGTACCGTAATTAGCACCTTCCCCATTCCCATTATGCCCTATGGGGCAAAAATGGGAATGGGGAAGGGCAATGGGGGAAGGGGGAATTACCGCCCCGCCAACCTTGGAATTGGGCGGTAATTCCCCTTTCCTTCAAGGGGGTCCCGGTATTTTACCAGCATGGACCAAGGTGCTATTAGCACCTTGGTCCACCGCCATCTTCTTTGCAGGCAAGTTGCTGAGGAAACGCATCAAAAAAAACGTTAAGGGGTGAAAGTGATTGCATTGTGTTGGTTTGGCTTAGCTTCCATTTTTTAATCGAGCCGTGGGAAATAAACACGACCAACGGCATGGGCGCAGGTGGCAGATTCCAGTGGAGGCACCTTTAAGGGCAATTGTTGAGGAGCAGGTGATTGGGACCCTCACTCTGCATGCGGCTGAACCCAAAGGAGCTCACTATGAGGATGGCAATATTTGCAGAAGTAGGCAGTATTTCAAATACTGACTTTTTTTTTAATCAGTCACCCTTATTATGAATTGGGGGTATTTACATTATGCAGTATTTTTTAAATATACTGCCGGATTAGGGGTTTCAATGCCACTTGAAAAAATGGTGGTATTACCCCATCATTTTTCCTTCCCTCCCAAAAGTGGAGGTACAATTATTTCTTGGCCACAAACTATGGTGGGTATTTTGAAAAGCTTTGCACTAACACACAATGGGCCTCATTACGACCCAGGCGGTAAGTTACCGCCTGGGCCGTGACTTTACCACCATGGCGTAAACTACGTTTACGCCATGGTGGTTGGCGGACTTACCGCCCCATTCCGAGGTCGGCGGGGCGGTAAGTCCCCAATCCCCATTTACCCTTCCCCATTCCCATTTTTGCCCCATAGGGCATAATGGGAGTGGGGAAGGCGTTAATTACGCCACCGTAAATTACGGTGGCGTAATTAACATCAAGTTCCCTTACCGCCATGGTTTTTTACACCCGCTAGAAGCAGGTGTAAAATCCGCCATGGCGGAAAGGGAACTCGTGATTGGCGGTAAGGGGTCGGCGCAGCTAACGCTGGCGCTAACCCCTTACCGCCAGGGTCGTGCCATCAGAAAGTTCACAGTCAAGTGCACATAATACATCTGTTTCTTGTTCTGCGATTAAGGCCGTACTCCAGCCGCTGAGCGCAGTACCGACACTCGGTACGAACCCCATGCTGTTCAGTAGACAAGACCAGATCGTTGCCTCTGAGCTATCCTACCCGCCCACTGGTAACTTCATTCCACCAATGTATGCAGTTGGCAAATCCAGGGGTTGAAAAACCATTACCCCTAGTCCCCTCCCTGGTCCCCTTACTGATAAGGTTTCCTTTCTATATCACAGACATAATTTAAAATGTTTGCTATCCCCTCTTTGCCGCTTATCTCCTCTTTGCCACTAAGCCCCACTGCCATCTGGGACATTAAGGAGTCACCTGACCCACTAGCTCCTTGCTTTCTTGCATTGCATTCTCGTATTGCCAGAACACATATATATCAACCTTTTCAAATGGAAAGGTAGGTGAAACAAGAAAATGTTTCTTTTGCATGTGAGACATCCGTTGACGCCAACGGACGGGCAAGGAGACTGGCGAGTGAGGGAACTGACACCATGGCGGGTGTCACTTGCAAAAGCGGGTGATATGACAGGTATGAGAACAGAATAAGTACGGTATGCCTCTCGCCAAAGATACTGGTAGTTTAGAGAGGCCCACTGGAAACTATACAGTTTAGGATGCCAATCACCCAATGTCAGAATTTTGTTCCCAGCAGGGCCTAGAGGCAAAGCAGAGGAGGATGGACACCGAAGACACATTCTGAAGTAGAACAGGGACGTCATGTCACCAAAATGCCACGGGTAGCGGAAGTGACATCATACAACCCTTGACTGCCGATGACATCACAGGAAGTGATGTCATTTGACCCCACGCTGAAATGATATCACAGGAAGCAATGGAACATAACCTTTCATACCTTGACAAAACTGGAAGTGGCATCACATGTTGTTGTTCCTAGTACAGAACTAAACATATGGTTACAATATCACTATAATGTGATATACATTTCATTCAAGAATGGATCGCCATATGTATCATTAAGATCATTGTGTATGGGCCCATATTACCAAATTACTGTGAATGCAAGCAGACGGCAATGGCCAAATGATAATAATGTGTTATTATATGGCATACATACAATATCTCCCAACCTGTGTTGATACTCATTTATCGACCTCAGAAGGATGAAAGGCTGAGTTGAGGTGTTTAAGAACAGACTAAATCAGTGACGCATCCCTTGACGTGTGCCTGAAATAAACCTTTAATGAGTCTATCAATTATTGTATAGAATTCCAGAAAGACATATTATTTGGTATTCATATTCTTTCTTATTTAGGGTCACTGCTGAATATTTTAGACTTGTGGAACACCTGTTCTTTATTTTTCTTTTTTTCTTTTTGTTTAAGGTGCCTGAAAAGGAAAGCCAGCCACTCCAGAAGCAAAGATCCACAAGGTGCTGACCCCAGGCCTGAAGCTTGCATTTAAAAAAATGTGTTTTTTTTAGGGGTAGCAAGGAAGACCACAGGGGTAGCAAGGGAGACCTCAAGGGTCACAGTTGCAAACCCTGTAGACCCCTAAATTACATCCCTGGTGTTGAAAGTGTTGATGGATGTCTGCAAGGCAGCATGTTGCATGCTAAAGATGTCACCACTTTGGAATGGATGAAGTCAACACTGAAGAATAGAAAGCAACCACAGCGCTTACAGATCAAGTCCAAGATGAATGGTGAGAATGTGGATCACAGAGGCAGCTGTGCTTCCAGCATTCTAAGATTCCCTTCTGCTACTGCAGTCACTGCTCTCCATGCCGTCCTGTGTCATCCATCCCCTGAACTGCTATCCAATCCTCCATTGCAACCACAGTGTCTATTTCTATTGGCACTATTGTTCCGTCTGGCTCGTCCATGGGTAGCTATGGCCTGAATAGATACTTGTTTGGAACTCGCCACATTTTCCCTGCAATGCCTGGAAGCCATGCAATGGCAATCTCAGTTCCATACTGGAAAATCTCTGGGTACACTGGCACCCCCCTCTGTATCGTGCATCCAGAATATGCTTGGACAATCTGTCTTACATTGAGCATGTGTATTCATGGTGTAAAGCTACTAGTCCCTTGTCTGTTAATGAGATTGTCATGTTCCATCTGCTCATAATGTCTCATCCCAGAATGTTTACAGTTGTCTGTCGAGAGTAATGCAAAGGGAGTGATAGATCATGATCTCTGATATAAAGTGAGATATTGAGCCTCATTACGAGTCTGTGGTAACCGAGCCGGAAAAAAAAAAAGGTAACCGAGCCGGAAAAACCGGCAGGTTACCGCCGGACTCGTATTACCATTCCGTCTCTGTGATTCCCGGAATTACCGGGGCATTATGACCCCAGTGACCTGGGAATTCCAGAGGCGGAATTCTGTAAATCCCCATTCCCATGGAGTCCAATAGGACTCCATGGGGATGAGGACCATGGAAACACTGGATCCGTCTTTGACAGAGCTGGTGTTTCCATGTCCGCCTGTAGGCGGGTGGTGTTAAACCTGCCAGGTCAGACCTGGCGGGAGTGACACCTCTGACCTGCAGGACTCTTAATCAGCCGGTCTGGAAAGAACGATGGTGGCGGTTTTACCACCACCGTTCTTTCCGGACCGGCAGGGCCGTAATGAGGCCCATTGTGTTATGATGCCTACCCCCGGGCATCAGGACCGAGGCCCTCAGCTCCGGGAGCAGGCATCCATACATTTGTTTAAACCTCAGCAGCCCCGGCTAGGGGCTGTCTGGGTCCAATCCTGGCGCCATAGGCGCCAGGCTCATAGACTTTACTTACCTGATGCAGACCATGCTGCAAAAGAGTCCAAGCCTACATGAGGCCTGTGGCTCTAGGGAACTTCTTACTACTTTGGAGGCTATTTAAACCACACCCGAACAGCAGCACATGCTTCGCGTTATTCTGCATCCAGCAGCGTGACGCTCACCGTGCCTGCAGCCAGCATCCAGTCTTCTGCCATGCCCGCGTGCCTGCAGCCAGCATCAAGTCTTCTGCCACGCCCGCCTCGAATCCAGAGCTCCTAGAATAACAAAGAGGAAAAGGTTAGAAAACAAACTTATTTCAAATTCCTCACCTAATTCCGGAACCATTTCATCTCCGGGCCTGGAAAGTATATCAGTCCTGCACGCGTTGTTTCGCCAGCTCCAGCACGGTGCCACACTCACCAGTTCTCACTGCATCTTTCGATCCGGCACTGTCTCCATCATTTCTTCGCCGTAATCCGGCACCTAGGGGACACAAGAAAAAACAAGGTGAGCCAAGGGAATCAACAAATACAACCTCTTACTACCATAGACTTACCTGATTTACCACTGGCGGTATTATTCCATAACTCTCCACATTTTCATATGGCGCATCTGTAAAGAGGGAGAAAAACAACACGTTAACGCATGCAATAGTTACCGGACAGCGTTGGGTAACACAGACTCTTACCTGAACGCCAGCAGCAGCTACGAGACCGTCTTCTCACGAACTCAGTTGCAACTTAAGGAAGGAAGGGAACAGGAGTGTACATCGGGCACATTGAACTCTTTGAACTTGATACTTACCAATCCCGCCAGGGACTTCAGAGTCAATACTTACCGGAACTCTCGCAACGCCTTCAAACCAGTGAAGTAACTGGCATCTACGCGCCCCTGCAAGACACGCAGGATGGAGAGCTCATCTTTTACGAACATAAGGTGAGGTTACTAAGGGGATATCGGAGGTGATTAGTGGGGGAGAGCGAGAACAGTTGGGAGGCCATCACTAAAACCCACAGGTGGTTAATCCCTGTCGCCACTTGCAGGAAAATACTTCTTCGGGTCCAGCAGACAAGACTAGGCGGGCCAGTCCAGACAGTCATCTCTGCACTACGCATCACGTTGAAGGAGACCACAGCTGTCCGGGTCCGATCGACACCCCTGTGGGGTCCAGGTGAGCGTAACACATTGTCTGTAAAAGGAACCACTTTCCAAGCCCCAGAGAATCCCTGCATGTTCATGGCATCGCCTGACAATGTAAATGCCCCTTCCCTAATGCAGGACCTAGTTGTCCCTTTGTCAACGAGAAAGGAAAAAGTCTCATCACCTATCGCCACCCCTATGCAAGGTTCCTCAACAGGCTTGGGTGTGATCGACAGGATGGGACACATCAAGTTTGTCTGTGGACTGTCCTATTGTGGGTACTGGGACATCCCATTCCCTGTGAAGGGGTTGTTCTCTATGATAGTCACTCCCCCAGTTGTCTGATGGGTACACCCATCACTGTATCCACATGTGCTGGTGCGTCATCATTCTGTATCTGTGTTAATTGCTGTGATTTCCCTCGAACCTGTGGTGCTTGTAAATACTGTGGTACTGGTGCTAGCATCTGTGGTACCTGTACTTGTGCGGGTGGTACTTGTGTATGTGTTTGTGGCATCTGTTGATATGTGCTCTGCATCAGTCCTTGCTGGTGTTGATCCTGCACCTAATAGTCGTCCCATCCCCTTGATATGGCTGCTGGCCCTGATCTCTCCAATTCTGCTGCACCGTCCTATATCTGCACACTCTTTAAATGTGTTCTGTCTGCCCGCAGGTCCAACACTGTGGTGGCTCCATCCCTTGCCCCTGGAAATCCCCTGGAAAATACCCTGGATTCTGCTGCATCTGCTCCCCATGCACTCAAAACACCCCTGGGAAATCCCCTTGGTTGTGATGCATCTGTGGACCAAATGCATGTCCTCAGTGTTGATGTCCCCTTCCTCTGAACCCTTGCTGTGCGCCGTACCACCCCATATACCCTCCACCCATGGGCGGTGCAAACTGCAGTGGTTGTGGCTGTTGCTGTCGCCGCGGCACCTGTGGGGTGGGGCTGGTTATTACCGCCCCCTCCATCGCATACTTGGATCATTTTTTCTGCACTCGTTTTGCTTCATCTGTCATCCTGCCCTCTGCCTTTTTCTTAGCCTTCTCCTGCCACAGCCTGCAATGATGAACTATCATGAGCTGCATTTCTGGCCATCTGTTCACCTCCATCCCTACTAATTTCCCTAAACTCTTCTGAATTGACTCTGGTAGCCCCTGCACTAGTATGTGGTAGAATATTGCTACTGTTTTGTTCCAAGGCTCACGAGTTTCAAAGTGTCAAAGCTCTTCAATCACCTGAATGTACTGCACAGTGTCTTCATCTTCCCTCATTTTCTATGACATAATGGCCTTAATGTCTGGCGTGTCTGGGTATTGTGTCCTCAGTGCTTGCCATACTGCTGCCCTGCAGTTTGCAAATGTTGAACCGTCGTGTGCTGTGTTCTGTGTCATCACCCCCGGACACCCCAGCCCTTTTCCATACATCAACAGCTGCATCTCCTAAGATTGATACTAATAATAATAATAATTATTATAATTTAGCATTTATATAGTGCTACAGACCCTCAGGTATCTGAGCGCTGCATATTATTACCTACTGTGTGTGGTGCTCATTTATTGACATTGGAAGGATGAAAGGTTGAGTTTGGCCCTGCCGGGATTTGAACCTGCATCAGCAGGCTCTGCCCAGATGTCAAAGCGAACGCTCTACTCACTGTGCTATCAGACCGATAATAGTGGCTAACATCGGCTAATAGTCCCTTTATATCTCCCACTGCTAGCCTATGGCCAACTGTCATCTTCTCCATCACATAAATCCATTTCCCAGACCCTGCAAACAACAATGGTAATCTACACTTCACATTCTCCCTGTCTGTGTGCTTCCAAAGCACATTCTGAGGTTGCACCCCTCCGCTCTCTAGTAAGGGCATATGTGTGAAGGCTTCGTCTTCCTCATGTGTCCTTCTAGTCAGTTTTGCTGGTCGGTCCCCTCTCTCGCCCTCAATGCCTGTGCATACATCTATTAGTTCTAGTATGTTTACTCTCCTGAGTCGTCATACCTTCTTGTCAACCGTCCCCTTGAACAGGCCATTGCTGTCGCCCCTTTCCTTCGTCCTGGGAGGTCTCTGAGCATATCGATATATTTAGTGGTATTCTGTTGGGTGTTGAAGTGGGTTGTCAGTCGCGTGTGCTCCTTCGAGCTGCCCCTCCCTCTCCTCCTGTATGCGTCCTAAACTCCCCTGACACCAGTTTGTCTGACCCTTTCCCCATTGACTGTGATTGAAACTGCTCGCCTCTCTCGTCCCCACTCTATTTGTCCTCATTGTCAGAACCTGTGTCCATATTACTACAAAAATTGTCTGCAAAACTCAGTCTCTTTGATGTCGAGTCAGTGTTAGATTTTGTGCTTAGGTCGATGTCGCTCAAATCGTACCTGCTTCCTCAAGCCCAAGTCCCAAGGCCTGCTCCTTCCCTGCCTACAGTGCTCCTGTCTCGTGAACTGGTGCTGCCTGTTTCTGTTCGTCTGACCTCCTTGAGTCTGTGCCTTCCCCTGACTGGGACTACATGTGTCTTTACCACCCTTATTGGTTTCTCGTCCTCCTCCGTGCACACTCTTTCTCTTGCTAGTCCATTCAGCTGCAAGTTCCTCTTCTTCCACTCTGATAACTTGTGTTTTTCCTGCTCTGCTGCCTCTCTTCACCTCTCGTTCTTCTCCAGCTCCCTTTCCCTTTATTCCCACATCTCCCTCACCACTCTCTTCCTTTTCTTAAGAACTCACTCAATCCTTTCTTCCCATCCCCCCTCCATGTGCTCCTTCTCTTCCTCCTTCCTCCGTTCCCTATCATCCCTCTCCAACTTCTCTGCTCTCCTTCTTTCCCTGTCCTCCTGTGTCACTCTCTCTTCCCTGTCCTTTTCCCTCCTGTCCTCTTCGTCCTTTATGTCTGCCCAGCCTATTACCTCGGTGCTTCTCTTCAGGGACTCCACTGCCTTAGTTGTCCCTTCTGCCTCTCTGTCCTGTATCTGTCCTCCTATCCACTCGTTCATGGCTATGTCCTCAAGCCCCTCCTTTGCACCATGCTGCACCTCACTGCTTGCCTCTGGATCAGTATATGGCTGCCCTGCGCCTTTCTCCTTCTCCTCTTTAGTATATGGTGGTGGCTTATGCGTCAGATTCAAGTACTTTACTGCTGCCCTCAATTCTCCCACCGGGAACATCCCCTGCTCATCGTCTGTGTCATCGGATACTACGCTTGGGGGAACATGAGGGGGTGCGGAGGGATGAGTACCTTGGTCCTTCACCTCCTGCTTGCTCAGCATTAACTGGTGCCTCACGGCATCCCCCTCGCCTTCCTGAAACATGCACCACAACTCGAATATGGCCATGCATTTATTACATGTATTCCCCTTATAGTTACCCTGTATGTGTGTCAGTAGTGATGGCTGCACGTCTTTGGAGAACCTTCCACAAGGAGGCTATAGTTTAGTTAACTTCCCCTTGGTACTTTTGGAACATTATATGCAATACTTGTAAATCTTTTCTCAATAAGGTGGTAATGTCTTACACAAGTGCTGAAGGGGCGTGTCCCCCGGCATTTTCCCATATACATTAGGCAGTACCTTTACCTGACCTCGAGTCAAGGGTTTTGATAGTCCGCTGTTAAGAGAGAAAGGCACAATATAGTGACAATACTTTTCAGTTTCTACAAGCTTCTCCTGCTCCGCCCTTCCTTGACACTCGATTCCTCCTAAGGAATGCCCACAATCTTGTGCATGCGCTTTTTGTGCAACACCACTTGTTCAGCTTGTCTGCCAATCGCAAGTTTCCAATATTAGCTCCTCACCGTCACAAACTCTCTGTGTCCTATGTGCAAACCTAAGGGTGACATCACCATTTCTAGACAAGGTTCTATACAAACAGATGGCGTGCACACACCATAGTAGCCTGTTACTTCCCAAACCATGAAAAAACACAGCTCTCTTATACCAATAATCTCTTGTTATTGTTATTGTTATTTGGCATTTATATAGCGCTCTATGTATCATTGGTATGACCTCAAAGCGCTGGTAGGTCAAACGCCCTCGGGGACCATAGTCCAGGTCAGTTGAGAGAGTAAGGTGTCATATGGTGCTTGGGTGCCCAAATTATGTTGCCCAGCTGATGCAATTGCCTGATTGTAGCTGCAGCCTAGCATTAGGTGTGGTGGTATTGATATCAGTTGAGTGTGTGCAGACTGGAGGATGGGCACCAAGACCGGGTTCTAGCTGCGTTAGGCCTGTGTAGAACGCGTATGTGTGCAGCTAGGCTGGTTTGTCATGGGATGTACCTGCGTTTTATTAGGTTGATGAGGTGTTCATGGAGTAACGTTCATATGTGAGCAGCTAGGCCGATATTGACTGAGGGGTGTAGCTGCACTCTAATGGTGTGATGGTGTAGAGTAGAGAGTGAGCATAGTGATATGGGAGCAGAGTGTTTGGGTCGAGTTATGATCTAAGGAGAT
This sequence comes from Ambystoma mexicanum, assembly GCF_040938575.1. Lineage (NCBI taxonomy): Eukaryota > Metazoa > Chordata > Amphibia > Caudata > Ambystomatidae > Ambystoma > Ambystoma mexicanum. The sequence continues at coordinate 454,027,964 of NC_090938.1, forward strand.
CGCTATTCCAGATTTTAAGTGCGCATTTGCTTAATAGTGACTTAATAAGTGTATTCAGTGGTGTGATTGCTCGGAATCTCATTGAGCTTTGTCATCGGGTTGCAAGGTCTTAGATGCCTCAGATGGTCATAGTCGGCATTACGGAAAGGGCCACGTTTTTAGAGATTTGCGGATGGTCATATAGTCTTGGGCGTGTTGAATATGTGAGGGGAGTGAGTTCCACAGAGTTGAGGCCAAGGTAGAGAATGTTGATCCACCGATCCTGACAAAGTTAGTAGTTGGAATTAATAGAAAGAGGGCAGTGCTTGATCTTAGGGTGTGAGATGGAAGGTAGGGTTTTATCTTTTCTTGTAGGCCTATTGGGACGGTCTTGTGCACTGGTCGGTGAGTGATGCATAGGGTCTTGAAGATGGCCCTTCATCCAACTGGGAGCCAGTGGAGGGTTCGGAGAGCGGGTGAGATGGGGTCTTTTTTGACCGAGGGCGAGGAGTTTGTTGAGTTGGTATGCCGGTGCTCCCAGGTGTAGGGAGTTGGCATAGTCCAGTCATACCAATATTCTCTTGTGATCGAACTGCACCCGCTGCATCGCCTAGCATGCAAAATGTCTCACTCCAGCAGACTTAACCAGTCAACTCACCTTCCGCAATCTAGGCCAGCTCCCTTGCTAACCCTTATGGGGGTACCGTCATCAATGACCCAAGCTAAAACACACAACCCACTTAAATTCCTTTATTTACATATCTTCTGTCGTCCAAGCCCTCGAGTCAATAGCCTAGGTTATTCACCAGAACCTTTTACCTCTAGAAATGAATGTGCACCTGAGGATAGAAAACGGATTTCTACCTCTGCTCCTGTCCCTACTCTTTGACAATGCTAGACAGTACTTAACACTACTTAACAATACTGCACAATACTCAATACCTTCCCACACTCACAGTTGAGGTTACACTGGGTCAATACTTACACTCTGTGGTCTGCTGGCGCTGCTCGGCTGCCGACTACTCCTTAAGGTGCTCACCTCCCCGTCCTGTTCTGCTTGGACAACTCACTGACTTTGCGGAGGATGATTTCTAAGGGGCTCCTGACAGCCTTTACACGGGCATGTGTTTTTCCATCTTCGAGAGATATGCAAGGGTCCTGCAGCCTCTCAGGTTCAGCAGTGAAGGAGACAACCTGGTGCCGGGCTCAGGCAGCAAACCATCACCTCTGCTACTAACTTGTTGATGACGGACCCCAGGTATGCCAGAGGGACACTGGTAGTCTGCAGACACGGAGAGCCCAACTCCATTATTCCCAAGATACACAAAGGACTCAGCCAACGGCAAACTCAAAATGTGGTTTGTTACAGGCAAAACCAACAGGGATCAGCACAGGAATGGGAAAATCCATGCACGTCTCGCTCTTCCTCGGCTCACAGGCCGGTTTTACAACCCAATTACGTCATAGTGACATCGAAACCTCTGCCCTTTTCCATAAAACCTATCGCTCAATACAATATTGTTTATTGAGTATTTTACCACATATAGTGGACTATATAGCTGTTACTCTCCTGGCCTTTGCATGTCAGGTAGTTGGCCTGGTCCACCCCCAAGTTACTAACTATAGTGTTGTAGTGTGGTGGACTTGCCATAGGTTCTACCCACCCCTAGGGTACTAAACTGTGATTGGCTAGAGCTGACGTCCCCAGGCCTGGGATCCGCAACGGTTCCCAGCTCTCTGTGTACCTCTTCAAGGTAACAAGAATGACTATGGGCCTCATTACGACCCAGGCGGTAAGGGGTTTACGGCAGCGTTAACAGCGCCGACCCTTACCGCCTGATTACGAGGTCCCCTAGCGCCATGGTGCTTTTAACACCTGCTTTTAGCAGGTGTTAAAATCCATGGCGCTAAGGGACCATGGAGTTAATTACGCCACCGTAATTTACGGTGGCGTAATTAACGCCTTCCCCACTCCCATTATGCCCTATGGGGCAAAAATGGGAATGGGGAAGGGTAAATGGGGATTGGGGACTTACCGCCCCGCCAAGGTCGGAATGGGGCGGTAAGTCCGCCAACCACCATGGCGTAAACGTAGTTTACGCCATGGTGGTAAAGTCACGGCCCAGGCGGTAACTTACCGCCTGGGTCGTAATGAGGCCCTATGTGTCTGCATTATTACTTGTGTACACCACCTTAGCTTATGTGAGTGCTCTCCTGATCAGCGCAACACTTGTAGCACATGGTTGCAGATTTGTCTCTGTCTGTGTCTGCAAGCCTGGGACCAGTGCTCCTTTCCCACAGCTGCTCACTGTCCAAAGTCTGCTTTGGCCGCTTCACATGCTTAGAGACCATGGATTTCAGCTGTGCAGCTCTGATTTATTAGGATTTATTTGCATTTTCTGCAGCTGGTCCCCTTGTCGTTTGTGGTTTGGAATGCCACCCATATCTCTAGGCCTTAGCAGAAGTCCTTTCTCACACGTCCTGTTCTCTGTTCAGCCTGAAATACAACTCAGCTTGTCTCTTGCTGAGGGTCCTGTGGCCTGTTGTACTTTTCCTAAACTTTATAATGCTGTTTCTACATTGTCCATACTATACTATATTTCTGTAGGTTAGTCACACTTGGTTCTGTCAGATCCCATAGGTGCTCCTGCAGTTCCATTGGGTTATTCGAATGTAAGCAGCTGCAAGCTGTCCTCAGGATCTCTTGCCTCTTGCGGTTTCTGCATTGCTGTGTTTGGCTAATGGCAAAATAATAAAAGCAATGACAGTATTTTATTGTATCTGTCCACTAACTATAGAACTGTATGCTCGTATTCTTCATGTATTCAAGTGCGTTATTATATCCTGAAGTGCGGATGGCACGTGTGCTTCATGTCTAATGATGCTATGTCATGGTGTCTCTAAACTATGTCATCAACATGGCTTCTTGGTGCTTGGTCCAGGCTGTCAATAGAGCCGTCTTTGATCATGGCCTGTGGCTCTTCATCCACGCTGGGGTAAATCCATACTGCACCTGGTCTGTAGGGTTGGTTAAGGGGATATGGTTGGCTGAGGGGTATCGCTCGACATACTTGTCAATCATGAGACCACTGGGAATTGGTCCGAAATAGAATGGGTGATTGCAGTGTTTCCTGGCCTTCTTCCATGTCATGGATTTTGTAGGGGGGGAGGGAGTGGTAGGCTTCCCCATCCCTCTTCACTGTGGCATGTCCGTTCCTCAGTTTATTCCCTTTTATTCCCCTGGTCTCCTGCTTTCGGGCCCTGTGAGCTTGGTTCCTGCCCTACACCTGTTCCGGTAGTTGGAGCCTGGGGTTCATATTCACATAGTCTCTGTCTGCCACAGCTCAAGTTGGCTCGATATGCAAATCTGGCTACTTCCATATCAGAGTACTGAAGAAGGTCTCGCCCTTTCTCCAGAGAAACCTCCGCCCCTTGATGGTGTCCTCACTAGTACTAAGCATGCTCGTCTATTGCAACTCACTGTTTTTGGCCCAGCCAGCTTATATCATCCATCAGCTCCAGCTGCTACAGAATTCAGCAGCTTGTGTGGCCACTAGCACTGCTTATGGGATGCTCTTATCTCCCCAGTCTTGCAGTCACTTCACTGGCTACCAATTCAGAAGCGGATAATGTTTAAATCCCTCTCTATTGTCCAGCATGGCTTCTATGATGTGGGACCGGAATTTCTCCAGGAGCATTTTCAACACTAACTATGGGCTGCTCACTAAGATTGGCCTTTATGGGTGATTGCTCCTTTTCTGTCGCACCGGCCAAGCTGTGGAATGCCCTACCCTTCCCGACTCAGGCCACGTCAGACTATTTTAGTTTTTGCCAGCTGCTGAAAACATACCTATTCTAAGTCCTCTCGTCCCTGATACCCTCCAGCGCCATGATGCTTACTGTGAGCGAGCGCTTTAGAAAATCCATTAACATAGCATAACATTAACAGAGTAATGACATCAACTTTCTGAATGAGTATAGTTCAGGGGCAGATAGAAAATGAAAAAATAAGTAATGTTGATTGACATTATAAAATATTACCAGATCCAACTACAACTTCCATCAGCCCACTGCATTGAATTTCCTGGGTGGGGATGGTTTGAATTCTAGCTGAAAACATTTGGCAAAGAAAAGCAGCGTGGATAAGTGTGTCACATAGCAAATTATGCACAACTTGGGGACATACATTAAATGAATAATGGCAACAGGGCAACATCAATTGTCATCATTAAACTTTGCTGAACACAAACAGAGTACATATCTAGTGTACGGCATGCTGGTATATGAACCTGAGGATGTGTGTATGCATCTTTAGGGCACAATGACCGCAATCCTCGATGATCTGATTATAGAGTAAAGAGAGAGCAGAGACACCTAGAGTACTATATCCACAGTACACACTGGGTTGTCAGAGCTTCACAATCCAGACGTTGGGTAACAGAATGAGTGCTAGATAGGTGCCCCAAATAATTATGCAGAGGACACTTAATGTGTCATCCCACTTTTAGGACCGCACAAGGAAGATCAATAAGACATATGAAATCATCAAATTATGGATGATGGAAAACGTTCTGGGACTCAACAAAGAAAAAAAAGAGTTAATGTTGATAGGTACAGGCAAAAACATAAGGACGTTGGGACCATGGGGACTTCCTTGTGTAAGGTTGTAATCTTGAAAAAAAGAAAAAGGTGAAAACCTTGGGCATCATTCGATTTTTTAAAAAAAACTGGATATGAGGGCATTAATAAATTGGTTTTGTCTACCGCTTATCACATTAAATTTCTAGCCCAATTGCAGCCCTACATATCCCAAATTAATTGTGAGACGGTGGCCGTCGTGGTGTCAAAAACGGACTATTGCAGTATCCTTATGGTTGGAATTACCAAGTCTGACATTGCGTGGCTGCAAACACGACAAAACAGCATGGTCAGGATTATTGTTGGCCTTAGAAATAGAGAGCACATATCAGATACTAGACGTAATTTGCACTTGTTACTGATTGAAGCTAGGATTCACTTTCGGCTACTGGTCATAACACACAGGTGTGTCACTGGTAGTAGCCCTTATTATCTGACTGAAGCATTGTCTGATAAGTCCAGTGTTAGGCCATTAAGGTCTAACAATACCAATCAGCTCACAATTCCCATGTGTGAACTCACTCAGTTGATATGATATGATATGATAAGCCATTTATAATGCACCTGTACAAAAGTGTTTCTAGGTGTGACAAGACAAGGGAGGGAAGACAGAGGGAGGACAAGACAAATAATATTACTAGCCCTTGTGTTATTCAGATCGTGCAAGTGTGAGAACGAGAAGTGTAAGGGGAAAGGGAGGGGGGAAGTGTAAGGGAGACCGCGGGGGAAAACAGGGGCAGCAATGCACATCTTTTTTTTTTGTCTTTTTTTTTTGGTTGAATCATTCAACCTTTGAAATGTGTTTCAATTCACATACATATGCATACAAACATAAATATATTACTTCTTGCAATGTCATTAATTTATATATTCATTAAAAATTATAATTAGAGAGCGCTGGGTTGCATGATGGCGGTGTGACAGGGAGGACGCGCTGCCCAGAGCTCCCGTCCCGAATGTGCAGCCCAGCACCAAAAAGCTCTTGATTCTTGGTAATTGCCCTCCCTGGGACCCGGTGCGGGAGCGCAGGAGTTTCGGGGCCCTTAAAGTCCGCCCTGGAGGAGCTGCCGTTTGCTGTGCGCGGGAGCCCAGAGAATCTCAGCGATGGACGCGGGACTCCGGCGGTGGTGCGGCGGCCGTGACTGAGCACGGAAGCCCGCTGCTCGAGGAGGACTCGGGTGGCCCCAGGACTTGCCCCGTCACCGGGGGCTGGAGCCGGGTCGGCCGCTCTTGGGTGGTGGGTGGAGGAGAGGTGCGGTACCTCCCTGATCCGCTGACCCACTCTGTTGACTCCGGAGGTTTTCAGTGCTGCAGCTGACAGGAGGCTGCATAGAAACTGGGCCCTGGACGTGGAGCAGAGCGCCGAGGTGAGTTCTCCTGCGAGGCGAGGGGAGGCCTGCTGAGACGCAGTGTGGGCCCGCCCCCGTGAAGGTACAACCGTACGGATAGGTCCCCAGGTGCTGGAAGTCCCACAGTAGGGTGGAGGTGCTTTGGGTCCAGTGTACTAGTGCGGGTGCTCCTGCCGAGAGAGGTGCTGCGCCCGCCCTGTGTGGGTAGTACAAGAAAGTGAGGGAGAGCGGGGGACTGACAGGAGTGTGTCCCCGGTGCCTGCTGAGTGGCCATCCTGGATGTTTACTGGTAGGCGGGAGGAAGATCCCCCAGGAGGACCTGTTTGGTATTCCGGCGCCCTATACTAAAGTTAATCCCCATGGACTGGGCACGGGGATTCTGGAAGGGGAGCTGGGGGGGCCTTTTGGGGGGCCAACAACGACTAGTGCTGGTGTTCTGGAGGGCCCAGTGCAAACTTATCGATGCCCCGATAATTAATTTTTTGGAGGGGCTGACCCCCTAGGCCACCCAATACAGTGAAGAAGTCTCTGTCCCACCCGCCAGCTGTCTGCTACTGAGGCGTCTTCGCCGCCCTGATGGCGGCCCCGTGAAACAGCGGACCACGTGGAACATTGTGCTGTGATAAACACTTTGGCAACCGGCAGAGGCAGACTCCACTTCAGAGGCATGTCTAGAAACAAGACTAAGAACCCTCTGGGCCCCGCCAGGATGGCTAAAAAAGCTCAAGAAGGGCCTCTTGCCCAGCTCTGGGCCAGGGAATCGGACGAGCGGACACCCGGGGCCTCTAAGGAAGGGTCCTCTGAAGGGGAGATGGCTGTTATTCAGGACCCGCAGGACTTACCCATCACCAGCTCGACGCTTAAGACCCTTCATGGAGAGATATTATAGAAAATCACAGAAGCTGGCCAGAAACAAATGGATGCGTTGAGGGAAGATCTGGCTGAAGGTTTGCAGGAGATCAAATGAGACCTCAATAAAATAGAAGAGAGGGTGAATGCGAATGAGAGGGCCATTCAAGAGCTGTCAGAGGACGCGAGGAAGGCGGACGAGCTTCTGGGAACCCTGGCCACGGTCACGCATAATCTAGAACTGATGGCCGAGGATCTGGAGAACAGATCCAGATGGTCTAATATACGTGTTAAATCCTCGCCACAGTTGGTCCAGGATCAAGAGTTAGCTGATACGATAAGGGCAATTTTTGAAGAGCTGCTACAGGGAAAACAGAATACCGAGCTCAGCTTCGACAGGATTCACAGAGTCGGGCCGAAACGCCAGGAACCGGGAGCGAGAGCGTGTGACACCCTGGTGGCTTTCCATAATTACACGCAGAAAGAGAGGGTCCTGCAATCGGCCAGAAAGGCGGGCCGTATCTCCCACAATGGAGTAGAAATTCAATTGTTCCAAGATCTCTCCCAAGCCACTCTGATCAGGAGAAGGCGCATGGCCCCAGTTCTGGTCCACCTCAGGGAAAATGAAATCAGATATAGATGGCTCCATCCAATTTCTCTCTACTTCATATGGCAAGGGAAAACTCACAAAATCACGACACCCGAGCAGGGTCTAGCCTTATTAGGGCTTGAGGACAATACAGCCCCGCCTCAAGCGTCCCCGAGTGGATTAGGGGCACCCCGCAAGCCTTGGGAATGGTCAGAAGTGGGGTTGAGGAAATCTAGGAAGGAACAAAAGCAGAAGGCCGACAGCTTGCAAACTCTCACCCCGCCATCAAGCCGAGGAGATCATCCTGAAAGGAAAGACAATTAGATTGGTTTTTGTGCACGAAAAAAGTCTTAGTTCATGACCCTGGGGAGGGCTTAAATTTACAGGAAATGCTGTGCATGTTGAAATGTTGAAATGGAAGTGGCGGGAGACGCTAAAAAGGGGCGGGAGATGACGTATTGGCTTCTTGGAATGGGAATGGGAGTTCCTGCGTGGAGACGAACCGGGTTATATTTGGGATCTGGCTCTCGGGTTTTGTTACCGAGGGGGGCTGGGTGCCAGCTAGATCCACCCGGTGGGGGGCAGAGGGAATGGGGGAGGGAATGGGGTGGGGAGCGTGGGGTGGACTGATCCATAGGTTGGGATATAAGGTAGGTGCGCTGACCCATAGGTCATCTCCAATACTTAGAAGTGCAGGGTCATCTCCCTGTCAGATCTCTCGGTTCACCTATAGGGATTCTATCAATGGGTGAGCATGGATCAATTTAAAATACTGTCCTTAAATGTCAATGGCTTGAATTCTCCTCTTAAGAGGATAAAAGTGGAGAGATACCTCCGCGGGGAGCACCCACATTTAGCCACACTCCAGGAGACCCATATTCACTCTAGGGATGCATTCAGAATCAAAATATGGGGGTATAAAAGGTTATTTCAGGCTACCCCACCGAGTAAGAAAGGTGGAGTCATAATAGCGCTGAGGGACGCGCTAGATATGGAAATTAAAGCCACACAGAAAGATGAACAAGGCAGGCATCTGGCGATCCAGTTGGAGGGCAGAGGCGAACTTCTCACAATTACAACAATATATGCACCTAATAATGGCCAGGACTCCTTTATCCAAAAGTCCCTAACTCGTCTTGGCAATTTTGCCAGAGGTAACATCATATTAACGGGAGACTTTAACATAGCATGGAATCCCGAGACAGACAGGAGCAGGGTCACATGTGGACAGCAGGCGGGGTCATCGGGAGATCTCAGGAGGAAAATGGGAGTTATCCCTAATTGATGCATGGAGGGAAACCAAGGAGGATACGCCAGGGTTTACTTTTTACTCATATGCGCACAAAACCCATTCCCGAATGGATTATATATGGCTGTCCTCCCCCTTACTGGGCTACTTAACGGATATCAATCTAGGGGCTATGTCATTCTCAGATCATGCTCCAATTACCCTGTCTGTTGCTAGGTCACGGGGATCAAAGGCTCTGTGGAGATGGCGTTATCCACCCCACTGTTCCGAGAAGTGGTATTGGTTAAGGAAATAGAGCAAGCCCTGGAGGAGTTTGCCGCCTATAACAGGTGGGAAGACACGTCGCCCCAGGTTTGGTGGGATGCCCTCAAGGCCATGGTTCGGGGGAAGATCATAGCGATTAAGGTTAGGAGGGAACGAGAGCTGCGGCTTGAGGAGGATAATCTGGGGCGTAAGCTTAAAGAGACGATGTCCCAGATGGCGGTGAAACATACGAGGTCAGCTGAGCGAGAGGTCCAGGCTCTCAGGGGACAAATCAATCTCATTCAAACGCGAGCAGCGGAACGTAGTCTCCTACGCTTGCGTCAAAAATACTATGTTAAGGCTAATAGGTCAGACCGCCTCTTGGCGAAGATGCTAAGGAAGGAACAGAAAGACAAAACCATCTTAAGAATTAGGGGAGAGGGAGACCTGGTACATACACAAACCCACGAAATACAAAGGGAATTTTGTAGATTTTACACTAATCTGTACGCATCGGGTAACCCGGACCCAGCGACCCAAAAGGCCTATTTAGATCGGGTTACACTAGTGGAGATAACCGCCGAGGACAGGGAAAGGCTAGAAGATGATATAACATCAGACGAGGTCAGGAAAGCTATTGCCTCGTTAGCAGTGAACAAGGCTCCGGGGCCTGATGGCTTCATGGCCGAATTCTATAAATTGCATAAAGAGGCTCTAATTCCGCACCTGACAAGGTTGTTTAATCACATGGGCCCAGCTAAAACTTTACTTAGATCTATGGAGGAAGCGAAGGTTATCCTTATTCACAAGAAGGGGAAAGACCCTGAGACGTGTGGTTCTTATCGGTCGATCGCGTTAATCAACGTCGACGCTAAAATACATGCTAAGGTCCTCGCTGCCAGGTTGGCTTGTTTCATTAAGGGCAGACAAACGGCTGATAATGTAAGGAGGATATCCCATCTGATTGAAAAAGCACATCAGAAGTGGGTTCCTGCCTCTTGTTCAGAGGAGAATTGCCTAGCATTTCGGTGCTGGACTGCCCCAGGGCAGGACAAAGACTGATATGTTTAGGATATTTCTTCTCTGTGAAAGATAGTGAGCTAAAGACTCTGGGTAAGTCTCTTGCAACCAGGACTAATGTCTGGCAGAGGGACTCCCAGGACCCCCCTTGTTAATTTGCATATGCAAGTAACTTTGGGTCTCACCCTAAGTTAATAGGGGAATCCAGACGTGGACCCCTTGCTCACTATTCTTAGAGAGGCACAGCTCCTCCCTACTGATGAGGTCCAACCAGACCGAAACACGCGTCTGGGGATGCTGTTGGTACTCTTGTTCAGAGGAGAATCGCCTAGCATTTCGGTGCTGGACTGCCCCAGGGCAGGACAAAGACTGATATGTTTAGAATATTTCTTCTCTGTGAAAGGTAGTGAGCTAAAGACTCTGGGTAAGTCTCTTACAACCAGGACTAATGTCTGGCAGAGGGACTCCCAGGACCCCCCTTGTTAATTTGCATATGCAAGTAACTTTGGGTCTCACCCTAAGTTACTAGGGGAATCCAGATGTGGACCCCTTGCTCACTATTCTTAGAGAGGCACAGCTCCTCCCTACTGATGAGGTCCAACCAGACTGAAACACGTGTCTGGGGATGCTGTTGGTACTCTTGTTCAGAGAAGAATTGCCTAGCATTTCGGTGCTGGACTGCCCCAGGGCAGGACAAAGACTGATATGTTTAGGATATTTCTTCTCTGTGAAAGATAGTGAGCTAAAGACTATGGGTAAGTCTCTTGCAACCAGGACTAATGTCTGGCAGAGGGACTCCCAGGAACCCCCTTGTTAATTTGTACCCCATATATGGAATGCCATCCCGTTGATTTTTAGAGATTTAGAATCAACTGCTATTTTCAGAAAGAAGATCAAAACACTACTATTGAAATAAGGAGGCTTTGCCTCTATCCCCTCTGGTATAGCATGTGTTGCTGCATAATCAAGGTTCGGTATCTATCATCTCTGTCTTGTTTGTTTTTCATGTTGTTTGTTGTTGTGCCCTTAAGCTTCCGAGTCCCATGCATCACAGTACAAATGAATAAAGTAAAGTAAAGTGAAGAAGGTGGTAACGGTAGTGACAGTCATGGCACTTTTCTCGTTTTTCCGGGACTGGGCCCTCCAACCCCCACTCACCACCTCTGGGACAGGTCTGGCTATGGCTTTCGCCCAGGTAAACCTCTGCTCCAGGTCTGGAGGGGGCTCTCGTCCCCTTTGACAGGGTCCAGTCCTGGAGTGTGTGTGTGTGTGTTCATGTGTGTGTGCGTGTTGTGTTGTGTTTTTCTATCTGTTGCAAAAACTCAAACTAAAGTGTCTTTGAGTCAAACGTTACAATACACAAATGTCAGTTTCATTATAGTGTCATGAGTGCATGCAATGTGTGTATGGAATTTGTGTGTACAGACTGTGTTTGGCCATCTAAACAAAGGTGCAACAGGCCTCTTTCCACTGGTTTTCTGGAGCACTTGTTTTGTACTGCTTCTGTCGTAAACATTGCAACATGTTTGTCGATATTTAACTCTTTTTTGTCTTCTGACTGACTAAATCAACGTTCACCATTTTTGAAGTGGATACGAATTGGTGTCAATTGGCTTGCCCTATTTGAAGAAATTAGTCCCGAAGAATTACATACAAAATCTCTTGTTATCATGTTTAGGTGTGCAGCAGTTCACAGTAAGCTCTGAAGTATTCTCAAAAATGGCCCAAATGGATGCAAACAATTTGAGAAATGTTTGCTTGGAGTCATCCCATGGAAAACATAAAACAACAGAAGGGATCTAAAAGTAACACGTTTTAAAATAAGAAATATGTGAGTAATGTTCAATAAACGTCACATCTTCAAGTAGGCATCACTAATCCTTAGCATGCAAAATGTGTTTATCCGGGATTAGCTTAGTTAAATGACTTTTCATTTAACTGTAGTCCCACCTTGTGTGCATACAAGCATTCCGTCTTTGAATTCTTTCAACTCAACCGCTATGCCCTCTCAGAAAGTAGGTCATGCCCTTAAATACATTCTAAAAACAGGATATCTTGCAACATGTTTCTTCTCAGCCATCACAATAAAAGGAAAGCTGCGTCTTCCAAAACCACGCATCAAATAACGCACCTCAATTGATTATACATGAATTACAAATCAGGGAGCTTCTTCAATGGAACATTTGAAAGAATGGCTTCGGTTAGGAATACGGTTGCTTGCACCTCGTCTACTGCTGCTCAAGAAGCTGATTTAATTTTCCTATTTCTGATTCTTTATTCAATTTTGTGTCCAACTCTTTTCGGCATAACTACTACTTTGACTTAAAATATGTATCATCTATGCCAATAAATGCTTAGCAGTCACTTCTTCAGAAAAATGATTCAATTTGATGTAACCTTGTTTGTTCTGTTTCCAGAAGAAACAAACCAGCCATTATGTATGTTGTAAAGGAGCAGAAATAATGTACTATTTTTGCCAAATGAATGTATGCAGGCAAACACAGAGTGATGCAAAAGGGATGTAACAATGTTATGTTATCTTTACACAGACCCTACACTTGTATCCCCGGTGGACATGCTACAATCTTGCAAAATTACACTTTTAAAAATGTTTGTTACTTCTCTCATGTCATTTTAATTGAACGTGTTTCATTTTAAAACGTGGTATCCCTTTTGTGAAATCCTCTGGGCTGATGAATGTACATATATGTGAAATTACCAGATGCAAATACTTTCTGCTAGATTAAGTATTGACATTGTACTATATATATATATATATATATATATATATATATATATATATATATATATATATACACACATTTATATATATATATATATATATATAAATATATATATATATATATATATATATATATATATATATATATATATATATATATATATATACATATATTACATGGACGAGGTATAAGTTATGGTGGTTAAGTTGGTGTTTCCATAGGAAGAGCATTTTTTGGGTGGCTTATAACTTCGCTCCCTCTGGACGAATCCTCACCAAAAGTATATGGCCCATTCTGAATTTTTTTGCAAAGTTTGGAGAGGTTTGGTCCGGGGGGGCAAAACTTTTGTTTTTTCCCATAGACATAATGGGAAAAAACTTTGCGCATGCCTATAGCCCAAACCGCTGGACGGTTTTACACCAAATTTGCGGCAGGAGCAGGGGCTTGGTCCCGAAAGCGTGCTTTTGCAAATTTAGTGTAAATCCGTCCAGCAGTTTTTTTTTTTAAATGACCAAAATGTAAGGCAAAAAACTTAGTGATATCTCCGTTCACTCCGCGGACCGACTTCCCGGTTCGCTCCGCGGACCGTGCCCTGATTGGCCGAGCGGCTTGCGTGATGTCTGGGGACATGCAACGTGTTCGCTGATTGGACGGCGTGGTGCGTGAAGCGCGTCAGATTTTCTGTGGCGCCCGCCATCTTGCATTCGCGGACGACCGCGGACAGCGCGGTGAAACTTGGATTACAAATTGTATTTAGTGGAGTGTGTTGCTGTGTAAGAGTGTTTGTGGAGGGTGGGGGAGTATGAGATAGCTTCAATGTTCTGTTTTTTATGTGCTAGACACTTTTGTTGTGTTCGATTTTTCTGCGGACAACACGGCTGTTCTGAAATGTTCGTAAATAAACAGAATGGATTGGTGTCAAGTTGAAAGTGTTCTAAGAAGACTCGTGGGGTCCTGGAATGTTTGCAGGGGGTGTCCTGAAGACGTTGTCTGTATTGTTCATTGTCAAGCTGAAAGTGTTCTAAGAACACTCGCAGTGTCCTGAAATATTCGTACATAAAGAAATTGGGGGTGTTCTGAGGACGTTGTCTGTATTGTTCGCTGGCAAGTTGAATGTGTTCTAAGAACACTCGCGGTGTCCTGAAATGTTCGAAAATAAACAAAATGGGGGTGTTCTAAGGACATTCTCCGTATTCTGTGCCTGCTTAGCTGTATCCAATGAGGGAATGGCACAGAGAATGAAGTGGAAATGGTAGAAGGGCTGTCTAAGAGTTATGCGGTCTGCGGACAGGGCGTGCTACATCCGGGGTTTTCCAGCAAATCCAACATGGAAAGAAGACTGTAGGGATCAGCCAATCAGATGTTGAGGTTGTGGATTTGTGTTCAAAGAGACTGTGTGTAGTGAAGATGGCAGAAGTGGAGAAAGTCAGGGTGTTGGTGCTTGGTTTACAACAGTATGCTCAATGGAGGCATGTTGCAAATAATTTTGATGTTAAAGGAGTGGAGGTGGTGTGGAGCACTGTGTATGATTGCAATGTACAGGGAATTGTACACGTTTGTGAAGATATGGGCAGGATCAACAGTCCCCATGTGGTAGTTTTGCACTATGGTGCTTTCCATTTGGGCTATGTCAGTGCCCCTACTTGGCAGATTTGGAACACTTGGTTCAAGCAGCAAACAACATCCTTCCAAATGTAAAAGTAATTTTTTCTGGATTAGTACCTAGGGCAATATGGGACAATAGTTCAGTTTTTTTTCCTCAGCAAAACAATGCTAGGTGTGTAATCAACTGAGGCATGTGTGCCTTCATGCTTAAAGATGGTATGTTCTTCTGTAATAATGAGAATATTGATTCCAGTAATGCTGTTTATTTTAAAGAAGATGGCATTTCCTTATCTTTTATGGGAAATGCCATTCTGTTTTGGAATGTAAGGGTTGCTTTGGAGAAGGTTATGTGAAGATTTTAGGAGTAAAGAAAGAAAAAGAAAATACAAAATAACAGGTGTCTATCAAGCATCTGCAAAAGGACCCAAAAAAAACAGCTCTTTTCAGAGCCAACCTCAAAGGGGAAAGGGGCACACTATTTAAATTTACATTCACCACGCTCAGATTTTCGATATGCTAGCTAGGGGTTCAGTATGTTCTATGTTACATGTAAATAAAGTCAGGGATATTATGGTTAAGTTGTGCTACTAAAAACATATGAAATTCAGTAAAAAAGCTTTGTTAAAGGGACGTTATGGTTAAGTTGCGCTACTAAAAACCTATCAAATTCAGTAAAAAAACTTTGTTAAAGGGACGTTATGGTTCAAAGTAAAACCGAAAAACCCCTGAAATTCGGCAGTTATGGTAAGATAAGCAACCATAACTCACGCCACCGTGCACTGCTAACACTAACACACAGGACATCAAAGATGACATCACAAATGTCATTGATGACATAAAGTACACAAAAGTACTTTTTCAGGCAATCCAAAGTATTTTATAGTAGAAATTCTCCATAGCACATGTCCCAGACAATGACCCTGACTTTCTACATACTTTGTGGAACTTTTTGAGCCTTTCTGGGGTGTTCGTTCTAACCACGGACAGCACGGGTGTCCACGCAGCGTGCATCTGCACCCCAGAGCTCATCTTCATTCTGTCTTTCTCCTATTGAAGATTAACCTGCTTTTTCTGCCTTTGCTGTTGCATCTTCAAACCAGATGGCATCCATGGCTGCTGTACTTCCGCCTTGTGCTATATCTGCCTCAGCACCACCCCCATCCCCTCCACCACGATCACCTACCCAAGGGCCTGAAGAGGAGAACAGGCGTGAGGATGTAGAGGAGGATGAAGAGGATGAAGAGGATGAGGTAGTGGAAGTCCCTACTACCAGCACTCACTGTGAGTCTTGGGTGTGGCGGTTATTTATCATTCGTGGTGACGTGCCAAAAGTACGTGCGAACAAGGTCACCTGCAACCAGTGCAAAATGGTGCTGAGTCGTGGGAGGCCTGGTTCGTGCAGCTTTGGTACGACATCTATGAAGCGACACCTAAGGTCGTTCCACGGTGGGGCCATTCACAAGGTTGCACCTTGTGATCAACGTAGTAGGTTGAGTTCCTCTACCACATCCTCCGTTTCCACTCCTGTCACCACAAGAGACACTCCTGTGTGACAGGTCTGGTTCGTACAGCGTTGGTACGACATCTATGAAGTGACACCTAAGGTCGTTCCACGGTGGGGCCATTCGCAAGGTTGCACCTTGTGATCAACGTAGTAGGTTGAGTTCCTCTACCACATCCTCCGTTTCCACTCCTGTCACCACAAGAGACACTCCTGTGTGACAGTGCATGCCTCCAGCTGCCTCACAGTCCATCCATGATGCTGAAAACCCTTACCTTTCGAGGGTCACAGTTTTGTGTATGTACTGTGACGCAATACTCTGCAGGGGGAGAGACTTCGAATTGCTTTCGAGACTGCGGTCAAGGAGCACGAGAAGACCTGCTACCTACCTAAGCAAGGCCCACCCTACATCTTCCTCTCTCCACCTGCCCTTTCATATCCCCGTGGTTGGTATCCCCCTTACCCTCCTTTCCCCTCCTCTCCTAGTGTGTCATGTGTAAAAAACCAAAGGAAAAATATAAAACAACTAAAATCCCCCCCAAAAAAGGCTATTTTCAGAGCCGCCTTTCACAGTCTAAAAATAGAAGTGACAAATAAATGGAGCAGGGCCCTGTGCATTTTTTAGAAGTCCGCGGACAGTTGGCAGACATCGAAAATGTTGGGGTGCTGCCCTATCAAAACCATTGCACTTTTCTGTGGGAGGAAGTGGTGGCTCTGAAAAGAGCCTTTTGGTGGTGTTTTTTTGTGTTTGAAAAACTTGAAATAGTCAACACCTACTACAAAATGGAGGGCTGTAATTCCACAAAAGGTTGCAATGCATTTTGTACATTTCTCAGAAAAATCTGATTACCAGCATAAGTAAGATGAACTCCATCTCTGCGAAAAATGTGTGTGCTATGAAAGATAACTCCCGATTCATGGAATTAATGTGCGCCGAAAATTCCCGCGCAGAGGTGCCAAAACGTGCGATTCACAGTAAAAGTGCGAAAATCGATTCATGGAAGTCCGTGCGCGAGAAAAATATTGGATGTGCGCTGAAAAAGTGCGCGGCGCACGCCTGCACACAGGTCATCCAACGGCTTGCGCCACGGCCGCTGCGAAATTGCACATAGCTTGGCACACATTACAAAAGTAGGCGGAACACGGGGCGTAACACTCGGAATGGGGAACAACACGTGGAAATATGGGCGTCACGGGGGAAGTACAGGAGGCAAGTGCGCGGAACGCCCACATGCTTGCCTACAACTCGTATTCATGGAATCGAATAGGGCAAACCAGCGCACGGTCAAAGACGCGCACAGGGCCAAACAAGTACGCCACAAGAAAGCAGGCGGTAGCGTCCTGCGCCTGAAATAAATGTGCGCCAAAATGTGCGCTAACAAAAAGCACCCATATACAGCTATGATGAATGATCCATACAGTGGCCCTCTAGGACAAATGAGGTGCAAAGGGGTACCGACAAACACAGACACCCACTGTGTGAAAAATAGCGTGTGCGTGTATTACGGGGTTCGTGGGAAATTCCACACGCGATTGGCCTGGGCACGTGTATGCCAGGGTGCACGGGAAGTTTCACATGCGAATTTGCAGGGTACGTGTATTTCGGTGTGCGTGAGAAGTTCCACACGCAATTTCAGCAGGGACGTGTACACCGGGTGCGCAGCAAATTCCACATGCGAATCCAGCTGCCTACGTGTATTTCGGGGGTGCCGGGGAGTCCCACATGTGAATTGGCCGTGTGGGTCCTCCCAGCTGTTCCCTCTACACCCTCCACGGCCCCTGCAGGCGGCCCACACCACAGGGGACTACCCTGCACCCCTGCACATGTCCCACAGGCAGCCCATCCACCATGGCCATGCCCCCTAGCCAACCCACATGTCACCTTGCACTACTGCCCACCAACTCATGTCTCCCAGCACCCCCAACCCCCAGCATCCAGGGGCACCCTCCACCAGGCCGCCACTCATTTCTCCCAGCACCCCCACCCCCCTGCATCCAGGGGCACCCTCCACCAGGCCCCCACTCATGTCCCCCTGCACCCTCACCGCCCAGCACTGTAGGGCACCCTCCACCAGTCCCCCACTCCTGTCCCCCTGCACCTCCACCCCCCTGCATCCAGGGGCACCCTCCACCAGGCCCCCACTCCTGTCCCCCTGCACCCCCACCCCCCTGCATCCAGGGGCACCCTCCACCAGGCCCCCACTCATGTCCCCCTGCACCCACACCCCCCTGCATCCAGGGGCACCCTCCACCAGGCCCCCACTCATGTCTCCCAGCACCCCCACCCCCCAGCACTGTAGGGCACCCTCCACCAGGCCCCCACTCCTGTCCCCCTGCACCCCCACCCCCCTGCATCCAGGGGTACCCTCCACCTGGCCCCCACTCATGTCTCCCAGCACCCCCACCCCCCAGCACTGTAGGGCACCCTCCACCAGGCCCCCACTCCTGTCCCCATGCACCCTCACACCCCTGCATCCAGGTGCACCCTCCACCAGGCCCCCACTCCTGTCCCCCTGCACCCCCACCCCCCTGCATCCAGGGGCACCTTCCACCAGGCCCCCACTCCTGTCCCCCTGCACCCCCACCCCCTGCATCCAGGGGCAGCCTCCACCAGGCCCCCACTCATGTCCCCCTGCACCCCCACCCCCCCAGCACTGTAGGGCACCCTCCACCAGGCCCCCACTCATGTCCCCCTGCACCCCCACCCTCCTGCATCCAGGGGCACCCCGACCAGGCCCCCACTCATGTCCCCCTGCACCCCCACCCCCACCAGCACTGTAGGACACCCTCCACCAGGCCCCCACTCATGTCCCCCTGCACCCCCACCCTCCTGCATCCAGGGGCACCCTCGACCAGGCCCCCACTCATGTCCCCCTGCACCCCCACCCCCCTGCATCCAGGGGCACCCTCCACCAGGCCCCCACTCATGTCTCCCAGCACCCCCACCCCCAGCACTGTAGGGCACCCTCCACCAGGCCCCCACTCATGTCCCCCTGCACCCAATCCCTCCTGCATCCAGGGGCACCATCGACCAGGCCCCCACTCATGTCCCCCTGCACCCCCACCCCCCTGCATCCAGGGGCACCCTCCACCAGGCCCCCACTCATGTCCCCCTGCACCCCCACCCCCCTGCATCCAGGGGCACCCTCCACCAGGCCCCCACTCATGTCTCCCAGCACCCCCACCCCCAGCACTGTAGGGCACCCTCCACCAGGCCCCCACTCCTGTCCCCCTGCACCCCCACCCCCCTGCATCCAGGTGCACCCTCCACCAGGCCCCCACTCCTGTCCCCCTGCACCCCCACCCCCCTGCATCCAGGGGCACCCTCCACCAGGCCCCCACTCATGTCTCCCTGCACCCCCACCCCCCAGCACTGTAGGGCACCCTCCACCAGGCCCCCACTCATGTCCCCCTGCACCCGCACCCCCCTGCATCCAGGTGCACCCTCTACCAGGCCCCCACTCCTGTCCACCTGCACCCACACCCCCCTGCACCCAGGAGCACCCTCCACCAGGCCCCCACTCATGTCTCCCAGCACTCCCACCCCCAGCACTGTAGGGCACCCTCCACCAGGCCCCCACTCCTGTCCCCTAGCACCCCCACCCCCCTGCATCCAGGGGCACCCTCAACCAGGCCCCCACTCATGTCTCCCAGCACCCCCACCCCTCAGCACTGTAGGGCACCCTCCACCAGGCCCCCACTCCTGTCCCCCTGCACCCCCTGCATCTAGGGGCACCCTCCACCAGGCCCCCACTCCTGTCTCCGAGCACCCCCACCCCCCATGTAGGGCACCCTCCACCAGGCCCCCACTCCTGTCCCCCTGCACCCCCACCCCCTGCATCCAGGGGCACCCTCCACCAGGCCCGCACTCATGTCCCCCTGCACCCCCACCCCCCAGCACTGTAGGGCACCCTCCACCAGGCCCCCACTCATGTCTGCACCCCCACCCCCCTGCATCCAGGGGCACCCTCCACCAGGCCCCCACTCCTGTCCCCCTGCACCCCCACCAGCCAACACTGTAGGGCACCCTGCACCAGGCCCCCACTCATGTCCCCCTGCACCCCCACCCCCCTGCATCCAGGGGCACCCTCCACCAGGCTCCCACTCCTGTCCCCCTGCACCCCCACCCCCCGGCATCCAGGGGCACCCTCCACCAGGCCCCCACTCCTGTCCCCCTGCACCCCCACCCCCCTGCATCCAGGGGCACCCTCCACCAGGCCCCCACTCATGTCCCCCTGCACCCCCACCCCCCAGCCGTGCGATTTGCCTGTGTACCTGTATTCCAGGGGTGCGCAGGTAGTCTCACACGCGATTCCATCAGGGTACGTGTATTATGGTTCCACGTGAACTTCCACACGCGGTACCAGCAGGGTACGTTTATTAAGGGGTTCGCGGGAAGTTCCACACGCGATTGCCCTGGGTACGTGTATTTCGGGGTGCGCGGGAAGTTTCACACGCAAATTTGCAGGGTACGTGTATTTCGGTGTGTGCGTGAAGTTCCACACGCGACTGGGCCTGTGAGAGTGGGGTATGTGTATTCCAGGGGTGGGCGGGAATATTTACTCGCGACTGGGCCTGGGAGAGCGTGTTACGTGTATTCCTGGGGTGGGCGGGAAGATTTACACGGTCGCCTACAACGTGCCAAAAAATAAAAGGTCCAATCCTGAAACACGTACGCCAGCATGATGCAGGCGCACGTCCCGCACAGCATAAAAGAGTGCGCAAACAACAAACAAGGTCAGACGCCAGGATGAATATACCGTTCCTAGCAGCAGTGGCCGTGGGATAGCGCAGGAGGAGGAGAAGGATAGTCAGGGCCAGAATCTTCACACCCAGAACCAGCCTATTTGGTATGCCTGATGACCAGGCGTATGGGAGGTACAGGTTTCCACCACACATAATACTCGACCTGGTCAGTGAGTGGGAGGATGACCTCACATCACCCACCCTGTGCTCTCAAGCACTCAGCCCCTTGGAGAAGGTCCTCAATGTACTGCACTTCTTGGCTACCGGATCATTTCAGCGGACAAGTGCCATATTGGGGGGGGTGTCATAGGCCACGCAGACACGGTGCCTACACCAGGTGTTGGCCATCATCACTGCACGCCCATCAGTCCGCAGGCACAAATACCTGCCCAGAACACCTGCAGAAAGGCAGGCTGTCAGCCAGGATTTCTACAGGGTGGCACAATTCCCCAACGTGCTAGTTGCCATTGATTGCACCCATGTGGCTCTACGTCCCCCCAGGGCATCTGAGCACATCTATAGAAACCGCAAGCACTGGCATTCCATCAACGTCCAGGTAGTATGTGATGCCAAGAGAATCATCACCTCAGTATATGCCAACTATCCAGGGTCCACCCACGACAGCTTCATTTACAGGATGTCAACCCTAAACCGTGACATGGAAGCTGGGCGGCATGGCGATGCATGGCTGCTTGTTGAGTAGAAATGCCACAGCATACGCATGCATGACAGATACAGAGTAATGCCAATACCCCACCAATGATCCCCATCACCACCTGCCCGGGGGACAGTGCCTACCCTCTGAGCACACACATGATGACGCCAATTCGGAACCCCATCACGCCTCCCGAGGTAAGATACAACACAGCCCATATTGCAACACGGGGCATAGTGGAGCGCACATTCGGAGTGCTCAAGTCACGCTTTCGCTCCCTTGACCGTTCTGGTGGGCAGCTGTTATACGCTCCCCCAGTAGTGTGCAGGATCATAGTGGCAGCATGTGTCCTGCACAATGTTGCAACACGCCGGGGCCTGGCTGTGGACATGGTGGTGCCCCCACATCCCCAACCACATGCACGCCCGCTGCGCATGGGAGGGGAAAGGGCACGGGGTGAGGCAGCCCGTACGCAGCTGGTGGCTAATTACTTCACATAGAAAGCACACCCCTGTGGAGTGCACACAGCCCTGGCACATACCATCTGACAATCAATGATGACTCAATCTGACAATTCTGATGAATTAAGGGAAGTCAACTGTCAGAACCATAGCAGCCTGAGATTGTTCATGTGGAAGTGTCACAATGTGTGCATCCCTACCTACACAAACACCACCAATGCAGTGTCATCAAAAGGCACACTTCCATGCAGCAAAAATGAATGCCCACTTGCAAAATACAACATGAGAACAGTGCCATGTCACCCAACCCCCCCCCCCGGCAAGGCCACACAACACACCATGGCATGTCATGCAATGTGAGAGCAAACAAATTAATCCCCACAACATGCCCCAAGTGTCACCAACTACAGTGTCCCTAATGGAAACTGGCCACACATGAAATGCTCACAGTAATGCAGGACCAACAACACACATTACCAAATACTTACCAATAATACCAATCACCTACACAACCTCCAACCGACCATAAACATGACAGTACAGACTTAAAAAATTGGTAGCCTCACTACTTGATAATGCCAGCACTTCGAACACTTCCAACTATACAGTGTTAGCGCCACGCAAGAGTGTAGGTGCACTGCTTACAACATTGACTCCAGTTCCAAAGTACACCGCCTTGTGAAGACATGAGAAATGGACCTGCAAATTAGGAGGATGAGATGGATGCAGAGGCACATATCAATACACCATGCAGTGTACAATACAACAACAATATGCACTAGGAATGTATACACAGTATTGACTACAGACTGCCCACACATCAAATGGGAGTCCAACGTCACCGTGTGAGTCAATGTCACTTGGGCACACCCTTTGCAAGCCCATGGAAACGGGAAGCAGGAGGGGTGTGTGTCACACAAACCCAAGCATCTGACCCAAATTCAGGAAAAGCCTGCATGTGCCCAGCCACAATACATATATATATATATATATATATATATATATATATATATATATATATATATATATATATATATATATATATATATATCAAAAATGGCCATGAATGGGCCCGGGGGGTTGGGGGAGGCCACCCAGGAGGTCCGAGGACAGGGTGCACACCAAAACCCACCTGTGTGGATCTTGCAACAAAATAAAACACCTCCATGGGCTCATGGCCTGCACGGCTACCCTATTGTGGGAGAATCGCTGCTGTCACTCTCCTCACCCTCTGCAGCTGCATCAGGAGGTGGTGGCACTATGGGAGGCAGCCCACGCAAAGCCCTAGTCTGGTCCTCCATGGCAGCAAGCATGCGGGTGTGGAAGGTCTGGTTCTGGAGGATAATTGTGCGTAGGTCCCCATGCAACAACTCACGGGATGCCCGGACCTCCTCCATAGTTGCCTGCATCTCAGCTGAGAGCGTACGTGTGAGCTGCTCCAGCTGCTGTTCTGTCCTCGTGTTAGCTGAAGCCTCAAGCTCAACCAGAGTTGCCCTGAGCTGACGGAGTTCCACCCTCAGGGCTTCCCTGTGGCCCTGGGACTCAATAGAAATGGCTTCCCGCAGAGTCTCCAGTGCCGCCCGCCTGTCCCTGTTGGACGCCAACATGTCCTCCCTGTGTGACTGGCTAATGGAGTCTGTTGCCTGCTGTAGTTGTTCAATTACCCTTTCTTGGGGGACAATGGAAGTGGCCACCCTATCCATGGCCTGAGCCATCATCTCAGTTGATGCTGCCTGTTGGTTTGCCATACTGTATATGGATTGCTCCCATGAGGTATTGCCAGGTGGCGTACGGCCACCGCGTCGGCGGGCACCACACCTGCCTGGGGCAAGACGAACTGCGCCTTGCTGTGCCGGCACTGCCTGAGGCTGCAGGACTGCATTCCCCCTCTGATCTGCTGGCCCAGGAACAGGATCAAATGTAGCGGAGTGTGACCCTGCATCGGTAACCACCAAAGGCAGACCTACCAACACTGACATCCCCATTGAGGGTTCTGCCCCTGGTGCAGGTGGGTTGGACAGTACAGAATCCCTCCCAGAAACACTTACCTGCGACGGCACATAGGTCTCATCATCCGAATCGACACCTGAATAGAGCTCGGGGGAGGAGACACCCCTTGAGATGACGGCCTGCAGCAAGTGTGGGTTCTCACCCACCACCACACCACGTCCCTCACTGGTGCCCGGTTGGGCCTGAGACCCCTCCTGGGTCTGCACCATCTCCACAACACCAGCAGTATCAAGTGCATCATCCCCTGCAAAGACATGAAAGAAAAGAAATGGGAACAGGCATTAGCACCATGGAACACAATTAGGGCTGAGAAGCAACAGAAGCAGTACTTTATTGACACATGTACCACATGACTATAACCCTCCCATGCATGCACTGTCACTGCGTATGAAGGGGAGGCAAATGGCACACATTGATGACACCACAATGGAAGACCAACAAATTTGCTGCATGCTGCCTAGCAGTGCCATCACACATTGGCCTGTCCAATACACATACATGACACATGCCATCACACAGATGGCATGTACCCTAGCCATGTCACACATGTGACAATAGGACTGAGAAATGCCTAGAGAAAGTGGTGGAATGCAGACAATCAGCCTGAATGAACACGGAATAACATGCAACTATGTTGTGGCAAGATGACAATTCAAGGGCAACTGGCGTGAGGTTGGGCTGAATGTCTACTGTTGCCAGAAGGGATACTGCAACACCCAAATCCTGGTGCGCAGAATGTATTGGATGAAGCGCATGGGTGACCCAAACCACTCAGGCACACACCCCCTCACCTGGCACTCAATCAGAAGCACTCACACGCACACCATGCACATGGATGACACACACATGCATGTGCACTCACAGGACAATGCCTCGTAATCTGGCAGGTCTCCCACGCCTTGGATCTGTTCCTCCGTGACGTAGGTCCCAGCAACATACTCATGTGGAGTGAGTTCTAGGTCCTCTGCCGGAGACCCACCTCCAGTCACTAGAGTTGCGGCATGACTTGAGGCCAGCTTTTTCTTTGCCCTGCGCTTAAGGTCATTCCAGCGCTTGTAGCAATCATTAGCTGTGCGCCTCACGAATCCAAGGGCACTTATGAGTTCCGGAATTGTCTGCCAGTGTGCCTGACGTTGTGCAGGTGTGGTCTTGCATCCTGCAGTAATCACCATTTCGCTGTCTTGTGCGGACACATATTCCACAAGTGCATCAAGTTCGGCCTGATTGAAGATGGGCTTCCTTGGTGGGCCGGACTGTGTAGCTGTGTCTGGGGCATCAGCCTGTACTGGACGAGCACTCTTCCTCTTCCGCTTGGAAGGTGGTGGTGATACTGAGTGTCCTACGCCGCTCTGGACACTAGGGGCAGGAGCCCCGGTGGACTGTGGACTAGGAGTGTGGGAATGAACACTCACCAAGGGACTTGGTGCAGGTATTATCTGAAGTGTGATGTAGTCAGGGGGAACGTCAGCAGGATGGACTAGGACAGACACTGTCCTGGCTGGGACACTCAGAGCTGGGGTGATGGAGCCGCAGCTGCCCCTGCAGGCTCCCCACCCTGCCTACTCGGGGCAGCAGATGACATAGCTGCCCCTGATCCACGTGGGCTGGTGACACCAACGTGCACCGCCACACGTGGCCTAGACCTGCTGACCTGGAAGTCAGCCATGGAGTCATCCTGTGCCAGGTCTGGTGCCACAATGGGCTGGTCCAACAAGGGCTGAGGAGGGATGGTGTCAGCCACGTTACTCTCAACCGGGGGGGGCATGGGTGTCCCTGACTGGTCACCCACACATGGAGGGCTAGCGGCACCCTGCAAGTCCTGGCCACGTCCCCTACCGTATCCACCACAGCCACCTCTTGTGGCTCGCCCACCTTTGCCACCCTTACCACGTGCTCGCCTCCCAACCATGGCACTGATGCTGTTGTGCGTCTGGGAGTTGCAGTAAACTATTGTCCTGGGCAATTGGGGGTCAAAGGGGTAGGGTACTAGATGGAATTTGTACCCTAGTGCTCTAGCAAGGCTGTATGTGACCCCTGGGGGAAGATGACGGGTCACGCAACGCACAGGCACCCCGAAAAAGGGAGATAATGCGCACGCAACCCCTCCTAGACCACGTGCGTGGAAAAAAAAACCTGCACTACGCTGTGGCACCCAGAAACACAAAAATGAACGTATGCGTGTCACACGCAGCCTAGACTGACCTCTGAAGGGGTAGGCAACACAAGGGGCAAGCACAGATGTCAAATACATGCGCGACTCACTGTCTGCCAGGAAAAATCGCGTGAAAAATGCGCGTATTTGCGCGTTGGCAACATTCCCGCCAAAAGAAGAATTGTACGCTGTCTAAGGAGACAGGACAACAGGAGAAGTGAATGCTGTTTGAGCAAACAGGCCCAGGAAAAAGACAAGAAGACAAAAAGCTGTCAGAGGTAACAGGGAGTACGAACTTGGAACACCGTGAAGTAAATCGCGTGTGAACCGACAAGAAGTACAGATTTCACCCACTCGCTCTCCACGAAAAGCACGTACAAGGAAATGGCGTTCTACACGTACCTTTAAAACATGCCCACATGTCCAGCGTCACTTCCGCGTGTACGCGCTAAGGCCCCATCCTCCAATTACACGAGCAAACACTCTGAAGTGCAGTCACTGGACGTGTAACATGCACCCGTGTACAGGGAAATGCCTGTGCACGCACGTCATAGATGCGCATACGCGCTGGTGGCCTTTGGGCCAATGAATTCGCGTACGTGTGCTGACACGCTTACGCGCTAAGGCCCTTTCCTCGAATTACATGCAGACGTGCTGGATTTTCACGTGCCAAATCACTCCGTATCAAGCTGGCCACGCGTAAGCACACAGAAGACCACGCTCCTGCCCAGAAGGCCAAATTACTGCCCCCCAGACCTCCGAGCACGCTCCCACCTGCCATCTGCTGCTGCCTGATTGCCTGCTGCCCACGTGCCCTGCCATTTGCTGCCTGCACATCAGCCAGGGGTGCTTTTGCTGTGACCACCCCTGCTGGAACCGAAGACTCCCGACTGGGATTCCATCGCTCCACAGCCCAGCCCCAGGACCCAGTTGCCCACCCACTCCTGCCTCTGGGGTTGTCATGTCGGGCAGTGCAACATCTGGCACCACTGACAACCCCCGGCCAGAGAGGCAGAGGGGCACCAGCTTCACTGCCACCGAAGTTGGTGTCCTGGTGGAGCAAGTCCTGGGGCAGTATGATGCCCTCTTCGGAAGTTTGCGCGCCGACAAGGAAGGACGGATTCGGATCTGGACGGACATTGTGACTTCCATCAACGCGGAGGGGGTGGCAGTCCGACTATTCCATCATGTCAAGAAGCGCTGGGAGGACTTCAGGTCCAGGACCCTCAGCAAGGCCCGGCGCCTCTTGAAGCAGCGGATGTTAAGGGGCGCCGGGGCCACTTGTCGGACAATCAGATGAGGGTCCTGGAACGCATATCCCCACCCGTCTGGAGTCGAGCAGTAAGTGTACATGCATCATGATTGTAAGCTGTGCGTGTGGTGATGTGCCAGTAGTGTGCAGGTTGCACATGTGTTTGTATGGGCCAAGTATGGGTGGGGGTGTACAGGCCGTGAGGCTAACACATAGGAGGGCTCTCATGTGTGAGACATGGATGGTGCTTGTGTATGTAGGCTTGCATGCCAAATGCAGTTGTGTGGGCACACATGTTTGGATGCATGTGCATGGAAGTAGGCATGTTCGTGATGTCACACATGGATGTTGTTTTCAGCTGCATGTATCAGCACTGTGTACATGTGCATGTGTGTGTATTTGACAAGGGTGCAACAGTGATGCAACATGGATGCATGTGACAGCGGGATGTGGAAGCCTGATTGGCAGATGTGACATGGATGCCGATCTGAACACTGCGACAGTTGGCAGAGGTGAACACATGCATGCAAGTGTGGTGGTGTGTGTGCATGTGTAGTGCACTCCCTGTGTTGCATGTGATGTCTGGCTCACCTTTGCCTGCTCATGCTGTTGTATGTGTATGGATGGCGCTGGCTGTTGCGATATGGCTGTGGTATGGCTCATGTGTGCAAGTTGAAATGACATGTGTGTTGGCGATTGTGATGCCATGTCTGAGGTTTGCCAATGCCACTCATGTACAACTGTCATGTGTGTATGTGTCCATTGTACAGTGCCCTGATGCCTGTGTTTTATTTCTCCCTGTCTGCAGCGTCAACTGATGAAGAGGGCAGAGAAGGTGCTGCGGAGCACAGCGGCGGGGATCGCACCGCCAGCCGGAGACGCAAGACCCGGCTCCCCTCCCAGGTTGTGATCTCGTCGGGGAGTGAGGAGTCCGGTGCTGCGTCCCAGGCCGCAGCGGCCGGGGGGGAAGTCCAAGAGGAGGAGGTCGGAGTTGGACTCCTCGGCAGCAGAAGGAGCAGCTGGGACCCCGCAGGACCCAACGGGGGAAGATGGCACGGAGTAATCCAGGTTGGTGGGGGGTTTGGTGGAGGAGGAGGCCGTGCAAGGAACAGAGACGGGGTCTGGAGGTGGGGATTCCACTGGTGCTAGTGGTGCAGTGCAGGACCAGGGACAGGAGGCAGCACAGGCCGCCGCGGAGGTGCCTGTGTGCAATCCTGTCCCTGATCCTGTCACTGCATCATCTTGCACCAGCAGGGATGCCTACGTCCAGACCCGTTTTCAGGCAGAGGATGAGCTCACAACAACTGGCCTTCCTCTGCCTGCGGACGTGGCTATTCGGGTCCGGGTTGAGCCTGCCCTGACTGGTGTGGCGTTGCGTCAACGGGCCATGCGAGGTGACCTGCAGTCTTTTCATGAGGAGACAGCACGTCATCTTGAATGGCTCATTGACCGCGTCGGCCTACTGGGACAGGTCACCCAGGCCGGATTCCTCTGTTTGATGGGGCTTGCTCTGACCCCCTCCACAACTGAACCCCCTATGCGCCAGTCGTCCTCCATGCCATCTTCCCACCCATTAGTCACCTGGGTGCCCTGTGGAGCTGCCTCTGACGGTGCGGCCAGGCTGGTGGAGGAGGCATCCCTGCCACAGTCGGGAGTCGGACGTCAGCAGGGGTGGCCACATCAACGACTGCACCCCAGCCGGTGGAGGATGTGCAGGCAGCAGGAGCCAGGGCACGGTCACAGGCACAGCAGCAGCAGCAACGAGGTGGGAGCCATGATGGCTCGGGGCCTTCGACAACGGAGGGGCAGGCATCGGCCGGAGGGCAGGAGGACCCAGGACGGGAAGTATCTTCCGTGTGGCAGCGGTTGGGCCACGCCATAGATGCGGAGCGGCAGCGGGCAGAAGAGGCACGGCTCACGATGGTCATTGTGTGTATGTGAGGGACATGTGTTCATTTACAAACTTGCCATTGGGGTTGTATCATGTAATTGCCATTTCTAAGTGGGTGGATGCAAGACTTGGGTTGGTGTTTGGCATTTGGAGGCTGCCCATAAGGCCCAGGGATCTAGACTGTGATGACGTGTTGGCTGGGGGACATGTGTGGGGGCCTGCTGGCAGGTGCCCCTGACTGGTGGGGGGAGGGGGTGCTTGGAGACATGAGTTGGACATGAGTGGGGGCCTGGTGGAGGGTGGCCCACCGTGCTGGGGGGTGGCGCTGCAGGGGGACATGAGTGGGGGCCTGGTGGAGGGTGCCCCACAGTGTTGGGGGGTGGGGGTGCAGGGGGACATGAGTGGGGGCCTGGTGGAGGGTGGCCCACAGTGCTGGAGGGTGGGGGTACAGGGGGACATGAGTTGGACATGAGTGGGGGCCTGGTGGAGGGTGCCCCACAGTGCTGGGGGGTGGGGGTGCTGGGAGACATGAGTTGGACATGAGTGGGGGCCTGGTGGAGGGTGGCCCACAGTGCTGGGGTGTGGGGGTGCAGGGGGACATGAGTGGGGGCCTGGTGGAGGGTGGCCCACAGTGCTGGGGGGTGGGGATGCAGGGGGGCATGAGTTGGACATGAGTGGGGGCCTGGTGGAGGGTGCCCCACAGTGCTGGGGGGTGAGGGTGCAGGGGGGCATGAGTGGGGGCCTGGTGGAGGGTGCCCCACAGTGCTGGGGGGTGGGGGTGCAGGGGGACATGAGTTGGACATGAGTGGGGGCCTGGTGGAGGCTGCCCCTGACTGGTGGGGGGTGGGGGTGCTGGGAGACATGAGTTGGACATGTGTGGGGGCCTGGTGGCGGGTGGCCCACAGTGCTGGGGGGTGGGGGTGCAGGGGGACAGGAGTGGGGGCCTGGTGGAGGGTGGCCCATAGTGCTGGGGGGCGGGGGTGCAGGGGGACATGAGTTGGACATGAGTGGGGGCCTGGTGGAGGGTGCCCCTGACTGGTGGGGGGTGAGGGTGCTGGGGGACATGAGTTGGACATGAGTGGGGGCCTAGTGGAGGGTGCCCTACAGTGCTGTGGGGTGGGGGTGCAGTGGGCCATGAGTTGGACATGAGTGGGGGCCTGGTGGAGGGTGCCCCACAGTGCTGGGGGGCGGGGGTGCTGGGAGACATGTGTGGGGGCCTGGTGGAGGGTGCCCCACAGTGCTGGGGTTGGGGGTGCAGGGGGACATGAGTGGGGGCCTGGTGGTGGGTGCTCCACAGTGGGAGGGTGGGGGTGTAGGGGGACATGAGTTGGACATGAGTTGGGGCCTGGTGGAGGGTGCCCCTGACTGGTGGGGGGTGGGGGTGCAGGGGGACATGAGTTGGACATGAGTGGGGGCCTGTTGGAGGGTGCCCCACAGTGCTGGGGGGTGGGGGTGCTGGGAGACATGTGTGGGGGCCTGGTGAAGGGTGCCCCACAGTGCTGGGGGGTGGGGGTGCAGGGGGACATGAGTGGGGGCCTGGTGGAGGGTGGCCCACAGTGCTGGGGGTGGGGGTGCTGGGAGACATGAGTTGGACATGAGTGGGGGACTGGTGGAGGGTGCCCCACAGTGCCGGGGGGTGGGGGTTCAGGGGGACATGAGTGGGGGCCTGGTGGATGGTGCCCCTGGATGCTGGGGGGTGGGGGTGCAGGGGGACATGGTTTGGTGGGCAGTAGTGCAAGGTGACATGTGGGTTGGCTGGGGGGCATGGGCATGGTGGATGGGCTGCCTGTGGGACATGTGCAGGGTAGTGCCCTGTGGTGTGGGCCGCCTGCAGGGGCCGTGGAGGGTGTCGAGTGAACAGCTGGGAGGACCCACACGGCCGATTCACGTGTAGGACTGCCCGGCACCCCCGGAATACACTTAGACTGCTGGATTCGCGTGTGGAATTTCCCTTACACCTTGTAATACACGTACCCTGCTGAAATCGCGTGTGAAACTTCACGCGCAACCCGAAATACATGCACCACGGACAATCGCGTGTGGAACTTCCCGCGCACCTTGGAATACATGTACTCTGCTGAATTTGCGTGTGGAACTTCCCGCGCACCCCGAAATACACGTGCCCAGGGCAATCACATGTGGTACTTCCTGCGCACCTTGGAATACACGTACCCTGCTGAAATCACGTGTGGAACTTCCTGCGCACCCCGAAATACACGTACCCAGGGCAATCGCGTGTGGAACTTCCCGTGAACCCCGTAATACACGTACCCTGCTGATATCGCGTGTGGAAGTTCACGCGGACCCATAATACACGTACCCTGATGAATTTACGTGTCAGACTACACGCGCAACCCTGATATACACGTACACAGGTGAATCGCACTGCTGGGGGGGTGGGAGGGGTGGTAGAAAGTAGTGGGAGCCTGGTGGAGGGTGCCCCTGGATGCTGGGGCGTGGGGGTGCTGGGAGACATGAGTGTGGGCCTGGTGGAGGGTGCCCCACAGTGCTGGGGGGTGGGGGTGCAGGGGGACATGTGTTGGACATGTGTGGGAGCCTGCTGGCAGGTGCCCCACAGTGCTGGGGGTGAGGGTGCTGGGAGACATGCGTTGTTGATCAGTAGTGCAAGGTGACATGTGGCTTGGCTGGGGGGCATGGCCATGGTGGATGGGCTGCCTGCGGGACATGAGCAGGGTTGCAGGGTAGTCCCCTGTGGTGTGGGCATGCTGCAGGGGCCGTGGAGGGTGTAGAGGGAACACCTGGGAGGACCCACACGGCCAATTCACGTGTAGTGCTCCCCGCGCACCCCTGAAATACACGTGCCCTGAAGGAATCACGTGTGATACATCCCGCGCACCCCTGAAATACACGTACCCTGCTAATTTTGCGTGTGATACTTCCCGCGCACCCCTGGAATACACGTGCCCTGATGGAATCGCGTGTGTTACTGCACGCGCACCCCTGATGTACACGTACCCTGATAGAATCGCGTGTGATACTTCCCGCGCACCCCTGAAATACACGTACCCTGCTGATTTTGCGTGTGATACTTCCCGCGCACCCCTGGAATACACATGCCCTGATGGAATCGCGTGTGATACTTTCCGCGCACCCCTGAAATACACGTACCGTGATGGAATCAGTGTGATACTTCCCGCGCACCCCTGAAATACACGTACCCTGCTGATTTTGCGTGTGATACTTCCCGCGCATCCCTGGAATACACGTGCCCTGATGGAATCGCATGTGTTACTTCACGCGCATCCCTGATGTACAAGTTCCCCGCTTGGCATTTGCTGTTTGGCAGCCCTCTGAACTGGTCCAGGGTTAGCGCAGCCCTTTGCGATCGATTGGGAATTTTGATGGCTTTTCCTTGCACGAGGGCGTGCTTGGGGGCGTAACTGGCGCTGCTGCAGGGTCGCTGGGCGACTCTGCACCACGGCTGGTTTTGGAGGCTAAAATCCATGAATACGCTGTGCGATGAAATGGATTTTATCGCACGCGGCTGGCGCAGTGTATCGCACGGGGACACTGTGCGCCAGCAGCGTGCACCACTTTTGTGCGAAATTCTATGAATTACCCTAATAATATTTTCATTGTGGAAAGAGGACATGCCAACATCTCTTAGAAAGACACAAACAGCCTTATTAACATTCCGCCTCGCTATCTCCATTTGTGGACTGAACGAAGAAGAACGCAGCCACATTTTTCTCTGCGCAATACGAGAATAAATTACTTTCAGGAAAAATACTTTCTGACAAACTCTCTCCTTACACAACACACCCAGTAAACTTTACTGACCAATCCCTTGCTCTGCTCATTCTCATTTGCATGCCTCTCTACCCCAAAATCCCTGTATGTAATACGCGGTGTCCGCGGACTACCACCATGTTGTAATTTGGGCAGCCCTTCTACCATTTCCACTTCACTCTCTGTGCCATTCCCTCAGTGGATACAGCTAAGCAGTCACACAACCATCCACCAATCACATCCAAGACCTCTACATCTAACTCCATCATCAGAGTTCAGCACTTCAAATGTACTGTTGATCACTCTGAGTACAAGTATCAGATCATTGGCAAGCACCTACTACAAAAACTACTCTACAAGTCTCCAAGATTTCTACTTGCAGCTGCATGCATATCCACATGCATGAATACAAACTACAGGTATGCATATTTTCTGCACAGTACATGTACAACTCTTATAAATGCATATAAACAGAGTAACTGCCACTTAACCTGTATAACCTATAAAAAGAACGTACTGTCATTTTTCCCGTCTGCTATAATCAACTGTCACTTCCGAACTTGTCTGCTATCTAATTTTTATTGTACACAAACACCTATCTAAAATATTATAATATTAGAAGATGGGAGAAATAACAATATAATTGTGGAAAAACACTTAGTAGTGGATTATAAAATTACACACAGCCAGTAAAAGGTCATACATCTTCATACACTCACACACATAGACACTATCATTGAAAAGCTCGCAGCTGCAATAACACCACTACCTGTAAATCACATCATTCTGCTTTATTACCCACACCTTCACAAATGCATACATTCCATGCTTTTCTATACAGTTTCTGCCATTTACCTTATAAAATTTACAAAATAAATTTCTCCTAACATCCTATAACACAGCCTTAAAAAAACAAGTGAGTTTCATACAGTTAATATTCTACTCATTTGCAAAGCATGTTGAACTAAAATATTGTAAATAAAATATAAAGGCTGCACATAGTCAAATGAAACTGCATGCATATACTATGTTCAGATATCAAACAAGAATACAACTACAAAAAAATAAAAATCAACATCTCAATTAATATCAGTGCTATAAACACACAAAATTACTGACTTCTTTCTTTTACAATTGCAATGAAGACCACTCTCCTGGAAAACAGCAGCATGTGAACTACAAACAACAACTCCAAAGAAACCTGCTCATTCCACAATAAAAGAGTAAGTACAACACTACCTTAATATTCTTACTGTTACTCAAACACACTGTGTGGTTTATTCATGTAATTTGGGCACCAATAAAACGAAGATTTGTGCACCATTCTGCCCACAAATCACCATTTATTAAACAGGGTTTAGCAAGCAGAATGGCACACAAATCCCCGTTTTTCGGAACACAAATAACATAACTCAGCCCCTAGAATGTTAGTATTACAAAACAAAGAACTGTTTTAATTTTATACAATTAGATTTACTATTAGTGCTTCTCCTCACCACTAGCTCACTTTCTACTGTCATCTGAACCACAGTATAGTAACACACAAATAGAAGAATAGCGTTCCCAACTAATTTTAGCTGCCCAATCACACACCACCACATACATCTTTACCATCATACTCAGACACTCATGCATACAGCACACATACATTGCACAACAGCCCAAACCATAAAAGTCTTTTTTTATTTTAACAGACCCCACAGAATGCCTACCAGAAAGCAAGTCTGTAGAAAGCAACGCAGAAATAGAGCAGATGAAAACAAAAGTGTCCAAAATAAGCATCCATCGCTATCAGAGTTTTTACAAAAAGTTCAAACAAAACAGCTAATACAGTCATTTAGCAAAACAAAACAATCTTCCAGTACAGAAACTTTGCCTCTTCTATCAAAATGTAAAAGAAAACAGAAAATGACTAACAAGAATGGAGCTACCACTACTGCTAAAACTGCTCCAATAAATCTTGATATAGTGGCAGGTAACCATACCAAAAAAAGTATTTTAGCAAAAATGTTCTGCCACAGATTCCTTCAAAATCTTATAAAATCAGGAGACACATCATGCACAACCCTTAAAACCTACCATAGAAAATTAATCTTAGAAGCTTTGATAGACTTCTCAAAAGAACGTTATTTATTTTAAACAGAATGAAACCACTAACAAAACGAACTACTAAATTACAAACAAGACTTCTCAATAAACAGAATGTCAACAAAAATAACTTTTTAAATATCTGTGGAGGTGATTGGAGTCACACCATGAGCACAGATCCATATTTTAATGAAGAAACATATAAAAAAAATCAAACAAACACAATTGCCATACATAGCAGTGGACGAGGTTATGAAAAACTTAATAATACCATAATGCAACACAAATATCCCCAGAAAACTCAGTATCAACTCTCCATTCAATTGAACCAGAACGTCCAGTATACAAATGGCCATGCACGTCAATGTGTAACATTGCCAAAAAATCTTTCAAATCGTTACGCCAGTTCCTCAATCAATATGTGAAAGGCAAAGACAAAATCAAAATGAAACTGCTGCAAAATATGGATACCTGTCCAGTGCGCAAATACACAGGACTACAAGGACATTCATTGGCCTGCATTTCAGGACCTATTTGCAAAAGCACCTTCCATCATATCAAAATGATATCAACACATCATTCAACTATAAGAAATCTAGTTTATAAACTGTACTATGCTAAACGTCCTGCTTTAGCACTAGCCAATTTAAATAACAATCTTCTACATGGTACAGCCAAAGGTCTACTGGAAAAAATAGAGCATATCCAGAAAAAATATTGTGGAAGTGAAAGCCACTTACAAAATGCAATAGCTTTACAACAGACTAGGAACAATTGTACAGATGGCAATCTTCTACTACACACATACAAAAAAGAAATACTAACATTTAAAAGTACATCCACTGAAGTAACCAAACCATGCGTGTGTGTGTGTTGCCGCAGAACCTTTTATAAAAGTAACACAAAAATTATAGACGTAACATACAAAATAGAAAACAATGAAGATTCCAAATGGTTTGAATTAGCTCTCTACCTTATAGCAGAAAACAAATACGAAATAACTGACCCCTTAATACTTTGCAGTTCCTGTGTAAAAACAAGGAAATATAGAGGCCGAGTACCACAAAAGGAAATACACCAAACATGCGCTATAAAGATTCACAGATCTTTATTCTACTTTGCAGTTAACAAAGAAATATAGAAACAGATAGCTATCTGGCTCTCAACACCCCACAATGAGTACTAGCCCATCAAACAGAGGAGAGAGAGTGCTGGACATCTAGATATTTATGCTTTTTATACAGTTTCAACAATATTGTCCAGCCCCTCTACATGTTAATAATCTGTGGTCTAGAGTCCGTGCCTAGTTCACGTACAGCTTACACAATAATATGCAGAAGGATTACATGAGTTTGCATTACCATCAAGTTACAATGGCGATGTATATTCTCGGATCCCACAGTAAGCCTTAGTCTATATCCAACACAATGTAGTTCAGCCTGTGTCCACGCTTGGCGTTTGCACATCATTGTCGTGTATTCGTGGATGAGGCTTATTAGCGTAGACAATACTGAGACGACAGTTCATTCGTAGTACAAGGTCTCTTTACCTAGTCTAAACAGTCAGCCCGCGGACAGTCTAACCATTAACAGAACTCAAAGGTCGGGAGGCTTAGTTGCAAGTTAGAAACACAGTCCACCATTTTAGAACAGAGAATCATACAAACAGAAATCAAAATGGCGGATAATTCTAAAATGGCGGCGAAGTTGATCAGAAATCAGAACTTTGCAACAAGGTTTTCTTCGCAGAGCAACTTGGCTTAGGCCAATATAAATCAAAAGGAGGCATAATATGATTTCCGTTTAACAACTGCACTACAAAACTTGACAACAATCAAAC
Source organism: Ambystoma mexicanum (assembly GCF_040938575.1). Taxonomy (NCBI): domain Eukaryota; kingdom Metazoa; phylum Chordata; class Amphibia; order Caudata; family Ambystomatidae; genus Ambystoma; species Ambystoma mexicanum. The sequence goes on from NC_090938.1 coordinate 454,064,574, forward strand.
TCCTTCACGTGCTATCACAAATAATTTGGAATTATTCCCACTACCAAAACCCCTGCAACAACTCAATTTATATGAGAGCATCATAATTCAAACAGTGCACCCATTTCAAGCAATAATACTCCTTCAACCAAAAACAGCAACATTACCTCCCACCCGAATTGGTGAAAGGCATTTGTGGCAAAGTAGTTTATTTACCATTAGATCTAAAATAAAATATGCACACTTTGGGAGTGCAACATCCAATAGAACAATCTTTAATTGTCTTAGTAAATGGTGTACCTACAAAAGACAAAACAATTTGGCAACAACTCGTAGACTTACATAAAGTTAGACAAGCCTTGCAATATCTTAAAGACAATAATGAATACTACAAAGAAATCAATATTGAAGAAAACTTAAGGGAAACAGCTGAAATAATTCAAGAGTCTCCAGAAACTGGTCAATTTGAACTTCTAGATCCTGCTACAGTATCCAATATTTTAGACCATTATACAATGCATCCATTACACTCTAATGACATCATAGATGATGCACTAGAAACGTACCAAATGCGACAAACCAAAGGATCACCAATCAGCATATGGGAAAAAAGTATAGAAACACATGCTTATCCTCTACTCTTTCCTACTGGCAAAGGAGGAAGGTACAATGATAGACCTATTCAGATAACAGCATCAGAATACCGCTCATTACAAATGTATTCTGAAGATCCAAGATATAGACAAAATGTGGAATACATATTCCACCTACTCTTTGAAAGTGAACGAGCAACTCTATGCTACGGAGTTGCACACACATTAAAATCAGGAACCCACTTTCAAATGATGTCAGCTATGCAATTACTACAAAAAGTGCAAGAAAAAGATGAGGTTTTACAATCAAGCATTACAAATCTGTTAGCAAACATGGGTGGTACTAAAGAGTAGAGGTTCCAATGTCACAGAGATGTACATTGTATGATAAGAAACCTTGGCCCATCCACATGGTTTGTTACATTAAGTTGGGCAGAATATGCATGGGAAGATTTACATGATTTCCTACGCATATCTAACAAAAACAAAACAAACATAGATATACTAACACCTGGAGAACTTTGCACTGTAGATCGTGTTAATGCTTCTAGATATTTCCATCATCACTTCATTGCTATGCTACACTTTATTTGTAATAAAACTGTTCCTCCCCTTGAAGAAGTGCAAAACTTCTTTTGGAGAAAAGAATACCAAGCCAGAGGGGCACCACATATCCACATGCTTTTATGGATTAAAGGTGCTCCTAAATTTGGTCAAGACAGTGATGCCACTGTTTTACAGTTTATCGAAAAATATGTCACTTGTGAAATTCCATCAGAAGCAACAAATAGTGATCTTCATGCACAAATTGTTCAATTTCAAAGACACAAATGTGGCAAATATTGTCGTCGCAAATACAAAAACAAAGGGAAATACTACACCAAATGCTGCTTTGGTTTCCCTAGACCGGTTACAGAAACAGGTGAAGTGAACAACTTCATGTCTTCAGTTAGACATAGTGTTAAAGGTAAATCACCTAAAAAACACATATTAAATAAAAAGAAAAGAAGAAGCCAAGTATATCAATGATTACAATGCAATCATTGCCCTATTATGGAATGCAAACATAGATGTGCAGTACATTGCAGACAATTCCACTGCAGTTGCACGATATGCCTACTACTTAACCAAAGCAGAAAAAACAGAGCTTCAAGACCTCTGGAATGACCTGTCATCAGACAAAACACTGTCCCAGAAATTTTACAGGCTGGGCATAAAAATGTTTTCCCATAGAGAATGTGGCTGCTATGAAGCTGCAGATCGTTTAACCGGTACTGCTTTGTATGGAAAATCTGAAAATATAGTGTAGTTAAGTCTTGGTCCTGCTAAATCTGGAATAAGAGTTCTCAAATCATACGACAACATAGTAACAATAGCCAAAAATGATCCCAACAGCCAAGACATGTTGAAAAACAATTTACTAGACACATACTTCCCAAACAGAAGTACCACTTTGGAAACCATGTGTCTATACCACATAGCCCAAAACTTCACATACAAAAATAATATGAAACCCGATGAAAAAAAGGTATATACAGAGTGACAAATTGTGAAGGCAGCTTAGTAAAATTTACCAAACCAAGTTTAATTAATCATTTAAAAATTGTCATTAAAAGCTCCTCAACATAAAGAACTATATTACATGTCCCTGCTACAACTCTTTAAACCATGGAGAATAGAAGAAGAGATGCTAGATAACTATGACTCCTATGAAGACGCTTTCAAAGCAAATGAAAGCACTATAACCGATGTAAACTTTACACAGTACAAAACAATGTTGCACAATGAACAGCAACACGAAGAAGAACTCCAGGCCCAACTAGATAAGGACACTTCCGATAGTAGTCAACCTTCTGTAACAGGAAGCAAGAACCACTGGGACAGCCACTAATAGCAAATGAGGCAGAATTAGCTATGACGGAATTAGAAAACACCATGTGTCACTATGAAGAAGATACAGAAGACTTAACTGTACTTCAATCAAAACTGAACAATGAGCAGCGTAGCATTTTTCAAGAAGTAACAAAAGAAATTGCACATGGTGTACAACATGAAAATAAAGAATGTACCTCGAAAATTACAAGCCTATACTACTATTCGTCCATGGTGAAGCTGGCTCAGGCAAAACATTCTTAATCAAAATCATCAGCAAGTTCCTTCAACAATTGACAAACAACAAACTGTCAGCTGTTTTAACTGCGCCCACAGGTTTAGCTGCCTATAACATAGGCAGTGTCACTTTACACAGTTTACTACTCCTTCCAGTAGAACACCAAAACAAATTAGAATATTACAAACTTTCTACAGAAGCTGCAATAGAACTATGCAAAGTGCTAAAACAAATGAAAATTCTACTAATAGATGAAGTGAGCATGGTCCCCAACCTAATGTTGGCTTTGATTCACCTCAGATTACAAGAAGTACTTAAAACACACTACGAAGAGCTCTTAGGAGGAAAACATATTATTGTTTTCGATGATCTTCTTCAATTGACACCAGTGAAAGCTGAACCTATTTTTAAAACTTAGGATACAAACTCTGCCGTAAAACTATTGGCAGCATAGAAAATGTCAACCTTTGGCAACATTTCCAATACAGAGAATTAACAGAAAACATGAGCCAGTCTGCAGACCTCAACTACGCCAACATTTTAAAAAGTAGTAGAGTTGGTGCACTATCTCAAGAAGCACAAGCAATATTAAAAACCCGGCACATCCATGCACTTTATGGCCATAATTTATGTGCTACTGATGTCATGGAACAATTAGCACACAAAAATGTCAAGTGTATGTCCTTGATGCCAACTCTTGCAAGCTGTTTCAAATTCAATGTTGAAAAAAGAAGTGCAACAAATAACTGAAATTTCCTCCAAAGACAAAATGGATGTACATGGTATGACACTAACCATGTGTCAACAAGCCACAACAAGACTAAATACCATAGAAAATTCTATCTCCAACACAGCTGATTTGGAGAAAATATTAAAATTATCTTTAAACTGTAGAGTAATGCTTAAATGTAACCTTGACGTGGAGCAAGGACTCGTTAATGGAGCACTGGGTACAGTTGTTGGCTTTCAAACATACTCACGTGACAACAACATTCAGGTCATAAATATTCTGTTTGACAAACTTTCAGAAGTAAAAAGGATAGGGCGCTCAACAGCTCGGTTCCTTCTTTTCGAAGACATGTATGTACGTAGAGAACAATTTTCTCTAACTGTGGCATACGCAGTCACCATTCACAAATCACAAGGTCTTACCTTCGATAAAGCATTGATAGATATTGGGAACACAGTCTTTAAAGAAGGCATGAGCTACGTAGCACTATCACGCCTACGTACACTTGACGGTCTATTTTTAATCAACTTTGATGCAAGTAATGTAAATGCTGATATTACTTGCATTTTAGAATACAATAAACTACTTTCACTATACACCACCATCTAAAAACATATCCTGTTCCACAAAAAGCAAAATGTTGTGAAAGAAAACTAGTTCAAAGAGAAATGCAACAGGTTGTCACTGCAAATCCTCCAAAGAGAGTAAAATAAGCTAATACTTCATCAACTGCTACAATCAAAGAAGAATCTATTACTCAAAGTAACTCAGGTGCGATTCATGGAAGTCCCTGCGCGTGTACACCTCGGGATGTGCGCCAAACCCGTGCATGGCGCACAAGTCACTGCAACATCCCGAAAGGCGTGCGCGACGCGCACAGTGAAAGCGCACAACCTCGGCGCATACACCAGAAAGTGGGCGGGACACGGGGCGTAACGCGCGGAATGGGGAACAACGTGCGAAAATAAGGGCGTAACTGGGGATGTACTGCAGGGAAGCAGACGGAACGCCCACACGCACTCGAACCACACGTATTCATGGAATCGAATAGGGCAAAGCCACGCACAGCCAAAGACACGCACAAGCTGAAACACGTCCGCCACACGAAGGCAGGCGGTAGAGTCCCAGCGCATCACAAAAGTGGCAACATACACCAATTGGGCCTGTGCGAGCGGGGTACGTGTATTTCGGGGGTGCGCGGGAAGTTACACACGCGATTGAGCGGGGTACGTGTATTTCGGGGGCGCGCGGGAAGTCACACACGCAATTGAGCGGGGTACGTGTATTTCGGGGGCGCGCGGGAAGTTACACACGCGATTGAGCGGGGTACGTGTATTTCGGGGGCGCGCGGGAAGTTCCACATGCGATCTCATCAGGGTACGTGTATTACAGGAGTGCGCCGGGAGCAGCACACGTGAATTGCACGTGTGGGTCCTCCCAGGTGTTCCCTCTACACCCTCCACGGCCCCTGCAGGTGGCTCACACCACAGAGGCCTACCCAGCACATGTCCTGCAGGCACCCCATCCACCATGGCCATGCCCACCAGCCAACCCACATGTCAACTTGCACTACTGCCCACCAACGCATGTCCCCCTGCACCCCCAGCCACCAGGGGCACCCACCACCAGGCCCCCACCCATGTCCAACTAATGTTCCCCACCACCCCCACCCCCCAGCACTGTGGGGCACCTGCCACCAGGCCCCCACCCATGTCTCCCACCACCCCCACCCCCCCAGTCACTAGGGGCAGCCTCCACCAGGCACCCACCCATGTCTCCCAACACCCCCACCCCCCAGCACTGTGGGGCACCTGCCACCAGGCCCCACCCATGTCCAACGCATGTTCCCCACCACCCCCACCCCCCAGCACTGTGGGGCACCTGCCAGCAGGCCCCCACCCATGTCCAACTCATGTTCCCCACCACCCCCACCCCCCAGCACTGTGGGGCACCTGCCACCAGGCCCCCACCCATGTCCAACTCATGTTCCCCACCACCCCCACCCCCCAGCACTGTGGGGCACCTGCCACCAGGCCCCCACCCATGTCCAACTCATGTTCCCCACCACCCCCACCCCCCAGTCACCAGGGGCAACCTCCACCAGGCCCCCACCCATGTCTCCCACCACCCCCACCCCCCCGTCACCAGGGGCAGCCTCCACGAGGCCCCCACCCATGTCTCCCACCACCCACACCCCCCAGCAGTGCAGGGGCACCCACCACCAGGCCCCCACCCATGTCTCCCACCACCCCCACCCCCCAGCCACCAGGGGCAGCCTCCACCAGGCCCCCACCCATGACTCCCACCACCCCCACCCCCCAGCCACCAGGGGCAGCCTCCACCAGGCCCCCACCCATGTCCCCCACCACCCCCACCCCCCAGCACTGTGGGGCACCTGCCACCAGGCCCCACCATATCCAACGCATGTTCCCCACCACCCCCACCCCCCAGCACTGTGGGGCACCTGCCACCAGGCCCCCACCCATGTCCAACTCATGTTCCCCACCACCCCCACCCCCAGCACTGTGGGGCACCTGCCACCAGGCCCCCACCCATGTCCAACTCATGTTCCCCACCACCCCCACCCCCCCCAGTCACCAGGGGCAGCCTCCACCAGGCCCCCACCCATGTCTCCCACCACCCCCCCAGTCACCAGGGGCAGCCTCCACCAGGCCCCCACCCATGTCTCCCACCACCCCCACCCCCCCAGTCACCAGGGAAAGCCTCCACCAGGCCCCCACCCATGTCTCCCACCACCCCCACCCCCCAGCAGTGCAGGGGCACCCACCACCAGGCCCCCACCCATGTCTCCCACCACCCCCACCCCCCAGCCACCAGGGGCAGCCTCCACCAGGCCCCCACCCATGACTCCCACCACCCCCACCCCCCAGCACTGTGGGGCACCTGCCACCAGGCGGCACCCATGTCCAACGCATGTTCCCCACCACCCCCACCCCCCAGCACTGTGGGGCACCTGCCACCAGGCCCCCACCCATGTCCAACTCATGTTCCCCACCACCCCCACCCCCCAGCACTGTGGGGCACCTGCCACCAGGCCCCACCCATGTCCAACGCATGTTCCCCACCACCCCCACCCCCCAGCACTGTGGGGCACCTGCCACCAGGCCCCCACCCATGTCCAACTCATGTTCCCCACCACCCCCCAGCACTGTTGGGCACCTGCCACCAGGCCCCCACCCATGTCCAACTCATGTTCCCCACCACCCCCACCCCCCAGCACTGTGGGGCACCTGCCACCAGGCCCCCACCCATGTCCAACTCATGTTCCCCACCACCCCCACCCCCCAAGTCACCAGGGGCAGCCTCCACCAGGCCCCCACCCATGTCTCCCACCACCCCCACCCCCCAGTCACCAGGGGCAGCCTCCACCAGGCCCCCACCCATGTCCAACTCATGTCTTCCACCACCCCCACCCCCCAGCACTGTGGGGCACCTGCCAGCAGGCCCCCACCCATGTCCAACTCATGTTCCCCTCCACCCCCACCCCCCAGTCACCAGGGGCAGCCTCCACCAGGCCCCCACCCATGTCTCCCACCACCCCCACCCCCCAGCACTGTGGGGCACCTGCCACCAGGCCCCCACCCATGTCCAACTCATGTTCCCCACCACCCCCACCCCCCAGCACTGTGGTGCACCTGCCAGCAGGCCCCAACCCATGTGCAACTCATGTTCCCCAGCCCACATGTCATCACAATCTAGCTCCCTGGTCCCTATGGTCAGCCTCCAAATGCAAAACACCCACCCGAGTATTGCATCCACCCACTCATAATTTGCAAGTAGATCACAGAACACCAATTGCAAGTTCCGAAACAAACACATTTCCCTCACATACACCCAATGGGTGTCAGTGAATCTCAAAACACATATCATGAAATGCATGAAACCAATGAGATACCACACATTGAAGTTCACCAAAAAAAAATATGTATTAAAGGAAACATAAATAGAATGAAAAATGAAGAAACAGAAACGTGAATGTACACAAATGAAAAGAAGCATGTCCGTTAAAAAAAGCAAAACCAAAAATAAAAATCCAAAGTAATGTTGTCCAAAGTCAATGTCCACAAAACAAAATCCAATGGGAAATAAAAAAGAAAGCCATTGCTCCATGGTTAAAAAGTCCAAAAAAAATACAATCCAACTGTGAACTATGTACATGGGAAAAAGCGAGGGTCCATTATCCCAACAAAATAAAGGAAACCTATCTAACTACACTAACTAATAAAATAAACTATATACAAAAATGTGGCCAATGTCCGAAAGGTCCAAATAAAATAAAAACAAAAATGAAACCTAACACTACCTACATAACTATGTACAAGGGCAGCAGGCTAGTTAAACGGCCCACTTGTGGATGTCCCGGGCCAGGGCATCATCGAACTCCTCCTCAATGTCCCGGAGGCGGTCCTCCTCCATGGCCCCGAGGGTCCGCAGGGCCGTCGACGTCTCCACCTCCAAACCCCTGCGGATTGCCTCGAGGCACTCGGCCCGCCTCAGGGCCCTCCACATGGAGTTCTCCGCCCTGACCATTGTGAGCCGTGCCTCTTCCGCCCGCTGCCGCTCCACATCTATGGCGTGGCCCAACCGCTGCCACACGGAAGACACTCTCTGTCCTGGGTCCTCCTGCCCTCCGGCCAATGCCTGCCCCTCCGATGTTGAAGGCCCCGAGCCTTAATGGCTCCCACCACATTGCTGCTGCTGCTGTGCCTCTGCCCGTGCACTGCCTCCTGCTGCCTGCACATCCTCCGCCGGCTGGGGTGCAGTCGTTGATGTGGCCACCCCTGCTGGACGTCCGACTCCCGACTGTGGCAGGGATGCCTCCTCCACCAGCCTGGCTGCACCGTCAGAGGCAGCTCCACAGGGCACCCAGGTGACTGATGGGTGGGAAGATGGCACAGAGGACGACTGGCGCGTAGGGGGTCCAGTTGAGGAGGGGGTCGGAGCAAGCCCCATCAGACGGAGGAATCCGGCCTGGGTGACCTGTCCCAGCAGGCTGACGTGGTCAACGAGCCATTCGAGATGACTTGCAGTCTCTTCATGAAAAGACTGCAGGTCACCTCGCATGGCCCGTTGACGCAACGCCACACCAGCCAGGACAGGCTCAACCCGGACCTGGATAGCCACGTCCGCAGGCAGAGGAAGGCCAGTTGACGTGAGCTCATCCCCTGCCTGAAAACGGGTCTGGACGTAGGCATCCCTGCTGGTGCAAGATGATGCAGGGACAGGATCAGGGACAGGATTGCACACAGGCACCTCCGCGGCGGCCTGTGCTGCCTCCTGTCCCTGGTCCTGCACTGCACCACTAGCACCAGTGGGATCCCCACCTCCAGACCCCGTCTCTGGTGCTTGCACGGCCTCCTCCTCCACCAAACCCCCCACCAAACTGGATGACTCTGTGCCATCTTCCCCTGTTGGGCCCTGTGCGGTCCCAGCTGCCCCTTCTGCTGCCGAGGAGTCCAACTCCAACCTCCGCCTCTTGGACCTCCCCCCGGCAGCTGCGGCCTGGGACGTGGCACCGGACTCCTCACTCCCCGACGAGATGACAACATGGGAGGGGAGCCGTGCCTTGCGTCTCCGGCTGGCGGTGGGATCCCCGCCCCTGTGCTCCACAGCACCTTCTCCGCCCTCTTCATCAGTTGACGCTGCAGACAGGGAGAAACAAAACACAGGCATCAGGGCACTGTACAATGGGCACATACACACATGACAGTTGTACATGAGTGGCATTGGCAAACCTCAGACATGTCATCACAATCCCCAACACACATGTCATTACAACTCGCACACATGAGCCATACCACAGCCATATCGCAACTGCCACCACCATCCATACACATACAACAGCATGAGCAGCCAAAGGTGAGCCAGACATCACATGCAACACAGGAAGTGCACCACACATGTACACACACCACCACACTTGCATGCATGTGTACACCTCTGCCAAGTGTCGCAGTGTTCAGACGGGCATCCATGTCACATCTGCCAATCAGGCTTCCACATACCGCTGTCACATGCATCCATGTTGCATCACTGTTGCACCCTTGTCAAATACACACACATGCACATGTACACAGTGCTGATACATGCAGCCAAAAACAACATACATGCGTGACATCACGGACATGTCTACTTACATACACATTCATCCAAACATGTGTGCCCACACAACTGCATTTGGCATGCAAGCCTACACACACAAGCACCATCCATGTCTCACACATTACAGCCCTCGCATGTGTCAGCCCCACGGCCCTGTACACCCCCACCCATACTCGACCCCATACAAACAGATGTGCAACCTGCACACTACTGAATAATCACCACACGCACTGCTCACAATCAGGATGCATGTACACTCACCGCTCGACTCCAGACGTGTCTGCTTCTCAAGGACCTGGACGTGGAGCGCTGGGGATATGCGTTTCAGGACCCTCATCTGTTCTTCCGACAAGTGGCCCCGGCGCCCCTTGGCATCCGCTGCCTTCAAGAGGCGCCGGGCCTTGTTCAGGGTCCTGGACCTGAAGTCCTCCCAGCGCTTCTTGACATGTTGTAAGTCGCGGACTGCCACCCCCTCCGCGTTGATGGCAGTCACAATGTCAGTCCAGATCCGAGGGCGTCCTTCCTTGTCGGCGCGGGAACTTCCGAAGAGGGCATCATACTGCCCCAGGACTTGCTCCACCAGGACACCAACTTCGGTGGCACTGAAGCTGGTGCCCCTCTGCCTCTCTGGCCGGGGGTTGTCAGTGGTCACCGATGGTGTTTGCCCTGACATGACAACCCCAGAGGCAGGAGTGGGTGGGCAACTGGGTCCTGGGGCTGGGCTGTGGAGTGATGGAATCCCAGTCGGGAGTCTTCGGTTCCAGCAGGGGTGGTCACAGCAACAGCACCCCTGGCTGATGTGCAGGCAGCAAATGGCAGGGCACGTGGGCAGCAGGCAGTCAGGCAGCAGCAGATGGCAGGTGGGAGCGTGCTCAGGGCTCTGGGGGGCAGTAGTTCGGCCTTCTGGGCAGGAGCGTGTTCTTCCGTGTGCTTACGCGTGGCCAGCTTGATACGGAGTGATTTGGCACGTGAAAAATCTGCACGTAAGCGTGTAATTCGAGGAAAGGCCCTTAGCGCGTATGCACGGCAGCACGCATATGCGATTTCATTGGACCAAAGGCCCTTACCGCGTGAGCGCGTCTGTGACGTGACGCGCGCAGGTGTTTCCCTCATTGCACGTGATGACAGAACACACATGGATTTCCACCAATCGCGTGTGAAAGTTCCCGGCACCCCGGAACACATGTACCCAGGCTAATCGCGTGTGGAACTTCCCGCGCACCCCGAAACACACGTACCCAGGCCAGTTGCGTGTACGCTCACTCCCCTCCGATCACACGCGATGACACTCGGACCGTATCCGAATACGGGAAACCCGCGCACGGCAAAAGACGTCCACAGGCGTCAACGCGTCCGCCCACACGAAGGCAGGCGGAGCCGTCCCCGCGCACAGCATAAAAGTGCGCGCAAACAACAAACGCGTATATACAGCTACGATGAATGCCCCATTTGTAGCTGCACTGATCGTGGGACACCGCAGGAGGAGGAGAATAGCCAGGGCATGCATCTTCGCACCACGGACAAGCCTTTTTGGGATGCCTGACGATCAGGTCTATGGCAGGTATAGGTTTCCACCCCATACCATCCTAGACCTGGTCAGGGAGTGGGAAGATGACCTCACATCCCCCACCCTTTGCTCCCAAGCATTGAGCCCCTTGGAGAAGCTGCTCAATGTCCTGCATTTTTTGGCCACTGGGTCATTTCAGCGGACCACTGCCATAGTGGGGGGGGTCTCACAGGCCACGCAGTCACGCTGCCTACACCAGGTACTGGCAATCATGACAGCGCGCCCCTCAGTCCGCAGGCACATATACATGCCCAGAACACCCGCAGAAAGGCAGGCCGTTGTCCTGGATTTTTTCAGGAAGGCACACTTCCCCAAAGTGCTCGGTGCCATAGATTGCACACATGTGGCCCTACGTCCACCTAGGGCCATTGAGCACATCTACCGAAACGGCAAGCACTGGCATTCCATCAATGTACAGGTGGTATGCGATGCAAAGGGAATCATCACCTCTGTCTATGCAAACTACCCTGGCTCCACCCATGACATTTTTTTATAAAGAATGTCCGCCCTGAGCCGGGCCCTGGAAGCTGGGCAGCATGGCGACACATGGCTCCTAGGTCAGTACAAATGCCCTTGCACATGCATGTAAGTCACACACAGACAAATATCCAAACCCTAATCATCTCAACTATTATCACCTCCCCAGGGGACAGAGCCTACCCTCTGAGCAACCACATGATGACGCCAATCCGGAACCCCACCACACCACCCCAGGTAAGATACAACGCCGCCCATATTGCAACCAGGGGCATAGTGGAGCGCACATTCGGAGTGCTCAAGTCACGTTTCCGCTCCCTTGACCGCTCTGGTGGGCAACTACTCTATGCACCCCCAGTAGTGTGCGGATCATTGTGGCAGCATGTGTCCTGCACAATGTTGCAACACGGATGGGCGTCCCGGTGGACATGGTGTTGCCCCCACATCCCCAACCACAGGCACAGGCGCTGCCCATGGGAGGAGACAGGGCACGTGGCGAGGAAGCCCGGACCCAGCTCGTGGCCACATTTTTCACCTAAACTCCCACCCCTGCGGAGTGCACACAGGCCTGGCACATACCAGGTGACAATCGATGATGACAACGAGACAGTCAACTGTCACAACCCTACCACCCTGAGATAGTTGCCATGGAAGTGCCACATCGTCTGCATCCCTAGCTACTTAAACACAAGCTATCCTGTGTGACCAAAAGGCACACATATGACATATGACATGATATGGGCCATACACAAGTATTCCAAGGCGCAATGAGGCAGGGAGGGGGGAACAAGGGAACACAGAGAACGGTACTACTAGGCCAGGTGTCATTGAGATCGTGCAAGTGCAGGGGTAGGGGGGATGGGAAAAGTGCCAGGGGAAGGCTGGGGGGGAGTCCAGTACAGGGGAAGTAGCCCAAAAAAATAATACATAGGTCGCCTGGTGGCAACTTCAAAGGTAAGTGCAGACAAGTGCTGGGAAGGGAGGGCTGTAGGGATGGAGAGACAGTACTGCAGTGCAGGGGTTGCCAGGGAGGCAGTGCAAGTGGAGAGTGGCTGGGCCAGGGACCGAGGTCGGTGAGCGTGGCCCAGTTGCAGCTCCTGTGCAGTTCCAGTGGAGAATTCTGCAAGGGAGAGGCAGACAGTAAGCAGAAGCAAAGAGGAAAGTCTTGAGGTGCTTCCAGAACTGGAGATGGTTCCCCTCAAGTTCAAGTCAGGCCGGAAGTCAGTTCCAGGGGGAGGGCCCTGCTGCAGAGAGAAATCTACCCCCAGCTAGTTGCACTGAGAAGCGGATGACCCGGACATGCAAGGTGTGCATCACACACACCTGCAAAACAGGCCATGGCCATCACTGTCATGTCACTCAAACCCTCCCAAACATCAACATGACATGGCAAGCAATACCCATACACCAATGCAGTAACGATAAGGTACACATTGCCATGTCCTAAATGTACAGTGGCATCGGACACTGCTGCCTGACCCAGAATCAGATGAAATGACAGATCTACAAAATCTCCCACCCAAAATAAGTCATTTCCAAATGCATTACAACAGTCGTAGACGTAACATCACAATGAATGCCTGTCTACATGCACATTATGCATTGCAAAATCAACACTGCAGTTCATGTGTGCAGTGTCCTACTCCTGCATCACACTGCTCAGCGCACAGCACAGTGAACAGCCATTGTGTGTGATGCACACCCTGAGCATCACATCTAAGTGACAGACCACGTCAAACAACAAATTAGGCATGTACTGGATCCATGATCGGTCACAGAACATGTGCTGCCGGGACACAGTGGGCACCAGAAGGCAAACAGTGTACACGTGGATATGCAAGGGTGGGAGTACATGTAGTGCATCAGAGTGCAAGTGTGTGGTTCTGCAAGGACATGCACTCCACATATGCATGTGCACTCAAGTGACCATCAGTGTTCCCTACACATCACATGTGAACATCCACCATGTGTACACCCCAGCATGTCAAACCACAACTATCCCCTCGCACCTGAAAGGAAAACACAACACATGAACAGGCATTGATCAGCAGAACACAACATGTACATAGGATACCACCATTACTATGTCAGAGTTCCCATCACACTGCAGGGCAAGGCAACTATCAACAACAACCCCCCCCCTCCCTCACAAATGATCATGACCCACTGAACAACTGCACCTGGGTCATGGAGCCTCCAAACCTCAATTCCACCTGGCCACAGGATCACCTTTACCCTTCGTCACCATCTCCCACCTTGTGTGTAAAAAGATGCCTGAACCCTCAGAATCCACACTCATTTCCAAAATCACAAAATCCAAGGCATAAAAACGAACCCGAACACCCTCCAGTAGATGACTTGATGTAGCAGTACCTCACAAAGGCCAAGTACTACCACAATGATGCAACAACCAAGGTAGCACAGCAAAACAATGTCACGACAAGATGTGAGACATGTGTGGTACATGACATAGGATGATGCACCATGAAATGATGTGTACTGTCACAGGTCCCCTGTACAGGCGCGGGAGTGTCACGAAACAACCACCCCCACCATGTCCCGGGTGCCTGCAAGGTCAAACTCACACAGGCCCCTGAGACCCTGGTGGGGAATGAGGTTCAGGGATATGCAGTCAGGACAGGTGTTGACACACTGGATGACTGGAATGAGTGGCAGGAGAGGGGAGGAGGAATGACACATGAAACTAGGGAATGCACGAAAATGTACAACCTGCATGAACACATACACAATCCAAACAAACTTGGACATCATTGTCATGGCCTTCTGTAGTCCAGGCTCAGGAGTGGTACGAACCAACCACCCCCTCTAGGGTTTTGGCGCCTGCAAGTTCGGGGCTTACACAGGCATCTGCAACCCCAGTGGGGAAAGAGGGTCAGGGAACGTTGCTTGGATAGGCACGGGAAGCAGGAACACCGGGTAGAGGGTACAGGGTTCAAAATTGCATAGGATCACAGGTGATTAGGGAGAAAAAAACATACCAAATTGAACCACACAGACATCCATGCATCAGTACACTCCCCAGCAAGCCTATACAGAGCAGTTCGTAAGAAAAACAACAAGACACTTAGCGCTGGTTTTGAGTGCTGGCCTCCTGCCTGCGCACTCTCAGGTCCGGTTACAGGAGCACTGCAATGCTGCAAAGAGAGCCACAGTCAACAACCTGTATGTGCCAATTACACAAAAACACAACACCAAACATGCCCCATAGCAACAAACTACTCTACAAACAGACAATCTGTGGTTGATGCTTCGTACCCATATATAACATCACCCCTGTGATGGGTCATACACAGTCAATGCAGTAAGGCAGCCGCTGGTGGGTGCGTGGCAAATGGAACACCAATGTGTCACAATTCACACAACATGCAATGTTCCCTGGGTAAGCAGACAGACCCATATAGCAAGCCATGACTACAGAGCAAGTTGCGTACCACCATGACCGAAACAAAGTTGGCAGTGCCTTTATCATGAAGTATGTGAAAAGACATGCACTGCACCCGAGTATGTCCCTTGCTGTATGTCCCTGTGAGCTGCCCCTTTCCATGTCTCGGAAGGCTACATGGTTGATAGAAGTGCCTCAATGGACCTTGGTGTACCGGAGGGTATGTGCCACCGCCCCTGCATGTGTCCCAGACAACCCTACTATCAACAGCCATCAGTCCACAAACACATCTGAGCTGCATTGTGTGCTTCAACATCAATATTCGTCTAAGCTCACCCTCAGTGCTGTGACTAAGCCTGCATGTGCAACTCGCCTGGTGCAAGCTTTGCTGTGTCGTGGCCCCCCTGTGATGCTCACCTTGCCTGGAGTTCCTTGGAACATGTCAGCAGTTCTAGGCTGTGGGTCTGCAATCACTGTGCCTCTGCTTGTGCACACATGTGCATGTGGGCACCAACACACGGGTCCAGAATACCGTCGTCCCATGGGCCATGTCTGCTGGCAAAGGTGCTCTGGAGGCTCATCCCCCTGCAGAAAGGGCATGAAACACATGATTAATGCTTCAAAGTCATCTGTGTGTGTCTCATCAGGCATCTCATTACTTGACCATGTCAGAGAGTCACATCACAAATCACACCATCAGTCCGTCTTTCACCTCCAAAGTGTGGAACACTATCTACAGCATGAATTGCAACAAGCACATGTACAGGAAAGATATGAAACATACTACACAATGCATAGCAATCAATGTCCACATTAATCATGACACACACCATCTAGCAAAAGCTGAACAGTGGACAATGACACCTAAATCATCCCCACTAGGGGTGTCAACACAAGTCACACAGCACCAGACATGCCACAGATATGACAATCCAATGCCCTTGTGTAAAATGCTGTAACACCGAACCATCCTTGCGAGCCCATGGATAAGGGAGGCAGGAGTGGCATATGTGAGTCAAGGACCCCAAGTTGCAAACATACACAAGACAACCATGAGGGGCCCAGCTGGAACAGACAGTGGATGCCTTCAAAAGCCACAAAGCACCGCACCGTCACATGAAAGCACAATAGATTAGCAATTTTAAACTAAATCAACTATTAACTAATTACACTAACTATGGAAAACCTACATTACCTATTTAAACTAACTATCAAACAGAAACTTAACTAACTAAACTAAAAGAAAAATCAAAAATGGCCACATACGACCCAGGGGGAGGGGAGGCACCCAGGAGGGGGGAGGTACAGGGTGCTGCTCAACATCCACATGCGATGATGCTGAGCCAAAAAAAAATCCTCCATGGGCTCAACGCGTGCACAGCACGACCTATGTGGGAGATAGATGGTCGTCCGAGTCTGGCTCATCCTGGAAAGGAGGACGTGGCACAGTAGCCTGGCCACGCCTAGCCGCAGCTTGCCCCTCGTCGGCAGCAAGTCTGCCGGACGGGTGAGCCTGGTTCTGTGTGGCGATGTGAAGTAGGTCTGCATGCAGTACCTCACGTGATACACGTGCTTCCTCTTGCAAGGTAGCATGTGTAACACAGAGTTCCTCCTGCAAGGCCTGGCTGGACAACCGCTGCAACTCCCGGCAAGCCTGTAGCTCAGCCGAGATGGTACGCTCAAGCTGTGCAAACCTCTCCTCTGCCTGCTGCCTCTGGGACATCATAAGGACACCCAGAGTGGATCTGAGGGAAGCATACTCCTCCCTCAGGGCATCCATGTGCGCCTCTGCGTGAGCAGCAATTGCTTGACGCAGAGATGACATTTCAGCCTGGCATGCCCTGTCTGAGGCCGCCATGCCCAGCCTGAGCGAGCGGGCCGTGGACCGTGCCGCCTGCTGCTGGAGAAGCACCTGCCTAGCAGTGGGGAGCACAGATCGGGCCACACGCTCCATGCTCTCAGCGATGTTCTCCATTGCTGCCCCCTGCCGTTCGGAATTGGCAGTCATGTCTTGCTCCCACTCAGTATACAGCGGTTGCGCGCGGCGACCGTGTTGCCGGGCTTGACCCCTGCAGGACCCAAGCACCGGGGGTCCTCGCTGTGTTGGCACCGCCTGCGGCTGCACGACTACATGCCCCCGTCGACGTGATGTCCCAGGCACATCAGTGACTGGTGTGGAGGGTGACCCTGCGTCCCGATCCACCACGGGCGGAGGAACCAAGACTGTCTGATCCCTCAGTGCAGGTGTCGCAGACAGAGGAGTGTCCACATCAGAATCACTCACCCTGACACATGGACTTGATGCTCATCCAACTTAACATGGACGTCAGAGTCGTCATCAAGGCTGGACTCATAGGCAGCCAGAGACAAGATGGACTGCAGCACTTGGGGGTTTTCGTGGCCTACCACCCCACGACCCCCACTAGTGCAGGGTTGATGTGGTGTTACCAACCCTGTGTCTGGCATGACAACACCATCCTCCGCCTCCATTGCGTCATCACCTGAAAAATAGAGAGAAAAAGGTCAATACACATGTCAGAAGCACACGACACACACACACCGACAGCAAAGGCATCCGGCAGACATGTGACACACAACATATGACCTGGCATGCATGCTGGGTATACTTTGAATAGCTTCTGTGATCAGACCTGTTGAAAGGTGGCAGTTTCCATGGAAGTGGGTCTATGCAGTGCAGAAAATGTGTACGCCACTCACTACCTACATGTACAAGCACTACATGGTGTGTGCCAGGAAATGTGAAGGCAGTGCAATGTCAAATTCAGACATCACGTGCATTGTGCATTCAATGTGCACCATGTCTAGAAGCCAAGCTCCCCTCCACCCCAGTACCAAAGCAGGGATGCCTAGCATGGTATCAAAAGGCTGACCATACACCTGTGTATTGACAGGCAGTGTTGACTGGCATCAACAGCTTAATGTGATTCAAATTACAACACTGCAAATGATGCTGGGACAGTGGGCAGGACACATGATGGAAACTCCGGCGGCCGCCCACGTGTGAAGAAGACACAACAAGAGTTGGACAGAGTCATTGGCCATTGAACAGGCTGAGGCCTGTGAGCCACACAGATTGTCAGAGCCTAAACATGTGTGCAACGCAGGACTGAGCCACAGTTGACATGGGAAGGCTGATGAGATGGCAGCCAATGTATGTAACCAAGGACTTATATTACAGTGATCATCCAGTCAAGGACACATAGGGGCATGCATGCAATGCACATGGAGCATGAATGGGCACTCATGTCCCTGCGGGACATGTGACCCATGCACAGTACAAGTGAGATACCCTGCATCGAGTACTAAGGCTGTACCACACGGCATATGTCTGGCAGATTCTACGCTGGAAGTCAGCATCTACACAGGACACATGAACAAGAAAGTACACATTGGCAAGATTGAAGCAGACCAGTGCAAAGGTGGAACTGGGGTGCAGAGTGGCGGAGGAGGGGCAAGGGAGCATGCCTACATGGAGTCCCGCATGCAGGCAGAGGAGACATGCATGACGGTAGCATTGCATTACTTACACATCAGAACCATGTACACGTCACATGTAGCAGCAATCATGCACAACACATCCCACAAGTGAAACACACACGTCCTCAACAAACACGCATCAACACTCACTGGACTGGGCATCAAAGTCCACCTTCTCTCCCACTCCTTCGACCAATTCAGGTGGTATGAACTCCGCAACGAGAGCCTCATGCGGAGCGAGTTCTTCCTCCTCTGGTGCAGGCCCACCGCCAGTCACCAGAGTCAAGTTGTAATTTGAGGCACGCTTGGCCTTAGTGCTGCGCTTGATGTCATTCAAACGCTTTTTGCACTCCTGCGCCGTGCGCACCTCATGGCCGAATGAACTGACATGTTCCGCAACATGCTTCCAGTGGGTGTCATGTTGGGCAGCCGTAGTCTGACTATTGGCACCCACTAGCATGTCACGGCTGTGGCCCCGCACGTAGTCCACAAGGAAGTCCAGTTCCTGCTTACAGAAAGGCTTCTTCCTCGACGTGCAGGAGGTCGTGGCTGTGTGTGGGGTCCCAGCCTGTGCTGCAGGTGCAACCTTCCTCCTCTTGGACTGTGGCGCAGACCCTGGCTGGCTAATGCCGCCCTGACCAGTATGGCCAGTGGGTTCGGTGGATTGAGCCAAGGGAGTGGCAGGTGGAGGGATGACCAAACGCCTGACTTGTGTCAGTGGCAGCTGGGTGCCCACTAATGGACCCTGCGCAGCAACACCAGCTGTGGCAGGGTCATTGACCGCAACGGTCCTGGTTGGCAGACTCACAACCGGGGTGCTGTTGGGTGCATCTGCCCCTGCACTTGCCAACACCCGGCTGTTCGGGGCAGCAGATGACATGACTGCCCCAGGGACACGTGTCTTGGTCTGAGCAGCCCTGCCTGCCCCTATGGTGTCCCCCCTGGCCTGTTGGAGATCTACCAAGGGCTCTTCAAGTGCCAACGCAGCCTGCGCTGGCAGACCCTGAGCCTGGGTGGCGGTGTCAACAGCTGCACCTGCAGCTACCACTACCCCTTGAGCCCGTGGCAGTCGATGGAACGGACTGCCGGGTCATATGGGTGCCAGTGCCAGATGCAGGAGCTGCATCCCCCGGAACCACAGGGGGTGGTGGCATGGCTGCACCGACACATGGCACAACATTGTGCTCAAGTGGCGCACCCCTGCCTCTTCCCCCTCTGTGGCTGCCCTGGACACCCTGGAGTCCCCCTACTCCCTGGTCACCACGGCCACGTCCCCGACCACGCCCGCCACGAGGAGTACGCCCAGCTGAGGCGCCCCTCACCTTTGGTGGCCTCCCAACCATGGCACAGATGTAGTAGTGCTGGCACAGATGGAGTGGTGCCAATGGGAGGTGTACACCACAATTGACCTGGGCAATTGGGGTGAAGGGGGTGGGAAGCAAGATGTTAACAGCCCCCCTGCACCTGCAAGGCTGTATGTGACCCTGGTGATGTGTGACGGGTCACGCAACGCTCAGGCACCCCAAAACTGCAGTAAAACCGTGCACGCAACCCTGCAGCCTACCTGCGTGGATTCAACCTCCAGCAGTACGCGGTCTCACCCAGTAACACGAATAACGCAGGCTACTATGACATCGAAAATGGGTGCGATACACAGGGGCACCCGCAGTGGGAAAAAGAGCGTGTGCGACTCACCGTCTGACTAGCACGATGCAGAAAAACACGCGTAGCCAATACCCCCGCCAAAAGAAGAGATACGTCCTTGATAGCTGTGAAGTTGTGATGGCGCGCGAAACAACAGGAAGCAGCAACACACGTCGGTCTCTACGAAAGGCACGTACAGCGAACTGCTGGGCCCGCTCACCTTTAACCCGTGCTGAGGGAAACGCACGCGCGCGTCACGTCACTTACGCGCATGGTCCCTTTCCTCGTATTACATGCGGACGTGCAGTTTTTCACGCGCGCTCACGCGCTAAGGGCCTTTGGTCCAATGAAATCGCATATACGTGCTGCCGTGCATATGCGCTAAGGACCTTTCCTCGTATTACACGCGGACGTGCAGTTTTCCACGCGCGCTTACGCGCATGGGCCCTTTCCTCGTATTACACGCGGACGTGCAGTTTTTCACGCGCGCTGAAATGCCCATGCACGTCTGTACGCGTCACAGGGGCGCTTGCGCTTGAGGGGCCTTCTGTCCAATGAAAATGCATATGTGTGCAGACGCGCTTACACGCTAAGGGCCTTTCCTCGAATTACACGCTGACGTGCAGATTTTTCACATGCCAAATCACTCCGTATCAAGCTGGCCACGCGTAAGCACACGGAAGACCGAGCTCCTGCCCAGAAGGCCGAACTACTGCCCCCCAGAGCCCCGAGCACGCTCCCACCTGCCATCTGCTGCTGCCTGACTGCCTGCTGCCCACATGCCCTGCCATTTGCTGCCTGCACATCAGCCAGGGGTGCTGTTGCTGTGACCACCCCTGCTGGAACCGAAGACTCCCGACTGGGATTCCATCACTCCACAGCCCAGCCCCAGGACCCAGTTGCCCACCCACTCCTGCCTCTGGGGTTGTCATGTCGGGGCAAACACCATCTGTGACCACTGACAACCCCCGGCCAGAGAGGCAGAGGGGCACCAGCTTCAGTGCCACCGAAGTTGGTGTCCTGGTGGAGCAAGTCCTGGGGCAGTATGATGCCCTCTTCGGAAGTTCCCGCGCCGACAAGGAAGGACGGACTCGGATCTGGACTGACATCGTGACTGCCATCAACGCGGAGGGGGTGGCAGTCCGCGACTTACAACATGTCAAGAAGCGCTGGGAGGACTTCAGGTCCAGGACCCTGAACAAGGCCCGGCGCCTCTTGAAGGCAGCGGATGCCAAGGGGCGCCGGGGCCACTTGTCGGAAGAACAGATGAGGGTCCTGGAACGCATATCCCCAGCGCTCCACGTCCAGGTCCTTGAGAAGCAGACCCGTCTGGAGTCGAGCGGTGAGTGTACATGCATCCTGATTGTGAACAGTGCGTGTGGTGATTATTCAGTAGTGTGCAGGTTGCACATCTGTTTGTATGGGGTCGAGTATGGGTGGGGGTGTACAGGGCCGTGGGGCTGACACATGCGAGGGCTGTAATGTGTGAGACATGGATGGTGCTTGTGTGTGTAGGCTTGCATGCCAAATGCAGTTGTGTGGGCACACATGTTTGGATGAATGTGTATGTAAGTAGACATGTCCGTGATGTCACGCATGTATGTTGTTTTTGGCTGCATGTATCAGCACTGTGTACATGTGCATGTGTGTGTATTTGACAAGAGTGCAACAGTGATGCAACATGAGGTGTACACATGCATGCAAGTGCAGTGGTGTGTGTATATGTGTGGTGCACTTCCTGTGTTGCATGTAATGTCTGGCTCACCTTTGGCTGCTCATGCTGTTGTATGTGTATGGATGGTGGTGGCAGTTGCGATATGGCTGTGGTATGGCTCATGTGTGCGAGTTGTAATGACATGTGTGTTGAGGATTGTGATGACATGTCTGAGGTTTGCCAATGCCACTCATGTACAACTGTCATGTGTGTATGTGTCCATTGTACAGTGCCCTGATGCCTGTGTTTTGTTTCTCCCTGTCTGCAGCGTCAACTGATGAAGAGGGCGGAGAAAGTGCTGTGGAGCACAGCGGCGGGGATCCCACCGCCAGCCGGAGACGCAAGGCCCGGCTCCCCTCCCATGTTGTCATCTCGTCGGGGAGTGAGGAGTCCGGTGCCGCGTCCCAGGCCGCAGCTGCCGGGGGGAGGTCCAAGAGGAGGAGGTTGGAGTTGGACTCTTCGGCAGCAGAAGAGGCAGCTGGGACCCCCAGGGCCCAACAGGGGAAGATGGCACGGAGTCATCCAGGTTGGTGGGGGGTTTGGTGGAGGAGGAGGCCGTGCAAGCACCAGAGACGGGGTCTGGAGGTGGGGATCCCACTGGTGCTAGTGGTGCAGTGCAGGACCAGGGACAGGAGGCAGCACAGGCCGCCGCGGAGGTGCCTGTGTGCAATCCTGTCCCTGATCCTGTCCCTGCATCATCTTGCCCCAGCAGGGATGCCTACGTCCAGACCCGTTTTCAGGCATGGGATGAGCTCACGTCAACTGGCCTTCCTCTGCCTGCGGACGTGGCTATCCAGGTCCGGGTTGAGCCTGTCCTGGCTGGTGTGGCGTTGCGTCAACGGGCCATGCGAGGTGACCTGCAGTCTTTTCATGAAGAGACTGCACGTCATCTCGAATGGCTCGTTGACCACGTCAGCCTGCTGGGACAGGTCACCCAGGCCAGATTCCTCCGTCTGATGGGGCTTGCTCCGACCCCCTCCTCAACTGGACCCCCTACGCGCCAGTTGTCCTCTGTGCCATCTTCCCACCCATCAGTCACCTGGGTGCCCTGTGGAGCTGCCTCTGACGGTGCGGCCAGGCTGGTGGAGGAGGCATCCCTGCCACAGTCGGGAGTCGGACGTCCAGCAGGGGTGGCCACATCAACGACTGCACCCCAGCCGGCGGAGGATGTGCAGGCAGCAGGAGGCAGTGCACGGGCAGAGGCACAGCAGCAGCAGCAATGTGGTGGGAGCCATAAAGGCTCGGGGCCTTCAACATCGGAGGGGCAGGCATCGGCCGGAGGGCAGAAGGACCCAGGACAGAGAGTGTCTTCCGTGTTGCAGCGGTTGGGCCACGCCATAGATGCGGAGCGGCAGTGGGCGGAAGAGGCACGGCTCACAATGGTCAGGGCGGAGAACTCCATGCGGAGGGCCCTGAGGCGGGCCGAGTGCCTCGAGGCAATCCGCAGGGGTTTGGAGGTGGAGACGTCGACGGCCCTGCGGACCCTCGGGGCCATGGAGGAGGACCGCCTCCGGGACATTGAGGAGGAGTTCGATGATGCCCTGGCCCGGGACATCCACAAGTGAGCCGTGAAACTAGCCCGCTGCCCTTGTACATAGTTATGTAGGTAGTGTTAGGTTTCATTTTTGTTTTTATTTTATTTGGACCTTTCGGACATTGGCCACATTTTTGTATATAGTTTATTTTATTAGTTAGTGTAGTTAGATAGGTTTCCTTTATTTTGTTGGGATAATGGACCCTCGCTTGTTCCCATGTACATAGTTCACAGTTGGATTGTATTTTTTTGGGACTTTTTAACCATGGAGCAATGGCTTTCTTTTTTATTTCCCATTGGATTTTGTTTTGTGGACATTGACTTTGGACAACATTAGTTTGGATTTTTATTTTTGGTTTTGCTTTTTTTAACGGACATGCTTCTTTTCATCTTTGTACATTCACGTTTCTGTTTCTTCATTTTTTATTCTATTAATGTTTCCTTTAATACATATTTTTTTTGGTGAACTTCAATGTGTGGTATCTCATTGGTTTCATGCATTTCATGATATGTGTTTTGAGATTCACTGACACCCATTGGGTGTATGTGAGGGAAATGTGTTTGTTTCGGAACTTGCAATTGGTGTTCTGTGATGTAATTGTAAATTATGAGTGGATGGATGCAATACTCGGGTGGGTGTTTTGCATTTGGAGGCTGACCATAGGGACCAGGGATCTAGATTGTGATGACATGTTGGCTGGGGAACATGAGTTGCACATGGGTGGGGGCCTGCTGGCAGGTGCCCCACAGTGCTGGGGGGTGGGGGTGGTGGGAGACATGGGTGGGGGCCTGGTGGCGGCTGCCCCTGGTGACTGGGGGGATGGGGGGGGTGGGAGACATGGGTGGGGACCTGGTGGAGGCTGCCCCTGGTGACTGGGGGGGTGGGGGTGGTGGGAGACATGGGTGGGGGCCTGGTGGAGGCTGCCCCTGGTGACTGGGGGGGTGGGGGTGGTGGGAGACATGGGTGGGGGCCTGCTGGCAGGTGCCCCACAGTGCTGGGGGGTGGGGGTGGTGGGAGACATGGGTGGGGGCCTGGTGGAGGCTGCCCCTGGTGGCTGGGGGGTGGGGGTGGTGGGAGTCATGGGTGGGGGCCTGGTGGAGGCTGCCCCTGGTGGCTGGGGGGTGGGAGTGGTGGGAGACATGGGTGGGGGCCTGGTGAAGGGTGCCCCTGCACTGCTGGGGGGTGGGGGTGGTGGAGAACATGAGTTGGACATGGGTAGGGGCCTGGTGGCAGGTGCCCCACAGTGCTGGGGGGTGGGGGTGGTGGGGAACATGCGTTGGACATGGGTGGGGCCTGGTGGCAGGTGCCCCACAGTGCTGGGGGGTGGGGGTGGTGGGAGACATGGGTGGGGGCCTGGTGGAGGCTGCCCCTGGTGGCTGGGGGGGTGGTGGGAGTCATGGGTGGGGGCCTGGTGGAGGCTGCCCCTGGTGGCTGGGGGGTGGGGGTGGTGGGTGACATGGGTGGGGGCCTGGTGGTGGGTGCCCCTGCACTGCTGGGGGGTGGGGGTGGTGGGGAACATGAGTTGGACATGGGTGGGGGCCTGGTGGCAGGTGCCCCACAGTGCTGGGGGGTGGGGGTGGTGGGGAACATGTGCTGGACATGGGGTGGGGCCTGGTGGCAGGTGCCCCACAGTGCTGGGGGGTGGTGGGGAACATGAGTTGGACATGGGTGGGGGCCTGGTGGCAGGTGCCCCACAGTGCTGGGGGGTGGGGGTGGTGGGGAACATGCGTTGGACATGGGTGGGGCCTGGTGGCAGGTGCCCCACAGTGCTGGGGGGTGGAGGTGGTGGGGAACATGAGTTGGACATGGGTGGGGGCCTGGTGGCAGGTGCCCCACAGTGCTGGGTGGTGGGGGTGGTGGGGAACATGCATTGGACATGGGTGGGGCCTGGTGGCAGGTGCCCCACAGTGCTGGGGGGTGGGGGTGGTGGGGAACATGAGTTGGACATGGGTGGGGGCCTGGTGGCAGGTGCCCCACAGTGCTGGGGGTGGGGGTGGTGGGAGACATGAGTTGGACATGGGTGGGGGCCTGGTGGAGGCTGCCCCTGGTGACTGGGGGTGTGGGGGTGGTGGGAGACATGGGTGGGGGCCTGGTGGAGGCTGCCCCTGGTGACTGGGGGTGTGGGGGTGGTGGGAGACATGGGCGGGGGCCTGGTGGCAGGTGCCCCACAGTGCTGGGGGGTGGGGGTGGTGGGAGACATGGGTGGGGGCCTGGTGGAGGGTGCCCCTGGTGGCTGGTGGTGCAGGGGGACATGCGTTGGTGGGCAGTAGTGCAAGTTGACATGTGGGTTGGCTAGGGGGCATGGCCATGGTGGATGGGGTGCCTGCAGGACATGTGCAGGGTAGGCCCCTGTGCAATTCACGTGTGGTGCTCCCCGCGCACCTCTTTAATACACGTATCCTGATGGAATCGCGTGTGGAACTTCCCGCGCACCCCTGAAATACGCGTACCCTGCTCGCACGGGCCCAATTGCGTGTGGAAATTCCCGCGCACCCCTGAAATACACGTACCCTGATGGAATCGCGTGTGGAACTTCCCGCGCACCCCTGGAATACATGTACCCTGCTGAAATCGCGTGTGTAACTTGCCCCGCACCCCGAAATACACGTACCCTGCTGAAATCGCGTATGGCACTTCCCGCACACCCTTGAGATAAGCGTACCCTGCTCGCACGGGCCCAATCGCGTGTGGAAATTCCTGCGCACCCCTGAAATGCACGTACCATGCTGAAATCGTGTGTGGAACTTCCCCCGCACCCCGAAATACATGTACCCTGCTGTAATGGCATGTGGCACTTCCCACGCACCCCTGAGATACGCGTACTCTGCTCGCACGGGCCCAATTGCGTGTGGAAATTCCCGCGCACCCCTGAAATGCACGTACCATGCTGAAATCGCGTGTGTACTTCCCCCGCACCCCGAAATACACATACCCTGCTGAAATCGCATGTGGCACTTCCCGCGCACCCTTGAGATACGCGTACCCTGCTCGCACGGGCCCAATCGCGTGTGGAAATTCCCACGCACCCCTGAAATGCACGTACCATGCTGAAATCGTGTGTGGACCTTCCCCCGCACCCTGACATACACGTACCCTGCTGGAATCGCGTGTGGCACTTCCCGCGCACCCCTGAGATACGCGTACCCTGCTCGCACAGGGCCAATCGCGTGAGGTACTTCCCGCGCACCCCAGTGATACATGTAGCCCACTTGCCGTGCTGGTACAGGGTTAGCGCAGCCCTTTGCGCTGGATGGGTATATTGATGGCTTTTCCCTGCGCGAGAGGCGTTCTTGGGGGCGTAACTGGCGCTGCTGCAGGGTCGCTGCGCCACTGTGCGCCACGGCTGGTTTTGGTGGCTGCAATCCATGAATACGATGTGCGCGGAAATGGATTTTAGCGCACACAGCTGGCGCAGGGATTCGCACACGCACACTGTGCGCCAGCCGCGTGCGCCACATGTGCGCTGAATTCTATGAATTACCCCCATAGTGTTCATGGAATAAGACAAGAATTGGACTACTTTGCTGGAATGGTGAAATTCACAAGAAGATCCACAAGAATTTCTAATGTTCTTGCTACAAGTACTGGAAAACAAAAACATACCTATAAATGAAATCTTCCAGATTTTATACATGTGGAAACATACATGCACTCTCTGCAACAATATGCAATATGAACAAATCCTTGATAAACGTTTTGTGTATGTATCCATACCTAACTCTGAATCCGTTCCATTTCAGCAACTTGTACAAAATGCAAACCTTGGCAGATCATGTACTACCTGCAATTCAGATAATTGCTCCACCTTACTAAAACAAACACATAGTAAATACGTAATACTAATGCTTCTACGTTACAATGCAAAGGGTGCTAAAAACAACTGCAAGCTGACTTGATTCACACATGGTCAAGTATCACTTGGTAAGAAAACCTTCACAACCATAGCTATAATCTACCATGCAGGAAGCACAACCAATGCAGGTCACTACACTGCATATATAAAAAAGAATTGTGGATGGTTCGTATGTAATGATAGCACCATTACTTTAAAGCAAAGATTACCAGCAAATCTTATAAACACTTATTTAATATTCTTTAAAAAAAATGTAATAACTAATCTGCGCATAAACATTAATAAAACTTAAGGTATCCAAGGTATCTAAGTACCCCATTATTCTACAACAACCAAACAGATAAATCAATACCACTAATTTATAAGAAGAAATAAACAGTTACAATACGCCAACAGGTATCTAACTGCCGCAAGATTCTGCAAAAACCAAACAGATAAATCAATATCACTTAATTATAAGAAGAAATAAAAAGTTAGAATACGCCAACAGGTATCTAACTGCCCCAAGATTTTGCAACAACCAAACAGATAAATCACTACCACTAAAAATAACAAGAAATAAACAGTTAGAATACGCCAACAGGTATCTAACTGCCCCAAGATTTTGCAACAACCAAACAGATAAATCACCGCCACTAAAAATAACTAGAAATAAACAGTTAGAATACGCCAACAGGTATCTAACTGCCCCAAGATTTTGCAACAACCAAACAGACAGATTAACAATTTGAGAATATAAATTAAAAGTATAATCAGTTACAATTCAACAACAAGTATCTAACAATCTGCAACAAGCCAACATTAACCAGAAACAACAAGTAAACACTGAAAACACAAAAATAAATGTACTGTACCAAAACAAAAAAAAAAGGGTTATTTTAATCCACCATGGCTTTTTTTTCTCCCACAAACCCAATGATTTAACAACAAACACAGAAACTGAGAAAATTGCACAGTATTCAATGTTATAAGTCCTTATAAACTACCAACACTAACATGATCTTTTACTTTTATCACAGCAATTGATAAAGAATATATGTGCTCCAGTTACCAAACGAAACAGTAAGTATATTATAATAAGTACAACTCATAAATACTGCTCCATAACACAACCATTGAAGCTAACATGTAACCGTACACCACAATGCAAATTGTTTACTTCTATGGATATGTTATACTGCAGTGCTTGTTACCAAACTCTACAATCTTATTGGCATGATGTACCCAAAACTTCCCATACAAACTATACAAATCAAACAGTACATAAACTGTAGATCTGCAAATATTTCATACATATTCAATTCTATGAGTGTGATCTGTGGGTGTGATATGCTGCAGTGGTTGTGGCCAGGGCCTAGAGTCTTCGGTGAAGGCCTATGGCCTTCGGCCATGCACCCAAGATTCTAGGCCCTGGCCACAACTACTGCAGCATATCACACCCATAGATCACACCCATAGAATCAAACATTTTAACCATGCACATGGATTTTTTTAATGTCCGTGGACACATAAAGTGTTTCAAGAACAGTTTTATTTTGCTTGCGTACAGCATGGACAGATATACTGTCCTCAGAACACCTCCATTTTGATTGCTTATGGACATCCCAGACACTGCGTCTGTTCTTAGGACACCTCCATCTTGGGTAATTGCGGACATCCTGGACACCGTGCCTGTTCTTAGAACAGTTTCAACTTGCCTGCGGACAGTACAGACAGGAATAGTGTCCTTAGAACAAGTCCATTTTGGGTAATTGCGGACATACCGGACACCGCACCTGTTCTTAGAACAGTTTCAACTTGCCTGTGGACACTGCAGACAGGAATAGTGTCCTTAGGCCACCCCCATTTTGGTTAATTGCGGACATCCCAGACACCGAATATGTTCTTAGCTGTCCGCGGATAAGACAAACACAACAGGTGTTCCTGCCACCTAAATAAATACAGCATTTGAGCCATCTCTTACTCCCCCTCCCTCCCCAAATGCTCTTACACACCAACACACTTGCCAAAGTTGTATTTCTCCACCAGTTGTCACCGCGCTGTCCGCGGATGTCCACGGATCCAAGATGGCGGGCGTTTCCAAAAATCTGATGCACTTCACGCTCTTCACCATCCAATCAGCGAACACGTCGCATGTCCGGGGACATGATGCAAGCCGTTTAGCAAATCAGGACACTGTCCACGGAGCGGACAGGGAAATGTGTCTGCGGAACGGACATAGATATCACTATTTTTTGTGACTTACTTTTTTATTGTTTTTTAAAAAACTATTGGACGGATTTTCACCAAATTTACAAAAGCATGCTTTTGGGACCAAGCCGCTGCGTCCTGCGGCAAATTTGGTGAAAATCCATCCAGCGGATTGGGCTGTAGGCGTGAGCAAAGTTTTTTCCCCATTCAGTCTATGGGAAAAAAAGAAGTTTTGGGAACCCCCCCTATAACTATGCCCCTCCTGGACCAAACCTCACCAAACTTTGCACAAAAAAAAAGAGTGGGCCATATACTGTTTTTGCAAAGTTTGGTGAGGGTTCATCCATAGGGAGTGAAGTTATAAGCCACCCAAAAAGTACTCTTCCTTTGGAATTAACAACTTAACCATAACTATATATATTACATGGCCACACTAGTGGCCATGTAGTTATGGTTAAGTTGCTGTTTCCATAGGAAGAGCACTTTTTGGGAGGCTTATAACTTCGCCCCCTTTGGACGAATCCTCACCAAACTTTGCAAAAAAAGTATATGGCCCACTCTGAATTTTTTGCAAAGTTTGGTGAGGATTCGTCCAGGGGGGAAAAGTTATAGGGGGGGTCCCAAAATTTCTGTTTTTTCCCATAGACTGAATGGGAATTTTTTTTTGCTCGTGCCTACAGCCCAAACCACTGGACGGATTTTCAACAAATTTGGACCAGGAGCAGCGGCTTGGTCCCAAAAGCGTGCTTTTGCAAATTAGGTGAAAATCCGTCCAGTAGTTTTTTTTAAAAAATGACCAAACAGTAAAAAATTAGTGATATCTGTGTTCGCTTCGCGGACACACTTCCCTGTTCGCTCCACGGACAGGACAGTGATTGGGCAAGCAGCTTGCGTGATGTCCGCGGACATCTGACGTGCTCTCTCATTGGATGCGGTGAAAGCGTGCAGTGCATCTGGCTTCAGAGACGCCCGCCATCTTTCTTTCCCGCATGAGAGGCTTTGTCAGGTCAGCAGGAGCATGTCTGTCTCCTGTTCCTCTCACACCCTGCTCATGCCCCGTGTGTCCTTTCTGTCCTCCCCACCCCGCTCATGCCCCATGTGTCCTTCCTGTCCCCCCACCCCTGCTCATGCTCTGTATCTCCCCTGTTCCTCCAGCCCCCCGCTCACGCCATCGCACACAGTGGCCAGCGGAGGGCCGAGGAGCGGGATCTGCCGCACGAACTCATGTCCGTGTTTTTGTTTGTCTCCTGACATATAAACCCCCCACCCCCTGCTCATGCCCTGTGTGTCTCTCGATCCTCCCTCCCGCCCCCCACTCATGCCACGTGTGTCTCTTTCCCTCCCCCCACCCCCCGCTCATGCCCTGTGTGTCTCTCTCCCTCCCCCCCACCCCCCGCTCATGCCCCGTGTGTCTCTCCCCTCCCCCCACCCCCAGCTCATGCCCCGTGTGTCTCTACCCCTTCCCCCCACCCCCCGCTCATGCCCCGTGTGTCTATCTCCCTCCCCCACCCCCCGCTCATGCCCCGTGTGTCTCTCAAGCCACTCACGCCCCGTGTGTCTCTCTCCCTCCGCCCCACCCCCCCGCTCACGCACCGTGTGCCTCTCCCCTCCCCCCCCACCCCCCGCTCATGCCCCGTGTGTCTCTCCCCTCCCCCCACCCCTGCTCATGCCCCGTGTGTCTCCCTCCCTCCCCCCACCCCCCGCCCCGTGTGTCTCTCTCCCTCCCTCCCACCCCCCGCTCACGCCCCGTGTGTCTCTCCCCTCCCCCCTCCCCTACCCCCCGCTCATTCCCCGTGTGTCTCTTGCCTCCCCCCCACCCCCGCTCATGCCCCGTGTGTCTCTCCCCTTCCCCCCCACCCCCAGCTCATGCCCCGTGTGTCTCTCCCCTTCGCCCCACCCCCCGCTCATGCCCTGTGTCTCTCCTGTTGCCCCCCGCTCATGCCCCATGTCTGTCTCCTGTTGCCCCCCACCCCTGCTCATGCCCCGTGTCTGTCTCCTGTTCTCCCCACCCCCCGCTCATGCCCCGTGTCTGTCTCCCCCACCCCCCGCTCATGCCCCGTGTCTTCTGTTCCCCCGCTCATGCCCCGTATCTGTCTCCTGTTCCCCTCATGCCCCGTGTCTGTCTCCTGTTGCCGCCCACGCCCTCGCTCATGCCCCGTGTCTGTCTCGGGGAAGGTCCCATGCTCCGGCTTGGTAATATGAAACTGAGTGATGTGGATGTGGGGGAGGAGTTATAGGAATTTAAAGAAATAGAAGAAGGTCCTGTGTCGGAGCGATTTGCATTTGTCTTTGCTGTCGATCTGCAAAAGTTCATCTTGAGTCACGCGCTGTTCCTTTGCGGTTCCTACGCGACTTTACACAGAACCCGGAAAACAACACAGATCATCTCACAACACAGCGCGACACAATTCGGAATATGAAACTGTGATTTAAAAGCAAACAGCAAGATTGTACATTTCGTAAAGTACTTTTATTTGACATCAAATGTTTAGAGAATATTCAGCGATTTGCATTTGTCTTTGCTGTCGATCCGCAAAAGTTCATCTTGAGTCACGCGCTGTTCCTTTGCGGTACACAGTGTGTTGGTTTATGATAAAAGAAGCACTATGGTGGCACTGATAATTGGAAGGCTGTTCCAACAACGAGGCATTAGACCACCATAATGGTTGGTATGTTGCTTCTAGCCGCTAGTACCGCGTAAGGGCATATTGGTCCTTGGTGATTGTCCCATAAAATGGTGAGGGTCATGAAGTTGTTTAGAAGTAGCTGCACCTGGCAGTTAAAAAATCCGTTGGCCGGGGTTTGAAAATCGTGGCATTCACAGTACGGGAGGACATACCTGTTTTAAAAAAATTAAATTAGTCTCACCAGCCGATCTTCATTAAAAATATTCATTTTATTTATTAGGGCGTGAAACTATTTGCTAGCGAGGATAGTGCAACGGAGTATGTTAACTTATTCCCATTAACCCACCCTCTGTCCTCTGCCTTTTTCAGAGCCCTCTCAGCGACAGGGGACCAATTCGGCGATGATAGTGCGCAGTAGAAAATACTATGCCGCATTGAAGGAACAAGTACAACTTAACCGGGCTTTAACGCCACGCTATTGTTATTATATACCGGCATAAAATAATCTAAAGGGTTACTTACATTATATTGGCATTTTCCATTGTCTAAGCGTAGTGCAGTCCCAAAATACGACTCAGTCTGTGCCAACGATCTTTCTCATAGTGATATAATATAGAAAAGTGGTTTAGTTTCAGAAATTTCATCCTTATCGTGTTTTACATTTTTGCAACACTCCTTCAAAAGAAGTATTTTAGCACGATCCCTGACTGTCAAGGTCAAAAAACAATAGAACCTTTTAGTGCGAGTCGTGGGCCTCTCTGGCACGCAAGCAAAAAATGGAAGCAGCTGACCTTCACTGTAAACGACCATAAATTTGTAGTTTGCAACATTCTGTGTAGAGCCATCTCTGAGAAATTGCTTTTTACACTCCATCTCTGTATATTGTTTGCGTGCTAATAAAAAAACTTTGTTAAAGGGACGTTATGGTTTCAAGTAAAACCAAAAAAACCCTGAAGTTCGCCAGTTATGGTAAGCTAAGCAACCATAACTCGCGCCACCACCCTGCACTGCTAAGACTAACACCCAGGACATCAAAGATGACATCACAAATGTCATTGATGACATCACTGATGACATCACATGTGTATGTACTTTTCATGAAATATGTGTACAAGGGATTCTTATTATAATGTTGCGAAAAAAGAGTCAAGGATCATTGCAATAAATATCATACCCTAATTAGTGCTTTGAACGATGCATTGATATAAATAGCATTCTATTATGGGGTTATCTCTAGTATACTAAGCTACTAATGCAGAAACATAGCATTGTGTGCAGCGTACAAGATGAAGGTATAATATTTGTAATGTTAATATGTTGAATAATTAAATGATAATTGTTTTCTTAATAGATTTTTGTGTACTGTGAAATATGTAATAAGTAGCTAATAAAGCCCATGTATTACATAATTGCATTACTATAGAGAAAACAGAAAGAGACAAGAACATATACCAATATACATATACATAGCCTAAATAGCAGCTTTGAAACAAAGAAATCATCATTTATTTGCTTGAAAATAATGCTGGCTTTAAAGCTTGTGTCTTCCCCTATGTATATGTTTCATATCATGTGACTGGACTCTAAGGGAATTACTATAAGAACTTACTTGTAGGATACGTCTACAAATAAAATACAATTTTACAGAAGAAAACCATGTGGCCTAGATATGTCAGCAAAAGACAAAAGAGTGAGCCAGAACAACACTCGCGGTGTCCTGAAATGTTCGTATATAAAGAAAATGGGGGTGTTCTGAAGACGTTGTCCTTATTGTTCGCTGGCAACTTGCATGTGTTATAAGAACACTCGCGGTGTCCTGAAATGTTCGAAAATAAACAAAATGGGGGTGTTCTGAGGACGTTCTCCGTATTGTGAGACTGCTTAGCTGTATGCAATGAGGGAATGGCACAGAGAGTGAAGTGAAAATGGTAGAAGGGCTGTTCAAGAGTTACGCGGTCCGCGGACACTGCGGCTGTCCGAGGACAGGGCATGCTACAGCCGGGGTTTTCCAGCAAATCCAGCATGGAAAGAAGACTGTAGGGATCAGCCAATCAGATGTTGAGGTTGTGGATTTGTGTTGAAAGAGACTGTTTGTAGTGAAGATGGCAGAAGTGGAGAAAGTCAGGGTGTTGGTGCTCGGAGATATGTTTGTGCATGGTTTACAACAGTATGCTCAATGCAGGCATGTTGCAAAGAATTTCGATGTTAAAGGAGTGGAGGTCGTGTGGAGCACTGTGCCTGATTGCAATGTACAGGGAATTGTACAAGTTTGTGAAGATATGGGCAGGATCAACAGTCCCCATTTGGTAGTTTTGCACTATGGTGCTTTCCGTTGGGCTATGTCAGTGCCCCTACTTTGTTGGCAGATTTGGAACACTTGGTTCAAGCAGTAATGAACATCCTTCCAAATGCCAAAGTAATTTTTTCTGGATTACTACCTAGGGCAATATGGGGCAACAGTTCAGTTTTTTGTCCTCAGCAAAAAAATGCTAGGTCTGTAATCAACCGAGGCATGTGTGCCTTCATGCTTAGAGCTGGTATGTTCTTCTGTAATAATGAATATTGATTCCAGTAATGCTGTTTATTTTAAAGAAGATGGCATTTCCTTAGCTTTTATGGGAAATGCCATGCTGTTTTGGAATGTAAGGGTTGCTTTGGAGAAGGTTATGTGAAGATTTTAGGAGTAAAGTAAGAAAAAAAATACAAAATAACAGGTGTCTGTCAAGCATCTGCAAAAAAAACCCAAAACCCCCCAAAAAAACGTCTCTTTTCAGAGCCAACCTCAAAGGGGAAATGGGGCACACTATTTAAATTTACATTCACTACGCTCAGATTTTCGATATGTCAGCGGACATGGCGGTAGTCCACGGACATCGAAATCACTAGCTAGGGGTTCTGTATGTTCTATGTTACATGTATTTAAAGTCAGGGACATTAGGGTTAAGTTGTGCTACTAAAAACCTATGAAATTTAGTAAAAAAACTTTGTTAACGGGACGTTATGGTTAAGTTGCGCTACTAAAAACCTATGAAATTCAGTGAAAAAACTTTGTTAAAGGGACGTTATGGTTAAGTTGCGCTACTAAAAACCTATGAAATTCAGTGAAAAAACGTTGTTAAAGGGACGTTATGGTTAAGTTTCGCTACTAAAAACCTATGAAATTCAGTAAAAAAAACTTTGTTAAAGGGACGTTATGGTTAAGTTGTGCTACTAAAAACCTATGAATTTGAGTGAAAAAAATGTGTTAAAGGGACGTTATGGTTCAAAGTAAAACCGAAAAACCCCTGAAATTCAGCAGTTATGGTAAGATAAGCAGCCATAACTCGCGCCACCGTGCACTGCTAACATTAACACCCAGGACATCAAAGATGACATCACAAATGTCATTGATGACATCACTGATGACATCACATGTGCATTTACTTTTCATAAAAACTCTGTAAAAGGGATTCTTATAATGCTGACCAAAAACTGTCAAGGATCGTTGGGATAAATATCATGAGCTAATTAGTGCATTAAGCAATGCATTGATATAAATAGCATTATATTATGAAGTTCTATCCAGTATACTAAGCTACTCATGCAGAAACATAGGCAGTGTGTGCAGCATACATGATGAAGGTGCCATATTCATAATCTTGCCATGTTGAATAGTGAAATGATAAATGCTTTCTTATTAGAGTTTTGCATACTGTGAAACATGTAATAAGTAGATAATAAAACCCACTTAATACATAATTATTACAGACAAAACACAAACAGACAACAACACATACAAATATGAGCATATACAGGGACAGTGAAGTAAACAAAAAAGCAGAAGTAGTAGCAGAACAAGTTCTTAACCTAACTGATTGTCTTTATGCAGAGAAACTATTGCTCTGTTTCAAAGCTGCTACTTACCATATGTATGTGTATCACATGATGTGACTGCACCCAAAGGAAAGGAGAGCGAGTATAATGTATACAAATATGAGCATATACAGGGAAGGTAGAGTAATAAAAATCAAAATATGAGAAAGTGCTGATGACCCTAATGATTATCTTCATGCACAGAAAGGATTGCTCTCTTTCAAGCCTGTGTCTTCCGCTATGTATATGTTTCATATGATGTGACTTGACCCTAAGTCTACAAATATAGTACCTTTTCAATGTTTACTTCCTGACTGTTACTGAAGAAAACTATGTGGCCTATATATGTTAGTAAAGGGAAAAGAGGGAGAGCCAGACATGTGATGTCATCAGTGATGTCATCAATGACATTTGTGATGTCATCTTTGATGTCCTGGGTGTTAGTGTTAGCAGTGCATGGTGGTGCGAGTTATGGTTGATTATCTTACCATAACTGCCGAATTTCAGGGGTTTTTCGGTTTTACTTTGAACCATAACGTCCATTTAACATAGTTTGTTCACTTAATATATATATATATATATTATAAGTGCACTGGCTCCCAATTTGTGAAAGGATCATCTATAAAATTCTATCAATCACACACAAATGTCTATCTAACACCTGACCTCAACACCTGTGGCAAAAGTTTGTGAAAGCCAAATTCAACAGACCAGTCAGAACTGTCCACGCTCACCGTCTTACCCTACAAAGAGTAAAAAGAGCCAGAAGAGGAGGCTCTAGCTTGCAGACAGGGGCAACACTCAATTGTAATGTGCCCCCACCTGCACTAAGAGCAGAAACCTCTTACTGGACATTCCGCTAAGCCCTAAAAATGTGGCTTTTTGCCTAAGGCGCATGCTGTCGAGTAGAACTTGGACCAAGATTTGAACATAATCCGGCTAAGTACCCCTGGCAGTAGGTAGGTTGGTGATCCTAAATCCTGGTAACACGCTGTCATATGTATTTGTGATCTAATGCTTGCATGTAACTGGATCTGTGACAGCGTCCTGATTCCCCCGATCTGAGGCACTTTACAAATGGAAACATAAATAAATAAATATATTTATGGCCTTTGAGCAATCAATAGGAATTCTACTCATGCATAAATGCTAACTGAAACTTAAAGCCACTTACAAACTTTGGCAAATACACCCAAGATGCAGCTTGGAGGTTTTGAAGTTTCTCCTTAATCAGTAGAGTTGATATGTAAAAAAAATATATTTTCCAGCAACTGGATACAGTAGTGACACAACTTCAACGTGACCGCAAATAATTCAGAGAGTGTTGCTGGTTGTTTCGCTGATATTTGGTACATATAGTACGGTCTGGAATGCAAGGAACATTTGAAAAAGCATGTAACCCACCATATCACACCCCACGCTTAATCTCTTCTTTACACCACCACTCAACTAGAACACAGAGATACTATGACACC
This sequence comes from Ambystoma mexicanum, assembly GCF_040938575.1. Taxonomy (NCBI): domain Eukaryota; kingdom Metazoa; phylum Chordata; class Amphibia; order Caudata; family Ambystomatidae; genus Ambystoma; species Ambystoma mexicanum. The sequence goes on from NC_090938.1 coordinate 454,101,944, forward strand.
ATTCGGTATAACTGTTCACATACTAACATCTTCCGCTCACTCCTCATCATTCTAAGTAAACACTGCTGGTTACACCCCCCCCAGCCAGGCATTCTCCTCAGGCCTAACGCAGCCACAGTCGGTCTGGATAAATCCTACCAGAACGAACACATACCTCTGATCTCAACCACCACACCTACCGCTAAGAAGCAGCTTTTTCACGAATACCACACCAGCTGCACACATACCTGGTGCGCACACGCGCCGTTGACTCTCCCTACTCTCTCTACTGACCTGAACTTCGGTTCCCAAGGGCGTTCAACCTACCAGTGCCTTCAGACTATACCAATGGTATATAAGGTGCTATATAAATGCAAAATAACATAACAATAACATAACATAACAAAAGTAAACATCAAGACTGCATTACTTGCATTGTGACAGTGTCAGAGTGGGCTAGATTAGCTGAGTTTGTCAGTGTTGACTGGAAAAGATGTTACCCCGAAGAGATTTTCTGTCGGGTGGTCTTGCTCCAGTAGCAGGTAATTTCTCAGATTGAGGTGAGTCCCACTCCAGGGACTCAGGGACAACATGGGTCCTTGTTCTTGGGCTCCTAAACATGGGGGAGGCTGTCACACAACTGCAGGGGTCCTCCAACACTGTGAGGTCATGGGTGCCGCTGTGGCTGGCACAGAGACAGGCCCTGTTCTAGCAGAAGATCACCCCCAATGGCCAATGGGTATGGTTAGGGGAATGAGCTATCCTGTGCTTTGGAACACCTGCCGTCACCTGACAGCTGGTGGGCTCTGAAAATGACTGCTCTCCCAGCATGGTCCAACAACATTTTCTCCAGTGATAATACAACGATGCTTCGAGAAGATTCAAAGAAGTGGTGTGGGACCCCTTCTTTTACAGGCAAAAGCCCACTGGCGATTGGACTAAAGCTAGCCCAGTTTAGCGGTCCAATCCCTGCTCTTGAAATTAGTGAACTTTGTCCTTCAGCATAACACCCAAAGTGCTTTGTACTACAGGAAGGGGAGGGGGCAGGAATGAGATAGAGAGGCAGAGAGAGACAAAAAGGCAGAATTATACCCTCTCTGTTCGGCCCTCTCCCTTGCTACACTAACCTCACTCCTTCCAATCTCAATAGAAACAAAGGCCTTCAGAATTGCAGCCCCCTGGTGTGAGGTCTGGCTCTTTGTGAAAGATGTGCCCTTTGATTCCTGTATCCAGGCCAGCATTGTGACAAATTGGATTCTGCTCTGCAGGAGTACAAGAATGTCTAGGGGAAACATGTCCCACTCAGCCCTCACACTTCTAAAAAACCAAAATACAATGCAATCATAAAGGTAAAACAGGAAAAGCTAAGAGATATACTTCTTTCGCCTTTTGTGTTAACGTGGGCCGAGGGAAGACTATACGCTCCAGAGGGGTGTGAAGGTGAGCCAGTGGTGACTCAACACAGTATCTCACTAAAAACAGGGACTGCCCAATCAACATTCTTTAAAAATATGAACACTTTAATCAGACACACCACCTGCACATAGAACAAATAGAGAATGCTGTACAAAACCCTCCCCAAAGGAAGAACAGAGAAGATGTGACAGACTGGAGAATGTATCCCTCTGACCAGACTTCCAGGGGTGGTAGGTAAAGTACTAACCACAACGAGGATATCTTGATGAAAACAGGCGAAATTGTGACCTAACCAGTCGCTAGGGTCCAAGTGGACCAAGGGTGCATTTCAGAGTGAGCAGTACCTGGATTTAGTTCTGGGTGGGTTGACGCAGTCAGACCTGGTGTCAAACATAGATGCAAGCTGATCAGGCTGAGTTGTGGCACATATGATTGTGGACGCCCCATCAGAAAGCAGGTGTTGAGTAGGGGTGAATTTAGGTGCTCTGTGTGGTACAAAGGCGGCTTCCAAACATGAAGGTCGGTGGTCCCAGGAATGCTTTACAGTTGGCCAGGCTGAGTCAGGAGAGGTCATGACTGATACTCCAGCAGTCTGAGTCAGTGGGCGAGGGTCGTTGAAGTGATGATCTTGGGTGTATCGATGTGCAATCAATGAGGCAGCAGTTCAGGGGCTAGCTTGGCCTAGGCTTGGTTGTAATCCCTAGTTAATCCTAGAACTCTGCAGTGATTTGTATTGAGTTCCTGCATGGAGCAGTCGATTCGGGCCTAAAAGGTGTAGAGCATTGGCTGCGAAATGCTGCAGTGTGAAGCTGGTTGATGGTGCAAGCAATGTTCGATGTGGTGGAGGAGCACACAACCAGTGTCAGTGACTTCCGTCTTGTTCTAGATGTGGTGCAGAGCGACCAGTTTGGTGCGGTAGAACAGGCATCTTCGACTAGTCTGGTCCTCCAGTTGCTGTGAGAATCACTTAGGGAGACTCGAGGATAGGATGGTTTTTATTCAGGGTCTGCTCTCCTAACTCAGGAGATTCCGGTGCACAGTGGTAGGTCCTGATCTACAGTAGAGGTTGCTCCCAATGTGCCCTGGGAGCTGTAGGGGACAGATCTCTTGGATAATTCCTTCTGTGCCTCAGGCTGAGGTCTTTCGAGGGTACAACTCTCCCAAAGGAAGACCAGTGATATCTTCAGAACAAATCTGGGGCCTTAAAGGATCCCAGAGGATCTTAGTGAAATGCTGAAGGAGTTGAAGACCCCTTCTTTTAAATGCAAAAGTTATCAGGTGATTGGACTAAAGCTGCCTGCCTTAATGGTCCAATATCTGTTCTGTAACAGGGTCACTTTGCCCTGTTGATGTCACACACAAAGTGCTTTGCTCCAGAGGAAGTGGAGGGGACAAGAAAGAGAGAAAAAACACAGTAAGAATCAAAATGGTGGAAGCATCCTTCCCTTGACCAGGGACTCTTGTGCCTATCATAATCCTGACCCCTTCCCTTCTTACTGAGGACAAAGGCCTTTAGAGATGCAGCACCCTGGTTTGAGGCTACTCCTTTTGAATGGCTGTGTTCCCCTGATTCCCAGGCCCAGGACAGCTGCCTGCTGTGGAGCTGTCTCAGTTAAAAGGTGTTACATGTCCTCAGAAAGATATCAAAGAGGAGACCCGGCCCTCCAGGTTCTCCTCCTGTCATTTGGCAGGCTACACCCGGCAGACCAGAATAGACATTACCTTCCACAGTGGAAATGACTCGCAAGAGCTGATACATGTGCAATATCAATTGGAATCTGGCGGTTGTTATCATAAGTAGCACCATGCACTATGCCTAAACATAGGCATAGCTTTTATTTAGAGTTCACCCTGCCACCAGCATGTGTGGCTCATGATCTTAATTGTTTTTGATACTGCGAGGCATGTCTTAAATGCTGCTTCTGCACTGCATTGACTTAGCTGTCTCTGTGGCCGTCAAGTGGGCATCTTGTGAACTTTGACCCTGCTCCGTGCCATGAGTAGAGCAGGTGCCGCGGATCAGACTACTGATTCAACAGGGCACAAGTGCACTATGCTTCTGTCATGAGGTTGATGGAAACATTAAATCTGGTTGGCAGATTAACCCTTTTGTAGATGGAATTATCCTTATCATTCTATTCATTAATAAAAATCATAACAGCCACGTGTTTGCATCATTGCCAGATGGCAATTCCTCACAAGCGTCCTGTATACTGCCTGTCCCAGGGAAAAAGGTGTTACTTGCTTTTACAAAGGAACAAAGATAGGCAGTCCAACTAGGCTACATTCCTGCCAATAGGACATTATCTAGCCAGTCTGAAGGAATACACATAACCCTTCCACGACTGAACGCAGACCACACGGCGGGCACATAAGCAATATCAATCTAATGTGGCTGGGATAACTCTGGCAGATGCTCGCCAGCATACTCTAGGTCAGGTATTATTTTTACCGTTTAGCGTGCCACCAACTGCATAACACTAAAGATCCTGCATAACACTGAAGATTCTCAGTGTTATGCAGGATCTTCAGTGTTATGCAGTTTTTGGAATAGAGGTGCATATTTGAAATGCAGGGATTACACCACAGAGACTTGGATGTCACTGCAGATGTGGAGAGGCCAGCTGTGACCTCTGAAACTGCTCAGGTCACTGGTAGAGCTGGTGCTCGAATCAGGATGCTGACGCAAAAGGGCACAAGAACACTCTTTGATTGTTGTATGAGTTTATGAAAGGGGAATCTGATTAGCAGATTTCCCATTCAGAGATGGAATTGCCTGCATCCTTGTATTATGTAATACAAAATTAAAAAGCCAGGGCTTTCACACCCTTGCCAGATGGCAAAATACATCACCCCCACAGCTTGTGCTTATTTGATCGGCGAGTGTTCTAACCTTTGGTGCATCAGTGGTTTGGCAAAGACGCATGCATGAGCACCTATACGGCTACTTTCCACCCAAGATACTTATATGATTGTGAACAGACCATTCATGTACTGAATGACTGGGAAAAACTAGTGTTGAAACAATGGCAGCACTTTGTATGCGTCTATCGGGAGCATCTCAGGGAAATTGTTGCGTCCAAACGGTGGTGAGTTGTGTCGGTCGAATGGCCGTTTCTGGTGAGAAAATAGAGCAATATTTTCAAATGCTACTGCTAAATGAAATTGTTTCATCTGCGTAAAAACAGTGCACCACATCCCCAAACATAAGACCTGCCTATAGCCCATTGTGAACATCACTGGACATAATTGGAAGTGTCTCTTAAGATTGTAATTACTCAGTCATTCTGTATGCAGTGCTTGGTGTCTAAGACTATGATGGCCGGAAATCCAATTTAATGCAGCAATGCACATCCTAACAGCACGCAGCAATAAAAGTCTAAGCCTGTGGCAGTTTAGCACTCTGAAAATGCCTAAGCAATAGAACACAATTTAGAACTTCAAAGCGATCTACACATTCCTGCGGAGAAGTGTTGCTTTCGGCATTTGGATTTCTTTAGATAAAAGGCTTCTTCACGAATGCTTGGCAACGCAACCATGCATGTGCTGACACCCGACACTAATGGCCTGACTTCCAGCAACGACTGTCTGATTTCTAGCAACAATGTTCAGAATGGGAAATCGTACATGCGCGTCCGGGGACGCAGGCGACATCTGAAACTAATTGCATTCTGAACAAAGGCGGACACAAAACATGGGTGGTGGGGGCCAGGTGGATCACTCTGGGGTTCGCCCTGATCGAACCGTAATGAGCCTCTCAAGCATCCTCTTTGGATGAGGCAGAGCTCTCAAATAGGCCCAGGTCATGTTCTGCACTGTTTCGATTCTCTGAATTGTGGTAGCTGTAGTTCTCCTTTTTGTAGCATACATGCAGGACTATATGTTTCACTACACAGAGGAAAAAAGAAAAGATGGTTGAGTTATACCTGTCTGTGGGTGTCATTTCCACACAGTTCGCGTGTATGCCTGCCTTACCTGCTTGGAGGAATCTCCTGTAACACCGCTCTCCAACCACTCAAAGCTTCCGCCAAAGAATCTCTCACGACCTTTTTAAGGCACTTTACGGCAACAAGATTCTCCAATTGCTGGGGTGTGATGTCATTTGCATCACATTTTGGACACTATAAGTTACAATGATTTGTTCAAAGTATAATCCACATTTTCATCATTTCTTAGTGCGTATTTCTGGGTGTCTGGGGCTAAGTTTAAGTTAACAGTGCCCGATCAGGTACTATTTGGTTTTGCCAGTTTTTGGTGGCATAAGGTACCAAATATAGCCAAAACATTGGTACTTTAAAAGAAAGGAGAAAGGGGCGTCTGGGAGCAGTGTATGGCATTGAAATGGCAACTTGTGGATGCTTGGGAGTCGAGGCACCTGCTGGGTCTTGTTTTTTCATGTGCTTCCACCATCGTGCTTTAATGAGCCCCTCAATACGGAGCGAGAGAGCAGTAGGGGACATATAGTAGCAGTGAAAGGTAGAAGGGGAGTGAGAGAGAGCAGGGAGTCATGAGTTAGTGCAGGAAATACCTCACTCCTGTGCAGAAGCAACTTTATGAACGGAGATGCCTGGACGCCTCATTCAATTATAACAATGCCTCTTGGGGAGGGGGATGGGGGCCCTGTGCGAAAGCCCAGTTCCCTGTCGCCAAGGAGCAGGAGAGGGTGAACAGTGCTTTGAGCAGAGCCCTGCTGGCTCTTTCCTTCCGGGGCATTGGCCAGTCCCATTAGTGCAGTGAAATTGAACGCTGCTCTGGTCACTTTCCCTCAAGGAAAAAACTCGGCTGGACTGAAGGAGCAGAACGCTGCGATTAGTCAGACAATGATCATATCCAGAAAAGTGGTTTAAGGTCTCGTTCATGGACGAAGCCTTGCGCGTGAACGTATGTCACATTTTCACCTTGGTGTTGCCGCATGCACAAGGTTATTTTTACATGCCTGTCTGACGTCCAGGCAGAGATAGCTATACCCACCACTAATGCATCTTTTGGGGGCTATAATAGAGTTCGAATAATAGGGGACAAGCACCCGAACCAGCATCAGGTGTGGTTGCAGGTGCATAAGGTAGAGAGTAAGCAAAGCTTCCAACTGTGTGCGCTTATCTAGAATAGATATACCAACTAGCAGATAGTGCTTATACAATTTACATTTTTAATGAATGTTCGAATATTCTAATTGAATATTCTCGTTCACCTTTGCTGACACGCTTTTCGTCCCCAGGTCGTTTTCAAGGCATGGCTATATACAGTGAGTCAATATACAAAGTGATACAAGAAAAATATTAATACATTAAAGATATACAATGCACACTCCAAGTTAAATCACATTATCCATATACAATGAGTAAGTGATCAGTGTCACCATCATCCAGATCAGTTGATTCATATTTTGTCAGAAGGATGTGAGGAAGAATGACAAAATAATGGACAATAGAAAATATTTAAAAAGTATAATAAGCACATGTATACAATAGATATGAACAAAAAGTGGTGCACAAAAAATGTAATGATTAGTTTTAAAGGTTTGTCACTATTGTACAGTCTCACATTTCTTATATAGAAACACAAAATGATACATAACATTTATTTAATTTCTGCCGTGCTCCAGGGTACCCGAGGGAGCACACATAACAATAACAAAACAGACAAATGGTAAATTCAGGGGGTCTTCCTTAGCAGTCACGAGTAGCCATGAATTCTATTGGTAATTTCTGGGTATCTAGTAAAATAAGTATTTTTTAGATTCTTTTTGAATGTATCTGTGGCCTCTGCCTATCTTAAATCGAGGGGAATAGCATTGCATGAAGTAGGGGCTGCCAATCTAAAAGCTCCCTTGAGGATTTTGCAAATCTTACATCGCTGTGCTTTTAGTAAGTGGGCATAGTTGGATCTCAGTGTCCCCTAGTTCTGTTTCTCCACCACTCCTTGCATTAGAGAGGTTGGCATGTGGCTCACCCGACATTTGTGTACAATCAGAATCAGTCTGAACTGGATTGTTGCTTTCACTGGCAGCCAATGCAAGCTGCGTCTGTCATCCGACACGTGGTCTCGCCATTTCAGGCCTTTCACATTCCTAACTGTTCTGTTCTGAATTACTTGCATCCGATTAATTTCTGCTTGTGTAACCCCTATGAGTAGAGTGCAGCAGTAGTCGATCTTGGCACCAATCATGGCTCTAGCAATTGCTTCTGCATTGTTTTGTGATATTAATGGCCGCAGCTGAGCCAGTAGTTTTGGGTAGTAGGTGAAAGATGAGATCAAGTTGCTCACCTGACACTTCATAGTTAAATTCTGATCTAGAATTATGCCCAGGGTTTTAACTTTCCTTAGGGTCTCAATCTGACAATTTGCTATGATGAAGCTATTAAAAGATGGTCCTAGCTTGTCCAATTTCTGCTTTGTTGCCACCACCATGAGCTCTGTTTGTTTCGTTGTTTAATGCTAGACCATTATGTGCCATCCATATCTGGATGATATCATATATCTTATGGATTTCAATTTCGTCTGTATTGTGTTCCCCTGTGAGTGGTATAACACACTGTGGGCCTCATCACAAGTTTGGCAGTAACCATTAAATGCAGCGGTAGCGCTATTACTGCTGCATTTAAGGGTCCGCCAAATCACGGCTTCAGCAGATTTCCCCCCAGCTCCTAGCTGGGGGGAAATCCACCGAAATTTTGCGCTCTTACCGCCGGCGGGAAATCCGCCGGCGTTAAGAGTGCAAAATTTCCCCATTGAGCCCAAAGGGGAGTGGGGAATTCCCGAATGGGCTCAATGGGCAATGGGCAATACCCGTTCCGCCAAACCTGTGATCCAGCGCTGTTAGCGCCGGAGGGTTAGGCAGTAGGGCTATTAGCGCTGGTGCTAATAGCGCCAGCGTTAACCGCCCAACTCGTGATGAGGCCCTGTGTATCTCTGCCTAATTGGAGAAAATGATGCCTTTATGTTCCAACATGTTGAAAAAGGGCACCATGAAGATTTTATACAGACAAGGGAAAACACATGCACCCTGTGGGACACCATAGGTTAAGGCCATTGGTTCGGACTCTGCCTCCCCACTGTCTACACTGCCCTGCCAATTACTTTGAAAGGATTTAACCCATTGAGCTGCTTGCTCTGAGAATAATGCTGTGTCCCTCAATCTGGTGGCCAAGATGGAGTAGTCCACCAGGTCAAAAGTCGCCGAGAGCTCAAGGATCATCAACAGCGAGATTTGTCCTACGCTCATTGCTTCAAATAGTTTAGATTTCAGGTTGAGAAGGGATGTCTTCGTTCCATGATATTGTCAAAAACCTAACTGGTGTTTATTCAAAATGTGTTGGTTATTTAAATGCATTGAGATTTGGTTGTAGGCAACCCTATGAAGAATCTTTAGGAGAAATGGAGTGTTCATAATTGGTCTATACTTGGTTGGTGTTCGTGGACATAGACCTGTTTTTTTGAGGAGCAGTGTAATCCTTGTTCTCTTAAGAACTTCTGGCACATGATTCTGTGCTAGTGATGTATTTACAAATTTGGTTAAAGCTGGTATTAGTGTGGGTGCGCGTTCTTTAATTATTAGCGCAGAACAGGGATCCCCCTTGCAGCTAGTGTTTTTTTTAATTGTCTGATGACTGCTTCCAACTCTACCTCAGTGATTGGTAAGAAGTTAAATTCTTGTTGCATATTGGATTTCCTAGTGGCATTCTGTAGGTTTGTTTCAGAAGAAGTGTTAAGTGTAAGCTTTTTTGCGTCAGTGCTTTTTATTATTTTTTCCAGGTTATCCTTCATGGCTTCCTAAATGAGTGAGCACCATGCCTTTTCTTTCAGTAATGGTTCTTTGCTGTGTCCCTCAGGACATTTCTGCTCTCTTAAAATCTTGAACAGTTCTCTGCTATCAGAGGTGGCTTTTAGTATTCTATCATTAAACATGACTTTTTTTTTTGCCTGTAAAATAGCATTTTTATAATGTCTGGTTGTTTCTTTATATAATTCCAGGCTTGGAGCATCTTGCCTCTTTATCCACTCATAGAAGCATTTTTTTTCTCCAGTTCTTGAATGTCTACATTAAACCATTTGTAATTTTTTCATTCTTCAGGGCAGAATTATTTCTTTAGTGGTGTTACTGTTTCTGTGATTTCCTTGAGCGAGGAGGTAAGTGAAGTGGTCATTTCTGGTAGTGTGTCTGCCTTCATAATGTGTGAGGTTAGTGTGGAGGCCCAAGATTTCAGATTGTCCGCTGTCAATTTCTTTAAGTTTCTTACAGGAATTGGTACCTTGCTATAGGTGAATTTTCTGGCCGAGCTTTCAGTTTTAATCTGAAAATATATGCAATAATGGTCTGACCATGGACATGGTATAGCTCTCCTAACCTCAATGTTCATGTATTGGCTGCCACCCAATCCAGAGTGTGTCCTTTGTCATGAGTAGGTGTTGTAACCGCATGTCGGCCCCAGGGTGTTCAGTGCGGTCTCTAAGGTGCTTTCTGTGGCTTCTGAGATGTCGCCTAGCCAGTAATTGAAATCACCTATCATTAGCAGTTTTGTATTTGGCTTAAGTAATGGGAGGATGTGGTTGCACAATTGGATCCTACTCTTGGCACTCTATAAATCAATATTATATTGAATGTTATTTCTGCACTCATCACTATTTTTGCTTAGATTAACTGGTATGTTTCTACCTATGTTCCCCAAATGTTTAGCTCTGATTTGAAAATCAGAGCAACACCTCCCACACTGCCCCCTTTCCTATTGTTGCATAAGATAGAATAGCCTTCTGGCATGGTTAGACGTAGGGAAGGGCCGGCTGCAGCATGGCTCCATCTTTCTGTTAATGCACAAATATCTAGGTTTTGTTCCTGTATGTGCCCTGCAACATCTGTTGTGTGTTTAATGAGGGATCTAGTATTCAATAGCATGGTCTTGAGTGTGCAGGTAAGTGCTTGCCTTTGCCCTCAGGGCTATCAGTAGGTGCGTTCTGGCCCGCTTCCTTACCAGTTGTGCCACTTATGATACCCCTTTTGGTATGTTTGATAAGAAGTTAATTCCATGAATTTAACTGACTTTCTCAACATTCCATTTCATATTTTAATCTGGAAGTTCAGTGAAACCTGAGAAAGATGGCTCACCCAGACCTGTGTTATTGTTATTCTAACCTCTATTGCACAGTGTACTATAATGCAACGTATAGATTAAATGTGCGCATGCTTATCGATGGGTTATATGAATGTGTAATGCTAAACGATTCATTTGTTAATATTGGTTGTCACCTCATTAGTGGTGGCATACTATGTTGTGTTGGACTATACAGTTGTAATTTACCACAGCTATATATTTAAGGTCATTCTTTTCTGTGGTGAATCAAATGGTGCGGTTGCTCTTGGTAATCCTAAATAGATATAATGCAGTGATTGATTAACTGATAGATATTCTTACCATAATAACTTGTTATTCTTCTTCTACGGAGTGTAATCCTGGAAGGGCCGGCAGTCTTCCATGTGGCAAAACCCCGATCACCATTTTGTAACAGTTTTCTTGTTTACACATGATGTTATAACGTCTTGATGCATAGAACGTGTGTACGTAGAAGTCTTTATTCCTATGTAGTTACTTACACTTATGCAGACCAGATTGAACAATATCATTGCAATAATTAATGGATAGTCCATTAGTTATGCTGATTTGTATGGGGACTTCAATAGTATCAATTACTAATTGCTCACATGTCCATATTTAGTGAGAAAGGTTTATAAAAAAATCTTCGATAGAATAGAAAGATACACTATTATAACAATGTGCCCACTGGTTACTGAATTTAACTAATGTTTATAAACTATTGGATAAGTGTGCGTATTCATCATGATAGTGGAATAAATAATCATAAAATAGAAGTGAATGTATCCCTGGAGTTAAAGATAGCTATCCATGCTCCATCTGTGTTTGTTACGGTTGGGGTCCGTTGTCATAACACTGAGGTGCACAGTGAAACTAAAAGTGTTAGTAAATCTCAAATGTTCATGATCAGATTGAGCGACGGGACAGTGCGATAATCTAAATAAACATATTGGAAATTGGGCTGAATTTACTTTGCTGATCACTGTGCGTCAGTGTGGAAGATTAACAAAAAGTTGGTGTCAAAATGACATGTTATAATTCCCTTTGTAATGCAGTATAAAGTTCCAAAACCCTCAATGCTGATTGGGTGGTCAGTATTCTGCTGTTTTCAATGAGGACCCATCCTGAATGGTGGTGATTGTACTTGGCTTATAATTACGTATGAGGACAAGGTTTTAAAAGGTCATGGAATACATCTACGTATTGTGATTAGATTACTTATTGATAGTCTCAGCCTGGGTGAACCTGTCTTCCCAAGTATAACTCAAATATTGGAAATGCACCGTATTTATTTTCAATTTCTTGCCATTCCCTTGAGTTGATCATTTAAAGTATTGGATCTAATTAGAGAAAGACATGCATTTCATGTTCACAATTCAGTTCATACTTTAAGCAATGTAATTTACAGATCATCTTTGATTCTGCCTTTCTCATCATCAGTTTCTGATCACCCCTTCTAATCCCAGTTTGGACTTTAGATAAGCCTATAAAGACAATATTGTCTTTATTGTCTATTTGGTGCATAATTTGCCAGTGGACTGCCAAAGGCAGTCTGTTGTCCTGTGAATTTAGACTTCAAAGGTGTTTCACGAATCCGGATGCATAATTCCTGGATTGTGCTGCCTATATATATCCATTTACATACAGAGATGATGGCATATATTGCTAATTTGGATCATCTACAATTGATCAGATCTTTGATTTGGACCAGTGTACCATCATGATGTATATATATTGAGTGTTGTCTGAGCGTGCATATTTACACATGGTGCAGTTGCCACATTTGTAGAAGCCTTGTGTAATTGGTTTCATCCAGGTACTTGATCTTGAGGACTGCATTTCAACAGATTTGAGAAAGGATGGGCTTATTATGTTTCTGATGATGGAAACACAAGTGGGTTTATACATGTTTATAAAACCCACAAAATACTTCCTAAGGTCATCATCCATCTTAAGGATGTGCCGATGTTTGTTTACAACTTTATACAATGTGTTGGTATCTTCTGAATATTTAGTAACAAAGCTAACCTTTATTTGGTTCTTACATTTTTCTGTCTTGGGTATAAGCATGAGATTTCTACTCATAGTTTGGATTCTGTTGTATGTTTTGGATATACATTCAGTACTATACCCTCTCTCACAACATCTTTTGCTGAGTAAGTTGCATTCTTAATCAAATTTAGCATTGTCACTGCAATTCCTACATTGTGGGGTGCATTTAAAGGCCCCAAACAGAAGTCCCTTTCACCTGAACAGCAGCATTTAAACACTGCAACCACAAACAGCTGTGCTTTGCCTTCCCTGTCACATGAGTGGCAAGAAATTATACACTGCAACCAAAAACGGCCCTGCTTTGCTTTCCCTTTCACATGAATGGCGAGAAGTTATACACTGCAATCAAACACAGCCTTGCTTTACTTTTATTTCCCATTAGCGGCAAGAATGTAAACACTGCAACCAAAAATGGCCCTGCTTTGCTTTCCCTTTCAAATGAACAGAGGCATTTAAACATTGAAACCAAAAACAGCCCTGCTTTGCTTTCCCTTTTACATGAACAGCAGCCCTTTAAACACTGCAAAAAAAACGGCCTGGGTTTTTCTTTTGTGCTTATGTAAAATTAAAGAACCATGTGGTAAGGGGCTTGCCCATCATCATCTATGGACATGCAGCAATGTGAATGCATCCAAGGAGAAGCAATCAAAGAATTAGTGATGTAATTTCTGCTATATAAGGGGCACTGTACTAGGACTCAAGACACACAAAAAAACAGGGAGACAGGAGAAGGAGGACAGAGAGAAGGCTGCTGAACCTTAGCCTCTTGAGAGTGCAGTGACCAGACCCTTGTCCTATCTGTCCAGAGTGTCCTGGGATCCAGCTGGCTTTCCTGAATCCTAAACCAAGGCTTGCTTTGTAAGTAGCATATAACGCCAGCACTAAATTGTATAATCCATTCATTTTTGTAGGAGTACAGCCACTATTTCCCATTGAAAATCCCAATTGCCCATCTAGCCCAGTCATCCCCCCATAGAATAATCTCGTGTTTGCCTGCGTAGGTTAGCATATCTCCTTTGAAAAACTCCTCATTTGTCTGTGTTTTTATTTAATTGTTATAGTCATTAAAGTGTTGCCTCAAAAGAATTAGTCTTTTTGTGACTAAAAAACAAATGTGTCTGTGTATTGTGTGCATTACCAAACATATTCCTATTTGCATCTGTCCTATTAAACCAAACCGTTGTCCCCATTGTGAGCAATCCATTTTGCCTAGAAGTCTAACAGTTATGTGCCTATGTCCTTGTCACTGAAAACCTATTGTAAGCTAAACCCCTTCCCCTTCCCTGAGCTGCCTGTCATTGTAAAATTCAGTATAAACGCATTTCCATTTGCCACTGTATTTTCCCTTTGCATTTGCTTTCTCCCAAAAACAGATTTTCCTATTTCTTGTCTGTTTTGCCCTGGTGTGCTGATTAGTATTCTCTAAAACTTTGCCTATCTCCTAAGTGTATTTTCCTGTTTGTCATTACAACAAACGCGAGTGTAACAGCCCATTTCCACTTGGTCGCTCTAGATAGGATTTTGAATTTCTGTTGCCACAATTTTGGTGGCTGCTCTATTTTGATTATACTCCTTTACATTGAATAATAAATTAATAAATATCTTATTGATACACAGCGGCTTGGTTCCTAGTCATTGTGACACGGGGTGCTTGTGGAGGTTTGGTGCGAGAGAGGTTGGAGGGCTACTCAAAAGAATCTGTAGCATATCAAAGATAAAAAGCATGTTATTGTGCGCCACATTCATTGTAGGGGAAGGAGTTCCATAGCTGGTGTGTGTCAAGCAATATCCTGTGACAACGTGCATGAAAATAATCAGCCATTAGGGTGTTGAGTTGACCTCAGTTGGTTTTCTGAATATCTTGGTTGCTAGTTTGTTGTTTTCAATGTATAAATTAAAATCTAATAAATCTATACTGTACTCATCACTGTGTCCTGTCAGTTCCAGGCCGAACTCATTTGCGTTGAGATAGTCAATGAATCATTAAAAATCTGCAGCAATTACGATGATGCCATCTATAAATCATTTCCACAAAACAATTTGATGATTAAAGTCAGGATTCACAAGAGCACGAGTCTGTTCATATTGACCCATCAATGGGATTGCTAGAGGTGGGGCATATTTAGCACCCATGGCTATCCCTTTGGATTGAAGGTAGTAGTTTTGATCAAACAAGAAGTAATTGTTATTAAGAGTGAATTCCAAAAATGTTTTTACCATCTTAATGTGGTGCCTGTTTGATGCAAAGAAATGTGTGTATGTGAAGTACATCGCTTGTATTGCCAGGTTGTGGTCTATTGATGTGTAAATTGCTTTCACATCAAGAGTGGCTAGTTGGTAGTCTTCCTTCCAGTTAATGGTGGTCAGAGTCTGGAGAACATAAGTCTCTAATGTCTAATAGTTTCACCTGTTGTTAATTAATTTGTCAATATAAGAGGACAGGACTTATATAGTGTGCAGCTGTCTTGTACATTAAACTATAATATAAATCAAACCTTAGCACATCCAACCCAGTTTTCCCCACCTTTTCACATGTATAAGGTAGAGCCCTCAGTTTGGTTCTGGGAGATAACGTGACTTGTGCAGAAATTGACAATATGTTTAGACAAGCAACAAGGCCATGATTACAAAAGGATTCAAACTCTGCAAACTACCCAGAACACCATCTCCACCTCATGAAGGTAGCGCCTCGCAGACTCTGGGTGGGTTTAATGATGTCAACAGTGTATTGACTGTTACAGCTTTGAAGAACTTGCAGAGGGTAGTTTAAAAGAAAGAGGAATAATGATGCCTTGTCTCATGAGTATGGGGATCTAACCCTACTTAGAAGTGGGTCTGCAGACTGCCATAAACAGCATTGATCTAAGACCCCGTGTAAAGCCGGGATGTCGATGCATTTAATGACCCAGTATGAAATACTGCTTTTCCCATTGGCATGAAGAGAACAGCTTTTGGACACCCAAACAAAATTGCACCATTGGGTAATATCTGGGCGAGTGCAAATCCATTTTCATTCATCTGAATGTAATAGTAAGTTATTTTTTTTCTGTTTTCAACGTAACAAAAGAGGATTAGGTTGACTTAATTTGTTAATTTCCTTAAGAAACAAAACACACTGCCTTGAGCAACAAAGAACTCTGTGTAGATAATTCAAGAGAGACTCTAAAAGCAATGGCATTGGTCGTAAAGAGTACAAGCCAAAAAGTGTACAGTGCTAGGACCCTCATCTGAGAAGTCATACTCGAGTATATAACGACTAAATTATGATGCATCAACATGTATTTCTGCTATCTCAGTAGAGATTGGCAAGGTACCTTCTTGGGTAAAACTTCATAGTAAAAAATTAAATTAAATCCTGAACGCATTAAGTCCCCAACACTTTAATCTCACCACTTTTCCCTTGACAAAAATACAGTCATTGGCTTGGGGTCACAGTTTTTGGTTCTATCAGCAACTACTGTCTGCATTTCTCATTAAATAAAAAGTTTACTTGACTTGCAAAGGGCACATTCCAGGAGAAAGTTGTAGAGGCATATGTGCACTGTTCCACCCCCTCTCTGAACCCTCTTGGTGGTGAGGAGGAAAGCAGATGCGGGGCCATGCCTGAAAGACACGCGCAGTGCAAGCATCCCCTACCTCTGTTAAAGCTCTGTAAAGATGCGGCTAGTGAGACTTTCTTGACAAAAGGCAGTGCAATGTCTGCTAGTGAGCTGAAGACAGAGGTCCATAATTGGGCTGAAACATTCACCCTGCTCTAAGTCACCTTTGCACTGGTGTAACCCCTTACATTCAGGTAAGCCTCTCGCTGGTATAAAGGGGGACTCTATGCACTTCATCAGCTTTTAACATCTGTAGACTCTGACACTGGAGAATGAACAAAGGAACGGATGCCCGGGTACACATTCACAGCCATCTTTAATATAGGTTCAGAAAGACATACTGGAAGGCACACAGAGCTGCTTCGATCAGCTTGATTTTATAGGCTTTGTCCAATGGCATAATGCTTTATATAAGCCCTCCTTTCCTCTGATTGGATGGCTTATCTGTCACTCACAAAGCCCACATTAGCTCATTTTGGCAAGCACCGGCTGGCTGACACATATACTGAGAAGCTTACTTTAGACTCAGCTAACATAATTACACATCCTTTAATGCCTGGCAAGAAACTGCCCTTATTTACTTCTCGAGGTCCTGCCAAATTTACTTGGCAGCTCATACTGTGAATAAACTTCATGAGCTCATTTTAATTGTGGCCAAGTACATTTGGAAAGGACCTCGAGAAGTAGATAAGGGTTGTCAAAAGCTGATAAAGTGCAGATGGTCCCACTTTACACATGGTAAACATGTGAAGGGACCTTGAAAATCTTCCAGGGACAAGAACCCAGGCTTCATGCTGACATACTGACACAGATGGGAAGATGCCTGGGTAAAATGACACGGTAAGTAAATTAATCTGCAGGGGGCCTCCATTTTGTCAGGGACGGTCTCCTGTGTCTGTTTTAAATTAAGGTGTCGAAGAGAAACAATAAGTTATACAAAGTTGAGATGAAGTCAAGAAATTACATTATTTACTTAGGGGAGGTGATTTGCACCAAACCAGAAATAGGCAGGGATCAGAGGAAAAGGTAAAGGTTTGAGCAAACCATTGATGGGCACATTCATATGCACTGTCTGAAAAGTTATGGAGAAAAAACAGGGAAAATTTAAAAATGAAAGTAAAAAATGTCACCATATTTGCACCCTTGAGGCGAGTAAGTTGAGACAGCTAGAACGTTAATTTGTATATACCTACATAAATGACAGCCTTAGGAAGCCAAAATGTCTTGCATGGTAGAAATTTGCCAAGGGCATCATAGAAATGAAGATAAATGAAAAAGTGCACATGAGGCATTTTTTGCTGATTACAAACTGGCTAGTTGAAATAAGGAAAAGTCATTAAAATGAGTTTTTAAGGTACAATCGGACACCAGATTCCTTTCCTCCATCAAAAAGTGAAGGAAATGTGATTCATAGAATGTTAAAAAATTGTATAAAGGCAGAGAGATAAACTATTTTCAATGAGATATGCGTAGTTGTTGGGAAGCCAGCACTGACATAAACTAGTGAAATATGTTCAAATCTGCGCTGCTAGAAGAAACCAGGGGGTCTTCCCAATGCTAAAAGATAAGGAGCTGACAGTGTCAAGAGGTAATTAAACAAGTTGCAGGAATTTTGAAAGTTGCATGGTGTTTTGGGAAAAGATAGCTTTTCAAGTCAAAGCAGCTGTGAAACAGTTTTAAATAAAGGAAGAGTAGATTGTTGTTTGTATTGGCAGGAATGACACAATGCGTGTGTGTGTGTGTGTATTAAGCAATTAAAACAAAAAAATGAATGGAAATGTGACAAAAATGAGTAGGGATGAAGCAAATATATGTATAAATATGTAAGGAAAATGGTTAGTGATTCATATGTGCAGTTTTGAAAAAAAAATCTTATTTTTGAGTATTAAGCTAAAACTGAGCCAGGGCTGATCCTGACTCTTATGGAAATGTGAAGTTGAACCCGAACTCATTACATTAATTTGTTCCTTTTTTGAGATTTTTGTGATATACATGTATATAGTATGTGTTCTGGAGTAGGGACGCTTAATTAGGGATTGATATGAATGACACCCACTGAGTAATTGACAAATAAGTATGTTTTGAAAATGCTGTATTTTTCATTGCATTAGTGTGTGGTTATTAAAACCAGATGCTAAAGGAAGAGCTGAATGGGAGGAATATGTTGTGGGGTAATCAAAACCCTGTTTGTTCAGTTAAGCAAGGATGTATATTTTGAAGAAATTGTTGATTTTTGACAGGAACATTATATGTGGTTGAACTTTATTTTTGAATATACTGATTTTGAATGGTAGGCTACTCCAAGTTATTGGGCCTCATTATGAGTCCGGGGGTTGCCGTAAAGTAAATTTTTTCTGCCACCCGGCAATGGTATCCTACCGTGGCATTACAGCCCTGGCGGTCCTGGTAATTCCCTATTCCCTATTGCCGGGAGCCAGAAAATATTACTCCCCAATCCCTTTGGACTCAATGGGAATGGGGAGAATGGATGCACCGGGCATTCATGAATGGTGCCAGTGCATCCGTGAAGGTCTGTCAGCAGGTGCAGTTCTGCCCACCAGGTCAGACCTGGCTGGCGGAAATACACCCGGTCACAGTTCTCAGAGTGTGCCGGTCTGGTAACAACGGTGCAGGTAGCTTACCGGCAACGTTGTTACCAGACCGGCATACTTATAATGAGGCTAATTGTATGTGTGTGAGCTGGGATGACCCCATTGAGTCACTGTTTAGGGTCATACAAGTCACTTCCAATTTTTAGAGGTTTGGTGTTGGATGCCTTCTTTGTTGGGCACATACTAGAGCGCCCCTGATTTGTTGATTTTATGCTGGGCAAAGTTGCCATTTTTTGTTGGTGATTGATGGGACATTTTTGAAAGAGTGTGGTTCAAGGGGCATGCATGGGTCAATTGCACGGATGAGAAAAAGAGGGAACATTGGTTACTAAGCGGTTTTAGTGTGCTATGAAAAGAAAGCCAGGTTGCAAATGAAAGCACAGGAGAGTGTTTTGAGTGACCAGAATGATGAGAATATTGGTAGTTGGGGGCGGAGAGAAGACATGGGATATGCACCATAATACAATGTAGAATCATGCAGATTTTATAACGTGTACATTTTAGGCATGTACACCAGGCCCAGAGCAGATAGGGTATGTTTCAAGAGGGGGGACAGTGTTTCCTGACTATTTTTATTTAATTTGTATAGGCGTTATATGGTGTAAATAGTAAACCTCTTGCCAGAATTACAAAAAGCAAATCATATTTCTTAAACAGTCAAAACAAATATTGACAATACAGTTAGAGTTACAGTACTCATTTTTTCAAAACATTGATATTACGTCAATCTGCTAAAATATCAAACCCAGTAGCTTCACCAAAGCTAATGTCAATGGAGTGTGACCACCCATAAGTAATTAATTCCACCACTCCTCATGTGTTTGTGCTGCATAGGTCTTAATAACGTCAGACAGTAGAAGCAGCCTGGGTTGATTCATTGTGGGGCAAAACATGACTAAGTGCTTTAGTGATTCAGTTATGGTTCCATCGTGACACAGTCTGCAATCAGTCTCCTGAGAATAACCTTTTCATCCACTCAGAATTTCTCTTGTTGGAAAAAGATTTAGACCGAACCTCAAGAATTTGTCCAAGAAATGCCAATGTGGGAATGACTCCAAGTATCTTGGCAGAGTGTTTAGTTTTCTTACTTCTAAAAATGATTTACCATAATAGTTCTTGGATTGCCGTTCTTCTCGATTTTGGATCCATTCCTTAATGTATAATTTGTTTTTGACCCACTATAAAATTATAATCATACAATATAGGGGCATTTGAAGAATAAAAATTATGAATGTGTCTAGAATCACACAAATTGGGAAAAGATATCTATTGAGAATAGAAATGTATTTATGAGTTCAAATTACATTAATAAGTACAGTAATGCAGTAATGAATGACATTAAACTGACCACAGTGAGCATTTGTCAGGAATAGCAAGAATAAATTAAACAAAACCACTATTTTGTGGAAGTATATTGGAAAATCATGCATTGATGCAAGAATTTGTATTCAGAAAAAGGAAGTAGTGGATAATGAGGAGAAGTGCTTGCAAAGCGCCCTAGGACTAAGGTCACACAATATGGACAAGGGGTATGATATATTTAAACAATTGTATTGAGAAAACATTAGGTCAAAAAAGTATTTTTATAGAAACACACACCCTGAGTGGCATGACTTCTAAGAGTAAGGAGTCCACTATCTAAGGTGTTTGCAGGGTTTTTTAAATAAAGATGTATTTATGGATAAGTACAAGCAGACTGAGCACTGATAAAGAAGAATGAGAGAGGCTTGGCACAATTATTGTTGCACAACATGGATTATTATTATATGTGATGAATTGATTTATTGGGGAAAGAAATAGAGATGATTAACGTTAGAATTGCTGTCATGATATGCTTTCAAGAAGGAGGGGAGTGACACAAGCACACACATGCATACACACATGCACATGCATACAAACATGGATACACACACATGCACATGCATACAAACATGCATAGGCACAGATATTGGGGTAAGTACTGGAGACAAAGTGCACAGGTAGGAGAGTGATAATAAACATTTTGTAATACAATTATTTTAAACATAATTTAAAAGTTCTTTAAAGTCATTGCTAAATTCATTCAATTTTGAAGACAAGATCACAATTTCCTTCTGTACAGTTGGGGTTTGGGTTGTATTTCAGATTTTTGGGATTCTGTATAATTATTCTGTTGTGTAGTTTCTTTATGTAAACGATATCCTGTAAGAAAAGAAGAAATTATTATTTCAATGAGCTCTCCACAAATTATAATATCTGTTTATATTGAAAGATGACTTGTTTACCATTACAGATTTTATCTTCACTCATGTATTGTTTGGGAACATTTTCTTCTAGCGACTGAAATGTGTTACCATTTCTGTTAAAATAAGAAATGGTGATATTTGTTTATGAGAAATGTTCATATAATGAATGGTAATAATATGTTTGGTTAAGTTGCTCAATTTATAGAATGAGTACTTTTTTGGCAGCTTATGACTTTGCCGTCATTTGACGAATAGTTACCAAAGTTTGCAGAGAGGCGCATGCTGATTGGATGTTTGAAAATATGAGGTGCGTCATAATTTTAGAAGTGGTCACCATATTGGATGGGAAGACCATGGCCTTTATTTGCAGATAGCACAGTGAGGAAAAGATGTCTGGAACATATAGTTGGGGTTATTTTGTGAATAAAAGAGGGTCTGGAAAGGGTGGGGGAGTGGAAAAAAGGTTATATGGAGCTCCTTTATAGGTGATAAAACGCTGTGCAGGTGCTGCCGTGTCTGTCATTATTTGTTTTGTTCGTGGACACTATTGGGATTTAGGGAGCTCTGGGTGAGCCTTGTTATTTGAAGGTGTGTTGTACATACGTCTTATATGGTTTACATCTATTGTTGTGGCTGTAGACAGTGCCCTCAATAACCTTAGTCTCTACTTGCAGCATACCCCAGGGTTCTATCCTACCATTGTGGCTCCTCAATATCTATCTCGTCCCCATGATTGTCTGACCGCCAACCAGGCATTGTGTGCACCTAACAATCTCTGTCTCAATGCCACCAAGATGGTGATCCTTCTTATTGGGACAACTTTGCCCTGTTTTCTTCTTACCCTCTCGCTGCCCTCTTTGGGCCCTCTACTCTTATCATCCTGTGAGGCCAAAAACCTTGGAGTCATCTTTGAGTCGGAAATGACCAAAGAGATCAAATCTAAAATGACAAATGCACGTTTAATGTGTATTCGGCATAGTAGATTAGATCTTTTGCCCATAATATGCATAATTGCAGGGGTGTCCCCTGTACCCCCAGTTTGGAATTATGCGCTGCGGGGGTACTGGGGGTGTCTCCCCCACACATTAAAGGCAGTACGGGGGGAAAACAGGTGAAATCCCAAAAGATAAAATTACAAAATACAGGCAGGTGGGCTCCGTGATTTTGTAATTCGATATTTTGGGATACGTTTTTTTAACATACATCCCTTTGAGTCCTCTCTCTCCTTTACTCCTTACATCTTGGAGCTGGTGAAGAAGGCCCATTTTCAGCTTCACCTCCTTACAGGCATTCTACCATGTCACACCTTCCCCCAGATGCTCAAGGTGTCTTAAGCCCGGGCCCTCTCTAAGCTGGACTACTGCAACAGCCTCTTACTCAACCTCCCCCTCTGTTGTCTATGCCCCTTCGGCTAATCCAGAATATGTCTGCAAGACTTATCCTTGGTCTCAGGCCCAGGGATAATATCACTGCAGCCCTAAAATGTGTGAATTGGCTCCTGGTGGTTGCAAGGATGAATATCAAGATCCCCTGTATCATTGACAAAGCTTTCTGGTGCTTAGGACCACGCTATATCCACAGTTGCCTCCCTAAATACTCCCCTGCTAGAGTCCTGAGCTCCTCTAACTCAAATGGTCTGCTTACCTCTCTTTGGAACAGCCTTCCTGATCCTCTTAGACTTTAGCTGGACTTCCTTAAGTTCTGGACACTTCTGAAAACTCTGATTTTCTCTTCCTTATTCACTCCAATTCTCTGCGTTAGTACCCTCACTGCAGCACCATTGTGCACTTACATTGCGTACTAGCTTCTCTCTGATGATTTTGTGCGCCAGTTCCCTCTAAATTCAGATATGATAACCTGGACCTTCCTCATTATGTTCCCATTCTGCCTGGTCCCCCATGACACCCCTTGTACAGGGCCACACTTTCACTTACACCCCAATGGCCTCAGCAGACTAGCCTGCCCCAGACATTATCCCATACCCTGCCCCACCCCCTTCCTACCCAACATCAACCCCTTCCAGCCTACCTCCTCCATCGACTCTCATCGCACAGCAGACACCTCCAGCCCCCAAGAAGCATCACAAACTACTCCCATCGGCCAATCCACTATCACGAACCTCACTACCAGCAAATCCTATCCCTGCTCAGGCTTATCGAGACTCACCCGACTCAGATCCAGAACACACACACCCGTATCCTTCCTCAATCTAGGCAACATAAAAAATACAACCTTAACCAAATCGGCCCCTTCCTGCACACGCCCTACACTTCCGTCAGACCAGATATCACACGGCCTGAACGCACCCTCCCCCCGCACCCACATCAAAAAATCATGCATCACCACCGAAACCATCAAAGGTGCACTCATCAATGCGAGATCTGTAGTCGCCCATGCCCTAGACATAGCCGACATTATTTCCTTCAATGATCTCGACTTCATAGCTATTACAGAGACCTGGCTCCACCCAGCGTCTGGCCCCTCTCTATCACTTGCTATACCCAATGACTATACCATCTACCGTGCAGACAGACAAACAGCTAAAGGTGGTGGAGTAGCCATTATTGCAAAAAGCTCCATCAACATAAGACACATACAAAACCAATCACTGCCATCAGCGGAACTACTCACCCTCAAACTATACACAACGCACACAAGCACTATCACCATCCACCTCATTTACAGACCGCCAGGCCCTATACTATCCTTTATAGACGACATAGCCCTTTTACTCTCTGACAATATCAAACCTAACTCTCGACTACTCATCCTAGGAGACTTTAATCTAGGTCTCAATGATGAGAAAGATGACAAAGCTCACACTGTCGCCAACACAATTTCAGAATTAGGACTCACCCACCATATCACACAACCCACACACAACAAAGGCCGCATCCTTGACTGGATAGCTGACCTCAACTGCAACACTACCATCCTTTCCAACACTCCATGCGCTTGGACTGATCACCACCTTATTACCTTCACCATCAACAAAGGCACTCAAACACCAGGGCCTTCCTCCAATGCCCCACCCACACTCACAAGAAACAACAAAAATATCACACTAGAGAAACTCCTCCCGTTACTCCAACCCATCATCGACTTCTCACCCACCATGACCAACCCTACTGAACTAGTAGAGTTATACAACACAACTATCCTTAAGGCCATAAACACCATAGCACCACTCAAGCTTCGGAAAGCCAAACCACGAGCACACCTCAATTCTTGGTTCACCCCCAAACTAAAAACACTCCGCAAATCCAAAAGACAAGCTGAATTAGCATGGAAACAGTCACCATCCACTATTAATAAGACATCTTACGCACTGGCATCGAACATCTATAAATCAGCCATCATCCAGTCTAAAAAAAACATGTACAATGAAAGAATCAGCAACGCCAAATCTAATACCAAAGAGCTATTCAATATCCTGAGAGAACTCGAATCACCCTCCCCCACTCCAGACACTTGTAACAAAGACATCCACTGGTGCACGAGCATCCAGGAAGCACTCCTAGGCAAAATTGCCACACTACAAGCCAAAATCCTGACAAAGAAAGAAAGCCTCACCCTCACTGATAACATCACCCCCTCTACACACACCCACACCACCCCCCAAAATGATGACAATAACCTCTTTGAGTTTTCCACCATAACCATCAAAGAGGTTGAAGAAATAATCTACTCTCTTAAACCGTCCAAATGCCAAGGCGATACCTGCCCAGCCCCAGTCATTAAAGATGCAGCCAAACAACTTGCTCCCTTCATCACTTCCCTCATCAACTCATCTTTCACCTCCAACATAGTGCCCAACAACCTCAAGGACTCCTGGGTTCTTCCTTTACTTAAGAAGCCCACCCTTGACCCTAATGTCCCCACCAACTACAGACCCATTACGACCGTACCCTTCCTACTAAAAATCCTCGACAGAGCTGCCTATCTTCAGATACAGAACCACCTTGAGAAAAATAACTTACTAGGACTCAGACAATCAGGATTCCGCCCCAAACACGGCACTGAGACCGCCCTGATTGACCTTAAGATACAGATGGACAACATTAAAGACAATGGTAAACTAGCCATCCTTCTCCTTCTTGACTTATCGGCCGCCTTCGACCTGGTCAACCACGACATCCTCTGCAAACATCTATCCTCAGCAGCCAAATTTTCAGATAACGCCATCGCATGGATCCATTCCTTCCTTAACAACAGATCCATGAGAGTCTACGCACCCACAGCCTCTGCCATCCCAGCCCCAGTCACTTGCGGTGTCCCCCAGGGCTCCTGCGTCTCCCCCACTCTATATAATGTGTTCACGAAACCCCTCTTTGACATATTGGACCGCTTGGGTGTCATCTACACCAACTACGCAGATGACACCCAAATACTGATCCCTTTAACAGGCGACTACTCCACCGACCTCACTGCTCTCAACAACATTTATTCCATTATCCAAGAATGGATGGCCAAGCATGGCCTATGCCTCAATGACGACAAGACCGAACTTCTTCTCCTAGGTTCCCAACCCAGACTTAATAAACTCGACAAACTCTATCAAGCATTCACTATAGACGGCAATAACATCATCGTCTCTAACAGCGTCAAAACCCTAGGAATCTACCTCGACTCCTCCCTCACACTGACAAGACAGATCAATTCCATATCATCAGCCACTGCTTACACCTGTAAACTCATCAATGCCAGCAGACCTTACCTCTCACCATCCAACTGCATCACCTTAGCCAGAGCGCTAGTCCTTTCCAAAGTTGACTACTGCAATGCGTTATACTTGGGAACCAGTCAGAAAAACATCAACAAACTACAAGTCATACAAAACAACGCCTTGCGAGCAGCCCTGAACATACCCAAACATGAACACATTTCGGACGCCAGACGCACCTGCCATTGGCTATCCATACCACAAAGAATTGAATATAAAACCATCTCACTCACACACAAATGCCTAGCTAACCAAGCACCCAGATACCTATCCGACAATCTCAATCACCACACCCCAGCGCGCCCTACCAGATCAGCTCAAACACATTGCTTAAATATCCCAAGATTTAAGCTCCAAAAAGCAGGTGGCTCCAGCTTCCCCGTGCTTGCCTCCAAACTTTGGAATTCACTTCCACTCGAGCTGAGATCAGAACCTTCCTTTCACAGATTTAGACACAACACCAAAATTTGGCTTCTATCCAAAGAAACGTAAACTGCCTAGCCCTACCTTACTAGCATGCACCAAGACTGTAAATTTGTAAATATGTAATCGGTTTGTACATTTCTGTTGTATTATTCTTGTTGTATTCATCGCAAGCGCCTGGATGCCCTAGGGCCAGGCGGCGCTATACAAATAAACTAAACTGAACAAACTGAACAAAACTCAATCCCTTCCCTGTTAACTCATACCACTGCCACTGAGACTGGTGGCCAGGTCCCCCATGAACCTCATAGGTTCCAGTCCCTATATCTAGTTGACACTCATGCACTCCCAACCCCCTTCAGCACTGCCCTTGTGGGTCTACCACCTGGCGGCTGTGTACCCCACTCTTGAGACTCCTCTGCACCAGCGGTTAGCCAGTGGTCCCCCACCTCGGCATCCCTTGGCACTTTACCTGTGGGCTCCTATCAGAAGTTGGCAATCCCTACTACCCCTTCCATTCATGCCCTTCTCTTACTGCACAATGCATATGTGCATTTATAGCAGCAGTGTGTACAATTTTCTTGTATAAGTAAGGGAAATGCAGATGCAAAAGATGTCTAGAACATTCTTAAGTGGAAGTTGGTGTGTGAACATATAATATATTCGTAGGGTTATAAGTAGAGTTTTTGTAAGCGTATGGTGGATAGATGTATGACTGTTTGAAACCAGGCAATGAGGGAGTTTTACAAACATAACAGTAAAAAGGATAGAAGGGCTGTCCTGTGCAATAGTGTGCACCTGCAATCTGGGTCTTTTAATGATGCATGGCCTGGAAAGGGGAGTGCAGAGACCAAAAATTGTTTCTGTGCTTTTTTCTTTTTCTCTAGTATACAAAATGCTAATGGTAATGTTGGAGAATTGTATTTAGTGTAACTACCTTACTGAAAAATATAAAGTAGAACGAGTCTATACGATTATTTTTTTTTAGTTCTATTTTTTAACTATGAATGGTGGTTCCTAAAGGAACCTTGTTTGAGTGCTTTTTGATTTTGTATTTATTATTTTTTTTTGTTGCAGGAGTGGCTATGAAGTAAGGGGGGAGGTACATGAGGGAAGGGGAACTAACCATAGATGTGGTGGGGCAGGTGGACAGGCAAAGATGTTGGGCATGCATTAAATTTAAGTCAGGGGCAGTGTTTCTCATGCTCCTTGACTACAGCCTCAAAAGCACTTTGAAACTGCTCCCCTCTGCAGAGTGGTGTGATGCAGTATACACAGACTACTGTTGTCTTGGATAGATATGGATGAAAAGACTATTTTATGGCTTGCAAGGTAGCTCGTGGGTTTTTGTGTCCCACAGGAGAAGTCTGTGTGGTGGCAGTAGCTGTTGAGGTAGATGAGGTAGAGGAAGACAGCCTACTACTTTCTGAGAAAAGAACGGCCTTTCTAAGTGTATCCTGGTAGTTGGATTTGATGTGGCATCACATGGAGGTGGTCCTGTAAGAGTAGTGCCCAGGTTGTCCACGACTGAGTACAATGTTGCACCCAGTGCATTTAACCTTCGAACACTTAACCTTCACTACATCTGCAAATGTGGTAAAAAACTGCCACGCACATGATTCTCTCTGGGTGCTATAGGTAGGCATTTTCTCTATCTCATCTTCCTGGTCCTGTTGATTGTTTTGTGCATGGTTGTGCTTGTTCTGTTGTGGACGTCCTCCAGTTGGTGGTGATAGTTCCTGGGGAGGAGGGATGGCCATGGCCGATTCCATTTTTGAAGTTAAATAGTAGTTGTACTGATATTGTGCCAAGCATGTACTTTCTTTCAGATTGTAGATGGAAAATAAGTAACAATAGGTGTAGAAGCTTTGCAAGGTTACTTTTTCATCTTGAAACTTCCTAAATCAGCTGAAAAATGCAGTTTTTGAACTGTGCGAAGCACGGACCCATTCGCGAAGTGCAGACCAGTTCGTGAATAAGTCATCAAGCTGCGTGCGCGAGGTCATGTGACACTGTCCGAACAGTCCGCGGTGGCAGTGCTAAAAAGTTGCAGAAAGTTAATAGAAGTGTTGGCAATGTTGATTGGAGGTGGGGGATTGCACAGATTTTACTTGAAATGTTTGGGATTGGCTAAAAATGCCGGTATATTGGGGGTATGTACACTATTAGGAAATTATAGTACATTATGGTGCACTGGTAAAAACCTATGAAGTTTGCAGAAAAAAATTGTTAAAGGGACGTTATGGTTAAGTTGCACTAATAAAAACCCATGAAATTCAGTGAACAAACTTTGCTAGAGGGATGTTATGGTTACAAGTAAAACCCCAGAAATTTGCCAGAAATAGTAAGCTAAGCAACCATAACTCGCACCACCACTGCATTGCTAAGACTAACACCCAGGACATCAAAGATGACATCACATATGAAGTTAATTTTGATGAAAAGTCCCTACAACGGGTTGTGTTTATAATGTTGGTAACAAGATGTCAGTGGTGATCAGGAGACCTATCATGAATTACTTAATCTGTTAAAGAATGTACTCATCTAAACACAACATTATATTGGAGTGTTGTTGTCAATACAGGAACCTAACCATACACACATATAGGCAATGACCACAGTATGCACTATAGAACTACAATATTTTTAATCTGGTAATTTTGGATAGTGAAATATGAATGCTACCTTAGAGTTTTCAGTAATGTTAAATGTGGAATAAATAGCTAACTATTCAAGACATAGTACACACTTGTGTTAGTGCAAACAATACTTATAAAGACCCTTAATGCATACAAATCAGAGACACAAACAGGGAAACTAAAGTAAGGAAGAAAGCAACAACATCACCAGAATAAATTTCAATAACATTAAAGGCTATCTTCATGTATACAAATCAATTGTGTGTTTGAGGCCTACTTATTACCCTGTGTATGTGCACCATGAGCTGAGACCAAACCCCAAGAAAAGTACTTTTAGAACATGTGTCAAGGTTAACGTCTAGATATATAGCACCTTTTGAATTTCTTTATTCTGACAGTCAGTGAACAAAAACAAGTGGCCTAGCTATGTGATGTCATCAATGAAATGTGTGATGTCATCTTTGATGTCCTGGGTGTTAGTAGCTTAGCTTACCATAACTGGTGAATTTCTGTTTGTTTATGGTTTTACTTGTAAGTATAACATCCCTTTAACAAAGTTGCACTAAAGAAAACCCATGGAATTCAGTGAAAAAACCTCTGCAGGCCATACAAACCACTGTCGACCCTTACCTTTCAAGGGTCACAGTGCTATGCATATAATGTGAAGCACCGGTCTGTAGGGGGAGCAGTTTTGAGGCTGCGGTCAAGGAGCATGAGAAACACCGCCACCTACCTTATTAAGGCTTGCCCAACATCTTCTTCTCTCCACCTGCCCCTTTGCCCCATGGTTGGTGATTCTTCCCCCTTCCCTCCCATACCTTCGCTTTCCTGAGCAAAAATGCAAAAAAATACAACAAAAAAAGGTTATTTTAGGATCCACCTTTTACAGTTAAATAATAGAAGTGAGGGGAAAAAAACAGGCTGCCGCGCAACCCGCATAGTCCGCGGACAGCGCGGCATCTGTGGACAAGCACAAAATTCGGGCCTTGGGACAGTTGTGATCAAGTTTTTCTGCTCAAAAAGGTGGCTCAAAAGAAAAGTTTATGTTTGTTTTGCCTTTTATATGTATTTTTTTTATTTTTGCTTTTACAAACTGAAGAAAAAAACATTTCACTGATTTTTATTATTTCATCTCACTTTCACAGAAGCTGCTTCAAAGCATTTTGAATGTTTTGCACAAAAATCTGATTACCCACATCAGTTAAATGGACTCCATCTCACCGAAAAATTTTGGCACTATGAAATTTAATTTTCTCATTATGGAACAATGCCATGCCAATATCGTGAACAAAAGCAGACACAGCTTTATTGATGCTGTGCCTTGTTTTTCCATTTGCGGACTGAATGAACTGGAACGGATCCACATCTGTTTCTGGGCAATTCGAGGAAACATTATTTCAGAATTAGGAAACATTTCCTTTAACTGTCCCAATGTCTCCTCCATTGCAAACTGCAATGAGATTCCAGTCATGTTCCCCAAACTGTTCCCACTACAATTAATGATAATAATGTCCTGATGCTTCAATTGAACCATATTTGCACAAAAAGGGAGCAGGTCCATCCACTTCATGCCACGTACTCTGTACCAGAACACTTCAAATATAGGAAATCCAGGATATTTGGCTATTCCACAATGCTCAGCATACACTTTCACCCAGTGGACCCAAGAGTCCTCAAAATCCAAAATGTTGCCTGCTGAAAGACATTGCCATTGCCATTTTCCACCCTCTGACAACTTCTACTAACAATACTCCTGGTACCCTCTCTTCTTCTACACCACACCCAGGAAACCTGATAGGCTGATCCTCAGATGTCCTCAAACCCCACGACTGTCCCTGGCTTGTCCTCTCCCCTCTCTATGCCAGGCAGCACCAATAGATCCAAATGTGGCACATGCGATCCACGGAATAACGTGGTGTCCGCGGTCACGTCTTCCAATTGAACGGGGCGGGGTGGGAAATGAAACACAATGTAAGTTATTTAATCTTTAGTGGTGACTCTGAAAATAACCTTTTTTGGGGGGTTGTTTGTAAACAAACACCTGTTTTTCTTGTTTTTCCTTTCATGTAATTTCTTCCTTACAGGACCCTCTTCAATGCATTCCTTACATTATGAAGGAAAATGGCATTTCCAACATGTGTATATTGAATTGCATCTGGACAAAAAATATTTACACCCTGAGAATTGATATTATCATTCTCAAAATATGACAATCCTGAAGCATACAAAAAAGCAGAAACACCTGTATTGACAATCCGTCTTGATTTTTCAATTTGAGGACTAGAAAGTGTGTTGGACATCTTCATGTGTGTCTCTGATTTATTTCCCCAAAAATAATCTGAGTAGCAGGAAACAGTTGCATTAGCCTTTTTAAATAAATCCTTCAGCGGAACTTGCAAAGACACTGGAGTCAAAAGCCCAAACTGTCCCCTCCACAATGGACAATCACAATAACTGGATATTTGGGATCCATATTCTCACAAAATGAAAGCAAGCTTGTCCGGTTTGAGCTGCAAACCGCATGCCAGGAAACATCTACTTCTGCTAATCCAATCTTTCCAAGGACGCGTTGATTATCAGCATATACCTCCAATGACTGAATTGAAGAGTCCCCCACAATCCACACATTCTGCCTTCTCAAACACATCACCATAGCCTTTATCACTGCTCTCACAACACCTGAAAATACAAATCCTACTACCCTCTCTTCCTGTAGACCCAACCGAGAAAACCTTATTGGATACTCCCCACAGTCCCCTTTCCATGCCAAGCTGCCACAAAAGGCGCTGCCATAGCATGTGCCGCGCGTGGACTACTGCAGTGTCCGCTGACCCGCTAACAGAGGGGCAGCCCTCCTACCCTTTCCACTTTCATGTTCTTAACACTCCCTCATTGGCTGCTGAAGACGCCTGTCCCAACATGACACAAATAAAATAAAGGACGCACCCCAGTAGTGAATGAAACCATGAGATGGATTGCAAGATGAACAAAGTTTATATCAATAAAGATGTGCACGCAGAGAACTCTATTACCCAGAGAGCCCTCTGTCAAACAATACATAGGCAGCACCTTTTGAACCAAAAAAATGTTGTGAGTGACGTCATGAGATACTGTACAATATGATAATTTCAGTTGATCATTCCACATGGTCCCATATGTAGTGAAGGTGAAGTCGGCCTCCAATTGGTTGCTGTGGCTGGGGAGGTTCAGTTGGCACGTGGGTCCGCTATGCTCATCTTCACAGGGTGAAGGTTAGGCTTGGATCACAAGATGTCACACTTCTAACTAATCTACACTACACAATGACCATTGGCATGCAAAGAATAATGTTAGACATTAAATCATTATTAAGATGTAGGAGGCTATAAAATATAGACCAATATATACACATTCTAACCCATGCTTTTGTGGGGACAAGGGTATCTTTTGCCCTTCTCCCAGGTGCCTTATCTTACAGAGCCTCTTCTGTGATGTATTCTCCGTGGTGCCTCACAATTCAAACAAAATGGATGGATGGATGTTAGTCTAAAGGAGGATATACAATCACACGCCATTAGGTATATGATGGGCAATTTAGGGTGGTCGGGGCGAAGCGTCTTCCAGCAGTTACTTCAAGGAGAGAGTGAGGAATGCAGGGAAAAGGATCTGTATGCTGTAACTTCCAAAGGTGGGGGTTGAGGTGGCAGAGGCAGGTTTGTGGAGACATATGAGCATGCAGGCCAGGGTTTGCTATGGTCACACGTAGGGCAACAAGCTCAGAGGTAGAGAAAGAAGGATACTGGATATTTGCAACAATACATGGCTAGGCACTTCCATGAGAAATGGGTCTGTGAGGAGCTGCTAAGAGGAGGAGAGGGAGGTTGGGCTCTCTGTGCACTGCACTAGACAGAGGGAGAAATTACTTTTGAGAAATCATAACAGGGCCTAGACAAAGATGGCATTTTAGGGTGGCACAGAATGGAGTCTGTGCGTCTCACCAAATGGCTTTGTTTATCGTGTTTTTGGTGATTACATTAAGGCCAATTTACTAGAATCCAACAAACAAACGTGGGGACGTCTCCCTCAATTTGGCTAAACATCACATCCATTTCATGCGGTAATGTCAGGGGGTTCTGTAAAGACCTTTCCTCCCTTACATTGCCACTTTTCATTACGAATATCTTTGACCAATGTTTCTGAGTTCTTCTGCTTTCTTTTTTTGCTGCATCCCACACTGGAATCCCTTTTATTGGCATCCATGCATGGCACACATGTCTCCAGCTTTCACTCCTTCTAGCATATTCTTCAGGAGCGCATGTCATATAGATACAACCCCCATCCCCAGCCAGGTACACCCATACCTCCGAATCTAAGTCATTTGACCGCGGCTGAAACTACTGTGGCCGAAACGTTTGCATGAGAAAAGTGCGAATTACCAAACGTTTGCACCTTTCTCATGATGTGAACACACAAACATACTCACACCCACACACACAACACACCCATAACACCACCCCACCCACACCCTCAGCACAACCCCACCCACACCCCCAACATAAACAAACCCCTCTTACCTTCATATTCACGCTGGGTTCCTGCAGCGCCAGTTCCCTTTCACTTCCGTGATCGCAAACCGGCACCACATGGTCCTTTTCTTTTCTTTTCTTTTCTTTTCTTTTCTTTTTTAAACGGAAGGCTGCAGCGGTATCCCCCACATTGCCACGCTCACTATACTTCATGTTACAGTGAGCAGGGGGATGCGGGGGACACCCCTGCAGCCCCTGATTATTTATTTTTTAAACAGAAGGCTGCAGGGGTGTTCCCCACAACCCCCGCTCACTATACCATGAAATATAGTGAGCGGGGCAATGCGGGGGACACCCCCGCAGCCCCTGTTTTTTTTTACAATGCTACAACCAAAGGTTTGAACTTTTGGTGTTCGAACCTTTGGTGGTAGCATTTTTAGAACTTTTGGTCATTGCAACCATTTTTTGTCATTAAAATTGTCCTATACCATACCTCCTATGGTTCTCTAAGTCCTGGGGTTCATCAATGGTTGTATGCCACATATTAGCCACTATAGCTCCCGTATCATACAATGCTGTCATGCTGTATTTGGGCTGGTTATGTTCACCTGTTTGTATTTGTGCTTCCCTAGTATCGTGAGGCACCTTATTTGGATTACCCACTGTCACCATCATCATAGCGCTACAAGAGGATTGCTTTAGCACAGCATTAAACCCCTACCTGGCACACACAGAAAATCATCAGCAGGAAAGCGATGATGGGGACCAGTAGTTTCATTGCAATCCCGAACCATGATGGTACCCAGTCGAACACTGTGTCGAACCAGTCACTGGGATGTACTCCTCCTTCCTTCTTCATTCTCACCCGAGGTCATAAACAGCAGCAATCACAAGTGATAGTGTCCCATTGTCAGCATCTGAAGAAGGTATAAAAGTGCAACATGCGCTCCCGATTATTCGGCAAACCCTGCCATCCATTGCTGTGAGGTGGTGCAGGACATAGTGGTTCTGCATTGTCATCAACCGCATGGCTCGGAGTGCCACCTTGATGATGTTGAACCCCTCTTCAGTATCATTGGCCAATTGGATCAGCTCCATCTTACTATCTGCAACCATTTGGCATTTGCTCGAGCTTGGATGCTTGGTATGAGTGATGCAAAGAACGTCTCTGCTGAGTTAAATAACTTATATTGAACAGGTATCTGCGCCAGGTGGTTGGAAGAATCACGAGAGAGGTAGATGGATGCTCTCTTTTTGCACGATACCTGATCTTGCAGCTGGTGTTCTGTTAATATTTTCTGAATGGGGGTTCTTTTTTTATCGACTGGGGTGCCGAGGACAGTCTGGTGGGCACCCCACCCATGGAAATGGCTCTCCGGGATCACCATCAGGGCAGAATGCAGCAATGCCAGAGCACAATTGCCACTCCATGATTGTGGGATATGCAAATATGCCTGGTTACCACACACCCAATATTTGTCCATCAAAGCAGCAGTTCCTTTGTGCACATCAAGTGTTCTATTGCAATGTTTGTTTGATCCGAGGGCCACTTTCCCTTCTCACTGAAAGCAAAGTTTGAATGTGTTTTCATGCTGAATTTTGATTGGTTTCTCGAGTCTCGAGAGCTGTGACCCAGGTAAGCTTTGTGATCTGTTTTGGCCACTTTCCTGCACATGTATATTCCATCCACTTCAGTCTCGTGTCTGTCTGCTCATGTAATGCTTCAGCATTGCACATAACTTTGCATCATGCCATTTGCTTTCAAAAAACATAGTTCGTTTGATTTCGAAAAGCGGCTCCTTGAAACATGTAGCACCTTCTTGCTTCTTTTTTCATTTCATTAACAGGGGAATATGAAAGAGTAAGGTGTGCAAATAACTATGAGTACGATTTATAACTATAAGGAGTACTGTGCACTGGTATGATATCATACCAGTGCACAGCACTCATAGTTATTTGCACACCTTACTCTTTCATATTCCCCTGTCAGACTCTCCTCATCATGGCACTGCTACTTCATGTTCCTCTGGCACTACTGTCTGTGGTGCTACGATGTCATGTGCTTTCCTAACATCAGACAGAAGGATCCAATATTTCAGGCCCTTTACATTCACTGCCATAGCAGTACAACATACCACTTCATAGCGGCCATGAAATCTTGGAGAATTCCATCTCCTGACAAAACTGCAGACGTATACCAGTTCCACTGGCATCAGTTGACTTGCAGGGCTGTCTTCTGCTGCTGTCATTGTGTCTGTTTCATTATTCTGTGGGAAGGATGGTGCTATTTGTTTAGCAATGCTTCTTGCTGCTCGTGTTAGCTGCGTCAAGTACTCTTAAAATTCTTCACCTAGTATCGTTGCTGTTTTATGGGCATCTGACACTCTTCTTACTGGGGAAAGTGGTGGTTGCATGAGTCTACCCATCACTATTCCATGGGTTGACAAGTGGTGGTCTTTGCTTGGCTTTGTGCGGAGTTGGAACAGTGCTAAAGGTAGGCAATACACCCAATTTTTCTTAAGGGAGTGACACAATTTTGATAATCTTCTCTTAAGGAGTCTGTTGATCTTCTCGACAACCATGTTTGCTTGCAGGTGATAAATCGAGCACATTTTATGCTATATTCCTAATAATGCAGTGACTTCTTTGAATAGGTCATTAAGTTCCATTGTCGGAGCGAATGACTTCACATATGCCCCAATGTGGGAACACCTCTCTCACCAGGAATTTTGTAGCACATTTCACGTCCAGGTGTGCATAAGGTCCTGCTTCCACCCAACGTGAAAAGGGGCAGACCACCACTATTAAGTATCTCATTCCATTGCACCTCTCTCTCATGTCCGCCTAATCAATGTGCAGCTCACAGAAAGGTCCAATGGGGCGAGGTAGTGTTCCGCGCAATGTTCAAAGTGTCAATTCCTGAGCTATATGTTTGACATGTTATACATTCAATTGACATTTTGGTGAGATATTCTTGGAGGTTTGGAACAAACCAATCCTCCTGAATGTCTGCTGCTGTGTGCTGGTTTGTTGTACGGGCAGGAAAATGCGATTGTTGGAATGCTATTTGTAATTATTCAACCTTACAAAAGGCAAAAAACTACCCCTTTGGAATACTCCTCTCTCGCAAGGTCAAGGGGTGACCACAAATGTTTATATATCAAGGAGACAGGTTCAATCTTTTTCAAATTTCACTGATCTATATAGATGATCTAATGCAACCCGAACCCTCCCTGTACCTCTAGTCTTGAAAAAATAGACCAAGTACGTGATGCTAATGCTCAGTATCAAAACATTTTTTGAATAATGTTTTACACAGCGATAAAAAACTCCTAAAAATGTTCTGCATGAGTATGACCCAACATCACAACACATGGTAAATATAAAACAAATACAAATCACTGAATTCACATATATATAACCACATACAATGGTAAAACACAGTACAAGACACACACATGGTTTTAACACTTCTTATAACAGATGAGTATAATAACTCAGACCAACACAGATCCCGACAGGTTTCAGTTCTTTGTTGCACTGATTGCACAAACTTTCTTCAGGGGAAGAACTCGATTTTCCTAGTCTCCACCATGCAATCCAGGGCCACACATAGAGATTCCAATGTATTCCTAAAATCAGGGTACAGAGAACAAGGGGGGGGGGAGTATAAATCAAGTGTCACCTTCATCCATCTAAAACGTTAGTATACGCTCATAACATAGCTCAACAATCCAGTATATGTGCTTCTTACTGGGTGAGGTCTACAGGTTACTGTCAACCTAGCCTCTCAATCCCTAAAAAGAAAACCACATACCTCTTTGTATGGTATTAGTAGTGCTGGTGTCTCAATATACCCTTAAATTGCTGTAGACTCCAAACATCAAGTCTGTGTAAATCTCTTCATTGCTTCTAAATAGCCACCAGTCCTGTTCAGTGCTGCAAACAAATGACAACAACTGTAGTTGTATGTCACTACAAGACCACATACAACTGGTGCCCTCACCAAAAACACCACTGTGTACATTTTCACATACCCTCTTATATCCTTAGGTTTGGATTATAACCCCAGATGCCAACCTTTCACCGTGAGTCAAACCGCATTATGTGTAACACCCCACTAAGTGTGGTATTTGCTTATGTATCAACAGTTGGAATCTAATACTATACAACCCATCACCACACTACAAAAATGCTAAAATTGGTACCTCCTATTCAGTATTTTATTGCCCGCAGGTCTTCCACCGTAGTCCTATGGGTTTCCACTAGCAACTGCACCTCCAAAGTCAGGTACCTTTAAAAACAACCATCAACCCTTATAAATTTTACTGGGATCAAACTGCTGCAACTATAGACACGCAAGTGTTTCGCGCTCTGTAAAACAGTCGCCCATTAAGAGCACACATACCATGTTAGGAAGCAGTCACCACAGTCTGATATCTGTGCAGGCACAAGTAAGCACACGGTGCTTTTCACCTTAAAGTGTGGGTATTTACGTGCTCATGTCACTACCCCCAAGGAAGTGCCCAGAAGTGCCTGTTAGCCTGGAGGAAACGCTGCTGGACTATATTCTCTCTATATTAAGGATAAGCCCCGCCCCCGGCTCCCAGAATTCTACAAGAAGGCTGGGCTGCGCGCACCTGCGCGCGCGCACCAAGGAAGTGCCCAGAAGTGCCTGTTAGCCTGGAGGAAACGCTGCTGGACTATATTCTCTCTATATTAAGGATAAGCCCCGCCCCCGGCTCCCAGAATTCTACAAGAAGGCTGGGCTGCGCGCACCTGCGCGCGCGCACCAAGGAAGTGCCCAGAAGTGCCTGTTAGCCTGGAGGAAACGCTGCTGGACTATATTCTCTCTATATTAAGGGTGAGCTTTTTTTAGCTCATACATGGACACATTGACCTCAAATTGTACTTAAAGTAATTGTATTTACCTTAGAAGGTAATATCAGAAGCTAAAAAGCTTTAAATACTTATACATTTCTTTCTTTAGATAAGCCCCGCCCCCGGCTCCCAGAATTCTACAAGAAGGCTGGGCTGCGCGCACCTGCGCGCGCGCACCAAGGAAGTGCCCAGAAGTGCCTGTTAGCCTGGAGGAAACGCTGCTGGACTATATTCTCTCTATATTAAGGGTGAGCTTTTTTTAGCTCATACATGGACACATTGACCTCAAATTGTACTTAAAGTAATTGTATTTACCTTAGAAGGTAATATCAGAAGCTAAAAAGCTTTAAATACTTATACATTTCTTTCTTTAGATAAGCCCCGCCCCCGGCTCCCAGAATTCTACAAGAAGGCTGGGCTGCGCGCACCTGCGCGTGCGCACCAAGGAAGTGCCCAGAAGTGCCTGTTAGCCTGGAGGAAACGCTGCTGGACTATATTCTCTCTATATTAAGGGTGAGCTTTTTTTAGCTCATACATGGACACATTGACCTCAAATTGTACTTAAAGTAATTGTATTTACCTTAGAAGGTAATATCAGAAGCTAAAAAGCTTTAAATACTTATACATTTCTTTCTTTAGATAAGCCCCGCCCCCGGCTCCCAGAATTCTACAAGAAGGCTGGGCTGCGCGCACCTGCGCGCGCGCACCAAGGAAGTGCCCAGAAGTGCCTGTTAGCCTGGAGGAAACGCTGCTGGACTATATTCTCTCTATATTAAGGGTGAGCTTTTTTTAGCTCATACATGGACACATTGACCTCAAATTGTACTTAAAGTAATTGTATTTACCTTAGAAGGTAATATCAGAAGCTAAAAAGCTTTAAATACTTATACATTTCTTTCTTTAGATAAGCCCCGCCCCCGGCTCCCAGAATTCTACAAGAAGGCTGGGCTGCGCGCACCTGCGCGCGCGCACCAAGGAAGTGCCCAGAAGTACCTGTTAGCCTGTTAGCCGGGGGCTGGAGGCTGGAGGCTGCGAGCATTGTTTGCTCGCCGTCTTATCTAAAATGCTGTGAGGTTCTAGTGGGGATTGATCCTTCTCTTGATAACATTCTGCCGTCTGCTTGCTAGTTCTGCCTAAAGGAAGTCAATGCAAATGTATTTGAGAGGTATGTGCTTAAAGTAATTACGGTCTTTTTTGTTAATGTTTGAGTAAATTTCTGAAAATTGTGGCGTCTGAAGTGTTGGAAGCATTCCGCAGACGGGAGCCTGCAGAGAATGCAAGCGGCTAAGTGCTGTGAAAAGTCAACAGCCGTGTGTTATAAAATGGTAATGACTAATGTCCAACGTAGATAATCTCGTAGATGCATGAGTCCTACACATGTGCTTTTGACAATTAATGAAGATTTGTAAAACTACAATGCCGTTTCATGACACAGGCTGCAATCTAAATAACATAAGTTAAGTACCATATAAGTACTGTTTGCTGGGTTTGCCTGACCTCCTGCTCTAATTTCGCTCGGAGGACGGCTGAACCCGTGACACTGTCTTATTGCCTGACCCTATAGGAAGAAGGTATTTTCTCATTGTTGGAAATCTCGCCCCCTGTCTTCGTAACGCCTCTTCCTGGGTCTTTAAAATCTTATCTACCAGTGCACCGCGCGCACTGTCAAGTACCACACAGGTACGGGTTGCTGTTTGCTGTACGAAGTGCAGGGTGTGGGTAAAGGCTATAAAGCAGTAAGACAGTAACCTTCTTGTGGAAATTACATAACGAGAGTGCTGGATGGTTGAGGGTGTAGAAAATAGGACATTTACAAAACCTATTATAAGTGTTGCATGCATTCATCCCTTGCATTAGTGGCTAATAACAGAAACTTCTGATTGTGGTAATAAAGAATGGTGAAAAAGCTAAGGAATGGGAAAAGGTGTCTGAATGGGTCTCCATCATTGTTAGGAGAAGGAAACATGTCGGATGACGAAATAATGCATGACACCATAAATCAAACAAAAAAAAAAGGGAGAACTAATAGTAAGACGTCTAGTGATAAGGATCTAGCATTACCATCAGCAAGTTCAATTATTCCGAACTCATCAGTAGATGAGATGGTAAACTCAAATGAAACACCAAAAATAAAAAAAGCTGTATTGGCCCAAATACATATGGAGAATACGGTAGGGCTTACATATCCTATAAACCCCATATGTAATATACCAATCACTGATAGTTCAATGTTAGGTGCAGTTAGTGAGGAACACAGTGTATTTACTGATGATACCTCTCTAGTTGCACCAGTGGTTCTAGCAGAACTACATAGTAGAGCACAACTATCAAATGGCCCATCAACTCCTGCAGCGAGCTCGCGGGGAGTGAGAGACCAAGTTCATTTCCATGCAGCAATTGCTGCCAATTTGGAACAATTAAAGGAAAAAAGAACTAATGGGAGAGAGGAGGGAGAGAAAGAAAAGAAACAAAATGCAAGCTCTCCTGCTCACGACTTAGTGACCAATCCATTGGAGATAATCTATCCACACTCACCTGTGTTAGGGGCCGATCCTCTTCAAGCCAAACCAATGTTTGATTCAATACGCCAACCGAACTCATCTCTACCACTGTTTCCACTTGAAGATACGCTGGTGGATTTGAATCAACAAGAATTACAAAACTTCCCTGTGCTGGCAAGGATCCTTAACTTGCTTGATAAGGGTCATGAATATACCCATGGTGCAATTGGTGCATTGAGCACGGCAATGTCTGATATTGGTAATAGATTAAGTAGAATGGAAGGATACATGATGGCTCAGGAAAAATGCCACATTTTCTGGGCTGAACAACTTCTCAGAGATAAAGTCACCAATGAGAAAATGGTGGCAGAGACAATGGGTGCGGCAAATAGTAGTGCTATCCCTGCTCAAAAATCACAATTTACCCAAACACAGTTGGGGAGTATAGAAAATGGGTCTGAAGAAATCATGGAGTCCTGTCCATTAGATAAGAACATAGAAAAACTCCCCCCTTATGCAGAAATTGCAAAACTCCAGCACGATAGAATTTTGGTATTAGAACAAATAGTACTAACTGCAAATTTAGCTCCTGATACCATACATGTTGGAGAACAGATGGCACATGGGGATATTCGTGACTCTTTGACATATAGAGGGCCTGATAGCCCCTCGGATCTTACAGACCTTATTGACTTGACTGAAGGAGCCAATGGTGAAGCACCTGAATCAAATAAAAATGATAATGAAGAACCTGTGGCAAATCAAACATTATATTTTATGTCCCGAAAAGCAAAAAAACTTCACGCAAGAGCAAAAAAGAGACAAGCAATTAGAGGAACTCAAGCAACTTCACCTCAGGTGGTGGGCACTACAAATAAAAAAAAAGAGAACAAAAAACAAAAAAAAGGATTGGTGACAGGAGATTTCTTCAAAAAGAATAAAATTAGTGTAAATAAAGTGAAGGATGCACCACCAATTGACCAATTTCAACTAAATAAGGAAAGTCAGGTACACTTGGAGGACAATGACAGTTTAGTAGATGCTAAAGACACTACGAACATATCAACACCTCATCTTATACAAACACAACTTCAACGTTTCTTTGAGAGGATGGATAAGAAAATATCGTCCTTTACTCAATCATCTCAGGGTACTGGGCAGTTGATCAATGATACATCTCAGACCACAGCTTTAGGGTCCAATAAGGACATATTGACTGTACAAAGAGAGGAAAAAGAACCTGTGACACCAAGGGCAGGTGGGCATGTTAACCCACATGTAAATCCATTACAAATAGATGCACACTCTAAAGAGAAATCGGAAACAGAGATTAAGTCACAGGGTAGTTGCAAGGCTAATGGTGGAATTGACTATAAACAACTGTCGCCCGAGATGAAACTGGTGATGGGCTGGACGGTAGACCCAGCAAAGGTTGAAAAACCAAACTTAAACCGCGCATCACTAATGAAGGTATTTCACCAAATTCCAAACCTACGCAACCTGGTATCAAATGACATTGATTGGGTCAGGCTCCCTTATGTTCCAAACTGTAGGATGTTATGCAAATATCAAAATATAATAATTGCATCGCTAATATGGCAACACGTTAAAGATTTCGAATTGTTGGGCTATGAATTGTCGTTGTACGCTTCAATGGAAGAAGCGAGTGGATTTGTTGAATATCAGCCATCATTGTGCCACAATGATTCTAATGTGGAAGGGCGAGAAAGTGAAATTGCAAGAATCCACGAAAAAATAAGGGAACAATCAGAGGCAGTCGCCCAGATGGCCACCACTCTCGCATTGCTTGAGCCACTAATAAAGACTCTAAATAGTGAGCAATCAGGAAAAACAAACCTATAACATGAGCCTTTGAGTATATGTTCATGGAACTGCTGTGGTTTGAAGAACTTGCAGGCATGGTTCCAGAAAATTCATCGGGAGAAATTGCCTGACTTAATTGTGGTACAGGAAACAATGGCACTAGCGGATGTTTACTTAGAAGCATACATGGCATATTGTGCACATGCAGTGAGGGGCAAAACGGGGCGGCCAGCTGGTGGATTGGCGATCTTTGTGAAACACCTATATGCGGTTAAAGTACGGCAATCCTTTACATCTGCTGAAATACTTGCAATAGAAATTAGATCAAGTAACATCGGGTATCCACACATATTATTAACATCTTTATATTGGAATCCGTCTACAACCACTTTAGATACCATACTAGAAAAATTATCGAATGTGATGGCGGCAGTTATAGAAGAATCCCCCAACGTGATGATCATCATAGGTGGTGACTTTAATTGTATCCTTGATAAAAGCAGCGCAGACCGAATGATATTTAACCAGGGTTACATTACACCCTCCGTGGAAAGGGGACAAATCTGGTTAAAATTTTTTGAAC
This sequence comes from Ambystoma mexicanum, assembly GCF_040938575.1. Lineage (NCBI taxonomy): Eukaryota > Metazoa > Chordata > Amphibia > Caudata > Ambystomatidae > Ambystoma > Ambystoma mexicanum. Next base: position 454,144,995 of record NC_090938.1, read on the forward strand.
AATGGGACATGAATATTATACCTTATTCTGTCAAAGAGCCACTATTTACTTGGTCGCGCGGGCCTAAGAAATCCACAATTGATTATATTGTGATGTCTGGACCAATAGCTAACACTACATCCCTGTGCACAATTACACATTCACAATTTAGTGATCACTGCATATTGGAGTGTTACTTTGAATGTCCTCTCCAAAGATATGATGTACTAGTGCCACTTGCACTATTGGAAATAGATCGTCAAGAACTATCAATACGATGGAACACGAGACTATATAGGGAACTTAACTTCCTGGTGAATAGGGACATGGTTAAAATGAATCCACAGTTCTTGAGTACAGGAGAGGCTAATAATCTAGAATCAAAGAATGCTAATATGATACACAACCATATTGAACGGTTAGCAGCGCAAAAAGATAACAACACACAGAAAAAGAAAACCCAAAAGGGATTATATAATGCAGAAATTGCCATTAGGAAAAAAACCAAGAATCGAGAACTGCGCAACTTACTAAAATTTGGGAATGGTAATTTCGGTAGTACATACTATAATGAAAAAAAGGCTATTATGAGTAGCTATAAAAATGACCTAAAACAAATAAAAATGGTAAAATATCAAAAAGTTAATCAGAACATGATATATAACTTATGCCAAAAAAATACAAGAGAAATTTGGGCATTGTTAAGAGATCCCGCAATGATGGAAGGATCGTCTCTGCCTTCGGCTGTCAGCGGTGAAGCCTGGACAGAGGTATATAGTAATAAATATGCGATGCCATCAAAATTTAAAAATATGTATACCGAAGTTAACATGACAGATTTGCCAACTAAATGCCCATGGGGACTAGAAGATATTGAACTGGTTATAATGAACCTAAAGTCATCTAAGGCGGCAGGTCCTGATGGAATTCCACCCTGTGTTCTAAAAGATGACCCTAAGTTGTGGGCGGCTATTACACTGAGAAGCATAGAGTGTGTGCTGAAAACTAAGAGAGTACCGACATCATGGCTGTCGGCGATTGTGATCCCCATTCACAAAAAAGGGCCACTAAATGATCCAGCAAATTTTAGACCGGTGGCACTTATAGATGTAACAGCGAAAGTGTTTGCTGCTCTTATTCTAAAAGATTTAAATGTATTCATCACAAAAAAAGAAATTCTATCCCGTTTCCAAACTGGATTCAGGAAAGGGATGGGGACACAGTTAAATGCGACTGTTCTGGCTCACTTACTAAAGCTAACGAGGGTAAAAAATCATGGACCGATTTACATGGCTTTGCTCGATATATCAGGAGCATTTGACTCAGTGATTAGGCAGATACTATGGAAAAGAATGAAAGAACACAATATACCAGCACAAATTATAGCAATGATTGCATTACTCCATACGAACACGACTTATAGGATAAAGATAGATCAAAATGGATCGCTTACTTCTCCAATTAAAACATATATTGGCGTGAAACAAGGATGTAATTTGGCTGCCACATTATTCAATCTGTATCTAAGAGAAATTGGTGCAATATGGTCAGGATGTAATGCCTTTTCAGTAAAATTGGGTTTACTCCGCTTGGATTGGATGGCATTTGCGGATGACTTGATACTATTTGATCCTACTCCTTTTGGCCTTCAAAACAAAATGACATGCTTGGCAGAATTTTGCGCTAATCACAACTTGAAAATAAACACAAAGAAATCAAACATCATGGTCTTTACAAATAAAAAAAAGACTATTCGGTATAATTGGAACATTGATGGGTTATGTATACCAAGGGCACTGGGCCTGATTTATTTGGGGTATAATTTAACAAATGCTGACTCAATCGCAAAATGGCAGTCGGAAATTAGCACAAAAGCACTGCCACTTATCTCTCAAATGAAACTAATATATAAGAAATTTTGTCAATTCTCATTGATACCACTGATTGATTATTATATTCTTAAAGTGGAACCAATACTCATTTATGGGTTAGATTTATGTACTCTTGAAATTGGCAAAATCCTTAATAAAGTACAAGGAAAAATATGGAAACAAGTATTGCGATTACCGATGTCATTGCCCAACGTGATAATTATTCATGAATTAGGGTTAAACTCACTAGCCTCAAATTATTTGTGGCGCAAAATTGCCAGTTATGCAAAGATGTTAGACCCAGTACCAAATTCATTGTATGTAGATCTGGGTGAAATGTTAAAACTGGGAAATCCTAAATGGATAGTAGATGCAGGACAACAATGTATAATAGCGATGGAAAGATTTGCAATGAACTCAGTGGACTTAATCACACGACCACAAACAGTGAAGTTAAAACTACGTGAATTTGATTGGGCAGATACAGCCGACAAAATTGGGTCCTATAAATTGTATAGAGAATATGCAAAATTCCGTCATCCCAGAAAACCAGTACTGGGATATATCATGCAGATACCTGGTCAAAAGTTTAGAGAGAACTATATGCGTTTTAGATTCAATCTTTTTAGAACGAGAGAGAGGATTAAAAACTGGAATCAGATGGTATCAGTTTATGTAGAAGGTTGCAGATTTTGCAATGTAACAACAATTGAGACCTTGAAACATCTGGTCATTTACTGCCCCTATTTTTCCATGCAGAGGCAACTTTTTCTGGGAAAATATCTGAATGAATCTAATAACCATGACCTTGAATTATTATGGATCCAATGTATGTGGGGAGTAAGGAAATCATTGATTGCTGATCTGCATTATTTCTTGATTGTCATCGAAAGTAAACTGGAAAGAGAAGCGGATAATGAGATGATGATAATGATGTGATTGGGCCTCAATGTTAACTGCTACCTAATTGTTCTCTGTGATAACATTTCTTTTCTTCTGCTCTGTTTTTATTATTACGTAAATGAAATTGTTATACTAGAGCAACATGAATATGGTTGGATTTATGTAATTTTTATGTGATCTTATAAAATTTAGTTGTTGTAAAGATTTTATTGAAAAACAACACAATAAAGTTTAAAAAAAAAAAAAAAAAAAAAAAACTACCCTTCAACCTTCAATGTCTCACTTGTTTTTTTGATTTCATAAAAAGATCAATTACTTATGCATTTCAATGAATGAAAAATAGAAGCATGAATATTTCTAAACAATTAACATTTAGACATAACGGACCGACACACTTTGCCAACAACGTTGAACATCTAAAACATGAAACCTTTAAATCTGTCCCATATACCCCAGCACCTTGTTAATTAAAAATCTGTTTCCCTGCACACAGTCAACACTCACTTTACCTCTGTCCCTTCTGGGCCTTCCTCCAAAAGATTATAGATAACTACAAGAAGAACTGCTGCTATTTTCCCAAGCTCTCTAAATATATGATGCTTCTACTCTATACTTTTTTCCACTTCTATTCCTGCACTGGTTGGGACAGTGCTATGCAGTGCCTCGTTCCAGCCCCTGTTGGAGCTGGGTGCCTACATCTCATCTTATTTCATCACCTCATTCATATAAATTCCTAATGGCCATAGAAGAAAGAAAGAAAAACCTCTATTTACTTGCATGCAGCACAATCCATAATGCTATTCCCTTAATTAAATCTGCTCAATACCCTTCATATTTCCCACTTGTAATTCTTCTTGCAATCAATACTCACATGTCTGTGGTATTCCGAGTGCCTCCGTTTGCGGTCTATCCAGAAGGGTGGCCTCCCCGTGGTGGGCCCTGCCCGGCTGCAGTGATCAGTTGGGTATTTGCAAAGCCGGGACCCACAGAACCTGCTTAGGAGCGTACTCTTTTTGTAGAAGTCTGCCAGTTGTAGGTGGTGTTTGGCCCTCCTGGGGAAGCCCCGGATCTCGCTGCAGTATGGGAGCGTGAAGAAATATCACGTCGGACAGGTCACCACTTTGAGGCACCTGGACCCAACATGACATAAATAAAACCAGTAGGGAATGAGACCAGGAGATGGATTGCAATTTGAACACAGCTTATATCAATAAAGATGTGCACGCAGAGAACTCTGCTGCCCGAAGAGTGCTCTGCCAAACAATACATGGACAGCACCTTTTGAACCAAAGAATAGTCCTGTGTGACGCCATGACATACAGTACAATATGATAATTTCAGTTGGTAAGCCCGCACGGTCCCATATGGAGTGTAGGTGAAGTCGGTCTCCAATTGGTTGCTGTGGCTGGGGCGGTTCAGTTGGAATATGGGTCAGCTGGGCTCATCTTCACAGGGTGAACGTCAGGCTTGGATCACAAGATGTCACACTCCTAACTAATCCAAACTACACAATGACCATTGGCATGCAAAGAATAATGTTAGACTTGAAATCATTATTTAGATGGAGGAGGCTATGAAATATAGATCAATATATACACATTCTAAAGCATGCTTTTATGGGGGCAAGGGTATCTTTGTCCCTTGTCCCAGGTGCCTTACATTACAGAGTCTCTTCTGTGATTTATTCTCCCTGGTGCCTCACGATTCAAACAAAATAGATGGATGGATGTTAGTCTAAAGGAGGATATACGTAGCACGGGATTTGGTGTATGATATGCAATTGAGGGTGGTCTGAGGCGAAGGGTATTCCAGCAGTTACTTCAATGAGAGAGTAATCAATGCTGGCATAGGGTCTGTAAGCTGTAACTTCCAAAGGTGGGGGTGGAGGTGGTACAGGCAGGTTTGTGGAGACAGATGGGCATGCAGGCCAGGGTTTGCTCCGGTCACAGGAATGGCAATGAGCGCAGAGGAAGAGAGAGAAGGATACTGGATATTTGCAACAATACATGGCTTGGCGCTTACGTGAGAAATGGGTCAGTGCGGAGCTGCCAAGAGAGGGGAGGCTGGGCTCTCTGTTCGCGGCGCTAGAAAGAGGGAGAGATGGCTTTTGAGAAATCATAACAGGGCCTGGACAAAGATGGCGTTTTAGGGTGGCACAACATGGAGTCTATACGTCTCACCAAATGGCTTTGTTGATCGTGTTTTTGGTGATTACATTAAGGCCAAATTAATAGAATCCAACAAACAAACGTGCGGATGTCTCCCTCAATTTGGGTAAACACAAGATCCATTTCATGTGGGAATGTCAGGGGGGTCTGTAAAGACCGTTCCTACCTTATACTGCTTTCAAAGAGTCACACATCCATACAGCAATCACATCTAAAACCTCTACACCTAAGCCTGTCATCTCTCTTCAACACTTCATATGTATATGTGAACTCTAAGAGTACATATCTAATATTAATAAATGGCATCTGCATCAAAAACGACCATGCAACTGGCCAATATTTCTATTTCCAGATTCAGCAAGATCTGCATCTAAGAAAACATAGTACAGGTATGACTATATTTCAAAAAATGTTTTCTTGAATTCTTTCACAAATATACACATACACAGTGTTCCTGCTACTAACCATTACGCATTTTTTTTAACAACTCTAGCAAATGCCATGCAGTGCAGAATTCATCACCTGCTCACATGAAGCAGCAAACAATTACAATGCTCAGCATTTCAAAATGTTTCTTTTTACAAGTATTTTGATGAAAGTAAAAAAATGCATATGTGCATGCATAGCAGCACTGTCTCACTGTTCCATAAAATAAGGGAACACCAAATGAAATAGACGTGAACACCATTTTGAAATGTTGCTTAGTGTCTCACAGCTAAATATCTTGGCAGCACATGCATAAATCCGAACATCGCCCATTCCAATGTATAGGTTCTTCTTAAATGTAAAGGAAAAGACATGACTAAACTTCACATTTCAAAACTGTGACATGTATTCTAAATAAACATATTTAATGCTATGCTTTTCTAAATATTTTTGGAAGCCTTTTTAAGAAAGTAAAAAAATGCATATCTGTATTTCCAACAGCAGTATGTCCCTTTTTCATAAAACAAAGCAAAAGCACAAACAATTAATGCGTACACCTATTGTAATTACTGCTCAGTGTGTGCAAGTTTAATATATTAACAGTACATGCATACTTCCTAACGGAACCCATTCCAATCTTCAGCAGTTTATGCAGAACTACTTTTTTCTCTACATTCTGTGATTTGTACTCCAACTTTCATAATGGTAAAAGTGGAACTACAAGTCCCATAATGCAGACAGAAACTCTATGACTATATAAACACCTATAGAATATAATGCATCATGTTGGCAAGTAATCACATACTCGTAACACATTAAACATATACACACCAACTGCCATTTACCATATAAAGTGTACTACAAATCTTTTTCATCAACTTTTCTTCGCTTTTACAAACTTTTACAGAGCTTCTGCACATGAAGATACACATTTCTTAAATTTCAAATAAATGCTCCTAAATGCAACCATTTTTAACCGTCCAGCAATTTTATTAACTTTTTAACCACCACTCTTCCTTCCATTACAAATATAACCCTTCCTTCCTAACAGTACTTAACCATTACCAAATATACCCAGTAACTTTCTTTTACAATTACAGGAAAGAAACACATCACTGCAATCAAGAACCAAAAAACGAATACCCTTCGCATCTGACAAAGTAAGTACATTATTGGACCAGGTATATGTGTGTTATTATAGCAACAAAGTGCCACTATATATATTAATCCAGGCTGCATTTTTCAAACCAACATTTCTTTCACTCTAGCCTATTATAGTCCACCATACAAATTCCTGATTTTCCCATCTACACACCACCATTGCAACACCCACTCTAATCCTCAAAAAAGCACAATCACCAAATAGATTCCATTGCACTACCACTACCTACCTCACTAACCTAACACCATCACACCTCTGTACACTCGAATTCCCACAACCTTTCCAAACACACCCAAAATACCACCTCACAATCAATCAGTACTCATCTCTACAATCACACCCACACACCCATGCATATACATTGCACATCTTCCCAATACAACCTTTCTCTTTTCCCAACAGACACAACAAAATGCCGACTAAACAGCAACTCGGAAGAACAGAAAGAAACATTTGAGCAGATACGGCTCAAAGAAAACCACATAGTCATCCACCTCTAAAACTATTTATAGAAAACCTTAAAACAAAAAAGCTAGTAACCTCATTCATCAAGACTACACCAACGACGACTAAAGAAGGCAAGGCCACTCTCGAAAAACAAAAAGTAAAACATTATGTACAAAGAAAAACGCACCCACTAATGAACCCAATCCTCTATCTGCCAGTGTTAATGGTAAATCAATCCAAATGATGTTTCAAAAAATGTTCCACCGTAGAGTTATTCACAAGCTTATAAAAACATCTGAAAAGTCACAATCTTCCCTTAAAAACTGCTGTAGGAGAGTAATCCAGCAAGCTATGATCAACAGCATTTTTCTACTAAAGAGAACATTGTTTATATTGATTTCAAAAAGAATGAAACCACTAACTAAATGAATCACTAAATTACAACAAGTACTTCTAAACATGTGCAGTGTCAACATAGAGACCTTTTCAAACTTCTGTGATGGTGAATGGATGCATACAAGCAGCGCAGAACCATACTTCAATCAAGAAGCTCATAAACAAGAACAAAAAAAAACAATTACCATAGACAATGGTGGTCGAGGGTATGAAATGGTGGATCAAACCATTATGGAAGAAGATGCTCTTATTGAAAAAGAAATCTCCAGCAAACATTGAACCAAGTGCTCCTTTCACCCAAACAAACCGTCCAATGTACAAATGGACATGCAGCTCAAAGTGTAATGTACGCCAACACTCCTTTAAATCTATACAGCAATTCCTCAATCACTAGGTAAAATTAAAAGACAAAAGTAAAAAGAAAACTTTACAAACCATAGACTCCTGTCCAGTGTACAGCCACACTGGTCTGCAAGGACATTCATTAGCCTGCACTGTGGGAACTGTGTGTAAAAGCACTTTCCACCACATCAAAATGTTAGCGACACATCATTCCACTATACAGAATCTTGTGCATCGACTATATTATGCGAAAAGTCCTGCTCTAGAACTGCAAAATTTAAATAACAGTCTCCTACATCGAACAGCCAAACAACTCCTTCAAGAAATAGGGCACATCCAATGTAAATACTTTGGAACTGAAGGTGACTTAGAGAATTCTGTACCTTCAGAAAACATTGCCGGATACCTAATAAACACCAACATCCTAATAAACGTATACAAAAAAGAAATAGCTAAGTTTTAAAACACATCTGCTGAAATACCAGACCAAATATGTGTCTGTTCCCGCAGAATGTTTTATAAAAAGAACACAAAAATAGTAGATCTAGCTTACAAAATAAAAGCCAATGAAGAATCCCAATGGTTCCAATTAGCTTTATACCTAACAGCAGAAAGTAAACACAAAATAACGAACCCCTCAAGAGCATTCTTGTACTGCATCACAAAGTTTGACAATAACCAAATGCCCTCATGTGCTATCAACAGCTTAACTTGAATGAGAGCATTATAATACAAACAGTGCACCCATTTCAAGCTATAATACAACTGCAACCAAAAACAGCCAAACTACCTAAATCTGAGCTACTAAAGGTAATCTGTGGCAAAGTAGTATATTTACCATTGGACCTAAAAGAAAATGATCAAAATCTAGGACTACAATGGCCAATAGATTAATCTTTGATTGAATTAGTTAATGGTGTACCAACAAAAGACAAATCGATTTGGCAACAACTAGTTGACTTAAACAAAATTAGACAAGCCCTACAATATATAAAAGAAAAAAAAATAATACTACAAATATATAGTGGAAAACTTAGAAGAAACCACCCACATTATTCAAGAGTCATAAGAAACTGGGCAATTTGAATGTGTAGATCCTTTAACAGCAGCCAGCATCTTAGACCAGTATACCATTCACCCACTGCACTCCAAAGACACAATTGATGATGCATTAGAATAATATCAAATGCATCAAGCCAAAGGATGCCCAATGAGCCTATGGGAAAACAGTGTAGAAACATGTTGTTTTCCTTTACTCTTTCCCACAGGAAAAGGGGGAAGATACGATGAAAGGTCCACACAAATTAGTGCATCAGAATATCCCTCTTTACAAATGTATTCTGAAGCCCCCAGATTCAGGCAAAATGTCGAACACATTTTCCATCTCTTCTTCGAAATTGAACTAGCAACTCTATTTTATGGAGTTGCACACACATTAAAAACAGGCTCTAACTTTTTAAACATATCCGATACCCACCAACTTCAATAAATAAAAGACACAGATGAAGTTTCACAGTCATGTATCACAAATCTCATGGTAAAAAGTAATAAGGGTTCCAACGTCACACTGATGAACATTGTATTCTAAGGAACTTAGGCACGCCCACATGGTGTGTTACTTTAAGGGCCTCATTATGAGTTTGGAGGTAGCCATGGTGCTATTAGTGCCATGGCTGCCTCCAAAATCGTGTCCGGGTTCCTTGAATGAGGAATTACTGGGTCATTCCAACCTTGGAGGACCCAGTAATTCCTCATTCAAAAAACCCATCCCCATTCCAATTTGAGCCCCCATAGGGCTCAATGGAAATGGGGATGGAGCTAATAATGGGCCTGTTAATAACAGCCCGTTATTAGCTCCCTGGTCCCCTTGTGGACGTTCTGAGCGGGTCCCGCAAGGGAACCTCGTAATAGGGTGGAATGGGTTTACCGGCACCAGCACCATTACCGGTGCCGTTAAACCCATTTCGGCCACCTCATAATGAGGCCCCAAGTTGTGCAGAGTATGCATGGGATGACTTGATTTACTTCTTATGCACTGCAACCCAAAATAAAGACAGAATAGACAAACAAATGCCAGGAGAACTCTGTTATCTTGACCCTGTAAACGTATAAAGGTACTTTCACCATCGCTTCATAGTCATGCAGTATTTTAGCTGCAATAAAACTGCCCCTCTGCTCGGAGAAGTGTAAAACTTCTTTTGGAGAAAAGAATATCAATCCAGACGAGCACCACACATCGATTGTGGATGAAAGATGATCCAAGATGATCCAAAATTTGGCCATGATTCAGAAGCCACTGATTTACAATGTATTGAACAATACATCACCTGCGACATCCCTTCAGAAACAACACAAAGTGACCTACATACACAAGTGTTACGCTAACAAAAACATTAATGTGGCAAGTACTACTGATATAGACGTAAAAACAAAGGGAAATACTATACCAAATGTCGCTTTGGATTCCCAGACCAGTGTGGAAAAAAGGACAAGTAAATAGCTTAATGTCTTCTGTTAGACACATCATTGAAAGCAAATCCCCTATAAATACATACAACATTAGAAGGGACAAAGTATCCAAGCACATCAATGATTACAATGCAATCATTGCCCTCTTGTGGAATGCAAACATAGACATGCAATTCATTGCAGACAATTCCACTGCAGTTGCAAGATATGTCACAGCCTATATCTCCAAAGCTGAGAACACAGAGCTAAAGGACCTCTGGGATGACATATCATCTGACAACACACTATCACGGAAATTGTACAGCTTTGGTATACAAATGCTCTCCCATAGAGAATGCAGATCCTACGAAGCTGCAGACCGTTTAACTGGTACAGCCTTATATGGCAAACCTGAGCACATGGTCTGGCTAAACCTTGGACCAGACTCATTCCAAAATAAGAGTACTAAAATCCTACCAAGAGATAGAACACATAGCCATAAATGATCCCAACAGCCAGGAAATTTAAAAGAAAACAATTTACTTGACACATACTACCCAAACAGAAGTACTACTTTGGAAAACATGTGTCTCTACGATATTTCCCAAAACTACACCTACAAAAAAAATGTCACACCAAATGAGACAACTGGAAAATATTCAGTTTCAACTTGTGAAGGAAGCCTAGTGAAGCTAACTAAACCCAGTCTAATTAATTATGTAAAGTTATAATTTAAAACTCCACAACATAGAGAAAGAGTATTACACGGCCCTACTCCACCTTTTTAAACCTTGGTGAAAAGGAAAAGAATATTATTAATTGACTATGAGCCTCATTACCACCCATGCGGAATGGGTTAACGGGTTCCGCTAATGGATGCGGACCCGTTAACACCATTCCACGTGAATATGAGGTTCCCTCGCAGGACCCCGTAAGGACGCCTGGTAAAACCAGACGTCATTACAGGATCCCGCGAGGGGACCAGGGAGCTAACAAAGGTCTGGTCGTAATTGGCCCGTTGTTAGCTCCCTCTCCCATTCCCATTGAGCCCTATGGAGGCTCAAATGGGAATGGGGAATGTCCGGCCCGGGTTCCCTGAGGGAGGAATTACCGGGCCCTCCGAACACAGAATGGCCCGGTAATTCCCCATTCAGGGAACCCGGTAAAGGAGCCCGGTTTGGAGGCAGCCATGGTGCTAATAGCACCATGGCTGCCTCCAAACTCGTACTGAGGCCCCATGACTCAAGTGAAGCTGTTTTTTTAATGAAAGCAGTATAGCAAATTACAATTTCAAATAATACAAATAAATGTTGGACAATGAATGCCAACAAGAGGAAGACATTGAAGCTCAACTACAAAAAGACACTCCTGATGGCAGTCAACCCTCTCTTACAGGAGGCCAAATCCCACTTGGAGAACCATTCATTCTAAATTAAGCAGAAATAGCCATGGTAGAAAATACCATGTATCAATATAAATATTCTGACGAAAACCTTGTCAGTTCTGGTATCTCAGTTAAATGATTAACAACTCACCATGTATCTGGAAGTCACACAAGAAATTGAACATGGTTTTAAACATGAACGTAAAACCTGTGCTTGTAAAAATTATAAACCTCTGCTCCTGTATGTAGGTGGTGAAGCTGTTTCTGGCAAAACATTGCTAATTAAAATAATCAGCACATTTCTACAAAATCTAACAAACAACAACCTTTTGGCTGTAGTAACAGCCCCCAAAGGTTTAGCTGCTAACAACATAGGTGGTGTCACTTTACACTGATTACATCTTCCCCATAGTACACCAAACAAATAAGAATGTTATAAATTGTCAGCAGAAGCTGCAGCTGAAGTACATAGAATTCTAAAACAAATGAAAGTGCTCCTGATAGATGAAGTAAGCATGATGTCCAATCACACGTTGGTTTTAATTCACCTCAGAATGCAAGAAGTCCTCAAAACCAATTATAAGGAACTGTATGGAAGAAAACCTGTTATTGTTTTCGGAGACCTCCAACAGTTGACCCCAGTGAAAGGGCATTTTCAAAACATTAGGACACAAAGAATGCTGTACTGCTCTTGGCAGCATTGAAAATGAAAATCTCTGGCAACATTTCCACTACAAAGAACTAATTCAAAACATGCACCAGTCTGCAGACCTCACATATGCTAACATTTTAAAAAGCATTAGCACTGGGCTGCTTAATAAAGATGCAAAATCCATCTTAAATAGTAGACTAATCCATGAGCTTTGTGGGCAAAACACATCTGCTCCTGATGTCATGGAACAATGAATGCAACAAAATCTAAAATATATGTCCTTTATGCCAATACTTGCAAGCTCTAGTCAATGCAACCTATACTGCATATCAGCTCCACAGACAAACTAGAAGTGCATGGCATGACAGTTCCTATTTGTGAGCAAGCAACATCACGACTAAGTAGCTTTGAAAAATGTATCTCAAACACAGCCAAATAGGAGAAAATATTAACTTTTTGTCTAAACTGCAGATTAATTCTATAACATAAACTTGACGTAGAACAAGGCTTAGTCAATGGATCAATTGGTACAGTTGTTGGCTTCCAGACATATCCGTATGACAACAACTTTCAGTTTATCTATATCCACTTTGACAAATTTGCAGTCGTTAAACAAATTGGCCGAACAATAGAACATTTTCTTCTTTTCAAAGACATGAACGTACGAAGAGAGCAATTTTCTATGTCACTTGCATATGCTGTCACTATTCACAAATCACAAGATCTAACCCTAGATCAAGCATTGATTGACATTAGCAGCACAGTCTGTAAAGAGGGTATGAGTTACGTAGCACTTTCACATCTGTGTACACTCAATGGTCTATTCTTAGTTAACTTTGATGCAAACAAAGTAAATGCTGACATTACTTGCATCCTGGAATACAACATGCTACAGGCACTATACACTCCCATCTAAATATGTACCCTGTACCTCAAAAAAGAAACCTTTTAAAATACAAGTAATAGAAACAGAAGCTATAGCAGATGTCCGAACAATAGCACTTAAAAAACAACAACCAGCTCCTGCATTGAAAATACAACCGCAAAACTATCTAGTGCAAAGTCATGTTCACATCCATCAGAAAAGAAAGACACATATGTCTCTTTTTCACAAAGATCTGCAAGCCCAACTAACGATCCACAAAATGAACTCTGTGGTGCATTTAAATTCACAAACACGACTCGAGTAAATTGTTATGCTAATATGACTATGAATGTTCTCTTTCAATTGCCATCAATTGTCCACAACATTTACTGAAACGGATCGGACCAGTTGTGTTTGCAAATGCTCGTCCTTCACAGAAATGCCACAAATAATCCTGACAACACTTACAGTGTATCAGGTATAAGGCAAGAATTGGACTACTGTGCAGGAATGGTCAAATTGACCATAGACACACAAGAAGATCCACAATAATTCCTAATGTACTTACTACAAGTACTGGAAACCAAAAACATACCTATAAATGAAATCTTCTAGATTTCCTACACGAGGAAACATACATGCACTCTCTGCAACCATGTTTCACAAGACCACATCCCTAAAGAACGATTTATATATGTATCCATACAAAATTGTGAATACATTCCATATATGACATAAATCATGGGATAGTATGTCCTTTTTGAAATTCAGACAATCATTCCCCCATACAAATAAACTCACATAGCCAATATGTCATACTAATGCTTCTAAAATACAATGCAGATGGTACCAAAAATAACAATACGCTTACAGGCTGCACACATGGCCAACTATCTCTTGAAAAGAAAACATTCACAACAGTAGGTATAATATAGCACACTGGTACCACAACTCCTTCAGGGCACTACACTGAATATGTGAAAAAAGATGTTGGTTTGAATGTAACAATACCTCTGTTACCCCAAAACATAGATTACCTGCACATTTAATAAATGCCTACTTAATATTCCTTCAACCCAAATGTAGTCACTAAAATTTAGCACAATTAACAGATACACCAGCAGGTATCATACTACATTAATAATACTGCAAGAACACTTTGCAAAGTCATTCTAGTTAGAATATGCCAACAGGTATCTAACTACTTCCAAAAAATCCCTTCATTGCAAAGCACTTCAAAAACACTATCTGAATTGTTATATCTCAAAACATCTTCTAATCTCTAATGTAGTTACAGTACGCCAACAGGTATGTAACTGTTTAATGCATTCCCTCAATTACAACATACTTCAAACAAGCATACTCTCACCCTTACACTCACATAACTGTAAACGGTTATTTTTATCCAATACAGATTTTTTTCCCACTGACCAAATGATTATCTAAAGTGAAAACAACAACGATGTGTCATACACTAATGTTGTAGCAAACATAGTACTTAAAGTGTACTGTTTATGAGGGTCTAAAAAGAAAATGTATATTAAAAACTGTATACCACTACAGCTGTTTAACTATCATGATTAACCATTGCAATGTTCCACAGAAAAGAAACCACAGAAGGCAGCTTCATGACACTACAACACAAAGTAGCCACAGCTATCTTAATGAACTACATATTCTGTGAACACTATCCTCAATGGTACTAATAAGTACTGTATACAATTCAATTACATAAATCCACCATATAACAAAAACGTTGTACTCCTACTACATTACGTAAAATGACTGTACACATCTTCCTACAAGGTTGATTCTGGCCATACTCCTATTACATTAACTATAATTACAATACACACATTACTACTGTGATGATTGTATCCAGTGCAAATATTCTGGGGGGCATGGTCGCACAAAAATAACTGTATAACAAGTATGTATCATACACCGTCAACTAATAAAACTCAGTCCTGCACCCCTTGCTATCAAAGCGATGTCCGCAGACACCGAAAATGACAGCGGGCCCAGCAGCATTTCCAAAACCTTTTTTCACTTATAAAAACAGCTCTACATTACCTTCATTCTACTTCCCTACCATTTTTATGCCCTCTTCCAGCCATCAAATAACCCTAAATGTCTTTACAAAGCTGCCTGTTCACCGCAATGTTCACAAACTACTGCAGTGTCCAATCAGAACTACGGCACCTGCCGCCTTTTTTAACCTACAAAAAAGCCCCATATCATCTTTTTTCCACTCTTGCACACTTCCCAGCCCTTCTTTCCACCAGCAAATGACCAAAGATGTGTTTTCCAGACTTTTTCCCCACTGCGCTGTCCGCGTTCATCTGCGGTTTTCCACAAATCCAACATGGTGGGCATGTTCCAAAAATCTGACGCACCTCACGCACCATCGAATGAGCAAGTGCTTCTGATGTAAGTGGACGTCACGTCAGCCCCTGTGCCAATCGGAGGCCCATCAGCAGACCGAACAGGGAAGTGAGTCCAGAGACCGAACACAGATATCAGTGCATAGATCCCAACAGTGGCAATAGGACGCACAAAGTATTCCACCCAAAACACGTCCTGCGGACAGCCATCCCATTGGAGAACATGCACAACATCACCATGGGACTGCAACCATGCTTTGCGTGAGCCCTTAGGTCACGGACATGATCCAGACCCTCGAACAGTGGAAAACAGTGGAAAAGTGCAAGGTTCTGCAATCTACGGAGTGTTATTAGGAAATTACACACTTACAAACTCCCCACAATGTGCCATTGCAAATGTATGTGTTTGGTTCAACGATGTAGGCTTCTTTGCCGGATTCAAGTTCTCCGCAGCAGCCCTACAAAAGGTCACACCCCAGAACTGCTCTGCATTCTGTTTGTAGCTTTTCAGAACAGAGTAGCAGCCTACATAGCTGTGAGCTGTAACTGAATTTGGAACAATTTATGCTATGCTACAGTACCTTTGCAAGTAATGGCAACCATGTCAGCCCGGCTCACCATGCACAGTAATGGAGAGAAGTATTAACGTCCCTTCCTGTGAACCACACCTGCGGTACCGATAATCCCCACTATCCCATTCCCATGGGAAGCATGCTGAGAACGGTAGCATGTGGCACGTGCGCTTCCCCAAGTACTGTGAGGGCCGTGCCCCAGTAAAGCTGTAACAGCCGGTCTTCCCTTTCCACTATCTTCTTTCCAGCACCCCCTCATTCAGTACTGATAAATAGACATACACGCATTCACCAATCACAGTTAAGAGCTCTCCATGTAACACTATCAGTTCTGAACAACATTCCTCTGCGTAGACACCACACCCAGAAATGTTATTGTGCAATCCCTTAGTCTCCACAGTTCCATTTCCATGCCCGCCATCCTCAAAAGCCGGATGTGGCTTTCATGCTGTGTGCGGGCATGGGGGAATACATTGCAACCAGGGTAGGGTATTTCGTCTTCAGTGGTTTTTGTTTATGCTTCTAAAGAAACACCCTTATTTTTGTTTTGTATAGGGTTTTCTGTTTTCCTCTCCTCCTCACATTCATACAGTAAACATTTCAATGACTCCTGTATTTGGGCAAACAAAAGAGCATCACCAATGCAGGACAAAGAAATGCCATTTGCATGGAAACACATCACATTTTGAGAATGAATGCTGTCATTTTTGCAAAAGGACATCCCTCAAGCAGACAAAAAAATCACACATGCTTCTGTTGATGAGACCCCTTCCAGCCTCTGGCTGGGAACACCATACATTAGGATAGTCCCATACTCTTCTTGGTGGTCTGGCAGAGAAAACCAGTGGGAAGAAGCCTATTCACTGCCTTCATCAAGCACTTCAGTTGATGGAACAAACGTGAACAAGCCATGTAACCCAAATGCATGCTGCAATAATGCACAACGACAACATGCACTGTAGCAAAACTGGCCACTTGTCTGTAGAGGTCAAGCATAACGCTGAACATGTGGACATGGACAGCGCACCGCAATGTGTCCACTCCTTCCAAACCAAAATCGACATCAACGTGTCTTTCCTGGGTGCAGATCTACCACAAAGGCATCACCTAAAATCAATACAATGCATTTCTCCGTGTCAGCCCTCCTCACTACGCAGAGTAATGAAAAATAGTATTTTTTTTTTTTTTAATTTTTTTTATTAATTAATAGTTGATTTGGTCGCGATCAATCGAGACCTTTCAACTTTAAAAGCAAGTGACAAATCATATATATACAAATTCACAACATTTTACATAAATGTAGTGTATACAGAAAAAGGAAGAAAAAAAATTAAGATTGTTATACAATATGCTTAATCATCACAATGAAGTTTTGGCTTTGCATACATTGGGATTTTGAGCTGATGCAGGTAATTAATCACAGCATATTTTACGGCCTTTCTGTTGGTGTGGAGTAATAGGCCCCATAAGTGTTTTGAGGTCAGGATCTCTTGGGCCAGAAATAGGGGTTTAAAATGAGTACAGCGGGTTGATACTAGTCTATCACACTCAGTGCAGAGATGTTGAAGCGTTTCTGGATGCTGTTCACAGAATCGACAGGGCAAATAGCTGTTGACTCTGTCCCTGCGATTCAACACATTGTTGGTCAACCATAAATTTAGCCTGAATCTCAAGAAACCATTACGGTGACTTGAGTTAGGAGACCTCACCAAGTAGTCAGCGACTGTATTATAACATTTAAGTTCGAATGGGAAGACCTCAACATTTTTATAGTTAGCACAGGCTAGGCGTGTATAAATCCAATCAGCCTCCCAGATTTTTGATCTCGCTTTATCTGGGTTCTCTAGTAATAAGGCTGAATCTATCTGTGCTTTTCCTAGGATAGATTGGATTTTCTGCCGCCATGCTTTCGGAAAGGTGTCCATAGATCTTAGTAGATAGATGGATATGATATTGGTAATCCCTGTTGTGGTTTGATTTAAGAGACATTTGCGATATAAGGCACACAAATTCCACTTGTAGATTGCATATAGTGAGATTAGCCCCAACTCATATCTTACAAGTGGCAATGGTTGTGAGGTTGGTAACTGTAAAATTTGTTTCCAAAACCGACCCTCCCTGGTGGCCCAGTAGGTGTATGACATGATGCAACGGGTCTCGGCACCATATAGAATGACTGGACCCACCTTTTGTTTATAGTACGTGAGGATCGGTAAAAGAGAGAATTTACAGTATCTCGCTTTAATGACTTTAGCTTGTGAGATGCACATTTGCAGTTTATGAAGCCCTTTTTTGTTATACTGATCAGGGGCACACAGATTAGAGATGACCATACCTAAATACACATAGACATTAGTAGCAATGATCTTGCTGTTTTGAAGAGGCCAATAATGCTGAGATATGCTTTGCCTCTTAGTGCCAAATTGGACGACATTTGTCTTGGCAATGTTAATTGTTATACCATTTGCTTTTGTATAGACGTCGAGGGCACCTAATAGTTGACGTAAGCCTTTGGGAGTGTGTGACATTAGGACCATATCATCAGCATAGAGTAGCCATTGAATCTGAACTCCCATGATTCTAGGAGAATCAGATATTACTTTACTAAAATTTTGCTGAATGTCGGAGACAAAGAAATTAAACAGGGCTGAGGCTAGTAAACAGCCCTGTTTCAGGCCTCTAGCTGTGACAATTGGAGGAGTTAATAGGCCATCATTGGTAAGTTTCACTTGAATTGTAGTGTTGGTATATAGTTGGATTATCCATTTTAGAATGTACCATGGACAGTTAACATCAATCAATTTTTTGTATAGGAGCTCTCTTGGCACCGCATCAAATGCCATTTGAAAGTCGATAAAGGCAAGATACAAAGGCTGTTTTTTTTTATAGGCTCGTTGGATGAGACTTGATAAAGTGATGATGTTTATGCCAGTGCCTATCCCTTGCAAAAAACCCGTTTGGAACGGATCTCGTAAATTGCTATTCTCTAGCCATATGGTAAATTGTTTCAAGAGTAATCTGGCAAATAATTTGCCAGGACAATCTAGTAATGCTATTGACCTATATGATTTGGGATTCTCGTGATTACCCTTTTTGTAAATCGGGAGAATGATGGATTTTTTCCAGGTCTCAGGAATTATGCCAGAATTCAACACATGATTGAAAATACGATTAAGGATATCTGCCCATTCGTCAATGTGCTTTTTTAGCATGGCGTTATGCAGCCCATCTGGGCCTACTGCCCGGGACGAGCTCAATTTCAAGATGCATAATTTGATGTCGTCAATATCAAACGTGAGTTCTTTTGATGCCATTGACAAACAAAGATTTAGTTGCATGTCAGGAAAGGGAGAGAGATAAAGTTTCTGAAAGTACGACTGCCATGTCTCAGAGGAAATAGAGTTTATTTGGGCTACATGTTGGGAAATGTCAGATGTACGATTAAGTAGGGCCCAAATACCAGCTGTGGATTTTGTAACTAATTGTTTGAGCATTGTTTTCCCCTCCAGTTCGTACAACTTGACTCTTTTTACTTTGAGCCATTTCTTATACTTTCGTTTGGCTGTTCTTATTTCTTCAGCCATATTTATTTTTTGTAAGTTCCGCAAATATCGAATTTCTCGTCTTAGATCAGATTTTCTATAACGTATTTCTAAATCATGGGCGTGAGTGTGCCGCTGTCTATTCTGCCCATGGCTTGGAATAATTCGAGTAAATATCTGCATGGCAGCTACATAATCTTTAACTACAAGATTACTCTGATACATGGTCTCAAGGTTGTAATTGAGAATTCTCAATTTTTCTTTGTCCCAAGTCAATCTATTTCTCCCATTATTCACGACAGCCCCAATTACATATGTGTTAGACCATTGGGTTGTTTGTGCATAGCCAATCTGTAATGATAGTTTAAGTTTATGATGATCACTTAGATGTGTGTTAAGAACTTCCAGTTTCTGAACTGAGTTAAAATTTTTAGCATTAATATAAATGTAGTCAATTATGGCGTATTGGGCACCTCTTTGCCAGGTTGGCTGGGCGGGGCAGTCGCCTCTCACATTTCCATTTAGCCTCAAGAAGTTGCGCTCAGCCATGATAGATGACCATTTAATTTCATCTTCCGGTAAGGGCAAGGGCCCTTCTGAGATAAGATGTAGATTAAGATCGCCTAATATAAGAATATGTGTTAAGGCAATTTCAATGGCCAATCCATCTAAAATTTCTACAAGTTGCTGAAAAAATTCTTCGGAGGCTAATGTGTTACTACACCAATAGATATTAACAATTGCTATTCTATGGTGAGTATTAGATAGCTTTACTACCTGGAATGAACCGGAAGGAACCTTGCACATGGTTGCCTCTAGTCCACAGGTCTTTTTTACTGCTAGTATAAGCCCTCCTTTAGGTCTACCGTGGGAGCCTTTTTCTGCGGGGGTAAAATGGATAGTATGCGAGTCCCAAATCGGTGGCCTAACAAGCCATGTTTCCTGGAGGGCAACAATGTCACTGTCACTTAGGTCCTTGCTTGGTATAGAATTCAAATGGCTGTGACCTCGTGTATTCCACGAGATCAAAGTTAGAATCTTCGTATCATGGCATAGTTATGCTTGTCTTGTTCGGTTTGTCACTTCCTGTGGCGAAGAGCCATTAGAGGATGATGTGAATATACGTGACATGTGGCCCTGTAATGTTGTAGGACCAGGCATTGTTTCTTGTGATAAAATGAACCCCAGGTCAAATAATGCCATTCTGGCCTGCCACAAGGTCTCCGCTATCAATAAAGATCGAATGTATAAGCGGGCAACAGACAGGTCCGCATGGTTTATAAACTCAATCTGTTCAATATCCAGTGATGAAATAGCTGAGAGGGCCGGAATTTCTGCACAGATGTTGAGGATACTTGACCGATTCAGATCATAGGATTTGAATGGGGCGTCTCGACATTTTATTATAAGGCGATGATAAGATGGGCCTTGTTTCGATTTGGTCTGCGCAGGTCGATCTCTCGACAGTATTGGTGGCCTGCCTGGAGAACGGGCTCTTCTATCTTGGTCAGTGGGAACAATCGCCTCTGGTCCCTGTATAAGGGGTTTGAGCGAAGGAAACCCTTTTTCTGTCAGTTTAGATGGATTCATCTCATTTAACTGGTGGATATAGGCTTCAATAGAGGCTTTGATCTCATCTCGTAGCTCTTGCCGAGAGACTGTAGTTTGATTAGAGATGGGGATAGGGGTGAAAATAGAAGCTTGAGGCTGTTGTAGTACATTTATCTGAGAATTGAGGCCGGCATTACGCTTCAAGTATGCTTCGACAGAGGCTCTGATTTGATCCTCCGTGTTTTTCGGGAAGCTATCTTTTCTTGGCTGGGCATTGTGGGCATCTAGGCTCTGTTCCGGTTGGCCATAGGATTGCGGAGCTCGTCTGTTGTCAGATTTTAAGGGGTGAATCTTAGACTGATCATCCACCGATATGGGGGGCATGGCGTCGCGGGACTCCTGAGTTATGAACTGGGAGGACTTTTTTGGCAGAGACTTCAGGTATAAGTCAATGGATTTCTGTACTTGCAACTGAATCTCCCTCAACATAGGAACACTCTGGAGATCAGGCGATTGGGACACAGACTCCACTGGGGCTGTTACAGCAGCAATTGATGAGACCAGGGGAATTCTGTCAGGGCATTTTAGCTGAGAGTCTTGCTGCTTGCTATTACATTCGACCATCTGTACCAGATCGTCCAATGGTTTATGCGGAACAACCGGCACAACTATGGGAGTCACCTCCGGGTTCATGGTGCTAAGATCAGAAATAGAGACGGTCGACTGATTAATTGATAAATCCTCCTGATTTTTTCGTTTTTTGCCCACTGTTGATCTTGTGGCAGGAGTCTTAGACTTGTCGACTTGAACTTTCCTTCTTTTAATAGACCGTAATGTAGTGGGTTTGGTAGAGGTTATGCCAAATACCTCAAACATATTCTTTTGCTTTAATGGACAGGTGAGTTGGTTTGTCTTTAAGCTTACGGCAGGTGCAGGAACGTCCGCATAAACATTTGGCTCTGGTATAGAGGTAAGCACGGGCGTGGGAGCATTCGTATTACCAGTTGATGGTATCATGGCAGAACCTGCCGTTATCTTAGTGGTACTGTCAAGAGAATTAATATCTTCGATTATAATAGAAGATAGGTCTGTGATCGGTATCGAAGGTAATTTAGGTTGGATTGGGGCCTCTTCTGTTTGTAAAGGCAAATTATTATTGTGTGTCTGTGTACAAACTGCATAGGTGACTTTTGAGCTCAAGAGCTCTTGTGTCTGACTTGAAAAATAGTATTACCACCCCTTCCTGTGACCAACACCCTCAGTACCTGATTGGATAATCCCCACAGTCCCATTTCCATTGGCCCGCATGGTGAGAAGCACAGACTGTAGCACATGTGCTGCCCTGAATACCACGTGGGCTGCGCCCCAGTAAAGCAGGAGCAGTCCTTCTTGACCTTCCGCTATTATTTGTCCAGCACTACCTCATTGGGTACTGTTACACACAAATTCACCAATCACAGGCAAGATGTCAGCATCTAACACTGTCAGTTCTGTGCAACACATCATATGTACCGTTACACTTTCAGACTGCAAGTGTTGTGTGAATCGAAAGCACCTCCAGTACAAACTTCAGTAACACTAACCAAGCCTTTGGCCATGCACCCAAGAGTGTAGCCCTTGCCACACCCACCACAACATAATAGATCCATGATTGCGAACATGCAGCCACATACCACAATCCACAAATGTACCAAAGGAAGGGTGTTATAAAGGGCAAACCATAGCAAACGCAATTGGTCACATATGGCTCACTCATGTTCAACACGTGCAATACACTACACCATATGGTAATGTGCACATATCAGCTCACTTCTGCTGTTCTACCACATCTAAATGTCCTCCACAACCATTCTTTGAAGGTCACCACCCTCGGAGAGATGCAGAGGTAACATTGAATGCATTATGTTGTGGTGGCTGTAGTGATGGCCTAGGCTCTTGGGTGCATGGCCTATGACCTATGGCCTTTCGCCATGCACCCAACAGTGTAGGCCTTGCTCACACCCAGCACAACATAACAGAGCCATGCAGGCGAGCATGTGGCCAGGTACCACTATCCACAAACGTAACATAGGCAGCAACATTTCTACCCAACCCATGCACCATAATACAGTGATGCATGCACACATGTAACAGTTAGCAGAATCCACAAACATACCACAGGGTCTGGCACCCCTACCCACTTCTATTCACTAGCATTGTATTACTGTCAACACAACCACAAAATCTTCACAACAGTGGCCCTGCTCCCAGCACTATAATAGGTGCACAAAATCAATACTTCATGGACAATACCGAAGCCGATAACATATGCAGTTCATCCCTATCCACTTCTATGCACACAGTACTTCAACACTGCACCCTGTGGACACACTGAAGGACTGTTCACTTCATCAGGTCCAGCCATGGACTACACACTGTAGGATGTGCTAACATTCTGCACACCCATGGAACCAACATTGTATGCAATGTTGACAAACCACACACACAAGGCAACATTGTGAAACATACTTGCAACCAGGGCACATAGCTGTAGGTGCAAGGCCTCCACCATGCATCGAAGGGCCTACAGCCTTACCGCACTCTGTACACCATATTACAGTATAAGTTAAAATGTTCATGTCATGTGCAATGCACTCCCCTTCTGCCACTGATCTGCCATCAGTCACCACGGAAAAGAGGTTGCTGCACCAGCTATCGTGCCGTAACGCAGGCAGCATGCATTCACCACACAAGGTAGTCGCCTGTGGATGTACCTGTGAATTGGCGCAATACTCACGGATACTGCGGCACACCACCGCCTTCTTCCAGATATTGAGATATATCAGATGAACCACTTGTCACTCCCCTACCCTTTCCATCCCTTCTTCCCACCACCACATTGCATAAAGTGTGTTTTCCAGGCCCTGCCGGCACTGCACTGTCCTCCGATACACCATGGCAGCATTTCCCAAAAACTTTGACACACAGTACACTCCCCTCCAGCCAACCACCGGCCGCGTCCAATGTTTGCCAACATCACAGCGTAATGCAAGCCAATGAGACTTTTGTCTGCGGATCGAACAGGGAAATGGGGCCGCAGAGCCAGATCTCACTAGTTTTTGGAGACGTACATTTCAGTTCTTTGCAACAAAAGTAATGGTTGGATTTCTACCACAGAGATAAAATCGCGTTACAATGCATTTCACAATAATCCAACTCGTTGTTCACGTACGGGAAAAAATGTGATAATCAGCTATACAAACACAATGACAACTCTATGGTCCAGTAAAAACACTAGTCCTACAACACTGTGGAC
Organism: Ambystoma mexicanum; assembly: GCF_040938575.1. NCBI lineage: Eukaryota > Metazoa > Chordata > Amphibia > Caudata > Ambystomatidae > Ambystoma > Ambystoma mexicanum. Next base: position 454,169,382 of record NC_090938.1, read on the forward strand.
TGCTCAGTGTGTTAAATAGATTAGATTTCAGCCATATTGAAATGCCTATTGTGTGCATGCCTATATGTATACACATATATACAATATGCCTTAAAGTGCACAGTGCTTAAGACATTCTTCAGAAACATGCTGGAGAGCGTCTATGTTTTAGCATATCAGACCTGTGAATCAAAAGGTGGTATTTAGATAATACATCATGAATATTAATTTGTTGTATAGAGCATAATATATGCCTCACAATACTGTATGCAGATAGACCTGGGGTATAGATATCATTATTGCAACATTCAAATATCGTGCTGATAGGGCATGACATATATTCAACCATAAAGTCCGAAGTGCATTTACGTGTAAACCCAGCTGTTTTCTAAAGTGCTAAATTTATCAAGACATGAACCCTAAGTTATTTATATAGAGCACAATATACACCTCACAGTACCATGTACGTGTGACCCGAGACACGCATATTGGAATTGCATCATTGAAGTGTAGGACTGCTAATGTATGACACGTATTCAACCATCAAAGTGAAACTGCCTGTTTGCTAAAGTGCAGGATGCATAGGAGCATGTACACTAAGTTAGTAACAGATAGAAGATTGAAGATGGCTGACTATGCATCCGGATAAATCACCCAATAATAATCATTTCGACCAAAGAGCATTTCATATGGATACAGTAGTAGTAAAAAAACATAAAGTGCATGGTGCCTGTCTCTGTTAAACTAACTTGATTTAAATGTGCATGTAATTGCATAGTAGGTGCAGCATAAAATCTCCAAAGAAATATTTAATGGCCGCCATTAGAAGTTGTAAAGCCTTGCTGATTTAAAGATGCCTACTATCTGCCAGCATATACTATTGTCAAAGATAGCAATAAGACCTGATGAAATGTGGCTGTACATTTTTTTTATCGGCCAAGATTGTAAACTGTGATATCGGGTGACAAAAGACAGTGGGCTTCATTATAACTCTGGCGTTAGCCGTGCTGGATAAAACGGCAGGCTGCCACCAGAGTTATGCTTTTTTTCCGGAACATGGCAATGGGGAATCACCAGGACATTACAGCTCTGGCAGTCCCTGAAGCCAGGCGCCGGAAGAATTAACTCCCTTTTCCCATTTGAGTCCCATAGAACTCAATGGGAATGGGGATGATCGATGCACCGGCACTGTGGGCAACAGTGCTGGTGCATCCGTCGAGGTCTGTGGGCATGTGCCGGGCAGCCTGCCAGGTCTGACCTAGCAGGTGGGAGGGCATCCCGGCCGCAAACTTGTACTTTCCCGGTCTGGTGAAAACGGTGCCGGGAAGCTTACCAGCACTGTTGTTCCCCGACCGGCAATGTTATAATGAGGTCCATTGACCCCAAAAGGGCATTAGCCCTATTCCTACACCTGTTATTTAATACACAAGAGGATAAAACTGAGACTCGATTGGTGTCTCAAAGTAAAAGCACACAGTTTTTTGTCATTAGACACCCAACATCTTAGCTGACTGGGCTGCATTATAGCGATACTCTCAACATTATCCCCACTAGATCAAAAGAAAGATAAAAAAACTGATGAGTTGAAGAAAAGCAATCCTCAGTGGACGCCGTCTTCACATGGTCAAGTCAAACTTCATCAAATCTATTTGAAATTTAGAATATTGATAAGAGAAACCCCGACATAAAAATACTGAGGAAATATCCTTCACAATATGTCCAGTGGCACCCCATGAAAGAAAGAAAAGAATGCAGAGCAAAGTACATGAAAACCTCAGAGAACAGTTCACTTTCCCAAGAAAGTATAACGTTCCTCATCCAGCTTGTGTCCCCAAGGTTTCTTCGTCTCGGAATCGAGAATGCACCTGGGTGCTAATTGCCGCAGTTGCAGTTGGCGATCACCGCCTCTGAGAGGTTTCTTGACTGTGTTAATTGCAAAGAAGGTAAAACCCTCTACATTACTACTATGATATTTGTCGAAATGCAGCACCATGGGATTAGCGGGATCTTTTTTCTTAATGGCCCTGATGTGTTGGATAACCCTTAGTTTTAGTTTCCCAATGGTGCTGCCACATGCCATTGGTCACATGGGCAGGAAAGAACATATGCCACATATATTCAGTCTTGCAAGTTATCCATGAAGTTAGCTTGATTTCATGCCCCAAAGCTGGATTTTCGTAGCTTACTTGATTTTTTGCATAGTGACAGGCTTTACACTTCATTCATCGATGGAATCCCGGAGTGTATTTATTTAACCATGTTTCTGGCTGATTTGTTTTCTCAGGGCTCATATAGTTGTCCACTAGGGAATCTTTAATGGAAGTGCATTTCTGAAATGTGATGTTAACTCTATCCCCAATGGCCCGACTGAGATGTTCATCAAGTTTGAGCACATGCCAGCATTGATGCATGATTTGGTGAATTTTCCGGAGCCTTTGCCATATGTTAGAATTAATCAAGTCACTTCATCCTCGTTGATATTACTCTGTACTTGATTAGAGAGTAACTGAGAATCTCTGTCTAAGTTACGGGCCTTAATGTTTGCCTGTTCAAGCACTTTCTTTGGGTATATGCACTTGTGGAAGCATTGTGCCACAATAGCACGTTCTTTATCAAATGTTTCCATCCGGGAGCAGTTCCTACGCATCTGTATGAACTCTCCATCTGGTATGCTCCATTTGAGCGGCGGTGGATGTTTACTTGTGGCATGAAGTGGCATGTTGAAGCTAGTCAGTTTCCCAAACAGTTTGGTGATTAGTTCCCCTTGATCTTCTTTAATCAAAACATCCAGGAAGATAATAGACTTACGACTGTGACTTTCTGTGAATCTGAGATTGAGCTTGTTTTTTATTAAGAATGTTGACAAAAGCCAGCCATTCATCTGTGCTACCTTGCCATATGATGAGTAAATCATCTATATAGTGCAGCCAGAGTGCAAGATTATCTGTATGCTGAATATTGTCTCCATGCCAGACCACAAACTTTTCCCACCGCCCCTTGGTGAGATACGCATTTAAGGGAGGAAGGTGGTCTCCATTGCCATTCCTTGGAGTTGAATAAAAAATTCTTCATCGAACAAAGCAATATTGTTGGTGAGACATAGATGAATCATCTCTATGATCATTGTGGCATGTAGTAAGAAATTCATGGATCTGGTATTGAGGAAGTATTCACATGCTTTGATGACATCCTCAGGTTTGATAGAAGTATACAGGGAAACAACATCTAAGGTGGCTAGTAGAAAGGTGGATTCCCAGAGGATCCCATTGATTTTGTTAAGGAAATCCTTGGTGTCGCTCCTATATGACAGTGGCGAGGTGACAAAAGAAATCAGAGTCTCGTCAACAAATTTTCTCAAGTAGAGCTCCACTCAAAGTGACAATGGGTCTGCCCACAGGTCTCTTCATACTTTTGTGGATCTTTGGTAAAACTTATATTGTGGGCATGATGGGGAATTTGGATTCTAAATATTTGCACTCATCTTCATCGAGTAAGCCCAGATTGTTCCATTCTGCCAGGAATTCAGTGAGTGTCCCATTCAAGGTAATCGAAGGGTCACCCTCAAGTATTTTGTAGCACACCTTGTCCATAAGCTGTCTTCTAGCTTCCTGAATATAGTCATATCTGTTTTGTATGACTTTATGGGTGCTCTTATCAGAGGCTTTAATAATACAATCCGGTAGGTTTTGTAGTTCAGTCAGAATAGTTCTTTAATGTATGGACAAATTGCATTTTAGACGGCTTCCTCACTTGCGTATCTTTTTCAAATCATGTCTAACAAGGTCCTGAAATGCTTCAATAGGTACTCCTAGCTGGAAAGTGGGATTGAACTTGGATTTAAGTTTGAGCTTGGTTTTTTTGTCCAATCTGTGTGGATGTTGAAAGCTTCCCACTCGATTTCAGGAATCTCTTCCCCAGCCGTATTCTGAGTGGAGAAGAGCAGGTAGTGGGTGGGACTGCAAGGATTTCAGAAACATATGGCCAAAAGACACCAATGTGGGTTTCATGCTTAAATCTTCAACCCCTGTAACCCTAGCAAGTAGAAAACTCAGCCAGAAAGGAAAGTTAATTATAGAGGCACAACAGACAGGCACAACAGACAGTCAGACCTGTAACTAGGATCACTGCTAATTGTGGACCCTTTTGAGATACATTCCTTTACTAAGTGCTCAGATCAAACAGCCTTTTGTTCTTTAGAAATCTGTTCTTCTGACTTCCGAAACTCACTTGACAAATCTTGCAGCAATAGGTTTGACAGTATTTGCACTGTAGTTATTACATTCTTCCATACCTCTCCTTAATTCTGCATAACTGATTATCCAGAGTAACCACCTAATCCCGTAAATGCCTGTACCAAACAGATATTAAGGTAACAAACATGTTTATAATGTTGGTTTGTGCTTCCCAATATGAACATGTACACCCCTTATTCCGTCTTCTCCAACTCCCACCTTTGCTCTCACCCCTTGCTTTTTCTCTTACTCTTCCTCTCACACCCACTTTTTCTCGTACTCTTGCACCATTTCTCTCTCATATTTCCTCTTGCTCATCATCGGCACCATCTATTAATGGCTTCCTCTGTTGCTCTATTCCCCTTCTCATTACATCACACAACTGCACCCCTTTTTGCAACCTCTTTAAAACTTTGCAATCTCCTCCTTGCATCCTGGTGCCTATAAATGCAAAATGCATAGAACAATAGTACACACCAAAACTATTGGTATTGCCAATGCTTGTTTTATGAACGTTGCAGTCTTTCACCCAGTGTCTATTAAATGCGTGAATCCTCCAGAACAATTGTACCCCAAGCCTGGAGATACATTTAACATGCATAATTCCATCAGCCACACTCCCATTTAGAGCTCATAACAGTAAGTAGATGTTGAACTATATCCGAGCTGGGATGGGGAACCAATGTAATTTGGTGGTGGGTGATGTGGTCAAATTCCCTAGAGCCTGTGAAGAAACTTGCTGCAGCATAGTGGGCCACTTTCCAGTGGGTGGGGCTTTTTAATATCGGAGAATCCTGAGATGAAGTCTTTGCTGTGTGATTACTAGCACCCATACTTTGACTGGGGTGCACACACAAACACACACACCCTCCACACACACCCACTTCATATGCTTTCAGTCTCACCAAAGTCTCTGAGGATTTTGTGATTGTATCACCAACCTGTCACGACTGCCCTTTCGCCACTTTGCCCCTTTTTCCAAACCTACACGTTAGGAGGTTTTAGAAATAGACTCTGGGTAGAGGAGAAGCATCAGGAACCTGGAACATGTGCCATTCACATCCAAATGGAAAAGTGTAAGTAGAATGGGCAAGCCTCCACAGGGATGGTGGTGGCACTGGGACAGTCTCCCTATATGCATAGCAAAGGTTACCTCTTGAGTATGAGTTGACAAACTAGTTCAGGTAAAACGTGAACCACACAAAGTTTAGATGGTTTGAGTCAAAGAAACCTTTGAGCATTTCCTTAGATTCGTCTGGAAGGTTTGAGGTCAGCCAGTGGTACAAAAAAGAACCATCATTCCTCGGTGAGCCTGTTTAAATGTTTCACTGTCCTATTGGGGCCTGGCAGGCTCCTGCATGGTATTGGTGTATGTTAAACTTGTTTATGTTTTCATACAAAAAAGAGCTACTGGTGTTAACATTTCTTGGGAGTACTTGAGGCAGGAAAGGGAGGTCAGGTGGAACAGTGTGTTGATGTGGGGTGCTGGTTTGCAACCCAAATACATTTAGTAACACATTGATAACACTACGAACGATTGTGGATATCGAATCTTCGATTGTAGTGGTAGCGCATGCTGATTAGAACACCCTTGTACCTACTATGTTTTCTTCTGTACTTAACATTTCACAATGGTAGTATCCAAGTTCGAATATGTATGTCCTTTCCTTCATGTGTAGCAGAAAGCAGACATGTGTGTTTAGATAAAACATTTGAGAAACACCTCACTAATTGCGCTTCCAGCTGGTGTTCAATTGGAGCTGTTAAACATATGTAGAATTCACTGGATTTCAACCTGAATAATGGTTTAAATTAGCAAGCGTTTGCTTTGCACCAGTAGTTTTTATTGTTCCATAAAAAGAGGCCACGACAACACGTGTTTCAATCCTGTCTGGGCCGTCTTCAGGGCGTACAAAAATACAACTCAAATTAGTCCAGTAAGGTTGACAGTAATATAACCAATGGTGAACAGTCCAAACATCAATTGAATTACTTTAATTCAAATGAGCTTTAACTGATATTTCACCAAGGAGATTATGAACATTATTCACGCAACTGCTCAGTTTTGTGTGGTTTTAATCTGCTATTTGGCCGTGTAATGTCATCAGGACAAATTTAATCCGTCACTCATAATATGTCTCTTAGTGTGGGGTGCGTCGGTACAGCTGACAAAGTGCTCATAAAGTTAGTTATTCAATTATGGCGACTCGTTGTCTGCTTCAATTTCACTGCATTAATGCAATAGAGCAGCCATTTTCATGCTTGAATGCGTATAACGCTTGAGATTGCTGCCGTGTATTTAGATAGTTTTTTTCTTCACGTTTAGGCCTTATAATTCGGGAATGCCCCTGGTGCATGTGTCAAACGCTGAATCATGTGTCTGCTGGTTACTGTCACCCAATGGAACAGGTTCCTGAACCCCCCAGTTGCACCATTGTCATGGTAGCTGAAGAAGAGCAGAAGTCATGAATGAAGTGAAGCTTTATTCTGGAGCCTCTTCACTTGAGATTCAGGCAGTCTCCCTGTTCTCTTTTATTATTTCCTATAATACACAGAAAAATGTGCGCAGGTGAGCATCTCACCTTGTCACACCTGTTGGGGTCTCTATATCGTTCAGCCCTGCAATTGATAGGGATGTGCTGGCTTATTGGACAATAGGTTCTGTGAAGGAGGAGACAATTGCATATTTATTCCTCCAGCTTTTGGGTAGAGGTAAAAAAAGGACATATTTATGGGCACTAGTGCAATCATTAATCATATGGTAATTAATAAATGTAGTATTTTTGATAAATACTGCATATGGGTACAGTTTGAATGTACTTGCCAGCCCATGATGGATGAGTGGCGGGGGTGGTGAAAACAGGCTGCATTTGAAATACCTAAATGTTTTAACAAACTAAAGAGAAATGAAAACATAGAAGTAAAATTAACATCAAAAAGAACTACCTACACTACCAACGAAGAAAGCAAAATTTGCATGGCATCATTTGAAAAAATAGCGTGACTTTAATGTGGCATTATGCACCAGTTCCAGGGGCCGGAATTGGTGTTAATGGCCCAGCGGCCCAAGTTAAAAGCCTGAGCGAAGCAAGGGCTTTTAAAGAGGGACCCAGTACGTCAACACTCTTTCCATCCCCTGGAATGTGTACTTAACGCCATTAGCAACCCGGGTTACCAAAGCAGAAACACGGGGTGCTAAAAAATAAATTAAAAAAGTATTTCATTCATTGAACCGGACGACTCACGCGTCCCATTCAATGAAGGAGATCCTTTTCCAAGATGGCCACCATTGAAAGGTAGCCCCTCTTCCCGTTCCATAGCGGCCAGGGAAGTGGGGAAGCAGCTACGGCAGTGGCCTGCGCCGCCACTACAAATAGATAAGTGTAGGAGGAAAAATGGCAAACAATAAAAAAATAAGTGAACGGAGGCTGGGGGAAAGATGGCGACAGGGGAGCCCGTTGTCAAGTGGCATGGAAAGCAGGCTTTTACCGGAGGCTCAAGCCTGCGTTCCCAGCCACCTGATTTGCTGGCACCCCCCGCCAGGATGCTAATGTAGACAAAGCAATACATCAAGAAAAAGAAAAATTCCACTGTGCAAAACAATACAGTTTAGAGCTTGTCAGAGGGGAAGGGGAAGACTGAGGGAATAGCTGGGACATGGGGGGCCCACGCGTTTACTGAAATTAGAGTGGTAGGGGACCCCACCTGTAGTAAAGGCATACCTTTGAAAAGAAAAATACCTAACTGCAGAAAAGTTGGGCTCCTGAGTTGAGCTTGGCTAATTTATACATGCCACTTTATCAATAACACGTTTTTACACAAAATGAATACATCGGAACACATTTTTCATTGTTGAAAAATAATAAATGCAGTTATTTTTCCCCTCTTTTATTCGCTTTTTTGTTTTTTGTGTTCACTGTTTTCATTACTCTTGATGTCGCATTAGTCTTTATTACATATTGGGCCTCATTACGACTCAGGCGGTAAGGGGTTTACGGCGGCGTAAACAGCGCCGACCCTTACCGCCTGATTCCGAGGTCCCTTAGCGCCATGGGGGTTTTAACACCTGCTTTTTGCAGGTGTTAAAATCCATGGCGCTAAGGGACCTTGATGTTAATTACGCCACCGTAATTTACGGTGGCGTAATTAACGCCTTCCCCACTCCCATTATGCCCTATGGGGCAAAAATGGGAATGGGGAAGGGTAAATGGGGATTGGGGACTTACCGCCCGCCAACCTCGGAATGGGGCGGTAAGTCCGCCAACCACCATGGCGTAAACGTAGTTTACGCCATGGTGGTAAAGTTACGACCCAGGCGGTAACTTACCGCCTGGGTCGTAATGAGGCCCATTATCTTTTCATTAACAGTTTAACTTATTTTGGCTGGGTTATAATGATAAGATGTGAGCAGGGAGCTGCACATTACTTGTTCAACCTTTTACTGCTGACTAAGTTAAATGACAGATCGGGAAAATGCTTACGGGAACTGAATTGACACACAAGTTAGAAATTGCATGATTTTGTCAAACGAGTGGATGGATCTGACCTTTGCGAGGTCATCAATATGCTCCTTGTCTTGATTGTTTCATGTCCAGGCAGATTCCTTTTCAATGACTTGTAGCATGTGCCCTGTTCTTGCAGTTATTGACGTTTGCTAATGAGTAATCGATGGCTTACTAATCTGTGTGCTTGGCGTTATTGTTAGCACTCGCAGGTGATAAATTGCTCCTGCTGACATCTTGCCAAAGCATGTTTTGATAATTGTAGGCGTGCACACGGCATTGTGGGGCAGATTTATTTTACCATTTACATATAGTTATCAACGACCGTTCTATTAGAGATATTGAAAAGAAGCTATGTTTGGCACAGTGAAAGTGACATATCGTTTCCTTGTTGCCATGCAGTCGGAGTGCAATTAATAACATTAATAAATCAGAGATTAGACAAGCTGTAATAGAAATAAATGTGTATTTAGAGCATTCTTCAAAAACACTATAGCACTTGCTGCCATAGTTTTCGGCACTGTGCGGCATTGTAAATAGCACATTTATCCAATTTAGATGTATGCATGGCTGAGGTGGTCCTGCAGGAATGTACACCTGGACCATAGATGGAAACAGTGTGTGCTTAGCACCCTGGCTAGCAATGCTAAAATAGTACAGCATAGTCAGAAGCATCGCTGATGTTTGGTTTATGTGTCTGCCCTGTTCTATGTTCTTAGATACTTGGAGCACCAGGGGAACACTCCAGTGGTGATAGTGCACGATATAAGAAAGCTTTAACGTTAACATTTGGTTTTAGTGCTTTTTGGTGGTGTAAGCACGGAGTGATCTGTGTTCGCCGGCAGCAGAAAGCTGTAAGAAAGACATTGCATCATTGTATCAAAGTAAGACAGAGACAAGTGATCACAGTTTAAGGGTGTTTATTAAACTGTACAAATGGGTGAGATAAATGGGTGAGATAAAAGGCCTAAGCTAAATCTAAATCTAAGATGGGAGCAAACTACAACCATCACATTATTATAATACAGTCCTAGTGGAGCTTAGTCAAATAAAAAGGACCTATACAAAAAAAAAAAAAATACACTATTGCCAATCCTTACCGCTATGCTACAAAGTAGTGTGCGATAATGTTCACGAGAAAAGAATGTTCACAAAATGATAAATCAGCATTTTATGGCTAGGGTCTCCCTTCCCCACCTTTTTAGCATGGGACAAGGCAGGACTCGTGAGCACAGCACACTCCTGGGCTTCTCTGGTACAAGTATACAGTTCCTTTCCTCTATATCAGGGCCTGCTGTATGCAAGTCTCTTCGCATGCAAAGCCTCTTACTTCAGAGGCCTGATATGCCAAAACAATAAAACAAAAGTTTCTTCCAATAACCTTTAAATAGGGTGATTACCTTTCACCCTTGGATCCCCCTCAGCCGGGTTCCTCTCAGCGATTAGCCTCCCTCAATCGGGTTCCAGACCAACCATACACTGTGGACATTCCTCAGTCGGGTTCATACTTGTCAACACAATGTTGTTCACTTAGGTTCTTCACAACTTTTCTCTTGACGTCCCTCAGTCAGGTTTGCTATCACCTTCTAATCACAATTTCCTTATTTGTAATATTCAAGAGTCTCAATATCTTTTTAAACAACCACCTTTTAGTTAGGTCCCCCTCATCCAGGTTCAGATCTTCCACAGCACTTGCACATTTTAAACAAAGACTTCTGAAGGGCGATCTCGTCTCGCTGGGTCACTCTGTTATCCTATGGTAAGTGCAGGCTTTACAAATTCACAGTTCGTATTGCATTCCCCTCAGTCGGGTGTAAATGTCAGTTTCGCAATTGGCTTATCACAACTTCTACAACGTGTCAACGACTCTTGATTGTACAAGGGGTTTTGCTGGACCATGTTTGTCCACCTTGACACTTCATGTCGGCCTTCCCCCAGTCCTCTTGGTATTTGTAGTTTCTTTACCCCTTTTTGTTTCCCACAGTCTCTTCGGTCAGGAGAGCAGTACCAAGTTCATTCACAAATGAGCTCTGTGTCTTAATCTTCTTAATGATGCCACTGCAACCTTGAGTCTAACATAGGCCGGCCACTATCAGGTTCATCTGACTCACCGGCTGAGCTGAACTCTTTGGCCTTTCTTCTGCCACTGGAGTCAAGGACGGTACCACAATGGCAACCACATCTTCCCGCCATGGCTATCAGTGTGGGAGGGTTCCCTCTACAGCTGACATCCATCACACCACTCACCAGCTGTGATTCCTGGTCTTATGTTTCTTTCAACAGAGCCTTGGCGCGTCTGGGTTGAAAACGGTAAGGGCAACTCCCTCCTTGACGTCTTTTCAGGTCTTGGTGCCTTTCTCCTCTGTTTGAACAGCTGTCCTGGAATTGTGGTTTCCTCGTGCATTCAGCCTTGCTCAAACTGTGTTCTCATGCTCTGCCTTTTATCCCAGTGGGGAAGAGAAAGGGCAGTCAGGTGTGTGTAGTTGTCAGCAATTGCCTGACTCTGCTTGACCCTTGTGTTTGGACATGTCAGGTTAACAGCTGTGATATTTCTCTGTTGTCGTTTGCAGGGCGAGAAAGTGTTTGTCTTTGAAAAGGGGAGGGGGGTTTCTAAGTATCCTACTGGACGGATGGGGAAAAGGTGCCATAAGGATGGGGATACCGTGTCTCACCCTTCAGTGCCATACTTGCACTCACCAAAGGCCCCCATCCACGAGATCCTCTCACACTGGTCTACCCCCAGGAACGGGATCCAATAGCGATGGACGTGTCCTGGCCACCAGTATGACAGATCCCCAAGGACTAATAAGTGAGACACCTTGAGGTTTCTTACACAGCGTAGAGAGGGATGAAGCAAGATGAGGGTCCGACCAGTGTTCGCTCCCCTCCTTATCACCTTTCCTCTTTCTCAAGCCTGCCTGCGGCTCACTGCACAACAATGTATGTGAGCAAAGGCAGGCTGGTTTTAAATAAATCACAAGTGCTAGTGATTTTCTCCAAGGAGAAATGCAATCAAAGAATGCTTTTCATAAACTCCTAGGCACACACCCCTTTCCTCCGCTTGCTTGATCCTGTGGGTGAAGTCGTGCATAGAGCTTGTCTAATCCATAATAGTTATAACAAATGATGAGCAAACTCAGGCCACTTGGCAACAGTTAAGTCTTCTAATACCATAGGACACTCCTATTCCCAAGAAATAAAGGGTCTAGCTAGCGAAAAAGCAGCAACTTGGGTTCTCTTCAAACATCTCTTCTTCATTAACATTCATTAACATAAAACATATTGTCTGCTAATTCAGCTCCTTTCATGTCTGCCATAAGGACTACAAAGCCATCACTTACGGGCAGACATTTGAATCAGTTTCATTTTAAATGGAACCTAATTTCGTCCCGTTTGACAGTTTTCTGTAAATATGCATGTAATATGCTAATTCATCATGCATGTTTTCGGTGAGAATACCTCTGATGTACAGCTATCTCTGTAGTCAGCGGGTAGGAGTTGTGAGCGATGGGAATTGAAAGAGAGAGCCTGTGGATATGAATGTGTATCACGCCTCGAAACACTTGTGTATTATAGGCACGTTATAAATGCTGTATCATATCATACTTTTTTGTATTGTTTGCACGTTTGAGGGTATGCATTTGTTTCTTTGTTGAGGTATGTGTCTATGTGGATGTGTAAAGTGTATGGCTAACTATATGTTGCTTTTATTGTCTGTCTGTCTATGTTCAAATGTGCTTGTGTGTGGAGATATATGAGCGTATAGGACAAGTCTGTTTCTCGAGTATGTGTTCATGTGCATGTATGGATACAGGTGCCCAATATGGGTACTCCATATGTGTGAGGAAATGAGTGCCTGTCTATAAGTATAAAGTGTGTGTGAGTGTGTGTGCACGCACACTTTTGTGTACTTATGTCTGTACGTGTATATATGTGTGACCAAGTGTATGATTGTGCTAGTGTGTGCACCTTTGGGGGGAGTGTGGTGAGAGTGTGTGTGTAATGGAAGAGGAGATGCACATTTGTGTACTGTACTTGAACAAGAGCCTGCAGGATTGCCCAAAGAAAGATGAAAAAAGATGCTGGATTGAGATTTAAGGCAGTTTCTTGATTGGTGCTACTGCATAGCCCAAGTTGCCCCAATACCTTGGTTCGCACACATTCCCAATTAGAACTTGTATTAATTTAACACACATGTTTTGAAATTCAGTTTGGATTTATCTTCCAGGAATGCAATGACATGCAAATCAATGACTTCTGCTGAGTGTGTTAAAATAACACTGTTTACGAGGTAAATGCAGGAGGCTGCAGCAACCGCTAAGTATAGTGATCAAATGGGTGTATAGAATTTGTTGTGCAATTGGGCTATTTGTAAAAACTTTTTTTGTGGCATCCCACTCATGCTTCCAAGCAAATCGTCTCTCTGCACTGACTTTTCTGTACTGTCAAAGTCCAACGAATTCACTTAGAAGGTTTCTCATAACCTTAGAACGTTGCTATGCAATGACTTCGCAGATCATTTCAAGAACAAATTCAGCACCATCCACTAAATCATACAAAGCAGACCAATCTACCACAACACGCAACCAACCATGCCAGCCGAGGATCATCAGAACAAACTACAAAACATTCCCCAATAATCAACAGAGACATTCGTCAAGCTGGTAAGAAACGGCAGCAAAGCCGGCTCCCCCATGAATCCCTGCCCCCACCCCCCCCAGACATATACAAATCAATCCTCAAGCAAGGAGCACCCATGGAACACTATAGAAACCTTTTCAACCAATCACTGTTAACAGAAAAAGCTCATCGATCATTCAAATCAGCATACATCAAGCCACTCCTCAAAGACACAGCAGGCAGCATGGAAGATCTCGACAAATACAGAGCCATGCCAAACATTCCCTATCCAGCGAAACTGCTCAAAAACTACGCACATAGAACAATATAAGATTACAAAGAAGAACACCTTCTGCTGGACCAGGCACAAGTGGGCTTCAAACTGATGAGAGGAACAGAAACAGCACTGCTCTCAACCTGGGATGACCTGAAGGCTAATACAGACACAAGCACAGCTCTAATACTTCTGGATATCTCAGCAGCATTTGACACAGTCAACCACGACATCCTCATCAGGAGATTGGAAGAAATAGGAATCACCAACCTAGCCTTACGCAGGATTAAATCTTTCCTAACAGATAGAACAGAAAACGTCTGGATCAGACGCTTCAAATCCACCCCGAATCCACCTGTGGCATACCACTAGGATCCTCCCTATCTCTGCTGCTCTTCAACATATACCTGGCTCCACTAATCAAGCTCATTAAAAGACATTGCTTCAAATGCTACCATTACACTGATGACACACAGCTCATCTACAAAGTGCAAAACGCACGCAAAGAAAACAAAAAACCTGCAAGAATGCCTACAAGAGCTTTACGTCCGGATGAACACAAAGAACCTCAAACTCAACCCTGGCAAAACAGAAATAATGGTTATATCCAAAAACAGCCACTACATCCTATGGCCAACAGAACTAGGAACAGCACTGATGCCATCAACAACAGTAAAGAACCTCGGGGCCCTGATGGACAACAAACTAACACTTGAGCGCCAATTACATGCGATAATCTAGAAATGCTTCTTTCTCCTGCACACACAAAAAGGATCCTACCGTTCCTCTCCTTCACCCACAAAACACTCACCATCATTGCACTCATCATGTCCAGACTAGACTACGCAAACAGCCTATAACTAGGAATGCTAAAACTACCATGAAGAGAACATGTTATCCCAGCACTAAAAATACTACACTGGCTACCGATAAAACAGCGAATACCGTTCAAAACAATTTGCATAACGCACAGAGCAATCCTTGGCCAAGGAGCAGAGTTCCTAAAGAAGAAAAATAACCATCTACCATCCAGCAAGACAACTCAGATCAAGGTACGACATTCGTTTAGGCAGCGACCCATAATCTTCCTAACTTAACCATCTCTAACCCTAGGGCGGGGGAACACGCCTCCATGACCCATGTCCACATATTGCTAGACTTCTACTGAATATAATTATTACACTGCAACATACCTACCAACTAGGATGCCAAAAAATATCAAAGCACACAGGATGGACATCGATGCCTACCACAGAAACCAAAGCAATGAGGTAAAAACTAAAACCTGCTAACCCAATACTAAAACCTAATTTTTCTGCAAACTCTTCGCCTACAGAAACTCAGATGACCACATCTCTGCACAGGAAACCACACATACTTCACCACACTGCAACAACATACAAACAACACATAACCATGCACAACAGCACATGGGAATTGCTCAGATTCGAAAATCGTACCTAATCTCAGCAAACGGTGCAAACCGAACTGAGGCTGCCAATAGAACATCATAAATCACTTTCCTTTTCCCACTGCACCCTACTAACCACTCCCACAGCCTGTCTGCTTCTCACCGACCTTTTTCAGATCTGCCAGAGCACTAGGGCTGTACAAGTAACTTTTAACATTAACATTAACATAAATCACCTTGCGTTATTCCATATATTCTTTTATATTATTCTGAAATTATTGTTTTATTAAGTGCACCCTCGTCTCTTTTATACAGCCATCTTCAACTCAGCCTTTTATCTTTGGAAGTAGGATAACATGAGTACAGATTTAAAACAGATAATAATTGTTTATTCAAAATGATATATTAAAAGAACTTTGGCGCAACTGCCTTATAGATGCATGAGTATTATCAGTACCAATAATAGTGTTATTAGTTGCTGTAAAACGTTTTCCAAAGACTGCTAATACAGCCCTAGACTGTACACAAGATATTCACTAAAAGTGGTGTGTTGCCTTCCATGTTTGTTGTTTAAAGGGGATTCCACTTGCACCAATAATGTCTCATATGCGGCTGAAACATTGGGTCTGATTGAAAAAGTGTTACTCAATGGGATTTTCCATTGAAAAAAAGCTTCTGTAAATTGAGCCCATCGTGTCAAGTGACACATATTGTTTCTAGCCTTGGTTTTTAAAGGTGTGTGATCGGAATTAGCCAATTTGCAAAAAAAAAATCGATAGAATGGCACGTTTGACCGATTTCGGCCGGTACCATTCGTTCAATTTTCAAAAATACTAAACATGCAGAGCATGGGTTGCAGGGGTGTCCCCCGCTTCCCCAATATTGCAGGTGGGGGACAAAAAAAAAATGAAAAAAAGGGACCCTGCAGCATCAGATCCGACCCACGTTACAGGGACCGAACTGACGCCGCAGAGGCGGCGGACGGAGGAAAGGTAAATAGGGGTGTGGGGAATGTACTGGGGAATTCGGGGCACATGGGTTTGGTTTGGTTTGTTTGGCCACGGTAAAATCGAATTTGCAGCGAAATGGACTACAGTCATTTCACCCGTGAACAGTTCTACCACTGCCAAACTATGTAAGCACACATGAATGAATCAGTAGGACCTAATTTACAGAACAATTTCCAACGGGGTTTTTCCATTATAAAATGCTTTCTCTCCTCAAAACCATGCTGGGCAGCATCCTCTTGTTCCATAATGGATCGTGTTGCCCCTAAAAGATTCCTTGGCTCATTAAAATATAATATAAACACACATGACCACTGCCGGAAAATAGTAGATACATGCAGACTAGTATTTGGGTGGGTCTATCGAACATCTTTGTTGTGAATCTTCCCACATGCATACACACATTATCATGAATGTTAACACATGTGTTTCCGTCACAGCATAGACGATCCACAGCGTATTTGTAAACATACTGGAGCTAATTTTCGGTTCAGTGTAATAACGTACAGGGAACCTGTTATGTTTACACTGTTGTGTAGGTGATCTTCTCTATATTATTTCCCACTTGTGTGCAGCAGAGTGCAAAGTGGAGTGTAAAAAGTTGACCCATTCACTTTTGTGCAACCCTTTTGCACTCTGACATGCCTCACCTCCACCATACACACGATTGAAAAGGAGGTCCAACATAAATCCAATGTGCAAAAGTACCTCTATGTTTTTAATTGTTCCAAGATTCTGAGTTTCAGAATCATAATCTAAAAATCAAAATCAAACATAGATCACACATTTGATTACACTTTTAGATAAACTGGAACTTTTACGAGATGCAAATCATTAGCAAGACTTGAGCATACAACTTTATAAAATTTCGGAAAACTTTCTTTCTGCAAAACTGTCCTATTGAGCATACATCTAGCCGCATAGGGAGAGGGTCATTATCTCAAACTATAATTACCTCCCCAGAGCTCTAAGGCAATTTGCACATAGTTCTGGATGCAATAAACGTTTTGGAGTTCAAGATGCTGGTGTTTTATGAGTAAAGTACTCAAAATGTTTTTACTGAATTCTAAGTGGTTTCAAAGTTAAATAATTAGGTTGTCTGTATGTGATGAACATTTTAAATGTATTCAGTTGAACTGGAAGAGTTTCAGCAACAACTAGCTCTAAGTACAGTGTTAAAGTGAGTGCTTTTTGTTACAAAAGTGAAAGCATTGTTCCACATTTTAGCTTTCACTTTCTCATGTAAGATTAGATTGGAGTGTCTTGTCAAAAGAAATATTCTTGCTGAGAACTTGCATTATTGTTTGTTGAATGCATAGAAATCATTTCTGTTTATCCCTGACTGTTTATGAAGTCAGATTGTTGGGAAAACATTATATAGCATTAGCTATTGACTGCAGTCTGAAAATTCTGATTGGCTGAGTGGAGGTCAATAATGACTTATATGTGCTAATATTTTTAAGTGCATTTTCTGTCTGAAAAGAAACAGTCCAGTGTGATATCATTTTGGGTGATTCATCTAGCACAGTACTGCCATAATTCTTACTTGTGTGGACATGTAAAACCTCTATTGATATATCAACTCTCGCTGAACATGTGGGATGTTTCAACCCACGCATCCAAACCCTGCAACATCACTGTGCATTACTGGCAGCGGAAAACATCATAATGGCTGCCGGAAAGCATGCTGCTCACCAGAAATCATCCCAAAATGTGCAGTAAAAATCTGAAAGATAGGTTGCCATCTTCTTTTGCTTCTGTCAGTGTTAATACAGGAGACCATTGCCAGACCCCATCCTTCGGCTGCACACAGAGCAAAATCAGGGCAAAGGAATATAGAGCTGTTCAAAATCCGTTTTATTTGATGTCGAAAATTGCTAAAATCATGGCTCACTAAAACCACTAAAAAGGTCCCACCTCCTTGTTGGGCGGTCAACATCATTCTCCCGCAAGAATCTAGATGAATCTGAGGTCCACAGAAGTGTATCTATATTTGAACAAAGTATATTTTCAGGATTGCTTACTGGTAAAACAGCTGTCAAAAATAGGTGCAGTACCGGTGCTCACCACTGACCGGCACTGGTGATCTAAATTCTGACAGGAGACCTGTATTTCAGAAGCTAAACAGTAACCTGAGTTAGCTGAGACTTCAAAAGGCTTGCTGTCCCCGGGAATCCTTCACACCTGGGGACTCCACACCCAAAGGCAGAATATCACATGGTCCTTTTGATTAAGAGGGAGGATATTTTCCCTGCAGCCTGGAGGAAGGAACAATGGGGGCTTTGGGATGAATAGAATATGCTGATTTGAGGTGTAACTGTCCACACTGCTCTAGGAAAAACAAGACATGTGACCTCTGAGTCAAGCCAAGCTTCTAGGGGCGGGGAAAGACCAATGGGTGTACTGAAGTGAAGGCAAATATATGTTTTATAAGAATACTGATAACTAATTGTAACCAGCTGATAGAAATGTACAATTTTGAAATTCTTAAAATGACACCTTCACTCACAGTTGAAGACGAAGTTGGACGCTGTGGGATGTTCTGAGGCCAAGCCCCATATTTATTAATATTGTAGACACTGTGTTTATGCTAGAAAAATGAAAACTTACTGTAATATGCCCAGAGAGGGGGTGTACCTCTGTGTAAGATTTGGTGCAAAACCAATATTGCAAAACCTACCAAAATCGCGAATACGTTGTCATTTCTGAACCCAAGCTCTTAGAAAGAGCAGGGTTAAACAGGGACCTGTCTTAATTAATATGTGATATGTACATGTATTCTCAAAAACTTGTGTATCTGGGAAGGTGGTTTGATTATGAAAAATTGATTTTCTTGATAAACCAAAGGGGAGTGTTCTTTCCTTCAGCCATGAAGATGATACCTGATGACTCATTCTGACTCACTACCTGTCAAATCATTAGTGGGTTGGGCATAGAAAGCCAGCCTCCACACCCCCTTTGGAAACACATAAAAAGAACTACTGAGACCCAGAGAGACACTCATTTTTCCACTACTCATCGATTCCTGTGCAGCACGCTGCCCAACCATATCCAGACAAAGACTCCAGACTCCGGAGGCTCAAGATTCCAGACATACTCCAGAACCAAATCTTAGAACCCCAACTCTAGAACCTTGGAGAAGTTGAGGCCTAATCCACAAGCTGAACTCTTCTCAGCAGGCCTCAGAATCCAGCAACCTAACTAAAGCATTCAACAGCCGGGCGAGCTGTTTTTCTTCTGGCTTGAACCCTGTGCCAGAACCAGACCCAGGAAGCAGAGCTGTATCCAGAACCCGCCAGACCCAGACCAGACCGCTGTGCAGTGCCGATAGCAGACCAGAGGCCACACTGTGAGCAGAACCAGTGCCTGACTGTCCGGTGGTGAGAGTGCAGTCCAAACCTGACCAGATCTGTGACGAGGTCCATTCCAGTCCAAAACTAGGAGTCAGTATCCAGTCTAAGAACTGTACAGAACCAATCTCTTAGTCTAAAATAATCTTATTTAAACCATTTCAACATGACCAGAACTGCATAGAAATCATGGGTCCATTCTGTGATTTCAAATCTGTAAAAGCGCTATCTGTCATTCTGAAATATACCTCCACAAAAACGTCTGTATATTTTGAACCACATGTCCTAGAAGCGAGATTTAACTGTCATTTTAAAGCTAAGAGCCTAAGCTGTCCAACAAACATTCCAACTCCTTATAGTTTTTCCATAATCGCGATATACATACGCAGAAAAAGGGCAGCAAATTGAAAATTAGCTTAATTTCACCACTTGTAAAAATAGCTGCTTCTTGCTTTCCACTGCTGAAATTCATTTTTAGCCTGATAATCATTCATGAATCATTGCTAGTGTTGACCTGTACCAAATCAAAGTAGCTATCACCTACCCTGAATCTCCTTTTTCAAATTAAAATCATTTTAGCATATTTTCACTTCATTGCAATCACATTTAAATGTATTCTTGCCTGTTTAAAAGCATAGCAGTTTTCTCTAAGCTTGCTTGGGGGAACTGGAACTGAACTGCATTTGATTGTATTCTGGAAACCTGTGTGCCCTCCTTTCCATATCTCCATATTGCATAGGGGGGAGTGAGTAGTCACGGGAAAAAGTTATTATATTATCTTCTGATTGAATTCATATCAAGTTTATTTCTGTGTTGCATTTTTTCCCATCTTGCATTCCCTTGAAACCATACAAAGCACTCTCTACTACTTTATTCTTTCTACACCAACTCATAAGTGATCAAAGAATTGTGCTATTGTAATATTATCCTTCGTTGATCACTATTATATTTATAAGTGTGCTATAAAATATTAATTTATTCATAAAAGTGTGATATATATTGTTTTATTCCTCAAATAAATCTTTTAATTTGCAAAACAAACTTACTTCTTGGCTCAGTGAGGACAGGGGGATTCAAAGAGAAGGTTGTTATATAAGGGTTTATCATCCAGATTCAAAGAATTTGACATACAAATATATTAATAAGGGCTTCCATTGGGCATCCCAGACTAGGCATTGACTTAGTTCGATTGCTGGATTGAAGTCACTTACAAACACCACAAGGAGGATGAGTTCTCTTCCAGTCAAACAGAGACTCACAGGTGGCATCATTTATGTCTACAATGAGAAGGCCTACTAGGTCTGAGACAGAATTTACTTCAGCAAGGCTTCAAGAGGAACTGCAATTTCAGCAAGGCCATAGGACATGGGATTTGAAGTAGATTAAAGCAAATCTCAACACCTTTCCTTCTACTAAATATAGTAGAAGGTGGACTGGTGTCTCTGTTTAGGGTCGTTTTCATTGTTCATTCCCAAGCCTTTAATCTCCACCAACAGAAGTAGAGGCTTTATTTTAAAATGTCACAAAATACTTTCCAAATAAGGATTTAAGAATCAAGAAGCAAAAAGGATAACAATATGTATTACTTTTGTCCTGCACAAATGTTTCTATGGTGAGGATTAGTCTTTCTCTTTTTTCCTGCTTGAGGAAAAGACTTAAAATCATTATTTGTGTGAGTTTGTTCTTATAATTCAGTCCTATTGCTCACTTGTCTCTATAGTCTGGTTGAATCAAGAATGTTCTTATCCATCCAGTGCTCTTTAATGCCACTGTAACAGCTTTGTCAGTGCTAGGCACAAGCATGACCAACATTCAACCCTTCTTTCAACCCCATCAGTGACTTCACGCTGTAAGTATTGTTTTTTGTGCTTTTGACTTTTATCAATGCTTCTACACTGGACTCTTGAAGTCTCAGAATTACCCATTGTTCCTTGGTTATTTTGGTTTATTAGTACCCGTTGACGGTCAATCAGATTGTAACAATCAATCTGATTGGCCGTCGCCAGCACTTACCCGACTTGGAATCCCTCTTTCCACTGTGTTCCTTCATGTCCCCAGAAGGGGAGTGTGGCAGCCACTCAGCCAATCAGGGGTCTCGGAACGAGGTAATCCCTGCTCTGAGCCACGACACGGCTGGAGGCTGCCATCTTCCCCCGCTGGGGATCGATTTAAGTGTTTTCCTCCCCCCGCCCCCTCAATCCAAACAATCCCCTTCCCGCTGTCTCAACCCCACTTATCTTCTTTTTGGTCCATTTTGGGAGTGGACGCGCTGGGAACACTACTGTCCCCAGCGTGTCCGCTCCCGATCCACGTCAGGCCATCATGGAAAGGAAGAAGGGACTACACATAGTCTCTTCTCTCCTTTCCATGGCAGCCATTTTTTTTGTTCACTTTAAAAATAAAAAAAAATGGCCATCATGGAAATGGAAAATGGACCTCGTTTTCCCTTCCCTGGTGGCCATTATTTGTAAAAAAATAAATTATGTTCCGAAACGCTGGAGCTATTAGTACTGTACTAATAGCAATAAGCCCCTGGCTGCGTGGGAATTATTGATTCAGGTAATTCCCCCGGGGCCTTCCCGCAGCTCGGGGCTTATTGCTTTAGTCAATATATTTGCAGTGGGTTGATGAAATGCCAGCATCACAGCCACCAGTGGATATTTCTTCGATTTTCACTCAGTGTCGTGCCTCTACATTTAGAGTTTATAGTTTTAGTACCCACAGACGTTAGAGTGCTGATACTTTTATTTGACTAACTAAAGAACCACAACTCACATTACGTAATTCTACTCTTCTTTTCAAAGGTTTACCAGCCCCAGCTGGGTAGTTATTTGGAATTTAAGAACCAAAACTTCCAACTTGTCATTTATATAGTTCATTGCTTCTTCCTTTGGATTTTTCAGCATGACTCCCCTCATGCTTGGAGTGTTGCAACCGCAACTCTCAGTATGCACATTGTCTTCGATTCCCTTGGTTTTGTCGATGCCATTGCACTTGGTCTTTCGAGTGATAGGCAAAAGAAGTAGTGTTAGTGCACACCTTACATACAAGAATTGTGTTTTGCGACAAATCAAATAGAGTAAAGAAAGCATGGGTGCAGGGGAGGTGACACAACCCTGACACGAGGTTGGAAATAAAACTAGCACATATAAGTATCCAAAGTATCGGATACTCCCATCCACTGCACACCTTAGTACTGAAAAGTCAGCCAGAATTAGTAGATAGTTGTAGTTATACAGTTATGCATATAGAGTCCATTAGTTCCCAGGTATATACGAATAAGGATCAAAGTATGTTCACTTTCACAGGAATTAAATTGGCACATTTTCCTTTATGTGTAGTATCATCAGCACAACGCATTTCGGGATCCAGGGTCCCTTCATCAGGTGCAATTCAAAATCTAAAATGTAATGTAACAATATGTCAAAAGAATATATAACAGTGTGTCCGAAACAAATTATATGGCATGTATTGTACTTAAAATGTCACATTACCGTCTTGTCGAAAAAACATTAAAATTAAGGTGATACCAATTGTAACAGTGAGCTGTGGTGATATGCTTCTGTGTCCCGTAATTAAGAATGAACCCATGTTACAAAGGTAACATATGCAGATGGTGTCTAGGAGTCCTGCAATTAAAAAGTCACCCATGTCTAAAGGTCACACATATAGATTGTGTCTGGTATTAATATGCATGCATTTCCAAGAGAGAAAAGGAAATGGATCAGAAGCTCTATATTGATAAATACCTGAAACCTCAATTTTGGAGTTCCATTCACAGAAAATCACTGCAATACCTTGAGAAGAGAATCTTGAGCTCCTTTTTTCCAATTGTGTTTTGCTCTATGATTAGCAGATTTCACATTAAGCATGGCATCATCAACTTTACACCCAACCTGTATACAGGAGTAGGGTGTTACTCCTATCAATACATTTACCTGAGTGCCAAATGTAGTCCGCTACCACTCTGAAACAGCATACAGGCATACATGACGTATGAGACCATGGGCCTCATTACAACTAGTGAGGAATGGGTTTAACGGTACTGGTAATGGTGCCGGCACCGTTAAACCCACTCCGCACTATTGCGAGGTTCCCTCGCGGGACCAGCTCTGGCCGTCTGTTTTTTTCCAGACGTCCATAGCGGGTCATGCGAGGGGACCAGGGAGGTAACAATGGGCCCGTTATTAACTAAATTCTAAGTGGTTTCAAATTTAAATAATTAAGTTGTCTGGCCGTTATTAATGGGCCCGTTGTTAGCTCCCTCCCCATTCCCATTGGGAATGGGAATGGGGAAGGACCGGGCCTGGGTTCCCTGAAGGAGGAAATACCGGGTCCTCCAAAGTCGGAATGGCCCGGTATTTCCCCATTCAGGGAACCCAGACCCGGACACGATTTTGGAGGCAGCCATGGTGCTAATAGCACCATGGCTGCCTGTAAAGTCGTAATGAGTACCTATATATGGAATGGCATGAACTGCTTGATAACTATTGGT
Source organism: Ambystoma mexicanum (assembly GCF_040938575.1). Classification (NCBI taxonomy): domain Eukaryota; kingdom Metazoa; phylum Chordata; class Amphibia; order Caudata; family Ambystomatidae; genus Ambystoma; species Ambystoma mexicanum. The sequence goes on from NC_090938.1 coordinate 454,193,252, forward strand.
CGCAGAAAGATGCTATTATATATGTACAAACAACCAGCAATTGTAGGAAGATCTGATAGCTTACCGGGCAACGGCCAATTTCAAGCTGTGGAAAATTTGAGCAGCATTCACAACTTAAAATGTACTTCTGGCGTAACTAAAGCAGCTGATCTTTCCAGCCCGTGATTGCACTTCTCAACTTAAAAACAGAGCTTACATTCTATGCATACCTCAAAACTTCCAAACGTGGAAATCCCCCGGTTGCAAAATAGAAAAATACCACACACAGTTCTACATGCATGCAGGATTTGGTCGGGAGAATGCATGCTTCGGCATAGCAGGGCAATATTCTCATACATTATATAGGTACCGCAATTTGCGGTACCGTACTTACCGCCTTCCCCAGTCCCATTGAACCCTATGGGGGAAAAATGGGAATGGGGAAGGGCCAATGTTCAATGGGGAATTATCACCCCGCCAACCTTGGAATGGGGTGGTAATTCCCCATTGAACATTGGCAGACTCGTTACGATACCGGCACCAACCATGGTGCTAATAGCGCCATGGTTTAGCGCCAGTATCGTAATGAGGGCCATAATGTCAATATTTCCAGCATCCAGATTTCAGCTCCTTAAAATTCTCCATTCATCCTGCATTTTCTTCATTCCACTTGGCACCAAACTCCCCTGTGAGACAAAGGGGAGAGAGAAACAGATATGCAGATCTGACCACAGCTTTTGACTCCCTGAAAAGAGAGTTGTTTTGAGAGTCACTGCGAAAGAAAGCCTGAGGGAGGAGTATCTGGATATACTAGAGGTGCATCACAATGGTAGTGTGGCAAGAGTCAAGTGTGGGTCTGAATGAAGAACTGACATGGCACTTACCTGTACGGATGGGTCTCAGATAGAGCTAAGTGCTGGCTTCAACCCTAATTAGATTGCACTGGAAGGATTTAGAGGAGTTTGTGATTGGCCAACAGCTGGATGTGCCCAGAGTGGGAGGCCAGGATGTTCCATTGCTGCAATTTGACGAAAATGTTGAGCTTCTCGTTCGCAAGGAAATAGCAATATATAGGAAGCAATTTATGCAGTTTAGATGCAGGGCATATTCTTGGGGCCAGATTACATAGTAACTTTAATTCAAAGTATGCACAAAGACACATATGATCCCCACTTATTCATGTAGCAAGCCCTTGTGCAAATGCTTCCCTCATTTATTTATTGCATTTATTACTCGCCCAAACCCTTGGGTACCACGGCGATGTTACAGACAGCTTGGTTAAAACATTTCTTAGAAATTGCCAATCGGGCGCAGTGCATATGAATACAAAATAATCATACACGAAGACATTTAATGCAGGGCTTCAGTACAGTGATATTTCCTGACGCATGGAAGGGGATTTTAGTCTTGGTTAAATAGCCACGTTTTCAGGGATTTCTTGAAGCCTGAGAACGTTTGCTCATTTTTGATGGGGAGGGGAAGAGTGTTCCAATATGTGGGTGCGAGGTATTGGAAACTACTGCCTCCTGCCTTGGTTGTCTTGTAGCGGGGGATGGCTACGAGTAGTTGACTGTTAGATCTGAGGGGCCTCATTCCCAGCGGTTGTGCCCAATACAGATGATGTTAGCCCACCTTTTGAATGTGCACCCACAAAGTTAGAGCGTCCACATTGCTATTACAGAGGGGGCTGTGAGGGGTCCGTAATAAGAGGCAGACACAAAGTTGTAATGATTTCAACATTAGACATTTTATTAACTTAAAGGGTTTGGATACACACCTTTCTGTCCCTATCTTAAAGAGAGTTTCCATACCCAGGAAACTAAATCTAAAGGCCAGTTTGCGTCTTGTCATTGAAATTATTCATTGATTCTTCAATTCAATAAGCTTATTAGGTGTGAAAAAATCCATGAAATAGCAACAAAAACAAAACATCCACATTAACCCATTACAAAAAGTACCATTTAAAAAACACATTACAGAGAAAATCAGTCTAGTTTAAATAAGCACTAAAAATGCAATTCACAAAGTGGCCATGACACGTTTTCTAAGATACAATGCTCTTTTTAAAAAGGATAGCAATGCCCAGGCAACTTATGGAGAATCAGCGGATAAAAGGAAGGGCAATGCAGAACAGTGTTGTCCCAATTTAAGATATCTAAAAACATGAAGTTTAGTAGCCTTTCCGATGTCCATATAAGCATGAGAGAACAAGATGAAATGATATAAGTTTTCAACAGCATCTCCCATGCTGGACGGCTCTTTCAGCTTACAGTGCTTCCCCTCAACAGCAAGCTTTTAAACCAGGCACAGGCAATCAGCCAGTGGTCACCCTTTTTAAAGCTCATGAGAAGATATGGCTGAATAGAATCAACCCTACTGAATGCTGGCATGGCTCTGTTCCATGGATTAGATAGCTCCTTACGTTTCCTTTTCTCATTAACTACAGTGCTAAACATGTAAACATGTGTTTATATTGTTGTAAGTGCGCTCGTGGCAGCAGCATGCTCAAGGGAAGTGTGAAGGCATTATTTTCATTAATTATGTAAACCGTCTTTGGGTCCAAAACATATATGACCCTCACTCTTAAATAAACAATTCAAGGTGCAAGATAAATGTTTCTGTTTTTTTCTTAATAAGATGTGTATGTGAATCAAGTAGGAAAATTCAACAAATAAATATTGGATGCAGGAGGGGGTTGCCTTCCCTGGATTATTTCAGGTAGAATAACGAAAGTGTCCTTAATGCCTGATTCTTTAGGAGTAGTTGACATGTCCCTTTCCCAAAAAACATTCTTAAAGATGGAAACACTCTCTTTTCCCAAACAATGATTCCACAGAATTAGTCTTTTCCCACAACACTTTTTGAAGTATAGCAAAAATAAGTCTATTCTACTTTAAAGGATGGCAAAATGGAAATTTTTCACAACTGCTTCACAGATGATAAAGTGTCTCTTTCACACCACTGTTCCAAGGATGATTTCCTGGTATACTCCCCTGCCAGGAATTATTCAATTGATTCTTTAGTTCTCCTGGGGTACTGTCCTGCCAATTATCTTTCAATATATCTCTTTCATATGCTTTATGAGTTACCTGGTATGCCCCCTGCCAGTAATGCCCCCATTCTGGATCTTGCAGAGCCTCTGGTGTACTCTCCTTAATCTTTCTCCAAAAGGGGTTCACTGCCTAATGTGTTTCATTCACCAGGTTTTCCTACAATGCTCACTTTCTTTCCAAGTATAAAACAGTCACATTCCTTCACTGTGTATACCTCATTGACTTCAGGAAGTATTTGTTTCAACCTTCCCCATATTGATATCCCATATATGGAGATTTGATTCGAGTTATGTCTGCCAACCTCTTCATTAGTATGTCTTTGCTTATGGAAATGTTTGTTACAATGTTCTCCAAATTGACTTTGCATACACACAGGCTTGAACACATTTTGCCCTTGAACTTCTTTCTTAGTATCTCTTGGCCAGTGGCAATGCATGTTCCAATTTTCCCCAAACTGATGTCTCATATAAGGAGATTTGTACAACATTTGCCCTTAAACTTCTTAATTAGTATCTATTAGCTTGTGACAATGTTTGTGACAATGCTTAATCCAACCCATGCAGGGCTGAGCCCTGTGTTCACCTCCCTACCCATCATGACTCCGAAAGGCGACAGTCCGGTCACATTAGGGAACACACAGATATTCCAAAGCAATTCTATTACTGCATCCACCATATACATACCAGTTCTCACCACCTGTTCAACCACGCCTTATAGTACCCTGTTAAAACTCTCCACCAGTCCATTCGACTGCACCCTACATAAGGATGTGAACTTCCACTTAAATGCCCTCTTCTCTGCATAACTAGCTGTCTCAACGCTCCTGAATTACATGCCATTATCACTTATTACTTCCACAGGATAACCCTCTCTCGTAAAAACGTGTTCCAAAAAGTTGATAATCTCAGCACTGGTGACATTCCTGACCATCTTCACCTCCGGCCACCTTGAGAAATAGTCAACTAATACTATCAAGAACCTACTCTATTTCCCCAAAATCTCATATGGCCCTAAAACATCCACCACAACCCGAGACCAAGCACTCAAAGGTAATGTCAGTGGTGACAATTCCTGTCTGTGAGTCTTCAACGCTTTGTCACAATTCTGGCACTCAACACATTCCCTAATCATTATCTCAAACATAACATCCATGACAAGCCACCACTACCGCTCTCTCTCAACTTTCTTTTGGTGCAGGTAACCCCCAAATGCCCCTCGTGAGCTTCATTCACCAACTTTTCCCTGAAACATATCAGCATCACCAGCACCCGTCTCCTCAAAAGGAGATTGTCCTGTAGTGTAAAATGGTCCCTAACCTCCCAGAAATCATTGAACTCAGTATCAACCTCATGTTTGGCCAGCCATCGGAACTTCGTCCACTCTACACATTTCCTTGAAATACAATACTCCCCTACACCTTTCCCCCAATCCTCTTTCTTGACAACAGCATATCCATCCACAAACACCTCTTCCAGAAAGGCTACCATCTCCTCCCCTCCCCGGCTAACTCCTCAATGCAAGTGCCCTCCACTTCTAAAGGCACCCTATAAATCAACAACACGATTGAGCACCCCAGGTACATACTCCACCTTGAAATCATACACCTGCACCCTCAAGCTCAATAAGGGTGATCCTGGGAGTGGCCCTCATCATTCCCTTTACAGAGAGCACTTCTACCAGGGGCTTATGACCATCCTGACAATGAACCATCAACCCCAAACATACCTTCTGAAGTGCTTGATTCCCCACACACATGCTAGAGACTCTCTTTCAATAACCGAGTATCTTCTCTCAGAGTCTGTAATGGCCCTGGACACAAGGCATATCGTTCCCTCTTCCCTTCCAACACCTTGGGAGAGCAGAACACCCAACCCCTTTACACTAGCATCCACTGTGATAAAACATCCCTCCCCCAACTTGAAATGTTCACGATTTTTGGCATCACATATCCACACCTTGATCAACTCCAAAGCTTCCTGACACTAGGCGTCCCACACAAACTCCATTCCCTTCTTAAACAACCTCCGAATAGGCTCGGATAAAGCCTCAAAATCCTTCACAAATGTGTTATAAACCTCTGCAAGACTGAGAAACGCCACCCTCACCTCATCCTTATGCTTGAGTATAGGCACCTCCCTAACCACTCTCATGGCATCCACCTTGGGGCGATACCCCTTGCCCAAGATATCCCACCTCACTCACTTTAAACTGCACTTGTTACGCTCAATCGTCCGACCCTAGTTCTCAACCTGCATAATACCTCATGCAATCTTTTATCATGTTCCAGCATAGTTTTGCCATAAATCAGAATATTATCTTGATACACCAGAGAACCCTCCACCCCTCTAACAATCCCATTCATCAAACATTGAAAAACGACTGCAGCCTAGGCTAAGCCGAACGGCATACAGCGAAAACAAAACAGCCCAAAAGTTATGATGAACGTAGCCAGCAATTGGCAATCTTCCCATAGTGGTGTTTGGTGGTACACCTCCAACAAGTCCAAACTTGTAAATGACACAGCATCTCAATTTGTGACTCACTGGCATAGAACAGGCTTCACCACTGTCTTTTGTGTGAATCCACACAGACACCCTACCTCCTCAGTGAATACCCCAGGAAACCATTCCTAATCAGTGCCGTTTCCCTGCACCAACAATACTGGCTCAGCACTCCTGGGATTCAGCCTAATCCCAAGAGCCGCTTGATGTCTCCAGCCCAGAATGTCTACTCATTTGTTGTAATTGGTTATTCATTTATAGTGTGGAAAAGGCCCGTAGGCATCTGGGCGCAGTGCAGGTTACATGGTTACATATGATAAGGAACATTTAATACAGAAGCATACATATAGGTTTTGTGTCCGAAATTTACATGTTTACAATAGAAAGAATCCTTTGGTTACTGATTCTTGCTTAGAAGTGCTCAGCTAGAAAGGGTACAGGCACCAGAGGTCACTAGTCAAGAGAATGCAGCCACCTCTTGAAATTCATCTTAAAGCAGTGGAACGGAGATGTGGCTCTTAGTGAGTCGGGATCGAGTTCCATAATTGCGCTGCCATAACTGGAAATCTAGCGCCTCCTGTTTTCTTGGGTTTAAAATTGGGTCTCCCTGAGGCTATTGGATTGTGCTTTTCTGATAGGTCATGCCGAGTTGTGTTTGGTGAATCTATTAATGAGGTATAGTGGTGCCTTGTTGGATAGACATTTATGAGTGAGGTTGAGTGATTTGAGTTTGATTCTGTCGTTTATGGCTAGTCATTTGGTGGCACGTCTCATGTGAGATATGTGTTGTTTTGGGAATGCCTAGAGCTGCTCTTAGGGCATTGTTTTGGATTGTCTGGAGCTTATTGGTGTTGTGTTTGCTGGTTCCTAGATATAAGGCATTGCAGTAGTCCACTTTGGAGAGGATTAAGGCCCTTGCAATAGTCATACAGCTTTCTGTGGACAGAAATGGTTTAGATGCATAAATCAGTTTACACGTGTAGTTGGAGGCAGAAGCTGTGGCATTGATTTGTTTATTTAGGTTGAGGGCAGAGTCCAGGTAGATGCCTAATGTCTTGACTTCCTTGGACATTTTAATTTTAATTCCATCAATGAGGATGGAGTTGTATTGGGAGGGGAGTTTAGGCAGCCTGTTAAGGGACCCAATGATTAAGACCTACGTCTTCTTGTCGTTGAGGCATAACCCATGGGTGGCCATCCATGTTTGTATAATTAAGTAGGTTTTGTTAATAATGGTTACATCTTTGTCATAGTCTCCAAAGATGGGGATGAGAATCTGGGTGTCATCAGCATAGTTAGTATATGAGACACCCAGATTGTCAAGTATGTCGAAGAGGGGCTTTGTAAATATATTATACAGGGTAGGGGAGACACATGAACCCTGTGGTACGCCGCATGTGATAGGTACTGGGTCTGCAGCGGAAGAGGGTGAGAAGACTCTCATGGATCTGTTATCCAGGAATGAGCTAATCCATGTGGTAGCGTCGTTGTAGAAGTGGGTAGCTGTTTTAAAATGTTTGCATAGGACCTTGTGGTCGACCAGGTCAAACGCAGTGGAAAGGTCTAACAGGAGAAGAATGGAGGCTTCTCCTCTGTCTTTCCGGTCATCTAGTTGATTCTTCAGGTCAATGAGGGCTGTCTCTGTCCCATGTCTAGGTCTGAACCCTGATTGGCGAATGCCCAAAAGGTTGTTGATCTCAAGATAAGCTTGTATCTGTGGATATGCAGCTTTATCAAGGATTTTGATAAGAAAAGGTACGTTGTGATTGGCCTGTAATTGGTGGGAATGTTGGGGTCTAAATTAGTTTTTTTTTGTAGGAGTAGTACCCAGGCATATTTGAGATTGGTGGGTACTGAACATGATTTGAAGGAGGAGTTGATGAATGTGGAGATGAAAGGAGCAATTTTTTTGCGGCTTCTGTAATAATGGGTGCTGGACAGGTGTCCCCTAAGCATTTAGAAGGTTTGAGGGAAGAGATGATCTTTTCAGCCTCATTGGTTGAGATAGAGTTGAATTTAAATTGGTGTTTGGGTTTGATTTGTTTGATGGAGGTATCTTGCAAGATGGCTTCTTGAAATTCTAAGGCAATCCTATGTAGTGTGGCTTTGCTGGCATTCATTTTTTATTGGATCAAGGTGATTTAATTGCAGAGAGCAATTTCTTTTGAGCCCACTGTTTGAACAATTTTGGAAGTTAGACGAGCACAGTTTACAGCTGGCAAAGTGGCCCACACGACCACATCTGCAGCACTTTCCTCGCTCTCCCTCCCGCTCTCCCTCCGAAGCCACTACAACCTTTTTCCAATCGCTGCGAGCATCAGAGCGCTTTTCTGGATCATCCTTCTTCACACCTCCATTTTTGCTTCTCTTGGTAACGACATTCACATGAAGCTGTTCTTTGTTTGGATTCTTCGGGTAAAACTCAGCCATACTATTCTTTTTCTTTTCAATTATAGTCCTCAAGCTCAATTGCGTGTGTTCTACTTTTTTCACAATTGCTATGGCTTCCTCAAGTGTCAGATTGTCACACTTCCATAGCCTCTCTTGCACTATTGAATTATTGTTGTCTATAATGATGTGATCTGTGATAAGCTCATCTGTCCCCATCCTGGCCGTGAACTTACACAAGCTTGCTAGACACCTCAAGGCACTGACATACCTCTCCACCATTTCACCGTCCTCCTGCTTCCCGGTATAAAAGTTGTAATGATTGAGTGCAATGTTTGTCTTGGGCGCATAGTGAGCGTCCAACTGGAGGAGAGGTTCCTGATATACATCTATATCACCTGCTCCTTGGGCAACAGTCAATGGTGGCAATTCCACACACTTCTCGTGACCCTCCTTGCAGAGAGAGTGCCGCAAAAACACCTTCTTTTTCGATGGAGACATTCCTTTATATTCAACTGCCCCCAAGCAGCTACCCCAATACTGTATACAACCATTCCAAGATGGAAAAGGTGTGTCAGGGTTAGGCAAGAAAGTTTCAGGAAGAAGCACTGTGAGTGACATACTGCCAAATGTCTCAACCCTTGAAGACTCTGCCTTTTAATTCAAAGAGCACATACCACAAATGTCCTTGTTAATCTAGTTCCTGCTGCTTATTGTCACAGCAGCAGGAATGTTCCACCCTCCACCACTGAGACGAGGGAGAGTGTGCTGAGGAATGATGATTACACTTTGTTTTGTATACAGGGTTGTCTAGGCAACCAAAATGGTCGCCATGTCGAAACATGCTTGCGGGCACTTTCCTCTAACCCGCCAGCGAATTACATCCATGCAGTGAGCAAGGCTCGAGCTTGTGCCCCTTCCCACAAGGCCCGATTTGTGGCACCCTCCAAATGCCCAGCTCAAAAAAGGTCTCTTCTTGGGTCACTGCAAAATTGCAGCTGGCGTTCACCCCTCATCCGGTGCAGCTGATGTGCGGTCTGGAAAGTCCTTGTCGCCAAAATGTTTTAATGGATGCCGGATACAAGAAAGGTGAAGATATACGCCTTTATTAGAATGACTTCAGAGCCCCAATGTGCCTCACTACTCCGGCTGATTTCTCCCTCAACCATCAACCCACCCCTCTATCCCCTGGGTTCCAATTACTGGATGGAACGCATGGGAGGGGCACGAGTCACACGGCAGCATGAGCCAGCCACCACATAACATTATCCCAGTAAACATACTCTAAGAAAATTAAAAAACTCTTGATGACAGGATCCTAAGGTTGGATAAAAAGGGTTTTCTCACTCTTAAAAAATGGGAAAACTATTTATTGAATTGTAATGTTGCTATTGTCTCCTCCCTCCACATGTGTTTAGTATTCAGCAGATACATAGTGGATGTATAACAGGCATTAATGGAGTTTATCACATTGACGTTGCTCTGGTGATTTAATAAACCATGTGCCACAAGACCCTATGGCAGAGGTAGCCAATGTATTTCCATCTAGGTGTTTTGGCCTACAAATCCCATTAGCCTCAGCAAGCACAGTCAGTGAGTGAAACGGGACCATGAGATGTGTAGGGCAAATCTTCTGCAAAATGACAGGTTGGGCAGCCCTGCCCTATATGTTATGGGTTGTAAATGTCATCGGAACCTGGTCTAGCATTCCTCTCTGCTAAACTCCAATGTCTTTATATTGTTAGTAGACATACTGATATACCCGAGAGAGGGGTCTAGGATCTGCTCACAGGTCTGATTCTGAAATGTTTGCTTGACAAAGACGGGGACCGATACTCCTCTCCACAGAAGTTGCTTTGTGCTTTTCTTTAGGGTGGGACGTTCGTAAGTGGCTGGAATAGTTCACCCTATCACAACACAGCTTTAGTTACAAAAGCTGCCAAGTATGGGATAACAACAGCGTGAGGAATTGTTATTTTTTTTTAAAGTACTTCTGGTTGTCCTTGTTGGCCCATATTAAATAAGAATGATAGATACAGGATGCTAAAAGCATAGCATTGTTTGAATCCTGCAGAGGGAGAGAAGCAATGTCAGTGCAAGGAACAAGCATCCTGTCCCCTCTGGCATATTTATTGGTTGAATCTAGCGGACGCAAAAAGATGCATTGGACACCATCACTCACATGGGTGAAGGCCTAGTGTGGTGGGTGCACATTTCCAGAGAGAGGGACTTAAAGTTTTTCACGATGGTAATGTTTTTGTTAAATATCAACCCATATTTCATTAGTGGGCATGCAAAAAATGTATAATGCTTGTGTTTCATGAGCATTTCTGCCTTGCACCTCACAATGCAGGCAGGGCTCTGCCAAGATGGCATAATGCAATGCTCTTTCACTCTGCCTTGCCTGGTATAGGCCAGGCCAGATACCAGGAAAGCTGTCGAAGAGAGAACTCACCCCTATTCCACTAGTGGATACACTGCAGTATTGCCAATCCAGTGGTAGGCACCAGAAACACACCTTTTGCACCTGGCCTTACACTATATGTGGGAAGGGATTTGAGCATGAGATTTTTATTTTGAATTGACTTTTTGTCCTCTTCCTTGAACACCTGGATTACACATGTGTGGGGAAAAAACATTCATGCATCACAGTCGTATGAATTAGTTTTATCACGACCCCAACATTATATATTAAAAATATATTACAACAGAATGACATCATGCTGTTTCAGGAAACATGGCTGGTTAACCCCATTGAAATAGAAGGCTTCACAATACAAAATCTTAAGGCCGCACAAAAACTGAAAGGGAGACCAGCAGGAGGCCTCTTAATAGCAACCAAAAATTCTACTGTCAAAGAAATCGTTCCACTATGCAACACCATGGTGGACATTCAAGCCTGCAAAGCAGAGGTAGGACCGAAGGATTCTCGGCTTACCCTAATACTGGTTAATGTCTACTGGAACCCTGCTAGGTCAAAACTCCAAGACTTCATAGAATCCCTACACCTCCTACTGTCAACAGCTAAGAGCAAATATGAGGGAGCACAGATCATCATTGCAGGGGACCTGAATACTGACTGTATTAATTCAGGGAATGTGAGGTTTGGCCAAACTAAACAAAGTACTATACGGAAAGGGAAGCAATGGTGGGATTTTTTCCAGTCATGGGACCTGGACATGATGAATGAAAAAAGTAGGTCTGTGGAAGTGGCTGGACCAACCTGGCGTCAAGGGGCTCTGCAATCAACCTTAGACTACATCTTCATTTCATCATCTCTTACCCTACTTTGTCCCAGTCTTACTCTGGATTGGGAAGGGGGGAGTGACCACGCTAGGCTGGAACTCCTCTTCCCCAAAATTCAGAGAGCCCCCAACCCATATATCACACAGGAAATGGAGGGTCACAAAGGTAGATTGAAAGTGGTTAAATACAGAAATGGGGGAAATAAGTTAAACAAACTTCTGGAGGCAGTTCCTCCTGTTATATGGGCAAATGAAATGCACCCAGAAAAATTTGGGAAATTTGTGTGGTCCACCTGCCAGCCAAGTGAAGGAAAGACTGCAGAGAAGCAGATGCACCTTCATAATTTTGATGAGGAAACATTCAACAAGAAGAGAATACTGCGCCAAACATTACGCCATATAAGACAAAATAAAACAGAAGACCAGCCCAGCTGTATACAAAAGCTCAAAAAGGCTAAAAAAACGTATCGGAATTGGTCAAAGAACCACAAGCATCAAAAACGTCAAGAAGACGGGGAGAGAATGCTTTTCCTCCTCAATGCAAATAATTGCAGGAACTTTTGGGCGGCATTAAACCAACTGGAAACCGGCCAAAATAGCTCACTCTGCAATTTAGTCCCCGAGCACAAGTGGGTGGAATATTAGTCCAAAAACTTTGAAGCAACTGAACTCAGAGATCATCCTCACCCAAACGTAACCTGGTCGCTGACATTCTCTGAGGAAGAAATTGAGGACCTTATTACATCCTCCTCTGTCTCTAAGGCAGCAGGTCCGAATGGCCTCACTTATCAGGTGCTTAAAAACCGACCAAAGTTGTGGGCAAAATTACTCTTCCATTTATTTCAAGAAATTCTAAAGAATAAAGTCTTCCCACCATCATGGAAGAGCGCACTTATTATTACATTTTTTAAGGGGGGTGACAGGCAAAACCCAGTGTGTTATCGACCCATCGCCCTTTTGGACATAGACAGCAAAATCTTTATGAGAATAATACTGAAAGAACTTACTCTATGGGTAGACTCTAGACACATCCTTCCCCCTCAGCAGACAGGTTTCAAGAAAGGCCTTTCTACCAGTCTTAATGGACTAATCCTGAACCTGTTGAGCGAAAGCTCAAATGAGAAAGAAGGTTCTCCACTATACGGGGCGTGGGTCGACTTATCAAAAGCGTTCAACCTTGTAGACAGATCCCTCCTCTGGCAGAAACTAAATAATTGGGGGATTCCGGCACCCCTTCTTGCAATGCTTATAGAACTCCACAAGAACATTACCATCAGAGTGAGATTGGACGAACCAGGCAATTTATCTGAAACAATCAAAGTCCTGACGGGAGTACGACAAGGTTGCTTGGGTGCACCATTATTCTTTAATTTGTTTCTTTCAGACATTGGAGACTTCCTACCATCTGCATCATTAATCTGGCCGAGAATTAATGGAAGAAAACTCCATTGGTTAGCCTACGCAGATGACTTGGTGCTACTGGATGGTTCAGCGATAGGGTTACAACAACTCCTATCCAAACTTAACGAGTATGCCAAACTGAACGGTCTCATAATTAATCCATCTAAATCTAAGGTCCTCATTTTTAAACATGCAAAAAAAAGGGTGACCTCAAGAAACTGGGTTTTGGACAGCAAAGCAATCCCACGGGTGGACGAGTTAACATACCTGGGACATGAAATTCTTGCCCACCCTACCTTAAACAAGGTGATACACTCCATTCTGGGGAAGAAATCAAAAATTATTGCACAAATGAAAAATCTGAATGGAAGATTCTGCACATTTTCTATAATTCGGCTCAAGAAGTTTTACATAGGCAAAGTTGTCCCGGTCCTTCTCTACGGCCTTGAGGCAAAGCCTCTTTTGTGGAACTATGATTGGAGCAAAGTTGAGGGCTCTTTGTGGAAATCTTCTCTTCATCTCCCATCGTGCACTCATCTCGCTAGTCTGAGATTTGAGTTGGGTCTGACCTCTCTGAATTGCCGCGCAGAGTAGAAGCTACTGTCCCTCTATCGTAACATAATTACAGCCAATGTATCCACCCTTTTCTTCGACGTAAATCAACATCTAAAAAAGTCAAAATCAAAAAAACTCCTCGGCTTGGAAGAAAAGATTGCCTGCATTTTACATAGGCTGGAATTAACAACAGAAACACTCACACAAAATCCTAAGAAAGTCAAAAAAATATTAGAAACGGAGGACTGGATTAAAACGATCGAGGGAATCAGAAGGCTTAACCCCCCAAACCTATTCCTGACAGCGGAAAGAAAGCTCGTCACCATCCCGCACTACCTGGAAAAATTCCCGGACCAAAGAATCAGAAACAATTTCCTCAGACTCAGACTGAATATAGCCCACACGGGTGAAAGACTGGACCAAAGAACCCAGGGTGAGAAGGCAATAAGCTTTTGCAAGATCTGTGCCTCTCCGAATTTACAATCTCTCAAACACCTGCTGCTGGAGTGCGAAGGCACATGGACGATCAGGGTATCATCACTGGGGAGATTTGTAACTAGAGAGGAGAGCCTAGTTCAGGACGCTTTTTGGGATAGACTGATCTCTGGCCAAGAAGTCATGCTAACTGCTGAGATAGTAAACATTTTGGAGAAGCTTACTATCTTAAGGAACTATCAACAGACTAGTCATGTTCTTGAACTCTCCAGTCAAGGGGATCAGTCTGTCTAGTCAAATCCCGGGTTTCTGAGCCTGTATTTTGCCTTGTTATTTTATTTTGTCACTTTACTCCTTCGCTTTCTGTACTCTTAAATACGCAGGAAACAACTGCGTTTTGTATGAAATTGGAACTTTTAATATTCTTTCTTTGTAAAGGTTTTCTCATAAACCAAAAAAAAATAAAAAAATAAAATATATATATATATATATTAAAAATGTATCAGATCACTGTTTCACACTAATTTTGCAGGTTCTTGTTTTTTAAGACAAATTAATAGTTAATCAGCTCAGGATTTTGCAGTAATGGTCCCGTTAAAAAGACTAATTCCATATATGTCTGCTAGCTTTCATCACCACATGCATCCCTTCCTCAGTTACCACGCTTGCCTGGTAAACTGAATTTTTCTTCTTCTAAATAGTGGCAAAACTGTAATGTGAATTAAATATGTAATATGGGTGATAACATTACGGACACATTTACTACAGTAAATGTGGTTACTCGATGACTGTTTAGTGCTTAGTATTCTCTTGCAAATCTTTGTAAGAATACCACATTATAAAAGGTCACAGTTGACAGGATTTTCTCACCACTGCTTAATGAGAACTATTATCTGCAAACTGTGCAGCATCTCGTTCTGTCGGATATTCAGTGAATGCAATTTGAATTCTGATAAGGTTTCATCTGTTCTAACACCCCTTATTGCCACAAACCCACCCCCACAACATTGGGACAGGAAACAGACTGTAATGGAGTGGAAGGATATATTTTATTGAATGGAAAATCAAAAGCAAAGGTGGTTCCCTAACTTTAAGTTAGGGAAGTCACCAACAAGGCAACGTGTCTAAAAAAAAACAGGTTCAACCTGCCTGTAAACGATCATGCTACTTTTGCACACACACACAGTCATTTAAACCAATGAACTCTATAAATATAGACAACTGTTTCTGGGCATTACAATTTTATCCGACTTTATACATTGCTTGAATAACATAATAATATATTATGCTATATTTTCCCCAAAATCAACAACAAGTATTGGTATCTGAGAAAGGTTTCAAAGAAAATAAACATTAATGTTTATAACATGTAATGTCCATGCAACCATTGGCATTGTAGTGCCATGTATTTATGTGGTGCTGTTCGCGTCTACTGGCGGGAGGAAGAAGCTTTCCGTCCATGGCGGCTCAGCTATGGAACTCCCTCCCCCTCTCACTGAGAGTGGACCTAACTTTCCGCCAATTTAGGCGCAACTCCATACATTGGCTTGAATCCCAAGACATTTGATTCACCAGTCTTGTATAGGCCCTGTAGCTACTTGACCTACTAAATCTGCAACTTTTGCCACTGACCCAAATAATTTCCTTCTGATTCTACGCTGAACAATCCAGTGTATAACTATGCAAATTTTATATGCTTTTTTATGTACCATTCATCTGTAACTATTGTAACTTGTTCAAAGATTGTTTTGTCTGCAACCTAAGCTTAATGCATACTTGTATCCCTGTGCAAATGTGCCCTGATACCTTCAGGTCTGGCGTGCAATACAAATACATAAACAAACAAACAAACAAACAAACATACTGTCTGCCTGCATGTAAACTACAACCCATAGTAAGTTGAATTAAGACTCTACAGATTTGGGTTTAGAGAATATTGATGAGTGTATCACTCACATGGAAATTAAATGATGGTTTTCATAGAATATACTAACTTTCCCACCACTTCACTTCAGAGATAGATTTGATCTAATATAGAGTTCTCCACGTCCTGCTCAATGTCACTGGAAAGATTTGAATGGTCATTTTTAATTGCATAATTTTCTAGGGAATGGAATTGACCCCGCTAATCTCCCACCCCCACAGGAATATGTCTTTTCATATTGACAAACCTACTATAAAACTATGAAGTGTTGTACACTAGGTCACAGTTACAGTTTCTGAATAGACCGCTGAAAACACTGGGTTAACTTTATTCAGCCACTGTCAAAAAACGATGTGCACTGGGCACAGAAAATGATGTTTTCATATTTTAAGTCAGTCCACATTTAGGCTAAATATGGTCTGAAAGCAAGGTACATTTTACACTAGAATTGTTACAGCATTCTGTTTGGAATCAATTCCCCAGTGATTCCTTTCTAATCCCCCCACCCCCTTTCCGTGGACTTACTGCTTACTGATAAAGTGTCCTTATCGCTCTATCAACATTCAAGCTGTCTCTCTGCAGTAAAATAGTGGATGACTTCACACTCTCTGAAGTTACAATCAACTAAAACAGATGTGCTTCTCTGTCCTGACAAATACTTGTTCTCTCATCTCTTCCCCTGCCTATCCAGTTTCCAACGGACACTCTCCTCTACTCTTCATCAGCTAGAAACCTTGGTGTCATCTGTGACTCTTTTCACACATTCTCTACTCCAACACTGCAATTGTGGTTTTGCTCTAATAGAAACCTATCAACTTCAGTTCATGTAATGCACACAGAAAATGAAAACTGCATGTATGTTACCAAAGCATAGCAAGTGCATAGATTGCATGTATTTGAACAGGGTTCCTGCCACTTGCCCTGGATAACCTTCTCAATAATCATACTCTCATGTGTACCATCTCCTCACATCAACTGGCAGTTACTTACAATGCAATTTGCTTTCACAGTTTTCTTGTATTGCCCACTAGCATAACAGCTGCAAACCACATATTTCAATTTCAGCACCACTGCCTGTGATTATTTTTTAAAATAAAATATACATTGGGATCATTTTCACAGCACATTGAAGTGCCAGATCCTATATGAAATGCCCAGAATGCACACAAAAAGGTTAACTGAATGTATGTTAGGAATGCATGGCAAGTACATACATTGCACAATTGACAAAATGCACCATTGGGAGGAAAGCAAAGAAATGCATGTGTACATTGGAAACAGTGCTATCTGTACATTGTGATAAATAAATGAACCAGCAGAAAAGGATTTCTGCACTCATGTAGCAAGCATCTATGCGTGAGAAAGTTAACAAAATTCCACACACGGTAACACTCTCCTTTCCAATCTCTATGTCTTTCTTCCCTTTTTTGTACTCTACTATGACTTGCACTAATCCATTGCCAAAACAAGTAGTGCAACAACATCTCACACACTTCAAAGGTGCAGCACCATAGGGCACAGTTATCACTGCAGCAATGGCCCCCATACCAACAATGCTAATACTCCCAAGCTCCCACTAATATGCAGTGCTGTACAATTGCACACAACCACACTAACTCTTCCTGTCAACAAATCCTCCTACAATCTAAAATTGTTTGTTCTCCTTTTACTGTACCATTAACACACATACCCTCTAACTTCCTTCTTTTGCAATTGCAGTGAAGAACCGCCTACTAAAAGCCAGTGGTGTCTCTGCTGGAAAATAAGACCCTGAAGATACATTCTCTTCACATTGAACAAAGTATGTACATTACTGTTGTAGTGTTCTACCTGTTACTCAGGCAGTGCACTGGTGTTGTATTGTAGCCTAGACAATTGTATCAAACCTACAGCACTTGCTTCACCCTTACTCATTGCACCTTGCCAGGTTCACTGTTTCTATTGTTATCAGAGCACCAGTATGCTAATACCCACTAGTTTTATAAAATAAAAAAAACATTGTAATGTCCTTGTTACTTCAAGCACATTACACTGTCATACACAATGACGTAAACCTTTCCCACAGGAACACACACAAATACCAGTACAACCTTCACAACCAAAAGTAACACCCCTTTGCACAATCACACTCCTCTATGGCTACCTACCCTCATATTTAGACACTCATGCACAGTACACACAAAAATACATTGCACACCTTCCAAAATCACACTTTCCTTTTTTCTCCAACAGACACAAGACAATGCCTACCAAAAAGCAACTCCATAGAAAACAACACAGAAATAGAGCAGATAAAACTCAAACCCTGTCACCTCTAGCAGACTTTGTAGAAAACTTTCAAACAAAACAGCTAATACAGTTGCTGACCAAAATGGAACCAGGTAGCAGGAAATAATGTGTGACTACTCTTCCAACATATACAACTAAAAGTAAATGTATTAAGAAGATTGGGACTACGAGTAGTGCTAACACTACATCTACCAAAGTAAGCATTCCAAACAATGAATTTTACAAAAAATGTTCCAGCATAGAATCCTTCAGAACCTTATAAAAACAGGGGAGAAAACATGGTCAACCCATTAAATCGTACCGCAGAAAAATGATCCTGGATCGCACATAGACAGTGCAATGCTCCTCAAAAGGAAATTATTTATATTAATTTTAAACAGAATGAAACCACTAACAAAATTAATCAGTAAACTACAAAAAGTACTTTGCAACATATGCAGTATCAACATAGATACCTTTGCAAACTTCTGTGCAGATGAGTGGATTCGCACAATCAGCGCAGACCTTTATTTCAATGAAGAGGCATACAAACAAGAACAAACAGACCCAATTGCCATACATAGCAGTGGCCGAGGTTATGAAAAGGTAGACAGTACCATTATGGTAAAAAAAAAACCTGATTGTAAGAATATCCCCAACAAACTTACAATCAACTCTCCATTCCACCAAACCAATCCGTCCCGTCAACAAATGGCAGTGCACCTCAATGTGTAATGTGCGGAAACAATCCTTCAAATCTGTGTGACAGTTCCTTAATTAGTATGCAAAAGCCAAAGACAAATTAAAAATTTAAATATTACAAACCATGTTCTCCTGTCCAGTGCGCAAACACACAGGACTACGAGGACATTCATTGGGGCATTTCAATCACATTTTCCTTCATGGCACAGCCAAGAACTGCTGGAAGAAATAGACCACATCCAAAGCAAATATTTTGGAAGTGAAGAGCACTTACAAAATCCAGTAACTGTAGAAAGGGGCAGTGAAAACCTGGCAGATGCCAACCTTCTATTACACACGTACAAAAATGAAATAGCAAAGTTTAAAAGCACATCTGCTGAAATACCAAACCAAGTATGTGTGTGTTGTCGCATAACTTTATATACAGTTAGCACCAAAACTGTAGATATAACGTATAGAATTGAAGACAATGAAGAATCCCAATGGTTCCAATTAGCTCTCTATCTTATAGCAGAAAACAAATACGAAATTACTAACCCCTCAATACTTTGCACATACTGCACTGGAAAACTTGACAATAACCAAATGCCTTCACAGGCTATCACTAATAACTTGGAAATATTCCCACTACCAAAACACTCCAACAGCTTAAATTGTATGAGAGCATTGTAATCCAAACAATGCACCCATTTCAAGCGATAATACACCTTCAACCGAAAAGAGCCAAGTTGCCTCCCTCTGAATTACTGAAAGGCATTTGTGGCAAAGTAGTTAATTTGCTGTTAGATCTTAAAGAACATGTAGACACTCTGGGAGTGCAACAGCCAATAGATAAATCTTTGATTATCCTAGTGAATGGTGTACCTACAAAAGACAAAAGAATTTGGCAGCAACTAGTAGACTGAAAAATTGAAGAAAACTTGAGAGAAACCACACAAATAATTCAGGATTCCTCATCAACTGGTCAATTTGAACTTCTAGATCCTACTACAGCCTCCAATATTTAGGACCATTATACAATTCACCCACTGCACTGCAAAGACACCATAGACAATGCATTAGAAACATGTCAAATGCGACACGCCCAAGGATCTCCAATCAGCATGTGGGAAAAAGGTGTAGAAGCACAAGCCTTTTACTCTACTCTTCCCTATTGGAAAAGGTGTAAGGTATGATGAAAGATGCACACAAATAACAGCATCAGAATACCACTCTTTACAAAAGTATTCTGAAGATCCCAAATTCAGACAAAACATTGAATACATATTCCACCTCCTTTTTGAAAGTGAACTAGCAACTCTATGTTACAGAGTTGCACACACATTGAAAACAGGTTCCATTTTTTTAAACATGTCTGCTACGCAGCTACTGCTAAAGGTGCAAGAGAAAGATGAAGTTGTACAGTCAAGTATTTCAAATCTCTTGGCAAACATGCAACGTACACAGGACTACTGGTTCTGATGTCACGCAGATGTACGGTTTTTGCTACACAACCTGGGAAGACTTGCACAATTCCCTATGCAAAGCAAATGAAAACAAAGCAGGGATAGACATGAAAACACGAGGAGAACTGTCCTCTCTTGACCATGTAAATGTGTCAAGGTACTTCCATCACCACTTTATTGTCATGCTGCAATTCATCTGTAATAAAACAATTCCTCCCCTCTGAGAAGTGCAACACTTATTTTGGAATAAAGAATATCAATAAAGAGGAGCACCACACATCCACATACTTTTTTGGGTTAAAGATGCTCCTAAATTTGAAAAGGTGGAAGGTATGATGAAAGATGCACACAAATAACAGCATCAGAATACTGCTCTTTACAAATCAGTACAGTTATGCCACTGTTTTGCTGTTCATTCACAAATACGTCACTTGCAAAATCCCTTCAGAAACTGCACATAACACAAATGTGGCAAGTATTGGTAATAGTGTGGTAACACCACCCAGGAATCCTTTGTTGCTCTAGGGGGTGAGAACAAATAACCAAAAAGGGGGAACATTAGGGGGAACATTATGTTTTTTTTCAAAAAATGCAAATAAAATGATTTACAAAGAAGCCTGTGTTTTTTTCCTTGTAAGAGCTAAGAACAAATGGATTGCTATGCTGAATTCCCCAATTTCTTGGCTTTCAAGAACAGGGTGAGTGGAAATGAAAAAAAATAGTTTGGTGTGGTTATCAACCGTTTTGTGAGAGGTAGGCGATTTTGGCCATTTTTGCCAATTGGACATGTGTGGACGAATGGAAGAAAAGGGTAGGAAAGCCAAATTGGAGGACAGAAAGGCTTACATTTCTGAAAAGTAGACAACATTCCAAGTTTAAGAACGGGTGATTGCACAGGTCAGGCAACAACTAGGTACGGGAAAATTCCATAGTTTTGTGAAAAAGCAGGAAAATGACCAAAAAAAAGATATGTGGTGGACGTGGTTGGCTTGGTACGGCAATGGCTTCTATGAATTTTGAGAAAAACAATGCTCTGCTACATTCCCCTGACTCTTGCAGTTAGGAAATCAGACATTTTTTGGTGTTTCACAAAACAAGCAATACCGCAAGTCAAAAACTGAGCCATGGTACACAGGAGTTTTATGCTTACAGCCTGAACAGATGTACTTATCATCTGTAAATCAGGAAAACCAATGTGGTGAGGAATGGCAAGAATACATTTTTTGAAAGAGCACAGGAAGACCTTTTCAAGGGTAGGTAATTTTTTCAGGTTACAAAAGTGTATGGTGCCTAAAGCAGCAACTAAATGTAGGGCACATTTGGGAAATGAAAGGGTTCTGTGACAAAGGGCACAAGCAAATGGTTCAAAACGTTATGAAAACCATACAAACATAACAAATGTCATACCTTCCCACATTCCCACAGATGTCCTGACGAAACGGTACCTCACATGTGTGGGTGCACCTACTTGGGCGCCACGGAGAAAGCCGTAAACACGACTAACCCCAAGTCTTTTCAGACAGCTGAATTTTATTTTTCCAGACGGGCACACCATACAGATATGGGCCTAGGGTCTCCAAGCCACCAAGGAAAACAGGGAACCCCATGCATTTCCAAAAAGAAGACACCTGTGGGAATCTGCAGAGGTCTGACTTGCACAAATCGGCCCCGAATGTATTACCCAGAAACCCCGCCAAGTCCGAAATGTGGCAAAAAAAACACAATTTCTGCACATTTCACTCGGCTCACCCACCTAAACACATCGACAACAACTCATGGCCTACCTTTCCGCATTTCCACAGGGGTCCCATTGAAAATGGTACCTCACATGTGTGGGTGCACCTACCTGGGCACCAAGGGGAAAGCCTAAAACACGGCTAAACCCAAGTCTTTACCGAAAGCTGAATTTCAGGATTTTTGCTGAAGTGTACACCATACAGATATGGGCCTAGGGTGTCCAAGCCACCAAGGAAAACAGGGAACCCCATGCAGTTCCAAAAAGAGGACACCTGTGGGAATCTGCAGAGGTCTGACTTGCGCAAATCGGCCCAGAATTTATTACCCAGAAACCCTGGCAGAATCCGAAATGTAGTGAAATAAACCCAATAAGAGTCTAGTACCTGGCCACAACCACCACAGCAAAATACAGCCTATACAAACATCCTCATATAATCTACATTCTACTCCCCTACCCTAATAAAATCTGCCTGAAGAGACCACATAAGCTGCTTGCCTGAGGGCCTACCCGCAAACTGCTGGGGTGTCCGCGGGCACAACACAGTCTTCTTCCACCTAAACAAATACATCATATGAACCATTTTTCACTCTCCCACCCTTTCCAGCCCCTCTACCCAACACCACATGCTCTAAAATATGTTTAATGAAACCTATACAAACATCCTCATAGCATCTACATTCCACTCCCCTACCCTAATGAAGCCTTCCTGCAGTCACCAGTTAACCTACTTGCCTGAAGACCTACCCATTCACAGACTATTACACTAGTTGCACCCACTGCTCAGACTTTCATACACCCAAAAGTCACTGGGCTGTCCAATAAGCCACTGCCACACACCCTGTCCACTACACATACTATTACACTACTTGCAACCATTTGGCAGACTCTTTCAGCCAATCGGCAGACTCTTGGTGCATGGCCTAGCTGGCCGCAATTACCACAGCATAATACAGCCATCCACCCAATAATCTGCCCTGTGGCCACAACTCTCGGGACAGTCCAATAATCTAGCTGTCACACACCCTGTCTACTTCTGTACACATACTATTACACTACTTGTGGCCAGTGGGCAGACTCTTGGGTGCACAGCCTCTGGCCATGCACCCAAGAGTCTAATACCTGGCCACAATCACCACAGCATAATACAGCCATGCACCCAACAATCTGCACACTGGCCACAACCCTTACACATAAGCCACCTGCCTAAGGCCCTGTCCACTTCTGTACACATACTATTGCAGTAGTTGCAACCATTCGGCAGACTCGTGGGTGCAATAAGCCAGCTGCCTGAAGCCCTGTGCACTTCTCTACACATACTATTACAGTACTTCAACCAGTGGGTAGGCTCTTGGGTGCATGAGACTCTAGTACCTGGCCACAACCACCACAGCATAATATAGCCTATGCATACACCCTCATACCATCTACAATCCACTCCCCTACCCTAATAAAGACTGCCTTCATTGACCACATAAGCTGCTCGCCTGAGGGCCTACCCACAAACTGCTGCAGTGTCCCTGGACATCACAGACACAACACAGTCTACTTCCACCTAAACAAATACATCATATGAACCATCTTTCACTCCCCCACCCTCTCCACCACCTCTACCCAACATCACATGCCCCAAAACATGTCTCCAGTCCCGTTCAGCGCAGCGGTATCCGCAAATATCCACAGATACAACATGACGGGCATTTCAGAAAAATATGATGCACATCACGCTTCCCTCCAGCCAATCAGTGGGCGCGTTGGGTGTCCTCAAATATGACGTGGGCCTCCAGACCAATCGGACTCCTGTCCACGGAGCGAACAGGGAAATGGGTCTGTGGAGAGGAGCCAGATAGCGCAAATTTTTTTTAACCTACATTTTGCCTGTTTTAAAAAAAAACGACTGGACGGATTTTGCCCAAATTTTCAAAAGCATGCTTTCGGGCCAAGCCACTGCTCCTGCCGCAAATTTGGTAAAAATCCATTCAGAGGTTTGGGCTGTAGGCGTCAGCAACATTTACTGTCCATTAAGTCTATGGAAAACAAAAACGTGCGACCCCCCTTATAACTTTGCACCCCCTTGACAAAACCTCACCAAATTTCGAAGAAAAAAATCATAGCGGGCCATATACTTTTTTTGCAGTTTGGTGAGGATTCGTCTGGGGGGAGCAAAGTTATAAGCCGCACAAAAAGTGGTGTTCCAATGGTTTTAGCAACTTAACATAACTACGCGGCCGCTACCGCAGGCCGTGTAATACCATCCAATATGTTTGAGATAAGATAAAACTTGGATGTATCAAGAAAAACATAAATAAAAACATAGTGACACGATACCGAGTTCCAGCCGTAGATATTCCATAGGGCATGAATGTGGCAAATTGAGTGCCCTATGCCAAAACCTGCCCACTAGACGATCAAGCCAACTGATTTTCTTCATCTTGAGGGCTTCTAGCACGTACAAGGTCATAGAGCAAAAACATTGTTTATAAAAGGTCTGGAGGCCCAGATCGTAAAACCTGGAGTGGTATTTGCAAATTTCCATACCATAGATGTTATCTGATGTGCCCGTCTAGACTTAGAGGTTATGATTTCGTCATAGTTATTTCTATCATTTATTTCCAGACCGAGATAGGGATAGCTGTGCACATAATCCACCATCCCCCATTTTGTGTTAAGGGCCATTTTGTCCACTTTTTTCTTGGAGATTAACATACATTTTGTCTTTGGGAGGTTGACCATCAGGGAATTTTCCTGCACATAATAATGTAGTTCTTTCATCATTTCCTTCACACCTCTAAGTGTATAATCAAATAACACCAAATCATCAGCCTACAACATGCAACTGATTTTGTACCTGCCCAGCAAAGGGGTGCAGTTTAAACTCTTTGTCAGTCGATTGGGCAGATCTGCTATGTACAGGTTATATAGAAGGAGAGCCAGTAGACATCCTTGATTAACTCATCTATTTATGTCTATTCGCCCCAAGTTGCTACCCTCATTCTCTAAACTGACTTTGACATGATTGTTGTAGTGGAGAAGATTGATGGAATATATTAGCCGTGCAAGGCAGCCAAGAGCCTGTAGCTTAAGCCATAGTCTCTCTCTATCTACCTGAATGCTACCTTAAAGTATACAAATGTTACATAAAGAGATGGACTACCTTTGGCAGCTGACGTTTTCACATATCAAGAGCCGGATGTTATGTACAGTTGAGGAGCTGGGCTGAAACCCTTATCTGATATTGCTTTAAGACCCCTGAACCTTCCACCCATCTTTGTAGTTCATCCAATAGCAGCAAACCATCTATCTTGCCAGTCATGCCAAGCATGGACAGCAGTCGGTAGTTCTTAGGTAGATTCCTGTCACCTTGTGTATATATTGGCACCAGGACTGACTGCTTCCATGAGGACGGTATCTCAGGAGTCACCCCAATTTTCCTGAACAAGATCAAGAGGAGAGTAGCTCAGGTGTCAGGAGCAGACTTCAGCACTAGGTTTGAGGGACCATTAGGACCCGGTGCCCCAAAGTTTTTAAATTTCATGTATTGCTAGATCGTATATGTGCTTCCCACACCTCGCTTTCATTGGGGTTTATGACATTTTCTTGGGCCTTTTCTTTCGCTTGAGAAAGAATTTGCCAGATACTGCACGAGTTACGAGATTTCAAGGCACCCAGAATTTGCTGCCATTGGGCGTTCTTGCAGCTTAGGCACCAGTGCCTGAGACAGTTTTTATATCTTGTTTTTATATCACCATATCAGCCTCTGTTTTTGGGATCTATACATTTTAAGATGATTAATGGATCTGACGTCTTTCTCAGCAAGTGTTTAGCATTACAGATCGCTATGTCAAACATTTTGACATAGCCATTGTCATGCCTGCTGGACATATCTCGGGACCAGGAACGACCTTGCCATACAAAATGAGTTACGCCTATAGAACCACTAGACCATTCTACTCAAAATGGAGGTTGTTCGATGCATTGCCCGGAAAACAACGTCTGCATTTTTCACGTCGTTAATATTCACATTACTTAGTTCCGTCACGTGTATCACGGCAGTGTGTACATAAGCAGCGTAGAAACTCCGATCGCTGCTTCTGATTAAGTCAGTTTTGGAGTTTTGTAGCTGAACTCCGGACCTGCGTTCTCGCATTCCCTTCAGCAACTTCTTTGGCCTTTTTTGAGTGTGTTTTCCTCCACACGCTAATTCCTGAGCTGCGTGAATCCTGTTCGCGTGCCAAATCTCCACGCGGACGCTTTCTGCAAGCGCGGCTGTCCTGAGCTGCGTGTATCCTGTTCGCGTGCCAAATCTCCACGTGGACGCTGTCTGCAAGCGCGGCTGTCCAGAGCTGCGTGTATCCTGTTTGCGTGCCAAATTTCCACGCGGACGCTGTCTGCAAACGCAGCTGTCCTGAGCTGCTTGAATCCTGTTCACGTGTCAAATCTCCACGTGGACGCTGTCTGCAAGCGCGGCTGTCCTGAGCTGCGTGAATCCTGTTTGCGTGCCAAATCTCCACGCGGACGCTGTCTGCAAGCGCGGCTGTCCTGAGCTGCGTGAATCCTGTTCGCGTGTCAAATCTCCACGCGGACGCTGTCTGCAAGCGCGGCTGTCCTGAGCTGCGTGAATCCTGTTCGCGTGCCAATTCTCCACGCGGACGCTGTCTGCAAGCACAGCTGTCCTGAGCTGCATGTATCTTGTTTGCATGCTAAATCTCTACACGCGGACGCTGTTTTCAAACGCGGCTATCCTGGGCTGCGTGTATCCAGTTTGCGTGCTAAATCTCCACACGGAAACGCTGTCTCCAAGCGCGGCTGGCCTGGCTGCGTGTATGCTATCGCGTGCAATCCTGCACGTGGTTTTCTGAACTACTTTGAACCTTTGGTACCTGTGACAGTTAACAGGTGAAATTCTAAATTTTGTTCTTCGTGGGAAAGGAAGTATTTCATGAACTATTGGAAGGTGATTGTGCACAGTACTTTGGACGCTATCCTGTGGTGCACTAACCCGGTATCTAGCGAGAGCCTCGTGCCGTTCGGGATAAGTCTCCCTTACTAATCTACCCATCCTTTGTCGTTTGTTCAACTCCTGGTTTTCTTCAAGAAACTTTCGTGGATTACTTCAGTTTTGCCATAAGGTCAGTGTCTGAATTAATGCTAATACTGTGTTATCTTAGTAATTCGATTGGGACAGTTTCTTATGATACTTTATCTATCCTAGGCATACTTCCTACACAATTCCCACGCCCTCTCCAGTGATCCATCTCTCTGCCTGTTTCATTCAGTCAGAGAGTTGTATCATTTGGAAGGTCTAAATTGACCTACCTACAATCAAGTCGTGTGAAAATAGGATCCGGAAGAGCCCTACCAAATTGTATCCTTTTTTGGTTACTGTATCCTTTTCAATTGATACATTGGTGATTTATGACAGCCATGTACCGCAGCCGGAACCCGACTTCCTTTAATTGCCCCTGTACAGACAGCAGGATCTTTTATCCAATTTTCAAGTTGGTTAGAAGTTAACTCAGCTAGGGCACACATATTGTATTGGAATTCATCCTTGACACCATGCGTCACTTTGCAGAGATTATCCCTAGACCAATAAAATGTGATTGCCTGCCTGATTTGTATTCAGGTCCCCCATTTATTTGGTGGCCGATATGATGGACTGGTGTTTCTAAACTGAGATGCAGGGAAGCGTGGTCACTAGGTGCTTGGCTGGTCACCTTTAGTTAACAAATCCATTTCAGGGCCAAATTGTTGCCAAAAAAGTAGTCTAGCATGGCCCAATAGCGCCTGTCACTCCAGGTGAACTGGTCCGGCACATCGCCAATGGTACAACCATTAAGTAGCGACAGGTTCCACTTTTTCAAGAAGGCCATCCGGCTCTTCCATCTTAAATTTTCTTTTTCCTGTAACATTTCACTGTTACGGTTACATTTTTAGCTCCCAGTGTCTGCAAGGATTAAATTCAAGACCCTTTGCATTGTCCACAAGGCTTTGTGAGTCCTGGGTACAAAATACCTACAACTTGCCCTCCGTAATCATCTTCCCTCTCAAGCTCTTTGATCCTCCAACTCCAACAGGGTCAGTTGTTTCTCCAAGAAACAAGCTGGGGGAAGATCTCTGTCTTCAGCTGGGGCCTCCCCATTGAACAGCTTCCCTGCCACTCATAAACTTGAGGAGAACCATCTCCAGTTCTGGAAGCACCTCAAGACTTTCCTCTTTGCTTCTGCCTTCGCTTCTCTTCTCTCCTGTTGATCTGTTCTGCATCGTCATCATGCATCTGTTTACCCTCTGATTTCAGGTCCAGGTACTTGCACACCCTGCCACACACCCGCACTGCCTCCTGGCAACTCTTGCACTTGTGTCTGTATCTGTAACCCAACAGTCCCCCCCTTTTTCTGCACTTATCAGACACCCGCTGTCTGAAGCTTAAACCTAGCACTTGCCACTTGCTGGCTGCACTACCACTTTCTTGTCATTACTTTCCTTTGCTTAGCACTTTCCACTTTTCTCTCCCCCCCTGCACTTTCCCCTTCCCTCTCCCCTGCACTTGCACGTTCTCAATGTAACTGTGCCTAGTAAGATCGTTGTTTTTGTTCTCCCTTGTTTCCCTCTCTTGCCTCGTCACGCTCTGAAACACTTGTGTATGAGTGCGATTCAAATAAAATATCAATATCAAGATGACACCTTGCTTTCCATCCCCATCCCACTGGGTTAGGATTTCCTTAATAATTTCATAGATATCATCTGGGTTCTCAAGCCAGGTGGAGCTTATACATCAATGATCAACATGTTTTCCTTCACTTTACCCATGCCTATTTCAATTTCAAATGCCATAACATTTTGTGATACAGTGTTAATGGTAAAAAGTCTTGATTTAAGAGTATTAGATACACCGACAAAGAGGCTACCAGAAGGCTGGCCCCTAGGGCCTTTTTTGCCAAATCTTCATGCATCTGGAAACCGTCTGTCACTATTGCAGTGGTCAACCAAGTCTCCTGAAGCATGATCACAACTCGTTTTATTAACATGGCCATTGAGCCCACTTGGCCCAGCAGATGTGAGTTGCCTCTTGCATTCCAACATGTAATCCTCAGATTTCAATTGGGCTCTAATCCTTACAAAGAATCCCCCTCAACCAAGCCAGTCCCTTTCCATTATCGTGCTTGGCCAAAGTTGTCGTTAAAGTTGAGGAGGGTTTTCCATCAGAAACAGCTTAAGCACATTCACTGCATCTGAGGCAAAACCCTTCCAAACTTTTAAAAGTAAGGTTAGTGTATAGCGTGCAGCCCATGTTTACGAGCATAGATGTGTGTGCTCGTATTAGGACTGCAATTTCCGGTAGTGCACAATGGATTCTTGAAATGATGGCACCTGATTTCTTTATGGGTTCAACAAAGTCAAAGTCTGAAGAGTTTGTCACTCTAAGATGCGGAATCCGATGTAAGAGGCAAATTAGTTTTCTGCGATGAAGCCACAGGGAGGCAGGTGGTCTCCTCAGAGCAATGGTTAACTTTAGAGGGTCCAAAGAAAGTGTAGCCAGCCCTCCCCCGTTGGCTCAATAAGTAGTTTAGCAGGCTTAGAATTTTACAGCAGAGTCCACAAGAAGCAAACCCTGGATGATGCTTTAAGAGGGGGCTTTCCACCTATTTGCATGATGTCTCAGTGTCTTCCAAAGATGTTTCTTCGTAATGCACAGCTTTGTTGTCTTTTAGTACCCAGCTATTTAGAACCCCAACCTCCTTTTCGGAGCACCGGGATCATCTGGTTCCATCCTCCTTTCTTTCTGTGTCGTCGTTCTAGACTCAGATGCAATTATGGAATTCAGAGTTGCAACTGTCCTGCTTGAGGGTGTCGGGTGCTGAGGAGGGGACTTGAAACGGTTTAAGGTTTTCCTTAGCATTTGGGCTTTTTTTTTTGCCTGTTGCCGTTGCTTCCTGGTTTGGAAAATCACAGAACCCTCAGCCTGATCATGTTCATCTATAACTGTGTTTGCTCACTTACACAGTTGTTAATTGGCACCTTCGGAAGCCTGGCAAGATCAGTAGCCAGGGTTTGGTCTAGAGTTGGAGTTGGTATAACTGGGCCCAAATTGGACATTGTTGTTTCCTCCATAGGCCATCCTACATTAACATGATTGGCTATAGACTGCATGACTGAGCTTTGTAGGTTCAGTTTTTGGAGGATTGTGCAGCATAACTTTAATAAGATCTCAAAGGCAAAATGAAGAGGGCCATTGCAATCAGGATTCCCGAGTTGTTGTGCCCATGTAGGTTGGGATTTGATATTTGTGTGGCTTCACAGAGGTCTGAGCCATCCGACTGTGGGTAGAGCTTCACCATGGATGACAGTCATGGAGACAGAGCCATTGTGGCAGGCACTGATAACAGAGCCTCTTTTGCAAGGCTAGCAAGATCTTCAGCCAAGGGAATAGATTAGGCTGGTAGTGGAAGTACAACATCATGTACAGGTTCAGACAATAGAAAGCTAGGTTGCATTGAGGCTTGTAAAGAATATCAATGTTCCAGTAGAGAGTTATTGTCAATGTTTCTCATCTCTGAATGGGTTTGCTCTGGTAATGTAATTACACTGACTTTGTCTTGTGTTGGTTCAGTCCAGAGTAGATCCTCTGCATAGGGGTCTGCTTCATGATGAAAAAAGGCATGAATCCTGCTGCGACTATGATTGAGGTCGAGTTTCAGCAGACCCTCCCCCTCAGGAGGGGGTCCCATACCATCTTTTGCTGGTGGATTTTTAACACTAGTCCGCGATCGGGTAATGGGCATGTTGCAGTGGGCAGAAGCAGCGTGTTTCCTGGCCGCTTCACTGACAATTGTGCCCGGTGTATGTCAGAAGGGGTGGGAAATCAAGGTTAACAGGCAAAGGCCAGTCCAGGCGCGGCTAAAGGTGGGAATGCGATGAAGGTAATAGATGCAGGGTGGTGAAGGGAGGGCAGAACGGGACCTGAAGGTCAAAAATTAAAAGGCACCATACTGTTCAATAGCTCCTGCCACACAGCCAACACCAGCAACACTCTTCACACTCCGTTTAGGACGGGGTACTTGACCAAACCGGCTCCTCCTCCACTGTAAAGGCAGAAGACAGACTAGAGCTCTGCAGAAACAACACTGTGGACAATGTTGCAGCACCAGCAACACTCTTTACACTCCAACACAAAACATTATGAAAATCACGCACCTCCTTCCTTTCAACACAACCAAGCATCTCTAAACCACTCTTGTATTCTCTAAACTGGACTACTGTGCAAGAATCCTGCGTGGTCTCCCCAACTATGCTTTCTGTCCGCTTGATACGATTGTTAACTTTTCTACTGGGACTTGATTTGCACTCCCATACTTCACCTACTTCTTCATACTGCCTCTAGGCTAGATGGCTGATGATGAAAAACAGAGCCAAATTTACATTTTGTCTCCTGGTTCACAAATCTATTTGTGGAAAGGCACTCCTGAATCTATTCCCATCTATCCGACTCCACCTTCTTGTAAACTCTGCTCTGCCTACTTGACATCCCTTGTGGCTCCTCGCCCTGCCTGTGCTTCCTCTCAATTCCTCTCTTTCTCCCTTCTTGCTCCACTTGCATTGAAATTGTTTTCCCTGGAAATAGAAGAAACAGTTCACACAATTTGTTTATAACCAGCTTACAGCCTACCACCTCGCCTCTGAGTTACTCTTTTAACCTACCCCTAATTTTCCTTCTAGCTAACATGTTTCCCTCACCTCTACCCTGCCTCTGTACCTCACTTTCTACTGCATCCACTCTAGCATTTCATCCATTATGCCACATCCCTAACACAGCTGGCCGTACCACCTACCTACACTTAAAAATTTCTTTTAATGTTGGTTGTCCTTAATCTATGTATGTCAACCCATGTCTTTTCCCCTGTTGACCACTACATGTACTCTCCTCCACAACATGGCCGAAATGTCACTCAAACTAACCCCATTGTAAGAAGCTTGCTGATTTCCATCCAATCTGATTTCTTATCTATTGTACATTCTTTTGCGATGAAAAGAGCATTGTTCATCTCTCTATGAATATGTAAATACATAATTTTATTATGGCTATATATTCACTCCTAGATTTTTCTTTTAAGGCACAGAAACAGCACAACCTCTCGCAGATTCCAGATACTTCCACTAGTGAGCTAGTCTCACCAGTCTCTGGTTTCAATCCATCTGAGGGATCCAAATCTACTTCAAGGTATTATCCCACTCCAGCACTCATCTGTTTGGGCCGTTTTTCCCACTGAAATCCTTCGGAATACCAATGCTCTCCATATTTTTTGTGGGTTTGAAGTTAAATTGGCATAAAATAATCTCACAGGGCATTATCTGACATTATCATTTTTGATTGGTTGCGTCTTTGCATTGGTTTAGTTATCTGATTGACACGCCCAGAGAATACACCGCCCCTTGATAGATCCAAGATATTTTGGGCATGTAATAGTAGACAATTTGTACTGAAATTCCTATTTTCTCCCATAAATCCTAATATGAATTTTTCCCATTATTGAAATATGGATATTATAATGTGTTGTAGTGTATTCTATCATAATTGTAATGTATTTTATGTATTATTTATTGTATTAACGTTTTGTCTTGTTATTTTGTAATGAGCAAAAAGTTTTTTGTATAACCATATGCACTAACAAACAAAAAAAACAAAAAAAACAAAAAGAAATATGTATTTCAGTATTGCACTGTTCAAATGTGTGGTATACAATATAACAAGTGTATAACAATTCCATCATTTTGTTGATAATGGACAGCGACATATCAAGTTTGGTCTCATATTGTGGGGCATGGTCTTTTGATTTCAGAACCGTTTTCATGTTTTCGCTTTACTATTCTGTAGCAACGTTACAACAAGACATGTATTCTGTGTAATATTTTGTAATATTATGTAATGTCTTGGGAAGATAGGTTTCTTTGGTGCTTGAAGTATTCCATTATCTAACCACAGATGTATTTTTTACATTCAGGCAGAGTTCATAACATATCAAGACCTAATGGAAGAAAGTTTCTCTCATGTATTGTTTCTGAAACTGGGCCTGTCCACCACGTGACAACCTCCTCTAATTAACTGGCCAAGGAGACAACAAACGGATTTTCCTCTTAATGTATGTAGATGTATTAGTTGAGTATGTTTCTATTAAGAGCATATGTTTGTGGGGTGCAGCCCATTTATCACAGGTCCAGATCTGCCACTTGGCTGGCTTGTGACTTATTATGGACTTCCCCAGTTCTTGTTTTAGAGAGCAGTATGAGTTCAATTACCTTGCATGGAGACTAACTAAACAAATGTGGGCAAAGCCAATTGCAGCATCATGCTATTTGTAATAAGATGATTCAATGTGTATAATTGCTAACATGCTAAATACACACCTTTATTTCTTGTGCATTTGAATTGTAAAGGCAATTTACGATTGCTTCACAGCAATTTTGTTAATGTCACATTTAAAGGGAAGCAATGTACATTTCACATTGGGCCTCATTACAAGGTGGCCAGTCCGGAATCAACGGTGCCGGTAAGCATGCTGGTACCATTAATTCCACACCAGCAAACTGCGAGTTCTGTGGCCGTCTGGTGTTACATCCGCCAGGTCTGACATGGCAGGTGTAACGCCGCACGGCCACAGACGGACGCAGAAACACTGGCACCATTACGACATGGTGCCGATGTTTCTGCTGACCCTATTCCCATGGGGTCCTATGGGACTCCACGGGAATTGGGAGTAACAGAATGCCGGCTCCGGATTTACCGGACCGCCAGGGCTGTAATGCCCTGGTGATTCCGGCAAGTCCTGAGCTGGTAAGTCCCCACGGGTCCGGCAGCAGCCTGCCGGTTTTACCGGCACCGCTACCATCGGACTCGTAATGAGGCTCATTGACTTGTGAAAAAAAAACATTTGCCACTTTGCTTGCCTACATGTGCATTTACAGATGGAATATTGTGCAGTGAAAAGTGATATTTAACAGAAATGGGTGCACGTTGCTATACATGGCCACTGAGCTGAAAGTGCAAACCAGTGTAATGAAGCTAAATAGCTTTAGATGGTGCAATCACAGCGAGCTTCAGTCCTTCAGTTAAGTTATGAATCCTTTCCGTGGTAGCCTTTCATCCGTCAGTGCTTAATAGATGGAATTTTAATGTGAGGGGTGTCTGCACTGGTTATTCAAGCACTAAGCAGAAATTATTTTTGTGGTGCTCAAAGCTAAATGCCTACCATCCATAGTGATCAACTAAATAGCCTTTAGGACTGCACCTAGGGCTGCTGGGCCTCCTATCTACCACCCATACAAAGCTGGCCCAAAAGCTCACATCCAGAATGCCCTGTTCTACCCCCTTCAGTAAATAGTAACTCCATGCCTCACTTCCATCGATTGGCTTTGAGGGGTAGTAAAAGGGATCAATTAAAAGTAATGTCATGGCCATTAAACAATAAGGGCAAATGTTGAACAACATCAAAGATGTGTTTATTTTTAAATACATATATTTAAAACAAAGATGCCACTATACAGCATGTTTCTTTTTCTTCACTTTTCCGTCAGAAGAGTGGCACAGATTTCAGGTGTTCAAGTGGTGTTCTTCTGAATACGCACAGTAACATAACTTTGTGTAGTTTAATTTTTGAATGTTTATTATTATTATTATTTTATTATTATTATTATTATTATTATTATTATTATTATTATATGAAGCAACAGTGCAATGATAAACCAAGAGTGGTGCTTTCATTAAATGGCTTACACTGTGAACTAAATCTCTTTTGTGCCAAGAAACTGGAAAGTAAGATTAAATGATTTTCCCAGGATCACACAATTTAGTTAAGCAGTGTAGCCAGGTTTTTAGCATATTCTGCAGTCTAGGCACTATTGTATTTGTTACATTTTGCTTTAATAGCACTATATATATATGTTTTATACAGATGACTTAGCAAGTACACACATCCTGTAATGCAGCAACCTGGCAATATTACAAGAGCATGTTGAGCAGGCAAATCTATAGTGGTAGTTTTAAGATATTTTACATATTCTCAAAGATGACTAAAAGAAGTGGAAAGCAAACAAAAAAAATGTCACTTTGAACAATTTCATTTGTGTTTTAACACTTTACTTTCATTGCCTAAAGGCTCACCAATTACTTACCTGTGTGATACATTGACCTGTTCATAGTCACTTTTTAGGACAAACAGGCAGCTTAATCCTCAAATATTTCGGAAAATGTCAATTTCCACAGCAAATCAATATTTGTATGTGGGAAATTACCAGACTTCATCAAAATAAAATAAACAGATTAAACCTTGAGTTTTATGTTGTGACATCATTTAATTGATCTTTAATAATAGGTACCAATATATCACCTAACTGAACCTGTGTGTGGGCTTTCAGATGGAAATGCACTAGTTGCAATTGCCTCTTACATGCATTCATCATAATTGTCAAAAACAATGGCTGTTCACTGTAATTACTGATGTGGCTGCTGCACTCCACTACAAATAAACAGGTTCTCATTTTAAAGCTGAATATAAAAGTGTTGCTAATAAAATTGAGTTGTAATAAGCAAAGCATTTTCCAAGTCCTTCATGTGCAGAGGAGCATTGTCCCTGACATTGTTTATCACCAGCTTCCGCATGCTCCTAATGGCATTCCTGAGGAGAGGACAGGCCAGTCAGGATGTGGCCGAGAATTCCCGGGGTGGGCAGTAGTGGATGCTGCAGAATACTTAGCAGAAAGGTGTTGCATGCCTACCCAATGCTGTTTCTCTCCACTGTTTAAGCATTGTGAAAAGGAGGATTATAGACCAGACCCCAATTGGTCTTGAAAGACAATTGAATGCTTTGCAACTGTACATCGAAACCAATTGACTTATAATCAATCCGCACACATCTGCCATCTTACCCTTTGGGGTTCAAGAGAGCCAGCTGCGAACAAAAACGATGCGTTGGCCGCTACTGGGAACAGAAATCCCCGTAGTACAATCCTTTCTATATCTAGGAGTTTGTATCAACACAAGTAAGATCGACGCTCCACAACTGGAAACACTAAGAAAGAAAGTGATGAACCTCACAGGTTTAGGAAAAATCATTTTGAAGCGCTATTGCGGCTTTAGTCTAATTCCATTGATTACATTTTATAAAGCCAAGGTGATTCCGATCCTCACCTACGGTGCTGAAAATTCTTTCAATTTCAAAGTTAAAAACTCGGCAATTCTCGAAGGTCATTTTTGAAAAAACACCCTGCGCCTTCCGAAAGGCACACCAATACAGGCAATCCGTAGAGAACTGGGTTTAACCTCTTTGCTAGCCATTGTAGAGTGGAAAACATTGTTCTTTTACAGAAAATGCATTGAGGAAAACCCCAAAGGGGGTTTTAAATGTCTAAAAGAAAGCCCTTTTTGAAGAGCATGACCCACTTCGGACTGCATAGAAAGTCGAATGTCAGACTCTTCTTAACATCACAGGAGAGCAAGTGGACATTCCCATCAGTAACCCGGACAGAGTAAAAAAAAAGCTATATTCCTGTGACTGGTTCAGGACTGAGAATGAATGGCTAACCTGCAAAACTTATGGGAAACCATGGGAAGACAGTAAAAAACCAAATTCCCTACCTAACTACCTGAAATTGTTTCCCCATTGGTATTTCAGAGATCAATTTCTCCGATTTCCACTTAACCTGATCAAAACAAGAGAAACTTCATGGACACGAAATCATGCTGCGCCCCTGAATTGTAGACTATGGGCCTGATCACGACCTCGGCGGTAACGCTAACACTATTAGCGCAGGGACTATTAGCGCGACCGACATAGCCCCCGGCGCTAATAGCACGGGATCACGAGTTGGGCGGACTTGGAAGTCCCCATTCCCCATTGAGCCCATTCGGGAATGCCCCATTCCCCAATGGGCTCAATGGGGAAAATTCACGCTCTTACTGGCGGCGGATTTCCCACCGGCGGTAATAGCACAAATTTTCGGCGGATTTCCCCCCAGCCAAGAGCTGGGGCGAAATCCGCCGAAGCCCTGATTCGGCGGACCCTTAAATCCGGTGGTAATAGCGCTACCGCCGGATTTAAGGGTTACCGCCGAGGTCGTGATCAGGCCCTATGTCAGGATCCAGAGTCAATAGAAAATCTGTATCATTTGATGATGGTCTGTCCAACTTTATCATTGCAAAGGAACACCCTCATGATCTCGATCATCACAAAGTACGGAGACAAATCAAGGGAGCTATGGTGGAAAATGTTACAATCTGGGGAAAAAACATCAATATCCTTGGC
Organism: Ambystoma mexicanum; assembly: GCF_040938575.1. Lineage (NCBI taxonomy): Eukaryota > Metazoa > Chordata > Amphibia > Caudata > Ambystomatidae > Ambystoma > Ambystoma mexicanum. The sequence continues at coordinate 454,230,179 of NC_090938.1, forward strand.
CGTAGTCAAACTCTCTATTGCCATCCAGAAGCAGCTATCAACACTTGAAGATCTGTGACCTTTATTCTGGACGTCAATTGAAACTTATGTCAATAGAACTGTTTTTTTTTTCTTTTTTATGGAGTGTACTTGATAAAAGGTTGTCAATTGCATAACCAAATATTAAATAAATAAAAAAAAAATTAAAAAAAGGAGGATTCCATGTATGCCTGCTCCTTTGTGAGTGTCTGGATGTGTGTTATCAGGAGAATTTGCACCAACACAAGGTAGCTTGACACATTATTTCAATTCCTGTAGAAGCTCTGGGTGCATAAAACAAAGCATGTGCTGATTTGACGCATTGCTTAATATTATATCATTATTTAAAACAAAGTTTGCAATTAAAAGCAGAACTTGTTCACTAATTTTCTATTTCATATTTCCTTGGACTCCAGCGGTTAATAGATCATTTCACTGTTGGGACTCGATAACTTTTTGTGACTATATATTAGTGAGTCAGTCAAATAGGTTAATTTCAGAATCTATAATTGTTATAAATTCTATTGTCAACAATACAGAAAACAAAACCAACAATTCATAGGTCAATACGCAATACATAATGTAAACGAATTATCCAGACAGCATAACATCAAGAATTATTAAAAAACACTCAGGTGGAAAGCTTGAGATGGTGATGTGCATTGACAGGGTTTGATTGCTCATTAGATCGTGGTCTACTGATTGTTGAAATCCTTTAGTTACACTCTATAGGGTCATACAGTCTCGTACCCTTTGCCAAGAAAAACATAATCCATTACGTGTGACAAGAGAAGTCTGGGTCAGGCACATGTGGTCTATAGTGGTCTCTGTGTGGCTCCAAAGTGGACTGTATTGTGGCTTTTATGTGAAGTATTAATGCTTTTTTTGTATCCTGCATTTGTCGCTGGTTAATGGCAGCGTCTAGTACACGTGGAAAAATGGCCAAAAAAGTTCACGCCATTTCGCCGTCTTTTGTGCAGCTGAGTGCTATTTTTATACGGCTGTGAAAAGGTGTCTATTGATAACGAGTTGATAATAATAATGTGTGCAAAAGGTCTTCCCGAAATATATGTCTAGCACAATCATAATGACATCGAAACATTTTATTTTGTTGTCGTTGCAATATATTTTATCTGCCTCAACTAAAGCAAGTCATAGAGGTGCCATCTCCTCAGGGTAAGACCGCTCACCTCTGCTCCCCCTCTGCCCACTGCAGAGATTTTGACACAGGTGAGCCTCAACTTCAGGTGTTTCAAGTCAGTACCTCAGTAGTCATTTCTGCCATAGACACCTTTTCGCCTCTCATGGCTCAAGAAGAGTTATCTCCTTGTTGAAAGTTTATAATGCAAAAAATATCTCTGCATGGGTGTGCTTGTTTTAGGGTGCAACCACTCAAGAAAGTGGCAGCCATAGAGAGTAAGGTATTGCAGCACCTATTGTGAATAGGGCAATCCACTACAATTTAAGCTCTCGGGTTAGGACTGGCATTGCCCCTTTGAAAGGGCTTGCAGAAATAATTAGGATGTACTGGGCACTGAAGTATACAACTATAGATTCTGTAAGGGGGAGTAATATTGACTGATTTGATTATTCATGAAAACTGTAGGTCACAATTGTTGATGTTTTTCAATGATGAACTATCCAAACTAGGCATAGATGAGCAACAATTGGAGGGATACACTCCATCTACGTTCTTAACCGCATCATTACATAACTAGTGTTATGCAGAATATGGACATTTGTGAAAAACTCAGAACATTTGACAGTATAGTCTCTATGGCTAATGCTAGATTGGAACACAGCTATCTAGAGGATTTGTGGAATATAGATCTGCTCAGTTTTTATTTACATTTTAAATATTGAAATTTACCACTGGAAATTGTAATAGGTGCTGTAAATACTCGAGCATACCTCACCCACCTGCAGCCGCAAGGCCCCCCCAATGATACGCGGGACACGCAGTCTAGAAGGCATGTCCTCCTTTATTACTGCGTACATACGAACTGAACTGTAACTCCCCACGTCCCCTCCCTAACCCTAACGTCACTTCCTTCAACTTAAGGCCGCAACAGCGACCCTCTCACACAACAATGTGGGACGCTCTTACTTGAGCATTAAGGCACATCCTGACAGGTGCTTGGGGTGGTATACATACATTTAATCAAAAAGAAGTGTAACAAGACCTCATGTAATACATGTAATATTTATTTGGCATGGCAAATATTGAGACACATCTGTTGTATTCAATATTAATGATGTTCTGTCCAAGAGGTTATGGTTCCAAGGAATGATTTGACAGTAAATGGGTTCTTTTAGATTATGTAGATTTTTTAAAAGTTCAAAACTAAAATGAGGTATTTGGATATAGTATATGTTTATTAAGTTTAATTTATTATTATTTTTTATTATCATACAATTGTCCAACTCTAGGCCTCGAGGGCCGGATCCATGTTGGATGTTCAGGATGCCCTCATTAATATTCAAGATATAAATTTGCATACAATTATTAGAAATATATGCACATGTTTATTCCTGAATATTAATGAGGGATCTCCTGAAAACCCGTCAGGTTGTCGGCCCTCGAGGCCTCGTATTGGAAAATATTGTTTTACAATTTTTGTGAAACATATACCAACATTAAAAAATATATATTGAGTGGAGAGATTTCCACCACTGGTCTATCACACTTCCTCGGGAGAGCAGGTGCGTGGGTGGTAACATTTGACTTTTAACCATTCGTTTGACAATCATTGCCTGCACAGATATGTGGTCGAAGTGATTTAATAGAATTGTATTTGCTAACTTTCCCTATTCGTGATACAATATGTACATGCAGGGTTCCCTTTGAAGGAAGTGCATTGCTCTAACAATACAAAAGGAAACAATGGATACTGCTAGGAAATGAGTCAAGAATACCCTGTGTTTCCCTTTCTGTGTTAATGTGAATGTTTTATGCATCTGATGAGAAACCACTTTGCGATTTAACGCCAGTTAATGTCCACTTCTTGGCAGGGGTGTGCTCATAAATTAGTCAGTCTTTTCTGGTTTCAGGATGTTTATCTGATGATAAGTACAGGGCTAGGGTAGAGTACTTCATGCTTTATTCAGGTGGCTGCCTTCTCTCTGAGCTCACATTGTTCTCTGCCTGCTGCGACAAAGTCTCGGTGAGCACGACATGGAAGAAAAGGAGGCCATGTTGCTTTCAGAGAATACTTATCTTAAGATGCTTGCAACATCCTGTGCTGTACCTTAAAACTCTTTAACATACTGCAGAGCCACTCACTACTAGAAGGGAAGACTTCACATTCGGTGCAATAATAATATTGTGTCCTCATATCGCCCTTCATGTCAAGCTTCTAAGTGCTGTAAAACAGGGATTATTTTGACACCGTTTTGAATATCACGTGATTTATTAACCTCAGTGGGAAGAAAGGATATGCCGGCCTGAAACAGGACTCAAACCTACGAAGCATAAGCTTCCCTTATGTCAGAGAAAAAATGCTATCCACCATTGGTTCTGTGAGAATTTGTTTGTTATCCAGAAGACCATGGTGAAGAAGTATTACATTGTGTTGAATTGGTTTGGATTACTAGTTTTTAGAGAGTGTGTTTACCTGATAGAGGTGTTTTAGCACAAGTAGTAGTGGTTGTAGAAGTGGTAGTACTAACACCCTCATTCCGAGAATAGGGAAATGTGGTACAATTAGGGTTAACCTGGCAGCTGATTAAGAAAATGAAAAATAAATGAATAACGTATGCGAATAAAGAATATCAACATACAGGTGGACCATACCCAGAACCCAAATAAAGTTGTCTTTGCCCCCATTTAGATTACTGCCCATAACTCTCAGAACATTGTTTTTCTGTTGAGGTGACTTTAGATATTTGCCCAATCTCACTTGGCTTTGGCTGCTTGTTTCTCTATGGACTCGCTTGAGCATATGAACTAAGAACTGAAATGGAAAGCTCTGATCAGTGGGGTTAGTGTATCATGGCCTAAGGCACCAACTTTGTGGATATTACAAGATCAAACTGGAATAGACAATACAACTGTACATAAGAAGGCAGATGTCGTCAAGGGGTGGAGGAGCAACACCACTTGGTTTAGGCATCAGCAGACAGAAAATCATCATATGACGTCACAACTAGGAATAGACTAGATGGAAATTAATGTGTTGATGATTTTCACAGGACATAGCATACGTGTGCCGGAATACCTAGTAGTATGTTATTGAACTTTCGAGAGTTTTGATTCTGTCAAGTAACCACTGATCTATAAAGGTGAGAGGTCTGCAGGGCGGTTCGCGTTCAAGAGGTCAATACCCATTAGGTGTAGCTTTTCATTGGACAGCAAGACAACAAATTCAGTGTGCAACCTACTAAGAGGTAATGAATCCTGTTTAAAAAAATAAAAAATAATAACTCTGCAGTTAGTTGGGAGAAGATTTGCCATAAGTGGTGCACTTGAGCGAGCCATTTGGGGGAGTTGGGAGTTCTTCATGATGACTAAACAAGACGCAGCTTTGGATCAGGGGTATGATAATCTGGGTCAGAGATTCTGATTCTGGGTTGGTTATTTAGTTGTGTTGTTCATTTCTGCCTGCCTTACATTCATGATACTTGCAGTTATATATGTGTTGTATCCTGAAACAGATTTGGAAAATTATTGACAGTATTCACTCTCTGGTAATTTTGGTCTGATAATGGTCTCTTGGACTCTCCGGTGATTTTTGTCTGGTAACAGCCAAATGGCATTCTGATATTTTGTTCTGGTGTTTAAGGAATGAGGAAAGACAATCAATAAAGGAATAATATATATTGGGAATGGGAAAAATGGGGAAAGTTCAGATGGGGTGTCCCTAACCATATGAGGAGCGAAAACCATCTCACGTTCAGGATTGCGTAGAAAGTGGATTCACAGTATGCAATGAAAAGTGGTGAATGAATTGGAGTGAGTAGCACAAAACAAGGGACAGTTATGGGTAAAGGGCATTCAAAGCAGGTGTTTATGTCACATACAGGCACACCTGTCCATGATATAATTACTAACTATAATAATGTCACATGCAAGTTGTTTTAGGTCTGGGACAGAAATCTCAGTCAGGACCCACAGAAAGGGACTTTTCATTTTGGACAGTCGGTTCCTTTCAAGCATGCAAGCATATAATATAATAGATGTTTTCAGTAATGTGTGCAAACTATTGAAGGGAGCTCAAGTTGTCATTCAGACCCCCTAACTGTGCCATCTGCAATGGCTCCCCCTACTCTTTTTTAGCCGGCTCCATTACCATTGATGTCTAATCTTGTAGTGAGCACTCAAGAGCCCTTTCCCTCATGACTAGTTTGGCTTAATATCCTAGATGTGTACCAATGCCTATTTCACTTCCTTCTTAAACTCTGTCTATGATGATGGGTGGCATATATAGCTGAGATAGTTTGGTCTTTCAAGTTCTCCTTAAGGAGGTTCCAGGGCAGATGAGGGTGTGGGAGATGATAACCACCTGGTTGTTGTCCTTATCCTGTGAACACCTGGGCTGCTAAGAAATATGGCCAAAGAATTTCCAAACATGTGGGAAGTACCTCATAATTTCGTTGAGGGGCTTCAGGCCATTAATTAGTGCTATAACCCTGCCTGGGATAATATGAACCAGTTCATGAAAGTATATATGCCGCTGCAGGTTAGTTAAAGACAGATACTGCATGCCCATTGGCTGGCTGCTGAACGGGATAAAGGGGATAGGTTGGCTCTGCCTTGAAGTAGGAATAGAGCGGATATTCTAGAGGTAAGCCCTCAAAAAACAATTGGGGAAAGATAGGCCATTTCAAGAAGAATATGAGAGAATCCCAAGTAGAGTATTTAGACCAACCAAAGTAAGTGGTTACTCAACACTCTGCTATTACTAATCTTGATGGGACTGCTCAGGAGGCACTCCCTAATTATTTAGTTTTTTCTCTCTAACCCAGAATACAAGCACAATTGAAAGGCATTTGCTTACATATAGTGACAGAATAAACCACTGTCTGAGCTGGGTCTGGTAGTGAACCTTTCTGTCACATGCCAGGAACAAAGCAATGAGAATATTAAAAGTAAGCTCATGACACTGCAATTACAGAACCTGCAGGGGCCCCCCAGCATGGATTAGTTTGGTAGTGAAGTCTATTTCATAAAAAAGATGCAGAGCAAGGCAGAATTATAAAAACCACACATAAGCTGTGTCATGCTCTCAGCACTTTGGGAAACATGCACACAGACAGAATGTACAATGTTTTGCAGCGACTCAAATCAAAATATAATTGACAAATTCATAGATGAAGACTCTGCAACTCCTATCAAGACGGATAAACTGCGTTCATGGAAAATGTTACCAGGGAAATGCACAATTTAAGGGCACAGAGAAATGTACTTTACAAGTTCAATGGGGAGATAGCAACCTGAATCAAGCATCAGCCAGAATTGAACTCTTGGCATCTGTATTCTGTTTACGCCACCACCCCCAAAATGAGATGTGAAAACAGATCCCATTTTTTTCTCATGGAGATGAACTGGTAAATATAATTACTGGCTTCCAAATTAGTCACAGGAAGACTGGACCTGAATGTTAAACCATAGCTGGCTTTTGTGGATTACATCTGTGCATGGTGGGCTTCAGATAAGGAAAAAGTAAAGGGGTTGTTTGCCATACCTGATCTCCCAGGGCCCAATGAAGGAAGAAAAAGAAAATACCTGGAAAAACAAAGGTTCATCGGAAAAATCCACAGACCCACAAACTGTCCAAGGTGGGCAGCGACTGAAGTCATAAAGCACTGAAGAACCAAACTACAAAGACCTTATCACCGCCACGCTTATGGGTTGTAAACATTAGCCCTGAACTAACAGCTAAAGAGCTGAAGACTGCAGATGCTCTGTTAATTACAGGGCCAACTGCAGATGCTATTTAATATTTTGTATTGGATACATTATTTTTTTTTACTGTGCGATTTATTATTTCACCCATAATTCATGAACAGAAACTCATAGAAAATTGTTTTTTCTTTTGCAATGTTCAGCTGGAAATGCTTTTTAGGAGGCAGAGAAATAGTATGTCTTTGAGGTCACTTTCAGTATTCAAATTAGGTAAATTAGCATTTTGTTGCAAAAAAAATGCAGAATAGTGTACCATATTTCATAGCATCCACAGGTAAGAGTCTGTAGTTTTGAGATGGAAAATAATTTGTAGAGAAAAGGTCAATAAGCTATAAGACAAAATCTGTAAGTAATTAACCATTAGTCCTATGAAGATACACATTTTATCATGATTCTAGAGGGAGGAATCTGGTGAGCAAATTAGTAAAGTGGTCATATGTGTGAAAGTTATACATTTATAATGTGGCAATGTTTAATGCAAGACATCCCTATGATGACAACATATTACATGGGAGGGAAACTGGGTGTAGAAGTTACTCCCATAATACTTCATCATTCATTAATATATTCAATGACTGCAGAGGGGTATGTTTACTGTGATGTCACTTTTGGAACACTGTCTAATTACATATATTGACCAATTAGATTGGGGTACATATAGGCACCTAAAAAATGTGGGATTACTGTTCTATTTAAGATTCAACACACACAGACAGAGGGAAACTTACAGACTCACTCACTCACTGAATGATAGAAAGAAAGAAGAATTAATAACAATGGGAAGATGAAGTTATAGTTTGCTCTCCTTTTGGAAACATTTTGGATTATCACCAGCACCCTAAATGTGAGGGCTAGAAGGAGTTAAAGCCCCAGGCCTTCTTCAGTGGAAGAAATAACAGACTGGGAAGGAAAGCTGATCCCATCTTGATAACTGGTGCCCACCTGTTCCTAGAGGGGGGAATTGAACCAGTCCTTATGAGGGTGCCCACCTGCCTGAGATAAACTCCAAAACACATGCATATGTGAGTATGATCTAAATAGGAATCAATCCTGAGAGGAGTCATACTATAAAGGGAATTACATCAAATGTTTGCCCTCTTGTTTGTACGTACTCACATTACATACTGAGAAATAAGTAAATATTTCATAAGTGTATGTGAATTATAGATCAATGAAATAGTACCTATGGTCTACATATATTGATATCCCCTGACTCCTTCACTGTGCATTGCACAAACACCAAATGGCAAAGGACATCTCACTATGTGCATACCTAGAAAAGCAATATAATTGAAGTCATTCCTGGGTATACCATCAAGCAAAATACTGTTGTTAAAGCTAAGCATTCAAGAGCAAAGGTAGTGGGTGATAAATCGCTACCCATTATCTTGCTGTTTAAAGTTTCCCATTGAAAATGAGAAAGCTATGCTTTTATACAATAATTAAACAGAAACAGCACTGAAGAGGATCAAGCCTACATACATGCTGAACATACTTTTTTCATTTGTACCTACGATAATGAAGATCTGTTAGCCTGTTACAATTGAGTTTAAAATGCAATTGACATGCTTACCCTTCTATTGGCTAAGAGGGGTATTATCGTTATTTAATAAAGGGGAAGTAATGAGAATTAGATAGGCATGGATATTTAACTAATTAGCTGCTTTTCACAAATTCCTCCTGAACTCTCATTCATTCAATCCAGGGTACATGTGTGCTTCGTGTGAATTAAATGCATAGATAACTACAGTGAAGTTTGTGTTTCAAAAGTCTCTATTTTTATTACTGCAGCATTGAATACTGAGGTGACTAGCATGTTGATTATAAACATTCATGGATGTATAACATATTTATCTTTAAATTGATTCAATTATTTCTATTTGGTTAATAAATATACCTTCTGTACAGCCCTCTGTGTTTTTTGTCCCGAAAGGGGAGGGACGCTTTAAGGAATCAATGTTATTAAATTGGGCATCTCAGATTACTAAAAGGAACTTGAATAAATAAAGTAAAATGATAATACCTGTTTAAAACATCCTATGTGTGGGTTTCTAGGATAGCATAGTGGAGGAAGGTGATTGGGAAGGGATTACCAAATGGGAAGCAGCAGCAGAGGCCACCTGGGGATTATGTAGACACTCTTGTCATGCCGCTATTGTAAACAGATTAGGCAATGGAAAAACAAATGCCCATGCAGACTGCAGTGAAATATTCCACACCCTCACCCAGGACAGGTTGTCTTCCCAAACCCCAGTAGATCAACTTTCACTCTGAACATTTCCCCTCTTTCCAGAAATGAAGAAGAACAATTTTGAAATATCCTTACAGATAATCTCAATACCCACCCCATAACATTTGTAGATCAGGAAGGACCTAAAGTTTAATGGATGTTGAAGGATAGATGTTCCATGTTTGGTAGCTACTACTGCAAGAATATATGCATTTTGATCAGCATGTTTTTCAAATGTTACTCTATCCCTGGAGACTGTGAAGGCAATACGGAAAAATATCCAATGCCCCTGTGCTCATTGAGTTATTGAAAATGTAACAGTTATCTTAGCCACAATCATTGAGAATGAAGCAGTTCTTCTTAGTCTGGCAACTCCTGTAAACCTACTTTGAAAAGATTGTTATGCAAATTGAAGTGCACTATCAACTCAACCCTCAATGGAGTATTTGTATACATCCATAGTAAACATTCTGAAGCTACTCTGACTATACTGCATGTATTACAGGACAAACCTAACACTTCCACAGCTAGTGAGTGGTTACTGGACTTGCAAGAATTAATTGATATTGTCACTGAATCCCTTTGGTCAATATATTGTAAAGACATAGGCTGCCTTAGCAATGAAGAACCAGTTAATATGAAAATAAATCCAACCAACAAGCTAACACAAATGCAACAGTACCCAGAAGCAGAAGGCATTGCAGCAGTTAAAGACTCTCTTTTCAAACAAGGAATTACAGTCTTCACTGCTAGCCCTTGTAATGCCCTGATATTGTCTGTCAGAAAGCCCTAAAGAATACTTATTTGGACCAGTGGAAGGTTTGCTATCATGTGCGTGGAACAGTGGGCAAGAATACACTTTCTCCATGCCACTCGAGGCTCTTCACTGTGTAGCACCGTTCTATTTTCAGATAGGGATGGAACAGGGTGATTCTCCCTGTTGCCTTCCCAACCCCCCTCCCAAAACAATCCTTACTGCTTCCCCCATTCCCTCCCTCTCTCCACTTAAAGGCTGGATCAGAGATTTGTACTCCGGGCTCGGCGCTCCTTGAAAAATGAAAAAAACGACTTAGTCCCTTTTCCCTTTGGCAGCGCCCAAGCGAGCCAATCTCCCATGGGAACGAAAGCTATATTAATTTTTACAAGACCTTAGAGTTGTACATTCAGTAGATATCCCAGCTTTTCACTGTAGTTGTTCTATGTCCTGCATTAATTTCTATTCCAATTCCTCCTTAATTGAATTTCTTGTTCCCATTTCTCTACTATTGAATCCTGTATATGTGGACTAGACTATTAAATGTTTATAGAGTCATCTACACTTTTCTCGCAACAGCTTAAGAAAGATGTACATAACATCAAATTCCTAGAGAACCCAATACTTGTTCACCATGTAGATGACTTGCTGTTAGCCTCCCCATCATATGAAGCTTGTAAAATGAACAGGACACTCCGGTACTGCTAAGTGCCTTATCTAACAAGGGATACAAAGCATGTATACAACTTTAAGCTGTGTAGGGGAATGGTGCACTATTTTGGAGAACATACTTTAATGGGACACAGGTTTCTAGCCTCCTCTGGGTAAGAAGATGTACATAAGAGTCCCAAACCCAAAACTATCATACAAATGAGGGCCTTTTTATTTATGGTAGGCTATTATAAGCAATGAATATAAACTACACAGAGATAGTAAAACCCTTAACACACTTTACGCAGGCCAACACTGTGTGGTCACAATAGGCAAATTAAGCATTTGATAAAGTAAAAAGAAAAATGACTGCAGCACAAGATTTAGGACTTCCTGACTCCAAGACACAATGTACGCTGTTCTGTCCTGAGAGGAGGTTGTTTGCATTAGCTGTATTGACACAAACACATGGCCATACCCATTGCTTGTCATAGCAAAAAACTAGATGCACTATCTGCAGGCATGATTTCTAATCCTTGTTCTGTGGCAGCAGCCATAGCTGTGCATCAGTGTGATAAAATCTATCTTGGTTTCTCAACTGGAACTTACAGTCCAACCTTCAGTTATTGCTCTTTTGCTTAAAACCAAAAAACAACACGTCCATTTCTAGTGTTAACAAATATGAACTCCTTTCACTGAATGAATCAAACATCACAGTAACCTAGTGGCTTGCTCTGAAACCAGCATCTATGCTCCCAACCCTAAATTATGGTGAACCATGTGATACTGAACCCCATGTTTGTGTGGCAAATACAGATTTGTTCCTAACACCCATTAGTGATATGTCTGACACGCCTATACACACAGACAACTTGATATACTCCAGGGATGGTTCTTGTGATAGCAACAAAGAGAGTTGATGGGTCGTGTGGTATTCAGTTTGCACAAATGTGGCAGTGGAGGAAAGTATTAGACTACGGAATGTCACTTCAGCACAGGTGGCTGAGTTAGCAGCACGTACACGTGCATGTCAGCTTGAAGAACAAGAGTCAGTGAACATATATGCAGATTATGTTCTCAGAGTTGTCCATGTTTTTGAACAGTTGTGAAAGAGAAGCGGCTTCCTAACATCATCCCATGTAATGAATCAGACATATAAAGAATGTAGGTGCCTTTCTACTATACTATAATGATGCCCATTCAGAGAGATATTATCAGGTGTACAGAATACCAACCTTTAGATATTGAGGTCAGTTGTGGGAATTACTTTGCAGATTCTACTGCAATGGAGGTGAACATTTCAGACTGTCTGGTTGAGAATGTATTATGAATTAATGAGGTGCAAAAGTCCCCCCACACACCCTCCAACCTTTAAACACCCTTTAGAAACTGGCAAAAATACAGGTAGCTGCACCTTGTATAGAAAAATACTTTTAGTTATGGGAAAGATTACTGTTTACAACGTTTACAAGAGGACTACCTGCGAAGAGATGAACTGGGATTCTTGGTGGACACAAAGATAATCTTACCTCATTTAGTCAGAGCATTTCATAGGATGGCACATTTGGGTAAAGGAGGGATGATTAAAACACTAATTAAGAACTTGTTTGCTCCGGAGTTCATGGATATAGCATAAGACTATTGCATATCATATGTGATTTGCTCACAAAATAATGCTGGTAAACAGTACCCACCACACAGGGGACACATTTATCAGCTTATGAGCCTTTCATTAATATTTAAGTGAACCTCATTCAATTACACCAATGTAATACTCTAAATGTCCTTGTAGTCCTGAACACATTTTCCGGCAGGGTCAAGGCATACCCATATTGGAGAGTAGATTCTGTCTTAATAGTACCGGCCTTGATCACAGACCAAGAACTGGAATAGCACTCAGTATAAACCACAAAAGAGTTTCAAATTTTGATAATAATGAAAAAGTATGTGTTCAGCATGATCTCCACTGCCTCCACCATCCCCAGTCAGTGGGTGCAGTAGAAAGGCAAAATGGACTAATAAAGAACAGATTGGCCAAACTTTGTTCAGAGACTGTCTCCAGTGGCCCGGGTGTTTCTCAGCATTAGGACTTCTCCTAATCGAAAAACTGGGTTAAGTCCTACATTGTTTTCTACGGACACCTTATGCAATTGACCTCATCCCCACCTTGGATGAATAACTGTATGAATATACATCTCATGCAGGATAACCTTCTTGAATATGTCAGAGAGTTCATCTGCAAAAACAGTTCATTTCATGCACAGGTGCAGGTCGCTCTACCCAAAGAACCAACAGAAGCCTGCCAGTGTCTGCAGCCAGCAGAGTTCTTGCTCATCAGAAGTTACCAGTGAAAGTCAGCTCTGGCTCCTAGATGCTGTGGACCCTTTCAGGTAAAACTCATTGTAAATTCTGCAATTAAAGTAAGGGAGCTTGCTACATGGTTCCATGTGTCTCACTGTAAATTTTCTGTGTCTGCCGAAAATGACCACTGCAGCTCATTGGAGCCAGGTGGTCCTGGGAGTTTGTTATCTGCTTATCTCTCTGAATGACTTTCATCTTTCAAAACAGTATAAGCCAGTTCCCACTAGACACAGCCCCAGAATCAAATGAAATCTCTACTGGATAGTGACCACCTCTGAGGTGAAATAGTGGCCCTAACATAAGAGCTGTTATATTGTTGCCTGGAAAGGAGTATCTTGTGTATATTTGGAAACCTAGGGCTGTGGTGTCAGACTTCTTCTGGATTTCCTTCTAAGGATAGCCGGATGCCAATCAAGTAAAATCCCCTATCCCTGTGAAGCCTTTCTACATTGGACTATACATTGGATTTTCGGATGTTGATTACCGGGGGCCTTAGCAGCAGAATAGCAGTAGAGACCCTGTCAAGGCAGCCTGACATAAGACTTTGACTCTATCACCCACCACAGATCCCAGTGAATATTTCCGGCCTGAGCTTATGCATTTATCTGACATGCCTTTTTAGTGTTTTTCTGTCCTGTATTTTGTAGGCAATGGTTGGGATGTGGACAGGTAAATAACCTGGTTGAAAGATGGTACGGTGGACACTAATGTGATACATGTGACAAATCAAATAAGAAATGATGAGGTGGTTACAGGAATGTTGAATATCCCACACAGGGCTCACACACTGGCAGTGATGGGCTGATGCAGTGTAGATAAGCATGACATTGGGCCTCATTGCAGGTCGGGCGGTCCGGAATTAACAGTGGCGGTAAACCCGCCGCCACTGTGAATTCCGGACTGCCCGATCCCGAGTCCTGCAGGTGGGAGGTGATCTTCCCGCCAGGTCTGACCTGGCGGGTTGAACACCTCCCGCCTGCAGGCGGACGTGGAAACACCAGCACCATCATGAGATGGTGCCGGTGTTTCCACTTCCCCATTCCCATTGAGTCCTATGGCACTCAATGGGAATGGGGATTTACACCATTCTGCCTCCGGGATTCCCAGGACACCAGGGTCGTAATGCCCTGGTATTTCCGGGAGTCACGGAGGCGGAATGGTAATACAAGTCTGGCGGTAACCAGGCGGTTTTACCACCGCGGTTACCGCTGGACTTGTAATGAATCCCATTGATTTTTTTTATTGTGAATTGACTTACACAAGGAAAAACCTTACACATATTCTAACCAAATACACTTTATTTATGAAAAGAGAAAGAACAATCATAAAACATAGATAATGTTACATTTGCTTTATACTAATAATTAAAGTAAAAAAACAAAGAAAAGAGAAACACAGTTCGTATATAACAACTGTTTCAAGTATAAACTCAGTTTATTCTTAGCAGCACATTAATATTTAATTAATTATCCCTAAACATTGTGTGTATACATTGAATAGTAGCTAATGGAAGTGACAATGAAATGTCAGACAATATCCTTACCCAGAATATGTCTCCTGCCCTTACATCCAATCCCTGTGTAAAACTATTGAAGTGCATTTCTTTTAGCAGTGATAGACATGGAGAGTGTAGGAGCAAATGTTTTAGGGATTCCATTTCACCAATGCCACATAGCCAGCATAATCTTCTTGATCTTTTAGTCACTATCCAGGGTGCTAAAACTTCCATATTGGGGTATAAATTGAAGCACAATTTCATAAAACTATGCCACTATGACTGATTTGTACATTTCAAAAGATACCAAGGTAGAACGCCTAATCTCCTTTCTTCAATGAATTTCTGGACTATCATTCTGAACCCCCCAATCTCATTTCGAGATAGTATATAATCGATTAGGATGTTCTTTACATAGTTCGATAGTTATATTTGTCTCTCATAGGTATTCAGACATTCTGAACTCCAACTATTTATGATGTCTGAAGATGCATCACGTAGTGCATAGAGGCAGTACTTCAGAGGATCAGATTTTCCAAATTACAATGGCTGTCAGTGATGATAGATCAAGTATGTGCCGAATAAAGGAGATTGGGTTGGAATTTGGAAAAACATAACATTCGTCATCATAGCAGTCTCTCTAATCTTTTCCACCACTTTATATCTGAGATGCCGATGGCCTGTGCTCCATAAAGGATTATTGGAACTACTTTGGATTTGTAGTAATTTACCATGGGAACCAGAGAGAAAGCCATGAGAAATGTCTATACTTTTTGTCAATCCTGATCATATGTGCAGAAAGCGCTATTTTCTTTAGACATAGACTACTGTCACTATTTATCTCAGATTATTTTTCCCTTACAGTCAACTCCAAATAAGTACTCTGTAACCCTTTGTATGTTTAGGCCTTGCAATTGGTGTCTATTTTGCGCATGTTGGTAAAGATCATCATATTAGATTTCTCCTTATTAATGATCATATAATTTATTATATATGTATTCTTTTACAGCCAGCATTGAGTGAGTTAACCCTATCGGAGTGTAATCAAAGAGGACACAATCGTCCGCATATAGTAACCTTTGTATTTGTGTCTCGCATAACTTTGGTGGAAATGCTCAAACCTTATTTAAGGCATTCTCAATATCTGAAAAATAAAAGGTGAATAGTAGAGGGGAGAGTACACGTCCCTGCCTCAAACCAATAAGGGTGCAAACCCTATTTGATAATAAGAATTAAAATTTTAGGTGGAAACAGCACTGACAGCATCATGCTATGCCTGTGTTGGGTGCTTGCTGGCCAGCCCTAAGGAGCCAAATTTGAGCATCAGTTGGCACCAGGGAGTGGAGAACACACTACCCTGTGGCAAGGCTCTGGGTGTGTGGGTCGCTGTGGCTGGGTTGCTGGTCTGCTGCGAGGTTAGCCCTGCAGTGGAGGCGGGGCTGGTGAATTACTGTCCGACCACCCTTGTGGGGGAGAAGTGAGGGTAGATGTAGTTGCAGAAGGAATGGACACTGCCGACAGGCAGACAGACACTACAGAGTCATAGCAGCTCAGCTCATGGTGCCACTCTGCGCTCCCCCCACCCCCTGCCTGGAACTGCTCTGAGCGAGAACACTTTTGGAAGAGACTGGGGCCATGCATCTCAAGTTCTGAAGTGTTACGGCAGCGGTGGAGTGGCTTGAGGCTTTGCTAAGGAGCTGCTGCTTACCCACAGTTACCGGGTGACGACGAGGTGGTGGTTAGACAAGTGGTGTGGCTCCAAATCTGACGCGAGGACCCGGAGAGGACAGCACACTTTGAAGGGATAGCCAGGATTGGGGCTGTGTGTCACTCACCACTGGTAAATGCGGGGTGGAGGGCCAGACATTGCAAATCTGATACTGACCATACTTACTGGCCTGCACTGTTTTTTTTACTTCTGCCACACTGCTTTGCCTGGACTTCTACCCTATATTGTTTCTTGGGTTAGTCTGCTTGCACTTCAGCATGTGGGTTTCCACTTCCTTCATGTATTACTTGGTGCATGGATTGTTTTAGGTGCACCCACTGAAGGTTATATTTGTATGTGGGTTGGCGCTACAGGTGCTGTTGCATTATCACATGAGTAAAAGAACTGACCACCAAAGAGCATGTGCTTCTGGTGGCTATCTATGTGCTTGACTTTGATCATCCAGACAGAAGATCCTGTGCACTTAAGAATCTGTTCATTCAGGAAATAGGGACTAAGGCCTGCACAGTCCAAAATCTCCTCCCATCTATCAGCATCCGTCTGCTGCTAGACCACCTTGTGAATTCATAGTGCTTTTGTGCTGCTCTCTGTCTCTCTCCCATCTTTCTTTCCATTGTTTTTATCTCTCCCTCCATCTATGGTGCTCTCCATCTCAGCCATTAACTCAGACTGCTTCTCTCTTACCTGTCCTAACTGCCTCTTGAAGCCTGGAAGGAAAGAGTTTCAACAAGTTTTCCTTGTCTCCAATGCAGGCCTCTCCATTGCTGACACCTATGTGAACACATCTTCCAGGCAGAGTGTCACTGACATCCTCTTTGTCGCTCCATCCCCGGACATATGGACTCCACATATGGTCTCTCCCCTCTCTCCTTTCTCCTTGTCTCCCACTGATGGAGGCACCAGATGGAAAGTAGGCTCATCCACTCGGTTCATCATTAATGTCTATCATAATGGCATGCTCTGTCTCTCGCTCCAGTTTTCCGTACCAACTAGTAGGCTGTCCCTGCGAGGTTGGTATCTGCTTTTGATATATGGATCCTCTTTGATCTTAATTTTAGATTCCCTATTGGCCGCATCCCATCTCTTTCCTGTCCTGGGACTTGTCCACCAGAAGGCTGCTCTTTGACTGGACGCCTCGCTTCCATATCAGCAAGGTTAGTGTATTATATCCACTCTATCTCCCTAACAGACTCCATGATATATAAAACATTAGACTGAATAGTGCTCTTTCTTTATTAGCCTACAGGGTCCATGTTATGAATATTGGTGTGAAATAGGAACAGTGAAAATCTATACCCTGAAGATGGTTCTCTGAACCGAAACGCGTCGGTCATCCTTTGTCTAACATTCTAAAAAAAAGGGACATTTCCACTGGAAGTTGATGTTGTTTTGAACCATTGATTCTAGATGTGTGAAGTGATACATTTGTTTAATATTTGTCGTTAATTTACACAATGCCAGTTGTTGTAAGGCATTTTCTATGCTTGATAAAGGTTCTGTACACTGTATGTTACATGGACTCATATATTCTCTATGGATTAACAGAGGACACTGTGTAAATTTGATCCTATTGCTTCTAATAACTCGTTGGATTTGACAGATTAAAAATTCAAGAGTTGCTTCTATAATCCTGGCTCTGTTGTATATGTACATTCTCCACTGAAGTCTTAGATGTTATGTCCTTTAGTTTATGAGTAATTTCTATTTACCTTTTAATATTAAGTGTTTGAAAGACAACTAGGTACTCCAGTACCCAGAAATCCGCCTATACGGCACCAATCTAGTTGAGCTATTTATCTTTATATAGGGACTTCTTTCCCTGTGGAGTGCATTTGGGCTTGCTCTGTAGCAATACACAGCTCTGGTTCTGCTCGATTTCTCTGTCCCAAGTGGTCTTGTGACATATGCCCGCCTGCACCTGAAATTCTTATTATATTGTTCTCTAATCGTTGTTTTTACACATCCTCCTGCAATTTATTTGCTTTCTCAAAATGTTTATGACTGTCTAAACTGTTCTGTGCACCCCTATACCTCACTCGTCTGTATCATAATGTCACTGTCATGGCCCAGGGCTCTCAGCCCAACCTTCTTCTTGATAGTTGTCTTCCATCTCTTCTTCCCTTCTCCCGCCACTCCTCAGGCATCCACACCCTTTGCCCCTTCTCCATCTCCAATGGGTGTACCACATCCCTGTACCACTCCTTGGAAGACCTTTAAAGATGCTAACCAGGTCCTCCTTGCTATCCTCAGCTCTCGCTCTGCCGTCAAACACGCTTTTGATATCTCTCTGCTTCTCAAAGATTTTGACCTGTACATTGTCACCATCACTGAGACATGGTTCACTGCCAGTTCTGTCACTGCGTTTGACACACTCCTACCTGAGGATTATAAGATCCTCTCCAAGCCAAGCCTAACCGGTCTGGAGACAGAGTGGTCTTGATCTTCCCTGTCTGGATTCCTGATACTATCATTCCAACTAAATCCTACTCCTCCTTCGAATGCCTGTTCTGCAGGCTTGGCATCTCTCCAACCCTTTCGCTGACTCTCATCACCATCGGCAGTACCCCCCTCGTCCTGTCGCCCTCTTCCTCTCTGAGTAGTCTGACCTCACCTCTTCCTTTAAAGCCTCTACCTCCAATATTCTCCTCCTGGGTAACTTCAATATTCACCTTGACTCTCCTGAGGTGGCCACTGGACTCTTCTGCAACATCTGCAATGTTATCTCCCTCGCCATTCATCCCTCTGGTCCAACACACTCTGCCGGACATACCTCGGATGCTCTCATCTCCTCTGACATCACTATCTCTAACCCACTCACTCCTCCTCTCTCCTTATCTGACACTTCCCTCCTGTCTTTTTATTTGAAACTTTTTGTTCCCCCTACTAAGAATCCACCTGCACTGCCTGTTTCTTTCTCTGTCATTCGACCAAGGAAGCGAGTGTCAGTTACTGCCTTTGCTGCCACTTTCACTCCTGCCACGGACTCCCACACTGACTCTGCCCATGCTAATCTCCACCTTTCTGACCAACACCCTGGCTATCCTTGTCCCGGTCATGAGGATCGGAATGAAGCCTGACTCCAAGCGCAACATCTGGTATGAAACCGACCTAGCCTCTCTGAAACATAAGTACAGAAGTGGCTAACATTAGACACATCCTCTGACAAATTGGCATGTCACATACTCCAAAGGCAATACAGACTCTCCATTCACTCCACAAAGAGAGTTCACATCCAAGCCTGCATCTCTGGAGCCACTAATAACTCTGGCAAATTTTCAAGGAACCCACACATTTACTGCAGTCTCCACAGCTCCCTTGCCATCCGTGATCCTCTGTACTTCTCTGTCCTCACACTCCTCTTCCCCATCCCGCCTCCCAACTAGCAGTTATTCCTCTCTTGACTGCCCTCTCCCCTTCCCTAATTCTCTCCGCCTTCTCTCCATAGCACCGGAAAATGTCTCTTGACTAGTAGTCTCTATGAAAGTTAGCTCCAAACAAGCGTTCCCCCACTCTTCCAGAACTATCCAGGACAACATTGGCTCCCTTGAGCCTTCCCTGGCTGATTTCTGTAACCACTCCTTTGCTATTGGCTCTTTCCCTCTTCCACTCAGCACTCCCATATGTATACTATCCTTAAAAGGTCCTATTCTGACCCCTCCTGCCCTGTTAACGACCATCCTATCTCGACCACCCCCTTCCTAGGCAAACACTTGGAGATGCTGGCCATCTCCAAACTGACCCAACACACAAAGTCTGTTGGCTGTTTCCATGACCACCAGCCTGGCTTCAGAGCTGCCAGAGGGACAGAAACTGCTCTACTGAACACCTGCAATGACTTGCTCACTAATCTTAACTCTAACTCTCCATCCGTTCTTATCCTCCTGGATCTATCCTCTGCCTTTGTCACTGTCAATCATGCTATCCTGACAAATTGGCTTTGAATACCTTGGCCATCACAGGCCTGGTGCTTGACTGGGTGACCTCATTACTATCCAACCAACCTTCCCATGTTCAACTTGGCCCTTTTCTCTCCCCTATCACTCTCCCCAACTGAGGCATCCCTCAAGGCTCTAATCTCATGCCGTGGCACTTTGGCCCACTTGATCTCTGTCTTCTCTCCTCACTTCCAGTGTTACGAAGATGAAACTCAGCTCTTCCCTCTTCTTCCCCCTCTTCCTACTCATCCCTGACTGTCTGACTGATATTCAGTCATGGTGTGCTTCCAATGATCTTTTCCTTAATGCCAGTAAGACTGAGATCCTTTTCATTGGGTCCCCAGCTCCCACCTTCCCTCCATCCCTCTGGACGCCCTCTATGGGTCCTATCCCCTCACCCTATTGTGAGGAATAAAACCTTGGTGTCATCTTTGATTCCCCACTCTTTCTCTCCTCAAATCAGGGCCCTTGCCAAGAAGGCCCACTATCAGCTGCACCTCTTCAGAGGTATTCTCCCTTTCCTCCTTTCCCCAGTAACGTAATGTCTCCAGAGCTCTGGTCCTCTCTAGGCTTCTGTAACAGCCTCTTTCTCAATCTTCTTTCTTCCTCCCTTCGTCCCCTTCAAATAATCCAGAATAGGACTGCAAGACTTACTCTTAGCCTCAAGCCTAGGGACTTCATCTCTTCACCCCTTATTCCTCACCACTGGCTCCCACGTGTTGCTAGGATCAAATTCAAGACGCTCTGCATCATCCAGAGAGTGTTCCCGGCCCTAGAACCCCTTAACATCCAACTCTCACTCCCTAAATACCACTTGGCTAGAGCTCTTCGATCGGCTAACTCCAACTCTCTGTGAATCAGATGCTTCTCTAAGCAAGGAGTGGGGGGTGGATGTCTTTCCTCTGCAGGAACCTCCCTCTGGAATGGTCTGCCTGCCCCTCTCAGGCTTGGCTGGATCTCTATAAGTTCCGGAAGCAACTAAATATTCTTCTTTTCTACCCATCCCCTGCTAACACCTTCTTCTGTCTCATTGTCTGGTTCCCTTTGAGTACTACTGGGCTCCAGGCCCCCTCACCCAGTCACCTCTTCCCTGCACTTACCTGCTTTCCCTGGCACTTGCCCACTGGTCTCTCCTTAGCACTTGCACCTCGCCTCTTCCCCCTTTTCCCTTCCTTCCTTAAAACTGTCATTGCACAGACCGGCAACCCCCCCTTGCACTTCGTGTTCAGCACTTGCATGTTCTGAAGATCTCAAGGACTAGTGGGATCGCTATTGTATCTTTCTTCCTTGTCCCCCACTCCCTCCTTTTTTGTCTTTTTTCTTATGGCGCCTTGAAACACCATTTTGTTGTATGGGCTCCTTTCAAATATCCAATAACTAAATAAATAAATAGGTGCACCTGCAGTGATGTATTAGTATACAGATCTATTCTAGGGGCAAAAACAGATGTTGGTAATCCCCAGGTTCACAGTTTCGATCACAATTTATTTCATGAAATGCTGCTGCAGGTCTATGAAGGTTGAATAAATTATGTGTTTTTTAGACCACACTTCTTGTTGGAGTATCTTTATAATCAGGGTAGTCAAGGTTTTCCTTGCTTTTTGCAAACTCCAGATTGCATTTTGTCAATCCTATTGGCCCATGTTTCCAGAGATTCTAGGATAATAGAAGCACATATTTTTCCCATAGTATCTAATAATGTAATTGGCCTATAGTGTAATGGGAGAATTCTATCTCCATTTTTATTTATTGGTATGATGTATTTAGCTTACTTTTATCTTTGCATGTCTTCTCTTGTTATGTCCAAAGCCTACTCATCTGTGCTTAAAAGGACCTTTTGCACATTTGTTTTATTGCCGACCCAAACTTGTCTGTAAAATGAGAGTCCTCTGATATCAATACTACTTGGAG